>NC_135339.1:68801827-71680160 GCF_023851605.1 Tamandua tetradactyla | reverse complement strand
TTTGCTTATTGGTTTTTCTATTTCTGAAAAATACGTTGTTGGGATTTTGATTGGTATTGCATTGAATCTGTAAATCAATTTAGGTAGGATTGACATCTTAACTATATTTAGTCTTCCAATCCATGAACACGGTATGCCCTTCCATCTGTTTAGGTCTTCTGTGATTTCTTTTAGCAGTTTTTTGTAGTTTTGTTTATATAGGTTTTTTGTCTCTTTAGTTAAATTTATTCCTAGGTATTTTATTCTTTTAGTTGCAATTGTAAATGGGATTCGTTTCTTGATTTCCCCCTCAGCTTGTTCATTACTAGTGTATAGAAATGCTACAGATTTTTGAATGTTGATCTTGTAACCTGCTACTTTGCTGTACTCATTTATTAGCTCTAGTAGTTTTGTTGTGGATTTTTCCAGGTTTTCGACGTATAGTATCATATCGTCTGCAAACAGTGATAGTTTTACTTCTTCCTTTCCAATTTTGATGCCTTGTATTTCTTTTTCTTGTCTAATTGCTCTGGCTAGAACCTCCAACACAATGTTGAATAATAGTGGTGATAGTGGACATCCTTGTCTTGTTCCTGATCTTAGGGGGAAAGTTTTCAATTTTTCCCCATTGAGGATGATATTAGCTGTGGGTTTTTCATATATTCCCTCTATCATTTTAAGGAAGTTCCCTTGTATTCCTATCTTTTGAAGTGTTTTCAACAGGAAAGGATGTTGAATCTTGTCGAATGCCTTCTCTGCATCAATTGAGATGATCATGTGATTTTTCTGCTTTGATTTGTTGATATGGTGTATTACATTAATTGATTTTCTTATGTTGAACCATCCTTGCATACCTGGGATGAATCCTACTTGGTCATGATGTATAATTCTTTTAATGTGTTGTTGGATACGATTTGCTAGAATTTTATTGAGGATTTTTGCATCTGTATTCATTAGAGAGATTGGTCTGTAGTTTTCTTTTTTTGTGATATCTTTGCCTGGTTTTGGTATGAGGGTGATGTTGGCTTCATAGAATGAATTAGGTAGTTTTCCCTCCACTTCGATTTTTTTGAAGAGTTTGAAGAGAATTGGTACTAATTCTTTCTGGAACGTTTGGTAGAATTCACATGTGAAGCCATCTGGTCCTGGACTTTTCTTTTTAGGAAGCTTTTGAATGACTAATTCAATTTCTTTACTTGTGATTGGTTTGTTGAGGTCATCTATGTCTTCTTGAGTCAAAGTTGGTTGTTCATGTCTTTCCAGGAACCCGTCCATTTCCTCTAAATTGTTGTATTTATTGGCGTAAAGTTGTTCATAGTATCCTGTTATTACCTCCTTTATTTCTGTGCGGTCAGTAGTTATGTCTCCTCTTCCATTTCTGATCTTATTTATTTGCATCCTCTCTCTTCTTCTTTTTGTCAATCTTGCTAAGGGCCCATCAATCTTATTGATTTTCTCATAGAACCAACTTCTGGCCTTATTGATTTTCTCTATTGTTTTCATGTTTTCAATTTCATTTATTTGTGCTCTAATCTTTGTTATTTCTTTCCTTTTGCTTGCTTTGGGGTTAGCTTGCTGTTCTTTCTCCAGTTCTTCCAAATTGATAGTTAATTCCTGAATTTTTGCCTTTTCTTCTTTTCTGATATAGGCATTTAGAGCAATAAATTTCCCTCTTAGCACTGCCTTTGCTGCGTCCCATAAGTTTTGATATGTTGTGTTTTCATTTTCATTCGCCTCGAGGTATTTGCTAATTTCTCTTGCAATTTCTTCTTTGACCCAGTCTTTGTTTAGGAGTGTGTTGTTGAGCCTCCACGTATTTGTGAATTTTCTGGCACTCTGCCTATTATTGATTTCCAACATCATTCCTTTATGGTCCGAGAAAGTGTTGTGTAAGATTTCAATCTTTTTAAATTTGTTAAGACTTGCTTTGTGACCCAGCATATGGTCTATCTTTGAGAATGATCCATGAGCACTTGAGAAAAAGGTGTATCCTGCTGTTGTGGGATGTAATGTCCTATAAATGTCTATTAAGTCTAGTTCATTTATAGTAATATTCAGATTCTCTATTTCTTTGTTGATCTTCTGTCTAGATGTTCTGTCCCTTGATGAGAGTGGTGAGTTGAAGTCTCCAACTATTATGGTATATGAGTCTATTTCCCTTTTCAGTGTTTGCAGTATATTCCTCACGTATTTTGCGGCATTCTGATTCGGTGCGTAAATATTTATGATTGTTATGTCTTCTTGTTTAATTGTTCCTTTTATTAGTATATAGTGTCCTTCTTTGTCTCTTTTAACTGTTTTACATTTGAAGTCTAATTTGTTGGATATTAGTATAGCTACTCCTGCTCTTTTCTGGTTGTTATTTGCATGAAATATCTTTTCCCAACCTTTCACTTTCAACCTATGTTTATCTTTGGGTCTAAGATGTGTTTCCTGTAGACAGCATATAGAAGGATCCTGTTTTTTAATCCATTCTGCCAATCTATGTCTTTTGATTGGGGAATTCAGTCCATTGACATTTAGTGTTATTACTGTTTGGATAATATTTTCCTCTAACATTTTGCGTTTTGTATTATATATATCATATCTGATTTTCCTTCTTTCTACACTCTTTTCCATATCTCTCTCTTCTGTCTTTTTGTATCTGACTCTAGTGCTCCCTTTAGTATTTCTTGCAGAGCTGGTCTCTTGGTCACAAATTCTTTCAGTGACTTTTTGTCTGAGAATGTTTTAATTTCTCCCTCATTTTTGAAGGATAATTTTGCTGGATATAGGAGTCTTGGTTGGCAGTTTTTCTCTTTTAGTATTTTAAATATATCATCCCACTGTCTTCTAGCTTCCATGGTTTCTGCTGAGAAATCTACACAAAGTCTTATTGGGTTTCCCTTGTATGTGATGGATTGTTTTTCTCTTGCTGCTTTCAAGATCTTCTCTTTCTCTTTGACCTCTGACATTCTAACTAGTAAGTGTCTTGGAGAACGCCTATTTGGGTCTAATCTCTTTGGGGTGCGCTGCACTTCTTGGATCTGTAATTTTAGGCCTTTCATAAGAGTTGGGAAATTTTCAGTGATAATTTCTTCCATTAGTTTTTCTCCTCCTTTTCCCTTCTCTTCTCCTTCTGGGACACCCACAACACGTATATTTGTGCGGTTCATATTGTCCTTGAGTTCCCTGATACCCTGTTCAAATTTTTCCATTCTTTTCCCTATAGTTTCTGTTTCTTTTTGGAATTCAGATGTTCCATCCTCCAAATCACTAATTCTATCTTCTGTCTCTTTAAATCTATCATTGTAGCTATCCATTATTTTTTCTATGTTTGCTACTTTATCCTTCACTTCCATAAGTTCTGCGATTTGTTTTTTCAGTTTTTCTATTTCTTCTTTATGTTCAGCCCATGTCCTCTTCATGTCCTCCCTCAATTTATCGATTTCATTTTTGAAGAGGTTTTCCATTTCTGTTCGTATATTCAGCATTAGTTGTCTCAGCTCTTGTGTCTCATTTGAGCTATTGGTTTGTTCCTTTGACTGAGCCATATTCTCAATCTTTTGAGCGTGGACAGTTATCTTCTGCTGCTGGCGTCTGGGCATTTATTCAGATTTCTCTTGGTGTTGGACCCAGCAAGGTTGTAATATTTTTCTGTGAAATCTCTGGGTTCTGTTTTTCTTATCCTGCCCAGTAGGTGGCGCTCGTGGCACACGTTTGCCTGCGGGTCCCACCAGTAAAAGGTGCTGTGGGACCTTAAACTTTGGAAAACTCTCGCCGTCCTGGGGGTTCGCTAGCCGAAGCGGCTTGAGCCGGCCCTTGGTCCGAACGCAGGGAGGGTTGCTGGTCGCCGCAGCCAGGGAAAGAGCCCGTCCGAATTTCCTAGTCGGCCCTGGGCAACAAGCGTGGCGGGAGGGCGCCAGCGGCAGCGGCCCGCCCGAGAGAGTGCACGTTCCCCGGGAGTCACGGGTTTGGAAGGGGCCTCCCCCACCCGTCACCGTTCTCCGCGGGCTGGGGATTTCCGATCCAATTCTCTCAGTTGGTCCGGGGGCTGCGCGTGGTGTGGGCGCCAGTCGCCTTGGTTTCAGGGGACCGCCTCTCCAATTCTCCCAGCCGGCCCGGGAAGGGGGAAGGGAGTAACTCCGGCCGCTTGCCACCCCGCCTGGTAAGGCCCGCGCGCCTCGGCGATCTCACCCGAGCTGCTTCTCTCAGCCAGCCAGCCATTCCAGGATGGGGTACGCTGTCTTTTTTATCTCTGTTGTGGCTTTGGGCGCTTTCTGTATCGTTTCTACTCCCCTAGTAGGTGTCCTGGAGAAGAAACTAAGATCCGCGCGTCTTACTAAGCCGCCATCTTCCAGGAAGTCTCCGGGGTGCTCCTTTTTAAACGAATTCACATTCAGTTAACATATAAATACACAAATCAAGTTTTTTTTTTTTTTAAACAGCACCATTTTCAAGTGTATACTCAATACGATTATAACTTGGCCCAAATTTTATAGGTGGAAAAATCTAGTTGCCAGTTCAATAATAAAAGATCTGATATAGAAATGGATAAGGAAGTGCTTTCTATCTGCTACAAGATTGTGCATTTTATACCTTCAGCAAGGACAGAAGCAAGCCACAAGGAGGGAATACCCGCCCACCCAAATTAATACTGGACAGTTTACTAAACCTTCACTTCTCATAACAGCGATGCCACTACCAGTGGCTCTGCTTATAGACACTGTGTGGTCCGAACAAGCCACTTAACTTCCTGGGACCCCCTTTACATCATCACAGAATTGGCAAGGAGGTTGCTCACTCTGTGAGCTGATCTTCTGCTGAGGTACCCCTGGTGGTAGAGGAGAGAGAAGAAGCACAGCTCAAGGGAACTACTGCAATCAAAAAAGTTCTTTGACAATGTTAATTTTCAAAATTCATAAAATTGCTCATTTGTCTTAATACTATATGTATGTCTGTTTAAATATATAATAATGATTATGTACAAAGCCTTCTAAGAGCACAGACTCATCCTGGAAGATGAGCCATGATTCCTCTTGATTTCTAGTTCCCACTGGCATCACCACCTCATTCCTTGAATGGTGGGAAGCTCAGGGCTAGAAGACTCTAGGGCCTCTTCTGGGTCCCAAACCTCATGATTTTTTTTTTTATTAATTAAAAAAAATTAACTAACAAAGCATTTAGAAATCATTCCATTCTACATATACAATCAGTAATTCTTAATATCATCACATAGTTGCATATTCATCATTTCTTAGTACATTTGCATCGATTTAGAAAAAGAAATAAAAAGACAACAGAAAAAGAAATAAAACGATAATAGAGAGAAAAAAAAAACTATACGTACCATACCCCTTACCCCTCGCCTTCACCTACCACTATTTCAAACTGAATTTAACATCTGTTCCCCCTATTATTTATTTTTATTCCATATGTTCTACTCTTCTGTTGATACAGTAGCTAAAAGGAGCATCAGACATAAGGTTTTCACATTCACAGAGTCTCATTGTGAAAGCTATATCATTGTTCAATCATCATCAGGAAACATGGCTACTGGAACACAGCACTACATTTTCAGGCAATTCCCTCCAGCCTCTCCACTACATCTTGAACAACAAGGTGATATTTACTTAATGCGTAAGAATAACCTCCAGGATAACCTCTCGACTCTGCCAAACCTCATGATTTTTAAACAAAGTTGAAGCAAATGGATCCTCCCACTTACCCTCCAAACAAACCCACATTTCCTTTCCTTGATTCACATCATTCTGATCTGAACCGTTGTTCTTTGATTAGAAAGTTAAGGGCACATCAAACTTCTATGGAATTCTTTAGTAAATCCTTAAATTCATTGACCATTCTTCACTATTTGACTTATTCCTTTGTGGCCACCTTGCTTCTCAATATCCCTGATAAATTTAGGTATAAAACATTCAGGAAAATTTCTTTCCTAACCTGTTGCTCTCTTCTCTAAAAGCATACTATAACCCTTCCAGTGGAAGCTAGCTAAACTACTTATCTTTGATAATAATAAAAAAAAAAACTTCAGGGAGAATACTTATTCACTATTCTCATTTTAACTTCTTTTTTTCTTAGTAATTGATTTAAAAATCACTAGACCTAAGTTGGCACTGGTGAACAACTCTGCCATTTTAGAAGCATACTTGGGTTGTAGAGGATTGATAGATGCTGACATGCTAGAATTAAGTGGCAACAATCATATGTAATACTCTTGGAGCTCCTGTGCACTATTTGCCAGTTTTCCCCACACAGCCCTAACCAATTCAGGGGCAATCTGCTTCACTGCTAGGGGCCAAAGAGCAAGTCTCTCTTGGCTGCAGCCATTGGGGAGAAAACCTAGGTTATGCCAACTAGAAAATTACTTAGGCCTTTAAATTGGAATGCCATTCTTCATTCCCTTGGACAAGAAGGTAGTAGCTACTGTACTCTCAACCTTACTAGTCACAAAGACCCAAGATCCATTTGAAGGACATCTCAAGGACATCTCCCAGGCATTACATGTGACAACTGCATGTTACTAACAGGATTTTGCCAACTTAGAAACCAGTTCATCACACATTCAGCACATTGTCTCTTGGGAGGATGAATACCATGTGAGAAATGGGAATTAATCTGAAGGGGGAAAAGTATTGTTGCCCTTGCAGATGATACTTCATTTATTTATTTAAAAATCAACTTTACTGAGATTTAATTCATATATAGTGAAATGCTTTCAATTTAAGTGTACAGTATAATAAAATTTGACAAATTTATACACTCATGTCCTCATCATCGTAACCAAGAAATAGAATATTTTCAGCACCCCCAAAATGCTTTTGCCCTCCTTTACACTCAATTTTCCCCACTCCCAAGTCAAGGTAACCATTAATCTGCTTTCTGTAGAGATTAGTTTAGCTTATTCATGATTTTAAATGAATGGAATAATATGGTATGTGGTCTTTTGTTTCTGGTTTCTTTTGTTCCACATATAATTTCTGAGATTCATGTGCCTTGCTATATATTGCAGTTCTTTCCTTTCCGTTTCTGAGTAGCAGTGTTGTATATTATACCACAATCTGTATATCTATTTACTTGTTGATGATGCGGTTGGATGAATATTGGGTTGTTTTCCGTTTTTGACCTTTATGAATAAAGTTTCTTTAATCAAAGGTCTTTTTGGTGGACTTACGTTTTCATTTCTCTTAGATAAATACCTAGGAGTCGAACTGCTGGATCATATAGTAACTATAGACTTAAATTTTAAGGATCTGTCAACTGTCTCTAAAGTGATTGTACCATTTTACATTTCCAGTAACAATGTATGAGAATTTCAGTTGCTACATATACTTACCAGCACATGGTATTTGTGGTAATTAGATTCAGTTGTCAACTTGGTCAGGTGAAGGTACCTAGTTCTTTTGCTGTACACATGAGCCAGTGGTACGTGAACCTCATCTGTTGTTCATTACATCTGCAGTCAGCTAGGAGGCATGCCTGCTACAGTGAATGATATTTGATTTAGTTGGCTGGTGCTTCAATGAGAGAGCTCAATGTAGCACAGCCCAAGCAGCTCAGCATTCCTCATCTCAGCCCTCGCAGCTCAGCCCAGGCCTTTGGAGATGCAGAAAGAAGTCACCCCGGGGAAAGTCATTGGAACCCAGAGGCCTGGAGAGAAGGCCAGCAGAGATCACCCTGTGCCTTCTCACATAAGAAATAACCTCAGTTGAAAGTCAGCTGCCTTTCCTCTGAAGAACTAATGAAATAAATCCCCTTTTATTAAAAGCCAATCCATCTCTGGTGTGTTGCATTCAGGCAACTAGCAAACTAGAACAGTATTGTTAGTCATTTTAATTTCAGTAATTTTAATATTGAATTGTGATCTATCATTATGGTTTTAATTTGCATTTTCAGGGTGACTAATAATTATGAGCACCTTTTCTGGCCCTTATTGGCCATTTGTTTATCTTTCTTTAGTGAAAATGTTTGTGAAAAATATTTGGTCAATATTTATCATTTGTTTTCCTATTATTTTTTATTACTTTTTTTTTTTTTGAAAATCTGTAGGCAAGTTCCTTTTCAGATATATGCAGTGCACATATTTTCATCTAGTATGTGGCTTGTATTTTTAATGGTGTTTTTCAATGAGAACTTCTGAATTTTGATGAAGTCCAATATTTCATTTTTTTTATGGTTCATGCTTTTTATATTCTAGCTTAGAAATCACGGCCCACTCCAGGATCACAAGTATCTTTTCTTCTGTATTTTTTTCTAGATGTTTAAAGATTTTAGATTTGATACGGAGGTCTATGATCCATTTCAAGTTAATTTTCACATCTGTTGCAAGGTCAAGGTACTTTCCCCCATATTTATATGTAGTTGTGCCAGCACCATATGAGTCTCACATGAGTCTCTCATTCAAAAGACTCCCCTTGATTTTCCTATTGAATTGCCTTGTTATAACTGTAAAAAATTTATTGACTATAAATGTCTGGGTCTATTTCTGAACATTCTGCCTGTTCTATTATTTATATGTTTATACCATGCCAATACCCAAACACTTCTAATTATTGTAGCCTTGGAGTGAGTCTTGAAATCAAGTAGTATAAAAGTATTTGGTTTTCTTTTTTAAAAAAGTTTTGATTAATATAGTGTTTGCATTATATAAATTTTGGAATTGGTTATTGTTTTATACAGAAAGACATGTTTGTGTTTTGATTTGGAGTATATTGAATTTATAGAGTAATTTAAGTTTATATTCCATTTATTTAGTTTCTGTAATTTTTCTCAGCAGTGTTTTCCTGTTTTCAGTGTACAGGTCTTACACATATTTGGCTATATTCATCTTTAAGTATTTCATGCTTTTTGGTGCTATTGTAGGTAGAATTTTTTTTTAATTTAATTTTACTTTTCAATTGTTTGTTACTTGTATATAGACATAAAATTGATTTTTGTGTTTTGACTTTCTGTCCTATAAACTTGTCAGTTCTAGTAACTTTTTTTGTATTCCTTAGCATTTTCTACATGTACAACTTTGTCATCTGTGAATAAAGCAGTTTTACTTCTTCTTTTCCAATTTGTATACCTTTTATTTGTTTTTCTTGGCTTGTCCCAGTTGCTAGGACCTCTGGTACAATACTGAATAGCAATGATAGGAACAGATGCCCTTGCCTTGTTCGCAATCTCAAGTAGAAAGCATTCAATTTTTAAATTTTTGGTATGATGTTAGCAGTATTTTTTCACAGAGCTTTTTATCAGGTTGGGGAAGTTCTCCTATATTTCTAGTTTGTTGAGAATTATTATGCATAGGTGTTGAATTTTGTCATACATTTTTAATGCATTTAAGCATTATGCATTTTAATGCATATATTTGCTTATATGATAAATTATATTGATTGAGTTTTGAATGTTAAAATAACATTGCATTCCTAGGAAACCCTTCATATGGTGATCATTTCTTAGTTATTTTCTATATTGCTGAATTCAATTTCTTAATTTTTAACAATAATTTAAAAAATCTATGTTCACAATGAATGTTGGCCTGTCATTCTCTTTTCTTATACCTTTGCCCTCTTTTGGTATCAGGCTAATGCTGGCCTCATAAAATTATTTGGGAAGCATTCCTTTTCTCCTGGATTTTATGAATATGTTTAATACAGCATTATATCTTCCTTAAATATTTTATGAAGTTTACCAGTGAAGCTATCTGTAGTTTGAATTCCCTTTGTAGAAATGCTTTAGATTATAGGTTCAATTGTCCTAATATGTATGTACATTTCTATTTCTTCTTGTGACAGTTTTGTCTTCATGGGAAATTTTGGCTTTCTACGAATTTGTTCATCTCATCTGAATTGTTAACTTTAATGGCATACAGTTTTTCACAATATTCCCTATTTACCCTTTTAATGTTTATAAGAGCATTAGGAATGTCTCTTCTGTGTCCTTGACGTTGATAATTTCTATCTTCTCTTATTTTTCTTGATAAACCTTAAGGTTTACCAATAGCATTCAACTTTTCAATGAAGTCAATGAACTCAAAATTTGATTTGTATTTCTCTATTATTTGACCCTTTCCTATTCATTGATTTCTGCTCTCATTTTTTCCTTAATTTTCTTTACTTTGGGGATTAATTTACTCCATTTTTCTACCTTCTTAAGATGGGTACTTAGATAATTGATTTTATACCTTTATTATTTTTAAAAATATAAGCTTTTAAGTTATAAATTTTCTTATAGACATGGCTTTAATTATATTACACATGTTTCGATATGCTGTATTTTCATTTTCATTCTATTTAATATTTTTTCTCATTTCTTTTGTGATTGATGCATAAGTTATTTAGAACTGTGCTGCTTAATTTCTAAATGTTTGGAGTGTTTCAGGATATATTTATGTATTAGTTTCTGATAATTCTATCATGGTCAGAGAACATCTATATTTGATTTCAATCTTTCAAAATTTATTGATACTTGTTTTATGGCTCAGCATATGGTTTATTGTGACAAATGTTTCCCATGAATATGAAAATAATGTATATTCTGCAGTTTTTGGTGGAAAGATCTATAAATATCAATTAGGTCAAGTTGGCTACAGAATAGAATAAGATAAATATGGTCAGTTATGGTTGTTTTATTATGGCCAGAAGCAAAATTTCTTTAGTTTACATTCGTTTGTACATGCTGTAATTAAACTAGATTGAAACAGGTCCCTAAAGCCAGCTGGTATCAAATTTAACATTAATCCACATTTAAACATCATTATTGACCTAGTGCTTTCAATTGGCTCTTTACTAAAAAAGAATGGCTTCATGGTATCAATATAATCTTTTTTTTTTTTTGACATGGGCAGGCACCCGGAATTGAACCTGGGTCCTCTGGCATGACAGGCGAGCATTCTTGCCTGCTGAACCACCATGGCCCGCCCAATATAATTTTTTTTAGTGTGTGTGGGGGGCAGCAACTGACAGAGAGTAAAACAAAAGCTCCAAATTACTTATCTCTGGCTTTCATGCCATGTAGAACTCTGCTTAAAAATGACCAGTTGTATTTAGAAAACACAACTTCTAAATAATGTTACCTTTTGTAGATAGAGAATTTAATTTGTTCATGGCCAAGGTTCATGAATTATTTATTATTTGATAAAGGAATTTGAAAATTGTTGAGAGGAAATTTCTTATATCTTACAGTCCCATTAAAAACAACTCTATTAACATACATTTTAAGAATCTGTCAATTAAATATGATCTGTGACCAAGTTCAGTAATTAAGTTGAAAATATTCTGCACTAAATGATAATGGAGGTAATGGTGGCTGAAAAAAAAAAGGAAGAAGAGAAATAGGAGAGTGGGGATGAAAAATTATTCAGTATTTCTTGAAGAGGAATCAGAAAGCAGTGACTGGTAAACTGCAGGTGGATGTCCCATATAGGCTCTGAAATATTGGCCTATGTGAACTGTAAAAAATAAACCTTCAATTAAATAATTATATGTATATAAATATATCCAGAATAGTGCATGTAAGTGTCAGGTAAATGAATTTTCATACACTGCAATGTGTAACCTTAACCCCAATCCAGAAATAGGCAGGGTCCGCACCCCAGGAGCTCTCACCCCTCAAAGAGAAACCGCCATCCTGACTTCTGACAGCATAAGTTAGTTTTGTCCAGTTTGTGCTTTAGAGAATCATTTGGTTATGCTCTTATATTTGGCTTCTTTTATTTAATGTTACGTTTTTGCTGGATTTATCTATATTATGTCATTTCAGATAATTCATTCTCATTGCATATAAAATTCATTATATGAATATCTAAAATCAATTTTTCCATTCTGTTGTCTATGGGCAGTTGGATTGTTTAAATAAATGAATAAATAATATTTTATAAAGTCTTTATAGTCCTGAGGTTACAAATTCATGTTATATAGGGTATACTATATTAAATTATATATATTTATATTTAATATTTACTTATATTTAATATTTATTTATTAAATATAAGTAAATTAATTATTATAACAATATCATTATATTATTAAATTTTAAAATATTCTTTGGAAAAAGTTTATAGGGAATAGATCAAAATATTAGCTCTTCATACCATTTCAAATTGATTTTTTAATGCTATTTAGTGGGGGTCACATTTCATTCCTTTTCCATGTGACTATCCCATTATTGCAGCACCATTTGTTGTTTTTGTTTTTTTTTTTTGGAAATGCATGCACCAGGAATTGAACCCAGGTTTTCTTCATGGCAGGTGAGAATTCTACCACTGAGTCCCCTTGCATCCCCCACATTGACTTTTTTTTTTTTTTTTTTTTTTTTGGCATTGGCAGGCTCTAGGAATTGAACCTGAGTCTCTGGCATGGCAGGCGAGAATTCTGCCACTAAGCCGCCATTGCACCACCCCCCAAATTGATTTTTTAATTGCCTTTTTCTATCTGTACTTTCCAGTTTTCTCTAATTAATATCTAGTAGTTCAATACTCAAGCCAAAAAATAAAAAACAAAAAAGCATTAAATTACAATTAACTCTTGCTCGATTAATCCTACCATAAATCATTGGCACTTACTGATATTTGAAGACTCACTAAGCCAAGTCTTTGGCACAGAGAAGCACTATTCTTCTCTGAGTGTCTGAAACCACTGAACAAATGGATTACCTACTGGCTCATGTAACTGAAATTGTACTTATCAATCTGAGTTGAGTTGTGTAAGAAAAGTGGGTCATCAGTCCTTGAATTTTCCAGTCTATTTATTACAGTAAGGAAAAGCTGCTTTTCAGTTGTCTAATTTAATGTACGGATAAAGCATAAAGACATACCAAGTAACAGCACATCCAGTAGATAGAGTCCTATGGTCAGTTCTGGTCCCCTGACCCCAGGGTGACCACCTGATCTTTGCCTATGCTCAGGACTGAAGAAGAGAGACATCCTGGCAGGTGTGAGCATGGGAAAAACACTCTCACCACGAACCAGGGTCAATGGAGTCTATCAGAGGAAGCTCAGGTCACTCGCATCTCAGGTACAGTCGTTTCAGACTCTGAGATTTGCCTCTTGCATGATGGAGTAAAACTTAAATGCTATAACACTTAGCAGCCAGGGACCCCAGGAACCTTTCACTTCACCTGTAAATCGGTGCTTGTATGTTAAATAACGATAGAAATTATTATGTGCCCCAATATACCTAATCAGGATGTTGGCACTTAATAGAGAATCATTTGGAGTATATATGAGATATAGATCCTTGCCATAAAGATAATAAAAATAGATAAAATAATATTGTCAATGAAAGCACTCAAAGATAATGAAAATTGATAAAATAATATGGAAAAATGAAAGTACCTATCAACATTTATCAATGTTGCACCCTTCCTCTGCCTGACATACCCGGACTCACATAAGGTGAGTCCCCGATGAGTCATGCCCCTATATAATCCTCTCCCCTTGAATATGGGCAGGATCTGTGACTTGTTTCTAGTCAATAGAATATAGCAAAAATGAGGGGTTTTTGTAATTAAGATCCCAAATCAGTTGGTTTTGAGTTAATCAAAAGTGAGACTATTCTGGGTTGATTTGATTTAATCAGGTAAAGGCACTTAAGAGAGGGACTGGGGAGTTCCCTGAATCAAAGACTCTCTCCCCTGAATGTGTTGAAGAAGCAAGTGTTGAGTTCTGTAACTGCAAAGAACTGAATTCTGCCAACAACTTAAGGGAGACTGGAAGCAGATCTCTCCCCAGTCCAGCCAACATCTTGATTACTGTCTTGTAAGATCCTGGGCAGAGAACTCAGCTAAGCTGTACCTGGGATTCCTATTTCATGGAAAATGTGAGATAATGAATGGGTGGGTTTTAAGGCTCTGTGCTTACAGGAATTTGTTACACAGCAATAAAAACTAACACACTGTCCTCCTTCCATACAAAGATGTCTTATTTGGTGGTAATGATGGGTCATTTATTTTGGGTTGGGTGGGTGGGCATAGCATTAGTGTTTCTCAATATTTTCATATCTCTGGTTTCTAAGACAGAGGGGTCAGAGGACCATTCAGCATAAGCTTGATCAAGAAAGGTATTACTGGGCAGGTCACGGTGGCTCAGCAGGCAGAATGCTCGCCTGCCATGCCAGAGGACCTGGGTTCGATTCCTAGTGCCTGCCCATGAAAAAAAAAATTTAAGAAAGGTATTACTTGGAAATCTGATCATTACTGACCTCTGGGGCATGGCTGTCTTAAAAATTCAAAGGAAAGAAGGAAATAAAACTAGTTAATAATGAATATCTACATCATTATCTCATTTGAATTCTCCAACAACTCTATGTGGTAACTGGTATTAACCCCATTTAAAAATGCAGTAACCAAGATGTAGAGAGGCAAATCCATTTAACCAGGGCCATTTCATTGTTAAGAAAAATGGCTGTGTAGTCTTTCAATGCGTCCTTTTTTGATGCCTAACTGGACAATGTGAGGGTTATTTAATTCTCTAGGTGAATTTAGATGATGTTTTAGGTTATTGCTTTGTAAGATTGCCACCAACTTGAAAGCTTGAGAAATATGCATGTATTATCTCACAGTTTCTGTGGGTCAGGAGTCTGAGCATGGCTTAGGTAGAGCCCCTGCTTAGGGTCTTGCAAGGCTACAATTAAGATGTTAGCCAGTCTACACTGTTATCTGGAGGCCCACCTGGGGAAAAATCCATTTCCAAGTCTCCCTTAGGTTGTTAGCAGAATTCATTTCCTTGTGTTTGTAGGACTAACGCCCTCAGCTTCTTGAGGACTGTTGATTGGAGGCTGTTCTTAGATCCTAGAGGACACCTATAGTTCCTAGAGGCTTCCTAGAGTTTCTTACCCTGTGGCATGCTACAACATGGCCACATATTTCATCAAGCCAGCAAGGACAGGCTGCTAGACAGATGGAATCTTATAAATACAGTGGGATCATGGGAGCCCCATAACTCCATAGCCTCTGCCACATTCCACTGGCTAGAAGCAAGTCTCAGGTCCCACCCACCCTCAAGGGGAGGGGATCACACTAAGGTATAAACACCAGGTTGGGGGGGGGGTTTGTTATAGGGACCACCTTAGGGTTGCCTGCCACATATGACTTGACAATTTACTACTAATGAGGGTCCAGACTCTGTGAAGTTACATTGTCAACCCAAGGATCTTTGTTCAGTATTGATACAAATGTTTTTTTAGAAAAGATAACCTTGAAGGTTATCATTTTATTACCCTGTAATGCATAAACCAGTTTGTCTCTAATTTAGCAAATACTTTAGCAATGTCTTCCCTGACAGACTGCATGAATACCTGTTCCTCAGATGTTCTTTGAACCACCTTTATCATCATGCTTCTTCCTTCATTAATGAGTTAAATAAAACTTTGACCCTTGTTAACTGTATATTTGTGTGGCAGTCATGCTTTTAATTTTTCAAAAATTATACTTTCCCACATCTGATACACAGTAAAGCCTATTTTTGAGATCCTCTTGTTCTGACACAGAAACCCTTTTCTTCCATTGTACCACATTGCTAGAGATTTGTTGACTTCACTCACTGAAGTCAATTTATGACACATTAATACAGTACCACTAAGACAGATTTTATTTGTCCAGGCCTAGCATATTCTTCAGAGGGATTTATGATTATATGATATCAAGCTGTCTTTAGCAAAATTTTGATTAACAAAATAAGAAGACTGAAATCCGAGTGATCATGGAAACACACAATTATCTAGCCAAAAGAAAATCTTAGAGAGATTAAAATTCAACTCTCTCCTTTTTTTTTTTTAAGGAAAGACAGAGAGAAGGAAGGAAGGAAGGAAGAAAGGGAAACATTTTTAAACATTTTCTTGTTTTATTGTATTCTGTTTCTCCGTTTTTGTTACATGGGCTGGGGCCGGGAATCGAACCGAGGTCCTCCGGCATAGCAGGCAAGCACTTTGCCCGCTGAGCCACCGCAGCCCGCCCTCAACTCTCTCCTTTTAAAGATGAGGAGACTGGGGCAGGCAATGGTGGTGCAGTGGCAGAGTTCTTGCCTGCCATGCCGGAGACCTGGGTTTGATTCCTGGTGCCTGCTCATGCAAAAAAAAAAAAAAAAAAAAAAAATTGATAAAGATGAGGAGACATGTGAAATACTTTGCCCAAGAACGCATAGCAAGGTGGAAGGCCAGAGGTCAAGTTTATGTAATTCCAAGTCCTGTCTTTTAGCTGATGTTCTACACTAATTCTATCCAGCTAGAACATAATTGTCTAGAGACAGAGTTATGTGGAGAACCAGAGGAGATAAGCAGTACTGCGTAGCATTTCTGGTTTTCCTTATCCAACACTAAGAAGACAGAGGGGTTATTACAGTAAGAGTCAGCAGCATGTCAATTGGAGTCTGGACTATGGAGGAGGTGAGGGAATCAAAAGACAATTAACATTGGTATTGGGCATCGGATGGACTGCTAATTGATTTCCTTTCACCATAATCACAAAACACACCATGAATAGTGGAGCTGTCGTGAGATCTTGACAATATCTAAGTCCAGGTTTGCTCATTTGGAAAATGGGGATATTAGTACATACCTGTATCAGTCTCAATGCTTGGGAATAATTCTACTTGGCTCTTGATTCTACTATCTGAATCAACCTTCCTTTTGTATGAAAGGCAGCACATGTTTTTAGCTGATTAAATTTCTCCACTTGCTTTTTGCCAGTAGAATTTTGCAGCCCCAGAGACCTCTTTTCTTTTTGTATTGTCTGTCTTTTTTCTTAATTCTTTTAAAAACCTTTTGAGTTTTCTGTAAATTTATTGGGGTTCATTCCATTGGGCAAATGCCACATCCATAAATCTCTTTGAGATAAGTCTTCCTCTACCCTGCACCACTGCTGAAACTGTTGAGGGATTTACACTTAAGCTTCCTGGAAGTCTTATTATTTGATTGCAAGGATCTGTGACGCATACCCTTAATCTCTTTAGAGGGACTTTCGTCTGACTGAAGGTACTGGGAGGCACAACCTTTGATCTTCTGAGACCTTCAGAAAAGATTTTCCAGTTACACTCTTGGCTTTATTTCTAGATCATGTTTCCCCGGGCAGTACCCTGGATTTAATCTTCCTTCAAAAGCCATATCTTAACTTTAACATTGTTTGCTGGCTGGAGAGGCTGGAAATCCTCAAAATCAGCAAGTCCTCATTCCTTTTTGTTTAATAGTTCTTCCTTCAGCTTCTCTCTCTCCTCTTGCATTTTACTTTAAGTAGCAAGTAGAACCACATGGCATCTTCAACACTCTGGTTGGAAATCTCCTCAGTTAGATCTCCTAGTTTTTTAGGTACACTTTCTAGCTAACAGCTGAGAGCTGAGTTTCCAGGTGTCAGAGTAGTCTATTAAGCCAACAAGCCCAAATGAAAGCAACAGTCAAGTCTTTAAGCACTTACTCTGATACAAAAGCAACAGGCTAACCAGGAGAACATGTGAGCTTATTCATTTCCTGTGCTTTTTCCAGAAACAGTCCCAGGAGAGGGTCAGGTCCATCAGCACAGATGTGAGGATCATCCCATTGCCTAGGGAGCCCTGAACAAAAGGCTCCTGCTGTTTTATGGACCCAGGGGCTGGGGGTAGAGAGAGAGAGAGAGAGGACGGGCTAGTAATGGAAAAGCACTGAGTGTGAGTCAGGGTGGAGAAAAGTATCTTTAAGCTTCCTCCCTCATAAGGAAGTCACAGCAGAGGTATCTGGGGAAGATAAGAAAATCTTCCAATAGAGGGCACCTCAGATAAGAAGCAGATCTGCATAAAAGCATAGCAGGTGGGGGATCCTGGCTGAGTTCTTGACTGCTATTCCCTTAGAGATGGCAATGCACTGTCTGTGCACCAAGTCTGGTGGGATGAGGACAGTTTACCCCACTGAGAACTGTCAGGTCAAGCTTTTATAATTTCCAATGATAGGGCTTGACAGATCATGCATAAGATTGTGACCAGGAGCTAACAAGGATTTGACTACCAGGAGGTGGGGATCATTAGGGCTATCTTAGAGGCTTCCTACCACAACCTTTTGGAAATAAAATGGAACAAATGATGTTAACATAGCAACATGGGTGAATCTCAGAATCCATATGCTAAGCAAAAGAAGCCCCAAACAAAAAAATACATACCACAGGATTCTATTTGCTTAAAATTTCAGAATAGGAAGCTGCAGTCTTTTATAACCTAACCTTGGAAGTGGCAGAATGTCATTTCTGCTGTACGCTAGTGGACACTCAGCCAACCTTGGCACCATGTAGGAGGAAACTAAACAAGGCTGTGAATATCAGGAGGTGGTGAGGAGCTCTTGGAGGCTGCCTGCAACACTGCCTGATGGGATTGCTGAAAGGAGAAAGTGAGACGGTATTTTTATTACCTTGCTTAAGTATATAAAGTATACTTAAACATGGCTATCATGATCATTATTTTATAAATAAATAAATAAAATGGCTATCATGATCATTATTTTATTTTTGTTATTATTATTTGGGACAACTACTACTATCACTATGCCTACTATATAACTGAATCCAAATTAACTGGACAATGTCCAAACACTTCCTTGCTTTGTTCCTTGCAGAGAATCTGAAGTATGTGGCTGATTCAGTCTGACCGGGCATCTGAGATTCCAGCTTTGTTGACTGTGGCTGCAGAGACAGATTTTTTTTTTCCCCAGAAAAGCACCCCTTTTGACTGGGATCCATCAAAGCAGGGAAACCACAAGACAAACAATAGGAATAGCTCTTTTTATATCTTTCATCTGAATTTCCTTCTTAACTGGGATTGCAGCTCCCAAGGTGGAAGCTGGCAAGACAGGAATCAGTATACAGATATCACATGGCTGGTGAGGGACACAGATGCTACTGGCAAATGAAGCCTTTGGTAGGTCACAAAGACTGAACTCTGAGGGTGGGTTTACTACGTTCTTAATTGAGTCCATACCTTTTAGTAGATCACAAGGTTTACTAAGTGAGAGTGGATTTATTAAGTTCTTCAGTCCATAACTCTTCTCTAATCACAAGGTTGCTTCCTCCACCTTCGTCACTCTTTATGTCAAGATTTTGTGGGGTTTGGTGGTTCCTTGGAATTAGCAAAGAGAACCAGTCAACTGTAGAAATCAGTGAGCTCTTCCTCATGATGTTGTGAGGGTTTACATTGCTTCATCTTCCTTTAAACCTGATCAACAGTAAATTGTTGCTACTCAACATGCTGCTTTATCAAAGCCCAGGGAAATACTCACAGGTGCCCTGGCCTGGTAGCGTGGAGGGGGTTGGGTAAGGAAACTAGGGATAGAGAGTCTTGCAAAGAGAGTAGGCAGAATGGATCCAATTCTCAGGTGAAGGGGTGATTCCTTCAACCCAGGGGTATCAAGTCCAAAGAAATTTGCGTGATTGTTTCCTTGTAAATGAAAAAATGCTAGAATGCAAAGACAAGCAGCTAGATCATCTGGGGTAATTAAACATCATTTAATTAAACATGTTATTAATTAGTAATTAAACATCATTTCTACTAATAATTTGCCTCAATGGAGTGTGTAGTTTTCTGACCTGGTGTATAGAAAGGATGTATTCAGTGTGTAAAATTCATCATCTGCATGTTCCTTGGCTGTGGTCCCCAAAGCCCTGAGAGGGTTGAGTCATAGAATGGGAAGGGCTCAGGGCTTTGGGAGTCAGTCGGGGATTGTGTTCCAGCCCTGCCACTTGCTAGCTCTGGGTCACTGAACAAATTATCCCTCTTTTTAAAGCTTCATTTCTAAAATAGACATTGTCTTCATATTAAAGATCAAAAGAACGAATACTAATGAAAGAGCTTATAAAGTGCTAGTGCTATGGATATGGGATTCAGTGGTTTATCAAATCGTGGTGGGTTTTCATTGAAATTTGGAGGAAGTCAACAGGTATATTTATCTGATGATGTCAATATAGAAAATCACAACACTTTTCCCTGACCCTAAAGTGCTGGGCAGTAAGGACATCGATCTACCCCAATGTAGCAGTGCTAATATTTCACATATTTTGAGTTTGAAAAGGTTTCTGCAAAGCTCTGCAAGGCCATATACAAAAAAGAATTAATAAATAGACCTCAGAGAAAATGCCATAAACATATAATAGGAAAACAGGACCTGTTTGAGGGAGAAAGCTTTACTGCTTGACTTGGTGGTGGAAAAAAATGATATGTAGACACTGCAGGAAACAATGTATAACAGCAATTTTACCGTGGAATGTTAGCAGGATTTACTTTCCTGTTTTCAGATAATTTTTCCTTTGATCACAGAATCAGGAGCAGGTTTAGAATAAGAACTAAGCCTTATTGAATGTTCTCTTATGGGATCAGGGTGTTTCTTGATACTTGAAGAAGGAAGTCTTAAATATCCACCTGCCCTGCCTTTGTTCTTGTTTCTGATGAATTTGGTCAAATGAAAGCTGTGAATCTTGCTGTCTACGAACATGGCTGTTTTCAGCACAAGTTACAGATTTCAGCCTAGAGAAAAAGTGAGCTGAGTAGAGAAAAATCCTATTAGGATCCTTTTCTTCATTCCAGTATGGCTGGAATGGTAGCACCTCCTGGAGTGGTAGCACTTCCTGGTGACCTTGCCGAGTTGATTTTTTAAATAACTTGGCAATTGACCTCTTACTATTTCTTTTAGGAACTCATTTCACCGTATAATGGAGTTTACTTTTAGGATGTTCTTCTTGACCTTATGTTACTGTATACAATTCCTCATACATTGTTCTTTGTTCATTTTCACCTCCACAAAAAAATCAATAAGAATGTTAAAAACAAAAAAGAGAGAAAAGAAAGTAGTTCGGAGATGGATTGGGGCAGGGGATGGGTAGTTGTTGGCTGGTTGGAGGAGGAAGAGGAAGCAGCCCATGCCAGGATATGCTAAACAGAAAGATTAGATGGGGGAAAAATCATCCTGTGAAGGGAGCCGAGGAGGCAGTAGCAGCCTTGACCAACAGCAAATTTCCCTGCTCATTTTGTGCTCTCTCTGAGTTGAAGTATGCTTCAAGACATTGATTTCAGTAATCTCTGTGGATTTGGCCAATTCTCAGGTTGTTAACTTCAAATTGGTATTTAATCCATTTCAAAGCCCCATAGCTACCCATGTTAACCTGCATAACTAAAGTTTTTAGCATTGGTCCTGGGGAGAATTGGGGAGAAAGAGTGAGGAGCTCACTTTCCTCTCCTCTGCATTGTAGCATGTCTGTTGCTTTTCCTACAGACCCAATTCATGCCCTCCTCCCCAGTCCACACTCCCTTGCCGCTCCTGTTTTGTACACTGATTTGCAAAGCCATGGATTTCTGAAGGAAACGCATGTAGACAGGCAGCACACAAGAGGGCTCTATTCTCTCCATAGCCCAAACAGAACCAGATTGTCCCCCACCCAAACTGTCAGGGTCACCAAAAGCAAGGTTCCAAATGAAGGTCTTTAAAATAAAAACATCATATGACAGTCTTAGAATTTCCTTGTAAAACAACATCCACAAAATGGGAGAAATGGTCAAAAAACCATTTTCTTCTTATCACCTGAAGGCAAGCAGGCTTTAAACAAAATTCAAGCCTTGCTCCATTTTTTATAGTTACAAACTCCCAAGCCGACTGTTTAAGCCAATGACTTGCTTTTGTTTCTGGAATAAAATTCAAAATTTCCATGTGCTTCACCAAACTGTGCTGAACATGGCCCTTGGCTTTTTCTCCAGTCCCATTTTTGGCTGGTCTTCCTGCATTTGGCCCACAAAGGCCACTGTCCATTTCTGCATTTGTGTCACCCTCTCTGTCCATCTCTCCAATCATGTCAGCCTCCACATGCTGCTCACCCCATCCCCCCTCTTCTTTCCCTATTTAACTCCTACAAACTTCCCATATCATTGCTGAATTGTCACAGCCACAGGGAAAACTTTCTCTGACCACCTCCATGCCCAGGCTAGCCAGGTCCCCTGTCCTTGAAGCTCTCACAGGACTTTGCCTCCAGACCAGGTGTCAGTGACCACAGAGCCACATGGGTACACATGTAAGTATGTCCACTCCATGGACTGTAAGTGCCAGGAGGACAGAGACCTTGTCTGTCCTGCCCACCACTATATTCCCCAGAACTGTTGGTGCATTGTGCACACTGGAACCTTCACTCCTTTCTGTTGGGCAAATGGCTGCGTGCATTACAGTCCAGAGGCAGAAACAGTTACGGATTAATAGAAAGGCGTGACCCCTTTGGGAATGGGTAGAGAGTGACCCCCAGGATCCAGAGAACGTGGGTGATTGCTCAAAATTATTAGAACGATTAACACCTACTTCCTAGCCTAAACTAAGTAGAAGAAGCCTTTTCTAAACAGAAGCTAGTTTGCTGCCAACTTAAGGCATCAAAGCAATATTCCAAGGGTCTCACAAGTAACTTTGAGTGGATTTCTGGGTTTATTAAATATGTGATTAGAAACACAACCCTCTCCACACAGCTGAAATATCCCTGCACAGTAATTACTCATCTCCTGGGTATTTTGTCTCCTTTCATTTTGTGCCATCCCTGACTCAGAATATATAGACGTATGCATATGTACTTATGTGCATATATGTATATATTTTTAAAATTTAAATTGTTAACTCACTGAGAAGGAAAACATCTTCGCTTTTTCACAGCAGTCAGGACACTGCTACATTATGCTTACAATAATACTTAAGGCTAACGACCATAGCATATGTCTTGGGAAAACAAGAGGCTCTTTAGAGAAGCTTTTTATGTTTCTTTTATGGTGGGTAGCTTGCTGGGACAGTTAAATTTAAGTTGCATGAGGATTAGAAGGCTGAAGTGATTAGCAAAAATTATCTAACATTCAAAATTACCAAACATCATCTAAAATTATTGTATCATTCAAAGACAAGATAAAGGGAACTGGTAAATAGAGAGTTCAGAGATTGCTGACATCACTGTTAACACATGAGCAAGTTAGTAATTTGGGGAGAAAGGAGACCATTCCAGAGTTGCTGTTAGGGATAACAATGATGAAGATTTGGAGAAATGGGAGAGGACAGTGTTAGGCCCTGAGAGGAAGCCATGGGGGTCTGGAAAACGAATACACAGGACCATGCTAACCATCCTCATCATGTGAAGGTTGAGCTGGTGAAGTTTCCCACATGGACTAGGCCCACCTTGGAGGCACAAAGAGGCAAGCACAGAAGCAGAAGCTCAGGTTCACAATTTTTCTAAAAGTCCTGAGTAGGAACCGAATAGGTCAGCATCAGATGATACTACAATGATCCAAACTGATCCATCAAGATTAAGACTCAAGGCCCAATAGGAAGTAATTATGACAGACAAGAGAGCTCAGACTGAACTCATGAAGATCAGGTAAGGAGAATCCAGTCTCACGTCCTATGGGAAATCCTCCTTTACTCCTGTTGGGGATTGAATCATGTACTCCACCAAAGACATGTTCAGGTCTTGATCAGTGTTTTTGTTGGTGTGAAGCCATTTGCAAATAGGACCTCTGAAGATGTTACTATTGGTAAGGTGTGGGCTCATTTCTGAAGGGGATCTTTGAAGAGCCTATTTAGATGAGGCCAAATTGAATCAGGGTGGGCCTTAATCTACAAGAGTAATTATAAGGTGGAGGAAATTTGGACACATTCAGTCAGAAGAAGCTAGACGTTAGTAGAAGACAGAAGTCATCGGAAATCATAAGAACAGTTACAAGGGGAGAGACATCCCACATGGAGGAGGACTGTTGGAATGGTACAGACCATAGGGGAAAGCATGACCTGCCAATATGTTGATGTCGTACTTGTAGCCTCTAAAACTGTGAGACAATAAATCCCTATTGTTTAAGCCACCCCAATGTGTGATATTTGCTATAGAAGTCCTAACAAACTAAGACAATCCCTACCTCTTACAGGTCTCTTCTCAGATGGACTCCTGCTGTCAGTGCCCATTGCATGCCATGACACTGAGGTTTTGATCCTTCTGGTATCAATATTCCTTAGTGTGGACTTGCCTTGAGTGCTGGTTTGGATCTATTAGGTTCCCCCCAAAAAGCCATGTTTTAATCCTGACCTGATTTTGTGGAGGCAGCAATTTCTTTTAATCCTAATTCAATATTGTATGTTGGAATGTTTTGATTAGATAATGTCCATGGAGATGTAACACACCCAATTGCGGGTGTAACCTTTAATTAGATGGAGATGTCACTCCACCCCCACCCATTCCAGGTGGGTCTTGATTAGTTTACTGGAACCCTTTAAAAGAGGAAACATTTTGGAGAGAGTCAGAAATGACAGAGCCAATGGAAATGACAGAAGAAACAGAGCCAGCAGAGAAAGAGCCGAAGGAAACTGCACAGCAGCGCTGACACAAATGTCAACAGTTGGAGAAAAAAGACACGGATGTTTGGAGATGTTTGGAGCACAGCAGATGTTGCCATGAGATGCTAAGCAAGCCAGAACCTGGGGAGAGCCAAGTGAAGCCAAGAGACGAAAGCCAACCCCAGAGAAGCAAAGTGAGGAGCCTCCATAGGAACAGAGGATGAAAGCAATGGACCCCGGGAACAAGGGACCAGCAGATGCCAGCCACGTGACTACCTAGCTGACAGAACTGTTCCGGACCCATCCACCTTTCTTAAGTGAAGGTAACCTCTTGTTTCCTTAATTTGGACATTTCCATAGGCTTAGAACTGTACACTTATTATTACATTTTCTTTATAAAAGCCATTGCAGTTCTGGTATATTACATTCCTACAGCTTTCAACCTAACACACCGTGTTTCTGCAGTTAGATCAGGGAGGCATGGTCCATCTTCTGCCACTCTCTCGCCACCTTCATGCACAGCGCACGGAGTCTCCACTCTATTGATCTACTTTTGAAAACAGTCTTGCTCTATATCCAAGCCACACACATAGAAATTACCAGGTCCATCCATTCAATCTTTCCCAATATCATTTGGGCCTAATAATGAACTCTCAACTGAACAGCTGCAAATTTCCAGACCTGGTTGCTTGTTGCAGACATCCTCTGGTAGAACATCAAGGAAACCATCATGTGGCTCTCTTGAAGTCAAGTAGAATAGTGGGATTTTCTTTACGTATTCTTCTATTGATGCTCAAACCATACTTCAGTTGTTAGAACAAACAGGATATTGATGATGCAGGTGGCTAGGCTTTATTCTATCCATTTTCTTGTATTAGTCTTCCTTCTGGATTATGTTGTTGGTTAGTTGCTGAGTGTTCCTGCATGTGGGGCTTTGTGGGTATCTTCAATTTCAGGTGTTAGATCGGCAGAGTGGACGATAGAATGGAATATATTTTAATCTTTGCTTTGCTATTCTATTATCTAGCTGAAGGACCTTGAATCAGTCATTTCAACTTTTATCGTTGCTGTTTCTTTAAGTAAAATGAAAGGATGATATTAAATGAAGCCATTCTAAAGCACTTTCCTGCATAATTCTACAAAGACATGACACACAAACTTCAACAGCTTGGAGAGGAATGGAACTGCTATAGTTCAGTGGGGGATTCGGATATGACTAACATAAAGATCATTAGAAACTGGAAAGTCATGAAACGATGTCCTTCATTTTCCTCCATGGAAAGGAGTCTCCCCCTTTTATGGCTCCCATGTGCAATCCTATTTCACAAGACAAGCAACGTGGAAAAGAGCAGGAAAGACAAAAAAATGCTTACAGTATATAGGAAGCATGGAGTAGTGCTAAGCACTTTGCACACATAATTTCACTTGTAGATGTAATTTTCACAACTCTATAAGGTAGACATTATTATTCCCATTTTACAAATGAGAAAACTGAGGTCTAGAAAGGTTAAGTAAATTGCCTAAGATGATGAGCTAAACAATAAGTAAGATGTGTATCTCAGATTCAAATCCGAATCTTTCAGCTTCAGTTTTTCTACCCCAAAACTCTATTTAAAATGAAACAAAACAAAACAACAAAATCACTACCTCAAGAACTTGGATTTACTGTAAACATTAATGAAAGTGAGAGGATTCTGTACCTTGTTTTTGTAGTAGAGAAGATTCCTGAGGAGGTGGGTCTTAAGAATCTTTTCCAAGTCTCCCGGGTGCATCTGTTTCATTACTGCTGAAGGATGCATCTTTCCACTGGGGTCATATCCTCCTCCTCCCCCCGCCCCTCACACATGAAGAGGGGTGCATGAGCACAGATTCCCTCCCTTCCCCACCGCACCCTCCCCACATGCTGTTTTTTTTTGATGTGTATATAAGGTTTTTTTTTTAAGTTCTTAATTTTTTTATTTTTAAAAAAATACCAGAAAAAACCACCAAATGCAAACATTCCTAACTTTTGATCATTCCGTTCTACATATATAATCAGTAATTCACAATATCATCACATAGCTGCATATTCATCATTATGATAATTTCTTGAAACATGTGCATCAATTCAGAAAAAAAAATAAAACAGAAAAAAATTCATACATACCATACCCCCCACCTTCCCCTCATCGATCACCAGCATTTCAATAGAAATTTATTCTAACATTTGTTCCCCCATTATTCATCTTTATTCCATATGTTTTACTTGTCTGTTGATAAGGTAGATAAAAGGAGCATCAGACACAAGGTTTTCATAATCACACAGTCACATTGTGAATGCTTTATCATTATACAATCATCATCAAGAAACATGGCTACTGGAACACAGCTCTACATTTTCAGGCAGTTCCCTCCAGCCTCTCCATTGCATCTTGGATAACAAGGTGATATCTACTTAATGCGTAAGAATAACCTCCAGGATAACCTCTCGACTCTGTTTGGAGTCTCTCAGCCATTGACACTTTGTCTCATTTCACTCCTACCCCTTTTGGTGGAGAAGGTTTTCTCCATCCCCTGATTCTGAGTCTCAGCTCATTTCAGGATTTCTGTCCCACATTGCCAGGAAGGTCCACACCCCTGGGAGTCATGTCCCATGTAGACAGGGGGAGGGCAGTGAGTTTGCTTGTTGTGTCGACTGGAGAGAGAGGCCACATCTGAGCAACAAAAGAGATTCTCCTGGGAGTGACTCTTAGGCCTAATTTTAAGTAGGCTTGACCTATCCTTTGCCCGACATGCTATTTGAGCAAATGCAGATGATACCGACCTTTAGCTTGGGACAAGGAGTTGTCAATGAATGATGAAGAGACTATTGCAGGAGGAAGAATTTGGAAAAAAGGCATGTTCTCAAGCCTGGCTACTATAGCTGAGGAAAGCCCAGCTCCCCCTGGCCCCAGCCAGTTCACGGGAAGGGCCCTCTATTTGGCTTCAGCTTCAGGATTCCTCCACACAGTATAATGTCTTTTGCATAGTCCAAGATGTGGTCTGTGCAATCCTTAGTAAAAAATGCCACCATTCCCAGAGAGAGGATACTTTGGGGACCACCCCATGTTTTCTACTTAGCAGCTAGGTTTAGTATAATACATAGGTTCCTAATTTTCAGGGAGCATTGGAATCCCCTGGAAGACTTATTGAGACAGTCCTCCAGGTTGACCCCACCAACCTACATTTCTTATTCCGGAGTCCTGGGTTGGGACCCATGCTTTTCATTTCTAATAAGTTCCCACATGATTGAGAGCCCTAAGTATAAAGGATACTAAGGGAAGGATTCCTTGGAATCTGGAATACAGTGTTCTTAATAAACTTGAGCATTAGTTAGTCAGACAACAGAATTTGAAAATGTGAGCTTGTACTAGCTTCATTTTATAAAGTAATGCAAGAGAGGCATGAGCTCAGAAAAGAAAATCTGCAAATAGAGTTCAAGCGGATATGGAGAGCCCAGAGATTCCAGGACTTTAAGGGTTGGAAAATGAAAATGCTTCTAACTATTTCAAAGGTGTGCCCATTAAACCATGGCCTTAGGACAGAGACCAAATTGGAACTTTGCGTTAAGAAACAGCCTCAGAGTAAATAAGCTTCACACTCCTGTTAATACTTCTGCAAAGATTAGGGTAACACTTCTGAAAGGTATCAGTGACTGTGATGGAAGAAGAAAGGGAAAGCAGTAGATTCTTTCAGCCAGACTAATATGTTGCTAGAAATATCAGCGATGTGGTCCCATCTCAGCCCCGTATGGCAGGTGCACTCCCTTGGCCAGGCTGGTGCACGCATCCCCAGGGGCTGCAGGTGTAGCTGCTAATGGCTTCTCCCTGTGCTTTTCTCCAGATGCTGCCCATTAGCTGAGTAGAGGGTCCCTGTCCTCCCTTCAGCCTGTGTCACATCACCCAGCGGCCTTCCCACAAATAATTCCAAATTATTCCAAACTTAGAATAAAAATATAGAGTTTAAAATGGAAACCTAGAGCACTTCTAGAAATGAAATGCTCAGCGAGGTATGGAAAGTTAACTCTGCTCTCTATTTACTGGATATGTTAAATCCCAGAAAAATAGTTCCTTAGAACTGAAGCTACTTTATTCCATTTGATGTAGATACAAATAATACCAGAGTCACAGGCATCATCTTTTCCCCTAGGTTTCTTGATATTTTTCCTGCAGTTTGAATGAGACTAGGAAAAATGCCGAATATTACAAAGCCAGCTCACAAAGCCTCAGTGACTTTAACAAAAGGTAACTGATATGAATAGCAAGAAAGGGGAGTCATTATTGCCCAAAATATCTTGTAGGTGGCTAACCTTCTAACGCAGGGCCCTGAAAACCATAAAAGGGGTTGCAGCCTCCTGAAAAAATGTGCTGCTCTATTCAACTTAAAGCAGCAGCTCTCTTTAGTTCTTGATTATGCCCCAGGCTCCATGGCTTCATCACTCCTCTCTCCTGGTGGCAACTGATGTGAAGAAAGAGCCCTGCTCCCAGGAGCTCCGTAAGCAAGGTTTCTCTGGGTTTCTTCTTGATCTGGCCTTCTGTGGTCAAACTCTCCAGCCTCCTTTCTCATGGCTCTCTCTGCCTGGATTCCACCTTTGTGTCTGCCTTGGGCGCCGAATGCATTACATCATGCCATTCGTCCATCATCTCCATGATCAAATAATTTCTGAGAGCCACAAAAACCTACGTCAGTCCTTCTAAGTGGAACAAAGCCATCTGTCTTCCAAGTAGGAATGAAACATATACCTTATAGTCTTTTGATGCCTTTGCATTGCATATAAAAAAAACCCAAATCCCTTTCAAGGATAAAACCCCAAATCCCTTCCATGGCCTGCAGTGTGCTGAATCATCTACTCTGGCCCATTTCTCATGCCTTATCTCGAGATTTCCCCATGTATCATAAAACTCGAGCCACACTGGCCTTCTTTCAAGTCCTCAGAAGTAGCATGCCTCAGGGCCTTTGTCCATCCCATCCTCTCAACCTAGAACAGGTTTCTTCTTATTCCCCATTGGTTTAATTTCTACTTCTGACTGGCACAGCTAAGTATTAATGATCTTCAGAGACATCCTTGATATGGTTAATTGCTCATGCTTCACAGCAGAATACTGGGATTTTGTGTCTGACTTCTACCACTTACAATGCTTGACCTTGGGAAATTTGCTTAATCTCTCTAAGCTTTGGTTTCCTCATCTATAAAATGGGAATCTCACTAAAGGTAAGTACCTCGGAGAGTTGTTAAAAGGCTTGTATAGATACAAGCCTTTGATCTGGAAAGGCTTTGGCTGATCTGGAAAGATGGTGGCAATGTTTTTAAGTCTCTCCAAGTACTTCTATAAAATTAAACAGTGCTTCCCTGTGATAGTCACATCAAACATCGACCTCTGTGTGTGTGTGTGCGTGTGTGTGCATGGATATAGAAATACACATATGTAGGGAGATACTTCAAAAAGTAAACAGAGCACCTAGATAGAAAAAAAGCCCCCAAATCCTCAGAGAGCCCTGGCCAACATCTACAACAAAACTAGTTGACCAGATATTCTCGGGGGACGGCAGGTGGGTTCAAATCACCAATGCAAGAGCTGAGCGGCATCAGCAACTGTGGTGGAGGAAGCAAAGGAAAGCAGGGAAGCATCCAGTGGATGCCACAATCCCCAAACCAGGAGACACGTATTCAGTGTAAACCTCAGAGGGCCAGCCTGAGAACCGTTGCTGAAACTGGGAGAAGTTTTGCCCACTTTGCTAGTCACAGGTACAAATGGTTTGAGATCTGGTTGTCTGAGCCCCATAAGCTCTCAAATTTAACCAGACCCAACTCCCTTCTAAGACAAAGCCCCACTGTGAATAGAAAATTCTGGCAACAAGAGTCAAGTGAGCAGCATGGAAGAGACAAATGAAAAAGAACAACTAGATAAAAGGAGGGTGGGGGACAGAGGTCAGAGATTTCCAGAAAAGGAGACAATGTATTATGAACACCTCACAAAAACAACAGAAGAGGGAGCTCTGAAGACATGGAATTAGAAATAATAACCAAATGCTGTTTCAAAAATGAGTAACAAAATGATTGAGATCTGGGCAGGTGCAATGGTGTTGCAGTGGCAGAATTCTTACCTGCCATGTGGGAGACCCGGGTTTGATTCCCAGTGCTTCCCCATGCCAAAAAAAAGAGATGAAGATCAAATTCTATACAAAGTCATTAAAAATAAAAAAAGGGAAGAAGGAGCAGAAGAACATTCCTAGGACAATTCAAGCATGCCGGGTAGACAATGTTCACAGAATGAATGGGCACACTCTCAAGCAGAGAGAGACAATGGGAGGAGGGGCTCATCAGGCTGCAGATGGGTCTGTTAGGAAAGGAGGCCATCCTGAAGGAAGATGTGGATATTTTTCTAATCTTCTCACTTCAGAGAACACCAGGCAGAGACAGCTGTGGCTCACCTTGGCCAGCGAATTTTGGAGCAGTGATTTTCAACCAAGAGACTCCAGAGTGGGAGGCATGATTGTGCTTGCAGAATGCAGGCAAGAATCTAGATTTGAGTAAAGAATATAAGAGCTAAGTAGAGTTCAGCAGGGTCAGGATTTAAGCAGAGCAATTAGCAAGCAGGAAGCAATTCGGGAAGACATTCACAATGTCCATTTAATGGTGGCGTTGGGCTGCCCACAGGCATCTCAAGCTGTTTTAGAGCCACAGATGGTGTGACAGCAATCATGAATGGATCAGTGCCTAAAAAGGAGGGAAGATATTTTTGATCAAGGAAATACCACAAGCATAGCAGAGAATTGGGGTTTGGGATGTATAAGTGGCCCAATTAGATGGGTCTTAAGTGAAGGTTCCTGCCTCCTTTAATCCACCCTCCACCACCATCTCCTGTCCTTCTAGCTCCCTTGCCTAGACCTCCCACTTTAGCAATCACACAACTTCATCCTTACCTTCAAGCCTCTGATCCTGTTAGGTTCCCCAATTCTCACTTCTCTCCAAGCATTCTTCCCCCTTTTGCCTAGTTAGGTTCCATGGTTCATTATGTTCTTTCATTTGCAAACATCCCTCCATTGTTCTCAAGTGGCACCCCAACACTGGTTAAAGCTGTCAATCTATAGATCAATAATGGCCCAACATCTTTTTTTCCCCAGCTTTGACCTTTCCTAGCAATTTCATCTGTTTTCATGACATTTCCACTTGGATATCTAAGAGACATCTCAAATTGAACTCACCAAAACAATACTGCCCTCCCTCACCTACTCCTCCTCCAATCTTCATATCAATAAATAATGCTGCCATGTACAGTTACTTAAGCCCTAAACCAGTTTTTCTCTTCCCTTTAAATACTACATTCAGTTTATCAGTACATCATGTGGTCGCTTCCCCAAAGTACAAAGACTCCTTCTATTTCTCTGCACCTCCACTAAATCCCCCTAGTTTAACCCCAACGATACTCCAAATATTGCAATAGCCTTCCAACAGTCTCCCTGCTTCTAAGATGGCATCCACCTCCATCCACTTCCACATAGTAGCTAGAGCAGTTATCTCAGTACAGATCAGATCATGCCACGCCACCACTTAAAACTCTCCAGTATTTTCTGGTTGTGATTAGATTAAAATTCTGTATTAGGCTTTCAAAACCCCAACTAATATGGCCTCTCTGCCTCTCTAACCTACACAGCCTTCTTTCCCACTCTATTCCATCCACACAGCCCTCTTTAGCTAGCTGGAAACTGTTAAGCTTGTTCAGATTTGAGGGCCTTTAGAACAAAAAAGAAACCAATAAGTGTTGCTGAGGAGTGGTACATAGTGCTGGGGGAGCTTCTGGAGGATGTCAAAGGAGGACTTCATTGAAGGGTGTGACCTTTGCATAGATGTGAAGGCAAACCTAACTTTAACCATGTGACGAGCAGCAGAAGAGAGCTCCAGATAGAAGGAGAGCATATGCAAAGGCCCTGTAAGCTGACAGGATGTTGGCTCCTGATCATTTGAAAATAAGAATGACATTTGGTTGGGGCCATGTTAGCCAGGCTGCTAAGTAATTGCAGATATATTACAATCCTAGATTTCAGCTTCATGTACCTATCTTTTGGTTCCTTGATTAATAAATACTTGCTCTTTTCCTTCTTCTTTGGTATCTTCTGTTCTTCAGTCGGTCTCCTGTTTTACTTCAGTATCTCTCCTACTCTTTCTTATTATTCTGCAAGAGGGTTAGATAACCAAGTGCTCGTTGTATGTCTCTAAAGCCAGTTTGACCACAGCCTTAAGTGTCCAAATCTTATTCTGGCCACAGATATGAGGCCACTAATTCATGCATGCTTCCCTATCACCTTGTGAAAGAGAAATTTAAGACAGACCTAATGAAGTACAGCCCTCTCTCCTCCTCCTATACCCTCCTATATGAACACATTTTTCAAATTCCAGCTCCTTTATAGGCATTATTGACAGAATTCCCGTCTGTGCCCTGAAAATCCATGGCAGAGAGTGGCTGTCCAGGTGCCCTTGTCCCAGACCCTCCAGTTCAATGGGAGGAGCTGGCAGGAGGCCAAAAGCTCACTTTAATGGGCAGGACCAGTAGTTTGTAGTGATTGATCACGTCCTCTATCAATTATGGAAATGCACCTCTAACTGAGGTCAATGACTATTGAGAAGCCTTTTAAGCAGTAAATCCCCTCGTTCAACATTCTCTGGGCAGTAATGGCATTGCACATGTGACAGAGAAATACAAGGCTGCCCTTTGCAGGGATGACATCTTCCTAAAAAGGAGATTTTCACTTGTTAAAGCTTCAGCACAAAGCCTTTGGGCAGGATCAGCAACTTTAGTCTGGGCAGCCTTGCTTCCCTTAGCTCTCATTTAGCAAGGAGACCTATGTGGGATCAAGGCACCTTTTTGTGTGAACTGATTTGCATGAATTCGCATGCTTTTTGGTTTGTTAATACACACACACAAACAAAAGTGTATTGTGGGCTCATCTAGGATGGATGGAAGAGAGAGAGTAGGTAGCAGAGGAAATGAATGGCGCACCCCTTCTTTGCCACTGCACCTACTCTCTTTGTTTAGTTTTGGTCTCTGGGTTAGAGGAGATAGTAAGATAGCTGTTTTAATGAAGGAAGGGCTACTCTGAGACCCTGGACTCAAGCAATTTCCCTTTGGGACCCAGGAGAGACCAAGTGCTGTGTGGAATTGAGAATGGACTATTTTCTGCACATCTGCATCTCTAGCTCCTCCAGTCTGGTATCTTAGAAAATGATATCTTATGCACAGATCTGTTACCAGACAAAGGCAGTGGATTCTTTGCCTAATGTGTTCAATGACCAATTCCTGAGAAACTGGGGTTTTAAGGAGAAAAAGAATTTATTGCTAGGCATGAAGCAGAAGATCAGATGGCCTGTCAGCCCAAAAATCTTCTCCCAGAAGTGCAGTAATGCTGATAGGTTTTTTTTTTTGGAACGGGCAGGTACTGAGAATTGAACCTGGGTCTCTGGCATGGCAGGTGAGAACTCTGCCACTGCACCACCATTGCCTGCCCTTTGATAGTTTTATAGTATCAAAAGATGGGCAGGTTTTAGGATAATGAGTATAATGGCTCCAGATGATATAATTAGAGTGATCTAATTATTGAGCATGTTCAAATTGATTGCATGCTTAGTCACAGAACATATGTAAGAAAATGGCGGGCTTAATACGATGATGGGCATGATTTTTAGTATTATGATGAGGTATAGGTCACTTATAGGTTAAATTCTAAGCTATTGCGCATATCAGGTGGGCCCATTTGGGTTAGATCCAGCTTCGGTTATCAAGATAGCTTTGGGACTTCCGGAGAAGATAGCGGCTTAGTAAGACGCGTGGATCTTAGTTTCTTCTCCAGGACAGCTACTAGGGGAGTAGAAACGACACAGAACAGCTCCCAAAGCCACAACAGAGATAAAAAAGACAGCGTACCCCATCCTGGAATGGCTGGCTGGCTGAGAGAAGCCGCTCGGGTGAGATCGCCAAGGTGCGCGGGCTTCACCGGGCGGGGCGACAAGCGGCCGGAGTCACTCCCTTCCCCCTTCCCGGGCCGGCTGGGAGAATTGGAGAGGCGGTCCCCTGAAACCGCAGCGGCTGGCGCCCACACCACGTGCGGCGCCCCGGACCAACTGAGAGAATTGGATCGGAAATCCCCAGGCTGCAGAGAACGGTGACGGGTGGGGGAGGCCCCTTCCAAACCCATGACTCCCCGGGAACGTGCACTCTCCCAGGCGGGCCGCTGCCACTGGCGCCCTCCCACCACGCTTGTCGCCCCGGGCCGACTAGGAAATTCGGATGGGCGCTTTCCTGGGCTGCGGTGGCCAGCAACCCTCCCTGCGTTCGGACCCCGGGCCGGCTCAAGCCGCTTCGACTAGCAAAGCTCCCGGACAGCGAGAGTTTTCCAAAGTTTAAGGTCCCACAGCACCTTTTACTGGTGGGACCCGCAGACAAACGTATGCCACGAGCGCCACCTACTGGGCAGGATAAGAAAAACAGAACCCAGAGATTTCACAGAAAAATCTTCCAAACTTTTGGATCCAATACCCAGGGAAATCTGTCTAAATGCGCAGACGCCAACAGAAGATAACGGATCACGCTCAAATAATTGAAAATATGGCCCAGTCAAAGGAACAAACCAATAGTTCAAATGAGATACAGGAGCTGAGACAACTAATGCTGAATATACGAACAGAAATGGAAAACCTCTTCAAAAACGAAATCGATAAATTGAGGGAGGACATGAAGAAGACATGGGCTGAACATAAAGAAGAAATAGAAAAACTGAAAAAACAAATCACAGAACTTATGGAAGTGAAGGACAAAGTAGAAAAGATAGAAAAAACAATGGATACCTACAATGATAGATTCAAAGAGACAGAAGATAGAATTAGTGATTTGGAGGATGGAACATCTGAATTCCAAAAACAAACAGAAACTATCGGGAAAAGAATGGAAAAATTTGAACAGGGTATCAGGGAACTCAAGGACAATATGAAGCACACAAATATACGTGTTGTGGGTGTCCCAGAAGGAGAAGAGAAGGGAAAAGGAGGAGAAAAACTAATGGAAGAAATTTTCACTGAAAATTTTCCAACTCTTATGAAAGACCTAAAATTATAGATCCAAGAAGTGCAGCGCACCCCAAAGAGATTAGACCCAAATAGGCGTTCTCCAAGACACTTACTAGTTAGAATGTCAGAGGTCAAAGAGAAAGAGAGGATCTTGAAAGCAGCAAGAGAAAAACAATCCATCACATACAAGGGAAACCCAATAAGACTATGTGTAGATTTCTCAGCAGAAACCATGGAGGCTAGAAGACAGTAGGATGATATATTTAATTTACTAAAAGAGAAAAACTGCCAACCAAGACTCCTATATCCAGCAAAATTGTCCTTCAAAAATGAGGGAGAAATTAAAACATTCTCAGACAAAAAGTCACTGAGAGAATTTGTGACCAAGAGACCAGCTCTGCAAGAAATACTAAAGGGAGCACTAGAGTCAGAACCGAAAAGACAGAAGAGAGAGGTATGGAGAAGAGTGTAGAAAGAAGGAAAGTCAGATATGATATATATAATACAAAAGGCAAAATGGTAGAGGAAAATATTATCCAAACAGTAATAACACTAAATGTTAATGGACTGAATTCCCCAATCAAAAGACATAGAATGGCAGAATGGATTAAAAAACAGGATCCTTCTATATGCTGTCTACAGGAAACACATCTTAGACCCAAAGATAAACATAGGTTGAAAGTGAAAGGTTGGGAAAAGATATTTCATGCAAATAACAACCAGAAAATAGCAGGAGTGGCTATACTAATATCCAACAAGTTAGACTTCAAATGTAAAACAGTTAAAAGAGACAAAGAAGGACACTATCTACTAATAAAAGGAACAATTAAACAAGAAGACATAACAATCATAAATATTTATGCACCGAACCAGAATGCCCAAAAATACGTGAGGAATACACTGCAAACACTGAAAAGGGAAATAGACACAAATACCATAATAGTTGGAGACTTCAATTCCCCACTCTCATCAATGGACAGAACATCTAGACAGAGGATCAATAAAGAAATAGAGAATCTGAATATTACTATAAAGGAGCTAGACTTAAGAGACATTTATAGGACATTAAATCCCACAACAGCAGGATACACCTTTTTCTCAAGTGCTCATGGATCATTCTCAAAGATAGACCATATGCTGGGTCACACAGCAAGTCTCAACAAATTTAAAAAGATTGAAATCATACACAACACTTTCTCGGATCATAAAGGAATGAAGTTGGAAATCAATAATAGGCAGAGTGCCAGAAAATCCACAAATATGTGGAGGCTCAACAACACACTCTTAAACAACGAGTGGGTCAAAGAAGAAATTGCAAGAGAAATTAGTAAATACCTCGAGGCAAATGAAAATGAAAACACAACATATCAAAACTTATGGGATGCAGCAAAGGCAGTGCTAAGAGGGAAATTCATTGCCCTAAGTGCCTATATCAGAAAAGAAGAAAAGGCAAAAATGCAGGAATTAACTGTTCACTTGGAAGAACTGGAGAAAGAACAGCAAACTAATCCCAAAGCAAGCAAAAGGAAAGAACTAACAAAGATCAGAGCAGAAATAAATGAAATTGAAAATATGAAAACAGTAGAGAAAATCAATAAGACCAGAAGTTGGTTCTATGAGAAAATCAATAAGATTGATGGGCCCTTAGCAAGATTGACAAAAAGAAGAAGAGAGAGGATGCAAATAAATAAGATCAGAAATGGAAGAGGAGACATAACTACTGACCTCACAGAAATAAAGGAGGTAATAACAGGATACTATGAACAACTTTACGCTAATAAATACAACAATTTAGAGGAAATGGACGGGTTCCTGGAAAGACATGAACAACCAACTTTGACTCAAGAAGACATAGATGACCTCAACAAACCAATCACAAGTAAAGAAATTGAAGCAGTCATTCAAAAGCTTCCTAAAAAGAAAAGTCCAGGACCAGATGGCTTCACATGTGAATTCTACCAAACGTTCCAGAAAGAATTAGTACCAATTCTCCTCAAACTCTTCAAAAAAATCGAAGTAGAGGGAAAATTACCTAATTCATTCTATGAAGCCAACATCACCCTCATACCAAAACCAGGCAAAGATATTACAAAAAAAGAAAACTACAGACCAATCTCTCTAATGAATATAGATGCAAAAATCCTCAATAAAATTCTAGCAAATCGTATCCAACAACACATTAAAAGAATTATACATCATGACCAAGTAGGATTCATCCCAGCTATGCAAGGATGGTTCAACATAAGAAAATCAATTAATGTAATACACCATATCAACAAATCAAAGCAGAAAAATCACATGATCATCTCAATTGATGCAGAGAAGGCATTTGACAAGATTCAACATCCTTTCCTGTTGAAAACACTTCAAAGGATAGGAATACAAGGGAACTTCCTTAAAATGATAGAGGGAATATATGATAAACCCACAGCTAATATCATCCTCAATGGGGAAAAACTGAAAACTTTCCCCCTAAGATCAGGAACAAGACAAGGATGTCCACTATCACCACTATTATTCAACATTGTGTTGGAGGTTCTAGCCAGAGCAAATAGACAAGAAAAAGAAATACAAGGCATCAAAATTGGAAAGGAAGAAGTAAAACTATCACTGTTTGCAGACGATATGATACTATACGTCGAAAACCTGGAAAAATCCACAACAAAACTACTAGAGCTAATAAATGAGTACAGCAAAGTAGCAGGTTACAAGATCAACATTCAAAAATCTGTAGCATTTCTACACACGAGCAATGAACAAGCTGAGGGGGAAATCAAGAAACGAATCCCATTTACAATTGCAACTAAAAGAATAAAATACCTAGGAATAAATTTAACTAAAGAGACAAAAAACCTATATAAAGAAAACTACAAAAAACTGTTAAAAGAAATCACAGAAGACCTAAATAGATGGAAGGGCATACCGTGTTCATGGATTGGAAGACTAAATATAGTTAAGGTGTCAATCCTACCTAAATTGATTTACAGATTCAATGCAATACCAATCAAAATCCCAACAACTTATTTTTCAGAAATAGAAAAACCAATAAGCAAATTTATCTGGAAGGGCAGGGTGCCCCGAATTGCTAAAAACATCTTGAGGAAGAAAAACGAAGCTGGATGTCTCACACTGCCTGACTTTAAGGCATATTATGAAGCCAGAGTGGTCAAAACAGCATGGTATTGGCATAAAGATAGATATATCAATCAATTGAATCGAATAGAGTGCTCAGATATAGACCCTCTCATCTATGGACATTTGATCTTTGATAAGGCAGTCAAGCCAACTCACCTGGGACAGAACAGTCTCTTCAATAAATGGTGCCTAGAGAACTGGATATCCATATGCAAAAGAATGAAAGAAGACCCGTGTCTTACACCCTATACAAAAGTTAACTCAAAATGGATCAAAGATCTAAACATTAGGTCTAAGACCATAAAACAGTTAGAGGAAAATGTTGGGAGATATCTTATGGATCTTACAACTGGAGGCGGTTTTATGGACCTTAAACCTAAAGCAAGAACACTGAAGAAGGAAATAAATAAATGGGAGCTCCTCAAAATTAAACACTTTTGTGCATCAAAGAACTTCATCAAGAAAGTAGAAAGACAGCCTACACAATGGGAGACAATATTTGGAAATGACATATCAGATAAAGGTCTAGTATCCAGAATTTATAAAGAGATTGTTCATCTCAACAACAAAAAGACAGCCAACCCAATTACAAAATGGGAAAAAAACTTGAACAGACACCTATCAGAAGAGGAAATACAAATGGCCAAAAGGCACATGAAGAGATGCTCAATGTCCCTGGCCATTAGAGAAATGCAAATCAAAACCACAATGAGATATCATCTCACACCCACCAGAATGGCCATTATCAACAAAACAGAAAATGACAAGTGCTGGAGAGGATGCGGAGAAAGAGGCACACTTATCCACTGTTGGTGGGAATGTCAAATGGTGCAGCCACTGTGGAAGGCAGTTTGGCGGTTCCTCAAAAAGCTGAATATAGAATTGCCATACGACCCAGCAATACCATTGCTGGGAATCTACTCAAAGGACTTAAGGGCAAAGACACAAATGGACATTTGCACACCAATGTTTATAGCAGCGTTATTTACAATTGCAAAGAGATGGAAACAGCCGAAATCTCCATCAACAGAAGAGTGGCTAAACAAACTGTGGTATATACATACGATGGAATACTATGCAGCTTTAAGACAGGATAAACTTATGAAGCATGTAATAATGTGGATGGACCTAGAGAACATTATGCTGAGTGAGTCTACGAAAAACTAAAGGACAAATACTGTATGGTCCCAGTGATGTGAACAGTCATTCGAGAATAAATTTGGAATATGTCATTGGTAACAGAGTCCAGCAGGAGGTAGAAACAGGGTAAGATAATGGCCAATTGGAGTTGAAGGGATACAGACGGTGTAACAAGACTAGATACAAAAACTCAAAAATGGACAGCACAATAATACCTAATTGTAAAACAATCATGTTAAAACGCTGAATGAAGCTGCATCTGAGCTATAGGTTTTTGTTTTGCTTTGGTTTGTTTTGGTTTGATTTTACTATTATTACTTTTATTTTTTTCTCTATATTAACATTCTATATCTTTTTCGGTTATGTTGCTAGTTCTTCTAAACCGATGCAAATGTACTAAGAAATGATGATCATGCATCTATGTGATGATGTTAAGAATTACTGATTGCATATGTAGAATGGTATGATTTCTAAATGTTGGGTTAATTTCTTTTTTTCCGTTAATTAAAAAAAAAAAAAAAGAGAAGGGGTAATTGGAGCTGAAGGGATACAGACTGTACAACGGGACTGGATATAAAAACTCAGAAATGGACAGCACAATACTACCCAATTGTAATACAATTAGGTTAAAACACTGAATGAAGCTGCATGTGAGGTATAGGTTTTTTGTTTTTTGTTTTTTTTTCTTTCTATTATTGTTTTAATTCTTATTCTGTTGTCTTTTTATTTCTTTTTCTAAATCGATGCAAATGTACTAAGAAATGATGAATATGCAACTATGTGATGTTATTAAGAATTACTGATTGTACATGTAAAAAAAAAAAAGATAGCTTTGGAATCGGGCTGGGTTAGTTCTGGGCTGGCCTTCATTAATAAACATTAGGGGATGTCTTTAGTGAGTACAAGACTCCAGAGTCAAAAAGCCAGATAAGATAGGTACAAGTGAGGGTCAGTCACAAGGTGTTTGCAATCACAGAGGCACAAGATAAAGGCTATACATACAATCATCATCAGAGATAAAGGCAGTTGGATTGCAGTTCAAAGATTCCAGGTATTTCCCTGTCTACTCCAATCTACTAGAAAGCAAAAAAGGAATACCTACATAATGATTCTGCAACCATAATCATCCCTTAAATCCTAATTTCTGGGTTATGGATCTGGGTGTTTTCGTGAGCACAGGACATAGAGGAGAGGGAAATGAAGCAGAAGAGAAAGATTAGAACAGACATGCTGGCCGACAGCTTAGGACATGTTCTGGTCTCACTCTTCTGTAAGCCATGCCACAGGCAGCCTCTTAGACCCTGGAGGTGAAGAGATCCCGATTTCTAGGACTTTTCTTAACCTCATAGGAGACTTTGGACAAGTTTCTTCTTTCTGTGTTTCTAATCTTTCATGCTTAAAATGAGGAGTTTGGGGTTAATGTATCTCTTAGGTCCCTTCCAAATCTAGCATTCAGTGTCATTCTCATCACGGTCTTATGGTAAAATGTCAAGACCATGATTTAGCTCAGGCCACTTCCTTGCTTAAAACTTGGAGATTGTTTCCCACTAGCTCTGCAAGTCCTCTGATCTCTTCCTGGCTGACCCCTTTGATCTTCCCTAACCAGCCATCCCTTCAGTTCCTTTCACATGCCAAGTTCATTCTCACCTTAAGGCCTTTGCATGTGCTGATCCTTCTGTTTAGAAGGAATTTCCCAAGAGCTTCTGAAGATGGACTCTTTTCATTTAGCTTCAGCCCTAATGTCACCCTCTTAGAGAGACCCTCCATAACCACAGTGTATACGATTCAATACCCACCTAGACATTCTCAATCTCACCCCCTTGCTTAACATCCTGATAACCTTTATGACCACCTGCAATTGATGCAACATTCATTTTATATTTATTTTTCTCACTGTCATTATAAGGTAAGCTCCTTGAGCAGGGTTCTTGTTGAGCCTCCTCACCACTAGCCTCCCAGTTTCCCACTCATATCAGGTATTTATAAACCTTTATTGATGTGGACAGCATCATCATCTACCATCAGTAGAACCTGCAAAGTGCAGAGTCTCAGACTGGACATTGAAAAGGAAACCTTTTGTATATGGATCAGCTTAAGGGTATTATTTACTATTTCTTAGTCTGAGATCTGAGATTGGAAAGAGTGTCCTCTCTCCCCCTCCCCAACCAATTCAAGCCAAAATGGAATGAGAAGCAACATAATACTAGTTCAAATGAAAAGGAGGGAAGTAACATGTACGAGACTCCTACTGTGTGCTGGGCACTGTGCTAGGCACTTCAGTGTGTGAACTTACTGCTCACAGCTCTATGATATAGGCACTATCTCCCCCATTTCTCAGATGAGGAAACTGAAACTCTGCAGCATGTAGTCACTTGTCTATGGTCCCACTCGCAGAACTCATCAGGTTGCAATTTAAAGTTAGAAAGACTGGGGCACAAAGTTGGGGTTAATCCTTTTTCTACCTTACTGCCCCTGTGTTGGGCATCCCCAACATCATCCTTAGGTTTGATGATTTGATAGAACATCTTACAGAAGTCAGAAAAGCTATTACACTCACAGTTATGATTTATTATAGGAAAAGAATAGATGTTAAAATTAGCAAATGAAAAAAGGTGCAGAGGGTAGAGCCTGGGAAGACCAGGCACAAGCTACCCGTTGTCCTCTCCCAGTGGATTCTCAAGAGCAGTGCCTAATTCTCCCAGCAATGATGTGTGACAACATGTGTGAAGTGTAGTCTGCCAGGGAAGCCCACGCAAGCCTTGGTGTCTGGAGTTGTTATTAGGGGTTAGTCTTGCAGACATGCAGCCCCTGTGTAACTGACCTTAGCTTCTCTGTCTCCAGCCCCTCAGAGGTCAAATTTGATTCAGCATGGCCCAAACCACAGGTATATGAAAACGAGCATTCACCACAGATCACATTATAGTATATTGTTAGCGTAAACTCTCTGGTGTTGCTCAAGTCTCAGGTATACAAAGGCAGTCTTATCAGGAGAGATAGTCCAAGGGCTCAGAGCTGGTCTCCCAGGAGACTATCAAGGATCAGTTTTTCCAGTAGATTGTGCAGGGTTTGAGCATCCCACATCTGCTTAGTTACCCCTTACTGCACAGCCTCCCAAATCAGAAATGTCTAATTTTGCAGCTTTTCAGGTCCAAACTGTCTTTCTTAGAACCTGGCTTTCTTTTCCATTCTTACAGACAACTGAAAACAGGAGGTGTTGTCATTTAGAGGAGACATGTATCAAGGTCCTGGTCACAGACAGTCAATAAAGATGTCAAGATGCAGGTTCCCTAGCTATTCTGAATGAATTCCAGTAGGAGAAATTAGCTTTAATTTTCTAAGTGTTTCCAAAAATTTCAGTACCTCAGTGTATTCCATGTATCCAGCTAATCTGCTCTATATCACTGACTGTGACCTGTGAATTGAATTGTGAATGCCAACTGTGCCCAAAGCCCAGAGAAGGACACAATCCAAGGAGAAAAAAAGAAAAAGGAAAACAAAAACAAAACATAATTTATATTTGTAGTAAGAATGACATATCGGAAACGCATGAGGAAAAGTAGGAGAGAAATACTAATCTACAGAGTAAAGTAGGAGGGTGTAAGGGAAGATTAAAAGATTATGGTAATGATATTAATAGTAAGATTTTATTTATTAATTATTTATTTTTTCTGAAATTGACTATCTGAAGAGTTATTTTCTGAATTTATTATCTGAAAGGCAGTATTTAAAGCATTTACCCAGCTACTAGTTCACGTAAGCCTTGCAAAAACCCTAGGAGGTAGGTAAAGTTATTATTCTCATTTTGCAGATGAGGAAACAGAGGCACTGAAGATTAAAGTTTCCCAATTTGCAAGGTAGTAAATGCCCAGGCAGGGCTATATACCAAGACAGATTGGCTCTGAAGCCTGTACTCTTAAGAAACATGCTACAATACTTGGTGGTGGGGTCAGTGTTAAGTTAAAGGTTTGGGAGTGAAGAGGGGTGGATAATAATTGATTTGGGATCAGATGCGTTGAGGAGGACCCCTGGTCTTGGGAACTTTATCCGCTGGTCTATCAATGGTACATTATCTTTAAAGATGCTGAGCTAAGGCTGGCATCACAGTCCTGTTTAAATGCGAATACTCTATAGTTTTCCATTACCGACATGTGAGTCTGAAAAATGTAGTGAATCTTTGTTTCTACCACTTCTTCCTTCTGTGTTTCTGCAAATTGAGAAGTAGATGGATAAGCCCTTCAGGGATCAAAATACCAGCTTTATCAAGGACGAAACTCGGTTGGTGAACACAGCTTAAACCAGGGGCGCTCAAGGCAGTCTTTCTCTTTCTTCTCTGTCACCTCTGAAAAAGTGGAGGATGGAGGGGTTGCTGAGGCAGGGATAACTGGTCCACGTGCTGAATTGAGGGCACCAAAGAAGAGCCTGGCTGCCTTCTTGTCCTACTCCCTAGGACAAGTAGCATTGGCAAGGGACTGAGGGCTTCCTTTTTCTGATGAGAAAGGAGGAAGAAGGGAGTAGAGGAAGCAGTAAGCTGGAAAGCTCACTTCTAAAGCACTATTCTTTTCCTTTCTTACCAGAGAAAGTGGAAGTGGAGGATGCTGAAATTGGCCTTTCCTCTTTCGCTTTACTCTCTGCTGTCTCCCAAATGTAGGACAAAAAGTACACTGAGTAGAGTACATGATTTCATTCAGAATAACAACTCTGGGGTTATGACTATATTTACTTTCTAAGCAACAACTAACATCTGGTTACTACTGTGGATGCAAATTAAGTACATGTGTCATAGCATGGCATGGACAGCTAGACTGACCATTGATATTTCCCAAGACTTTCATTGTTATATTTTTAATATATTGGCCCCATTTGGTGGCTGGGTACCCAGAGGCAATATGTCACTCCCTTGAATCCCATTGCCATTTTGGATTGATTAATAACAACTCAAATTAAAAAAACTTAAGGTGAAATATTTTTCCAAGTATTTTTTTCTGAGCATAAAAGGACACAATCTAAAGTCTGTATTGTACATTTTATACACATTTACTAGGCTGGGAAAGGGGAATCATTTTGATGGTGGGAAGTTGGATTTGTTTTGTTGATTGGTAACTGTGCTTTCCTTTACTGGGAAGACTCTTTAGTTTAAAGCAGCAAATAATTTAGTCATCTAATATTTATAGAGAACCAGATGGGTGCTCAGAGATTTGAGTGGGAGAAGTTTATAATTAATTGCTGCTTTTGAGATTATACCAGCAGGTAAGACAAATGGGCACCTTCTCTTCAACATAGCATTAACTGGCATCTCTCAAATGTATTGCATTTACATTTTACTGAATTATTGGGCAGGAAAAATAATTTCACATGATGATATCTGGGCTGTCCAAGGTGACCCTCTCCAGGAAAATAAAAAATTGTATCTTGCACGCTCTGAGTGGTCATTAGATTTAATTTTCCTTGCTTCATTAATGCATGCCAATTAACCCACAGATGGCATTCCATGCAATGGGCATGAGTCCTCCAGTTGCCCAATTCGACAGAAAGGGATATGAGGGTGGGTGGAATTTTCTGAGTTTTCAGTAAGTGAATACTGGAAGCTCTTTTTAATTTTTTTTGTAGTCAGAAAGTCACCACTTATAATCCATTTATTTATATGGATTCTGGTCATTAGTAAGTTTTGCCTCTTTTGCTTATCTGTGAGCTGACATACTGGTCCATCAGCAAGTTGGAAGACACATAGCATCCTTGAGGGTCTGATTTTCAAGGATTTTGTAGGCCAGCTGGTCTGAACACCTTCATTTTACACTTTCTTTCAGATTTGTCTAAAGAAGGGACTGGCAGCCTATGGTTCTCAGGCCAAATCTAGCTCACCACTTTGTTTTTTTTCTGAATGATGTGTCCTACAAATTATGTTTGCATGCAGTCACAGCAAAATGAATTGTTTTTCTAAATCTTTTTAAATTGTAAAATGTAACATATATGTTATGTTAGGGTGCACAGGTGGTTCAGTGGTAGAGTGCTTGCCTTCCATGTGGGAGACCCAGATTTGATTCCTGTACAATGTCCTTCTCCCCACCCCCAAAATGTAACGTATATACAAAGCAAAGAAAGAAAAAGCAATAGTTTTCAAAGCACACTTGAACAAGTAGCTACAGAACAGATCCCAGAGTTTGTCATGGGCTACCATCCCACTGTCTCAGATTTTCCCTTCTACCTGCTCCAAAACACTGGAGGCTAGAAGAAATATTAAAATAATTATTCAACGGTCACACTCATTTGTTAAATCTATTTTCTCTGTTATACCTTCTCCTCCTTTGATCCTGCTCCCAATCTATAGGGATCTTTAGGCAATGCTCGCTCTGACTTTTTCATGTTTAGAAAGGGTGTCAATACTAAAGGACAGGGGGATGTAATTAACTGATAATCTTGGAGTGGCTGGTCCCTCTGAGTTTCAGAGTATTCATGATCTAGGAACCCTCTAGGAATTATAGGTTCCAGAAGGCAAACCTAGTGCATGACACCTTTATAGATTCTCAGTGCAAGCCCTAGGTGTCCTTAAGAGTTAGCAGGAGTGATGTTAGTTGGGGTTTATCAAACCACGGCAATTAGCACTATCTAACTGAAGCTTGCATAAGAGTAGTCTCGAGAACAGTCTCTTGACTCCATTTGATCTCTCTTGGCCTCTGATGCCTTATTTTATTACACTTCTTTTCCCCCTTTTTGTCTGGAAGGTGTTGTCAATCCCATGGTGGCAGGCCCAGATTCAACCCCAGGAGTCACCACTCCCCGTGTTCTCAGGGAGATTTTCATCCCTGAATGTCATGTCCCACCTAGTGGGAAGGGCAATGATTTTCCTTGCAGAGTTGGGTTTAGAAGAGAGAGTCTGTATCTGAGCAACAAAGAGCCTTCCTTGAAGCAACTCTTAGGCCTCATTATAGGTATGTTAGTTTCTCCCCTGCAAGCCTCAAAATCCAGGGCTTGGCCTATTTTCTTGTGAGTCTGCAAGACTCTGAGAGTCTGAGAGAGTATCCAGGGTTTACCAGATGGGAAAGTATTATAGTTCCACTATATATATTCCCTTCAGAATATATATTCTGAATATAGAGAATATAGAGTCTGAAGGGACTCTACCAATACTCTTTTTCTTTCTTTCTTTCTTTCTTTCTTTTTTTGCATGGACAGGCAGCAGGAATCAAACCTGAGTCTCTGGCATGGCAGGCGAGAGTTCTGCCTGCTGAGCCACCGTGGCCCACCCTCTACCAATATTTTTTAATTATCAGCCCATTATAATCTGAGATGCATCCTGATATTATATTAAGCTATGCAGAATTACATGACTTCGTTCCTATTCTAGACTCTAGGAGTTTGGGTTGTTTAAATGAGCTATCCAGACAGGTTGATTTAGATAGTGTGTCATAGGAAATTTAGGTTCTAGACAGAATAACCTCTCTGCCTTTGGTCTCATACAGTAGTTGAAGGTCCAGAGTATATACACTATCATCTTTTACCCTGTATTCTAATTTACCTTAGACCTAGCCAGACTGGCTTTGCTTTAAACACTAAATGAGTCCTGATCTCTTTTTTGATTACTTTAACTGTTATTATAAATAGCTATGCTAATTTTGAGGGCTGCAGCACTCCATTTCAGGGTCTTAGGTATCACAGAGTTACTCAAAGTTCCAGGGAAATACCAGTTGATACACATATAGTTTGGTGTCTCAGAATCCAGAAATACATTTATAACTTCAGATTTACCATGGCTGCTATAAGGACTTACAATCTAGGCTCCCATTTTCTTTTAAGTATTTCCCGAGAGAGACCTTATTAGCATATTTGTTCATTTGTTTCCGGGTTACTTTGCACAACACATTGTCCCCAAGGTTTATTCAGTTCATTGTGTGCCCCTTATCATCGTTCCTTTTTGTACCTGCACCACATCCCATCATATAAAATATCACAGTTTGCCATTTTGCTTCTCAGTCATTGTACCCTTTTCATTGGTCTATAATGACAAAGAACCAGCAAACATGGCATCAACAGTTATCAAACCAAAACTACCCCTTATTTCTTGTCCCTCCCCACTGATTAGTTGTCCGTGGTAGTGCTGTGGCACGTTGATGTCTTCTTGTTAACAACTGGCTATATCATGCACTTTTATTTCCCTCTCTATATCCCTCTACAATTGACTCTTTGTCCACTATCAAACCTTTGAAATAGTTCATGCGAGAACTTATTTATAATTGTAGATTCAATCAGTGGGATACATAGCACTATACATCCCCTTTCATTCATATTCACCTTCAGTATGACAGTGTTATTTGTAAACCTGCTATTTAGTTACCATCACTTCTACCTGTTTCCTTGCATTTAGCTTGAACCTCTTCAGACTTGGGCTTCCTCTGTCTCTAGCTTCTGTGTACTGGAGTCATAACAGCAAAATCATACAGTATCTGTACTTTTGTGTCTGACTTATTTCTCTCAGCCTTATGTCCTCAGGTTCATCCACATTGTCATATGCTTCGGGACTTCATTCATCTAATTGCTGCATAATATTCCATTGTATGTATCTACCACATTTTGTTTATTCATTCATCCATTACTGGGCACTTGGATTGGTTCCATCTTCTAGCAATTGTGAATAATGCTGCTATGAATATTGGTGTGCGAATGTGTATTCATGTCACTACTTTCAGATCACCTGGGTATACACTGAGTATTGGTATTGCTGGGTCATAGGCCAACTCAATATTTAGTTTCAGAGGAATCGCCAAACTGTCTTCCACAGTGGCTGCACCATTTTACATTCCCACCAGCAGGGAGTAAGTTTTCTAATTTCTCCACATCCTTTCCAACATTTGTTGTTTTCTGTTTGTTTAATAGCAGCCATTCTTATAGATGTGAGGTGATATCTCATTGCTATCTTAATTTGCATTTCCCTTATAGCTAATGAAAATGAGCACCTCTTCATGTGCTTTTTAGCCATCTGTATCTGCTCTTCAGAAAAGTATCTATTAATATCCTCTGCACATTTTATAATTGGGTCGTTTGTTTTTTTGAATAATTTCTTTACGTACATAGGATATCAAGCCTTTATCCGATATATGGTTTCCAAATATTGTCTCCCATTGAATTAGCTACCTCTTCATCCTTTTTGACAAAGTCCTTTGAGACACAGAAGCTCTTAATCTACAAAATCTCATGCCCTACTCAAGGTTCCAAGTATTATGGTGTTCGATTAAACTGTCCACATAAGTTATATTAGGGAATGCACTAGTCAAAATATAAATTTTGTACCAAATAAACATTTTTTGCTTTAGTCTTACACATAAGTTAAAATTTTAAAATATTAATTATCTATTTTCAATACCCTGCAGTATTGACATTCTTTTGTTCTTCCTCATGCAAAAACATTTTTAAATTTGCATATTTAGTCACTATCATTATACACTCTAGAGATTCCTAGATTATACCATCTCAGTCTTTATTGACTATTTTTCCTTTGGATTTCATTTGTGTCCCCAGCCCTCCTCCCTCTATCATTCTCACATTCAGCTTCATTCAGTGTTCTAACATGGTTGTATTACAGTTAGGGAGTATTGTGCTATCCGTTTCTGAATTTTTACAATCAATCCTGTTGCACAATCTGTATCCCTTCAGCTCCAATTGCCCAATATCTGCCCTATTTCTGTTTCCTGATGGTCTCTGTTACCAACTGAATTCTCCAAGTTCATTCGTTAATGTTAGTTCATCTCAGTGAGACCATACAGTATTTGTACTTTTGTTTCTGGCTAACCTTACTCAGCATAATGTCCTTAAGGTTCATCCATGTTGTTACATATTTCATAACTTTATTCTGTCATACAGCTGCATAATATTCCATTGAATGTATATATCACAGCTTGTTTAGCCACTCATCTATTGATGGATATTTTGGCTATTTCCATATCTTGGCAATTGTAAATAATGCTGCTGTAAACACTGGTGTGCAAATGTCAGTTTGTGTTCTTGCCCTCACGTCCTCTGAGTAGATACCTGGCAATGATATTGCTGGGTCATATGACAATTCTATACTTAGCTTCCTGAGGAACTGCCACACTACCTTCCACAGTGGTTGTACCACCAAATACTTTTTTATTCACTGCCCAAATTACTCTAGGATATATTGGGGCATCACACTAACCTTGACAAACCAACAAAATCTCACACCCTATTCAAGATTCCACATACTTATGGTGTTCAACTAAACTGACCATAACAAGTTAAATTAGGAAATGCACTACCGAAAATATAAATTTTGCACCCAATAAACCTCTCTTTCTTTAGTCTCACATAGAAGTTGAAGTTTTAAAATATGAACCATATTATCCTTTACTCCATATTCTGTATACCTTAGTCCTATCCAGACTAGCTTCATTCATATCTCTAGTCGAAGTCTGATCACTTTTTCAGCTTTTTAAGTAGTTCCTGGTTGGAGTACTGCTGACTTTAATAGCTTCAGAGCTCTAACTCTGAGTCTCAGGTGTCACATAAATACCCAAAGTTTCTGGGGACGACCATGTGTAACCCATTCTTTAGTGTGGATCATGTACAGTTGCTGCTTCAAGTATTGAGATCTCTATTTTCAGCTTCAATGACTACACACCATGACTTTAATTTTTCCTCTGCTTCTCAGAAATAGTCCATGTGTGAGTAGAGAGTAGGCATAAAATCAATGATCAGTGTATAGATTGATCAAAATATCAGATCAGCAAACACCTTGCAGGTTTTTTGACTTAGTCTAGAAAGAGAAGGGACCGTAGATAATAAAGGCCAACAAGGTTCCATCTATCTACTACAGAAATCTCCCTATTTCCCCTTAAAATCTACCAGACTAACTCTATTCATTTCCCTTATTAAGAAAAACTTCTTTCTGAGTCAGTCCAGATTTCAGACCAAAAGACATGTACAGATGACCAAACTTAGTTTCCTAGGGATGTCCTAGCAAAGTAATACAAACTGGTGGCTTAAAACAACAGAAAGTTATTGTCTCAAGGCTCTGGAGGTTAGACATCTGAATCAGGTGCTGGCTGGGCCATATGTCCTCTGATGTCTGTAGGCTTCTGGTGCTGGCTTTGGCACATCTCCATCTCTGTCTCTACCACGTGGTTGTCTTCTTCTCCACCTGTGTCCAGATTTTCCCTTCTTATAAGGTCACCAGTCATATTGGGTGAGAGCCCACCCTACTCCAGTTTGACTCATCTCTGATATCATCAGAGGTCCTCTTTCCAAATAGAGGCACAGTCATAGGACCAGGTGTTAGGACTTGAACCTATCCTTTTAGGGGACACAATTCAATCTGTAGCACTAGTAATTTAATTAAAAATCTCCCATATATGAAAGATTGGACCTCATGTCTGTGCAGTCTCCCTCTGTTCCTCTTTATTTCATACCTTTTGAAGCCCATCAGTTCCTCTTGGACCATTTCCACCCTTTCCTTCCTCAGGGGTCACCTTCCCTTTCCCTCTGCCTCAGTGTTCTTTCTCTAACTTGTGCCTGTTCTCTTTTATTTGGCCATGAAACCTTGAAGGCAGGTGTCTTCTTTCCGGATTCTATTTGTCTTCTCTTTCTTTCATCTCTCCCTATTCTTATCTGTTCTTCTGTTCTTTGTTCTTCTCCTTGTACAGGTAAATTAGAGTTTTTTTTTTTTTATACAGGATATATTCAGGATTCAGATGAAGTCAGGATATCAATATGGAAATCATGAGTCCCAAGAATAGTCCTAGGGATCAAGATTTAGAATTGTTGGCAGCTGGCAGCCCTCAGCTGAGTCCCTCTCTGGGAATTGCCCTCAGCTGAGGAGAGCAGCCTCACCCAAGCTCCCACTCCTGACCTAAGGGAATCAGCTGAGACTTTTTGTTATGATTACCACAGTTCAATTCTTCTTTTTTCCCAATGCTCGTGCCTTTCTCCCTCATGGGTGATGAGCCTGAGAAAACTCTTCACTTTCCTGCACACAAATCTCCATCTGAGTCTTGTTTCTGGGAAGCAGACCTGTGACCAACAATATCTATGAAAGCATCTCAGAATATTCACAGCGTTGCTCGCCTGATCACCCTTCTGTACTCCGCTACATCATGGTAAGAACTTTTTACTACTCCATAGCATCCTCTTATATTCACAAAGGGCACTGTTCTTTCAAGGATATATATATATATATATTCAATATTCAATGTATATTTATTTATTTATTTTTTAATCTCTCTGTATTTACATTATTTGCTTCAACTTGATGGTAAATTTACCTCTTACTTCCTATTCATGGTGGTTGTACATGGCAAAGTTTTCATGAGTGCAGATTTCATCTGCCATGTCATCACCCTAATAATGTGACTGCTCAGCTGTTACAAAAATATACACATTGGTCACACTTTGATTGTATATCTTCACTGGTCAAACTTTGTTTGCACATCTATGAAGAATACTCACTAGTTGGGAATTATACCAGTTGGGAACTACTGAGGACTCTCCATTAATCACAAATGCAAGTTACCCTACTCTGATTGGCTCATTATGCATAGAGTAAGGTTTTTGCCATTAGACATGTTAAAGCAGAAAAAGAAAAAGAAGAAAGAGGAAAATGTTAATTATTGGCTACCTGCTGGCTCATTTTATCCCTTGTAAACAGCCTTATTTACAAAGTGATTGTATTAGTTAGGGTTCTCTAGAGAAACAGAATCAACAGGGAACACTTGCAAATATAAAATTTATGAAAGTGTCTCACGTGAACGTAGGAACGCAGAGTCCAAAATCCACAGGGCAGGCTGCAAAGCCGATGACTCCAATGGATGGCCTGGATGAACTCCACAGGAGAGGCTCACCAGCCAAAGCAGGAATGCAACCTGTCTCCTCTGAGTCCTCCTTAAAAGGCTTCCCATGATTGCATTTAGCATCACTAATTGCAGAAGACACTCCCCTTTGGCTGATTACAAATGGAATCAGCTGTGGATGTAGCTGACGTGATCATGACCTAATCCTATGAAATGTCCTCATTGCAACAGACAGGCCAGCGCTTGCCCAATCAGATGAACAGGTACCACAACTTGGCCAAGTTGACACCTGTCCCTAACCATGACAGTGATATTACGCCCACTTTTCAGATGGAGATTTTTATCCATTTATTTTTTATTTTTTGCATGGGTAGGCACCAGGAATTGAACCCGGGTCTCTGGCATGGCATGTGAGAACTCTGCCTGCTGAGCCACCATGGCCTGCCCGTAATCAGATGGAGATTTTGAGGATCTAAAATTCCAATCAGAATTTACCTGCTTCTAAATCCCATGCTTTTTCTTTTAAAATATGCTTTTATCCAGAAAGAAAGATGGACAATTTTATCTGTGGCTTATGTTTCATAAAAAATTCATGCTTTGTAAATGAATTATGTGTAAAGGTGATTGTGTGGCCATGTAGATCAACGGTGGAGAGTGAAGATTCTGACTTTAGACCGTCTGGACCCGATGTGCATCTCTGGGCAGATTAATTAACACACAAATTGCCTCAGTTTCCCTATCCGTAAAAAGGCGTAGTGGTGATACCTAACTCATAGGGCTACTTTGAGAAATCCACGAGAGTAGGTATTAGGATGGGGTCTGGAACAACAGTAGCCTTCAACAAATATAAGCTATTTTAAAATTATTAAAGATTGAACTTGATAAGTGGTTCAAAATATAGATTGTGTATTTAAATCACCTGACATTTAAACAAATGTTTACCCAGGCCCCAACTATAAAGAGTCTGATTTAGTAGTACAGCTTGGGTACTAACTTTTGTATTAAAAAAAAAAAAAGAATCTTCCTAGATGATCCTACCTCATACCAATGGGTAAGAGTGACTTGATTAACAGAGTCCTAAGCTCCCTCCTATTTCTGTGATTTTTAAAGATAAGTATGGGCTGTTTAGGGAAAGTCTTATCATTCTCAGTGGGCATAATATTGCCCTCACAAAGGCAAAAATTGGTCCTTGGGGATTGAAAAAAACTTACTCTAATGTTTAAAAGAGATATATGTAAAACAGTATCTACACAGCCAAACAGATGTCTATGATATTAAAATTTCATCGGGGGAACAATTAGGGAGAAAAGTCTAAAAGGGCTCCTATGGGGATAAGATTGAGAAACACTGTTGTAAAGGAGTGGGATCCATCTTAAACCGTAAAGATACAAGTTTCCCACCAGCCTTTCCTCTTGACTAACTCATATTGATGCTATGCTTGGGTTTGAGTGGGAAAAACTTAGCCCTGGATATAAGAAAAAATACCTCCAAGAAATGTGAAGATAGCTGTGTTTTTTCATTTTGCCTTGTTTGCTTTGTAAGCCTCATGTTCCTTTTATTCCCTTTTCCAACTTGGCTGCTGCCTGTGTGGCCTAGAAAACAGCACTGGACAGAAGGCAAAGAGATTTCACAACCAGAGAAAGTGGTTTTCTTCTGGGACCATGTATTAGAGTTTTCAGAGGTAAGCTGCAGAGAGGCAGACATAAATGATGGTGGGAAATCCTCATTAATCAAGACTTGATTGGCTATTTCTCAAACACCTTAGAGACAATATGGCTGCAATTTTCTATTTCTGCCAATTCTCTCTCACTAAGCATTTTGAATATGACTTCATGGGCAACTGTCCCATAGACTTAATGCTTTGCCTACAAGTACACCCAGCTCCTTAAATGCTGGGCAGAGGGACCTGGCTGAGGAACAGGTGTGCCTGCTTGACAAGGTTCGGGCAAAGATAAGAATCGATGCCAGATGAGCTGCTCCATGGAAACACTTTCTGTAAGGCTGTGCTTCTTGCCAGCATGTGAACTCTGGGTTTTCATATTGCAAATGTAGGTTGGGAAAAAACGTTTCCATCTCTCTCTTCCCACTCCCAAATAAATACACAATTGAAACAATACCTCTAACCAAAGCAAAAGTAAATAATGAACTAAGGAAATTCTGAAACTTATTTGAGGGGAAATAGTTATTATTCTCACTACATAGAATTCCTATATACCAATAAGAAAAAATATTTAAAAATCTTTGAAATACATGTACATATGCCACAGTGAAGAAATAGACCAATAAATATGTTTTAAATGTTACTCTTTACTAATAATTTAAGATATAAAAATTTGAAGATTAAAATGTAATCACCTATTATTTTACAAAGTTGCTCTTGTTGTTGTTGTTTTTACCCCCAATGATAATATACACTGTGGGCTCTGGAGTATACTTTTGATAGGACCATAAATTAGTACAATCTTTATGGAAAGCAGCTTGTTAAAATGTAACAGTGATTTTTAAAAATGTCATTTTAAAATCATTTAATCCTAGGACAGGAAACTACCTAGGTATACTCACAAATTATTTTATTCAAAAAAGCATCGCAGTATTGCTTGTATTTTTTAAAGCAAACAATGTTACGATTCCAAAATTAAGTATATAATGTTTTATTTCTACGATGAGATATTAACAATCACTAATATTATTTACATGAATGTTTGAAGATACAGGAAAAAGTTGCCAAGAAATTAGTTAGTAAAATACTCTATATACAGTTAAGAGACTATAATAATAAACTCATTTTGTTAAAAAGTACCTAGAAAAAGTTAGCTAGCTAGAAAAAAATTATTATATATGATTACATATTATTATATACTATTACATATGAATGTATAAGGAATCAGAAAGATTTACAACAACATGTTTCTATCATTTTGTGGTAGGATTATGGTTGATTTTTTTTTTTTTTTTTTTTTTTAAAGGAAAGACAGAGAGAAGGAAGGAAGGATAGAAGGAAGGAAGGAAGGAAGAAAGGGAAACATTTTTAAACATTTTCTTGTTTTATTGTATTCTGTTTCTCCGTTTTTGTTACATGGGCTGGGGCCGGGAATCGAACCGAGGTCCTCCGGCATAGCAGGCAAGCACTTTGCCCGCTGAGCCACCGCGGCCCGCCTGATTTTTTTTTTTTGTATTCTGTATGGTGGGGTCACATATTATTTTCCCATGTGAGTATCCTGTCATTGCAGCACCCTTTGTTGAATTTTTGTTTGATTGCTTTTTGCTTGTTTGTTTTGTTTTTTGGGAAGTGCATGGACTGAGAATTGAACCTAGGTCTCTCACATGGCAGCCGAGAATTCTACCACTGAACTATCCTTGCCCCCCCAGACTATGGTTGATTTTTATTTTCATCTGAGTGCTTTTTTTCTTCTGTTGTAGTTTCTAAGCATTCTTCCTTAAATATATATTGCCTTTTAATCATAATCAAATAATGAGTTATTGAAAATAAAAAACTTCCCCTAGACCATTTTTCCTACCCCTCTGTGCTGGCTTGAAAGGATGTATGGACCCTAGAAAAGCATGTTTTAACCAAAACTCCATTTCATAAAGGTAGAATAATCCCTATTCAATACTGTATGTTTGAAACTGTAATCAGATCATCTCCCTGGATGATGTGATTTAGTCAAGAGTGGTTGTTAAACTGGATTAGGTGATGACATGTCTCCACCCATTTGGGTGGGTCTTGATAAGTTTTTGGAGTCCTATAAAAGAAAAAACATTTTGGAGAAAGGAGATTCAGAGAGAGCAGAGAATGCTGCAGAACCACGAAGCAAAGAGTCCATTAGCCAGTGCTTTGGAGATGAAGCAAAATGCCTCCCGGGGAGTTTCATGAAACCAGAAGCCAGGAGAGAAAGCTAGCAGATGATGCCATGTTCACCATGTGCCCTTCTAGATGAGAGGGAAGCTCTGACTGTGTTCACCATGTGCCTTCTAACTTGAGAGAGAAACCCTGAACTTCATTGGCCTTCTTGAACCAAGGTATCTTTCTCTGGATGGATGCCTTTGATTGGACAATTCTATAGACTTGTTTTAACTGGGACATTTTCTTGGCCTTAGAACTGTAAACTAGCAACTTATTAAATTCCCCTTTTTGGAAGCCATTCCGTTTCTGGTATATAGTATTCCAGCAGCTAGCAAACTAGAACACCTTCCTTTGCCAGTCTCTTTCTTTCAACAAGTTGCACTCCAAAGTGGGCACAGTCAGGGTTTATTTTTGGACAAGCAGAGACATTTGTGAAAGTTTTTGAGGGTGCTCTGGGCTTAAGGTTGACTGTTCTTGTTAGAAGGGAAATGTGGTTTCTTCTGAGGAGCAAGATGGTGCATGGGGAACACTGCTGTTTTAGGCATTGGGGTTTTTCTCTCTCCCTAATCCTACCAGTGACTCAAGGGGAACCCTGGCCAAGTCACTTCACAGTTTGGGAACTCCTGGTTCTCATTATAAAATAAACTTGAAGACCTTCCACCATGATTGCTTTGAGATCTCCGGTTCTCATGTATCACTGGAGCTGATGTGTGTCCAGGCTGGGAAGCAATGAAGCTATCTGTTCTGTAACCAGGTTAGACATCAACGTGGGCACTCCTTTTATACCAGATGGGGCAGATTGAGGCTCTGCATCTTCAGATGCTAGCGTCCCCTTAGGATTTAACCCCAATCCCAGCCTTTTAGAGCATCTGCCTGAGTTTTAAACGATCAGTATTAGGGAAACCAGAAATTGAAGTTTGTGATTAAACTTTGAAACCTTCTGAGTTTTCAAAGTACTTTGTTAAGACAGTATTGAGAAGTGGTACGTAACATAAATCCAGTAATAAAGTTGTATTATAGTATTTAAGAACATGGGCTCTGGAATCAGATTGGCTAGGATCAAATCCTGTGTGATTTTTGGAAAATTAATGATTCCCTCTGACCCTATTTCCTTACTCATAATCTATAGATAATAGTGGAAACTACCAGTATTTACCTCAGAGGGTTATCATATAAATTAAAGTAGATAATCCCTATAAAAACTGTTAGAACAGCACATTTTAAGATTCAACAAATATTGTCAATAGTGGTAGTAGCAGAAATTATTGTATATTTATAATATGTAATATACTATACTATTGAAACCCATTTACCCCTGGTCCCTCTAGTGTACCTTCAGTTACCCATGATACTGAATAAACAATATCCTCTCTATATCATCTTTCAAGAGCAGAGTCCTATTGAGTCCTACAATGAGGCTTACTTATGCATTCATGTGTGTATATGTATTTGAATATAGACTTTCCACAGTATGCTTGCATGTTAAGTGTCCATCATTACCACTCATGAACACTGATGGAATGGATTGCAGTTAAGAACACATTTTTCCTGGGCTACACTACATAGTTCCAAGCCACTGCAGTGACTAAGCCATCCTCATCTTTGAGGATAAAGTTCTATCTATTATTTTTGTTTGGTTTTGACACGGGCGGGCTCTGGGAATCGAACCTGGGTTTCCAGCATGGCAGGTGAGAATTCTGCCACTGAGCCACAATTGCACTGCCCTGTCCATTGTTTTTTTTTTTTTTTTTTTTTTTTTTTTTAGAGAGAGGGAGGAAAGGAAGGAAAGACAGAGAAGGAAGGAAGGGAGGAAGAAAGGGAAACATTTTTTAAACATTTTCTTGTTTTATTATATTTTGTTTGTTTGTTTGTTTTTTACATGGGCTGGGGCCGGGAATCGAACCGGGGTCCTCCGGCACGGCAGGCAAGCACTCTTGCCCGCTGAGCCACCGCGGCCCGCCCTGTCCATTGTTTTTGACAACAAGGGAATGGGCATGTTATCCTCTTCTTTCAATCCATTTAAATTATTTAAATTATCCTCATTTTTGTTTAGAATTATGATAATAGCCATCTCCTGAGCAGGAAGACTTTTCATGATATAGAACCCCAAACTCCTGAGATGTGGTTTCAAATAATTATAGAATATTCATCAATGAGTGATAGGAAAAATGAGGAAAACTGGCAGGGACCCTGTCAAGTGATGAGTTAACATCTCCCATTATAGGCCACATGGCATCACCTTGGTGGCTTTCCTGGCATACATGAAAAATCATGAAGGACCAGTAGGAAAACCTGAAATAAGGGCCCTTCTACAAAGCAACTGGCTTGTACTCTGAAAAAATACCAAGATCATGAAAAATGAGGAAAGATGGAGGAACTGTTTCACATTGAAAGAAACCAAAGAGCCATGACATCTAAATGCAATGTGCCATCCTAGGTTGTAAACTGGGCTTCTACAATATATTATTGTAGTTATTTATAAATCTTGGAATTAGTGCACATTGTTATATTTTGACATAAAAAGAAAACACAAGAACCCTCAGCAGCAAATGTCTCTTTCGTTGTATCTTAAAATTTTGCTTGCCATTTGCCATGGAGAGATTGACCATAGCTAGCCTGGGTTGCATGGCTTTACTTCCTATAAACATGCAGTTTGGGGAGGGTGGGCTATTTTAACAGTTTTAATTATTATGTAATTACATGAACTAGAATCTTGGGAGTACTTTCCCCTACCTTTTTTTGTACATTGAGGAGAAAATTGATTGTAAAAATAAATCACTGAATCCTTAGGATGAAATATAATGATATAATGGTAATGATAATGGCTACTCTTTACTTGCTTAATATAAGCTAGGCACTATGTCAATTACTTTGTACTTGTTATCTGAGTCTCAAAATTCTATAGTTATTGTTGTGATGTCCTTTGAAATTTATTGCTTTTTGTGTAGATGTTATTTTTCACAAAAAAGAAAAAAAGTCAATTGTGGTGATAGATGCACAGCTATATGATGATATTGTGAACCATTGATTGTATACTTTGGATGATTACATGGTATGAGAATATATAACACATATCAATAAAAATAATTTAAACAAGCAAAAAAAAAACCAAAAAATTCTATTAGTTAGGTATTATTTCCTTCAATTTACATGTGAAGATTATAAAACTGATAGTGGTTGAATGTTTGGCTCAAAATTACAAACTTGTTGAGAAAGCTGAGATTGATCCCCAGCCCCTTTTGTCACAGGTGAAGCAGGAGGAAGGCATAGAACCTGTGCCAGTTTCCTGTCCCTGACAGTCAATGCCTAAATGCTTCTCTGTACCTCCTAATGTGTGCAAGCTATAAAATCAAAGTACTGTTGCTAGCCTCACAAATGACCAAGCCAGCCATGATCTTTTCATTCTATTTGGCTCTACTTACCCTTGCTTTTTCCTTCATCTCTCTGCTTAAGTAGCTTGTGGGGGATATTTCAGACTCTTTTTCATTTCTAAAAAAGATTTGAATAGCTGGGCTGGTGCTGGGTAGAAAACAATGTGGTGAGAATAAGAGATTCTGAGCACACTTCTGCCCTCGTGTTGCTAGATCATAAAATCACAATATGATGTGGATCTCACACTGAATTTCATCCCTGTATCCAATCCACACTTGTATAAAGGAGAGAGGAGGAGGTGATCAAAAAAACTGGACCCCAAATTATGGCAAAGGTGTAATCGGTACTTTTGCTTCCTAATTCATGGCCAAGGAAGCTGTCGGCAGCCAGGTACTGACACCCCTCAAGGAGACCCCTGAACCTAGGGAGCTAACATTGCGTGTGGGGATATAGAATAGAAGCAAATAGAATAATGAGGCTTTAGATCATCTTCTGGGCTTTTCACTGAGTGAGCCAACCGAGATATATTTTATCACACAATAATTTCTAAGCTGTAATGGGGATGTCTCACGGTAGTAGTTCTGTACCCCTAGAATTATCATTGCACTTTCTGGATGTATCTCATATCTATGAATTCCCATTGTGGATTGCGATGGGGTATGTCAAGGGAGAGAATGTTATTCCTAAGCATAGATTATGCTTCAAAGTCTAATTTCCAATGCCGTGTTTCTCCAACTTAAATCATTCTGTTCTCATGAGATAATTAGCAAATTAAAGATTCTTACATTTCTGTGTGCACAAGCTCTCTTTTCCAGGACATTCAATAGTTGCTTCCAAAACCCAAATCCACTACTTCAGACAGGTGCAATACTTTACTGACCTAATATGATACCTCACACAAAGGGTGGTGCCTAATTAGTTTGGATGCTCTTTGTTGTAAGAAACAATAGTAAACAACAAAAAATATGTTTAGAAAGTAAGCATTTTCAAGCTTGATCTGGTATCAACAATGTCATAAAGAGCCTAGGTCCTTTGTCTTTCTCTTCTTCTCTCCTCGATGTGTGGGTGGTATTTCCCTCAGGGCTGCAAGATTCACCATGCTGCAGGCACACAGTCATTGCAAGATAGCATCTGCTGGAACATAAGAGGCAGGGGCAAAATGCGACAACTCTCTCTCTCTCTTTTTAATAGCACTATATATTTCACAATAGCCAACAAGTGGAAACCACCCAAATGTCATAGAGGAATAAACAAAATGTACTTTTTTTTTTCCCATTATCTTACCCTGTTTCTAACTCCTGCTGGACTCTGTTACCAATGACATATTCAAGTTTATTCTCGAATGTCGGTTCACATCAGTGGGACCATACAGTATTTGTCCTTTAGTTTTTGGCTAGACTCACTCAGCATAATGTTCTCTAGGTCCATCCATGTTATTACATGCTTCATAAGTTTATCCTGTCTTAAAGCTGCATAGTATTCCATCGTATGTATATACCACAGTTTGTTTAGCCACTCGTCTGTTGATGGACATTTTGGCTGTTTCCATCTCTTTGCAATTGTAAATAACGCTGCTATAAACATTGGTGTGCAAATGTCCGTTTGTGTCTTTGCCCTTAAGTCCTTTGAGTAGATTCCCAGCAATGGTATTGCTGGGTCTTATGGCAATTCTATATTCAGCTCTTTGAGGAACCGCCAAACTGCCTTCCACAGTGGTTGCACCCTTTGACATTCCCACCAACAGTGGATAAGTGTGCCTCTTTCTCCGCATCCTCTCCAGCACTTGTCATTTTCTGTTTTGTTGATAATGGCCATTCTGGTGGGTGTGAGATGATATCTCATTGTGGTTTTGATTTGCATTTCTCTAATGGCCAGGAACATTGAGCATCTCTTCATGTGCCTTTTGGCCACTTGTATTTCCTCTTCTGATAGGTGTCTGTTCAAGTCTTTTTCCCATTTTGTAATTGGGTTGGCTGTCTTTTTGTTGTTGAGTTGGACAATCTCTTTATAAATTCTGGATACTAGACCTTTATCTGATATGTCATTTCCAAATATTGTCTCCCATTGTGTAGGCTGTCTTTCTACTTTCTTGATGAAGTTCTTTGATGCACAAAAGTGTTTAATTTTGAGGAGCTCCCATTTATTTATTTCCTTCTTCAGTGCTCTTGCTTTAGGTTTAAGGTCCATAAAACCGCCTCCAATTGTAAGTTTCATAAGATATCTCCCAACATTTTCCTCTAACTGTTTTGTGGTCTTAGACCTAATGTTTAGATCTTTGATCCATTTTGAGTTAACTTTTGTATAGGATGTGAGATATGGGTCCTCTTTCATTCTTTTGCATATGGATATCCAGTTCTCTAGGTACCATTTATTGAAGAGACTGTTCTGTCCCAGGTGAGTTGGCTTGACTGCCTTATCAAAGATCAAATGTCCATAGATGAGAGGGTCTATATCTGAGCACTCTATTCGATTCCATTGGTTGATATATCTATCTTTATGCCAATACCATGCTGTTTTGACCACTCTGGCTTCATAATATGCCTTAAAGTCAGGCAGTGTGAGACATCCAGCTTCGTTTTTCTTCCTCAAGATGTTTTTAGCAATTCGGGGCACCCTGCCCTTCCAGATAAATTTGCTTATTGGTTTTTCTATTTCTGAAAAATAAGTTGTTGGGATTTTGATTGGTATTGCATTGAATCTGTAAATCAATTTAGGTAGGATTGACATCTTAACTATATTTAGTCTTCCAATCCATGAACACGGTATGCCCTTCCATCTATTTAGGTCTTCTGTGATTTCTTTTAACAGTTTTTTGTAGTTTTCTTTATATAGGTTTTTTGTCTCTTTAGTTAAATTTATTCCTAGGTATTTTATTCTTTTAGTTGCAATTGTAAATGGGATTCGTTTCTTGATTTCCCCCTCAGCTTGTTCATTACTAGTGTATAGAAATGCTACAGATTTTTGAATGTTGATCTTGTAACCTGCTACTTTGCTATACTCATTTATTAGCTCTAGTAGTTTTGTTGTGGATTTTTCTGGGTTTTCGATGTATAGTATCATATCGTCTGCAAACAGTGATAGTTTTACTTCTTCCTTTCCAATTTTGATGCCTTGTATTTCTTTTTCTTGTCTAAGTGCTCTGGCTAGAACCTCCAACACAATGTTGGATAATAGTGGTGATAGTGGACGTCCTTGTCTTGTTCCTGATCTTAGGGGGAAAGTTTTCCATTTTTCCCCATTGAGGATGATATTAGTTGTGGGTTTTTCATATATTCCCTCTATCATTTTAAGGAAGTTCCCTTGTATTCCTATCTTTTGAAGTGTTTTCAACAGGAAAGGATGTTGAATCTTGTCAAATGCCTTCTCTGCATCAATTAAGATGATCATGTGATTTTTCTGCTTTGATTTGTTGATATGGTGTATTACATTAATTGATTTTCTTATGTTGAACCATCCTTGCATAGCTGGGATGAATCCTACTTGGTCATGATGTATAATTCTTTTAATGTGTTGTTGGATACGATTTGCTAGAATTTTATTGAGGATTTTTGCATCTATATTCATTAGATTAGTCTGTAGTTTTCTTTTTTTGTAATATCTTTGCTTGGTTTTGGTATGAGGGTGATGTTGGCTTCATAGAATGAATTAGGTAATTTTCCCTCTACTTTGATTTTTTTGAAGAGTTTGAGGAGAGTTGGTACTAATTCTTTCTGGAATGTTTGATAGAATTCACATGTGAAGCCGTCTGGTCCTGGACTTTTCTTTTTGGGAAGCTTTTGAATGACTGATTCAATTTCTTTACTTGTGATTGGTTTGTTGAGGTCATCTATTTCTTCTTGAGTCAAGGTTGGTTGTTCATGTCTTTCCAGGAACCCGTCCATTTCATCTAAATTGTTGTATTTATTAGCGTAAAGTTGTTCATAGTATCCTGTTATTACCTCCTTTATTTCTGTGAGGTCAGTGGTTATGTCTCCTCTTCCATTTCTGATCTTATTTATTTGCATCCTCTCTCTTCTTCTTTTTGTCAATCTTGCTAAGGGCCCATCAATCTTATTGATTTTCTCATAGAACCAACTTCTGTTCTTATTGATTTTCTCTATTGTTTTCATGTTTTCAATTTCATTTATTTCTGCTCTGATCTTTGTTATTTCTTTCCTTTTGCTTGCTTTGGGATTAATTTGCTGTTCTTTCTCCAGTTCTTCCAAGTGGACAGTTAATTCCTGCATTTTTGCCTTTTCTTCTTTTCTGATATAGGCATTTAGGGCAATAAATTTCCCTCTTAGCACTGCCTTTGCTGCATCCCATAAGTTTTGATATGTTGTGTTTTCATTTTCATTCGCCTCGAGGTATTTACTAATTTCTCTTGCAATTTCTTCTTTGACCCACTCGTTGTTTAAGAGTGTGTTGTTGAGCCTCCACATATGTGTGGATTTTCTGGCACTCTGCCTATTATTGATTTCCAACTTCATTCCTTTATGATCCGAGAAAGTGTTGTGTATGATTTCGATCTTTTTAAATTTGTTAAGACTTGCTTTGTGACCCACCATATGGTCTATCTTTGAGAATGATCCATGAACACTTGAGAAAAAGGTGTATCCTGCTGTTGTGGGATGTAATGTCCTATAAATGTCTGTTAAGTCTAGCTCCTTTATAGTAATATTCAGATTCTCTATTTCTTTATTGATCCTCTGTCTAGATGTTCTGTCCATTGATGAGAGTGGGGAATTGAAGTCTCCAACTATTATGGTATATGTGTCTATTTCCCTTTTCAGTGTTTGCAGTGTATTCCTTATGTATTTTGGGGCATTCTGGTTCGGTGCGTAAATATTTATGATTGTTATGTCTTCTTGTTTAATTGTTCCTTTTATTAGTATATAGTGTCCTTCTTTGTCTCTTTTAACTGTTTTACATTTGAAGTGTAATTTGTTGGATATTAGTATAGCCACTCCTGCTCTTTTCTGGTTGTTAGTTGCATGAAATATCTTTTCCCAACCTTTCACTTTCAACCTATGTTTATCTTTGGGTCTAAGATGTGTTTCCTGTAGACAGCATATAGAAGGATCCTGTTTTTTAATCCATTCTGCCAATCTATGTCTTTTGATTGGGGAATTCAGTCCATTAACATTTAGTGTTATTACTGTTTGGATAATATTTTCCTCTACCATTTTGCCTTTTGTATTATATATATCATATCTCATTTTCCTTCTTTCTACACTCTTTTCCATATCTCTCTCTTCTGTCTTTTCGGTTCTGACTCTAGTGCTCCCTTTAGTATTTCTTGCAGAGCTGGTCTCTTGGTCACAAATTCTCTCAGTGACTTTTTGTCTGAGAATGTTTTAATTTCTCCCTCATTTTTGAAGGACAATTTTGCTGGATATAGGAGTCTTGGTTGGCAGTTTTTCTCTTTTAGTAAATTAAATATATCATCCTACTGTCTTCTAGCTTCCATGGTTTCTGCTGAGAAATCTACACATAGTCTTATTGGGTTTCCCTTGTATGTGATGGATTGTTTTTCTCTTGCTGCTTTCAAGATCCTCTCTTTCTCTTTGACCTCTGACATTCTAACTAGGAAGTGTCTTGGAGAACACCTATTTGGGTCTAATCTCTTTGGGGTGCGCTGCACTTCTTGGATCTGTAATTTTAGGTCTTTCATAAGAGTTGGGAAGTTTTCAGTGATAATTTCTTCCATTAGTTTTTATCCTCCTTTTCCCTTCTCTTCTCCTTCTGGGACACCCACAACACGTATATTTGTGCGGTTCATATTGTCCTTGAGTTCCCTGATACCCTGTTCAAATTTTTCCATTCTTTTCCCGATAATTTCTGTTTGTTTTTGGAATTCAGATGTTCCATCCTCCAAATCACTAATTCTATCTTCTGTCTCTTTAAATCTATCATTGTAGGTATCCATTGTTTTTTCCATCTTTTCTACTTTATCCTTCACTTCCATAAGTTCTGTGATTTGTTTTTTCAGTTTTTCTATTTCTTCTTTTTGTTCAGCCCATGTCTTCTTTATGTCCTCCCTCAATTCATCAATTTCATTTTTGAAGAAGTTTTCCATTTCTGTTCGTATATTCAGCATTAGTTGTCTCAGCTCCTGTATCTCATTTGAACTATTGGTTTGTTCCTTTGACTGGGCCATATTTTCAATTTTCTGAGAGTCATCCGTTACCTTCTGCTGGCGTCTGGGCATTTAGTCAGATTTCCCTGGGTGCTGGACCCAACAGTTTGGAAGATTTTTCTGTGAAATCTCTGGGATCTGTTTTCTTACCCTGCCCAGTAGGTGGCGCTCGTGGCACATGTTTGTCTGCGGGTCCCACCAGTAAAAGGTGCTGTGGGTCCTTTAACTTTGGAAAACTCTCACCGTGGGGGAGGTTCACCAGCCTAAGCGGCTTGGAAGAGTGCCAGCCAGCCCAGGGTCCCAACGCGGGGAGGGTCGCCGGCCGCTGCAGCCCGGGAGAGCGCCCGTCCAAATTTCCTAGTCAGCCTGGGGCACCAAGCATGGCGGGAGGGCGCCAGCCGCGGTGGCCTGCCCGGGAGAGCGCACCGTTCCTGGGGGGTCACGTGTTTGGAAGGCTCCCCTCCCCCAGTCACCATCTCCGTGGCCTGGGGACAAAATGTACTTTTAATACAATGGAATATTATGCATTCCTAACAAGGAATGAAACACTGATACCTGCTACAACATGGATGAAATTCGAAAACACTATGCCAAGTGAAAGAAGAACTCACAGAAGATGACATATTTTATAGATCCATTGACATGAAATGGCCAGAACCTAAAAATCGATGCAAACAGAAAGTAGATTACTAGTTGCCTAAGGCTGGGGAATAGGGACTGATTGCTAATGGATATGAGGTTTATTTTTGGGATGATGAGAAAATGTTCTAAAATCAGATTTGGTGATGTTTGCACAACTCTTGAAAGGCATGCTTTAAATGGGTGAACACTGTGGTCTGTGACTTGTAGCTCAATAAATTAGAAAATTTACCTCCCCTAGGACTGGTCATCTGGCTAAGTGAGCTAACAAAGGTGAGGCAATTACCAAAGTATTCAGTACACAATTTGGTGAAGTTATTACTTCTGCTATTGCCATCACCATTACTGCCCTCTATGCAGTAACTAGCCTGGTGATTCAATCCACCATCCGCTTCCCACTAGCAACAACTCTCTCTTTGTCTTTATAAGGAGGTAAGCATTTCTGAAATGCTCCCAGTACACATCTTCTGATGTATCATTGGCCAGAGCTGGTTTATATGGCTTCCTTGAGCAGCCAGAGAGACTGTGAAAGTGACTTTTTTAGTCCTTACAATGAGAACCAGGCAAGGGATAATGGACTGGGTTCAGATATTGGGTGGTGCTCTAGTTTACTAGCTGCCAGAATGCAATATACCAGAACTGGAATGGCTTTTAAGAAGGGGAATTTAATAAGTTACAAGTTTACAGTTCTATGGCTGTGAAAATGTCCCACTTAAAGCAAATTTATAAAAATGTCCCAATTAAGGCACCAACAAGAGGTTACCTTCACTCAAGCAGGATCGATGAAGTTTAGGGTTTCTCTCTCTCAACTGGAAGGGCATGTGGTGGTCATGGCGACATCTGCTAGCTTTCTCTCTAGGCTCCTTGTTTCATGAAGCTCCCCCAGGCGTCTTCCTTCTTCATTTCCAGAGGTCTCTGGCTGTGTGGGCTCTCCTCATGGCTCTTATCATTTTTAGAGCCATTGTCGTGGCTCTAAAAAGGGACTCTCTCCAAAATGTTTCCTCTTTTAAAGGATTCCAGTCAAGGCCCACCTGGAATGGTGGAGTCACATCTCCCTCTAATCAAAAGTTAATAACCACGGTCTTAAGGTTAGAAGCATGAGTATTAACACTCTGGAGTGAGTTCAGCCCTACCTAAATATATTTGGAACAATTTGGGAGTTGAGGATGGAGAAGAATACCTGTGAAAGGGACAGGGAAGATAAGAGAAGGCAACATGACAGAGGGAAAATAGCTAGGGGAATAAGGGGAGCTTCAGGGCCAGGCAGGTAATGGAAGCCAAGAGAGGACTTTCCAGAAGAAGTGATGGGAGATTGGGTTTAATATATAATGTATAATTACCAATTATAGTGCTTTGAAGAATACGTATTAAGGACATATGCCAAAATATGAAATGGTACACAAATCTTGTTTAACATGCTATTAATTAATTGCCTATAACAGGTTTTCCAAACTTCCCATGAAAATAAATATAAAGAGACTGTAAACTAGAACTCACAATCTAGTAAAACTAAGACTAGAAAGTTAACACTGGGATACAGGAGGAAACTTAATCACTATAGACCAATTAGAGCTAGACTGAGACAAACCTATCCAGGCACCACCTCGTGAAACAGACGATGCATAGCAGAGGAGCTCTTATCTATTGTCATCTCTAAGATGTAGGCTTAAGCCAGGCATTCCTCTACCACTAAGCAATGTCCTTTTCTCACCCACATCTGCTACATCCATCTGCAATTACTCAGAGGAAAAATGCTGGAAAATGCACGGAGAAGGCAGATGGTGGCAATGTATTCAAGTCCAAACAAATAAGGATTGGAAAGTGGTACAATCTGATAAAGCACCAGCTGCATGGCATGCAACTCCTTCTTAGAGTGAAAAAGAATCAGACTGTGGAGGTAGAAGAAGAATTTAGGGAAATACAGCAAAGATGTACTGGGTAGAAACTTGACAGTAAATGGGAACTGGACTTGGGTCGTGCACAGTAATATTCCTTTCAACTGAAGGGCTGGTGAAAGAATTTGATGATCACACAAGGAGAGAGGTAGAGCAGGGCCAGAGGAAAGCTAGATATCCTAATTTCTTATAAAAGCTAAGCCTGGAAAGATGGCACCTTGTATGGAGAAGTAAAGAGAAAAAAAAAAACAACACAGTCCCATGGGAAAAAAAAATTCGAATTAAGTGAAAGAAAACGTATTGTGAAATTTGATAAGGGGGATATAGAATTTCCTGAAACTGAATAGAACACCTGGTCTCTGAGAAGAAGGAACAAAAACCAATAAGGAGAACATAAACAAAGATGAAAAAAGCAATGGGAGGAAAAGACACAATGAGATGTAAACAGACTTTGATGAATTGAAAATCTCCAAGGGGGTGCACGGGTGGTTCAGTGGTAGAATGCTCACTTTCCATGTGGGAGACCCGAGTTTGATTCCAGGACCACTGCACCCCCCCACAAAAAGTCTTCAAGGAAACATGTAATGGTAGACTTAAAATTCACTGAGAAGGCATTAAAGAATATAATTTCTGTAGCAGAAAATGAGATCAGTAACAAGAAGAAACCTTGACATAATTTGCCCTGCAATCTGGAAAATGGTCAGAGAGGATAATCATTTTTAAGGGGGAAGATGGAAAATAAATCATGGAGAGACAGTATGCAAATAATTGTTGTATTTGGGCAATGGAACAAAATAAAACTAAAGCAATAACCAGAGACATAAAATGAGATAAAGTAAAAGAACATTTTCCAGAGCAGAGGAATTTCAAATTAAATGGATTGCAAGATCAAAAGCAAAGAGAAACAAAAAGAAAAAAAAAAGGACTGTCTTAGTTTCCTGACTGCTAAAACAAATACCAGAATATGGGTTGGTTTAAACAATGGGAATTAAGTGGCTAAAGGTTTCGAGTCTAGGAGAAATCCATAATCAAAGGGTCTGCAAGGCTGAAGACTGGGGCTAACTGCCAGTGATCCTTGATTCTTGGCTTTTCTATCACATGGCAATGCACATGGCAGTGTCGTCTCCCTTTTCCTCTGCATCCCATGGACTTCTGACTTCTTCCTTTGTCTTTCTCTCTGTCTGATTTTCTCTGTGCTTATAAAGGCTCCAGATTAAAACTCAAGTTGATTCAGTTGGATCACACCTGAACTGAAGTAACATCATCAAGAGATCCCATTTGCAATGTGGCCACACCCACCAGCATGTGGACAAAGACCAAGGACATGTTCAAAATGAGGTACACAATTCAAGCCACCACAAGCAATAGCTATAATCTACTTGGAAATTTTTCCAATAGTGATAAAGACAATATCATTTTATAAATATCTCAAATATTTAGATAGTGATCATGACTTATTAATCCTAGCACAATACCAAGCCCATTAGAAGGTGTACAATAGATTTCTATAGAATGAGTGAAAGATAAGAAAAAGATAAAAGTGAATCAAAGCTGAAAGAGATAGAATCATCCCTATCGAGGCAGATGCTCTTCTCTGCATATGTAAGAAGATTGAGTAGAAAGGATACTGTGTGCTCTCAGGAAGACTTGAATCTTGGTTCATTTGTACTTAGCAAATGAATTTTATCTTAATCCAGTCACTTAATAACATCTCCTTCCTCATCTGTAGAATAAAGGTGATACAATCACTACAGTAACATTATTAGCACACATATGTTTCAGGCAATGTGCTTTGTCCTTTAGTAATCCTCACCAAAACACTTTATGAGGTAGATACCATTATTATTCTTATATTACAGATGAGACATTTGAAACTTGGAGAGGTTAAGTAAAGGACACACAGTAAGTGTAGACTCAAACCCAAGTTCTGCTCTAGGGAACATGGACACCCACCTTACAAGTGTGGAAGTGCATGTAAGGTACCCAGCCCATTGCTGGGCAGAGCTGGTTCTTCCAATGGGAGCTCGTGGCAGTAGTGGCAATAGAGACTGTAGCAGTACTTGCAGCTAATGGAGGTGCCACCTAATTGTAGCCTTGGTGGCCCAACAAATGAGGCAGAAGAGGTGATGGATAACCCAGTCAGAGGCCTTTAAAGAGTGATACAACTACATCACATTTTTTACAACACTGTCCTTCCTGTTTCCCTAGCAATGAGGCTGGCATATGGGGAACTATTCCACTCTCCCCTTTCATGACCTTGCCTACAGTCAGGACCCCAGGGGAGTGCCAGGTGGGGGCTATGGCTAATCAGTCCAGCTTGAACTCTTCATGATGGCACTGCCTTTGGGAAGGGAAAATGCCCTCACCTTTCCCCCTTATAGAAAGGCTTAAAGATGTGTTTGCTTCTCTGAAGCAAAAGCAGACTTCAACCTTGATTTTTTTTTTTTTTTTGCATAGGCAGGCACTGGGAATCAAATCCAGTTCTCTGACATGACAGGTGAGAAGTCTGCATGCTGAGCCACCATGGCCCACGCTACCTTGATTTTTACTGGTCTAGAATACAGCTCTAGTTTTCTGTTAAGACTTATTTTCTTTTTGCTTTCTCCATTTCATAACTGCATTTTGCACATTTAGGATTCCTCTTGAGGAAAGCCCAGAGATGTGCTAGGTAGGCAGACATCTTATTTCAACATCTTATTTGCTTGGAGTTTCTATTTTCATCCCCTTTCTTTCTTTTTACTTTCTGGAGAATTTATGACATACACATACTCATTCTATATTAAGAGAAGCCCTCTTAGTTTTAACTCCCAGTACCTACAATTTTGTATTTTAGTAGGAAGATTAGTTCTGTAAGCAACACAGAGGAATAGTTTGAGTTGGGTGTGGAATTTGGAAAAATAACTCATAATAACTTAGAGATCCATCTGCATATTCAGGTAGCTCATCACGTGACAGCCTTCAGGAAAGGTTTTTAATTTTAATTTTAACTTTTTTTAAAAATTGTGAAATACGTATACAAAAAAGCAATAATTTTCCAAGTACATTTTAACAAGTAGTTATAGAATAGATTTTAAAGTTCAGTATGGGTTGCAGTTCCACAACTTTTCGTTTTTTCTTCTAGCTGCTCCAAGACACTGGAGACCAATAGAAATATCAATATAATGATTCAACAGTCATACTCATTTGTTAAATCCTATATTCTGTGTTATACTTCTCCTACTTTTTAAATAACATATATACAAAAACCAATAAATTTCAAAGCACAGCACAACAATTAGTTGTAGAACAGATTTCAGAGTTTAGTATGGTTACAATTCCACAACTTTAGATTTTTATTTCTAACTGCTCTAAGGTATTGGAGGCTAAAGGAAATAACAGCATAATGATTCAGCATTCATACTCATTAGTTAAACCCAACCTTCTCTGTATAACTCCGCCATCACCTCTGATCTTTCTCCTACTCTTTAGTGCTATTTGAGCTATGCCCATTCTAACTTTTTCATGTTGTAAGAGGCTGTCGATAATATGGGATAGGAGGCTGGAACTAGTTGATATTCTGGAAGGGCTGGCCCCTCTGCATTTCAGGACTTATCTGATCCAGGGACCTATCTGCAGGTTGTAGGCTTTGGATAGTTACCCTAGTGCATGGAACCTTTGTAGAATCTTATATAATGCCCTAGGTATTCTTTACGATTGGCAGGAATGGTTTTGGTTAGGGTTTGACAAGTTATGGTAGGTAGCAATGTCTAACTGAAACATACAGAAGAGTGACTGCCAGTGTAGTCTCTCGACTTGATTTGAACTCTCTCAGTCACTGATACCTTATTTGTTACACTTGTTTTTCCCTTTTTGTCAGGATGGCATTGTTGATTCCATGGTGCCAGGGCCAGACTCATCCCTGGGAATCATCTCCCGTGCCACCAGAGAGAGATGTTCACCTCTGGATGTCATGTCCCACGTAGTGGGGAGGGCAATAATTTCACTTGTAGAGTTGAGGAGAGAGAGAGAGAGAGAGAGAGAGAGAGAGAGAGAGATATCCTCCAGAGTGACAGGTCCTCCAGAGTGACTCTTAGGCATACCTACGGGTAGGCTAAGCTTCTCCATTACATACATAAGCTTTACAAGAGCAAGCCTCAAGATCAAGGGCTTGGTCTATTGATTTGGGTGTCTCTAATGTTTGGCACAGCATCCAGGGTTTCCCCAGTGGTAAAGTTTAATAGTTCCATAATTTTTCTCCCATTCCTCAAGGGACTTTGCCAATACTTTTTGTTTATCTGCTCAATATGTTCTAGGATGTATCCAGGCGTTACTTTAAGCTATACAGAATCAAAGGCCTCATTTTTATTCTGGCTCCCTGTGTTTGGACTGTTTAAATGATCTATCCAGATAGGTTGAGTTAGATTATGTGCCACAGAAAATTTAGGTTCTGGACATAATAAAACTTTCTTCCCTTCATCTCAAAGAGTATGTAAAGTTCTAAAATACAGGCAATGTCTTCCTTACCCCTGTATTCTGAATTACTTTAATCCCAACCCGATCGGTTTCGTTCTTGTCTCTAAATACCAGGTTATACACAAATAAAACAGCCCCTCAAAATTCAGAAATAACAATTTCCACTCTGGACTAAATATGACTGCTATAAGCACTTACAGTCTTGGCCCCAGTTTTCAGGAAAGGTTCTTAAAGCCCTTTTCTGTCTCACTACACACAGGACAGACAAAGGTAGGGTGGAAATATCCCATCTGCTGAATCCTTAAAAGAGGCTGTAGGAGGTGGTATTACAGCTTTGGAAACTGTAAGAGGGGGCCAACTCTGTCTCAGTCTGAGACTTGCAACTGAAACAATGAAGAGGCAAGTATTCTCTGAAATCCAAATTCCAAAAACATGGAAAGAGATTCAAGTATTTCTTCCCAACTAATGATCCTACAGGGCTTAAAATGATACTGACAGAAAAACAACTGCAGAGGCTTTTAAACTAATGATACAGTCCAGGGATAATTTTCTCTAAATAGCTTAGGGATGTGAATGAATGAAGCATACATCATTGCAGGAAGTAATTTCCCTCAATGGAATCTACCTGTGGAATCTCAGTGCATTGCAGATCAGGTAAAAACCTTCAATTGGAATAAAGTTCCAAAAGTGGCCTTGTAGCAAAACCTGAATGCTGAGGGGAGATGGCCATGAATGTATTTAGAACTTTCCTCTTTTTAGGAGCACTTGTGTTATAAACCTCTTTCTTCCGTGCCCAGCAACTTACTTTGTGAAGGAATCCAGTGATGTAGGAAGTTTCCATGGTTTTTCAAAAATTTCATTCCCTTTAATTTGGGTTGAATTTCTCTGATGGGTTGCCATTCTGCAATTCTTAACCATAGTCCCTCAGATGTTGATTTCTTTCTTATCTTCAATATGTCACAGACATATGGATGCTGTGCTGGTTTGAAAGGAAGTATGTCCCCTAAGAAAAGCCATATTTTGATATAAATCCCATTTCATAAAGGTAAAATAATCCCTATTCAATACTGTATGTTTTAAACTGTAATCAGATCATCTCCCTGGATGATGTGATATAGTCAAGAGTGGTTGTTAAACGGGATTAGGTGATGACATGTCTCCACCCATTTGGGTGGGTCTTGATTGGTTTATTGGAGTCCTATAAAAGGGGAATAAGAGATTCAGAGAGAGCAACACTAAGAAGCAGAGAGTCCACCAGCCAGCGACCTTTGGAGATGAAGAAGGAAAACGCCTCCTGGGGAGCTTCATGAAACCGGAAGCCAGGAGAAGAAGCTAGCAGATGACGCCGTGTTCGCCATGTGCCCTTCTGGATGACAGAGAGAAGCCTTGACTGTGTTTGCCATGTGCCTTCTCACTTGAGAGAGAAAGCCTGAATTTCATCGGGCTTCTTGAACCAAGGTATCTTTCCCTGGATGTCTTTGATTGGTCATTTCTATAGACTTGTTTTAATTGGGACATTTTCTCAGCCTTAGAACTGTAAACTAGCAACTCATTAAATTCCCCTTGTTAAAAGCCGTTCCATTTCTGGTATATTGCATTCCGGCAGCTAGCAAACTAGAACAGATGCTCATCAGGAAATGAAGGTTCCCTACCAGAGCAAACAAAAGCTCCTGGGATGCTGTAGCAGAAAGGAAAAAGATGTATCCCAGCCCCAGACAGTTTCTAAAATAATGAAATGCCTTTTGCTTTTAGCTCTAGCATGCCAGTACCGTGTGTGTGCATGTGTGTGTGTGTGTGTGTGGGATATGGAGAACTTTTCTCCTAACCTGGGACAGATCTTAAGCAGGCAATCCTGTTTGCCTTGACTTTTCCAAGTGTTTCCTCTGCTTGGCTTGTTTCTAGATCTTTTCTAAAAGAGGAATAATCAAAAACCTTCTATGAGTAACATGAAACTCAGGGTGGACAAATGAAATAATAAAGTTAAGCACCTAATACATATGGAATCAAATTCTAATACTTCTAATGCTTCTTCCTTTCTATTGTGGGTATAAAATTACAACTGGCCATACTCTGCTTTCATCATGAAGGATTTGCTTGTCCCTCCAAAGAAACTACAGACATTTATGGACCGAAGAGTGCTTCAGGGTCTCCACTGTCCCCTACATAGAGTCTGGTATCCTAGAAGTTGATGCTTGAGGCACTGCAGAGTGGCTTTATTCGATATAAACTTATGACAGATGAAAGGGGTCATGGGTTATAGGTGACACACTTGCTTTTCACCATCTGATTCACAGGTTATGGGGGAATTTGGAATACATAACAGACTCGGTCTGTAAAATGAACAGGAAATTAGGGGGAAAATAATAAAATCTGAGATTCGTCCCCGTTCTCTGACACTTAACTGGTTAGATGATTTTGGACAATCTCATTGATAGAATGGGACTGATGCCTGTCCAGACACCTTGCTTGGTTGTTGTAAGGATGCAAGAAATAAGGAATGCAAGCCCTGCTTAGTGCCAAACAAATGCCCAAGCATCACTATCGATATTATTACATGTTGCTACCTGGGACCCTGGAACAGCCATGGTGATAATTATGTAACACAGGGAAGAAGAGAAGTGAAAACAGTACAGGGTTAGGTTGATGGGTACTTTCTGCTATGTATTCATAAGGAGATTTTTAACAGGGCCTTGAAATTACCAGTGTCCTTCCACAAACACTTTGTTTTCCAACTACTACATTCTAGGCATTTTTCACATGTTCTATTAATCACGATAACAATGATAAAAGCCACCATTGATTGAAAGCCTACTATGTGCCAGACCCCACACCGTGATGTACTAGATCATCAGGTGGGCTGGTAGAATTATCTCCATTTTACAAATGATGAAATTAAGGCTCAAAGAAGTTAAATGATTGTTTTAAGTCCTCCCAGCCAATGAAGGGCAGAAAGTGCAAAGAACATGAAGACATGAGATCTGCAATGTGATCCTCTGTTACATGCCAGCTGCCTTCCTGTTCTGGCTTTATGTTCTGTGGGATCAGGGGTCATCTCCACATTCAGCTGTTTGGTTATTTACAGCACATGGTGCTGTGGGCACCAGCTATACAGGAGGTCCTGTTGGTGGTGCTGATTGAGTGTCAAGATGATGGCAGAGTTACGTTCTCTGGCTAGTTCTCTGGTAATAAATTGCTTGAGATGGGGCTAATTCCTGGTAAAACTTTTAAATACAAGCTAAAGAGTACATTTCATCTCAAAAGACTGTAAATAACATATAGGAAGGTAACCAAGTTCAGAGAACCAAGACAAAGGAAGAAAGAAGACATAAGTCGATTCAGCATTCTAAACAATAGGGTGCAAAGACTGGGAGCTGGTGCAAGTGTAAAGAAGCAGTGCCCAGTTAATGGGAGTCACTCAAGCTAAACTGAGAACCATCTTGAGTGGCTGCTGAGCCAGCCCTATGATTACTGCCTGTGAGTAGAATGACTTGTTCTTAGAGCCAGACAGATAGGCAGAGGCCCATAAGTAAATCCTATCCCAGGCCCAGACAAAGAGGAGATGCTGGACCTATAAAAAGGTCCTCACATAGAGAAGAACTCAGGTTAGATGTGCAGGTGGCAGACATTTCTATGATATGGTGGGGGTTTCTCAGACTGCAGAGAGTCAAATACTCTAGAGCAACTTAGAGCACCTGGGCTTGTGCCTAAAGGGAACCAATGGAAAAGAAAAAGGATCTGCTTCCAATGTGAGTGATGATATGCCAGGACAGTCATCGTAACACCAGCCTACAGACAAGTGGCCCAGGCCTGGGGAAGGGCAATCTTAGCTCTTTATTTTTCCTATAGTTAAATGCACACACACATGCGTGCGCACACACACACACACACACAAAATAAGCAAAAGCTCCAAAATTCCACCCTACAGCTTCCTTCTATTGTCTATTCAAGGGAAGTCATGTCCTTGCTTTTACTCTGAGTTTGATACCAATTGCTTGCACTCACTGCTCTCGTTGCTTTGTGGTACAGATGCCAAGTGCATCTCTGGGGTGGACATTATCTATATGGGTATTTCTAAACAAAGAGGTCTGAGCCTAATTAATTCTGCAGGCAGCAAGCAGCTACTCCCCACCCCACCCTGCTCCTACCACACTAAGAGGGAAAGCAACCATCGTCATTTTTTCTGGCTTCACTGAACAGGGTCTCTGGCTACCCATGAATGAAAAACCAGCTCATTTCAGAATCATCCCCAAACCTCAAAGGCACACGGAAGTTTAAATAAGTCACTGCGACTAGATTTATTGGCAATGATTTAGCACGTCATGTACACTGATGGAAGGTTGGAAATTCTCTGTTGGGGGAATAAGAACCAGGCTCTTCCCAGCTCTTAAATGAATTGTTAGATTTATCTGCTTAACCCACTGGGCTTCAGTTTCCTTGTTTGCACAGTGTGTGGGTTAGATTTAATCTTTCTATAACAAGCTGTGAACCTATAAAATATAAATGAACAGAAATGTGCATATTATTAAAGCATTTAGAATTGTGGATGTGGATAATGTTAGTAATGTGCAGCTACTGCTTTTTGTTCCAGATGTCTAATCGGTATTTAATGCCAGAGTAAAATTGCTTCTGTCATAAACTCTTTCTGGGATTTCTGTTATGCCATTTAATGGTGATGGACATCTTTGGAGCCATGATTTAAATAATATGTATGTACATCACTCCCCCCTTAGTTTACTGGTCATTGCTGACATTAGCAGCATACAGGCCTATAGAAGTCTGTTGTAAGGTATTCCTTTTGTCTGGGCATGATAGAATTCAATGAGCCCACCCCATTTCCTCCCCTGCTCAGTTTCTGGTATCAAGCCCCAACCAGCTATATGATCTTGCATAAATCACTGCACTTCTCTATGCCTCACTTTCCCTTTCAGTAAAATGATTGGATTGGTTAGAATTGTATTTCTCAGAATGCCTTCCCTAAAAAGCAGCATGAGAACAACAGCATTCAAGAAAAGCTGCAAACTCCATACCTTTTCAGAGATTTGCCATCACATACCATTTTAATATCTCCAAGAATTCTGCGGAACAGAAATTGGTTTAACTTCAACCTACCCAGTTTATCCCAGATACATTTGAGCACAGACTCTTTTATTTCTAAGTAAAAGAATTTAATAATGCTCTTCAAGAAATAATGATCTCTGGGCTCATATTGGGAAATCTCGAATTTGATGTTCTCCAAGATATTTTATTTTAGCTCATAGATTTTATGGAATCTTGGTGGAAAGATTATGTGGATTACAAATATGGTGAAGATGCAGTGTCGAATTTAGTAATTTGTGAATCAGGGTTCATAAATCCTGATTCTGGGATTCCTCCCCAATACCCCACCATTGTCCCCTTATAGGATAGAACTGAGGCTACTTAGTATAGAATTTAAATCCCCTAACACTCTCTCCACTGTCATTGTGTGCATGCACACAAACTTACCCTATTTTATGAGGATGTTATAAATAAAAATGGTAAATATAGCTCAAAATTAAATACTTTCTCCTCTTAGAAAAATGAAAGCTGAATGAAGAGCTGGCTTAAAGACTGTAAAAAGTGGAAAATTTGGATGAACTGATGAGATGGCCAGAGACTTGTTCACTAATTTCTGAAATATAAGAGCTTTGAGGTCAACCTCAAATGCCAAAGGCAATCATTTCAGGAGAGATGAATATAAGCCCTTTTGCATATATGGAAATAACTTTAAGGAGCTCATTATTTTCAGGTTTGTCCAATGCAGAAACAAAACAAAGCAACAGTAAACAAAAAGTTAAATAAGGGGTTGGAGACACTCATGGATTACAACAACCCAGTATTTCCTCAAAGGTTGAGGCTAGGGAATCCTAGATCTGATGAGGCCCTTCCAGATGATGTAGGCTTTCTCATGACATCCCCCACACCAATGGCTGTCAGCAAGGACAATTGAACTCTCTTATAATGCATCCCTTGGTTCTTCCATGAGGGAAACATAGGGCCTAGTCTGAATCAGTATGTTCTTAAAATTACTTTGGGGGAAAAATAGCCATAAAATGCTCTTCTAACACAGGGCATTAGAATGATCGATGTGTATTACCCCTATCATTGTTACACCTTCATGAGAAGAGTTGTGACACATATTGAAAAAAGAAGCAAAACAACAGCATGAGAATCACCCTTTGTGAAGAACTTCAATCATTGCAAAAAGCGTTTAAAACAACCCAGGCCTGAGTGGAAGCACTTTCAAGTTACTGGAGTCTACTGTATCCTGGAAAGAAATGCCCTGGATGCAAGACAAGATTTATGTCCTGCACTTCTGTGGAGTTGGTTTGCTTCATTCTCATAATCTTCCTCATCTCTAGCCACATGCCTGGGATACAGGTTCTGCATATATTTTTGCGTCGAGGTATGTGTTCCTTTCAGATATGTATTCCTGCATTGTTAAGTACTTGCACAGCTGTCTAAGTTTCCCTGTGTATCTCTTCATTGGCACTAGTCTATAAACCTTTGAGGGAACTGACTATGCCCTTTTCTTCTCTCATTTCCCTTATTAGCTCCCTGAAGAGCAGCTGGCATAAAACAGTTAATAAATAATATTTATTAAATGAATGAGCATAAATGGATGAATGGATGAATGAATTAGTTTTACTTTTTAGATAAAAAAATTTAGATTAAAAAATTATGTGAAATGTCAGATATACAAAGTGGTGTGAAGACTGAAATAATGAGGAGTCATGAATCCACCACCCTAACTCACCTTCTTGTTGACATCTACCTTCACCTTCTCAGGTGAACACACTACAGTGAACCTAGTGTTCCTTATTCCTGGGTATCTCTTGATGTCTTTGCCAAATATGTATGGATCCCTAAGAAAAAGCTTTTTTTTTTGCCTGTTTTAAAATTCATAAAATATTATCATATCATAATCTTCTGCAACTTGAAGAGTATTAAAAAAGTATATCTGTGAGATGAAGGCAGATTGACACGTCATTCTAGTTCAGGCGTCTCCTATGCTGTACAGAATTTCATTGTATGAATATGTCACAATTTATTTATCTTTTTTCATGTGGATGGGATTACATGCAATGGTGCTTGCATGCTTATCCATGTCTCTCTGGATAGAAATCTGAAGGGTATGTCATGAGGAGTGGAATTGCTAGGTTACAGGCATGAATATCCTCAACTTTACTAGGATCACTGGCTAACACTCCAAAGTACTCTCATGGACCCACGTTTATAAATCTTCAGTTTTTCAATGCTAATACTTACCTCTTTAGGCACTGTCTTTGCAGGAGGATACTCAATTGCCAAGTTTACCTAAGGGCCTCTGAAATACACTGGTGCATTTCAAGGGCAGGGGCTTTGGCCTACCATGGTCTGAGTGGTTTCCCATTCCTCCACTGCTGTTTCTTATGACCTGAAGCTTACTGTGTTGCCTCAGTGTCTGAAGTATTCTGTGTTGCCTCAGTGTCTGAAGTATTGGAGTTCCTTCCTCTTTACCCTCAACTGTCTACAGCCCACTCATTGTAGACACAGGTTCCACCAAAATTGAAGGTTGCCTTCAATAGCAAAGAAAGAGCTACATTTACCAAAATGTGATCTGTGTTAGCCAGATTGATTGGAATCCTATTACTATGCTCCTGGTCTCCCTGTTTTCCTGATACCCTTAATAGTGAGTTACATTGTGCTGTGGGACCTTTGTCTTAATTAGGATTTGAAGGGGCTAGTATATTTTTTGGTTCATTTCTTTCTAGTGTACTTCTTTTTTCTTGAAGAATAAAATACGTTTAGGAAGTGCACTAGTAATAAGTGTACAGATTAACGATGTCTCACAAACTAACCACTCCCTTGTGATAGCAGCCAGATCAAGAAAAAGAGCATTATCAGAATTTCAGAAGCCCCTTCATGCCCCCTTTCAGTCCCATTACTTCCTACAATCTGTTTATTTTTTTCCCAATAGATGTATTATATCCCCTAAACCAAAACCATCCTTTAACATATGAGTTCAGTAATGGCCAAAGAGATGAAATGACTCACCAAAAGTCACACAAAGAGTTAGTTTTGGATCAGAGGCTGGAACTCAAGCCCCTTGATGCCCCACCCAGTGCCTATTCCATCATGATTTGTTCTGTTTTATTTTCTCTTCCACTGAAATATGGCAAGAAATAAGCAACCCATTGAATGTTGCCCTTTCTTCTTACACAATGGAGGATATAGGCCCTCCATCTGTGTTGGGTCCCTCCTCCACTGACATGTCTCTACTCCTAGAACTTTATGCCCCTCTCACATGGGAGGAGACCTTTAGACAGGTATTCAAGTCTCAGGACTCTATGGATAAAGGGTAGGATTTAAACAAAACAATGCAAGATGTCTTTACTGTCCAATGCCCTTCTTTATGTAGCATTGCACTCTATGTGCCCTTTCTTAGAGAGAAAGTAATGGCAACAGCAGTCAGGTTCATGTGAGTCTTTAACCCAAGACTTAATGCTATCTTTTAAGCCAACACATAACAGTTATGTGGCCCAAGATTTAGCAGCTTCCCACCTCCAGCCTGAAAGCCTTTTCCATTATCCCAGGCCATCAGAGTTCTGATTATTTGAGATTTGGGGTAGTGTGAGGCAGTAGAAAGAAGTTGAAATTTTGGAATTGTGTAAACCAAAGCCTTAGTCCCAATTTCCTGTGTATGAGTTGTGACTGAGTCACCTCAGCTGTTGTGACCGAGTCACCTCAGCTCTCTAAGCCTTGCTCCTCATTTGTACAATGGGTCTGTCTAGGGTTTGTGTTAGTGTTCCTCATAACGTATGCAGATCACTTAGCAGGTGTCTGGTGCCCAAGGAGCTCTCGGCAAACAGTTAACAGACTCCTTACTCTAAGTTTAGCTAGTGCTAGGTTTTCTCCATTTTGTCTAATTTTTATGACCTGAAGCTTACTGTGATATTGGTTTGATAATAATAGCTCTTCAAAAGTATGTGGCAAGAGCACACTCACCTTCCTCCATCTTGGGTTTGGTGAGTTCTGCCTGGGAACGCAGAAATAAATCCCCCCCCCACACACTTTAAATTTCCTGGTCTACCTTTCTTCTTTCTCACCCTTTCACCTCCTAAACGTTTCATCTGGTGCCGGAAACCCGGGAGAGGAGCATGGGTGCCGCCTGCCTGGCCAGAGGCTCCCCGGCTTCCTCTCTCCTCCTTCCTCCACATAGCCAGCGACAAGGGATCCTTCGGCCTGTCTCTACATCCACCACAGATTGGGTAAGCCCCTTCCCTCCTAGCCCTGCTGCCGGGTCTCACCGTTCTCGGAGACAGCCTGTCCGTTAATTACCCTCCAAAAATCATGAATTCAGGTCAGGTTCTCTTCCGAGGGCTGAGATGAACGGGGACGCCTGCAAGCCTCACTCCCTTTCCTGGGACTCAAAAAGCTGTGGGGACGCCCCGCTTTTCGTTTCCCTCCCAAATTCAGGTCCAGGACCTGAAAGGGCCTCAAACCAGGGTGAGGCGTCCCCTGGGGAGACAAGTCCCGGCTCGTAAGAGCTCTGAGGACTCTCTCAGGGTGTTGGGACACCGACACCCCTTGGGCCGGTCCTTTCTCCTGTGAGACCCATCAGTATGGGCAGCAGGTCCTCTCTCATGGGCCTGAGGATGGGACTTTTGATTTTAATATCCTTACGAACCTCCGCAACTTTTGCCAGAGGAACAACAAATGGGCTGAAATTCCTTATGTCCAGGGTTTTTCCTTCTGCACTCCCGCCCCTCCCTTTGTATCCTCCTCTCCCTCGCTCTCCCCTCCCCTCCCTCCAGCGGAGCTCCAGTCGCCATCTTGCCTTTCCCTCCCCCCTTCTGCTTCGGCAACATCTCAGTCTCCATCTTCTCCTTCTCTTCCTCCTTCTGTTCCAGTGATGTCCCAGCCGCCATCTTGCCCTCCTCTCTCCCCTTCCATGCCAGCGGCACTCCTGCTGCCATCTTGCCTTTCTCTTCCTCCTTCTCCAATGATCCAACTACCTATACTAAAGAGTTCCAGTATCTAGCTAGTGTTTACGACCTCACCTGGCATAACATTCATGTAATCTGCTCTTCTTCCCTCACTACAGATGAAATGACCTCATTTTCAATGCAGCAGGGCTCATGCTAACCAGGTGCATATAACCAACCATACCATGCCGGTAGGGTCTGAGGCAGTGCCAGACCAGGAGCCAAGGTGGGAATATCAGGTTGATACTTCAGTGGGGAGGAATGGGCGGACTAGACGGGACAAAATGCTTACATGCCTCATAGCCAGCATGCAGAAAGCTTCACATAAAGTAGTAAACTTCCATAAGCTAAGGGAAATTACCCAGGGTCCTGATGAAAACCTGGCCGCTTTTCTACACTGGTTCACAGAAGCCCTCCCCCAATAAACCTGCCTGGACCCCGACTCAGAGGCTGGTAAAACTGTTTTAGCTACGCACTTTATATCCCAATCGGCTCTAGATATAAGGTGTAAACTTAGAAAAATTGAGGATGGTCCTCAGGCCCCTATCCATGACCTGGTAAACACAGCCTTTAAAATTTTTAATACTCGTGATGAACTAGAGAGGGCAGAAAAGGAATCCCGGGACTGCAGAGAGGCAAATTTATAAACCCAATCCCTGATTGTGGCATTGCGGCCCACTTCAATGGAGAAGAAGCCAGCTACGACTAATCCACCACCAGGAAAGGCTTCAAATGTGGCCTCGATGGACACTGGTCCTGCCAGTGCCCCAATCCTCGACTGCCCAAGGGACCATGCCCTCTCTGTGGTACAAAGGGACATTGGAAAAGTGACTGTCCCTCAGCGCCTGGCCGTGGAGGGGCCCTCCTTCCAACCCCTAACCCACCGCTAGCAGTCCTGGGCCTGGCCACTGACGACTGACGATGCCCGGCCTCAGTGACCCCAGTTACCCTCGTCGAGCCCAGGGTAACAATCAATGTAGTGGGTAGGTCCACCTCCTTTTTAGTGGACACAGGGGCTACCTTTTCTGTCTTCCCCTCTTACTCAGGTCAACTCCTTCCTTTCCAGGTCACGGTTATGGGCATAGACAGCTGTCCTTCACGCCCCTTAACTACTGGACTGCTTACATGTTTAATAGAAGGGTACCCCTTACACATTCTTTCTTAGTAATGCCTTCTTGCCCCAGCCCGCTAATGGGGCGAGATCTTCTTACCCAATTAAGAGCTTCACTACACTGGATAAAAAACCCTCAAACAAAACTTCATAGCAAGTGCCAGACTAACGTCACTATCCACAACACCACCCATGCCCCCAAAGGACAATATTTCTGGTGTAATGGAACTCTTACCAAGTGCCTTAATTCCACTGTCCCAGGACCATGCTTCCTGGTAACTACTGTTCCTCAATTGACCCTCTATGGGGAGTCCGAACTAACTTGACTACTGCCCTCTCCTCTCTCCAAAAGGGCTGCCTTTCTTCCCATCCTGGTAGGCATCAGCCTGACTGCCTCAGTCGCAGCCTCAGCCACAGCAGGAGCGGCACTGGGACATGGTATTTTAACCTCTCAAAACTTCAAAACTTGACTACAGGCAGCCCTGGAATCAACATCGGAATCCCTCTCCTCTCTGCAATGCCAACTCACCTCACTAGCCCAGGTAACTCTTCAAAATCAACGGGCCTTAGACCTGCTGACAGCCGAAAAAGGAGGAACGTGTGTATTCCTTCAAGAGGAATGCTGATATTATGTCAACAAGTCGGGTCTGGTGGAACAAAATAGTCAAACCCTAAACAAACTAAGAGACAATCTCTGCCACAGAAAACAAGGAACCAACTCTGCCTTAAGCTGGTTTTCTTCTCCTCTGGCGACATGGCTCCTCCTGCTACTAGGACCAGTTATCCTGATCTGTCTCTTTTTTCTCCTGGCTCCCTGCCTCCTCAACTTCCTTCAGGGATGCATGAAGGAACTATCCCGGGTAGCAGTCAACCAAATGCTCCTGCATCATTATCATCACCTGCCCTCCTCACCAGATTCCTACAGTCAGCCTCCCCACTCCCCTGGCCATGATGGTTCCAGCCTATAACCCCATGCTGCCCCAGTACAGCAGGAAGTAGCCAGAAAGATCTCGGTGCCCTATTATCACAAAAAGGCTGGAATGTTAGCTTGGGGGAACGGGGAAGGGGACTGCAACTGGAGCTGTGGAGGCTGTGTCGCTCCTCCCAACCTGACTTCCGGAACTAATGAACTGCCCCTTCCGGATGTCACCTGAACTCCATCCTTAAAAGCTGCCTGCACCGAAGCCTGTGTGCGCACTCACCTCCCTCCATCTTGGGTTTGGTGAGTTCTGCCCAGGAGCGCAGAAATAAACCGCCCCCCCCCCACTTGAAAAAAAAAAAAAGTATATGACAAGGGCCACTTCTCATTCTCCAGGACAGGGCTCAGCTGATAGGACAGGGAATTTTCATGTAAAGGAGAAAACACATGTGTGGTTGCCTCTGGAAACATCTGCTCCTCACCTCAGGGTTTAGCAGACACCCTGTGGAGGGAATTGGACATCCTTAGACCATAGGATAAAGAGGCTTAATTGATTTTACCCAGATCTCAAGATGGCCCCCAGTGACATCTATATCATTCATGTAAGTGAATAATTAAAATGCAGATTACAACAGAGGGAGGTCAGCATGCTATGAAGGTACAGAGGATGGTGTCTAATGTAATCAGGGGAGTGAGAGGCTGGAGATGGGTGCTTGGGGAAGGCTTTCGAGAAGAAATGGTATTAAACTGAGGACTGAAGAATAAGTAAGAATAAGTCAAGAGAAAATGGATGAGCTGTACATAGGCTGGAAGAAGGAGGGAGAGACAACAAGAATGAGAGCTAGCACACAAAGTCACCACCCAAGGGCTCTCCATTGTACCCTGAGTTGGGTAGTAGGATTTCTTCAGAAGAGTTCAGTATCCCCAAGAGACATATGGGCTTGAGGATGACTTTAGAATCTTCTAATGGATCTCAAATCTGTCCTTAATAGGGAAAATGGTGCAGGGTTTGACGTGATGCTTGGAGTAGGAATTAATCTGGCACAGTGTAGCTACATGAGAAAAAAATCCTGTGTCATTTTAATGTGTGATTCATTTAGAAGTCAGTACTGGTCCCCAGAAATTTCTGAAATTGATCAATTGAACAAGTTGGTCTTTGTTACCTGTTCCCTAATCACTACCTAGTAATGCTTAGGGCTCTGCCTCAGGTGCCTGGACATGCCCAGATGATTCGAACGTGTCCCCCAGCAAAGCTCCTATTACTCGTGAGATTTATTCTCACATATTAGATAATTAAGAGGATTTGATAATTACACTCCCACTGAGTCATTAATAGTTTAATAAAATATCCTATATCCCCAGCCTATGGAAGTATTAGCCTTAAGACATTCACTTCATGCACCATAATAGAGATACAGAAAGGAATCTTTCAGTGGTGGGGTGGAAGTGGATTCCTGTCACATAGATGACATTTTTTTTAAACAACCTCTGGGCATCAAGATTGAAAAGGAGCCCCTTACTAGTGAAAGACGCTTCCTATTTTATGATAAACCATGTGGACACACACATACATGCACACACAATGCATACATATGAGCACACACATTCTTGTTGAATCCCCACTGGAAACCAGGCCCTCAGCCATCAACCCTGCCTGCCTCATTTCATAGTGACCAATTCTACTGGATTTCTGCCAGGGAGCACAGGTTGAAATTACACACTTGAGTTTTTCAGCCCAAATTGTCTTCTCCACAAGTAGTGAGTAATTATTTGAGAGGAAATCCTAATATGTACTAAATAAATTATTTCCTTGGCAGTTTAAAAAATTTTGAATTTTTTGTTTTGAAATACTTTCAAACTTACAGGACAGTTACAAAAATAATACCATACAGAGAACTCCAACATACCTCTATCCCCCCCCCAGATACCCAGATCTACCCGTTTTAACATTTTGCCACCTTTGTCTTATCATTCTATCTATCCATCAGTCTATTGATCCATCTATCTATCCATCTATCTGTGTATCTACCTGTCTGTCTCTCTACCTATTTGTTGATCTGTTTCCAAACACCTGAATGGAGGTTGTACACATCATGCTCCTTGAACCCTCAATACTGCCATGTAGATTTTTTAAGAACAAGGGTACTCAGGTATGCATTCACCTTAAGTGCAGTTATCAAGTTTAAGAAATTTTACATTGATATAACGGTAACAATCTATATTCCATTTTAATATGTCCCTATAATTGTCTTTTGAGCCTTTTCTTCTCCCTTGTTAGATCTCATCCAGGAATTTGCATTGCCTTTAATTGTCACTGTCTCTTTAGTTGTCCTTTAAAAAAAAATTGTGGGAACATATATGCCGCATAAACTTTCCCATCTTAAACACTCCCAAGTATGGGATTATATTCACATTCATAAAATTGTAGTACCCTTGCCACCGTCCATTACTAGAACTTTCCCATCTCCCTAAACAGAAATCACATACCCATTTTGCATTAACTTCCCATTCCTTCTGACCACTGCCACAGGCAATCTGTATTGTCATTTCTGTCTCTATGAGCTTGCATATTTTCTAATAACTTCTGCTGTGGGAGTTCAATTTAACGTGCTAAGTTTATAACAATCTCATTCGCTTTTTTTTTGGGTGCATGGTCTGGGAATCGAACTCAGGGCTCCTGCACCGAAGGCGAGCATTCTATCACTGAGCCACCCATGCACCCCTCATTTGCTTTTTTTTTAATTTTATTTTTATTTATTTAATTAATTACTTTTTTTAATAAAAAATATAACAACAAATACAAACATTTTTAACATATGATCATTCCGTTCTACATATATAACCAGTTATTCACAATATCATCACATAGTAGCATATTCATCATCATAATCATTTCTTAGAACATTTGCATTAATTCAGAAGAAGAAATAAAAAGGCAACAGAAAAAAATTCATACATGCCATACCCCTCACCCCTTACCCCTCCCTTTCATTGATGACTAGCATTTCAATCTACTAAATTTATTTTAACATTTATTCCCCCTATTATTTATTTTTATTATGTATGTTTCACTCATCTGCCGATAACTGTATTAGCTAGGGTTCTCTCAAGAAACAATCAACAGGGAACACCCGCAAATATAAAATTTATAAAAGTGTCTCACGTGACCCTGGGAACGCAGAGTCCAAAATCCACAGGGCAGGCTGTAAAGCCAACGACTCTGATGGAGGGTCTGGATGAACTCCACAGGAGAGGCTCACCAGCTCAAGCAGGAAGAGAGCCTGTCTCCTCTGAATTCTCCTTAAAAAGGCTTCCAGTGATTAGATTAAGCATCAGTCATTGCAGAAGACATTCCCCATTGGTTGATTACAAATGGAATCAGCTGTGGATGCAGCTGACATGATCATGATTTAATTCTATGAAATGTCCTCATTGCAAAAGACAGGCCAGCACTTGCCCAACCAGACAAACAGGTACCAGTTGTTCAAGTTGACATATGAACCTGACCATGACAATAACGTAGATAAAAGAAGCATCAGACACAGGTTTTCACAATCACACAGTCACACTGTGAAAGCTTTATCATTATACAATCATCTTCAAGAAACATGGCTACTGGAACACAGCTCTACATTTTCAGGCAGTCCCCTCCAGCCTCACCATTACATCTTGACTAACAAGGTGATATCTATATAATGCGTAACAATAACCTCCAGGATAACCTCTCGACTCTGTTTGGAATCTCTCAGCCATTGATATTTTGTTTTGTCTCATTTCACTCTTTCCCCTTTTGGTTGAGAAGGGTTTTCTCAATACCTTGATGCTGAGTCCCAGCTCATTCTAGGATTTCTGTCCCATGTTGCCAGGAAGGTCCACATCCCTGGGAGTCATGTCCCATGTAGGGAGGGGGAGAGTGGTGAGTTTGCTTGTGTTGGCTGAGAGAGAGAGAGAGGCCACATCTGAGCAACAAAAGAGGTTCTCTGGGGGTGACTCTTAGGCCTAAGTTTAAGTAGGCTTAGCTTATCCTTTGTGGGTTAAAGTTTCATATGAACAAACCCCAGGATTGGGGGCTCAGCCTATTGTTTTGGTTGTCCCTACTGCTTGTGAGAACATCAAGAATTCTCCACTTGGGGAAGTTGATTTCCCCCCCTTTCTTGCCATTCTCCCAAAGGGACTTTGTAAATACTTTTTTATTCACTGTTCAAATCCTTCTGGGAATTATTGAGGCACCACTCTGGACAAACCTACAAAATCTCATGCCCTACTCAAGGTTCCATGTACTTACTGGTGTTCAATTAAGCTGTCCACATAAGTTATATTAGGAAATGCACTAGTCACAATAAAAATTTTGTACCAAATGAACATTTTTTGCTTTAGTCTCACACACAAGTTAAAATTTTAAAATATTAATTACCATCTATTTTCAACACTCTGCATGCAGTATTGACATTCCTTTGTTCTTCCTCATGCAAAAACCTTTTTAAATTTGTACATTTATTCACTATCATTATACACTCTAGGTATTCCTAGATTATACCATCTCAGTCTTTATCATTTATCTTTCTTTCTGATTTCATTTGTGCCCCCAACCCTCCTCCCTCTATCATTCTCACATTCAGCTTCATTCAGTGTTCTAACATTATTGTATTACAGTTAGGTAGTATTGTGCTATCCATTTCTGAATTTTTGCAATCAGTTTTGTTGCACAATCTACATACTCTTCAGCTCCAGTTACCCAATATATTACCCTATTTATATCTCCTGATGGTCTCTGTTACCAACTGAAATTCTCCAAGTCTATTTACTAATGTCAGTTCATATCAGTGAGACCACACAGTATTTGTCCTTTTGTTTCTGCCTAATCTCACTCAGCATAATGTCCTTAAGATCTGTCCATGTTGTTACATACTTCATAAATTCATTCTATCTTACAGCTGTATAATATTCCATCATATGCATATACCACAGCTTGTTTAGCCACTCATCTGTTGATGGATATTTTGGCTGTTTCCATCTCTTTATAATTGTAAATAAGGTTGCTATAAACATTGGTGTGCAAATGTCTGTTTGTGTCCTTGCCCTCATGTCCTTTGAGTAAATACCTAGGAATAGTATTGCCAGGTCATATGGCAATTCTATGCTTAGTTTCTTGAGGACCCTCCAAACTGCCTTCCACAGCAGTTGTCCCATTTGACATTCCCACCAACAGTGGATAAGTGTGCCTGCATCAGTTTTCCCTGAGGGTGAGACTCAGCAGGTTGAAAGACTTTCCTATGAAGTCTCTGGACTCCATGTTTTTCCTATCCTGCCCAATACATGGTGTTTTTCTGCCTGTAGGTCCCACCAGCATAAGGTCATGCAGTACCTTTAACTTCAGCAGACTCTCCCTGGTGGGGGCGTGGTGGAGACAGAGGAGAGGTTGTAGGCTGGCTTTAATTATTTCACTTTTCCAGGCCCTAGGGTCTGAATTCCTTGAGGGAGGGAATCCACCTGAGCTTGCCCCCACCCCTCTCCTGGGGAAGGCACTGGCTCCAGACAAGCTCTCAGATAAGCTTGTTTCTGCCTATGCCTGGAGCAGTTGGAGCCTGAGAAGCCCTGCCACTGTATCCAAAGGCAGTAAAGCCATAGAAACACAGCCACAAGGAAGAAAGAGAAAAATCCTTCTCAGAGCAGGAACCCTATTCCTTGGGTTTGCCAATCAAGAGCCTAAGTTGGTATGTTGCTTTGTGTACCTTCAGATCCTATGTGCCCCCTCCTTTCCTTCAGGGCCCAGACCCTTTCAAGTATTATGTGCTATCCAATTCAATAAACCTCTGTTTATTTTTTTCTTTTTTCTTTTTCCACCAGGCCTGCCCCCTTGGTGCCTGGGCAAAAATCAGCAACCTCCTTTGACTTGAGATTCAGCTGAGCTGGGGGCCTATTTTTAGTAGTCAGAATTTGTGAATTAATTCCACAGTTGGAGTTTGGTTGTGCTCAGCCCCTTGCTGCTAGTAAAGTCCCTTTCCTTTCCCCTCTGGGAAGCAACCTGTGGGGGAGGGGTGCTGGCTGCCGCAGCTTGTGGGACTCACGATTCTGGGTGGGTTCACAGCCATTCCAGCTGGTCCAGACTTGAGTATACTGTGTGTCCGTCACTGACATGGCCCCAGCAGTTGTTCTGTACTGTTCCTGGTTATTTAGTAGCTGCTCTGGAGGATGAACTAAATCCCACACCTCGCTAAGCCACCATCTTGGCACTCTCTCCCCCTCATTTGCTTTTATATGAACTTAACTTCGACAGTATCCACAAACCATGTTCCTATACTTCTCCATCCCCTCATCTTTATGTAGTCCTTTTTACAAATTACAGGTTTATACATTGAGTCACAAACCATTGATTTATCATTATATTTTATGCATTTGCCTTTTTAAGACCCTGTAGGAAGTAAAAAGTGGAATTACAAACCAAAAATACAATAGTACTAGCATTTATATTTATTCATGTTGTCACTCATACTGGAGATCTTTATTTCTTCATGGGCTTTGATCTATTGCCTATTGTCCTTTCCTTTCAACTTTCAGAAATCTTTTTAGCAACTTTCGTATGGCCTGGTTCATGGTGAAGAGCTCCCTTAGCTTTTGTTTATCTGGCAATGTGTTCATCTCTCCCTTATTTTTTGACAGTTTTGTCAGATATAGAATTCTTTCACCACTTTAAATTTGTCTTCCTACTGACTTCTTGTCTCCATGATCTCCAATGAGATATTGGCATTTAATCTTATTGAGGTTCTCTTGTACAAGGCCTGTGGCTTCTCCCTGTGGCTCTCAGAATTCTCTTTTTATCTTTGGCATTCAACAGTTTCACGATAATATGCCACAGCCTGAGTTTATTTGGGTACATCCTGTTTGGAATTCATTGAGCATCTTGGATGTGACTATTCATGTCTGTCGTTAAACTTGGGAAGTTTTCAGCCATTATTTCTTGAATATTCCCTTTGCCCCTCTTTTCCTCCTCTTGGACTCTCACGTTGCACACATTGGTAACTTGATAGTATCCTACAGGTTCCTGGGCTCTGCTCACTTTTCTTCATCCTTTCTTCTTTCTGCTCCTCAGACTGAGTGATTTCGATGGTTTTATCTTCAAGGAATCACTGATTCCTTCTTCAGCCAGCTTCAACTTGCTGTTGATCCACCCTAGGGAATTTTATATTTCTCTTACTGTGGTCTTCAGCTCTGTTTGGTTTCTTTTCATAGCTTGCATCTCTATTGATATTCTCTTTGTGTTCATCTATTGTTTTCCTTATTTTCTTTATTTCTTTGTCCATGTTTTCCTTTAGTTCTTTGAGCATATTTAGGACCATTTTTTAAAAATTAATAGTTGTACAATTAACCCCTTAGGTGCTAGCTTGATGCAAACATGTAACACAACACAAATTTTAAAATACTTTTTATTCTATATAAAAGCTGTCAAAAAGACCATCTTTTAAAAGTCTTTGTCTGGTATGTCTCAATTCTGGTCCTCCTTTTGATAGTCTCTAATGCTTTAATTTTCTCCTTTGCCTGGGCCATTCCTTTCTGTTTCTTTGTGTGTTTTATAATCTTTTGTTGAAATCTGGACATTTTGCCTTTTTAATGATGTGTTGTTCCTGAAACATAGACTCTGAGGCTCCTGTTCCTTAAACTATATATTTAAGTAGTGTTATGACAGCTTCCCTTAATTTCAGGAGCCAGCCCCCCAAAAGAAAACATCTTTTCTAATCTTTGCAGATGAACCTGTACAAGTGCTCTCACTCAGGGCTATCCATACAATGAGTCTAGATTATAGTCCTAGTGGTCTCCCTGCTCCTTTTTGCACAAGCGTCTTTTCTTGGGCATGCATATATGGCACTAGTTCACCAAATAGTTTCTTCTCAGTCCTGGTTGCACTGAATGTCCTGTAGCCAGCAAGCCGTTGTCTCAGGCAGCATAAATTGACTGTTCTCCCTCAACATTCTATAGGAGAGTTCAGTGATTGGTCTTTAACATACAGGACACGTTCTGGGATAGCAAGTCCCTCAGGCCACCACCAGATAGATTGGGCAGGGATTTGCACTGGGGGCATGGGACTGGTTCTGCACTGACGCAGTGAGGATTGGGCAGAAAGATCCTACTGCTTTTAAGTTGCCTTTTTTTTTTTTTTATTACAAATTCAGTGCTTACCCTGTTACTCCTGTTCTTTGACTATTTTCTGAAGCATTGAGAAAGATATCCAAAGCTTCTGTAGGGGGACTGCCCTGACGAGTCTTACCTGGTCATCTCAACTGGGGTGTGGCTCCTAGGGATTTTTAAGTTGGTAATTTTTAATAAAGTAACATTTCTCATTACTCAGTAATTACTTTATACAGAACATATAAAAATATATTTTAAAAGAGGGAAATAAAAATGGAGTTTATTAAGGGTTTTACTGGTTCAGATGAAAGTTTCAAGTATGTTGGAGAAAAATAAAAAGACCCTAATAGGAATTGTTTTATAGTCTGGCTTGCCCATTTTATATAGATGCTGAAAATGAAATTTGTGGGGAAAAGTCTGATTTTGCTGGATTTTCACTAACATCCCTTGTACAGCTGTAAGCTGGGTTTGAGCTGCAGTTTAACAAGACCCCCAGGTGATTCATATTCACATAGCAGTTTGAGAAGCACAGCATCCACAGCTTTTGCTATTCTTTGCATCAGGATAACTCTCCCCAGATTATTTCCATGAGCTGCAGGTGGACTCGCCCTCCCTTGCCAGTGAAAGGATTGTGCTACATAACAAAAAGGAAAAAGAGAGGACTCTATTTCAGCCCTACTCTTCCGTGAAACCTTCTTTGATCAACCTTTTCGCTACTCTGAATCACTTATTTATGAACCATTTTGGTAACACTGACCAAGGAGTATAAATAAGCTTGTATCTCTTATACCCTCTTTAACACAAGAGGGGTGGGAAAGTGCAGTGGTTAATATCATAAGCTCTAAAGTGGATGGCCATGGTTCAAATTTCATCATCTCTACTCACTAGCCAATGACCTTGAACAAGTTACTCAACCTCTCAGTTAAGAAGTAATTGAGCAATGCATGCAGGGTATTTAGAACAGTGCCCAGCACACAGTCATACTCAACAAATGGCGTGTTCATATTATCAAGGGTAAAAACTACATTACTCTCCTTAAAATCCTACCGAGACCTGATACAGTACCTGACTAACAAAAAAGTGCTCTGATCACATAAAGAAGGATTGTGGTAAAAACTAATCACCTCACCTCCTACAGAATTTTATTTCTTATTTTTATTTCTACCAATAAGATTGCACATTTTACAGGCCCCACCTATACTCCATCACGTTTAGAAGATGTAGGTGGTTACTTGTGTTGAAGAAACTCCCAGTTGTTACATTTCAAATATTACCTTCTGGAGGAAAGAAAGCACAGACAATAGCAACAACAACAAAGACAAAACAGGGTTCATATTAGTTCCTGCACTTGGGAGCCAACACTTTAAATCTTTTATTTGTGGACACATCAGTCCAGCAGCAGTTGACAAAGCCATTCAGTCCTCCAATTCTTTAAATAGCTACCATGTTATTGCCTTCCTGTCCCCTGATTAATGTTGACATCCTTTGAAACACCCAATGTTTTAGTTTGCTAAAGCTACCAGAAGGCAATATACCAGAAATGGTTTGGCTTTTATAAAGGGGATTTATAAAGTTATAAGTTTACAGTTCTAAGGCCATAAAAATGTCCAAACTAGACCTGCAGAGAAAGATATCTTGACTCTGATGAAAGGCCGATGTCTATCACATGGGAAGGCACTTGGCTGGTGTCTGAATACCTTGCTCCTAGTTCATTGATTCCAGCTTCTGATTCTGGTGGCTTTCTTTCTGTAAGCATCTGTGGGCCTTCACGTCTCTGGGGCAAAACTCTGGGTTTCATCTCTTGGCTTAGCATCTCCTGGGGCTGGAGATTTCTTCTCTTCAAGCATCTGTGTCTGGTTTCATATAGTTTCTCTAAGCATCTCTGTTGGCACTCCAGGAATCTCTAAACATCTGTGTCTGTGTCAGTTCTAAACTCTTTCTTTCTCTGTGAGCTCTCTTAAAGACTCCAGTAAACTAATTAAGACCCACCTTGAATGGGCAGAATCATATCTCCATCTAATCAAAAGGCCACACCCACAATTGGGTATGCTACCTCTCCCTGAAAACAATCTAATCAATAGGGCCCATCCTACAGTATTGGATCAGGATTAAAAGAAGATGGCTTTTCAGGAGTAAACAATAGTTTCAAACCAGCACAACCAACAAATGGAATGATATGTGAGTTTTAAGTTATCTTTTCATCTGCAGAATTTAGAGTTGTAGCCAATATCTTATTACTGGCATGAGGAGTTACATTAGAAGGAGTGGGTGCAATTTCTCTCCTTCCCCTTCTAGGGAAGACTATTTTTTTCATCAGTGAGCCAAGGATCACAAAGATCATGAGCCACCTATTCAAGGGGTAAAATGGTCTATACTGATTTTCCTACTGTCAGATGGGGGCTCAGCAGCAATGCTTCTACTTCCTGTCCTGAAACTGAGATGGACAAGTGTGTGGCAAGATGAAAAAAATTGCTAATATTTTGGTGGGAGATTTTACAGTCCATATGTACAAATTTCTATTAAGTTTAGTCCTAGCAGTCATTCTTAGAAAATTTTCAAAGATATGTCTTAATTTTATAAAACATACTTTTTGTGAACACCAGGGAGGCAGTTAGAGGTCACGTATTGAAGAGACAAAAATCCTAATATTTTTAAGTGCAGATTACTGTCATGATTTACTAGGGCCATTACTGCTGCTATTACTGTTCCCAATAACAATGACCGTGGCACTGCGTGTGGGCACCCCATTGTTCAGTGTAAGAGTACCTGGTCTGACCTCTGACCTGCATTTGGTTTATCCAACAACACTATGCATCATGTAGTACAGGAGTGGGCACCCCCTTTCCTGCAGCTGGGGGTGCTGAGGTCAGTGGGATAAAGTGATTTGACCTTACAGGGGATCAGGGACAGAGTGAAGATCCCCAGTCTGCTCTTTCCTCACAGAGCAGTGGGGACCAAATGACCATGACTGTGGAACAGCGTGGCACTGCGCTGGGGTCAAGAAGAACACGCCATTGCAAATCCAGAGATTGACATCCTGAGCCCAAACTGGTTCCTCGCTGCCGTGGATCTTAAACAAGTCATTCAGTTTCAGATTGCTCCCTCAAGAGTGAGGATGTTGGATAAGGAATCTCTAAGATCCTCTGCCTTATCACTTTGAAGCTCAGGAAGAGGTTCCAGAGCATGAAAGACCTGTGCCTTCTTCCCTGTGGCCCTTTTTCAGTAGAGTATTAGAAAAGGTGGGGGAGAATGGAAAGCTAAAGCCCCAGTGGAACCATCCCCAATGACTATCATGCCCAGACTCTGCATCCCTCAGAGGCATTTCTCTAGGATCCAGGTATGTCAGTGATCTAGAAGAGCCCACTGGTTGGAGTCCATAATAAGAAATAGGATTGTGGACCTAAGAGGGCATCTGGGTACAAATTCCAGATGAAGACCTGGAGCTTCAGAGAGGAAGGGAGTTTCCTGGTTTTCACTGTAAAGCAGCAATAGGATCAGGGTACTCTGTCCACTGCCCTTCCAAGGACGACATATTACCAATGAAGTTCATTTGTGGGTGGTAACTTCATGAAAGTAGGGCCAGGGATCTCTCTTCTGCTCCTGCATCTCCAGTTTCCAGCACAGTTGGGTGCTCAGGAAATAGCTGATAAATAGTTAAATAAGACAATGAACCAATGAATGAATTGTTGAATGGAAGGACGCATGATTTAGATCTTAGTTTCATAGCCTCAGATAGACTACACTCCATCCCTGTTGCAGGCCTCTTCATGTAGACTTTGGATCTGAGGTGTCCCAGGCAAGAGAGTATATAGGGATCTGTTCATGTCCATTCCAGCTCTTAGTAAACAAACTCACAAGGTGCATGTCCCATGCTATCACCCTCACCCCCATAACTTAAAGACAACTAACTTAAGGGGCTCCAAACTGGGCCAAGACTTGCCTTGGAGAAGCCTGTCCATGTGGGCAGAAACCAATCCAACTTTAACATTTGATTCAGTTAGGAGGCAAGGCTGGCCTCTGGGAAATTGTGAAATTGGTCCATTTAGTCTTTGGTTGTCATTCTCCCCAACCAACAGCCTATTAGTTCCAGTGTTCTAGATTTTTCTCTCATGGTGCCTGGAAGTGCCAGTTCTCAATTTGTGACTTTGACATGGCCACCGTCAAAGCTCCCATTGCCCAGATGCCTTATTTTCAGCTGTTGGAGTAAATGAAAGATCTGATAAGTATCTTCCCATTGAGTCATTAATATTTGATTAATGTTTCCCAGGGTAACTCTCTGAGGGATATTTGCCTTCAACGTATAGGGTGAGGCTCTTTTCTGACACAGGTTTTGAAGGAATATTATAGTGATGGAGATGGAAGGGGATTCATGTCTCTTAGATTCTCCTCTCCAGCCAATGGCCTTGTACACATGTGTGCACATACTTCAGAGGAAATAGGAATCCTGGCATAGAGCCAGTTCTGCCTCACTTGTATCAGGGAGGCTGGGTCTAAAACTTAATATTAGAGCTTCTCAGTCTAACTTCTTGTCCTCCTTCACCCCCTAAATAACTATTTTATTTGCATAGTAAAAAAAAAAATTCCTGATGGATCTCAGATTCTAAGCATTTGTAAGCTGATAATAAAAAGTACTTGTGTAATTAGGAATGCTTTTGTTACTAATTAATAATTGTTAGGCCATGTGAAAATGAGAAATAAAAAGTTGATATTGTGAATTTTATTGCATCAGCTGAAAGTTTTAAATTTTATTGGGGTAGAATACAGATCCCTACTTGGAATTGGTTTTATAAAGCTGGTGTGTGTCTTTCCTCCTTTCCCCTCTGCCCACATCTCCCAGGTCAGCTTGATGGAGGCTTTGCTTTACTCCATCTCCAGCTCCACTGAGTCAAAGCCACCTCCTGCCCACGCTGGTCCCAAAACCTCCTAGTTAGTCTCCCACTCTTTTGCCTCCAGCCCAGGAGGGTTATGTTGGAGGAGCAGCTCTTCTAAAGCCCTGCAGTGTCTGCCTCTAGTTCTGAGCATGGAATCTCACATCCTTACTAGGGGTGACAGCACTCTGCAGGGGCTCACCTTGCCTCCCTCTTATGCTGGACTTGCACAAGCCCTTCTGGGCTCCACGATCACTTCATGGATGAGACCTTGCCTCCCCTCCTCAGGGCCTTTGCATATGCTTTTCTTCTGCTTTGAATGCTTTTTGTCTCCCACTATCCCCTTTAAGTAATTATTTCTGTATATTCTACAGATCTGAGCACAGTTCTGAGTCTTCGGGAAGCCTTCTCTGAAACCCTGCCCAGATTACATCTCCATTCATTCACCCTCATACCACCACGTGCGTCTCTATTGTAGCACATGTTTCTTGTCATTTTACAGGTATCTCTCTGCACAGTTGTTTGTTTTAGTTAATATTGAAAGAACTATTCAGAACATATACAATAAGTAGTAATGCCAAGGGAAGGAATGGAAAGAAGAAATGAGACTACTTCTATAAATTTGTGGCTATCAATTAGTCTCAATAAATATTGACTAACCATAGCACCGACTACTGCTATTACCACTGATAGAGGATGGCTAAAAAACTAAATTGAGAATATTAGACATGAATAAAAAGGGAGCCATCTGGGCAGGATTATAGTCAAGGCCTTTGAGCTTATTTTGTTAGGACGGGGCTAGGGATCACTTTTTTTTCATTCAGTAAATATGTATTGCACAAGGGCACACTGAGTCACACACTAGTGAGAGAGCATAGCTCTGCTCTCAGGAAGCTTTCACACATGACTGAGAGAAACAGACTCTGCAAAACTAATTTTCAGTTATTATTTCACTGAATAATATTTCACTGAAATTGTGATAAATGCTTTACAAAGATGTCCTGGTGTTATGAAACCTAATAAGTTTTGTAAGTACAAATTCTAGTTGGTAGGGACATTTAACTCTATTATCTCCTAGGCTTTTTTTTTTTACATTTTTTATTATGAAATATAATAATATATAAAAGTGATAAATTTCAAAATACATTTTAACAAGTAGTTATAGAACAAATTCCAAAGTATGGAATGGTTTACAATTCCAAAATTTCAGTTATTTCTTTCTAGCTGCTCTAAGACACTGGAGACTGAAAAGAAATGTCAATATAATGATTCAGCACTCATACGCATTTGTTAAATCCTATCTTTTCTGTTGCAACTCCTCCTTTTCCTTTGATTCTTCTCCAAATCTTGGGATATTTGGACAAGAACCATTCTAACACCTTCATATTGAGAAGGGGTGTCAACATTATGGGTTAGTAGTCTGCAACTGGTTTATATTCTTGGAGAGACTGGTAACAGTGGGTTTCAGGACTTATCTGGCCTAGGAGCCATCTGGAGATATTAGGTTTCTGAAAAATAAGCTTGGTAAGTGAAACTTCTATGAAGTCTCAGCTAGAGCCCTGGGTGTTCTTTCAGGTTAGCAAAAATGATATTGGTTGGGGCTTGGCACACCATGGCAATGAGCAATATCTCGTTGAAGCTTGCGTAAGAACAACTTCCAGAATAACCTCTCGACTCTCTTTGAACTCTCTTAGCCACTGATATCTTATTTTGTTACATTTCTCTTCCCCCTTTTGGTCAGGTAGTCATTGTCTATTCCCACGGCGCCAGGGCCAGGTTCATCCCTGAGAGTCATGTCCTATGTCGGGGGGAGGGTAATGATTTTACTTGCAGAGTTGGGCTTAGAGAAAGAAAGGCTACATCTGAGAACAAAAAAAGGTTTTCTGGAATTAACTCTTAGGCACAACTATAGGTAGGCTTAGCTTTTCTACTACGGAAATAAAGCTTCATAAGAGCAAGCCTCAAGATCAAGGGCTTAGTCTATTGACTTGGGAGTCCCTTAATGTTTGAGATAGTATTAAGGGTTTCCCCAGTGGTAAAGTTTAATAGTTCTATATGTTTTCTCCAGTTTCTCAAGAGATTTTGCCAGATGTGGCCTCTCTCTCTCTAAGCCCAACATTGCAAGTGGGTTTCCCATATTCCTGAGGACAATTTATCTTCCTTGGCTTATGGCCATGCCCAGGGAACTTGCCAGGGCATAACCAATGGGAGCCACCAACCTATCTCTCAAAAATGTCAATGGAAAACTTTACTGTGTAGAGCACATAGTTAAGCAACAAAAGTCTGTTTGTGTCCTGTTAGTATTTCCAGGTGCACATTAATCCCACCACATGGTACTTACAACACAGGATGGTGCCCACCTGGTGAGTCAGACTACTAATGAAAGTGAGGGCAGATGACCTGCTGTTCTGACAACATTCATTTTGTATTTTATATACAAATAATCTAATTAGTTTTGGAATATTCCTAGAATTTGTTACAGGTGTCACCTGGTTCTTCAAAACTCTTTACTGTGAACAATTGTGAGGCAATCTCAGATTGCACAACAATGCCATCTAGATGTTAACTATTAAACAAAAAAATGTAGTTGTCTTTTTTACATGATTTACTATTGGTGTTACTATTTTTAATAACAGTAACTTAAAAAATGTGATTATAGCACTTTTCAGTTCAAAAGTGTCTTTGCATATACTAATGAACTGTTTTAGAGTCATACAACCATGCTATAGGTTAGATGAGGGGATCAATGCATTTGTTAAGGGCCAAATAGTAAATATTTGACTCTGCTGGCACACAGTCTCTGTCTTAACCAGTACTCAACTCTGCTGTTGTACGCACAAGTGGCCATAGACAATATGTGAATAAATGGGCATGACTGTGTGCCAATAAAATTTTATTTACAAAATAGGCAGCAGGCTGGATTTGGCCCACATTCTGCAGTTTGCTGAAGTCTGAATTAGATCATGCAGGATTTATCATCCCTCCTTTTGCATGTTTGAACTCTAAGGCCAAAGGATAAAATGGTTTTCCCAAGGCCATGCCGTGAATTAGTGAAAGATCAGTCTTGGCCCCCTGTCACCTGATGCCCAGTCCAGCTTTCCTCCTATTGAATTGCAATGGCAAAATTATAAATACAGCATAATGTTGGGGCCTCCTGCTGCGTATCAGGAAGGGCACGTCACTGCAAACTGCAGATCTGGGCCCTGGCTCCCTGTTGGCTCCTCTTCATCTGTGTAACCTTAATCAATACATTTAGCTCCTGTTGACTCATTTAAAGAGCAAGGAAGTTGGGTGAGGAGTCTCTAAGGTCCCCTCTGGCTTTAAAATTCTGTGTTCTTAAGATCAGGGATAGGGAAGGGATGATTTTTATTAAGTATTGAAGTGGATCAGTTATTGAAAATTTTGCAGCATTTGTTTACACAGAAGTCATTATGAACCAATAAATATTTATTGAGCTTATCATGCCATGAAACGATGGAAAACATATGACATATGACATAGTCTTTGTCCTCAAGTAACTAATAGTCTAGGTAGAATAGCATTTTCTAGCACTCATGGAAAATGAGTAAATAAAGAGTATGTAAGAAAAACTGCTGGGTAGACATGGCGACTTCTTTTGGGTTTCTGAGGGCAGACATCAGTAGGCACAAGAGGTCTCAGAGGAGAACATGTGGAAGGGGTAGACAGTACCCTGAGTTGAGGGGAGAGTGGAGTCGTGGCCAGCAGAAGTGTTCCAAGGCTGACAGGGGCAGACATGAAGACCATGTTCAGAAGTTGTTCACAGGAGCCATAGCAGGAAATGGGTTTGTTTAGGGTTGATGGGGTACATTGGAGAAGCATGGAAAGAACTGACGTTACATCACTTTGTGGTTAGTTGGAATATAGCGTCATTGAAAAAAATACATAGCACAAAAAGTTTTTAGCTTTACCATTTGATACAGACAGGGCTTAGCTCCAATTAGTGCACATGGGTGAGGTTTGCATGGATTTTATCCTGTTCTATGCCTCATAATGAGGCAGCTCTCACAGAGCAGCTGAACGTTCGTGATCATTCACTCAGGTTGCTTATCTCAAATTCTCCCAAAGGAAACTGGGCAGTCTTCTGCCTCCTCATAGGTGGTCTGTGGGGCAAAGGCTTCATTAGTTTCATCCTTGAAAACCCAAAGATAGAAATGAGGTGGTATCTTCAATCCCACCTAGTTCATTTTCTCAACCAGGGAGACAATTGGGGTGGGTATTTTGGTAGGGTAATTAGACGCCAATTCCCTTCAGTCACCAAAGGTATTTGGCTTGGCATCTGGTTTATTAACCTATGTGTTTCACCACCAGGTTCTCTAACACTGATGTCCCCTAATTACCTTCACCAGACCTCTGAGATGTTCCTTGCAGAGTCGATTGCAAAACATAATTGGAGCATTACACTGTGGCAGGTGCTATGGCTATTTCAAAAAGGAAAAGATTTAGAAACCTTTGAAGTAAAAGCCTGGGACACATCTGCCATGCCCTTTTAATCAACATCCTTATGCTGCTAAAGGGATGGTAAAGCTGCCCTGTGCTTTCCAGTGATGAGGCTAGCATTTTTGTTGAGAATTTTCTAAAGGCCAATCATTGTGCTAAGTTGTTATTTTTCATACATTATTCTCTCCAATCCTGGCAATATTCTATTTCTACACTCCTTGTACAGATGAAAAGCCTGGCTCTCACTGAGGCTAACTTGCTCAAGTTCACACACATGGGTTTGGAAGAGTGCAGTTTGATTCCAGAGATTTCATGATTCATCACTAAGTAAATTCATCAGGTTCTGACAAAGAAAGGGGTCAAGGAATTTAACCCCGAGACAGGTAGAAAGGCAGAGAAACATTTCCTTAAGGTCATCATGACACATCCCCCGGTTGCCATGGAGATACTGCTATGGGTAAGAGATGAATTGAGGGAGAGAGATGGGATAATCACAGCGTTATCATTCCAAGGCTCAGAAGACTTTCCCGATTGTATCAACGCACATTCAGTGCTCTTTCCCCTTTTGGCACAGCAGTAATTTGGGCCAGTTGATGATACATGGGAAAGCCAAAGCCTCAGTGAAACCACTCCCAGTGCCAGTTTCTCCTAGCCTCCTCAGCTGTCAGTGAGACTTTTAAGGTTCTACATGGCTCTCTTTCCAGAGATGCCTGGTTGCAGGTAATATATGGGTAGGGTCCTGAAGTTTGCAAAACTTGCTCTCAGGGCCCCAAAAGTCCTTCTAACTGCAAAAGGCATTGTGCATGTTGAAGTGAACTGGAAATGAAAATTTAACCTCCAGAAAATGATCAAAATTAAACACCCTTTAAAGCACTGAGACTTGTATCTCAATATCAAGTGAAAAATCAGGTAATGGGACTAGGGTGTTTATAGACAAGTTGCTTATTGCTATAATCCTCAGCGTTTCAAACATAAAATGAAAATATGAAAATCTACCTGAGTTTTCCCAATGACCAAATGAGAAAATGCCTACCATGGGCCCCAGCAAGTACTTAATGGTGGCTACTGCAGTAAGCTGTAAAATGTAATGATCACAGTAGCTCTGACTCTTACAAGCTCTGTGCCCTTGGCCAACATAGTCTGTGCCTCAGTATTCACAACTGTAAAATGGGAATAATGATATTCCCCATGCGATGTGGCACTTAAGGAATTAGACTAGGTAGTATGGGTAAAGTGCCTAGGATGATGTTGGTACAGGGTAGGCTGCAGTCAACCCAGTCATCGTCATCATCATTGCCATCATCACCACCAGCCTTACCATCCTCATTGCATCAAAAGTGCATTTTTGGGCAGGCCAGGGTGGCTCAGCAGGCAGAGCTCTTGTCTGCCATGCCGGAGACCTAGGTTTGGTTCCCGGTGCCTGCCCATGCAAAAGAAAAAAAAAAAAAAAGTGCATTTTCCCTTACCAGTGAGCTTCAGGTCAAAGACTAAAGTCTTTGCAACAACAATACTTGTGCCTTTTCTTTTATAAGTTATGAAGTAAAAGATAAGACGATTGCTGAAGAGGAAAAGTCTCTTTTCCAGGTAACAGCCACAACATCCTCCTAAACCATTTCCAATGTTGCTGCAGATTACTGAAAGTGCTCCTCCTCTCTGTACCTCTTTGGAGGCTAAAACAATCACAGAGAACTTGTAAGATGGGAGGGCTATCTGGGTATGCCACCTCATCCTTTGTTGCATTAGTTATTAAAAAAAAAATTTCCTCAATTACTAACTTGTTTCCAAACTGATATTTGATGGTAAAAGTAATATCCGTGTGAAGCACTGAGTTATAAGAAAAATGCTGAATAATTTGACAGCATTAAAATTATGCTGTTAAAGATTCCATTTTCTCAGAACCGTCTATGTCCCGTGATTTCAGTGGCACGGTATGTCATGAAGGTGGTGAGATTTATTTCTCTTCTAATTGTTCCATGGAAGCCAGTTTTACAGGAAATGTAAGTGTGGTGCTCACTTTTCAGAGGGGTGCAAAATCCATGGCACCACTGATGCGGGTGTTTATGTGCACCATTAGGAGAATGGCTGGTAGCAAAGCAGTCAGAGGGCCACAGGCTTAATGAAGCCCAGGGATGCTGATGGAGATTTAAGACAGTAAGCATCCTCCTTCCTGGGAATGGGAGTTTGACCTCTTTTGTGCAATTTTCTGTTTTGCATTTTCATGCATTAAATATACAGCATCCATTATTCACCCTTTACAGCCATTTCAAGGTCTGTGTGGCTTCCCCTTATAACCTCAGAAATTTGACACATAATTCGTTGGAGACAGATAATGATTTAGTGCTTAGGACCAGGGAGTAGAGCCAGTCTTGCTTTTCCTCCTTTGATCTGCTACTTGTGTCATTGTAACACAGTGTGGTTGATCTGCATTTACTCTGAATCTCCAAATGTTCATCTGTGTTCAGTATCATTCATTGAATGATTTTAAAGGGCACTTGTTTTGTGTTATTACTGAGGTCCATAGTCAGGAAATAAAAGCTATGTACCAGTCCTCAGAGTACCTGAGAAGGATATTGAAGAATTAAGACTTGTATTTATGGAAACCTAGAGGATGAAACTAAATTCTGTTCCCTCAGGTACCAGTGGGATACAATTAGAGGCATCACTGAGTGGCCAGCAGAGCTCAGTTACTGAGAGCGCAAATTTCAGCCTCAGGTTTTCCAGGCCCGGATCCCAGCTACACCACTAACCAGCTGCATGACCTGGTAGCTATGGGAGATTATACCATGCATGGCTAACCTGGTCTGAGCCTTGAAGACCTCCCCAAAGTAGTGTGGCCCAAGGTTATGTGGCATTTGCTTGCAAAAGTGGGAGTTGGTGTGCAGAAGTAGTGGCATGTGCAAAGGCCCTGAGCAGAGACAGAGTATGTTTGACTCATTTAAAGAAAGAAAGGAAATGATTGTAACTCTACAAGAAGCATGAGAGTGTCAGAGATGAGTTTGAGAAGGTGCAGGGGATGGGGGGGCGGCGTGGTTGTGGCAGGGGCAGACCACAGTTGGGATTTATTTTTTTCCTCCCTCAATATGTATATATATATGTATGCTGTATGGCTGGGGACACATTTCATTCTTTTTCTGTGTGAGCATCCCATTACTGCAGCACCATTTGTTGAATTTTTTGTTTGTTTGTTTGTTTTCTTTCTTTCTTTGCTTGTTTTTTGGGAAGTGCATGGGCAGGGACTCGAACCCAGGTCTCCTGCATGGCAGGTGAGAATTCTACCACTGCATTACCCTCGCACCCCCCAAAAATATATTTTAAAAATTAATAGTATGTGCACACGCATGGTACAGAATTCAAAAGGTACAAAAAGGTATTTAGTGAAAAGTTTCCCTCCTTCTTCTCTTCCTCACTTATGCAGTTTCCTCCCCTAGAGACAAACAAGCAAGCTTGCCACTATTTTGTTGGGTATCCTTCAGGACATGTTTTTCATCTCTATAAGCACATATGCATGCATGTTGTTGGTTTTCATAGCCATTGGCAGCATGCCGTACATTCTGTGTTGTATCTTTCTCCAGTCATGGAATGATTTTGGAGACCACTCGACACAAGTACGCAGAGAGCTGCCACAGCCTTTTTGATGGCTGCTTTGTATAGTTGTGTAGTTCCAATTGCTAGACATTTAAATTATTTACAAGTCTTATTTGCAAGTATATCTGTGGGCCAGCTGATTGCTTATATTTACTCTTCTAATTTTCAGATAATACAATCAACTCCTTGATATTACAGTTTTGAAATCAGTATATTTCAATCACCTCTCAAAATGCACCCCCTGCCCCAGATTATGATAGATTATAAGGTTTATTTTAGGGTTTGCCTTTAAACACTAGAATGTTTTTGTATGGTTGGTTGACAGTAATTATCCATGGGTCTCTTGTGTTTCTGCATGTCTTGCATCAGCTTTTGTTCCGGACTATCTTTTCAAGGCTGCTCATGTAGCAAACAGCTTTGGAATATACAGTGTACTCTCCAGGACAGAGGGAAGGAAGCTTTATTTTCTGTCTAGGATAATAAAGATAATGTACCCCTCTGGGCCAAAGGTTGGGCAGGGTTATTAGTAGTCTCCTTATAAAAGACTGAGGTTTTATAGGGTCCACCTGTGATGCAGATCTACTGTATGCAACATATCTGACCTCAGCTGCTTCAATTGCTCCTGTAGGACTTGGGGGACAAGGGGAACTGATGGGAACATGAAGTTTCTGCTGTTTTGTCTCTGAGGCACGGGTCTCATGTCCTCTGTAAGGCCCCATAAAACTGTCCTGTTAGCTTGCAAGCAATGTAAAATCTCAGTCCTTTCACATTTTTTGGCATAAGCTTCTATTATTTGATTTACCAGCTTTAGAGTATTTATACCACTTTACATGTTTTTCTCCTTCTTCCAATCCCAACTTTGTTCTATCATTTCTACTTTGTCAGAACTTCTAAAATATTTACAATCTATTCCATCACTATAACTCCCACTTTTTTCCAGTCTTAACTGTACACTTAATCGGACTAACTTTTTGTCAGATCATCTGTTGGTTGGTTGAAATTTGCCCTTTAGAATCTTCTAGAAAGTTATTTTCTATAAAGACTTATATTCCCAGGTTCTTATATGCTTAGAGATATTTGTTGCCTTTATACTAGAATGGTACTCTGGGAATAAAATTCTTGATTCCATTTTTTTCTTTCCTTGAGGACCTTTACATATTGCTGTATTGTTTTCTAGATTGACTCTGTGAGTAAAAAAGTATGAGGCAGATTGATTATTTTTATATGAATTAATCCTTGTGCCTGGTTCCACAGGGACTTCTTAAACTTTGAAGTTCAGTAATTTTGTGTGCATTTGATTTTGGCATGAACATTTTGCATCATTTTTTTTCAGAGACACGAGATGACTTTTTGATCTATAAAACCAAGGTGTCTTTTGTTCCTAAAAACTTTATGGAATTTATATACTTAAATATTTTTACAGTCCAGTTATTCTGTACAGGAACAACGATTTTGCATATGTTGGATTTGTTTAATCTTTCCTGTTATTTTCTCCATATTCTATCGATTTTTAAAAAAAATTTCTATTTACTTTTACGTGTTTTTTTCTTAAGTCTATTTTTCATGTTTCTAATGAACTTTCAGCCAGGCTAACCTCCTTTGTACTTCAGATATGACCTCCTTTCTGTAATGGTATTCATTTCTCTTCCACTTTTGTCCTGAGAACAGTTTTTCTTTTCTTTCTGTGGGGCCACTTTCCCTGAGCCCTTTTAGTTCTCTTCTTTGAATTTTTGTTTTATTGAGCAACTGCTTAAGTTCCATTTTATTTTAAAATTCTGGCAATATACTTGCTCAAAGTTTTTAAGATCTGATTTGTGGCAACGTTTATCTTGTGAGTGAACTCCCATCTTCTGGTCCTGCTCCCTTTTCCCCCCTTTTTCTGTATTTATACAGATATGTGTTTGGTTTACATATATTTACTTACTCATCCTTGAATGAGGTGAGTTCTCTCTGGATTTGCCTTTGGTAGGAATTTTATGGGATGGAGGAGCCAGGGCAGTGTTCTGGGTTAGCAGGACTTTCCCCTGATTTTTTTTTTTTTTTTTGGTATGCCATATGGATGGGTCACCTTTCATTATTTTTCCATGTGAGTACCCTGTTATTGCAGCACCATTTGTTGAATTTTTGTTTTGTTTGTTTTGCTTGTTTTTTGGGAAGTGCATGGACCGGGAATCGAACCCAGGTCTCCTGTATGGCAGGCGAGAATTCTACCACTGAACTACCCTTGCACCTGCTACTTTCCCCTGATTTACAATGGGTTTCTTATGACCTAGGGTTTACGTATAAAGTTGGCTTTGCTTTTATTTGTCCCAAGCCAATAGACATGAGCTATTGTAGAATGTCCCCAGTGCAGAATTTCTCTTTTCTACCCTCTTTCGCCAAGAGAATCCTTCCCTAAAATATGGCAAATTCATGTGATTCTTCATTTAGCCCCCAAACTCTTCTCCTGCCTAATGCTTTAACAGGTCCAAGGATGCTCCTACTGGCTCCAAACCCACATCCCAGCATTCTAAACAAGGAATTGTTGGGTTTCCTTCAGGGTATAGCACCCCCTCCGGAAAACTTTGCTCTGCCATTTTGCTTGGAGTACGAATCTGTAAACATTCTTTCTCTGTATTCTTCCTTCCCTCTCCTGTTTGACAATCACTGCTTTTGATGACTTTTCCTCTTACATTGTGGCTCAGGATTCCAGACGTTATCTAACTTGCCAATGTTAGAGCTTGCATTACTTGTTCTTGTAATTCTTGTTCTGAGTTGATTTCTCAAAGAAGGGGGCAACGTCATTAGATAGTAAACAACCAATATACATTTATCATATTCCTAATATATGTCAAGCCCTGTTAGGCATTCAAGGTATTAAGTAAATACCTCCCAACCAACATACATATTCTCAGATCTCTTGATTAATTGTGGAAAGAGTTAAATCCTGTAAGAGACATTCTAAAGTGATCCAGATGGTGGGGGAGCCTTTACATTTTTTGAGCTGGAGACTGACCAGTGGAAACGGCAGGCTTTACACTATGATGGGGTTGAGGGAAGGTCAATGCTACTAAACTACTCTAAATGACAGCTCAGATTTACAAACATGAATGGTTGGTCTTAAAGAAACAATGTCTTTTATCCAGTGGAGCTTTATATTTTGGCCTCAGTGAAAATTATTGCCCCTATTATTGTAGCTAGTTTCCAGACTGTTCCCTCTTATTCCCAAACCTACAAATGGGACAAATAGTGCTCTGTATCTCCTTCAGTGGACCTTGTCTTAAGAGATCATCTTGGACAGCTTCTCAGTCATGCTTGTCCCTGCCCACTGCTCCTGGACATCTACTTCTTTTGTACTTTTGGGAGCAAAATATTTATCAACAGTGCTTTGGTAATGTTCCTTTAGCTCAGATATTATGCAGGGCATGTACTATTAAGTGCTGCTTATATAGAGAATCCTCAGGTCTATATTTAATTAGCACTATGTTTAATTACCTGTGAATGTTCATGGCAGCTTATATATGGTATGTGTGAAATCAATGTTGATATTTAAGACTTTGCCTTAGATGTAATTGGGTCTCTAAACACAACGTTTTGTTGTGGCCTCTATAAACCACCTCATTGTTAGCTGAGTTTTGTTTGAGTACCTTCAGTATGACCAGCCCTGCACTGGGTGCTATGACTTGGGTGAACTTGAGCACACAATCCATCCCTGCCCTTGGGCGCAGGTCCTGAAACTTGGCTTGTCTGAAATTCAGTGCCCTCATCTGGTAAATGAGAATTGAAATATCTGGTCTACCTACGTCACACTATTGCTGTAAAAATAAAATGAAGACACAATGGTTAATTACCATGTTAATTATAGTAATGGCAACATTTGCATAGTATTCACTAGGTGCCAGGATCTTGTTTAAGTACCTTCTATTTATTATCTCATCTAATAAAAATTTTAACTGGCAAAATATGATATAAGGGCAGGTGACACTATTACTCTTCAAGACAGGGTGAGATTCTGTGATGTATAATGTGGATGCTGGAGGATTTCAGAGGGAAATGAGTCTAAGGAGGCCCAGAAGAGGTGGTCTACAGTTTAGGGCTATGATTGGTTCAAAGCTGGAAGGTTCCAGGTCTACATTATTGATTAAGATCACCAGCAATATAATCAGTATCACCCTTGTCATCATCATCACCACCACCACCACCATTAGTATTTTTTGAGTGCTTCTTTTCTTTTGAGCATTTCACATCCACCATTTCATGTAATGTCCACAATTCTGGGTGGTAGCTACTGAAAGTTCCATTTTATGAAAGAGGTAACTGGGGCTCAGAGTGCATACCATTTTCTCAAGTTGATTGGTGGAACAGAATAGAGTACAGTAACAGACCCAACATATGGACATATATGGACAACAGATTTTTGACCTAGGTATAAAGCCAATGTGCTGGAGAAAAGATAATCTTTTAAGTGGTGCTGGAAGAGCTGGGCATCCACTTTGAAAGATAAACTGCTATCTGTACCTTGCACTTTGTATACAAATTTACTTCAGATAGATCATGGATCTAAATGTAAAACCTGTAACTATAAACCTACGAGAAGAATAGTAGGCTCTCGGGTTAGGTAACGACTATTTAGCTATGATCCCAAAAGCACAATCCATAAAAGAGCAAATTAATAAATCAGATTTCCTAAAAAAAAAACAACAACAAAACATCTGCTCTATGAAAGATTATGTGAATGGAGTGAAATGGCAAGCCACAGAGAGGGAGAAAATATTTGCAAATTAATCATTTATCCTGTAATAAATCACTTAAAAAAATTTTTTTTTAGCTTGGGCAGGCACAGGAATCAAACCCAGGTCTCCGGCATGGCAGGTGAGAATTCTCACACCGCCCAATAAATCACTTTTATTCAGACTGTTTAAAGAACTATCCAATAATAAGAAAGTAAACAGTTAAAAATGGGCAAAAGATTTGAACAGACATTTCACCAAAGAAGATATATGGATGGTAAATAAGTACATGTAAATATGCTCACCTGTTAGAATTGCTAAAATAAAGAACACTGACCATACCAAGTGTTGCTGAGGATGTGGGGAAATGGGAGGTTTCATGCACTGCTAGAGATAATGTAAAAAGGTACAATCACTTTGAGAAAACATTTCCAAATAATTTCATTTATAGGAAATTCTAGAAAATCCAAACTATAGTGACAGGAGAGCAGCTGCTGCCTGGGGATGAGGCAGAGGTCAAGGATGGGTGGGAGGAGGGTTACAAAAGAGAACTAGGAAACTTTTAAGGGTGATGGATATGTTTATTGTCACGTAGGGATGGTTTTATGGGTATAGACCTATGTCAAAACTTTTAGGAACATTTTATTTTAAGACCACTGTACCTCAGCTTTATGCTGTTCAAATATAAAAGAACAAGGTAGGAGATACGAAATCACAAAGTATCCTCCATTCCAGCTTTGCCAGTAATAAATATCAAGTTTTACCAGTACAGATATCAAGTTAATGTTTATTTGGCTCTTTTTTTAACTGTCTGTTATCGGTTTGGTTAGAACAGAGAGAGGAAGATGGAGTGTAATTAGCACAGCTAACATCTCAAGAGGGTTTATTGGCTCTTCCAACTTCACAATGATTATGATTCAAACTCTCTTTTCTATTCTTGAAATAGTGTGGGTCTACTCTATAACTAGAGGGTTTCAAATAATAATTTTGGCAATTACTTGACTGGAGGGCTGATGAAATGGTCGTGCTAATTCTGGAGAGGACCAGACAGTTCACTTAGCTCAGCCTCCTTATTTTATAGATGAGGAAAGGCAGAGAAAGTTGTTTTCCCTTTCTTGTCCTGAGTCACACAGTTCATGTATAGCCTTGTGTGGGGAAAATCCCACATCTCTTTATATCTAGTACAGTCCCTGGCACAATTGTTGAAAAAGCTTCTTCTTGCAAGTCAGATAGACCTGGGTTTAAAATCTGTCTAACAGATAAAGAAGCTAGTGTGGTGCTCTTTAGTCATCATCAGAATTTCCATTTTTCAGATTTATGAACTGAAGTTCTGAGGAGTTAGATTATTTGCACTATTCATGGAGTTGCTGTAATGATCAAAAGAGATCATTTCTTAAAGCCTTTGGCATAGAGCATGCATTTGATAAATGAGAGCTGCTGTCAATATTATGATTATTGTTTTATTACTCCTATTTCTACTACTTCTACTACTGTGGCATCAGAGCTGCTCTCAAATCTTCTCAACATCCGTCAGTTACCTGCATTTAAGTTTCCTTCCTTGTATTCCCTTCCCAGTAGACTCTGTAATGTGTTTCCTTAGCCTGGATTCCTTGTCTGAGCCACATTTGGTCCTTTTTTAAAAACCTTCCCATTTGTTCCACCAACATCAGTTCCTGAGCCTCTGCCAGAAGAAAATGACCAGTGACAGCTGGTAATCTTTTACCACCATAAAGCTCATGTGATAAAACAAGAAGGAACTATAGAGAAGCAAAGGTTGTAGGATCCTAAGGAATATATGTCTGTTTCAGGCAGTTTATGTAAGTGGCAGGATTCAATGAGTTAATGCTTACAGAAGTCGGTTTCAGTTAATGAAATGAAGCATTTAAGAACACAGGTCTATTGCCATGACTTGCCATGGAAAGCAGTGGATTTGTTATTTGTGAATGTGACTGTATTAACAGAAGTGCCATTTGCTCATATTGAAATACTCCCCAGAGCAGTGATTTCGTTAATAAAGATAAAGGCCTTATGTTGGCTGTTCAATGTTTTTCTCCCGCCCTTGGAAATCTTCCAAACAGCTTCCTGGGTGTGGGACATGGACATCCTGGGACTTATACCCAGAGATGATCCAATTCATGTGGTATATTCACCTGTAATTCAGAGCCAGTGTGGCTACTCTGAGCTGGGCCCCAAGTTCCTTCAGTGGCTACTTGCTGTCTTGAGTTCATGTGCTTTTTGTGTGAAGCAGGGTATAAAGAGATGAGAATCCTTGCATCTCAGAGCTGAAGTGGCGCCATGCATTGTAGTGGGAAAATTATCCAGCCCCTCACTCCACATCTCAACTGTCCTCCTCACAGCCAAACTTGTTGACAGAGTTTTCTCCACTTTCTCCCCTCTCCCTTACTTCTCTTCCCACTGTCCTGTGGCAACTGTGCCTTCATTCTACTCGAATTGCTCTCATTCAGGAAATCAATGATCTCCAAGTTATGGGACAGACAAATATTGTTCAGTCTTCCTCTAACTTCATCTATCAGAAGAATTTCCAACTATTGGTCAATTCCTGCCTTTCTTGGTTTCCATGACTGCACACTGCCTTGAATTTCCTTTATTTTTTCTTGCTATTCTCCTTTTACATTCATGTTCCTCTAACCTCAGCTGAGAAATGCTGGTTTCCTTGAGGTTCCGCTCTTGGCCCTGTTTTTTTCTTACACTTTGCTTTATCCTGAAGGATGTATCCACATGCATGGGTTCAACTGCCATCTGTGTGCAGGTGGCTCCCCTCTGAGCTGTGGTTCCCTTAACCAGCTGACCCATTGAGGCATTGCAAACCCAACTCAAAATGTCCAGGTTCCAATGCATGAGCTTCCTGAAACATGGGCCTCTTCCAGCTCTACTATCAATTCTGAATTTAATGAATCAGGGATTCAGACATTACTCCCAATTACTCCCTCCTTGTACCCCATAGCCAGTTCATCAGCATATCCTACCTCATTTCTTAATTATTGCTCAAATCTCTTTCCACCCCCAGCCCCTGAAATAGAACCTGGCATATAGAAGCCCTCAGTAATTATTTGCTGAAAGAATGCATCTCCACCAATGGCCCTCTACTCCAGGCTACCATGCTCTCTGGCCAGAACAGTTATCAGAACCTCCTAACATAGAACTTGCCAAGTTTGCTAGCTGCTGCAATGCAATATACCAGAAATGGAATGGCTTTTACAAAGAGGGAATTTAATAAGTTACAAGTTTCAGTTCTAAGGCCATGAAAATGTTCCAATTAAAGCAAATCTATAGACATTATTATTGATAAAGCAGGTCTATAGAAATGTCTGATCTAAGGCATCCAAGGAAAGATACCTCGATTTAAGAAGGCCGATGAAGTTCAGGGTTTCTCTTTCAAGTGGAAAGGTACATGGCAAACGCAGTGTCATTCACTAGCTTCTTCTCCAGCTCCTCAGGAGGCACTTTCCTTCTTCAGCTCCAAGAGTCACTGGCTGGTGAACTCTCTGCTTCGTAGTTCTGTGGCTTTCTCTGCTCTCTCAGAATCTCATGGCCTTCTCTCTTGTTGTTCTTTAGGTTTTTCCAAAGTGCTTCTTCTTTAAAAGAATTTCAGTAAAACCAATGAACACGTCCACCTAATCAAGTTTAATACCCTTACTTGATTGAGTCACATCTCCATGGAGATAAGCTTATTAAAGTTTCCAACGTACAGTACTGAATAGAGATTAGGAGAAACTGTTGCTCACACAAGGTTGATTAGCATTAAAACATGGCTTTTCTAGGGTACGTAAACCTTTTCAAACCAGCACACTATGTTTCCCCCACTCTAAACAATTCTTCATGTTATAACTAAAAAGATCTTCCCAAAAAGGTGAATTTGAATTCATCCCCTCTTCCTCAGCTTAAAACACTTCAATGGTTTCTCATTGCTGCTAGGATGAATTTGTAAATAAAAATTTGTAACATGAGAAATGCCTTTGTAGTCAGTTTTCCCCTGCTGATCTGCAACCTCATCTCACCTCATATTCCACCTTCTCTCCTTACTTCAAGCATGCCAGTTGTGACACCCTGCTTTACCCCTTCACGTTTGCCACACTTCCTCCTGCCGTAGGAACTTCTGCCCGATCCACTTTTCTCCGCCCCCCTCCCCCCCACCCCCCAGTCATCTCCTGGTTAACTGGTACTTATACTTTAGCTCCTGGCCCATGTGTCACTTGTGTCCTTGGGGTCTGTATAGTGAAGAACTAACCCAAAGAGAAGCCTGACTATAGCCCATGGCTACTGGGAACCAATCTCTAGACCCCTGGCATGTCCTGCCTTGTAGGAGTGTCTTTATTTGCCTGGAGCTTTGCCCACCAGACAATCTGAAAATGTGAGCTGTGTTGGGGGCTTTGGGTTATGTTGGAAATCAATCTTTGGAGAAACAGATGACTGGAGACAAGAGATCAGCCACACAGCAATATTTGATTGAGCCTCAATAGGATCTCCGGACACCAAAGTTTCAGGTGAGCTTCCCTGGTGGGGAGCTTCTTTGAGTATTGTCAGGCATCTTGATTGGGAGGGTGAGGAAGTTCATATTTGAGACTCTCTCAGACCTCACTCTGTGTTTCTCTTCTTTTGGCTGGTCTTGCTTTGTGTTCTTTTTGCCATAATAAAACTGTAATTGTAAGTGCAGAGGTTTCTTGAGTTCTGTGAGTCATTCTAGCAAATTATTGAACTTGAGAGGGTAGTGGGAAGCCTCAAATGAATAGTAGGAAGCAAGTATGCACTTGGGAATCCTGAATTTGCAGCTGATGTCTGAAATGAGGGCAGTCTGTGGAGAACTTTGCTTTCAGCCTGTGACTTAACCATACTCTGGGTGAATAGTGTTAGAAGTCTTTGCAGGTTCACTTACCCCAACCCTCCACATAATGCCAATCCCTTCAATTTTATGATCTCAAGACATCATATATCTCTGAGAGTTATACTTTTCATGTATTATTAAAATTTAAATTTAATAAATTATTAATATACTTTTAATATTATTTAAATAATGCCCATCTCTTCCCAGAATGTGAGCTCCATGATGACAGGAGCAATATCTGGCTCTGCCTTCTGTTGTGTCCTCACAACTCAGCAGAGCTGGTGCTCAATATTATCTATTAGATGCATTAAATAATTGAAAACCAAGAGGCCTGGGGCTGCTTTGGCTCTGCCTCTGATAACTGCATGACCTTAGGCATGAGGGAATGGTGCTTGGATTACAGAAACCTCTGTCCTTCATTATTGAGATTTATTTGTAACAGCACAAATGCTGCCCACCGGGGAACCCAGTCCCTTTCCTGATAAATCATGTAAGCGAAGGTCTCAGTTTTTGGAAGCTTGGATCCAGGTGAATGGCAATACTCAATTGCTTGAATCTGATTTCCCCAATCCCCTCTATTAGCAGCAGAAAATGCCCCAGGGTGCAGGTTTGACCTGAATTTTGTATTAGGTACCTGTTCAGGTAGAGATTCTTGTGGGGCTGCAGAGATAGAGAACATGCACAGCTGATAACACTCTGGGCTGCCTTGGCTTGCCCTTGTTGCTTTATGCATGGAGATTCCATTCAAGTCTGTTGCCTCCTCCTTCTCAACCCTCTATTTCTGCAGCACTTACATCAAGTGGGCACGTAATTTATTATAATTGAAGACTGTGAACAATTATGACACATTTTCACAGGCTTTGTCACATTTTACCTTTGAGAGAATCTTGTAAGTATTGTTTTAATTCCAGTTTTTCAATTAGGAAACTGAGATTTAGAGGAAGCAAGTGGCCTATTCTCTATGACTGCTTTTTTTTTTGTTTCTTTTGGTTGGTCAGGAAAATGCAATACTATGCAATGGGTCATCTTCCACAATAGGAATTTATTAGTTCATGGTTTTGAAGCTAAAAGAAAGTATAAATTAAGGTCCCATCAAGGCAGGGCTTTTTTCCCAAAGACTGGCACTCTAGGTCTGGCTGCTGGTGATCTTTGTGCTTTAGGTTGTCACCTAAGCATATGTGGCTTCTTCTGGTCCTAGTCTCTTCTCTTCCACTGATGTTCAACTTCAGGCTGCTCCTGTGGCTTTCTCTCTGTCTGAATTTCACTCTGCTTGTAAAGGATTCCAGTAATAGGACCCATCCTGATTGAGGTGGCCCACATGTTAACTGAAGTAACACGGTACTAGCAGGAACCAAACTTTCCTTGGAAACATGGTGGAAAGATCTGTTGACTCATTCACATTATAATGATAAGAAGACAGACTGTCAGCTGCAGGCTGGGCTCTGCTCCCTCTCTCTTGAACCCCTCTTCACTGGGCTTCCCCAGAGGGGCAAGCTATCTTTCCACAAGAACAATGGCTCCATCTGAAGGCTGCACAGCCTTTGATGGACAGTAGCCTCCATTGTTTTCAGGAAATGGCAGCCAAGCAAAAGAAATAAATCTCAAGAAGGCTCAGACAAATGCTCTTGGGTGGGTGGAAGGCCTTACCTGGCCTCAGTGCTGCCTTTGGCTGTATTTGCCATGTCATCGCCTCTATCTAGAGCAGTTACAGGCGGAACAGCAGCTATGCAAGACTTACTCTCAGGGAGGGGATTGGAGGGAAATTCCTGGGTTTACACCATAGCCACATACCAGAAGACCTGTGGATAAAATGGTGCTTACAGAATTTTGGGTCCTCTCTTGGATAAGAGATGCTGCTGGGCCATAGATGGTACTATAGTCCACCCAACTCTCATGGTGTGGCACCTCACTTTATGTAAGAGTAATCAGCAGTGCTCCTGAAAAGTTGGGATGGTTTAGTTTTTTAAAGTAATTTTTTCTTCTAGAATAATTTTAGATTTGCAGAAAAATTGCAAAAACAGTACAGAATTCCCATATATACTCTGTACCTAGTTTGCCCTGTCATTAACATCCTACATTAGTATGGTATGTTTGTCATAATTTATGAGTCAATATCAGATACATTATTATTAACTAGAAACCTTACTTTATTAATATTTCCTTAGTTTGTAACCTAATGACCTTTCTCTTTTCCAGGATCCTATCCAGGTTACCACATTGCATTTAGCTGTCATGTCTCCTTAGGCCCCTCATGTCCATCAGTTTCTCAGACTTTACTTGTTTTTGATGACTTGACAGCTCTGATTTTGGAGAATGCCCCTCAACTGGAATTTGTCTGATGCTTTTCTCAGGATTAGAACATGGTTATGGATTTTGGGGGATGAAGACCTCAGAAGTGAAGTGTCATTTTCATCACATTATATCAGGAGTACACACTGCCCCATGACCATCATGGTTGGTGTTGACCTTGATCACCTGACTGAGGTCATGACTGACGTCATGTCTCTGTAAAGTTACTCTCCCCCACCCCATCCTGTACTTTTTGGAAGGAAGTCACTCTGTACAACCCATGCTTAAGAGGTGGGGATCAGTTTTCTACCTACTGATGTTTGAGCCAGTTAGATTTTATAATCTGAATCCTATTTATAATCCAGGACAACTCAATATTTGAGGGAAGCACGAAGTGAATCATTTGGAATCTCAAAGATTCCCTTATTCTGTGAAGAGCCATGGCTCTCAGAAAAGTGCTGAATAACTATCCTAAGTTTAGTTTTACATTTTGGAATGTGGACGCCCACAATTTTCCTTCAGAGCAGTTCTGCTTATTCTTAGGCATATGGTTCTTCATTTTAAATGATGAGCGTTGGTTTTTACTTTGTGGTCAGCAGATTCCCTTCCAGAAACGTACTCTTCAGGTTGGCATCTCTAATAATATCATGCTAAAATCTACATGTGATAAACATATTACTCAAGATTGTGTTCAGGGAAATGGAGGGCTAAAAGAAGCTAGCATATGATGTCTTGCTGCCTGTTGGGGAACAGAAGCACTGTGCTCATCATGCCATCAGGAAATATCACATGCCCAGGACATGCATCAGAGACATTAGTGAAGAGTTAAAAACAAACCATGCAAAGTGGGGGGGGGGGGGGTCATTGTCTTTTATATTATTTGTGTGTGGTGGAAGAAGGGTAAACACGAGCAAAGGGAAAAAATGACTTCAGGAGAATAATAATTTCTGAGTTATTGTACTTATACCTAAAATCTAAATATACTCATAGATCACACTTCAAAATAGAAGTATAGCTCGGGTTCTTTCTTTCTTCTAAAAATTTTGAAGTGCCATTGCCATATGGATAGGATTTGTACTAAAATGAGTCACATTTTCTGCAGCTCACTTTGAGAAAAATGAAGGGCCCATTATGAAAAATCTCAAGTTGTCTTAAAAGTCTCACAAGGCCTGCTCTGTTATGTTCCCACAGACAATTAACTCATCCACTTACTGAGTCTTCCTATGCCTTTATTTTTAAGAATATTCAAAGATACTAAGGTCAACATTTGTCAGTGTAGGTTGAGCAAAGCGGAAAATACTGCTTATTCCTCAAAAATCACATAGGGGCCAGTGAGTTATTTGTCATAAAGACACAGTAAATTGCTCCCTGCTATAGGTGCGTACACAAAGAGAAAGTGAAGCTGGGGGCTGGTTGCACATGTGCCCTGGTAACCTGCGTTCTTTTGCTGCTGCATGGTCCACACCATCAGCTGCCTGGAGGTAAGAGCCTTTCTTCTGTCCAATCTCCAAATAATAGGAGATCAGAGCCTACTAGAGAGTGGTCCCTGAGTCCTTGGTCAGGAGAGAAGAACCGCCTTCCATCTGGGGTCCTAGCAGAGCCAGCCTCAGGCAGGAAGCCCTTGATGTAGTTGCAGGAACAATGACATGTCTCTTGGCCATGGGCTACCTAGAGCCTAAGACAAGTGTAGGATTTTCAGGATGGAATGATTTAAGGCTCGCTCCAGCTTGGAGTTTCTGTACCTACACTGTCTGATACCAGACACATGTGGCTATTTAAATTAAAATTGAAATTGAAATGAAATAAAATTAATAATTCAGTTCATCAGATGCACTAGCCACACTGCATAATAGCCACATGTTGGTCAGATATATTTATATCTGTTATCTCAGGAACTTGTTTGAATGGTGCTGCTCTCGGTCGTATTTGAGATGTCCTCATGGCAGGATCTTTGAGGTTAGAGGCTGGGTTTTAGACTTTTTTCCATCCTCCCACCCCCACCCTGCCCAATGCCTAGAACATGATGGATACCGAGCAGATGGGCTGATAGACTCAGATGGACTTGAAAATCTTTGACTTCAAAATAGCCCAGGGCAATGCTATACTCCATTTCCAGTTTCTACTCTGATGTGTCCAAAAGGGTGAAACAGATGTGCTGCAACTGCTCAGGAGCTATACAATTCATGGCCCTACTTTATTGAGCTCTTGGCAGAGAAGCTCTTGAATGATTCACTATCTAACATTGTTTGAAGCAGATTCCCCTCCCGCCCCCCCGCCCCCACCCCCCGCTATTTTTTTGGAGGGATATTGAGTGGGCTTGGTCAAAGTTCAGGTTTCTTTTATATTTGTTTTCATGGAGAGTCATCCTGCGCGTTTCTTCTGCCTCACACAGTAAGTTACCCACTAAAATTAAAGATTAATCATTATGTTACTTTATGAAAGGATTAGAAAAGCAGGAAAAATAGAGCCCAAAGGGACTTTGCCCTAGCCCACACTAACCTCTTGGTCCACTAATTCCAACATGTATTGTTATTATTATTAGAAAATTTATAGCTAGATATATTAACTAAACTCACTGTCGAGCTCGTAGAAACGCACAGGACTTTTTTTTTTACTTTATTTAAAAAAATCTTATTGATATATATTATATATTCACATATTATGTAATCACCCAAAGTGTACATCAATGGTTTACAATATCATTATATAGCTGTGCATTTGTCATCACAATCGATTTTTTATTTTCTCTTTTGTGAAAAATAACATATATACAAAAAAGCAATAAATATCAAAGCACATTGCAACAATTAGTTGTAGAACAGATTTCAGACTTTGGTATGGGTTACAATTCTATGATTTTAGGTTTTTACTTCTAGCTGCTCTAAGTTACTGGGGACTAAAAGAAATATCACTTTAATGATTCAGTAATCATATTCATTTATTAAATTCTATCTTCTCTGTATAACTCTACCATCACCTTTGAGCTTTCTCCCATTCTTTAGGGGTATTTGGACTATGCCCATTCTAACTTTTTTGTCTTGGAAGGTGTTCTAGTTTGCTAGCTGCCGGAATGCAACACACCAGAGACGGATTGGCTTTTAATAAAAGGGGATTTATTTTGTTGGTTCTTCAGAGGAAAGGCAGCTAACCTTCCACTGAGGTTCTTTCTTACATGGAAGGCACAGGGTGGTCTCTGCTGGTCTTCTCTCCAGGTCCCTGGGTTCCAACAACTTTCCCCAGGGTGATTTCTTTCTCCATCTCCAAAGGCTTGGACTGAGCTGCTAGTGCTGAGATGAGGAATGCTGAACTGCTTAGGCTGTGCTACATTGCATTCTCATTTAAGCACCAGCCAATTAAGTCAAACTTCACTCATTGCAGCAGACACGCCTCCTAGCTGACTGCAGATGTAATTAGCAACAGATGAGGTTCACGTACCGTTGGCTTATGTCCGCAGCAACAAGACTAGGTATGCTCACCTGGCCAAGTTGACAACTGAATCTAACTAACACAGAAGGGGTTGTCAATAATATGGATGGGGGATGAAGCTAGCTGATATTCTGGAGAAACTGGCCCTTCTGCATTTCAGGACTTATCTAGTCCAGGGACCAATCTGGAGGTTGTAGGTTTCTGGAAAATTACTCTAGTGCATGTAACCTTTGAGAACCTTATATAATGCCCTATGCATTTTTTTTTTTGGCATGGGCAGGCTCCAGGAATCGAACCTGGGTCTCTGGCATGGCAGGAGAGAATTCTGCCACTGAGCCACCATTACACCACCCACTATGTGTTCTTTAGGATTGGCAGGAATGGTTTTGGTTGGGGTTTGGCAAGTTATGGTAGGTAGCAATGTCTAACTGGAGCACGTGTAAAAGTGACTTCTGGAGTAGCCTCTCGACTCTATTTGAACTCTCTCAGCCACTGAATATCTACAGTTTTAAAGCTGAAATTCTTTTGTAGAGAAGGTTGTTTTCTGATTTCTTTTACTTCTTTTCAAAATCCCCTGAACTTGATCATTAATCAGGGAATTTGCTGGAGGGGCTAAATTTAAAAAATACATATAGTTGCCAAGAGTTCTGGCAGGATTTTTTAGCCAAGCAAGGATCATTTGCAAAATGCTTGTTTGTATATCCAGACAACTTCAACAGCTTTTTCTCTGATTACTTGGCAATTCCTGTTGCAATTATTTTTCAAAAAAAAAAAAAAAGCTTGGGTGAAACCCAGATTTTGTGCTGCTGGTTGATAGTTCCCCAAATCTAAAGTTCCTCACTTTTTACTACCCTTCTTTAACTTTTCCTACATTCCTTCTAGAGCACAGCTCTTTGCTACTTAGTCTGGAAAACCTATTCACAGACAGTAATTAACTCATGCAATAGCACACCTGATTCCTTTCAGTTCCTAATTCTCACAACTTCCAGTAAAGAGAGATTTGAACAACTGTTTATGTGAAAATATTTTTACCACAGTCAGGATAAGTTTGATGGTTAAAGCAGAAAGACATTCAAATGAGAAATTACAAATGGCTCTGCTCTTTTATTTATGAACAAATTGGATGGTTTATTGAATTTAGGTTCCAATATGCTATTTCCTTATAAATGATGAGCTCTCTTAGAAAAAGGAAAACATGCTGAAAGCTAATCTCAATAAGCTCCTCAAAACTCCTTTTGATTTTTTGTATAATTATTTATTACATTGTATCACATTTATTGTATTTAATAAAAGTGATTTTGTAAAAATCAGAAGCAGAAATAATTTAAGGTAAATATGGATGTAATTAAACTTTCCATTTAAATGGGGTAAGAACCTAGAAATATACACATATACACGCGTACACAAAGCAGGATTTCTTTAGCTAGGTTCATAGAAGACCACATAGCTTTTGCCTCCATAATATATATAAATATGACAATACTAATAGCTTTATATTCATTTTTTTCTTTCCTATACCACCTGATCCCTTCTCTGAAATTGAGCTTACAGATTTCTTCCCAATTTAATACACAAATATGGTTCAAAATTGAAGTTAAGATTATTTTAAGGAACACTACATTGGCACTAAGAGAACATCATCTGTGCCAATAATTAGGCTACTATCTCTCACTTCCAAATCCACCCATCTCTACTGTGCTTTAATGATGATAGCATTGGGATTCTAGAAACTAAATTTCCCCTTTTTTCAGATGACTGTCTGTGGGGTTTTCCCCATCAGGAGGCACCCCATTGGAAGTGGAAGGAATAGCCAGGTACCCTCTCTTACTCTACTGAGGTTGAGTCCCAGCCCTTCAGACCCCTTCTCTAAGCTCCTGAGAAATAGTAGAAGCAGCTGGCAGCACCCCTTCTCAGGGGCCTGGGTCTCAATTCTGGGGGGCCCATCCCCTAAGGTCTAATCCTGACCTCTTCTCTTTGTCCTCCCCCCCACCCCCAGCCTAATGAGCGGTCGCCATTTTATGCTATAGTGCTTCAGTATTCCAGTGTTTGCTCTTTCAGTCTTTTAACAACTCTTTAGTCTCTTAACTACAGGTGGGGTTCATTTCCCAGAGCCTGCCCATGCCCCCCCCAAAAAAAATAGTTAACTACAGGTGTATTAAATTATCTCTGTTGCAATGCCTACTGTGGTGTCTGTGTTCCTAACTGGACCCTGCTTCGGATACTGTACTTGATATAAGCATGGCTCCAGGGAGCAGAAACTTAGAAATGAGATTCTGGGATGGATTTCATTGTAGTCCTGATGATAAACTTGGTGCTGAGCTCCTTGTCAATGGCAAACAGGATTCCAGTAATCCTCGACATGCCATCTTGTCATCGTTAATTAAATTATCACTCATATATGGTTGACTGCAACTAAATGTCTACGTAGCACGAACTTTGGGAGAGCAGCGGCAACTGAACTTGGCAATTATGGGGTGAAATGGCTGTTTCTGACTGCACTGAAGAACTTTTAAAAAGAAAAGGACAAGCTTAGGAGTTTAAATTTTAGTTCAAGTTACTACCCAAACACGAGAGTGCTTTTATCGTCATTTTTAAATTTCTTACAACTGCAGGTCTAACCTCACTAAAAATCATATCCCCAATTTAATTCTGGTGCATATTTTAGAAATGCAAATTAAATTGAACTCACCTGCTCACTAAGTCAAGGCAGGATGTTGATTTGAAAAGACTAAGACCCTCAACTTTGGAATGGAGACATTTGGGTGTACTCAGATGAGGCCAGGAATCTCAAATCCCTGGCTGCTCTGAGTCTCCCTTGCTAGAAGATGTGGTCGTTTTTCCTGTATCAGGGGAGATTAATTTTCCTTTGCTTGAAAACCTTGTAATAAGCTTACTGATTCCTTGTGTTAAATCCATTCTTTCAAAATAGAACACAGATTCTATTTTCCCAACTGGATTTTGTGTGTGCAGCATTCTGAAACATTTTATTCTCCCTTAAAATAGTTTCATGAGCTGGGAGAAATTGATAGTAATGATTATTGTTTTGGGTTTTATTTCTCTCTCACAACCCTCCAGATCACACCCTAGGATTTTCCATTCACACTTTAAAAGAACTTAGTATATTAATTTTTTTTCAAGTTCCTTAAATAAGGAGATCTTCTCTTGACGTTATGACATTTCTCAATTTGTAGTTCCCTGCCTTCTCATGTCTTTTTTTCCTCCTTTGATTTGCAGTAAAAATAGCAACTATTGATGAAGCCAAGTAGTTAAAACTAAATTTTGGTGTCCATCTGACCCTAAAGCTGAATTTTCTCTTGAGTCTCCAACCCTTTGTCATTTAATCGTACTAAGTGATCTCAGTAATCTCAGTATTATAGTCATGTATACTTTAAACTTAAAATCAACTTCAGCTTCTTTCTTATTCAATAGCTTGCAAATTCTATTCAGTTGAACAAATGTTTGTTGAATGCCACTCAATAAGCCTCTACTACCTCAGTGTTTTAAAACATTTTTTTATTGTTGTTTGGTTATTTCTGTTCTTGGCATGGTCCCTCTGGAAAAAGCAACATTTTCACTAATTTCTTTTTATTTCTATTGCTCTCTTCTTGCAATCCCCTACCTGGTTTTCTTGACTCCTTCTTCTCTTCCTCTTTGTTTTATATTTATTGACAGGATTTTAATGCACTCACTCTGGAGACAACACATATTTTGTGCCGTAAAGAGGATATCAGCTTAGCTTTAAGACTCGGGGAAAGAGAGAAGAGCATAGCATGTCTCAGAGGCCATCTGACTTCCTTTGTTGTTAATACCCTTACATCTGAAAGATATAAAATAACTTAGTAAGAAGAACTATATGATATAGTGGTCCAGTGATTCCTCTAGAAAAGAAATCATTTTCTCTAGTCTTAGTAGTACGATATTCAATAAGGTACGATATTCAATATTCAATATTTACCAAGCCTTTATATGAAAACTATCTATGCATTGACCTAAGCAATAATTGGCTCTTGCCTTGGCTGTTTATGATTCTGGTAATGTAATTCATGCCTCACTGGCCTCTGCTGATGGCATCTCCAAGCATCTCTGTTTGATAAAATAGCTAGAAGCAGCAATGCTGGATGTTGATTTGCCATTAATGAAGAAAAAGATCCGAGGCTGGACTGACCTTTACTTATCCAGATTCCATTTTAGTTTAGCAAAATTCAATCTGCTTGGGTTGAAAAGAAAATTGACTTTCTCATTTCCATTGTCCTATCCTTCCTGGGGGGAAAAATAAACTAAAGAGGTGAATAGAGGTGCCTGGTCATCACGCTGGGCATGGCTGCCTTGCTGCCGCAGTGGAGAAATCGGAAATTGAAATTTACAACACCAAGGCACTGCCCCTCCTCGGAAACAGGTCAGCCCTGTGATTGTGTATTACTGGCTTTGCTTTACATATTCACGACTATTCTACCTCAACCAGCTCCTTTTGAGAAACCCATGTGGCTCTGAGATCAGAGTTTTACCAAACATGGGTGGGCAGCACAGAGCATGTTGCGTCAATATCGTTCCACTGGGAAATTTTATTTCTCTCACATTTTCGCTTTCCTCTTCTGCCCGCCTCCACCCTGCCCCTGCCCCTTGAATTAATTGCACTCATAGAAGTCACCTTGGCGTCCCTGCAGGATTTCTGGATCTCATAAAAGTCCCCCAAAAGGTTCAAAATCAGACAGATCTTAATTTGAGATTGGTCCTATCACCCCAGAGCTTAAGGCAAGTTCCTTCTAAGCTTCAGTGTTCTCATCTGTAAAACAGGGTAGTACTAGGACTCTCACACTGACTTATCTGAGTCATAAATGAGAGGGTGTGTTACATTCTGCACACTGCCTGGCACAGAGTTGGTATGCAATAAATTCTGGTGATCACAGGACTCCCAGATATAGCACCTACCATGCAGTCCCAGCCCTCTTCTACTTCTTGGGAAATGTACATTTCATAGATACTCCTTAAGATCTGGAAACCAGATTTTATAAAGACTTCAAAAATACATTAAAAAACAAAAACTCATGAGTAACTGTGTATGGGCATAGGATCCTAGGCAACCTGCTGATGCAGCGGGAGCTGGAGCTGGCGGGAAGGGGAGGCAGAGGGCCGGGCTGTGAAGGGCCGGACTCAATGAGAAGGTCACAGCACCAGAGAGCTGCCTGTGCACAGTCTGTGGTTTTCCCCCTCGTTCTTCATAGCACATAAGCAGGGTGAGACTATGAGAATCTTAAGGTAACTGCTCCAGGGCCCAGAGCAGAGCGCAGATGTCAGAAGTTGAGATGTGCTAGAGATAGCTAGGCCAGAGTGAAGGCCACACATCAACACCTGGGCTGCTGACTGAGAAACAGGGGAGGCCACACCTTAGGAGGAAGACCCTGTCCTAAAACAGCAGGAGTGAGGCTCAGAAACAAGGCTAAAGGTCTTGAGGGTATAGAGTAACCTCACCAGTGGAACTAACGACACTTCTGGTATTGGTTCAGGCACTGCAAGCAAATGATAATCTGCCTTCACTTCCATGAAAACGTTGGTGTCGATATATGTAGACCTTGTATCCTAAGTGAGGTTGGTGTCGGTAACAGAACAAACACTTCAATAGGCACGACTTGAATAAAAAAATAAGCAATTTTACTTGAACATTTCCTTGAAAAACCAAATAAATAAATAAATGATAGTTATTTCATTCTATGGCTATTTTCTGGTCTATCAGCCATCATCTTTTTGTCAAGTGAGGCCCAGAGACACACACCTACGCTGCCCAGGGCATGCCATCCACCCCAGAACTCCTGATAGTCCCTTGCAAGTAGGAGAAGATGCCAGACATGACTTTCCACTGCAGTGGGAGTCACACACTTCCTCCTCTATAAGTTTCTGCTCATAAACTTCTGTTCTCTGTCCTGTGATGATGAACTTAACTCAGTGTTCTTTACTGTTTTACTTTCGGTCTGTTTATTCTCTTATGCCTGCATATATTCAACTAAATGAAGCATTTGGGGTCCTAGACTCAGCCATCTGAAATGGCTTTGCATGATCTGAGACTGTTTTCATTGTTTTGATCATTGCACTATGCATTCATAACAGGCTATCTACTGAGCACCTACACCTATGGAGTGCCAAGGTAGGCAGGAGAGATGGGGCCAAGAGAGAGGCATAGTATTTGATATTAAAGACCCTGATGTCTCAATGGAGAGACAGATAAGTAAATAAGCAATGACCATAGAGTGTGGTAAGTGCCTTGATGGGATAAGTGGGGTTCTTTTGAGTGCCTTACCCCAACTTGGGGGAGTGTATTAGTCAGGATTCTCTAGAGAAACAGAGCTAACAGGAGAGATCTTTAAATATAAGACTCATAAAGGTGTCTCGTGCAACCGTGGGAATGGTCCTTCAACATGGAGTCATTGGAAGGGAGGATTTGTCTTGACTATAAGAATTAGTAGGCTGCTATTTAATTTCAGCAGGTCATCCCTCCTACAATGTGCTGTATATAAATCAGAATTTCTCTCACTCTTCTCCTATCACACTCCCAGCTTTCTGGTTTTTAACTATATGTATCTCTTTTCCCCTGTCAGAAGTTTGTATCTCTGAATTTTTGCAGGAGGTTTCTTGAGAACTTCTCTTCTTGTTAAACTCCCCATTGCTTCATAGATGATTTTGATACTATGCCTGGAAACAGTGCCTGGGTAATTGGCAATCACATCATCTGCCCCACTACACTCAAACTCCATAAAATTACAGTGCAACTAAATGAATGTACAAGAAATAATGCAAGTGGAATATTTAAAGACCCTAAGAGATTTTGGAATGCATATTAAAATATGCCATTACTTTAAGATTTGGTTTCTCAGTGAAGAGAATTTTTAAAGGTATGGTTAAAAATATAGTTAAATTAAAATGTGGTTAAAAGTTTCCCCAGGTTGAATTCTTGATATTCTCACAAGCAGTGTGGACAACCAAAGCTATAGGCTGAGCCCCCGGTCTTGGGGTTTGTTCATATGAAACCTAACCCCACAAAGGATAGGTCATAAAATTTAGGCCTAAGAGTCACCCCCAAGAGAGCCTCTTTTGTTGCTCAGATGTGGCCCCTCTCTCCAGCCAACATGATGAGCAGTCTTACCACCCTCCCCCTCTCTGCGTGGGACATGACTCCCAGGGGTGTGGACCTTCCTGGCAACGTGGGACAGAGATCCTGGAATGAGCTGAGACTCGGCATCAAGGGACTGAGAAAAACCCTAGAATGAGCTGAGAATTATCATCAAGGGATTGAGAGAACCTTCTTGACCAAAGGGGGAAGAGTGAAATGAGACTAAGTGTCAATGGCTGAGAGATTTCAAACAGAGTTGAGAGGTTATCCTGGAGGTTATTCTTATGCATTAAGTAGATATCACCTTGTTGTTCAAGATGTAGCGGAGAGGCTGGAGGGAACTGCCTGAAAATGTAGAGCTGTGTTCCAGGAGCCATGTTTCTTGATAATGATTGAACAATAATATAGCTTTCACAATGAGACTCTGTGAATGTGAAAACCTTATGTCTGATGCTCCTTTTAGCTAATGTATCAACAGAAGAGTAGAACATATGGAATAAAAATAAATAATAGGGGGGACAAATGTTAAAATAAATTTAGATTGAAATGCTAGTGGTAAATGAAAGCGAGGGGTAAGGGGTATGGTATGTATAATCTTTTTTTTTCCCCCTCTGTTATCGTTTTATTTCTTTTTCTAAATCGATGCAAATGTTCTAAGAAATGATGAATATGAAACTATGTGATGATATTAAGAATTACAGATTGTATATGCAGAATGGAACGATATCTTAATGTTTTGTTTGTTAATTTTTTTTAAGTAATAAAAAAAGTTTTAAAAAATGTGGTTAAAAGGTAGAACAGTACCACTCATGAAAGCTCATCTGACTCAAAAATCCCAGTGGAAGTAAATGTCTTCTGCACACTTAGGCATGGTTTATGGCATCTATATTGTGCTGAAGGAACAATAACAAAGTTTGCAGCTCAGTGAGAACATTGAAATTGATTTAAGTTTCTTTTCATTGGCGCATAGATTTATGACAATCACTGTGAGCAAGTACGAGTTTAATTTTCTAATTTTTTTTTTTAAGAATCCACAAAGCTGTTTGCTTTCACCTCCAAGGAAACTTCTGAGCAGTTTGTATTAGCTGCAACATATTTTTCCTTGGGAAAGTTTGAAGCCACCGAAGTTGCTTAGCCTGGAGAAGAAATAACTGTGGATCATTTCAGGTGAAAGATAATAAGGCCCTGTAGGAGTTTTCTGTGTGATGTGGTCATCAAAAATGTTGATGGGATCTTAAAAAGAATTAGACCTTATTCCTTGGTGCTATTCAGACCACATTCTGGAGTATTGATTTCAGGGTCACTCCTGATGAGATGTACGGAAGTGCAGTCAGAGGGCAGGGACAGAAACATTTCTATACATTCAATGAAGAGTTGAAGGCATTAAGCGACTCCACCCGGGGAAGAAAGTTCTGGAGGAACATGATGGCTGGGTTCAAACATTTAAAGGGTTGTGATCAGAACTGTCTGAAGATGATGGCAACGCGCTTACTGTCCCTAGGGTTGCTCAAGTAGAGCCAGGAAACTTGTAATCTCTTGTGTAGCATTAAAGCTCAAGTTGCTTTATGATGCTACATGAAAGTTAGACCTATCGTGTGTTGTGAAATAAAATGAGGCTATGAATTAGGGCCCCTAGTTACTTTGCTTCCTTTGTCCCCTATTTACCAGACATTCCTGCTCCTTGGCTGAAGATCTTACGGGGTCAGGCTAGGCCTCTGCCCCTGCTGAGAAGGAACTCGGGTCTCTGTCCCCAGGGCCTGATATCCACAGAGTACATGGGATAATGAGGTGGCTCTAGGCTAGCAATGGCAAATATATGCCACCATATCCTCCTCCCTCCCATGGAAGATAATCTAAATGATCACAGAGGTCTCTTTTGCCCCATTGGGATAACCTCAGAATCCTTCTCAACACAATATCATTATTAGATTTGGCACACAGATGAAACCTGTCTGTTATCTCTGCTTGAGGACAAATTTGGTGTCCCAGTTACAAAGCTACTTGCCCTCAGTACCAAACACAACCCTGTGTACTCTGTGTTGTGATGCTGGGGTCGGGACTCTGCAAAAATCATTTCTGCTTTGCCAGTGGTTAGACTAGAGGGACAAGGGATTTTGCTTTCCTTTCTGCTTTCAATTTTTTCCCCTCTTTGGTAAGCATCACCCAAGCAATATCAGTGTTTTTCTGTAGTAGCAGAATCAGTTTCATGGATCCCCAGTAGCACTAGTAAGCCAGCCCGGCTTCTACTTCAAAGGTTTAGACATTCCAGTGCCTTGCCTTTATTTCCTTATCCCTAAAAGTAGTAACTGCTCCTACAATGGATACTTCTGTGATATTTGCTGTGGTCATTTTGCCTTTTTAGTTACCTGTGACTTCATACCTGATTAAAAATTCTTTAATTTTCTGTTCAAATAACTGGTATGCTTATGTCTCTTCACTACCCCTTTACACATCTCCCACCAGCACTCTAGTTCATTCTCTTGACGTTTTGTCCTTCCCTTCTCTCACTGGTGCCCAGCCTGTGAACTGCTAATCCTTGCCTACATATTAACTAATAAATGAGGTTTGTACCAACCCTGCAAGGAAACAGTTGTATAAATCGTGGCCTGGAAAACTCTAGGGGGCGCCATTCACATATAGAATCGATAAAGATTTAAACATTTATAACAAGTTTTCAGCAGTTCAAGAACAGAAAGTATTTTGTTATTTATAATAAGCTAGTGTGGGCTGTTTTAACCTGTAAGTGATGAAGAGCTAATTGTATTTCATTTTAAATTTAATTCTAGAGAGTTAGAGATGCAAGGGATTCTCTTCATCCAATTCAATTTCCTTATTTTAAAGATGAGCAAACTCAAAAGTGTAAGAATCGTGTCACCTCCTGTAATAAAATCAAACCCCAATGTTCAAGGTCGGTAAGAGATCGGGGGAATTCTCCGTGGCCGCATGAGGCAGCTTCCTCAAGAGTAAGAGCTGCGGTGCGCTCTCGGGGCGTAAGAACGGTCCCCAGGGTCCAACGTGTCACCCTGGTCCCTGGAGAGAGTCTCACTCACGACCCACCCTGTCGGCCTGGGGGTGCTTGGCTCGAGGGCGCAGACGCACTTCCTTACAGAAGCTTCTAGAAAAGCTTGGAAACGCTATTGAAATCATTCAATCTAGTAAACAGATGCTATTACTGGCATTTTGAGTCCTGATTGTTTTGTGAGGCTGAAATCTCTTACTACTGTTCCTCACTTCATTCTTGAGACGGGCTGGAATCGTCCGACTGCATCTGCATACGCATATATAATTCTCATTTTCTAAGGCATAGCTCATCACCCTAGGGGAGCAGTTCACAGCTGGGAGTGACTTTACCACCCACCCCTGGGGGACAGTCTTCAATGTCAGGAGTTTGTCTTGTTTGTCACAAGTAGAGGAGGGTGCTTCTGGCATCTAGTCGACAGAGACAGGGGAGCTGCTCAGTTGTCCCCCCCAACAAAGAATAGCCTAACCAATAATGTCAATAGGGTTGAGACGGAGAAATCTTTTACTAGGGTAACTATCTTTTTTTTTTTTTAATACTGTCATCGTTCTCTGTCACATTTAGAAATCAGAGAATACACTTATCCTTACTTGGCTCATGAGCTAAATTTGCCCTTATGTGTAGTGCAGAGACTTCCAGGCTCCTAGGAGTAAATACCCAGACAAGTAATGACTTAGAAAGAACCAAGATGCCCAGACTAGGTTCCCATGGGGATAATACAAATAGATGATAAGAGTATGGGGGGTAGTCCCTACCCTGATACAACAAGAATTTGGGCAAAAGTCTTCTAACAGGGGTCCAGTAGGGACCCAGCTCTGAGATGGTGGAGGAGGTTGGGTTCCTGGATCTGAAGCTGGGGTTTTGTCTTGCAGACCTCACCTTCAGCTCCCAGTCCACCCTGCCCAGAACTGTTATTTTCCCTTTGAAGCATGTGTTCCCTTTCCCCAGGTAGGTTAAAGATCCCTTGAGGACAAGGTTTTCATTTATTGTTGCTCTAGTTTCTAGCCCATATCTCACCTTAAATGTGGTAGGTTCTTAACAAACAGCTGCTGTGAAATATGTGGCAAATGGAATAGAGTATACCTTCTTTAATTGGGTTTCATCCAGGGAGAGGAACTCTGATGATTTGAAAATTATCAGAGGAAAGGAGAAATGTTAGTTATTTAATATCTTTTCCACGTATTAAAAAAATCTTCAGTTGTAAAATGAAAAATCAATCTTATATTCGTATTATAAATACCCTAATGCCAATAAAAGGTATTCTGAGATGAGGTAATCTCCTTCTTTGACTAGGTTGCTGGCTAGAGAAGTCAGACTTTTATTTCCCTTTGCTGTCACAGAAGTTATTAATTTTGTAAAAAGAAACTAGATTAGTAATTTATCAGAAATGAAGTGAGTATTTTTGTCTCTTATTTCCTCGCTTAGCAGCAGTGCTGTCTTACGTTAAAGTCAATCTTAGCTTTATTTTATATTATGTATTTCCTGGTCCAAACCAAGAAATTTTATTTTATGCAAATCTCTGAGCAATCACCACTAAAAGAAAACTGTTTCTGAAACATCATTCTTCCTTTTTTTATTAAAAAATATCAGTGTTAATAAAACCGTAGTGTCTAGTTACATTCAGCTTAAGAGTATTGCCCACCTGGAAATCTTTAGACACTTAGATAATCCTTTCATTTCTGGAATGTAAGAGTTAGAGAGAATGTTCTTTTTCACAGTAAATTAAAAATAAGTATTATGAAAAGTGACTAGAGAGAAAAATTACTTCTTGTCATAAAAATGCTTCTAATGACTAGACAATATGGCTTCCTCTGAAAGACTGTACATACAAAAAGTATTCTCTAATGGAGCACCCTTTTGGGAAGAATTGTGGCTTTTTTTTTCTCTTGTGGTTTATAGAAACTCCTTTGTAGGTCATATTTATTTTCAGATAAAATTACAAGATAATGACATTTTGCTTATGCCCAATGAGCTACTGGTCCCTAAAAGTTTCCACATACTACACGGCAATAGATTGATGTACGGTATTTGTCATTCCATCAATTTTCATCAACAATTTATTAAGCATTCACTATGTGCTAGGCACTATTCTAAAGGTTGTTAAGATCTAAAGTCATGCTTACTTTTACAACCTTCTTTCTTAAACCAAATGAGAATCCATCCATTCTCCAACCAGCTTGATGCTATGTACCTTTAATTTGCCCTTTGGGATAAAATAAGATGATGCTTTTTGAAATGTTTGAACTAATCTTTATAAAGGATTAAAATCTTACAGGTTGTTTATGGTATAATTCCTACTTTAGCACATGAATTCTGCAATCTCATGGAAAATGTGACCCAAGGATACTAAGTAAGAATGTAACATTCATCTTTAATGTTAATAAGTAAATGAGTATTCTATAGCTCGATAATATTATTTTCTCATCTCAAAATTATACTTTGTGAAAGTCAATTTATACAATTCAGGACTTGTCTCTATATGGAGTTCATCTACCTTCTCCATTGCCCCAGAGTACTTGGGTTGAGGACTGTGTGTGTGTGTGTGTGTGTGTGTGTGTGTGTATGGAGGTGGGGGTGTGTGTGCACAGGTGAGCCTCTGCCTGTGGTATGACTATGTGTGAATGTGTGTGTGTGTGTGTGTGTGTGTGTGTGTGTGTGTAGTAGCACGCAAAATTTTGGAGCACAGGTGTGGAATAAGGTAGCCCAGTGTTTGAATCCATCACTTTCAGAGGGTGTTATTCAGCAAATTATTGAACCTTCCTGAATCTCACTCTTCACAGAACCGGGGGTTTACAGAAAGCTGCTTGGAGCTGTTGTGAGAATTAAGAATAATACATTTTCAGCACTGCCTACATAGTGGGTCTTCAGCAAATGGTAGGTGTTTCAGTCAATTTACTATCTTCTCCAACTTCCGCTTTGTGGCATTCGGGGTGGGGGAGGAGGGAAAGGAGGGAAAGAGCTCTTCTGATCACATGCTAAGTATTTGTTGAGTTGAATCCCTTGGTCCAATGTCTAGGTAAGGAACCCTTCAGCATCTCCCATTTCAGAAATAATTCAAATTTGTTTTCAAGTTACCGATGGATATGGAAAATATGTCCCCAGCCAAGGCTCCTCCTTTCTAGCATGCACTCAAATCCAATATCCCACACTGACCTTTTATCATTTGTAGGTATTCCCGAGGAAAGGACATTACAACCATTTGAATAACTTTCTTACAATTTCCTGCATTTAGATTTCATTTTCACAATTCATTAATGAGAGAATAAGAGTATTAAAAAATGTTAATTTTTTATAACAGCCAGACTAGCAAACCCATAAAACTGTCTTAATTTTAAAATTATGCAATGTTACAGACATTCATTCCTTGCCTTTAAACCATTGGCCGCTCTTTAAACTTTTAGCAAGAAGTATTGTCCGGTTATTGACTCAGAATAAGATTTGAAGCAAATCAATCTGTTTCCATAAATGAAGAGGAAGACATTTTGTGATAATTGGTTTGGTTTAGTTTTTTTTTTTTTTCCAAACTTGGGTCCGACGTGCCTCCTTGCACCCCTGACACGTGTAGGCTTCTGGAAAGGACAGCAGCCCAGCTGGTGGGAGGCATAGGCGTCCGTGCAGGTCAGCTCACTACCTATAGGCCATTGCTCTGTATTTCATTAGGCCATGTTGTAGGAAATAAATCCTTTAATATCATTCTTCTAAAGAAAATTGTCTGTTGCTTCAAAAAGTACATGAATGGATAAATGCATTGTGGTATGTACACACAATGGAATATTACTCAGCCATGAAAAGGAATGTATTTCTGAGACACACGGCAATGAGGATGAGTCTTGAAGACGTCATGTTGAGTGGAATAAGCCCGGCATGAAGGGACAACTATTGTATGAGCTCATCTATACGAAACAACCAAAATAAGCAAATTTGTAGAATCGGAAACTGGAATATAGGTTAGCAGGGACTGGGCTGGGGTTAGGGAATAGGGAGTTCATGTTTAATTGGTCCAGAGATTCTGTTTGCGATGGTGGAAAGTTTTGGTCATGGATGGTGGTGATGGTGGCACAGCTTTGTGAATGTGATTAACAGCTCTGAATTATGTACTCGAGTGTGGTTAAAAGGGAGAATTTTGGACTGTATATATGTTACTAGAATAAAAATTAAAAACAGGGCATTATGGGCACAAACAGTGATTCCCAATATTAACTGTGGACTGTAGTTAATAGTATAATTATAAAAGTATTCTTTCGTCAAGCGTTACAGGGGTGCCACGCTATTGCAAAGTGTTAATAATAGGGGAAGTATATGGGAACTTTATATTTTTCTGTAAACCCATAGCCTCTCTAATAAAAAATTACGCATGTGTCTGTATATATATATAATCAATCTAATGATTCTGTGTCCCAAAAGTTTCCCCATGGCTGTTAGAGGAGTCATAGGAAGATAGCAGGTGGATAACAGGGGGAGGAAAGGTGACACAAAACAGGAAATTTTAACAATTATTTTCCCACAAATTAAACATTTGTTCATATTAGCAGATGCTAATGGATGTGCTATTTTAAAGACACCAATTTCTCCCATGGCTACTTGTGTCACAGTGCTGTTTCTTATAACTTTTTAAATCTTAAGACTTTCTTGAAGATCTAAGAAAAGCTACATTCCCTTCTAGACTTATGCCAAGAAGGGAAACAACAACCATCTTCCAGGCAATCTCTGAGAGTCATTAATACAACATGCAAGTTGTGATAATTAAGCAGGGAGGTAAACAAACTGGAACGCAACACCATAATTTGAGTAAGTGGCTAATTCTGCTTTTAAGATGCTCTTTAGGTCCCCCACTTACTGCTGGGGAGAGCCAGGACTAGAAAGCAGTGCTACCTGGTGGACCTGCCTGCCCCCAGCCCACCTGGACAGCTGCCCATGGGAAAGGCACTGCTGGGCTCAAATGTGGGGCCTCAGTACCACGGACCTTGGGCCTGGCAGCATTTATTATAAAATTGGTTGGGAGAGCTGGGCTAGAGTCGCCCAACAGCTCTTGACTCCCAGGCCAGTTCTCTTCCCAACACTTACGTCAAATAGAGTGTGGGATGGAGTTAGGACCTTGGGTGTTGAGGCCAGAAGGATTCGGGTGCCAGGGTCAGCCCTGCCTCTTGAACAAGGAACTTAAACTCCCTGAGCCTTGGTCCCTTCATCTGTCAAATGTGAATAAAAACAGGGCCTGCCTTGAAGGGTAAGTGTGAAACACAAGCTCCAGGGCATGGGATTTGGTGGGTGCTCACTGATACTGCTGGTGCCAGAACTCCATTGCGAGGACATGTGGGTGGTCTTTTGGGGTCATCAAGGGAACCATAAAAGGCTTATGGTGCAGGCCTGTCTGCCACTTATTAACCGTATGACCTTAGGCAAGTCATTAACCTTTCTGTGCTTTAGTTTCTGTAACTTAAAAAATGCAGAATATCATCCTGTGTATCTTATAAGGTGTACTCAGGATGACATAATTCAAAATTTGTAAAGTGGTGTGAATGAATTTATTGAACCCATCTTCCCCTTGTTTGGAAATAACAACTCAGGATTTTCTTTATGTGCGGTGTCAGATTGCCAGTCAGATCTGAGCTAAAATCAGTCCTTTGCATGGTTAATTATGGCAAATCTTGGTCCTCGCTTATTGTGCTGGCTTGAAAGGATGTATGTACCCTAGAAAAGCCATGTTTTAATCCTAATCCCGTTTTGTAAAGGCAGCTGTTTCTTCTGATCCCTATTCAGTTTTGCATGTTTGAAACTGTAATTAGATCATCTCCCCTGAGATGTGATTTCATCAAGAGTGGTTGTTAAAATGGATTAGGCGGAAACGTGTCTCCACCCATTCAGGTGGGTCTTAATTAGTTTACCCGAATCCTATAAAAGAGAACAAGAGAGAAAGCCAGGAGATTCGGAGAAATTCTGAGAGAGCAGAAGGACATAGCCACGAGAAGCAGAGAGCCCACCAGCCAGCGACCTTTGGAAATGAAGAAGAAAAACGCCTCCCGGGGAGCTTCATGAAACAGGAAGCCAGGAGAGAAAGCTAGCAGATGCCGCTGTGTTCGCCATGCGCTCTTCCAGCCGAGAGAGAAACCGTGACTGTGTTTGCCATGTGTCTTCTCACTTGAGAGAGAAACCCTGAACTTCATCGGCCCTCTTGAACCAAGGTATCTTTCCCTGGATGCCTTTGATTGGACATTTCTATAGACTTGTTTTAATTGGGACATTTTCTTAGCCTTAGTACTGTAAACTAGCAACTCATTAAATTCCCCCTTTAAAAAGCCATTCCATTTCTGGTATATTGCATTCTGGCAGCTAGCAAATTGGAACACTTACTTTTCAATGAGGGACATCTTTAATGTCTCAGACCACAACAGATTCAGATGGCTCAGGGACAGGTACATGGCATCTACCCCCTGCCCCAAATAAAAATGCTCCCAAAGCAGAACCAATGGACTCTTTTTAAAAATTACTTTTTAAGTATCATTGTAATAGATAAATTGAAGGCAAAATCTTTCATTCCCAGGAAATCCAGAAAGATTTCGGTTTCTAAAATATAATGACTTCTTTGCAAAGAGCTCCTGGAGGAAAGTTCTCAAGGTATGGATACTAGGATTTTTATTTGGTCTTCTCTAAAGGGAGGTCTGCTGGACTCTTTAATGAATCAGCCTTTTGCTGATTTTCCAGTCTCAACGCTGTAAAAAGTAGGTTTGAATCAATTCAGTGACATTTTTACATGCAGCCTGAAAAATTGGATATCACGAATGTCAACTTCCACAAACCCCACAGGCCTTTCTTTCTTTAAGAACAATATTGAAGTGAACTCGAAGTGAAACTGATGGAATGTTCTTTCATGCTGAAAGCGCAGGAAGATTTATAAGCATATGTCTGAGCTTCTCTATGGACATATTATGATTTAATGCTTCATATTTTGCTTTTCCAATAGACTTCTTTGAACTTTTCATTGGGATTCGTGGAATATAACACATTTGCTGATGAAATTTTAAGAGGACGGAGGCCAGTGAGATGTGGTGATAGAATTGTACAACATTATGCAGATGTTAGTTCTTTTTAAGACAAAGGGCCCTATGTCATTATGGAGGTTATACATTTGTTGGGGGATAGAGCAAATACACATCCAGAAAAATACAATACCACCAATAAAATGATGATTTCTAAATGTTGGGTTAATTTCTTTTTTTTCTTTAATTAATAAAAAAAATGATGATGATAATACAAAGTGATTTAAGATATGCCTGGAAGAAAGGTGTCATGCTATTCTCTAAGAAACAGAATGATCCCTGTGAGGTGAGGTGATCAGGGGAATCTGCAAGCTGCTTGTAGAAAGAACAGTTTGGACTCAAATTTCTCAGAAAGGAAAGCTACCTGTGTTTATTGTGGAGCTCATAGGGCACTGCAGTGCAATCTGAATCTACAGTATACCTGGTTTACAGTCTCAGAAGGGGTCTTGCATTTCATTCACGGTGATCAGGGTAGAAGGTATAAAAAAATAGAAACAGGATGCCCTTCAGAAAATTATGGTTGATCAGTGATATGGTTTGAATTGATTGCCCCCCCCCCCCAAAAAAAAGATGGGTGATCCCTAGTACTTGTGAATGTGACTAATTTGGAAACAGATTCATTGCAAATGGAATTAGTTAAATTAAAATGAGGTCATGTTGGAGTAGGGTGGGGACTTAATCCCAAATCCCATATGACTGTTTTTCTTATAAGAACGGGAGAGGAGATATGACACAGACATACAGAGAGAAGATGACCAAGTGATGATGGAAGCAGAGATTGAGTTATGCTGCCACAAGCCAAGGAATGCCAAGGATAGCTGGCCACCACTGGAAGCAAGGAGAGTAGAAACAGGACAATTTCTACTCTTCAGCTTTCAGAGGAAGCATGGCCCTGCTCACACCTTGATTTTGGACTTCTAGACTTCCGAACTGTGAGACAGTGCATTTCTGTTTTTTTCTTTTTAAGCCATTCAGTTTTTAGCACTTTGTTATAGCATTCCCAGCAAACTAAGACAATCAGCCTCTTCACAGAAGCTGAAATGCAACTGAGAACCAGAGCCATTTGGGAGAGGATGTGGAGATGCCAAGGAGTGGGGGCTGGAGCAAAGGAGTCCTGAAAGGGGGCTGAGAATGCCCACTTGGTGCCAACCTTGCACATCAGTATGGATAATTCCCCCTCCCCAGCTGCTCTTGCACTTAATAGCCAACTTCTGACTCTGGATTATGTTGACTCAACAGGATGCAAAGCAGGGATTCTGCCCTCCCAGTCTCCCCCTGGAGTGCTCCTGCCTATGTGAATGATGATGGATTTGGTCAGCCAGGCATTTGCATGCATGTGGCAAGCTACAGCTGCCTTGAAAGAACTGTCAGTGTAGACATGGGTTTCCCTACCACCAAATGTAACAAAAATAAAATAGGGGCCAGAACCAGGTCCTATCACCAGGAGCCCAGAGGGATGTTCATTAGGTGATTTTAACAAAATCATGGACTTCCACTTACTCTCTTTCTCTGACCACTGACGGATTCATACTAAAATCACTTCCAAATTCCTCTAGTATGCCACCCTCTGCTTACAGACAGGAAGGTGCTTTTCTGTGTGAATTTATTGGCATGATATTCCAGTCCTTCATTCAGAAAACCTGCCATTTGTATTCCTAACAAACATATTCAAAACCCTTTGGATCTTTCTTCCACTCACAGTACTGTTCTTCCCTGCGGAGGCCTTGGCCCTGCCCAAAGATCAAAAAAAAATGTGAACTAATATGTACTTTAAAGAGAAAGCAATGTTCTGGAGAAACACCATCAACTAAAGTACTGCTTGGAAACAGGATCACACTTCTTGCCCGAATGCAATAAATTTGGCATGAAACAAATTCACTAAAAAAGTTAACCTCTGTCTAAACTCAAGGCAAGTGAGCTTCCCAGGGGCTGAGAGCCCAGAGCTTGTACTTCTGAGGATCTTGGAATGAGCTGCCATTCCTTCTGCTCATCATTTGGGAAGAGACAAAACCTCATCTGTGAATGGCCCAGTCCCAGAGGTGGAGACTGGTGCTACTCATCTTCCTGGGTGGGCAACTCTCCTTTCCAGAATGTCTCGTCTCTTTCTAGAAAGCTCGTACTTTTAATCACATGGCTATCTAGGCTCCAATCATCTTAGGGTGTGTAAGGAGAAAAAAAAAAAAGGAAATGATGTTAGCAGGATACCTTGCCCCTTGAGATCTAGACTGTTGACAAGTGCCCCCTCTACCAGCCCAAATTACAGAAAATCCCAAGGCTCCCGAGAGTCCAAAGCCCTGCTCAATATTTCTGCGAATACCATGACCTCCTCTGTCTCTTGGGCTCCAGCTCCTTATTCAGGTTCCTATCACTCATCTCCCTGACCCACACTTCCTCATCAACCTCCCATCCATGTGCCCCACTCACAAAATACCAGTGACCTCATGGAAAGGGTGGTACATCACGTGTCTCAGGACAAACACCATGGCCTATTTCTTCTCTCCCAAGGGCTTTTTGGCAACCTCATCACTCAGAACCTAGCCCTCAATCCTTTCTTCCCTCTAAGCTCTCCTGTGTCTTTGCTCTTAGTCTCCTCCCTCCGTAGGGCCACCAATTCCTCCCTGCACTGGGCCTCCCCCAGGAAGCCCCTGGTGCCACCTGATTCCAGGGTCTCACCTTCTCCATTAAGCACTTGACTTTCCATGTTTGTATTTCCCTCCCTAAATGGAATCCTGGTGCCTGTTACTGGGATAGTAACATGTCCCCCCATGTTGAGGGATTAAGAGCTGCCTTGCAGCATCTGTGATAATTCTGAGCTGGCTCTGCCACTTACTGTCCCCCTGACTGAAGAAGGGCTCACCACAGCCAGTCCCTACTTGCGATATTGCCTCATCACATACCAGCAAAGACCCGCTCTTATTCCTGGATGAATCACAACCTCCGAGTCCCTTAAGTCAGTGTCCCCACTGCCCTCCTTTCAAAGATCCACCAGCACCCTCTCTGGTAAAAGACTACTCACTGCTCTACCTGGCTGCTCTTCTTCAAATACAGAGACAATATGGCAGTGTGGAAACAGGCCATGCCCACAGAGAGCAATACAGAGTAGAGATTGCCTAGAGCAGATGCAAACAAGTGCAAAGCTATATTCAAGTGACTGAAATCCAGGGATTATGTCACCCAAGCATCTTAACTAATTCAAGTCAAGTTCAAATCTATCACTTGTTCACCAAGCGGACTCAGGTAAAATGGGTTAGCTGTCCTCCCTTGTTTGTACCATGAGGCTAATGTTCCTCATTCCACATGCATTCAAAGCACTCAAGACTGTACTTAGCACAGAGTACATATTCAATAAAGGGTGGCTTTCACAAAGATAAGTCACGCTGAAAAGGAGCCAACACAAAAGTTGAGCTGTTGATTTTGCCAAAGCATTGTTAATGGACGTTCCTTTTGTACAGCCCTGTCCTGAACGCAGAGCCACCTTTTTGCAGGGACTTTTAGAGGCTTATTCATAAGCAAAACACATTTTAGTCCAGCACCCTAAAACCTATCATTTAATTACACTAACCCTCTTTCTTGCTTTCCTCTTTGTAACATATTGAAAGCAGAATAGGAGAGCCTCAGATGTTTTAATCTTGATGTGATATCATGGCCAGTGCCTTTTTATTTCCTTTTTATTGTGCTTAGAAACAGAACCTCTTCTTTCTGAACCCTTTACCAGGTGGTCAACACAGGCCTTATCAGTAGTAAACATGGCAACTGCAATATCAAAAGACCCAAACTGCAAATCCTGGATTTGGGGGTGTTGGGGTGGGAAATCTGTTATAGAGCCAGACAGCAATATAATAATTCATTTAGCAGATACTGTGTGCCAAGCTCTTTGGTAAATGATTCTCAGGAAGTATTTCATTTACAACCTCAATTCTATGATATAGGGATTCTTATTAGCCTCATGTTTCAAATGTAGAAGCTAATTCCTGGAGAGTTCAGATAAATTGCCCAAAGTCTGGCAGCCAACAACCTAAGATTTGAACCTAGATCTGTCTGAGGGCAGAGTTCAAGCTCTTAACAGTGAATAACTTCCAGTTTACTCTGGATTTTTCAAAGACAGAACTTTTGAATAGAGGAGATCACTGGACAGATAGTGGAGGGGGCACAATAGCCAATGGAAGTAAGGAATGTGTCGAGCAGAAATGAATATAGAGACGCTCTTCAGAAAGCAAGCAGCACTATCCTCTCTGCAAATCCCTGCCTGCATGGGGTACTCTGACACACAGGATTGTTCCTATGACCTCATTGGGGAAGTAGCTGGAACCCCAATACGTGTTGTTTGATGGATTGACTCAATCTGTTCCTCACTTCCTCCAACCTGTCCAGCTGTAACAGGTAGGACCTATGAGAAAGACACTCTTATCATCATAATCCAATGAGTGAAGCTTTTAAAACTCTAATTTCATACACACACAGACACCCATATATGAATATAACTACAACTGGGGAAGGCTGAAAAAAATCAGTCAGTAAGTAATTGAGTAAGATCAAAATCATTAACCTGGTTGTGATATTTTATCATAGTTTTACAAAATGTCACTGATGGGGAAAGTAGGCAAAGTGATCTCTATTGTTTCTTACAAGTGCATGTGAATTTACAACGATCTCAATAAAATTTTCAATTAAAAGAAACTTTAATTACCACACTAGAGGTTGGCTCTGATCTCTCTCCCCTTCAGTCTCTCTGGCACCTTAAGTTGCAGAGAGAGTATAAAGCAGTGCATAATAAACTTAATTATCCATCTGCAACCTGGATGGTAGTTGGCAATATGTATTTGTTGCTGGGAAACAAAACACACAGACTACTAAGTCTGGCTTCAGTTATCTGAGAACAAAAACTTCCCAACCATCAATAGCCCCTGTCTAAAGGCAACTGGCCACCCTTTGCATGACCACCTCCTGGTACCTGTCACCCCGCCCACACAGGTCCACCCCCAGCCACCCTCCATTGGGTCAACGTTCTTTGCTTCTGGGCTTCCATTTGGGGTTTACATATTGGGCTGGGATGTATTTTTATTTTTTATGGTTGTTATAGAAATGTTGCCCTAATGAAATAATGTATTCATTTTAAGAAACAATGGACAGATAGATGGCTTGCAGATTTTTGTACCCAATGTGTCACTTGTAATTGAAAAATAATGAAATGATCCATCTGCCTCCTGTCATGTATTCTTCTATTTTCTTGCGTATCTGTGGTGTTTAAGAGCAGTTGGCATTTTTTAATATTAATTACTAACTAAAAAAAACTGCAGAGAGAAAATGACTGACTTTGCAATGCAATTTGGCCAACACATGTTGTTGCTGTTTATGATATGCTTAAGTTTGACTATGATGAATTCTCTTCTTATTAATAGTTTTCATTTTATCATGCCAATACTATAGAAATTTCTTTTTATTTGTATTTTATAGACACTGCAGAAAATAATATATCATATAATAGGTGGAACAGTAATCTAATCTATTATCCCTGTAGTAATTTCTTATAAGAAGACAGAAAATCTGCACAGGTTACACCTCTGGATTCAGTCTCTGTGCTGATATTGCTCAGAGGTGAAGGATGAAACAGACAATAGTCTTTGAACACGATTAAATATAATCATACCAATCTCTCCCCATGGCTTGTAATTATCCCACCATGTGGTAGCACATCATGCTAGAGAAAAGAAGAATTTTTAAAATTCAATTTTCAAGCATTTTATCTTTTCCCTGCTCAGGAAACTGGCTTTTTTTTTTTCTGTCTCCAAATCCGTGACAATATTTGCAGCACTTTGAGAGGAGGAGGGTGATGTCTTTTTAAAAACATGTCTTCATTGACCATAATTTATTGTTTTGAATTACACAAGGAATCTACGCTTACTGTTAAAAATATAAAATACAGGTGAAAAATAAATTGCTATGCTCTTATCAGAAGGAGATAAACATAGCTAATATTGTTGTTTTCTCCTCCAGACTTTTTATATACATTATGCATTTAAAAACCAAAGCGATGGCATAAATACTCTATTTTTTTGCCTACTGTTTTCTCAATCAACAGTATATGAATAATTATCTCTCCATGTCAACAAACAGATCATCACCTTCACTTCTAATGGCAGGAAATTCATTCGTTATTACAACAGCTCATGCTGGTGACACCTAAGCTATTCTGGTATTGCCAGCACTTTCGATTCAGGTTTAGTTTATTTCTGGTAGCGTCCCTGAAGCCTAGAGAGCAGATATATATGAGCAGGCCTTTCTCACCTGTAATGAGACTCTGTGGCAGAATTATTTTCGCTTTGTTGTAATATGAAAAAAAAAAAAAAAAAAAAACCCAGAGATTTAGCTGAGGATTCTGTTTTTCTACCTTGAGCTCTGTCCTCTTTCTCTCTGCTCTCTGCACCTGCCATCGCTCACACACAGCCCTTATTCCAGGGCTGGGCCTCAGCCTCCTGCCTGTACAGCCCTCACGGGCACTGCATCCAAGAAGGGAAGCACCTTGTATCTTGCTTTATTTGTAGCAGATCCTGAAACTGATGCGATTTTATATGTTCCCTGTTATTTCAGGGCTTGGGAGAAAAACAAAAGTCATAAGGAAAGGAGTTTCACTTTCCTTTTAAGAATATGGTGAGAAAAAAATCACATGGAAAGTTTAGATGTCTCTTTCATCTCTCTTATTTTCCTGTCTCTCTGTCTCTAAACATTCTGGCAAAGAAAAAAATGGCAAGGCTAGGTAGTGTGATTAAATTTTCTTCACATGGAAGAGTCATCTTGCAGTTGGAGGGTGGAGCTGACACCTCCCCCTGTCCTACTGCCCTAATCCCTGTGCCATGAGCCTGGGCCATCCCCAACTCAAGGCCGTGTGGACTCGCAGCAGTTCCTTCCTGTCCTCGGCTGCCGCTCCTCAATTATTGCAACCAGCTTCCTGGACCAACTGTGACCTTCCCCAGACGTAATGTAAGAGTCTCAAATACAGCTGCCCCAATAGGAATGTGATCATAGGTCTGCTTGCCAACTTTGACAATGCACATCCTTTCCAGAACTGGGAACTTGCCTTTTTAATCCAGGTTCATTAGCTTATAGATCAATTCCAGGAGAATGCTATTGTGAAACTTGCAGCTACCACGGGTACCCCAAGAACGAGATTCTAACTTATTCACCTTAGTCCAGCTTAGAATTGTCATCTCCTCACCTCCCCGGTAACGCTTTCTGGACAACCAGGACCTGAGTCTCCCAGACCCCTGTGGGTCTCACACCTGGACTTAACACCTGTCACAGCCCCTGATGACGTTCCTGATGTCAGCTGAAATGACTCCTATTGAATACCTTTCTCTGAACTTTCATGGACACCAGGATTTACCTGCTTGCTGCTGTGGAGTTCCTTCTCTGAGATTTCACCCTTTATTGACAGAGGCAGAATGAATTGAGACCCCAGAGCCTTAGTTCTGAACCGCAGCAGGCTAAGAACCTCCACTTTAACGTGTCCATCTGGAATATGTTTAACTCAACAACTCTTCTTGGTTGGCTTTCTACTATTCTCTTCATCATTTCCCCCTCTCCCTCCCCCTGCTTCCTGGGACTGCCTTCCATGTAAACTCTTTGGGTTCAAATCCTTGTCTCAGTGACTCCTTTTCAGGAAGCCCAATGCAAGACAACTCCCTGGCTTAAGTGCATTTTATGGGTCTTCATTGCCTGAAGAGTAAAGCCTGAACATCTTACTTCTTCTGGGCCACCGTGAAGGGACCTACCCTTCACTCCTTAGGTTGTTTCTCACCACTCCTCAGGGGCTCTTGGTTACAACTGGACCTGCACCCTGTGGCTCTCCATTCATTCGCTACGGTCCCTGCTCTGCTCCCACTTCCTTACTTTTGCCCTTGTCCGAAATGCACTACTGTGATGGAGGGTTAGGAATGCAGTTTCAGCAAGAGCTACAGAAATCCCCCAATTTTTACTCCCAGGAAGTAATTTACTTTGTTTTGCTCCCAGAAAGTAAAACACAAGTTTAAACTGTAGAAGGGAAATAGTGGTCCAATCCTGCCAGCCCATCTCTACTAGAGGCCAGGACAGACTCCTGTGCAGCTTCATATATAACACAAGAAAAATAAAACAGCACAAATGAGAAGATAAGGCCTTATTTTGTACTTTTAAAAAAGTTCCACGAACTGCTAATCAAGGCTGTCTTTGACAATACTGTGCAATGTTTATGAAGCACACAGAAACTCAAAGGAATTCAAACTCTCACAAAGGAACATTTTTGTTATCCAAATACATGTCTCTTCTCAGTCCCTTCTCTACTTCCTGATTTAAGGATGTATTCAGGGCACACATACAAAAAATCACTATGTTAAGATGGTAATTTGGAAGGAGTTCTGTGGAAAGGTTTCTGCTCTATAATTGAAGAGATGCTTCTCATTTACTTCCATGGAGCCTCTGAACTCTAAGTACAAGTCACTGCCAATTTTTGAAATGAGCCCTGATGATGTTTCAAAGCAAAAACTAGAATGAGTTTTCTCACCACAGAAATGAAATAGGGTTACATTTTCTTCTTCACTGCTTCTGGGGACTGTACCCCTATGGAAGCATATTGCTCAGACTCATTTGATCAGTCAAATTCACTTGTATTTGTATCTACTTGTTACTTGAGGACCTACTATGCACCCAGCACTGCTGAGATAAGCAACAGAATGATCTGTTCGGATGTATGTTGTCAGGCTGGGCAGGTTGCATCTTAGGCCTATGGAGAGACTTGCCTTTCCTTGAACACAGGAATAATGTTTTGACTTACTCTGTTGCTGCTAGGAAATCACAAGAGAAGAGTGGACACTGGCAAGCTTTAAATCGAGACAGAGACTGACTAGGTGACTGACATTATCCCTCAACTATGGTCAGACCAGAACCCTGCGCTGTTTCTAGCACCAAACAAATTACACATTGCAAAAAGTATCTAGGCAGTGCTGATTTGTGTTAATCATACAGATTGAAAGCTCTAGATAACACAATACGTGTCTGTGCTTGGTTATGATCAATGTTTAATTTCAACTGTGGTTGCCAGTGGAGAAACTATACTCTAATGGAAGGAAAGTCGTTTGGCTTCCCCATTCCATTCCGTCCTCTAGCTCACCCCACTCCTCCTCCCCAGTTCCATCGAGCAGGAGCTGACCATCTGTGCTGGTTTGAAACTGTTGTGTACCCCAGAAAAGCCTTGTTCTTTAATCCTGATTCAATATTGAATCAGTGGTGGGATCTTTTTGATTAGGTTGTTTCCATGGAGATGTGTTTCCATCCATTCAAGGTGGGGTTGCTTACTGGAGTCCTTTAGGAAGGAACCATTTTGGAAAAAGCTTCTGAGGACACACAGCCAGAAACCTTTGGAGATGGTGAAAGAAAACACCCCCAGGGAAACAGATTGAAAGGAGAAGCCAGGAGAGAAAGCTAGCAGAAATTGCCATGTCTCTTCCCAGCTGACAGAAACCCTGAATATCATCGGTCCTTTCTTGAGTCAAAGTATCTTTTCCTGGGTGCCTTAGTTTGGACATTTTTATTGCCTTAGAGCTGTAAACTTGTAACTTAATACATTCCCTTTGTAAAAACCATTTTCTGGTATATTGCATTTCTGGTAGAATCAACAAACTAATACACCATCTATAAGATGGATGATAAATGGACTCCCTAAAGAAGAGTTAGCATCTTTCTCTAAATCTGTTTATATGTCTGTTTTGCGGGAGTCAAGTATAAATCATCATTTAAAAATCCTTCCTTTCTAATTCCTGAGGTTCTAAAGAACCTATATCAGAGAGGTGGGAAGGGGGATTACTAACCCGACTATTGCAAATTTCAATAATATTTCAAAATTCAAGTCATTTCATAGAAAAAAATAGGAGTCACCAAATCCTTCACTTCAACTAATTTTATCAGTGTCAGTCTATTAGATAAATAGAGACCTACCATTCCCTTGCTTTAAAAATTCAAGTAATCGGGGTGCACGGGTAGTTCAGTGGTAGCATGCCCACCTTTCATGCAGGAAACCTGGGTTTGATTCCCGGACCATCCCCCCCCCCCAAAAAAAAATACCAGTAATCACAGGGACACAAACTGGCTTATAGTGTTTAATAATGATAAATATTAAAAAATTCAGTGTTAATTTGAAGTTAAGGCCCAGGTTATATTGCTTTTCATCTACTGTTCTAGGCCATATTAATTTGAGTTGACCTTGGCATTAGCTACCCAAACTCAGTTTGAGTTAGGTGGGGATGAAACAGGCACAAACTCTATGACTTTGAAGAACACTTAGATGCAGGACAGATATATACCCCAATTTACATGGGATTATCGCTAATCTGATGTAATTTGTGTTGATAATGTTTGAATGGTTGCCCGTTGTCTTCAGTGAATATGTTGATATTTATTCACTCTCTGTGGTGCCCAATAAAAGAAAATATAGCAAAATCACATGATCATCTCAATTGATGCAGAGAAGGCATTCGACAAGATTCAACATCCTTTCCTGTTGAAAACACTTCAAAAGATAGGAATACAAGGGAACTTCCTTAAAATGATAGAGGGAATATATGAAAAACCCACAGCTAATATCATCCTCAATGGGGAAAAATTGAAAACTTTCCCCCTAAGATCAGGAACAAGACAAGGATGTCCACTATCACCACTATTATTCAACATTGTGTTGGAGGTTCTAGCCAGAGCAATTAGACAAGAAAAAGAAATACAAGGCATCAAAATTGGAAAGGAAGAAGTAAAACTATCACTGTTTGCAGACGATATGATACTATACGTCGAAAACCCGGAAAAATCCACAACAAAACTACTAGAGCTAATAAATGAGTACAGCAAAGTAGCAGGTTACAAGATCAACATTCAAAAATCTGTAGCATTTCTATACACTAGTAATGAACAAGCTGAGGGGGAAATCAAGAAATGAATCCCATTTACAATTGCAACTAAAAGAATAAAATACCTAGGAATAAATTTAACTAAAGAGACAAAAAACCTATATAAAGAAAACTACAAAAAACTGTTAAAAGAAATCACAGAAGACCTAAATAGATGGAAGGGCATACTGTGTTCATGGATTGGAAGACTAAATATAGTTAAGATGTCAATCCTACCTAAATTGATTTACAGATTCAATGCAATACCAATCAAAATCCCAACAACTTATTTTTCAGAAATAGAAAAACCAATAAGCAAATTTATCTGGAAGGGCAGGGTGCCCCGAATTGCTAAAAACATCTTGAGGAAAAAAAACGAAGCTGGAGGTCTCGCGCTGCCTGACTTTAAGGCATATTATGAAGCCACAGTGGTCAAAACAGCATGGTATTGGCATAAAGATAGATATATCGACCAATGGAATCGAATAGAGTGCTCAGATATAGACCCTCTCATCTATGGACATTTGATCTTTGATAAGGCAGTCAAGCCAACTCACCTGGGACAGAGCAGTCTCTTCAATAAATGGTGCCTAGAGAACTGGATATCCATATGCAAAAGAATGAAAGAAGACCCATCTCTCACACCCTATACAAAAGTTAACTCAAAATGGATCAAAGATCTAAACATTAGGTCTAAGACCATAAAACAGTTAGAGGAAAATGTAGGGAGATATCTTATGGATCTTACAACTGGAGGCGGTTTTATGGACCTTAAACCTAAAGCAAGAGCACTGAAGAAGGAAATAAATAAATGGGAACTCCTCAAAATTAAACACTTTTGTGCATCAAAGAACTTCATCAAGAAAGTAGAAAGACAGCCTTCACAATGGGAGACAATATTTGGAAATGATATATCAGATAAAGGTCTAGTATCCAGAATTTATAAAGAGATTGTTCATCTCAACAACAAAAAGACAGCCAACCCAATTACAAAATGGGAAAAAGACTTGAACAGACACCTCTCAGAAGAGGAAATACGGATGGCCAAGAGGCACATGAAGAGATGCTCAATGTCCCTGGCCATTAGAGAAATGCAAATCAAAACCACAATGAGATATCATCTCACACCCACCAGAATGGCCATTATCAACAAAACAGAAAATGACAAGTGCTGGAGAGGATGCGGAGAAAGAGGCACACTTATCCACTGTTGGTGGGAATGTCAAAGGGTGCAACCACTGTGGAAGGCAGTTTGGCGGTTCCTCAAAAAGCTGAATATAGAATTGCCATACGACCCAGCAATACCATTGCTAGGTATCTACTCAAAGGACTTAAGGGCAAAGACACAAACGGACATTTGCACACCAATGTTTATAGCAGCATTATTTACAATTGCAAAGAGATGGAAACAGCCAAAATCTCCATCAACAGAAGAGTGGCTAAACAAACTGTGGTATATACATACGATGGAATATTATGCAGCTTTAAGACAAGATAAACTTATGAACCATGTAATAACATGGATGGACCTAGAGAATATTATGCTGAGTGAATCCAGCCAAAAACTAAAGGACAAATACTGTATGGTCTCACTGATGTGAACGGACATTCGAGAATAAACTTGAAATATGTCATTGGTAACAGAGTTCAGCAGGAGTTAGAAACAGGGTAAGACAATGGGTAATTGAAGCTGAAGGGATACAGACTGTGCAACAGGACTAGATACAAAAACTCAAAAATGGACAGCACAATAATACCTAATTGTAAAGTAATCATGTTAAAACACTGAATGAAGCTGCATCTGAGCTATAGGTTTTTGTTTTGTTTTGGGTTGTTTTGTTTTGATTTTACTATTATTACTTTTATTTTTTTCTCTATATTAACATTCTATATCTTTTTCGGTTATGTTGCTAGTTCTTCTAAACCAATGCAAATGTACTAAGAAATGATGATCATGCAGCTATGTGATGATGTTAAGAATTAATGATTGCATGTGTAGAATGGTATGATCTCTAAATGTTGGGTTAATTTCTTTTTTTCCGTTAATTAAAAAAAAAAAAAAAAAAAGAGAAGGGATAATTGGAGATGAAGGGATACAGACTGTACAACGGGACTGGATATAAAAACTCAGAAATGGACAGCACAATACTACCCAATTGTAATGCAATTATGTTAAAACACTGAATGAAGCTGCATGTGAGGTATAGGTTTTTTGTTTTTGTTTTTTTTGTTTTTTTTTCTTTCTATTATTGTTTTAATTCTTATTCTGTTGTCTTTTTATTTCTTTTTCTAAATTGATGCAAATGTACTAAGAAATGATGAATATGCAACTATGTGATGTTATTAAGAATTACTGATTGTACATGTAGATTGGAATGATTTCTAATTGTTTTGTTAATTCTTTTTTTAATTAATAAAAAAAAAATCAATTTACCATAAAAAAAAAAAAAAAAAAAAAGAAAATATAGCTCCTGCCCCTGCCCCAGCACATGCTCCATTAAAGAGCAGTTGAGTCCTCAAGGAAAGTACCATTTTATTCTTATTTATATACACAGCTACTTTAAACCACAACTAATAGCCTTGTCTCTCATATCACCATTAAATTTTCCTCCTAGATAAAGCCTTTCTCTCTACTCAAATAAAGACAAACACCCTTTAATCTTATAGTTGGCAGCAACCTGACCTTAAAAAGCAATGGTAACCAGTTGCCTGTGACTGATAAACTAGCCACAAAGTCACCCTAGATGCTGAAATTCTTCATAAAATGTATAAGAAGAGGAGAGAGAAACTATCCCGAGACCATCTGTGTCCTGGGCAGTGGTGCAGACTGAGGGTCAGAGTCCAGCTGCCCCCACCGGTGAGGGCTCCAGGCTGACCTGGGCAGAGGCCATGCCCTTAGCTGGTGGGATGCTCCAGCCAAGGAAGGACAGAACATGTGCGACATGAAGACAATTTTATGTGAGAGCCCTTGGCAGGAATGGATTTATTGATCTTCAATTCATTCATTTGATAAATGTAATTATCTGTTCTGTCGCCTGCACTGCTGCAGTGTTGGGGGTAGAGCGGTGAGCAAGCCAGGCTCATTTGCAGCTGCCATAAACCTGACATTCCAGAGACAGAGACAGAAAACAGCCAAGGTAGACTCCATTTGAGGACCTCAAATAAAAGGAGGCCTAATGCAACAAAATGCCCCCATCTGCTTCTTTCCAGCCCTCTAGATAAAGAAGGCGTTTCTCAAAAAGACCTGATCAGATCTTTGCTTTAACCCTGGGTCTTCTCCCTCCCTCTTTTGCTCCGACAGACTAGACATTTGGATTTCACAACAGTAAAATTTAAAAAGAAACAAAAATAGGAGGATCCACGTAGAATTGCCAACTTTTTTTGGGCCATGCATGGTTTTATGTATGTGTATAGATGCAAACATATTTATTTACATTTAATCCACTTATTGTATAGATTTTAGATGGTAATTTATATCACCATTTATTCTTAGTATTAGGTAACACTTACTGAGGTGTTAAAGTGTGACTGACACTTTACATTTGGTCTGCATAGAGCTTATGCCATGCTGTTAACATTCCTATTTTACGGATCATGAACTGGAAGCTGTAGGAGGCTGAGCGCATTGCCCGGTGTAACCAGCCGTGGGTGGTGGGGCCGGCTCTGAGCCCGGGCAGTGGGACGCTGGAGGAGGTGCTCCTCTCACCACCCCGCTTCTCACCCTTACCATGTCCTAGCAAACACAGGAGCCAAAGAATACTCACCAAAAATGTGCGAAGGACATAGTGTTAGAAGTCCTAGTGTTATCTTTAGAAAAAACTCACTTGTTCTTGTTTTTCTTTTTTTCCTATGGACTGTGGAAAGCTTTGACCAGGGCCAGCCTTGGCCTGAAGACCTATAATCAGACATCCTGGCCTCAAGACACCAGCAATGGAGAAGGTTTTAATGTACATCCTAGGCCTATTTCTGGATATTTTAGATCAAGTTTATAACCATGTTATTCATTTAAAGGATGTTCATCATTCCTTGTGGGAGTGACCTTCAAATATTTATAAAATTCCTCCATTTTAATCCCCTTTCCCACTTTGTGGTTTTAATAATGCCTTGGGGGTTCTGGAAACTTTTCAGAGTCAGAAGGCTGGGTGGTGATCCTTGAGTGAGGCAGTGTCCTTAGCCCAGTGTCTGAGGCCTTCCAGGGGTCTGAGAATCCCCTGAAATGAAGCACAAATATTTTGCCAGTTTGTGCAATGCCACCCCCTCCCCAAGCTCTACAGGGGAAATCCCCAGCCTTCCAAGAATTCTTAGCAGTTTCTGTAACCCCAAAGAGATTACAAACCAATGCTCCAGGCTCAGTCACTAACTATGATATTGGGCAAGTCACTTGACTATTCAGTTTCTCTATTCGTCACATTGAAATTCCTCCCTATTGGAGGTACCTTCAAAAAGGTGTTTATTAAGTGAGATAAATGTGTGCATTCCTCTCCTTTCCCTGCTGAGAGAGCTCGTGCAGTCAGTCTGCAGTTTCAGGAGGGTTATTCTGAGCAAGCTCCATTTCCCTGTGTCATTTAGAAGTTTTCTTCTCATGCTTTTATTATGTCATCATCTTTGTAGAGAGCTTGTATTCTATACTTACTGTAAACTGAAAATTGTTATTTCTGTCTCCTCCCTAAAACCAATATAATTTTAAATTAAGAATAAATGGAAACATAAATGTTGTGTGTTTATCAACATGTGGCTGTGTTACTGGACAAAGGTGGTGGATTTTTTGTTTTTTTTTAACATGGGTAGACACCAGGAATCGAACCCGGGTCCTCTGTCATGGCAGGCAAGCATTCTTGCCTGCTGAGCCACCATGGCCTGGTGGTGGATTATTTTACCTGTGTGCTCAAGTGACCAGTTTCTGAGACACTGGGGTTTCAAAGACAGAAAGAGTTTATTTCTAGGCATGAAGCAGGGAGCTCAGACGGCCTGTTGGCCTGAAAATCTGTCTCCCTGACCTGCACTAATTCTGGTAGTTTTATATCATTAAAAGATGGGCAGGTTTTAGGATAATGAGCACAATGGCCCAGATGATATAATTGGAGGTGATTGGATTATTGAGCATGTGAAGATTGATTATATGCTTAATCACAGGATGTATGTAAGAAAATAATGGCCTTAATATGATGATGGGGATGATTTTTAGTATTATAATAAGGTATAGGTGATTTATAGATTAAAGTCTAAGCAGCTGTGTATGTTAGGAGGGCCCATTTTGGTGATTTGGGTGGGTTAGTTATAGGCTGATGCAAGACCCTTCATTGACAAACATTAGCGGCTGTCTTTAGTGATCACGAGAGTCTAGAGTTGAACAACTGGATAAATGGGTATAAGTGAAGGTTAGTCACAAGGTTTTCACAATCACATGGGCGCAAGACAAAGACCATGCAATCATTACCAGAGATCAAGGCAGCTGGATTACAATTCAAAGATTTCAGGTATTTCCCTCTGTCTACTCTAATATAACAGAAAGTAAAAAAGGAATATCTATATAATAATTCATTAATCATAATCATCTCTTCAATCCTAACTTCATGGCTACAGCTGGGAGATAAAGCAAGCAGGCAAATACCCCCGCGGTGTACAACCACTCCGTGTAGATTAGGGAACTGCAGCAGGGTTGTTTAAAAGCAGAGCCACTCTTGGGGAGACAGCCAATGCTAGGTGGTTGTGTTGGACATGTCTTCCAAAACCAAAGTATTTCCACTCAGAAAAGGAAATTCCAAATGGCATGATTTTGTCCCTGATGAGAAAGATCTTTTGGAGCCCAGCGGACACTGAGAATTCTGCCTTTTTGCTTCCTTCTGGTTTCACAGATCATGCAAGGGGATGGCACATGCGCACATCCCAGCAACACCTGGCTCTCAGATGGCATTTAGGAGAAATGCAGGAGGAACTTTCAATAACCCGATTTTATTGACTAGTTCCTGGCGTCCATGGTGATTTGCCTACTGAAACCTCATAATTGGGCATCATTTATGAAGAAAGTTTTATTAAATTACCCTCCCAAGGAGTGAGGCTTCTACCATTGGCCTCAGCAATTTGCACCTTCTAAAATACTGGTAACAGGGAACATTTAGGAAAGAAGGTGATGGGGTGAAGGGAATAAAGGAGAACATTGTTTCCTTGAAACTGAATGACAGAGTCTCTCCACAGCCCCAGGAAAGAGCACTAAGTATCCAGTCCCCACCATGGACCATAGAATTAGGACTCCTTCCTTGAGGGATGGTTTGCAGATGAGGATGAGGATTTCCCTAAAAAGTATGTAAAGGGGTACAGCTACACAGAGAAAAAACATGTTCTAAATTAATGGGGTCCTAGAAGATCAGAATTAGATCAGACAATGGATGGCATTTAGTCCAACCCTGAACTGATGCTTGGATTTCCTATATAACGCTCGGAAGGGTTGGCAATGCTAGAACACTGTCAGTGATGGAGAACTCACTGCTTCCCATCACAGGCGGCTCTAATCATTATAGAATTATGCACTTATTCAAGCATTTATTAAGGCCCTACTTCACTAGGCAGGGGGAACACAGCAATGAATAAGAGACATTTAATACCAACTTCAGGGACCTTAGAATGGAGTGGAAAATGAAACGAAACAAGTAACTGTGATATTGCATTCTTCCTTATTGAATTCTCATGCCTGGAAATACCACTCACTGTTTAAGCACACACAATAAGCCTAATCTATATTCCATAGGACAAATCCATCTGGTATTTGAAGACAATGTTCGTATTTCCCTTTAAAAACTAGAAATCTGCACCTTCGTTTCTTCTTCACTCAAGTAAACTAGGTAAACCTTATCAGTTAGGACAAGAAACAAACTAAACCCCTCCATGTATGCACTGCCATGATAGTATAGATTATTTAAAGACAAGCCAGCCAATATTTGGTTTCCCTTCTTGCCTTCTGAAAGTAAAATAAAACTGAATTATTGAAGAAAAGGGTCAAAATTACTTTCTGTATAAAAATTTCTCCCCTTCCCTCATCTGGTTGCAAAAACTCGTTCCCTCAACCATTAAGACATTTATTATACTTTTCATGTCCTTGAACTTTTCAATAAGAGACACAAAACCTAACAAAGAAATCTAAACAAGTTAAGTGGAAACTATTTTTTTTTCACACACATAATGGATTTAGTTTTACTTTACAGAGGTCTTACATTTCATTATTATTTAAAATGTCAGGACAATTTTGCCTGCTGGGAGCACAGATTTTCCTCCTATTTTTAAAATCTTACTCAAAATCTCTTATTGCATATTGTATGAATTATAGCAGCTCTTACTTGTTGCTTTTTAAAATATCAAACTTCAAGGCCCATGTTTGCATTCTGCTAAATATTCTGCACATGTAGGGTATATTAAGCATTTATAGAAAAAAATGCAAATGACAGCAACATTTTTGGGATGAGTCTATGCTTGCGTGACCTTTAGAATCAGAAATCGGGCTTTATTGTGGGAACAAGCCGAGTTCCTCCACATACTAAGTTAGTGCATTCTTCTTTCATGTTGGGAGCCTGATCTCTCTCTTATTTCTCTTCTCCCCCTGCCAATCTATACAGTCCAAAGAGAAGCCACACCTTACCATGCCCTATTGCCTACATGTCCTATTGTCTACGTGCCAAAATGGATGCAAAGTTGTAGACAAATGGGAAATCAAAGCAACAGCCAGGCCAGTAGAATATGAAAAGCAAGAGGTATGGAGCAGCTAAGTTTGAACATGTGTTTTGGGGCCACCCAGAATCCACATGTCCAAATCGGTTATAATAACAGCTTCTTTAGCAGCAGCTCCAGCCATAGAGAATGACATGGAAAGAACAGGTTGACACTCACCAGATGTTGCAGTTACATCTATTCATATATATGAGCATATCAACAGCATCACCCTCAAACCCAAAGGCCGGTGATGAAGGCAGCACAAACGAGTGTCACAGCTGAAACCAATGGCAGAGAAGAATAGTGAACACATTCGTTAGACACAGTTTAGGTGAAAGTCAGTTGTTTGTTACTTGTGAGATGACCTGCCTTAATAAAAGCCATGATGTGTCTATTATTAAATTAAAATGTGTGTGTTTCCCACACTTATGTAAAACTTTATCAATTTTATCATTTCACAGCTGGAGTTGACTTAGGTTTTATTTCTAAAATTATCCTAGTCGTAAGATGAATGAATTACTGTCCATAGTAGAAGTCAAAACAGAGGTCTTATTCATTAATTTATTGAATACTTTCTCTCTCTCCATTCATTTACTGAATGTCTTCCCTTACATCAATGTTAGTCACTGTTTCATCTGTAGCTCCGACATTTTGTGAGCCCCAAGCTAAATTTGCACAGGATAATCTTCCCTTGAACCAAATTTTGTTGAAAATAATGCTAGCCCTAGAATATAAAAACCTGGCAGAGAACAGTTTTGATCTCTTCTCTCTCTTTATTACGTAGCATTTTATTTTTAGTGCCCCAGTCGATCTACACACCCAAGTACAGCTGGTGACTCTTTTTGTCTTCAAAAACAGACTCTCGTTGCATTGCTGGCTGTCTCCTTCGAATTGTAATATGAGCACTTGCCATCTTCAGTGTAGCTTCTGTCATCTCTGCTGTTTTTGGAGTATTTCTTTTAAGGGGCGAGAGAAAGGGAAGTCTCTTTTGTTGAGTGCTCAGTGGTCAGTAGAGGCTCACAGAGATCTTGGTAAGCAGTCCCTCCTTTCTGGCCACCAGGCTTTCCTGTGGACATTTTTGGTCCATCTTGTGTGAGTGAAATGTCTCCTCTGCTTTCATTCCCATCAGGGCAATGTCATATAAGTATAGAGCTGGTGATCAAATTCTGACTTATGTGCCAACACATGGAGCCAAAGTCATCCAGAGGCTCTGCTCTGCTCAAGTCACCTATATCCTTGCAGCCACTCGACTTGCTCCTTCTCTGAGCCCACCACTAACAGGACTTTGCTTTGCACAGAGTATAATATCCCAATATATCTGGAGTCAGAAATCCCTGGATGAATATGTTCTAATTCCTGACTGTCTATAAACTTTCCTACTGGGCTACACAAAGTAAGCACAATCATATTTCTACTTCTTCACCCTTCCATTTTCTAGGTGATTAATATATTTAGGTATATTCACAGCCATAGAGAGAAGAAAAACTTCTGGAACAAATTTTTTTTGCCCTTTTCTTCTTTTTTCTTTATCCTGTCCTCATGACAATACATAAAACTTGAGCCCTAGGTTATAACGTAACTTCCCTTCTTTCAGTGCCTTCATGACTTTGTAGAATTCACCCTTCTTAATGCTAAGATGAGAGCACTATCCCTTGATAGATACTAACCTAACATGCTGAGCAATTGAGATGTTTGTCCTCCCTCTAATTTTCTAAAATACCCACAGCTCATTTTCATGGCCCGTTTCTTAAAATGTGCTCATTGTTCAAATATCTATTTTCCAAGATCACATTTTCAAGGTAATAGCATTACCACAAGGAGTTATTTGATTAGTGTACAATGTACTATCTAAACTGCTTAAGTTTCCTCAGGTTTTGCTTCCTATCATGCAGAACCATCTTTAAAATTCACTGTCAGATGAAAAAGGACTGAGAAAATGTGGGTCAGAGTTTGGAACTATTTCTTAAATAATTTTATGGAGGCCTATAATTCATATAATAATTCACTCTTAACAAGTGTGTAATTCAATGACTTTAAATAGGTTGACCAAGTTGGGCAACCACCACAAGACATTTTAGGACATTTTTATCACTCCTATAAGTAAGATCACTAATGCACATTTATTATTCACCCCACTCTGACCCCCTTCTTTAGGCAATCACTAATCTGGGTTTTCTGTCTCTACAGCTTTGCCTTTTCTGGATATTTCTTATAAATGGAATTGTATTACAATATGACATCTCATGTCTGGTTTCTTTGAGCATCATATTTCTGAGGTTCATCCATGTTGTAGCATGTATTTGTAGTTCACCCTTTTTATAAGTAGTCTTCCATTGTATGGGTATGCCATATTTTGTCTATCTATTTATAGGCTGATGGACATTTAGTCTGTTTCCAATATTTGGCAATTATGAATATGCTGCTAAGAACACCCATGTTCAAGTCTTTGGGTGGGGAGGCATGTGTCTTCATTTCTCTTGGGAAAATACGGAACTAATTTTTTAACAGCTATATTGAGTTATAATTGACATACAATAAACTCCACGGCATTAAATGTACAATTTGATGTTTTGATATATATAGACTCAGGAAACCATTGCCACAATCAACAAAATGAACACATTCATCACCTTGTAAAGATTCCTTGTGCTGCTTTATAATACCGCCTGCTTTTCCTCCTTCACACCCCTCCTCATCCTCAGACCACTAGTGACTTGCTTCCTATCAAAATAGATTGGTTTGTATTTTTTAGATTTTCTATAAGGGGGATCACACAGAAGTATTCTTTTGTCTGGCTTCATTCATGCAGCATAATTATTTTTATAATTCATCCATTTTGTGATGTATATCTATAGCCCATTGCCTTTTTAAAAATTGCTGAGTAATATTCTGTTGCCTGAATATACCACAGTTTAGTCATCTGTTGATGGGTATTTGGGCTGTTTCCAGTGTTTGGCTGTTGCAAATTACAGTGCTGCTTTGATCATTCTTATTTGTAAGAACATATTCTTTTCTTTCTCTTGGATAAATTCTCAGAAATGGAATGGCTGAATCATATGGTGGGTATAGCTTTAACCACGTAAGAAATTGCCAAATTGTTTTCCAAACTGGTTATTTCATTTTACATTCCCATATATTGCATGAGCATTTTAGTTCCTTCTCAATCTTGAGACATGTGTATGGTTGTTCTTTTTAATTTTAGTCATTCCAACAAGCTCATTATGGTTTTAATTTGCATTTCCCTAATGACTAATGATCTTTTAAAAAATTAAATTGCTTGTTTTCTTAATATTGAATTTTGGGTAGTCTTTATAAATTGGAGATACAAGTCCTTTATCAGACATATGCTTTGAAAATACTTTCTTCCAGTCTGTAACTTGTTATTTTGTGAATCAAAAGAAAGTTGGAGTGGCTGTATTGATATCAGACAAGATAGATTTCAGAGCCAAGAATATTATCAGGGATAAATAGGTTCATTTCATAATGACAATAGGGCAACTTATCAAGAGAACAAAAATTCTAAACACTTGTGCAGCTAATAACAGACATTCAAAACACCTGAAGCAAAAATTGTTAGCGTTACAAGGAGAAATAGGCGTATCCACAATGATAGTTGGAGAATTACTTCCCCTCTCCCAATACTCCATAGTAAAAGTAGACAGAAAATCAGGAAGATATCTTAGACTTGAACAATACTATTCACCTCCTTGTCCTTGGTCCTTATAGAATGCTCTACCCAACAGTTTGTAGTAGAGCAAACATCTTTTCAGTACATATAGAGTGTTCACGAAGATTGATCATCTCCTGTTCCATAAAATAAGTGTCAGTAAGTTCCCTCGTATTCAAATCATATGTAGTATTTTTCTTTGCCCTCACAATGTTGTGCATGCACAAAGTGTTACTTAAAGTCAGCTCCTCAGCTCTCACGCCCTCATGTAGACACTGGTATGTAGACACTGAGCCCAGTCTCGCGGGAACATCACAGGCCTGACCCAGATCACATCCAGCTTAAACCACACCCAACAAATAATCACACACAGAATCTTCCATCACCCCAAAATGTCCCAGGAGCCATACTTCTCAGCAATTGAGGGAAGCCTGCACTACCTTTTTTTACCCCTATGGATTGGTGTACATATAAAAAATTATGGAAAAACAACCAAAAGGAGTTAGAAAATTTTACATGTTCATATTTTAAAAACCAATGCTTTTAACACAACTGACTAATAAAATAATATTTAATAGTGCACAACAGGTCATATGATTCATAAGTGTAACTTTATTTAATGAATATCTTCTTTCACTCATTTTAGGACATCTCTATAGCTACAGGCATCATCTCATTCTGATTTTGCATCAGAAATTGATTTGAGCCCTTCAGAAGCTCATGCTAGGCACTGGAGCTTGCCTTCTTATTTCCTCAAGAAACTTCTATCTTCATGAACAGCTGTTGCCCCAGCCCATCTCCAGACCTCAACTAACTTCGCCTTAACTCTGCATTGGTCTATATGGATAAATGTAAGTTTCCCAGTCGCAATACTGAGCCAATATACTAATTATAAATCACTCATTTCATTCCAGCAAGCAGGTCTGATGAGTATACCAAACAGTGATATTTTGCATGGAAAAACTGGGTTATTTCACTGCTCCCATCATGACATTGAGGCATATGGATTGTGAGTTGGACAAAGGAATTTTGAGTTCCATTATTACCAGGAAGAATCATAATTAAATTATGAACATTTTACCCCAACCTTAGGTATGTTATTATTGGAGAAAACATTTTATTCAAGGAAGGGTATGAGCTCTAAAGACAGATCAATCTGAATACAAATATCAATTCTGACAATTACTAGGCAAGAGGTCTTGAGCCCATTACTTAACCTCTCTGAGTCTGCTTTTACTCACTTTAAAATAAAAATGAATAAACCCTGAATAATGGTTTTGTGCTAAGATTTGTGTATTCCGTAAAGCGCCAACTACATACATAGTGGTTATCATAGTAAAACCGTGATTATCCAGAGGTATTTTAACAGTAGTAAATAACAAGAATAGACATTGTATTTGCAAAAAAACCTTCGTCTTTCAAATCAGTTAAAATATTTACAGGCTAGCAGGCAACTCTTATTTGTATCATGGAACCCGCTCCCCCGCCCCCCGACCCTTTGTATCAGCTGCTTATGACATTAGTGCATGAAGGCTATTTTACTCTTGGGAGTAAATGTGTTCATGGAAATCACATAGGCTCATAGTCAGACCAGATAATATATAAACTAGGGTTTCAGAACCTGGGTACTGATGATATGGTAATGTTACTTGGAGGAGAGGAGGGAAACGATGGGAGAGTGAGGGGAAAACATGCATTGTCAAAAACCAGGTGGTCCCACGGCCACCTCTTCTGATTGCTCCGTAGAGCTGGGGCATTCTTTCACCTGGGCACAGAGCCCTACGGCATTTCCAGCTTCCATGGTGGTCAGGTGTGGTATGCCTGAGTTCTTGCCCATGGAATCTGAGCCGAAGATCCGTATCTCAGTTTTAGGCCCATAAAAGTCCTGCAACATGTGTTTTCTCTTTTTTTTCCCCCTTCAATGGTGGGTGACCTAGAAACTCTGGTGGGTGGCAGGTCCACAGGATGGAGGGATTCTGAGTCCCTGAGTCACCACCCAGGGAGGAAAGTCCCCACCAACCAAGAACACAGTCCTTGGGCTGTTATCGAAGCAGGAAATACTGTTACTGTGTTTGATCATTTACTTTCTGGGATTTATTTATTCCAGCAACTGTCTTGCACTAACTATTATAGCCTTGTATCACATTTTGTCACTTGGTCTGCCTCATGGACCATGGAAAAACAAAGATAGGTTTCTCTGTAACAGATAGATATATTTTCCTGATCATCAGGTGCAATCATAAGGAAATACACTTGCTTTAAATCCATTTTACAATATTAATCATATTTTGCACTGTTCTAATAATATTTTAACCCTTACCTTATCTCCCATCCTGCCTTATACCCCCAATTGAGAATTATCTGTTTTAGGATTTTTAAGAAAGATCTATGTAGATTGCTGACTCCCTGTCACTTAGAGATCCCTTGGCTGTCTGCTCCCCCTTCCTAAATCAAATCTACCCACCCTTCAAGCCCCACTCAATTCTCCCTTCTCCAGGAAGCACTCCCTGATGCTCAGACACACAGAGGTCTCTCCCTCCTCTGAACCTCTACAACCCTGGGAGCATGGATCATCCATTAAACTTTAAGGCACACACTGTCATTTTGGGCTGACTATTTTTTAATCATGTATAGTGTATTTGTTTCTTTTTACCAATCATCCACCCATCCATTCATTCAATGAACACATATTGAAGGACTTATTCTATTCCTGGGATTGTGCAGCACACTAAGTGTACAGAGATGAACACAGCATGCTTCCTTGTGTTCACAGAGATTCACATCCATGTAGAAACAGACCTGTATTCAAATCATACTCTAAAGTTTAATAAATACTGTAATAATGGGATACTTAAAGAGCTTCAGAAGCATAGGAAGAAGACTGAGGCAGTTTTATAAAGAATAAAATTTGGGTGGGTCTCTTACCCTGTGTTAGATAGTGCTGAACAACTTGTGCATAGTGCCCATTCCATCCTTCTGACTATGCCATGGGGCACTGAGCCCACTCCACAGGTGAGGAAACCAAGGTGCAAAAAATGAGCTCAGTTGGACTACAATTACCTTGTGGTGAGTGTTGGGACTAGTATCAACACGCTGGCCCAGCTGACTTCCCAACACATCTTCTACCACTGAACACTTGAGGCCTCGTCTTGAAGGAGCAACTGCCATTCACCAGGTGCAGAGAAGAAGACACTACATGCAGAGGAGCAGCTGTGCGGGGCTCAGAAATGAAGAGAATGTGATATGCTGAGGGAACCTAGTCCTGGGAGATTGATGTGCAAGTCAAGGTGAGGATGGGAGGAGAAGGAATGAGAGGAAGCAGGAGCAGATTTCAAATGGCTTGGCCAATGCTGTCAGGAATCTGGTCTGGACTTGACAGGCAGTGGGAGGCCACTGGAGAGCTCTTACCTGGGGAGTGACTTCATAATAATGTTTAATAACTGTTGATGTTCACCAGGTGCTGGCTGTACATATACTGCTTGCCCATTCTACTCTATTCCCATGAGAGAATATTTCCAGATCACAGAGAAGAGGAACCTGGGCTACAGAAAAGTTAATCGGCTTGACTAAGGTCTTTCATTATGAAAGTGACGGAGATAGAATTTGATCCCCAACAGTCTGTGAATCCAAATTCTTAATGACCATCCTTTAGAATTCCTCTCTTGTTCTGTGATTTAGAAAAATAACTCTTGACAGAGCCCAGGAGGAGAGATTATTAAAGTCACAAGTTTAGGTGGATAAGGGACATTGAAAGTCTCAGCAATGGCTGTGGGGATGACAAGAGGTCCAAGACAGTGTGGGGCAGGTGCAGTTTCTTAAATGTCTGTATTCCCCACCTGCCTGGAGCATAAATGATGATTGATGGAGTTTATCAATTACAAGCTGCCTATTAGAGTTCTTATTAGACCTCCACCAATTAGTCTGGGGGAGAAGACTGGAAAAATGGGAGCTTCTATTTCCCAGTTAAGCCTGCTTCCTCTACTGTGCATCCAAACGTGGCTAGCAGACCAAATTTCTCTTCCACTGATACAATATTTTCCTCCATCTCTGCTCTGATCCCTGAATTATATTATTCTTCTGGACAGGTTTGTAAAGATGGGTGATTATTTATGCTGAATTCCTCTTCCTTCTCACCCCACCATCCCCTGGGAGAAAATGTCTGGCCCTTGAACAAAATAGCTCCTTGTTCTGAAGGATTTTCTGGTCATCTTTAGTCAGAGTTATAATTACCCTGTTCAGTGCCTACACCTGGCCTCTGGGAGACATCATCTATTTGTAGAGGCCTTGAATCACCACCAGACCTGCCCAGGCATAACTTTCCCTGCTGTTACATTCTGATTGCATTATGACTTCTTCAATGTCCGTAATATAATGTGTAAATACCAATTTGCAGTATTTCTGGGAATAATATTTGGTGTCTGATCAAAAAATGTATTCATTATTCAGTTAACAACTTATCTTTTCCTGCTCCGATGATTCACATCCTCAGACCAGAGATAAACAAGACACTGGCATTTCTTAGCACACATTATTGCATACCTACGAACATCCTTGCATCCATTATCACCCATCCCCACAAAAGTTCTCCTCTTTGTGGGTTATGATAGAGGGGGCACTTTACTTGGTGAGCACCCCAGAATGCTTTGATGGTGACAAAGCCACAGCAGAAATATAGAGTTTGGGAAATAGAAGGAAAGAGTAAAGTCAAGGCAGAGCTTACACCTCAGGCTCAGGGTCTGGGGTTTCCATAGTGTTCTTGGGTATACCTATGAAGGCTCACCATAAAGGGAACTTAGCAGGCACTGAAATCAGCCCTGCACCTCTCACCAACCCCTGAGACACTGAGGCTGCATCAGACCAGAGCAGGTACCATTTTGCAAACTTTTCCTAATTTGCAAAATGGTACCATATGGGATAGCAGAGGTCTTGGATGCCTGCGTCCAATTCCCAATTCAGCAGTGAATTTGCTCAAGTATACTACCAGTCTTTTAATTGCAAATGAAAAAAAAACCTTAAACTACATTAAGCAGAAAGGAAAACATGAAAAAAAAATTAGGTATCTTGCTAGGATGTTGAGTTACTGTCTTAATTTCCCAGCTGCCAAGGAAAATACCATAAAATGAGTTGGCTTAAGCAATGGGAATTTATTGGCTCAAGGCTTTGAATCTAGGAGAAGTCCAAAATTGAGACACGAGCAAGGTGATGCTTTTTCCACAGAGATTGTGATAATTGGGGGCTGGGTGCCAGTAATCCTTGGTCCTTGACTTTTCAGTCATATGGCAGTGCACATGGAGATGTTTTCTCCTTTCTCCTCTGAGTTCTGGTGACTTTCAGCTTCCTGTGGCTTTCTCTCTGTCTGACTTTTAGTCTGCTTATAAAGGACTCCAGAACGCGAATTAAAGCCAATTTGATATCATTGGGCCACACCTTAACTGAAGTCACACCTTCAAGAGAGCCTATTTATAATGGGTCCACAACTTCCAGAATGAGTACCAAGAACAAGAACGTGTCCAAACTGGGGTACATAATTCAATCCACTACAGTTACAGGGGTGCATATATTTGTCAAAACTCAATGAATGCTTTCCTTGACATTTGGGCATCTCATTATAGGTGCATTTGACCTCAATAAAAGTAAACAATAATTGAACTCTAATGAAGTCCATGCTGAAGTGTTTAGGGTTGTATGCAACCATGTCTGCAACTTGGGTTAAAAAGCATAAAAAATGAGGATGGGCCACAGTGGCTCAGCAGGCAGAGTTCTCGCCTGCTATGCCAGAGATCCAGGTTTGATTACTGGTGCCTGCCCATGCAAAAAAAGAAAAAATGAGATGGCTTTATGGACAGAAGGTGAATAATTGAATATATGTGTGATAAGGGAAATACAGTAAAAGGCTAATTGTAGAATCTAGGTGGTGGATTGATGAGTGTTCACTGTATAATTCTTTTGACATTTATATATGTTTGAGAAATTTCTTTTGAAAATAATCCTGGAGTATCTCTCACTGAACCCAGGAACAAGGTCATGGTTGGAGCTCCACAATGCCACAGCTATGAGTATACTGTCTTCTCTCTCTTGTGTTTATTTATCTCTCTGTGTCATATTAGCCTACTTTTTCTCACTAATTGCAGAGTATATTTTCCATGTGGCTGAAAACATGATTTCCAAGAGCTCCTCAGGTTGACATCTACAGCTTCAGTTCCAGAGAGAGACTGGCCTAATGGGATTCCTGCTTCCATGTCCAAAATCTCAGGCCTGGGACAGGCACCCATATTTGGACCAATCACATATGGCTATGAGGGCAGAGCCAAATGGAAAAACAAAACAAAAAACAACGGTATCTGTTTAGAAAACATAAAATAAAGTGACTGGATTGGAGGGGTGGGGAGAGAGAAAACCTTAAAGAAGGGGAACGTTATTCTCCGAAGAAGTTGGTCTAGAAATCAGAGCAAGCCATACCTGTCTATTAAAACTACATAAAAAAGGGAAGGCCCCCACATCATTCTTTTTTTAAAAATTTTTTTATTAATTAAAAAAAATTACAGGAAACACAAACATTCCCAACACATATACTCAACAATTCACAATATCATCACATAGTTGCATATTCATCATCATGATCATTTCCCAGAACATTTACATCAATTCAGAAAAAGAAATAAAAAGACAACAGAAAAATAAAACTAAAACAGAAAAAAAATTTTACATACCATACCCCTTACCCCTCCCTTTCATTGACCACTACCATTTCAAACTAAATTTATTTTAACATTTGTTCCCCCTATTATTTATTTTTATTCCATATGTTCTACTCATCTGTTGACATGGTAGATAAAAGGAGCATCAGACACAAGGTTTTCACAATCATACAGTCACACTGTGAAAGCTATATCATTATACAATCATTATCAAGAAACATGGCTACTGGTACATAGCTCTACGTTTTCAAGCAGTTCCCTCCAGCCTCTCTACTACATCCTGACTAACAAAGTGATATCTACTTAGTGTGTAAGAATAACCTCCAGGATAACCTCTCGACTCTGTTTGGAATCTCTCAGCCATTGACACTTAGTCTCATTTCACTCTTCCCCCTTTTGGTTAAGAAGGTTTTCTCAATCCCTTGATGCTGGGTCTCAGCTCATTCTAGGGTTTTTCTCAATCCCTTGATGCTGAATCTCAACTCATTCCAGGATTTCTGTCCCACGTTGCCAGGAAGATCCATACCCTGGGAGTCATGTCCCACATAGACAGGGGGAGGGTGGTGAGTTTGCTTGTTGTGTTGTCTGGAGAGAGAGGCCACATCTGAGCAACAAAGGATGTTCTCTTGTGGGTGACTCTTGGGCTTAATTTTAAGTAGGCTTGACCTATCCCCTGTGGGGTTAAGTTTCATATGAACAAACCCCAAGACTGGGGGCTCAGCCTATAGCTTTGGTTGCCCACAGTGCTTGTGAGAATATCAAAAATTCAACTTGGGGAAGTTGAATTTTCCCCCATTCTCACCATTCCCCTAAGGGGACTTGGCAAATACTTTTCCACTCACTGATCAAATCACTCTGGGATTCATCAGGGCATCACCTGGACAAACCAACAAAATTTCACGTCCTATACAAAATTCCATGTACTTAAGGTGTTCAACCAACTGTCTACATAAGTTATATTAGGAGATGCACTAGTCAAAGTATAAATTTGTACCAAATAACATTTTTTTGCTTTAGTCTCACACATAAGGCCCCACATCATTCTTAAGTTTATCTTTGGGAAAAGCAAAGAAGAAAAAGAAAAGAGTAGCATACTCATTTGATTATCAGAAATCACCAACTGAATTTGTTCCTATAGTCCCATCCCTCAACCTCAATCTGAACAGTGTTCCTACTGTATTTTATTCTATTTAAATTCTACTCGCCCCATAGGGCTTAATTTATATTTTGTCTCTCCCAAGTGTTATAATCTTCACTGATGTATTTCTTCCTCCCACTGATAACTTGATTACTAAATTGTATTCCCTGATCATACACTGCCTTTTATTCATTAATGGTTTTGGTATGTAGAGTTCAACTCGCCTTCTAGATATAATATCTTAATTATCTTTATAATAATAATTATTATTGATAGCATGAATAATTGACACTGATCTTTGTTCCCTGCAACTTGTAGCCCAATTCCACATAAGTCTAAATAATCAAATTTTTGGGAAAAGATGAGGTTTTAAATTATTTATACAGAGTTCATTGAATATTTATCCCATAAGCAGATGAGTGGCAAGGTCAATGATTCTTTTTTGAGGCATACATGGAGTTCCAGGCACCGAATACTATTCTAGCAAGAGATCTCAAGTTGAAATACCCAACCCAAAGTGTTTGTTAATGATGGTGCTTTGTGTTGCCAAAAGCACTGAACTAAGGGTAAAAATAAAATTATCCCACTTTTATTCTTGTCTACTTAGGGGAAACTCAAAGAAAGTTCAGCAGATTTATAGAACAGAGCATTCTTTCTGGAAAGCAATGAAAGTAGGTGATTCAACAGAGATTTCCAAATCTGAGACTTGCCAATTTAAGTATAAAGTATAACTAGCTCACTAATTTATACTAACTGAATGACGATAAATATGAATTGTGAAAAGTAAGGAATATGTGAAATAATTAAAAGGCAAAGTGTTATCAGAAAATGCAACAGAGAGAGAACCCACTTTAGTGAGTGAGTCATGAACACTTTTCATTTTAGGATGTAAACAATGCTCCCAGAGTGACTGAAAACAGCTTGTTTTTTCAAGAGAGAACTCTTCTTTTATACAAGCCTACTTTGAATACATGCTCCTTTTATACATGCCTGTTGAATTCACTCCTCTTATGGATTTCTAAAACTGTAGCTGCACTTTACAGTTGGAAAGTACATTCTCATGTAACTCTGGCTTGACACCACAAATAGAGAAGTGTTGAGCCTGGCCCCAAAGCTGGGAGCCCAGCCAATTGCAGGTGGGTCAATCTCTAACCCTGATCCGAATTGGACCAGTTCCAAATTATACAGCTAGAATAAATGCATTTTAAGTTTTGTGTTTTTTTTTTTTTTTTTTTTTTAAATCTCAAGAGATATGTACTTACAGGGCAAAAATTACTGCCCTACTTCAGGATAGATTCCTTCAGTGCTAAGGGACAATGTTTAAGAGGAATTGGAGGCAGGAAAGATAACTCCATTGTAAAATTTATTTCTTAATTTTGTATTTCTTTAACTGGAAAGGTACAGACACAGACACATGTTTAAATAAATTATCATCTTTTTTGTTTATCTGGTGTGAGCAGATGAGTAGAATGAAATTGCTCTTTTGAAGTTATCCCAGAATCCTCCCTCCTGCCCCTTCCATCAGCTCTGCTCCCAGAGAGGAAAGTTTTTGCAGGAAATTAGATGCACTGTTATGTTTAAACCAATGCATTTAGCTTATGGCTATGCAGGTCCAATTAACTTCCCTAACAATATGAGCAGAATGAGGTTATTGGATTATGTTTCTAGCCAATTAGGGTGTTGTGGTTGGATACTCTCTCGTAAACTTATTTAAAGTTAACAAAACATGGTACTGAAGTAAACTTCATTGGAGCAGAAGTCTGCAGGGGAAATGGAAGAGAAACGTTGGGCATAAAGAACTTTAAAGAAATCTTATTACCAATACTATTGCATAGTTAAACAAACCATCTTTAATGGGTCGCAATATGGCAAATTGGAAGGAATGCAGCATTGAGAACCAGTAGCCCTAAATCCCAATGTCAAGGCTTTTGTGGCTGGTGAATTGCAAAGTTTTTGAACTACTTTTCCTAATCTGGAAAGTGGAAATAATAATCTGGTTGCTCCAAGAGTCGAATGGCATGGTGAATATAATATGCTTTGAAAAGTATAAATCATAATTTAGAGATTATAAAATAGAATTGAAACACTAGATCATTCTGAAAGTATTTTAAGAAACACAAAAAAAACTTGGTCTATGTAACACAAGTGTTCCCAGGAAAATATTTCTAAGCAGAAATTTTGTAAACCAGAGTTTAATTGAGCTGAAGATATATAATCATCCTTCTTCTGCCCCTGGCGTAATTGTATTGCAAGTGAGATTGAGGGTTTCTAAAAGGCAAAGCAATATAATTTCTTCAAGAGCATACTGATTCTCACAGTGATTGGGAGTCATTATCGGGAGGGGTAGAAGGGGCTGTTTAAGAAAACTGAAACCAAGTGACAAAAGTTTGCTTTGAGCCACTTCTTTGTAAAAGACTGAGTGAGTAACTGAGCACCAGTTGAAGAAACTCTTGATTTTGCCAATAATCATCTGGAGCTGCAGGTCAGCTCTTCCTGACAACTCTTCAAGGTAAATTTTATTATCCACAATTCACAGGTAGGGGAACTGAGGCTCAGGGAGATTTCCAGAAGGTGTCAATGGACACACCACTGGTGAGTGAAAGAGAAAGAGTTTGAGTCAAGTTCTACCTGGCAGCCCAAAGCTGTATTCTTTTGATGCCTTCACTGACCCAAGAAGCAGGCATTTTTCCTTCAGAGGGTCAGCCTTCCTCTTGGTGACTGTCTCCCGCTTGTCCCCATGCTTAATCCAAAGGCTTCTTCCTTGCCTGATCTCCCCGCCTTTGGAAAAACACCCCTAAGTTCTTAATACATACAAGAAGATCAGGAAGTTCCAGAAGCCTTCTTACAAACCTAACCAAATAATGGAAGTCAATAGGTAAAGCATTATTAATATTTGCTGAAATGTGATTTTTCTTCCAAAGTACTATGCTTATGAAGGAAATTCTCATGCCTTAATTTGGTCTCAAGAAAATCTAAAGAATGTAATTAGTGTACCAGATGTTTAATGACTCAAATAAGGTGAAAAACATTTCTTTAAATAATCCTGGATTGTACTTGTCAAGAACATTTGCCAAAACTCTCCTGATGACCTACTTGCAAGTGCTTGCCATCTCAGCAAAACCTTGGAATGATGGCATTCATGTGTGTCTTACCCAAGGTTTCTTGTCAGGCAGTCATTCAATTAAAGATTCAGCAACAGGTAGAGAGACTATGGCTCTCCCTTTTAAAGTTAATCATATACATTGCCTGCCTAGAGTGAGAATATATTAGTTTCCTAGGGTTGCTGTAACCAAGTACCACGAATGAGTGGCTTAAAATGATAGAAGTGTGTTGTCTCGCATACCTGGAGGCTGGAATTCTGAAATCAAGGTTCTCCCTCTGAACCCTGAAGGGCCGATCCTTCCTTGTCTGTTTCTAGCTTCTGGTGGTTGTTGACATTCCTTGACATTCCTTGGCTTGTAGATGTATTGCCCCAATCTCTGCCTCCATCTTCACATGACCTTCTCCCCTGGGTGTCTTTGTCTGCACATGACATTCTCCTCTCTGTCTGCATTTGTCATGTCTTTTCTCTGCTTATAAAGACACCAATCATAACGGAACAGGACCCACCTTGATTCATTATGATCTCACTTTAACTCGATTATATCTGCAAAGACCCTGTTTCCAAATAAGGTCACAGCTGCAGCTGTGAAGTCAATATATCTTTTGGGAGTATGCAGTTCAATCCACAGCAGGGAAGAAGTGTGTCTCGACAAGGAACCATAAGATTTGATACCTTACCATTTTCCCCTATGTAGAAATTCCACCTGGAATTTTATTATTTTTTTCCTGAGGCTTAAGCTGTGTATAGCATCATGCTTTGTTTGAACCAAGAGGGAAGAGATCCGTCTATTTCATCATGTGCTCTCCCTTTTTCAGGTGAAATTAGCTCTTCTTTCCAATGAGATGTCTCAGAAACAGAAGCTGCTTCAAGCTATTTCATGAAATTAGAGTGGTGGCTGATTTCTTTGATCTGTCAGCTATGACTGAGCTGCTGATTGAAATAAACAAGATGGGTGGTACTCTCTTGGAGAGCTCAGGTGGGCAGCCATCTCAGCAGAGAGAGGCTTTGTGAGTCAGGTTGATGACCACAACTGGCCTTGCTGGTCCAGGCTCTGATCTGATGCGCTCTCGGTTTCCACTGCTCGGCCTGACTGGTTGAGGAGGACAGCTCTCTGCATAGCAAGCCCGCCCTTTGGAAAGGCCCTGGGGAAAGCTTGGCTGGATTTTGGTGGCTCCTCTGAAGATCAGCATCCAGAGAGAAAATAAACAAGGCAAGAGTCACACGGTATCAGCAAAAGATGGGAGCCACCCAGGTGTTCTGGACAAAGATTTGTAACCATCTTATTTTGTTTTTATTTTTGCATGGGCAGGCTCCGGGAATCGAACCCGGGTCTCTGGCACAGCAGGCAAGAACTCTGCCACTGAGCCACCAGTGTACCACCCGATTTGTAACCATTTTAGATCAACATTTCATAATAAAATAATAATGATAATGTTATATTAGCCACAGTTTGGTGGGGGAGGGGCATACTATGTGCAGGGCGCTATGATAAGCGTACTATATCTCATGTAATCATCATCCCAGGAGGTGGACAGTATTACTGTCCCTTTTTCTTTCTTTCTTTTATTTGGATGAGGAAACTAAGGCTCACAACTACTAAAGTGGTTTTCCCAAAGCCATAATGATAAGATTTATGCCCAAATTTAAACTATGAAATGCTATAAAATATATATGAACAGGACCCACCTTGATTCATTATGATCTCACTTTAACTCGATTATATCTGCAAAGACCCTGTTTCCAAATAAGGTCACAGCTGCAGCTGTGAAGTCAATATATCTTTTGGGAGTATGCAGTTCAATCCACAGCAGGGAAGAAGTGTGTCTCGACAAGGAACCATAAGATTTGATACCTTACCATTTTCCCCTATGTAGAAATTCCACCTGGCATATAGGTCAACACACACAGAGCATATTTATATGCATTTATTTCTATGTCTCTGCCCTTCCTTCTATTAAATATCATGAGTTCACACTAATACCTCCAACTCCAATCCCACATCCTAGGGTATTTCCTGATCTTCCCACTTTCCATATTTGTAACTGCATAGATTTTGTACAGATTAAATGGAATGGGATACCTGTATCTCCTGGCACAGGGTCTGCACTCAGCAGCAGCCTTGCCACATGGTGTCTCCTGTGAATTGGAACATGGTGCCACTTCCTCAAGACAGCCACCGTGGCAGGTGGAGTGTGGGCTGGATTGCGGTGCCTCCTCAGCCCCGCAGCCAGGCATCTTTGCAGGGCTTAACCACAAGAGGAGCACGTGGCAGCCCTACACAGTAGATATTCAATAAGTGGCAAACTGCTTTTGTTCCAGTTCACGTTTTCAGGAAAGCAGGATAGGCATATTTAAAGAATTTGTGACTGATAGAAATGTTCCTGGGAGAATTTCTCATAACTAATAGGGGGGTGGGATGAGAAAAGGAAAGTGTCATCAAGGTGCTCAGTCTGGATGGGAAAACCAATGTCATCCAAAGTGTTGTCAATATTACTAATTGAAAGTGGTTTGACTAACCTATTATAGGTTATTTCTTTAGCCTAATGCCTGACTATCTGTCACCCTAAGCTCTGAAGCTGAAGCAGGTTGAAATAAAAACAAAACCTAGCCCTGTCTCCCAAGAGCTTGGCTACTAGCCAAGAAGTTGATCCACCTGTAATGCAGAGGACATAATTCAAAACGACATTGGAGGGAAGGAAAAAAAAACCCGCTAAATTTCATGTATGTGGACAGGGAAGTATGCTGACAGATTTATGAACTTCAACTTGTTAAACACTTCTCTGCTGAATTTTTTCGCTAGCTTCTCTTTGAAGAGAGGCAGACCAGTTCATCCTTGGGTCCTTTGGGTGATCTTTCCCCAGGACTCGACAGATTCTAAATCTGCCAGGGAGAAACCAATTAAACATGATTCTGTGTGACAGATGGCATCAGAAAGTGACAAGCTCCTCCTCCAATGGCATTTTCCATGGAGGACAGCAGGTGATTATGGTCACCATACTTGAGCTAGGAATGGGGTAGGGACATTGTATGCAGCCCGCACCCCTCATGGATGGGGGTGGATCTCTACTCAAAAACGAGTGACACAGGACTCCAGGCCACTGTGGCACCTGCTTCAGCCACTCTGTTCCCTTTTACCTTTTAATGGAAATGTAAGAACTGAGACCCATGTGGTCACTCACCTAGCAGGAGCTATCTGTACTCACCTAGCAGGAGCTAGGTAACAGTGTGCCTCAAGGGCCTACTAAGAAGTAAATATCACCCAGGAAACGAAGAAGGCAACATCCTTGTTCCCAGCACAGGCAGCCCCTGCCCATGTGCTTTCAAGGGTTTTGAAATTTTCAGGCTTGTGACGGCTTCAGTCTAACACACTCACTTGTGTGGCGAAGGCCACGTGAAAGCCAAGCCAGACAAGTCCCCCAAGGTTTATTTTCCAACCTCTGCTCCCCAGAGCAGGGCTTGGGAACCAGACCCCTATCAAGGAAAAGAGGAATGAGCTCTCTGTGAGGTGAATCTGTAAGACTTTACCTCCTAAGGAGTGATGGGGCGGGGATTCCAGCTAATTCTCTGTCAGGATTAACCTTGTGCAGGCCCAGTGGGTGGGACCTTTGCTGACCAGCACGCTCAGGCTCTGCCACCCACACCCACACCCGTGTGTCCTCCACCCAGGTGGGCCTCCGAGGTTAAATGTAGTCTTAGAATGAAACAGACAAGTTTGAACTCATTTTCCCCACTTACAGCTGTGACACATGGGGCAAATCATTTACCGAATCTTCACTCTTTAATAAAATGAGATCAACGCATTTGTTGTGTATATTTATGTGTTGTGTTGTGGGGAAGATTAAATGGGATGATATGGGAACAGTTTGGCATAGGGCCTGAACCTTATGATACCTGGTAACTGTTGTTGCTTTGACTTAATTTCTATCATTTGAGACTCATTTCTCTAGCGGAGCCATCTGAGTGGGGTGCCCCATACTGAGTTACCGACATCCAGCGGGTTTCTTACATTGAGGTGTGATGTGGGAAGCTGGAGAGGCCGGAGGTGAGAGTGCAGAGGAAGTGGTAAGTAAAGGTGGTTAAACTTTGCAGAATTGTCCAAACCTCAGAGAGATCATATTTGTTTTTGAAGAAAATAGCAGGTCCCTTGCTAGATGTTACTCAGTATCACCCATGTGTAGTACAGATAGCAATACCCAAAGCCCCCTGTCCTGCTGCTAAGATACAGGGAAGAAGGAGTGAGATTATAAAATAAAGAAAACTCAGAATTTGATTGTAAATGGGAGGGCCACAGAGTTGAGACTCAGGCAATCACTCTAGAGGCGGAAAAAAAAAAAAAAAGATAGGGAAAGAGGGAAGGGAAGACAGAGAGCAATTTTCTGGCTTTTAACTCAGCAACAAGGCAATTTGTGCACAGAGGTTTTCTAAACAGGCCTTCCTTATATGAAACTAAACTGTAGATAATTATTTTCAAAACCCAACACTGATTCCCTCAGCTTGCAAGACTGAGGAGCTCTGAAACAAACTAAGGCCCAGTAATTGCAAGTACATAGTGTAGGTAGGGTCAGGGCCCTGGCTTTGAACATTAGTTGGAGCAGTGACTTGCTGTGTGGACTGGTCGTCAGCTCTCTGTAAAATGTGAATAATGATAATAGCAAAAATAATAATGATAGCTATCTCAGAGGAGACAGATACCTTATTGTGAGGAATAAATGTGCATATGCAAATACGTAGCTAAGTGCTTGATGTCCAAGCACTCAATAAACGCTTTTTTTCTTTATTTCCATCCTTGTGATCACTATCATCATATGCACCAGCTACCCATTAAATAGGAAATGGAGGTGTTAGAAATGGTCTTTCAGGAAATCAGGTCTACCCCAATGATCCCACATAAACCTGCAGCCAGAGTTTGTCATTTAAAACTTAGGTATTTTCAGACTAAATCTGTTTAAAGGCATTGAACAACATGGAAATAGAGTCAAGAAAAGAATTTGCAGCCAGAAACAGAGAAGCTGCCCCACGCAGAAGGTTATCAACTGTTAAACAATACCGGGGCATCATTAAACTCTCCATGAACAGAGAGAACTGAATTTCATGTTTCCAATCCCCTCAATCCTGCAGAAGCCTTTGGAGTGGGAGAGATGCAGATTTAGGATTCTCAGCAGGGGAGGCAAGTGTTCCATGAATAAATAAACCACCAAACCACATAGGCAGCTGCAGGCTTTCATGACCATTAATTTTACTTAGCATCACAAATGTTTAAATGCTGCAAATACATACAAGCATGACAAACAGGAGAGCACAAAATGACCATTAGGGTTATAATATATGTGTGAATAAGTCATCAAACACTCTGTGCAAATAAAGGGCCACATAAATACAAAATATTTCCACTTCTTATTACTACTAATAATGTGTCATCTGGTCGAAGCTGTTCCTTAAGCACTTCGTGTTCTCTGCTGGAGTCAAGTCATTAATCCCACTTATATTAGTTAATGGGAAGCCCTGATTCTAAACTGCATTCTTGAGAAGATGTATTGGAATTATAGGTAAAGGGAGAGCCCTTTTCCCTGCGTAAATGTAATGTTGCTCTCTCATGTTACACTTTTTACCTCTGAACTGTACAGTGAATACTGAATAATATCTTGGAAAGAAGTGGCTATTATAGCTCCTTGGTGGTTCTGAGTTGGATGAGCTTGCATTGCCAGTGTCTCAGAACAACCCTGGTTCATTAAAAAGTTTCCTTTCTACAGCATTCACAGCCCAATCAGTCCATGCAACCATGCTTTTCTGTGTGCCAGTGAAATGGGAAAGAGAGGGAGGAAGTTCAATGATGCTCCTCTGAAACTCTGCAAGGCGATCCATTATTAACCTGTGACCCTTTTTCAAAATAGGAAGCATTAAAGCAAGGTGCCCAGGTATGGGCTGCAGGGCCAGGCAGAGCTGGCTGGCATCTCCAGCCACCATCGTCTGAATCATTGTCGGTGAAGTTACCCAACAGCTTTCAGACCAAGTTGTTTCATCTTTAAAATGGGTAAAATAGTACCAATTATTCTTAGGTTTACTAAGGGAATTATTTATCATTATTAGAAAAGAAAAAAGAAAGAAAGAAAGGAGGAAAGAAAGAAAGAGAAAAGTAAAGAAAATAAAATGAATGAAAACTCCCTGACATCATCTCTGCTCAGAAGGCCTGCGAAAGGACAGGCTGGAAGAACCCTTCCCAAAACCCTGGGGGCTTTCCTGTGAGATCCTGTCCTTGTTCTCTGGCCCTGAAAGGTTTAGGAGCAAGAAGGTCCTGACCCTGAGAAGGAGCAGGAAGCTTCCCTCCAGAACATGGTCAGGAGTCGCTCAAGCAGGAGTGACGGCACATTTTTTGAACTGATGGGAGTGATGGTGCATGTGGCGTGAGCATGCTTAAAAATGCTTAATCCCCCTAAAAGAGGGAGCTACTGAGTCTGTCTTGTGATTGTGCTCCTAGGAGAGGACATCTTGATTAAACCAATTTGTTCTTGTCCTGAGATTAGAAGCATAAGTAGAGGAAAGAGTTTCCAGCGAAGGAGGCTCATGCAGTTTATGTGACTGTCAACCACTTGGTCACACACATCTTCAGACCCTCTATGGAAAGCCCTCTAGTTCTAGTTGGAAGCTGCTGGGATTCTTCTTTTGGTATCACTAGGAAGCAACTTTAGAGGTGGCTTCTCTCCAGACTGTGGGCCCAGAGTGTGGTAGAATGCAGTGACTATGTTTTGTCCCCAGCAAGACTGTCTAGCCCTAGGCTCAATGTGTTGGTAAACCCAAACCAGGAAGCCTGAACCTGGTTTTGCAGCCACATGTTCAAGTATAAATAAATAAGATTACCATACAAATTATTGTTTAGATAGGTTCATTGCTAAGAGTGAAAGAAAGCACTGGTATTAATTATGCCAAGGCAGTAGGCATGAGCTGGGATGATTCTGGGAAAACTGAGATGTATTATGATCCTGAGTTTAAGACATGCTGTCTAAACAGAGATTAAATTTGGTTAAGGCCACAATGAGTGACCCCTTATAAATAGCAGGATATGGCTTCTCCATTGATTAACCAGAATCAACGGAATTTTTAGAAACTGCCTTGACATCCCACCCCCATTTCCCTAACCCCTGCCAAGCAGTGACTTCTTAAAATAAAACTTACCCAAATTATAAAATATAAGCAATGCATAAAAGTACCCCCCAAAAGCAAAAATAAAAATTCAAAATATCACATATAACATATGAACTACACAAGATTTACCATTTTAACCACTATCATGTTATAATTCAGTGGTATTAATCACAGCCACAATATTGTGCTATCAACCATCTTCTATTACCAAAATTTTTCATCACCCCAAATAGAAAATGTACCATCAAGTGATAACTCCCCATTCCCACCCCGTTACCCCCACCCAGACCCTGGTAACCTGTAATTTACTCCCTACGCCTTTATTATCCTAGGCATTTCATATACGGGAGATCATGCAATATTTGTCCTTTTGTGTCTGGCTTATTTCAATTAGCATAATATTTTCAAGGTTCATTCATGTCATAGTGTGTATAAGAACTTCATTTCTTTTTATGGCTGAATATTGTCCTATTGTATGTTTATACAACATTTTGTTTATTCATTCATCTCTTAATAGATACCAGATTTGTTTTTACCTTTTAGCTATTGTGAATAATGCTCTTATGGTGTACGAGTATCTTTTTGAGTCACTATTTTCAGTTCTTTTGGAAATATACCTAGGAGTGGAATTGATGGATCATATGGTAATTCTATTTTTAACTTTTTGAGGAACTGCCAGTCTGTTGTCCACAACAGCTATACTACTTTATATTCCCATCAACAATGTATAAAAGAGTTTCAATTTCTCCTCCTCATCTCCAGCACTTACTATTTTATTATTTTTTAAAGTTACAATCACTCTAGCAGGTGTGAAGTGGTCTATCACTGTGGTTTAGATTTGCATTTCTCTAATGACTAATGACATTGAGCACCTTTCCATATGCTTATTAGCTATTGGTATCTGCTTTGAAGAAACATCAACTCAAGTCTTTTGCCTATTTTTAGCGGCACTTTTTTTTTGGTGGTTGTTGATTTGTAGAAGTTCTTTATATATTCTAGACATTAATCCCTTATCAGGTGTATGATTTGGAAATATTTTTTCCCTTTTTGTTGGTTGTATTTTCCTTCCTTTGATAGTGTTCTTTGATATTCCAAAGTTTAACATTTTAATGAAGTCCAATTTATTTACTTCTCTATGTTGCTGTGCTTTTGGTGTCATATTGAAAAAAAAATTACCCAATCCAAAACCATGAATAGTTGCCCCTGTATTCTTCTAAAATTCTAAGAATTTTATCATTTAGCTCTTAAATTTAGGAATTTGATTCTATTTTAGTCAACTTTTTGTAAGTAGTGTAAGGTAAGGTACAATTTCATTCTTTTGCTTGTGTGTATCATTTTCCCAAGAGCATTTGTACAAGAGACTGTTCTTTCCCCATTGAATGGTCTTGGCACCCTTATTGAAAATCAATTGACCACAGATGTGAGACTTTATTTCTGGACTCTCAATTCTATTACATTGGTTATATGTCTATCCTTATGCAGGATAATAAAAACCATGCTGCTTTGATTTCTGTAGGTTTGTAGTATGTTTTGAAATCAGGAAGTGTGAATGTCTCATTTTGTTCTTCTTCTTCAGGATTATTTTTAACTTTTCTGGGTCCCTTGAAATTCTATAAGACTCTTAGGATGGGCTTTTACATTTCTGCAAAAACACTGCTGGGATTATCATAGGGATTACATTGAATCTCTTCATCATTTTGGAGAGTATGATACTGTCATCTTAACAGTATCATGTCCCATGGATGGACAAAGTGGGATGTGATCTTGACCCAGTCACTTAACCTTCTTGAGTCTCAGTTTCCACAGCTTTCAAATGAGAATAATCTAGAATCTATTTCCTTAGGTTACTGTGAGAATTAAACAAGGAAGCCTGGAAAAATATTAATACATGTTAATATTCTTATAAGCACTCAATAAATGCCCACTAAATATATTTTCATAAAGAGGTTTGGTGGAAGAAAGTGCAGGCAGGGGCCACTTTCTGGGATGGACAGGCCTGAATGGAGTTGGATAATGGTGAGTGAAGGGCAGCCTTAGAATGGCAACTTCCTCCTTTGCCAGCCCTGCTGACCTCATTCATATTTAATACTCATAATATACTCATCAGTGCAAAATACCGAATGTATCAGAGAACATTCATTAGTGTGACATGGAAGTATGAACTTGCCCTTTGGACTCAAAGAGCTGTAGATATGAATCCAGGTTCTTCTTTGAGTGGGCCATGTGACTGTGTGACCATGGGCCAATGGCAATAATGATAGCTTCATAGAGTTGCAGGGAGGAGTAAATGAAATTGTCTTTGAGATGCTTCTCCTAATGGATCTTTTACTAGGAGTCAGTACTTAGGAAACCGTAGCTGTTAGTGCTCCTATTCCTATTGGTTCCTGCCTTCGAGGAGGTTGCAGTGTAGCTGGATGGACACAGGAATTAGATAAGCCAAGGATAGAAAATGGGAAATCAGTAAAGTCCAAAAGTATTGATTCCCTCAGTTAATACACATTAACCTAGCACCCATATGTGCCAGGCAAGGGGATACAGCAGTGAATAAATATGGTTCCTGCCCTCATTACACTCACAGTCCATGCACAGGGCTCCCCATCTCCTTCCACTGCTGAAGCCCTGTGCTGCTCCAGATCTGGTCTGAGTGTGGCATCTTCTCTCCAGAAACATCCATTTCTCAAATAGGCAAGAAGAAAGCTCACTGTCTTATTTTTTCATGCCCCTTCTGGGCCTTGGCTAATATTATTCATAGTAACTTGCAGAAGTTACTATGCAAATTCAAACTTCCAGTTGCTCTTGGAGGAATCTTTAACTCTGGGGGGATTGATGGGCAGGTTATAGGACCTATCCCACAAACTGGGCTGTCAGGTAATGAGGTATGCCTTTGCCGAGGAATTTTCCTGGACACCATCTCACTTAAGGCACATTTCCTGAGGAGCCTGTGATATGGTCACCTCTTTCGGTTGGGATTTATTAGATGCCCTCTGGTTTTGGTGAAGGAAAATGGCTTGGAGTTCTTCTTCCCCTTTAGACACTTCTGACTGCATTTTGAGGCAGTGTCCATTTCATAAACAACAAGATCTGGTGAGTCGGTTTTGGTCCTCTGTTAAGCAAGCATTGAGTGGGGACTCAGGAGTGCAAGAGGCTCCTAAACACCTATAAAAGATGAAGGGTGAGGAAGCAGGGAAAGCATTCAGAGTCTGTGGTAATATCATAGCTGTGAAATGAAAGGGGGAGGAAGTAAGATTGGACAGAAGGATTCTGCAGTGTAGATCTGGCAGAGTCTTGGCCAACTCAATGGGGGAGCTCTTGAAAATGGATTGCTGGTAAGAGGAATCTGTGTTGGGCAGAAAAACCAGATCTTTGCACCCCTACCTTGCGCAACTTCTTGGACACTGCAGGGAGTCTTAATTGTGTGCAGCTGGAAGCTCTTGGCTCACTGTGCTCCTCATAGTCAAATAGAAAGTTCTTTCTTAAAACTGCCTCCATGGCTGAAAATCTAGACGCCGAGCTGGAATTAGTAGTCCCAACTCTATGTTGTGTAGCTGAACCATCAACCCCAACTGAGCTTTAGTTTCCTCAGCTATAAAAAGGGCTATCCTCCTGAGAATCTCATTAGGGTCAAATGATAAAAGCAGGATGTGAAAATATTTTGACTTGGAAGTTATAAAAAGGGGAAAATGTATGAGGGATATGTTTAACATGAGAAGGTTGAATATGACCATAAACAAATAAAAGTAATAAAATTATTGAAGTTCTGTTCTCTTTGTCATTTATGCCTCCCCTGTATTAATATTCTCTGCATAACTTTTTTTTAATACAAACTTTGATGAAATATCAGAGATCATGTTTTTGGTGAGTTTATTCACATATACCATGTATCTGAAAATGTAGTCCCCAAATGCCCGAGTCAGAATCTCCTGGAGCACTCATACTTTGAGTGGTGATTCCTCAACTATACTCCAGACCTGCACCAGAATCTCTGGAGGAAAAGTTCAGGAATCTGCATTTGAAAGAATTCCTCTAATGTATCTTCTCTGAACTTCAGTCTGAGAGACCCTGCAACTGCTTCATTTTCAGAAAGAAACATGACCACCAAGATTTATAAATAACTAAAGGAGATATGGGTTATAGAGGTATCAGTCAAGCATTACTAATGTTTCTGGATAATGTGAGGCTGGTCACACTGGGCTAGAGGATGCTGATGCTTATATTGGAATAAAACGTCATTAAATCCAAGCATGGAAAATTTGGCATCCAGTCACTGCAGCCAGGATTCCTACTATGGAAAGTAATGGGAATGCTTTTGATATTAAAGATTAGGAATGGATTTCTAACATTTGCTGGGCTTAGCTCAGCAGGTGACAGTGTGTGCGTGTGTGTGCATGTGGTGGGCTTCCATGTGTTTCACTGGGATAGAGTCAAGGTTAATAGTGTAAGATGGGAGCCCAACGTTTGGCCTGGCAAAAACATCCTGGGTGCCTTGTATCTGCAGAATCAGGACCAACCTGGGGGCTGAGAGCTGAGCACTTGGCACTGAGTCTTTGATCCTAGAGTCTTAGGATCACAGATCCTAAGACTTTAGCTAATTGTTACCAACTATTGGCAAGTTTTGAATTTCGCTGTTTCCTTTTCTTTATCTGTAAATTAGTGACAATAATAGCACCTTCCTTATTGAGTTGCTGTGACTAAATGAAATGGTGCATAACACTTGCTTAATATAATACCTGGCACAGAACAAGAGCTTGATAGATGTAAGCCATTGAGGAAAGTGGGAACTTAGGCCATATATTCATTTTTTGGTCTTGAATGGAGAACAGTCCAGTGAGAGTCTATAAATTCTTGGCATTATGTTTAAAATGCATGCATGTATAAATAACTATACAGTTCAACTTGGAAACATGTCTGGAAACATATGGAGGAGGTATTACCCCTTGGTTTCTGGTAGATCATTTTGGAAAGACGGAAAACATTTCCATGGAACTCAGGGAGGTGACTCCACCTCTCTTTACTGCCACTGAACTAAGAAAGTTGATAAGGGTAATTAACTGTTTTGTGTCCAAAGCATCTGAATTACTCTATATCAGAGGTTTCAAAACCAGAAGATAAAGGTCATCATCATTATCAACAGCAAAACACATTTATTAAGTCCTTTCCATGTACCAGGTACAGGGTTAATACTCTCAAAAATATTTTCTCATTTTTTTTTACAAAGCGATCTCATTTTTAAGTGAGGAAACTGGGCTAGGTAGGTCAAGTCACTTTTTCAAGACCACGCCAAATTGGGGTTTGAACCCATATTTATCCAACACCAAATCCTATATTTTTAAACCATAATGGTTCACTTTCTTTCACAAGTAAGAGCACGTGTGTGCACACATGCACCTTCACTGTGACACGGTTGAGAGAGAAAAAAGGCAAAGAGGTACCAGTGATAAACATGGAGGTTAAAGAAGGAGGCAACTCTTGAATTATTGATCACGACATGGAATGACAATTGTCACCCTTTTATTAGGTAAGAGTCGATTTAAAATAGAACATTTGCTAGAAAGTATCAGTCCTTTGCTCTGTAGGCAGTGCTCGGGAAACTGGCCAGTGCTGGCTTCTCTGCTTCCTTCTGCCAGGAGGGCTGGGTAAGGGGGACAGTCCATCATGGTAACAGCGTCTTTGTCATTGAGAACATCCAAGCTCAATGCAGCCAACATGTCCCTGGAGGCACAAGTTCTGCTGCAGGACAACAGTCAGCTTTTCCTGAGAGTAAAGAGCAAGGATTAGCTGCTCCTAAAGAGATTGAATGAATTAGAGCCACTCAGCAGGCCCCACGATGTCTGGAAGCTTCCGCCTTCAGAGCCTCTGTGTTGAGAATCAGGGTCCAGCCTCATGAACAACTCAAGTCCCTGCTTAGTATATCCTGCTCACTGGCATTTTATGAAATGCTTAATATGCTGACTATATAATAATGCCTTCAAATATTTAAAATTTAATTGAGAATGAGAATGAAGAATCTCATTCCCACTTCTGTCTCTCCTCCATCAAGTTTACGCTGTCCTCTCTTAGGTAACTACTTTTTTTAGTACAGTTGTAAAAATGTATTTCTTTGGGTTTTTTAGAGTATAAGTAAAATATGCACAGATATGTTTCTTTTTGTCCTCAGAAAATGGCACGCCACACTGAATCTTTTTCTCCAATTAGCAGCAAGTTTTAGAGAACTTAATTTTTTTAAGAACATGGACAGCTTACTTGTTCTTTTTTATAGGCACCTAATGTTTCATTGTATGGATACACAATAATTTATTCTATCAGTTTCCCATTGAACATTTGTGTCGTTGTCATTCTTTTGCTATTCAAAGAATGCTGAGGGAACTACTTGTACACATGCCATTTCAAACTTGTACTTCTGAGGGAAAGTTTCCAGAGCTCAGTTGCTGGTTAAATGGTATGTACGATCATCATTTAGAAAAATATTGACATTCAAATGGGTATTCTGAGAACCTGAACCAGAATTTAAATACTCATGTTCAAAAGATGGTTGCGATGCAGTAGGTCATATGTGTCTCTTTAATTTTTTAAGGGAAGAAGTTCTTTGTTTGAAGGTCTGTTCCCAGCCTTGGATACAGAGTTCTCTCATTTCTTAGGAATTGAGAGAATTCATGACGAGTTTAGTCCTAACGGCTCTGGACATCACACCTCCCTACTCAGACATCGTCAAAAGGTCCCTGGCCATAGTCTAGAAATCAAGGCCATTCACTCCCAGACTCTGATGGACATTTCCACTGCTGGGCTCTCCAACAACCTTACACACAGTTGGTGCTCAATAAATATTTGTGGTGCCTCTCAGCGACTACCCTTCAAAGCTCTCAGTTTGGCTCCCCATTCTTTGTACAGAGAGGCTGCAGCAGCAATTTCCCTTAGTGGTAACTTCCTATGACTGTTTCTGCGAAGCCCTAAGTATTTCTCACTTCCTCAGACACCTTCAGCCATTGGGTCCTCCGAAGCTGCAAGGCCCCGTTTTTCTTCCTTTTGGAAAGTTGCTCATAGCAGCTCCAGAGAGGTCCCACTGATAATGCATATTGTGCTACAATTTATCTTTGAAAACTCTGGTATGAAGCCTCTTGCCCTCTGTGTCTCTCAGTTCCCTTTTATTTCACCTCGAGAAGGACTGAGAGCATGGTCCCCACTTTGATGTGAGATGAACTCTCTTATCACCAAAGGACCTTTCCCTTCCTCTCAAGGTTGCAGTGAATGTCCTATATATTTTCTGCTTTTAAACCGAGTTGGCAAACTTAGTGACAGTCCCAAATGAGGCATCATAAGTTCCTTTTTTTCACAGAAGGTCCTGAAAATCAAGTCTAAAAGTCATTCTTTTGACTTCATCAGACATGCACACTAAATTATATGGTGGCTCTGCGCTTTAGAGGGAGGAGGTGATGAAATCAATATGCTCATATATCAATGTCCTCAAAGTGTGGTGCAGGCATCAGAACATCAGAGCCATCTGGATGATTTTGACGTTAACTAAATTTGAGAAACATTGATCTAATTATTGGAGGTGACTGATGAGAATCCCAGGAAAGGGAGAGGGGCTAGGATTCAGGATCTACAAATCCTCCCTCCACCCCGCCCCCGGCAGCATACTAGATTATCCTTGTGGAAGCTATCAGTCAACTCAAACGTGCTTGAAGAATGGAGCCCAGCAAATCTCTTGACCTACCAACTATGTAAACCAGGGATGCTTAATCTGGGTTCTGTGGATGCATCAAAACGTGTCTGTGTCAATCCTCAGTTGTTTGTGTTTGGATATCAGTTAGGGCTGTGCCTGGTGAAAGTGTCAGAAAAACTAACTCAAATTAGTTGAAGCCAAAAATGAATTTTATTTACTTCCACAAAAGAAAGTTTTAAGATCCAGGCATAGCTGGATCTAGAGACTGCTGACTCAGCTTTCCTGAGCCATTGGCTTCACTGTTTCCCATCTTTACCACGATGGTCCCAGCAGCTCCATCTTAAAATCTCCTGACTTCATGTCCAGAAGAAGGGTCTCCCCTGCACAGCAGCTTCAGATGGCCAACTCCTGAATGCATCCCTCTGGCCAGATGGAATTTCTATTCCCCCTAATATTTTCTTTCTCTCACACCTACTCATCTCTCTCTCCTTCTTTCTCCAATGTACTGTCTTTCTCAAGGACTGAGAGCAAGAGAGAAATAGGTTTTGAAAAGGAAATTCTTGTTGCCATTATAAAAAATGGCAATAAATGTTGTACAGGCAAAACAACAGGTTTCATCATCATTTATATGTTAAAAAAAAAACAAACCTGATTATAACCAATATAAGGCAGTGGTCTTTTATATAGTTCAAAGGTGCTTGTGAAATGTCACAAATTCTGAATTTGGAGTCAAAGGCCAGTATTTTTGTACCTACATCTGATTAAGACCCTTCAGGGGATTCAGTTTTCTTGTCTATTGAACAGAAGTTATGCCTACCTTGAAAAGATATCAATTATACTTCCCCTTTTCAAGCAGCCTCTTCATCTGAATTACTCATTCAGTGCCTGTCTTCCATCACATTGTAAAACTGATGAGGGCAGAACCCATGACTGTCTCATTCATTGCTGTATTCCCAGTGCCCCAGAGAGAACTCTATATAGCATATGCTCAATAAATACTTTGAAAAATGAATGAAATGAATGAATACATGGTACAAATAGAATTGGAGGAAAAGTTAATAAACCAGACTTCTGCTATCTCTGGGTCTATAATGGGAAATCAGATTGTGTGCTGAAGAGAAGGTCAGGAAACCCAGATTCTGGACCCAGCTCTGCTGTGTATGAGGGTCATGACTTTAGATAATCATCAAAGCTCTCTGAGTCTCAATGTTTTCTTCTGTAGAGTATAAAAGTTAAAGTTGACGATCTCTAAAATTCATTCAAAACACAATTCCACCAGTTAAAATCTATGGTGGACAAGAGGATAACCCTGAGGCATGATGAATTCGTATATTAAAATCTTAATATAGAATGATGACTCTAGACTAGACACACAGACCACGGTGATGAATTCTCACCTTGGCGATCATGTCTTTCATCTTTCCTTTCTTTCCCTTCTGTTCTTTCACACATTCAAATAACTACAGACCACTTGTCCTGTGTGGTCAGGCTCTATTGGTAACCCAAAATTAATCAAATCAATTAAAATTTTTAACTCAATTAAGCACCTTCAACTCTGAACCCAGAGTTTATAGCTTTGATGACAATTATAGCTCAGCTATCAAAGATCTAACATGTGTTATTACATAAAGTTAGTAAAAGAAGTTCTTTTCTGATCTTGATATATTATGGAAATGACAGAGGCTAACCCACCCAGCATGTAAGTCTCCTGGACTAGAAATATGACCTGAAAAAGATAGCCAAACTCCCATTGGAGAGGGACTCTTTTAAAAGCTCTCTTCTACATTGTGACTTTCCAGCTAGATCAACTGAGTTGCACTTACTTTCCCAAAGGATTTCTACCATGAATCAATGCCATCCTTGTCAATCAACTTCCCTGATGATAATTTGAGAAAGGGTGAAAACAAGTCTTCAGACAATATACTTTATATCTCTTTTACTTAAGATCTGCTGGTACTGGAGCTTTCACAGGCTGGTTTATTAGTTCAATCCATTAAGAGAACAACAATCAAAATAAATACCCCAGGCATAAGCATCACAAGAGCCAGGAAATGGATGACTGCTGGCACTCATTTATAATATAATAAATAGTATTCCAGCATGCTGAAAGCTTTTGACCTTAAGCATGAGAAAGTTGATGACTTTATAATGGAGTTTTCTTTATTAACTTTTTCTTTCTGCTACAAAACTGCCGATGGTTTTTAAAATCTCTGGTTCTCTTACAGTTGCTCTGCAACATTCAATTCTCAATTTCAAAACCAGGGTCCACTTTGGATGATGCTTGGTTCATTGTATTGGCACTCACAGATGCAGTAAGCAGGAGGCTCTCAAGGAGTGAACAAAATGCAGTACTCAAATGCTTGATCCTGCTCCCTGCAGTCACCTCTTACCTGAGGTACACTGATTTGGCTCCAACTCTCTAAGAATTTAGCTTGTTGATAAAATCTCTTAGATATATGGCATACGAACTAAAAGATTTTTAGTCATATAGAATCAAATTGTACAGAGAAGATAGGATTTAACAAATGAACATGAATGCTGAATCATTAAATTGATAGCTCTTTTAGTCTCCAATATCTTAGAGCAGCTAGAAGTAAAAACCTAAAATTGTGGAATTGTAACCCATGTCAAACTCTGAAATGTGTTCTACAACTAATTGTGGTGCTGTGCTTTGAAATTTATTGCTTTTTTGGATGTATGTTAATTTTCACAAAAAGGAAAAAAAAGTCAATTGTAATGATAAAAAAAAATTAAGCCTTCTAGCCTCCTGTATTCTGGAGCAGCTAGAAGGAAAAAAACTTGAGTGGATCATATGGTAGCCCATGACAAACTCTAGGATCTGTCTTGTAATCACTTGTTGAAGAGTGCTTTGAAAACTATTGCTTGTTTATTTCTTTGCTTTGTATGCATCTCATACTATACAATAAAAAAGTTAAAGGAAAAAAAAGGACCAAGTGTCATTCCGTCACTCCATAGATATGAAATTTAGGGCACTCACCTAAGTTCTCCAAGCTTTCGTTTCTTATTCTGTAAAAGATAAGTGACAATAGCATCTACATCTTAGGGTTGTGGTGATTATCAAATAACCTAAGACTTGTAGAAGGCACACCTCTGTGCTCTGGCTCCATGCAAAACTAGCCCCTGTCCAGCAACTCCTGATGTTCTATCAAGTCTCAGAAAACAGTAGTCTTTAAAAATCCCTTACCTCATAGAAACTATAGAGGCTGAGCCACACAAAGAAACTCTAGACTCATCAAATTAGAAGTATTGATCTGTTTACCAGGATTGAAGGAAAAAACACACTCTTTAAAAATGTCCAATAGACCAAAAAGCACATACTGTTGACAGAAAGATGTAAGGACTTTGTTTTTGTGATGAAGAGATGAGAACGGATGTCAGCTTAGCATCAAGAGCATCTTTGCCCATTAACCAATTTATATGCAGTTTGAAAAGTACAAAATGTTATGGCTGAAAAATATACTGAGTAATGCATCTGACCACCACCAAGGAGTGATTTTTAAATGTCAGTCCAGTGGTGGACTAGATACAGCAGATAAGGGAGAGAGAGGGGTCAAGGATGACCTCTGGGATTCTTTACAACTCTATTGCAGTGCCCTTTCTCAAGACATGGAGGAGGACCTGCTTGGGAAAATGACTTAAAGTTTACTTCTGAGAGTCACTGGATTTTAAGCTCGGAATTAGAGATAATGAGTAGACAATATGGACCTCAGAAGAGTGTTTGGGGCTGGAAATTTAAATCTAGGAGTTCCACGAAGATAAAATTACCTGCAGAATACAGATTGGGTAGAGGGCTTATGCTTTCTTGGTAGAGGGGGCATATCCTGCCTCCCGGCTTTGGAGCAGCCTGCTAATGTCAGCCTGCCCACAGGAAACCCCCTGTCGCAACACAGGGGCATGAACTGTTTCCACGTATCATGTAACTTACTAGATACCAGGCACATTTTAAGCATTCTAGCTACATTGCTTGTTTACTCCCAGTGTCAGTCTGATAGGTGGATATTATTATCTCCATTGTATGGTTCTGGACAGAGAAGTGATTTTTCTCAGTGTGTTGTGGGTGATCTGCAGATTTGACTGTCAACATCTTATTGCACACATTCTTTGTCTGAGGTAATCCTGGTGTAGCTAATTTGCTAGGAGGCATGGAGGTGGGCATGCCACATGGAGTAGGCGTGCTACTAGTGGACATGGTAGGTTCCTTTGCAGCTTGCAATCTTTGGCTTCCATGGTGCCTAGTAGAGACTGCTGCAATCAAAAGACCTCACAGAAAAACATACCAAGACATCCCATGATAGGACTCGCAGATTCTGTTGAAGATGGTCAAAGTGGAAGGCAGAATTCTGTTTTGGGTGGGAGAACATCCTCCAAGCACCAGACAGGGCACCTGGGTGAGAGAGTAGATCCACACCTGCATGCATTCTATATAGCACACAGGAGGAAGTCCAACTGTTATTTGCATTTTAGAGGCCAAGGATGGGTCAATTCCCATGATCAGGGAAGGGAGCATAAATCAGATATATGCGATGAGACATTCGCTAGGCAATCATGAAGCGGGTGATCTCGGAACTTCACCTGGAGAGCACCAGCTTGGGGAGGAAATCTGATCCCCTGAATGGTCAAAAGGCTAGAACAATCATTTAAAATTGTTAGTGAGTGAACTTCATTATTTCTAATTGCTCTGGGTCAGCTGGGCTGCCTTTCCTGAATTTTGGTCCATTGTGCCCAATTACAACCTCACTTTTGCAAAAACCCTTCTTCCTTCTTTCTAGCTGACAACCTTTTATTGTTGTTGTTTGAGCATCACTATGTTTGTACTCTTACTTTTGGAGCCCAGACATTTTTGGTGTGGCTGAAGGTATTGTGCATACGCACATACTTATATATACAACTCTACACTGAGTGACCTTCCCTTCATTTCCTGTTAGATATCACATTTATGGAGAAAAGGAAAACCTGGGAATACCATGAGACACTACCAGGTTGATTTCCAGCATGAGACTGAATCACGTGTGAAAGCCACAATACTGTGCAAGTCATCCTGGAAGGGGCTAAAGAGGTGGAATCAGCAGGGGGTGTTGTTGGTGGTGGTGGTGTTGGTGTTGGTGATGGTATGGTGGGGTGGAGAGAGCATGGGCTCCCAGTCAGATAAAATTAAGGTTGAATCCTGCTCTACCATTTGCTGGCTGAGTAGCCATAGCAGGCTAGGGTTTCAGAGTTATTTTTCTGCTTTATAAAGTTTGCCATACCAGTATATCTACCTTGAAGGGGATTTCCAAGGAATAAGGAAAAAATATCCAAGAATGCACTAAGCACAATGCCTGGCACAGAGTAGGCCCAAAGCAAAATCCACGGGCCAAGTTTGCAGATAGCATTAAAAGTCTTTTAGTTTCCAATGTTGAACATGTTTAATGTTGGGCCAGGCCCACAGGAGACACATCTTCCTTCTCTAAGCCCATAGGTTCAGACCAACCTTCAGCATACAATCTCCTTATGCAGGGTCTGTTCCCCTCTGTGTCTTACCTGGAACCTGGCATGTTGCAGGAGACCCTATGCCTACCCCTTTGGCCACCCCACACAGAAAGCTTTATATCGGCAAAGACTGGATCCATTTTGTTCCAGGCTTCCTGCCTGGCACCAAGCACGGTGTTAGGACTGTGGTTGTTTAGTATTGGTGGAATGAAGGTACACAGCTAAGTGCACTGGCCCTGGGAACAGACACATTTGACACCTCTATGAAGAGATTATAGTGGAGGATTTTCTGAGTTCTTAGAAGTTGTTTATGTTGTTTTAGACTTTAATTTATATATAAAGTAACACCCAATGGCTTAGAAAGAATGACTAAGAACCCAAAGAAAACGTTCTGAATCTGAGTCCTTTCACATCTGATTATAACTGAAATGATGCTTTTTAAAATAGTCTTAGAATCCTACAGCAGTATCAGAGTAAAAAACTATTTATGAAAAATCATTTTCCATGGATGGGCAACCACCAGTTTTCTACCAGTAAGAAAAAAGGTGCAGAATAAGCTACATATACCTGCTATTAAATTATTTCATCCCAGTGTTCCTAACAGAAGATATGCATCAGTCTCTTTTACTTTATTTCACCAAGATGTTGATGCTTCTCCTATGTAATATAGGAGAGAACAGATTGTAGTTTGAGGTATTACTTAGTATTAGAGAAAACACACATTTCTGCAGGTGAATACTACATATAGCTTTCCCAGTGAAATATGTCATCTTTAATTTAAAGGTTGAATATGAGTTATATGATCCAAAATACATTTGTGGAAGTCAAACAGCATTTTCATGCCTTTGATTTTAGGAAAATGTCTTTTATCATATAAATATTTTTTACTTTCTTCCGTATTACTTTTGGGCATAAATATATCCAGTTTTGCTTTTCAGGTCTTTGTTTGAGAAAGGAAAATTAAAAAGTTAAAATTAAAAAATTAAAAATCTAAAATCATTTTCACAGGAGAAATAACTGCATTAATGCTAATCAGGAAAAAGAGCGCTCAGTTATTGAAGCCTGGGGAGTGATTCCAGTTCCGGGGGAGCCTGGCTTGGTCACTGGCAATCAGAGCCACCTAAAGTGTCCCACGGTTCTGGCTGGGAGCTCTCATGGTGATGACCGCTGAGGCCTCCTGGCAGGGCTCCCCAGTGCTTCCTGAATTGGAATCCATTCTCCTTTCAATCCATTTTTTATGTAACAGCTACAGTGAGCTTTGAATACATAGATTGTGTCAATTCTCAGAAAAAAACTCCCCAGTGGCTTTAGACTGAAACCCCAATTTCATATTGTGTCCTACATGCTCCTCATGATCTAGTTCCTTCCTCTTGGACCAGCGTAAATTTTGAAAGATCAGAGAAAGTAGGTGAGCGAACTTAGTATCTGCCCACAGATTTTCAGAGGTTTCCTTGGAAGGTGATCTGCTGGCTGCCAAGCAAGACTTCTCCAACAACCCCCTCCTTCTCTTTGCCCATCTTTGCTCCTTACACATATCTATGACGAGCCAGATTCTCTCCACACCCCCACCTCTTGATACTTGAAAGAGAAACCAGGACACTGGGACTGAAGGGGAATCTACTTCAGATAAGAGACCCTGTTAGAGAAGCCTAATTTTCACCTTGATGATCTTTGCATTTGATACCTTTGCATTGTTTATTTTGGTATTAAAAATTATGAACCAGGGCCCAGATTTTTGAATCAGTTGACCCACAGAGGAGCATTAAATGGAAGCAAAAGAAAGCTCTTTATTGACCTAAGTGATGAGTGTGATGGAGGAGAGCAGCTGTGGACCCCAGATCCTTGGGTCTGAATTCAGCTCTGTCAGTCTCATCTGGCCCACTTGAAGCCAGCCAGCCAAGTGCTGCCATGCCAAGTTCCCTTATTTGTAAGTGTCTCCACCCACTGCTTAACTCAAACATGTTTTGGTGGGGCTGGTCATTACATTTCAGGAGAGATTATAGACTCAGAAATGTCAAGGACAATCACAAAGCTCTGAGGTCCCCATTGTCAGAGCCAGTGCCCAGGACACACTTGGATCCCTGGAGGGAAATTATTTAGACAGATCCTTGGATGTCCTCCCTTGAATGATGGGTCTCCTTGTATAAGCCTCTCACCTTGAGTGTGGGTGGGATCTGTGACATGCTTCCAATTAATAGAATATGGCAAAAGTGATGGGATGTCACTTCTGTGATTAAGTTATACAAGTCTTTCTTTTTGCAGGCTCTCTTTCTCACTCTTTTCCTCTTTCCTCTCCCTCTCATTGCTGGCTTTGAAGGAGTGAGCTGCCATCAATCTTACAGACTCAAAGAGATGAATTCTGTAAACCACCCTAGGGAGGTTGGAAGCAGATGCTTCCCCTTAAGGCTGTGCTGAGAATGCAGGCTGGTGGACACCTCGATGGCAGTTTTCTGAGATCCTAAGTAAAGGTCCCAGCTAAGCCATGCCTGAACTTCTGACCCACAGAAAGTATGCGGTAATAAATGTGTGTTGTTTGAAGCTGCTTTGTTTGTGGTAATTTGCTACTCAGCATGGAAAACCAATGATCCCACACTGAGACACCTGTAATACTCAATTCTCTAGAGAATTCAAGTTTGGAAATAAGCTATTAAGCAAACCTACAGTCAAAACTACTCCTGTGTATGAGTAATTTTCAAATTCAAATGTCAAAAGCTTTGCAAAATGTCCTAGATGGTCTGTCCCTCCCCCCACCTACATTCTCAGTCTCCTTGTCTACCTGTTGTATTGGGTCCTATACAAAGATAAGAAAGACATACTATGTCTTTTAAGGCTGAATGTTGGTGGGTGCTAGATTTGGGCCCTAAATTGTTTTTATTCACCTGAGAAATTTCCATAATAGGAAAGAAAACTCAAGACAAGAAATAAAAAAGAGATTTAAATTCTGACAAAGAAGGAAGAAAGCATCTCTCTTCACAGAAAGAGCAAAGTAGATAGGAAACTGGGTAAGTATATCGAAGATCAGGCCTGGGTGGCCAGGGATGGCATCTCTGTACCAGGAACTGAAGGACAATTTGAGGCTCAAATTGTCCTTCAGTTCCTGGTACAGAGATGCCATCCTTGGGTTGCTGTCCTCTTCTTCTGCTTCATTTTTTGAGGTTGACCTCCAACTCTATTTTTTCCATGTAGCCTTCTCAAATTATAATAGTCTTTATGAATCTTGCCTCTCTCAAATGGACTATCATTGTTTTGGATGCAGGTTTTTGTACGGCCAAGCCATTTCACTTCCCCTTTAAGAAAACAGAGGATTACAATTCTCAGCACTCTTTAGCTAATTGGGTCCACATAACTAGATTTGGCCAACTGAATATATTAGAACTTTTTATGACTCACCTCATTCAAAATCTATGGATGTTCATCCTGTCTCTTCCTCTGTCACAGCAACTTTCAAAGCCACATGTTGAAGATGTCAGAGGCCCAAGATGAAAAAAGCTTTAATTTCTAAGCCACTGATTAGAGAAGAGCCGCCCAGGAGATTTTTTTCTGGTAACAATACCCACTTAGGCTGTCATGTGAATAATAAATAAACTTGCTTTGTGTGAAATCACTGTGTTTTTGGAATCTTGATTATACAGCTGGCATTTTTTATCTGAAAATTCCATGTTTCTTATTCACTTATTAAATGAGAGTAAGGGAGAGAGGAAAAGAGGCAAGGCTTCTACAGGAGTGGACTTCAGATGGGCACACAGTTATATCCGCCATGTTCTTTTGGCCAAAGGAGTCACAAGATCAGCCTAGATTCAAGGGGAGGGGAAACAGACCCATTTCTTTCTCTCTCTCTTTTTTTTTTTGTGGTGAGAAAAGAATTTATTTACAATCTTCCAAGAATGGGTGCACAACCAAAATGTGGTGGCTGGTGCACCAAGTGACAGGAAGCAGCAACATTTATTCCCTAAACCTAGCACATAGATCCCTCCCCTGTTTCTCTACTGGCTGGGTACTCCAGAGCTTACAGCCTGTCTGAGAGATCTACCTAACCCATGTGAGTTCCATTCTCCACCTTTTGGCAACCCTGGCCCTACTTACTTTTCCCCATATAAGGAAATGGCACCAATCCCTAAATTTACATCAGGCTCTCTCTCCTTGCCCTGATGATGAAACCAGTCTGGGCTGGTCTTACAGTCTTTTGCTTAGTAAGTTTCACTTCTCTCATTCCATGCCATTTTATATGAAAGCTAAACTTAATTATTCTTACATATATAAAATAATCAGCTTGCAAGAAGACATCATTATAAACATATATGCACCCCATGACAGAGTCCCAAAATATGAAGCAAATACTGACAGATTTGAAGGAAGAAATCAATGGTACCACAATGGAAGACTTCGACACAACCCTTTAAAAAATGCATAGAACATCTAGACAGAAGTTCAGTAGCTAAATAGATGACTTGAACAATACCATAAATCAACTAGAACTGACATATTAGAACATTTCACCCAAAGTAGAATACATATTTCTCAAGAGTGACTACCAGAGAATGCTGACTAGAAAATCTGAAAAAGAGTATTGAATTCACGGTCGGTTAAGTTAAATGTAACATTTTCACAATAATCTTTCTGAGAGTAGAATTATATTTTTAAGTCTCGATTCATTTAATAATCAATGCGCAGTTAAGGGAAAATATTCCAGAAGAGCAGGATTGGGCAGGAACAGATGGGGTATGAGCAAGTAGAGAGTTTTATCCATTGAATTCATACTTATGTGCACTGCACACTTGTCTTTGAGGGAAATAGGCAGATTGCCCAACCCCAAAATACCTATTCCGCCAACATTCCAAGGCCTAAAATATCACTACCTTTTACTTCTTACTTTTAGTCTAGAGAAAAATAGAAATCATGAATCTTTACTGCACAGGATGTTTAGGAAGTAAAGTTATGTTTGAAACAACCCACGAACAAGCACAACATTCTGTAGACAATATCCACAAACAGAAGTGAGAAGGAACAGATGAGCAGAAGAACATAAAAAAGATACTTTAGGTGAACTGAGACATGTATTGGGTCCTGAGTAAATAACAGGAACAGGGAGCCTACTCTAGGTTGGAAAGATAGATTGAACGAAAGCACTGGCAGGTATGATACCACAAATGTAAAGTGTTTTAGGTACAGCGTTTTAGGCTTTGGAGAAAAACTGTCAGTAAATAGACATTACTCTTGTCCTTGAAGGGCTCACTATCTAGTAGTAATAATAATTACTAATATTGAATAATTTCTGATTGCCAGACACTATTCTAGTGCTTTACATGCACTAATTTATTCAATACTCATGAAAACATTATTTTATCTCTATTTTATGGTTGATGAAACTGAGGCACAGTGAGGTGAAATTAGATGCCAAAGATCACACAGCTATAACTAGTAACTAGATTTAGACCTAGGCAAACCAACTCGAGTTCTTGTGCATTTATCCACTACGCTATGCTGCCTATCAGAATTTTAAGACTTGATAGAACTAGGCACAGATTGTGTTGGAAAGATTTCATAGAGGATGCAATGCTGAAACAAAGTTTGACAGAAAAGTGGAAATTTGCCAGGGACAGTACAGTAGGTATCCAATAATATTTGCCCATTAATACATCAATTGAATTATTGATTAATTAATTAAGCTATCTTCAGCAAGTATAGGATTTAGTGTTCAAGGACTCTGAGTTAGTGGTGACTTTTGGTTATAAGAGGCATAAATTTAACTCCAGTTGAATTAAGGGAAAAATGGGGTAGGTATTTTTTATAAGGTCATAGTCACGGCAAGATCCACAGGCTATAACAATGAGATGGAAAAAAGCTCTTTCTTTCTGCTTTGCTTTTATTCTGGGATGGCTTCATTCTTAGGCATTCATTCTTCACCTATTAGTAAAAAAACTGACCATCAGGTACTATGGTGGTTCATCCTACGATAATAGCTGCCCCAGGAGAGACGACGTTGTAGTAGGAGCAATGCTGTGCAATCCCCTTGTCATTTCATCTTCTTGGGCACCCAGGAAGACTGCATCTCTCAGCTTCTCTTGTAGTGGGTTGGGGACATATGGCTGAATGAAGGTCAAGAAAAGATGGGTAGCAGGGATTAAAGCCAATTCAAGACCTGGCTCTTATGAATGTCTCTTAGCACCTTCCATCTCTCTCTCTCTCTCTTTTTTCTTGTCATGGGGCCTTTGGGACCCTGCATTCAGATAAAGAAGCCACAGCATAGCAGAGGGCTGCCCAAACTAAATCGGACACTTAATGAACAAGAAATAAAACTTCATCTTAAACCACTGATACATCAGGTTTTATTTTTTCCGGCAGCATGGTCTAGCCTATCCAGATTAGTACAAACACTAACTTCCCAAGGGTCAACTCCCAGTCTACTAACTTGGCTTTTGTGCCCACCTTTAGAGTAGCTCCAGAAAAGCTAATTGAATGTGAGGAAGAATCACTTCCCAGATGGCCTGAGATGGGAGAAAACAAAGAATTGCCCTGGCCATTATTGGTCTTTTTTTTTTTTCTTTTTACATGGCCATAACTGGTCTTTTGGGAGATAAATTAGTATATTCTTTGGCCAAATTCCTGGATCCTTAATATAGCATACATATCCACCTAGAGCTACAGGGATAATCATTCTGAAAATAGGAATTTGGTCACTTTTGCCAACATAGATTCATTGGAAATATAATGGTCTAGTAACTAAATGTATTAATAGCTTGAAAACTTTCTTCTCAATCTCATCCCCTATCATGTCTGGGAATTTATTCTACTCAATTTAGTATGCTTGTTCAAATATAGAAGGGCTTTATATAAATTCCTTATTTTCACTAACACTGTAATCTGGCTTTGCTTTTTATTAAATATTAATGCATTTATCTTGGGAAAAATTTAATTTTTTTCTTTACAAATCCTGCAGAATTGGAAAGTTAAACTCCAGAGATTCTGATTAGCATTGTTCTTGGGGAATTTTATCTACATTAATCCCATCCTGGGGCCAATTTTCATTACCGAAACTCTTTCCAGCTTTTCAGAAGTAGGGCAGAGAATGTTAGTATCCTAAGATCACAAGAAATCCCGTTCACTCACAATATTGGAATTTTTATGGTGCAATCAAAGAGATCTTTAATGACAGATTTTCTTTACTTACGAATTTGAGCTCTCTTTGGATCATTCTACTTCCAAATTGGACAAAATCTAAAGGCAGCCCCTCTCCTATTTACTGTTCTTGTTGACAATTACATATTTTTACACTTCAGATGTTATAGTTTGGGAACTCCCCTACTGCCATAAACAATTTTTTAAAAAGCATGAGATACAAGAAAGGAAATATGCATAATTTAATGCCCAGATTAGAAATATAGGCATAAACATTTACCTCCTTTTTCTGTTCATGATATTGAATCTTTCAACAGTTTCTGGCCAGATGTTCTGTAGGGCTGAATTTGTCTGACTTAGATTGTAGTTAAATTCAGATATCCTGTTTCTGGCAAGACCCTCATAAAGATGATGGGTATTTCACAACAATCACATCAGGAGACTCAGAATGTCAGGACATTCCACTACTGATAATGGTAACACTGGCCTTCTAGAATGAAGTGGGAAGTGCTGCTTTTCTCCAAGTTTTGGAAGAGTTTCTAAAGGATTCATATTAGGTCTTTTTTAGACATTTGGTAGAGTACACCAGTAAAGCCATTTGGGCCTGGATTTTTCTGTGTGGCAAGTTTTTGATTAATACCATAATCTCTATACTTGGTACAGGCTTCTTCTTGAGTCAGTTTTTGTTGTTTGTTGTCTTTCTAGGCTTTTGTCCATTTCATCTGTATTATTTTATTTTTGGGTGTATGGTTTCTTTATATTCCTTTTTATTTCTCTAAAAGATATCCACTCTTTCAATTCAAATTTTGGCAATTTGAGTTTTTACTCTTGGTCAGTCTAGATAATGGTTTGTCAATTTTGTTCATCATTTCATTGATATTCTCTACTGTTTTTATATCTTTTATTTCATTTATATCCACTTTAGTCTTTATTATTTCCCTCTTTTTGGTTGCTTTGGACGTATTTTCCTCTTTTTTCTAGTTTATTCAGGTGGAAGTTTAGGTTATTGATTTGTTTTCTCATTCTTTTAAAATATAGGTATTTGTAGCTATAATTTTTCCTCTAAGTATTTCTTTAGCTATAGCTATAAGTTATAGTATGTTGTGTTTTCTTTTTTCCATTCATGTCAAAGTATTTTCTAATTTCCTTTGTGCGTTATTTAGAAATACTTGTCTCATTTCCATATATTTGTGAATTTCCAAAATTCACTTCTGCTGTTGATTTCTCATTTAATTCCAATGTGTCTAGACAACATACTTAGCATGATTTCAAAACTTTTAAATTTATTGAGGCTTATTTTGTGGTCTCCCACATGGTCTATCCTGGAGAATGTTCCATGTGCACTTCAGGAGAATATGCATTCTTCACTCCTGTGTGTAGCATTATATCAGTGTCTGTATGGCTATCCTATTAGGTCTAGTCTGTTTAAAGTATTATTCAAGTTTTCTATTTCCTTGCTGATCTCCTGGCTAGTTGTTCTGTTCATTAGTGAAAGTGAAGTACTGACCTCTTCAAGAGGATTATAAAGTGTAGCATTTTATTTCCTTAAATTTTTTTTTTTTTTTTTTTTGCATGGGCAGGCACCAGGAATTGAACCCGGGTCTCCAGCATGGCAGGCAAGAACTCTGCCACTGAATCACCATCGTACCACCTTAATTTCTTAAAATTTTTAATGACATAATTTTTGGTTATTTTCTTAGTGTTTGCTATAGAGCTTATAATACTTATCATAATCTACTTCAAGGAATACAAGTAGAACCATACAATACCTGGTCTTCTGTGATTTGTTTCTTTCACTTGGCATAATGTTTGCAAGGTTTATACATATTGTAGCATACATTAGTACTTCATTCATTTGAAACCTAAGTTGTTTATACTGATTTAGTTTCCATGAAATATAAGCATTTCATTCATATATATCACCATTTCCATACTCTTTTTTTGAAGTTATTACTGTTATATATATTGTGCCAATATGTATTACAAACCCAAGAATAAATGTTATAATTATTAATTTATATAATCATGTCTTTTTAAAAAGGGTGAGAGAAGAGAATGTATATATATTTATTGACATTGTTATAGTAATCTTCTTATTTACTCTTCCGGGTTCTCTTCATTTATTGCTGTGAATTTCCATTACCATCAGGTTTCATTTCCTTACCCCACCCTTTCGTGCTGTTACTACTAAATATCTTACATTTCTATCTGTTATGGGCCAGTGATATAATTATATACATATCATTCTTGCAATTGCTTTTTAAATCCAATAAGAGAAAAAAGGATAAGGAATGTGCAATTATACTCTCATTTAACTTTGACTCTTCCCAGTTCATGAAATATTTTCTCTCACATAGCAAACTTCTTTAGGATGTAGAGTAATGACAGACCCTACTTACTAGGTAGAGAGCAAATTTTGTTGTGCAGGTAAGATATTCCATGATAGAAGCTAGGAATGACACCCGATCTGAGTCCACTTCAACTAATCCTCCAGAGGCAAAATTTGGAGCCTCCCTCCTTCACCTTTGGACCTAACTTTCTGCAACGATTCAGATCTACTTGACAGAGACATTGGGAAGAGAGTCTGCAGCAGCTTTTAATCTTCAGAAGGTGGAGAGGGAAGAACAGAAATCCTGAAATATGTTCCTAGACAATAGATTTCAATTACAAGAGAAAAATGCAAGAATGAAGCCGGAGGGAGATGAGGCTACCTTTAACATCAGCCAAGAATTTGTGGGCCTTTTGAAAATAAAAGGAGAATGGATAGAGAGAAAATTATCATCAGAGACTCCTGGGCCAGCAGAAATACCCAGGCATTTGTCCAGTGCATATTTAGCCAATATTTAGTAAGTATCTTCTATATCCCAAATATTGAGCCAAGAACTGGAGATTTAAAGATGAAAAATATAATTTCTTCTCTCAGGTGCTCATGTTCCTTCTTATACGCTGGAGAGGAATTCTAGATGGATGCAGCCATGGATGGAAAAGAGGTGGGAAGAGAGTGCTAAGTGGCAGATGACTTATATCTAAAGGTGAACTCTGAACCAGAGATGCCTCAGCATTCCTTTCATTTCTGCAATCAATGAGTTAAAAGGAAGGGAAATTGGAATGAAAGCTTGAATTTTGGATCCTTTACAATAAAGTGTTTGGGAGAGTTTGCAGTCATAATAGTATTTGTAATATATTATATGTATACCTATAATAAATATAATGTAATATGTAATTATATAATATATATAATATATGATATTATATGTATAATAAGGAGATGGTTATACTTAAATTTATCCAGCTCTCATATTCCTGCCTTGTTCTTTTTTTTAATTCAAATTTTCAACCTACGTTGATGTTTTTAATTAAGAAAAATAGGCAGAATTGTTGTTATAAGTATAAAACAGATTTATTTTTATTTTAACTTGGATTTGCTATGTCATATAAGAGTTGTTAAGGCTTTGGAAAGGGATGGATGTGGGGTTTAATCCAAGTTCTGCTAATTTTTCAGTATGTGGCCTGGAGTGAGCTGTTTAACTTCTCTGGACCTTTGGTCTCCTTACCTATATCATGGGGTATGGGAACATGCATGATGAAATTAGGAGGATTAAGTTAAATGTGTGGAAATGCATGGAAAATGATGGCATTATATCTGGGACAAAATAGCCACCCCCACCCCCAAATATTAACGGTATTAACTAAACTTTAGTAGGCAACTATGGTAGAACAAGTGAAACTTCTTCACGTTCACGTCTCCTCTCTTCAGAACAACCCTATGAGACTCAGACTGTAATTTCTCTGATTTTAAGGTTGAGAAGAATCAGATTTACCAGAGTTACATAACTTGCCCCCAAAGCACACAGCAAGGAGGAAGTAGAAGAATTTGAGTTTGAACTGAAGTCTCTCATACTCCAGAGCGTGTGACTGCAATCCCAAGGCGTGCCCCAAACATGATTCTCTTAACTCCTTTTCCCCTTCATCCTCTCATGTGGATTCAGAAATGATCTTATCGGCCTGAATTCTGCTCCAAAGAAAATTGAACCTTTTTCTCTGATGACTGAGTTGAGTCCCTGACCTAGTTCCTCATTTTTATTTCTCTCTTGCCTCCCAGCACTTCCCTTTCTTTCCATTGATATCTTCCAGCCATGTGTGGAGAAACAGGCTGTGTTCTTACTAGAGGCTCATAGCCGCCACCATTTCCACCAATGGAGAGGGCTGAGTTCTGATTTCAGATTTCAGCACACAAGCACTCTGCAGTGAGGAATCAAAGCCTTTCCAAAAACTCAGTTTGGTGCTGCTGTGGTTATATGAGGATCACAGAGGTAGGTTGGCATGAATTCCAGAAAATGAGAAACGAGAGGTTGCTTGAAGCATTTCCAAGGAGAAGAAACCAAAGAACACACAAACCAGAGACCCAGCAAAATGTAGAAACACTTCCCATTTGTCTGCAAAAGGAAAGTGTTTAATACCAGTCACTTGGGGAAACAAATGGAAATGTTGAAAATGCTGCCCAAGCAAATCAATGGAACTCCATTGAGCTGTCAATAGATGAATGAGAAAGTCATGAGGCTACACTGGAGTCCAAGGTAAACGCATTTTTTTGTTTGTTTGTTTGCTTGTGTTTTGCAAAGTTTCTGTGAATGCTTTGAAGCTACAAACAGCAGAGAGATTTTAAACTCTTCTATGGGCAACCAGGGACTTGTACAAAAATGAAATGAATAAAAGAAAAGAGGATGAGAGATGATGAGCTGCAGCCTCAAGCTGAAGAGTAGCCCAAAATAGAGGAATGAGCCCCCACCTTTGACAGATGAGGAAATTGAGGCTCAAACTATTAAGTAACACGGCCATAGTCACCCCCCTAACTATTTCCATTGCTGGGCATCACATCCAGCACAAACTGCCAATACTCACGCTCTTAGTCACTCTGCTCTCTTCTGAAGAAGCCACGTAGTGTCATCACTGCTGCTATCGAAAGGGTGTCTAGGGTGGGGAAAGTGAGGGTTCCCATTCCAGCGTGGAGTGCAGGCTGTTGTTTCAGCCATTTCCTGTTTGTGGCCCCATGACTTTTATCCATGGCCTATTACTAAATACATGTCACGTCCTTCTGTGCCAGAAATAGGAATCCACGTAAACATGGAATTGAGCTTTATTTTAATTCTATTTTTGTCAACCCCTTTCATCCCCCATTTTTTTTTTTTTTGGATGGTGTTATGGCGGGGTCACATTATTTTTCCATGTGAGTATCTCGTATTGCAGCACCATTTTTTGAAATTTGTTGTTTGCTTTTTGGGAAGTACATGGATCATCTCTCATATTAACGCAAAAATAGCAAAAAAACCACATTTTATATGCTTTCAGAGTATATGAAAATGTCCATGTTGGCAAGAGAAGTTAACTCTAGTGAACCAACAAGAAAGCACTGTCTCCTTTAATGGTCAAATCCCTTCACGGATGGGTAGGAACATTTCATTTGTTTTGGGTTTTTTGGAACTGTGGGGCAAGTGCAAGGAAGGAATGTAAGTTAGATGTAACCATCACAAAATTTATTATCCAAATGGGGGATTCTTTTGTAAGAGAAAGGGGGATGCTGATTGGATGGGGATGCCAGACAAGAGGGCATGTTCTGGGTGAAGTGGGACTTTTGATCACACTAAGTAGTTTCTATTTCATCCCCAAGGGAGTGTGAAGGATTTTTTTTTAAACTTTTTTATTAATTAAAAAAAATTAACAAACAAAACATTTAGAAATCATTCCATTTTACATATATAATCAGTAATTGTTAATATTATCACATAGTTGCATATTCATCATTTCTTAGTACATTTGCATCGATTTAGAAAAAGAAATAAAAAGACAACAGAAAAAGAAATAAAATGATAATAGAGAAAAAAAAAACTATACGTACCATACCCCTTACCCCTCGCTTTCATTTACCACTATTTCAAACTGAATTTATTTTAACATTTGTTCCCCCTATTATTTATTTTTATTCCATATGTTCTACTCTTCTGTTGATATAGTAGCTAAAAGGAGCATCAGACATAAGGTTTTCATATTCACAGAGTCTCATTATGAAAGCTATATCATTGTTCAATCATCATCAAGAAACATGGCTACTGGAATACAGCACTACATTTTCAGGCAATTCCCTCCAGCCTCTCCACTACATCTTGAACAACAAGGTGATATCTACTTAATGTGTAAGAATAACCTCCAGGATAACCTCTTGACTCTGTTTGGAATCTCTCAGCCATTGACACTTTGTCTCATTTTACTCTTCCCCCTTTTGGTCGAAAAGGTTCTCTCAGTCTCTTGGTGTTAATTCTCAGCTCATTCTAGGGTTCTTCTCAGTCCTTTGATGCTGAGTCTCAGCTCATTCCAGGATCTTTGTCCCATGTTGTAAGAAAGGTCCACACCCCTGGGAGTCATGTCCCACGCAGAGAAGGGTAGGGTGGTGAGACTGCTCGTTGTGTTGGCTGGAGAGAGAGGCCACATCTGAGCAACAAAAGAGGCTCTCTTGGGGGTGACTCTTAGGCCTAAATTTTAAGTAGACTTGACCTATCTTTTGTGGGGTTAAGTTTCATGTGAACAAACCCCAAGACTGGGGGCTCAGCCTATAGCTTTGGTTGTCCACACTGCTTGTGAGAATATCAAGAATTCAACTTGGGGAAGTTGAATTTCTCCCCACTCTCACAATTCCCCGAAGGGGGCTTGCAAATACTTTTCCAGTCACTGATCAAATCATTCTGGGATTCATCAGGGGATCACTCTGGACAAACCAACAAAATCTCATGTGCTACCTGAGATTCCAAGTACTTATGACATTCAATCAAACTATCTACATGAGTTATATTAGGAAATGCTCTAGTCAAAATCTAAATTTTGTAACAAATAAACATTTTTTGCTTTAGTCTCACACATAATGTGACATTTTAAAGTATTAGTTATCATCAATTTTCAGCACCCTGCAATAATGACAATCCTTTGTTCTTCCTCATGCAAAAACATTTTTAAAATTTGTACATTGTACATAGTGTGAAGGATTTTAAACCAAGTTTTACATCCTTGTAGTTCTCCCAGGCAAGAAGAGGGCTCATTTTGCTTTTGCCAGTTACATATTTGAAACTCAAGGAGGCTCTGTTGGCTCAATAAGGATGATAGTTGTTGTAGTAAACAGCATTAATTGACTGTCCTTATTTGAATAGGAAAATAATGCCATGACACATGACTCAACTTTTTCTTTACCCTAAACAGTGAAAACATATGTAATGTTTCTTCCTCACTTATTACCTGCTTTGGTGTTTCACTGTCTAACAAAACCAAAAGGCAGCTATACTTCCCTCTCTCCCCAACATCTCTCCCCAACATCTCTCCCCCACTAATGGATGTGAGCAGTATGCCCTTTTCCTCCAAAGTCAGTTATCTTATATTCTTCAAAATGTGTTGGCTACCAAATTACACATAGTTCACATTGTAACTGAGCCATCAGGATTTAAGGGATGATTTTGATAACTGAATCATTATATAGATATTCTTTTTTGCCTTCTGGTAATATTAGAGTAGACAGACGGAAATTCCTGAGTAGACAGAGGGAAATTCCTGAAATCTCTAAATAGTAATCCAGCTGCCTTGATCTCTGATAATGGTTGTACAGCCCTTAAAATCTGCTCCTCTGGTTGTAGAAACCTTGTGACTAACATTCATTTGTACCCAGTTATGCAGGTTTTCAACGTTAGAGTCTTGTAATCACTAAAGACAGCCCCTACTGTTTATTAATGAAGGGTCTTTGTACAGCCCAGATTTAACCTACCCCAAATCCAAACTTATCTTAATAACCAAGACTGGATCTGACTAAAGTGGGCCCATCTGACATGCATAGTAGCTTAGACTTTAGCCTACAAGTCACCTATATGTTATTCCACAATTTTTTTACCCTATGACTAAGCATGTTATCAGTCTGTACGTGCTTAATAACTAGATCACCTCTAATTCTATCACTTGGGGCCACTGTGCTCATTATCCTAAACCTTGCCCTTCTTTTTCTCTAATAAAACTATCAGGATTATCGCAGTTTGGGGAGACAGATTTTGGGTTGCTAGGCCATCTGCTCTCTTACTATGTGCCCAGTAATAAACTCTTTCTCTCTTTGAAACCCCGGTGTCTCAGGAATTGGTTATTGAGCATGTCGGACAAAAGAATCCATGGCCTTTGTCTGGTAACGACATCTGCATCTCCCTTCTTTCCTACAGGTGAGAGCTTGAAAAGTCCAGATTTCTTGGCATTATTTACTCACTTAGCTTACTTTCTTGGCATTACTTATTCACACCAAAAAATATCTAAACTGTTCAACACCATACTAGTCTTATAATTCTGTGTCTGAAGACAAGACCCGTATTTTAATAATAGTTTCCAAATTTCCAATGTCCAGTATGGTTCCTTACACTTAGTAGGCAATCATATGTTTTAATATCAAGCTGAATGAATTAGTGATTGAGAGGGGCACTGGCAAATCAAATGGGGCTTGAATTACCTGTTGGTATCTATTTTCTGCAGAAGTGTCACATAGCAAATCTACACCCAGATTCCTTTCAGGCCAGACCTAGTATTACCCAATTCATATTTATAAGGAGCAGAAAAATTTTAGGTATGAAATGCCTGAAGGAGAGCACACTGAGTGAAGACTCAATAAAGGCTTTTGGGACCCAGATGGATAAATGGATTCATTTCATGGAAACAGTTGAACAGCCCTCGACAATAATTTCAATAATTTCCAATGAGTGCATTTGGTTTTCATACATGAGGTCCTGACTCCAGGGTACTGGGCCCATCTGTGACAATGGCAGAGAGCCTGAAAGCAAGATGGCAGGCCATAAGCACGCTGGCTTAGACCCGAGTTTGATTCTCAAACTGATAATGGTTGTACAGAGAGGCTCAAAGAGGAGGAAATGGCTTTGGGGAGTGGAGCTGGCATATATACTGCAGCAGAGAGCCACTTTGTGACCAACAATAATAGCAATTATAGCATTACTAGAATCGTTATTATTGTTAGAAAAGAAACTGCAATGAAAGACATGAAATAAGGGGGTCTGGGGTGGTCTAATGGTAGTTTGGGTTGGGAACAGAAACTGAAAAGAGAAAATTGAAGTTTCATAGATATAAAATGTTGGGAGCTTAAAAGGAACATCAGGTATAAAACATTCATTGTATAGTTGAATAAATTGAGGTCCAAAGAGGTGAAGTGACTTTTCCATTTCTTACTCAGTTTTATACAGCTAAGGGATTAAGGTGCCATATAAATCCATCAGAAAGTTTTCTCTTTATCTTCACTAGAAGGAACTCCATGAAGGCAGAGTATTCATCTCTTTTTGTTCGTTAAATTTGTCCATCATCTAGAACCATGCTTGGTACAAATTATGTAGGCACTCAATTTATTGATTGAATCTCAATGTACAGAATAGAGATTAAGACCTTGAGGTTTTCTTCTTTTTTTTATATGCTGTATGGCAGGGGTCACATTTCATTTTTTTTTCCATGTGAGTTTCCCCTATTGCAGGATCATTTGTTGAATTTTGTTGTTTGCTTGGTTGTTTGTTTGGGAAGTGCATGTGCCAGGAATCAAACTCGGGTCTCCAGCATGGCAGGTGAGAATTCTACTGCTGAACTACCCTCGCACCCCCCCAGGCCTTGAGTTTTGACTCAAGCAGACGTGAATAGAAATACTGATTACCACCTATGCTGGGAAAATTACTAAACATCTGATACATGAGCCTTATGTATCAGATAAAAGAAGGCATGTAAATCAACTCACTCACCTGGTAGACAGCAAGTACTCAATAAATGCTGAACATTTACAATAATAATGGCCATAATTTACTTGACAATTAATTTTAGTAGAATTTCTAAGGGTTTTGATTTCACCAAACTTTCTTCCCAAGTTAAAGTTTTTAATATTTTGTTTCCATAAAAGAAATGCTAGGCCATTCTCATATCCAGCCATTCTTAAAATGCTTCACTTTATTTTTATTTATGAAAATACACAAAAGCGATGTGTTGAAAGTTAGCATTCATATGAAGACCTCCTTTCACTTGCTGAGTAGCCTGTCAATTACTATTGGAATTTTTTTTTAATCATAATTACTCCCCAATTGTTCATACACATACACAATCAATGCCATTAAATCAGAGAATATCCTTCCTCAAACATATCGAGAAAAAAATTATCCAATGTGAGAGGAAATTGTTGAGTGTTATTTCCAGTTGTGTAACGGTTGCAGCAATTTAAAGTAGTGTCCCTCAGAGTTTATGCTTATTAACCGTAAGAAAAATAAGAAAACTCCAGGGTTCCATTTACTTAGAAATCGCTACAACAGTAATAAACAAGGGAAAACAATTACAGGCCAGGATTGCCAGAAACTACATATGGAGTGAGTGATGAGAAGGCCTGCTGGAGTAATTAACAAAAACAGACCCTTGCAATGTTGAGTGGTCTCCATTCAGCAGTACTGACACCACCTGGGAGCTTATTAAAAATGCAGACTCTCTGGCCCCAGTCCAGACTTATTGAATCAGAACCTGCATTTTAACAAGAATCTCCAGGTGATTCATATGCAAATTAAAGTTTGAGCAGCACTAGATCAGATAACTTAAGAAGGAACATAGAATCAGAACTGCTTTTTTGTTTTAAAGATTTTTTTGGTACAGTATTTGGATAATATTCTTTGTACAATAATACATTCTTATTGTAAACAATTCATTAATATTAAAACAAGCTCATAGATAAAAGTAAGAAAATATCATAATCCCATTACCTAGTAAAAACCACATCATCTATGGATGCAATTGTGCTGTTTCATTTATAGTGCACCATGCTATATAGGCTGTTTTGTAATGTGCTTTTTTCCCCCAAACAGTAATATATCATGCTCATCTATTCAGGATAATAAATGGAGCTTGATATAATCATTTTGAATGGCTTGATAGGATTCCCTGGTTTTCAGGTACTCTTGTTTAGCAAATGTCCTATTGGTAGAAATTTAGATGGTTCTCAATTTTATGCTATTATAATCTCCAAGTGATACATTGCCTTGTACTTGAGTATTTATCTCCTGAATGCAAGAATATTCATCATTTGTCACAAGTTGCAAAATATTTTAGCAGAAAAAGCATTCGACTAGGAATCAGGAGACTTAGATTCTAATTTGGTTTGCTAATGCTGCTGGAAATCCAATATACCAGAAGTGGGTTGGCTTTTATAAAGGGAATATACTGAGTTACAAGTTCACAGTTCTAAGGCCAAAACAGCCTCCAAACTAAGGCATCCATGAAAAGAAACCTTGACTCAAGAAAGGGCTGAAGATGTTTGTGGTTTCTCTGTCAGCTAGGAAGGCACGTGGAGACATCTGCTAGCTTTCTTTCCCTTCTTCTCCTTTCAAACAGCTTCCCTGGGGGTATTTTCTTTCTGCATCTCCAAACATATCTCTCTGTGTTGGCTCTGAAGCTGTATCCAAAATGGTTCCCTCTTAAAGGACTTCAGTAAGCAAACTGACCTTGAATGGGTGGAGACATATCTCCATGGAAACCTCAAAAGGTCCCACCCACAATTGGGTGGGTCACATCTCCACGGAAACAACTTAATCAAAAAGATCTCACCCAGCAATAGATATATTTTTTGGCTTAAATAATGGGAATTTAGTGGCTCATGCATGGTTTTGAGGCTAAGAGAGTTCTGAAAATGAGGTGTTAGCAAGGCAATGCTTTTTTCCTCAAGACTGATATGCTGGGGCTGACTGCTGGCAATTCTTGCTGCTTGGCTCTTCTGTTACATGGAAATGAACAAGGCAGTGTCTTTTTCTTTCTCTTCTGTGTCCTATTGACTTCCATCTTTTGGCCACTCCCCATGGTTTCCTTTCTGTGTCCCATTTCCTTTGCTTATAAGGCTCATTCTCATTCAGTTTGGGCACACCTTAACTAATAACATCTTCAAAGGTCCTACTTACAAATGGGCTCACACCGTTTGTGAGGAACATGATGCAATCTCCAACAGGGCTATAACAGTAAAATATGCTACTTCCATTGATTTCAGTTAAGAAGAGTCTGGGACCAGGTAGTAGAATAAGATGTCTTTCTCTGTCTCCATGCTACCCCAACATGTTGCCACACAGCACAACCCCACAGAGTCCAGTCACTCTTTTGTTTTTTATTAGAACCATTTCTTTGTTTTCTTTCAATTTTACTGAGATATATTCACATGCCACACAAACCATTCCGAGCCTATAATCACTGACTCACAGTGTCATCACATAGTTATACATTCATCCTCATGATTGATTTGAGAATATTTTCACTCCAGAACCAGAAATAAGAATAGAAAATAAAACCCAAATCTTCTCATATCCCTTATTCCCCTCTGTTGCTGACCCATAGTATTGGTGTAGTAAATTTGTTACTGTTGATGAAAGACTATTAAAATATTACTGTTAACTATAGTCCATAGCTTGCAAAACATGTCTTTTCCCACATACTCCTCTATTAATTTTTTACATTTGTAGTGGTTCATGAAAGAACTTATTTACAAATCACCCAGCAATACTGAACGAGGGTTAAAGAACATGGCTTTTCTGGGGTACACAACAGTTTCAAGCTGTTGAGATTCCAAGCTCAAGTTGGGTTTCTACTAACTTCCCCATCCCTCTTTCAGTTTCATATTCATAAATGAGAAGTTTGAAAATTATTTTCAAGGCACTACACTTTCAAACTTTCAATGGAAATAGTGATGACAAAAGCTTGTCATATTTGTTAGAACGCATTTTGCAAGGAATTTCTGTTCTTGCTTTTCAGTGATTGATATACACTGCTAACTATATTTGGTTTAGCCAAATATCAAATTTTATTTGTATTTCCTGAGTTTGCATCAACTTGATAGTGGGAAAACAAGGCCCAGGCAGATTCTGGGTGCCAGAAGAGCTTAACTTGACAGCACATATTTACTGTGGGCATTTGAAAAGCTATGGGTATTGCTTTTAAGCCAGACCTTGATTATAAGAGTAAGTATTGATTAGTGTTAGATAACCAAGGTTTGGGCCCTGATTCTACTATTTAATAACTAACCACATGAATTTTTCAAAAAATAACGTTCACCAGAGTACTTACTTGTAGGACATTTGTGTGTATTAACTTCAAGACAATGTCATGTGAAGTCCTTAGCACAATGCTTGACACAGAAAGTGCTTAGTAACTTTTCAACATTATCTATATTTCTCTGGAATTGTAAACTGCTTTGGAAGCTCATTTGTAAGAACAAAAATGCTCAGATATCACTATTGGATAACATGATCTACATCTAGAGCCTGTAGATGTAGAACATAAGATTTAAATTAGGATACAATCACCCAGTCACAGTATCACATAGTTGTGCATTCATCTCCATTTGAGAATACTTTCACTCCACAACCAGAAATAACTTATAATTATGAGAATGCAGGCTTTAGATTACTTTTAATCAGATATGGGAAAAAGGGAATCACAGGGAAGAATTAATCTGCCCAATTATGTAGCAAGCCAGTCAGAGATGTGATTGACTTCTTGTTCCTGGTCCAAACTGCACCCACCAGCACCACTACAGACTAGAGGGGAAGGTAGGAGACTATGAAATCCAAATGCTCTAATCTAACAAACTGCTATAGTACTGTTCTATGGGGCATAAATGAACAGTCTAGAAAATGTTCAAATGGACAAATTATACCATCATCCTCACTAGTAATCAGAGAAAAACTGTATCAAATGCTGTTTTTGACTCATCAGATTTCCATTTTTAAAAATACTGTACCCAGTCTTGGCAACAGACCACAGAAACAGGCATTTAAGCAGTAAGTATCAAAAGCTAAAAATGTGTATCCTCTTTTACCCAGTATTTCTGCATAAAGGGATTTATCCTAAGAAAATAGTTATAGATGTACACAAGTATTTATGAACAAGTATAATATGAATAAAAGGAAACAACATAAAATCTGTTAACAGAACATGACTAAACTGCAGAAACAATGCAGCCACAGAAAATCAAATTTTAAAAGCATATTTAATCATATGGGAAATGTTCATTATGTATTAAGTGAAAAAGCAGGTTACAAAACAATAAATGCAATATATCTCCATTTTTGTAAAATATAGCTAAATAAGAAAATACACACATATGAAATAACTGGAAGGATTTTCAGCAAAATGTTATCAATTTTCGTCTCTAGGGTGAGGAATTAATGGATAATTGTTTTTCTCCCTCATTTTTCCTTTTTTGTATTTTTCACATATCCCTCCTGGATTATCCTAACATAGTTACCCTGCACTAGGAATTCAGGTATTGCTTCTCAGAAGCAATTCCAAGCCCAGTGTTCTCAATACTGAATTGTGATAAAAGAAATCACCTGTCTTAGTCAACCCCTCAATGGAACTTCAAATTTAAAAGGCTATTCCAACTGGGGATTTTCTCCATGCAGCAGTGGTAGCAGACAGATCATGAGAGGCACATGGATCACAAGACATTTGGATTTTGCCTACACCGAACAAGAATACGGTTTGTTAGATATCTAAAATAGGTCTGCAATACCCAACAAGTTCCCTAACACATGGCCTGGTGCAATTCTTTTATCACAAACCAAAATCTACCTCTTGCCATTTCTTTCTTTTTCTACTACAGGAATCCTTCCTAAATTCTCCTTACATATTTCTCCAAATGAGCAAACTGATATTTGGTCTCTATTAGCCTCTATTTGCTGTTGCTAAAGAAACATGTGACTTTTAATATTGCATTATTTTGAGGTGGTGGTGGGGAGTGTTTTAGTTTGCAAGCTGCTGGAATGTGATATACTAGAAATAGAATGGCTTTTAAAAAGGAGAATTTATTAAGTTGCAAGTTTACAGTTCTAAGGCCATGAAAATGTCCAAATTAAGGCAAGGCTATAAAAATGTCCAAATTAAGGCATCCATGGAAAGATACCTTGGTTCAAGAAGGCCAGTGACATTCAGGGTTTCTCTGTCAGCTGGAACAGCACATGGCCACTTCTGCTAGCTTTCTCTCCAGGCTTCTCCAATGGCTTCCCTGGGGCTCTGTCTATTCTGTTGGTTTTTTCAGTTATGGTGGCCATAAAGCTTTTTCCCAAATGGTTCCCTCTTAAAGGGCTCCAGTAAGCAACCCCACCTTGAATGGGTGGGGACATATTTCCATGGAAACCATCTAATCAAGTTACCACCCACAATTGGGTGGGTCACATCTCCATGGGAACAATAAAAAAGCTCCCACCCAGCAATACTGAATAAAGATTAAAGAACTTGACTTTTTCTCAACAGATTCAAACAGGCACAGGGGCATCTCTAAGAGTTACTGAGAAAAAAGCACTACACAACCTCAATCTACTTGGTTTGCATCACTCTTGACAAAAATGCAGGCATTTCTGCAGCATTTTCTTCCTAAATTGCCTGTTTTTCCATAGTACCTTGATGGCCTATTTGGATTTTTCTATATTTATTAAATCCATTTATTTTGTTCCTACCAACTAACCTTGAAATCTTTCCTTTTCAGAATACAGTGATTCCTTTATTGACCAACACTGCACAATTTTGTTTGTAGCAATTCTCAGTTGCACTCATCACACTTATTCTACATGTTTGAACAATTTTCCAGTCTCTCTCCATTAAATAAACCATCATGGCCATTAAATAAGGTGCAAAATAAAACTCTCAGCAACCATCTCCAAAAGGGTTGCCTAGAATAAGTCTGTTTCCTTTCAACACTGTGACTTTCACTACTGCTTCTTCCACTAAAAACAGACATGCTGAATGGAGTTAAGACTTGGTACATCTTGAAGAATTTTAAGGTTTTTAAAGCTTATCAGTCAATTAATTGACAAACTAAAACGTTCAGCTTAGTGAGGAATCTGGACTCCATCTCATCACATGGCATCCTTTGGAGTATTCAGGTGTACTTAAGAAAAATCTGCTGCAGGGATTAGATTAAGCTCCAATATCTGAAGGGTTTTCAGGTAGAAGTTTTGAGCTGGAGTGAAAGTTGAGATCACCTAATCCATTAGTCTTTCTGCTATATCCTAAATAGACATGTTTTGTGTCACTGATGGGAGTCCTCAATTGAGGCAGAAGAAGGCCAATTTTGAATCGTATACAAAAGAAAATCCCTTAGACTAAAAATTCGCCAGAGATATTATAAAGCAATTCATCTCCAGAAATATCAATAAGAAATTGATGAGAAATTCTCAGGGATATTTTAGCAGATATTAGGTGGGAGGTTGGGTTAATGATCTCCAAATTCATAACAAATCATGCATCTGGGAATATTTCAGTGAAAAATTATCCTCTTACTGCTTTTTGAAGCCAATGGATGGGAGGGGCAGAAGTAAACATATATAAATTCAATGACAAGTTTGTGTACTCTCCTAACGATTATCGCTTTAGATTCTGAATGTCTATTCCAAGCACCTTAAACAGTACTCCTGTATCCAGAGACACAGTGTGGCACTGGTAGAATGGAAAATCTCAGTTATCTGCCACCAAAGAGCTGTATGACCTTAAATAATTATATCACCCTTTTGAGAACTGTACTCCTAGGATTATAGCTAGAGCCCTTTTAAAAACTGCAAAATGCTTTAAAAATATGAGGTGATTATAATTCACATGTTTTCTGGAAATCTTTTCAAAGAGAATGCTTATTTATAGTTATTAAACTCATTCCCAAAGCCCCATTCTTCCAAAAAGCCATAAGACCTTCTCCCTATCTCATAGAGGGTATCAGATACCCTTAGTTCCTTAGCTCCCAGAAATGCTTCCATGATACCTACGATTGACACACCAAATAATCGGTCTTCAAACCGTGAATAATCAACCAGAAACCTCCCTTTTGTTACTTGCTACTATCCATTGTTGCCTTCCTCTCAACATCTACAAAAGTAATAAACCAATTATGTAAGTCATTAGAATAAGAACAGAGCAGAATAATTATGCAAAACTACCTTGAATAGCTAGCACTGTCATAGGCAGCATGTATGAAGGATAACAATAACAAGCCTACTCATCTTTCAGGGAGGAGGGAAAAGATCTATGTAAAGGAAATTAAAGTTGTTCCAAATCAGACACAATGGAGTCAATGACATTTCGGTGCTGAAACAGACTGAGCATCTATCTTCATTGTTTACCTGAGTCATAAGATTAAGAGTCACAGCTCATTCATCATGGGAATCACCTCCGCCCAGCGGACTGAGTGGGCTGTATGGACCATTTGCCCATTCACTAACCTTGGCCAAGATACTCACGCCTTTGGAACACAGGACTCATTCACAAAATACGGATTGTTTTGTTTGTTTGCTTTATCACCAATTTCCCTCAAAGTGTCCCTGTGGGATTGGGGGAAGGAAGCCAGGTGTTTTCAAACTTCAGTGTTATCGTCCATCTGAGGTTGAGAAAACAAAACCAAAATCCGCAATCCAGAATCTGACCCCAGTAATCCCAGAGCATTCTCTAACCATCTACACTGTTTTGACTCAATAGGAAACCAGTAATGTTTAATGGTTAAATGTTAATTTTTTTGGAATCAGACTGCTTGATCTGGATTCCAACTGCCAATTCATGGTTGTCTAATACTGGGAAAACAATTTCACCTCTTTAGGCTTTAGTCATTTCACTGTGAATGGATGTCATTATTGTAAAAGAATCCTAGGCTTGTTTATAGCCATTAAATAATACATTTATTTCACGTGGCATGCCAGTAAATGCTTAACAACCATTGGTTTGTTGGGGTGTTGAGTATCAGCAGTTGCTGACTTCTGTGGCACAAATGTTACCAGCTGGGCCATTTTAAGTGGGGAAGGTAAACATACAATTGGCTCTAGGAAGTAGGTTGAAACCAGGCCCAGCACCCTCTACTAATGTAAAGCTCTTAGTACTATGCCTGGCATATTGAAGGACTCAATGATCATAATTAGTTATTTCATAAGCTTTGTTATTATTTTATTTTGTATTTTATCATATATTGATGCCTACTTTTGAAATTCATTAAACAAATTTGTCCTCTCTCCTACTGTGATAACGTTCTTCCAAAATATAATAAAAATGGAAAAGTTATAAATTTGGGAGATTATCATGACAGTTAAAAAAATAAGACAAAGCCAAATAAAAAGCCTCTTTAATTTCTTTTGTTTAGAAGGAAAAACCAAGGTCTAGAAAATGTTTATTTTAGTCTCATGGTTTACCTGTCTTGGGCAGGACAATCTCTTTCAAGTTCAGTATTTCTGTCTGTAAAATAGGTGAAATAATTTGTGTTTTGTTCACTTTATTTGACAGGGTATGTGTTGAAGTTGAAAACCTATATGGAAATTCCTTGTCAAGCATAAAATGTCTTGTTTTATATTCAGAACCATTGATCTACTCATCCCATTCATGGGATTTATCCTAAGGAAATAGTTACAAAGAATTAAGTAGACTTTTAAAAATACCAAACAATTGCTAACAACTGATATGTGCATTAATGTATTTAATCCATTTTAGGTAATTTAGGTGAATGCAATTAAATGTTGTTACTGGAAATGAATATTGTATTAATATAATGCTAAATTTCTCATAGAAAAATATTGTATTTGTGAATTTAAAGACTGTAGTTTTCTAAGAGGAAAATTGTATGCTAGATTACATTGCAAAAACTCACAGAACTGTATTATATACAAATATGTTAAGGTAATATACAATGCATTTGGAAACAAGGGGAAAGGAGTTGAAAAAAGGATTGAAACTATGGTGCTATAGTCATGGATTTTATGTCATAAAAATCACGAGTAAAAAACAGATTTTTAAAATACCTTATGAATATAGTTATGAATAATAAGGTGTAAATGGAAATGCAGTAAATAGAAAGATGTTAGCCCTGAATGATCTCTTTCAAAATGACCCGCTATATTTTTTCCCATATTAGATCTAGATATTTGATTACTCCATAAAGGTGGTTTTGATAGCTGGATAGTTGGAAAAATGTGCAATATAATCCTCTAGCTGGAAAATGCTTAGTTGAGTCTTTGGTAGCCAGAAAATGTTTATAATAATCTCTTCACTCAAGTAGCTTTGATTCAAAGCTCTTGATGGAATAGCTTGCTGTTGATCTAATCTCAAAAGTTTACTCTCTGTTCCTAGTTTTAAACATTAATCAGACCTTCTCAGTTTTACTTGTAGGAATGAGATAACATCTTAAGCAGAATGGAATGGTGCCAGAAATCCCATATGGATAAATCACCATGGTAAATCACCATCTTCCAGCCTTGAAGAATGAAAGATCTAAAGAGGACAGAATAGTCTGCAAAAGAAAGGAGGACTGGGTCTATGCATAGGAACTGTCAGAGCCCACACTGTGCTTAAAAACAGCTGATAAATCACGATAGCTGAAACAACAGGATGTGCTGATCAAATGAGAATGAAGCAGGTGCTTTATTTTCATCTGCATTTTCTGTGGACCCATGACATTTCTTCATCTCCTTGGGCTATAAAACCTGAGCCCCCTTTTCTCACTTAAACTGGTCTTGGAAAAGTTTCCTCCAGTTCCTTACATGAGCACCTGTAATAAAACTCACCATCTCACCAAGATATTTCTCTGTTTAGTGCCAGATAGGATAGACCCAACTGTTAAAGCTGTGATTTTAAGGTTATCAGTTTTTCTGAAATTCAGAGGATACACAAAAGGCAATAACTTCCTAAACAAGAGATATATTTGAACTTTGAGCTAAGGACAGCCCTTCTTTTTCAAATAAAACACATATCAAAACTGCCACTCAAGCTGAAATTCTGGCATATGTCATGGTGCTCAGATACTAAAGTTTGACTTAACTTCTTATCAGATTTGACTTTGGGATTTTAGTCTTCTTTGACCTGCAGTTTGGGTGGCCCTAAACCTTCAACTTACTTGTCTGACTTGTAGACCACTTTTGCTTGATTTCTTACAACAATATGCTTCTGTGCCACTCCTTGGACCCCCAAATCCCATGCTCCCTTGCATAGACACATCAAAACTATCTGGGCATCGGTAACTGAAGACCACTAAGGAGAAGAACCAACCCTTTGTTTCCATTGGTCTGAATTACCTTTACCTTTGGGAGGAAATCTTAAAGAAACACTGGACTGAAGCTTGGAATATGCAATCAAATGAAGAGCAGCTCCAGTGTTTGACAGAGACATCAGCTGGCCTCTGTGGCTAGCAACAGGGCTTTATCTCAAGAGTTTGCAAGCTCAAAATCATACAGGCAGATGGTTCAGAAGATAGTGAAGTTGCTGAATTCTATTAAGATCTAGAGTAACACCTCTTTAGTTGTATCATGCTTTAAAACATTGTGTGGGTGGGCTAAATACAATGACCATTTAGAACATGCCAGCAGATTGCTCATCTGCTTTAACTTGCTCTTGCCACCCATCATAGGAAGGAGAGTAGCAAGGAAGTTCATGGGGTGATGCAATATGCCCATCTGAGAGGGAGTACAGCCTTTCCACTGGACTTTCCTTGATTTGCCTCTTTGTTCTCACTATAGCCAAGTTCACAGTTCTCCCTGCTCCACTTCTAAGCCCATCTGGGCTTGAGCCAGAAAGGATGTAAGTAGCTCCTTGCAGCTCTGACATGGTAATGAATGCCCTTTTGCTCCCCACAGTGACGTTATCCATTCCCGGTGTCCCTGTCCACTCCTCCTTCATGAGCATCCCATAGCTCCCAGTTTCTAAACATGAGCTCTGCAGTAGTTCTTCCAGAAATGAACGTCAGGCTGTGCCTTCACAATCTATGTATAACTCCCTTCCTACAGTCCAGTATAGATGAAAAGCCTTAGAGTAAATATGATTCTCACATATCTAGTCATGCGGGAGATCTGAGTTCAATTCCTGGCCCATGGATCCAAAAAACAAACAAACAAACACTGGAAACAAAATTCCCCATGATATACATATCACATATCTACCTATGCATGTGTGTATGCACAGATAAAGAAATATATATATGTAGGGAGACGCATAAAAAATGTAACATCTAAACTGATGGATTCATACTCTGATATGAATGTTTTTTTCTGTAGCTTAGATGATTAAATATTCTTAGGATCTTATTAAAAGTTGTGGTGAATCTACTAAATTCACCGCAACTACATTATAGAATCTACATTACCGAACTACATTATAGAATCTACATTACCGAATCTACATTTTAGAATGTAATTTTGGTGTTTTTACATACATTTTAAGGAGGTGAAAATGATTTTGAATTATCTTTCTGTCAATAAATTGATTAAAATAGCTGTTACAGTTGTTATGCATCCATTCACCATATGTCTAGCACTGTTCTGGGAGCTGTAGGGAATTTAGACTAAAAGTAAACCACAGACTGTCCTCAAAGAGCTTATATTCCAGGTTTGGACACACACACTTTTAAAATGAGAGTACACAATAAAAGTCAGTACATAAATGATATTATTTACTACCTGCAGGGTTTCTACTGGACTAGGCAATTTACACATGTGATCTTGCAAAGCTCACAATTCTCAAAGTATCAATTTCCCCCAACTTTACACATTGTAACACTGAAGTTCAGGTCCCACAGTCATAGCTGTCTGAATAGCTCTTTTCTCTAAGCAAGTGGTTCTCATTCTTCACTGTGCATTTATATCATTCGAGGCCCTTTTGAAATGTACAATGCCCAGCCTATGCCATTTGAGGCCTGGACATTGTCATATTCAAAGAGCCCCAGGTGATGCCAATGTGTCACCAAGAGGAAAAACCACTACACCAAATTATACTGCCATTAAATAATAGCCACATGCTGAAAAAAGTATGTATGTGGTAGTGTGCCTTATGTACCCCCCAAAAGTACTTAATCTTTTTCCTGTGAGTGTGAACCCACTGTAAACAGGTCCTTTTGAAGATATTATTTTTAGTTATTCTTTTTAGCATGGTCTTACTGGATGAGGTTGGCCCTTTAGTCTTATTACTGGAGAGCTTATGAAGAGGAAGCCAGGTGGAAGGGAAGCAGCTGGACATCATCTGCAACCCAGAAGAGAAGGGAAAGATATTGCAATGTGGCCAAAAAGTCAATGGCCCAAGGATCTCAGGCAGTCAGTCCTAGAATGTCACGTCTTAGGGGAGAAAGCACTGCCTTGCTGATACCTTAATTTTGAAATTTTCCTAGTCTTAAAACCATGAGCCAAGAAATTCCTATTGTTAAAACTAACTCATTCCATGGCACATCTTTTAGCAAATGGGAAACTAAGATGGTAGGTTCTGAAGAAAGAGTTTGGAGTGAAAATATTTATAGAAGGTGAGCTGGGATGAGACAATTTGCCCCTAAAACAAATACTTCCAAACCACCTTTACTTACACAGTAATCATCTTGCTCCAGAGTCACAATTAGTCCACCAACTTCATCAGATTCTCATTTGCAAAGAAAAGGTCAATGGATGAAAATCATAATACATGTAAATTGCTTATTACATTACATTGTGTCGTGTCATCTTCATCCTATTTGAGCATCACAATAATCTCATGTGCAGTGGGTGAGCTAATTTGTTTACCAATGAGAAAACTGAGACCCAGTGGTTTACTGGACGTCACTTGGATAGTTAGTGACCCAATCTGGTGCTCATCTCATCGTACCTCTCAGGTTTAGCTGCTCCTATAGCACTGGCACTGCTGCAAATTGAACAGTGAGATCAATAATTCAAGGAGCTATAATTGAATCACTGAAGGGTATGGCTATTTTAAAAGCAATCACTACTCTTGGAAGCACTCCTTAAGTTCCTATAACAGACACAGCTCAGCCTGTATTATCATAATCATCCTTCTAAATAAATTATTCAGATCAGGATATGCATGCTTACGAGCTTGTGAAATGCAGATAAACACATCTTTCCCCCAAGTCACTTGTTCAAGGTATTATTATGCATCTCCTCCCTCCCAATGTAATGACCTGAAACCCTTCAGACCATGATCAGATCAAAGTATCATGAATAGTTATTCAAGCAAGAGAAAAGCATTGAATTAGTAGTTTTCAGTAAACCCTATTTGCCCTGTGCTTACAGAAGATAAATTGTTAGAGAAGAAATAATTTGGGGGAAGTGGCTACACAAAGTTTTCACAACAGAGTGAAGAGCTAGAAATATGTATCAGACGATGCTATCAATGAATACTGTGTGCTTGCCAGTGAGCCAGGATCCATGGTTTTAGTTCTGAGAGTAAAACAACTTTCTAAATCAGAGGAAACCCTGCTGTAATCAGTTCCTATTGTGGAATCCCTGCTCACTGCGGAACCCACTGGGTGTGAGAGCCCGCTCGTTCTGTGCCAGGTAGCAGAGAGTAGCCAGGACACTTATCTTCTTGACTATTGCTGATCATTTTGCTTTACAGCAAACCTATTATTGATCATTTTGCTTAGAAAAACCCAAGGCAAATGGGGACTTCCTTTATTATAGGATAAGAAGAGAAAGCTTCTTCAGGATTAAGATGGATCTTCTTTTTAATTATTAATATTTTTGTTTGAGACATTGTAGGTTTACAGAAACAAGCATAAAATATATAAAATGCAGAGTTCCCATATACCACCCTATTGTTAATACCTTGCATTAGCGAGGTACATGTGTTACAATACAAGGTGTATCTTCTTTCATTAAGATAACAAGGACAAATGAAAGGACAAGCAGTGTCTGACATCACCGATATGAACTAATTAGAATAAGCAAACTCAGAGTCAAAATCTAGAATACAGGTTAACTAGGGGGCAGGGTATGGGTAGGGAATAGGGAGCTGTGGTAGTTAGATTCAGTTGTCAACTTGGCCAGGTGAAAGCACCTAGTTCTGTTGCTACGGACATGAGCCAACGGTAGGTGAATCTCATCTGTTGCTAATTACATCCGCAGTCGGCTAGGAGGCGTGTCTGCTGCAATGAGTGACGTTTAACTTAATTGGGTTGTGCTTAAATGAGAGAACGCAATGTAGCACAGTCTAGCAGCTCAGCATTCCTCATCACAGCACTTGCAGCTCAGCCCAGGCCTTTGGAGAAGTCACCCCGGGGAAAGTTGTTGGAACCCAGGGGCCTGGAGAGAAGACCAGCAGAGACCATCCTGTGCCTTCCACGTAAGAAAAGAGCCTCAGTGGAAAGTTAGCTGCCTTTCCTCTGAAGAACCAACAAAATAAATCCCCTTTTATTAAAAGCCAATCCGTCTCTGATGTGTTGCATCCCAGCAGCTAGCAAACCAGAACAGGAGCTAAGGCTTAAAATGTATGGAATTTCTATTTTCGATAGTGGAAAAGTTTTGGGAATGGATAGTGGAAATTTTAGCACAACAGTGGGTGTAATTAACAGCACTGAGTTATGTATTTGAATGTGGTTAAGAGGGGGAAATTTGAGGTTGTATATATGTTTCTAGAATAAACATTTTAAAAAATTCTATGGAACTGCACAACACAAACTGCGAACCCTAAGTTAAACCATGGACTGTAGTTAATAGCACAATTATAAAAATGTGCTTTCATCTGTTATAACAAACGTTCCACACCAATGCAAGGTTTTAATAATAGAGTGGTATATAAGAAATCCTGTCCATTATGCATGATTTTTCTGTAAACCCACAACTTCTCTAATAAAAAATAATATTAGAGACACTCAAAAAGATATAAATAAACCAAAAAATGAGTAAGATAAAAATTACCTACACGTACACTTAATTCCTCAAAAAAGTGTGCCTACTACAAATATTTCCGGAAGAATCATTGTTGTCAGTGCTGTTTATGACACGAGAATACAGAGTTCCCATCCCGAGGTCAGCCGATCTGAGTTTAAACTTTAGCAGCAGCTAAAGCAACGTTAGGTTGTTCTGCTTTCACGTAACAAACACTGAGTTAAGCAAATAGGAAATGGGCTGGGATATCTCCTTGAATCCAAGAGAGAGTTGAAGAATTGGACCTTGGGAACAAGACAAGCCAATCTCTTTTCTCCTAAGGAATTATGGGTGACCAGGGTGCAGCTCGGAAAGCCTTATTAGGACAGAAGCCACATGAAGCTCAGATAGGAAGAGGCCAGCAAGCCTGCTGTGTGAGCAGACACAAGCCAACCTATGTCCCAGGAGCTTCCCACAGTCCCTTAGTTCTCCAGAGTGAGCAGAGAAGTGCTCAGGTTTCTGTGCCTTCTAAGCCTTCATGGCTTAGAAGAAATAGCCCATCTCCTATTTGCTTAACTCAGTGTTTGTTACATGAAAGCAAAACAACCTAACGCTGCTTTAGCTGCTGCTAAAGTTTAAATTCAGCTATCTTCCATCTCAAAGAACACTGCCACCTTCTATGGAAGGTGAAGGGGTGTGTCATGGGCCGTTCCTACTCAACATGAGGACAAGAGAGAGAAGACAAGGAGATGAAATGCTGACATTTCCCTCTGACTTATAAAATTGCTGAAATTACATAAATGGAAGAAAAATGTGGCTGAGAAGGGAGAACACATCTCCCTTCTCACACCTCTTTTCAAAGTGGCAGTCATTGATTGCATATAGAAAAGTAACTTTAATTTTTATTTTGCCCTGTATCTGCCTTGACAAAAAATCTTTCAGCCTTTTGCTTCCAGAAATATTTCATCATTTCACTAGCGGACATGAGATAGGGGGATTCAAGATAAAGCAAACAAGAAGGCCACCGATAACTCAATAAATAACACACCAACTTTTATGATATATTTTATGATTATATTTTCTTCTTTTGCCTTCATACTCATAAATCCTGTTATCGGTACCTAGGCCCTGCTATTTCTTTCCAGCACTGGTTAAATACGAAAAAGCAAGACTTTTAAAAGGGCTGTTAGCATAGTTCTGACTGGCGGTTCTGCAAGTCAGTGGGTCCATATCTGGTGAATGTTGCTGTCTTGCTGTCATTTTAGCCTAACAATTTCAGCCAAAGTGCTTATTATCTCAATAGATGATAAGAAAGGACCAGACAAGCTGAGTATAATAGGGCGGCAAACGTCAGTGAAGAATACATCCCATCTGCAGGGACAGCTGCTGCTTAGCCTCAGCCCATTCTTGCAGGAAGTAGAGCCCAGTGTTGTCAGATATTCACGTATTATTTTTAGAGGCTGGAAATCTGATTTTTTCTATCCTAAAATTTTCTGATATTTATTTTATTTTTTAATCTTGAAGATTTTTAAAGAATAGTTTTTTGTAATTAAACATTATGCAATGTTTAATATTTATTTAATTTATTAATATTTGATAAATAAATATTAAGTATTTAATATCAATGTTTGATATTTAAATGTTGGCAATTAATTTAAAATTAAAGAATTAAGTATTATGTGTGCCAACTAAAATATGTTTGAGCTGAACACAATTCAAGGGCTGGCTATGATAAGCCCTTAAAACAGGACTTTTTCATTTCCTACAATCCTTGCTAAGCACTAGTAGTTAGTACTAGGTCTTTACTTATACCCGCTAGGAGGCTGGCCACTCCTGGAAGAGGTCAAAGTCACTACATTAACCATACAGAAGTAAATTAATGCCAAGACCCTTGCCTTGTATTTATCTGAGGTTCAACTGACATTTGTCCTCCTCTTCCTCTGGGGCTCTAAGCCCCGAGGAAAGACAATTCTCTCCAACTACTCTATCCAAACGTTTTCCTCCCCTTCCTTCCTCCAACCTTCACCTGCTTGTCCCGACTCAGTAAGGAGCAGAAAACTCTTCCTTCCCACAAGAGGAGGTGCTTTTTTTTTTTTTTTTTTTTTGGCGATGCTTTTTTCTCCTCTGTTAAAAGGGGGAAAGGAAACGGGCACCGGATATCCACCCTGGCTCAGGGTTGGGGTGGAGGTCATATATATTCCTTCTGGTAGAACTGATGGATGCCGACCACCGTTAAGATGCCATCAAACCTGCTTGCTTCCATCAAAACATCTCCATAAAGAGCACAGATTGACCTGGCTCAGGTCACATCTCCAGTGACCAGAGCCAGTGGGATGGAGTGGTCTTGTTGGCCAGTCCTGAGTCACAGTGCCCAAAACTGAGGTCTAAGAAACCAAGCCCCATTGATAGTAACCACAGGAGGATAGCATGCTGTGGAGAAGGGAGAAAATGAAAATGAAATAAAATCAGATGTCCACTAAAGCTAAGTATTATCATTTAGTCCTTTTGCAATATAGACACTGAAGCTTTTTAGAGAGGCCATCCATAGGTATGTGACAGAATGTGATTTGATCCCAGAGTTGACAATTTGTAGGCCCTTGCTCTTAAATATTGCACAACATTGCCTTCTTAGTTCCTACCTTGAAAGTATTTGCTACATTTTAGGAAGAATATTATTATTATACACATGCCTAGAAAATTGATACAGGACAATGCATAGGTAGATAAAAGATAGCCAGACTCTACCTCTAAATTCTGTTAGCATATAAAAAAGGGGACACTTGAATAGGATAAGACGAACTATAAAAGAGCTGGAGGAAAGAACGTAAGTATATTTGAAGAAGGATATAGGATGGCTAACCAGAAAGGAGGGGGTGATGCTACTTAAATTTATTTTCTCCAATTCTAGCTAGAGCTTTATTTCTAGTCCAGCTTAGACTTAAAAGGAAATAAGTGGTTCTATCCCAGGCTCACCTACTGACTCCCATGTGACTTTGACCATGTAATTCACACCCTGCTCTCAGTTTTCTTGTCTACAAAATACGGGAACTAACACCTGCCCCGCTATTTCTCAGAGTTCTCATGGGATTCACACAGAAGGGCAAATACCAAAGTATTTGGAAAAATAAAAAAACTGTCCACATGGAAGACTGAATCATTATGTGTGTCCTCCTAGGCATAAAACGAGCAGTTTTTCTCTGTTGGCAGCTTTCTAACCTCAGAGGGAGAGTAGGACCACATAACAGTAGCAGTATTATAAACAGATAAACTGAAGGGGCAAATTTTACACAAATTATTTGCCCCCCCATTTCTATGCTGTCTCAGAGTAATGCTTTTTAATTTGATGAAGCCGGCTTTGCTTAGTAATCTTCTGTATCAGGACACAGAACAAATTCTGTGTCCAACAACACATTTTAATTGTAAACAAATTAAAATGATTTTTCTTACGTTTAGACCTGTCTGGTAAGTAGCAGTGTCTTACTGACCGCCTCTTTCCTAGGAACTGATTCATAGTCCTATATGCCATATCACCTGAATCTTTTATTCTGCAACCTGAGCAGAACCTCTCCAGACACTTCAAATCATCTCAGAAGATTCTTCTTAGTACGTCCAAGTGAGAGTGGGACATCAAAACATACTGCCACTTACTGCTCTGAAGAAACAAAGTGAAATGATGCATTTTATGAGTAACTGGGTCAGAGAACACATCTAAAATGTGGCAGGTTAGAGCAATGAAATCTATGCCTTGCCTTACTTATTTTAACAGGTCCAGTTATGCACTGTCATGCAGATAAATGAAGTTGCAGGTAGAATGCTGGCACAGGGGGAAGACATGCTACTGTCAACACAAGTCTTATTGCAGCTCAGGGCCATTGGATTTTGCCCACATGGGCACTGAGCTGCTTTGTGTGTTCATGCAAGTTTCTTGTCATGCAGAGTACTGCAAATTGTTTCAAAAATCACATATGACCATTGGGTCAAGGAGTCACACGTGGGATCACAGATTTGCCCCCCAGATGCCGAGGGTGGGAGGCTGCCTGTGGGCTTCCGAGCAGCATTTTCTCTGGGTGGACACTCAGCCTGGGACTGGGAATGGGAGGCAGAGAAGTCCTCCTTTTTCTGTCACCAGGCTCCTTCTTTGCATGCAAGGCTTGGAGGCAATAACACCCTGGAGAATTCTGAAAGGGAAGATGAGGAAAATACAGATCAATCAAAGGGATAATTGAAGATATGGTGGAATGAAGCTAATACTTATGGGCTATGGAGATAACTATCAGAACATTTGAAAAGGAAACTTACTAAAATCTAATATTTCCTGGAAGTGGGGTTGCAGATGAGGAGCAGTGCAGTGGGAAGTTGCTGCTTTTTATTACAAGCCCATCTTTAATTTTTATTTAATCATGGGCACATATTATTTTCATATAAATAATTAGTGAAGAATCATCTAGACATGGCATGGACTAAAAGGACTTAATTTTAGATGGAATGTGAACTAGATTCCTGCATACTGGTTTGGGATCTGCATTTTACAAAGTTCCCCTGGAACATAATGATAATTGTAGGCACTGCGTTCTTTACTGTGTATTGGGTATATGTGTATTATTGTTTTTAGGGCTTTATATAAATTAAATATTTTAATCTTCAAGCACTTTGAGGTATGTGCTATTATGCCCATTTTACAGAGGAGAGTACTGGTACCAAGTAACAGGGAGTTAAGTATTTTGCCCAAGTTTACAGCAGTAGCAGCAGAGCAGGTATTCACACTCTGTGCTCTGAATCCTCCAGGGGATTCTGACGCCCTTGACGGTCTGAGAAGACTGAGTTACAGGACAGATGTGGAAACTTCTGATGTAGAAAGCCCAGGGCATCGCTTACAGGACACTGCAGTAGATATTTAATGGTCCTGACTTTTGTTTCTAACTTATAAACCTCTGGTCCAGATATTTCAATTGAACTCCAGATCTTATCACCTATTTTGCATGCCTTAAATGCATCATACCACATCCCAGAGCAAACTCACAAAATTCTCCTGTTAGCATCTTTCCTTTCGGTGTTCCTTGTCTCACAGAATGGTGTCACCCTCCATGCCACTGAGCAAGTTTGAAAACTTGGGAATCACCCTAGCATCTCTTTCTCCCTCCTCTTCTGCCATCCTCCTTTAATCAATAAGGATTCCTATCATTCGTATCTATTACATCTCACAAAACCATGTATTGCCCCCATTCCCCTGCTACACCCCCATCTTTATTAGCATCAATTCTTCAGGACTATTGCAGTTGTTCCCCCAATCCATTCCTTACACTCCCACTGATAGTGACCTTTTCAAACGTGATGGTTGAAGCCTTGAGTCATTAACCTTTGCTATAAAACTCTGTAGGAGCCTGCCTCCTGGGCCTCAGCTCAGACTACATTTCCCCACTCCCCACACTCCAGCCACGTGCCTTCCTTTGATTCCTCCAACTCCTTATGCTCCTTTGGCCTCCGCACACAGCAGGTGGGTCCCTCTGCCTGGAACGGTCCTCTCAACCTGCCTTGGGAAGGTTACTTAATCATCCAAAGCCTACATTGTCTCATCTATAAAATTATAGGTCACCATTGTTAAAAATATGAAATAAACACATAATCTTCCTGGCATAAACTAGGTGTTCAATAAATATTAGCTTCCTTAAATCTATCCCAGAATTTTAATCTTCCTCCTCATAATCTTCATATCATAAGGATAAATCCATTTACACTTGATCTATAATTGTGATTTGTAGGGATACAAAGTAAGAAGAAATCATTTAAGGGTTTGTTCATCTCATTTCAGAAGTTCATTAAAATCAAAATATGTCTGACTGGGAAGCATTTGTGCAGCAGTTTTAAATTATTTTCAACCAAAGTGGATGACTTGAGAATAACGTACACTTTTTACTTTTTAAAGTTAACATTCAGTAAAATTCAAGTTTATTTTGTTGTACAGTTCTATAACTTTCAATATACATATAGATTCTTATAATTATCATTACAAAAAGGGTACAGGGCGGGCCGCGGTGGCTCAGCGGGCAAGAGTGCTTGCCTGCCGTGCCGGAGGACCCCGGTTCGATTCCCGGCCCCAGCCCATGTAAAAAAAAAAACGGACAGGCAGACAGAATATAATAAAAAACAGGGGAATGTTTGGGAATGTTTCCCTTTCTTCCTCCCTTCCTTCCTTCCATCCTTCCTTCCTTCTCTGTCTTTCCTTCCCTTCCTCCCTCTCTCTTAAAAAAAAAAAAAAAAAAAAAAAGGGTACAGATAGTCTCATTGACCCCCAAAACTCAGTTATGCTATCCCTTTCTAGTTACACCCTCTCTCCACCCTTAAACTCTGGCAACCACTTATTGGTTCCCTGTTGATATAGTTTTATCTTACAGAGAATGTCATATAAATGGGAACATACAGATTGTAATGGTATGGTGTTGAGTCTCTTCACTCAGTAGAATGCTTTTGAGGTTCATCTAAGTTACTCCATTTATCAATAGTTTGTTCCTTTTTATTGCTCAGAAACATTTCATTGAATAGATATACCCCAGTTTGTTATTCTATTCACCCACTGAAGGATATTATGGTTTTCAATGTTCAGTGATTATGAAAAAGCTGCTATAACCACTCATTTACAGTATGTTTGTGAGAACATACATTTTCATTTCTCTATGATGTACATCCAGGAGTAGGATTGTTGGGTCAAATAGTACTTTTAACTTTATATGTTTAACTTTATAAAAGACTATCAAACTGCTTTCCAGAATGGCTATACCACAACAATGTATGAAAATTCCAGTTGATCCATATCCTTGTTGGCATTTGGTGTTGTTAATATTTTTAACAGTCAAAGCAGGCTAAAAGTTCCCACTTCTATCCATGAATTATCTCAGCTTGTGTTAGCAAAGATTCCTTTATCTCTGAATTTAGTTTATGTAGTACTATTTGCTTTAAAAGCTCTCTAATGTCTTTAAAAATATGATTTTTTTTTGTAATCTATCCATTTTTCTCTAATTGTGGCAGTAGGAACAATAGCCTATCAACACTTACTTCTTTCTCGCTGGAACAGGAAATTGACAATATTATTTCATTCCTTACCATTTCAGGTTGATTATACAAGCTTTATCTTTAGTAACCTGAAATGACTGTGTGTGCAAATAGTGTGCAATAGCTGAGAAATAATTTGTTGGACCACAATTGGACCAACTGTGTTTAGAATATAGTAAAGTTCTGTTTGAAGTTTTTTGTCTCCAAATTTTTCTATGACTATTGGTAAGTTTCATTACATTCTATAAGAGTATGAAATACACTCTGACTTTTGGTGTTATCATAAAATTTAGTGATTTAAAATTAAATATCCAGAAACAATTTAGGGATCTGATGACATCAGTGTACATAAATACAAGGCAATATTGTTGATATTGGAAAGTGGCTTACAAAGTTGTATTGACTTTTACAGCACTTTTTCAATCAGGTAGTTGTCCCCCCTTCACGTTTCTACAGACGAGAGTTCTTAAGTCCTCCATCCAAACAACTCATAGACGGTGAACAGGTTGAGATCTTGGAGATGAGAAGAAACCAGCCATGTGAAGAGTGGGGATGAAAATACTCAACAGGCGGAAGAGTAGAGGAAAAGTCATGAATTGGGAAAAAAAAGATGGCTGAGTGGCTGATGCATAATGAATGAAGAGAAAGAGATGACAAAGTAGATGAAGACATTGGCAGCTCACTCAAGCCTCATGGCCAATGCCTGGACTTTGTTTGGAGTAAAATGGTGAGTTATCAAAGGGTTTTAAGCAGGGCATTTAATGGTATTTTCATGCTTTTAGAATATGATCTTTTGCTGTTTATTGTGCATGAGTTTCCATATTGTTTTTATCATCTTTCAATTAATAGGAAGAATTTGTGTGCCCTTTCAAAATATTCATTTGTTTATAAATTGTTTATGTGTTTGCTACCATTAAGCAATTAAACATGAGTAAGAATAAGTTGCTATCCTTTGAATATAAAAATTAAGTATGCAAAAAAATTGATTGCTTTCCTCCTTTTCCCTTCACTGTGCCAGGTCTGGTGCTACTGGGCATATAAACCCTACTTCAGATGAAATTATTATAGAGAAGAGGTAGGAAGGGAGGACTTGAGAAGTATGGAGAAGAGAGCAGTGGAGTCTGCTGGCATAGAGATTGTGAGATGGAGACAGAGTTGAGAGAAAGAAATATTTGTCTTAGAGCATTCTGGCTTTTTGTAGTAACTTGCATCTATGCTAACTGTCTGAGTCCTGACATCAATTTCCCCTCATTGGATGGCTCATTCTTTTAGCATTCTATTAATGAAATCTGTTGGGAGATTTTATGGGGATGCTTGATTGGAAAGCACTTGAACTAGATCACTTCTTTGCATGGTTAAGCTATTTGTTTGGCAGTTTTGTTAAAAGAGTTGAGTTTGGGGAATTAGTGAAGTTTTCACTTCTGCCTGCTGACAGAGGACAATGGGGAACAGAGCTTCACAAATTAAAAAGCAAAACCACAAATCAAACAGCAACAGCAAGGCAACAACAACCAACCTTGGGACCAATTTAATATAGCTCTTTCTGATTAAACCCTTCCTCAAATTGATAATTAAAATTGGGGATTAAAAAATGATCAGACCTCTACAAATGCCTCTCAGACACCTCCTCTTCTATGGGATGATTGGAATAAATTAATTCAGGAAGAAAAGTGATTGCCTTTATGGAGAGAAGAGTCAGCTTTTTTTTCCTATCAAGTTTCTGCAGAAAATGCTTCATGTTGGAAAAATAACATGAGGTTGTGCTGGGGTAATTACAATATTGAGTCCAAATGTTTAAGTATAGTAAGGCAAAATCAGTTCTGGCCCTTAAATTTCAAATCTTTTGGTTTCTTCTTCTTTTTCGATTTTCCCAGTCACTTATTTGGATAGGGATCCATTTGCGTTCTGATTTTTAAATCTGTTTTTCCTCTTCTGGAGGAATCCTCACATACTTATTTGAGCCAGAAAGGAAGTTAGCAGGGTATTCTAGTTTGAAAGCTGCCGGAATGTGTGACATACCAGAAACAGAATGGTTTTAAAAGGGAGATTTATTAAGTTGCAAGTTTACAGTTCTAAGGCTGTAAAAATGTCCAAATTAAGGCAAGGCTATGAGAATGTCTAATCTAAGGCATCCAGGGAAAGACACCTTGGTTCAGAAGGCCAGTGAAGTTCAGGGCTTCTCTCTCAGCTGGGAAGGCACATGCTGAGATCTGCTAGCTTTCTTATCAGTGGCTTCGCCGGGTCTCTGTCGGTTCCGTTGGCTCTGCTGGTTCTGGTGGCTCTCTAGGCTCTTTCCAAAAATGGCACCTTCTTTAAGGGCTCCAGTCAGCAACCCTTGAATGGGTGGTGACACATCTCCATGGAAACCATCTAATCAAAAGCTACCACCCATAATTTTGTGGATCACATCTCCATGAAAACAATAAAAAAACTCCCACCCAGCAACATTGAGTGAGGATTAAAGAACTTGGCTTTTCTGGAGTACACAACAGATTGAAACTGGTGCATGGGGCACGAAAAGGCCTTAAACAAAGGATCCTGCAAGGCTCTGAAATCTTTCCAAGGAGTGAGAACATGGCTGGCCTGAACTTTGACAAAGAACACTTACCATCTGGGCATGAGGAAAAGTTTCCATACTGCTCTCTCCTATCTGGAGGCCCCAGTCTACCACGTGGTGCTCCTATGGCAGGGTACAGGGTAGGTTCTAAGGATGAGCCATTTGTCAAGAGCTGCAAAAGGGTGTTTCTGGAAGCACGTTTAACGTCAGCCAGGACATGCTATCAAACATCCATACATCCAAATTTACCGGCAGAGAAGGCTGCTCTCCTTCTATTCCTCCTTGTTTTGGACAGCTCTTGGAATTTAACTTAAGAGTGCCTTGTTAGATCTGCTTTGGGAAGGGTTTGTGTAAGAGAAGTTTTCTTGGACCGTTTTGGAAACACTGGTAAGAAACTATCACTATGTTGTTTCCAAGGTGGGCCTATCACAGATGCAGGGGTCAGGCTATTCAGGGACAGTACCATGCAAAAAGCAATGGACCAAATCCTATGCATGTGCTGGATGTGGCACTATATTTTTGCAGTAGCCATTGATCATCCTGGTATTCATGTATTTAATCATGACTATCTTTTGTCTAATTACTACCTGCAAGCAGGACGAGTTACTAAGTCTGTGAGGACTTAGAAATTCTAAGACACTTTAGCCCTTCTTTTAAACAAGCTTGCTTTTAAGAAAAACTTATAAATTTAAAACATATTTTAAAATTTCCTTGCTCTCTGTTGGTTGCAGCTGTGTATCTTCAGTTTGGGATTCACTGTCACTTCCCATCCTAACCTGTGGAAACTGAAATTTGACTCCTCCCCGTAGGAGCACTACTTAAATATCAGGCAGCAACTTCATTTAGTACCTGAGCATCTGGGGGTGAGGTCCATATTGACTACTAAGTTCATGAAAGTCTCCCCAGAAGGGAGCAGAGCAGGGCTATCCCTTGGCACAGAAAAATAATTACAACTGATAAAGTAATTTGAACTTTTTACATAGCGGCAGAGGTGCTGGGTTGATAGATATGATCACAAAATTCAAAATTTTAGAACTGCAAGGGACCCTGCTATCTAACCTTACTCCTTCACCTTAAAGCCCAGTTAGGTGAGAGGTGACCTGCCCAAGGATCCTCTACAAATTAGTGGCAGGGTAATCAGTCCTGGAGTTGAAGATTGCTACCTTCATTTACGTCCATTCCAAGACATTACAAGGCACGTATTACAAGCTCTAGGAAGTCAGCAAAGGGACGTGTGAGCGCGCGCACATACACACAATCACTCATTACTATTATTTTCAGTTCAGGCCAGGAGGAGTCACACCTGGGCTCTGGGGCAGGACGAGCTCTCCACTGGGAGAGAGAGCAGGACGCCTCGACGCCCCGATGCAGCGAAAGCCGGGATCCCAGCGTCGGCGGGGTTGGAGGAGCGGGCGGCGGCGCCAGTGAGTCTGAGCCCGGGTCGCGGCGGCAGCGGCCTAAGCGGTTAGGGCAGGTCCTGGGACCTGGAGGTTCCGGGCGGGGAGCCAAGCTGCGATCCCGCCCCCAGCGCGCGGGCTCCGCAGCCGGCCGCGCCCCGCGCCGCCCCGTCCCGCACGCTCCAGCCACGGCCCAGCTTGGGTGGAGTTGGGGTCCTGAGCGGCTGTCCCCACACCCGTCTCGCGGAGAGCCCCTTCCCCGCCACCTTGGGGCCTGGGACCCCTCCGTTCCTCTCCGCTCCCGCGATGGGAAAAGTTGGCGCCGCCGCACCCCGGCCCCAGGGGACTCCCCTGACCAGGGGCCGCGAGGTAGGGCTCCCGGCACTCCTTCTCCTCTCTCAGGTCTCCCACACCGAGTGGGGTCAAGGCGAAGATGCTGAGTTCAACAGCAGAACTCAAGTCAAACCCCGGTTAGGATACGGGGGAGCTGAGGCCAGTCAGCATCAGGTTTGCTTTGACAGATGGTTCCGTGCACATCTAAGCCACAGAAGCAGTATGAAGAGAGGAGAGGTGATGGGGTTGGAGGCACAAGTGTGAGGGGTAGGCAGGGCTGAAGTCACCGAGTTATCTTATGGAGAAGGTGGGAAAGGGACTTCTGTACTGGGGAAGTGGGCAATCGAAAGCCTTTGCGCATCTTCCACGGAAGTGACCAGCTTCCATTCCCCCTCCCCACCCCAGGTTCTTTTCCAGACCTCCAAGCCTGAAAAGAAGTTCAGAGAGAGCAGTGTGACCTGTCTTGGTTGTGTGCAGCTGAAGACAGGGCAGAGTGGAATGTGACCAAATGTCTGGAATGAGGAGATGAAAGAGTTAAACTTCCTGGCAGGCTGACATTCCTTCGAGGAACTTTTCCTTTACTTGTTAGGCTTTCTGTAGGCTTAAGTCAGACCAGAAAGTCTGGTATCTGTAGGGTGATTTAGACGGGGAGACTTGTCCCTTCCTTGTCCCTTTTTACCCCAAAAGGGGGAATGGACAGTCAGTGTCCTTAGAGTATTCTCCATTTCTGGACACTCAGCAGGTACAATTTACAGGGAGAGAATTTGGCAGCATCTTCCAACACCACCAGTACGGGTGAGTGTGGTCAGACCTGGGGCTTTCCAGCCTGGGGATGAGCGGTTGTACTCAGGCATGATCAGTCAGTCCCATTAAGATCAGATCTCACCAAGACAGCCCCTTGTCTTCCCCCATCACCTGACCTCATTGAGGGAAGAGTCAAATAAAAACTTAGCTCCCCTTTCTGGAGGGAAGAAAGAGATTGCTGGATTACAGGAGGCTGGCACTAGAAACACAGCAGGTGGAAGCCAGCAATCTTTCCCTTTGTCAGGGGTGGTTTTAGATTTTTGAGGAAATTCTGGGTCTTTTGAATCTGAAAGAGCTGTTCCAATATAAGCTGATCCTGAGAAATTTAACTTCTTGAAATAAACATCTTGGTTGTGATAGCTAAAGACTATTAAAAATATTTTACAGGCAATGGGCACATTAACACTAAGCATGAGTAACTTTCTTGGTGCTTTCAGTTGTCATGGAATTGCCAGAAACATCCCCAGAAAGGTGCTACTTTTAGTTGTATTAACTGTCAGCTTTTAGTGAAATTTATGAATTTTAAAATAAGAGTTTGCTTTTTCTTAATCTCTTGATCCTTAGGCATAGACTGCATTAAGACAAATCATGACAACAGCAATTCTAACACCATAAATTAATTTTGCCTGTTTTTGACCATCATATATATATATATATGCTGTTTTGAATCTGGTCTCTTTTGCTCAGCATTATATTTGTGATATTCATTGGTTGCTAGCCTTTTCACAAGCAAATACAGCTGAGAAATAGTAAGACAATCATAAGAACATCTTAGTTTGGTTTTAGCGTGTTGGCATGGTTTAAAAGAAATAAAATGTCAAAAATATTTTGCCCTGCACTTCGCTGGCTTTGTGCTCCATACCTAGATGACAAAGTTAGGGAAGCTGTTATCCAGGGATTCTCAGTCTGATATCAAAGTCATATTAACCAAAGATCCTTACATTGTGTTAAATGCTGCAGAAATGTATATCAGACTGATAGGAACATGGAACAGGCTGATACTCTGTTCTCCAGGGCATTGTCACAGAGGAGGTGACGAGTGTGCCAGATCTTGAAGGATGTTTAGCAGCTTACCAGGTAGAAACTTGTGATGGAACCTTGGAGGTTGTTGTAGGGATTCCAGGTTGGCCCTGCAACTCGCACTGGGATGTGGCATCTGAATTCAGGTTCCTTCTCTATCACAGGGAAATGACCTGCACTGCCCATTCTTACAGGGCTTGGTGAGATCAAAGGAGAAGCTGCTTGTGAAACACTTCTTATGCTAGCAGCTGTGCAGAGGTAGCCATCATCATTAAATGTAAGTGGACTCGTCAATACTTATTTAGTCCAACCCATGTGCTGAGAATTGCACTGACGAGGGCATCAAGAAAGGAAGGTGTGACTGTGGCACTGTGGGTATATTTCCGTCATCCTATTTACACGATGCCCTGAGAGCCAGCAGAAGTGAAAGACCAGGAAAACCACCAAAGAAGGGAACTAGCCTCAGAACACAAATATCTGTGATAATGTTGATTTGCAGATGTCCTGCTGGAGATGGAGATGAGTGAAGCAAATGCACGTAAACACTCAGCAAAGACAGTATAGTATGGTTTGGAGGAAAAAGGATAGGCTTTGTAGTCAAGCAGTGAGGGGGTTGACTTTGATTCAAGTGGTGCTGCCACTGAATCTATTAATATTCTTGGGCAAGTCAGTTAATCTCTCTGAGCCTTGGTTATCACTTCCTGAAATGGGGTTTTGCAGTCACTAATCAAACAGGGTTTGGAAATCAGTTGACATGGTCTTTCACTAGCTTATTTACCAAATAGCTCTTGCGTGTGCTATAGACTCAGCTCTGGGCGTGCAAACCAGGCAGGGCTGCTGCCTTTGTGGAGTTAGATTGTCTTTGGTAGGGATAGAAAATAAGTTAAGGATGAACTTGGGGTGCCTTAGTTATTATACAGGTGTATCAGTAGATGGATTGATAGTCCAGAACGATGTTGAGAAGATGAAATGAGGTGGTGCTGGAGACATGAAGAGATAATAAAAAGCATTCTGAGGAATTTCCTGCTCATTCAGTGTTCTGTGACATAATAGTTGCAGTATGAAATCCCTGAGGATATTTTTGAGGAGGATGTTTAAATTCTAACTTAAGCTGTTTTAATCCTTAGAAACAGATTGGAACAACCCTAGAAAGTGCCCACAGATGAGAATGGCCTCTGTAGCTTCTGATGTAAAAAATGTGGTCTCTCGCTGGCTTAGTCCCAGAGTACTGCCTTTGGCACTCTCACCAGCAAAAGAATTGAGTTTTCTCCTGGGAAGGTAACTTTTCTTATCTGGTACCTTCCAGAAAATGCCTGACTTTGTTAAGAAGCTGTCCTATGTCAGGAACAAATGCGAGAGGAAGTGTTTCTCTCACGAGTTCATCCAAGCAAAAATGTCATGGTGGAGAAAAGGTGTCACTTTTCAGTGAGGGTAGACTTGTGCCTCCTAACTTCAATTGAGCTTCTAATCTAATTTGATAATTAATGGCTTACCTGACACCTATCAAAATATGAGTTTGGAACTGCTAGTAGAATCACTGGTTGGCCTGTTCTTGATGGTGAAGTTGTCTTTCAGGGTCTCCGTCCTTCCTTCTCAATCAGCAACCCTTTCTCTCCCTCACCAACATTTCAGTGATTCACGTCTGAAATGGGAGACCCAATGAAAGCATGGGACCCAAGTAATGAGGCATGATGAGTGCTTGCCTCACTGTACTCTCTGGAGGCCCCATGGTGAGGGAGCTGAGAGCATGGACTCTGAGCTCTGTGGTTTGCATTAGTATCACAGCGCCACTTTTAGACAGGGGTCAAGAGAGGCAATGTAGAATATGAGTGAGATTTGGAGTGAGACAGAGCTGTGTTCAAATTCCAGCTCTACCACTTATAACTAGGGTTCCTTTAATGACACTTAGCCTCTGTGACATAAGAGGGCCCAGGAAGCATTTGTACAAAAGGTAGGTGCTGACAAGGTTGAAATCAAATGAGCAGAGAGGGAAGAGGAAGAAACCTCAAGCAGAGGTAGATAGTCAAATGCCGTGTTGATAACCTGGATAGATCTTGCAGGTGTATGTGCTTTGTGAAGGGAAAAAATGGGCAGGGTGGTTGGTCATTTTGGTGGTGAGAACTGAACATTATTTTTGCCATATTTGCCCTCCTGACGTGTCCATTAGATTTCTCCCAGGTTCAAGGGGTCTCCAGCCATCTGTGGCTTTCCAGAAGGCTCACAGAACCCTGGCTGAGGGAGATGACCCCTTGGAGGCAAAGGAAGTGAGGCAATGGAAGTTTCTGAGTGATCACTTGAAATCAGAAGTGTCCAAAAGAAAGAGATGTATGTGTAATTTCCTAGACCTGGGGACTGAGCTCTAAAACTAAGGTCCACTAGCCAGCAGGAAAATTTAGCTAGCTCTAAAGATGGAAGCCATTTTGGTTGACATGGGTCAGAGTCTGATATTCGTGAGAAAAACTTAGGAACCTTGGTGAGGTGTTCTGGTACCGCCATGTGCATGAAATCATTTCGATTCAAACAACATCAAAATGTGCCTCCCACAGAATCATCACAGAGCAAGGGGGTGTCTGTGGGACTTGTGTTGGGAAGATCTTTGGAGTCTTGGAAGTACTCTAATAATCATTTTTGAGCCCAGTGTCTGTCCCATGGTTCTCCATGCTTTTGTACTCTCTCCAAATGTCAGCAAATGATGGCAGTGGAAAGCTTCCTTTGAAAAGTAGTTAGGATATTTAGAAAAGTGCATATTTCCTGTCCATTAGCATGTCAGGTTTCCTAGGTTGGAATCAATTATTCTGAGCCTTCTGACAGCTTGTCAATCCAACCATAGTTTCAGATACCAACTTCGCTAGGACACTGGATGGTGAGATGAGGGAGGAGTAAGGGGCTGGAAGGCTGGAAAAGACATAATTCCATAACTCCTCTAATTCCATATCTTTCTTTTCTTGAAAACTCTTTTACAGCCAGGATTTAGACCAAAGCCCTGTTTAAAATCCCATAAATGAAAGCTTTCATTGAAATAATCACGACCAGAATTGGCTATCTCCACTTTTCATTATCTCTCTGAATCTCATCAAGTAATATAATTTTTGCTACATTACAATTCAAGGTGCTGCTGGCTTTATTTTCAGTCTTGCCCCCGCATGGTTAATTCTTCAGTCCTGTTAATTGAAAAGATGGCAGAGTGTTTCCTCCCCCTCCCCCCATTTATACCTTGGTTACTCTTACAGAGAGATAAGAGGACAATTAAAAAAAACGACTTGAATGAGCAGTGAGCTGAGCTATGAGTGGCATATTCTGAAGATCTTTCCTTAGAAAATAAGTAAAAAGTAAAGCAACCAGGATCTTGAGCTTCTCCCAGGGTAGTGGACTTTTGCTGACTTTTACCAGAGTCTGTTCTTTAGGATGCCAGAAGATGTTACATAAACAGTCTATTTTATTTTTTTGTGGTGGTTATTTGGAAAATCTTGGGTAAAATTATGTTTATTTATTGCATTGCTTATCAGAGTCTTTAATATTCTAATGCTTATTGAGAATCCTCAAATTTATGTGAGAAAGTGATGCCCCCGCCCTTCCCCCCCAGGCCATCTTGTCAGAACAGTATCTGGGGAACCCATTTGGAAAAATCTGGGTTGGTTGCTTATTTTCCTGTGGGCTTCATATTAGTAACTGATGTGGGGAAACAGTTCTCATCCTTTGAGGAAGACATCACGGAAGTACATCATCTAGTCTTACAATCTGTTCCTTCGTGTATCTGTCAGGCTTTTTTTGTGTGTGCGTGGCTGGATTAAAGGATGGACTCAATGCCCTAGTGAGATGTTGTCAGTTGCTGCCCCAGCAGACACTCCTCATTTCTGCTCCCCTTTTCCTTGCTGACATGCACCTCATTTTTTCCTGGATTGTGGTGGTGGTGGGGTTGAGAACTTTGTTGTGCTGTGCCAGATAATTATGTCCCCAGATTTTCTTGCAGCTAGGGGTGGCCAAGTTCTGGCCGATGAGACAAATGAGTGGTTCTCCTATGAACGTGAATGGAGTAGGGTGGGGTGGGGGGATTGGGAAAAATTTGGGAAAGCGTTATAATAGTTTACAGATGTGAAGGAACTATTCTTTACTTGATCGTAATATTAGAGACAGTTGCTTAGGTTCGTAGATGGTTTTATTGCATCTATTTCTTTCCTCTTGCCTTGTGTGTGTTTGGAGCTTTGGCAACTGTCTTGCAATGGGGAAGGGACTGAATGAAGAATGAAAAGCCAAAATCCTGAGGATCACAAAGCAGGACACAAAGAATTTGGGTCCTTGAAGATGCTATTGATCTGTTGCACTGAATTGCCTATCTTCAAACTCCTTGTGAAGTAAACAGTGAGTGTTTATTATTTAAGACCTTGTAAACAAGCTTTTTAAAAAGTTGCTGTTGAACCCAAATACCTGATACAAGTTTTTTTTATTGTGTGATTCTTCATTTGTGCCTTTTTTCCCTCTCCAATGTCTGCTCTTGAGCCTATGAGCATAGTCCTTCTAAGGGAAGCAAGGACCTATCTTTGAATATTTTGAGCAGCATCTGGTAAAACTAGTAAATTTGGTCTGTTTGATTTACTTTATCCTTCTCTTGATTTGATCAAATAGGGCACAGACTTGATGGCAATACTCCTGGGTTCTTCAGTGGTATCTGAGGTAGGTTTGTGTTTATTTTAAAAAAAAAATAAAGCACTTTACTATTTATATACAGTTAATAAATTAAGACATTTATTCACTATGCAAAAGTTATTACTGTTGGTTAAACGGTGAGCTTCCTAGGAGCGTTTCAAATAGGATTTTTTTATTGCAAAAATGAGGCTGCTCAGAACCTTTGAGGAACTCATCATTTGAGTTGATAGAGTTCTACCCTTTTTTTTTCTTCTCTGCTGCTGAGATCTGTTCCCAAACAGCTGGGCAGCTTGACTGCCAAGAGGGCTCTGAGGGCTGTGTTTCAGTTCCCTGGGGGTGAAGGAAATTACTATGAGGAACTGAGGAGTCAAAAGTCCCACACAGTGATGGGTAATTGCAAGTTCTGGGGATACAGAACTGCAGTGTGCAGTGTGGTTAGTCCATGATATTTTAAATCCTTTCCATTTTGGGACTGTTGGTGCACCGCAGCTGGTGTTCTTTTTGCCTTCTAATAAATGTAACCTTTGCTCAGATTTCTAACTGCAACCTATCCTAGTATAGCCACTTCCTTTTTGTGTTTTTCTCAGGATATTGTTGTCTTGGAGTTTAGGAAACTTGGAAAATGGGAAAAAGCCAACAAGTTCATAGAGAAAATTTTCTCTAGTTATCTGTATAACTATCTACCTAACTATTCTACTTCCCTAACCTGCAAATCTGTCCATCTACTTACTTATCTTCCCAACCTGTTCAATACCCCTAAACTACTTACTTTGCCTAACTTACTTTCTTACCCACCTACCTGCCTTTTGAAATCATAAAGGCCATCTATCAATGAAATTCTTTTTTCAACAATTGTATGGCTTTGCTTAATGTTACTTTGACCTTGAGTCAAGGGGCTTTAGCTTGCAGATAATTTTTTTGTTGCTGTTATGATTCTGTTTAGACTTTTCTGTAATACCCATGAAGAGGGTAGGCAGATGTGATTTTATGGGAAATTTTAAAAGTAGCTCCATAAAGAATTAGTCATTAATTTGCTTAGTTTTAATTTCTGAATTTTCCCTCCATCCTGACATTTTCCTCCTATCACTTATCAAGTGTTCATTAAATGCCAGTAAGAACTGAACTGTACATTAAATGATAAGAGGTGCATTAGGATTCTAAAGAAGTAACGACCTGGTTCCTGACAACAGAAACTTGATTTTTGTCTTTACAAAAGGATTCTTTTGTATTATAAATATGCCATGACATGCATATTTATTAGGTAAACAGGAAATTTAATTTATAAATATGTATTTATTAGAAAAAAATAATCCGAACTTCTATATTTGAATTCAAACTTTTTCAATCTTTCCCTAATGTAAATAGTTGTAAATGGTTGTAATCATAGTATTTTTTTACATGTATATGTATGCATGTATAATACAAATATATACAAATACATATATGCATATTTGTTTCTGGGGGATGTTTATCTTTTTTTTTTTTAACTGTTCAGCATCTATGTCTTTTTTTTTTTTTTTTAATTACAGAGGGAACCTCCTCCCACTATCACATCTGGAAATGCCAGGTCTTTACTTTCCTGCCATGCCCTCAGGCTCATGAACAGTCAGACACAGCCACCTCATACCTGACTTAGGAGCAATGACCTGAAGATGCAGGGACTGCACAGGAGACAGGGTTGCTCTGGGTCAACTGTGCCCAGTTTCTGGGGCAGCGGAGGCAGTGGTGCCGGTGATTCCAGGCTTCTGCTCCAGGGCTGCCAGCACTGAAGTCTGTGGGGTCAGTACCTTGGTGACAACAGCCACCGTGTCTTCCCTGGATCAGTCTCTCACATTCCTGTCTGTTTTTTGGGTCCCAGTGAAATACATAATGTATTTTAGTATATATATTTTTTGTGGTCAAATTAGCCAGAGTAGATTCCTACTGCTTGCAGGGAAATCCCTGGCTGAGCCAGTAATTTGGTCTCTTAATTTACCATGATATCATCAGCAGACTCTGTGATGCTGCACAGCTCTGTCCATCACTTAGAATTACTGGATACTATTCAGTGATGTAGGTGTACAGTGACAGCTATAGTAATTTTCCTATTAGAGAAGTAGGTCATTTTGACAGTCCTGCAGTGGGTATATCTATGTATGACTTGCTTTTGAAAACGAAAATTACAAGAAATGTGACCACTGGATCAAAGAGTGTGAGCTCTATATCACTGTGTTTTCCTGAAAACATTTACAGTGATACTATAAAAAAAATTTACAGTACTACTAGCAGCATACAAAAAAAAATGCCAATTTTGTCACATCTTTATTTGCATGAAGTATTATAAGAAATATTTCTACTATCTTGTTGGGTGAAAAACAGTATCCTGATGTTTAATTTATACTTCTTTAATTACTAGCCAGAGTAAAATTGTTCCCATATTTTGTTTACAAGTTGGGATTTCCACTGATTTTTCTGTTCATCAAACAGAAATGTACAGTAAGCATGTATAAGCATAGGGAGAGCTTCCAAGCAAAGTTACAAATTCATCTTCACTTGAACCAACTGGGCAACTTCTTGTTGGGGGTGTGATGAGGAATTGAAGCAGTATAGATGCCATAAAGTCTTTGAGTCTTTCAATCCTGAGATTTAAAAAATTTTATTCCTCTTGGAGTAAAGAAAATGTAGAAAAACATGCTGTGTCTGCAAATGCTAAATCCAGAGTAGAAAAACCATCAAGGAAAAGAAAAATCTTTCCTATTTAAGCATTGCCTCAATCCAGCATTCTCATTTCTTTTCTTATATTATTTTATTTTCTTCCGCTAGGAGATTGAATCTTGGTAATACTTCCCTAACGTCAACTTTCTGATGAGTACCTTTTAAATTGCCAAGCATTGACCTCATGTTTGCTTTTTTCATATCTAGGGTCTAAGATCCAACTTTGGTTTTGGGAAGTTGATTTCTCACCAGTGGGTGGCAGCCTGTTGCTTTACAAGGGGAGACAGCCACAAGTAGATATGTGTGTGTGCGCGCGCGCATGCGTGGGGGGGCATGGTATGTCAGTGCCAACAGGAACTCTGGGGCAGATTAAAGGTCATAGAATAGTTGATAATAGGATCAATTTGGCAGTGTACTTGAACAACTTCAAATGAAGACTAATTAAAAGAGCATATATATTGCATAAGCTTTAGGATTATTCTTGGGGGTACCCTATGGAGAAAAAATATTTGTCATATATATTTTTTCTACTTCTAAACTCTCACAGAGAAATTAGACTTCATCAGAGTACATGGGTACCTGGCACTCCTTTCGTTTTCCTAGGAACCCATCATCCTGAGTTGGAAGATAAGTATAAAGTTAATCTCAAATTCTACATGCTAGGATAAAATTTGCATAATGCTTGCAACTCTTTCACCCATGTTAGAAATAGTGAGGTTCAGAGAAAAGGAAAGAGTCCTTTTTAATCCCCAAAGGAAAACAGATTTTTATTATTCTATTAAAAAATTGGATCAATTAGGGAAGCAGCCCCCCACCCCCTGGGCTTTAATGATCCAGCCGCTAGTTAGTGAGGCAAACAAGCCTGTCTTTGTACCTCTAAAAAGTGTTGCTCAGGCCCATTCCAGAGGTGATAATGCAGCCGAGGAAAGGGGGGAGCAGCAGATGAGGGGTAAACAGGCCAGGGTTCTCCATCTGGTTCTGTCACTGATGGGCTGAGGGACCAGATGCATTCCTTCACATCTCTGAGCATCAGTTTTTCAATTACAAATGAGAGGCTGGACTTGACAGTCTTCAGGGCCAACACCTGCTCTAAAATTTTATGAGACTACCACCTTACCTGTCTTAACTTCTTTGTGGAATCCAATTCCATGCATTCTCCATTCATGCTTCCTTAAACTTGTGGACTCAGGAAAATTCTTGTGTTGTATGTTTTCCTTACATTTATTCTACTGGGATGAACATCAACCTATCTCCTACCTCAATCCTCCTGGGGCTTCCCTGAATACTTTATTGATCAGATAAAGTTGGTGATCTCAGAAAACATTCCCATGTGCTTCCTTTAGTTGTCTGAGAGAGCCATCTGAGTTGCAGTACAGGTCCCTAGTTGTTGAAAAGCTAGTCATTCATTCAACAAATATTTAGTGGGCATCCACTGAGTTCCAGGCACACTGCTAGGTGCTGCAGTACTTATCAGGGACCATTTGAGGATTACCTTTACTCTTGCATAAATATGAGTCTGTCTGCTCAGCTGAATGGATCTTCCTGGATGGAAGAACCTCATACCCAGATAGTTCTCTAGAGGCAGGAGTTGCAAGTGGAAACAGCGTGTCCTTCCACAGAGCTTTCCCAACTGGGCTCACACATTGTTCATATAGGATTTATCTCAGAAAGCATCTGCTCAGGAGCTGAGTAGGGGCCAAATGCTGGGGAAAGAAACCTTTTTCTAATTTTCACAAAAACATATAAAGGAATGGGGGGTTCCTGTTTCCTGGTTCTGAGGATCTGAGGCTTTATTTCTCATCCTCCCTCTTTTTGGATTCTTTCTCTCTTCTATTTTTAGATCCCTGTTCCCACATATGAGAAATTTTGGCCCATTCTGGATCCCATCCCTTTAAAATTTTTTTCCCGCTAAAGAATGCTCAAAAATGTATTTAAATTTTTATAAAGCACTTGGTTTATTATACTAATAAATTTTTTTTGGCTTGCCAAACACTTGTATTAAATTTGATGAGTTTTTATGGAAATTAAGGTAGTACTACATCTTTTTATTAGACAGACAGACATGTAAAAGGAAACAAATGTCTACTGGGATGGAAGAAGGAACTCGCTGGGAGGAGAGTTTCTTCTCAGTTATTTTCATAGGTTAATTTGGAGACCATTGATTCACAAGCTCTCCTCTGGTGGAACACCTCAAAAGGGGAGGATCATTTATTTTCTAAACCAGGTAATGTATTCAAAACTCCCTCCCCCACTGATATTACTGATGTCACCAGCAAGGAGGCAGTTTACAGCTTTCTGGGAGCCTGGCAGAAACCCATCCATTTGCCTGGTACACTTGTTCCCGGCCATGGCTGCATGGTAGAATTGCCTGGGTGCTTTTTGAAGCTCTGATACCTTGACTGCACTGCAGAGCAAAAACTGTAATCTCTGCAGGTGGGGTTTGAGCATCTGTATTTTTTTTAAGAGCTCTCCAAACCTGTGCAGATAGGCTAGAGAACCAGAAGTCTGAATTTCCAAGGATTGATTTGATAAAACACAGAGTATAGTAAAAACATTGATGGGCAAATTGAAATTGCTCAGTTCTATTGTTTGTCAGACTAGCACAGAACCCTATGGCCCATATAGTGTGAGGAATAAAGGAGCCATTTTACTGACACCAACAACACAGAAAGGAAAGTGCAAATGCACACACAACCCTGATTAGAGACTTACACATGATAGACAAAGGCATGTATGTATGCATGCATGCACACATACATACACACACACAAGCATGGTTAGAGACTATGAAGCTGTCACACACCACACAGACATCTGTTGAGGCACAGAGACGCAATCCTAGAAAGTCATAGAAAAAGGCACACATATGCACACACATACACGTATTCACAAGATAGGCACAGAGACACTGATTCACAGAAACAGGCACACTCAGAGATAGGTATAGACTCATGGAAAGCTTCACAGTTATAGACAGAATGAAGACACACAAGAACTCACATATATAGACATAGCCCAATAAATGCTCAGAAGTTGAAACACACAGAGCTAGATTTACAGATACATGGAGTGATACTTAGAGGCTAATTTGAATACCCAGCAATAAAGAGATACAAGCAGAAACACACACTTAGAAATGCACTGTTCTTAACTTTTAGGGTTTGTTTGTGTGCAAGATCTTGAAGGATCATTGAGGAGTCGTTTGCTGCCTTTTTGTAGAACTGATTTTGCCTAGACCTATTTCCAGGTGGATGTGAGGAAAGTAGGATGAGACCCATGTCGCCTCAGAGGAGAGGACACACTAGCTTTCCACTGGAGTAGATCCTACTGTGAAATTTTTCTTCACATGACCCTGCAACGTTGGGGAAGGAAAAATAACAACAACTGTGACAACTTTCATTGATTTAAGGTTGCTGACAGCTTTGAGAAACAGAACAAAAGCGCCTGTAGTCTCTGTATCTACCAACTTCTCTCGAATCTACTAACCCAGACCTACTATTTGTAGCGTGCTATCAGTATGTCATTTGATCTTCAGAGAAAACTACCAGGCTAAGTTATATTTTTTGCCCTCATTTTATAGGTGTGGAAACTCGGGCTTAGAGAGGTAGGTGACTTTCTCTGGGCCATCCAGCATATAAGTTCCAATTCGTGTCTGCTTCGAGCATCCCTGTTCTTTACCACCACCTGATACTGTCTTTTCTCCCCCAGAGAGGGAGCTGTAATCTGAATGTTCTTCCTTGATGGGTGAGAAAACAGAGGGCCATGGAGATTAAACATCCCAGCCAGGACCCGCTAGGGACAAACTTAAGTCACGAACCTGAATGTTTGGTTTCCTGGTCCAAGTCTGTCTTCACTGGAAGGATGGACCTTTGGATCATCCCTGATAGGGTAGGCTTGGAGCAGAGTTTCACTCTGAGGGCAAGGACCTAGGGCTATTTAAATAAATAACAATAGCTGTGTCACGACTAGTCTCAGAATCGGGATGTGATTCTCCTAAAGACCCAGAGGTTGGAGATCTTTTCTCTTTCTCTCTACTCCTCTGTTTGCCTCTCTGAGAACTGGGCATCTGCTTTTTGTACAACAAAGACCGTTGGTGCTTAAGAGCTCATGGGTTGGAATACATCCTGGGAGAAGGGATGAAGGATGACCTTGGCTTTAGAATGTCATGTCTGTGTATTTATCATTTTCTGTGGGTGTGGGTCTCACTGGAGTGACACATGCTCCTTAGGTGGGCAGTCATCCTGGTCACGGAATCCACTCCATTCTTTCCCCAGCACACAACTGTGCAGAGTGGGATTATGATGTCTTCCTGGTAGGCAGCAGTCAGTCAAGGGTTTATAAAATATTTATCACAAGCATGATCCTGTAGCAGCTTCTCTGGTGGTCGTAAAGCGAGTCTTGCTGTACTCAAAGAGTTGATGATTTAATTGAAGAGACAAATGACTATTAAAATTATTAAATAATTAGAAACAAACCAGAGGGTAGAATTTGGAGGTGGAATGGATGACACTGAGCAATAGATATGTAATTTTTGCCTGTATAATGCTTTAAAATAATTAAAATTAGTCGTCAATATTTAAATATTAGAATCGTTCATATAAAAGTCAGGCTTCCTAGTTGTCTTAGAAAAAATCAGTAAGTCAGGGTTCCTAGTTCTCTTGGAAAAAATCAGCAGATCTGGGAATTTTAGGCCTATGTCACACACTGAGAAATAACTGTCTAGAGCTGAGTAGCACTTGCCCCTGTAATGGGACATATGTATTTCTATTCTCCACTGTCTGTACCACTCTCCATTGTCTTAATTCTGGCTCTTTTTACCCTTTAGAATTACCTGCCTGGATGCTGTAATGAACTTAGTTGGTGATCCTGCACAGGTGTACATTAATGTTTAATTTAATTGATAAATGTCCTAGGAGACCAAGGTGGGGATATGAGTGAGGGCTGGAGAAGTCAGGGAAGGCTTCATGAAGGAAGTGGTGAGTGAACTGAATTATGAAAAGTCAGGATTTAGGTAAGGAGATGGGGCAAAGAAGTGTACTTGAGTGTGGGGTCCATGAGAAGAGGGGTGAAAGAGAGTCATACTTAAATTCTGGATGGATTAAAGGCCTAAGTCTGAAAAGCAAAAGTTTTAAATTTTAGAATAAATATAGAAGACTATAATATCAGAACATGAAAAGATTTATTTTAAAGACATAAAAAGCCCGAACCATGAAGGAAGATATTCAGAAGTCTGACTTCATTAAAATGAACAACAAAGACATTCTTTTTTATCTAAAAACACAATAAACAAAGTCAAAATGCAACCGGAAGACAAGAAGAATGTTTGCAATGCATAAAACAAAGGACTAATGTTCAGATTTCATTATGTAAATACCCATATAAATCAGTAAGAAAAACACAAACAGCTCAATTAAAAAACGTGTGAAATTTAGGAATATACCCTTGACAAAAAGAGAAAACAAATGGCCAACAAATAATGAAAAGATGTTCAGCGTCAAAAATTTTATCAGGGAACTGCAAAGTAAAACAATCATGATAGGTCATTTCATACACATCATAGTGGCACAGATTTTAAAATGTGACATTTCCAAGGGGTTGACAAGGATATTGAAAACTGCCATGTTCACATACTGCTTATGGAAGACAGCCTTGGTATAGCACATTAGGAAATAATTTCCCCTGTATTACGTTATTATTTCAGCTCCAAAGACTGTCCTAATCTCTGCTTTGGCTTTGAACTCTGCAGAATGACTAGGTCCAGAGTGAAACTGAAAGGCAGGATGGTGGGATAAGAACTGTGCCTTTCATGTTTGCTTAGTGGTATTGTCCCAGGAAAAACTCTTACCTGGGTTCTTATCAGCTGTCCCAGGATGAACTTCACTGAGAGCTCTCATAGGAAACAGTGTCATCTTCTCTGTCCCCAATCAGAAGAATAAGCCTCAGCTCCCTTTGGACTCTCTTCCAAGGTTGTGAAATGAGAACGAGGGCAGCACGCACTGAGAGCTAGCATCTCATCCTAGCTCTGTGGGGTCCCTCCTCCAGCGTTTGATGTTCAGTAATGCCAACCTCCCCAGCAATGGGTGGGAGAGAGTCCTCACTGATACATAGTTCATTTACTAGAGATCTTAAAAGGGCCTTGAGTTAGTAGGAGGGCTAAACTAGAGTAAATTAGAATAAAGACAACTCTAAATCCAACCTTAAAAAGCTAAAAATAATAAGCCTCTAAAATAATCAAACTGATCCACAAGTAACTTGTGCGTCTTCCAGGAAAAAACCTTTACAGCTCTTTTTAATGAAAGACAAAAAGTACAGGGACTCAACAATAAAAAATTGACAAAGGCTATCATTCAGTCACAAAATGTTACCCATAACCAGAAAAAAATTAAGTCAATAGGAACAGACCTAGAAATGACATAATGAAAATATTAACAAAGACTATAAACATGTTATCAATATGCTCAACGCTTAAATTAAAGTGTAGCTGTGATGGTTTGAAGCTATATGTATACTAGAAACATGCTCTTAAGGCTAATCCATTCCTGTGTGTGTGTAGACCCACTGCAAGTAGGATATTTTGATGAATAGGATCTTAACTTGAGATGTGACCTACCTCATTCAGGGTGGGTCTAATCCTCTTACTGGAGTCCTTTATAAGAGGATAAAAGTCAGGGAGGAGGCAGAAAAAAGCCCCAGAAAAACTCATAGAGGACACATAGAAAACAGAGAAGAAGACACTGAAGCCAGAAAAAGAATGCAATGAAACCCAGGAAAGAAGGAAGAGACCAGCAGACATTGCCTTATGCTTAAGAGGTGCTGGGAATCACTATGTGCTGGTTTGAAAGGATGTATGGACCCTAGAAAAGCCATGTTTTAATCAAAATCCCACTTCATAAAGGTAGAGTAATCCCTATTCAATACTGTATGTTTGAAACTGTAATCAGATCATCTCCCTGGATGATGTATGGGTGACATCATGTATCTACCCATTTGGGTGGGTCTTGGTAAGTTTTTGGAGTCCTATAAAAGAGGAAATATTTTGGAGAATGTAGATTTGGAGAGAGCAGAGAATGCTATAGCATCACAAAACAGAGGGTCCCTTTTTTTTGTAAAGCCACAAGAAAGCCAGCAGATGCCACCAGGTTCACCATGTGCCCTTCCACTTGAGAAAGAAGCCCTGAACTTCATCAGCCTTCTTGAACCAAGGTATCTTTCCCTGGATGCCTTGGATTGGACATTTCTATTGCTTGTTTTAATTGGGACATTTTCTCAGCCTTGTAACGGCAAACTAGCATCTGATTAAATTTCCGATTTTAAAAGCCATTCTGTTTCTGGTGTATTGCATTCCGGCAGCTAGCTAACTAGAACACACTGATAGCTGGTCTTTGGGGAGAAAGCATCCACCTGTTGTTGCCTTGATTTGGATGTTTGCATTGCCCAAGACCTGTAAGCTCGTAAGTTAATAAATCCCCATTGTAAAAGCCAACCCATTTCTGGTATATTGCATTTCCTCAGCTTTAGCAAGCTAAAATTATAGCAAAGGGTAAAAAAATACAAGAAATTAACTGAGGTTCAGTTACCTATATATATCATGAATTCTAATTTATGTGAATTTGGAGTTCCAGAAGCAGTAAAAGGAGTTACAAAACAAAACAAAACACAATGAACAAATAAAGGGCATTCCCCCCAAATTTGATTAAAATTGTAAACCCACATATCCAATATATCAACAAATCCAAGCAGGGTGAACATAAAGAAAGCCACCCATTATGGTCCTTGGCCCATTTTAGGGATTCGCTCAAAGATTTCACTGTATATTCAAATACCAAACTAGATAGATAGGTAGGTAGATTGGTGAATGGGTGAATGGATGGAAGGAAGGATGGATAGATAGACGGACATGCACAGGAATGAAGGGGCTTTCAAAGATGTCAGTGAAGTTAAGTAGTTTCAGTCAGAGCAGCGGCAATGGCCGGACTGGCAGCTTAATATTTAAAACTTGCTCAAGGGCAGAGACTGCCATCTACCGTAATATCTAGGTATTCACCATTATCCTGGGTACACAGAAGGGACTCAATACAAAGGTGTTTAATTGAATGGCGCTTGAATACTTAGAACTCGTTTCTTGAGATCCTTTGGTTTTTGTAACCTATTACGACAAAAGATTGCAGATTTTCCTTCAAAGATTATCTTTATGACCTTTGTATTCCTGATCCTACCCCAAGGAAGAAAAATCAACTTAAGGTTCTTCTTAAGAGCCTCTCTGGCTCTGATTTATTGATGCCATCCCATAGGGGAGTGGAAGAAAACTATCTTTCTACTCAGTGCCATCCAATCTGCTTTCATATCCACTTCAATTAAATCTCCAGAGTGTTATTAGCCTCATATTAAAAGAGGGGAACAGAGGAGTGACAGAAATGGCTTCTGTATATAACTTTCACATATATAAAAGTGAAAGTTAGGAACAACGTAAATATCCAAATATTTGAAAGTGGCTAGATAGGTAATGGTACATTCATATACTATACAGCCATTAAAAAGTTTTGATTGTGAAGAATAGTAATGACATGAAAATGTTTATAATATAATGTTAAGTAAATAAAAACAGAATGCTGGCGACTATGTATGCCTCTATACATACATATTCTATATATGATGTAAAATATAAGAACATAACATAGTATATAATGACTTTTTTTGCCAAAAGCATTTCATATATATATAAAATGTAAACTTAAAAGAATTATACAGTAATATTAAATCTCAGGTCTGGGGGTTTATGCTTTGAAACTTTCTATAGTTCCCGATCCTCTACAAAGATCTTGCATTATCTTAATATTCAGAGAATGATAGTATGACAACTTACAGCTGAGATTAATAGGTATATTTCAAAATTCACAATTTCAAATGACTGGCAGATGGGTGATTCATTTAAGATTCACCTATTTCTTGGATTTAGTAAGATACCCTGATATCTTTCCCTATTCTCTTAAATGGGTATTTGTTAGTCACATCAAAAGAACCTAATGTGCATAATCAAGTTCACCCACCTATTAAGTAGCTCTTGGAGTTTTGAACACAGGTCATGAAACTCTAGGATAGGGAGCTGTTTATATTCATATTTAAATAGCATACATAGTAATTGTTGTTTAGTTAGGAGTTGTAATTCATAGACTCTTTCAAGAATAGAATGGACATTTGTGCAACTTTTCCTTTGTATTTGGTTGATTTAAATCCTTTTTCTTTTTCTTTTTCAAAATGACAGTCTTATTTATTTTTAATGAAAAGAAGAGCTATCTTGATCATTTAAGAACATTTTATTCTCCTCTTGGGTATTCCTCAATGAACAATAACCATATTTGCGGCTTCAGAAAACTTTTTGACTATTCTTGACAAGAATTTCAATTTTCAGAGATTTTCTAACAAGGTCAGAGTATGGGTAACATGGGTACCAACTGCTGGTCCCTCTTTGTTTTTTCATGAGGATTGAGGTTGGCTCTAATATCCTATTAGTTTTGTGGTGTTCAGGGATTCTACAGAAGTAACTAATAAACTGGGATTTTCTCCAGTCCAGAGGATCATTTTATTCTGGTAATTAAAATCACAGATCCCAGCTCACCCTCAAACATCTGCTGTTCATTGATAGCACTGTCAAAATCTTATCTCAGCTCTTCACTCTGTCGTGAAAGCATCTGTGTAACTGCCTTCCTGAAGTTGTTTATTCTGAAATGACATGTTGGGAGCATAGGCCAAATAGAGTGGATTTGCTGGAAGTTACAAGCTAATAATTCACTACTTTCTCTACTCTTGAACTAGCTTTCACTTTGTTATGGTCTGAAGCATATCAGTTCATTACATTTGGGAAAAATGCATATTAATGCATTGAGTAAGTAGCTTGGGAAGAAATGTGTTTATTTGAATTTTACTGAAAGTGAATGGGCATGTATTTCCTAATATACATAATTTGTTTAGAGAAGGGTGATTAAGATCATACAGCTTAGGTCCTATCTGTCACAGGAGCTTTTGCAATGCTTCTTGGAGATGTGATTACTTTTGATATATCCATGGCCTTTGCCTTGTTCGATTAGTGGCCTCTTGAATTATTGATTTCATGGTCGAATTTGCAGTGGTGTCATCAAGGTCAAGTTCATGCCATGCAACCAGTACAGTTTCTTACTAAGGCTCCCATGCTTGGTTAAATGTGCTGCAGTTGATGTCTTGAAATTATTAATGATTTTTTAACAAGAAACTCTGAATTATGTTTTGTATTGGACCCTCAAATTATGTAGCTGGTCTTGGGGTTTCATGAAGCTGTAGTGGTGTTGGAGTTGGCCATAGCCAAGTAATGAAATGAGCACAGAACTTGGTCACTGAATAGGTGTATGACCTGCAGTGAATTTGGCAATTGGTTTTCTCAATGAAAAATATAATTTCCCCTACATACTTCTGAATTCTTTTGATGTTTAAAATGAGATGATGCATGTGAAGACACAATGTAAGCTATAACAAATAAGATGCATATATTGGTATTATTCATTCATTTACTTTTTCTTTATAGCTCTACAGTCAAGTTGTGACTTTGGAGCAGGTTGATTAACATTAAAGTCATTATGGCTGGGAAACATTTGTTTGGGGTAAATTGTCTTATCCCAGCTCAACTGCTAGAAATTTTCCCCTACTGAAGTCTCTTCTGAATATATTTATTTTTTAGTGTTTGGGTCATGGAATGGATATTGATTTAGTTCATTTCTTCACCTTGGCTGTACAGTACATCAGCGCACATCATAAATATATATATAGTCAAGCTATATATATCTAAAAATCTGAAAAGGAACGCAGGATTCTATATCCTATATGCTTTAGAGCATCCTTCTGTATGCTCTACAAGTGATTTAAAAACAAAGTAAAGATAAAGAACTATTTTTTTTAAGTGGAAAAAGTATCAACTTTGAAATTAGGTAGACTTGGTTCTGCCATTTTGCTGTGACTTTAGGATGAGACCTCTGAAATTAAGTCTCTTAATATATAAAATGAAAAAAAAAATTAGTGAGAACTTTCACAGTTGTTGTAAGGCTGTGAAATCGCTTATGTAAAATGCCTCCTAGCCAGTAGGGCTTCAATAAGAGGTGTCTATTATTATTTATTTTTCATTATTTATCATGTACTCTTGTTTCATGAATGATGTGTGTGTATGTATGTGTGTATGTATGTGCATGGTGTGTACCCATATCCACAACTGTAATGTAAAGTTTTTGAGGTCATAGAGTGTGTTTTACTTTTCTTCTTTATCCCCTATAGCTCCTAGTCCAGGGCTGAGTATTTAAAAAACAGGTTCATAAAAACTATTTTTGATCAATATTTTGAAAGAAATGAAATTAAGAATCAACTCATCTCTGTAAATGTATTAAAAACACCAGAATTACATTCTGGCAGACTCCTTCAGACTTCAGTAAGATACTAAGACCATTTGCCCATCTGTATCTAAACTGCATAGATATTTAAAAGCAATGAGCCCCTGGAGTCTATCAGTTTATAGGTTCCATTTAAAAGATCAATATGTTTGTCCCAAGGCATTCCATGTGTATGTAAGTAAGAAGGCTGCACTTACATTTTGAGGGCAGTGCCTGGGTCTCAGTCCTACAGTGGTGAATGAAGGTGCCATGTCCTCTCAGGAGATTGGTGCTTGAGCTTTTTGAAGTTACGAGATCCCAAACAACAGGACTGGACAGAGCATCGGTGTAGGGGACCAGAGGTCATTCAGTACCATCAGAATAACAGTGAATGTGGCTGGAGAATGCAGGGGTCTAACTGCCAGAACTGGATATCACCACCAGGAGGAGTGGCCTGAGACCCTAGTTAAGGATCACTGGATGGGGGGAGTAAAGTAAGGGGAAAGGAGGAAACTATATGTCTTTTCTGCTCCAAGCCTGGATTTGCATTAGAATGAGAACAGAAATAAACCTACAGATTGGAGACCTGCAGGCTCAATGGTGGCAAATGTAGAGATAAAAAGCAAGGGAGATCAGGCACAGGGGCTGGGGTTCTCTCTCCACGAGCATTCAACATTACTGTGTGAGCTTCCCTGCTATGGGAAGCAGGCAGACATTAGACAGAATGGAGTCTCCTAGGCAAGTTTTCTGTGGCCAGTTTTTTCTTTTAGCACACGCTGTGATTGGGGCAGACAAGTCTAGGGTGGCCCCCAGGATTCCTGCCATCTGGCATTCACAACCTGGGTGATCCTCTGCCCTTCAAAGCAAGGACAGGAATTGTGACTTGCTTCTAGTCAATAGAATATGTCAAGGGAAAAGATTTTGCAGATGTAATTAAGGTTTCAAATAGGTCGATTTTTAAAAAAAATTTAATATTTTTATTGTAAAAATTTAACATGCAAACCTAAATTCTTGACATGAAAGCATTCCATACATGGTATACAATTGATGACTCACAATATCATCACATAGTTGTATATTTGTCACCATGATCATTTTGTGAACATTGGCATCACTCCAGCAAAAGAAATAAAAAGAAAAATGAAAAAACTCATGCATACCATGCTGCTCATCCCTCCCTCTCATTGACCACTAGTGTTTCCATCTACCGAATTTATTTTACCCTTTGTCCCACCTATTATTTATTTATTTATTTATATCTGTATATTTTGCTCATCTGTCCATACCCTGGATATAAGGAGCATCAGACACAAGGTTCTCACAATCACATAATCACACAGTCACATTGTAAACATTATATCTTTATACAATGTGTCTTCAAGAATCTAGGCTACTGGAACACAGCTCAGCAGTTTCAGCAACTTCCCTCTAGCCACTCCAATTTGCCATAAAATAGAAAGGGGTATCGATATAATGTATAAAAATAACCTCCAGGATAATCTCTCAACTCTGAAATCTTTTAGCCACTGAAACTTTATTTTGTCTCATTTCTCTTTTCTTACTTTTGGTCAAGAAGGCTTTCTTGATGTCTTGATGACAGGTCTTGGCTTATCCCAGGGTTTCTATCCCATGTTGCCAGGGAGATTTACACCCCTGGGAGTCATGTCCCATGTGGGGGAGGAAGGCAATGAGTTGTTTAGAGAGAGAGGCCACATGTGACCAACGAAAGAGGTTCTCTGGGGGTGACTCTTAGTAGGCTTAGCCTGTCCTTTGCAGGAATAAGCTTCATAGGGACAAACCCCAAGATTGAGGGCTCAGCCTATTATAAATCACTTGATTTTGATTTAATAACAATGGAGGTGATCCTTAGTGGGCCTGATTTAACAAGGTAGAAGCCCTTAAAAAGGTACTGGGCCCTCTGTAAAGTGGGAGACTTCCCTTGTTGGTTAAGTGAAATAAGTGATCATGGGGAGGGAAGTTCATGTATCAAGGAACTGCAGACAGCCTGTAAGAACAGAGGGCACCTTCTAGCCAACATGAATGAGCTTGGATCCTTTCCCAGTCAAGTTTTCAGATGAGAATGCATTTTGTCTGAGACTTTGATTATAGCCTTGGGAGATCCTGAGCAGAGGACCCAGATAAGCTGTGCCAAGACTCCTGACCTACAGAGACTCTGATGTAATAAATATATGTTGTTTGAAGCTGCTGAATCTGTGGTAATTTGTTATGCAGCAATAGAAAACTAATGCAGTGTCTTGCTTGCAGTGCAAGCAGGCAGTAGTTAATCTCAGTTTTAACATCAGCCATCTCAGGAACTTCATCCTCCTCACTCTTGCTACTTACATACCCTGTAGGCATGTACTTTTGCAAACTCTTGATTGAAGCCTTTTGATGGCCACAGGGGCTGGCTGTTGTCTTTATTAGGCATTAAAGCTGTTCTCCCTTATTTTATTGTGCATTCTATGATTCAAACCTTTTTATAGTTGAGATTTCTTCTGTAGGGATCTGGGAAGCTAGATCAAGGAGAGAACAAAAATTGGATTTGTCTTCCTAGTCCTCATTAGTTACAGGGCTCCCAGACAGTTTTGATGTGTGTCTTAGGTGCGTATGGAATTTGGGGACCCAGGGAATTGTGTGGAAGTATATAACTGCAATAAGTCAAAGCAGAAATTACCAGTACCCAGGCAAGTAAGGCTCCTGGAGTTTTAGGACAGTTCAAATCAGAGGTTAAGGAAGACTAAAGTTCCAAAATCTTGGCAGATGATAAATTTTAGGCAAGCTCCACTGTAAGAGCCAGGTTTGGAGAAAACTCTTAGTAGACCAGAAATGCATGGAGTGATATATAATGCACTCTTTTACTATTAGGGGTGATCCTCCTGAGCATGAGATGGCCTGAGCCAAAAGCTTTAATTCATGTTTGTCCTTAGCTGAGCAGGCCTGTTAACCAGTGCACATTTAAACATATCTCTAAAAGAAATCATTACCCTTTCCATTCACTTACAGGGCTCAGAAAAAACCACCTTTGGCAAATAATGGATAACTAGGTCACTTATGGACAAAAACCTAGAGAGTCATCATGAAAGAGATAATCACCTGTATGGACCTCTTCCTACTTATTAGAATTTAGTATAGCTAGTTTTCATTAATACCTCCAATGATGTAACAATTTACCTTTTTTCAAAATATGTTTTAAATACTTGGGCTTTTTATTGTCATTTTTGTAACAAAAATGTCCATGACCTTAACAAAATTGGCTTAATTTTTTTGTGTTCCTTTCCCATTTTTGTTCAAATAAACCACAAGTTTCACATTATTATACTTGTGAAACAATAATGCCTCTGTTGTTTTACCACTAACATTTGCCATAAGGATTTTTCTCACAGAGAAATACAGTTATTGGTAACGTAATTATCAATTGCATATACCTAGCATAAATTACTAAAAAATTAAGTAAAATAAAGGACATTTCAGTGGTTTCCTCTCATTTTATGTTATAAAGAGGTTTCTTTCTTCTTTTGAATTCATCCTTGGAATGAATTTGACAGACCATACATCACTGATGTGAAATTTCAAATGAAACTTCTGTTTTTAACTTTTGGAATTTAATATTCACAGCTTTCATGATATGAATTATATGTCCATCATTTGTGATAAGAATGTGGTATTGTTGCTTCTTGGGAGACTGAGACTTTGGAAATGAGTTTAGTAACTGAATTAGATTTCGTTTTGAAATAGTTCCCAGAAAATGACTGCAATTATAGTCACTTGATATGTTTATAACATTTTAAAGATTTAAAAGTGTTTTGACAGTAATCCCAAGAGCAAAGCCAACAAAGTATAATTCACCAATTTCTTTTTCAGAGGGAAGATGTGACTGCTCAAAGCAATGAAGAAATACCCACACACCTTTTTCTATTTCTTGCTCATTCTCCTATGTTTTCTCTCCTTTACTAGTGTATATTTTTTCTTTTTCTGCTCTCTTATCACGTTCCTCTTCTTCTCTCTCACCTTCTTCTTTCTTCCTTTCCTCTCTACTCTCCATCCTTTTATTCTCCCCATTCTCACTTCATTTATCCAAACTGCACTCATGAAATAAACCATTTGCTCATTAAACATTTATACTCATTAAATATTTACATGTGTAATTAAACATTATGCATGGATGAGTACCCATATAATTCGGGGCACAGCCCTGGCTTAAACAGGTAATTGCTGAATTATGGTCTTGGACCTATTATATGCCCTCCCCTCCCCAGGTCCACACAAGCCATGACTAGGATCAACGTGGCCAAAATTCAGACAGTGCTCAGTACCTGCAATCATTAGCTGGGTGGCTTCCTTCAAAGCATATGCTGCATTCTTGTGACTGGGTAAAACAATGTGCTAAAATATAGACCTTTCATCCCTGAATGTTTCTCCCTCTTAAAAAGAATTTGAGTGATACTGGCACTATTATGAGTAGAAGCTGTACATGAACTTGATACTTAGAAGCAGAAAATATGTGCCAGTTGATGGTTCAAGCCCCTCAATTCATGAGTGTCCCTCTTAATCAGAAATTTATTGACCACAAATAATATGTATGGATTGCCTACTGTCAGCCATCAATACATTTGGGTCAGTTTTATTTCTTACATAAGTGAATTTACAAAAGAAATTTTTTGGGTCTGGCATTTTCTTAGTGGAAAGATTTTGAAAAATGAATTCAATTTCTTTAATAGTTACAGTGATACTCAGATTTTTCTATATCTTCTTGTGTATGTTTTTGTAATTTCAAGAAATGTTCCATTTCATTTAACTTGTAAAATTTATAACAAATAGTTACTCATAATATCTGTGGCATCTGTGATGATGTCCCTTTTTTCCTTCTTGCTCTTGACAACTTTTTTTTAACACAATTTTATTTTAAAATAAAATTTATTTCTTTAAATGCAATTTTATTTAGATATTCACACACCATAGAAATCATCTGAAGTATACAATCACTGCCTCACACTATCATCAAATAGGTGTGCATACATCCCCATGGTCAAATTTAGAACATTTTCATTGCTCCAGAAAAGAAATAAAAATAAAAATAGAACCCTAATCCTTCCATACTCCTTATTGCCCTCCTCTTACTGACCCATAGCATTGGTGTGGTACATTTGTTATGATTGATGAAAGAGTATTAAAATATTACTGCTAACTGTAGTCAGTAATAGGTACATTTTTCCCCACATACTCCTCTATTATTAACTCCTTGTAATAATGTCATACATTTGCTCTAGTTCATGAAAGAACTTTTTAAATATTTGTACTGTGAGTTATGGACATTGTCCAATACAAGATTCACTGTGTTATACATTCTCACATTTTAACCTCCAATTTTCCTGCTGGTGAGATACATGACCCTAAACTTCCCCATTCCACCACACTTGCACGCCATTCAACTCCATTAATTATTCTCACAATAATGCACAACCATCAGTTCTGTCCATTTCCAAACATTTAATTTCAACCTAATTAAATGTTTTTCATGATTCAAGCAACCACATCCCATTCTTTAGCCTAATTCTGTATCCTGGTAACCTATATTCTATATTTTATGTCTATGAGTTTACATATTATAATTGGATAATTTCAGTAAGATCATACAGTATTTGTCCTTTGATGTCTGACTTATTTCAACTTAATATAATGTGCTCAAGATCATCCATATTGTTGCATGCTTTAGGATTTCATTCCTTCTTACTTATTGCATCCTATGTGTGCTGGTTTAAAAGTATTATGTACCCTAGAAAAGCTAAGCTTTAATCCTGATCCAATTTTGTGGGAGCAATCATTTCTTTTAATCCTGATTCAACAATGTAAATCTTGATTAGATTATCTCCAGGGAGATGTGACACACCCAACTGTGGGCATTAACTTTTGATTAGATGGAGCTGTGACTCCACCCATTCCAGGTAGGGCTTGATTAGCTTACTGGAATCCTTTAAAAGAGGAAACATTTTGGAGAAATGACAGAGCGGACGGAAATGACAGAAAGGACAGCCTAGAGGAATGACAGAAGCCTCAGAGCAAACAGAAACTTCACAGCAGAGTTGAAACGGATGTAGATATGGGGAGAACAGAGACATGGATGTTTGGAGATGCTTGAAGCCCAGCAGATGTTGCCATGAGACGTTAAGCAAGCCAGAACCTGGAGAGAGCCAAGGGAAGTCAAGAGATGAAAGCCAGCCCTGGAAAAGTAAAGTGAGGAACCGCCACAGGAATGGAGGCTGAAAGCAACAGAGCCCAGGAGCAATGGACCGGTGTAACTTCCTGGTTGACGGAGGTGTTGCAGATGCATCAGCCTTCCTTGAACTAAGGTATCTTTCCCTGGATGTCTTAGTTTGGACATTTCCAAAGGCTTAGAGCTGTAAACTTGTAACTTATTAAACTCCCCTTTTGACAACCCTTCCAATTCAGGTACATTGTATTCCGGCAGGTTGCAAACTAACACAGTATGTATATGCCACATTTTGTTTATCCATTCTTGGGTTGATGGATACTTGGGTTGTTTTAATCTTTTAGCAATTGTGAATAATACTGCTATGAGCATTAGTGTGCAAATGTCTGTTTGAGTCCCTGCTTTCAGAAATTCTGGGTATATCCCAAGTAGTGGGATTCTGGATCATAAGGCAACTCTATACTTAGCTTCCTGTGGAACCACTAAAGTGTCTCCATTGGAAAAACAGGAGCATCATTTTACATTCCCACCAGCAGTGAATAAGTATTCCAATTTCTCCAAATGCTATCCAATACCTGTAGTTGCCTGTTCATTTAATAGCAGCCATTCTAGTAGGTGTGAGAGATATTTCATTGTGGTTTTGATTTGCATTTCCTTTAGAGCTAGCAAAGCTTTCATGTGCTTTTTGCCATCTGTATTTCCTCTTTGGAAAAATGCCTGTTCATGTCTTTTGTCCATTGTAAAAATTGATTTGTTTGTCTTTTTATTGTTGAGTTGTAGGATTTCTTTATAATAAATAGATATCAAACCCCTATCAAATATGTGGTATCCAAATATATTCCGCCATTGAGTTGGTTGCCTTTTGACCCATTTGACAAAGTCCTTTAAAGCGCTGAAGTATTCAGTTTTGAGGAGTTCCCATTTATCTGTTTTTTCTTTCATTGCTTGTCCTGAAGGTGTAAAGTCTAAGAAACTATCGCCTTCCACTAGATCTTGAAGATGTTTCCCTACATTTTCTTCTAGGACTTTTATGGTACTGGTTCTTATATTTAGGTCTTTGATCCATTTTGAGCTAATTTTTTAATAGAATGTGAGATAGAGGTGCTCCTTCATTCTTTTGATTATGGATATCCAATTCTCCGACACCATTTATTGAAGAGATTGTTCTGTACCACTTGAGAAGACTTGAGAGCCTTATAAAAAATCAGTTAACCAAAGCTGAAGATCTATTTCTGAGCTCTCAGTTAGAGTCCATTGATCAATATGGCTATCTTTATGCCAATACCATGCTGTTTTAAACACTGTGGCTTTAAAGTCAGGAAGTATGATACTTCCCACGTCATTCTTCTTTTTCAAGATGTTTTTGGCTATTAGAGGCCCTTACCTTCCAAGTAGATTGATACTTGGCTTTTTCACTTCTGCAAATTAGTCTGTTGGAATTTTGATTGGTATTGCATTGACTATGTAGATCAATTTGGGTAGATTTGACATCTAAACGGTGTTTAGCCTTCCAGTTTATGAACACGGAATGTCTTTGATTTCTTTTAGCAATGTTTCGTAGCTTTCTGTGTATAAGTCCTTTACATCCTTGGTTAGGGTTGTTCATAGATATTTGATTCTTTTAGGTACTATTGTAAATGGAATTTTCTTCTTGATTACCTCTGTGGGTAGCTCGTTACTAGTGTATAGAAACATGATTGATTTCTGCATGTTGATCTTCTGTCCTGCCACTTTGCTGAACTTGCTTATTAGCTCAAGTAGCTTTCCTGTCTTTTCTGGATTTTCTAAATATAGGATCATGTCATTTGGAAATAGTGACAGTTTTACTTCTTCTTTCCAATTTGGGTGCCTTTTATTTCTTTTTCTTGCCCAATTGCTCTAGCTAGAGCTGCTAACACAACATTGAACAGCAGTGCTGACAGTGAGCATCTTTTATCTTTTTACAATCTTAGAGGGAAAGCTTTCAGTGTCTCACCATTGAGTATGATGTTAGCTGTGGGCTTTTCATATATGCCCTTTATCATGTGGAGGAAGTTTCTTTCAATTCCTACCTTTTGAAGTGTTTTTATCATGAAAGTTTGCTGAATTTTGTCAAATGCTTTTCTGCATCAATAGAGATGTTCATGTATTTTTCCCTTTTAATTTGTTAACGTGGTGTATTACATTAATTGATTTTCTTGTGATGAACCACCCTTGTTTATCTGGAGTAAAACTCACTTGGCCATGGTGTGTAATTCATTTAGTATGCTGTTGGATTCTATTTGCAAATAATTTGTTAAGGATTATTACATCTATATTCATTATATAGATTGGTCAGAAGTTTTCTTTTTTTGTTGTATCTATGTCTGGCTTTGGTATTAGGGCAATGTTGGTTTCATAGAATAAGTTAGCTGTGTTCCCTCAATTTTTTAGAAGAGTTTGAGTAGGAATGGTATTACTTCTTCTTGGTAAAACTCATCTGTGAAGATGTCTTTTTCTGGGCTTTACTTTGTTGGTACGATTTTTATAATTGGTTTGATCTCTTTCCTAGTGATTGGTTTGTTGAGGCCTTCTGTTTCTTCTTGAGTCAATAAAGGTTGTTTGTGTGTTTTGAGGAAGGTTTCCATTTCATCTAAGTTGTCTAGCTTATTGGCATACAATTGTTTATAGTAACCACTTATGATCTTTTTAATTTTTTCAGGATCCATGTAAGGTCCTCCTCTCATTTCTGATTTTATTTGTAGCTTTTCTCTTTTTGACTTTGGTCAGTCTAGCTAAGGGTTTGTCAATTTTATTCATCTTCTCAAAGAACCAACATTTTGTTTTATTGATTCTCTTTATTATTTTTTTTATTTTCCATTTCATTAATTTCTGTTCTAATTTTTGTTATTTCTTTCCTTTTGCTTGCTTTGGGATTAGTTTGGTGTTCTTTCTTCAGTTTCTCCAGTTGTTCATGTAGGTCATTGAATTTAGCTGTTTCTTCCTTTTTAATGTAGGTATTTAGGGCTATAAATTTCCCTGTTAGCACTGCCTTCACCATATCCCATAAGTTTTGACATGTATTCTAGCTTTCATTTGTCTTGAAATATTTACTGATTTCTTTTGCAATTTCTTCTTTGACCCACTGGTTAAGGGTATGTTGTTTAACCTCCATATATTTTTGTGTATTTTTTTTTAGTTCTCAATTTGTTATTGATTTCCAGCTTCATTCCACTATGATCCAAGAAAGTGCTTTGTATAATTCAATCTTTTTGTCTTTATTGACACCTGTTTTTTTGTCCCAGAATATGGATTATCCTGGAAAATGAGCCATGAACACTTGAGAAGAATGTATATCTTGCTGTTCTGGGGTACATTATTCTATATTTGTCTGCTAGGTCTAGTTCATTTATCATATTATTTAGATTCTCTGTTTCTTTATTGATCTTAAGATTAGATGTTCTAGCTATTGGAGAGAGTGGTGTGTTGAAATTTCCCCTATTATAGTAGGATCATCTATTACTCCCTTTAGTTTTGCCAGTGTCTGTCTTGTGTTCTTTGGGGCACCTTGACTAGGAGCATAGATACTAATTATTGTTGTTTCTTCTTGGTGAATTGCCCCCTTTATTAATATATAATGTCTTTCTTTATCTCATAACATTTTTGTATTTAAAATCTATTTTGCTTGATATTAGTATAGATACTCCACCTTTCTTTTATTTAGTATTTGCATGGAATATCTTTTTCCATCCTTTCACTTTCAACCTATTTGTATCTTTGGGTCTAAGATGAGTTTCTTCTAAACAGCATATTGATGGATCATATTTTTTAATCCAGTCTGCCAATCTGTGCATTCTAATTGGGGATTTAACATTCTAGTAACATTTGAATCTATTAACATTCAAAGTTATTATTGTAAAGACCGTCCTTGATCCAACCATCTTATCCTTTGGTTTTTATTTGTCAGATCTATTTCTCCTTCTGTCTTTTTATCCTTTAGGTTACCCTTACTAATACTCTTCAAGTCTGTACCAGCCTCTCTCTTCTGACTTTTCTTGTCAGCCAGTGGCACTCCCTGTAATAGTTCTCGTAGGGCCAGTATCTTATTAAGGAACACTCTCAGCTTCTGTTTATCTGTGAATATCTTAAACTCTCCCTCAGTTTTGAAGGTCAGTTTTGCTGGACAGAGAATTTTTGGTTGGCAGTTTTTCTCTTTTGGTGTCTTAAATATCTCGTACCACTGCTTTCTTGCCTCCATGATGTCTCTGAGGAGTAATCACCACTTATTCTTATTTGACTTCCCTTGTATGTGGTGAATTACTTTTCTCTTGCTGCTTTCAAAATTTTCTGCTTCTCTTCAGCATTTGACAGTCTGATTACTATATGTCTTGGAGGAAATCTATTTGGATTTAATCTGATTGGAGTATATTGGTCTTCTTGGATTTGCCTATTTATGTATTTTATAAGGGTTGAGAAATTTTCAGCCATTAGTTCTTTGAATATTTTTCCTGGCCTTTCTCCCATCTCACCTCTTTCTGTAACACCCATGATGCATCCATTTGTGTGCTTTGTGATGTCAGTCAATTCTCTGAGACCCTGCTCAAATTTTTCCATTTTTTTTCTCCATTTGTTCTTTTGTCTATTCAAATTTGGTTGATCTGTCTTGTTGTTCACTGATTATCTCTTCTGCCTCTTCAACTCTCCAGTATATTTTTAATTTAATCTTCAGTGTCTTTTATTTTCATAATGTCTGTTGTTTTTCTCTGTATTCTTTCAAATTATTCTTTATGCTTTTCTCCTTTCTTTGTAAGATTCTTTTCCTTTTTATACATATTTTCCTTCATTTCTTTGAATTGATTTAGGAGAATCCTTGATTAGCTCCAGCTTCTGTATCTCCTCCAACTTTTTTTTTTTTTTTTTTAGTTTAGAAAAGACAGTTTTTATTTAAAAGGAACTCTCACAACTTCAGGTGTCCCTTGATTACAACACTGATTAAGTTGAGACAACAGTGAAGGAATCCTCAAGAAGTCATGCCTACCATGAAAAATCATCAGGAATGGACAAGAAAAAGATGAGAGCATTATTAATTCTTGAGAGAATATGTTCTCCTACATAAAACTGTGGTTATAAAAAATTGTATAAAATGTGGTTAAGAATCAGTCAATTATGAATTTGAGAATTGTTAAATATGTCAGTGGACCTTAGCAGTAGGTGAAAGACTCATTATTTCTAACTCTTGAGAACGGTCAGATGAGTATTGTTGACATGACAGGAATCCCCACTCACGTTCCCCAGCAGACGGAGAACCCTTGTCTAGTAATACTCTAATGACTTTTTTTTTTATTAATTAATGGAAAAAAAGAAATTAACCCAACATTTAGAAATCATACCATTCTACATATGCAATCAGTAATTCTTAACATCATCACATAGATGCATGATCATCATTTCTTAGTACATTTGCATCGGTTTAGAAGAACTAGCAACACAACAGAAAAAGATATAGAATGTTAATATAGAGAAAAGAAATAAAAGTAATAATAATAGTAAAAAAGAAAAAAAAAAACCTATAGCTCAGATGCAGCTTCATTCAGTGTTTTAACATGATTACTTTACAATTAGGTATTATCGTGCTGTCCATTTTTGAGTTTTTATATCTAGTCCTGTTGCACAGTCTGTATCCCTTCAGCTCCAATTACCCATTATCTTACCCTGCTTCTAACTCTGGTGGACTCTGTTACCAATGACATATTCCAAGTTTATTCTTGAATGTCCGTTCACATCAGTGGGACCATACAGTATTTGTCCTTTAGTTTTTGGCTAGACTCACTCAGCATAATGTTCTCTAGGTCCATCCATGTTATTACATGCTTCATAAGTTTATCCTGTCTTAAAGCTGCATAGTACTCCATCGTATGTATATACCACAGTTTGTTTAGCCATTCCTCTGTTGATGGACATTTTGGCTGTTTCCATCTCTTTGCAACTGTAAACAACGCTGCTGTAAACATTGGTGTGCAAATGTCCGTTTGTGTCTTTGCCCTTAAGTCCTTTGAGTAGATACCCAGCAATGGTATTGCTGGGTCGTATGGCAATTCTATATTCAGCTTTTTGAGGAATGGCCAAACTGCCTTCCACAGTGGTTGCACCATTTGACATTCCCACCAACAGTGGATAAGTGTGCCTCTTTCTCCGCATCCTCTCCAGCACTTGTCATTTTCTGTTTTGTTGATAATGGCCATTCTGGTGGGTGTGAGATGATATCTCATTGTGGTTTTGATTTGCATTTCTCTAATGGCCAGGGACATTGAGCATCTCTTCATGTACCTCTTGGCCATCCGTATTTCCTCTTCTGGTAGTCTTTTTCCCATTTTGTAATTGGGTTGGCTGTCTTTTTGCTGTTGAGTTGAACAATCTCTTTATAAATTCTGGATATTAGACCTTTATCTGATATGTCATTTCCAAATATTGTCTCCCATTGTGTAGGCTGTCTTTCCACTTTCTTCATGAAGTTCTTTGATGCACAAAAGTGTTTAATTTTGAGGAGCTCCCATTTATTTATTTCCTTCTTCAGTGCTCTTGCTTTAGGTTTAAGGTCCATAAAACTGCCTCCAATTGTAAGTTTCATAAGATATCTCCCTACATTTTCCTCTAACTGTTTTATGGTCTTAGACCTAATGTTTAGATCTTTGATCCATTTTGAGTTAACTTTTGTATAGGGTGTGAGATACGGGTCCTCTTTCATTCTTTTGCATATGGATATCCAGTTCTCTAGGCACCATTTATTGAAGAGACTGTTCTGTCCCAGGTGAGTTGGCTTGACTGCCTTATCAAAGATCAAATGTCCATAGATGAGAGGGTCTATATCTGAGCACTCTATTCGATTCCATTGGTCGATATATCTATCTTTATGCCAATACCATGCTGTTTTGACCACTGTGGCTTCATAATATGCCTTAAAGTCAGGCAGTGTGAGACCTCCAGCTTCGTTTTTTTTCCTCAAGATGTTTTTGGCAATTCGGGGCACCCTGCCCTTCCAGATAAATTTGCTTATTGGTTTTTCTATTTCTGAAAAATAAGTTGTTGGGATTTTGATTGGTATTGCATTGAATCTGTAAATCAATTTAGGTAGGATTGACATCTTAACTATATTTAGTCTTCTAATTCATGAACGCGGTATGCCCTTCCATCCATTTAGGTCTTCTGTGATTTCTTTTAACAGTTTTTTGTAGTTTTCTTTATATAGGTTTTTTGTCTCTTTAGTTAAATTTATTCCTAGGTATTTTATTCTTTTAGTTGCAATTGTAAATGGGATTCGTTTCTTGATTTCCCCCTCAGCTTGTTCATTACTAGTGTATAGAAATGCTACATTTTTGAATGTTGATCTTGTAACCTGCTACTTTGCTGTACTCATTTATTAGCTCTAGTAGTTTTGTTGTGGATTTTTCTGGGTTTTCGACGTATAGTATCATATCGTCTGTAAACAGTGATAGTTTTACGTCTTCCTTTCCAGTTTTGATGCCTTGTATTTCTTTTTCTTGTCTAATTGCTCTGGCTAGAACCTCCAACACAATGTTGAATAATAGTGGTGATAGTGGACATCCTTGTCTTGTTCCTGATCTTAGGGGGAAAGTTTTCAATTTTTCCCCATTAAGGATGATATTAGCTGTGGGTTTTTCATATATTCCCTCTATCATTTTAAGGAAGTTCCCTTGTATTCCTATCTTTTGAAGTGTTTTCAACAGGAAAGGATGTTGAATCTTGTCGAATGCCTTCTCTGCATCAATTGAGATGATCATGTGATTTTTCTGCTTTGATTTGTTGATATGGTGTATTACATTAATTGATTTTCTTATGTTGAACCATCCTTGCATACCTGGGATGAATCCTACTTGGTCATGATGTATAATTCTTTTAATATATTGTTGGATACGATTTGCTAGAATTTTATTGAGGATTTTTGCATCTATATTCATTAGAGAGATTGGTCTGTAGTTTTCTTTTTTTGTAATATCTTTGCCTGGTTTTGGTATGAGGGTGATGTTGGCTTCGTAAAATGAATTAGGTAGTTTTCCCTCCACTTCGATTTTTTTGAAGAGTTTGAGGAGAGTTGGTACTAATTCTTTCTGGAATGTTTGATAGAATTCACATGTGAAGCCGTCTGGTCCTGGACTTTTCTTTTTAGAAAGCTTTTGAATGACTGATTCAATTTCTTTACTTGTGATTGGTTTGTTGAGGTCATCTATGTCTTCTTGAGTCAAAGTTGGTTGTTCATGTCTTTCCAGGAACCCGTCCATTTCATCTAAATTGTTGTATTTATTAGCGTAAAGTTGTTCATAATATCCTGTAATTACCTCTTTATTTCTGTGTGGTCAATAGTTATGTCTGCTCTTCCATTTCTGATCTTATTTATTTGCATCCTCTCTCTTCTTCTTTTTGTCAGTCTTGCTAAGGGCCCATCAATCTTATTGATTTTCTCATAGAACCAACTTCTGGTCTTATTGATTTTCTCTATTGTTTTCATGTTTTCAATTTCATTTATTTCTGCTCTAATCTTTGTTATTTCTTTCCTTTTGCTTGCTTTGGGATTAGTTTGCTGTTCTTTCTCCAGTTCTTCCAAGTGAACAGTTAATTCCTGCATTTTTGCCTTTTCTTCTTTTCTGATATAGGCATTTAGGGCAATAAATTTCCCTCTTAGCACTGCCTTTGCTGCGTCCCATAAGTTTTGATATGTTGTGTTTTCATTTTCATTCGCCTCGAGGTATTTACTAATTTCTCTTGCAATTTCTTCTTTGACCCACTTGTTGTGTAAGAGTGTGTTGTTGAGCCTCCACGTATTTGTGAATTTTCTGGCACTCCTCCTATTATTGATTTCCAACTTCATTTCTTTATGATCTGAGAAAGTGTTGCGTATGATTTAAATCTTTTTAAATTTGTTAGACTTGCTTTGTGACCCAGCATATGGTCTATCTTTGAGAATGTCCATGAGCACTTGAGAAAAAGGTGTATCCTGCTGTTGTGGGATGTAATGTCCTATAAATGTCTGTTAAGTCTAGCGCATTTATAGTAATATTCAGATTCTCTATTTCTTTATTGATCCTCTGTCTAGATGTTCTGTCCATTGATGTGACAGAACATCTAGAATTGAAGTCTCCAACTATTATGGTATATGTGTCTATTTCCCTTTTCAGTTTTTGCAGTGTATTCCTCATGTATTTTGGGGCATTCTGGTTCAGTGCATAAATATTTATGATTGTTATGTCTTCTTGTTTAATTGTTCCTTTTATTAGTATATAGTGTCCTTCTTTGTCTCTTTTAACTGTTTTATATTTGAAGTCTAATTTGTTGGATATTAGTATAGCCACTCCTGCTCTTTTCTGGTTGTTATTTGCATGAAATATCTTTTCCAAACCTTTCACTTTCAACCTATGTTTATCTTTGGGTCTAAGATGTGTTTCCTGTAGACAGCATATAGAAGGATCCTGTTTTTTAATCCATTCTGCCAGTCTATGTCTTTTGATTGGGGAATTCAGTCCATTAACATTTAGTGTTATTACTGTTTGGATAATATTTTCCTCTACCATTTTGCCTTTTGTATTATATATATCATATCTGACTTTCCTTCTTTCTACACTCTTCTCCATACCTCTCTCTTCTGTCTTTTCGGTTCTGACTCTAGTGCTCCCTTTAGTATTTCTTGCAGAGCTGGTCTCTTGGTCACAAATTCTCTCAGTGACTTTTTGTCTGAGAACGTTTTAATTTCTCCCTCATTTTTGAAGGACAATTTTGCTGGATATAGGAGTCTTGGTTGGCAGTTTTTCTCTTTTAGTAATTTAAATATATCATCCCACTGTCTTCTAGCTTCCATGATTTCTGCTGAGAAATCTACACATAGTCTTATTGGGTTTCCCTTGTATGTGATGGATTGTTTTTCTCTTGCTGCTTTCAAGATCCTCTCTTTCTCTTTGACCTCTGACATTCTAACTAGTAAGTGTATTGGAGAACACCTATTTGGGTCTAATCTCTTTGGGTGTGCTGCACTTCTTGGATCTGTAATTTTAGGTCTTTCCTAAGAGTTGGGAAATTTTCAGTGATAATTTCTTCCATTAGTTTTTCTCCTCCTTTTCCCTTCTCTTCTCCTTCTGGGACACCCACAACACGTATATTTGTGCGGTTCATATTGTCCTTGAGTTCCCTGATACCCTGTTCACATTTTTCCATTCTTTTCCCAATAGTTTCTTTTTCTTTTTGGAATTCAGATGTTCCATCCTCCAAATCACTAATTCTATCTTCTGTCTCTTTGAATCTATCATTGTAGGTATCCATTGTTTTTTCTATATTTTCTGCTTTATCGTTCACTTCCATAAGCTCTGTGATTTGTTTTTCAGTTTTTCTATTTCTTCTTTATGTTCAGCCTATGTCTTCTTCATGTCCTCCCTCAATTTATCGATTTCATTTTTGAAGAGGTTTTCCATTTCTGTTCGTATATTCAGCATTAGTTGTCTCAGCTCCTGTATCTCATTTGAACTATTGGTTTGTTCCTTTGACTGGGCCATATTTTCAATTTTCTGAGAGTGATCCGTTATCTTCTGCTGGCATCTGGGCATTTAGTCAGATTTCCCTGGGTGTTGGACCCAACAGGTTGAAAGATTTTTCTGAGAAATGTCTGGGTTCTGTTTTTCCTATCCTGCCCAGTAGGTGGCGCTCGTGGCACACGTTTGTCTGCGGGTTCCACCAGTAAAAGGTGCTGTGGGTCCTTTAACTTTGGAAAACTCTCGCCATGGGGGAGGTTCACCAGCCGAAGTGGCTTGGAAGAGTGCCAGCTGGCCCGGGGGTCCGAATGCGGGCGGGTCGCTGGCCACCGCAGCCCGGGAGAGCACCCGACTGAATTTCCTAGTCAGCCCGGGGCGCCAAGCGTGGCAGGAGGGCACCAACCACCGCAGCCCGGGAGAGTGCACCTTTCCCAGCCGGACTGGGGAGTCACGTGTTTGCAAGGGACCCCCCCGGTCACTGTTGTCCGCTGTCTGGGGATTTCCGACCCAGCTCTCTCAGTTGGTCCGGGGGGCCTCGTGTGGTGGGGGCACCAGCTGCCGCGGCCCGAGGGGACCGCCTGCCCAATCCTGCCAGCTGGCCTGGGAAGGAGGAAGGGAGGGACTCCGGCCGCTTGCCATCCCGCCCAGGAAAGCCCGCGCCCCTCGGTGATCTCACCGGAGCTGGTTCTCCCAGACAGTCAGCCATTCCAGGATGGGGTACGCCGTCCCTTTGATCTCCATCGTGGCTCCAGGAGCTGTTCTGTATCATCTCCATTCCCCCAGTAGCTGTTCTGGAGGAGGAAAGGTGAGGGTGGCAAGGCTGTCGAGGCCGGTGGCGGAGGAGCCGGTGAAGGCGGAAGAGGGCACCGTGGTGGTTGGAGAGCCGCCGTAGCAGGAGAAAGGGAAGGATAAGTTGGCGGATGGAGTGCCGCTGGAGCAGAAGGGGGAAGAGGAGGGCAAGATGGCGGCGGGAGCACCGCCGGCGGAGAAGGGGGAAGACGAGGGCTCGCTGGTGGCGGGAGCGCTGCTGGCGGAGAAAGAGGGAGAGGAGGGCTGGCTGGTGGCGGGAGCGCCGCCGGCGGAGAAAGAGGGAGAGGAGGGCTCCTCCTCCAACTTTTTGATCTGTTCCTTTAGTTGGGCCATTTGTTCTTGAGTTTTAGTATGACTTGTGATGTTTTGCTGATATCTGGTCATCTGATTATGTTGATGTATCTGTTCTGAAGTTTGAGTTCTCTTGTCTAGGATTTAGTTGTTGCCTGGGTTTGTATTAGGGCACTGCTCTGACAATTGCATTGTCTTTATTTCTCGGCCAAAACACAGCCTGGTACCTGTGCAGGGGGTGTGGAACACCTCCCATGGACCTGGGTCAGGGCTGGAGAGGCTCTGAAAAGCTGTGCGGTATCTCCATGCACTTTCTGGCCAGCCCAGCAGATGGTGTTCTTTGGTGATTTAATCCCCCTCAGAAGCTCCTTATCTTCCGGAGTCCTGGCTGTGTCTAACTGGGCATGGCTGAATCTGTGGGGGTTCCTGTGTCCTTACTTCACTGGCCAAAATCTGGCTCAGTATGGGGACCATGTTCCCCACTTTACTTGCTGCCGATGATTTCCTCAGCTGTCCCAGTCTGCAGCTGCCCCACTGACAAGACCTGGGTCACCTGCTGCCATTATCCTCAAGGGAAGGGGATGGGGCCAGGACCTACAGCTGGGATTATAGTCTCTGCCCGTGTTTTCTCAGACTCTTCGTCTCTCACGGATGGGGCCTTGAAATGTCTTCCCCTGTACCCAAGTCCCCACACAGTTGATTTGGATGGTCTCTGGCTGCTTGCTGCTTTCAGGGAAGATTTTGGGATCCCTCGCTAGTCCTCCATTTTGGAAAAACTTCCTTTCTGCCTTTTTGTATTCTACCCACTTCTGTGGCTGAAGCCCTGCAGTGAGTCTCTGTGGCTTGGGTCGCTCTGTCTGGATTTAGGTGGGGATCTGTCTCACTGCGGTGGGAGATTATAGTCAGTGTCCTGGGTGGGAGATGGGAGGGTCCCGGTTACTGCCACAGGGACCGAGCTGTATGGGACCGAGTGAGGGGGAGGGGAGAAGACTTGTTGGCCTGGACAGAAATTTTCTACTTGATCTTTTTCTCTTTCTTTGATTCAGCGTTTATGGGTTTCTTCTCTAGCCTTTGCGTTTGTCCAGAGTTCTGAACCAGTGTGAGTTGTCTTTTTTTTTTTTTCTGAATCTCTGGGGAAAGGTTTTCAGTAGCTGTTTGATGTTGCCAAGTTGATGATGTCACTCTCTCTCTTTTTTTTTCCTTGATTGTCTTCTTAGTAGTTACTCAATTCCTTTTCAAATAACCAGTTTTTTGTTTCATAGATTTTCTCTTTGGTTTGTCTGTTTTTCACTCGACTGATTTCCACTCTTTCCTTCTTGTACTTACTTTTGGGTTGATTTGTTCTCTCTCTCTCTTTTTTTAACTTCATAAGATGGCATATTAGAACACCAATTTTACATTTTTATTTTTTTTAAATATTAACATTAAAGCTGTACATTTATTTCTAACCAAGGATTAGTTGCATTCCACAACTTTCAATATTTTGTGTTTTCATGATCATTCCATTAACAATATTTTCTAATTTTCTTTGTGACTTCTTCATTTGGCCCATGGGTTGTTTAGAAGTATTATGTTATTTTTGTTGACTTATAATTTAGTTCCATTGTGATCAGAGCACATCCTTTTTTCATACCGTTTTAGATTTAAAGTTACATGTAACTGCTAACATAGTCCTGTTTCACCTGGCACACTTCGTGTTTATGCTGTCCTGGCATTCCATCGAGTTAATACCTTTTCGTCTCTTAAAAATGTCCCCATTTGGAATTAACAAACCATCTCTAAATCCTCTCCCACAATTCCAAAGAGCCTGAAGCAAACATGTTCCCCAATTCCTTCCATTAATAAATTTGGCTAATAAGAGAAAGTCTGAACGGTTGCCAATCTTGGTTTCCTTATTTGAAAAGGGGATAATAATTTCTCCTGCCTCACAGAGTTTTTTGAGAACTAAAGGAGAAAATGCTTTGACTATGGTAATATCTTAATAAAATGTGGCCAATATCATCAATATTTTGCATGCATATTTTGTCCCAGAGTGTCAGTATTTGCTTTATGTTACCTTATTTAATACTGCTGACATCATAGTAAGCTTAATTACCTCTATTTTACAGATGGGAAAACTGAAGAGTCACAGAAGTTGCACCTGCTCAAGGCTACCTATTGAGTAAGTAGCAGAAATTAATTACATGGTCTGACCCTTTACATAATCTCTTTTTATTTATCTTAGCTTTTCATTCTTGCCAACATAAAGTAAATGCATCTATATAATATCAATTATAACTCAAATTCTGTCTGCTATGTACATAGAAACTGATGGGTACAGAAATGTGTGTAAGTAGAACAAGACCTATATGTGGCAGTTGAATAGATTGAATTCAAAGTCTCCAAAAACTACATATCATAACACCAACTTCAGAGAGGCTAAACTCTGTAATAGTGTTTATTGGGGAAGGGTCTAATATTCACTACTCTTCAGGTTGCCCTTCCTTGTAAGATGACACAGAGAGATGTCATCAAGAGGTGCCCCTGATGATTCTCAGGTTGTGTTTTCACCTTGACATTGACTGTCTAAACCATAGGGGGCAGGTTTCTCATGTCATTGCCATGGTTGGCCACGTCCATTTAGAAGCTGGACTATTATCCTGACTTCTACAAATTCTTGAGAGTAGTGATTATCATTTTCCACTTTTGTGTCTTTGGTATTTGGCATAGTGTCTGGGAAGACACTTGCTAATTGCTGGCTGCATGTATACTAAATAAGTGTTGAGGATTTCTTCTGTCGCTGGAGTCTTTATGCTTCCAATGATGATCTTCTCCTTTTTTTTTTCCTTTACTTTCCAAAAGGTCCCACACACACTTGGCTGAAGTTAAGGATGGCCCACACTTTCTTTTCTATAACATTTGGTAACTATCTCACAGGGTTTATGAAACCTACTTGGCCAGGGATTTCAATAATGTTCACTCTAAATGCTATGGAGTTCTTTATTATCTTTGGCCTAAATTTCTTATTTCTCACCATTTTTATGGTTTTATTATAGCATTTTCTTTTCTTTTACTTAATGTTCGTTCTATGGGAATATAATTTCTTTCAGAACTTTGGCTTTTCCTGCTATCTCCTTTTCATGATGGGAGAGAGTGCATCTTGCTCCTTCCAAGGCTTCTGATGAGTCCATTTGATCATTGTGCAGACTTCGGTTTACAGGTGAGGATGAGAAGCCATTTGCCTCTGACTGAGAAATACAAATGCACTCATCCTGGGTGATGTTCCTGACAGCTGCCAGATCACTGGAATATTTAACCTGCTTACACAGTCTGCTCCCTTCTTCATGAATAGGGCCTGTCATTGTTCCCCTCCTGGAGAAGTTATTATTATAAAGAAAATAATAACAGAGACTATAAAGGTTCTATTGTAATCCCTTCTCCCACTTTGTTTTACCATCTAAACTCTCTTTAAATCTTCATTATATTAAAATGAAGATTTTATCCTGATGCTTCTTCCAGCATCCTATTCTCTCCTCCCTGCATTCCTGATCAGAACTTTCTCAGTGTGGACATTTGCTTCCAGGTGCCTAAAGGTGGGTGTAGATGAGAAAATAGACTTGATATGGCAATGGTTTTGAGAAGATGATTAGCCACCAAAGGCTTCATAACATTTCATCTCATTGTGGAGACTTATTCAATATTATATATGCTTCTGCTGTGGTTTCTGCCCATAAAATAAAAATTATACTATTTTAAGCTAAATAAAATGGCCTTGAAGGTGAACAGTCTTTGAAGAAAAGAACAAAGCTATTTTGTATTAATATTATTAATATTGAGTGTTAAGTATATCATTACTGAATATGAGAGAAGAAAATTCTTTATTTTAGTCAAAGATAGACTTTGAGGGCTGTTTAAGAAGGCAGTTCATGCATTGTATCGAAATCTCATTGCTAACAAGATTAGAGTTAATAGATTATCGATCCAGTTAATGTTTAGTAGCAAGCTAATTTTTTCAGCAGCTGTGTGATTGGGCATTTGTCTGTTTTAGAGGCCAATCCAATAGAAATCTTTCATTGGATATTACTTTCTAATGTTAGGTAGCATATGCCTTGGATGCACTAAACCCTGTTTATTGCTACAGTCTCCCTGGGGCATTGGTATCCCTGCCTGTGGACACCTCTTCTCTGAGGTTTGCTTTCCTTTGTCCTCCAGGAGACTGGTAAATCCTTTCTAGTTTAGAATGGCCTGGGGTTACAGGCACAAAGATAAGAATGGAATCTGGTTATACTGGCTCCTGCTAACACCTGCTGCACTTGCCTAAACTTCCTATTATGTGGGATTTTATTCAATATTGTGGTGAGGAACTTGGAATAACATGTTGTTAGTTATCTCACCTGCTTCCAAGAAGTTCTAATTTTCGAATAAATAATTTAAGTCATCTTGGGATAACAGTTAAGCCCTCGAGCCCCTGTATTTTGAAGAAGATACTAGACATAGAAAGAACATACATGAAACTCTAAATTACATGTGCTGTGTAAGTGTGTATGTATGCATGTGCCTGCATGTATTTGATTTTCCAGATTTTAGTGAAATTAAAGCCAGGCATTTTTCCCCCTGATTTACATAATAAGGAATTGGAAACTATTTTAACTAAGAGAATAAAGATTCTTAGTTTACTTCACCTCCTGGGGAGCTGCGGCACACATTTGTGAGTCTGTATAGTGAGAAATTGAGAGTGTAAGCTCAATCATAGGAGATTTAGGATCAAAAACAACCTCTGCCATTAAGTAGCTGTGTAAGCTTGTATAAGACTCTGGATAACTTTGGCTCTCTCTCCCCTTTTTTTTTGAAAGTATGAACAATACTTTCCTCATAGGTCTTTTAGAGAATTAAAAGATAATATATGCAAAGTGTATAAAACAGTGCCTGGCATGTAGTAAGTGCTGTATAAGTATTGGCTATTACCATGTGTTAGCTACACTTTTTTAAAGTATCTTTATTAAGGATATTTAATATCTTTATCTCTCTGTAATACATCTATTACACTCTGTGCTGTTTTAAAACTATCATATACCCCCAGAAAAGCCATGTTCTCTTAATCCTAATCCAATCTTGTGGGGACAGACCTATTGATTGGGTGGGGCCTTTCGATTGGGTGTTTCCATGGAGATGTGAGCCACACAATTGTGGATGTGACCTTTTGATTATTTAATGGAGCTCTGACCCCGCCCATTCAACTGGGTCTTAATTAGTTCACTGGAGTCCTTAAAGGAGCTCACTGAGAGAAAGAGCTCAGAACCAACACGGAGAGTAATGAAACCTGGATACAGACATTTGGAGATAATAAACTAAGAGATGAAATCCAGAGTTTGCCCTGGAGAGAGTAAGGGAGGGCCCACAGAAACTCTGAGAGGAAGAGCTGGAACCAGGTCTGAAAGCAATGAAACCAGGGAGCAAAGGGCCGGCAGACATCACCAAGTGCCTTCCCATGTGACGGAGAAACCCTGAAAGTGATCAGCCTCTGAAGAGTGAAGGTATACTCTTATTGATGCCTTAATTTGGTCATGTTAGTGGCTTTAGAACTGTAAATTTGTAACCTAATAAATCCCCTTATAAAAGCAAATCCATTTCTGGTATATTGCATTCCAGCAGCTTTAGCAAACAAGACTCATTCGTATTTTTGTGTTTAGAAATATTTATTCTTTTTCATTACATTGTATCTTTTTGTTTTATGAGTATATCACTATTTATCCAATCTATTGTTCTTATACTGTAGATTTTGTTTCCAGATTTTGCTTATTAGGAATTAAGCTGCCCTGAACATTTAAAAGTATGTCTTACAGTATACATAAGCACTCATGTGTTGGTATGTGTACATATGGGTGTGTGTGTGAACACTAACACACAAACACACTTAAATATGGGAAATACTAGTGATAGTTAGGTTCAGGTGTCAACTTGGCCAGGTGAAGGTGCCTAGTTTTGTTGCTGTGGACATGAGCCAATGGCATGTGAAGGTCATCTGTTGCTGATTACATCTGCAGTCAACTATGAGGCATGTCTGCTGCAATGAATGATGTTTGATTTAATAGGTTGAACACTTAAATGAGAGATCTCAACGTAGCACAGCCCAAGCAGTTCAGCACTCACAGCTCTGCCTAGGCTCTTGGAGATGCAGAAAGGAATCACCCTGGGGAACGTTGTTGGAACCCAGAGGCCTGGAAAGAAGGCCAGCAGAGATTGCCCTGTGCCTTCCCATGTAAGAAAGAACCTGAGTTGAAAGTTAGCTGCCTTTCCTGTGAAGAACTATACATTTTCAAGTAAATTAATCCCCTCTTATTAAAAGCCAATCCATCTCTGGTGTGTTACATTCCAGCAGCTAGCAAACTAGAACATATGGTATACATATGTTGAGCTTTAGTTGATACTGCTAAAAAACCCCTGTTTTCCCATATGGTTGTACCAAACTGCATTCCTTTTCAGTGAAGTATGAAACTACTTACACCATATCCTTGACAGCACTTAAGATTGGCAGGCATTTTCATTGTAACCATTTTGATAGTAGTGTATTAATATCTTTTGCAATTTTAATTTGCTTGTCACTGATTACTGATGGTGAGGAGTAACTTTTCGTATGCTCATTGGCCATTGAGATACCATGTTTTGTTATATACCTTTCATATAGGCTGGGTATGAATCTTTTATTGAAATATGTATTTCTGTTTTAAGGTTAATTGTTTTAGTGGCCTATCTAAGACATTTTGCCTAAGCCAAGTTCATGAAGATATTCTCTTATGCTTGCTTCTAAAAGCTTTATTATTTTCTTTTTAATATTGATGAGAATTCAAGTTAAATTTTGCATAGTTTGAAACATGGGGATCAAGAACTGGAACCAGAATTAATTATAAGTAGTCCATCCTTTCCATCCATTCCTTATTGAATTTTAATTTGTTGTAAATTAAGTGATCTTATATTGTGATTCTCTTTATGGACTATTTATTCTGTTCCATTCGTCTGTTTGCCTGTCCTTCTACAAATACTGACTTAATTACTGCTGATTTATAAAATTCCTTAGAATTTTTTTAGTTTCAGCTACCTGAATATTGTTCTTTCTTCTTCAAGATTGTCCTGGCCATTCTACATACTCTGCTTTTTCATATCATTTTTGAATCAGCTCTTAATTGTCTACAGAAAAAAGGGGGGCAGGGGAGGGAATAAGAAAAGATCTCCAATGGGATTTTGATTGAGATTGCATTGAATTGAGATATTAATTTGCAGAAGTTAATATTACCTTGCAGTCCATGGAAATTATATTCCCTCCTTTCATAATTTTGATCTTTTAATTTTTTTCTCAATAGTACTTTGTAATTTTCAATTTAGAAGTCATTCACAGATTTTGTTAGGTTTATTGCTAAGTATTTTACATTTTTTTGTGGCTGTTATTGTAAATAATATTTTAAATTTCATTTTTACTTATTAGTATGCAAAATACAATTATTTTTGTATGATCATCTTGTATTGCTTTAAAAATTACATTAAATTCATTCTTTGTAGTGTACAGTTCTATGGGAATGACAAATGTATAGAGTTATATATTAGTTAGGTTCTCTGGAGTAACAGAATCAACAGGGAACACTCGCAAATGTAAAATTTATAAAAGTGTCTCACATGACCGCAGGAACGCAGAGTCCCAAATCTGCAGGGCAGGCTCTGAAGCCGACGATTCTGATGGAGGGTCTGGATGAACTCCACAGGAGAGCCTCGACGGCTGAAGCAGGAAGAGAACCTGTCTCTTCTGAATCCTCCTTAAAAGACTTCCAATGATCAGATTGAGCATCACTCATTGCAGAAGACACTCCCCTTGGCTGATTACAAATGGAATCATCTGTGGATGCAGCTGACGTGATCATGTTTTAATTCTATGAAATGTCCTCATTACAACAGACAGGCCAGCACTTGCCCAACTAGACAGACAGGTACCACCACTTAGCTAAGTTGATACATGAACCTGACCATGACAAGTTATATACCTATTATCAGTTATATGTCCACAATCAAGAATCAGAACAGTTCTGTCACTCCAAATAATTCCTTCTTCATTAAGAAGACCCACTGAAGTCAGTCTCTCATCTATTCCCAACCACTGGTAACCATTGAAATGTTTTGCATCCCTCTAGTTTTTATTTTTCCAGAATGTCATATAAATGTAATCACATAGTATGTCATCTGTGGTTCTGTTTTCTTCACTTACCAAAATACATTTGTTACATGTATCAATAGTTCATTCTTTTTTACTGCTGAGTAGTATTCTGTTGTATAGATACACTATAGTTTATCAGTCTGCCAGTTGGAGGACTTTTGGGTTGTCTCCAGTTTTTGACAAATGTGAAGACAGCTGCTGTAAACATGTGTGTTCAGGTTTTTGTGTGAATGTGAATTTTAATTTTCCTTCATTAAATACTTAGAAATTGAATTTCTGTGTCTTATGTTAAGTGCATATTTAACTCTACAAAAAAGTGCCAAACTGTTTTCCAAAGTGGTCGTTACCATCTTGCATTCTACTGAGCAATGTACAAGTGTTCCAGTTGGTCTTCATTTTTGTGACCTCTTGATATTTGCCAGTTCATGTCTGAATATCTGCTTTTGTGAAATATCAAGTATTTTGTTCCTTTTTAAACTGGATGTCTGTTTTTTGTTATGTTTTTTGGAGTTATTTATAAATTCTGGATATAAATTCTTTGTTAATTATGTATATAGCAAATATTTTTACTCAGTCTGTCTTGATTTTTCATTTTTTAATTAGTAGTTTTTGAGGGAAAGTTACCAATTTCGATGGAATTTAAATCATTAATTGTTGTTCTTTTATAGTTAGTGTGTTTTTGGGTGTGTGTTCTAAGAATGCTTTGTTTACACCACTGTCCAAGAATATTCTCCTAGGATTTTTTTTTTCTAGAAGTCTTGTGCTTTTATCCCAGTTACGCTGGGTGCGTCCTGGTTTATGGCCCCAGTGTAATTATTAGTGGCGTTTCCTTTTATTTTCAAAAGTTTCAGTTTGGACAATAAGTTGGACAATAAGTTATATGATCAACCTTCATATCAGCAGTATTTGTAGCACTTTTCTCTCTTTGAAACATGTTCTTTACTTGGCTTCTAACACCACACTTGTCAGTCTTTCCTCCTATGATACTGTCTTTTCTCCTTTTGAGTCCTTTTCAACTCCTTGACCTCTCAATTCTGAAGTGTCTCAGAGCTTGTCCTTGAGCTTCTCTTCTTTTCTATATATAACAAATTCCTCGATGATACCATTAAGTTTCATGATATCCATATGCAATAAATTCCCAAATATGTACCTCTAACTTGGAATCTCTGCTGAGCTCAGGATTTATACTTCCAATTTTTGCCTTAACATTTCCATCCAATTGGATGTCTAATAGTTATCTTAAATTTAATATGCTATACATTGAACTCCTTTTCTGGCCATGCCAAACTTCTTTAATCTTCCACATTCAGATTAAGGAAGATTTACTCAGATCCTTCTTCTTTTCATATTCCGTCTGCCAGTTTGAAGTTGTTATATACCCCAGAAAGACCCTGTCATTTTTCCTGATCCAGTCTTGGGGTGGCAGCCCTGTTTATTTTAATCCTGATTCAATATTGTACGGTGAAAACTTTGATGGGACTGTTTCAATGGAGATGTGATACACACAATTGTGAGTATGACTTTTTGATTAGGTGAAGATATGACTCCTCCCATTCAAGGTGGGTCTTAATTAGTTTACTGGAGTCCTTTAAAAGAGGAAACATTTTGGAGAAAGTTCAGATGTGACAGAGACAGAGATGCAGACATGTGGAGATGCTTTGAGTGCCAACAGAGAAAATAGATGCCTAAACACAGATGTTTGGACTGTATACTCCAGCAGATGTCACCATGTCTTCCCATGAGATGTTAAGCAAGCCAGAACCAGCGTTGTGTCTTGGAGGGTTACGGTTCCACAATTTTAAGTTTTTACTTCTAACTGTTCTAAGATACTGAAGACTAAAAGAAATGTCAATATAATGACTCGGCAGTCACATTCATTTGTTAAATTCTACCTTCTCTGTATAACTCCACCATCACCTCTGATCATTCTCCCATTCTTTAAGGGTACTTGGACTATGCCCATTCTAACTTTTTCATGTTGGAAGGGGCTATTGATAATATGGGATAGGGAGATGGAACTAGTTGATGTTCTGGAGAAGCTGGCCCCTCTGCATTTCTGGATCTATCTGGTCCTGGGACCCATCTGGAGAGTGTAGGTATCTGGAAAGTTACCCTAGTGCATGGAACCTTTGTACAATCATATATAATGCCCTTGGTGTTCTTTAGGATTAGCAGGAATGGTTTTGGTTGGGGTGGTACCTACCTACAAGCTATGGTAAGTAGCATGTCTAACTACATGATTTCCAGAGTAGCCTCTCGACTATTTGAACTCTCTCAGCTACTGGTAACTTATTTGTTACACTTCTTTTCCCCTTTTTGGTCAAGATAGCATTGTTGATCTTTTTGATTAAGTTGAATTTTTTTTGATTAAGTTGTTTCCATGGAGATATGATCCACCCAATTGTGGGTGGGACCTTTTGATTAAGTGGTTTCCATGGAGATGTGTCTCCAACCAATCAAGGTGGGTCACTTACTGGTGTCTTTTGGTTATGCTTCTTCCCTCCAGAGTGCTTTTCTGGAACCCTCCTCTATCTGGAACTCTTAGTTATGTAACATCAGCTGCTCTCAGTTTATGACCTTAGATTGACTTAGAAAGCAAATATGGTAAAGAAAGAGTTGGATGAATGTGTTTGTGGATTAGTCAGCATTCCATTCTTAGTGATCTTGGGAGCAGAGGCAGAGAGTACCAAGGCTCATTTAATTTAGGTCCTTGAAGTAAGAAAGAGAAGGTGGAGATAATGAATCAGGCCTGAGCAGAGTAGGAGTAGCTTCATATTTCTTTACTATGCTTCAGTTAGAGCCATCTAGCAAAAGACGTTTTTGAGTAGTTTATGGCCAGTTATTTTTTAAATTTATGAATGCTAGCTATCAATTTGTTTATCCTTGGTTCATCTTGTGTCTCTTTGGGCAGAGCCAAATTGAGACAGATGGGTCAATAATTTGTGATTTTGTTTTTTATAGGTTTGCCCAGTTTTATTTCATAAAGAAGTTGAAAACTACATGGAGAAGATGGAGGAAGAGAACCTAAGGCAAGGATTGGCCATCCTTTATTATTCTGAATGGTTCTGCTTTTACCAAAATGTACATTCCCTTCTCAGCAGGAGGCCGGCAGTTCTCCAGATAGCCCTACCCCAAGAAGCAGTTGAATAACTTGTTTCTTGAGCATGCCTCCTAAGAGTTTCAGAGTCTGCTCCAGGAGAGTTATATCCAAATGTTCTCTCCAAACACACAGCCTTCTCCTTGAGGGCAGTCTTTGAAACCCCTGTCCCTTCATCTTGATCCATTTCCAATGATATGCTAACCCTTAGGAGAAATTGTGGAGGCACTTATGGATAAGTACATTGGGAAAGGCCTGGCTTTGCTTCTAGTACTTATATTCATTGATTCTCATCTCATTACTTCCTTTTAATTTGTCCTCTTTGATTTAAGTGATTTTTGCCTTTTTAAATTTTCCCACTTTGATCTTTTTTTGCCTGAGTTCAGTGAGCATTAGAGAATAGGTGATTGCTACCCCAGTAACTGTTAACAGGTTTGGGAATGTAAAGGTGAATGGCACAATCCTTAAATTCAAACTTATAGTCTAGTTTGGGATCTAGTAACTGGTATGTTACCATCCACAGCTGGCTTGGGGACAAAAGAGGTCACATCAATGTTTAATATTGAAACCACAATGACATCCAGTACCGACTTATGCAATAGCCCTCAACGCTCACTTCCTGGTTCTAAAAATCTTTTCAGTTGACTTTAGCAATCTTAATGGGGTCCATCACATGTGCCATCTACAGACTTCTGCATTACTAACCACTCTCACCTAGAATTAGAAGAAGAGTTCAAATAATATTTTCTTGTCTATCCAAACATTTTACACACAGAATGTTAGAGTTTTTATAATAGACGCTAACGGCAAGGACTCCTGATGTCTCTGTCCCAAACTGTCTCCTCTGAGCATTGTTCTTTATTTCCTTACGTCTGCTGAAGAACAGAGGAGGGCAAGATCTATCAACTTATATGGCTGGTGGTGTTCCCTGGAGTTTTCAGAAAGCAGAGTGTGAAATCAGAGAAGTCCTGGGAATCAAGGGTACTCAGAAAACCTTCCCTAGAAGTGCCACACCAAGTGTTAAGTAATGAGAAAATACCTTGGGCATAGCTGGCTTCAATGCTAGAAGACATTTCTGTTGGAAGGCATTCTATCTGCCCACAGTATTTGTATATAGTGCCATCTGAATTTTATTTTCCCATGACTTAATCATGCAGTAGTGGAGCAATTCTGATGTGATTTATGACAGTGAGTCCTAGCACTGATCAATTTGACACCTGGAAACTGTGGTAGAGAATATAACACAAACGATTCCATTTCCTGCTCAAACAGCAATGGTCTTCTCTACAGATAAGACTCAAGGAGAGAAATACATTTCTGTGATTCTGGAGGTACCTGAATCACACTTAAAAAATTTCCCTGTTTTTCATTCTCCCCTTTATTTTTTTCAGTCCCCCCTCCACCCTGTGGAATAAAGCTTATTCCAGCAAATGAGATGAGTTGCGGCTAAAAAAGCATTTAATGTAAATTCAGCTACCACCTTGCTATCACTAGGACCTGTGAGTAACTTTTCCCTTTGCCAGGTGGTCCAAAATACTGCTTTCTTTTACATTTTTAATGGAAGATGAATGACTAGGCAGACTAGTAATTACCACCATTAGGAAACAGGCTTTCAAACTAAAAATAAGGAGGGAGGGTTATTAGAACTGCACATTTTTCTGGGTGTCCATTTCAGACTTGTCTATATAAAGCCTTGCAGACATTACTATATGGAACAATTTCACATTATCTCTAGGGCTGGCTCAGGTGATCTGTCAGTAATGAGTCCTTTTTTCTCTTTGCACTCACTTCAGAAATCCTATTGTGATGAAAATGGCCTGGCAAAATCAGCTTCAATTGCATCCAGACTTCAAAAGTCAATTCATAACTGCTTTTAATCTAGCTATTTAAAGGAATATCTTCCAGATATTTATTCCTCCATCTACTCCCTTATAGAAATAATGATTATTATTAAGAAAGAGATAATTAACCCAATATATTCCTTATCATGTGGCATTATGCAATCATGCCAACCTTGGGTGTTCCAAATACATTTTGGAAGTTTCCATAATTTTAAATACATTCCTGCCTCTTTTCTTCCTGCTAAAAACATTTATTTTGGAAAACACTTTTTGATGACTTAGAATTAAATGTGCAAATGATACGCTTAGAAGTCATTAGAACAACTCTAATAGGGTGGCAATTCATTCCCTTTTCAATACATATAACAGGGAACTTCAACTTCAGTACTTCAACCATAAAGAATGTAAGGCCACACTGTTTTTCTAAAATTTAGCATTGCCTGTACATTTCATAGGAAGGATGGATAAGACAGAACTTGTTCAGCAGAGAGCTGGGCTCAGTAAAATTTGAGGGACTAGACCATCAGCTTTTATGGGATGTATATATATCTTATTTTAGAAGAAGCAGGAAACCTAGTCCTTTCTTCTCTGCTGGCTATAATATAATAGTTTCTATATAATAGTGAATGGCTTAAAAAATAATCATCCAATAACTACAACCATTGAAGGGTCTGTGGAGCTCTTGATTTTGGAATGAACCATATCTCTTTGAACATCTGGGCCACCATGTCAAAGTTCCAGTGTAACAGAAATGTGATAAGTTAGATATTGAGCACTCTGGGAAGCTTGAGGCAATAGACCCAGCTCTCTTCTTTCTCACTTGCACATGATCTTCCATTTTTGGCAGCATCTAAACTATCCCTAGGGCAATATAGGACAATATAGAGTGGCTCTTTAAGACAGTAAAGGTCAAGTTTCTACAGAATATAATGAGAATAGAGCAAAATAGAAATGGGTACTATCTAGTTGAGGGAAACAATAGAGGAAAATAGGGTAAATTTAGCTAACTCTGATCATGCTTCCTCTTGAAAGTATATTTTCTCTCTATCATTTTTCTTGCATGGAAGAGTTTTATTATACTTTGCAATATTGTTGCTAATGAAAATTTTAGGTGAAAAATGCTAAATAAGAGAATGTCCAACTTTTTCTTAAATTTTTTAAGAAAAAGCTCAGGCTCCTGCTTTGGTAATTAAAACTTATGACAAATGTGCATAACAGTGACAATTTCTTCATTACATTTCCCAGTGACTTTATGTGAGTCTGTTGATACCCAGGGGTTGGATTCTTGTTAATGATTGTGATTTTATACTAACATAACACCTTCTATCCCAAGGAATCACTAAGCCTGACAAAAAAACCTTAGCCCCAGTCACTAGTCATGCATATCTTCACCTATTAAATGAGAAGCCTGAGATGAATTACTCTGGGTAATTTTAATCAAGAGCTTAATTTTAATGATCACCCGCTGTACAAATAAAGTAAGAGAAGCAATGCAACCATCGTTTTCAAAGTCATATGTGTCTCTGAGGGAATGCTATTTTTAGCAATAAAATTAAGGATTTCAGTAAACTCTGAAATAGGAAAACAGGATGCTAGAACAAAGCCATGATGAGAGCATAAATGAGTAAGTAATAGGAAGCATCTTATTTTGGTTGATGATTGCTTTGGGACTGTCATTTTGCTGTTTAATGTGTCTACATCTAGTTCCACAATCAGTTTGAGTATTTCTCCAAGGCAGTCTCCACATTCTCTCAATGATTTGAACTTCTCTATTAGTGACCAGAACATAACACAAGCCCCCAACCAGCTTATTTAAGAGAATTAACATACAAAATTAGTTGGGTCAAGTGGGCCGATTTAAGATAGTAAGCAAGAATGAAAGGGATAAAAAGGAATAAAATGTGAGAATTTGGTAACTTATTTGTACATCCTTGTTGAAAAGATTGATTGTGGCTTTCTGCAGAAGCATAACCAAATACAGGCTGACATCTTTTAGGCCTGAAGAAATAATGCATTTCAAAGCCCTCTATCCATGTATTTCACTCTTTATGTAGTTTTTCTGGATGTCAGCTGGGCAGAGTTTCAAGGCTGTGCTATTAAGCATGATAAATGATTTTCAGTGGATCAATTGCCAGTTGTTGCGTGGTATCAAGCAGGGTCTTTTCTGTTGCCTCCAAACACTTGTACTGTCCATTTTTTAAAAATTTACTTTTTAACAGCACAAGGCTGTATGTCTTTCTGTGTGTTGTGAGATTTGTCTAATACTGTGAAAAGTCTTTACCAGGCTAAATTTAAGTGATAAATTGAGGCTGTGTGAAAATCTTTCTCATTTATCTTTTTCACAACTGTTTCGTAACACTTGATGTCATGAATGCTATCTTGCTTTGACTTCTTGGAACAAGTGAACTGAGAATGCTTGTTTGTGCTGACTTTAGGATTGGAAAAAAATAAAACATAGACTGGGATTATCTGAACTCTCTTCCCAATGATGGAGCTGCATTTTTCTCTATGATGATAAGGATACTACATTCACAATTCTTTCTAATTGTCTGCATTGATTCTGAGGCAATTAGGACAAGGAAATTGGAGAATATGAACTGTCCAGTTAGTTGTGAAGGACTAAGATGCACGGGGTGGATACACTTTTGACACCTGTTCCCAGTGTTGTTCCCAGGGTTACTACTGAAGGGCTTGGAGACTCATTGCCTGGATTTCTATCCTTGGGTTCACCAGTAGCTACAGAAAATAGTGAGATGAGAGGGTAGGAAAAGCTGTAAAACTTGGGGAGCAGGAGAGAAAAATGATCCAACTCTTTCCATCACAACCATTCAGATAGCTATGAAGGCTTAGCTAAATCTCCCCCTAGTAGAAGCCCTAATTTCTGGTGGAATAGCTCAGGCCAAAACTGCTATTTCCGAGTCCTGATCTTTTCACTACTAGTCAGGCTACAAACATTTACTGAGTGCCAACAATGTGTTAGGATTGGGAGCTGTGAAACATTTTTGGATTATAAGTGGAAATTTTGTTCTCGTTTTTAAATGTTCCAAAGTTAGAAAAACCCCTGAATCATTTTGGACATTTGCTGGCAGTGTGACTTGGTACAAATTACTTAATTTTTGTGCCTCGGTTTTCCTTACCGGTAAAAGGGAATAATACTATCTAAAAATGTTGTGGCGAATAGTAAATAAAAGAGGCATTTAAAGCACTTAGTGGAGTCTTCAATGTTTGGGGATTATTAAGATATGATTATTATTACATTACTGAGTGTTAACTATGCACTGTCCCTTGCTAAAATCGGATTATAGAGGTGAATAACTACTGGTCAAAAGAACTCATTTTTTATGAAAAAGGAAGTATTTCCATGTGACAAGTGCCACAGTAGAAATATCTACATGGTAATCTAGAAACACAGAAAAAAAAATATCTTTTAGTGGCTTGGTTGGTAAACAACAAAAGTTTGGTGACGCTGGGCATTCTATCTGATTCATGGTGGGCTGTGAGCCTTCAGAGGTGAGGAATCCACCTGGCAGTGCAGAGCCTTAAAAGTGGATCTCTATAAGGAGTATCTACTTGACCAAGTGAATGCAGAATTATATCATTTTCTCAGCATCTCTGTTGGGCCAGACTAAAGCAGAGTTAGAGATCCACTAGATAAGGCCACCATGTTTTCCTTGGGGTTTTGTGCAGAGGGAGGCACAAAAACGAGTAAGATGTGGCCTCTGATTTTGAGGTACTTAAAGTGCAGCTAAATGTTTACATGAGTCAGAGTTTCACAAGACAGTGGTGTGTGTGTGTGTGGGGATTAGGGTTATGAATGTTACTCTCTAGCCCCCTGGTTCAAGCCAGGGCATTTTGTACTGAGGTATGGAATCTTGTGCATCCGTTCAAGGTGTGAAGTTTTGTATCTTGACTCTGGGATTTGTCAGCTGAATGAGAGTAGGCAATCTGACCTCACTAAAACTCAGTTTTCTCATTTGTAAATTGAGAAGGATAACTGTACGCCTTCACAGTGTTGTTGTGAGCCAATGAGATGAAATATGTCAAGTGCCTGTCATAGTGCCTGGTCCAATGAATGCTCTTACTGTCAGAGGAAATCAACTGGCAATTCATACTGAATAGGGTCAGGATTTTTAAAAGATTTCTTCCATGGTTATGGGGAAAGGGGTTTATATTTAAAATATAACCTCCAAATATTTATATTTAAATACATTTATTTAAAAAAAACTCCAGGGCCACGGTGGCTCAGCAGGCAGGAATGCTCGCCTGTCATGCCAGAGGACCCAGGTTTGATTCCAAGTGCCTGCCCATGTGAAAAATAAAAAGAATTAAAAACAAACAAACAAAAAAAACTCCAAATATTTATGGGATGAATCTCAGTTTTCAGGCCTGTCTGATGACTCCCAGTTTTGCAGACTGGTATATATCCCTGTGGATAATCATCTTGCCATTTTACCCAGTATCTTTCCTTCTGTTCCATTGTGGTGCTTGTAAATTGAAGTTAATCTCAGGGATGAAAATAAATAAATATAAAAAATGATAATATTTACAAATAATGGGAGGCTGTTAAATTCCCCGTACTTTATGTTATCATTATCTGATCTGTGTAGTGATGAAAAACAACAAGGTCATATAATTAAATAATTAATTAGAGAGACCAATATCCTCCTTGATGGTCTAAGCTTCTCAGGATTATATACCCCTCCAAGAGTGAGACTTTTTTCTCCCTTTCTTTCCAGTCCCTGTTCACACCAAGATTTTAAAAATAAAAGTAAAAACCAAGGAGAAGTCGATTGAGAAACTTCTTTTCCTCAAGACAAACTCTGCTTCGGTTGTTTACATGTGAAACTCTGTTGCCCTTTTTGAAGGTGACTGCTCTGTGATTAAGAGCCCAAGGGTACACCAGGCTAATTATGTTGTTGGGGTTTGTCCAAAAAATGACTTATTCTTGCAACTTATTAGTAAGTTTATTGGATTGCTAAACTAAGAGCATATTAAAACAAACTATGATTTTTCCTTCACTTTGCCAAGGCATTGAGATTATAAAGCAAGGCGCTCAATGTCATTAAATGTTAAAATCTTAGCCTTGATGCTTATTAAGCAAAGCTAATTTGGTTTGAAAGTACCAAAACATTTGCTTCACACCTGTAAATCTTAGCCAAGTTAATCTCATAGTGTGTGAAAAAGAATCCTGAGTTTGAAAAGAAATTCAAGGTTGGGATGAGAAAGCACGAAATGTGAAGAAAAAAAATTTGTGTACAAAAGGTATAGTAAGGGGTCGGTTCTTATTTTAGGGAAACTTACCGTTAAAGGGCAATTGCATTGTAGCGTCTGTTATGGAGAGTTTTTCTCCTTGTTTCCCATGGGTTGCCATTTTAGCCTGCTTTAAATACACTCTGAAAGCCATCACTGCTAATGAGAAACAACCAGCAGAATCTGAATCAATATGTGTCTTTGAAATATGAAAATGTCCTTTCCCTCACTTGGAAGACCTGCCACTCCCTTACCTCTCCAAAATCTCTGGATAAGACCAAGCAAGACCGTCACTTGATCTCCATGCTGTCTTCCATGACTATGCCTACTCCCACTCAATTCCACAAAGCAGTGCTTGATCTATGTTACCCCTTGGTATTTGATTGATACTGTCATGAGTGAAAATTTGTCCTCTAGAGGAGTTTTAAGCTCCTCGAAGGCAGAGAGTGATGCCTCTAGATGGCTGAACTAAGTGTTCATTAAAAGATCTAGTATTCCTGGAAATGTCTGAGGAACCACTCTCTTTTCTGGGCTTCTCTGTTCACATTGATCTAGGCCTAGGAGCCAGTTTGGTAATTGAATGAAGACTAGCCTTGTTAGTGCCCCATGTTAAGTAAGTGAGCTACCTAGCCCCAAATTTAAGATAGCAGTACTGGAATGAATGGGATGAAACCTCAGCAAGTAAAATGTAATTGCTCTTTTATTATGTATTGGGAAGGGGGATGCCAAGATGGAGCAGGTTTACTTGTGAGTAGGAGTTATTTTCATGGGACCTGAACAAGCTCTTAAGAGAAAGATCTCTCTCTGATGGCAGAATGGTCTGGTTGCAAAGCCTTCATTTTGGAGGCGTGTGACAATTCTGTTTACGGAGTGAAGTCTGTTATTTAGTTTTCTCTCTTGATCCAACTCCTACAAGAGAAATTTATAAGTTGAGTGTAGCATAGGGTTTAAAACAGGAAAAAAAAAAAAAACCTCTGTAAGGGTTTTGGGCAGAGGAGCATTCTTTGGGTGTCCCTATAACAGAGTATGGCCCAAGAGAAGATTGGAATTCTTCCATTTACCACAGTAATACAGCCTATGGCTTGGAGTGTCCAGAATATCCCATCCTGGTGAGAAACAGAAGACTTGCGGGTTTCTAGTGGACTCTCAGCGAGAAAGAGAAGTATCTGAAGGTCCTGGAGAAGAAGGAAGACTTCTTCAAAATATCTGTTCACAGTTATCCTGTGAAATAAATCACGTGAAATACATAGGCAAGATCCTCCTTTTTTTGTTGTTGGATCACTCAAATTACCTATATATCTTAACACATTATCCATTATATATGTGATGGATATAATATAATCCAAACACATTATCATTCACTGTTCTCTCAAATTATCAACAAAAACCAATAGACTCAAGGTTTACCCAAATAGTTAAAGAGAGTTAAGGGAAATACTAATAGAACCCATGGATAATAAATGTTTATTGTTCTTCTCAATTTCTTTCTCATTTGTTTCCCCACAACTTCTTAATTTTTAAGATATTTATAAAATGACAGACAATACATTCCCTTCTCTCAGAAATTTCTATTTCACAGTCATAGAAAAGATTGTTTGACTGATGCTATCCTCAGTACATTCTAGTGGGTCTTAGCTAACTTGAAGAGAAGAAGTAGGAATCTTAAAATATCGAAAGTATTTAGATGAACTTATGCTTTGTGAATATAGGTTCAAGGAGCTGGGCTCTTAAGAAGCAAAATCACTTGTTCCCTTAGAGGAAGCTGAGTCTGGTGGAAGGCAGAGGTTTCTTTTGTTGTAGATATCAAGAGAAATGAGTATGAGAGGAGAAAGTTGATAATTGCAATGCTTGGAATAGAGTTATACATTGTTTCTGAATTGGTTTATCCATTGTGAGAATGAAAACAAAAAGTCATATGGGAAAAGAATTCAGGAAGAAAACTGAAGACCTTACATGTCAGTTAAAGAGCAAAGAAACTTGTGTTTTCTCAAGACTATGGTATTTTCTCCCCTTCTATCAAAAGAAAAGCCCCACTTGAGACTTGGGCATGTGGAGATAATTGTGCCATGGAGCCATATGTGCTGAAATGTTTAAGTGATGCAGAGGGGAAGATCACCAGGTAGTAGAGAAAGGGATTTACCTGCTGGGCTGAATTCTGACCAGTATACCTTGTGTGGGCATGGGTGGGTGGAAATTGTTTGGTAAAGGGCAGTTGCAGAGCAAAAATGGAGATTCCTACAGCATTCATCAATGGTTTTGAGCAACCCCCAGGGGCAGGTTTATATAAGTGAGCATGTAAGTGGGGAGTGGCTGGGAGGAGAGTGATATGGAAGTACTGGATGCCACCATCTCCATTGTGCTGACTGAAAGAGTTAAAAGGGGGAAAAGGAGGACCCCAAATGAGTTTGTAATAGTCAAAATGTGGTACTGCTGATACTCTACCAGTGGAGGGCTGAGGAATTTCTTCAGTCAAATCTCCATAAACAGATCTGGTTCCCTCCTTTACATGTACCTCCCCAGGAGCTGCCTCCCCACAAGTGCTTTTTATATATATTCATAGGATCTCTAAAATCAAGGGCAGAGCTGGCCTTGGAGTCAGCTGAAGATGAGAGCTGTGCTGTGGTGGCCGAGTTTAACTGTTCCTTTCTCAAGGAATTCATACGTGGCATCCGTGATGTTTTAGTACATTGCTTCCTAAATGGTTCATGAAATCTAGGGACTAATTGTACCTCATCCGAGACTATGGGTTAAGACTCTTCCATAATCCATCTAAAATGTACTTGATGTAGCCCATTAGCTGTGCTCCCTGGACAGCTATGTGCAAGTAGAATTATATTTTGAAGTTCCCTAATGAGACTCATTGTTAAAAGACTATGATTCTTTGAAAGTTGATAATTCCATATGAACTAGCCTTGGAGTAAATCTGGACATTTGGTTAGCTTTACCTAATGTAGGGAACACTTTCAGCTTTTTACACTTAGCCAAAACTAATCACATAAATATAATTAGGTGCAAGGGGGCTGGGAAATGTAGTTCTCTGAGCTCCTGGGGGTGGAGGGTAGGGGGATTAAATGCCTTTGCTATACGTAAACCCTGACCACCATTTGGGGGAGGCAGATTGATAACAGAGAAGACTGCTATCATTTGAGAAGTTTGAATAAAGAAAAAAGAGGATTTGAGGTGTGTACTGAAGGTTGGCACAGGGAAAGGAAAACGTAATCTAGGTGAGGTGACTTTCATAGACAAAGGTGTGGAGAAATGTTCAGCAGGATGCTGGGCTCTTAGGTGTTCGAGGGCTCTGGGGACCCACACTCAGTATAGATGGACGCAGTGCCAAGCACAGCAGATGTTCATTCCCATCACATAGCAATTGACATATTATCCTCTACTTCCCTGAAAACTGTTTGGAATTATAATGAAAAAGTTGATTGGAAGTTCGAATTGCACTGCCATATCAAGGTGCTGCTTAGCAGGTACATTCTAGCAAGCAGGAACATTCTAACAGACCTCTTTCCACTATGAGCACTCTTCAAACAAGGTGATTTGTTGAGCTATTTTGAAGCTATCAAGTTTGTCAGCTATCAGCCCCTCAGCTGACTGCAGTATGTTTTTTGACAACAGCAGTCTGTCCTATCTTATTGTACCATATTCTAAATCCTGATGTTTTCATACAGGTGATTGTTATTTCAACAAGAATGCACATTATTTGAAAATAGAGTCGCATATCCCTCATAGTCATAAGCACAGTTTATGGGACATAATAGTTTCTCAAACCAAATTCTTGGTTTTCTGATTCATCAGATCTTGGAGGTGTCTGACACTGCAGCACTTTATACTTCTTGTGCTCAGACATCTTATATAAATTCAACAGCAAAACTTCTGAATTGTGTCTATAAATCTTCCTATTCTTTTTATCTTTGTTACTAGCATAAAGGAAGGAGTAAGGGTCTAAGATGTAATGTTTCAAGTCGGGGACCTGCTCTGACCTCTATAATCCATCTCTCTTGAGGAGTGGTGCCAGATTGAGCATTGGTAACTGGTGGTTGCTTCCCACCCTGCCTGTTTCCACCTATCACTGCAACACAAGTTGTGCTGAATATTTTAGGCTTTGCCATCTATACCTTCACTCACTTCTCTGCCACCTCTGAACAGAGTGCCTGGTGGGACTGAGTGGGTGCAAGAGTGATTCTCTTTTCTGAGGTTTGAGGCTTTTGGGAGACAGTATTACTGCTTTTTGGAACCTCATCTTCTAACTAAGATGCTTCACCAAGGAAATAAAAAGTAATAGAATAGCATATAAAGAACAATTTTGGTCTTCTCGGCATGCCTCTTGGAGGCACCTTTTATATTTTCCCAGGTATTTCTAATCTATATTAAATGAAAATCTTAAAATAGGGGAAGATAGAGGCAGATGTATCAATCTCAATGAGAAAAAAATTGACTCAAAATGAATTTTACCTTCCAACCGAAAATGTGCTTTTTCTCAGGTTCAGTACAGTTTTATTGGCATTTCCCTCATCTGCAATGAGTTTTATCTTTAGATATCTTGACAACAAGAAAAAAAGTGTCGAAGAGCAATATTTCTCCTGCTGAGTCATTGATGTACCCAGCTGGAGTCTTTTGCCTTGAGTTCTGGAACCTGGTTCTGAGAAGTTGTTGTGTGGAACTAGGGTCCATTTTGTCTAGCATGAATGATGTTCCAAAGAGGGGATCAGTCAGTGGTCAAAGGGTCAGCCTTACCTTCAAGGAAAAATACATGACTTAGTAGTCTAGGACATGGTGCTAATGGAAGCAGGGATTCTGATGGGAGCCAGGAGACTTGAAAAGTCAGAATCTTTTGGTAAGAGAAACACGTGACTGCTCAAAGAGTTCTGAGTTAACACCTCTCTTAAAACTCACCCTAGTGAGTCCTTCATTCAAATAAGTTTACCCAACTAAGACATATGAAATGATATCTCAAAGTTTCTGCAACTTCCCGAGATCCTTTTGCACGTGTCAGAGCCCTAGCAGATAGTCAGCCCATTGCTTTCTCACTGAGGCCCGATTGCTGTAACAACATTGCTGCCGGCAGTCCTTGTCACCACCACATTTAGGCACTACTGCTGCTGGCTTCTTGGAGCTAATCATATTGCCATTAATTTTACAATGCAGATGCCTGACACAATCTGTTAGTTTTTCAGCCACATCCTCTCCTGTCTTGGACTAGTACTGGCTGAATTGATTGTCCCCAAGGCCAAGGTTAAGAGGAACACAGGTAATGAGCCCTGTACTGAGGCTCAACTTTAGTCTTTAGTTTTAATTGATACTCTAGTATGTTTTGCTTTTTTCTCAATTGTTCTAAACTTTGTAGTGGACACTATAGATACTCTACTCAGATCTCCTCTGATAACCTTTACTGGTTCTGGGTACACAGCTACTAGCTTCTGTGTGCTTCTCTGAAGATCTCAACAACTGTAACTTTCTTGAGAGGATAACTCACGCTACTGGAGCCACTTAGTCTAGACTCATAGAGAGCAGGTTGTGCCTAGAAATTTCTGGCTGCTAGTGTGGCCCATAACCAAGGACTGCTTGGTGTAGTGGCATGAAAGTCCAGATCCCTCACCTCAAGTTGGATAAACTCTCAAGCTGCGATAAACTCGGCAGAGGAATTTATCTCCAGAACTCTTTATGGGATCAGGCTGAAGCTGGGACTTCACCTGAAATCACACCTCCACATGGCTTCTTCCCTCTCCTTGTCCAGTTTCTCCTGGTAGCAGCTATTGATAAGTCATTTGTATGTCAGTCCTTGTCTCAACACCTGCTTCTGGAGTATCTACACTCAGACAAATATGGTTTGGTCTTATTCCAAACTTGACCTTAGAAAAGAATTAACTTTGGTAGTGGGGATTATGAGATATTCATTGTCAGCATCTAATGAAGAAACCTTAGAAATTGGCTCAGTACTTTCTGTTACCCTTAGATTTATTCATTAATTCATTGATTCAGATATTCATCAGACATATTTATCTACCAAGTATCTGGCAATATTCTAAATGTTCACAAATACCCATCATGTAGAGGGGAAAAGAACATCTCGTCTGCACGTGCTAACAGAATATACCTGAAGAGAGAAGAAAAAAAAAGATTCAGTGAAATATACTTCTTTATGTCCCCATGCAACCTTTGTATTAGGCACAGTCTAATTTTTCCCAGGTTCTGTGCTGATGGATTAGGGTTCTTTTTCATGGCTGAGTTAGTATATGAGTCATGAGGCTATGGTGAGGTGGAGCAGTGGTGATGGGATTCAGGCTACAAACTACATTTACTAAGGTTTGATTAAATGTGTTACACATGGTGGTTCTCCACCTACCCACTGGCCTCTGTAATCCTTGGAGGGTGATCATGGGGAAGTCATAGAAGCAAAATACTCCATCAATGCAAATGCTGATATTAAGAAGATTAAATGTAGGAGCAAGATTTTGTCTATGCCAAAAGTCCAACTTCATATTCTGCCTGTACTAGGATGAAGATGCTAGAATAGAATTCAGGGAGGAAAGTAAACAAATTTTGAATTTAGGTCTCTGTATGCTAGTCACACTTCACGTCTGGTTGCCCATAGATGTTGTTGCTATACAGGTCTTCTTTATTAATCCAATCTCTTTCTCTCACTTCTGTTTTCTCCATATACATGAATTTGTATGGTCTGCAGATTTCATTATCTGTAATACACTCTGTCTTATTCACCAATCCATTATAGCTGTAATATGTAATATGCTGTTTTCCTTCTTTATTAATGCATTCTCCATCTTCTAATCCTGAATATAAACATAAGCAATCTTTCACTAAGAATATGAAAATAAAATTCTACAATAAGTACATCACTATTTTGACTTAAATAGTGGATCAAACATGATTTTATTATTTTTTAAAAAGAAACCAATATGAAAAAGAGAGACCTGAATTTTATTATGAAGACAGTGAATGTTTTAACTTTTATGGACATGAATGAATGCCGTTTAGAAAAATTACATAAAATATCTGATGTGAACCCAAGCATAGGGGGCAGTATAAAAATTAGTGTAGGAGAGCCTCCAGCTCAGAAGCTTAACAAATTCTCATCCCTTGGACTAAAAATATCAAACAGATTTTCTCACCCGTTATCTAGCCAAAGACCTTGGTTAGTGGAAATTTTATTTTTTCATTTTCTCAATTTTTATTTCAGTAGGTAAAAAAAATCAGACAGTAACTTTGGAAAATAGTCTGTCAAAAGTGATTTAAGTCTGTAACATACAGATTTATACAAAATAAATTGTCATAGTTTCTGTGATAGTGTAAAACTCAAAATATAAAATCTCTCAGAACAAAAATAATAATGAATAAAGTCTATGACTGCACTTTGATGGAGAGAGATCATTCTAAGATATGTATCTCACATACAATAATTTAAAAAAAACACCTTTATTGAAATATAATCCACATAACATATGACTCATTCATTTAAAATATACAATTTTATGTTTTTAGTATATTCACACAGGGTCACAAAGATATTTTAGAACAATTTCTCTATAACACACCCTGCATATATTAGCAGTCAATCCCCATCTTCCCCTATGACACACTTCCCTGACAAGTCCTAAGCAAGCACTTATTTCATTTGTCTCTAAAATTTGCCTGTTCTGAAATTCCATATAAATGGAATAGTACTATATGTGGTCTTTTGTATCTGTCTCTTTCAGTTCTTTCGCTTAGCATAATATTTTCAAGGCTCATCCATGTTGCAGCATGTATCATTACATCCTTTTTATTGTCAAATAGTATTTCATCATATGCTTATACCACATTTTGTTTATCCATCCTCAGTTGATAGACATTTGGGTTGTTTCAACTTTTTAGAAATTATGAATAATGGTGCTATTAACATTCATGTACAATATTTTGTAGACGTAAAATTGCATTTCTTTTGGGCATATCTAACAGTAAAATTTTTTTGGCAACATAGTAACACTATGTTTAACATTTGAGGAACTGTTAAACTGTTTTTTGGAAGTGGCTGCCCCATTTTACATTTCCACTAGCAGTACATGAAGGTTCTAGTTTCTCCAAATCCTCACCAACACTCGTTATTATCTCTCTTTTTATTATAGCATCATAGTGGATGCAAAGTTATATGTAATTGTGGTGTTGATTTGTGTTTCCCTAATGGCTAATGATATTGAGATTCTTTACATGTCTTATTTCAAAAGACATTTGCATGTTTTTTGAGAAATGTCTGTTCAAATTCTTTGTTCATTTATAATTGAGTTGTTTATCTTTTTATTATTAAGTTGTAAGAGATCTTTTGGTATTCTGGAAATAAGATCCTAATCATATATATAGTTTGAAAATATTTTTTCCCATTCTGTTGGTTGTATTTTCACTTTGTTTTTTTTAAAAAAAGCTTTATTGAGAAATTACCTTATAGTTTGTCCATGTAAAGTAGAAAATATGATAGTTTTTATAGTAGAGAAGTTTGCAGTCATCACAGCAGTCAATTTTAGAATATAATTTTCACCTTAAAAGCAAACATCTTACTCTTTAGATATGGGTGTTTTGTTGGTACCTTTCTAAGGTTGAGAAAGTTTCCTTCAATTCCAAGTTGTTTTTTTAATCATGAAAATTTGCTGGATTTTGTCAAAAGCTTTTTCTGTCTATGTGAAGGCCATGTGATGTTGTCTTCATTATTCTATTGATATAAGGCATTGCATTAATTGATTTTCAGATGTTAAGCCAACTTGCATTCCTGTCATAAGTTCCCCTTGGCCATGCTGTATAATTCTTGCCCTATGTGGCTGGATTTGGTTACTATTTTTTGAGGATTTTGTGTCCATATTTATAAGAGATGTTGGTCTGCAGTTTTCTTTTGTTGGGGTATTTTTGTCTAGTTTTGATATCAAGGTAATCATAAAATGAGTTGTGAAGTTAGTCTTCCTGATAGATTGACCCTTTTATCATCATTGGATTTAAGTGATGTATTAATCCATTGCTTATTCATTCAACATATATTTGTTAAGAATTTGATGATGTTTCAGGCACAGGGTGGGAGATGATGGCAGAGAGAGGAAGAAGAATGAGGCAAGTGTCTTTTGATCTTGAGGATCTTGAGAAATAATGTGCAGAAACAGCACAGTGGAACAATCACAATAAGAATGCAGATGTATTGAGAAAATTATGTACAGTATGCAGAAAGGAGGAAACCTATAGCTACCTGGAGAATTGAGGGAGCTTTTACATAGTAAATAGATATTGAAGAATGACTAGAAATTTACTGATAAAGAGGTAGAGCATTTTAAGTAGAGACAATAACATCTCCATAGACACACGTGAACTTGCGTCATTTGGGAACTTAGAGTACCTTTTGGGAATGAGTGCTGGAATCTGGGATGGTATCCTATGATTTGGCTATGCTAAAGAGGATGTCATAAGAGGAAGGACTCTGAAGATGACTGTGACTAAGAGGAGAGCCTTCAAACTGGATTTCAGTTTCTTAGTACAGAGATCTCATCACTGCCCAGACCAAGACCCAGACCCAGATCTGATTATTATTAAATTCATTCAGGTTCCAATCTGATTTCTCTTGCAGTTTAAAGTCCTGCTTTCCCCCTTCCTTCCAGGATTTAATTTTATTTTGTATTTCCTGTCTTGGATTGAATCTTCTCGCACACTGTGAAAATTTCTCTTGTGGTAAGAACCATATGGAGCCTGGCCCAACACGACTGTCCCTACATTTTGTCTTGAAGGTCAATCCTATGCTAGTCAATTTCAAAGGTGATTGGTGAGGCTGAGAAGGTGGGGTGTTATGACACAGCTCAGTCCTAAGACCAAACACTATGCCAGGCATGGAGTTAGACATGAATTTTAATTAGGACTTATTGTTCTAGTTTGCTAGCTGCTGGAATGCAACACACCAGAGACAGATTGGATTTTTTTTTTTTATTAATTAACGGAAAAAAAGAAATTAACCCAACATTTAGAAATCATACCATTCTACATATGCAATCAGTAATTCTTAACATCATCACATAGATGCATGATCATCATTTCTTAGTACATTTGCATCGGTTTAGAAGAACTAGCAACACAACCGAAAAAGATATAGAATGTTAATATAGAGAAAAAAATAAAAGTAACAGTAGTAAAAACAAAACAAAACAAAACAAAACAAAACAAAAACCTATAGCTCGGATGCAGCTTCATTCAGTGTTTTAACATGATTACTTTACAATTAGGTATTATTGTGCTGTCCATTTTTGAGTTTTTGTATCTAGTCCTGTTGCACAGTCTGTATCCCTTCAGCTCCAATTACCCATTATCTTACCCTGTTTCTAACTCCTGCTGGACTCTGTTACCAATGACATATTCCAAGTTTATTCTCGAATGTCGATTCACATCATTGGGACATACAGTATTTGTCTTTTAGTTTTTGGCTAGACTCACTCAGCATAATGTTCTCTAGGTCCATCCATGTTATTACATGCTTCATAAGTTTATCCTGTCTTAAAGCTACATAATATTCCATTGTATGTACATACCACAGTTTGTTTAGCCACTCGTCTGTTGATGGACATTTTGGCTGTTTCCATCTCTTTGCAATTGTAAATAACGCTGCTATAAACATTGGTGTGCAAATGTCCGTTTGAGTTTTTGCCCTTAATTCCTTTGAGTAGATTCCCAGCAATGGTATTGCTGGGTCATATGGCAATTCTATATTCAGCTTTTTGAGGAACCGCCAAACTGCCTTCCACAGTGGTTGCACCATTTGACATTCCCACCAACAGTGGATAAGTGTGCCTCTTTCTCCGCATCCTCTCCAGCACTTGTCATTTTCTGTTTTGTTGATAATGGCCATTCTGGTGGGTGTGAGATGATATCTCATTGTGGTTTTGATTTGCATTTCTCTAATGGCCAGGGACATTGAGCATCTCTTCATGTGCTTTTTGGCCATTTGTATTTCCTCTTCTGAGAGGTGTCTGTTCAAGTCTTTTTCCCATTTTGTAATTGGGTTGGCTGTCTTTTTGTTGTTGAGTTGAACAATCTCTTTATAAATTCTGGATACTAGACCTTTATCTGATATGTCGTTTCCAAATATTGTCTCCCATTGTGTAGGCTGTCTTTCTACTTTCTTGATGAAGTTCTTTGATGCACAAAAGTGTTTAATTTTGAGGAGTTCCCATTTATTTATTTCCTTCTTCAGTGCTCTTGTTTTAGGTTTAAGGTCCATAAAACCGCCTCCAATTGTAAGTTTCATAAGATATCTCCCTACATTTTCCTCTAACTGTTTTATGGTCTTAGACCTAATGTTTAGATCTTTGATCCATTTTGAGTTCACTTTTGTATAGGGTGTGAGATATGGGTCTTCTTTCATTCTTTTGCATATGGCTATCCAGTTCTCTAGGCACCATTTTGAAGAGACTGTTCTGTCCCAGGTGAGTTGGCTTGACTGCCTTATCAAAGATCAAGTGTCCATAGATGAGAGGGTCTATATCTGAGCACTCTATTCAATTCCATTGGTCGATATATCTATCTTTATGCCAATACCATGCTGTTTTGACCAGTGTGGCTTCATAATATGCCTTAAAGTCAGGCAGTGCGAGACCTCCAGCTTCGTTTTTTTTTCCTCAAGATGTTTTTAGCAATTCGGGGCACCCTGCCCTTCCAGATAAATTTGCTTATTGTTTTTTCTATTTCTGAAAAATAAGTTGTTGGGATTTTGATTGGTATTGCATTGAATCTGTAAATCAAGTTAGGTAGGATTGACATCTTAACTATATTTAGTCTTCCAATCCATGAACACGGTATGCCCTTCCATCTATTTAGGTCTTCTGTGATTTCTTTTAACAGTTTTTTGTAGTTTTCTTTATATAGGTTTTTTGTCTCTTTAGTTAAATTTATTCCTAGGTATTTCATTCTTTTAGTTGCAATTGTAAATGGGATTCATTTCTTGATTTCCCCCAGATTGGATTTTAATAAAAGGTTATTTATTTCATTAGTTCTTCAGAGGAAAGGCATCTAACTTTCAACTGAGATTCTTTCTTACATGGGAAGGTACAGTGTGATATCTGCTGGCCTTCTCTCCAGGCCTCTGGGTTCCAACAGCTTTCCCCGGGATGATTTCTTTCTGCATCTTCAGAGACCTGGGCTGAGCTGCAAGTGCTGAGATGAGGTATGCTGAGCTGCTTGGGCTGTGTTGTGTTTCCTTGTGCTTGCTCATTTAAACACCAGCCAATTAAGTCAAACATCATTCATTGCAGCAGGCACGCCTCATAGCCGACTGCAGATGTAATCAGCAACAGATGAGGTTCAGGTACCATTGGCTCATGTGTACAGCAACAGAATTAGATGCTTTCACCAGGCCAAATTTACAACTGAATCTAACTACCACACTTATGAACAGGAGAAGATTCTTCTCGATGGCAGCCAGTTGGGAAATGGAAGTCAGAGTTCTGCAAAAGGGCTTGTAATGTTTAGGGAAAGGGTGTGAAAACAGTTTTAGCAGGGTCTCAAGACACATGGGTCTGGAGGTTTGTTATCAACAGTGATCAAGGAAGGGAGGGGAGTTCCAATGCTTTGTTTACAGTACAGTCTTTCTCCCCTGAGGAAGTTTTAATGTCTGTCCTGGTCATGTAGGTGCCTACGTGCAATGAGCTGCTGTCAGTATCAAGGGGAATCCCAGGATCTGGATAGCCACAATCCACCCCCACACAGCAGGCTGCATTGACTATTGGATAGACATTATATCCATAGTCCACAACAACAATAGTAAAAAAGACAACAGAACACTAGCTGTCCCACACAGAGATGACAATCCTACAAAGAGCCTACAGAGGCTGCCATAGCCAAGTAAGGGAATTAAACCACTTCCCAATTACTAAGAATATGGGGTAAGGCATTATATAAGGTAGTATCCTATAAACACATACAATGTCCTATAAATGAGATGATTTGTTTTTCAGATTTTCTGATGCATTAAACTCTGCGAGGCCAACAGAATGTCCATATAGTCCAATTTGCAGGGATCACAGTTCAAGAAAGGCTGTTAGCACCTGAAAATGGTAAGTCTATGCAAATCCAACATATAGGCTTGATTGTGGGCACGAGTTACTACTTAGGCCAGCTGTGGGAGGGGGTTTGCTAAGGTGTGGTGGGTTGAAAGAAAGATGTTTATGGGAAACAATAAAGGGTAATTCCTGGTGATTTAACAATATACATGCTAGGGTTCTGCTGGTTGACAATAATGTACCAGGCAGAGGACATAGGAACATTATGGGGAAGTTTTTTGTAATAAACTTGGTCATGAGGTATTTATTTTTATAACATGTCAAGACCCATTTTTTTTTTTTTTTTTTTTGGTGTATGGTCCAGGAAATGAACCCAGGTCTTCTGCATGTAAAGCAAGCATTCTACCACTGTACCACCCTTGAATCTTATAGGGAAGTTTTAAATACCAGATATTTTCCCCCTGCAAATCTTGAGAGTCCTCCGCTATTATATCAATTGTTTATCTGGGTATAAGGAGGTTCCACATAGTAATACATAAAGATCCCATGAGAATAGGGGGCCCCAGATTGGTGATAAAGATTTTAACAAGTATTTTCTGAATAAGTTGAGGTCTTATTACAATATTTTGAGTAACTCCTATTACTCAGGGACTCAGGATTCTAAGCAACATAGGCTAGCACCAAGATCAATTGATCTCATTTTCCCTACTTTGTGTGGTCTTGAGCCACAGGCAACAAGTTAGTACTATTTCCCTGCTTAGGCTGTAAGGTGGCTGCTCCTTTTATTTGTAGTCTCAACAACTGCATCAGTCCTGCAGTTAGCATTTCAACAGGGGTAGGTGCAGCAGGTGGCTCTTCAAGTGGGTTAAAGCCTGATACAGGCTTGTAGTCCACAGCTGCATGGACCTCTTATCATCTTTTAATTGTTCATTTAACAAACCATTTATTCTTTCAATAAGGCCTGCACCTGTGGGATTGTAGGGCAGATGGAATGTCAATATAATGTCCTGATCCTTGCCCAGGTTTGGGCTATCTGCCTAGTGAAAGGGGTCCCCCAATCCCTGTGCTGTGCAGAGTGCTCATCTTTTCCAAACCGCTGATGGTGGCCCTCTGGTTGGCCTTACCCATTGGAAAAACTAACAACAGTCCTGTAGCCCTGTCCACAGCAGTAAAAACAAACCTTTCCCCCTCCAAGAGCAGAAGGGGACCTATGTGGTCTACTTGCCACTGGGACACTGGGATTTGTAACTGGCCGATGGGTCCCATTTGATGTGGTAGCTACATCGTCAATGTAGGGAGCATGAAGGACACTCTCTAGTGATGCCCACTTGCTGCTGGTACATGATTGGCAGCTGGAACTGCTGGGCCAGACACCACAGGGTTGATATCCTTGGTGCCTGCTTTTCTGACAAAGCCAGTTCCCACCCCCTCTTTCCCTGGATTCACCTGTGCTGCTCCAAACTTGTGCGAGTGCATCTGCTTCCACATTTCCTGATAGTGTGTCGGAAGTGTGGGCAGGAATGTGATAAACTGTTACCTTTCATCATTGGCAGGTGTGTCAGATATCTCTCCATGATTTTTGTCCCCAGAGAGGGTAGCATCTGACTGTCCATTGCACCAACTTCCAGGTTGCCATCCAGTTTGTGAGGACTTTGTAAACAGCTCAGCTCTTGGTACAGTCAGCACATCTCCTGGCTCATGCACTATTACCATCCATACTGCTCTTAACTCAGCCCATTGACTGCTTTCCATAGTACCAGTCTCCCACCACAGAGTGTCAGTATAGGGTTGTACTGCCACAGCAGTCCAGGTGGGAAGCTTCCCGCTAGTGGAACCATCAGTATACCAAGCAGACTCAGGAATGGTACCTGTGCCTTCTATAGTTGGCAATTCAACAGCTATTTCAGGTGCAACAACTTTATCTGTTAAATCCTCTATTTAGAACACTGGTGCCTGAGAATTTCCTGCATTTCTGCACTCAGATGGCTGGTATTGAAAATGCTGCACTGTAACAGGTAGGCTTTCCACTTGTTCAGTGTGCTTAGTTGGGCACTTTTAGAGCATGGCTTAGAATCTGTGTCAGTTATCCATCCCTGAATAGGGATGACCATTTTCAAGGTGACTGGGCATCTTTGCTCCAACCCCTCCACTTGCGGCAAGGCATTATATATAGCACACAATTGCTTTTCCAGGGGCTGTACCTCAGTTCTGCCCCTTTACATAATTGTGACCAAAACCCAAGGGGCATTTGTTTAGAATGTTGCCTCTGCAACAGACCCCACCCCAGGCCAATACCAATGGTGGCTACATCCAATTCATGAGGCATGTCTGGATCTATGCCCCCACCCCCCCACCCCAGTGCTTATGCCTTGCTTTTTTTTTGCCTTTTAAAAAGCAGTCTCTTGGGGAGTACCCCATTCTCAGGAATGACCTTTCCTAGTCAAAATGTATAAAGGTGTTTTTTTTTTTTTTTTTAACATTTGGGCTAAGTGAGGAACAAAAGGTCTCCAATACCCCAACAATGCCAAGAAGGCCATTAGTTGTTTTGGCATTTGTGGCACAGGAAAACAGTGTGCCTCATCGGTTACAGTGGAAGGTATAGATTTTGTCTAACCTGCCCATGCAACACCCAAGAATTTGATAGAGCAGTCAGTGCCTTGTAGCTTGTCACAATTGGCTGCCCATCTCTGACTCTCAGGGTGAGTTAGCAATGAGCCTGCGGCTCCTTTTAATTCTGAAAGAGAGCTACTAGTTAACATGACATCATCAATATAATGAAATATAATTACACATGTGGAACTTTTCCACTTTGCCAAATCCTTTGCCAGGAGACTGTGGCGGATGGTTGCTCTATGTGCATAGCCTTGGGGAAGCACAGTGTAAGTCCATTGTTGGCTTCCCCAAGTGAAGGCAAATGCAGGCTGACTTGATTTTTCTAGTGAGATACCAAAGAAACATTAACAAGATCCAATACAAAATGACATTTACATAGTTGAGTACTGATTTCATGTAATAACCAACAATGTTTGGGACTGTGGCATATAATGGTGGTGTTACAGACTCAGGCATGCAGATATGTCTATGAGTTTTTTTAACTCTTGATAATCTTCCATGTGCCACATTCCATTAGGCTTTTACATTGGCCGTACAGGACTGTTGAAAGGGCTATGGATGGGTATTATTATCCCCACCCGCTCCAAATCTTTGATAGTAGCTGAGATTTGTTGGTGCCCTCCCAGAACTTCTGTTGTTTTATAGCCATTACCCTCCGAGGCTGGGGTAATTTTACAGGGAACCATTTTGCTGGCCCCATTAAAACAGCACTACCACTCTACACTGGAGGTAGAATTCTCCCTGGTAGTCTGCAATGTGGAATTCTGTAGAAGATCAATTCCTAAAATGTGTTCCAGTATAGGAAAGATATATACTGTATATACTTGAGGGGTGCAGTCTCCCAATTGCAAGGTCAAATTATGACATCTGACTCTGGTTGTTTTTCCCCCATAGCCATCTATAGCCAGCATGGGACCATTAAATCAGGCTACATTTCCATAAATAAGAGTACCTTTGGCTCCTGTGTCTGATAGTGCTAACACTTGCTATTGGTTAGAATGGGACCAGTAAATGGTTAAGTCTATGTATGGCCTCCAATCTCTGGGGTCTCTGGCTATTGTTCACACCTAGGGAACTTAGCCTACCAACTAAGGTAGAGGGACAGGGGCTTGTCACACCTCTTCTAGGGGAGTGGCTTCTTTCCTGACTTCCTTTCCCATTTGGAAGTTTGGGAGCTTTACTTCAGTAAATCTTTGTTCCTTCCACAGTTTACTCCATAGTTTTACCAGCGCTGCATTAGGTTGCCTATATCATCCCAATTTCTTTGCCTGCAGTAATGAGATCCTCCCACATCCTGTCATGCCTCTGGGGAGCTTTTCCTATTGCCCTTACTCCTGCTCCCCTTTTCTGCAGCCTCTCCACCTCTCCAAGGTCAGCTATGGCCTGAGTGGCAAGGGAAACAGGTCGTCCTACTAGCAGGCTTAGGATAGACATGAGAGGCCCATAATAATGGTTGGGGGAAGCATTCAATACCATATTTTTCATTTTTGTGGTAAAAGCTTCCATTTCAGGCCCTACTAAAGCTGCATGTTTCATTTTCAGCTCTCTTAAAGCATCTTGTGGCTTCTCTGTATTTTGCCAGTGGAAGTTATTGGGTAGCATATCCCCCTCATTAGGCCATACAGCCTTACACCTGTCAATCAGCCATACCAATGAGGCAGTTTTTGCATCAGCTGAGGTAGCATACAAGCATTGTTGTAGTGAAGGGTGGGTTGTGATAGATGCCAGTTTACCCATTTGCACTCCAGAAAGCACTACTGCCTTTGCTCCAGTGTCCCATAACCTCAGAAGCCAGTCAGGTAGGAACTGCCTAGACTTTTGTCAATATCACTGCCACAAATTGCTCAATTCAGCAGCAGCATACTCTCTTATAGTAATGTGTAATTTCTGTTCAGGAGGTTGGAGTTGCTGAACTCCAGAGGGTTGATCTTCTGATGCCCTCAAATTCCGTTGCATTATGGGGCACTTTATCCTCTTCCATCTCCCATTCCTCCTCCCCTTCCTTTTCCAAGGGGGTGTTTATGGGGTCCCACGCATTGAGGGCCCATCCCAGAGTAGCTAAAATCCTCCAGACTTGAGCCCAAGGCAACTTATGGCTTCTGACTTAGACGTATCTGCATGCCTGAGTCTGTAACTGACTGTCCACCTGGTACAGGTGATAAGGTGGAGAGTCTTTCATTTCTGCCTTGGAGGCACATGTCTCTTTCTAGTTTTAATTCCTCCTCTAAATGGCATGTGATGGCTTTTGCCATTTGTTCTACCTTGGTTGGCATTCTCAGGGCTTCTAACAGGAGCCATGCTATGGCTGCTGCTATTTGGCAGTCCCTTTTTCTTTTTACTCAAATTTAGTTGTCCTGCCATCTGTTGCAAAATAGCTAGCAACCCCATTGGAGTTTTTAGGGCATATCCATACTCTCATGGTGGTCCTCATTCAACTAGGAGGGCAGCCACCCCCTCCCCACATGGAAGATAGAGGGCAATTTGGATCCCCCATGGACCTTTCCAGAACTTATGCCTGCTATGGCTGGTGGTTCCTTGTTCTCCTGGCTGGCTCACCAATTGTTTCAACCCAGCTCAGTCCTCAGAGCAAAAAAGATGCACCAGGCACTGAATTAGACATGAGTTTTAATTAGGACTAACAAACAGGAGAGGATTCTTCCTGATGGCAGCCAGTCAGGAAATGGAAATCAGAGCTCTGCAAAAGGGATGGGGAGTGCAAGGGCTTATAAGGGTTTAGGACAAGGTGTGGGAACAGAATTTCAGCAAAGTCTCATGGCACAGGGGTCTGGAGGTTTGTTGTCAGCAGTAATCAAGGGAGGAGAGTTTAAGTGCCTTGTTTACAATACCATCTGTATACTCTTTTCCCCTGTGAAGGTCTGATGACCTTTAATGTCTGTCCCAGTCATGTAGGTGACCCTGTGCAATGACCTGCTCTCAAAATGGAGGGGAATCCCAGGCCCTAGTGTGGGGTCAGAATAAATTGGACCTTTCTGTAAAATTTTAAGTGTTTGTTTGTTTGTTTCTTTCTTTGGTTTTCAAATTGTGTTCTGTAGAAAACCAGGATTCCTTAGAAGTGTCTTAGGCTTACCGCAGGAAAATGGTGGAAGCTGAGTGGGCACAATTTCATCACATTCTTCTCCCCTGTGCCTTCTTCTTCTCTCTCTCTGTATTCATTCAGCCTTATATCTTCAGATTAGCATACTATTTTCATTTATACATATATGCGGCATTTATACATCTCATTTATACATAAATGTGGCATTCACATAACTCCATTGTTATATATATATATATAACAAAATATATAGTGTTATTTATATATAAATAACATATAAACTGCAAAGCAGAGACTGTAAATAATGTAAGCCAGTGGTATTCACATAACTCCTATAGTTATATCTATATAACAAAATATATATTGTTATATATAGTTATATATATATATAACAAAACAATATATGTTGTTATATATATATATAACAAAAAGAAAGGGCAAGAGGGAGGGAGAGAGAGACACACACACACAGTACATAATATATATATATTTTAAAGTTCCTGTTATTGGAGAAAGAAAAGATCAAACTATAACCTTAGGAAATGGAGAGCCCTAAGTGACTTTTTTAGGCAGACAAATGACTTATCTGGGTTATACGAAATAACTCTGTATGAATTCCACCCAGGATGGATGGATGGCCTGGAGGAGGAATTAGGTTCTAGAGGCAGGGAGCTGCTGTAAGATTCTAGGCAAGGAGTGATACAAACATGAACTAAGGTTATAGAAATCAGAATGGAGGTCAATTTAACAGAGTTGAGAAGCAATTCAAAGATGGTACAGATGTGATTTTCTAAGAGATTAACTAGATTTATGGACATCAGTGGAAGGCTGCCATTTTTAGCTTTGACTCTCATAATGGGAAAATCCAATGGGTGGATGTGCCTTCAGGCACAGCTGGATCTAGTGGTTTGATATATTAGCATCAGGCCTTTGTCTATCTTCATTTGTTTTCTTCTATTTCCTCTAAGCTGATTTCCTTCAGAGGAAACCTGTCCATTAGGAAGAAAGATGGTCCCCAGCATGTTTAAGCTTACAAATTCATTATTTCATTGGAAGAGTGCACCTCTTTTGTCCAACAGTATACATGACAGCCCTGTTAAGGGGCTCTTTTTGGGCTTGCTCGGGTCATGTGCCCACCTGGGGGGCAAATCATTGAATCAGCGAGTGGGTGCTCTGATTAACCATCCTGAGTTATGTACTCACCTCTGTGAGTCAAGGAAGAGGGCCATGTGATTTACAGTCCCAACAGCTAAGCAAGGTGAGGGGGGAGGGTAATTTCCTAAAAGAAGACTGTGTAGTTCAGATGATAATTTTATTGTACAATAATGAGTACCAATAATTGTTGGTGCTGAAAGTAGGGAGCTAGGCTAAAGGAGAATGAGGAAGTTGGTCAGAAAAACAGCCAGAAAAGTATAAGGACAGAATCAAGTTTTATTACTGAAATCTAGATCAAGCTGGGTGCTCTGAGAACATGGGAGAAGTTTAAGTTTTAGCTGTGCATTAGTCAGTCCTTATAAGAAAGAAACATATTTAAACGTCCTTCAATGATAGGAGATGTAAGAACAGGGACCATGATGTAATTTCTTCATAATCTGGATGTTAATGCATCTAAGACTGGATGCACCAAGACCTCAAAGTAAAAGAAAAAGCTCTGCTTTACTTGGTATATAATGCAGCCTAAAGTGACTTTCCTTTTCGTGGTTTATCAACTCTGTATTTACAACTTAAGAAAGAGGTTTTGATTTTTTTCATCCAATATGGAGTTCTACTGTTGGGAATATTTTCATAATACATCACTGTAGGTGTCAATACACTCCTTTAAATCCAAATCCTTTGTGGTTTCTTTCAGTTTATATATACTACACTACTGGGGGAGGCAGCTCACCTTGCACCTGAGTGTCTTTTAATGTTCTTGCTGAGTGTGTGAAACCACAAGTCTTATCTGACCCCTGTTCTGTCAATGAGGCAAATAAGCAGGTCAAGACAACTTGCCTGTAACTGTTGGCTACCTGGGGGTGGGAAACTGGTTTGTTTGCTTTTTTAACAAAAGTAGAACCATTGCATTTGGTGCATCTCTCTGGGCCAATTGACAGGCATTGGAAACTGAGTGAGCCAGTGCGACAATGGTGATTCTTCAGTTGTTTGCTGGTCTGTGAGTAATACACTGTCTTACTTTGATCCATTAGGTCTCATTGTGTACTTGAAACAATCGGTTCATCTCACCAGATGTGGAGGAAGTCAAATCTTCGTATATCAATAAATAGCTAATATAAGTTATTACAGATATTACTGAATAATCAAAACAACTCTCTTACATAACGGGCCAGAGAGCTTTGATTACTCCAGCCAGTGAATCACTGCATTTGATGGTTGATTGTTTAAGCTGCAAAACAGAGACAGTAAATAATGTAAGCCAGTGGCATTCACATAACTTCTATCAATAGTAGTAGGATTGTTTTTAGAACACTGAGCAAGAGTATAACAGAGTAAGGTTGCAGATGATAGAAGACAATTGAGTAGAAAAGCTCTATATAAAGAAACAATAATTAACCAGTTGGAGTACTACTTGAAAAATAATCCACGAGCTGAATGATGATACTGGACAGACTGTCCTCCAACCAAACAATGTCATTCATGTGATAGTTGTTTTTTCCAGTGTTGTTAGTTGTAATTCAGTTTCTAGACTGATCTGGAAAATTCAGCGTTTCATGGGCCTAAAAGACCTGGGGTAATGCTGATAATCTTGGATAATTCATTCAGGAAAGAATTGCTATCTGTTGATAATGGATATAACAACTGATAACTGAAATAATGATTTAAAAGCAGAAAAAGTGTTGTTATATAAAATAAAACTCAAGACTTCTGGGTTCCACCAAGGATGGAGAAAGTTGGAAACTTTCCACAATAAGAATAAAAAAGGGAGGTAATTTATAAAATCATAGCTTTTATTTTTAAGCCATCAGAGATTTGAGGTCGCAGGGAGCCACCTATTCAAGAAAAGACAGGTGCCTACATAGTGTACACATGCATATAACATTTTTCTTATTTTCAGTTGTTTCAAAATATGACTATTTCAAGAAAAATATAAGCAGTGTAGTACGAATTCACAGTATTTGTAAAAGTAAAATGTAGGATAACAATAGAACAAAAGATGGGAGGGGAAGTAGTAGTACATTTATGAGGTTCTTACACTACATATGAAATGGTATAACTTCATCTGAAGGTAGACTGTGATTAAATTTATATGTTGTAAACTCTAGGGCAACACTAATGTTTATTTACAAATGGTTATGCCTCATAATTCAGTAGTGGAGATAAAATAGAATTGTGAAACAGTTGAAACAAATGCAAAACACTTATGAAGATGATACATTTTAATCTAACCATATCAATAATTGTGTTAAATATAAATGGTCCAAGATTACCAGCTAAAAGAGATAGACCGGATGATCAAGTAATTTTATTTCTGTCTACAACAAATCCATTTTAAATATAATGACATAGGTTTAAAGTAAGAGGGTTCAAAAAGATATTTCATCCTAATACTAGCCAGAAGAAAGCTGGGATGGCCACAGTAGTATTAGCAAAGCAGACTTTAGAGCAAGTTATATTTACTTAGTCCCTTCTTTGTTGCTTGTCTTCTTGATGTGAGTGTTTGTTCCCCTAGGGGGCTTCTACTATTCACTGCAGTATCCTCAGTACCTAGACCAGTAAGTGATACATAGAGGGTGACCCATAAGTATTTATAGAATGAATGAATAAAGTGATAAGAAGTCTTTCAAGGGAGGCTGTGAAGCCCTTGGAAATTAATTTCCTTGGTTGTTCCCTTTCTCTTTTGAGGATTCTTCCAACTCTGACGGTTATACTGCCATCAACTGAAGTAGGCACCAAAAGTCTGTATATATTCTAACGGTTTTTACACTGGTCATTATCACAGGATTTGGGTGTAGAGTGATAAAAGAAAAAGTTTTCATGTAGTTGAGGATCTTAGAGCTTTATTGAGCATTTCATGAATCCCATTCAGAAGGTAGAAGAGAGCTCCACCTAGGGATGATAATGGGAAACGCATACATACAAGGTAAATGTGGAAGCAAGTGAGGAAATGTTCTGGTTGTTTCCATCCTACACAGGGGGGCCTGATTTGTATGGTATGCGTGTCCATTCTGATAAGCCATGTCTACTGGATCACTTGGAAAACTCCTGCAGATCAGTTGTTTTTGTCTTCTGGGCAAGCCTTTCTCAGAAAGGGGTCCTCTCCCAGCAATGCCCAATGCAGCAGCCATTTTATTTTACTTACCAGGAATAATGTCTCTATTTCATATTCCCACCCCCTCTCATTTTCATATGGCCCCTGTTAGGACAGAGAATGATATACATAAGTGCCAGTGGGGAGTTCTTAAATTGAGACAGGACTACATTAAGCATTTCAAAGTTTCGGAGGAATTAGACCAGGCTTTATTGGCATTTCCACATGATAGATGAGGGCCCCCAAATGATTACCCAAACCTTCCCTGGGCTGGTAGTAAAGGGAGGGGCAGGATAGAGCCCTGTGAGGGGCCAGTGGAAAGAAGAGGCTTCAGGATTGCCCTCCTACCTTTTGCTGCCACCAGTCTTGCAAATAGGCCCATGGGAGGTTAAATCCTGGGTAGCTACAAACTGATGAGCAGGGGGATGATAGGGGAAGAGATTATAGCAGGCAGAAGAGAGGAAGAAACTTGTCTGTACTTACCTTTGGGAGGTTTTCCGTATTTAGGAATGCCGTAGGTCAGTGGCTGTCTACATGAGGCTTTCACTCTTCCAAGGCACTTTTGTAAAGTAGATATGAACTTGAAAGAGAATTGAGCAGTGTTAAACCCTGTATGTAAGATACTAGACCTCAGACAAATAGACATATAGCAAACAGCGAATACAAATATGTAGAAATGAGTCTGCAGAGAATTTAGATCCTTCAGTCTTATGTCACGGTTGGTCTTTTGAAACCCTCTAGTCATGATTCCAAGTCCTGGCTGCCCATTAGATCACCTGTGGAACTTTTGGCTTTATCTTACATGTAGCCCAGGCTCCCCCAAGTTACCAGCCAGTGGTCATGTTGGGTCACAATCACACATTTCTCTGTCTCTTATCCCTGATTCTCCCACAAGACCTCATTTCACTGAGAGTTCCCTAAAGTAGTTTTGGTTTCCCAAGGTGAGTTTCATGTGTGCTCATGAACAGGCCAGAAAAGTTGCCTCCATGGGGTTTATTAGGTTGCTCCAGGGGTCCCTGTGTGGCCTTCTGTGTTGGTTTGAAAGGATGTTCTAACCTAAAAGAATCACGTTTTAATCCTAATCAATCTTGTGAGAGCAATGGTTTCTTCTAATCCCTATTCATTACTATATGTTGGAAACTTGATTAGGTTATCTCCATGGAGATATGGCTCAATCAATTGTGGGTTTTAATCTTGATTAGATGGAGACGTGTCTCCACCCATTCTATGTGAGTCTTGATTAGTTTACTGGAATCCTGTAAAAAAGGAGACATTTTAGAGAGAATGCCTTTTGAGAACAACGAGAAATCCATAGCATTGCTGTGCAGAGCCACGAGGCCGAGAGAACCGCAGAGTCCACCAGCCAGCGACCTTTGGAGATTCTGAGAGAGCAGAGAAAGATGACAGAATGACGAGAGCCGTGAAGCAGAGTCATTAAGATTAAAACCCACAATTGATTGAGCCATATCTCCATGGAGATAACCTAATCAAGTTTCCAACATATAGTAATGAATAGGGATTAGAAGAACCAGCCAGCAAACTTTGGAGATGAAGGAGAATGCCCTTGGAAGGGTTTCATGAAGCAGGAGGCCTGGAGAGGAATCTAGCAGACAATGCTGTATTCACCATGTGCCTTTCCAGATGGGAGAGAAAACTTGAACTTCATCAGCCTTCTTGAACCAAGGTCTGTTTCCCTGGATGCCTTAGATTGAACATTTTCATAGCCTTGCCTTCATTTGGACCTTTTCCCAGCCTTAGAACCGTAAACTTGCAACTTAACAAATTCCCCTTTTTAAAAGCCATTCTGTTTCTGATATATTGCCTTCCGGCAGGCAGCAAACTAGAACACCTTCTATGGAGGACCTCATCTTGCCCAGGGATCAAAGTCTCCCACTAGGTGCTGGCCCTGATGGTCCCAGTCCTCAGAGCTTGGTGATGACCTATACTGCACCATCCTGAGTTCTCTCCCAGAAGTTCTTTTTTGAATTCATCTTTTCACAAGACCTACAAAAATATCTGTGGGTCTCAGCAGAATACTGAGTCACTTACAGAAGAAGATGTGCAAGATGCAAATGAGCCAGGGGTTGAGGAGCAGAGCTGAATTCAGCTTGGGTCCAGTGCTGCCCCCTCCGCACCACATTGATTACTTAGGTCAATACAAGCTTTCTTCGCTTCCTTGTCATGTGTCTCTTAGGGTCAGAGTGGTTTCAAATTTTAGATATTGAGACAAAAGATGCAAAATAATCAAATGCTGGGGTCATCAGAGTAGAAATTATACATTTTCCAAAGGAAGAAATGATGCTCTTTTCAGATGTGAGCTAGCTTTTACTTTAGAGTTATTGCTCATTTCCCAGATGTTGGGAACAAGTCAAATTAGGGAAAAGAAAGAATTAGGTTTATTCCACATATGAATAAGAAGCACAAATAGGGAGTGAGAGAGGAAAGGCTAGAGGAAGGTTTATTGCTTGGAGGTCTGCCCATCCCTTTCTAGGACAAACTTCTTAGATCATGGTCGTGCAGGCAGATACCAAGTTCCCTCGCCTTCAATTCTCTCTTAAAACTTTGCCTTGGTGAGAGAGCTGGCTGCCAGATCATAAGGCATGGATTGGACACAGCATGACATTTTGGTTTCATTCTACGAGTCAGGGCAATTTGTAGGATATGATACATTTTTCTAAATGTTTATCTGGCTGTTGTGTGGAGAGTTGGGAGCCTGTGGGTGTCATCCCTCTAACAGCTTCCAGCCAGCATGGCAGGGAGATATTTGATGCAACTCTGGGACCCTGGTGACTCCAGAACCCAACCCCTGGCCCACACCCCCAGTCACCAACCAGGGTCTGTCAGAAGTGGAGTCACCCCCAGGCTTCAGTCATTGACCATTCCTCTGATTAATTTTTGGCAGTTGTTGTTTCTGTGAAAATGATAGTTTGGGGAACTCTGTACCTTTCCTTTCTTCAAAAAAAAAAGGCCAAGAGCAATATGAAAAACAGTAAAAATATTTCAGCAATAAAAATAATTACCCAAAATTAAAGACATGAAAATGTCAGCTGGATCTCATAAGAGTGTTTTAGGCCATGAAAATGATGTTAAAAGTGACAGTTAGAGATGGTGTCTTTTACTGGGAAGACTGTAAGAGATATCCAGCTACAGAAAGTTGTTTTTCTCTAGGAAACTGTCATCACAAACTAATCAGTTCTCTCCAATATTATTCATGAGAAGTGCCAATTAGGGCCATGGCTTATGAAATAAGTGATACAAGGAGCCATTTCTTTGTGTCTGTGCCTGATGCATGTCTTTTGTTGGAATATTAGGCTAAAAGTTCTTAATACTAGATATTACGGAGCTAATTCTATCCCTCCTTTCTGATTGGTAGAAACTTGTTGATTACTGTCCATGAAAATTACTTGCTAAGATTTTTTTTTTCTACAGCATTGCTGTAGTGCTTTTAAGATTATTTTGGAAACACTCTTTGCAGTTACATTTATCATAGGATATGAAAGGACTGAGCTTCAGAATTTAGTAGGGGCACCCCATCATCTTTTTTGCTAAGTCATTGGGTGTTCCTTATACATGACAAATTCCGAAACAACTTGAACAACTTCTACGAACATATCTGGTGCTTCGGTGGCGAAAGACCTCTACCACAGTTGTTTTGCTGAGGCCTCAAATATGTCTGTATTCAGGGTCAATGTCGTTGGCTGTGCATATTCATTCCACAACTGTAGAACAGTCACCACATTCCAGGCACCATGTGTGGCACCAGGCAGAAAGTGAACAAACTAACCCCGTTCTTGCTGACCTAGAGCTTTCAGTTTAGTATGGGCGAAGGGACAGATGTGTGAGCTCCTCCAGTGAGCCCAGCTCCAAACAGGACATCAAAAATGGGCCGGGACTTGCACGATGGAGCTTTATGTTTGGAGGTGAGATGCTGGTGTGAACTTACTGGCTTAAGGCAGGAAAGTGTGTCTCCTGTGGGTCTGGCTCAATATTTGGATGTGCAACTTTGGAATCTAATGGCTTTTAATGCAACCTGCAAATTTGATTCATGGATTTTGCACTGGAGTACCTACTCTGTGTCAGGTCTTATGCTTAGAAGGTTATGTTTTTGTTTTTGACTTATTCTTCACTAAATTTCTTCAAGGTAGGAAGGTCCAGTTTAACATACGAGGAAACTGTCTTACACATGAAACTGCCCCAGACCATGGAAGTGGTGAGCTGAATTAAGTTCAAGATCCTCTGACTCAGAGCCTGTGCTCTCTCTAGCTGGCCACACCATTTCTCCTTTCAGACTTTTGTCTCTTTTAGCCCCTTCCAATTCTCCTTGGAGAATAGAGCAACTTTTACTAGTTCTTCATCCTCAGACCAGAGATCGAATTGCTGCTCTCTTCCATTGCTTCCCAATTTACTTCTCTCCATAAAAGCAAATATTCTAATGGGAAATGAAGTTATGGCCACACACTCAGCTTCGGGGTGTTTATGACTGTGTATGTGTGCCCAGTGCTTTAGGCTACATCATGAAAAGGTAGGCTCCAAGAGTGAGAACTCAAACAGAATTTCTCTTCAAAACCTGTCAACTAGTAGACAGGAAGAGAGGCTTTATTTATTTATTTTTATAAAGATGAGGAAATAAGTGAGCAAGATGACTATAAAGTGAAGCATCATGAAATCTTCACAGTCCTCTCACTCGGATTGGTGATCAGAATTGTTTTGTGAAAACCAGACAAGGTTTGCAGGAAGCAGACATTACTTCTGTGGCAGGATAAAAAATTCATTGCACTTAGAGACCTTCCTACCTTCTTTTCATGTGGTTGTGCATGTGTGTGCATGCATGTGTGAGTGTTTAGGTGTTTGGGGTGGATGGTCTAGTCAATGAAGGTGACCCTGGGTCCCTCACCTTAGCACCTCACGAACACTAGGATCTTAACAGTGTTGTGCTATTAGAAAAAAAAAATTGTACTTGACGGGGTCATACCAAAGGCAACGAGAGTCCATGGTCCCATCACCCTATGTTGGGAAGAATAGTTGTTTGAGGTCACCGCCATCAGTGGTGTCTTAATGATGATGATTTCTTATGTGATGGTAGCCAAGAAGAGAGGGTGCAGGGCTGATGACATTATCACTCTACCGAGCACCTGCATGCCTTCCTCTCTTCTTCCAGTGGGTTCTGATTTATAAACATACCTCCTTTACCCACGAGGACCATGCAGAGCACGGATGAGGACTGCGTTTGATATTTGACTTCTTAAGGTCAGAAGAGACATTCGGATTCGTTTCTTTTCATTTGCATTAGGAAGAATAGCATCCCCATGCTATTATAGGACATGTTGTAACAGAGCCCTTTGGGTGACAGGTCATGTCCAGGCCACCTCTAGCATAATATAGCTTGGGCTCTAATCTCTTTCCATTCAGTGAAAGAGGGAGCCACATTAACGTTTTGCCATGTTGCCTACTAGATCATCATCTTAGAGACAGCAACATACACATGCAGGTATAAAACAGAAATGGAGGGCTACATCTTTTAGAGTACAGAAACCCTAGAAGCAAAGCAGGCGATTTAAAAGAGATGAGAGACTGAAGATTACCCGGGGGCTGGAAATTTATGGGTTTAGGAGAAGAGAGCATTGCATATGTTAGTTGTTTTATATTTTGAACTCCTCCAGATGCACATAGGAAATTTCCAGACCCCTTTTCAGTATAATGCAAGCCTCAGGGATTTTTGGTGTAGACAAAAAAAAAAAAAAAAATGGTAAGGGAAGAAGAAATGGAGAGAAAGAGGAGAGCATGATTGATGCTGGGCAGGTTTTTATGTACAAGAGGATGAATTTTCTTGTGAACTGGGATCAGCAACTGAAGAAGAATTGATGTCAGAATCAAGTCACAGAAGCCCAGAAACTACTAACTGGGATGTCCTGAAGTTGGTGATTGAATTCTGGGTAAGGTTTGTTTTGAATTGCCTTTCAAAACACACCTCATCCTGGGGCATATGCACATGTTCATAAGGGACATTGTTATTGGAATAGTTTGTGAACTGTCATGTGTGGAGAGAAGGGTCTGGATGACATCCAAAAGCCCTTTCCAGTGAGTTTTGAAATTAGGTATTATTATGACACTATAGTTTTAAAATATGGCATTCACTCAATATTATAAATAATAAATACAGCCCTCTGCAAATGAAATCAGAAGGGCTTTATGTTGAGACATTCTTTTATAAACCTTTTAGGCATACCATCATATAGCTAGTAAATGTTTTTTATTTTTTATAGAAATATCGACCAATGTGTTGCAATAAATCCTCTATTCACAACGTCTCCGCATTTCTTCCTCCCCCAAACAAATTCCTTACTTCGTCCCTTTAGTGTTATGATTTTCTTGCTCCTTTGGCCATTTGAAAAGACTGTTTACATTTTCTTCAGTCCTGCCGAAGATCAATATTTTTCATTTGAAGACTCCAAAGTTTCTTTGTATGGTACAGCTTTTATGTTTTCTGTGAGGTAAGGAATTTTTAAACACTTATTTTCTGAGACTAAGGAAAACACAGAAGATGACAGAAAGTCTAATTTTGAATGAGCTTGCAGCATGGGGATCATGGCATAGCAGACATGAAAGTGGGTTAGAAAGCAAACGTGGGGGTCTGTTGGCTGGAAATGTGAGAAGAGGAATGTCAAGAGGCTGATTATGGATTGGAGGGTTTCACATGGCTACCATATCTGTCAGACAGCTGGACTCGCTGTGTCTTTGTTTTGTTCCACCTTTAGAGCTGAGACATTTCCTGGCAGGCGGTAAGGAGAAAAGCAGGAGCACAGGCCCCCACGCCATCATTTACAGAGCAGGTGGTGGGTGTGCAGGCTGTCACTAGGCCTCCATAGCCCTTATCTTATTTGATATTCGCCATAACCTCTGGTATGGTATTTTTTGTCACTCCTAGTAGACAAATGAAGAAACTGAGGCTTAGGGAAGTTAAGTAACTTGCCCAAAATTGCACCATTAAAAAGAGGCGGTGGTGCCATTTGAATCCAAGTGATGTGACTATATGTGTTCTATAGTTAAGGGATTATTTTCAGTGTTTCAATTTACTAAAGCTGCTGGAATGCAATATGCCAGAAATGGATTGACTTTTATAAAGGGGATTTATTAAGTTACAAGTTTACAGTTCTAAGGCTATGAAAATATCCAAACCAAGGCATCCAGAGAAAGACACCTTGACTTTGAAGAAAGGCGAATGGCATCCAGAATTTCTTTGTCACAGGAGAAGTCACATAGTGATATCTGCTGTTCCTCTCTCCTCGCTTCTGGTTCCAAATGGCTCTCTTGGCTTCTGATGTCTTCTGCATCTCCAAACATCTGTGTTTTGATTTCATTCCTTTGCTCTCTCTGTCAGTTCTGAGCTCTCTGTGCTTTCTGCCTTTTATTCTTTTTGTAAAGGACTCCAGTAAAAGGATTAAGATGTACCTTGAATGGACAGGGTCACATCTCCATGGAAACAACCTAATCAAAAGACCCTGCCCATAATAAGTCTGCACCCACAAGGTTGGATTAAAAGAGGTTGGCTTTTCTGGGTACTTAAAAGTTTCAAACCAGCACAATCAGTAGGCTGAATGCTTGGAGAGTGGGAGCCATAGCAGTGCATCTTGCTTATCTAGGGTGAGAGGCATTCTGCAGAGAGCAGGGAGCAGGTGTCCCAAGGCTGCACTTTGTGTGGTCCTTGAGAGCCTTCTGATTGTTACCTGCTTGAGTATCCATACAGTGAACAGAGCATCATCCAAGTGGACACAGGCTTTGAAACATAGGGATGTGTGTTGCAAAACAACTGTAAGGGAGCCAGGGATAAACAGTCGGCAGTTTTGAAATAGAAACGGTGAAAAAGGTTTATAAGTAAAACTCCATTAAGGTCATTAAATGGCTCTTGCTTAAAGATAAAAAAAAACCTACAGCATTCTGGAATACTATGATATCGCAAATGAAAGCCAGCAGTCATCTATTTTCTTGTTTATGTTTATGCCTGGGGATTTAGTATTTGATGTTTTAAAAATGGTTTTAAACAATTGAACAAGCTGTTAAAAACCATGGTACCTGAAGATTTAAAAATTTAAAGAGGAAAAGGTAAAGTTTATGTTCTGGATATATTTTTTCCCTTTTTCATGCCTAATGAATTATGGAAGTCAATTTGGCATAGATGGCATTGATTTATAGTTTGTTGAGAGCAAGAAAATCGGTCAGCAAAGTGCATGCATCCCCATGCATCCATCTTGGAATGAGAAAGACACAAGGGAAGAGACGACACTGGAAAAATCCCTCACGAGCATTTATATTTGTGAGTTGGGAACAGTTTTGGGCTGGGTTTATCCAACACTTATTTACTTGAGCTGACGGAGATATTTTCTTCAAAGATAATCTGTAATTCTTTGAATGGTTGGGGAAGAATTTATAGATCACAGATTCTATTCCTTTCTGAAGTTCTCATCATTAATCACCTCCAGTAATTGGATCTGTGAGTCTTAATATCCTCAAGGTGATTTTGATGTGGTGGTCTTTGAACCATGTTTGAAGAATGTTGAAATAGAATAGGATGAATTTGATCCCCACCTCCTTCCATCACCTCAGAGCTATAGTTACAATTTAAAGTGTAGGCTCAGCAGTATGGCTTCTAGTATGTGATTTGCAGAGACACCACTCTCCTTCACACAGGTATTTGTGAAGAAGAATTTGGGACTGGTGCTAAGTCTGTTATCAGAGTTTGGAAACAGAATGTCCTAGTTTGCTAGCTGCCAGAGTGCAATATACTAGAAATGGAATGTCTTTTAAAAAGGGAATTTAATAAGTTGCTAGTTTACAGTTCTAAGGCTGTGTAAAGGTCCAAATTAAGGCACTAATAAGAGGCTACCTTTATTTCAGAAAGATCAGTGAAGTTCAGGGTTTCGCTCTGAACTGGAAAGGCACATGGCTAATGTGGCGACATCTGCTAGCTTCCTCTCCAGACCTCTTTTTACATGGAGCTCCCCTGGGGGGAATTTTCCTTCTTCATCTCCAAAGATCTTTGGCTGTGTGGGCTCTCGTGGATCTTGTCACTCTCTCTCTCCAAAATGCTTCCTCTTTTAAAGGATTCCTGTAAACTAATCAATACCCAACTGGAATAGGTGGAGTCACATCTCTCTCTATAAATATTCCCAATTGGGTGAGTCACATCTTCATGGAGATAATCTAATCAAATTCCCAACCTAAAGTACTGAATAGGGATTAAAAGAAAAGGTTGCTCCCACAAGATTGCATCAGGATTAAAACATGGCTTTTCTAGTGTATATAAGCCTTTCAAATCAGCACATAGACTATGTGGGGAGTTCTCTGCAACCTCAAGAATATGGGGACAGGGCTTTCGTTGGCTTGAAACTTCAACCTAAACCACAGTGGAGGCAAAGTTCTTTGATCCGATTGGGGAGCAGGAGAAAGGAGGTAAGGGAATAGATGGTAGGGAACTTAGACCAAGAGCTTTCAAAGTTCAATTGTGGCACTATATTGAATACTATTGGGCTCTCAGCCCATCCAGCTTTCGATGGGCTCCAAAGCTATTTGCAGGTGATGGCTCCTTCATGTATTTCCAGATATGTTCCCAGTCTGAGTGTTCTTTATATATTTTTAAATAATTTTGAATAAATTATGGTTGTTCACTTGATACGTTCTGCATATATGATCAAGGACATGGCTTAAGGTCCCATTTTCCTAGGTGGCTTGCACTGATAGAACCCTCCCTTTGTGCTAGACACTGTGTTAGGTGTGTTTGCATGGACCCTTTCACCTCCTGTTCCCAGATATTCTAGGAGGTAGCTACTATCATTGTTACTATTTCATGGATGAGGAAAGTGAGAATCACTTTAATTAATTGAGAAGTTGGGATTCAGGCCTTTATGATGACTGCACCGTAGTTCTGAGGGTTTGGAGACTCTAGGACCACAGATTTTGTACCAGCTGGTCAGCTCTCACCCCCTGGGCCTGTCCTGGTTTTGCAGAAACTCAGTAACCAGGATGCTTTGGCCAGGCTTAGTGTTGGGGCACCCTCATTAATTTATTAGGTTGATTCCTCCCACCTAAAACACACGGAAGCCCTGCTATACCCCATCAGCCCATAGCTTCCTGATTAGTTAAGCATAGAAAAGTATATAAATAATCTGCTGCCTACCTTAGTATGAAAAGCATTCAGGTTTTCAGGTTACTTTCTGCATTAGGCATCCTGGCTGCAGCAGGAGATGGGAGTGGACATTCTGACATTTTACTCATTGGAGATTGGTGTGGGGATAGAGGAGAGGAATGAGAAAAGAGGGGCTTGTAAGAGTCACATACACACATATATATTCACACACATACAGATACACACACATGCATACATACATGTAATTATCATTTTAAGTTTATAGCTGGCCCTGTTATCCTCGTGTGAAGCAGTTTTGAACTTCAAGAGAGTCAAAGAATAATGAACTCATGTAAGCTTTGGATTAGTTTTCTATTCCTTTCCCTCTCCCCAAGTTTCTGGATATTGGGTGTGATAATTGTGTGAACACCAGCATCCTCCACCCTGATGTCATACAGGTTTTCCTGGGGGCCTTGATTAACCAGAAACACCAGCACTTGCTGCCTAACATCTGTCTGACCTGTACTTCTCCTTCATTCATTGTGGGGGCCATACTTCTTCCTGGGAGAGCAACGTGATTAGCAGGGGCTGCCTCAGGGTTTCTCAGAGTGGGGTCTGTCTACCCCCAGCATATGCTCCATTAGGGGAATTTGTTAAAGTGCATATTTCTGTGCTTCACACACAGAGATTCTGATTCATTCGATCTGGGGTGAGGCCCAGGAATCTGCTTTTCTAAAATAAGAGCCTCAGGGGATTCTGATTCAGGCAGTTTTAGCTCATATCTTGAGAATCACTGGTGCATGTAAACTCATCATAAAAGTGGTCTCTGACCATTTCATAAATTTTTGCATTTAAAAAATTGCTCACATAGAATATTACTGTCATACATAAATTATCCAGGTGAATGAATCTTTAACGAATCTATTCTCTTTTTATCCCTTTTCTGATCATATTTTCCCTTCTAGTTTTAGTCATATGCCTTGTACAAATTTTCCTCCCCAAAGTTGTGTACACCTTGCATGTTAACACTATTTTGTCTTTTAAAACATATTCACATCCTGTTTTAATCACTGTATCCTCCTGAGATCTGTAGGAGGATAGTCCATTTTCAGCTAAGAACACTGAAGCACAGAAATGTCAGATGATTTGCCTAAGTGACTTACAACCAGAGCTGTTGATATCAGTTCTGATTCCAGAGGTACTCCTTGACCTGATTTGAGGCACTCTCTGCCTTAAAACTTGGTTATATTTGTCCATAATGGATAGAGACCTTTAGAGGTTACCTGTGGAACCTCTCCTGTTCCCAGGCTAAAGGGCTCTCAAAACATGCCAACTCTAGGAGGGTGCCATCTTTTAGGCTCCTTGGCCAAGGACCTCACTCTCAAGTGGTCTCCAGAAACAGTCCTCTGCAAATAATAATGGTGTTCTCTGATGTTTCCTGCCCAGCTTTGAGACAGGTTTCTCTGAGGTCCTCCTGGAGCAACTGGATTTATTTCCATGGATGCAATAAATTGTTCCATTCCCTTAAGCAGATTGGGCTTGATTTCCATCCCTCTGCTGGGTGCAAGGTCATTCTTGTGGCCAGTAAGAGAGAGCGAGGCCAGGATGTGCAGGCCTTGAGGTTTCTCATGGGGTAGGAAGAACTTTGGGAGGAGTCAGCAGACCTGGCTTTGCATTCTGCATCTGAATTTGTGATCTTCGGTAAGTGGCTTAATCTCTCTGAACTTTTGTTTCTTCATCTGTGAACTTAGGATAATAATATGTTATTCACAGTGAGGTATCTGTTGTGAAGTGTGACCATCCCTTTCCACAACATCCTGGGCACAAAATAAGGTGTGGAGCTTTCTCTAAACATGCTGTCTATCAATGTTGAGAAGGAATCCCAGCTGCCTGGGGCTGGAGCCCCAGTGCTTCTTGAGAACGTGTTTGGTCAGAGGGGCTGACAGTCATTTAAGCTACATTAGGCTCCTGTGCTGTAACCTCCCCCTCTAATTTTGCTTGTAACGGCCGAGCAAGGATGAAGAGTTTTGGCCAAGATGTTCTCTGCTGGGAGCAGAGCCACAAAACAGACTCAGCACCTACTTCTCAAACCTCCTGGGTGTGTACATGTGTGTGCATGTGTGTGTGTGTGTGAATATTCTTTCAACATGCTTGTACCGTATGCCCCACCATGCATGAAAAAGCAAAATTCATGCAGTCACTGCTGCTCAGATGACCCTCTGGACCAGGCTCCTGGGAGGAGGCTGCTGCTTCTTCAGGGTCATGGCCTTCTTGCTCCTGAACCATTCAGGGCCAGAGAACAAGGGTGGGATCTGGTGGGAGAGACTCTGGGCTCTGGGAAGAGTTCCCAAGCCTGTCTTCTCTCAGGTTTTCTAAGCAAAGAGGCGATACTTTAGGAAGTCCTCTCCTTGCTTCGCTCTCTCCTGCCCTCCCTTTTCCTTTCCCTTTCAGTCACTTATTAATGAATAATAATAAATAATTATTCTAACAATCTTAAAATAGTTACTTCTGCATCCACTTTAAACCTAGTCTGAAAGGTGTTAACTGACCCGAAGGTTAGTCAGGTGCTGGTAGGCTGGGATGCAAACCAGGTCTGTTTGATCTGACACTCACTGATACACTTAACTCCTACGCTCTGCTGTTTCTCGCGGGAGGAGGGTCGCAGACTGAAAATGTACCCCCTTGCAGAGTGTGGGGTGGGTGGGGTGGTCGCTGTACTTGGTCATTCGTACATCGAAAAAGCTGACTCTTTCAGAGGTTGATCAGAATATGGATGCTTGCAATGAGGAGGGGTATCAAAGGCCGAGGGTTATTCTACAATCCCTGCAATGTGTGGGTAGATCAGTGTGAAAGCCGTCTATGTAGGTGCATTAAACATTTCTTTCCTGGATGGATTGTTTAGTATTCTAACTACAGTCCAGGGACAAAAAGTGCTAATTAGCAAAGCAACATTACAGCTGTAGAGAAAAAAGTGGTTCCTCTTTTGTCTTTAATTCAGCTGCTTTTTTTTCAGGACCTTACTTTTGACTTGAGGGTATCCCTATTAACTATATAAATGGGATTAATGATTTGATTCCAGCAGAGAACATAAAGTACTTAAAGAACTGCTTTGGCCAGATGACACATTATTATTACTAGTAAGGGGTGGGAATATTTTGCATTTTTATGACCTTTTATTTACAGAGAGTATTCTGATGGCTTTTTCACACATATTATTATTCATACAGTCATTTTATGCTCTCCTATTTGTCATACTTGTAAATATTTGAAGCACTAAAATTATTGTAGTCCTAAGGAAAAGTAGTATTCATGAAAGCCTGGAACTGCCTGCCCTGTGTAGTTGGTACAACACTTATCTTCCCTGCTGAGAATCCTGAACCCAAGCTTCCCCGTGCTCAAAGAATTCTGCAGGGTTGATTGGGTCCAGGGACCCTCTAATCAGTTGTTCTCTGTTGGTGGAGAGTTTAATGATGTCTTCTCTTGCTTACTAAGGGGACTTCTGTGTGGGGGGCAGCTTCCCCATTGGGCAATGGGGGAGAGTTGGGGTCATGGTATGCCAGTTTGAATCTGTTGTGTACCTCAGAAAAGCCATGTCCTTTAGTCCTCATTCAATATATCTATATCTTTTTGATGGTTTCTATGAAGAGTTGTCTCCACCCATTCAAGGTGAGGTTGCTTACTGGAGCCTTTTATAAGGGAACCATTTTAGAAAAAGTTTTAGAGCCAGTAGAACCAACAGAGCCAACAAAATGGATAGAGTCCTGGGAAAGCTGTTGAAGAAGCCTTGAGAGAAAGCTAGCAGATTTGCCATGTGCCTTTCCAGTTGAGAAAGGAACCCCCCGAAACATCATTAGCCTCCTTGAACCAAGGCTTCTTTCCCTGGATACATTAGTTTGAACATTTTTATAGCCTTGCCTTAATTTGGACATTTTCATGGCTTTAGAACTGTAAACTTGCAACTTATTAAATTAAATTCCCCCTTTTAAAAGCTGTGCTAGTTCTGGTACATTGCATTCTGGCAGCTTACTAACCAGAACAGGTGGTGATCTTTATTTCTAGTTAAAAATTTTTAAATTCTGCTTTTACTCTGTTTCCATATTCTTTTAATGCTTTAAAATAGGTTTAGATGCTCTTTTTGCTGTAGGGGTAGGATTTGCACTCTAATTGACCACTTTACAGCAGAGTTTATGTGGAGTAATGTGAATTATCCATTCGTTTGCTGTAGGTGGTGTTTTCCCACCACTTTTTACAGTAACATCAATTCTAAGACCTTTATTTCGAGTTAGATGATGATGATGATAACATCAACAAGAATAAAACATTTATTTAGTACTTATATGCCAAACACTTAGTTAAGTACCTTAAATTCATGAGCACATTTATCCCTCACAACAATGCTACAAAAAAATTCAATTACTATTCCCAATTTAAAGAGGATGGAATTGAGACTTAAGAGTGTTAAGTAACTTTCCCAGCCAGCACTCAATGCACCTTAAATCAAATGTCTCACAGTCTAGGAGGAATTTTGTGTGATTTTTAAAAAACAGTTATCTATAGTTTAATTTCATTTATAGATTGCTAGGTACCTTCCGTAAACTCAAATTACCTTGATGCACAGAGATAAAGAGTGTCCTCAAGGCTGGATGTTCCTTTGTCTTAGCTTTTTTGCTTCCCTGTCTCTAATTTTTTCCCCTTCCATAAGGGTGGTCTGAGCCTCTGATTTGTGTTTCTATGCATGGTTTAGAATTCTGAACTTTCTTCATTTTACAGAGTCCACCTCTCGAATTACCGAGGGCTTTGGCATTTGTTCTTTGACCTTTAATTTGTGTTGGGGAGGTAACATCTGGTAGTGGCTTCCTAGTTTCCCCCTTACGGAATAAGAACTCATTGAGGTTTGGGAAATTTGGCAAAATTTAACACAGGGTTTCTTTGACAATTCCAGCCTCATATTTATTTGTCACTTTTTCTGCCCTTTTACCTCTGTCTCTTCAGCATCTCCAGATCACTTCTCTTAGGTAAGAAGGTGACATGGAATACTGAGTCACACTGAGATGTTGGTACTTTGACATGGTACCTATTAGGAGACAGTACCCCATCTGAATGTGTATGGAGAAGAAGACAATATTAACTTAGAGGAATGTATCTTGAGTGGTTGAATTTCAAGTAAATGTAGTAAGAGTTAACATTTGTGTGCATTTTGTATACTTCCATGCTTAAATCTTCACCTCAATCTTATGAAACAGATACACAAGTTCTCATTGTACTGGTGAAGGAACTTTGACTGATTTGTTCCCCTGTGACTCAGCTGGTAAATGGGGAAGATGAGGGCCAGTTCTGCCCCTGCTGTCTGGACACTGCATCTAGCCTCTGTGGTCCACCAGGGTGGAGAACATAGGTGTGGACGGGAAAACATTCTGCAGGATTTTCATCCAGACACACTACCTACTCTGTTATGGTCAAAGCTGTCCCTTACAGAGAGTTGGCTGGGGTTCTTCCCTCACTCTCCTTTCCCCTTGGGGTGAGAATCTACTGGGCTGCTTGAGGAGGGCAGAGGTAGCTCCTGAATCCTGACTATTGAGGAGGGAGCAGTGACCCATGGAATCCCCAGGCCCAGCCCTTCTTTGAACAGAATTAAGCCCTTCCATTCTTCCATGCCCAGTAGATGAGGAGCAGGGGGTCCTGCATGTAGAAGGAGCACCTGCAAGTTTATTGAGAACCTACTGGGTGCAGACACAGTGCTAGGTTCTTTGAGGTTTATGGAAAACTCATTCCTCTTTTCTGTGGTAGGTATCTGGTGCCTAAACACTGTTTTTTTTGTGGGGGAGTGTGGTGAGGTTGGGAGGGAGGTGGCAGATGAGTAGGAAATAGACCTTAGGGAACTCATTTGGCTTTTGCATGACTTTCATCACACAAGACAGTACGTTAGATCAGAGCCTTCATGAGCCTGAAAATTTTAAAACTCTTGAAAAGCACACAGGCTGGAGCTGCCTGTGTTTGGAACAACAATGCTGCCTCTGCTTTGTCTCCGGGGTGATATTCTTTATTTCTCAGTGTGTCCTCGAGACGCTCTTTCAGGTGTCTGTCATCTTGCTCCAGAGATGAGAGACCACATGGGCTGAGTTCTTTCATTTCCACCAACATTGAAAAGTTAAAAAAGAACCGTGTGTCTGAGCAGCTGCCACAGTAGTGTGGACTTCTTGGAAGAGGGGTAGATCTCTACCCATTTCTAACCCAAATTTGATGATCACATTGCCTTGTTCTCCACAGAAAAATACCACTTTGAAAGTCTGTGTAATTTTTAATGCTCTAGGACTCGGAACTACTATTGGTAGCATTATGTTAGCTTTATTAGGCTCATCCCTGATTGATTTTAAGTCTAGCAAGCCCCATGGAAAGATGATCTGAAGCACCTGAAGATGAACTGATTTTCCTATCTTCAAAGGGAAGTAAGTAGAAGATGTCAGCAGTAGTGATTTACCAGGTTATAATTCAGACATTTTCAGCAAAGTTTGTGCTCCATGTACATGAAATTAAGGGAGCTTTTCTCCCTTTAGTGTCATTTTGTATTATGCATTCTGCATTGTGTAGTGAAATCAACTACTTTTTGGCAGTTAGCTGAACCTGAAGATGACAGAGATGGGTCTTATTTTCACTTCAGCCTGCTTCTGATTCAGAGTTTAAGATGAGATATAATCAGGCATCAGTTTAAAAAATGGTCCTTAACAAGTGAGTGCAATCTGGTTTCTATTATGACCAATCAGATATACTTGGTGCTATTGACTCATGATGGACTGCACTGAGTTTCCTGTAAGACTTAAACCTTGGTGACTCTTTTATTTCAACCTCCCCATTCTCCTATTTATGAAACATTTTGCAAGAAAAATATGTACACGTGTCTATCTTAATAACCGCTTAGTGAAGGCCTCTATGTGTTGAACTGTTTTTCAGTTTGCACCCAGCTGAAGGGGAGTTGGGGCACAAACTCCCGCCCACACTCCACTTGCCAGTTTGTCTACAAAGTGGTGACTTTGTTTCATTCACAGGAGGTACTATGTGAGTTTATGGCAGGGCAATTTCAGTGCAGGGGGAAGGCTAGAATGTATACAGTGGTACTGATTTGGATTTGGGAGTATTGGTATGAACTCATGGATTTTAAAAAATAGAGAAACAAATGTAGGCTAAAAACAATAACACGGCACCGACAATGAGCATATTTAGTAGTCAGAGCTTTGTTTCTAAATATTTTTCTCCATTTGAAGATATCAGGCTTCTTGGGGGAAAATAGCTATTCTGGGACTGGGGCAAAGTAAGTACAATATGAGCCTGAAACACATTGCTTTGCCAGAAAGTAAAGAAATGCTCAAGGAATGATGAGGATATGCCCAGAGGCCCCAGACCCAGTTTGAATGCACCACACTGGCAAAATTAGAAACAATTGAAGCATGGAAATAAATAATTATAATATAGATTATCACTCATTGCATTAAATAAGAGTCCAGGAGCCCATAATGATATAAACAAATAAACAAATAAAAGTATAACAAAAAATAGCCCTTACAAAACAATCGCTAGCCCAAGTCAGGATTAAACCATGATCTAAACAATTGCAGACCTTATATTTATTCTTTGACGCTCAGGTCATCTCTATTGCACAAAAAGATGCTGTATTAGTTTCTTAGCCGCTAAAACAAATACCATACAATAGGTTGGTTTAGCAACAGGAATTCATTAGCTCATGGTTTCAGGCTTGTTTCCTTCTAGGATTGGTGTCTTCTACTGGTTGGCCATCTTTGGTAGTTCCTTGGCTTTTCCATCACATGGCAATACACAAGGTGGTATCTTCTCCTGTCTCTTCTAGGTTTCTTTGACTTCCAGCTTCTGACTGTTCCTTGTGGCTTCTCTATTAAGGCCTCTAATAATAGGATTAAGACCCATCCAGATTCAGTTTGGCCACACCTTTGTAACCTCATAAAAATGTCCTGTTTGCAATGGGTTCACTTCCATAGGAATGGATTAAGAATAAGGACATGTTTTTCTGGGGTATACAACTTCAAGCCACCACAGATGCCTTCCTGTGGAAATATGTGGAGTCTATACTTAGTGGGGCTGGATTCAGGTGGAAACTTCTCCAGGACCATCCCAGCCAGTTGTTGATACTTTTTTTATGCATCTGATTTTTCTGGGTCATTTTTAAAACGTCAGTCAGCATGCAGAGATCTTTTAGGAAAAGAAGGCTAGAATTCAGTTGGCTCTTCCCTACATTTGCTTTTAGAATTAATACAAATTTCTGTTCTCTTTAGGACTACTATTGTGGCAAGGAAAGAAAAGAGATCAGATATTATTGGAAGGAGGTTTTCTATAAGTCTACAATTAGGTCTCAAGGGAATTCAGAAAAAGCTGGACACCAAGCCTCAGGAAAATCAAAAAGCCAGTCTCCAGAAAGACAGCTCCGGTGTCATTGCTGTCTTCCTTATCATGACTTCCCTGAGTTTCTTTTTATCCCTTTCCATTCTGTTTTACCTGATCTCCTTTTTCTGGGATTCTGCCTCTTCATAAAAATGTTGCCCACGAGTGTCAGGATGTACTTTGAGGACTTTTAACTCCATGATGCACAATATCTCTTTGTATTTCTTGGATGAAATTCCCAATCCAAGAGGTCGCCTGAACTTTTCTTTTGGGTAGCCAGTCAGTACCTACTCCACTCCATTGATGGCCAACCCCCACTCAGGGATCCACTCATGGTCTAATCACCTGAGACTGGCTTGGGGATGGTTGAATGAGATCACATGTTAAACCATGTAGTTTGTAGGGAAAGGAGTCCCCATAATGGAGATGGGTGGGTTCCAAATAGACCCTAAACATAGTAAGAGTTGTACACACAGTTCCATCCACTGATGAAGTTGACAAGATAAAAGAAAAACAATGACTGAGTCTTATAGTGAGGAGGAAGAGAATAAAGTGGTTGCTATAGTTTAGGGAGCAAAGAAAAGAACATCTGTTTAACTATTTGCATCCTTTGGTGTCTTCTTGATTGCTGCTACTTTAATAACTCTAGGCCCACTAGATAGAGTGGCCATGGGGCCTTATACGAGTCAGCCAAGAAATTACTCCAGGCTCAAGATGCCATCTCTACATGTTACTGTTCCGTCATCCAATCCCTTTGGTTTATGTTTCCTAGGACTTCACTCCTCCCCTCTCTGGCCCCGTTTGGGTTGCAATCCATTTCAAAAGATCTTTTTACATGAAAAGCCCCTTAAGTTGCTAATTTAAGATATCCTTGAATCTTACCTGGTCATACCCAGCCTTGACTTTCTCCCCCTATTTTTGGCTCTTAATAATAATAGCTAACATTTATTGAGGATTTATAACATGTCAGGAATTATGCTAAGCTCTTTCCTTGTTAACTTATTTAATATCAATGTGACCTTATCCTATTTTACAGATGATGAAAGAAAGTTTAAGAAAGCTAAGTAACTTGCCCAAGCTAATGTTGCTATCAACTGGCCAGGATAGAATTTAAACTTTTTGCATTTGAATATATGAGTGTATTATTTTTTGCCTTGTAGTCTATATCAGTCAGCAGCAAAGGACCCAGAATTTTCTGTGGTTAGAGTGCTACTATGTTTCCATTTGTGATGTATGTCTAAGATTGATGTCCTCACCAGACTCCCCCAGGATATCCATCTCTTCAGTTTTTCAGAGCTTTATCCTAGTTGGGAGCTCAAAGGCTGCTCTCAAACACTTGCTCTGCCTGAACCTCCTTTGTACTTCAGTTCTCAGCTACATCAAAGGCAAGCTGCAACTTTGTTATTTTCTCCCATTGAGCTCCAGATTGGCTTCCAAAGAAAAGAAGGTTTAGTACTTTTTTTTCTCCCTGAAATCTAGACCCCTACAGTTTAACTGGTAATAATGCGAGCAATATCACAGGCTTAATATATAAATTCTGAATCAACTGTCCCCATTATAAGCAGGAAACACAACTATATGGCCCATCAGTCTTTTCTGTGATCAGTTTCCATACAGGACATTTGACCAGAATTAAACATGTAATTGGTCTGGCTGACATCTCTGCATTCCCTCCCCTCCCACCAGCCACTGCTAAAGCAGACCTACATAGTTTGGGAGAAAATGGCATCTGGTATTTTCTAATTACAAAGCCCTCAAAACAGATTTTTATCATTTTGGCTGCTGGCCTCAAATGAGGCCTCCTTCATTTCTATCTACTTACCCCGCATGTAGGTTACGGTGCCCCATGGCTGTTAAGATACATGACATGGGTAAAATAAATATGGGTAAAATAAAATGTGGCCCAGCCACATTCTACATGGAAAGCTTCTCTGTCCCTAGACACATTTACCCTGATCTGGGTTTGGGGAGGGACCACAGATGACTGTGTATGTTTAATTGCACAGTTATACACATACATGCACAAATGCTGCACTCCTGCAAACTCGACATCCCCTTCTCGACATCGGGGTATAAGAAGGAAATAGAAAGATAAATGTTCTCAATTGTCTCCAATGTTTGGTCTTCAAGGTGCCTCCTCACTGTTTGTTTAATTTCCTAGGGTATAGCAGAAAAAAAGCATTTGGAGTAAAAGGTACAGGTACTGGACTTGGCTCTGCTAATTATCAACTATGACCTTAGGTCAATTATTTTCCTTCTTTACTTTGATTTCTTTGACTGTAGAATGGTGATAATAATACACACCCTACTTTTTAATGCTTACTCAGAAGACTCTTAGGACCATGTTAAACATATGAGATCCTTTTTTGGACCAGTGAACTCTTGGGATAATCATGCAACAAAGAACCCAGATCATGGGGCACAAGTTCCCTGTACTTCCTTAAACTCCTAATGGTAGATTGAGGTGATGATGTAGTAACACTAGAAAGATAAGAATGAGCGCTTCAGATTCAGACAAACCTGGTTCCTAGCACCATGGCCACGTGGCCTGGAAAAAATGATTTTACCACTATGAGCCTCAGTTTCCACAGGTGGTGGTAGGACAATGATATCTACCTCACAAGGCTGTCATGAGAATAAAAAGAAATATAACACTATCGCTGTGCTTAGCACGTTGTATGTCTTCCAAATGTTGAACTAAAATTGTTAATGCAATTATAAAAGTTGTTAAAAAAAACACAACTCTTTGTCCAGGACACCCAGGTAATACCCATGTTTCAGGAAGCATCTTGTGATCCCTGCCCTGTGCAGTTTCTCCCTCAGCTCTGGGATTAAATGCGGTCATCCTAAAATCCAGACAAGATTTCACCAGGGGAGTGGTTTTCCTGGGGAGTCAGGCTGAGCACACAGAATTGTGACTGCATTAGATGGAAGTCTGGATATTGCCTGCAGACATAGCACCTCACTGAGCTCTGCCAAGAGAGGGCCATTCTTGTTTTCTTCAAACAACAGCATATCATAAATCATAAAATCCAAGAATATCTCCCACATCTAGCACTTTAATTTGATAAAGTAATATGTGCTGGCTGAGTTGGCTATTGATGTCAAGGCCTTTCATTGGGGACAAGGTAATTTCCTCTGAACACTGACGATCCCTCTTTCAAAAGGAGATGAGTGTCTTCCCTACCTGGGTTGTCCAAAGCATGCAGCCACAATTAATCAAAACAATCAGACTCTGACATTTCTGGTGCCAACCTGCAAAGAAAAGAAGTAAAACCTTTGTGAAGAGAAAAAGGGGCAGCTATCAAAAGATTTGTGGCTCCTTGTTGGAACCCACATCCTCCCAACCTCCTCATACTTAATGTCTGTTAAGAATGAACAGGGAAGGGTAGAATTTGTCTTTGGCTTATTTCAAAGACAGATCTGGGGAGAGGCAGAATGTTAGTTTTGCAGTTGTTATTTATTAAAAAAATTTTGGATAAGAGGTATGGTTGCAAAGCTTTAAATGTCATTTCTGATGAGATAAATAGCTCCTGACAAATAGAATTTTGTAAGTCATTTAAAGAAATGGTTTTCAGATCACTGAGAAGTCATTAAGAGCCTGGTATATTGAATATCTTCCTTCTAGTTTTCTTTGGACCAAATCAAGGGAAAAAAATTTCCTCCTTAGATATATTACTTGTGGAACTAGTGTTTAAATAGAAACTCACTTCAATGATTGATGCTAATAACACTGGTAACAATAAATAATTAAATAGGGTTTTATGCATGGAAATTCATTATTTTTTTTAGTTCCCTGAAGTCAAACCTCTGAGTTGGTATAGGGTTTCAAAAAGTGTGGTCCACAGATCTATCACGATAGATCCTGTAGTTGGAAGTGGGTAGGGGAGGCATATATGTTTTAAATGCAGATTATAAATCTTTCTTAGAATCCATTGAGTTAATAATATGGATTTGGATTGGGAATCTTCATTTGTAGCAAGCTTCACAGGTGATTCTTATGCATTGCTTATAATGAGGGAGAATTTCTGATATTTCCTTCCCTCAGAAGAGAACTCATTTATTTAGCTCCTGACTTTTCCCCACCCTTTTACTGAGTAGCCCAAGAGAGGTGGAATAGTATGTCTGCTTAGTAAATTGGTTGAGTAGCCTGGGCATCCTTGACTTAGCTCTATTTGTTTTCTTCCAGGGAAGTAACTGCCTGCAGAAAGCAGGCACCCTACCCTGCACCTTCCTGCAGTGTGGGGAGGCCACCATGCTGCCCCGTGCATTCTGGTTGGAGAAACAACATTTATTTGAAATGGACTCACTTTTGTGGGGTGTGTAAGTGTGTGCACATGGTCAGGGAATTGAACCCTGGTCTTCTGCATGGAAGGCAAACATTCTACCACAGAACCACCCATGCACCTTGAAATGGACTCACTTTTTTTTATTTATTTCTGAGTGATAAAGAACAAGCTAATATATTTCTCATTTTTCCCATAGGATGGTAAATTCTCTTTCTTCTGCCAATTCTCTGTAAAAGCTTCCTTTTTCTGTAATCGCTAGGCCTTCTATTTTTTTCTAGCAGAGATAAGTACATATACTAAGTGTGGGAAATGTTTCCTCTGGCCACTAACCCTTACTTCCAAACAGAATCTATTAAGGCATTCTCGCTTGAGGATGTGGCCGTGTGCACAGCCCTCAGGGCTACTCACTAAAACTATCTTGCCAACCCAATGACCTCTGCAAAGCTTTCCCTCTTCTCTTTTGCCAAACATTAATTGCTGCTTGTATTCCCAGTTGCAACTTGGTTGAAAGCCGATTTCACACTGCCATAAATGAGTAGTTGTTTACAGTTTTTACACTTTCACTCAGTTGTGAGCTACTCACTGGAAGGGGTCACATATGTTTTTATGTTGTTTAACTCTAGATTCTACCACAATGTTAAGCACAGAATAGGTGCTAGATGGATGCATATGTTAAATGGAATTGCATTGAAAATATTTTAAATTATGTAGTTTATATCATAAAGTAAATAGGAAAATATCAAAAAAAAAATAAGAAATTTAAAAGCAGTTGCACATCCACCAAAATCCACCAGCTTTAATCTTTTTCTAAAGATGAAAAAATCTTTTCTAAAGATAAAAAGCTTTATTGAGATACAATTTATATTACCTAAAAATAATATGTGTATCATTCAGTGAATTTTATTAAATTTATACAAGAGTTCAACAATAATCACAGTTCAATTCTAGAACACTTCCATTGCCCTCCAAATTTTCCTTGTACCCATTTTAATCCTATTTAAATATCTATATTTAAAGATACTTAGTTGGCTATCAAACTTTACACAGAGTTTTAAACTTAAAAAAATTATTTCCTAATATTGACATTTCTTCCCTGGAATTAGGAACATAAAATGTAAACATTTGAGTAGCTGCATTATAATTTGAAGATGTGTCCGAAATTACCTTATTGCTTTCAATTATATTCCAATTTGAACCATAATGAAAAAACATATTTGGGTTTAATTTTCTAAAGTAAAAAAAGGAAATCTTTACTATTGATTACCATAGCTATGACTACTGGATTTTGACATGTTGCATATCATGTAATTGTCTGTCAAACAATGTATAACTTCTTTGCTCTCAAGCCACATGTGACAGTGCTTGTCATCATCTTCGAGCATAAACAATCTTTGTAATTATAGAAAATCATAAAAACCTTAGCAGATTTGAAGGATAATTTCAAAGGATGAGGGCAGTCCCTGATGTGCACAGTTTTGAGCAGTTTATGTGCTCTGAATTAACCGTGCAAGTGGGGCTAGGGTCAGCCTGTGTCAAACCCGCCGAGCTCTACATGCCAGGCTGCGTCTGCCCAGGAGCTCCTTTCCGAACTCACCCAGAGGCAGATCTGCTTACCCAGCCACATGTTCCTCTGCATTTATCTAATTAGGACAAGATTTCCCCTAGGCCAGCTGGGGCCTTGATGAGGATCTTCAGGACAGAGCAGTTGTGATTTGAGCATTTGCTTGCTTGTCAAATGGTATTTTCTGGAAGAAGCAAAGTTCCACTGAGGACACCAGCCTGTAGAGGGCCAGGTGGACAGATCTGTCTGGGGAGCTTGCAAGAGTTTTAACCTGGCAAAGTCCTTCACAATTGATCTTTCACCAGCCTTATCTCTCATGGCAGTTCTTCTGGGTTCTTCTCTTCTGCCACCCGAATCCATTGCCACCTTCATGCTGAATGTCCTCACACTGCTCCTACAATATACTCATCTTTGCCTATCCAAACAAATGCTCCCCATCCTTCGAGATCCAGCCTTGCTATCTTTCTATGATGTGAACACTTCTCTTGTCAGGGTAATTCTTAATCATCCTACCTAGCCTCCTAGTCACTCTTTCTCAGTTTTCTCATATGTAAAATAGAAATACTAATAATACCTATCTCTTTAAGTCATTGCGAAGATCAAATTAATACTCTTTTGGGAGCAGTATATAGCAAATGTGAGGTCATGCATTTCATATCATGTCCTAGATATTTTAATTCCTTCTCCTCCCTACCCCCGACTTCTTCTCCAATCCCCTGCAATACTTTCCAGTGCTATGCTTTCTTAACTGTGAATAAGGTTATAAAAGGGAGTGTTCAATCAAAACAACCCTAATTGGCTATAAACATAACTATAACCTCATTTCACCCATATTGTTAGAGAAGTTAATTGGACTGGCACAGCCACAGGCTAAATACATTGGTTTATGCAAACAGTGAATCTAATTTCCTCCAGCAACAGCTCTCTGCAGGAGTAGTCAAAAGTGATAGGAAGGAAAGAATATTTTGGGTGGAACTTCAAAAGATCAATTTGGTGTCAATTTTCTGCTCTTGCTAGATAGACCTAAAGAAATATTGCTTAACATAAATGAAAAAAATATATGTATGTACATATGCATATTCCTTTCAAAATAGAACTGCAAAAATAACAAAATAAAATAAATTATAAATTTTACACTGCAGTTGAGCTCAGCCCAAATCATCAGAGCTGGTCTCCTGTTTTCCTCTGTCCTCCATCCAGGGAAATCCTTCATAAATATGTCCTTAATAGTTTAGGGAGGGAACAGATGGCAGTCTAGGGTGATGTGGAATTTAAATAGTCCTCTAGAGCAGCCAATATATGTCAGGAACAACTGTTTGGGGGACATCTGTGACAAGATACACGTTATACATCAGTCTGGGATGGGTGGAAGGGCTGAGATCATAGCACAGAACTGTAAGTAAAGCCCCCAAACTGTGGAGGCTGGTGTCCCTCTCCAACTGGCATGGGAGGCTGCTGGAGACACTTTCCAGTGGGTAAAAGAAACAGTCTCTACTAGGAGCAAGGAAGATAGCTTAATCAAGCTCAAATTGCAGTTTTAATGAACAGATTTAGACTGCTGAATCCAAACGTTGAGCACAGATAAACCAAGAGAAAGTAGGGTAGTTACCCTGAGGTCTTTCGCTCCAAGCAGAGAGGAGAAGGGGCTGATGAAAATAAAACAACAACAGCAACAACAAACAGGAGTTTTCTGGAGTCAGCTGAGCTCAGAATACTGGAAAAGTGCTGTGATCCCTTTATAGATCTGAGTACCAATTCCGGCTCTTATCTGGCAAAACTTGGGGGCTGGGAAATGGCTCTGAAAAGGGATTTTATTTTCCCTATTTTTTTCCTTTTTTTTTTTTTTAAAGTATTTTAAGTTGCTCATTAGAGAAACTCTCAAGCATTTTCAGTTGTCAGCACTGACCCAGAAAAGGGTGGAGTGAAGATAGGTCTGAAAGACAAAGTAACAAATCAGGTGAAGGAAATAATTCCCTGAAAGCTTCCCCATGAAAAAGGGGGCCAGGCTCAGCTAAAGTGGGGGCTGTCCTTCAGAGAATTGAGACCCCACGGGCTGGATGTTGGAAACAGCTTAAGCTTGCCTTCTACCCTAACCTCTGTCTCAACCATGCCTCTGGCAGGCTGAGAATAAAAGACACTGTACCACCTTACACTGGTGGGGAGCTGAGGGCTGATAAATGCCACTTGATGGGCAGGATAGGAAACCAAAGTCTAGAATCTCTACAAGAAAGTCAGACAATCTGCTGGGACTCATCCTCAGGGAAACGTGATACTGATTATACCCTCTTCCTGAGACCTGGGTCTCCCTTGTCTGGGAAAGTTTGATTGGGGTTGATCATATCTGGGAGACTGTCCTCAAAAAAAGAGATCCCATATAGGCAGAGCAAGAACCAGAAAAATAAGAGCTGAAAAATTCTAAATAGTTAAATAGAAGCTATGCTGGATGTCTGTAATAAATTGAACCGAATGCCAAAAAAAAAAAAAAAAAAGAAGAGAATAAAGCCAACCAACAAGAAAACCCTAGGTAAAAGAGTGGAAATGACCTTCAGAATGACCTAATCAAGGAAATCAGATGCCAAGACAACAACAAAAAATTATGAGTTATATTAGGAAATACAAAGATATGCTGCAGTCAAAGGAACAAACTAACAATTCAAATGAGATACAGGAGGTGAAACAACTAATTAATATTCAATCAAACATGCTAAATCAAGTAAGACAAATCAATGAGTTAAGGGACGATATGGCAAAAGAGATCAAAGATATAAAGACATTGGGTGACCAAAAAGAATTTGAAAGCTTGAAAAAACAAATGGCAGAATTTATTGGAATGAGAGGCACAATAGAAGAGATGAAATGTACTGGAGACTTGTAACAGTGATTTGAAGAAGACAGTATTCATGAACTAGAGGACAGGGCATCTGAGATCCTACCCACAAAAGATAGGGAAAAGAAAGGAAAAATATGAGCAGGGTCTCAGGGAATTGAATGGCATCACAAAGCACATATATCTATGTTTTATGGGTGTAGCAGAAGGAGAAGAGAAGGATAAAGAGTCAGAAAGAATAACGGAGGAAATCATCACTGAAAATTTCTAATCTCTTATGAAAGACATAAGATTACAAATCCAGGAAGTGCAGCATACCTCAAAAAGAATAGATCTGCATAGACCAATTCCAAGACAGTTATTAATCAGACTGTCAGATGTCAAAGACAGAGAGAATTCTGAAAGCAGCAAAGGAAAACTAATCTGTCACATACAAGGGAAGCTTGATAAGACTATATGCAGATTTCTCAGCAGAAACCATGGATGTGAGAAGGAAGTGGTATGATTTATTTAAGATACTGAAAGAGAAAAACTAGCAACCAAAAATTTTATATCCAGAAAAATTGTCCTTCCAAAATGAGGGCGCATTTAAAATATTTTCAGAAAAACAGCCACTGAGAGAGTTTGTGAATAAGAAACCAGCTCTACGAGAAATAGTAAGGGGAGCACTATAGGCAGATAGGGAAAAACAGGAGAGAGCGGTCTGGAGAAAAGTCTAGAAATGAAGACATTCAGTAAAGAGAAAAAGAAAAAAAATAAGAGATGACATATAAAGTACAAAAGACAAAATGGGTGAAGAAAGTACTACCTTAACAGTAATAACATAAAATGTTAGTGGATTAAACTCCCCAATCAAAAGACACAAGAATAACAAGATGGATTAAAAAACAGGACCCACCGATATGCTGTCTCCAAGAGACACACATTAGACTCAAGGACCAAAATAGATTGAAACTGAAAGATTGTAACAAGATATTTCATGCAAACCATAATCAGAAAAATGTGGGGATAGCTATACTAATAGCTGACAAATTAGGCTTCAAATGTAAAAGTTAAAAGAGACAAAGAAGGAAAGACACTATTTATTAATAAAAGGAACAATTCATCAAGAAGGCACAGCAATGTGCCCTGAGCCAGAATGCCCAAAATTTCATCACACGCTGACAACACTGAAGGGAGAAGTAGTTACCTCTACAAATGGAGGTAGTTGGAGACTTCAATACACTGTAGAAGTCTCTACAGTTGGAGACTTCAATACACTGCTTTCATCAAAGGATAGAACATCTAGACAGAAGATCAATAAAGAAACAGAGATTTTTAATAATACAATAAATGAAGTAGATCTAACAGACATTTACAGAACAACATACCCCGCAACGAAGAATACACATTTATGTTGGGTCAAAAAAAACAAGTCTCAATAAATTTAAAAAGATTGAAATTATACAAAACACATTCTTGGCTAATAATGGAATGTGGGTGGAAATCAGTAACAGGTGGAAGTCCAGAAAATTCACAGATATGTGGAGGCTAAACAACACATTCTTAAACAACCAGTGGCCAAGGAAGAGATTACAAGAGAAATCAGTAAATATCTCGAGGCAAATGAAAATGGAAACACAATGTGTCACAATTTATCAGATGCAGCAAATGTGATGCTCAGAGGGAAATTTATTGCCCTATATGCCTATATTAAAAAAGAAGAAAGAGCAAAAATCAAGGAATTAACTATTTACCTGGAGAAACTAGAGAAAGAACAGCAAACTAACCCTAAAGCAAACAGAAGGAAAGAAATAATGAAGATTAGAGCAGAAATAAATGAAATTGAGAACATGAAAACAACAGAGAGAATTAACAAAAACCAGAAGTTGGTTCTTTGAGAAAATAAATGAAATCAATGGACCCTGAGCTAGACTGACAAAAAGTGAAAGAGGATGCAAAGAATTAATATCAGAAATGGGGGAGGGGACATAGCTACTAACCCTGAAAAAATAAAGGAATTAATGAGAGGATACTATAAGCAACTACATGCTAATAAACTAGACAACATAGATGAAATGGACAACTTCCTAGTAAAGCATGAACAACCAAAATTAACTCGAAAAGAAATAGATGACCTCAAGAAACCAGTCATAAGTAAAGAGATTGAATCAGTTATCAAGAAACTCCCCAAAAGGAAAAATCCAGGAACAAGTGACTTCATATGTGAATTCTACCAAGCATTCAATAAAGAATTAGTACCAATCTTGCTCAGACTCTTAAAAAAAATTGAAAAGGAGGGAAAGCTACCTAACTCATTCTATGAAATCAACATCACTCTAATGCCAAAACCGGACAAAGATACTTCAAGAAAAGAACATTATAGAACAATTTCTTTAATGAATATTAATGCAAAAATCCTCAACAAAATACAAATTGGATCCAGCAGCACATTCAAAGAATTATACACCACGACCAAGTGGAATTTAGTCCAGATATACAAAACTGGTTCAACCCAAGAAATTCAATTAATATAATGCACTGCATCAATAATCAAAGTAGAAAATCTACGTAATCATCTCAATTGATGTTTGAAAAGGCATTTAACAAAATTCAACATTCTTCCTTGATGTAAACACTTCAGAGGATAGGAAGAAGAGAACTTCCTTGACTTGAGAAAGGGAATATGTGAAAAACCCACAACTAACATCATACTCAATGGGGAAAGACTGAAAGCTTTACCTCTAAGATCAGGAACAAGACAAGGATGCCTACTGTCACCTTTGTTATTCAATGTTGTACTGGAAGTTCTAGCTGGAGCAGTTAGACAAGAAAAAGAAATAAAGGTTTTCAGAATTGGAAAGGAAGAAGTAAAATGTTCATTGTTTGTAGATGAAAGATACCATATGTTGAAAATCCTGAGAAATGTGCAGCAAAGCTACTAGAACTGATAGAAGAGTACAGCAAGGTGGTAGGGTACAAGATCAGCACCCCCAACTCAATAGTGTTTCTACACAGTAGTAATGAACATTCTGAGAAGGAAATCAAGAGAAAATCCCATTAATAAGAACAATCAAAATAATAAAATATTATTTTATAATAATAAATATTATTATTTTGGAATAATTGTAATGAAGGTCACAAAAGACCTATACACAGAAACTGAAAGAAATTGCTAAAAGAAATGTATAAAAGACCAAATAAATGGAACATTGTACCATTTTCATGGATTGGAAGACTAAATATAGTTAAGGGTCGACTCTGCCCAAATTGACTTATAGATTAATGCAGTGCCAATTAAAATTCCAAAACTTGCTTGGCAGAAATAGAAAAATCATAAAATTTAGTTGGAAGGGCAGGGTACCCTGAATAGCTAAAAAATATCTTGAGAGAGAAAAATGAAGTGTGTGTGTGTGTGTGTGTGTCGGGGGGGGGGGGGGTCTCACGCTACCTGACTTAAAAGCATATTACAAAGCTACAGTGGTCAAAACAGTATGACACTGGTGTAAAGACAATATTTGGAAACCACATATCAGATAAGGGTTTAATATCCAGAATATATAAAGAGATTCTACAACTAAACAACAAAACAATGAACAATCCAGTTTTAAAATAAGCAAAAGACATGCACAGACACTTTTCAGAAGATGAAATACAAATGGCTCAAAAACACGTGTGGGACCAAAGGAAGAGATGTTTATTTGGTGCAAAATTTTTATTTTTGGTAGCACACTATCTAATTTAACCTGTGTGGTTAGCTTATTTGAATGTCATACTACATGGAACCTGAAAAGGGAGTGAGCTTGTTGGTTTGTACAGGTTGGGGTGAAACTCTGATACATCCCAGAGTAATCTGCGAAGATTAAAAAGTATTTCTAAAATCCCCCTGATGGACTGGGGACAAAGGTGGAAATATTAAACTTCCCTATCTGGGGAATTTCTGATATTCTCACAATCACTGGGACTGCCAATTCAATGGGCCAGGCCCTTGATCTTGGGGCTTGCCTATATGAAACTTATTCCTGTAGAGCATTAAACAAGTCTATTTATGATTATACCTAAGCGTCACTCCCAGAGAACATCTTTTGTGCCTCAGATGTGGCATCTCTCTCTAAGCCAATTCTGCAGGTGAGCTCACTGCCCTCCATCCCTACGTAGGACATGACACCTAGAGGTGTAAATCTTCCTGGCAACATGGGACATGACTCCTGGAAATGAGCCTGGCCTTGGTAATGTGGGAATGAGTGAGACTTTTGGGCCAAAAGGGGTAAGAGAAATGAGAGAAAATAAAGTTTCAATGGCTGAGAGATTTCTAATAGAGTTGAGGTCATTCTGGAGGTTATTGTACAGTATATAGATATCCCTTTTCAGTTTTTGGTATATTGGAGCAGCTAGAGGGAAATACCTGTAACCATTGAACTGTACTCCAATAGCCTTGATTCTTGAAGATGATTGAATAACTATAGCGGTTTTGAAGTGTGTTTTTGTGATTGTGCAAACCTTGTGACCGACACTCCTTTTGTCCAGTGTATGGACAAATAACTAAGGGAAAAAAAGACAAAAATAAATAACAACAGAGGTATGGGGGGTATGGGATATTTTGGGTGTTCTTTTTTACTTTTATTTTAATTTTTATTCTCTTTTAAAGTACTGAAAATGTTCAAAAATTGATTGTGATGAATCACAGCTATTGATGACATTGTGAACCACTGGCTGTACACTTTGGAAGATTATACGGTGTGTGAATAAATAATATATCTCAATAACAAAAAGAAAAGTTTAGGCAATTAATCCAGAAGTGAGGAGATTTTTTTTTTCTCATTTTCCTTTGTTCCCCTTTCTCTTTTTAAAATGTTTACCATATGGGCATACATATCTCTCAGGAGAAAAAATAAAAAGAAGAACAAAGACAAAAATGAAAGTAAATTCTGTTTTTTCAAACCACTCACTTGGAATTTGTACAATTCAGTTCAGTGGTCATCTGACTTACCTTTGGCAAGGCTGGAAACCTTTTTAAGTCTTATTTTTTTCACTTGTGAAAGGGCTGAAGAGTCACCTAAAGGTTACATGAGAATGTCCTGTCAACTGGAAAGCACTGTGCATGTGTGAGGAAACAGCACGGGGATCAGTTAAAGAAACAGTAATTTAGACAAATATGAAAGAAGGAAATTCATCTTAATTTTTCAAAAGGCTGTTTCTTGTCACCCAGGGAGCCTTGTTTACAGCCTAACAGTAAATTTTCTAGGGGAAAATCTTGATGAGTTCACTAAACAAGGTACTCTCCATGAAACCTTTTCCCATTATATTTTGTTAATCAGATTCTAGTTATTGTGCCTTTTAAATATACCTCATAATTCTTAACTTTTCACCAAGTCAAATTGATTTGTCATTCAGTTCATGCACATTTGTGAGCCCACCTTATCGTTTTTCAATGCCTTTATTCACAAGCCGCAGGTTTGCAAATCTGGCTTGAACCACAAACTTTAATCACCTTATGGAAGGAGTGTTCCTTTCTGTAAATCTTCTATACTTGGGATTTCTTTAAGTAGAGAAGAGTAAAGGTAGGGTAATTTTGTCCTTACATGTAACTCATCATTATTTTTTAACTCCACAAATCAGGTTCTTATTGTTTTCACTTTACTACCAATAACATACTAACCATGCCAGCAAAAAGGAGGAGAAAACCCTCAAAAGGGGCTTCCAGTACCTTTGCTGGTCATCTCCAATTCATCCCATGACTAACTCATTATTAGACAGCATTTTGTGGGGCCCCAAGCACTGTCACATATTTTGCAAACATTTGAGATCTTACTTCTGCATTTTGTGTGGTGCCTTGAGATCTCTCCTGAGCACATTATTCAGCACACATCTCAAGAAAGACTCAGTGACCCTGCCACTCCTCTGATATGCTTGCTATGGGGCAGTCTGTGTGCTTTGTTAAAGTGATACTAAACCTCATCTTCCCAAAGTCAGATCCCAACATGTGTTTGCTAAGACTGCTCTCAGTATTCTGCAACAGGTTGAATAGGACAGAAGAAAGGTAATTTATATTTATTAGTGCTGTGATCCATACTTGTAATAAAATATTTAAGGAGCTTAAAATCTAGAAAGGAGACTAGCTGTACTCATACAATAATTAACATGTAAATGCAGGAGCTGATCAAAGGATGTGGGATATATGAATCATGTTGTCAATGGAGGCAAAAAATAGATGACTGAAGTCTATAATGCTTGCAGAAAGCTTCTTCGAGGAAATGAGACATGTAGTAAGCCTTGTGGTGTGAGTAGAAATTAAACAGGGTTGAATATAGACAGCTGTTTGGATTGGGTTTGAGGTATGGGACTACAGGAACAAAATTGTTAATGATTTTCTTGAGTGTTTATAAGATGGAACATTTTTCCCTGAATTTTATTTTGAAGGAGGCACATTCAATTCGGACATGGAAGCAGAAAGAATGCTAGGCCTGTCTCTCTCCGGTACCGAAGACATAAAGTATAAACCTGGGGAGCTCTTGGCTTGCTTTGCAATGATAGAGAAGAAAATAGTTGACAGAGAGAAATAAACATGAGTTAGATAGAGGGAAGTATCTTTTTGTATCCCATGTTTCTGAGACCCAATCATCATCCTGCCCTTTGTTTCCGTAAGATATTCCTATATTCTGTTAATAGGCTCCCTTTTCTGCTTAAAAAATGTAAACAGTCTTAGTTTTTCTCTCTTAATTTAAAGTCTTTCTTGTACTTTAATAGTATTCGCAGCAGAGTTAGGAATGGGACCAGAGTTCCATGGCCTCTGGTAGCTCATAGGGTACCATTTTGTTAATTAGGAAAAGGTTTCTCCTCCAGCTTGATTCTGCCCCATGGATTCAGGGATTGCTGAGGGGTGCATCCAGATTGGAAAACAGTTTGGAAGTTTTAAATAAAGTTTTGCACACAGTTGCAATATGAGCCTACCATTCCAAACCTATGCATTTCACCCAGAAATATATGCACACACTCATAACAGCCTTATTCATTATAGCTAAATACTGGAAACAGCAGCCAGTTGGTAGATGGATAAACAAAATTTAGCTTATCTGTACAATGCAATACTATATGCAACAATGTGGGTGAATCTCAAAAGCATCATGATAAGGATAAGAGTCTAGACACAAAACACTGCAGCTGTGCAGTTCGTTTCTATGAAACAGAAAGTGGATCTGTGGTTGTCTGGGATTGGCATGGGGGAAAGGTTGCTGACCACAAAGGTGGCAGAAAAGAACATTTTGGGGGTAAAGGAAAAGTCCTGCGCCATGAGTGTGAGAGAGGTTACATAACCAACTACATTTGCTCAAACTCATCAAACTCTATTTAAAATGGGTGATTTTTATTGGATATAAATTACATGTCAAGAAGCTGATTAATGAAAACATTCTTTTTTTTTTTTTTTTACTTCTGAAGACAAAGTAATAAGTGGTAAAAAAAAGCATCACAGAAAATCACTTTATTGTTAAATAAAATTATAGTTGCTATGAGAGTATTGCACCTTCTCATTTCAGGAAGCTGGGGCATAGATGTGATATTAGCGAGAAGGGGGTTATAATTCAGATGAGGAAATCCACCCCAGACAGTCCACACTGCTTCTTATTCCAACTCAGAGCAGGCAGTTGCCCATGAAGAAGGTACACATTTTCTTTCTACAGACTTTCTACTTCTCATCATGCTTTTGTTATGCTGACAACAGAACAAAAATATTGCCAAGAAACCAGAGAGAAGATTGGCCATGCAAGGTGTGGGAATGGAGGCAGCCTGGGTTTGAGAGTGGTCCTGTCTCTAGAGCTTGAGAAATGAGGCTTCATCTGCAGCTTCAGCAGCCGCATCGCTGATACGTGGATAGCTAGCAAGAAAAAGTACTCAGTATAATCTTTTAGCTGGAAAGTGTGTAGTATAGTCTTCAGTAGCTAGAAGAATGTTTATTATGATCATTTCACTCAAGCAGCCTTAAATGATTTTAAACCTAAAAGCCCTTGTGGAAATAGCTTGCTATTTGTCCAATCTCAAAAGTTTAGTTGCTGTTCCTTTTCTGTTACCGTAATAACACAATAATAGTAATAAGATTCCTCTCTTGCTCTGCTTGCAAGAATAAGATAAAGCCCTAAGCCAGGATGTGCTGACCAAACAAGAATGAAACAGATGCTTTGTTCTCAATTTTCTCTGAACCCTTGCTAGTTCTTTGTCTCCTTGGACAATAAAGGCCCAAACCCTCTTTTCTCACTTCGAACTGATCTTGGAAAATATTTCCTCCAGTTCCTTACATGTACATCTGTATTAAAACTCACCTACTCACCAAGACAAAAGAGACTTGTTTCTCTGTTTGGTGTGGGATCAGGTGGCCTGACCATTGAACCTTGTGTTTCTGATGGTGACACCACCACTGCCACCAAAACCACGGAGGGAGCTACATTAGAACACATGTCTTCATGCACCTGACACAGGTTTGTTGAACTGAAATGAGTAGACACAATGTGTTCTCACCCTAGCCCTGAGATACCATTTATTATCCTCTTTGTATAAACGTTGAGAGAGAGGCTCAAAGAAGTTCAGTAAGTTGCTTAATTATCTCCCAGTAGTATGTGACTGAGGAGATACTCAAACTTGGCTGTGTCTTTTTCTAATGTTCTTACCCTCTCCACTCACCAAGCTAAAAAAAAAATAAAGAAAACATTTTTAAAATGAGAGGGGAAATGTGTCACTGTCAACTTATGTCTGTGCACCTGACTAACCCTTTATCTCTCAGTCTGTCTCCTCTCTGCTCTGTCCTTGCATCTGTTTGTTTTTTTTTTTTTTTTTTGAGTACATGGTCCAGGAATCGAACCCAGGTCTCCTGCATGCAAGGAGAGAATTCTACCACTGAACCACCCGTGCACTCCCTTGATCTGTTTTTATCATCTCTCTCCCACGTGGGAAGCTCTCTAGCTGCCTTTCTGTAAATAGATGTACTGACTGAGCCACATATACACAATCTTTTGAGCCATTCAAAATTATCAGAAGAAAATGGAGAGTGATTTTTTTTTTCAGAGATCCTATCGTTAGGAAGGGAGATAAATGATCTTTAACTTGATTGTGGGGATTACTCTTGAGAAATGTGTTTTACTTCGGCTTGAGGATTTTTCTGTGGTGTTAAGCACCAGTTATCCGCAGTGGGAATTTGCTTTAACCACCTCCTTCCCTTCCCTGCCTCATTTCTCTGCTCCCACCCCACTTTGTGCTTTCTGGGTTCACTTCCCCAATAATCTACTTCCACTAGATTTCTCCTTACAGGGTCTTTTTTCCTGGAGGAAAGCAAACTGAGAGAATACCCGAGGTGAGCTTGAACCTTTTAAGGTAGAGAGTGTGTGTGTGTAGGACCTGGAAGCAGGAAGTTGTCTCTCTTTGGGCTGCTAAATACTCCAGGTGAGGCGTGAGGTGAAGATTAAAACTGCTCTTGGAAATGCCTTAGGGAGGTACCAGGGTGGAGGCTTCTTGCCTTCTCTACTCCAACTCAGCAGTTTTCCTCCTTGGCTGAGACGGATGGAATTGTGTGTGTGTGTGTGTGTACACATGCATGTGCATGGCTGAGAATCTGACAAAATAGTTGGCTTGATTTTTCGGGACCACGTTGTATGCAAAATTAAAACTTTGAAAACTGGAATGACAATCAGAATAGCACATGCCCTCCCTGTGAGGAAGGGAACAGCTCTGCCAATTTCTGACACTTGCTAGACTAGCCTCCTGAATCCTTCTCTAGCCATCCTGAATGCTCCACCCCCCACCCAGTCACATCCCCGTTCCTCAAATGAGTGTGGTTGAAAATGAGGATCACATGAAATCATGCTTTATGTGGAATGGTTAATGGTCACATTGCTGGCATTCGAATTTAGAATCCGTGACTTATTAGCCACTTACATAAGCTACTTAAGCTTTCTGAGCCTGAGTTTACACGCATATAAAAAGGATGTAATTTTAATGAACACCTTATATACTCGTTGTATATAAGTATACGAGTGTTAAGTGAGATGAGTGTAAATGTGATAATACATGTAGAGTATTAAATGAGATAATAAATGCAAAATATCTAACACAGTGCATAGCACCCAGTAGAGGCTGACTACTGCTATTTTCCCACTATTGGTCCAGAGGGAATGACATTAGAGCCCCCTGAAGCCTTCTCTCCAGGAGTTGCTCCTCTTTCTCCCATCACCCTACCTGTTGGCTTCAATGATTCACCTTGGCCACCAAGACAGTTGGCAGACTGTTGAATAGGTAACATTCTTTCATTTAGCTTAAATTGCAAATGGCACATTTTATTGACTTTGGCACCATTGTCTAAAGTGAGATTTTTAGGTAAACTGTTCATGGGGTGTGCTGGGATTTGCTTTTCAGTTGGATATCTTTTTCTTTGAACTTGTAAAAATAAACTGGTTCTAGAAGAAATGAAAGTTTTAAAGGTAACACAGATGACTTTTATCTTGCCAGCAGAGTCTCTATGTCTGTCTCTCTTTCTCTCTTTTTTTAAGATAGTTCCAAAGTCTGCCTCTCCTTGTTTGAGGCCTTTCATACCTCATGGTGAACTGGCAGGGCCTGTGACAGGAAGCAAAGCTGGAGAGAGTTGAGAGGGGTGGGCTGCAGCATTGGAGACCCCTTGCTGTGTCCAAAACAAATAATTCATCTGTAAATGGTATTATGTTGAAAAATATCATCTTGAAAGATGAATACTTGAAAACGAGCATATTACAACATATGAGCATTGAAATAAACTTCAGTTTTACAGAATTAGAGGAAAGAAAAAATCTCAATGGCTGGAGAGCCTTTGGTATCTATCAAGATATGGAGTTCTCCACCTTAGTTTATTAATAATAAGTGTAAATGTTGAAAAGGTAATGAAGGGACTGGAACAGGCAAACTATGTTAAAACCTAGGCTTTAAGTTTTATGTGTAATATTTTGACAGGATAAAGAGAGAAGAAAAAAAGTGTAAGAATAAGTGCAAATTTCCACATTCAGGTTGTTTTATTCTTCTCTCACTGTATATAATTTCTACCATAAAATGAAGTCTAGAAAAATATTAATATAAACATACATGCTTTCATGTACTTTTTCACAGAGGCAGGAGTTAAAGCAGATCCTTCTAAGATTTCTGTCATTCAGGAACATTTAGAAATTCTGTTTATGTGTCCAACAATGGGGTCCCTGCCGGTGGTGAACACAGACAGGGAGGGCGTGGAGTGGTCCCAAGGCTGATAGTACAGAGCCCCACAGTCTGATGGCATTGCTCCTAGGACTCATAAGAGCCAAAATTCAATTGTCAACACTACCCTTAGATAATGTCGCCCTTTGGGAATGAAGCCAGATGAGATGTTTCACTCCCAGAGGATGTGCCAGAGGTCGGTTGACAGGGTCCTCAGATATGAGGCTGTGTGTTTACTGAGCTCTCTGTGATCCTCTGTACTTTGGTTACTGTTAACACTCAACCAAAATCAACTAAAGGGATTTACTTCTCCTTGCCCCTGAAAAGAAACGTATCTCTAGAAAGAGTGAAGGTGAGGGTACCTATATTGGAGATGGTGAGTGCTCTGATTATGCTTCAAAGGAGATACAGCAAGCAGTGCCACTGAAGCCTTTGCTTTTGAAGATACATAGGAGGGGCACCAGCTGTACTTAAGGGTATAGATTGCCTAAACCGCTTAAACTGCTACCTAATAAAGCTAAGGAATGGATTCCATCTACTCTCTACCAGATTTACTTTGTTTTATATTCAGACAACTTGAGTTGTTTTCATCAAAGTTTCATTCAAGATCGGATTAACCTGTTTGACATTAGTTTAGTGCTTGTAAACTGTAGCGAAAGATGAAACTCTGGTTAACATCTATGGGAAGAAATAACATTTGTCTGGTAAATTGAGGGAGATAAATGGGTGAATTGAGGGAGATAAAACATTTATTAAATTAATGAATTAGATCCTGCTTTGGCTTATGCTGTGAAAGGTAATTAATTCATATTTGTTTTGGATTAATTATGGAAATTTAACCAAAGGGGACTCTGGTTGTGAAATGATGAAAGGTATGAATTTGAAGGACAATTGGGGAAAGTCAACACTTTAATTTAGTATTGTACACTTACAGCTTTAATTATGTCAGACTACGACACTGACATGAAATGACTGGCTTTGGCTGATTGCGCTGTGATTAATGCATTTGCTCATTAGTTTTCTCTGCTCTAGATTTGAGAGTGTCATACTGTTTTTGTTGTGACACACATTTATAATGTATTTGCCACCATCTTTTGCATGTAAGGATGATGCTGTTGAGGGTGTGAAGATGTGTGTGAGTGTTCAGGTGATGTTCACTTTTCAATCTGTTGTCATGTGGCTATCATCATGTGTGGTCAAGATATTGCTTTAGGGTTTATGATTCTAACTGACTTTCACACTCGGAGTCTTGATGGGCACATATGAGTCTTCAGACTCAACATCTCCAAACCTCTCATCTATGTGTTACCTTAGCCAGCTCATTGTGCAATCCTACCTCTCTTCACTTGTGTTTCTATACTTATATATTGGCACCTGGATTTAAGGTGTTCCTTCTTATTTGCTACCCATGATACAGCTGTTTGGATTTAAATTCAGTGACAGGTGGATGCAGTGGTTGTTCAACGGTAGAATGCTCATCTGCCATTTCGGAGACCTGGGTTCTATTCCTGAACCATGCACCTCCACCCCCCACCCCCTACCCCGCCACAAGAAAAATAATAAAAAAAAAAAAATGCAATGAGAGGAGAAGTCATGGTCGATGCTACTGTGGTTAATGTCATCCTCCAAATGTCGTTCTTTCACTGGCTGGAAGAAGGCTGAGAATCAAACCGTAACCCACCTGTCAATAGAGTGTGTGATCTTTATGACAAATCTTTATGGAATTAAGTTGGAAAGAAAGGAAGGAGAGAAGGAAAGAAAGCTCTAACTTTGGGTCATCACATTATTCTCACACAATGTTTCCCACATCATCTCTGATATACTGAAGAGTCAACAAGACAAGTTTGGATCTAGTGGCTGAGACTTGTCTACTTAGGAGAAATATTCTATCCTAAGGCTGAAATTTCATCCCACTATTTGGTGTTGATGCATCTACCTAGGGCTTGTGGATGGTCTACATGCTTTTTGGGAAACCCACAGGGTAGCTGGCAGGACCCTGCTATTGCTAAGGAGTGGGAACTCTGGGTCCCATTTTCTCTCCTCCCCCCAATTCTAAATCATGAATCTTTTTCCATCATTATCTTTGGCCTTCAGAGCAGCTGATCTCCCATGAGGACTTGTTTGCTTCCTCATAAGAGCTGTGTATCTGGAAGGTCGACTGGCCTCCCTACAAACACCTTAGCCCTGGAAAGAGAATAGGGATGTTTGCTAAGGTAGCTGAATTTTCACATTGGGCTTGATGCTGGTTAAGGACAGTCATCAGTTTGACACAAATCCTTTATGTGAGTGTCTTGGCATCTGTAGTGTCCATTGTTTCCCTGAGCAACTGTAGAAGGTTAAAAGCTGGACTCTGCGTTGGAATCCTGTGGCTGAGACAGGATAGAGATAGAGAAGGGGTAAGAGTGGGGCTTGGGTTATTAAAGAAGCGACCTGTGTAGCTTTAAAACAGTCATTAGACTCGTCTGCAAAATCCTGTTAGTCTGAAATGCAGAGATCTAGAGATCTATTTTTCTTGTCAGGATTAACACACATAGCTTTGTAACTGGTCTCCTTGCCTCCAGCCTTGCCCATTACTGATCCATCATCCAAGATGTTAGTTTTGCTAAAACGCGAATATAATCACTTCTTTCCCATTTCAAAATCCTTTAGTGGATTTTTTTTTTTTTTGGCTCCCAGAAAATTAAACTCAGACTCCCTAGATTGGTATACAATGCTTTTCATGTCCTTCCCTTGTCTTCTTTCTTGCTTATTTGTACCACTTCACACGAATGATCTTTGCTTTTACCCTATTCAGCCACTTTCATTTTCCTAAGACATGTTTCACCAGATTCTGAGCCTTTGCATATGCTGTTCCTTCTGCCTGGAATGATGCTTTCTCATTTACTAAGCCCCAAAACTCATATTGAAACCTCAGGACTTAGGTCAATATCATCTGTTCTTGGAACATTTTTTCCTTGACAATTCTTTCTCCCCCTCTTTACTCTTCCCACCCAAGATAAGTTCAGTACCCATCCTTTATTTATTGCTTTTTACTCTCTATCATCCTATTTTGTTATCCGGAATTGTCTTTATATTTCCACAGGACTTTGAGATCACTGATTAAAGGGGGGCCCCCTTATCCCTCATTCTTCTTGGGAATTGGTTCAGTGCCTGGAACCTAGTTGGTGAAGAATATATGTATATTGAGTGAATGAATAAATGAATTAATGGGTGAAAATATGAAGAGAAATACGATTTAATGGACTGTTATTGATTTGTCAATGATATAGTTTTTTTTTTCTTGTATTTGTGTTTACCAAGAAGCTTATTTATCTTATTAACTTGAACTTTATCTCTTAAAGGTTTAAAAGAGCCTGATAGTATCTTTCCCCTCAGGCACAAGGGACATTAGGCACCCAAATGAAACTATCACATGGATTTTTAAACTGCAGTCTTTTCTTATATTTCTTTGCTGCTTCTCTTCTGCATGCCCTTTTCATCTGCATTAATGCTCCTTCCTATACCAGAGAACCCAGAATAACCAACTGTGTACCAGGCCCTTGGCCAGAGGATAGGCTGGCAGGAACAAAGAAATATATAAATATTATTATATTTTTCCATGGAAAACATATTCTAGAAATTTCTCCAAGTCTCCTGAGACAGATCTAATTCCTTCTTTTATTAGTTTAGTTCCTAATTGTTTGTTGCTTTTTTGTTTGTTTTCCTTTTGTTTGGACGTTTTGGGTTTGGTTGACTACATAGAGCAAGACTCCCTTGAATATATTGAATATATGGCCACTATATGCCACAAACTCTTGTTTCTTTCTCTATCAGATGGATTCCAAGGACAGGGACTGATAGGTGAAAGGGTAGGTGGATTCTTTTTATTTTAAAAGATAGAGCAAAGTTGATTTCTAATAGGGTTATTGTTCATATTTCTACTTATAATGGAAGTGAGCATTTTGGGGAGCCTCACTTCAACATTCCTACAATCGGTAGCTGTTTTCACTCTCTTTAACTTTTTATCCGTCGGGTGGATGTAAAGTGTTACCTCATAATATTTAAAATTTGCATTTCTCTGATTATTAGGGATGCTGGGCATATTTTCATATGTTTATTGACAATTTTGTTTCTCTATAGACTGCCTAGTCATAGACTTTTCCTCTTTTTTTTCTATTTTCTTTAACTTCTTAATCTGAAATAATTTTAGATTTACAGATGATATCTCCATGACATTGCTTGAGATGTTAATTAATCTTGATCATTCGGTTAAGGTGGTGTCTACCAAGTTTCTCCACTGGAAAGTTACTATTCTTTTCCTTTGAAATCATTAAATATTTTGAGAGATGGTCCAGCTATGTAAATATCTTGTTTCTTCTCAAACTTTAGCACTTATTGGTGGATTTTGTCTATGCAATTATTATTATCATGTTCTGATGGTGATTTTTAATTTCCCTCCTTCCATCTATATTCACTAATCAGAATACTTCTGTAAAGAGGGGCATCACTTCTCATCCATTTGTTTTATTATTCAATAATTTATTGATAATAGTATGTTTTCATGGAAATTGATTTTATTCTTCATTTATTTTAGTGCTCTTTTTTGGTTACTGAACTCAGTAGTCTATTGGCTTATATGGCTTATCCTCTGATATGTTTCTATCTTAGCCTCTCTATGACTGCTAAAGATCCCTAAACTATTGAGAAGGATGTTTCTCTGTGTGATGGGATTTTGTGTTTATTTTGGGTAGCTTATGATATCAAATAAGTTTCTTTACTTCCAAAAAGTAGAAACTGAGTCTGGCCAACATAAGCAAAAAGAAACTTGTGGAATCAAGTGAGGAGCTCACAGCCTCAAATGGAAGGCTAAAAAGTAAGGCTTCCAATAGATAGGGGTGGGAGATAAGAGGTCATTGAGAATCTCTTACTGTTCCTAACCCCTATTCTGGAAAGCACACGTATAAAAGGGGCACTAGATCACATGTTTTTGCTTGGTTTTTCAGGTATCTTCTTGAATATTTAAGCTCTCCCATCCCAGGCATACCTGTCTCAAGTGGCTGTTAACTGGTCATTGCTGAAGTGTTAACAAATATTTAATTTGGGCATAGCATTTGTCTCATCAAACTTCCTACACCAATCAGCATAGAGTTAAATTGAGGTTGGAGAACAATGAACAATTTAATCTTAGGTAATAAAACTAGAAATTGGCAGAACTAGGGCTTAAACTGAAATGTGAATGACCTCAAAACCCATGCTTTCTTCCATTTCAAGCTGTTTCAGAGTTGATAACTCCCCTATTACAGATTGTTCCCAGAATAATTGCCGCTAATTCATTATGACTTTAAGAAATTGGCGTATTGACAAGATGACCTGGGCAAATGAATGATTTGGATAGGTGTAGCGATTCATAGTAAAAATCATTAATGACACAAGAAGCAGATGACTATTGTACACAAACAGAAACATATAGATAAACTAAAAATACAAAATTTTTTCCTGAAAGCACACTACTCAGTTCTTGATGAATATTAAAATTAATTCATTCATTTGTTCCTTCAATAAATATATGTAGATCAGATTATCTACCTTGGAGCAGACACTGTACTAGGAGCTGCAATACAATGGTAAAAAAAAAAAAGATAGTGGCTCAGCAGTCAGAGTTCTGTCTTGCCATGCTGGTGACCTGGATTTGATTCCCGGTGCCTGCCCATGCAAAAAGAAAAGGTAGACAATCTTTTTTTTCTTATTAAATTTACATTCTTTGTAAGGTGGTGGGGAGAGTGAGATAACAAACAAATGAAAAATTTTATGGACTATGGTAAAAACTACAGGAGTAAGCAAGGTGCTGTGACAGAGACTAAAAGGTGGGGTTAGAAGGAATTTTTAAGAGGTAAAATTTACAAGGAGACCTGAAGACTGAAGAGTCAGTGATGAGATTGGCAAAGGGAAGAGGTCTGCATATAGATGGGGAGAAAGTGCAAATGCCCTGAGGCATGACTTCTGTGATTTTGAGTTTTGGACATGATCAGTTTGGCTAGAGTGTTTTGAATGCAGGAAATCTGGTCTGAGATGAGGTCAGAGAGGAAGGCAGGGTACAGAATTTGTGAAAATTTCTTAGCAGGGTAAAGAGTTTGACTTTTATTCCAAGTTTAATGAAAGACAATGGAAGTTTTCAAGTAGGAAGTTAATGATCTGAAAGATCATAAAGGAAAAAACAAGCAAGCAAACCAATAAGCTCTGGCTGTGGTACGGAGAAAGATGATGAAACGGCAAGAAAAGAAGCCAAAAAAGAAATTAGGCCCCATTCAAAATGGTATAAGTAGGAGATGTGGTGATCATTGTAAAAGATGCCAGAAATGCAGATGGAGAAAAGTTGCTGGTTCAAGATCTCCTCTGAAAGTAGAAAGAACAGAATAAACCGGACTTTTTGAGAGATTGATTGGAGGGTGGGCTGGTGGGAAAGGAAAGGAGGGAATCAAGGATAACTTTTAATAGTTATTAGGCTTGAGCAACTGGTACTATTTTCTGAATTGGGAAAAGAATAACGGTAAAAACAAGTCTGTGGTGAGAAACTAAGAGAACAGTTTGGGACATGTTAATTTGATGAGACATCCAAGTGGAGAAATCAAGGGGACAGTAGGATATATGAGTCTGGAACAGAAATGAGAGGTATAGCCTGGCAATATAAGCTTAAGATAGTAATAGATGAGATCACTTAGGGAAAGAAAATAGAAAATACTGATAATAATTGGCATCTTATCAGAAACCATAGGGAAACAGCAAAGGAGGCTGAGAAGAGGTGGCAGATGTGGTAGAAGGAAAAACAGGTTGGGGGATACTACGCAAGCAAGAACACAATATGTTCTGAGAATGTCTTGAGCTTTGAATTCAAGTAGAATTAAAATTATAAAGAGGCCTTTGCTTTAGTCATGTGGAGATCACTGTGGATCTTATGGAGGGCAAAATACAAATTAGGGTGGAATTAAAACTGACTTAGGAAAGAAGTACAGGAAGAACACATGTGTAGGTGATTTGTTTGAGATTTGTTTGAGAAAATTTGCTGGAAAGAGATCAAGAAAAATGAACAACTTTGGAAAGAAATAGGGGATCATAGTGTGTGTGTGGTGTGTGTGTAAATAAATGAAAGATTCTAGAGCATTTTTGGTTTTCTTTACTCTAGAATTGCCACAATTGGAAGGATAGACTGAAGATAGAGGAGGGAGAGGGAGCAAAGTCTCTGAGAAGGCCACCTGTGAAACCCCAGAGTTCAGGGGGAGGTGTTTGCTTTTGACTGGAGGAGGGATCCTTCCTCTTCTGTGAGAGGAGGTGAAGAGGAGAGAGGTACAGGGGCGCCATTGTTATAAGTTCAGTTGTAGGGTCACCAGGGGTGACCGAGAGTTTGTTGCACAACTTCCCTTCATTTGGTGAAGAATAAATCAAGGTTCTCTGTGGAGAGGGAGGGAGGGTGTTGTGAGATGGGAGGTCTGAAGAAGAAGTCATGAAATGTGTGTCTCAAAAAGAGGGACTAGGAAAAATGCTAAATCTGCTGAATAGTGTTGAATGTTCATTGATGGTGATAAATCTTTGGGGGTAGGGATTCATTAGAATGAAAGCCCAAGGAATTTCTGGAGGGTTGGAAATACTGTATATCATGATCAGGGTGTTGATTTTACAAATGTATCTATTGTCAAAATTCACTGAATTGTACACATAATTTCTGCACATCTCATTCTATATATGTTTTTTCTTAATAAAAAGGGATAAACAAGCACATAGTTCCTCAAATACCATCTGGAATTTTTTTGTTCATATGAAAGATATCTGAGTATTCTTAGGTGTTACTCAGAGAAGAGTGGAGTTAACAATCTAGGAGATGTGTGTTTGTGTGTATATCCCATTAATATATATGTATATATATTATATGTGGAACTACTCCAATCTCTTATGGCTAATTGTCTAAAAGATGAAGATTTCATAGAACTTGATTCTGATTTTGGTTTCTGTATTAGCTTGCTAAAGCTGCTGGAATGCAATATACCAGAAATGGAATGGCTTTTATAAAGGGAATTTATTACCTTTAAGGTTTACAGTTCTAAGGCCAGAAAAATGTCTAAACTAAGGCATCCAGAAAAAGATACCTTGACTCAAAAAAGGCCGATGTCTCTCACATGGGAAGGGGCATGGCTGGCATCTGCTTGTCCTTGTTCCTGGTTCCATTGGTTCTGGCTTCTGATGCCAGTGGTTTCCTCTCTAAGCGTCTCCAAACATCTGTGTCTGCTATCTCTGAAGCAGCTGTTCTGAGAGAGTCTGAATCTGAGGTTTCTCCAAAATGTTTCCCCTTTTATAGGACTCCAGTAAACTAATCAAGCAAAACCCATCTTAAATGGGTGAAGTCATATCTCTATCTAATCAAAAGTTCACATCCACAATTGGGCATGGTGATCATGTAATCAAAAGTTCTCATCCTACAATATTGAATCAGGATTAAAAGAAACGGCTGCCCCCACAAGATTGGATCAGGATTAAAGGATGGCTTTTCTGAAGTGCATAAGAGTTTCAAATTGGCCCAGTATCCAACAGCTATGCCTGCATTTGCTGCCATCCCTTTTTTACTCCATTCATATTTTTTCTTTTAGCAGAACTTCAAACCTACTCCTCCTGCTACCTGGGTTCAAATCCTTGCTCCATTTCTTTCTTAATTATTAACCTTGGGATAGTTGTTTCATCCCTATCAGCCACATTTTTGCCATCTCTAAAATGAGGGTAAAATCAGTACTTGCTTCGTAGAGTTGTTGAGTGAATTATAAAACACTAGAACTGCATAAGGTACAGGAATATACCCATTGAACATTTACTTTAGTTTTTGTTATTACCATATGCTTTTATCATCTAAAGTCAACTCCTATTCCAGAATTTTGAGCAGCATTCTTTTGGCTAAGGGTCCAAAGAAATAAGAACCAAAGTTGTATAGTGACTCAGTGTGATAGTTAAATTTATGTATGAACTTGGCTAAATTATAGTGTCCAGTGTTTGGTCAAGTAAGCACTGGGCTGATTATTGTGTGAGGTTATTTCATGGATTTAAATCATTAGTCATTTGATTGCATCTATGGATGATTGTATCTAAAATCAACAAAGCAAATTGCCTTCAGCAGTGAGAAGCCTTATCCAATCAATTGAAGGCCTTAAAGGGAGAACTGAGGATATCAGTGGTCAGAGAGAAGAATTTCTATCTCTACATCAGCCAGCCAGCTTCTCCTAGAAACTTCATGGAAACCATCATCAGAGTTCTCAACTTGCAGCCTACCCTACAGAATTTGGACTTGCCAATAACCATGGTCATGTGAGCCAATTCCTATAATAAATCTATTAATATTTACATATATATAAAAATTTACATATACACCCTGTTGGTTCTGTTTTTGTGTTGAACACTGGCTAATGTATTGGAGAAGAGAAAAGGCACAGCTTCCTGGTGCAGGAATGGAATTGGGGCAGGTGTAAGTGATGCTAAGTCCTGAGTTCTGGGTCCCAGGCAACATGGAGAGACCATATTCTGGAATCCTAGGAAGTAGGTCCAGAAGGAACAGAGATGGCTGTGGGAGGAGTGAAGGTTGGAAGGGAAAAGAAACTGCATACTTTGTCAGTTTTCTAAGGTCTGAAACTAGAAAGAATATGGCTGATGCTACTGCATAAATACAACAGCATTTTTAACTGAGAGAATGCCTTTCTTTCCTTGGATGTGGAATAGACTGGGATGTGGTCCTATGGGGTGAGAAAGAAAGATATGGAGACTGGAGGGACTGAGCTGCGGCTCTAGGTGCTCACTATCTTGTGTACCAACATCCCTGACACAGAGATGTCCCCAGTTCCCTAAAAGTGATTGCTTTAGGGAAATCTACAACCAAAGTTGGTTTGGAGAGGTCAAGAATCTTACTGGCCTTCCTTGTGGGAAGTACCCTTTTGAGCAGGGCTGTCTCAGTATATATCAGGAAGGAAGTAGTATTATCCTTATTAAACTCAGATTTCTTTTTCCTGTACACAGTGTCATCTGGGCCACCATTTTAGGTTCTTTGGTATGGTATATTGAATTATGACATTTTCTTAATCTTAATTTACATTACTGTGGCTGTGAACCCATTCTAAATAAGATCTTTATGTTAGGTGTGGCTCATCTGAATGAAAGTGGACCTTAATCCAGATTAATGGAGTCCTTTATAAACAGAAGAAATTTAGGCAGTCAGAGAAAACCAAAGGGAGGAGCCCAAAGCCAGAAGTAAATGGAACCTGGACATCACATCTCCTGTCACCCATAACAGAGGCAGGGATACAAGCCAAGGAACCTCAAGTATTGCTTGCAGCCAGCACTGGGATATTACTTACTTTGGGAGAAAGTATCATCTTGCTTTGGACTTCTAGCATCAAAGCCAATAAATTCACATTGTTTAAGCTGACCCATTGTCTGGTCATAGCAGCTTGGGAAACTAGGAAACTTGGCATTAGTGTCGATCTTATGAGACTGTACAAGGTGCTCTCTTCTGCAGATTTCCTGTTGACGTTAAAGTCTTTACTGAAGAATTTATATCTCAATCCCCTCTTGCAGGGTTTCACAAGGGGACCTGGTCCTTAATAATATCTCTTTCCAGCTGCTGGGCCTTGTGACTAGTACTTCACATGTATTATTTTATTTAATTCTCACTGTCTCTTAAGTCATTCTGAAAATTCATTACACAAAACCCAGCTTTAATAAACAATTTCTAAAATCAAAAATCCCCAAATCCAACTCCTCCTCACAACTGCTTTCTTCCACTTTTCTTAGAGAGCCCCTCAATTCTTCCCAAATGCAAGAGGAACGCTTTTTTATCCAGCAGACTTAGTGCACTATAGACATACAATTACATCTAATTAAGCTCTTAGTGCCCTAGCAGAAAAGGTGGAAACAGGATTCTTCTACACAGCAGTTTTCAGTCCATAATTTTATCTGCATTACCTTTATTAATATATCTCTCAAAATTGGAATAGGGTATGAGAGAGCAAGGGGGAGAAGGAATGATAAGGTAGCTTGTGGATGATGCTACTCAAGATCAAAGGAAAGAATGTGAAATTAATAGGAAGGGGAACCTGGTTTGCTCCCTTGATAAAGCCCTATTATTTCTACTTTTGAAGGTTACACACAAGAGAATAATCATTCCAAAAATGTTTTTTCGTTGTGCTTCATTTATTTTCTTTAAATGCTTAACATCCCTATGTGTACAAAATCCTTTTAGCAAAATGCCACCTTGGGTTTCAGAGTTTGTAATAGTGAAAGGCAGCAATTAAGATCTCCCGAGACTCATAAAATAAGCGGTGAGGGGATTTGAGAAGAGATGGAATAATTGGAAAAAAATCTGTGCTCTTTGCTGGCAAAAATATTGCTGACATTTTTAATAATAATGAAATGAAAGACTTCCTTGGAGCCACACTAAAATTTATTGTATAGTAAAATAATAAATTCCATTTAATTTGTTCAGGTTTCTTTGTTCATTTTACGTGTGTTGTTTATTAAATCAGTTCAAGGGTTTGAACAGTATTACAAATGTCTGAATAGTTGAGGAGTAGTGTTTTGGTTTCTCAGTTGCCAAAAGAATTCCATATGATAAGTTTGGTTCACAACAGGAATTTATCAGCTCACAATTTCTTCCATGGAGCTGTATCTTCTGGCTGATTGGCAGTCTTTGGGGTTCCTTGTTTTTTCCCTTACATGGAGATGCAAAAAAAGACAACTCAATTTAAAAATGGGTAAAAAACTTGAACAGACATTTCTCCAAAAAAGATATACAGATGACCAAAAAGCACATGAAAAGTTCTCAACATCATTAGTTATTAGGGAAATGCTAATCAAAACTGCCGTGAGATATCATTTAACACCCACTAGAATGGTTACTACTAAAAAAAGGAAAATTACAAGTGTCAGAGAGGATATAGAGAAATAGGAATACTTGTTCATTGTTGATGGAAATGTGAAACGGGCAACACTTGTGGAAGACAATTTGGCAGTTCCTCAGAAAATCTGGTATAGAATTACCATTTGACTTGGCAATCCCACTTCTAGGAATATACCAGAATCAAAAGCAAGTACTCTTTCACACTAATGTTCATAGAGACATATTCACAATTGTCAAAAAATGGAAGCAACCCAAGTGTCCATCAACTGAAGGATGGACAAATAAAATGTGGCATAAACACACACACACACACACACACACACACACACACACAATGGAATACTATTCAGTCATAAAAAGGAAAGAAGCTCTGAAACATATGACAACATGGAAAAGCCTTGAAAACATGTGATTGAAATTAGCCAGACACAAAAGACATCGTATGATCTCACTGAAATGAAATAATTAGAATAAGCAAATTCATAGAGCCAGAAACTAGAATATAGGTTACAAGGGGCTGGAGTGGAGGTAGGGCTTGGGGAGTTAATGCTTAAATTGTACAGCGATTCTATTTGGGTTGATGGAGAAGATGGATGGTAGCACATCTTGTGAGTGTAATTAACTGCACTGCATTCTATATTTGAATGAGGTTAGAAGGGGACATTTTAGGGTGTATATATGTTACAAGTATAAATTTTTTTTTAATGGAGCAATATAAACACAATCAGTGAACTCAATTATAAACAGTGGACTATAGTTAATAGTACAATTATAAAAATGTTCTTTCATGAATTGTAACAAATGTACTAAACTAATGCAAGGTGTTAATAATAGGGTGGTATATGGGAACTCTGTATTTTATGCAGGATTTTTTGGTAAACCTATAATTTCTCTCTCTAAAAAAAAAGAAACATTAGGAAGCCTGCAGTTTTTTATCCAAGCTCACTTTTAAAATAGAAAGTAGCATACATTTATTGATTATGTAGCCAAATATTTCAATTAATTGAAAGAAAATGTACATATTAATAGCTATACTTAAGAAGAAATCAGTGGAGATAATATTTAAGCTACAAGTGAACTTTGAACATGAGCATTTAGCCTAGAAAGGTGAATAAACTGAAAAAAAAATGCTATCTCCTGGTTCAATATGTTATTTAACAAGTTTACACTGTCTTGATTATGTGCCAGATCGAGATGTGGTGGTAAGCAATCAGTTAAATCCTCAGCTCTCACAGAGCTAACATTTTGGATGGGGATAGAGGTGGGGCAGATAGAATAAAAACAATGCACATGTAAAGAAAGAGATGAAAAAGATCATTTCAAATGTTGAAAATGCTATAAAGAAACAAAATATGGTCGAAAGAGAGGGAGAGGGAGGGAGAGGGAGTGGGAGAGGGAGAGGGAGAGGGAGAGGGTGAGGGAGAGGGAGAGGGAGAGAGAATGGTCAGGGGTGTTATTTTCTTTTGGACCATCACAGAGGCCTCTCCGAAGAGGGGCAGAATATACGCACTCTGTCTTCCAAGTTCTTTCTGAGCTCCTCCTTTTCAAACTCTACTCCAAGGGTGGTTAGGGTTGATGAACAGTAGAGATTCAGGGATAAGTATAGATATACTTTTGCTCATCACTTCCTAATAAAAAGACTGAAGCCTTAATGTATAATATTTGATCATATCAAATATCTTTATGAGAAAATGGTCATAATGAAGTATCAGGTAACTTATTATTTAGCAGAAGTAAAAATTGGGAGGAGTGAATAGTTAGAGAGACCCTTGGAGGACTCATGACAAAGGGTAAGGACTTATAGCAGCAAGGAAAAAAAATGGGAAAAAAAGAAAAGAAAAGAAAGCAAGTTGGCAAACATGAGTCTAAAGCTTCCTTCCCCTTTGTGGATATTGGTTTCTGTGGTGGGTAAGTTTCTATGGTTGGTAGAGCCTTTGCTGGATAGAAAAGTTATACCTCATATGTTGTTTGAATTTCCAGAAGACAAGTGGTAGGGCGATGGTTGCTAGAATAATACAAAATGTGGAGAGAGAAGGGGGTTGTTTGACATGGGATGTTGCTGAGATTTTCCTAGCTTAATGAAGTCTCAGGAACATTTGTAGAGCTTACACAGAGTAAAGTACACCCCAAAATGTCAGAGACCAGAAGTTTTAGTCTCCTCATTGCTAAAGCAAATATGATACACTGGGTTGACTTGAACAGTAGAATTTATTGGTTCACAGTTTTGAGGCTAGGAAAAGTCTAAGTCTAAAGAAAGATATCATCAAAATGATGCTTTCCTTTTAAGAGCTGGCATTCTTGGGACAGGCTCCTATTCATCCTTGGTCCTTGGCTCCTCTGACACATGGAAATGCATGTAGTGGCCTCTCCTAGCCTCTTTATACAGTTTTTAGGGATATTCTTTTCCATGTACAGAACATTCCTTAAAGAAGGAGAATCATAATTCCTTGGCCAATGGTGAGGTGAGAGAGCTACATGTCATGTTCTAGTTTGCTAGCTGCCAGAAACGGAATGACTTTTAAAAAGGGTAATTTAATAAGTTGCTAGTTTACAGTTCTAAGGCCGAGAAAATGTCCCAATTAAAACAAGTCTATGGAATGTCCAATCAAAGGCATCCAGGGAAAGATACCTTGGTTCAAGTAGGCTGATGAAGTTCAGGGCCTCTCTTTCAAGTGAGAAGGTATGTGGTGAACACAGGGTTTCTTTCTCAAGTGGAAAGGCACATGGCGAACATGGCATCATCTGCTAACTTTCTCTCTTGGCTTCCTGTTTCGTGAAACTCTCTGGGAGGCATTTTCCTTCTTCATCTCCAAAGGTCTAGCTGCTGGTGGATTCTGCTTCTCGTGGCTGTCGTTCTGCTCTGCTCTCTCTGAATCACTCTCATTCTCCAAAATGTTTCCTCTTTTATAGAACTTCAGAAACTAATCAAGACCCACCCAAATGGGTGGAGACATGTCGTCACCTAATCCAGCTTAACAACCACTCTTGATTAAATCGCATCTCCAGGGAGATGATATAACTACAGTTTCAAACATACAATACTGAATAGAGATTAGAAGAAATGACTGCCTTTACAAAATGGGATTAGGATTAAAACATGGCTTTTCTAGGGTACATGCATCATTTCAAACCAGCACATGTCATTTGCAAAATGAGTTGTGAACATCGTAACAATAACTGACATGGTTATGATTTTGGTCTACAATATCTGGAGTATAAGCCTGGGATGAGAACCAAAAACCTCCAACCACATGAGAGCTCCAAATTAGAAGTATGTCTAATGCTTTGATGAAGCCAAGTGGCCCTCTCCCTTATTCCCTTTGTTAGATCACCTTCATCTTGAAATTTATCCTGTTACCTAGATTTTAGAAGATGTAGGTTGCTGTGCCCTCCAGTAGAGACTTCACTCTGCAGAGGGTAACAAAACAGATGTTTTCCTAAGATATTAGTTAGGTTCTCTAGGGGGACAGAACCAAAAGTAGGTATCTATAAATATTAGGAATTATCTCACATGACTGTAGGGATGCACAAGTCCGAATTCCATAGGGCAGGTTGCAAGCTGGGAACTCTGATGAAGGTTCTCAATGAATTCCCCGGGAAAAGCTGGCTGGCTGAATTAGAGATGGAATTTCTCTTTTCAGGCTCCTGAAATCTTCACTTCTTCTTTTAAAGCCTTCAAATGATTGGATGAAATGTCTCTCATTGCTGAAGGCAGTCTCCTCAGTTGCTCGTAGATATAATCAGCCATAGATGCAATCAACTTATTGATTTAATGATGAAATGATTTAATGCCATCAAATGTCCTCATAGTAACAATCATGTCAGTATTGCTCGGCCAGACATCTGGGCACCATAATCTGGCCAAGTTGACACATGAACTTAACCATCACCCTAAGTGATGATGGCTAGTTATGTGCCTATGTGCCACGTGAGAGCTAAATGCTGGTATGATGCATGTATATGTAGTTTCTCATGGACAGATAGATGGAGCTGGAAATCAGTGGTGGTGCAGTGTGCTGGTGTTTGCTGGGTTTCCAGAGAGGATTATTTTAAGGTGAGGTGGAAAGGAGATAAAAGCAGATCACTTGGAGTTTTTTTTTTCCCTAGGTAAAAATTGTATTATAAGACACCCTTTAGCAGCCACCAGTGTTGCCTGTTTCCACAGAAGAGCTGCTCTGATTTAAGAGACCACCCACTGGGGTATTTTGTTTTGCTTGGAAGTGACTGTGTCTTTTATCATTTGGGTATTTGCCTGATCATTTCAAGCTTCATCACATGTTGATGTGTAGAAATGCAATATTTACTATTTTCAATTATTCTCAATTTAAATTTGTATTGGATTTTGGGAGCAAACAACAGCATGCAGAAAACAATAATTATTTACAATGGGGTGCATATGTAAAGTATTGAAATAGAGCCTCTGAAAAACACAGAGCAAATGGAGCCTACCCAGAAGTACCCTCAGAAAACTGTAGGCTAAATTTCACAGGCTGTCTCAGATGAGAAATGGGGAGTAAAGAAATAATAACGTTTCATGATTATATATTTATTTAATTTACATCATTTTGAAAGAATGTCAAGCAGGAACCATGTTATTACGATTTGATGTTTAGGAAAACCAATACACAGAGTGGTCAAGTGACTTGCTCCCAGTTGTTACTAAATTAGAGACTGAGCCCCAAACTGTGGTTTCAATGGTCTTTGGAATATGGAACTTTAAAAAAATTCTTTGAAAGCTGTAGGCTTTTTCCCTGTAGGGTGGTGAGGATATTGAGTGAGCTGGCAAAGTTGTGTGCTCCATTTAAAGGGATTTTTAGATTCCTAGAGCCTTTGAATTCTGTGTTACTCTTCCTTACCTGATGATCATCACCCAAACTCTTGACTCCCTGTCAAGATTCAGGAGATGGTAGTTTCCAGAACCTGAAAGTAAAGAGTGGAGAAGGAATTAAATTCCAGGTATTTTGTTCAAGTTTTTGAAGGCCATTTGCAAAATGAGTTGTGAACAGTGTCGTAATAATGATGGACATGGTTATAATCTTGGTCTACAATGCGTGGAGTGTAAGCCTGGGACGAGAACTTCAAATCTCCACATTGCTGATGTCTTGAGGTCAGGCCTCCTGAATGTAGGCCAGGGGCTGGTAATGGCTTTTAACAAAGTTTGAACCAGTTTAAAGTGAATTTAAAAAGATAAGGAGAAGTTAGTTTTTCATTAAAAAAGAAGAAAATTTAGGGACCTACCTATACTCTGAAATGACATCCACTCTTGCCCTCCTTCCCTACCACTTCTATCCCATCCTCCCTCTCTTCCTTCCTTCCTTCCCTCCCTTTTTTGTAAGTGATAAATTTGTTTTTAATGACATGATAGTGCTTGGAGATAAGGTAGTTCTAAGAATCCAAGGTTTGGTACCAGATTCATAGCCTGGCTTTATCACAAATTAGATGTGTTGTATTGGACAAAGTAGGAAACTTTTTCCTTCTTCTTTTTTTTTTTTTATGAAAAATAGCATATATACAAAGAAAGTATAAATTTCAAAGCACCACACCACATTACTTGTACAATATATTTTGGAATTTGTCATGGGTTACAATTCTATAATTTTAGGTTTTTACTTCTAGCTGCTCTAAAATACTGGAGTCTGAAAGAGATATCAATTTAATGTTCAGCAATCATATTTATTCGTTAAATCCTATCTGTATAGTTCTACCATCACCCTTGATCTTTCCATTCCTCTCTTCAGGGGTGTTTGGGCTATGACAATTCTAAATTTTTAATATTGTAAGGGTCTATCACTAATATGGGGTAGGGAGATGGAACTATCTGATATTCTGGAGAGGCTAGGCTAGGTTTCAGGACTTATCTGGATCAGGAACCCATCTGGAGGTTGTAGGTTTCAGCAAAGCTACTCTAGTGCCTGGAACCCTTGTGAAATCTTATATATTGCCCTAGGTGTTCTTTAGGATTGGCTAGAATTGTCCTGGTTGGGGGTTGGTAGGTAGCAAGGTGTAACCGAAGCCTTCATAAGAGCAACCTTCAAAGTAGCCTCTAGGCTCTATTTGAACTCTCTCTGCCACTGATACTTTATTATTAATTACACTCCTTTTCTTTCTTTTGGTCAGGATGGAGTTATTGATCCCATGGTGCCAGGTCTGGATTCATCCCTGGGAGTCATCTCTCACGTTGCAAGGGAGACTTTCACCCCTGGAATGTCATTTCCCACGTATGGGGGAGGGCAATGATTTCACTTGCAGAGTTGGGCTTAGAGAGAGTGAGGCCACATCTGAGCAATGAAAGAGGTCCTCCAGAAGTAGCTGATAGGCATGACTATAGGTAGTCTAAGCTTCTCTGCTACCTACATAAGCTTCACAAGAGTAAGCCTCCTGATCGAGGGCATGGCCTATTGATTTGGGTATCCCTAAAGTTTGACATAGCATCAGGGGATTCCCTGATGGTAGAGTTTAATAGATCCATATTCTTTCTCCCAACCCTAAAGGGACTTTACCAATACTTTTTCTTATCTGCTTAATATACTCTTGGATGTATCTAGGCATAACAATAATTTATACAGGACTAAAGAACCTCTTTCTTATTCTGGTTCTCTGTGTTTCATTTGTTCAAATGAGCTATTCAGATAGGTTAAATTAAATTATATACTACAGAAAATTTCAGTTCCAGACCAAATAAACTTTTATTCCATTGGTGTCAAACAGTATGTATGGTTCTAAAATATAGATACTGTTCTGAATTACTTTAACCCCAACCTATTCGGCTTCATTCTTATCTCTAAATGTCACGTTATATATAAAAAACAGCCTCTCAAAATCCAGAAATAATAATCACCACTCTGGACTTAAAGGGTCTGCTCTAAAATCTTACATTCAAGACCCTGTTTTCTTGTAAGCGTTTTCTAAAGTTGAGTATACCATTGTTGTTCTTTTGTTTCTGGCTTATTTTGTCTCACCAAATATCCCACATTTTCATTCATATCGTTGCATGCCTCATGACTTTGTCCCTTTTTATAGCAACACAACCTTCATTCATAAGTATACACCACTGTTCGCCAATCTACTTCTCTATCAGTGCATTCTTCAGCCACCTGCATTCATTGGGCATCATGTATAGAGTCCAAAGTCCACAGTCCATCAAAATTCTCAAGTTTAGATAATTTTATTGTTCCCAAGAGAAAGAAAACAAAAAAACACTCCCTTGCCAAATAGGAAATCTAAACTTCCTCTCAATTCTTGTCCCTCCCCCCATTATTTACCCCTGCTGTTGCTGTGGTAGTGCTGATGGTTTCCTTTTGAACATAACTCATAGCATACAATAGCAGTTTTCCCCCTGTACCCTGGACTTAAACACTCTCTGTACAAGAATCATAGTTTTGAAGTAACTTTGGTGAGAACTAATTGATATTTCTAGTGTTAATCAGTGGGACACATGGGTCTATACAACCCCTTTCAATCTTGTTCATCTGTAATATGGTAATATTACTTATAGACCCATTAGAGAATTGCTTTCACTCCTATATATCCCCTTATATTGGAGTTCAACCTCATTAGCTAATGGTTCACCCATCCCCAGCTTCTATGTATCTCTAATAATATTCTGTATTATAAGCCTCTGATTATACCTTTATGCTGGTCATAAAAGTGGAATCATACAGCATCTATCCTTTTGTGTCTTGCTAATTTCACTCAGCATAATGTCCTCAAGGTTCATCCATCTTGTCATGTGCTTCACGATGTCATTTTGTCTTACTGCATAATATTCCATTGTATGTATATACATTTTGTTGATCCACTCATCTTTTGATGGGCATTTGGTTTGTTTCCATCTTTTGGTGATTATGAATAATGCTGCTGTGAAAATTGGTGTGCAAATGTCTGTTTGTGTCAATGCTTTCAGCTCTTCTAGGTATATACCATGTAGTGCTATTGCTGGGTCATAGGGTACTCAATATTTAGTTTCCTAAGGAACCACCAAACAGTCTTCCCTAGTGGCTGTGCCATTATATATTTCCACCAGCAGTGCATAAGTGTCCCAGTTTCTTCACATCCTCTCCAACATTTATAGCTTCCTGTTTGTTTAATAGCCATCATTCTTATAGGTGTGAGGTAGTATCTCATTGTAGTCTTGATCTGCATTTCCCTTACAGCCAATGAAAATGAGCGTCTCTTCATGAGGTTTTGAGCCATCTGTATTTGATCTTCAGAAAAATGCCTACTTGTTTCTGTAGCCCATTTTAGAACTGGATTGTTTGTTATTTTGTTGTTGAGTTGTATGGTTTCTTTGTATATATAGGAAATTGAACCTTTGTCCAATATGTGATTTCCAAATATTTTCTCCCATTGAGTTGGCTGCCTCTTCACCTTTTTGACAAAGTCTTTTGAGGTGCAGAACCATTTGATTTTGAGGAGTTCCCATTTACCTATTTTTTCTGTTGCTGCTTGTGCTTTGGGTGTAAAGTTTAGAAAGCTACCTCCTATTAGTAAGTCTTGAAGATGTTTCCCTATATTTTCTTCTAGAAGCTATATGGTGCTAGTTCTTATATTTAGGTATTTGATTCACTTTGAGATAATTTTTTGTGTAGAGTGTAAGATAGGGGCCCTCTTTCATTCTTTTGGCTATTGATATCCAGTTTTTTCATGCCCAATTATTGAAAATAATATTTTGTTCCAATTCAGAGGATTTGGGGGCCTTGTCAAAAATCAGTTGACCATATATTTTGTGGTCTATTTCTGCACCCTTGATTTGATTCCATCGGTCAATGCTTCTGTATTTGTGCCTGTAGATTTCTCAGGATCTTTCAAGTATAGTATCATATCATCTGCAAATAATGAGAGTTTTACTTCTTCCTTTCCAATTTGGATGTCTTTTATTTCTTTGTTCTGACTGGTTGCTCTAGCTAGATCTTTTAGCACAATGTTGAATAATAGTTGTGACAATGGGCATTCTTGCCTTGTTTCTGATCTTAGGGGGAAAGTTTTCAGTCTCTCTCCACAGAGTATGATGCTGGCTATCAGTTTTTTATATATTCCCTTTATCATATTGAGGTAGTTACCTTTGATTCCTATCTTTTGGAGTGTTTTTATCAGAAAAGGGTGCTGAATTTTGTTGAATGCTTTTTTCAGCATCAATCAAGATGATCATGTGATTTTTCCCTCTTGATTTGTTAATGTGCTGTATTACATTAATTGATTTTCTTGTGTTGAACCATCTTTGCATCCCTGTATAAACCCTACTTTGTCATGGTGTATAATTCTTTTAATGTATTGTTGAATTCGATTTGCTAATATTTTATTGAGAATTTTTGCATCTATATTCATTAGGGAGATTGGTCTGTAATTTTTGTTTCTTATAGCATCTTTACCTGTTTTTTTTTTGTTTGTTTGTTTTTATTAATTAAAGAAAAAAAGAAATTAACACAACATTTAGAAATCATTCCATTCTACATATGCAATCTTTACCTGGTTTTGATATTAAAATGATATTAACTTTATAAAATGAGTTAGATAGATTTCCTTTTTCCTTGATTTTTTGGAAAAGTTTGAGCAGGATTGGTGTTAGATCTTTTTGGAATGTCTGATAAAATTCCCCTGTGAAGCCATCTGGCCCTGGGCTTTTCTTTTGTGGGAAGATTTTTGATAACTGAATCTCTTTACTTGTGACTTCTTTGTTGAGATCTTCTATTTCTTCCCAAGTCAGTGTAGCCTGTTTGTGTGTTTCCAGGAATTTGTCCATTTCATCTAAGTTGTCTAGTTTATTGGCATATAGTTGTTCATAGTATCTTCTTATGATTTCTTTTATTTCTTCAGGGTCTGTGGTAATGCACCCCTTTTCATTTCTGATTTTGTTTCTTTGCATCCTCTCTCTTTTTTTCTTTGTCAGTCTTGCTAGTGATCCATCAATTTTATTGATTTTCTCAAAGGACGAACTTTTGTTTTATTGATTCTTTCTATTGTTCTTTTTCCCCTCCCATTCATTTATCTCTGCTTTAATCTTTGTTATTCCTCTTCTTCTACTTGCTTTGGGGTTAGTTTGCTGTTCTTTCTCAAGTTCCTCCACGTGTGCTGTTAAGTCCTCGATTTTTGCTCTTATTTGTTTTTTTAATATAGGCACTTAGGGCAATAAACTTCCCTCTCAGCACAGCCTTTTCCACATCCCATAAGTTCTGATAAGTTGTATTCTCATTTTCATTCATCTCCAGATAGCTACTGATTTCTCTAGCAATTTCTTTTTTGACCTACTGGTTGTTTAAGAGTGTGTTATTTAATCTCCATATATTTGTGAATATTCTCATTCTTTGGTGGTTATTGAGATCCAGCTTCATCCCATTGTGATCAGAGAAAGTACTTTGAATAATTTCAATGTTTTTAAATTTATAAAGACCTGTTTTTTTTGCCCCAGCATATGGATTATTCTGGAGAATGTTCCATGAGCACTAGAGAAGACTGTATATCCTTGTGCTTTGGGGTGCAGTGACCTATATATCTCTATTAGGTCTCATTCATTTATCAAGATATTTAATATCTCTATTTCCTGTTGATCTTATGTCTGGTTGTTCTATCTATAGAGCAGATTGTTGTATTGAAGTCTCCTACTATTATTGTTGAAGCATCTATTGCTCTCTTCAGTTTTGCCAATGTCTGTCTCATGTACTTTGGAGCTTCTTGATTGGAGCATAAACATTTATGATTGTTGTATCTTCTTAGTGAATTGACCCTTTAATTAGTAAATAGTATCCTTTTTTTGTCTCTTATGATGTCTTTACATTTAAAGTCTATTTTCTCCAATATTAGTATAACTACTCCTGCTTTCTTTTGGTTACAACTTGGGTAGAAAATCTTTTTCCATTCTCTCACTTTCAATCTGTTTGCATCCTTGTGTCTAAAATGATCTCTTGCAAGCAGCATATAGCTGGATTATGTTTCTTAATACATTCTGATGATCTGTATCTTTTATTTGGTAAGCTTAGTCTGTTAACATTTAAAGTTATTACTGCAAAGGCATTCCTTGAATCCACCATCTTATCTTTTTTATTTTATTTGTCAGATCTATATATTCTTTTCCTTCTTTCTCTTTGTATTCTTTAAATTACCCTTAGTGGTACTCTTCAATTCTCTGCCCTCCTCCAGACTTCCCTCTCCTGCCTCTTTTTCTCAGACGGCAGAAGTTTTAGTATTTCTTGTAGGGCTATCTCTTGTTGACAAATTCTTTCAGGCCTTCTTTGTCTGTGAAAACATTAATCTCTCCCTCAGACTTGAAGGACAATTTGGCTGGGTACAGAATTCCTGGCTGGAAGTCTTTCTCTTTCAGGATCTTGAATATATCATACCACTGCCTTCTCACCTCCAGGGTGCTAGTTGAGTAATCTGAACTCCGTTTTATTTGGTTTCCCTTGTATGTAGTAGATTGTTTTTCTCTTGCTGCTTTCAGGATTTTCTGCTTCTCTTTAATGTTTGACAGAATGATTACCTTGGTGCAAGCCTATTTGGATTTATTCTGTTTGGAGTTCATTGGGCTTCTTTGACTTGTATATTTATGTTCTTTATGAGGGTTGGGAAGCTTTCCCCCATTGTATCCTCAACATCTCTTCCTAGGCCTTTACTCCTCTCTTCTCCTTCCAGGACACTAATGATTCTTATATTTGTGTGCTTTGTTTTGTCTATTGCTTCCTTGAGTTCCAATTCAAAATTTTCCATCTTTTTTTGCCATTTGCTGTCTTGCGTCTTCGAAGTCAGTTATCCTGTTCTCTACATCACTTATTCTTTCTTCTGTCTTTTCAAATCTGGTGTTGTGTACCTCTAGTATGCTTTTTATTTGGTCAATAGAGTCTTCAATCTCTGTGTTATCCACTATTTTTCTATTTATTCTTTTAAATTCCTCTTTGTGCTCTTCTGCTGTGTTTTTGATCTCCTTTATATCATTTGCCATCCCACTTATTTTATTAAGTAGAGTTGCATGAACATCTTTGATTAGTTGTTCCACTGTCTGTGTCTCCTCTGGTGTTTTAATTTGGCCATTAGGCAGGGCTATATCTGTCTGCATTGTGATATGCTTAGTGATCTTCTGCTATCTTCATGGCATGTAAATATCTTGACTGATTTACTTTGGGAGTTGATTTCTTTCAGTAGTCTAAGGCCTTGTGTTTGTGGGATGGTTGTACAGCAGGGAGCAGGGTATGGGGTGGAGCACTCAGTACAGTGGGTTGTTTCAGGGCACATACAGGCACAGGTTGGGGATGTATGCTGATGCTTGTGAACGTGGGCACCCAGCAGCCAAGGAGGATGTGGCTGTGTGGGTGCACTGGTCTGGGGGGTGTAACCCTGGTGTGCAGTGGTCTTAGGCACAGCATCCTTTGTGTGCATGTGTAGAGCTGTGGCATCAGGTTGGTGTCATGCCTTTGTGGATTTGGGGGCAGATTGACCTGGTTGCACAGGTCAGCACTTTTTCAGAGCTGGTCAATGTGGCTGAGGGCCATGCGCATGTGCAGTTCTAGGAGTACTGTAAACTGAGGTTCCCAGAGCTAAATGAAGTGATTGAGGGCCCGTGTGCATGTGTGGGTCTAGAAGTGCTGTACACTGATGCACAGAGCTCAGTGGGGGTGGGGTAAGGCTGTGTGACACTATGGGCAAGGGGTGGGGGTAACCTGGGTGCAGAGGTTAGTGCCTGCAACCTATATGCAGTGGCAACAGCCTGCAGGGAACAGGGAGAGGAAAGTAGTGCTCAGGAGGGGTGCAGGAGAGGTGGGCTGGGCTGAACTTGGGGTGGGAGTGTGGGGCAGTTATGTGCGTTGAGGGCTGGTGGCATGGGGGCGCCTGGAGGTTGGGAATGGCAGTGAGTGATGGGGTTTCAGTGTGTGGAGTGTGAGGTGAGTCGCTGGTCAAGGGGCTGCACTGGTGAGGGTAGTGCATCCAAGGAATGCAGCCTGGCTTACTTCCTAGTTCCAGCTCCCTTCCATGCACTCCCACGGGCTCTGTGCCTCCACACCAGGCTCCAGTTTTCTGCCTCTCCATTCCTCAGCCTCTGCAGCTAGGGCTGCTGCATGTGGGGTAGAAGGCTCTCCCAGGTCAGGCACACTCCTGAATTGCTGCCTCAGTTGCCCTCCTGTTCCTTCTCTAACTTTTTTGTGGAGCAGGGCAAATCTCAAGCTACTATATTTGGCTATCTTTCCATAAGTCCAAAGTAGGAAACTTATAACTTTTAAATTCCTCATCTGCAAAATGGGAATGATAACAGTACCTGCTTTATGAGGCTTTGTTGCTAATAAAACAGTAAATATATGTAAAACCTTTAGAAATATGTTTGGTACATATTCAGGCCTCAGTAAAGATAGCTAATAATTACAGTGCTTGACATATAAGTAAATATGTAAAATAAAATATGCCTATGTGTAAATATTTACATATATATCATAAAATACATGTAAATATCCTTTTATTGCAAAATTTAAAAATGTTGTTATTTTTATTTTAAATTTTACTAATCCTTAAATTGAAATATCTAATAATTATTGTTTCAGTATATGAAAGGAATGAGAAGGAAAAAGTAAGAATGAGGGAAAAAAGCAAATTGAAGAGAGAAATAGCAATCTTTTCTTTTCTCCCTGAGAAATATCTTTTTAGTTTACAAGAGGGTAGGAAAAGAATACATAATTTTAGATTAATTGCACTTCATATTTTGATGATCTGGCATTTATTCCCTATCTGCTTCATTAGAATGTCAGCTTCGTAAGATCAACAATCTCGTTTTGCAGCTTCATCCCAAAACTTAGAACAGTGCATGGGACAGAGTAGACAGCTGACTATGATGAAGGAATGAATAGAAAGTTAATGAATCAAAGTAAGTACCAAAGACTTGCAGCATGATTTTGTGTTAATTATTTTTAGCTCTCTGTCCTTCCTTGGCACTGAGGGTCCCACTCGATAAGGATGCGTAGCCCTTGCCCAAGCCAGGCCAATAGCCATCACTAGGTGTGTGCAGTTAGAACCTTCCCTTCATCCTGGCTACAAAACAATACAAAGAATAGTGCCAGTACATCTCCACCCTCCTCATTCCTCTCAGTAGAAATCCTGCATCCAGGATGAAGTAACCCAATAATTTATCAGCCATAGACAACTGGTTTACAATTGGTTTTAAATGTCAGGTAGCTGCAAACTATAAAAAGATGTCTACCTTTCTTCAAGTGAAAGAAGAATTTTACCTAGGGTGAATAAATAATCTTGATTTGAGAGACACAGCTATTGACTGTGGTTTAAAAGGGCTCTGTCTACAAAAAGAAAAAAAAAAAAGAATAATATCACACCTCCTTCAAGGATGAAGCTGCTTTTTACCAGGGAGTGTGCTGGGTACACAGAGCTTATATTTCTGTTATCAGGCATGATAGAAAAGTGCAGATCTTAAGAAATTCACGGAGGCAGCAGGCAACATCCAAACTCTGTAAATTAAACAAGTTTGATGAGTAATCAGATGTCGCTGGTGTTGAAGGGCACAGCACGTGAGCTTGTGTTCGCCCCAGGAGACCCGCATCCATGACTTCTTCACATTCATAGAGTTTGTACCTATTACATTTCCACTTCATTCAAACTAGCTTTACACTGTTAAAGCCAATGTTAACAGAAATAAACTAGTGCCCACAATTATATGGAGAAATGACTTAACCCTGATCTAAACCCCAAACCAACAAAACTTTGAGCTTCTTAGGCAATTAAAGTCATTAATCACAGCATACAACTCATTAGCTTGCATTAGTGTTTTAATCTAGGGATAGGAGGATAGAATATAGGAGAAGAAATAGCAAGTTTCTGTTTATTTAATATGCTCACACAGAGGGTATTAGTTGGAGGAATATATTTGGTAAACTTATTTTTAGGAAAATGACACATTTCAAAATATCACTGAAATTTGCCAAAACCCTTATTACTAAGCCCTTCCCTGGCTGAATTAATAATGTATGTTAAATAAGGTATCTTTAACAGAAACATGAATAAAACAAGGTTATGTATTGATCAGTTGAAAATGCTGCGACCGGGGGCTTGCAGGAACCTAAGTCTGTATTTCCCTTAGGGCAATGGTTCAGTATTCACTAATTCATCGTTCACAGTGACTATATAGAACATAATTACCATCAATAATGAGAATTAGCCATATTATACAAACATTAATCAAAAGAAAGCAGGAGGAGTTTCATTAATTCAGATAAAGTAGGTTTCAGTGCTGGAAAATTTACCATAGCCAGAAATGGACACCACATAAAAGGAGTCAGTTCACCAAAAAGACATCCTAAATGTGTTGTACCAAACAACAGAACTGCAAACTATGTAATGTAACAACTAATAAAACTGAAAGGAATAGACAAAGACACAATTATTGTCGGAGGCTTCAACATACTTCTCTCAGCAATTGCTAGAGCACTAGACAGAAAATCAGAAAGGATATAGTGGAACTCACAACACCATCTACCAACAGGATGCTTTGGCATGTTTAGAATACACTGTACAGCAGCAGAATACACATCATCTCCAAGTGCCCATTGGGCATATGCCAAGATAGACCATATCCTAGCCATGAAGTGAATCTTGCTAAAACTTTAAAGAACCAAAATTACAGAGTATGTACTTTGACCACAATGTAATTACATGTTTAATCAATAATAGTAAGATAATAGGAAAATCTCCAAATATTTAGCAAGGAAAGAATACACTTATAAATAATCTATAGGTCAAAGAGGAAAACTAATTGTAAGTAAAAAAGTATAAGGAATTGGACGGGCCACGTTGGCTCAGCAGGCAGAGTTTTCACCTGCCATGCTGGAGACCCAGGTTCAATTCCTGGTGCCTGCCCATGTAAAAAAAAAAAAAAAACAAAAAAGACTCTCAGAGAAACAGAATAGAGAGAAACTTCCAAACTTGAGAAAAAGCATCTACAATAAATTTATACCTAACATTATATGTCATCATCAAAGACAAACTACTTTTGTTTTAGTATCTGGAATAAGTCAAAGATTCTACTTTCACCATTCTTATTTAACAAAGCTGTGGAAGATATAGACAGTGCTATAGGGCAAGAAAAGGAAACCAAAGACACAAAACTTTTTGGAAATACCCCCTTACATTTTTTCAGTGAATGAATGATTAAACAAACTGCCTTACATCCATACCAGGCAACACTGCTCAGCAATTACAAGAGACAAACTATCCATATGTACAATAACTTGGATGAATTGCCAGAGAATCATGCTGATTGGAAAAAACCACCCCCAAAAGGGTACATGCTATATGACTGATTCATTTATTATTATAGAAATGAGCATATTAGGGTTTGCCATAAGTTGAGGGGGAATGGGAAGGAGGCAGGAAGGAAATGAACACTGCTGTAAAAGGGTAATAAGAGGGATCCTGGCAGTGATGGAAATGTGCATTCACTGTATCAATGCAATACCCTGGCTTTGATACTGGACTATATATTTGTAAGGTGTTAATACTGGAGGAATCTGTGTAAAGGGCAAATGATGTCACTGTATTATTTCTTACAACTGCATGAAAATATACAATTAACTCAAAAAGTTTAATTTTCAACAAAAAGTAAAGAATGCAGGTAGTTCAGTGGTAGAATTCTCAACTGCCCTGGGGAAGACCTGGGATCAATTCCTGAACTATGCACTCAGAAAAAAAAAAAAAAGTAAACAGATAGTGCTGTGATAATGGGATATTCACATGGAAAAGAATAATGTATGATCCCCCACCACGTAGCACATACAAAAATAAAAAACAACTAAATGATATAACATTTTAAAAAGGAAAGGGTAGCATGATGTCTTAAAAAACAAAACTTTAAAACAGGAACATTGTGTTATCTTATTTTGAAAAGAAATCTGGATTTCTATGGAACAAGTTTTAGCAGCAATTATCTCTGGGTGATGAAAGTGGGGGTGTTTTCATTTTGCTTATTTCATTTCCTATTTTCTTTGCAGTAACTGAATTCTTTGTGTAAAATTTGAAAATTAAAGTTTTCTAATAATGACATTTAAATGGTATTTAAAGATATTAAATGCTACTTAATCATATTTTCTGTTCCCCTTTCCCACCAAGTTTTTCTTTTTAACATGCTATATGGCAGGGGTCACATTTCATTCATTTTCCACGTGAGTATTCCCTTATTGCAGCACCATTTACTGAATTTTTATTTGGTTTTTCATTTGTTTGTTTGCTTATCTGTTTGTTTGGGAAGTCCATCGGACAGGAATAGAGCCCAGGTCCCCTGCATGGCAGGCGAGAATTCTACCACTGAACTACTCTCGCACCACTCCCACCAAGTTTTTATTTTTTAACATTTTTTGATCTGACACATACATGGGCCAGGACATTTTAAAAATCTAAAGATTCCAGAGCAGAGAAGAAGTAGAATTAAAATGTTTGAAAAATGTTAAGTTATTTTTGTGTGTTTTTTCTGTAGTGACATGCACTCTGTCATTTCATGGTTATTATAACATGTGCTAGGGACAAGCAAATTGGTACGGTTATGCTTAAATGGTCCCAATTCACATCTGAACAATATTAGCAGGGAGAATGATCTTTGTGGTGTAACTTTCATAAAATGGTTCCCTCACCCCCCAACACACACACACACACAGACACACACACACACACACACAACACACACACACTCACACCTAGGACTCACCACTGGAAAAATAGATTATGTTGTTTTTCCCTTTTTATATGATGCATTATTCTTATCATTTGCCTGCAGGACCCTAATAAGGAGAAAACTTAATAATTTTGGCATGATAAAGCAGAAACTGTTAATAAGTAGATAGTTCTTTATAGTCAATAGATTTGAATGTATTAGAAAGGTCACGGCATGTTATATGTTGGCAAAATTGTATTACAAGGCCAATCAATTTCTATATGGACTTTTATTAGTGATTAATTAGTACAATTAATGCTGACTGTTCTTGAATACCATGGACACATGAGAAAATAGAGGGGTAGTTTATGGGAGGCAGAAGGACCATTTAATTTATTTGTCAACTAAAGGGGCACTTTAGGTAGAGAAATCTGCATGTCATCAATTTTTTTATGGTACATTTTATAGCTGTGTTTATTGTTATAATAAATAAATATATGATCTCATTAGGACGGCAGTTTTATAACAATAACAAAATAAGTTACTCACACCCATACTCAATGTGTATGTCCCAAAGAGAGCCCCAATAAGAAGGTTTATTAAATCCAATGCACTGGAAGGGCAGGCCTTGTGGGGTATAGGCTGGAGACAGCACAGCATGGTCATCGCAAAAAGCAACATATTGCCTTTTACACAGGAGCTAGCAGTGGTTGCTAAGGTACCCCCTGCCCCCACAGTCCTTCTAATAATAAAGCTATTCAGAAATGTGTGGTTATTTCTAGCATTAAATATGTATTATGAACTACCTTCCAGGTTGCAGATGGATAATTAAGTTTATTATGCCCCACTTTAGACTCATAGAGGCTCATGGGGAGAGAGCTGAGCAGCTTCCAGTACTGTAATTAAAGTTTTCAAAGCTCCACACTTTGGATTAGGAAAGAGGTATGTTTATTCTCAAATGAACAGTTTTCTTGTTATATTCTGCCAGCTTCTCCATTAGAGTATAGCGGGTAGGGTTGGGGGAGTTGGATACAGATTGGATCAATCAGTGGTATGTGTTTATTGAACACTTCCTGTTTTCCCTAGCTCTGAGTTAGAAACTTTACTCATGTTTCCGTGTTGCTGGTAATTCACAGAGATGTCAGTACTATTTGGAGAGACACTGCTTGGTTCAATTTGAATATTGAACTGAATCTCATATCTTATATGGCTCTGTCTCTTTTATTCAATTTATGTGGTTTTAAAAAGTCCAGGGCAGAATGAATTTTAGGTACTGTTAAGAGCATAGGCTCTGGAATTAGGCAACTCTAGGTTCAAATCCCTTGTTAGCTGTATGACATTACTTGTATTAGTCAGGGTTCTCTAGGGAGACAGAATCTATGGGAAAGGATATAATATATATGTATATATACATGCATATATATACACACACACACACACACATGCGTATATATATAAGTATTTTATATGTGCAAATATTTACCTGTAAGTAAATACATGTAAATAAACAATAGATATGAGATTTATTCTAGGAATTGGCTCATGCCACTGTGGGGATTGGCAAGTCCAAATTCCAGAAGGTAAGCTAATGAATTCCTCAGGCATAGCTGGCTGGCTGAAGTAGCAAGAGAAATTTTTTCTGACTGCTTAAATAATCAGTTCTCCCTTTAAGGCCTTCAATTGATTGAATGAGACTTCTCTCATTGCTATAGGCAATCTCCTTTTGTCATGGTTTTAATCAATGGACTAATGATTTACATCTACAAAAGAGCCTCAAAATAACAACCAGGCCAATGCTTCCTTGGCCAAACAACTGGACACCATAACCTGGCCAAATTGACACTGAATCATCACATTACTTAAAATTAATGAAATCTGTTTCCTCATCTGAAATATGGTACCATTCTCCTCTCTGTATAGTGCTTCACAGCTTATAATGTGCTTGGCCACAGTTGATATTACTTGATTCTCAAACAGTGGTGTGGGGAAACCCAAGCTCAGGGAGGGCAGTTAACTACTGGGGAGAGAGGGAGATCTGGGAGTAGAACACATGGCTTCCAGGCTTTGATCCAATGTTCCCTTCTGTTCTCAGCCTTGTTGAGCCTCAGTTAGAGATAACATTGGGTATTGTACTTGAACATTTTATTTTTTGTGGGAGGATAGTATGACTTTATTTTTAAAAACTTTTTATTGTATAGTATAGCATATATACAAAGCAAAAAAAGAAAAAAGCAATAGTTTTCAAAGCACTCTTCAACAAGTACAACAAGTTACAGGACAGATTCCAGAGTTTGTCATGGGTTACCATACAATCCTCTCACATTTTTCCTTCTAGCTGCCCAGAATATAGGAGGCTAGGAGGCTTAATTTTTTTTTATCATCACAATCAACATTTTTTCTTTCTTTTTTTTGTGAAAAATAACATATATATACAAAACAGCAATAAATTTCAAAGGCAGCACCACAATTAGCTGTAGAACATATTTCAGAGTTTGACATGGTTACAATTCCACAATTTTAAGTTTTATTTCTAGCTACTTTAAGATACTGGTGATTAAAAAAAGATATCAATTTAATGATTCAACATTCATATTCATTTGTTAATCCTTTCTTCTCTGTGTAACTCCACCGTCACCTTTGATCTTTCCATCCCTCTCTTTAGGGGTGTTTGGGCTATGGCCATTCTAACATTTTCATGTTGGAAGGGTCTGTAACTAATATGGGGAAGGGAGGTGGAACTATCTGATGTTCTGGAGAGGCTGGACCCTCTAGATTTCAGGACTTTTCTGGTCCAGGGACCCATCTGGAGGTCGTAGGTTTTTGGTAAGTTTTGAGTATTTGTTTTTTAAGGACCCAGTGTTGCTGAGAGTATTAGACTTGTCCATTATAATGCCCCATGAAAAATACTGTGTATTAGGATTTTCCTTTAAAACAATGACAACTCTTCCCTTATAAAGCACAGGTCAAATATTTATTCTTGCAAATGGATCCTGGGTCCTGAAATACTTGTTTGAAGACCATAGTAGAAACGTTTCCTATTTGCCATCCTAATTGTGTTTTATTTGCTCCTCTCCTAAGCACCTCTGTCAGCAATTTTTTAGATGCTGTCATTATCAGTCAGGGAATGTGTTCAATTGCATGTAAGAGAATGGCTCAATCAAATAGATGTGTTATTTATATGTAACAAAAAATCTGGCGTAGGTAATCCAAGGGATGACGTAGCTGGTAGTTACTCCAAAAGGAAACAAGCTTCTTTTAGCTTTCCATACTATTTATACTGGCATGTGGTTCCCAATCTCAACTGACAAATTGGTTCTCTCCCTTCAGCCTCAAGTGAGCCTTCCAGGAACCAAGGAGGCAACTAGGCTAATGGGGCTTGAATATCAGGAAAGTGAGACTTCAAAGAAATTCCGATAGTAGCTTTATTCATTGGGAGCACCAGATCACATGGCCTGTCCAAGCTGAAAGGAAGACTGAAAACGTAGTTTTTATTTAGGCAGTTATTGTACACTGTCAGAGCAGAGCAGTGCTCTGATCTCATACGAAGGACTCAGGGATTAGCAGAATTTCAGAAGCAGGAGTGCTTAGAGAGTGGTTGGTTTTTAGCCTGGAAGTGCGATCACGTGAGTGATTTAGTACCGGTGAGACTGTACTTACTGTCAGACTTTCAGAGGTGTGTTCACTGGGGTGGAATTGCCACTGGTTACTGCAGCAAACTTTCATTGACCTATTAGGATGGGTTTTAAATTGGGTCTGGGGAATTACTGTTTGTTTTGGCAAAAGAAAAATATGTTCATTCTTAGGAGAATAAGGACTTCTTTTTTTTTTTCCTACTCAAAACAAAAACAGAGTCCTCCCTTTTGGAGGAAAGGGAGAATAGACATTAGGACGGCAACTGGCTGTATCTGCCACATTTGCTATAGTCTCATGATGATGAGACTCTGCTTTGAAGAAAGCAAAATCTATGAGGCAGAAAGTATGCATTCATTCATTTACTAATTTATCCACTATATACCTTCATTAAGTACATATAATAGCAGTGTTGGCAATTCAAAAATGAGTAACATCTTGCTTTCAAGGCATTCACAACCAGTGGAAGGAAACAGAAAATAGAAAATAATGTGAAAAGTGCAACGAGGGAGAGAAGCACTGGGTACAGCTTTGGGGATGTGATGGAGGGTCAGTTACCTCCTGTGGGATGGATAAGAGAAGCCTTGCTAGAAGAGGGAATTTCTGGGAGAAGAGTTAGATGATGAGTTTTGTGTAGATGACTTTACATGCTTTGTTAATCAAAGTAGATTGTATGACATTGAACAAAATGGATAACACCAAACTGATAGGGCTGATGTGAGGCTAATGTGAGCTAATAACTGAAACATAATAGGATCAATAACAGTTGATTGAATGAATGAGACTCTGATTATTTTACAGGTTAGGATATTGAGGCTCAGGAGGTATGTAAACTTGCCAGGGTCCCACATCCAGTAAGTCGCCTGATCCCAAAGCCTAATGCTTTGCCCACCAGCCTTGAGTTACAAACCACACATTATGTAGATTCTCATTAGTTAATGAACTGCAGCTTTCTCTCACTGTACCTCCCATCATCTCCCATTTAAGGACTCAGCAGTACAACTTCTCATTTCCAGTCAACTCTGATTGGGCACCTCCGATGTATAACGCACCCAGGCTGGGTCCTGTGCAAGATAGAAAAGTGCATTATGCACAGGGCCCACATATTTATTCTTGCACATCCTTTCTCCCTCTGTTAATTTATGTCTGTTTATAAATAGCTTCCATTAATATATTTATAAAATGATCCTGCATGGATTAGAAGTAGCACATAATACAAACATAGAAATAGAAGCAAAAACCCCAAAGACTCTCTTACACTGGGAATTGAAAGTTATTCCTTCGTGTATTGGCGCAATGGCCATATCTATCAATGGTTTAGCAGAGCTGGTGTGTGGAGATGCTAAGATGCAAAGGAGAGTTGCAAAATTGCTGGGAAATTACTTCCTTAAGAGCTGACAATTTAAAAAGCATCCTTGGAGGTTGATGTCTAATGAAACTGTTACTAAATAACAGCTTCATTTTGAATGAGGGATGCTGCCCATGGAGGGGCCAGCCTGTTGTGAAGTTCCTGAGACCTTGTACCATGAGGTTAAATTTGTGGAAAACTGGCAATGAAAATAAGAAAAAGAGCACTTCATTTGATAGACACTGTGTTAGTTAGATTCAGTTGTCAACTTGGCCAGGTGAACATACCTAATCTTGTTGCTGCGAACATAAGCCAACTGTACGTGAACCTCATCTGTTGCCAATTACATCTGCAGTCAGCTAGGTGGCGTGTCTGCTGCAATGAGTGACGTTTGACTTAATTGGCTGGTGCTTAAATGAGAGAACGCAGTGTAGCACATTCTAAGCAGCTCGGCATTCCTCATCTCAGCACTTGCAGCTCAGCCCAGGCTTTTGGAGATGCAGAAAGAAGTCACCCCGGGGAAAGTTGTTGGAACCCAGGGGCCTGGAAAGAAGACCAGCAGAGACCATCCTGTGCCTTCCACGTAAGAAAGAACCTCAGTGGGAAGTTAGCTGCCTTTCCTCTGAAGAACCAACAAAATAAATCCCCTTTTATTAAAAGCCAATCCGTCTCTGGTGTGTTGCATTCCGGCAGCTAGCAAACTAGAACAGACACGGAAAGACATCACATCAAATATACATTAATGTGTCAACAAAATTCAAGACGTTTCTTTTAACACTACCCTAGAGTCAAGTTATTAACAATTTGCTTACATTATAAAGGTAAAAACCTAGTACATGAAAGGTCACTTTAAAAGTTCTATATTTTAGTTTGAATAAATTGAGGGATTCCTGCAAAACAAAACAAACAAACAAATGAACAAAAACCCCTAAGACTCAAACGATGTGGTAAGGGAGGGAGTTGCCTAATAAAAGAAAACTAAACAAAGTTTTCATTGTGTTCTTCTATCTTTTACAAGTTCTGAACTCTTAAAAACTTGTCATTTAGTCTGTTTGTAAGGATCGTGAAACAATCTAATGTATAAGATCACTACTTCACAGACTTATTAAAAGTTTAGCTGGTGTCAGTGACTGAGAGGTTTCAAACAGAGTTCTCGACAGGTTATCCTGGAAGTTATCCTTACACATTATATAGATATCCCTTTTTAGTTTAAGGTGTATTAGAGAGGCTAGGAGAAAGGGCCTGAAACTGTAGAGCTGTGTTCCAGTAGCCATGTTTTTTGAAGATGATTGGATAATGACATATCTTTTGCAATGTGACTGTGTGATTGTGAAAACCTTGTGCCTGATGTTCCTTTTATCTATGGTATGGACAGATAAGTAAAACATATGGATTAAAAAAAAAAGTTCAGGTGTCCTTTAAAAATAGATAATCCTTTTTTAAGGATATATATATATATATATATATATATATATATATATATATATATATCCTTAAATATATATATATTTATATATATATAAACTGCTGGAAGTGGAAATTTTGAAAGAATGTATTAGAAAGGAGAAGAGAGAGTTTTTCTTCCGAACTTTGACCAGTTAAAGCCACTCAAGGGTAAATAGAGCAAGACGATATAGTTCTTGACCCCATGGTATATTTAAACAATCCCTGAAGACAGATGCTGAAAATGTAACTGGAAATGTAATAGAAGCAACAAAGGAATGACCTGAGCTTTTATGATTGTGCATATGAAGTGAATTAATCTTTCCTATGTTTCAACTGAAGAAAGAGCATGAATTTGCTAAAACCTTAGGGATTGATTAAAGAGAAAGGACTCTAGACATAAGAAACAGTATATGCAAAGAGTCTGTGGTAGGAAAAAACAAGAAACCTAAAAAAAAAAGCAAGACATATGAGGTGGAAGATGAGGAGTGAGGGGGAAATGAGGATGGAAAATGAATTGGTAGGCAGGGGTGTGAGAATTAACTAAGTTAGGATCTATAAAGTCCTTACTACAGTTTCTTGCTAATACTGAATGTTGAATGTATTAGATAGTAAAATTATATATATGTGATTATTATTTTACTGTGGATTAAAAATGTTGATTCTGGTAGGTAAAGATTTTTTCTTCCCACTAAATGTTGTTGTTTAAAGAAGGAACAGTGGAGTGGTTTGAAGCCAAGATGGAGTGTCAGGAAAGGCTTCTTGGGGAGGTATTGTGCTCTGCAGCCTGCTGTAAATTAGCTGGGACTTTCCTGGCAGTAGGTGCTGAGGAGAGACCATTTATCCCCTGGAGGAAGGACCTGTTAAATCACAATATTTTATTCCCTACCTCTTTGGGAAGCAAAGTTTGTTTTGGCCAATTTCATTGGATTATGGCAAGAAGAGATACACAATCCTGAGATACATTTCAGAGCAGTTTCCCAATAGCATTTCATTTTAAAGTTTTTTTCTTCTAAGTTTTGCTGTCGCTTAAAATACATACGTTGTGGAATGAGTTGGCGATGCAGGCTCAGGCACAACAGAAACTTTCAGCAAATGGCTGCTTTATGACTTAACATAGCCCAGAGGATCCAAAAGAGCACGGAAGGACACCCCGTCCTGACCAGTCTCCCAGGAGGTCCAGCTGTTCTGGTCAGGGTCAGTGGATGGCAGCTCCACCTGCCCTACTTCTCAGCGGTGGGCAGAGACACGGTATGTCTAAGGCATGGTATTTATTCAGCTCAGACTGGGGGGCCCTGCCACAAGAGCTCCTGTCCTGACAAGAAGCTGGGGCTGCTTCTACCTGATTTCTGGTTTTAAGGTATGGTCAGGCCTTTTCATTGGACCTAACATCTTTCCTAGGCTGCAGAACAGAGGCACACTGAAACATCTGCACACAACAGAAAAGGTTGTGGGGTGTAGGGCAGGGCTGGGAGATGGCTGCTGGGTGTGTCCCTGGCATCCGCCACCATACAGTTCATATTTTCAGGTCTGTGGGTGAGTGATTACCAAGTACAAGGTCTCTGCAAGGACCAGTATGGTGACTAGAAGAGCTGTTTTTAATTTGGTATATAGGTACTGTGTTTGCTAACTGAAGCATTGAAGCAGCACACTAATAAAACAGCAATAGAAAGTCATCTTTATGTCTGTACTTGGAAAACAGTGAATTGGAGAGATTTAGAAGAAATCTTTTTTGTGAATTAAAAAAGAAAAGCTAAAGAAGTCCATGTTTTTATTAAACTATCTGAAAAATTGTTCTCAGTTTGAAACCATGAGCAGGCCAAAACTGGTTTGGGGGGATGTCCTTTTTTCCTGTAAACTTATCTTCTGAGGTTGTGAAACTGTATGTCATATAATCTGAGCATGCACAGAAAACACTGACTCTTGTCCTTTAAATGAGCTTTGAGACACCAGGAACAAAGATTACCTCTCCTAGAACCAAGATTGTGAAGACAGAGAGACCTCAGAAGCAAATTAAATGTGAGGTCCTTCAATAAGGAAGATCTGGCCTAAAATCCACTTTACTACATATGGATAACTTAATGATTAATTGGTTGGACTGTGACAAGTCAAACCTCCCCACTTCTGTCTCCATCTCTGTGGCAGTTTGAATCTGTGGTGGACCCCAGAAAAGCCATGCCCTTTAATCCTCATTCAATATTGCTGATGGGTGCATTTTGATTGTTTCCATGAAGATGTGACCTACCCAATTGTGGGTGGTAACTTGATTAGATGATTTCCATGGAGGTGTGTCTCCACCCACTGAAGGTGGAGTTACTTACTGGAATCCTTTAAAAGAGGAAACATTTTGGAGAGAGCCCCTTTTTGGTAGAGACATGAGAGAGCCAGCAGATGCCACCATGTTCTCATGTGCCCCTCGGATGAGAGAGAAACGTTGAACGTTGTTGGCCTTTGTGAACCAAGGTATCTTTCCCCAGATGCCTTAAATTGGACATTTCTATAGACTTGTTTTAATTGGGACATTTTCTTGGCCTTAGAACTATAAAGTAGCGACTTATTAAATTCCCCCTTTTAAAAGCCATTCTGGGGCGACTTCCTGGAAGATGGCGGCTTAGTAAGACACGCGGATCTTAGTTTCTTCTCCAGGACACCTACTAGGGGAGTAGAAACGATACAGAAAGCGCCCAAAGCCACAACAGAGATAAAAAAGACAGCGTACCCCATCCTGGAACGGCTGGCTGGCTGAGAGAAGCAGCTCAGGTGAGATCGCCGAGGCGCGCGGGCCTTACCGGGCGGGGTGGCAAGCGGCCGGAGTTACTCCCTTCCCCCTTCCCGGGCCGGCTGGGAGAATTGGAGAGGCGGTCCCCTGAAACAAAGACGGCTGGCGCCCACACCACGCGCAGCCCCCGGACCAACTGAGAGAATTGGATCGGAAATCCCCAGGCCGCGGAGAACGGTGACGGGTGGGGGAGGCCCCTTCCAAACCCGTGACTCCCGGGGAACGTGCACTCTCTCGGGCGGGCCGCTGCCGCTGGCGCCCTCCCGCCACGCTTGTTGCCCAGGGCCGACTAGGAAATTCGGACGGGCTCTTTCCCGGGCTGCGGCGACCAGCAACCCTCCCTGCGTTCGGACCCCGGGCCGGCTCAAGCCGCTAGCGAACCCCCAGGACGGCGAGAGTTTTCCAAAGTTTAAGGTCCCACAGCACCTTTTACTGGTGGGACCCGCAGACAAACGTGTGCCACGAGCGCCACCTACTGGGCAGGATAAGAAAAACAGAACCCAGAGATTTCACAGAAAAATATTACAACCTTGCTGGGTCCAACACCAAGAGAAATCTGAATAAATGCCCAGACGCCAGCAGCAGAAGATAACTGTCCACGCTCAAAAGATTGAGAATATGGCTCAGTCAAAGGAACAAACCAATAGCTCAAATGAGACACAAGAGCTGAGACAACTAATGCTGAATATACGAACAGAAATGGAAAACCTCTTCAAAAATGAAATCGATAAATTGAGGGAGGACATGAAGAGGACATGGGCTGAACATAAAGAAGAAATAGAAAAACTGAAAAAACAAATCGCAGAACTTATGGAAGTGAAGGATAAAGTAGCAAACATAGAAAAAATAATGGATAGCTACAATGATAGATTTAAAGAGACAGAAGATAGAATTAGTGATTTGGAGGATGGAACATCTGAATTCCAAAAAGAAACAGAAACTATAGGGAAAAGAATGGAAAAATTTGAACAGGGTATCAGGGAACTCAAGGACAATATGAACCGCACAAATATACGTGTTGTGGGTGTCCCAGAAGGAGAAGAGAAGGGAAAAGGAGGAGAAAAACTAATGGAAGAAATTATCACTGAAAATTTCCCAACTCTTATGAAAGACCTAAAATTACAGATCCAAGAAGTGCAGCGCACCCCAAAGAGATTAGACCCAAATAGGCGTTCTCCAAGACACTTACTAGTTAGAATGTCAGAGGTCAAAGAGAAAGAGAAGATCTTGAAAGCAGCAAGAGAAAAACAATCCATTACATACAAGGGAAACCCAATAAGACTTTGTGTAGATTTCTCAGCAGAAACCATGGAAGCTAGAAGACAGTGGGATGATATATTTAAAATACTAAAAGAGAAAAACTGCCAACCAAGACTCCTATATCCAGCAAAATTATCCTTCAAAAATGAGGGAGAAATTAAAACATTCTCAGACAAAAAGTCACTGAAAGAATTTGTGACCAAGAGACCAGCTCTGCAAGAAATACTAAAGGGAGCACTAGAGTCAGATACAAAAAGACAGAAGAGAGAGATATGGAAAAGAGTGTAGAAAGAAGGAAAATCAGATATGATATATATAATACAAAAGGCAAAATGGTAGAGGAAAATATTATCCAAACAGTAATAACACTAAATGTCAATGGACTGAATTCCCCAATCAAAAGACATAGATTGGCAGAATGGATTAAAAAACAGGATCCTTCTATATGCTGTCTACAGGAAACACATCTTAGACCCAAAGATAAACATAGGTTGAAAGTGAAAGGTTGGGAAAAGATATTTCATGCAAATAACAACCAGAAAAGAGCAGGAGTAGCTATACTAATATCCAACAAATTAGACTTCAAATGTAAAACAGTTAAAAGAGACAAAGAAGGACACTATATACTAATAAAAGGAACAATTAAACAAGAAGACATAACAATCATAAATATTTACGCACCGAATCAGAATGCCCCAAAATACGTGAGGAATATACTGCAAACACTGAAAAGGGAAATGGACTCATATACCATAATAGTTGGAGACTTCAATTCACCACTCTCATCAATGGACAGAACATCTAGACAGAGGATCAACAAAGAAATAGAGAATCTGAATATTACTATAAATGAACTAGACTTAATAGACATTTATAGGACATTACATCCCACAACAACAGGATACACCTTTTTCTCAAGTGCTCATGGATCATTCTCAAAGATAGACCATATGCTGGGTCACAAAGCAAGTCTTAACAAATTTAAAAAGATTGAAATCTTACACAACACTTTCTCGGACCATAAAGGAATGATGTTGGAAATCAATAATAGGCAGAGTGCCAGAAAATTCACAAATGCGTGGAGGCTCAGCAACACACTCCTAAACAACGACTGGGTCAAAGAAGAAATTGCAAGAGAAATTAGCAAATACCTCGAGGCAAATGAAAATGAAAACACAACATATCAAAACTTATGGGACGCAGCAAAGGCAGTGCTAAGAGGGAAATTTATTGCTCTAAATGCCTATATCAGAAAAGAAGAAAAGGCAAAAATTCAGGAATTAACTATCCATTTGGAAGAACTGGAGAAAGAACAGCAAGCTAACCCCAAAGCAAGCAAAAGGAAAGAAATAACAAAGATTAGAGCACAAATAAATGAAATTGAAAACATGAAAACAATAGAGAAAATCAATAAGGCCAGAAGTTGGTTCTATGAGAAAATCAATAAGATTGATGGGCCCTTAGCAAGATTGACAAAAAGAAGAAGAGAGAGGATGCAAATAAATAAGATCAGAAATGGAAGAGGAGACATAACTACTGACCTCACAGAAATAAAGGAGGTAATAACAGGATACTATGAACAACTTTACGCTAATAAATACAACAATTTAGATGAAATGGACGGGTTCCTGGAAAGACATGAACAACCAACTTTGACTCAAGAAGACATAGATGACCTCAACAAACCAATCACAAGTAAAGAAATTGAATTAGTCATTCAAAAGCTTCCTAAAAAGAAAAGTCCAGGACCAGATGGCTTCACATGTGAATTCTACCAAACGTTCCAGAAAGAATTAGTACCAATTCTCTTCAAACTCTTCAAAAAAATCGAAGTGGAGGGAAAACTACCTAATTCATTCTATGAAGCCAACATCACCCTCATACCAAAACCAGGCAAAGATATCACAAAAAAAGAAAACTACAGACCAATCTCTCTAATGAATACAGATGCAAAAATCCTCAATAAAATTCTAGCAAATCGTATCCAACAACACATTAAAAGAATTATACATCATGACCAAGTAGGATTCATCCCAGGTATGCAAGGATGGTTCAACATAAGAAAATCAATTAATGTAATACACCATATCAACAAATCAAAGCAGAAAAATCACATGATCATCTCAATTGATGCAGAGAAGGCATTCGACAAGATTCAACATCCTTTCCTGTTGAAAACACTTCAAAAGATAGGAATACAAGGGAACTTCCTTAAAATGATAGAGGGAATATATGAAAAACCCACAGCTAATATCATCCTCAATGGGGAAAAATTGAAAACTTTCCCCCTAAGATCAGGAACAAGACAAGGATGTCCACTATCACCACTATTATTCAACATTGTGTTGGAGGTTCTAGCCAGAGCAATTAGACAAGAAAAAGAAATACAAGGCATCAAAATTGGAAAGGAAGAAGTAAAACTATCACTGTTTGCAGACGATATGATACTATACGTCGAAAACCCGGAAAAATCCACAACAAAACTACTAGAGCTAATAAATGAGTACAGCAAAGTAGCAGGTTACAAGATCAACATTCAAAAATCTGTAGCATTTCTATACACTAGTAATGAACAAGCTGAGGGGGAAATCAAGAAACGAATCCCATTTACAATTGCAACTAAAAGAATAAAATACCTAGGAATAAATTTAACTAAAGAGACAAAAAACCTATATAAAGAAAACTACAAAAAACTGCTAAAAGAAATCACAGAAGACCTAAACAGATGGAAGGGCATACCGTGTTCATGGATTGGAAGAATAAATATAGTTAAGATGTCAATCCTACCTAAATTGATTTACAGATTCAATGCAATACCAATCAAAATCCCAACAACTTATTTTTCAGAAATAGAAAAACCAATAAGCAAATTTATCTGGAAGGGCAGGGTGCCCCGAATTGCTAAAAACATCTTGAGGAAAAAAAACGAAGCTGGAGGTCTCGCACTGCCTGACTTTAAGGCATATTACGAAGCCACAGTGGTCAAAACAGCATGGTATTGGCATAAAGATAGATATATCGACCAATGGAATCGAATAGAGTGCTCAGATATAGACCCTCTCATCTATGGACATTTGATCTTTGATAAGGCAGTCAAGCCAACTCACCTGGGACAGAGCAGTCTCTTCAATAAATGGTGCCTAGAGAACTGGATATCCATATGCAAAAGAATGAAAGAAGACCCATCTCTCACACCCTATACAAAAGTTAACTCAAAATGGATCAAAGATCTAAACATTAGGTCTAAGACCATAAAACAGTTAGAGGAAAATGTTGGGAGATATCTTATGGATCTTACAACTGGAGGCGGTTTTATGGACCTTAAACCTAAAGCAAGAGCACTGAAGAAGGAAATAAATAAATGGGAACTCCTCAAAATTAAACACTTTTGTGCATCAAAGAACTTCATCAAGAAAGTAGAAAGACAGCCTTCACAATGGGAGACAATATTTGGAAATGATATATCAGATAAAGGTCTAGTATCCAGAATTTATAAAGAGATTGTTCATCTCAACAACAAAAAGACAGCCAATCCAATTACAAAATGGGAAAAAGACTTGAACAGACACCTCTCAGAAGAGGAAATACGGATGGCCAAGAGGCACATGAAGAGATGCTCAATGTCCCTGGCCATTAGAGAAATGCAAATCAAAACCACAATGAGATATCATCTCACACCCACCAGAATGGCCATTATCAACAAAACAGAAAATGACAAGTGCTGGAGAGGATGCGGAGAAAGAGGCACACTTATCCACTGTTGGTGGGAATGTCAAAGGGTGCAACCACTGTGGAAGGCAGTTTGGCGGTTCCTCAAAAAGCTGAATATAGAATTGCCATACGACCCAGCAATACCATTGCTAGGTATCTACTCAAAGGACTTAAGGGCAAAGACACAAACGGACATTTGCACACCAATGTTTATAGCAGCATTATTTACAATTGCAAAGAGATGGAAACAGCCAAAATCTCCATCAACAGAAGAGTGGCTAAACAAACTGTGGTATATACATACGATGGAATATTATGCAGCTTTAAGACAAGATAAACTTATGAACCATGTAATAACATGGATGGACCTAGAGAATATTATGCTGAGTGAATCCAGCCAAAAACTAAAGGACAAATACTGTATGGTCCCACTGATGTGAACGGACATTCGAGAATAAACTTGAAATATGTCATTGGTAACAGAGTTCAGCAGGAGTTAGAAACAGGGTAAGACAATGGGTAATTGAAGCCGAAGGGATACAGACTGTGTAACAGGACTAGATACAAAAACTCAAAAATGGACAGCACGATAATACCTAATTGTAAAGTAATCATGTTAAAACACTGAATGAAGCTGCATCTGAGCTATAGGTTTTTGTTTTGTTTTGTTTTGTTTTGTTTTGATTTTACTATTATTACTTTTATTTTTTTCTCTATATTAACATTCTATATCTTTTTCGGTTATGTTGCTAGTTCTTCTAAACCAATGCAAATGTACTAAGAAATGATGATCATGCATCTATGTGATGATGTTAAGAATTAATGATTGCATGTGTAGAATGGTATGATCTCTAAATGTTGGGTTAATTTCTTTTTTTCCGTTAATTAAAAAAAAAAAAAAAAAGAGAAGGGATAATTGGAGATGAAGGGATACAGACTGTACAACGGGACTGGATATAAAAACTCAGAAATGGACAGCACAATACTACCCAATTGTAATGCAATTATGTTAAAACACTGAATGAAGCTGCATGTGAGGTATAGGTTTTTTGTTTTTGTTTTTTTTGTTTTTTTTTCTTTCTATTATTGTTTTAATTCTTATTCTGTTGTCTTTTTATTTCTTTTTCTAAATTGATGCAAATGTACTAAGAAATGATGAATATGCAACTATGTGATGTTATTAAGAATTACTGATTGTACATGTAGATTGGAATGATTTCTAATTGTTTTGTTAATTCTTTTTTTAATTAATAAAAAAAAAAAAAAAAAAAAAAGCCATTCTGTTTTTGGTATATTGCATTCCGGCAGCTAGCAAACTAAAACAACCTCTCACCTCCCATTCCCATAAAAATCTCTCACAACTGTCAGATTGGGGAGACAGATTTGAACCTTGCCTCGGGTCTCCTTGCTGGTTCAGCTCTCAATAAAAACGTTTCTTCTCCAAAAATCTCAGTGTCATTGTATTGGTCTCTGTGTGTGCATCAGGCAGTGAAACCTTACTCAGTAACAAGCTCATAAAACTTAAACCTGGTTCTGACCCCTATTTAAATTTTAACACATTAGTAGGAGAATTGCGGGAGACATTCACTTCAGCTCTAACTGCACCATCCTGAAGTTTGGCTTGCAATTTTCATGCGAGTACCAGACTGTATTGCAGCAAATCCATCACTATTTTGAACTGGGAGAGGAAGGCTGAATCATAGACGTGTACCCATTGGAGGCAACATCATTGTGAGGCTCTCACCTGAAAATGGCAGAGGGAAGGGAGACTCTCCAGTTGATGTGTGGTGTTGGAAACCAGGGGGTAACCCTAGATCCTTGTCAGACCCCCACATTCTAATGGCCATCTAGCCACCATGAGAACCACTGCTGAACAGCCTCTTGTTGATATTCATCATCTATCATTTTCCAAAAGGAGAACAGTTCTTGTTCCATATTTGTATTGCTCTGTATCTTCACATCACTGCACACAGGCATACCCTTGGAGCATGTATACAGGGTGCTTTGTAAATACACATTGCAGCACAGTGCCTGGAATCCTACCAGCAATTACACAAAGCCTCTTCTTTCTCTATTTGAATTCTACTTGATTTCCACATGACACCTCCTCTACATAGATGCCCGTGACCACAGTAATCATTTCTATCTCATTTGCTACAGAACCAAACAAGAGAAACATTTTTCTGGCATACCTTAAATTGTCTTACATTTCATTTGTGTCAGGACAAATCCTGGAATAGAACATTGAAAGCTGGGGGAGAGATCATTTGGGTGGAGAGAATTCATGAGAGTTTCTCTTAAGGAGGTCTCTATATTAGATGGAACGTTGTGGTAAGTTCCTTGGGAAACTGTGTAACCAAACAAAAAAAAAAAGATTTCAATAAACTAAGAAACATGAGACGGAATTAGTTTTATTTTGAAAATAAAAAATAAGTGGTGGAAGTAAAAAAAAAGAGGGAGAGAAAGATGGTAGGGGAGGTAGAGGAGAACAAGAGAAGCGGGAAAGGCAGGAAGATGATAGAAAACGATGCCATGTGCTATGGACTTTCCCTATGATGAGCTTAAGTAATGTTTCTAAACATTTAAAGGCTTGGCATATGGATTTGTGTATGTGTGTGAAAAACACTAAGGCATTGAATATCATATCCTAGTTGAAAAGGGGGAAACTAGAAACATTGTGTGGGGATGTTGAGATGGAGACTGAGGGGATAAAAGCCTCCAAATTTCAGAAATCATGGGTGAGCCTGTGGACTCTCAAGAGCTACATCACTGGAATTCAAACACTGTCTCCTGGCTCTCTACTGGGCATCTGGGCCACAGAAACACAGTTTGTAGCACCATAGGACACAAGATAAAGCTCTGCGTCCCAGACCATTAGTCCACTGGGCAGTCAGAAGCAAAGGCTGTCATTGTCTGCTGGGCTGGGAGAAGAGCCTTCTAAGAGGAGGTGTGTCTTGACCAGGGCCATAGGGAAAGAGTCCAGGACAGGGAAAAGTAAGGAGGATTTTTCTTTCCCCCATGTAGATGGGGAAGAATGAGCACAGCAACTCTGGAGGGAGGATTAAATTCTATACATTCAGAGGATGATTACTCAGGAATCTTTCCTTGACAAGTGACAGAAAATCAAAGAAGATTGGATTAAACCCAAAAAGAAAATCAAGAATTCATTGGCTCAAATCCTTGAAAAGTTGAGGTGGTAGTTCTGGCTTCAGACATGGGTGGAAAAAGTCCTTAGATATCTTCTTCCTCTGTCTTATGGCCCTACTTTCCTCTGTGTTGACTTCATTCTCAAGTGGGCTCATTTTCTCTCATTTTCTTTTACAAGAAAGAAAATGACTGTGTGAATGTGAAAACCTTGTGTATGATGCTTTTATCCAGTGTACAGACAGATGAGTAAAAAAATATATGGCTAATAAATAAATAAAGTGTGGATAAGGGATAAAATAAATTGGATAGATTAAAATACTAGTGGTCAACGAGAGGGAGGGGTAAGGGGTATGGGTTGTATGAGTGCTTTCTTTTTTCTTTTCATTACTTTTTCTGGAGTGATGCAAATGTTCTAAAAAATTATCATGGGGATGAATACACAACTATGTGATGATACTGTGAGCTATTGATTGATGGACTGTATGTGTGTGAATATTTGTCAATAAATATATATATTTTATACATATATAAAATATGTATATTCATTTTATTATATATTATATATATATTTGTCAATAAATATATATATATAAAGGCAATGTTTTCTCCTCTTGAAGACCAGCTACTGGTGATCCTCAGCTCCTCTGCCACATGGAGTCTGCTGGTCCTTCTCTTCTGGGTTTCATTGCTTTCAGCTTCTGGCTTTTCTCTCTCAGCTTCTCTGTTTTTGTTTTTGTTGTTTCTTCTCTCTTTTTTAGGTTCTCTGGCTCTTTTCCTTTGTATTCTCTCTGTCTTTTATCCTCTTATGAGGGACTCCAATAAGAGGATTAAGACCCACCCTGAATGAGGTGGGTCGCATCTCAAGATCCTACCCATCCAAAGAGTCTACTTGCAATGGGTCCACGCCCACAGGAGGGCATTGACTGTAAGAATGTGATCTTTTCTGGGATACATACAGCTTCAAACATGGCTCAGCCGATGTTGGTAGAACCTGTTAGGAACCCATCTGAAGAAAGGAGAATTCTAGTTTGTAGAATCCCAACTCCATAAAGCAGAGTAAAGATGGTTCATTTGGAGATGAGTGAGGGCTTAAAATAAACTTAATTGTGGCTTGTTAATTATGTTTGTATTTAAAATTTGAAAGGAATCAATCACTTCAAGCTCAGAGAAAGGTATAAGGAATTAATAGCGGGGTGGGGGCGCCGGGATAGGGGAAAGAGAGAGACTATATTAAGGTGAAGGCAAAAGTTATGTTTCAGAACAATTTTAGTCTTCTCTTACTCCAGTTAAGGAAAACATGTATGTATGTTTGTGTGTGGGTGTGTCTGTTTGTGTGTGTGTCTAGGATCTTATCTCTCCCAATAATTAATACTTGAGTTTAATCAGAGAGTTCAACTCATATTTACATTAAATTCTTATATCCTTGATTTTTAGAAAATCACTTTTATTAAGTGTAATGTTCTATAATATAGCAAATCATCATAAGAGAATATATAATATCCAACATAAACATAAAACATAAAATTATAAAGTAATGGGTGCTTATTAAGAAATCCTTATATAACTTTTCCTTTTTCTAAAATATATTGTCAGTTATTATAAAGCAGTATATTGGGACCCAAAGCAATAAACCATTCAATTTGTCTTTGCGAGAATGAAAGAGAAGAGCCTTGAAATTTCTAAGTTATTACATTTTTGCTTTTAGAGTGTGGGGTTATAAAAAAATCTTGGTAATTGCAAAACATTTTTGTGTGAAGAGTGGTTCCATTCTCTCTGTACAGGGAATGAAGAGAAACAGATGTGTCTTGCTTGAGTTAGTTATTATATATCACTAATATCTTTGGGTTCAAGTTCAAGGTAGAAAAGGATCATTCTGGAAGGAAGTTAAGGAAGATGAATGGAAAGGAAGCAAAGAATGAGGAAAAGCTAGGTGCTGAGAACCAACTGCAAAATGACAGGAGCAGTTTTGCATTTCACTCAAGTTGTTATGTTGACATAGTTGCACCAGTTATTGCCAAATAACTAGGAGGGACAGCCATCAAAATTGTCTGAATGTAGAAGCAAAGAAAATGATACTTAGTGGATTGAAAAATTCTGCTAGAACCTTTGGTGCATATGTATATTTTAAAAAATTTGGCATCTCAAGAAAATTCTTTGCCTGATGATCAAGTTCAAGAGATCCTGAAAAGAAACAACAGAGAGGAAAACAACCTTCTCTATGAGAGGAACTCAGCCTTAAAACTACAGATACTTCTTTCAGGTTAAATAACATATTCTTAATTCTGGAAATAGTGACATTCTAGAAAGAGCAATGTGGTTAAGCCAAGGAGTGGCTGTTCTAAAATTCTAGATGGAAGATGGGAAATAGACTCCAATTTTGTGTTTGCCATTCTTGAGCCATCAGAAAAATTGGCAGATTAAAAAAAAAGTGAGGCCTTTACATTTATTTCCATCTTTATTTTGGTGAGGTTCTCAGGTGTGCCCTAAATGTTTGCTTTGCAGGGAAAACACTTTTTCACACAAAAAGTCAGCATTCCCACTTTTCTGCCCAGGTAAGATTCCTTGAGAAAGGATGAATAGAACCACCTGAAGGGGCTAGAAACAAAGTCAACTGCTGCTGTTGTGATTTGGCGCTTGTCTGCATCATAGTTAGTTATTTGGATCCAGCATTCAGTAGGTAGCTACTTTATACAACAACCTCATTGTTTATGGGTACCCATAATCATTCTTGGTAGACCTGGGCCCTGACATTCCACTTCATATGGGAGCTCATGTACACAACCATGCCCTCAAGATGCTCACTGGGAGGAGACAGATACACAAACTATTTTCAGAATAGAGTTATAATAAAGCTCTACCCAGATTATGATGGGAACACGGTAGAAGGCTGAGAATGGGAGAAGATTCTTGAAGATATATGGCTTGAGTTTTAAAATATGAATAGGGGCTTGTGAGGTAGATAAAGGAGGGGGCAATTATATCATCAACAGCTGAAATGTGTTATGATTATTGTGTGCCAAGCACCTGCCATGTGTTTGTCAGCATGATCACATTTAATAACTTCAACGTCCAACCTTGGTATGAGTTAGACACTACTGTGCTCTCTATTTTCTGGATAAAGAAATGGTAAGTGGAGGATGCAACATTCAAATCCAGGTGCCTCAGTCCAGAGCATCTTTTCCTCACTTCCCCAGGCTCTGCCCTCCATACAGTAATCAAGGGGATGCTTGCTAGACAAAGGGAACAGGAGGGAGATATGAGAAAGCAGAGTCATGCAAGAGAATGAAACGTTGGCCCGTGAGCCCATTTTATGGAGGAGTTACTAAAGTAAACAAAACATGCATGGTCCCTGCACTCCTGGGACTTTTAGCCTAGCTGGGGAGATAGAAGTAACTAATTACTCAGAGCATTGAAGGTACATTCACACCTGTTATGTGTATTATGAAGGGGAATTCAGAGCATTATAAGAACTTGTAAAGAGAAGATTTCACCTGGGCTGACATGCCAGGAAGGCTTATAATGAAGTCAAGAAGTAGAGGACATTTCAGTTGAGCCAGATGAGGAAACTGTGATCCAGATTGAACAGAAGAAAAGCTTTTGCTGTGAGGTCTCATCCCTTGCAGCTGATGGTGCAAATCATGCACAAGAAAGGCAGGCATATCAACAGGGGCTCATCTGCCACAAATCCCAGTGCCAACTGCTTAGATTTTCCTTCTTGTGAACAGCTGTTGTCAGGGACTTGTATCTTTAGGATAAGACATTGACTAATATATTTGTTTTTGGGTTATAGCAGCAGTGTTTTCTGCTCTACTCACCCCTAAACTGACTGATGGGGAAACCTTAATATCTTGAGAACATCTCTTCAAAATGGATATCTAGGAAAATTCATACTTCATGATTTGAATATGGGAATTCACCTGTTATTAAGGTTACTAGAAGTTTTTCATAATTAGCCCTTCATTTTGTTCATAGGAAATGAGGAAATTTCATAGGAAATGAGGATTAGTTTAGTACAAATCCCATCTGTGTGGCACAATAAATAAAATTTTGTCTAAAATAAAAATTACAGAAAGAGAATTAAATGTTTTTCAGTGTTTGAAATTTGTTTTACAAATATATTGGATTTTAGACACGCACAATAACTCAGAAAAGACAGTTTCCTCTAGAAGAGTTCTTCTTCAAAATTACCAAGGAAAATGAATTTAGTAACCTGCTTTGCCTAATTAGTTTGTAATTCTGCACTAGTGTTGCTGATGTGTTTCAAGGGAATGAATACCCTCTCTTATGCATACAGAGGACAAAAACACTTCTGATGACATGATTATGTTTTGTTTTTCTCTCAGTGTGTGACATATCGGGTGCTAATTGGATTTATTTATCTCTCTGTTTTCCAAAGACATACTCTGGAATATTACATTTACTACATCCAATGTTTATCATGATATTGTTAGCGATACTAATCTAAAGGACTGCGTTTCAGGAAAGAAACACGTTGACTATAAAATAAAGTTAAATTTGCCATATAAAATGAAGTACCACATGCACAAAAATGAGCAGAACTTCTCTTAGGGAGATATAGGCATTTCAATTCAATATGAAAATCTAAACTTATGCTAGTTATTAAGTGTATTTCAGAGAGTTATGCTATCCCCCAAATAAGGGGAATCTTTGGGTTTCCAGAATATTCACTTCAGGCTTCCCTCTAATATTAAGTTACCTTGTATTGTAGAAACTAATCTTCCCTTCGCTTTGCAGGAATTGTGGCTGATTACTCTTGTTTAAGGCATTAGGAATCAGGCTGTATGTCAATGGGTTCTCATCTCCAGGAGAAGCCCCATAAATCTATGAACACTGTTTTATTCATAGGGCTTTCTGGTGAGAAGGTCATTGTATTAGTTACGGTTCTCTAGAGAAACAGAATCAACAGGAAATATCCTTAAGTATAAAATTTATAAAAGTGTCTCATATAACTGTGGGAACATAGAGTCTAAAATCCACAGGGCAGGCTGTGAAGCTGATGACTCCGATGGAGGGTCTGGACGAACTCCACAGGAGAAGCTCTCCGGCCAAAGCAGGAAGAGAGATTGTCTTTTCTGAATCCTCCTTAAAGGGCCTCAAGTGATTAGATTAAGCATCACAATAATGATTAAGCATCATTAGATTGCAGAAGACACTCCCCTTGGCTGATTACAAATGGAATCAGCTATGGATGCATCCAACATGATCATGATTTAATTCTATGAAATATCCTCATAGCAACAGACAGGCCAGCACTTGCCCAACCAGACAAACAGGTACCACCACCTGGCCAAGTTGACACATGAACCTGACCATGACAGTCTATCCCTTGTCAACTTGGCAGTTATACTCATCACCTTATACCATACCTAGTTCCTAAATAAAAAACAATAAAAGACACATTTTTTCCCCTCACCTAATAATACTCAACTGTCCTGCATATAACTGGAAACACCTTAAATCTCCCAAGAATAGGTGCAAATCTTTGGGTAATATTCATTCTTCAACTTGATATCTTACAACTTAAGTAGTATAACATGAACAAAACAGTATTGCAGTCCTGGTTTCTGTAACTGATCAAGTGGTCGTAGTTCATATTATCACTACCTTCTTCCGCTACCCATTCCATGTTCCCTTTACCCTTAGCAAGCACTTCAGTTGGCCATGGTTCTTTGCTTGATGGGGTGACCCAAACCTTCATTCCTGAAGTTTCAGAGCCATTGGTATCCTACCTGGATTGGATTGTTGCAGTTTTCCATTGATTTTAATCACAGGGCATGGTAGTATTAAAAGAAGCCCTAGGGGATCTCCTATATTCCAGGAAAACTCCTCTTTGCCTCCATTGTGTAGTTGCAGTCCTATTTCCCTCTGATAGTCAGGGTCAGTCACCCCAGCCAGTGCTGTAATCCCCTTTTTGGCTTGTTGATCTAGGGGTATGAGTAGCCCAAAGTGACCAGGTGGCAGTCTTAGATTCCAGTTCAATGGAATCATTACTGTTTCTCCTGGTGGAAGGACTCTCCCATTTGGAACTAAAACCTGTAGACCAGCAGAACTCAGGATCACAGGGACAGGAAGCAAAAATTTTCCTAGTGGATCACTAGGGGTAATAGTGAGTGATGCCACTCCTATTTCCACCTGTTGGTTCCTGGACCCATGGATCCTGGCTATGGGAGAAACAGCACCATATAATGAACACTGATTCAGAGCATACACAGCTTCCTGGAGAACATTACCCTAGCCCTTCAAGGTATTGCCACCTAGTTGGCAATGTAATTGGGTTTTCAAAAGGCCATTCCATTTTTCTATCAATCCAGCAGCTTCTGGATGATGGGGAACATGGTAAGACCAGAGAATTCCATGAGCATGTGTCTACTCCCACACTTCATTTGCTGTGAAGTGTATTCCTTGATCAGAAGCAATGATGTGTGGAATACCATGACGATGGATAAGGCATTCTGTAAGCCCACAGATGGTAATTTTGGCAGAAATATTGTGTGCAGGGAAAGCAAACCCATATCCAGAGTATGTGTCTATTCCAGTTAGAACAAATCGCTTTCCCTTTCTTGAAGGGATTGGTCCAATGTAATCAATCTGCCACCATGTAGCTGGCTGGTCACCTCAGGGAATGGTGCCATATCAGGGCCTGAGTGTGGGTCTCTGCTGCTGGCAGATTAGGCACTCAGCAGTGGCTGTAGTCAGGTCAGCCTTGGTGAGTGGAAGTCCATGTTGCTGAGCCCATGCATAACCTCCATCCTTACCACTATGACCACTTTGTTCATGAGCCCATTGGGCAATGACAGGAGTTGCTGGGGAAAGAGGCTGACTGGTATCCATAGAATGGGTCATCTTATCTACTTGATTATTGAAACCTTCCTCTGCTGAAGTCACCCTCTGGTGCACATTCACATGGGACACAAATATGTTCATGTTTTTAGCCCACTCAGAAAGGTCTATCCACATACTTCTTCCCCAGACCTCTTTGTCACCAATTTTCCAATTATGGTCTTTCCAAGTTCCTGACCATCCAGCCAAACCATTAGCAACAGCCCATGAATCAGTAAACAAATGCACTTCTGGCCAGTTCTCCTTCCAAGCAAAATGAACAATCAGGTGCACTGCTTGAAGTTCTGCCCACTGAGAGAATTTCCCCTCACCAATGTCCTTCAGGGACATCCCAGAAAGGGGTGGTAGTGCTGCAGCTGTCCAATTTTTGTTAGTACCTACATATTGTGCTGAACCATCTGTAAACCAGGCCCGAGTTTTCTCCTCCTCAGTCAGTTCACTGTAAGGAACTCCCCAAGAGGCCATAGCTCTGGTCTGGGAAAGAGAAGGTAATGTGGTAGGAGTAGAGACCATGGGCATTTGGGCCACTTCCTCATGTAACTTACTTGCACCTTCAGGACTTGCTCTGGCCCTATCTCATATATACCATTTCCATTTTATGATGGAGTACTGCTGTACATGCCCAACTTTATGGCTTGGTGGGCCAGACAACACCCAGCTCATGATGGGTAACTCAGGTCTTATGATAATTTGGTGGCCCATGGTTAAGCATTCAGTCTCTATGAAGGCCCAGTAGCAGGCCAGAAGCTGTTTCTCAAAAGAAGAATAGCTATGTGCAGCAGATGGTAAGGTTTTGCTCCAAAATCCTAAGGGTCTGCATTGTGATTCTCTATAGGGGCCTGCCAAAGGCTCCAAACAACATCTCTATTTGCCATTGAAACTTACTATTGGATCTGCTGAATCATATGGTCCAAGTGGCAGAGCAGCTTGTACAGCAGCTGGACCTGTTGCAGAGCCTCCTCTTGTTCAGGTCCTCACTCAAAATTAGAAGCTTTTCTGGTCACTCGATAAATGGGCCAGAGTAGCACACCCAAATGAGGAATATGTTGTTGCCAAAATCCAAAGATATCAACTAGGTGTTGCGCCTATTTTTTGGTCATAGGAGGGGCCAGATGCAGCAACTTATCCTTCACCTTAGAAGGGATATCTCAACATGCCCCACTCCACTGGACACTAAGAAATTTTACTGAGGTGGAAGGCCACTGTATTTTTGTTGGATTTATCTCCCATCCTCTGACATGCAAATGCCTTACCAATAAGACTAGAGTAGCTGCTAATTCTTGCCCACTATGTCCAATCAACATGATATCATCAATATAATGGACGAGTGTGATATCTTGTGAGAGGAAGAAACGATCAAGGTCCCTGCGGACGAGATTATGACACAGGGTTGGAGAGTTGATATACCCTTGAGGTAGAACAGTGAAAGTATATTGCTGACCTTGCCAGCTGAAAGCAAACTGTTTCTGGTGGTCCTTACTGACAACTATTGAGAAAAAAGCATTTGCCAGATCAATAGCTGCATACCAAGTACCAGGGGCTATATTGATTTGCTCAAGCAATGATACCAGATTTGGAACAGCAGCTGCAATTGGGGTTACCACCTGGATGAGCTCATGATAATCCACTGTCATCCTCCAAGACTCATCTGTTTTCTGCACAGGCCAAATGGAAGAGTTGAATGGGGATGTGGTGGTAATCTTCAAGTCTTTAAGAGTGGCAATAATCTCTGCAATCCCTCTGGGAATCTGGTATTGCTTCTGATCTACTATTTTGCTAGGTAGGGGCAGTTCTAGTGGCTTCCACTTAGCCTTTCCCACTACAACAGCCCTCACTCCACCAGTTAGAGAGCCAATGTGGGGATTCTGCCAGTTGCTCAATATGTCTATGCCAATTATGCATTCTGGAACTGGGGAAATAACAGAATGAGTCCAAGGGCCGACTGGACCCACTGTGAGACAAACCTGAGCTAAAACTCCATCGATCACCTGACCTCCATAAACCCCCACTCTCACTGGTGGACCAGAGTGATGTTTTAGGTCCCATGGAATTACTGTCACTTCTGAATCAGTGTCTAATAATCCCTGAAATATCTGATCATTTCCTTTGCCCCAATGCACAGTTACCCTGGCAAAAGGTCATTGTTCTCCTTGGGGAAGGCTTGGAGGAAGATTAACAGTATAAATTTGTGGCAGTGTAACAAGGTTCTCCCCCAAAGGGACCTGGCCTCCCCTTCATTCAAGGAGCTCTGGGTCTGTAAACTGTCTCAAGTCTGGAAATTGATTAAGGGGCCATGACTCTGTGTTTTTGTAATTCAAGTTAGACTTCTATTCACTTGACTAGAACTCTTTTGTTTATACAGCTCAACAAGAATTTAGTAGACTGCCCATCTATTGTACTTCTAGGTACCCCATGATTTACTAGCCAACACCACAAATCTCTGCAAGTCAGATTATTTTGACTCCTGCTTTGAGTTTGCTGTCTATTATAATAGCACATCCACCCTGTCTTTGGTGATTAAGTGCTGCCACTTGGCTTCTGCCAACTTGGGGTCCCATCATCCCCATTATGCTTAAGGATTCAGGTCAGTTACAGCAGTTCCCACAGTAATATGTGGCCTACAGAGAAGTGCTACTACAGAGTTCTTCAGATATGATGGTGCTCATCTCACAAATTTATTTCTCACTGTTCTAGTAAAAGGTGCATTCTCCGGGCATTCCTGGGGTGTAAGAGCAGGCTTTGCATGATAAATCCACTCTAACATTTCAGTCTCTCTAAGCCTCTGGATCCCCTCATCTACATTATACCAGGGCAGTTCTGGCATTTCAACCTCAGGTAATGTCGGCCACCTTTTGATCCATGTTTTAGCCAACCATCCAAACAAACTGCTGATGCCTTTTCTAAACCCTTGGACTATAATACTGAATGCAGAGTGTCTGCTTAGTGGGCCCATATCAAAAAATTCAGCCTGATCCAGCATGATATCCCTCCCACCATTATCCCACACCCTTAAAATCCATTGCCACACATATTCCCCTGATTTGTGCCTATATACATTGGAAAACTCACACAGTTCTTTTGTAGTATAAAGTACCTCCTTGTGTGTGATACTTTGTACCTCACCTTTAGGGGCCTGTTGGGACTTTAGTCTAGTTATAGGTCTGGAAGAAATGAGAGGTTTTAGGGGTGGGTCGTGAAAGTAATTAGAAATATTTTCCAAGCCATTTGCTTCAGGGCCTTCATTTGCAGTTTCATCTGGTGAAACAGGATTAATCACTCTAGAGTAATCCCTTCAGGTGGAGGTTGGGTGGCCAACTCCTCAAGGCAGGCTGGAGGTGGGGCAGCTATATCCTCATGGCAGACTATTCCAGGGTTATCTAAAGAAGACTCAGGGTGACCTAGAGTTTCAACCTTACCCCCATCATCATTATCAATCCATATGTCACCATCCCATTTTTCAGGGCCCCACTCCTTTCCAATCAATGCCATCACTTTAACAGCAGACTGCATGTAAGATTGAGAGTTTAGTTTACACTGTAAAATTGCTACTCTAACAATGAGATTATGAGTCTGATTTTTGGAAATCTCAAGTCTATGGCTACATGAAATAAAATTTTCCTTTAGGACACTCATAGAAGCATTTACATCTGTCAGACAGAGTGTAAGCTTCTCATTTGAAGCCTTTAGCCCATCTCTCTCACTCACTAATGTATACAGTGTATCTAAGAACAACCAGCCAACATCTCTTACTTCTTATTTCCACAAAACTGTAAAGGTGTTACAAACATTATCCCCCAGAGCCTGGCTTCATACAAGCCAAGCATTAGAAGAATCGAATGGTGATATTTTGACTATCTCTTTTGCCAACTCACCCCATGGATTGGCAGTATCATTCTGATAATAGGAAATAGAGTCCTTAGTTCCTTTGAATCCAGTCAGAGTAGAAAACCATTCATAAAAACCCATTTTTAAGATTCCATTTCTTAAGAACCACTCCTGGTACCAAGTTGAATTAGTTAGGGTTCTCTAGAGAAACAGAATCAACAGGAAATATCCATAAATATAAAATTTATAAAAGTGTCTCATATAACTGTGGGAACATAGAGTCCAAAATCTGCAGGATAGGCTGTGAAGCTGACAATTCCGATGGAGGGTCTGGACGAATTCCACAGGAGAGGCTCGCTGCCTGAAGCAGGAAGAGAGACTGTCTGTTCTGAATCCTTCTTAAAAGGCTTCCAGTGATTAGATTAAGAATCACTCATTGCAGAAGACATTCCCATTGGCTGATTACAAATGGAATCAGCTGTGGATGCTGCTGACATATCATGATTTAGTTCTAAGAAATGTCCTCATAGCAACAGACAAGCCAGCACTTGCCCAACCAGGCAAACAGGTACCACCACCTGGCCAATTGACACATGAACCTGACCATGACAGTCATATTTAGCCCCAGAAAAATTTCCTCCAGTCACCTCCTTGAGCATCAGACTTTTAAAATATATATATATTTTTAAATTGTATAGTATAACATATATGCAAAGCAAAGAAGTAAAGAAAAGCAATGGTTTTCAAAGCACCCTTCAACAAGTGGTTACAGGACAGATCCCAGCATTTGTCTTGGGCTACCATACAATCCTCTCATATTTTTCCTTCTAGCTACTCCAGACTATAGGAGGCTAGAGGTCTTAAATATCCTTTTTCCCTTCTTTTTTGTGAACAATAACATATATACAGAAAAGCTATAAATTTCAAAGCACAGCACCACATTTAGTTGTAGAACATATTTCAGACTTTGACATGGATTACAATTTCACAATCTTAGGTTTTTACTTAAAGCTGCTCTAAAATAGTGGAGATTGAAAGAAGTATCAATTTAATGATTCAGCATTCATATTCATTTGTTATATTGTTTGGACTATGGCAATTCTAAATTTTTCATATTGGAAGGGTCTGTCACTAATATGGGGCAGGGAGATGGAATTATCCGATATTCTAGAGAGGCTGGGCTAGGTTTCAGGACTTATCTGGACCAGGGACTGATGTGGAGGTTGTAGGTTTCTGAAAAGTTATTCTAGTGCTTGGAACTCTTGTGGAGTCTTATATATTGCCCTAGGTGTTCTTTAGGATTTACTGGAATAGTCCTGGTTGGGGGTTGGCAGGTTATGATGGGTAGCAAGGTCCACCTGAAGCTTGTATAAGAGCAACTTCCAGAGTAGCCTCTTGACTCTATTTGAACTCTCTCTGCCTCTGATAGAGAATCAGTCTTTTATGGCTGCTTTTCTACCTGTAATGTCTCTGGATAGAGGTAGAATTAGTGAACATATAATCCAAGTATGATCCTGAGGCCTAGGAAGACCACACCGCCCTTAAAAGTGTGTTGTCTGAGGCTTTTAAAAGCTTTTGTTTCTTTGTTTATCTGTCATTCCCTGTAAAATGATGGAGGATGTAGCCCACCAAAAGTTGTATAGCCTTCAGAAGGGGTCATAGTCCCTGTGCCAGGTAAGCATACCCCTGAGGTAGAACCAGAGTAAAGAAGGGGGTCAGGGTGAGAGAGGTCCTCTCACACTCAGGCCTACTGCTGCTGAAAAGGTGAAAATTTAAATTAAAACCTGTGCATCTGACACTCATCCCTACTAATGTGAAAGAAGTTTTTTTTAAAAATATATTTTGGCCTTTTGAGTTCCCAAGAAAATCTGGCTTCAGTGAATATGGTGATTTAAAAAAATGGCTGTTTTCTCTACTACAACAGACATCCTTATTTCTGACTCTGAGTTTCTAAGTTTCTACTTCTTTATTTCCTGCTTCACAAAAACACATGGGATTATCATTCAGTTTGTTGCAGAGACATCCTGGGGTTCATCCTTGGTTCTAAAAGACTAGTGAAATCCCTTATAAGCAAATCATCTCATGAAAGTAAGCCTCTAATATCCTTGTAAGGCTGCTGTTGGAAAGGTTTCAAAGATGGAAGGATGATATCTGGCAACTGACATTCAGGCTTTAATTTTGGAAACAAAAGTAGAACTCTTGGAAACATCTTATAGGAACAAATGATGCTTCCATTAATGCCGCTGCAGTAAAAGGTAACACATTTGCTCTTTTACATGGCAAGCAATGAAAACAGTTCTGTTTTCCCAATAGTCTGTTTTATTAACTGAAGTTATTTTCTTAGCATTAAGTCACTTAGGATAAAAACCATCTGCTTGAGATATGCATTTATTTATGATTTCCCCAAACTCTATTTCTCTAAGTCTCCTTTTGCTTTTATTGATTGAACTTTATGGTGATGAAATATTGCAAACAGTTCCTTGTCACTTTCTGGGAGTGGTAATTTAGCATCTAATGAATGAGGCACACACATTGCTGAGGAGTGCAGAAGATCAGCAGCTGATGCGGGGGGCGGAGTGTAAATGGAACTGATCAGGTTGAGAAAATACTCTGGGTAAGGAAATAAAAGTAGGGAGAGAAACACTGATGGATGCTGAGTGCGCTAAAGAGGGACAGTTATCATGGCAGTGACTCATCTCTACTGCTTGGGAGAAGTAAAAGCAAAGCTAATTTATATACATAACCCCATATAAATGACTCCTTGATCCCATAAAATTCCTATCAGTAGCAAATCTGGGGAGAACTCACCTTGTTGAAAGATGAATAATATAGATGTATGTAAACACAGCAATTATCTATATAAAACACCAGAAAGGGGAAGGGAGAGCAGGACCAGGAAAAACAAGTGGGAGATGAAAGTTCACTCACCAGAAAAATGTTACATGAAGTAAATAAAAATGTTGATCTAGCATGCTTCTATGAATTTTAGAAAATAATAATATAATCAAGCAATGTTCAATAAAACAAGGACTCAGCAGAGACCTGCAAGTACTGATGGAAAATATGGCGAGACCATGAAAAGTATTGAAAATGAACTCAAGATAGAAACAGAAGAGAAATGGAAAAGTATCACAGAAATTAAAGTCACATTGGAAACCTCCCAAAGGGAAATAAAAATGGATGTAAACACTCTATCAGCCTGTACATTAAATAAACAAAAGTAAGTCAAATTAAATGGAAAGTGACAAAAATTAAAAGGACAGAGAGAAAAAGTAGATGGGAAAGATAAAAAACCCTGAGGAAGAATAGAAGATCAATTATATTATCAAAACATCTGATCAATAATTTTTCTTCTAGAAAAAAAAAAAGCTTGGGATTTATATAGCAAAAATTCATACTATATCCCAGGAAAAATTGATGTGGAATGATCAACTCTGAGATCACATTCCAACAAAATTGCTGATTTTCAAAGGTTAAAAATCTCTTGTGTAACTAGGCAAATAGGTCAAATCCCATATAACACAAAAAAAAAATCAGTCTACCTCAGTCTCCTCGACTCCCAGATGCAATGTTAGAAGACAGTGAAGAAATGTCTAAATGTCCTTAAAGAAAGATGGATCAAGAATTTGATTCCTAGTCTTGGTGTCCTTCTAGAATGTGACTTTCTAGAAGATTCTAAAGGCCAAACTTCAATTGATCAAGAAAAGAACAGTGAAGCTCTGGCAAAGTCTTAATTTAATTAATTGAGGAGTTAAGACTGAAATAAAATGGGGCGTGTAATTACACAATAGAATGTAAATATTTATAAGCCTCGACAAAGTAAAAAAAAATGATAGAAGAAAGTTTGGATAAGGAGAAGAAAAAATGGGAGGTAACGTAGGATGTGTATAGTCAGGAAATAAAAGTTTTTAACTAGCAGATTAAGTAGTGGCACTATGAGTATCCTTAAATACTTGAAGGTAGTCATTATGGAAAATCTTAATCCACTAAAATCAGGTGGTGGTTAGGGAGTTAGGGAAGTGAAGAGGAAATGGAAATATACTGTCATGGTTAGGGACAGGTGTCAACTTGGCCAAGTTGTGGTACCTGTTCATCTGATTGGGCAAGCGCTGGCCTGTCTGTTGCAATGAGGACATTTCATAGGATTAGGTCATGATTGCATCAGCTACATCCACAGCTGATTCCATTTGTAATCAGCCAAGGGGGAGTGTCTTCTGCAATTTAGTGATGCTAAATGCAATCATGGGAAGCCTTTTAAGGAGGACTCAGAGGAGACAGGTTCCATTCCTGCTTTGGCTGGTGAGCCTCTCCTGTGGAGTTCATCCAGGCCATCCATCGGAGTCATCAGCTTCGCAGCCTGCCCTGTGGATTTTGGACTCTTCGTTCCTACGGTCACGTGAGACACTTTCATAAATTTTATATTTGCAATAAGTGTTCCCTGTTGATTCTGTTTCTCTAGAGAACCCTAACTAATACATATACCAATTTTTGTTATTGCTTATAGGAGGGTGTATTAGCCAGATCTAGGCTAAAAACTAGAAGAGTAAATAGAAAGACATCGTTAGTCCAGAGATGTACTTGCAAATGTGAAGACATTTGCAAGACGTTTTATTGTAACATCCTGTAAAAGCAAAAATTAGAAATAACCTAAATGTCCAGCACTTGGAACTGCATAGCCATACAATGCAGCCATTGAAAAGTTTGGCTCTGTGTGAACTTGTATGGAACAGTCTCGGAGATGATTTGATGATTCAGTGCCCAAAGCGATGTGCATAACAGTGTGTATGAACTGCATCCAAGTGAGTAGGAAAACCAGCAGCATAGATACACATGTTGTACAAGATATGTCTAGAAGGATAACCACCAAAAAGTGAGTAATTAGGTGCTCCTGGGGAAGGAAAATTTTAACTAGGGTCAGATGTAGGAGAGAAGTTATTTATCAAATGTCTTTTTATATCTTTTGAATTCCATATGTGTGCATGTATAAAATTTAAAAATAGTAATTAGTGTTTTATTTTTCTATTTAGGTGAAATTAGCATAACAAAGTCAGCTGTTTTACAGTATACAATTCAGTGGCATTTAGTGCATTCATGATGTTGAGTAATCAACACCTTTGTCTAGTTCCAAAGCATTTTCCATCACCCCAGAAGGGGTACCCATATCCATAAAGCAGACATTCCCCATTCAAAAAAGTGGCCATGGCTTCCAGAGCTATCCACAGTTCCCCCAATGCCATCACTGCAGCTGTAATTTCAGCCGCACCCCTATTTCCTGTGCTGAGTGTCGATGGTCACCTTTCTGTGCTCCTTGAATTTGTCTCATCTTTTTTTAATCTTTACTAACTTTGCACATGCTACTCTCTTTGCCTTTAACACAGAGCCGCCCGCTTTTATCTATCAAACTGCTAGTCCACTTTGAAGTTTCCGTGGCTATCCAGACGAGGTTTGCTATCAAGATGAGGTAGCTCTCCCATAGCTACTGGGTCATGTAGCTAGTTAGTTGTTAGCTGGGGAATCAGTCCAAGAAAAACTTATTCTGAAGCCTGTGCTTTTAGCAACGGAGGTCTCCTTACCACTCATCCGATGCATCTAATTATATTCAATTCACACCTAATAGTACAACAGTTACTTTGCATAAATACACACTTCAGTTCTCAAATACTTGCACTCTGAGGACTGGGATATATGACATGCTTCCTGAATAAAGGCTCCAGGGCATAGCATAAAACAAGGCACCCTACAGAGCGAATGATTTTGAGCATGAATGAACATTGGGGGAATGAGAGTAAATGGAAACCAACCAGCTTGCCCTACAGCGACACTAGTGGCAAATCAAAAGAGAGAAGCCAGTACTGACTACATCTCGTGGACAGATCATTATCTGTCTCAGATGAATTGTGTGAAGTTACACATGTTTCAAGGGGAAGCCACACGCAGATCTCGAATCAGCCACCAAGAGCTTTTAATGCAAGCTTCATATTTTAGTGCGTGAGAAAGCAGACCAGAGAAACATGTACCAAAGTGACCAGCCTTGCATTCTCTGTTGGGAAGTTCCTTTGAGTTTGAGGTCAAGAGCAATCTTTTAGAAAGAGGACATTTTGTATCTTCCCCCTAGTATCCAGTAAGTAACTGGTTGTTATATACTTAAGTCCCTCCTGGGTTTGTAAAGTTTTTATTTGGTGGAGGGGAGGAGATATGGTTTCCCTGGCACGCAAATCATTCTCTTCATTATGCATGTAATCCCCTACATAAGCAATGCCATGGATTTTTTACCCTTTTGAAAAGTGGGCAGGGCCGCTATATTTCCTAAAAAACTGGCTGCCATAGTGTAATTAGAGGAGAAATAAATCTTACCATCTTGATGACAGCCTGTGCAACTGAAAGCAGGCAATATAGATGGTTCTGAGAAAATGAAACCTTGTAGTCTTTGACAGCATGATTATTATGCTGTCAGCTTATAGGTTTTCTTTTTCATAAAAATCACTTATTACCCTTCATGCAGATATTAATTTTGCCATAAAATTTCACTTAGGGAAACATTAACAGTTTAGGGACTTATATATTTAAAGTGGATAAAATGGCTATTTCAACAAATGCATGAGATGCCATAACCATATAGCCTTCTCATCTAGAGAGCTTTGTATGATTGTTTCAATTTTAGCAGGCCATCAGAAAGAGCAGTGGGATTCAACTACTAAGGCAGTGTCTAGGATTTGCAGGCTAGAGAGTCAATAGCAGTATTAGAAGTGGTTTAAGAGGGCACAGAGACTTTTACCTTAGGGAAAGACATTTCCTCTCAGCAATGATTTTAACTTTTACTCTACGTCTTCTTAATACTTACATCAAAGTTCTTATTGTTGCAAAGACTTGAGTCTTTGGCTGAACTTGACCGGTAAGGGAAAAATGCATTTTTGTTGTGATCAGGAGGAGGAGGAGGAGGAGGAAGAGGAGGGAGATCATGATGATGATGAAAACTTACATTTACTAAGTGTTCACCATGTTCCAAGCACTGTCCTAGGTGCTTTATATATGCTGCCTAGTTTAATTCACTTAACTACCATTTGAGATAAGTAACAAAATGGCTCCCATTTTACAGATTTGAAAACCAAGGTATGGGGTATTTAATAACCTGCTTAACACAAGTGAAACACACTAATAGCATCTATTAACACATGCTAATAAGACTCATAAACACTGTAACCTCTACACTTTACCACTTCACATTTATAGTTACTTCTAAGTACTTGCCCTTGGACCTCATACAAGCACTTTTTAAAATTTGATTTGCACAGCAAACAAGATATTATCATCATATTATAGATAAGGAAATTGAGTTTCATAGAAATTAAACAAATTTCCTAGTCACTCTGCTAGTATTACCTAATTGCAACCGAATAGTGAAATCTAAATCTCGGTGTCTTAAAGAGTGCTTAGTTTTGATCATTTTTCTCAATGTCAGATTTTTCTTTTCTCCAGTAATAGTGCATTTCTAAATCATTTCAGTATTCACAGAGCCTTTTTCAGTTAGAAAGGCTTGTTGTTCCCTGGTAGAGCGTTTTCTAGTCTTCAAGATTAGATAAAGAAATATATTTGGTATTTATTGAATTAAAAAAAAATAGGCTGGAGACCTGGGTTCAATTCCTGGTGCCTGCCCATGCAAAAAAAAAAAAAAAAAAAAAAGAGAAAGAAAAAGAAGAGAGTTACTAAGAGAGATTTAACCCTTAAGGTGACACGAGGGATGATTAATCTCTTCTCACTCTTTATGCCTGAGCTTTCATAGCCATGGATGTATAGTAGGAGGGCAATGCCTCATGAGAAGGCAATGGCCAACCCGAGATTCATTCATGCATTCATTGACTATTTATTGAATCCTCCTTTGTGCTAGGTACCATGACAGGTACAGGGAACAGGATGATGTCTATAAACTGAGATAGGGGCTGCTCTGATGGGAGTTTCTCATCTAGGAGAGGGAAAGACAGTAACTTTTTTTTGGTATGCTACATGGCAGGGGACACATTTCATTCTTTTTCCATTTTTTTTTTTGTTTGGTTTTTCATTTGCTTGTTTATTTGGGAAGTGCATGGGCTGGGAATCGAACCTGAGTCGCCTGCATGGCAGGTGAGACAGCATCTTTTTTTAAAAAGTGGAGATAAATATAAGATTCAAGTTACGTAAATTCTACAAAATAAGGTGCTATGGTACCATGAGGTGCTGAGGTGCTATGAATAAAGAGAGATGCGATTTGCACAGGGATTCAAAAAGAGCTTCACTTAGTGAGTAATGTCTGAGCTGAGATCTGCAGGATGAATAGAAAATCACTATTCAAGGGGGGTGGCATTGAAAAAGCATTCATGGGAGAGGAAAAGCATGTACAGATTTTCTGGGGTGGGGGGAGTAGGGTCTTCTGAAAACACTGAAGACACTAGAAGACCAGTGATGCTGGAGCCCAGAGGGGCTTGTGCAAGATAGGCACACAGAGGGAAGTGGAGTGTTGTCGGCTATCGTAAGGTCATATGAATTTATCCTCAGAACCATGGCTCTTTCTTTCCTTCTGACATAACCCTGTGAGGAGAATGGATTGAAGGTGCAAGAGTAGATGCAGATCAGCTAGGAGGCTTTGGGATGAGTCCAAGCCTCATCTCAGGAGGCAAGGGTGGCTATGATTATGGTGCAGATGGAGATGGGGAAAAGCAAGCCATCCATATTAAGCTGGAACTGGAGTGATGTCAGAGGGAGAGGTGGAAGAGAAGGATAGTTATATACCCAGCAGACATCTACCGACTTTGATTAGTTTGGCAGAGGCCTATTAATGAGAATTCAGCTAGAACAGACATTGCCCCAAACTCATTATCTGACCCTATTTAAAATGGACTTACAGACCCATAAAACCAATTCTAGTTAGGACCATTTATTTCCCTCCAATAAAACTTGAAACTTTCATTTGATCTAGTAAAATTCTTAATGCTATCTTTTTATTTCCCTCTTTAAAAAGCCATTTTTACATGTTCTAAGCATAATAATTACCTACTTGACAAACGTATTCCTAATTACACAATTACTTTATTATATATTATCAGCTTAAAAATGCCTGAAGTTGGAGCTATTCCAGGGAAAAAATTATTTTATTTAATGTATAATGTAATTTCCTCTCAAATAATTATTTAGGAGGTAGAGGAGAAAAGGAGTCAGGCTGAAAAGTTTGAACCTATAATTTTAGAATTTATCTTCTTGACAGAAATCAAACAGAATAGCAGACATTATAGAATGTGGCAGAATTAATTAGTGTCCCTGGTTGGCTCCTCATCTGCTCTGACGTGTGACTATATGTGTGCCAGTGTGTAATGTTCATGTGTGTACATGAATGTGCAATGTGTGTGTGCTTATTGAAGGAGGGAAAGTGACTTCTGCGACCAAGTGGCATCATTTTGAGTCAAAATGGCCAGGAGTTGAAAAATAAGTGCTTTTCTCTCTATATGACAAGATTGCCCTCTCTGCCCCTCCTCTGAAATATTCCTCTGCATTTCTTTATGTCACTGCCTGCCCTCCCTACCTGCTAACGGGGAATAAGGGAGGGGCTATAGGAAGCTTTGTCCAATGATGAAGAACTCAATAGGAGCATAAATTATCAGAGCTTTCATTTCTCCAACATCTGAGACTAAAGAATAGTGACAAGGAGAATTTTGATAGAAGTCTTGTTGAAATAATAAATTGGGTGTCTGAGGCACTTCTGGGCAACTTGAAAGACAAATTGAAAGCACTAGGCAGGGCCAGCCTGCAAACTGGGGGGATGGTAACCTGACTGCTGGGGATTGAATCACACATTCAAGTCCTGATCCCAGTCCCATTTGTTAATAGGACCTTTAAAGAGGTTATTACTAGTTAAGGTCTGGACTCATTTATGATGGGATCTTCAAAGTTCCTATTTTGATGAGGCCAGATTGAATCGGTTGGGCCTGGATCCGTGTGACTGGAACCCTTAGCTGTCTGGAGGCAGTCAGAAGAAGCCAGAAGTCAGGAAAAATCACAGGAGCAGACACAGGAGAAAGAGGTGGGCCTGCCATGGAGGAGTGGTGGAACAGTACACACTCTTGGAGAAAGCAGGGCCTGCCAATACTAAGATGTTGAACTCCTAGCCTCTAAATATGTGAGAATAAATTCCTGTTGTCAAAGTCAGACCAGCATGAGTTATTTGTCACAGTAGCCCTATCAAACTAAGACAAAGTCCAACTTTTCTAATCTGACAGTTTTACAGAGGTCATCCCTGACTTTTAACTGAATTGTATATTAAAATATGTCATGATCTTTGCTTATATGGACAGCCTTCACCAAGGTTATCTTCATTCCTTGTATACTGCCTCAGAAGTTGGTTGTCTTCTAGATCAGAAAAGCGGAATCTTTTCCTTATTAGAAACATTGGGAATCCTTTAGATTTCCAAACAATTCTCAAGTTCTGGTAATTCCCTTGGGATACTGGACCCTTAAGATGAAGCTTCACTGTTTCCCCTGAGACTGCTGAAGTTATACTGGAGGGGCCTGGGGTAGACTTTGCTCTCTTATTTTTCTCATAGAGCTCATTCATTCATTCTCTCCCTCCTTCCCTCATGTTCTCTTTCCCTCTCCCTTCTGAGAAACTCATGTGGAGTAACACTTAGGAAGAGGAATTTGGGCCTGTACCTGTAAGTGATGGGAAACCACTGCATGTTCCTGAGCATCTTTTATAAGGTAAACACTTCCAAATAAACATTTGCACCTCCTAAGCCCTCTGTGAGTAACAGCTTATCTGAGATTTACAGATGAGGTAACTGAGGCTCAGAGAGGCTGAGGAAATTCTCCAAGGTCACACAGTGAGCAGTGGCCAGCTGAATCTATTCTCAACTTTCTCACTCCGTGTTCAAAGCCCTTTCCATTTTGTAGCCCTATTGGTTGAAGGGAAATTAGCTTTGAAACAGGCCTGGTGCCTAAAGTGGAGAGTCATTGGGCTGCAAAGTGCCTGTCTGGTGAATGGGAAGGGATACAGCATTGACAATGCTCAGTAGGTAAAGATCCCACACAGCAAACATGCAGAAACACCCTGGTAGTCAAGCTCTTCTGGACTAGCTGAGCTCCCCAAGGCCATGAGAAGCTGGGGCCATAGCAAAAGCAGTTTGTGGGGCCTGCAAGGCTCTCCCAGCATCTCCCTTCTGTGGGCTGCAAATTGCATCCCAGAGAAATCCCAGCAGGGCTGGCCAAGGTGAGAAATGAGTAGTTCATCCTCAACTCTGTGAGAAGTGCCTCTGCTTTCTCTCCTCAGGCAGTCCCTAACAAATTTTTTTGGTTTTTATGTCCACTTTGGTGTTTCTTAGTCCCTGCTGGGCCTCTGACTGGTCATGTGGACCACAGAGTGCAATTATGAAGGCAGGATGGGGTAAAGTAGAGGAAGGGAAGTGAAAAAGAAGGAATAAAGGGAAAAGGGGGTACATAAACTCTCTTTCTGGTCTCAGAGACATGATCCAGACTCTCATAGGGCCCACCAGCAGGGAAGCGTTGGAAGCTCTAGCCTATCAGGTTGCCTGTTCGATGTGGAGAAGATAGGAAATACTCTGAGTGGAAGTTGGCCCTGCCTCTGCCTGCTTGCCAAGCATGACTTCTGTTGACAATCCATGAGGGTGCAACCTTTCAGTGTTCCCAGAACACCAAGGTACATGGTTTCTCCTTTATGTGAAAATTTCATGTCCTTTGTCAGCTGAACCATCACCTGGAGATGGAAAATTGTCCTGTTCCATGGTTTTGGGAGGATGGTATTGTGAGCACAACATTGGATAGTAGTGTCATAAATGGTTTAGGCGGTAAGAATAGAGAGTCTTAGCCCCTAGAGCTCTCAGATGAGCTGAGTGTGGGTTTGGGATGACTGCAGGGAAGATGGAAATATTTTTATTCTCATGACAGATTTGGGTAGAGTTACCATTTGCTAAGTGTTCATTAAGTGCTAGGCATTGGGCTAAATGAATTGAATGCATTGTCATCAGTGCTAACAAAATCCTTTCAAGGTCAGTTTTTTTTTCTCATTTAGCAAATGAATAACACAAAACCTAGAAAACTGAGTTAAGCCACACAGCTGGGTGTTAGGTTGAACAACTCATATGAGGTGAAACTGGAATTGAAACCCTGGTGTTATCTGAGGCCAAAATTTCAAGCTCTTTCTTCTGTTCCACAGTACGCTGAACTCGGTTAACCAGAATATTCAGGGACTGGTGTCATGGAAAGGAGTTTTGATCTGAAGGCAGGAAATCTGGGTGCATTGAAAGTCTTCCATATCAACACATGTTCTAGGCATTCCTAAATTTGAATTTACATAATTGATTTGAGCCTGACTTTTAAGTCATTATGTTTTTCTTACTGACAGCTACATTCTTGAATGTAAATACAGTTTGTGGAGGAACACAGAATAATACAACATGATAATATTTTGTAAAGTTTTCAAACAGGCACAGATAATGATGTCAAATTCACACATGTAATGAGATGCACAGGAACAGTGAATGCCAGGCTCAATAGAGTGATCACCTCTGAAAAGGAAGGAGGAGGTTGTAAGCAGGGAGGGTCACACAAGAATTCAATATGTGAGTCTTTGTAGTGGTTTCACAGTTTTTCCCATTATAATTTTTGATGTCTCAACTAATTCATAATAGGACTTAAAAAAATTCATCTAAAAGTATAATTAGGATTCATCTATATATCAGTCTGGGAGCTATGAGAGGAACAAAAGAAGTAAAAGGAATAGCCTATGCCTCCAAATAGTTTATAGTCTAGTTGGGAGGATAAGACAGGGTCATTTAGGCAATAGTATGATAAAGGAGGAATCTGTGCCTAAAAGGAAGACAACTTCAGGCAATGACACAAAGCCTGACTCTCAGGAATGTGATGAAAAATGAAGGATAGCACAGAGTGAGACAAAAGCAACTCAGGGGACATAAATCCCCTCAATGACTTTAGTTTCCAGCAATAGAATCCCACTTGACACTTCTTAGAATAGCTATAATTCTGCACAAAGGGTAATTTCCTTTCTGTGTTGTATGTGCTTAGTCAATGTAAGTGTCACAGATCTTTTCATGGAGGAGTAACAGTGAAAGAGCTATATCTATCACTCAATCTACTGCCTTGGGTCTGGGGACTCTTTGTAACTCTGTTTTTACCCAAAGAACATATAAGAACATATTGGGTTGGACCAGAGGAGCTTCACCCCTGTGCTGGTTTGAAAGTGCTGTGTACCGCAGCAAAGCTGTGGTCCTTTAATCCTGATTCAATATTGCAGGGGGAAACCCCTTGATTAGATGATTTCTGTGGAGATGTAGCACTCAATTGTGGATGTCACCTTTTGGTTAGATAGGCATGTGACTCCACCCATTGTGGGCGAGTCTTGATTAGTTTACTGGAGTTCTTTAAAAGAGAAAACATTCTGGAGAAAGCTCGGTGCAGATGCAGATGCTTGGAGAACAGTTGCTGCAAAGCTAACACGAGACCCAGCCGATTGGAGATGCAGCTCCCAGCAGACATTGTCATGTGCCTTTCTTGAGATGCTAAATAAGCCAGAACCCAGAGTTGTGTTCCAGAAGGAGCTAAGTGAAGGCCCATAGAAGCCAAGTGAGAACCTCCCACAGGAAACAGAATCTGAAAGCAATGGAGCCCAGGAGCAAGGGACCAACAGCTGCCAGCCACATGCCTTCCCAGCTGACAGAGGTTTTCCAAATGGGATCAGCCTTTCTTGAGTGAAGATAAGCTCTTCTTGGTGCCTTAATTTGGATACTTTCATGGCCTTAGTTCTGAAAACGTGTAACTTATTAAATTCTCTTTATAAAAGCCATTCCATTTCTGGTATATTACACTTCGGTAGCTTAACAAACTAATACACTACCCCACCCCCCACCCCACCGCACTCGCACACTTCAAGGGAGAACCAAGGAATGAATGCCTTAGAGGAGGGTCCAGTTGTCTTTGTTGACAACCATTGTGTGGGACTGAGTGGGGGATGTTATGGGAAAGGCTGGATCATCTGGAAGTTCTTCAATGTTTTAAAAACTTTCCAGTTTATTGTTTACTTTTTACTTTTCTTAAAGAAGTATAAAGAGAGAAATGGAATCATTTTTCCCAAAATAAATATTTGCAGTATGGAAATTCAAATTTTACATGCAGACGTAAAACATATTATAAAGTGGGTTTCCATAGAATAGCACATTTGGCATTTGATTCCTTATTTTTGCCATGTCTCTGGACAAACAAGCACACCTAATTTAAAATCTGTGCTTCTCTGCCCAATATTTAAAGACATTTTCTTGCATGGAAATAATAAATTTACAGAGAAGCTTCCCATAAAGCCTCTTTCAAGATGCCTAGTAGTATAGACTTTGGTGAAAAAAAATACCAACTATATTGTCTCAAAGTTCTTTGAGAAATTGGTGGTTGAGACTAGATTTATGGGCATTTCCCATATCATTTATGTCCAATGTCTCTGCTGTTTCCTTCTGAAGAGTCTAATATGTCTTTCCAAAGGAAATATGCAAAGTGCTTTTTGCCTCTTGTATCTAATGCAGACAACAGATAGGTTGGGAAAATGACCAAAAGGAATATGAGTTATTGAGACAAATAAAAGTTAAATAAACTTAAAATCAAAACAAGCAAAAAAGATGTTTTGTCTCTTAGCCCAGAGATAACTTTAATAGACTTTGTGTGTTTTTTCCCTCTATCTCCAGTTTACCAGTGACTTATTTTTACCAATTCAAGACATAGAAGTGCCATCAGTAGGAGCTGGCCAATCTGAGAGGTAGGTAGAAGTTTTTGTCTTTGCTGTAATTTGAAGATCAAATCCACTCTTTCATAAAATCTTCCCCCAACATTTTATGCTGATATTTAGAATCATAAAATCTTGGAGATATAGGAGACCTTATAGATCTTCTAATTAAGTGGTTCCAATGCCAAAAAAAAAATAAAAAAAAGAAAGAAAGATATTCTTGTCCATCCCAAATGAATACAAAATATTTCTTATCTTCTTTCCTCATAGTTGGAAAAGACTTTACCTGCCTGGTCAATGGCCATATACCATGTAGCTAAAGATCATGTTAATCTGCTGTAGAAAGAAAACCACATTTGGCACACCAGCTGCAATTGGTGCTGCTAGTAGGTTTAGTTTGTATTAGTCCACTCTCATCCTCTATGTTCCAGCTGACTTTTCCAGTGGCCAGACTGGTACCTTAAATGGGTCTATGATGGGAACCACCATTTCTTCATCATCTAAGTCTTCAGGGGTGACACTAATCTTTGCTGTTCCCCCTAGCAGATAGTTTCTAAGGCTTTCATTTGACTTTCTCTTCTACAATGGCTCTTACTCCACAAGCCAAGGGATCAGTCTGAGGGTTCTTTCAACCATCAACTATATATACATTCTAAGTATAAATTTGGGATCCAAGGAAATGACCACTGGTGTATATCTTTGGAACAAATGAATTCTCTGTGAATTGGACCTTGGCTAGGACTCCATTTATTAACTGTCTGTTTATTCTAATTGGGTAAGGTATGATGGCACTTTGGTTTCTCAGATATTAATGTCAACTAAGGTCATATTTCTCTAATTGAAATGTGTGGATATTCTCCTTTCCCTGGTGTGTACTTAACCAATTGGATGGCTATAGCTTTATTTGGGGGAGAAGCAGGAATATTAATATCACATATACATATTGTGATACTGCAGGGTTCTTTCTCCTGGGAACTTGGTCTCCCCTCCTGTCAGTTGGTTCCGGGTGTGAGAACTGGCTTGGATCCAGAAACTGAGAAAGAGATTATGGTCTTTTAATGGGACAATTTCCTTCAGCTTCCTGACCACCCATCCTTTTAAGATATCATATAAATCTTCCTTGGCCCTAGAGAAGTAACCATCTCCAAAGCTTTCTGCAGGTCAAGCCTCCTTGGCTGCTGTCTTGACCTTGTGGCTCAGCTCATTATAATCGTCTCACCTTGTTTGGATAGTTAATATCATTTCCTGTCTTCTATTCTTTCAGGACCTTGTCATTTTCATTGCTGTAAATGGGACCACTTCTCTTACAGCATCTTCTACCACCAGCTCTGGCCTCCAGAGGGCAGTCAATGCCTATGTTAGCATCTCTCCATCTCTCCTTTCAGAACTTTTGACTTCCATAGGGTAGCACAGTCAGGCTCGTGGTCAAACAGATACTGGATAATTATTGACCTCTAGATAGTTTTAAGGAGAATTGGGCTTTCCATTTGAATACAATAGAGGAGGGGGAGGGTATAATATCAGTGATGTTTACAGAGCATGAACAATGAAAACAAATGGGGTAGAAGTAAAAGAAAAATCTGAGAAATGTGAATATAGGGCAAAGAGGAACAGGGTTGGAAGACGGGAGGTCAAAATGAGGTTGCATAATAGCTAAAGAGGGAGATCCTGAATAGATTAGATGGAAGTATGGGAGATGTGGTCAGAGAGTGGATGAAGGAAGCTGAGATCCCCACTTCAGACCCACCTAGTCAGGCTAGTTTACACATTCCGAACCCCAAGCCTTTCCTATGTTTTCATGTTTCCAAGATCCTGAATGCCTTTCCTCCTTTTTTAGGCACAGTCAATCTGTGTATGCTGGCACTGACTAACTTTAAACCGACTTGATAACCTCATGGACTGTGCACATATGGGCCACTAAACAAGCACTTTGAAGGCTCCAGAGCTATGTGAAAATCTTCCCAGATATATTCCTTTTTGTTATTTCTCTTCTTTAATTCGGATCCTGCTTGGTTTCCATACTTTTTGCTCTGATTCTTGGATCATTATCCATTCAAGGGTTCCTGTTATAGATTCTCTGAGGTAATAGTCATGTTCCAGGCAGTCATCTTGTAGTGATACCCCTGGCAGAGGTGGCAACCCAGTTGGGACTGCTGAGTTTTCACTGGGGAGAGCTAGGAAAACACCCACAACTTCCTTTCAGTTAGCCTTCAAAGGAATCCTTCTCTTGCTCCATGCCGATGGCTCTCTTCTGTTTTCTCTCAACACTTGAAAATATGTTGCTTCTGTTTTGCAAACGCATTCAGTTCTTTTTTTTTTGTCAGAATGTTATTCGGATCCTCTTCTTTTTATATTTTTATGACAACTTTAAATGGAATCTTATTTCAGTTTTTTTCTATGATATGCTCATTTTTCTATGATGTTCCATACCCCCTACATACACTTTCATGGCTCCACTTCTCTCTCTTCTGTTTTTGTGAAGTGTTCCTAATATTTTGTCATCCTGTATGTTATCTCCTAACTCTTGACCCCTCCTCAACTTTTATTTGGACTTTCTCTTTCCTTTGTTACTATTGTCCCCATGCTGCTCAGTTTGAATCCTATTCCCAGCAGTTTCTCCTCACTGTGAGACTAAAGTCTTAGAAGGGGGCTTTTCAACTCAATCTGGATCTTGGAACATTTATAGGGCCTAGACTACCCAGCACCTTCAGATCTTACTACCTGTCCTCACTGATGGTAGAGTGTGCCAACCTCCTCCTACTTTCTAGAACTGTTCTCTTTGTACTGCAGAGGTTTCCAGTGACTATCCATTTGCTATTTTGGAAATAACATATGCATTAGATGTTTCATTGCTTCACTTTGCTTCATCCAGCACGGCTGCTGATACCATTTAGGTCATTTAGTGCTGGTAACTTATTCTGACCTGACTGCATTTTGGGCTTTCATGGGAATACCTTGTCATTTAATTTTATTTAGATGTTGACCATGGGATTTTGATGATGCTATGTAATTGTCCCTTCTAATTGTATAGGGGATTTTGGAGAGATGCAAATTTTTTGCCACTGCAAATTTTATGCCACTGCTGCCCTCTGATTCCCTGGATTACCAAATTTAATCCTTATATCAAATCTCTGAGGTACTTACCATTATTACTCCCAGTCTACAGATGAGGAAACTGAAACTTTTAAAGATGTGTGCAAACTTGTCTTTGAAGAATGGCTTAACCGTAAGTTAGAGTGGAGGAATGGCATAGAATGGGAAGTAGTAGGAAGCCTTCCAAGGCTGAATGATGGTAACAAAGCTGGAAGGAGTCCCAGAAAGTGGTGCAGGAATAATAAGCAAGTTGGGATGCACTGAAACCTTAGAGGCACTTGCACAGGAGGCACTCGGGAGCAATGGGGAAATAGGTTTTCTTTTGCATTACTTGTCCACACATGGGTGGTATGGAATCATGTAGCAAAGTCAGAAACTGAAGGGAACTACTGCTTTAGGTTGAATGGAATGCACTTTTTTTTTCTTTAGGGTTTTTAGAGTCTGTGCACAGGAAAAGCTCATCTGCTGTCCTCCAAATTTGCATGGGCATTTCCAGCTTCGAAGCCAAAGGGAAAATCATTCCAAGCCAGCTGAGCGGTAGGGGGAGTCATGGACTGAACACATTCACCTGGTTCTCTCCATCTGAATTTCTCGGTGCTTCTCCCAGGGCCTCCCTATGCAGGGCAGAAGACCCTCCATAATTACTTGTACCCCAGATCTGCTGTCCTGGTCATTTTTCTATCATGACTCTCATTGTTACATGGAGACAGGGCGACCCCTGCCTCCTCTACTCTGCTATCTTACTGGAAATCTCTTAAGTTGCTTTTTACCTAGTTCCTAAGGCTTTGTGAGCTGGCTTTGTGGTGAGTCTTCAGTACATTTGGCACTTTTCCCATTCTTCCAACTGTAGCAAATGAATAAGGGGAAAATGGAGGAAAGGACTTTTATTTTATTCTTATCCATGCCACACGAGTAAAGCTGAGTGTGTGCATGTAAAATGGACTTTCAGTGATTTAATGGATGGCATTTTAAATGAATCATAATCACTATTTCATATTTTGATGACCATTTACCTTCTAGAGTGGCCTTAGCCTTCATTTTAAACTCTGCTTTCTTTTCCAAGTTTTGAATTATTGAGAATTAGTTTTGGTAATGTCGTGGATGATGTGATATAGGTCAAAGTACATTGTTGCCTTAAGGCCAGTAAATAGTAGTCAGTCAACAATAGTTCTTAAGAATGGTCTCTGAGTAGAATCTTGAATTGTTCCTAATTATGGATCATTGCATCGCCTCCACAAGGATAGAAGTTTTGTGGGTAAATTTTTGGATTCCTCACTACATACTGTATGGACATAGAGTATATATACCCTATGACATTCCACAGTAAAATCTTCCTAAAATTCTGTGTCTGTGCCAGATACTGCTCTTGATCCTGTAAATATAAAGGCAACAGGGCATTCAAGGGTAGTTCAGTGGTAGAATTCTCATCTGCCATGCGGCAGACCCAGGTTTGATTCCTGGCCCATGCACTTCCCAAACAAAGAAACCAATACAAACAAACAAGCAAAAAATTCAAAGGTGCTGCAATAATAAGATACTCACATAGAAAAAGAATGAAATATGACCCCACCATACAGCATACAAAAATAAATAAATAAATAAATAAATAAAGGCAACAAAGATTCAATCCTTGCAACAAATGTCTCATGCAGTCTGTTTGAGCATTTTGTTAACAGCCTCAAATTTGCTTCTGAAAGTGGGTGAAACATAAATAACTTTCTATTTGTCATTAGTATACTTGTGATTGTGGTATCATCTTTACCGAATATCCTGTGAGGACATTAATGGATCCTACTTAACTCTCCATCTCTGGAAGTACTTGGTTTTCAGAGGCCCTTAATAAACATGTATTGTTAAAAGAACCATCCTTTTGTGAAGACAGAACACACACACATGAAAAAAGTTAAATAACATTATGAAAGTTATATAAAATTTTAATATAACAATAAATAAATTATCCCAAATATTTATTGAATTGAATTTTTGAGGGCTATGTAAATTGATTGCCTAGTCTGTTCCCTCATATATCTTCTAGGCATACGTTAAAGTCAAACATAAGCCTGGAAGAGATTTGGAGTATGCATGAAGAATTATGCAGATAAATGTGGATGCAAAATACATGTGGGCGGGGCCAAGGATGCAGACTGCTCTTTCTTCAGGTCTGTGGGAATTGTATAACTTACTCTGTGAGAAGTGAGCACCTATCCCCTGCCAAACGGATGATGAGGGACAGGGTGGGATAGATTTGAGAAGTAGAAAACCATATACCAGGAGTCACTATCTGGTCTGTAAAAGGTACATGCTTTAAATTTAGTCATGTTCATAAGACAGCTTAAATGGATTGACACATTTTGAAAAGGATCTGCTTCTGACATTAAAACCATAGCATTTCTCTGGACATCAGAAAGCCATTCCTGCCCTGCCTCATCCTGTCACTTAAAATTGATTCATTTTGTTTTCCTATTTCTCCCTTGGAGTTTCTGGTGGTTTTGATATTTTTCAAGTTGTTTTTTTAGAATTGCTTTATTAAGTAGTAAATAAAGGTCCTTGGCGGAACAGAGTATCTATGGGGTAGATTGCGTTACTGAGTAATATGTTCTGTTATCCATCTCATCACCTGTCATCTCTCCTTATAAAAACTTCACTGTAGGCTCCATTGATCATTAAAGCCTTGAAGGTGTTTTGTTTTATATTTGAGTAGACATTGACACAGGAAAGCATTGGCTCCAGTGTAGATTTTATGGTCAGCATATAGTATAACGTAGTGAGTGGTAAATGATGAAACAGAAAGAAGTGGGGTATTGGAAAAAATAAATCTTACTTGTGATAATGTTAATTTTGTTTTACTGTGAATATTTCCTATTTTACAAGTGGGAGAAAAACAAATACAATGACAGAATCTAAGTACTTGTATCTTTAACTACGGCCAGACCAATAATCAGACACACAGCTCTTGGCTCCAAGATCAGTGTACTTTTTATGAGCCAGACCAAGTTGTCCATCTCCTTCCTCTGTCTGTCTCTCCCACAGTCCTTTTCTTTTATATTAAGTGTCTGAGAATGACATCCATTGCTATCTGTAGGCATTGTCTGCACAGCCCTGTGATCCTGAATTGCAGAACAACGGTGCAGAGCTGTTACGGCATCTTACTGGACTGACCTCTATGTGTCATCCCCCTGTCATCCCCAAGGCTAGAGACCTTGGTTACTCTTTCGTGAGTAATTAATTTGGAAACTTTTAGCATTTGTGAGACTCTTCTCATTTATGCTACTTAGTTTAAGCTTTACCAGGAAAAAACCCAAACAAACATGGTCACATTTCCTTTGCTGTGCGCATTGGTGGCCAGAGCCAGTGATTATTTAAATGACTCTCTAAATCTTCCAGTAATTTTTCTGGACACAATGAAGGTGTGACATTGTGTCTAATACACCTTAGCTCCTGCTTGGTAGCTTGCAGGTGACTCATTCCCACTGTCCTCTGTCTCTCTCAAAGACAATCTGTTCACGTCTGCAAGAAATGTCATGCAAGTTATAGCGGCTGACTTTGCAGGGCATCCAAGGATTGCAAATACAGCTGGAAATAAGGCCTACCAGGTATCCAAGGCCAAAATGCCACAATTAAAACCAGAAGGGGTTCAAAAAAACTGGGTGATACCTTTGGTAAACTTCAGTTTTTAGATACTCGTTTTCTTGTTCTATGATCAAAATTTTAAATCTACAGTTAGTTTATATTTGCACAGTGGGGTCAAAATCTACAGCTATGATTCTTCTCAGACATCATTCTCTCTATACTGAATTATGAGAACTCTGGGTTTCTTGGATGGGTCTTAAATCTGGTTCCCTTTAAGCAGAATTAAGCAGAGATTCTAGTGTAAGTGATGTTATGAGGGAGTGCTCTCAGGTGAAATCAGTAAATGTGTTGGAAAGCAAGAAAATGCAGAGAAGGAGCTGGGAAGAATTTCAGGAGAAGTCCAGCCTCGGTCTTATCCAGTGGGGTGTTCTGAAGTGGCAATTGCACCACCGTGTTTATCACAGCCAGAGGCAGTGGGCTAGACTGCATATACACACTTATCAGTCAGTCATTGTCTCCTGGTCAGGATGATGATGATGAGGAGGAGGAGGAGGAGGGGGATGAAGAAGTGATTCTTGGAAGATTCATCCTTCAACAGTAATGAGGCTGATCTAGTGGAGATATGAAAAGTGATCTAGAAGGACCATCTTCTCCAGGAATCTTCCCTACTACAAATATGAATCAATATACCCTTCCTCTTGACCATCATTCAGAATCCTTTGCATTAGTGCTTATAATAAACTCAAGTGGCACCTGTTGTTGTCATTGTTTGTTTGTTTTGATTTTGGTGATCTGCATAATGTTGAGGAATAGAGCCATGAGTCAGAAAGATTTGGGTTTAATCTGAAATACACAATTTATAACTAGTCAGGTAACCTTAAGAATTGGATTAAACCTTTCTAGGACTCAGTTTCCTCAACTGTAAAATAGGAATAATAAGATTGATGGTAGAGACTTTGTGAGGATTATACTGATATACTGTGTGCAAAGTGCTTAGCACTAGTCTATACTGACTATATGGAGTAAGCACATTTATGTTTTTTTCTTTATCTCCTGCTGTTTTCTCTTTTATTTTCCTCACATGATAGCATTGCACATGGGACTCCCATTCATGAAAATCTGTTTTATTTATATGAGGAAATGAAAGACATCATTTCATGACTTTCCAGTTTCTAATAGATATTTATATTAGCCATGTCCAAATTTTCCACTAAACTAGAGCAGTCTGTTCCTCTCTCAGCCTTGGAGATTGGTATTCCATGTCTGCCTAGAATGTTAGAGCCAGAAGAGTACTTGGAGTTGGCTCATTAATCCTTTATTTTATAAAGGAAGAAATTGTAACTTCAAAAGGTGAGCTGACTTGATTATGGTCATTCAACTAGCAGGAAGCAGAGCAAAGATTTGAATCTATTCCAATCCATCATCTACTTTGTTATGCTATGTAACAGCCTAAATGAAAGAAACCTTGAATTTTTTCCTAGGTTGTTTTCCTGATAACTTTTTAGTTAAAGAAATGAGAAAAAGATAGGATTTTTCTTTCTCATTTCATCTTGGTCTCAGATTATGTTCCTAAATTCTAAATCAATCGAGAGTAGAACAGGTCAGGTTATGGATGTATTTCTGGTAACAGCAAGAACTGAACAATTCCATGGGGTCCAACATCCTTAATAAGCAATCGTCTTTGAAGAGTACATCTAAGTTACAGTAAGATAACATAACAACATAAACCCAAATCCAGAAAAACCTGTAGGACACTAACAACATGACCCAGAAACAAGGCCAGAGAACAAAACTGAGCCACCTACATTGCCATTATCCAGTGTATGTTCAAATAGAGGGGAAAAAAAAGGAAACAAGATTCCATTATTATAGTTGAGTCCAAGAGACATGCTCTGGTTTCTTTGATGTTCTACTAGAGGAGTATGCAATAAGCAGCCAGGCCTGAAAATTTACTGTTGTTCAGGTGGGAATTCAGAATTAGGGCCAAATAATATTAGGAGAGCTTGGTAGGATTGGCCTGTTGATTTCTACATTTGCGATTTGGTTGCAGAGCAAGACTGTTTTCAAACTAAGACACCTATAGAAATCATATTTTGTATCATGAACTGAGATGGCCAAGAGAGTGGCAGAGGAAGGCTCATGGGTTCCTTGATCTAATTGCTGAGACAGGACAGCTCTACTCTAATGATGCTGACCACTAGAAGCATCAAAACCTCAGTGCTGCATGAGTGAAACAGGCAGTGAGATCAGGAGTCCTCTTTAGAAGAGACAGCTGGGTGTGGGAGTAAATGGATCTTTATATGGAGATGATACCCTGCCTGAGCACTTTCCCCTTTCCAGATCAAACTCCTCTTGGACCCTTTTATTTTAATTTTGGCAGAGCAGATTGGGCCATTATAGTATCATCTTGTGTTGAAATATTTGGTTCCTACTCAGGACTTTTAGAAAAGTTGTGACATGAGCTCCTGCTTCTGTGCCACCTCCTTGTGCTTCCAAGGTGGGCCTAGGCTGTGTGGGAAACTTCACCAGCTCAACCTTCACATGATGAAGATGGTTAGCATGGTCCTGTGTATTCATTTTCCAGACCCCCATGGCTTAAAATGTCCACTCCCATTTCTACAAATCTTCATTAGTGTTTTTCCCTAACAGCGACTCTGGAATTGTTTCCTTTCTCTCCAAATTACTAACTTGTTCATGTGTTACAGTCACATCTGCAAAAACTGGACTTTATTTACCAGTTCTCTTTATCTTGCCTTTGAATGATACAGCCTCTGGATGTGTGATGGATTTTGCCAGTCTAGTAATACCACTGAATCTCTTCACTCTTCGAATCCACATTTAACTTGAATTTAAATATTACAGTTACTATCTACTATGTGAGAGGAAAAGATATTTTAAGAGACTCTTAATTTTCTCAAGACATGCTTTCATTATTTTCCTTGAGTAATATTTGTAAGCATTATTTAACAGTGTACAAAACTGCTGTGAAAAAGAAAGGTGTGTTCTCTTCTCAGTGGGTTAAAAATTTACAGTGGAAAAATGATATATTCTAAGAAATCAAAGAAAGCCCAACAGGAAAATGGACAAAATACCCAGGAAATGGGTAATTATTTTGTAGGTGTATGTGTCCTATCATGTGTTTAATAAACCTAGGTACTTGTGAGACTCTTAGAGTATTGTTTACATTTGGAAAAAGCCTCCTTTACTCAGCTTAGGCAGTAGGTGACAATTGTTCTAATCATTTTGAGCAGTCACCTGCAAGTCTGGAGGTCACTCTCTGGTCATTCCCAGAGGGGCCACATCTTGCTATTAATGGGCCTGTTTCTGCCTTTGGGCTGTAATGCACACAGCCATTTATCCATCAGAAAAGAGTAAAGGTACCAGGGTGCAGAAGGATCCAGTGATTAGCAGAACAAACAAGATCTCTGCCCTTGTGTCACTTACAGTAATGGTGTTACATGTGTTCACATGTGATTACGTGTCCAACTGACACCTGCTTTGGAGACAAAGTACTGTGAGAGCTCACAACAGGGGACCTGACCGCATCTGGGAGTGGAGGCTGTCAGAGAGAGTTTCTCAGATGGGATAATCCAGTAATGGTATGAGAAGTGAGTGGGAATTGTTAGGGAAAGGAAGGGAGGAGAGGTGGTTAGTAGGAGCCAAGGAATTGTAGTATTTAGAAGCCCTTCAGGCATGGAGGGGAGTGCCACATGTTAGAAAGTTGACAAAGGCCAGTGTGCACAGAATGCAAGGAAGACCAGCCGGAGATGAGGCTCAAGAGACAAATGAGGGCCAGATCCTCAGGCAGGGTCTTGTGGATCATGTTGAGGATTTTGAATTATGTCAAGAACAAGAGTAGTCGTTGGTGGGATGGGAGTAGGGGCTTAACCGGAGAGTGATAGGGTTAGAGGTGTTTGAAGGTCTGCACTACTAAATATGGTATTAAATGTATATAAAGTGCATTAGGGCTTAATTTCACTGAAAGCATATTCATTCTGGCTAATATGAAGAAATAGAAATATGAATGACATTACTGTTTTTGGATGTCATTTTATGATGAACCCTGAAGAGATTCTTTAATCTTTATGGCATCCATCGGGAAACTGCTCTGGATGACTGACAGGTAGAGTGGGAAAGAATCTGGTTCTGTTTTGACTCTGGAGATTTTAGATTCCCCCGCCACGTGATCTGCTTCTCTATCCCCTTGTTAACTTCCTTCTCAATTCACCTCTTTGGAAACCCAAAGTTCCCAACTGGATAGACATGGAGGGGTGAGCTTGGGAGGTGGGGGCTGGTGGGGATCTGTGGGAAAGAAACTGTTACATTACACATTGGGGAAAGTCAAACTACCTCTCTCACTCGTCTACTCTCATCTCCTCAGGATTGTTGTTCAAGCTTTTTTGTACAAGTTAACATGGATAGCTATCAATGGATTTTTATTTTTTAGAAGTAGAATATCATAATATTTGATTTTAACATGGCAATAACATTACTTATTTCGTAGTGCTATTGAGGTGTTCACAACTGATAACACGTGTACCATACGTGATGTATGGTGGAAGCTCCCCTCCCACCCTACTCACTGAAACTTCATTGATTCATTTCTCTAACCCTTTTGGTCAAGAAGTCTTTCTTAATCCCACAAAGCCAGGACCAGGTTCATCCCAGGAGTCCTGTCCCATGTTGCCAGGGAGATTTACACTCCTGGGAGTCATGTCACAAGTAGGGGCAAGGGCAGTTAGTTTAACTGCAGAGTTGGCTTAGAGAGGCTACATATGAGCAATAAAAGAGGTTCTCTGGGCAGGTGGGGAGGGATGACTCTTAGGCATAATCATGAGTAGGCTTAGCTTCTCCTTTGCAAGCATAAGTTTCGTAAGAGCAAGCCCCAAGGTCAAGGGCTTGGCACATCAAATTGGCAGTCTCCAATGCTTGTGAGAATATCAGGTCTTCCCTGGAGTTAGGAAGTTTAATATTTTCGTCTTTCCTCCTAGTCCCTCAAACGTATTTTGCAAAAATTTTTTAATCTCTTCAGATTACTCTGGGATATATTGGGGCATCACACCAACCTATACATACTAACAACATCTCACTCCCTTTTCAAGGTTCCATGTAATTATGGTGTTCAAATAAACTGACCATACATGTTAGATAGATGTGTGCTTCAGAAAATATAAATTTTGCACCAAGTAAACATCTCTTTCTTTGGTCTCACACAGAAGTTGAAGTTTTAAAATAGTCAATATCATCCTTTACCCGTTAGTCTGATTTACTTTAGTCCTACCCATCAGCCTCATTCATATCTCTAATTGAAATCTGAGTTCTTTTTCAGTGTTTTTAATGGTTGTTGTATGGAGTAATTCTGACTTTCACAGCTTCAGAGCTCTAGCTCTGGGTCTCAGGTATCATGCAAATACCCAAAGTTCCAGGGAATAACCATGTTATAGACAAAGAACTCAGCATCTCAGACTTTAGAAATAACAGTTACAACTCTAGAATAGACATAATGGCTGTAGGCACCTTCAGTCTAGGAGCCTTCAAAGTAGACCTTCACCTGACAACCCGTGCTCCTGCATTCAACCCCCATGGCCCGTAGACTATCATTAGTCTGTATCAGAGAGACAATAACAATATTTGTCTTTCTTTTCTGGCTTATTTCATTCACTTCGTTGCATGCCTCAAAACTTCATTTCTTTTTGCAGCTACTCAGTGGTCCAATGTATGTATATACCACAGTTCCCCTTTCCATTCCTCAGTTGATGTTCCCTTAGGCCACCTCCATCCATTGCAAATCACAATCTCTGTCACCATAAACATCAGTGTGCATGTGTGTATTCATGTCCCCCCACTTGATTTCTCCAAGTATACACCTAACTAAGGGATTGCAAGATCACATGGCAAACCCACCCCTAGCCTCCTGTGGAGCCACCACCCTGCCCTCCAGAGGGGCTGCACCATTCTCCTTCCCTACCAACAGTGACAGGGTACATCTCCTCTCCACATTTTCTCCAGTACTTATATCTTTTTGTTCATTTTTAAACCGTCTTATTCACATATAATACAATCCAACCTAAGTTAAAAATCAGTGTAATCACATAACCATGCCTTTGCCACCACAGTCTACATGAGGATATTTCCATTTCTTCCAGAAAGAATCCTACACCCCTCCCTCATATCCCCCCACTTAGTTTTGGCATATTGCCTTTGTTACATTCAATGTAAGAATATTACAGTGTTATTGTTAACCATAGACCCTAGTTTGCATTAATTATATTTTCCCCATATACCATCCCATCTTCAATACCTTGCAATATTCACATTCATTTGTTCTTCCTCATGCAAAAAAATTCTTATATTTTTACAATTAATGACCATCATTATCCACTTTAGGCATTGCTAAGTTATACTGTTCCAGTCTTTATCCTTTTATCTCTTTCTATCTCCTGATAACCTGTGTTCTTAACTTTAATTCTCAAAGTTCACTCATTAGTGTTAGCTCATATTAGTGAGGCCATATAATATTTGTCCTTTTGTTTCTGGCTAATTTCACTCAGCATAATATTCTCAATGGTCATCCAGGTTTTTACATGCTTCCTGATTTTATTCTGTCTTACAGCTGTGTAATATTCCATTATATGTGTATACCACAGTTTGCTATTTTTCTGTTGATGGACATTTGGGCTTTTTCCTTTTCTTGGCAATTGTGAATGATGTTACTGTAAACATCGGTGTGCAAATGTCCGTTCATATCATTGCCTTCACGCCCTCTGAATATATACCTAGTAATGAGATTGCTGGACCATATGGCAGTTCTATACTTAGCTTCCTGAGGAACCACCAAAATACTTTCCAGAGCAGTTGTACCATTTTACATTCCCACCAACAGTGAATAAGTGTGCCTCTTTCTTCACATCCTTTCCAGCACATGTAGTTTTCTGTTTTTTTGATAATGGTCATTCTAATAGGTGTGACATGTTATCTCATTGTGGTTTTGTTTTATATTTCCTCTTCTGAATGTTTAGGTCTTTTATCTATTTTGAGTTAATTTTTATATAATATGTGAGATAGGAGCCTTCTTTCATGCTTTTGGATATGGATAGCCAGTCTCTAAACACCATTTATTGGAGAGGCTGCTCTGTCGCAGTTGAGTTGGCTTGACTGCTTTCTCAATAATCAATTGTCCATAGTAGAAAGAATATATTTCTGAATACTAAATTTGATTCCATTGGTCAGAATACCTATCTTATGCCAGTACCATTGCTGTTTTGATCACTGTAGCTTTGTAATATGTTTTAAAGTCAGGTAGTGTGAGACCTCCCACTTCATTTTTCTTTCTCAAGATATTTTTAGCTATTCAGGGCACCCTTCCCTTCCAAATGAATTTAATTTTTGGTTTTTCTTTTTTTGCAAAGTAAGTTGTTGGGATTTCAGTTAGTATTACATTGAATTTATAAATCAATTTGGGTAGAATTGACAACTTATTTGTTTTTAGTCTTCCAATCTATGGGCGTGGTATGTCCCTCCATTTATTTAGGTCTTTTTTATCAATGGATTTTTAAATGGGTTAAATATCAATTTGAAGTTAACCACAAGAGAATTGAGCATATTCATAGAGATTATTGAAATCAACACATTGAACTACAGAGAGAAGCCAGTGTTATGAAGGGAACTTGTTGTTGATTCTGGGCTGCCACTGCCTCTTCAATTAATTCTGCAAAATATCTATCCCTCCTCCTAATTAGTACTTTCACCTCTACCCCCAATGCATATATGCTCAAATATCCTTTTTCTCTTAGTGTGTTTGGCACTGCCTATCTCCTTTCCCTTCTCCCACCAGCCAACAGCCCTATCCCATCCCACCTCATCTATCCTTAACTACTTCCTTTATTCCTTTATCCTTCCTCTCTCTCTCTTTCTTTTCTCTCTATTGATTTATTTATGGAGGTGAAATTGAATAAAGGAAATATATCACAAAATTGTGCATAATAATACCATGTCATGGAGAACTTCTAAAAGTAAGCTCTTTTGTATGGTGGAATGAATTCCTAGGAAAAATAATAAGAGGTCAATCACTTGAGTTATTTAAAATTCAACTGGATAAAGTCACTAAGGATGTCCTGCCAGGAAGGTCTTAGACTCAGCTTTATGGAATTCAGAAAATGATCATAAAAGGATTTATTTTCCTCTCCTCAGTTCAGTTTCCACTCCCCTGCCCCAGGCTGAATTCCATAACTCCTGCTGAAATCAGCTATATTCATAGCAAAATTCACTGCTTTTTTATGACCAAATTCATCTGAAACTAGAACAAAAGAAAGGTAGAGCATATTAGAGACCCCTTTCTTCAAGAAGAAACTGTCATGGTGAAAAATAGAACTTGATGTTGAGGGACCTCAGTTTTTATTCTATGTCTGTTCCAGATTCTGTGATCAGGTGGGTAAATCTAATTGTTCATGAGAAAATTTCCAGTTATACATCACTTCCTGAAGTATTTCAGTACAAATAAAGCAGTAAAGCTTTTTCCCTATGCATGCCCCTGTTTGTCTAATACAAAAGTATACTGCAATTTCACTGAGGTTTGTTTATTATTATTATTATTAATATCATTTTATTAATGTACTCCTTGATCCCTCCATAACTTCAATTAAAATCCACAAACCAACAAAGCCTCCTACATGGAATGCATACCTTTTGAATTTCTTTCACAAGTATCCGCTCATGTGATCTTTCATTTGGATATTATAATGCTCGTTTTACAGAAGAAGGCCCTGGAGCTTTAAAAAGGAATTACTTGTTCAGTGCCAGAGCTAGCAAGTGGAAGAGCTGAAAGAAAATCGCAGATCTGTCCTCAAAGCCATATAGTCATGTCCTTTTTCTACCCTGCCCTTTTCAGGGTTTTGTGGGACCTCAGACTACAAATATGCAGATACTGAGCTTTGTATGCTTAATGCCTGTCATCCTCTATATACACCTAGCCAAATAACCAGGTACAATGTTTTAGTCGGTGCCAAAGGTTGCTTGTTCACATGTGATTTTTCACTCACAAGGAGACAAGTGCAGGTACCTCTGGGCTGGATGACTTAATCCTTCACCTGATCACCTGAGCATTGGATCCATTCTTCCTGCTCTCTTTGCAGAACTATCTTCTCCTAGCCTTCTTAGCCACCCATCCATCCCACCAGGCTAGGGTGCCTAAAAGTATTTCTCTGGGCTTTGAGAAAGTAGGTTCTTTGTGCAGAGATGACTTACCATCAATTAGGTTTAAGGGAATATCAAGCAACCTATACGCTCACTTTATTGTAGGGACACCTTTATTGTAGGTGTATGAAGGGGCCTGCTGTCTTTCCGCAGATGACATGGAAGCCTTGGTTAACTCAGAGGAACCATCCTGACCAAAAGGATAACAAGGAATAAAATAAGGAAACTGATAAACATTAATTATTTGAGTATTGTGAATGTAGTACAGGAGAAAAGGGAGCTTCAATAAAGAACTTAATATGACCATCACTCAGTTGTCTTTCAAAGATAACCTGTGTCACTTCTCATGCCTGGCAGGCATGATTCTCTCTTTGTCAACTGTCAAGTGTCTGTAGCTTCTATGTCCCTGTATGACATCTCCACAGCCACCTGTTGGTTCCTGCCTTGTTGGCCCTCTCTTTCTGAGTTGCAGGTCCCTGTTGACAAAGTGGCTGTTCAGAAAATAAATAAGTAAATAGAAAGAAATGATGTTTCTCCCATTGTTTGTCTTCTGGTCTCCCTGCTTTTGGGGTTCCCTGAGAAATGGGTTAACTTTCTAGAAATCAGCTTCCTCTGCAGCCAGATCAACATATCTGGAAGCCCAAATGTCAGAAAAATTGTCCTGGTCTCTCTGGAATGAATTAGGAATAGTGCTTGGAAAACTCACACCTGGGTTGGACCTATTGTAGTTGCATTAGAGGTAGTAAATAAATGAAAATAATAATAATAACAGCATTAATACTAATAATGAAGCCACTTTTTATTCTAATAAGCACGGTAACACATGATCTCACTTAAAACTCATGTCAGGCCCATTGGGAAGGTAGTAATATTTTTCCACTTTTCAGATAAGAAAACTTGAGGCTCATTGATTTAAGGATCTCATGACCTGTTCAGCTATTTATAACATGCCTCATGACCAGATGAATGGAAATCAATGGACTGCTCATCCAGTGTCCCATGCCAGTGGTACTTGTATGCCAATTCCTGACCCCCTCCACAGACCAGACTCTGGCTGCCTTGTTGCTAACTCTAACCATAACCCGATTTTCGTTTCCTAGTGTAGGTAGGGGAAGCCAGAAATGCAACCCAGTGTTGTTTGTCCTTTTCTGATTTATCAAGTTGTTCTCATTGCTTGTAGGTTTGGTATCTTGCTGGGTTAGAAGTAGAGTGTATAGCAACAACAGGCTTAGAATTAGGTAACCTTGACTTCTGGTCTTCCAGCTTGCTGTTTGACTTTGGACAAGGCACTACAATCTCTGGATATAACTTTCTTCATCTTAAGCACAAGGAATTGAATTCAAAGTTCACTAAGATCCCTGTTTGCTACAAATTTTATAATATCACCCAATTTCATTAATTTGGTTTTTATTTTGTTGTATTTTTTTGTATACTGTATGGCAGGGTCACATTTCATTCCTTTTCATGTGAGTAATCCCATATTGCAGCATCATTAATTGAATTTGTTTGTTTGTTTTTGTTGGTTTCTTTGTTTGTTTGGGAAGTATATGGGCTGGGAATCGAACACAGTTTTCCCACATGGCAGATGAGAATTCTACCACTGAACTATCCTTGTACCTCCCATTCAGTTATTTTTTAAATAAAAGGTCTACTAGAAGAACTTCGTGTCAGATAATCTCAGACCTTTCTTTGGCATGAGTGAGGCCTGGCTCAATGCCACAATGATCACATGAAAACTAACTTGATTAGTCTTGTTTTAACATATCTTGGACTGCCTTGAGTGAGTAAAGCTATCAATTCTTAGGTTTCATGGAATTGTGGGATATCATAGGTTTATGGGTCTGAAAAATAGGGGAGAAAATCTAGATTTTGCCATGTATCAACTGTGTGACAGTATAATTAAAAGAATAAGTTAAAATCATGACTGTAAAACAAATACATAGAGAGTATGTATCAAAGATTACTAACATAGTAATGAAAATACTGGCAGGACGGTAAAGCTGGTTCAAAGAGTATTCAACGAGAAACATTGTGTAGTCTATTAGAAAAAACATGCTGAAATATATTTGCCAAGTTAGAGCAATAAAACCATAACATTTGGGGTCATCTTTTCTCCTGGACAAAAATCACTTACTTCCTACTAGACATATGTTTACAAGTTACCATATAGCTCGGTATCTGAGCCAAAAACCATATGAAATAGCAAGGTGAAAAAAAGGTACATCTACTAGAGAATGAAATAATACTTCAGTGGGTATGCTGGTTTGAAAATGTCATGTGTGCCAGAAAAACCATGTTCTTTTAATCCTGATGTAACATTGTAGGTTGGGACCTCTTGATTAGGTTGTTTCCATGGAGATGTGGTACACGAGTGTGACCTTTCGTTTAGATGAAGATGTGACTCTGCCCATTCCAGGTGGGTCTTGGTTAGTTTACTGGAGTCCTTAAAAGAGCCGACACAGATGTTTGGAGATCAAGACAGAAAAAGCCTGGGTGGAATCAGAAGCTGGAAGCAACAGAACCAGGTACAAGGACCAGAAGACACCAGCCATGTCCCCCTCAGCTGACAGAGAAGTCCCGGATGGCATCTGGCCTTTCTTCAGAGTTAAAGTTTCTTTCTATGAATGCCTTACTTTGGACATTTTTAAGACCTTAGAACTGTATACATGTAACTTAATAAATCTCTTTTATAAAAGCCAATCCATTTCTGGTATATTGCATTCCGGCAACATTAGAAAACTAAAACAGTGGGCCTGTTAGAAGATGCTTCAGAATTAAAAAGACACATCTATTCTTTTGCCTTTTTTCATGTTTCAGATAAATTTTCTTTTCAACTTAATGATGCTGTTAAGTGATATTATCTCTTTAAGATTCAGCATCCATAAAAAGGGTTAATAATATCCATTTACAGGGTCTCTGTGGGGCTCAGATGAGATGATATGTAATATTTAAAATATAATACCAAAACCTAATGTGCTTTGCTCCTTTCCTCTGAGGTTTAAAAATAGCCATGCCAAAAGGTCAGTAATAACCAGGTTTCCATGTAATATCCTTGTCATCCAACTTATGATAAATGGTTCTTCTATTCCTCTGTCCCAGAAGTCAAACATACAAAAAGAGAAGAAAATACTATTGGTATACCCTCTCCTCACCCACACATTATTATCAAACGATAAGTTGTCCTTGTGATTGTGTATGTGTATATGTGTGTGATGGTGGGGTTAGTATAGAATCCAAACTTTGGATAGCTATTGATAAATTATTTCCATATAATCGTTATTAGTTATAGTAATTTAAATATCTTTTTGGCAAGGATCTATATCTAATACACATTGCCAGGTGATTCTCCATTAAGTGTCAGTATCCTAATTAGGTTACATTTGGGCACATACTGATTTTCATCCTTATTAAATACAAAGAACTCATTTTATAGTTGACTCAAAATAATCACACAGCCCCTGGCTGCTATGTATCATAGCATTTAAGTGTTGTTTAATCTTGCAAATCTCAGGGTCTGTGACCTCTTTGCCTGAGATGAGAGTGACCTGAACTTCCAATAATGGACCACAATGACCTTGGCTCAAATGACAGAATTTTCCCACAGTCCTCCCTGCCAGAATGTCTCTCTTCTCCAGTCCCGCATGCACTCAAAAATTGGGTGGTCACCCTTGGATCATGGGACCAAGATTGATCATGAGGTCCTCCAAGGGTCTTTTCCTCACTGTCAGTTTTAGTTGAGTTTCTTTAAATCACATAATTAATGGTTCTAAACAATGGAACCCAATGTAGAACTTCCTGTGGTGATGGAAATATTGTCTATACATACTGTCCAATGCAGGAATCTCTGGGCACATGTGACCATTGGGAAGTTGAAAGGTGTGTACGTATTTGAGGAAATGAATTTTTAATATCTTTCATTTTAATCAATGTAAATTTAAATGTACAAAGCCATATGTGGCAAATAGCTGATATATTCAACAGCACAATTCTACACAATCTCAGAGCTCGAGTTCCCAAATCTTCCTCACACTAGTTAATCAAGCAAACAATATTTAGTCCTTTTATGATTGTGGGTAAGGATTATATCTTCTTTTGTATAATAAAATAAAGGTGTTAGGCTAAATCATTTCTGGCATAATCTCACCCTTTAATACTCTAAGATTCCATGAGTCCAAGTATTTTGATGCACTTACTCTATGCTTTGTTTCAGGGAATTTTGTAGAAAATTCATGTCTTGCAGTCACTCTTGTGGGGTTCTAACAACCCTGCAGATTTGCTCGCATAGTGAGGGTTGTCTGGGAGAATGGGAAAAGAAGAAATGACTGTGCAGGTCTGGACAGGAAGTATTACTTAAAGAGGTACTGAAACCTCCTTCTAAAGTCAAATATATCTTCACTGCCCACTAGCATATCTCTTTTATTCAACACACATTTCCTGAACAGCCACTCTGCTGAGCACTGAGCTATGTTTTCCATAGTGAGCAAGACACATTTACTATACTCGATGAGTTCACAATTTAAGGCAGTGACAAATTGGATTCCTAAAAAGGTTAACGTTTTGATTTTGGTATGATGGAAAAACTCGCGTCAAATCCAAACTCATTGGCTCACTAGCTTTATGACTTGAGGACAATTACTGAACACTCTGAGCCTCAAATTCTTCAATTTCTTTTTCTTTAACTTTTTGATTGACTAGTGTGAGGCAGATTAATATTGCTAATAACATCTCCTTCACTGAGTGGTTATAAACATTTGCGTAAATCACCTAACAGCATGTCTGACACAGAGCAGAACTATTAGTTTCTTTTTCCTTCCTAACCACACCTCTTTTTATCTCTGATGAGTTCTGGGGAACAGGAGAATTAGAGGATGGGATTCCAGAGGGGTAAGTTTAGAGAAGCTGGAGGGGGTGCTCTGGGGAAACAAGCCCAGGTGGGTTTTCAAGTCTAAGACATTATGCATTAACCAGGCTATGCAGAAATTTATTCGTCTTGATATAATACCTGCTGGGCACTGATAGGGTGACTTAGGATCATCACCAGATATTATGGCAGCACTTTTAACAGGCTCTTCAGAACTAATGGCAAATTCAGGGTTTCTGGGTCCCTGCTCTCTTTAATTTTTTTCCCTTGGTATTTTATGTTGCTCTGATCTGCTTTGCTTCCTGGAACAAGGTTCATGAAGCTGGATATGGAATTTTCTTTAAGCGATCATGTCATGTGGTTATGAAATGCATAGTATTTCAACAAAGTATGAAAATAATGTGGATTCTGGGGCTAGGGTTCAGAGGCAGAGAATCCACAGGAGAGGACAAAGTTGTCTGGGAGAAATGTCACACTCCATCCTCTAATGCCCTGTGTAGCTTAAGAGAAAGGAAAGCATGGCTGCCCAATTGTCCCCTGACTTTAGATTCCCAGACCCTCCATACTATCTGACTGCTGAACTATCTGGCCTAGAAGCTTGGAGCAGATCTTACTTGTACTTGAAATGAAGCAAAACAGGGCTCAAATTGGGGGCAAGGAGGGTTAACATTTTTTAGCATATAGTAATGGACAATTACAAATTTTATCTTCTAGCAACCTATCATCCTTCTGATAAAATAGAGATTCAGATATCCCTTCCTTACTCTCTGCTCCTGTGTTGTAGGTTGTGTAGATATAATTCCCAGCTCTGAGGGTTATTGAGTTGCTGAGCAGTTGATTTTCAATCTTATTTGTTCTTTGGAATCACCTGAGGGGCTTTTAAAAGCAAGTGATTCTTGAATCCTGCCTTCATTTATTCTCCCTTAATGATCTAGGATGTTTTTCCTATCTTTTTTTTCCCCCCAAGTTCCAGGTGATTGTAATGTATAGTCTGGAAGGCTAACTGCTGGTCTGCTTTTATCAGAATATCTTCTTTCTCTGGCTGCTTTAGAGTGAGGAATTCAACTTAGTCGAATGAAATAAAATTCCCAGATATACATATTTGTTTTACCTGGGTGGAAAGGAAGCTTTCTCATTCTGGCAGGAGGCAGAATATTGTTTAGCTGCAGTGGAAATTATTCTGAAAAACTAGGCACTGGAAGATTCAGACAAAGAAGTCTAGTTTGGGTCTGATATTTACCGCAAAATAGATCAGAGTTATAGATATTTAGGACTAAAGAAGGACTCCTTATTTTTACTATCCAATATACTTACTTTACGGATGAAAAATAACTAAGATCTATGGTGTATGGACAATGGCCTGCTAGTTAGTGACAAATATATATCAAGCCCAAATTTCCTGACTTGAAGCAAGTGCTTTTCCCACTATCCCACACTACTTCACTATTACATTAAGATTCTATTAGAAAGTAATTTTTTGAGCTTAACTCTATGGATTCTTTCCTATAGAGGAAAAAACAAACATGGTTCAGCTGTCCGAGCATCCATCCATTCAGTGAACCAACATTTGCTTGGAACTTTTTAAAAAGAATAAAAACAATTTTATATTTTATTAAGTAGAAGAGATTTTAAGTTTAACAAGTAGTTTTAAATATCACTGTAAACTTGTTGAATGCTAAATTGTTATACAATAAGAGTGTTCTTTTTGTTTTTTTTGTAGTTTCTATTACTTTTTTTTAAGTTTGAAATAACCGTAGATTCATATGCAGTTGTACGAAATAATACAGAGGGACTCTAGTGCCCTTTACCAAGTCCTCCCAATGATTACTTTTGGCAAAATTGTACTCCAATATCATGACCAGGATATTGACATTGATAGAGTTAAGATAAAGAATATTTCCATGAATGAAAGAATTTTTTACATTCCCTTTTTATACCCACACCCACCACCTTTACCTACTCACATCCTTACCCCTGGCAACCACTACCTAGTCTCTATTTCTACAATTTTGTCATTTCAAGAATGTTGCATAAATAGAATCATAAGTATGTAATATTTTTCATAGCTTAATTCTTTGGCAATTCATCGAAGTTGCTGAGTGTGTTAATAGTCATTTTAATTACTGAATATTAGGTATTCAAAAATATGAATATACCACAGCTTGTTTAACCATGCTCCATGAAGGACATCCGTGTTTCCAGTTTTTGGTTATTGTAAATGAAGCTGCTATAAACATCAATATTTAAGTCTTTGTGTGAATATGTGTTTTGATTTCTTTGAGATAAATTCCCAGGAGTGCAATCACTGATTTATATGATAATCACATGGTTAGCCTTTTAAGAAACTGCCAAACTATTTTTCAGAGTGGCTGTATATTTTATATTCCCACCAGAAACATAGGGTCATCCAGTTTCTCCTTACAGCTTCACCAGAATTTGGTGTTGTCATTACTTTTAATTTTTCCCATTCTGATAAATTTGTAGTAATTATCTCACTGTAATTTATAATCTGCATTTCCTTTACTAATGATGTTGAACTTCTTTTCATATGATTATTTGCTATACTGTCTTCTGCAGTGAAATGTCATTGCCTAATTGATTAGTTGTTTTCTGTTGAGTTCTGAGAGTCATTTATATATAATAGGTATTAGTCTTGTCAGAGGTGTTTACAATTTCTTTTCTCCCAGTCTGAAATTTGTCTTTTCATTTCCTTACGGGAACTTTGCATAGTAAAAGTTTTAAATCTTGATGAGGCCCAATTATAATTTTTTTCCTTTTATAGATTGTGCTTGGTGTTAAGTCTAAAAACTCTTCTCCTAGCACTAGATCTAGAAATTTCCTACATTTTAAAAAAGATTTGTAGTTTTTAATTTATATTTTGGTCCATGATCCATTTTGAGTTCATTTTGTATTAGGTATAATACTTAGGTCAAGTTTTTCCCCCTGTTTCAGCTAATTCTTTGAAAAGGCTATCACTCTTCCCGTGAATGGTTTTTCCACCATGGCAAAAATCAGTTGGCTCTATTTTTGGGGAGAGGTGGTGTGTCTGTTTTTCAGTTCTCTGCTGTATTCCACGATCAGTGTTGTCTATTGCTCCATGAATACCGTTATTGATTACTATAGCCATCTAATATCTTGAAATTGAGTATATCTATTTGTTCCATTTTACTCTCCTATTTAAAAATTGGTCTAGCTCGTCTAGTTCCTTCGTGTTTTCATATAAATTTTGGAATAATCTAATCTGTGTCTATGTAAAATCTTGCTGGGATATAGATGGGAATTGTAGTAAGCCTATCTAAAAAAAATTGATATCTTTTCTATGCTCTTCCAGTACACGAATATACTATGTCTCTCTATTTATTTACATTAAAAATTTTTCTATCATCAACATTTTATAGTTTTCCCCATACTTCCACTTGATTATTTAATATTTTAAGCAATTTTAGGTGGTGTTGTATTTTTAACTTTGTTTTTCAAGTATTCATTGCTCATATTTAGAAATACAGTTAATTTCTTTATGTTTATTTTGTACTCTGTGACATTGTTTAAACTCACTTTCTAGGAATTTTATTTTATCCTTAAGATAGAACTGGTATTAGGCTCATTTTCTCACAGTAAATAACTGGAAAACTAGACAAGTCTATGAAATGTTTTCAGACATCAGATGACAAAGAGTGTAAACCTGAGAGAAGGGAAACTATTAGAAGAGTTCTGTCATCACCCTGGCTTTGGCCTGAAGGTTCTTGCCAAAAAATGAGACACAAGTTAAGCAGAGCACATCATTCTTGGTGAGCTGATGAGGTGGCTAGAATTTGAGGGGAAAAGAGATACACGCAGAAATCTGTATAAAGTTTCCTTTAATATTTTGCTGAATATAAAACTTTACAAGTATAGGTTGAGATTCCAGAAGCCAAGCAAAGAGTAACCACCAGGTGAACAGTAAATGGAATTCCTACAATTCAGACAGAGCTCAGAGACATGTTATCTCTGTCCAGCCAGAATAACTCTAACTAAATTGAACACCAGGGGCATTTAGAAGAAACCCCAAAAGGAGCACACCGTAGTAATTGTGCTAAACTAGCCCTAGAATCAAGGAAACACTAGACCTCTCTTTACAAAGTTTAAAAACAGTTTTGAAAAGGGCCAGTGATCTGCGAATAGCTTAACAACCTACCAAGTCAAGGTCTAACCCTCTTTAAAAGAAGACAACAAAATCCAGACCCTCTGCAACATAGCACATAATGTCTACCATTCAATAAAAAATTGCCAGGCATGACTTATGCTGCCAGTCATGAAGGAGTAACAGTGCCAGAACTTACCCTAATACTATAAACAACAACAAAACTGGATCATATCTCTGTAGCTATTTCTGATATTGAACAACAGGCAGTATGAGACTGTGAGACTTAGGAAAAGTAAATTAACCAAGTTAAGTCCTATAAGTACCTTGGCTTTCTGCCTGAATGGACATACATGGCCACAGTGTCAGTAGAAAGATACAGGAAGATCATAATGGTCTCACTAATGATTTTGTTAAGTTGAGTAGACAGAGATGAATGCTCGGGAATGCTTCCAGGAAGTCCACATGTATTATAGATTATTATTATACTATTATGTTAGCACTTATCACCATCTGTTAATATTTAATAACACAGTATTGCTTCTAAAAATGGCAAACAGTAATTTATTGCTGTTAATTTACAATTATAAATCTAAGATTTTTTAAAAAAGATATAGTGAAGACATATTCTACTTAGTGTTTTTTTTACCAACTTATTTTAAGAAAGGAGGCTGATTTGTATGCATTGAGAAAATTTCATGAAATGCATTTAGAAAAGGAGACAACCAACATATGTATGGGGAAAAACCTTTCTTACTTATTATTTTAGATGTATTTTGATCTGAAATGTTGAGAAGCTGGGTAGCTGGAAAGAAATAAATCTCATTATATAGTAAAGAATGCTTATTAAATTCAATGATTTACTACAGAATCCCATAGAAGTAGAATATCTTGCATTCAAAGGAGATAGAATATGGGTTTGCTTGGGGGGAAATTGGGAGGAATAATCTGCTTCAACTTTATTTAAAAAATCTCAAGATTCTTGGAGTGGAAGTCATGCATATACTCTCACCACAGTTTCTGATACTGGGGTACACAAACCCCTTGAAGAATTGAGGAGCTATGATAGGGATTACTAGAACTCAAGAGCTAAGTTGAGTTAGCTCTTGAGTTCTAGTAACTCAACTTCTGGCATTGTTTTTATGCATTTATAAAGTTTTGAACAAAACCATTATTTTATAGTAAAAAAAGGCAAACAGATTTTGAAGTGAAATGAAAAATGTGCATGGAATTGAAAAGGTGGGATATCAAATAACAATTGATGGTGGTTATCATTTTAGACTGTGACCCAAACCCATGGTGTTTGCCTTTGTTCTTTTCTATCATTAGAGCAAATATTTGAAAAGCCTCGAGTGACACATTCATCTACCTTCTTCCTAATGTTGAGGTGAGAGAAAGAGAACCTAGAAAATTAAAGTTACTTGTCTAGGTCATACGCTGTCAGTGAGCAGAGCTAGATGGAGATCCATTTGCTCTTCTACTAGGACCTTCCCTTGACCTACACCAGGGCTGAGACACTGTACCAGTATTTGTTGTACAGAACTGGGCTAGGGAAGCCTGGCTGAATCTGTTTGTTTAACCAGACATCTCAGGATCAAAACGAATTTTACAAAAGTAAAAGCTTATTTCTTTATTTCAAGCCATATCCATATGCTGGCAAATTGCAATAGTGATCAAAACAATATCAAATTCTATTGAGACAAAGATGCACACATTTGGTGTTGGCTTTGGCTATTATAATGTGCATTTAATGTTCTTTATGATTCCCTAGCAGCTTTGAAAGACTTCCCTTTGTGATTTAATTTTGTTAGGCCATTTATCTCCCCTTTCATCCTGCTCCCTCCCCAATTTCAAAAGCAAAGGAAACAAACTACTAGCTAAAATATGAGCCTGTGCAAAATAAGGCGGGGTCAAGGTCATGAAGAAGTAATAATTTGTAATTGCATTCAAGCCATTTTGAAGAGTAAATTCTCAGTGAGTTCTGAGTGCTGATAGAATTCCTATCACTAATGCCATACAATGGGTTGGTTTACACGACAGAATTTATTCGCTCATAGTTTTGAGATTAGAGAAGTCCAAAATCTAGATATCACCAAGCCTGCTTTCTCCCTAAAGACTAGCATTCTGGTATTGGCTGCTGGCATTCTCTGGGTTCCTTGGCTTTCCTGTCACATGGCAATATCCTTTCCTTTCTCACTTCTGTAACTTACTATTTTTCTTTATAAAGTCTCCAGTAATCTGGATTTAGATCCATCCTTATTCAGCTGAACCACACCTTTATTAAAAATAACATCTTCAAGAGGTCCTGTTTGCAACACGTTTTTACCGGGGTATGTGACACCTGCCATTCACATTTCCAGGATAACCATTTAATCAAATTTCTCAAATGCTATGGTTATCAAACACTAGGTGCATCAGAATCAGGATCACTGAGCCCCTCTCTCAGATGGGGCACCAAAAATTGGCATTTCTAGCAAACCTTCTGATGATGTTAATGCTGTTGTTCAGGAACTGCACTTTGAGGAGCTCTGCACTAACATTTAGCTGGTTATATGGAGAAGTTAATGACTGTAATTATACTTTTTTCTGGGTGAACTTAGGAAGTGAAATTTCTGCTGTGAAGAGGTACACAAAGGAGATTACTTTGAATGGGAACCCCCAAAATATGAGAAACCTAGGAATGGAGATGGGAGACTTTCAATATCAAACTTCCTCACTGTTGACTTAACCAAAAGCCAGCTGCTAGTGATTTAGGTTGAGGAGGTAAATGAGAGAAAATGGCAGTGCCAAGTATTTTTCCAACCCTGTTATTTGCTTTGGAAAGTTTTGTTGATTGAAGAGCTGTGTGGTGGTTATCAAAACTTATACTTTTCAGCAACTGTGAAAATGAATTTGGACCCTTAAATGCTTTTCCTTTGCCAGCTGCTATTGAAGCTCTGTGGTGGAAAGCACTGGAGGGACACTGGGCGAGGAAAGGACTTTGCTTCCTGGTTACAATGTACTTGCTTGGCAGGTTCCTGTAGCATGTGAAATTTTCCCAAAACTAGGCTCCTGCATTGCACGGTGGCCAGCAGTACCCAGCCCCTGCTACCCCCACTCAGGCATTTTTGTGGAAAGTGTCTCCATTTAGACACTTCTTTCTGAACAGTTTTCTCTGGCACCCTAGAGGAAAGATTCCCAGCAAGCTCTCTTGGTAGGTTGCCACAGGAACTTTACTGCCATTTAGTAGGCTGCAGCCTTGACCTGCCAACAAGCTCTGGTTCTCAGCCTTGGGTGATATCTGCTCAGCCCTGGGTGATATCTGTAGCTTGGGGGTCTTTTCTTTGGGACCTCTATCTCAGCCATTGGAGCAGTGGCTATTTGTGTGTGTGTGGTTATTTCTTATAACTGCTATTTCCATATTCTTCGGAGTTCTCTTTACTTCTTATTAGCTAATCCCCTGTTATTTTTATTAATTCTTTGTCTTAAACTTTCCCTTTGCTTTGTGGTTTCTCTCTTCTGGTTGGACCCAGTTTGATACAGATGGGAAATACACGTGGTTTCCAGTTTTGCTCTCTCCTTATCTTTTCACCTTCAGAAATGCAGACAGGTTGGGAGGAAGACCCCAGGTTTCCTCTGCAGCATCTTCTGCTCTGTTATCTTTGTGTTTTTCTAGCCCAAGCAAGTTTATGTGCATATTTCAATGACCTATGTTTGAGGTTGAGAACTTGTCACCTGGCACCTGCCACCATGTTTCTTTCTTAGGTGCAAACTTTAGCCTTTTCTACTTCTTAACCTCTTCAAGACTATCCCCAAGCTTGGGTCCTAGGAATTTACATATTTTATAAAACGTTTCTGAGTGCTCATCATGTGCTGATAAGTTAAATGTTTTTACATTTATCTTATTGAATTGAATCTTTACAACTACCCCATGGGATAATAAATTTATCTTTATTTTGTAAATGTGGAAACTGAAGCTCAAAGAGAATTAATTTTCTGAAGATTTTTCAGAATTTAAATTCAGTTTGTTACATACAGAACTTACTATACTAAACTGGTTAACTCTTTTCCATTCAGATTTGATGAGATGGGACTTTTCAATGCAATGTATTTCTGTTTCCAAAGTAAATAGTTTTGTGTGTGTGAGTGTGTTTGTGTGTGTGCATTTCTAAATGCATACATGTGTGGTATCAGAATAAGCTGAGATGACCTTATTCCAAGGAGTGCAGTTTCTGATTTGAAAATGAAATTACTTTGAAATAGTATGTGCATCATTTAATGGCCATAGAGCAAGGGAAGAAATGGCCTCTTTTGATCTTTTTTTTTTTTAGCATGGGCAGGCACCGGGAATTGAACCTGGGTCCTCTGGCATGGCAGGTGAGCATTCTTGCCTGCTGAGCCACCGTGGCCTGCCCCTCTTTTGATTTTTAATAGGATGTATATCTCTAGCCTCCAGTTTATGGGAAGGGTTCTATGAGCAGGCAGGAGCAATGCCTTACTGTAATTAATTCCTTCTTTACCCCCACATCTCTCAGTCTGGGAAGGAGGGGCTGTTAAGAGAAGTGTGATTGCAATCAAAGAGGGGGTTGTGTAAATTTGACAAATTTTTCTTCAACATATCTGTTTCTTGCATGGCCTTGACTCAACTCCCATCTCAAAACAAGGCCCAGGGCTCATTGTTTGCAAGATCCCAATGAATAATTCATTAATGTAACCATGTTCCATGGCTTGGGGTGAGAACTGAGGCAGGTGGGGGTATAGGATTTTTTGTTTTCCTCTAAATGAATTCTTTCAAGGGCTTTCCTTTAGCTTCTGTGTGTCAATCAGAAGGAAGGAAACAAGAAACAAATTAATAATGTTTGTGAACTTGTGTTTAGAGAGCACTGAGTGAATCGTAGTCTTCCCATTACTAAGTTTTAAAGGAAAATATAATAATGGATAGAATAACATCTGATTAGTTTTTAGGATATTCTAAACAGACTAAGTAAACAAAGTGCATCTTACACATAGTCAAACTCTTATTAATGAACCCAATCTGATGTATAAATGATAGCTTTCTCTTCCATTTATTTACTACTTTACATTTTGCAAAACACATTCACATCTTGTCATTTCATCCTTACAATAATCTCTTGAGCTAGCAGATACTGTTGTTTCCCTTTGCCCATGTGATTCATAAATAGAATAGATGATTTACATAGAATTTAATTCTTCAGTGTTCTGATCCACCAGGTGGAGAAAAAGATAGAGGTTCCCGAAGGCCTGTGAGAGGCAGTAGGGATTTTCTCAGCTCTTCATGTGGCAAAGTGCCTACAGAATACCTTGAGGCCAAATATTAGTATTGACTTACTGAGATCTTAATATTGACAGGTTATAGCAGTCATTAAAGTTAAATATTTATGAAAGGGAAATATGTAACTGCAAATAATTCAATCTGTTGTCTTAATCTCTTAAGGAAAATCAGTAAAACACATTATTTTCATTATTTAGCTATAAAATACTTTGGGCAAACTACTATATGAATGTCATTTTGGAACTTTTTGGTGTGAAGCAAAGTCACACTGGAAGAAGTTGCCTTTTTGCACATCTGTTTCCTCCATAATGAGAAAGGGAAGGACTGAGAGCCCCTATGGTTGTCACTTGGTCTATAACTAAGTATTATGCTCCTTCTCTGCTCCTTCTCCTCCTTGGCACGTGGAACGTTTGTACTCCTCTCCCTCCCATAAAGGTGAGTCATGTGGCTTGTTTTGGTCAATGAAACATGGGTGTAAGAAACGTGTGAGCCTACATTATTTTTACTTATAGCAGATATGCCTGTGTGTGTGTTGAGCGAGAGAGAAGAGAAAAAGAATGAGCGAGAGAGTGAGAGAGAGAGAGAGGCAGTGAATGAATATGCCATATATCTTGGCTCTTTCTTTTTCAACTAAAAAATAGCAACATTTATTGAGCATTTACTATGCTGAGATCCTTAAAGGGCATCATCTAATCAAATTCTGACAAAAATTCTATGAAGCATGTTCCAGGAATGAACCCATTTTACCAGTCTTAAGAAACTTAAGAGCTAGAGTATTTAAGTTCCCTTACCAAGATTCAACAACTAGTAAGTGATAGAGCTGACTAGTAAATTTTGTGCTTTAAATATAAAAGTTGCACATAATCTAAACAGCATGTTTGGAAAGAGACAACAAAGTGAAGTGACAATTAGAAACAAAAGAACCTAAAATGTGTATCAGATAGAATGTGCTGAGCTGCAAGTAGTGGAAGCCTTGCTGTGGTAAACAGGAGAAATGACTCTCCAAAAACATTCATGTCCTAATCCCTGGAACATAAATATGTTACCCTACATGGAAAAAGGGATGTGGCAGACATGATTAAGCTAAGTATCTTGAGATGGGGAGATGATCCTAGATTATCCTGGAGGGCCCAGTGTAATCCAAGGGTCCGTGTAAGAGAGAGGCAAGAAGGTCAGAGAAGGCAGTACAGGAGCAGATGGTTGGTGACAGGAGTAGAGGGTGGAGAGATGCACTTTGAAGATGGCAGAAGGGGCCATGACCCAAGGAATTCAAATATCATCCAGGATGATAGAAAAGTCAAGGAAACAGATTCTTCCCTGCAGCCTCCAGAAAGAATGCCTTGATTTTCAGGCTTCTGACCTCCAGAACTGTAATATAATAAATGTGTATTTTTTAAACCACTAAGCTTCTGGTAATTTGCTATATAAATAACAGAAAACAAATACACCTGCCTATCAGTGACTTAAACCATCAGGATATCCATTGTTTGTTTAATGAGACATCTAGAAAGGGAAAGTTCCAGCATAAAGGCAGTGGCTAAACAATGAAAACCAACTTCTTTGTGTCCTTTGGCAATGTCATCCTCAAGATATTGATATTTCAATCTTAGCTTTGTCCCTTCAGCAACACAAGATGGCCACCACAGCTCCTAAATACCTTCAAGACTAAAATTTACAGAAATGTAAACCACAGCACTCACAACAAACCTGTGAACCTGAGCAAATAATCTTGGCCTTAAAGTCAAAAATAAAATTAAGTAAAGAAAGCAAAGAACTGTCCCTTCATATCTTTCTCCTATGAGGAAACCCAATTTTCTCCTGAACCTTACCCCGACCACCCCAGGCAGATTTCTTCTTTTGTCTCATTGTCCAGAATAGTATGCTGAGGCTACCCCTAGCTGCAAGAGAACTTGGGAAAGTAAATATCTGGCAAAGTGCACAACATATCACCACTGACAAAAATCATGCAACAAGCAACAAAGAGTGGATCAGGGCAAAGAATGACTGTGGGTGGAAAACAGAGTGGATATGCCACAAGCATTTCATCTCTGATCTGTTCCTTGACACCACCAAGGAACAACTATTACACATGAGTGATGGCCCTGCCCGATGTTCTCAAAATAGGAAGATCCTGTCCCCACCTCATTTATAAATTTGGAATTGTACAACATGAATATAGACCACTTAAGTAAACCAGTTTTTCCTAATTTAGTTCTTCAAAAGGCTTGAAGTTTCCTGTTGCCAAAAAAATTACAAGTTCTCAGTGCACATTATATATGAAAGGCTCTGACACCCCTAACATAAAATAAAATAGTTAAAACTGATTTTCTCCAAATAAACAAACCAACAAAAAATACCCAAAAGTTACATATTGTCACCTGACCTCCATAAGCTCCTAATTTTATATTCCTTAATATCCATTCACACACACACTCCCCTGATTTCTGTCTATATAAATCTGAAAACTCATGCAGTTCTTTTGGAATATAGTGTACCTCCTCATGGGTGACACTTTGTATCTCATCTTTTGGGACCTGTTGGGACTTTAGTCAAGTTATAGGTCTTGAAGAAAAGAGGGGTGGTGGAAGTGAGTCATGAAAAGATTTAGAAGTGTCTCTCAAGCCAATTACCTCAGGGCATTCCTTTGCAGTTTCATCTGGTGAAACAAGATTAATGTCACCAGACAGAGGAGTGAGGACTGTTTCCCCAGGGCAGGTATTTACAGGTTCAGCAGGCACTGAAGGGTTAATATCTTTTGGTGGCCGTTGGATGACAGACTCCTCAGGGTGGACCAGAGGTCCGGAAACTGTTTCCTCAAGGCAGCCTAGAGGTTGGGAAGCTCTGTCCTCAGGGCAGGCTGGAGGTCGAGTAGTTGTCTCCTTAGGGCAGACTGGAGATTGAGTGGCTTCTTCCTCAGGACAGACCATGACAATCTATCTAGCAAAGACTCAGCAGAATCAGGGCTCCCATGTGCCCACCACCATCACTATCAACCCACATGTCCCCATCCCAAGTTTCAGGATCCTGTTCTTTTCCAATTAAAGCCCTGACTTTAACAGTAGACACCCTACAAAGTTGACAATTTAGTTTATGTTGTAAATTTGCTACTCTCACAATGAGACTCTGGTTCTGGTTTTCAAAGATTTCAAGTCTGTGACAACAGGAAATAAGATTTTCTTTCAGAGCACACATAGAAACTTTTGCATCTTTCATACAATGTTTAAGTTGAAAATTTGAAGCCCTCCAGTTCATCCCTGTCTCTCATAATTGTATCCAGCATACCTAAGAACAACCAGCTAATATCATTATAATTTTAACTCCACAAAACTCCATTAAGGTATTAAAAACACTCTCACTCTTGCCTCATATAAGCATACAGTTAGCAGAATCAAAAGGTGATATTATGCATATCTCTATTACCAACTCATGCCATGGACAGTGAGCGCCACCTTGATTATTGGAAATAGAGTTGTTATTGCCTCTGAGTCTAATCAATAAAATGCTAATTGCAAAAACCCATTTTGAAGATTCTTTTTCTCAAGAACCACTCTTGGAACCAATCTGTATTAGTCAGAGTTCTCTAGAGAAGCAGAACCAACGAGATAATCTGAAAATATGAGATTTACTAAAGGATCTCACACAACTGTGGGGATGTAAGAATCCAAACTCCAGGACAGACTGTGAGGCTGGCAACTCTGATGAAGTTCCTTGACAAACCCTAGAGAAGAGGTTGGCTGGCTGAAGAAAAGATGAAAATTCTCTCTTCTTCCTTAAAAGTATTTAACTAATTGTATTAAATCCAATTTATTGGAATTCTTTTTTTGCAAAAGACACACCCTTAGTTGATCATAGATGTAATCAGCCACAGATGCAAGCAACAGAATGATGATTTAATAAACCAGCCTTCTGGTTTATTAACCAGTCACAAAATATCCTCGCAGTAGTAGATAGGCCAGTTCTTACCTGACCACCAACCTGTCTAAGTTGACACCTGAACCTAATCATCACAAAGGAGTATAAATAAGAGTGAATCCCTTAATCACAAGATAAAGGCTATACAGTTATACAGTCATTATCAGATAATAATATTAAGGCAGCTGGATTACAGTTCAGAGATTTCAGGTATGTCCCTCTATCTATTTTTTCTTTTTGGGTGCATGGTCCGGGAATCGAACCTGGGTCTCCCACATGGAAGATGGTCTATCTATTTTAATATACCAGAAAGTAAAAAGGAATATCTATGTAATGATTCAGTAATCATGATCATCTCCTAAATCCTAAATTCTCAGTAACAATTTGTGGGGAACATGATTCAATCCCCAATAAGGGTATCACACAGTGATGGATAATTGTGGATCAAGGGACTATACAATCAGGATAGTCAAGGACATGCTATTTAAAATGTCTTCAATTTATGGACTATTTGTGCACAGTGGCTGATGCTCTTCTCTCTGCCTTCTAGTAAAGTTAGCTTGATTTCAGATTCCAAAGCTCAATGTATTACACGATAAACTCTTCCCTCTCTTCCCCCTTCACAATGATCATGCCTGTGATTTGTCAGTTTGAGAACTGGGAGGCTGGAGGCAGGGCAGTGGGGAAATTTCCTATCACCTCCTCAAGTCCTTATCTAATTGCTCACCTGCTTTAATCTAGTTTCTTGTCTAACCTGCTTACTTAAGTTCTTGCCTATGTGCTTAGCACCCTCACTTACCTACCAACTTTTCAAAATATGGAGATTGTTTATTAATTAAATTGCTGGATTCTTTTCTGCAAATATTTTAAGACTCTTATTGGTATTTCTGTGACCTTGAGTCTGGGAGCATTTTCTCAGTTTTATACATTATTTTTCTTATGTTACTTAATTAGACTCACCTTAATTGAGATGGATGTGCAGACCAGACTGTGTTAGATACTTATAAAATGGATGATGATGTTGCTGACAATAGTAGCTGAAGACATCACATCCTTGCTTTCCTGATACCCTCAGAATCCTAGAGGCTGCCCATGAACACTCAGACACCCCCACCTCACACTGCCCACTGGGGGTGGCAGCAGAGATAACTGGTACAGCTACATCTAATTTCCTGAGAAACATCAGCGGTGGTTCCAGGGTTGTGTTGACGTCCCAATACTGGTACTGCCAGCATAGCAAGTTAGAGGTTGATGCCAGTACCAGCTGTATGGTGTTCTCCCTGGATTAGGCCAGTCAAATTCCTGGCTCTGTAGCTTCCCAGCTTTGTTTTTCCAGACCCCAGTGAGCTACGTAATGTTTAAATAAATTTCTTATATGCAAAATTGGCCATTTATCGAATTGATACTAGTGAACACCCTGGTTGATACTAGTATCCTGTTCTTGTAAATTAACATTATATTACAAGCAAACTTCATCATGCCAAATCTCTGGCCATAGTTTAGAATTAGTGGACAGTATTCAATTGTGTCAGTGACTATTGGCAGATGTAGGTAGCTTTTTAGAAAAATATCTCATTCAAAAGCAATCATGCAGTGGCTATTTTTGAGTTTATAACTTTTTGCACTCTTTATTTATGAACATTATAACAAATATATTAACTGTATAAAATATGTATTACTAATCATAGTGTTTTCCCAAAAGTTTATAATAATTTATGATGTTGCCAGCAGTGTATGGAACAGAATTTTATTGAGTTCTTATGTGTTTTGGATATCATTAATGGAAAATAATTTTATTAATTTCCTGTGTGAAAATTTATACCTGGCTGTATGGAGCAACATTTCTAGAGCTTATTAAACTAGCTGAACAATTGCTTGGTAATTTTATAGGCAGGCATCAAGAGGGGTAGTTGGAATACTTGTACTTTGAGTCTTTCAGTTCTGGTATTTTTATGAATGTGATTGGAAAGACAGAAAACTCTGAAAACTGCTACATCTTTAAGTGCTATATTCCTAGTAGATGAATTATCAAGGAAAATTTATTTTCCTTTTAGTTTTTTCCCCTAATTTGCCCAATTTTTTCTTATCCTTCTTTGTTTTCTTTCCCCAAATAATTAGATCTTGATGATATTTCTCTCACGGTCATTTTCTGGTTAGCAGCTTTGAAGAACTGCCAAGATTTAATCTGCTATTTGTTTTCCTTCCTCTTTAGTTTCAAGATCCAACTTTGTGGTTTCTCAAAGCTGACTTCTCATCAATGAGTGGCAGTCTATTTCTTTAGAAGTTTGTTTCTTTAGATGGAATAAAGGGAGATAAGTATGTGTGTAGGAAACATGTTGTGTAAGAGATAACCAGAAGTATGGTGAGAATAAAGGCTTTGGAACCTACTGGAAAGCTGGATCAATTTGGCAGTTTATTTGACTAATATCATATGATGACCTGATAAAAATGGCCACATATGCTTTGGGAATTCCAATGTTCATAGTTATTTCTTGGAAGTGCTTGGGATCATCACACAAAGAAACTTTTGTTTTACTTTTTCTTCCTAACTTCACATAGAGATTTGATGGAAGTAGGAAGAAGGGCACTTACCATGTTTTTTGTTGTTTGTTTTTTTCCCCAGGAAACCATCACTCCGAATCAAATGCCAACTTAATAATAGGATTCAATAAAAAATCCTCCATATTAAGGACTAGGATGTATAATGCTATGAATAATTCTCCCTGGTTATTAATCATAGATGGGAGAACAGAGACACATTCTTGTTTGTCCTCATTGGAAAAGAGGTTTTGATCTTTCTATTAAGAATTGTTTGTAGATCAATGAAGCAAAATTTGTGGCTGCAAATGTTTGGCCTATAGTCAGCATGGTCCACAAGTGTTTCCTCCTCCAAATAAGCTTTATTCAAGTCATTCTAAAGGAAAAAAGTAACGTAGCATCATGATGTTAACAGCAAATGTAGAATAAATACACCCAAAATCTCCTTCTGGAGACTATACATGGTTCTTTATATCCTTGGGCACTAGAAAATGAGAGGGCTCCACTGGACAGTCTCTAGAACCAATCCAGTTCTAAAGTTTAGTGAGACAGTCATTTCTCCTATCTTAACTTCTCTAGGCAAAACAATACCATGCCTTCCCCATTAAGTCTTTCCTCAAACTTGTTGGCTCAGGAGGAAACATCTGTGTTGTATCTAAGAAGCTTGGTTTGGACTATAAAGGAGGTGGATCTGAAAACTAAAGCATGCACCATCTCTACTTCTCCACTATTTTGTTGTTATGTTTTCCTAGTCCCCACTGAGTCGATGGATGGGTGGTACATTATTATATTGTGGTTGAACAAAAATGAGCACCTACATATGACTGGTTAGGCACATGGGTTCTGAATCACATGATTTGAGGTGGGACCCTGTCTCTCCACTTAATAACTCACCTTAGGTGAGCTATTTAACCTCCTAAGACTTTGTTTTCTTTCAACTGTAAAATAAGTAATCTCAACTTCAAATAACCTTAAATAAGACAAGCCATATGAAACACACCGCTAAGTACATAGTGAAAACGCAATGAATAGTAGCCATTATAGTCACCTATCCAAAAACCCTTAAGAAGCTGCATTTAAAAGCCAGGTTATGGTTTCCGTATGATGGAAGTATATGGGGAATTGAGCATTAAAGGATTTTTTTAAAAATAATTCTTTCTACCAGGATGACTATAAGCAAGTGAGGCTGATAAACACAGATCCACATTTCCCAAGAATACTCCTTACTTTGTTCCCCAAGAATATCCCCTTGGTGACAAAGTTATTGACCTAAAGCAGCTTCACTATTGACTCTTCATACTTTTTTTTTAGTTGCTAAGGATAGCCCATTTAGATGGCTGTTTAGGTCCATTGGTTTGCTTAACAGCAATTCATTCATTCAGTCAATACGACATAGTCTCATTGAGCCTCTACTGTGTTCCATTTACAAAGCTAGGTGTAGTAGTGAAAACTGAGGCATAGTTTGGAATCTACCTTTTTCTCTATTAACCTGAATTAATCTTTGTGGATGATAAAGCTCAAATCCTCAGAAAACTTGAGAGTTTTCCAGGGGTAAAAGTTGTGATTGTGATGTGGGTTTGCGGAAGAGAGAAATAGGCACACAGACCATCTGTTCCCCCATAAAATCTACTCAGCAGGACTCTGCTTATGGTTATGTGAGATGGTGGCTATGGTCTGGGACTCTGCTCAGGGGCAGGAGGGAACTCAATCAAGAAGGGAAGGGTACATTTTTCTCATTTACGCAGAGAGGCTTTATGGATTAGGGGTGACCCCGTCTTCTAGGAATTAAGCATCTGTGGTTTCACTTCTCTCTTTCACATTTCTTCCAATCTTCCTTTTTCCTTTTCTTTAGATCCCTATCCTACCCTTCCAGGTGAACACTGATGTCCCATTCTGAACCTCTCTATCGCCCTCTTTTGTTGTATAGAGTATTGTTCAAAAACCTACATTAAATTTTTTATGAAGTTCTTAGCTTGTTGTACCAATAAATCCTCTTTTGGTTTAGAAACACATACAGTGGGTGTGAACAGTTTATATGGAAGTTAAGCCAGCTATCTCTTTTTAAATTAGACATAATTATATATACATATAATCACACACACAAAACACGTTATTGCTCACCAACAGTTTTCATACCTATCAAAAACTTTTTCATCCCTGTTACTGTACAAAGATGGTGAGTTCTCGGCCCCATGTACTCAAGAAACACTGAGTACATGTTTCTTGAAACACTGGGGTTTCAAAGAGAGAAAGAGTTTGTTGCTAAGTGCAAAGCAGGAGATCAGTACAAAAATCTTCTCTCCAAACTGCAGTAATTCTGTAATTTTATAGTATCAAAAGATGGGCAGGTTTTAGGATAATGAGCCACAGTGGGCTCCAGATGATGTTTTAAAGGTGATCTAATTATTGAGCATGTGCAGTTTGATTACATGCTTAGTCACAGAACATATATAAGAAAATAGCGGCCTTAATATGATGATGAGTGTGATTTTTTGGGTGGTGGTGGTGGTGCATGGTCTGGGAATCAAACCTGAATCTCCCACATGGAAGGCAAGCATTCTACCACTGAACCACCTGTGTACCCCTGATGGGTGTGAGTTTTAGTATTATAATGAGATATAAGTCACTTATAGGTTAAAGTTTAAGCTACTGTGCATGTCAAGCAGGCCCATTTTGATTAGATCCAATTTTGGTTATCAAGATAATTTTGGACTTGGGATGGATTAGTTCTGGGCTGACCCAAGACATTTTATTAATGAACACTAATTTAATGTTCATTAAACATTAATAATTAATGACTATCTTTAGTAATCCCAAGACTCCAAAGTTGAAAAACCAGATAAAATGGATACAGGTGAGGGTCAGTCCCAAGGTTTCTGCAATCACAAGGGCACGAGATAAGGGATATGCAATCATTATCAGAGATAAAGGCAGCTGGATTACAGTTCGGACTTTAAGTATTTCCCTCTGTCTACTTTAATATACCAGAAAAAATAAAAGGAGTGTCATATAATGCTTCAGCATCCATTGTCATCCCTCACATCCTAACTTCTCAGTTATGCCTCTCATTTAGGAGGAGCCTTGGTAAGGTTAAATAAGGGTGAATGAAAGGGAGAGAGAACATTCTCTTCCCCTCCCTTTCTTAGAATGTCTCTCTTGGGGGACATAGAGAACCTTTGCTGAGTCCTTTCTCTAACCTTTGCAATGTAGATAAATCTCTCCAGAGACTAAGCAAGCCAAGTTTCCAGTTTTACAATGCAGAGATCTGTTCAAGGTCAGGAGCCTTATATTCCTTCAAATGTAAGCGCATGCCTCTGGAGTTAACATGGGAGCTTATGGCAAGATGTAATCATTTGTTTTTCATGGTGATAAGAGAGGTTTTCATAATTCTTTCAGAGGAGATCGATTAACTAAACAAATAGTTATTTCAAATCCCAACTGAATTTTCTACCTGCCTGCTTTGCAGTTTAAATTGTGTAAAATTTTATTCTGACTTTGTAGTCTCTTGCAGCATACCTATATGCTTGTACTATTATTACTGAAAATAAATATTTTCTTTCTTTCCATACTGAAGTGCAGAGATCTCTCATTCTTAGTAGGGTTTTTGCTTCCCCAACACTTTATAGGTATGATCTGATGTAAATCTTTAGAATAACTTGTGATACGGGAGCTGTTGTTAACCCCCAGTTTTTACAGGTGTGGAATCTGAGATTCAGTGAGTTTACTTAACTTTCTTCAGGTTACACAGCTTAGTCAATTGCATGTCTGAGACTCAAATTCATGTCTGAATTCAGACTGTGTGCTCTTCACCTCCATATGACACTGCATTTGTGCCAGTGAGATGGATGGCTAACATGACTCTTCATACTGCATAGATGACCAAAGAGAGGATCCCGATGGTAAAGACCTTCAGGCAAGACTCCACAGGGACAAACCCAAGTCTTAAATGTAGACGTTCTGATTCCCAGTACAGGGTTCATTTCACTAGGACAGGATGAGGCTTGGGGCAAGGAGAGGTTTGACTGTGAGGCTAAATCAACAGGACTGGAAATAAAAGACTAGTACCTCAAATATTCTAAAATAGAGATTGGAATGCTAGAAGATAATGCGATTGAAGAACTTCTCTATTTTAAGGCTCTGCTTGAGGACTGTAAAATGGCTTTTTCTAACATGCAGACTCTCCTGTTTAACAAGGTCTTGCCACTAGCTGCATCATGGCAGCTTGGACTGTGTTACAGCCTTGACTAGGTGAGGACGTGTTTGTCTTTTGCCATTTTCTATGGGTTTGAGTCTGGCTGAAATAGCAAACCCTTTTACATAGGAAACTATCTTGGTCATATTTACTTGATATGGAATTTTCTTCCAAATCTCTGCTCAGAATCTGATTGTAGATCAGATTGTGTGTGTAGAGTCATGTGTATGAAGTTTTCTGTCAATCAGTAATACATCAAGGATTTGTTGAGCATTTGTCATGAGTGACGGTATTTTTCTTTCTGATAGGTTATATGTGTGTCTCAATGCTCAGTGGCGTTATGTTTCAGTTGAGAAGATAAATAGTAATAAAAAAATTGTAGAACCTTTAGAAACAAAGAGATCACATTCAAGTTCTAGATGGCTGTCTTGAGCTAGTAGATATGTTTTGTTTGGCCCTTAATGTGCTTGAAAAATATTGAACATGTGCACATGTAAAAATAGTGAGTCTTGGCTTGTCTTAAAGAAAGAAAAGAAAAAACACCACACAATTTTAAATTTAAATATTTTATTTATACCCAAAACAGAATATTTAATAGTTTACTGTTCTGGTTTTAGAGAAGGTAACTCAATGCTATTTACAAAATCTACTTCTTTGCTTATCTCACCTCCCATTGGGAAAATTGCTATGTTTGACAATTTCTGTTGACCAAGTGACAATCTTGAGACATTTAAATGAAATTAATTCCATGAGTTAGCGATTGAGCAGTTTAAATGAATTTAGTGAAATTTTAATGAATTTAATACACCTACTTTTCAATTAAAACATTTTTTTTCAGCTCCTTTAATGTTCTGGAAAAATTAATCATTAAAATTACATAAAAAGAGGAATATAGGGGTGTATGTGTTTCCTTTTGTCTCAGGCTGTAATATGACCTGCATAACAATGATTTTTAAAATTTTGATGTTTTGTTGACCATAGACTTTTTGTATTAATTTTGATTTTTTAAAAAATATAGAACTAAAATATTATTTGTCTTGATTACTGAATCTTTTAGTGTCTCCTTAATTTTTGCAGCTGGGATGAATGATTTACTTACGTCATCATAATCCCAGCCATGATCTCTGGGGGAGTTCTTCATCATTCAACTGTTTGATACTGTATTTCGATACTGCATTTTAGATCTGCGGGATGACAGCATGGCTTCCACATTTACTGCCAGTGATACCTCAGGGAAGACATTTTTTCCTCCATTTTTTTTACTGCCTCTTTTATGTAAAAATGCCAATATGTCTGTTGCCATAGGCCATGTCTGTATTTGTTAAGCTACTGGAATGCAATATACCAGAAATGGAATAGCTTTTCAACAAGAAATTTAAGGCCATAAATAGGTCCTAACTAAGGCATCCAAGAAAAAATACCTTGGTTCAAGGAAGGATGATCTGAGAAGGCATGTGGCTGTTGTCTGCTGGTTCTTGTTCCCAGTTCCATTGCTTCTAGCTTCTGATGCCAGTGGTTTCCTCTCTAAGCATGTGTGGGCATTCACTTAGCTACTCTGAGGCAAAACTCTGGGTTTCATCTCTTAGCTCAGCATCTTCTGGGGCTGGAGATTTCTTCTTTTCAGGTTCTGGCTATTTCTGTGAGTCCTTGCTTAGCACCTGGGCTATTTGTATCTCTACTTGCAAATATCTACATTGGTTCTGCCCGTTAGCTGTGAGCTCTCTCCAAAATGTCTCCTCTTTTAAAGGGCTCCAGTAAACTAATAAAGATCCACTGGGGTGGGTCTAATTGAAAGGTCAAACCCACGATTGGGCGTGCCACACCTCCGTGGTGAAAATCTAATCAAAAGTTTCTGCCCTACAGTACTGAATCAGGATTAAAAGAAACAGCTGTCCCCATATGATTGGATCAGGATTGAAACATGGCTTTTCTCGGGTACATAATAGATTCTAACTGGCACAACATCATATTTCACCATGGCTCCAATGGGCAAGTGGAAATGAGGTCTGGGAGGGAAAGGGTCCCCAGAAGAGGGTGGGTGATTTATACTGAGACTGTTCTCCTTGGGATCCAAGCTGCTTGCTTGTGAAATACTTTGGCTAAGCCTATTTTAAACAAATCTGATGTCATGCAGGTGTAGTAGACATATTGTAACTTATTCTGGGTACCATTTCATGTTGACCAGCATTGTTTTACATACATTATTTTATTTTCTTTTTGTGAACATATTGTGCACATTTTATTATACTCTTAGTACCATAAGACTGGCATCTTTATAAGAAGAGGAGAACACTTTGTGATGATGGAAGAAGAAATGGAAGTAATGTGCTGTAAACCAAGAAAAGCCATGGATTGCCAGAGAACTTCCAGAAGCTAGGAAAAGGCAAGGGGGAATTCTTCCCGATGGGTCTCAGAGGCAGCATGGTATTGCTGACACCTTGATTTTAGATATCTAGGCTCCAGGAGTGTCCCACAATAAATTCTTGTTGTTTTGAGCCATCCAACTATGGAATTTTGTTACAGCAGCCCTAAGAATCTGAGAGAGAAAGGCTGTAGGATGTGCTATGGGGTAGGGTGCTTCTCAGATGGAAACTCTGAGAAGGTCAATTTACCTGTTGCCTGCTGACACAGCCAGTAAGGTTGTTGTGGTATGTTGAATTATGTACCCCAGTTCAGAGATGTTCTTAATCTTAATCCACATTCCATGGGTGTGAACCCGTGGTAAATAGGACCTTTTGAAGATGTTGATTTTAGTTAAGGTGTGGCCCATTTGAATGAGGGTGGGCCTTAATCCAGTTACCACAGTCCTTTATAAGCAGAAGAAATTTAAACAGTCAGGCAAAACCATAGGGAGGAGCTGAAAGCTGGAAGTCAATGGAACAAAAGAGAAAGGAGAGGACACTGCCATGTGATATGAGGTAGAGATATAAGCCAAGGACTCCCAAGGATTGCTGACAGTCAGCACCTGAACGCTGCAGATGTTGGGGAGAATGCGTTGCCTCACTTACAGCTCAGTTTTGGGCTTCTCCTAGCCTCAAAACTGTAATGATGGAGCCTGGTCTATTTGACATGAAAACTGCTGAAGGAGTCCTACCCAAGAATGTGAGAACTGGTTTATAGGGAACATGTAAACTTCTTGCTGTTTTGTGCCTTTTTTTCACTTTGTTCAGCTTGAAGGGCCATTCCTTTCCACTTTGCTGGGAAGCAGATAACTATTTCAACTTTCCTGTTAACCACACCTCTGCTGGGAAGCTGGTCCCATGACCATTCCTTACTCCTCTTAAGGTAAAACTAGCACTCCTGACTCCTTCATTCCATTCTTTGGACCATTCTGGCCTCTATCCCAGCTTCTGTCACATTATCTATTGTACATCAATACATTTATTTGCTCCTGCCCTTGTCTTCTCCAAAGGGGGTCTCCTCAAAATAGAGAATTTGAGTAGATTTTGTATTTTAAGGGCTTGGCACACAGTAGGTGCTTAATTGTATGTAATTAATGAACATAATAAAATACCAGGCCGAGAAGTCATATTTTCCAATTCTTGATATCCTACGGCAGGCCTCAACACTTTGCAATAAATTCTTTGTTAATTTGCTAAGAGTTTTATCAGAAGAACTGTTAATTAGCAATTTCCTCTACTATATCTAACATAGCATTTTTTCCCCTATACCTACTTTTAATTTTTACTTTTTCACTTTTTTTTTTTAACTTTTTGTATTGTATGGCATAACATACATACAAAACAAAGCAATAAAAAAGCAATAGTTTTCAAAGCACTCTTCAAAAAGTGGTTACAGGACAGATCCCAGAGTTTGTCATGGGCTACCATATGATCTTCTCCTATTTTTCCTTCTAGCTGCTCCAGAATATAGAAGGCTAGAGGGCTTAAATACTTTTTATCATCACAATCAACTTATTTTTCCTTGTTTTTGTGTGAACAATAACATATATACAAAAGAGCTATAAATTTCAAAGCACAGCACCACAATTAGTTGAAGAACATGTTTCAGACTTTGACATGGGTTACAATTTCACAGTTTTAGGTTTTTACTCCTAGCTGCTCTAAAATACTGGAGACTAAAAGAGATAGCAATTTAATGATTCAGCATTCGTATTCATTTAAGTCCTATCTTCTGTGTATAATTCCACCAAACCTTTGATTTTCCATACCTCTCTTTGGGGTTGTTTGGACTATGGCAATTCTAAATTTTTGAAAATTGGAAGGGTCTGTCACTAAAATGGGGCAGGGATATGGAACTATCTGATGTTCTGGAGAGGCTGGGCTAGGTTTCAGGACTTACCTGGACCAGGGACCTATCTGGAGGTTGTACGTTTCTAGAAAGTTACTCTAGTGCCTTGAACCCTTGTGGTATCTTATATATTGCCCCAAGTGTTCTTTAGGATTGGCTGGAATGGTCCTGGTTGGGAGTTGGCAGGTTATGATAGGTAGCAAGGTCTACGTGAAGCTTGCATAAGAGCAACTTCCAGAGTAGCCTCTCGACTATTTGAACTCTCTCTCTGCCACTGATACTTTATTAATAACACTTCTTTTCCCTCTTTTGGTCAGGATGGAATTATTGATCCCATGGCCCCAGGTCTGGATTCATCCCTGAGAGTCCTTTCCCATGTCGCCAGGGAGACGTTCACCCCTGGATGTCATGTCCCACGTAGGGGGAGAGCAATGATTTCACTTGCAGAGTTGAGCTTAGAGAGACTGAGGCCACATCTGAGCAACAACAGAGGTCCTCCAGAAGTAACTCTTAGGTATGTCTACAGGTAGTCTAAGCTTCTCCGCTAACTACATAAGATTCACAAGAGTAAGCCTCATGTTTGAGGGCATGGCCTATTGATTTGGTGTCCCTAAGGTTTGACATAGTATCAAGGGATTCCCTGATGATAAGGTTTAATAGTCTCATAGCCTTTCTCCCCTCCTTCAGGGGACTTTGCCAATACTTTTTGATTATCTGCTTAATATACTCTAGGATGTTTCCAGGAGTTACAATAATCTATACAAGATTAAAGGACCTCTTTCTTATTCTGTGCTTCCTGTATTTCAGCTGTTCAGATGAGCTATATACAGATAGGTTAAATTAGTTTATGCACTACATTTCCAGATCAAATAAACCTTTCCTCCATTGGTCTCAAAGTGTATGTATGTTCCTAAAATATAGATACTGTCTTCCCTCCCCTGTTTTCTGAATTACTTTAACCCCAACCTATTCGGCTTCATTCTTATCTCTAAATACCAGGTTATATATATAAAACAGCCTCTTAAAATCCAGAAATAATAATCACCACTCTGGACTTAATGTGCTCTAAAAGCTTACAATCTAGATCCCTTTTTTCTTATAAACATTTTCTAAAGGTGACGTACCATTGTTGGTTTTTGTTTCTGGCTTATGTTGTCTCACTGAATGTCCCACATATTCATTCCCATCATCGCATGCCTCATGACAGTGTTCCTTTTTGTAGCAGCACAACTTTCATTCATAAGTATACACCATCGTTTACTAGTCTACGTCCCTGTCAGTGCATCCTTCAGCCACCTGCAGTCATCGGGCATCACGTAGAGGCCCAAAATCTACAGTCCATCAACATTCTCAATTTTAGATAATTCCGTTGTTTCCAAGAGATAAAAAACCAATAAACACACACTCATGAAATAGGAAATCTGAACCTCTTCTTAACTCTTGTCCTTCTCCCCATTATTTACCTCTGCTGTTGCTGTGGTAGTGCTGATAGTTTCCTTTTAAACATAGCTCATAGCATGCAACAGCAGTTTTTCCCTGTACCCTGGACTTGAACACTCTTTATACAAGAATCATATCTTTGAAGTAATTCTTATGAAAACTCATTCATGTTTCTAATGTGAGTCAGTGGGACACGTAGGTCTATACAACCCCTTTCAATCTTGTTCATCTTTAATATGGTAATATTACTTCTAGACCCACTAGAGAATGACCTTTGATCCTATCTATTCCCTTACATTGGAGTTCAACCTCATTAGCTAGTGGTTCACCTCTAGCTTCTATGCATCTTTAAGTCCTCTATATTCTGTATTATACACCTCTGATTATACCTTTATGCTGGTCATAAGAGTGGAATCATACAGTATCTATCCTTTTGTGTCTGGCTAATTTCACTCAGCATTATGTTCTCAAGGCTCATCCATCTTGTCATGTGCTTCAGGACGTCATTTTGTCTTACTGCTGCATAATATTACATCGTGTGTATATACCACATTTTGTTGATCCCCTCTTTTGTTGCTAGGCATTTGGTTTGTTTCCATCTTTTGGTGATTGTGAATAATGCTGCTATGAACATCCGTGTGCAAATGTCTGTGTCATTGCTTTCAGCTCTTCTGGGTATATACCAAGTAGTGCTATTTCTGGGTCATAGGGCAACTCGATATTTAGTTTTCTAAGGAGCCACCAAACAGTCTTCCATAGTGGCTGCACCATTATGCATTCCCACCAGCAGTGCATAAGTGTCCCAGTTTCTCCACATCCTCTCCAACATTTAGTTTCCTGTTTAATAGCAGCCATTCTTATAGGTGTGAGTGGTATCTCATTGAGGTCTTGATCTGCATTTCCCTTATAGTCAGTGAAAATGTGCATCTCTTCATGTGCTTTTGAGTCATCTGTATTTGCTCTTCAGAAAAATGCCTATTCATATCTTTAGCCCATTTTATAATTGGGTTGTTTGTTTTTTGTTGTTGTTGAGTTGTATGATTTCTTTGTATAGACAAGAAATCAAACCCTTGTCTGATATGTGATTTCCAAGTATTTTCTTTCATTGAGTTGGCTGCCTTTTCACCTTTTGACAAAGTCTTTTGAGGTGCAAAAGCATTTGATTTTGAGGAGTCCCCATTTATCTATTTTTTCTTTTGTTATACTTTTGGTGTAAAGTTTAGGAAGCTACCTTCTATTACTAGGTCTTGAAGATGTTTCCCTACATTTTCTTCTAGAAGTTTTATGGTGCTAGTTCTTACATTTAGGTCTTTGATCCAATTTGAGTTAATTTTTGTGGAGAGTGTAGGAGAGGGGTCCTCTTTCATTCTTTTGGCTATTGATATCCAGTTCTTCCATGACCAATTATTGAAAAGACTATTTTGTCCCAGTTCAGAGGATTTGGGGGCCTTGTCAAAAATCAGTTAACCATAGATTTGGTCATCTATTTCTGCACTCTCAATTTGATTCCATTGGTCAATGCTTCTATCTTTGTGCCAGTACTATGCTGTTTTGGCCACTGTGGCTTTATAATAGGTTTTAAAGTCAAGGAGTGTTAATCCTCCCACCTCATTCTTTTTTAGGATGCTTTTAGCTATTTGGGGTCTCTTTCCCTTCCAGATGAATTTAGTAGTTAGCTTTTCCAAATCTTCAAGGTAGGTTGTTGGTATTTTGATTGGTACTCTGTTGAACCTGCAGATCAATTTGGGGAGAATTGACATCCAAACTATATTTAGCCTTCCTATCCATGAGCAGGTGATATCTTTCTACCTGTTTAAATCTCCTTTGATTTCTTTTAGTGTTTTTAGTTTTTTAGTTTTCTGTGTACAAGTCCTTTACATCCCTAGTTAAATTCATTCCTAAGTATTTGATTCTTTTAGTTGCTATTTTGAATGGAATTTACTACTCGACTGACTCCTCAGCTAGGTCGTTGCTTGTGTATTTAAATGTTACTGATTTTTACACATTAATTTTATATCCTGCCACCTTGCTGAATTTATTACCTCAAGTAACTTTACTATAGATTTCTCAGGATCTTCCAAGTATAGTATCATATCATCTGCTAATAATGTGAGTTTTACTTCTTCGTTTCCAATTTGGATGCCTTTTATTTCTTTGTCCTGCCTGATTGCTCTATTAGAACTTGCAGCACAATGTGGAATAACAGTGATGACAGTGTGCATCTTTGTCTTGTACCTGGTCTTAGGGGGAAGGCTTTCAGTCTTTCTCCATTGAGTATGATGCTGGCTATCAGTTTTTCATATATTCCTTTTATCATATTGAGGTAGTTACCTTTGATTCCTATCTTTTGGAGTGTTTTTATCAGAACAGGATGCTGAATTTTGTTGAATGCTTTTTCAGCATCAATCAAGATGATCATGTGATTTTTCCCTCTTGATTTGTTAATGTGCTGTATTACATTAATTGATTTTCTTGTGTTGAACCATCCTTGTATTCCTGGTAAAAACCCCACTTGGTCATGGTGCATAATTTTTTTAATGTGCTGTTGGATTCGATTTGCTAATATTTTATTAAGAACTTTTGCATCTGTGTTCATTAGGGAGATTGCCAGTAGTTTTCCTTTCTTATAGCATCTTTATCCAGTTTTGGTATTAAAATGATATTAGCATCATAAAATAAGTTAGGTAAAATTCCTTTTTCCTCAATTTTTTGGACAAGTTTGTGCAGGATTGGTGTTAGTTTTTCCTGGAATGTTTGATAAAATTCACCTGTGACGCCATCTGACCCTGGGCTTTTCTTTGTAGAAAGATTTTTGATGACTGATTGAATCTCTTTACTTGTGATTTGTTTGTTTGGATCTTCTATTTCTTCCTGAGTCAACGTAGCTTGTTTGTGTATCTCCAGGTATCTGTCCATTTCATCTAAGTTGTCTAGTTTGTTGGTGTATAGTCGTTCATAGTATCCTCTTATGATTCCTTTTATTTCTTCAGGCTGTGTGGTAACCCACCCCTTCTCATTTCTGATTTTGTTTATTTGCATCCTCTCTCTCTTTTTTTTCTTTGTCAGTCTTGCTAGTGGCCTATCAATTTTATTGATTTTCTCAAAGAACCAACTTTTGGTTTTATTGATTCCTTCTATTGTTCTGTTGTTCTCCCATTCATACATTTCTGCTTTAATCTTTGTTATTTCTCCTATTTGCTTTGGGGTTAGTTTTTTGTTCTTTCTCAAGTTCCTCCAGGTGTGCTGTTAAGTCCTCAATTTTTGCTCTTTCTTGTTTTTTAATATAGGCATTTCAGGCAATAAATTTCCCTCTCAGCACAGCCATCACCATATCCCATAAGTTCTGAAAGGTTGTATTCTCATTTTCATTCATCTCCAGATAGCTACTGATTTCTCTAGCAATTTCTTCTTTGACCTACTGGTTGTTTAAGAGTGTGTTATTTAATCTCCGTATATTTGTGAATATTCTCATCCTTTGGTGGTTATTGAGATCCAGCTTCATCCCATTGTGATCAGAGAAAGTACTTTGAATAATTTCAATGTTTTTAAATTTATAAAGACCTGTTTTTTTGCCCCAGCATATGGATTATTCTGGAGAATGTTCCATGAGCACTAGAGAAGACTGTATATCCTTGTGCTTTGGGGTGCAGTGACCTATATATCTCTATTAGGTCATTTAGACAAAATAAATGTCTTTTATCAAGACATTTATCAAGATATTTAATATCTCTATTTCCTGTTGATCTTCTGTCTGGTTGTTCTATCTATAGAGCAGATTGTTGATTGTTGTATTGAAGTCTCCTACTATTATTGTTGAAACATCTATTGCTCTCTTCAGTTTTGCCAATGTCTGTCTCATGTACTTTGGAGCTTCTTGATTGGAGCATAAACATTTATGATAGTTGTATCTTCTTAGTGAATTGACCCTTTAATTAGTAAATAGTGTCCTTTTTTGTCTCTTATGATGTCTTTACATTTAAAGTTTATTTTGTCCTATATTAGTATAACTACTCCTGCTTTCTTTTGGTTGCAACTTGCATGGAAAATCTTTTTTCATCCTTTCACTTTCAATCTGTTTGTATTCTTTGTGTCTAAAATGAATCTCTTACAAGCAGCATGTAGCTGGATTATGTTTATTAATCCATTCTGCCAATCTATTTCTTTTAATTGGTAAATTTAATCCATTAACATTCAAAGTTGTTATTGAAAATGAATTTCTTGATTTGACTGTCTTATCTTTTTTATTTTACTTGTCAGATCTATATATTCTTTTCCCTTTTTCTCTTCATATTATTTAAATTACCTTTAGTGGAACTCTTCATTTCTGTGCCTTCCTCCAGACTTCCCTCTCTTGTCTTTTTCTTTCAGCAGGCTGAACTCTTTTTAGTAGTTCTTGTAGGGCCAGTCTCTTGTTGAGAAATTCTTTCAGGACTTCTTTGTGTTGAAAACTTTAATCTCTCCCTCGGTTTTGAAGGACAATTTGGCTGGGTACAGAATTCCTGGTTGGAAGTCTTTCTCTTTCAGGATCTTGAATATATCATACCACTGCCTTCTTGCTTCCATGGTGCTAGTTGAGTAGTCTGAACTCAGTCTTATTTGATTTCCCTTGTATGTAGTAGATTGTTTTTCTCTTGCTGCTTTCAGGGTTTTATGTTTCTCTTCAACATTTAACTAATCGATAACTGATTAGTATGTGCCTTGGGAAGGTCTCTTTGGATTTATTCTGTTTGGAGTTCTTTGAACTTCTTTGACTTGTATATTTAGGTCCTTTATGAGAGTTAGGAAGTTTTCCTCCATTATATCCTCAACTACTCTTCCTAGCCCTTTACCTCTCTTTTCTCCTTCTGGAATACTTATTTTTGCACTTTGTTTTGCTTATCATTTCCCTCAGTTCCCATTCAATTATTTTTCCTTTTTTTTTTTTTTTTTTGTCATTTGCTATTTTGAGTCTTCAAAGTCAATTATCCTGTTCTCTATATCACTTATTCTTTCATCTGTCTCTTCAAATCTGATGTTGTGTACCTCTAGTATGTTTTTTATTTGATCAACAGTGTCTTAAATCTCTGTGATTTCTGCTATTTTTCTATTTATTCTTTCAAATTCCTCTTTGTGCTCATCTACTGACTTCTTGATCTCCTTTATGTCATTTACTATCCCACTTATTTTATTAAGTACAGTTGTATTAACATATATGATTAGTTGTTCCACTGTCTGTGTCTCCTCTGGTGTTTTAATTTGATCATTAGGCAGGGCTATATCTGTCTGCATTGTTATATGCTTAGTGATCTTCTGCTGTCTTTGTGTCATATAAATACCTTGATTGATTTACTTTGGGAGTTGATTTCTTTCAGTAGTCTAAGGCCTTGTGTTTGTGGGATGGTTGTACAGCAGGCAAGGGGTCGAGCACTCATTTCAGGGCAGGTATGGGTGCAGGTTGGGGATGTTATGCTGGTGCTTGCAAACGTGGTTGCCCAGTGGCCAGGGAGGATGTAATTGTGCAGGTGCACCAGTCTGGAGTGTGTAACCCTGGTGTTTGCTGGTCTAAGGCATGCGGCCCTTTGAGCACATGCGTAGAGCTGTAGCAGCAGGTTGACATTATGCCTTCGTGGAATAGGAACAGATGTGACCTGGCTATACAGGTCGGCACTTTCTCAGAGCTGGGAAGTAAGGCTGAGGGCTGGGCACATGAGCAGTTCTAGGACTGCTGTAAAGTGCAGTTCCCAGAGCTGAATGATGTGATTGGGGGCTGTGTGCATGCATGGGCCTGGGAGTGCCTATATGGATGCGCTGAACTCAGTGAGAGTGGGGTGAGGCTGTGCGATGCTATGGGCAGGGGGTGGGGGTATCCTAGATATGGAGGTTAGTGCCTGCAGACTTTATGCACTGGCAACAGCCTGCAGTGAACAGGGAGGGGGTGGTAGTGCTCGGGAGAGGTGCAGGAGAGGTGGGTTGGGCTACACTTGGGGTGGGGGTGTGGGATGCACATGCTCTAGGAGCTAGTGGGGTAAGGGTGCCTGGAGCGTGGGGAACAGGAGGAAGTGATGGGGTTCGGGTGCGTGGGGTGTGGGGTGAGCCGCCGGCCACAGGGCTGCGCTGGTGAGGATAGTGCGCCCAAGGAACATGGCCTGGTTTACTTCCTAGTCCCGGGCTCCAATCTGTGCATTCCCACAAGCTCTGTGGGCTCTGCACCTCTGTACCATGCTCCAACTTTCTGCTTCTCACTCCTCGGCCTCTGCAAGTAGGGCTGCTGCATATGGTACAGAAGGCTCTCCCAGGTCAGCCACACTCCCGAATTGCCGCCTCAGTCGCCCTCCTGTCCCTTCTCTAACTTTTTTGTGGAGCAGGGCTAATCTTGAGCTACTTTAGTTGGCAATCTTCCTAGAAGTTTCCTTCCTATACCTGCTTTTAGATGAACAACTTTTATTGTGGAAAGGGAATTCGACCTGTAGACTGTTAACTTCTCCTCAGGACTGTGTGAGATGGAAAACCAGCTTTGGCCTAGGGACAGGCATGGCTCTGTGGAGCTGAGCTACAGTGATTCCCAATAACCTGCTTTGGTGATGGATGCAGCAGTCAGGAGATAGAAAATAGTATGCCCAGGTTTGGGGCTCTGTTTGGGCTCTGCATGTACCCCAGGAAATGGATATCTGGCTGATGTCCCTCTCCCTCCCCCAAAGTCTCACCTGATTTCCTCTTGGGCCTCTCTTTAAGTTTTCAGTCTCTGAGTGTAAGATATTAGAGCTAAAGTTTGTCGTTTCTGTTCTTGGCCAATTTGGTCAAATGTTAAAAAAAGATTGATTGAAGGTGAAGTCTCTGGAGTCAGCCTAATTGAGGTTGAATCCTGGCTCTCCCTCTTTGCCTTATTGAATTGTCTCAATTATCATGTGAGGCAGATATTCTTAGAGATGAGGAAACTGACTCTTAGAAAGATGGAGTAACCTTCCCTAAATTGCCCAGCCAGCAAGGGGCAGTGTTGGGACTGACCCAGATCTGGAACCGCACAAGTAAATAATGCTCACACCTGCTCCCTTAACTGCATTTACTTCATCTCTTTCATCTGAGCATGATACTTCTGCTAAAATCTGGTGATGCTTATTGCTGGAACTTTCCATAATGAGTCTAATTGAAAATTATACATCCACAAGAGAATTAGATGGCCCCACCAGATATTGAGTTTAATGAGTTGATATTAAATTTCTTAAAGATAGATGTGGCTAAGGTGGCCAAATAAGCATTTCTTTTTGTTTTTTAAACATTTTCAGGCTGATATATTAATAAAACTTTTTATTTTTACACTTTTCATCAGAATCTTAATCAACCTTCAAATATCTCCTACACAGAGAGGAATTTAGTTATCTTTTCTTCTTATTTGCTTCAGGGTTTCTGGAAATGTAGCTTGGAATACTTTCCTCAGAAGCCCCAGCACTCCGGTCCTGTACTTCCACGGCCCATATACCTTCTTGTGTGTCAGAGTCCCATGGATATAGACCATTGGAGATGATGTATGCTCTGGGGTCAGGCTGCTTGTGTTTGAGATCTGTCATTTTCTGTTGTAAACTCGTGATTTCTTTAGCCTCTTGGTGTTGCCACTCCAAAGTAAGTCCTTGCCTGATCTAAACAGAGTCAGATGAGTGACACTGGAATTTTGAGAAGAGAAAAAGTTTATTTAGCAAAGGTAGTCTCATGGAAACAAGAGAACAGTCCTTCAAATCTGTCTCCCTGAACTGGAGAAACTTTCAGTGTTTCATAGCATTAAAACAAAGGCAGACAGGTTGGATGACAAGATTAGAGACACTTTAATTTCAGAGTATGCACAGATTGAGCATATGTTTAGCTCATTTGAAGTTTAAGGTTTAGACTGTTACACATGTGAGGGGCAGGCCAACTCTGATTACAACTGGCTTCATCACTTCTGGGCTGACTCCTGTTACTTCATTAATAAACATTGAGGGGCTACATGCAGGAATATCAGTCTTCAAGTTTACAAACAAGATAAAGGGATACATGCTGAGCCAGTCATGAGTTACCTAGTTACTGTCCAGTTACAGGATAAAGATTATGCTGTTATAACATATAGCATCATCATCAAAGAAACAAGTCAACTGGGTTGCAGTTCACTAAATTACAACAGTTTCAGATAATTGCTTCTGGCCTCATCAAAGAAAATTATCTCTGACTACATCAGAAAATGAGAAAGCATTTAGATAATGATTTGGTAACTATAATTATATTTGTTAGCACTCGGTTACATCAGTGACTCAGTTTCTTCCTAAATAAATGGGGATAGTAATACTAAGCCAATAGGATTGCTTGAAGGTTTTAAGTCAATTCATATTTTAAGGTCTCATAACATTCAAAATAGTAAACAATGTCAGTTATTATCTATTTCTTGGATTCCCATCCAGGGAATTCCCATCTTATGTATATTAAATTTGAAAACCATCACATTCTAGGATATATATTTCAGTATGAGTTTGGATGAGTTTCTGTTTGGAGATAGAGAATGGAACAGAATTCCATCTCCTGGACAGGTATCAGCAATGTCACCTGGTGGAATTTTTAAAAATACATGTCACTGAACCTTAATACATATCAGAAAAATCGCAATCCCTGGGTCCAGAGCCCAGGTAATCTTGATTTATTTGGAGAGATAATGCATGGTCCAGAAATCAACTCTGGGTCTTCCACCTAGAAGGCGAGCATTCTACGACTGAACTACCCATGTACCCAGAAAGCTCTATTTTTAAAATAAACTTGCAGGATCTTGGAATGCTGTCCCATCTATGTCTGTAAATACTATACCAAATGATATGATTTTCTTTATGTCAGAAATATCTATCTATTCATCAAAATGTTTATTCTCTTTTCATAGTAGAGCTTTTATGCTGGAATTGGCTGTCCATCTAGTGAGCACTTTTTCATTCAGGTATACATGTGACTAGTTTTGGATCAGGAAATGTTGGAAATGAAAGCTTTTAAGAAATGGCTCTGCCCTTTCCACATTCTCCTTTCCCTTTGATTTAGTAGGTATAGAATATAGCTTGGTTCTAGAGTCGCTTGTTTCCACAAGATGGGAGGAATTTATAGTTCCTTGAAAGGCATTAAAAAAGGATGGTCTATTACATGAACAATAAGCAAACTCCAAGTCACAGAAATCTGAGGGTCCTTTGTTACAGTAGATAGGATCCCCCTAACTGCTCTTTGACATGAATGAACCTCTAAGGAAATCAACTTGAGAAGACTTATGAGGAAATATCTCATGCCTTCATCATCAGTGCTCCAGACCCTGAGCACACGAAAACTGAAATGTCTTTTATTTTGTTCTTGTAACATAAATCCATGTCTAAACAATGCCAACCTTTTAGTCATTATTGGTCTCTTATACTGCATGTTGATGACTTAGCAATTATTAAAAAAATGCGCATTTGGAACATGTTTCACAAGGTTCTCAAATATCCTTTGATATAAATTGCTGAAAATTAGCAGCTTTTGGATCAGTCCTACCCTCTTCTTTATTAGCTTAGATGTGATTTAGTGGTTTTGTTTGTCTTTAGAGAGGAGAAGGGTCTATATTTGGTATCTCCTCATACAATCACCTGATTTTATGAAATGTGAGAATGTTGCTTCTAACACATTATTTAAAGGCATAAATCTCTTGCAGATAAATGATATAAGCATAAATATTCACAAATTACTAACTTTTTAGGCAGGCTTGCTAAATTTACATATAGATTAAATTAGAAATATATGAAATGTTTTTTTCTTTCATCTTGATGGCGTAACTCCACTCCTTTTTAATGATGACACTCTCTGGATCAAACCCTAGTGTTTTCCATCTAGTTGGAGGGTGGCAGTCCTAGTCCTGAGCAGGTGTCACAGGATTGATTTTCAGGTTGCTCTCGAGAAGGCAGGGACAGGTGTGATGAAGAGAATCTGAAGAGTGTAAATCAGAATGGGGTGGAATTGATTTATGTGACTTGAGGAAGTCATGCTGACCCTGTCTTCTCTCATTCACAGAGGTGGGACTGGGGGGCAGTTAATTATCAAAGCTGCATGTTTGGTACCACCATTTGATAAGTATGGTATGTTGATCTCTGCTTAGAAAAGCCAATAATCTCTTTTTCTGGAGGTTTATTGTACACGCAGTCACTCATAGACATTCATACACACACACACACACACACACACACACACATATATATACACACACACATATATACATGCACACATATGCATATGCTTAGGTGAGACTCTCACACCACGAGACTACACATAGATTTGAGACTGAGCCCTCAAATTTTCTCCCTGATTCTTTAAAGCAGATGTTTCCAAGGGTTGTGACCTGCAGCATCAGCGTTACCTGGGCATTTATAGAGATTATGACCTGCTAAGCCACCCAGACGTAATAAAATATGCAGGGGTCAGGTCCAGCAATTTGTGTTTTAACAGTCCTATAGGCAATTCTGATATATATGCATGTTTGAGACCTATATGCTTTGGATTGTGCCATTGTTTGCCTCTTTCACTTGTGACTTTGGTGACAAAACCAAAATCTTTGCCTCTGTTTTTCTGGGTCATGTTATGCTTGCTTGTCCCTTCAAGAAATAATGATCAATTATTTTCCATAAATGGAGTTCTTTGTCATTGGCAATTGACAAGTCCTAATTCACAATAACTTCTGCTCCCCATTTTTGCTCTTTCTGTCTCCTCCACATCTCTGTCTCCTCTTAGAAAGGTGGTGATAGGATAGTTTTCTTCATAACTGTGTGACCTTGGCTCAGTCACTTGAACTCTCGGCACATTAGTATCCTCAACTGTTAAAGGGGGTTGCATTACCACTTTATAAAAATGTTGTGGTAATTAATAAGATAACTGAGGTAATAAATGAAATAACTGAGGTAGTTAATGATAATAAGATGGTCATCTCTTTTCTCTGATCAAGTCTGCGTTTTCTTCTATCCTATCACTTCATTTCTGAGAGGACCAGGGTGCGGTGTTTTGGGACTTGAAGGGTAATCTTCCTGTAAGGAGCCACTTTAACCTCACCTAGTTGTCTACCATCAACTTTTAGGAAGATAAGGTGGGAGTAGATTTTAGTGGGAAAAGGGAATAGGAATTGATCAGCCCATTATGAAGAGGATATTAATTAAACAATTTGAGAATATTGTTCATTATACTATTTCTCAAAATGTGGTACCTATAACACTAGGGTCCCTTCAGATTCCTGGGTTATGGTACAGGCTCATTGGCTTACCTTTGGAAGTAAAATCTGGGAAGTTGCTTTTGAAATAAGATTCCCAGGTGATCTTAAAAACCCCTAGTTTAGTATGAACCTAGCACTGAAGTAACTTTGACAGCATTGGAAATAGGGAAAAAACCCAGTTATTACATGTAATGAGTTTTTAACTTTTGATACAGATGGGGCACTTCTCCTTCCCTGACCCCTCCCCACACCCCTTCCCCACCGTGGCTGCCCTGTGTCACTGGCAAAGGTGGGCCTGGTACAGCTGCAAGTGTGCTTTAAAACATTTCAGTTCCATTTCTACAAATGAGCAGGGAATAATGAATAAAAAAAATTGGAAAAGGACAGCAACGAAAGCACTTTAAATCTACCATAGGCCTCCAGCCTTCACGTCCAAGGACAACTGGGAAACTTGCAAATAAGTAGCCATCTCCGTACCCCTAGAATATCGCAGATTCCACAAAACAGGGGGAAATAAAGTCTTTTCCATAGTGGATAATATAGTCTCCTTATTAGTTTCAAGCCACTAGCTATGATTGAAGCACATGCTCATTTTCCCCACTTTTATGTTTGTCTTAACACAATTCTCTTTCACCACTGGATTCCCCATTGACCAGAGCTGCATTATGGACTTTTTTTTGCATCGGATAAGAAACATGCAACAAATGAGCCCATAAATGTGTTCTGAATCCCCCAAAGCCAGGGATGAAAACTTTTTTTGCATGAGGAAAAACAAACCAAAAGCAATCTAAGCAAGCTTCTCATGTATGATGATTCCACTTTTATTCAAAGGCAGGAGGGAATTCAGAGGATGACCAGCTTGCTCATATGGGCCATTTCATATTTTAATATTTATACTGCGTGTATATCTATGGATATCTTATCTCTCTATCACAAGCACACACACACATGCACTTCTCTTCTTCCTCTTCCTCCTCTTTATTGAGGGTGAGGGATCATTTTGTGGACTGTTTGATTTCTGGTTCCATAAACTATAATACTAATTTGTGTTTTCAGCAACAAATTTTCTGTTTTTTATTTTTCCCAAATGTAGAACCAAAGATCTAAGACTAGAGGGTTTTGTCAGTCTGGGTAATGTTTTACATGAATAAAATAAAGTAAGATACTTATGATTAAAAAGGAAATTATTATATCTAAATGCAAGGCTTTTTTTGTAGAATTAAGATATAGTCATATAGAAGCATCTTACAAATGTGTTAAATAATAAGATCTAGTGGAGGATATAATAACACCATAATTAAAAATAGGGATGAGTGTACGTGCCATTTTCAGATACCAGCCACAATTCCAATGCTTTTTGAAAATATCTGTGACTACCCTAGGTGAAAAGTCACAGGTATAATTAATTCTAATTATCTGCTACCTTTAGTCATAATTGAAGGAGATGCTAAATTTCAATTTGAGCACAGTGAAAACAAAAATCTAATTCTCCCTCCTTGCCAAATTCATGTACCACCTGCAATCTGTCCATGGACCCTTGGATTCTTGGTGAAAAATGCTTGGCCCAAAAATATTTTATAATATCTGGATAGAAGGTATAAACTATGGAGGAATTATTTCCAGAAAGCAGTTTGGGTGTGTTTATTAACTATTTGCTTCCTCTTTTTCTGTCTTTCTCTGCTTAAGTCTAACATTTTGGAACTCTTAGTATGCACCAGGTTGTATACTTAATCCTTTTTTCTCATTTCGTTTTATTTGTATAAAATCCAGATGCAGGACTTTAGTTTGTCTTTAGATAGAAGATGTGTCTATATTCTATAGTTAATGTTAACTAAATTTCCCATATCTAGTAAGTAATTCTCATGCCAATAGTGGAAGAGACAGTTGGTTTATTCATTCATCCCTTAAGGATCTAAGGAGCCCCTATTGAGTGCCACTGTACCAGCTGCTGGGGATGGAACAGGAAACTAGACTGCACAGTTTATGTTTCAATGGATTATGCGATCTAGAGGGGGAGATGTTTAGTCACAAGTAAATAATAAACATGGCAGATAAATCCTTGAGGAGAATAAAGAGAAGATAAGGGCTAGGGGTGGTGGATAGACATGCTATTCCAAATGTAGTGGTCAGGGAAGGCTTCTTGGAGGAGGAAGCATTTGAACAGAGACCTGGATGAAGTGAGGAAATGAGTCTTGGAGATAGCTAGGATGGAGAGGCGTTCATGTGGAGTGAGCTTGTCAACACAGCATATGAGGCATGAAGGAGCTTGTTCTGGCCTACCCATAACATTTACAGAATATGTCCAAATCTCTAAATCTTGATTTATTTTACCTTATATAGACATGGTCTTTATTTTATTATTTTTTTCACTTTTCTGACACTCAGTGTTTTTTTATTGCTATCAGGAGACCTAACAGGGACAATGAGTGCCAGAAAAGACTTTGTTGCTTAGGATCCGCGTTCCACCCATAAATAAAGTATTTAGCTTGTTCCAAGGCTAACAGTCGTTGGTCCTCTCAGGGTTAGAAGTCAGTGAAAACTCTGGGTCCCATGTGAAACTGCTATTAGTGGGCTATTTCTCTCATTTCAGAAAATATGTAGAAAATAATTCAAAAATTTCCTGCTTGACCAATAATTTGCCTAAAATACTGAAGATATTGTACTCTTCTAAAGTGAAACAGTATGGTCCCTGAGCTACCAAGGGGCTTCCTTTGTTGATAATGTCTTTCCTTTTTGCCAACCCTCTGTCTGCAGTTTGAGTTAGCAGCATCACTATGTACAATACAACCTGGACTCATCCAACTGACAAAATACATGAAATAAAGCATGAATTTCATTGCTTTATCCTGCTGCAATTTAGGCTTATTTTATAAAACAGTTATTCAAAAAATGTAACATATGACCTTGTTTTCTCCAGGCAATGGATAGAGAATTACATAAATCATGCCCTAGTCTTACCTTAAATTGCATAGGATTAGGGATTGGAATGTTATCTGAGTAGTTTGAAGAAATGAATTATTAAAGGAAATATGAAAGCAGCTGCTTAGATTACAGAGGACGAGGTACCGGAGAAATATTGCAGAAGTGTATACATACAGAACTGGTGTTGGAAAAGTCAACCAGACAACTACACAGCCCCATCCCTGTTTCTGAAAAGATTTAAAATTATAGGGGAAAGTACATTTAATTGGAGGCAATCAAAACTTTGGTTGAGCACAGAATTTAATACCTAATGGCTTTGCTCTAAAGGACTATTTAGAAAACATACTTTCATCAGATTAAAAAATAATGCTCAGTGAAAGAATAGATATGTCATCGTAAATTGATATAAAATTTGGCTCCTTTCCTACCTGTTTTTAAAATTATTATTGTGGTATGGTCTCACTTTCTGTCATTATGCACATGAGTAAGCACTTAATATAAAATTATATCATTTTACATTTGGAGAAAGCTTTTAGGTTTTTGAAATTCTCTGCTATTTGTGCTCCAGTTGGATGAGAACTGTGAAATGGTGAGACAGGTGTTAGTGTCCATAATTTATAGATAGAAAACTGAGTCCTACAGGGTGTATATGACATATTTAAAGTAAAGTGTGAAATCAGTAGCTGAGCTTGGATGGGAGCCCCCTTCTCTTTATTACTAAGCCTTATATTCCTTTACTGGAATTAAAATAAAGCTCTAGCTGGAATTGGGAAAAACTGTCTTTGTGTTAACCTATTTTATGAAAAATAGCATGTCTTCCTCCTTTCTGGTCAATCCTATACCACTCTTCAAATACACTTAGGATTATTTTTCTCCAAAGAAGTGTTTTATATTTGCTCTTGTCCTTTCAAACAATTCCTCTTTTGTACACTCTCAGAATTGAAATGAAAATTATGGAATACTTTTTTCTGGATTTAATGTACACTGTATGCTCTCAATAGGTTGTAAATATCTTTAAGGCACTAACTAGGTAATCAGTGTGTCTTGCAGTTTAGTAGAACATTTGACTTTCAAAGTAATCAGACCTGGAATCAAATCCTGCCTTACCCCTCTACTTGGATATACTTGGATGATCTTCAGTAAGTTACTTAACCTCTCTAATTTCAATTTCCCTATCTATAAAATGGTGAAATAATAACACCTACCCATAGTAGGCTTGTGATGTATTTTAATTTGGATCCTCCACTATTCAGTGCAACTAATCATGGGGGACCTGACGCTTGTCTCTTACAACTGAGCGTATAATACAGAATTGGCCAGTTAGAGAGCTCCATCTCTGTAGTTCTGGTAATGGGTTAAAAAGGTGAACTGTAACCCATGCCATAACAATCATGGATGCTCTTTGGGTTTTCTCGACTCAGGCAGGTAAGATCAACTGCCTCTCCCAAGTGCAGGTGTCCTTCTTTCCTACCACAGCTAGAAATCATGTCCATGGAAGGTGAGAGTGAGGCTGATGAGTAAAGCAAAGTGCATTGAGGGTAGGGGGGTCAGGGGGAGGAGGGGAAGAGAGACAGAGCAAGTATCCAGATCCTACTTCCCATTTCCTTGAAATGTTAAATTTCCTATTTACTTTATATTAGTAATAGAAGCATTAATAGTGATATTATTCGTTGCTGTTATTTAAGCCATCTTGAGTTTAACTTCTCTATTTTTACTTGGAAAAGTCCTGATTAATATACTGTATAGTGATGTGGTAAGGATTAAATGAGGGAATGCATGTAAAAGGCTTAGTAATATGCCTGGAACCTCAATGAATGTTAGCTGTGATAATGAGGATGGTGATGATAATGATGGTGATAACGGCAATAATGAGGCCTTCTATTCTTTTTCATTTCTGTAAATTTCCCAGTAAGCACGTAATGCTTGTAAAAAGTGAGTGCATGTAAAAGGTACTCACTTAATACTTATTGACTGATTTTCCCCTTCTTTCTTGGAGATAGTGGGAGGGTTAGTGAATAAAATTGGAGGAGAATTTTGCATCCTTTCTGCTGCACCTTTAACCACCCCAAATCCCCAATATTCTATCATTCATATGTCCAATCATAGAAAATTCAGATTAAAACCTTGTCTTGACCTTGAACTAGAGAAGGGCTCAGTTCATGCTTAGCATCTTTATCTTTGGAAGAATAAGTAACTTGTTATCTGGATGGCACTGGTTGGAGCTGGCAGTTACTTGCATGGGTTAAAGCCCTGTATCACATTACCCTTCCTAAGCATCCTCCAGTTTCTGTCTTGAGAACCAGGACCCCCAGAATAAATCAATGCAGAGGACTTAGGAAATAAAACCAAAAGGCAGTACTGTAGCTAACTTCTGTCACTCTCGTTAGGATGGTGCACATATAAGGAAAGTTATAAGGGTTTAGAACAATCTGGGAGAAACCACAAGAAAGACATGTAATTTTTCTAATGATTATAAACCATCATACTTTTCATCATCTACACCCTATTATCAATGACTGTACTGTGCTAAGTACTGACCTGGATGATGGGAATTTTATGTCCAATCCACACACTGATTTGCATGGTATATTCAAAAGCTAGTCAACAGATTTTTGGGTAGGACTGTAAGTCAGGGAGGTTCACTACCAACAAAAATAAATAAAACTCTGTTCCCAGGTTTGGGAAGAGAGAGATGAAAGACAAGAACTTGACCGAGCCATTCCTTTACTGTGGACAATGGCCATAGTTTGGACTAGAAAACTCAATATCAATGTGATGGGTAGGCATGAGAGTTAATTTTACCTTAACCGTATCTTTGTGAGAAAAAGGACTGAAGAAAAATAGTGATAACTTGAGTGCCATATAGGACACGTAATACTGTACCTTAGGTTTCTTTACACATATGCACACATATAAATATATGCACATATATATTTTATATATACGTAAATATTGCTGAATACTATGACAGAAGCTATTATATGTTCATCAAGATCCATTTCATGTACTTGTAAGTCACATAGTTCAACAGCAGTTTCCAGCCTTCTTGCTATTAGGCTAAATTCTGGCCATGGAAAGAAAATAGAAGTAAAATAAGCCATTCCCAGACTTGGCCCATTATAACCTCCATATTGTCTCAGGATGTTGAGAACTCAGTAGGGGACACTGAAACCCTAAGGATTGATCCACAAGATAGAATAAGATGAGCTCCATGGAAAGTTGCCTGTCAAAAGAAGCTTGCTTCATGGCCTATGAAAGGCAAGAACTATATAAATATATATATAGAGAGAGATAATCTGGACCCGCTTAAGAATAACACTAAAATATTTGCATGATGCACCATAAAGAAGAACAAAATATTTTAATTGTCATCTATTTTAACTATTGAATTGTAAATTAAATATACAACATATTATTTAACATGTTCAATGTATTTTAAACTACTTTTGATTTTTTCTCATTTAGCACATAATGCATGTTTTTTAACTTTATTTACAGAAGCAAAACTATTAGTTAGTAAATATATTTAAACTTGTAGGACATTACAATTGGTTAAATCACCATTGCACAGTGGTTAAAAATACAAATTGCAGTGTTGAGCCACCTGAGCTTGAATCTTGCTGTGCTATCAACTAGGTGTGTAACTTTAGGTGATTCCTGTATGTCTCTATGCCTTGATTTATCCATCTGTCTTGATATCCAACTCTTACTGTTTTGTGAGGATTAAAGTAGTTACTACATATAAAATAATCTAAAAAGTGTCTAGCAAAAGAGAACCCTCAATAAATACTATTATTGTTGCTGTTATCATCATCAATATTAACATTAATATGTCAGTAAATTTTCATTACATGTTATGGTGTCGAAGTGGACAAAACTACCTTAATAATATGATGTTTGAAATTACTGCATTTTGTCCTAAAGAAAACTGTTATGTGTGTGTGTTTTCTTCAAATTGGTGTGATCCATTTGTACATACTCCATTGCCAACAAGACACCCTAGGTGTGCATAGTCTCTATTCTCCTTAAATGACTACATATTTTCTCTGTTTAACATTTTTTTTTAGGAAGGGCTACTGAAGTGGTTAGGCATAGAATCCTGTCTCCTCAAAGATGGGCTTATCAGTCACCCAGCTACATGATGAAGTTCATGAGTTCTAACATTTTCTACCAAACCTACAATTCTAAATCTTTGTTCTCTTAGGCTTGCTCCTTAAAACTGGAGCAAAGCTACCAAATGGCTCACCACCCATTGTCTAGGAGTTAGAGTGGAACTTTACTTCAGTCAAAGTGCACTAAGAGTGCACTCCCAACCTTATGACACCGGGAGGATTCCCTTCCTGCATGGGGCCCCAGGTCTTCCCCAAATGGGCAGTAATGTTATTTATATCTAGTTGGGGCCACCATATAGTATAGGTATAGAATAGGTATAGAACCCTCTGTAACTATGCCAGGTTTTCCAGTCTCAGCCAGGTGCCATGGAGGCTTCTTCCACAAACATAGTGGTGACAACCAGTGGGGGGTGCATTCTATTCACCTTGGTGTTTTTGCTTTCCTTCAAGTGAAACATGCTCCTTCCCATCACCTGGCCATTGCATATTCTAATATCTCTGCTGGAAAAGTCCTTCCTCTCTTTTTCTAGTTAATTCATACTATATATTCAGCTCCATTATCAGTTCCCCAGTGTGGCAACTTAAATTGTGTATACAAATTTAGACATATTCTTAATCCAAATACAAATCCACATCCCTGTGAGTGTGCCATTGGAAATGAGACCTTTTGAAGATGTTTTTAGTTAAGGTGTAATGAACTGAAGCAGGGTAGGTCTTAATATGTCTTACCTGTTAGGAGAAGGTGATAGGTAGAAATAAGTCAGCAAAGACCGGAAAAGAAAGGAGAGGACATTGTCATGTGATGAGAAAGCCAAGGAACCCCAAGGATTCCAGAGCACAAAAGGATTCAGGAAGAAAGCAAGCCTTGCTTGCATCTAGATTTTTAACTTTCCTAGGGGCAAAATCATTAGGCATTAAATTTCTGTTGTTTAAGTCAATCCATTTTATGGTATTTGTAATAGTAACTTAGATAAGCTAAGGCACTCAGGAAAGTTTTCCTGTTGTCTCATATTAGGTGAGGTTCCCCCAGCCTACTCTTCCATAACAGCAGGTAATACTGCTTCATAGCACCTTTCAAAACTGTGCTTATGTATCTTCTCACAGGATTTCATGATTATTGCTCATCTCATCCATTGGAAGTTTCACGAAGGTAAAGCATGTCTGTTTGTTCACTATGTATCTCCTGTTCTAGGATAGTTCCTGGAACCTAATGAGCCCTCTATAAATTCTGCTGCATTAATAAATGAGGAAACTGAAGCCCAGAATGTGGCAGTTACTTCCACAAGAGCACTTGGCCAACTAAACTCATTTCTCCCCGTCCTCTTCCTGCTTCCCTTATTATCCTTATAAACAGTGCTAGACACCTTAAAGAGAACTGCAAAGGTTGATCCTTTCCTTTCTATTCTATTCACCTTGATCTTTTTTTTGCTTTTCCTCAAGCAAAAAGACTAATCCTTCATGATTCACTGAAAACTTGGAGCTGTCAACCTTAGCTATATTTCTCCCTCTGACCTATAGAACATGTCTACACTCCCTGAGCAATCATCTTTGACCTTGGCAATGCCCTTTGTTCACCATCCTGGCTAAGTCTCAGGAAAACCCTTTACTGGGCTGCAGGACTACCTTTTTGATAAGACACTGGAGTAAGGGCCATTCAATCTTCACACCTTTTGGGATAATTTGTAATAAAAGGTGCTCTTTCTGCTTTCCAGCTTTAGTCCTGATAATTTGATTTTGATTTTTTTGCTGTTATTGTGTGTGTATGTGTGTGCTGCATGCATACCCTGTGGCTCTTTAAAAGTTACAAGTATAAAAGCCCATGTCTGAAACTTCCTGCAAAATGGCAGAGTTGGGAACACCAGGACTCAGTCCTTCCAGGAAAACAACGATTAAACAGTCAGGAACTGTCTGAAACAACTATTTTGAAACATCAGAGACCAGAAAAACACTGAGCATGGAAGAGCAGGAGGAAGAGGCTGGTAAATTAAGGTAAAGAACTATAAATTGTTCTCTCTACATGGTGGCTACTGGTACCCATCCTTCACACTTGCTGCTGTTGACAGCAAGGGACATAAAAATCCTTTTCCCCAAGAACGGGTGTGTGCATGTCTCATCACTAATCACAGATTCACAAATTCTGATAGCTAGGTATTGGCTCTGAGGGCAGCTATTGTTTCAATCCTGTCTGGACAAAGTTGGCAGCAGTCATTGTTTCAACCCTCCCCAAATGAGGGTAGAGGCAGTAGAGATTTAAAGATGCAGCACTACTTCAGCACTGTGGTGGAAATTTAGCTGAATTTAGCTGAATGGCTAAATTTGCTGGACAGATTAGGAAAGCTCAGTTTTGGGGGGCCATTGAAGAAGTTTTTGGCGCCCTTCCTGACCCTCTCCCCAGGGCACTTTGGAGTCAGTTTGTATCCCCTTCGTGAGTCCCTGGCCTTGTTTTGTCTAGGAAAGACCAAATTGGGAAAGTCCTCTCCAGGGTGACCCTCCTCCCAGAATTTGCCCTCCAGACAAAATCATTGTGAGACAATGAAAGGGATCTAAAAAAACTATAGAGGTAGTCAGGGACAAAAGCCTGCTGGCTTCAGATACATGGGAGAGAAAGGTTTGTCCCCTGGGAAACAGAGAGGACAACCAAAGTCCTAAATAAAGGAAATGCAAAACAACTAACAAGCAAAAGGACAAGACAGAGGGCCAGTAAGACAGGGAAAACCATGCACAGTGCATTTCCCTTGGGCAGACATTCCTGATAAGAGGGCTGAAACCCAGAGAAATCTTTGTCTTATCCCCAGCTGGTTACAAAACCGGGAAAGAGACAGCCCAGGAAGTAAATCTCAGAGTTAGTATTCATGTCAGTTTAAAAATATTGTGTACACCAGAAAAGCCATGTTCTTAAGTCCTGTTTAAATATTGTAGGGTGAGATTGTTTTTGTTTCCATGGAGATATGACATACGGAGTTGTAGGTGTGACCTTTTGACTGGATTGTTTCCATGGAGATGTAATCCACTCAATTGTGGGTGTGATCTTTTGATTAGATGGGGCTGTGATTTTGCCATTTAAAGTGTGTCTTGAGGGTGGGCAACAATGACTCGGTCGCAGAATTCTCACCTGCCATGCTGGAGACCCGTTCCAGATGTAAAAGAAAAAAAATCAAAAAGTGTATCTTGATTAGTTTACTAGAGTCCTTTAAAAGGGGAAGCATTTTGGAGTTGCTTCAGAGCTGATTTAGATGCAGAAATTTGCAGATGGTTGGAGTGCTGACAGGACAGATGCCTAGAAACAGATGTTCAGAGATGCAGAGCCATGAAGGCCCACAGATGCTTGGAGAGGAAGCCACTGGAATCAGGAGCTGGAAGCAGCAGAACCTGGAACAAGGACCCAGCAGACACTAGCCACGTGCCTTCCCATATGACAGGCATCAGCCTTTCATCAAAATCAAGATGTCTTTCTCTAGATTCCTTAGTTTGGACATTTTTATGGCCTTAGAACTGTAAACTTGCAACTTAACGCATCCCCTTTTTAAAAACCAACCCTTTTCTGGTATATTGCATTCAGGCAGCATTAGCAAACTAAAACATTTTAAAATGGTAAAAATGTATAGTGCAACAAAAGAGTACAAGACATACAAAGAAACAGAAAATGAGGGACCATCCAAGGGAGAAGAATAAAAATACAGAAAATACTACTGGAAAAGATAAGAATGTGACATACCAAACAAAGCCTTTAAAAATTTATCTTAAAATACTTAAAGAAATGAAGGAAAGTACAGAGAAGGAACTTCAAAATATCAGGAAGACAATGAATGAACAACTGAGAGTCTAAGTAAAGAGAAATTTTAAAAAGGAACCAAATAGAACTACTGGAATTGAAGACGAAAGTAACTGAAATGAAAAAAAAAAAATGCCCAGAAGAATTTCAAGAGCAGAATGGATGTAGCAGAATAAAGAATTAATGAACTTGAAGACAAGACACTTGTAATGAGTCACACTGAGTAGCAGAAAGTGAAAAGAAATATTAAAAATGAAAATAGCCTAAGATACCATCAAGCACACCAATATATGCATCATGGAAGTTTTAGAAGTTGAAGAAGGAGAGAAAGCAGAATAAGGAATAGTCAGAGAAAATGACAGAGAATTTTCCAAACTTTTCAAAAGATGAATATGCACAACTGAGAAGCTAAAAGGACACCAAAGAGAATAAACATGAACAAAAGTACACCTTGTTATACATTGATTACACTATCCAAATGCAAAACACAAGAAGAGTATTCTGAAAGCAGCATGAGAAAAGCAACATATTGCATAGAAGCGAATCCCAATAAAATTGAGTGCCAATTTCTCATTTGAAATCATGGAGGCAAGAAGGCAATGGGTTGAAATACTTAAAGTGTTGAAAGAAAACAACTGCCAGCCAAGAATTCTATATCCAGTGAGACTATATTTCAAAAATGAGGGAGAAACATTAAAAAAAAAATGAGGGAGAGATTTTAAATTGGGAGGTGGGACAAGATAGTGGCATAGGGAGAAGTGGAATTTAGATAGTTCTCTAGAACAGCTAGTAAATAGCCAGAAACTGTCTGGAACAACTGTTTGGGGACAGCCTGACCAGACACACATCATAACAGCAGTCTAGAACAGATGGAAGGGCTGAGATCATGGCCCAAAACTGTAAGTAAAGCCCCCAAACTCTGGAGGCTGGTGTCTCTTCCCTACTGGCATGGGAAAAAGAGTCAGTCTCTCCTGGGAGCAGGAGAAGGTGGTTAATCAGCCTCCAACTGCAATTTTAATTAACAAATTTAAATACAGCTTAAAGCACAGATAAATTCAGAGCAAGCAGAAAATGAATCCTGACATCTCTCATGGCAGAGAGGAGGTGGAGCTGACAAAAAACAAACAAACAAACAAAAACAGAGGATTTAGAGTTGGCCAAGCTGAAAAGCACATAGAGCTGGGTACCAACCCTGGCCCTTGACTCTTAAACCTTGGGACCAGGGAGTGGATCTGAAAAGAGATTTCTTCTTTCTTCTTCTTCTTTTTAAAAACTACTCTAAGTAGGTCTTTTTTTGGGGGGGGGAAGTGCATGGTCTGGGAATCAAACCTGGGTCTCTTGCATATAAAGCAAGCATTCTACCACTGAACCACCCATGCACTCCTCTAAGTAGGTCTTAAGAGAAAGTCTCAAGTATTTTTCAGTTGTCAGTGCTAACCCAGGCAAGGGTGGAGTAAAGATAGGTGTGATAGACAAAGTAGTGAGTTAAGTGAAGAAAATAATTCCCTAAAGGGCGTATCTTCCCCAAGGAAAGGAGGGATGGAGCCCAGCTCAAATGGTAGCCATCATTCAGAGAATTCAGATCCTAGGGACTAGAAAACAGAAATAGCCTAAACCCACATTCTACTTCAGCCTCAGTCTCCACCGCACCCCTTACAGGGACAGATCTGCTGTGAATTACCACTATACACTAGTGGGACACTGTGAGCTAACATGCATCACCTGCTGGGTAGGATAGGAAAAGCACAGTCTAGAAGCTTCAGCATAAATTCTGAGAAGCATTCAAAAAGAATCGGTACCAATCCTGCTCAAACTCTTCAAAAAAACTGAAGAGGAGGGAAGTCTACATAGCTTAGTCTATGAAGCCAACATTACGCAATACCAACGGGGTAGAAGACTAACACCAAAAAAACAGTAGTATTTCTATACACAGATAATGAGCATTTGGAATAAGAAATCAAGAAAAAAAAATCCCACTCACAATAGCAACTAAAAGAATCAATATCTAAGAATAAATCTAACCAAGGATGTAAATTATTTATTCAGAGGAAACTAAAAAGTGTTGCTAAAAGAAATTAAAGAAGACCTCGGTAAATTGAAGGATATTCTGTGTTCATAAATTAGAAGACTAAATTTCATTAAGATGTCAATGTTACACAAAGCAATTTATAGATTCAATGGAATCCCAATAAAAATTCCAGCACTCTTCTTTGCAGAAATCGAGATGCTAATTATCATATAGCTCCTAATAGCTAAAGTCATCTTGAAAAAGAAGAATGAATTTGGAAGAGTCATACTTCCTGATCTTTAAACTTGTAATAGAACCTAAAAAGTCAAAACAGCATTGTACTGGCACAAAACATATAGACCAATATAATAGAATTGAGAGCTCAGAAATCAACCCTCACATTTATCACTGACTGATTTTTGACAAGGTGGCACAGATTACTCAACTGGCAAATAATAGTCTCTTAAAGAAAGTGTGCTGGGAAACTGGATCTCCATTTGCAAAAAAATAGGAGGACCCTACCTCACACCATATACAAAAATCAGCTCAAAATGGATCATCAAACATAAAACATAAGAGCTACTGTCAAACCTCTAGAAGAAAACCTAGGGAAGCATCTTCAGGACCTTGTGTTAAGCAGCGGCTTCTTAGACTTTACCCTCAAAGCATATGCAACAACAACAAAATAGATAAATGAGACCTCATCAAAATATAAAAATAAAAAATTAAAAAAAACTTTTGTTCCTCAAAGGATTTTATCATGAAAGTAAAAAGACAACCTACACAATGGGAGAAAATATTTGCAAACTACATATCTGATAAAAGATTAATATCCAGAATACATAGAGAAATCCATCAACTTAAACCAATTAAAAAATAGGTCAAAGGCTTGAACAAACATCTCTTCCATGTATATATATATACAAATGGCAAAGAAGCACATGAAAAGATGCTCAACATCATTAACCATCAGAGAAATACAAGTCAAAACCATGATGAGATGCCATTTCACACCCACTAGAATGGCCTCTATTAAGCAAATAGAAAAGAACAAGTGCTGGAGAGGATGTAGAGGAATAGGAACACTCGTCATTAATGGTAGCAATGTAAAATGGTGCAGCCACTGTGGAAGACGGTTTGGCAGTTCCTCAGAAGGCTAAGCACAGAACTATACCATGTGACATAGCCACCCCACTGCTAGGTATATAGCCAATATATAAAGTAGGTGTCAAACAAATATTTGCACACTGATGTTCATAGCAGCTATATTACCAATTATCAAAAGTTGGAAGCAACCTCAAGTGTCCATCAACTAATGAGTGGATAAAAAAAAAAGTGGCATATATATATATATATACATACATGTATATATATCCTGATGTTTGTGACAACATGGATGAACCTTGGAGATATCATGTTGAGTGAAACAAGCCAGACACAAAATATTATATGATCCTACTGATTTGGAATAACTAGAATAAGCAAACCCATAGAGTCACAGTCAGTAATATAGGTTACCAGCAGATGGGATGAGGATAGAGAATGAGAGTTGAGGCTTAAAATGCACAGGTTCCTATTTGGAAAATGGAGCTGTTTTAGTAACAGGTAGTCACGATTGTAGGACAACATTGTGAGTGCAATTAAGAGTATTGAAATATGTATCTGAATATGATTAAAAGGGGAAGTGTTTGATTGTATATATGGTAATAAAATTAAAAAAAAATTTAGTGAACTACATAACACAAATAGTGAACCCTAAATTAAACCGTGGTCTTTAATAGTACAATTATAAAAATGTGTTATCATCAATTGTAACAAATGTTCCAGACCAATGCAAGGTGTTGGTGATGGGGTGGTATATGGGAATCTTGTATTTTATGCATGATTGTTCTATAAACCCACAACTTCTCTAATAAAGGGAGAAAAAAAGAAAAAATGCTCATGACTGATTTCATAATCAAAGTTATTGCTAACCCTTCACCAAGCAAATCAAGACTACATCATTATTTTTGCAAAGCAGAATTGTTAAAGGCATGAATTCTGTAGTAATACCTGCTTGATTTTCGTTATTGGTTTTCCTACTTTTTGCTGTGTTGCCTTGGAAACCTCCATTAAAGTCTCTGAATTTAAGTTAATCTTTCTTAGCTGGAAAATGGAGAATCAATCATACCTAACGTACAAGGTGGTTATAGAGCTTTAAGGAGCTAGTGTATGCTTCAGTGTCCTGACATAAATTCTCCATGTCAAGTGTGTGAAGTCCTCATTTCTGGTGTAAGTAGCCATAATTACCCAAACACCTTTATTACTATTATTATGGTCAGGTTCATGTGTCAACTTGGCCAAGTAGTGGTACCTGTTTGATTGGGCAAGTGCTGGCCTGTCTGTTGTGATGAGGACATTTCGTAGAATTAAATCATGATCATGTCAGCTACATCCACAGCTGATTCCATTTGTAATCAGCCAAAGGGGCATGTCTTCTGCAATGAGTGATGCTTAATCTGATCACTGAAGCCTTTTAAGGAGGATTCAGAAGAGACAGGCTCTTCCTGTTTCCGCTGGTGAGCCTCCCTTGTGGAGTTCGTCCAGACCCTCCATCGGAATCGTCGGCTTCACAGCCTGCCCTGCGGAATTTGGACTCTGCATTTCTGCAGTCACGTGAGACACTTTCATAAATTTTATATTTGCAAGTGTTCCCTGTTGATTCTGTTTCTCCCTAGAACCCTAACTAATACACCTACCTTCCTCAAAACCTCATGTTTACTTAGTGAGCTCAGCTAGGGCCAGAAAGACTGTCTTACTCATCTTCGACTCTCCAGCGCTGAGCCCAGGTGGCCTGGTTGGCAGATCAGCTTGTGATAAATAACTGCTGAATATATGCATTCATAAATCTAATAATTTATGATATTTTCTGTCTTCATTACAGATGGTTAGCACATCAATATGGTGTTTGTTGAACTTGACAAAGTGATAAATTATATTTGTGTTTATTCTTTCATGCCCATGGTTATTTGATGTGTTAATGAAGGTGGATAAATACCTGCGTTATTAAATTAAATGCTGAGTTTTCACAAGTACATTCAACTTGCTGTCTACTGTGTCCACTTGTGGTCATTTGCTTAATATCCTCGTTATGTAGTGCAAAGAACACAGGCATCAGACTCAGAACAACCTGGTTTTCAACCACCTACAAATTAGGATTCTCATAAGAGAAAAAGAAAAAGAAAAAATGTTAATTGAATACCTGAGGGACTTTCCTAAACTATTCCCCTGCAGCCTAGAGTTCTGAGGAGGCCATCCTAGTGGAGACATACCTATTGCATTTCCACCCAACATTGGTAAGCCTTCCTACCAATAATGCACCTTTCCAGATATGTGCATTTTCTTTCACTTTATCGTAATTATGCCAGAAAAGTAAAAACATTTACGAGTCCCACTTTTCTTATCTGTAAAATGAAGTCTCATTGTGATTGTGAGGACTGAATTCACAATGTCCAGAATCTCATGCTCATTGATTGCTTTTACTCTATTCAACCCGTGGCAGCTGCTACTCCATCCCAGCTGACCTCATTACTCAATGCCCATTTTCTCTTCTCTAAGTTTCCTATCTAAACTGACTTTTATGAAGGGTTGAAATCATTCCTTTACACTTAAGCCTAAAAGTCAGTCACTTTTGCAGTCTTTTGTTCAATTAAAAAAAAATTCCTTCATTAAAAAGTTATGTGTGTTTTAAATAAGTAGTGCTGGACAGTGCTCCTCTATGGTGTTTCCTATATATGCTATATTCAGTTTGTGAGCTAATGTATTTCCCATTGTCTCCACCAACACTTTGACTTTTTAATGGTTCTGCCCCTTACATGACTCCCAGGTTTAAAGGGCCACCATCTATGGGAAAGCAATGGTTTTCCAGGTTCTTAGCAGCTTGATTTAGTCGAACTGGTAAAAGTGTACATAGTGGTGGAGGATGAGCTAGAGAGTGGAGCATGGGGGCCAAAAAATCTGCGTGGTGGTCATATTACAAAGAAGCATTAAGGATGAATGCCATTTGGTCCCCCACCAAAGGCAGAACCCAAGGACATAACACAATGGTTTATTTCCATTTGGTAGCTTATTGTAGCATGTGGCTGGCCAGTCTCAGTTTGTGAGGTCAGTTCATTTTCCTAAGCACCTGCAGGGTGCTCCACATGGTGGTAGGGCTTGTAGGAAAAGAATAAATGAAGCAGAAAATAATCTCTTATTCTCAAGGAGTCTGTGGCTCATTGAAGCAAAAAGCTAACAGACCTTGGTTAATTTGACTCACAGCTTTTTTCTTTTAGCCTACATAATGTTTGTGCTATTTTAATTAATCTTATAAAAATCATTTTTATTAAAAATGCAGATTGCCATCATATCTTGAAAAGTGGGAGGTCTGGCAACATTGGCCTTGTAGTCCTGTAATGATTACCTGGAGATAAAAAGAAATTGGCCATTATGTATATATACACTGTTCCATTTTCTACAGTCCCCACTACTCCGCAACAAGAATATACGATCTGCCGCATTCTTTGGAACTGCTTATGAGGACCTGAGGTTGCAACATCTTGGCTTCGAAAACTTGGCCAGGAAAAAAAAGTATATACATGTATATATATGTATATAGTCAGTGTTAATAAGAAGGAAAAGAAATTAAACAACTGATCTAGATCTAACTGATTTGTAAGTCTTTCAAATCAAAATGATGCTAGTGACTCTTTTTAAAGTCTGAAATTTTAATGGGGTTATAATATATGTAACCCTCTGAATCCTGGTTTCTTCTTATAACAATAAAACTGAAAAAATAGGTACTGCTCTTGAAATATTTTTCTCCTGAAGTATACTCCAATTTTTCCTCTACTTTGCTTTCTTGTTGTCTTTGATTTTATTACTGTTGCTTTGGTATGTGATCCCATCATTTCTATCTCTAAAATTTTCACCCATTATTCGTGTTCAAAATATACATCCCTTTCCCATCCATTTCCTGCCTATTTTGGCATTGGGACAGCAGCATGGATTTTAGATCCAGACTGCTTGATTCAAATTCTAGCCCTGCTACTTAGTAGTTGGGTGCCCTTGGGCAAATTATGTAGGGGAGTTTCTGTATTTAGGAAATGGAAATCGTATTTGTGCCGACTTCATAAGGCTGTGTTGGGAAATAAATTAATTAGTTCACGTTAAATGTTTAGGAAAGTATGGCACAAGATAGGCTCTATTTTACAAGGGTGCAAGATGGGTTTTGGAAATGTTGAATATGAGAGTATTTAAAGCCATTATTTATTGCTTTTCTTCATAATAACAGGTACTTTGCTTAGTTATCTCATTTCATCCTTTTCAGAACACTGAATCATTCCATTATCTTTCATTCAAAAGGAATTTATTAAACACCTACTCTGAGCCACATGTATTCCTTAAGGCACTGGAAATTTAGAAGTGAAGAAATCAGACAAAAACTGTACTCTTCCAAACATTACCTTCCATTGAGACAGAGAATTAAAAAAATATATGCCAAGTTAAGAGGTGAAAATATATGGCAAATTAGGAATTCTTGAAAAAATAATAAAGCGGAGATGTAGATAGCAAGTTTGATCTTCCTATTTCAGTGGAGAAACTGGTGTGGAGAGGGAAAGTTATTAATTGGGGTTGAGGTTTTTTAAGGTATCTGTCTGGCCAAAATAATGAGCTTGGCTCTTATCTGGGAACATCAAAGGATGATGGAGCAGTAGTTGTATTTGCATTTGGTCCTAATTAGGCCAATCATATTCTTTCTCTTGAGGATTTTGTAATTTGAGTCAAAACATCCTGATATTGTAAGTTGGCTGTGGTTATGAACAGCTGCCTGTTTGAGTTGTTGGACTGAATGAAGATGATCACACTCATAGACATTAGCATAGTGAATAAATTTTTACTCTAAAAATAGGTGTTCAGAGGTGTAGAGACATTGAAAGTTCTATTGTAGCCTGAGCATCATGCAAATCCATAGATCTGGAGATGCCCCAATGCGCTGAAGGTTTTTATTTGGCACTTCCAGGAGTGTTGGCCTTGAGTGGTAAAATTAACAAGATTCACGTCTGCAAATCAACTCAATAGGACTGTTCTCTAGGAGCTGAGCATGGGGACATGTCCATCATGTGAAGTCCACTGAGCCTACCAATAGGAACTGAGATCCTTCAATGCCACAGCCTCCAATCGTCCAGGTCCCCAAAGCTATTTTAGTTCTCATTTTTCTCAAAGACTTGTTATGAATCCTATTTTGGATTCAGTAAGACATCCTAGTACCCTTTCCCTTTTGCTTACGGTTTTGAAGACAGATTTGTGTGTTCTTTGTAAACACTTTTTTGAGGAATAAAATTTATAAACACTTATTTTGAAAATAAAGTTTAGCTTATCTTCTATTTTAGCTGATTTCAATTTTTTTTATTTATGTACTCATTTATTTATGTCCACAAGTCTTGTTGTTTTTCATGTAAAGAAGAGCTGTCTTAAGAATTCAGGAACATTTTCTTCTCTCCTTCTTCACTCCCAATTGCCAGTACCCACATTTCTCAGTTCAAAATAATTTCTTGAGTGTCCTTGGGTTGCATCCCTATTTTTCAGAGAACTTGTAGAAGATCGTTACCACAACTGCAAAGAGGAATTAGCTGGTATTCCCTCCCATCTCATGCAGATTGGAGCTGCCTTTCACACCCAGTTGTTTCCTGGAGGTGCAGGGATTCCTCAAGTGTGACTGATAACACTCAGGGCTTCTCTCATTCTGAATCATCATTTTCCTCTGCAAATTAAAGTCACCAACCTCAGCTCACTAGCAAACATCTGCTGCCCCTTGATAGCACTGCCAGGTGGCTTATTTTGGTTCTTCATTCTGTTCTTTAATCTTTTGTGTAGTCACTTCCCTGAAGTTCTTCATTCTAAAATGGCATGCTGGAAACCCAGCTCAAATGGCTTTACCTGCTCATCGTCTAAGTAAGCCATTCGTTACTTATAGGGAGATGCATATTAATGGACTTAGCAAGTAGCTTGAGAAGAATGTGTTTATCTTCCTTTCATAAAGAGCTAATGGACATGAATTTCATATCGAATATGTTATTAGAAGGGATGACTCTCTCATAGGAGCTTTTGGAGTGCTTTCTGAGAAAGTGATTGCTTTTAATGCACTCATCCCTTTGCTCTGCTCAATTAGGTACTCTAGAAATGGTTGATCTCCCATTTTAATTTTCAGAAGTGCCACAAAATTACAATGGCAGTGAAGCAGCCAAATCAGAGTAGTGTAATGAAATGAGTTCTAGATAGTGGCACTAACCAGCCATGTGACATTTATTAAGTCTTCTTCTCAATGGTAAGTAAAATATCCGTCCTCCTTCGAGGTTTTCATCTCTTAAATGAGATGATGTATGTGAAAACTGACTGTGAGATAAAATGCATAATATGTATGCATTTTTATTATTATTTGTAATTTTTCTTTATATATAAGGACCTGATGACCTAGGATAGATCTCATTTTGTGGTGCTGGACCAAGTTGATTAGCATTTAAATCTTTTTTAATAGGGAAACATCTTTGTTGGAAGCAAATGATTTTGTTCCAGATTACCTGCTATAAAGTTGTATCCTTTTTAGATTTCAGGTCATATGATGGCTTTCTAGTTGAGTGCAGTAGCTTTTCTCCTGGATCTCACATTAAAATCACCTGGGGCTTTAACAAAGTGCCAGGGTCCCGGCCTCAACTGAGTAAGCAACTCTAAAGGTAAGGCAAAGCAACGGGTGCGGGGCACTTTGTCTTTAATGCCAACATTCTCTGCAGCTTCACGCTCTTCTGAGTTATCTGTCTGGAACTTGTGGCATTTGAATTCCACAAACTCTGTGTGAAAGCCTATTGATGGCTATGGGTTTCTCTGTACAACATATTTGAGTTCATTCCATCTTGTGTTGCACATTCCATGATCCAGACCTGTGCTGGTTTGAAATTTTCTCCTATAGGAGTTCCTATAGGGCTATAGGAAGTCAGGCCAAGGAAGGAATACATTTTTGGTCCTTATTCAGAGTTATCATTCCAGTCATCATCAATAATGATGAAGTGTGCATTACAAGGCATTTTGGGGATTCAGAAAGTGAGAGAATTGTGAAGAATATGATTTTTTTTTCCTATCAGAACAGTATTTTATTGGGAAACTGTGAAGTTTATGTGGAAGACACGCTTTGTAAAATTCTGATTTTATTTGAAACTCAAATTTTATCATTAATACCTAATTTTGTCGGTTGATTTTATTACAGTCATTTAAATTTTTTTTTATTGTGAAATGTAACGTATATACAAAAAAAGCAATAAACTTCTCCCAAGTACTTTTTTTTTTTTTTGGCATGGGCAGGCACTGGGAATTGAGCCTGGGTTTTCAGCATGGTTGATGAGAATTCTGCCACTAAGCCACCATTGCACCACTCCCAAGTACAGTTTAACAAGTAGTTATAGAGCTACTTTATTTTAAAGTTGGTATGTGTTACAGTTCCATGATTTTTTGTTTGTACTTCTAGGTGCTCTGAGACACTGGAAACCAACAGAAATATCAATATAATGCTTCAACAGTCATACTCATTTGTTAAATCCTATCTTCATCTTCTCTTGTTATACTCCTTCTCTTTAACATATATATTTACATTTATTCTTGAAATGTATTGTCTTTGCAATACATTTCAAAGTACATCACAACCCTTAGTTGTAGAGCAGATTTCAGAGTTTGATATGGGTTACAATTCCACAATATTAGGTTTTTACTTCTAGCTGCTCTAAGGTACTGGAGACTAAAAGAAATATTAGTATAATGATTCAGCACTCATACTCATTTGTTAAATCCTACCTTCTCTGTTTAACTTCACCATCACCTTTGATCTTTCTCCCACTTTTTAGAGGTAATTGGGCTAAGCCCATTCTAACTTCTTCATGTTGGAAGGAGCTGTTGATATATGGGATGGGGGATGGAACTAGTTGATGTTAAGGAGAGGCTGGCCCCTCTGGGTTTCAGGACTTATCTGGTCCAGGGATCCATCTGGAGGTTGTAGATTTTGGAAAGTTACCCTAGTGCTGGGAACCTTTGTAGAATCTTATATAATGTCTTAGGTATTCTTTAGGATTGGCAGAAATGGTTTTTGTTGGGATTTGGCAAGTTATGATAGGTAGCAATGTCTAAATGAAGCTTGCATAAGAGTGACCATCAGAGTAGCCTGACAACTCATTTGAACTTTCTCTGCCACTGATATCTTATTTGTTATGCTGAAGAATAGGATCTTAAGAGGTCAAAGTCATTCAAGGCTGAGAATTCATGCATGCATGATAAAGCTTTGGGGCACATAAAAACCAGAAGTCAAGGAAGACTAAGGATCCAAAGGTTGGGAAAACAAAAAGTTGAGCCATGTTATCTGAGCTCTGTGATGTGAATCAGATCAGAGGAAAGTTGGTGTCAGCCAGAAGTCCTTGGTATACAGGGCACTCTGCCAGGGTTGAGTGATTCTGGACAGGAGATGGCAGTGAGCTGCGTGGTGAGATGCTGTAGCCTTTGGCAGCTAAGTGTTTGGATTTAGCTAAGCAAGGTTGTCACCAGGACAAATTCAGACATTACTGGGGACAGATTCCTTGATTAAACAAGTGGTATACCAGTTATTGTCTCACAGAGACACAGAGTTGGTGAGATGTTAACAGTAAGACAAAGAAATCTCTGCCTTGTTGCTTTGCCTTATGCTGAAAAAAAGCTTGTTTGTAGAATGATTATTCAAATGATTAGATTTGAGTGGAGCAAAAATATGGAGGTTTATTTTGAAAAAAGTTGACTCCATTGTCTGTAATCTTCCTATTTATTGGAGATTAGGGTAGCTAATATTCATTAATATCTTACTACCATATAGAGCATTTTTCTCTATTCAAAGAACATTTTTAAAATTTAATTTTATCTTTTGTAATTTTATAATATGAGATCCCATGACTAAAACAAATTTTTAAATATTCTTTACCAATCTTTGTCTATATATACAACACTTTATATTGGTATTTTTAGGAGAATGATGGTTTTGTGTCCCTTTTTCAATTTAATATTTTATCATAAACATTTACTCATAGCTTCCTCAAAAATATGTTTTTGCTTTTAACATAATATTAAACCATGCTCATGAAAAATTATTTAGAAGTAATTAAGTAAATTATTTTGTTTAGAATTAGTTGTATTTGAAAAAGTCATGGTATATCTTTGAATGCATAGCTTTATGCTTACTTTTTAAAATTACTTTTTTGTTTGTTTGTTTTGTGTGTGCTAAGGTTAATTTTTTTTGGGGGGAGGGGTGTGGGCAGGCACCGAGAATCGAACCCGGGTCTCTGGCATGGCAGTAAAATTACTTTTTAAAATAAATTCCCAGGGAAAGGATGTCAGTGTCAATGACTATAAGCATCAAAGAAAACTTGTTAGTTTACAAAGAATATTCCCATAAGTTTTAGAGTTTAACATTCAAAAATGTCCTGGAGGTGAAAAAACAATCCCCACCACCACCACTGCCCAGGTTTATAGAGAGAAAAACTGAGCCTGAGATGATTCAATAGCTGTTCAAGGCTGGACAGATTATGTGAAGCAATGCCAGGCTGGGAACGTCCGCTGGCCTTGGAACATTCCCATTAAACCAAGAAAAATACAGAGATTATTTCTATTTTTTTTTCATTCTTGATTTTGTTTTGATTACTTCTCAGCTTCTGAACTAATTCAACATTTATTTTATCATATTGGAAGAGAGATATCAAGGATATCAAATATGCAATTTCTTTTCAGTGGATTCAGATATACATAATAGTATAATAATGGGAAAAATTACAAAGTAATAATACTAATATTAATTTACAAAAGAAGGAGGAGAATAAGAAGGGGCTAGGAAGGAAGAGGAAGAACTATGAGGAAATGAGGCCTAAAGAGTTAAAATGCTTTCCAAAGACGAGAAACCTAGTAGCAGAGTAGAGATTCAAGACAGGGAAGTCTGATTCTAAAACCCTCCTATTTAACTACCAAACTCTACTGTGTCTCAACTGAAACTAAACAGGGCAGATGGCTAGAGAAGTTCGTGGGACGAATGATGACAGATTGTGGGGTTTGGATTTTAAATTTGATTTATTTTCTCAACCTTAGGCAGTGGATGAGGTTTAGCTTTGAATTTTATTGTCCTTTGGTGGTTCAGTTTTGCTTCTGTGGGGGTGAGGTGGGATTGGAACTGGGGTAGGTTGGTTGGTTCAGCTTTGCTGTGTTCCTCCAATAATCTGGAACCAAGTGTGGTAGTGTGGTGGTAAAAAAAAAAAAAAAAAAAAACAACTATCTTTATTAATGAGGCCAGTATCCAAATGGCATGAGTAATTATCCCAAGGTCCCAAGGTATCTGAACAAGTCACCAGTTATCCATATTCATGCAGTCCATGAGGTTGAATTGCTGTGATAAAAGGGCTGAGAGCCCTCGCTTGTAACTCCGGGAGCAGTGGTGGTGGATGCTCAGCCTGCTTCCCCAGCTGTGGATTGTCATGTGACTCCACAGTATTTAGTAATGAGCAATCACAATTTCCTTTATGCAAATTTCATGTCTCCCTCCCTTAATGATAATGAGTTTCTTAATAGCTTGTGTCTTCTCACATGCTATCTATTATAGTGCCAGTTATTCAGAGTAGAAATTTTTAAAAATAAATCTTCCTCTCTGCTCTGTTCCAGATGGCTTCCATAATTGGCTTATTGCTTTTGCAGATGTTATAGAGAAATTTCAGAAAGTAAGCCAACAATGGATAAGAGCAGCTAGGGAATGTGGCCTTTTCCTTTCGATTATTCTGTTTTGAAACAAACATAATCTGTGTATCAGCTGCAAGCACTATATTCCACGAACTCAGCATTATTGGGGTTTGGGTGACTACAGGTTGATCATTTAATGTGGGAAAGCCATTTTGACATTTCTTAGGAGACTGGGTTGCTGCAAATGAATTTAGTAGCCACATATCATCTTTCCCATTGAACTTATTTCTAGAAAAGTTGTGTCATTATAGTCTGTTATATGTATTTTTTTTATGCTGGATGGTGGGGATCACATTTCATTATTTTTTCCATATTAGGATCCCCTTATTGCAGCACTGTTTTTGTTGAATTTCTGTTTGTTTGTTTTGCATGTTTACTTGTTTTTTGCAAAGTGCAGGAACCGGGAATTGAACCCAGGTCTCCCACATGGTGGGCAAGAATTCTACCACAGAACTACCCTTGTACCTCCTGCAGTCTGTTGTATGTTTAAACATGATTTTACTGTTTAAAATTGTGTCAAAAATAATCCTGAAAAGAAAACCCAGTGATGATGATGATGATGATCCCCATATTCCCGGTGAGGAAACTGAGACCCAGAGAAATGAAATGACCACACAGCGTGGTGTATATTGAAATGATACTAATGATCTTGGGTCCCAAAAAACACTGTAAATGAATTGTGAAAAACACCAAACTACTGTAAGCATGTTGATCACAAACAGAATTTATGCAAATTGAGAAAAACATGTTTTTGTAATAAGTGATAACCAGATATTTGTGAAAATTTATATGGACTGCCCTCCAGATGCTGCTTGGGTGAGGTAGATTGATACCTGCTCACTCTCACTCCTGCTTCAGTGCCTGTGCTGCCCTGTAAAGAAGGCCATGGTGCTCTCACCGCAGCACTGTGACTCGCACCTTCGGCAGGCTGCCTTGGACCTTACCCCCTAGACCCCTCATTAAAGGTAGCCCCTGGAGTCAATGGGCTCTTGATCAATACACTTTAGAGCCTTTGTATCCTCCACCTTTAAATGTGTTGTGTGCCCTGACCAGGCTAGTGTGCACTGGTTTAGTGGCAGCTTCTGATTGAGTAAGCAAATAAATTGCACTGAGCATTCAAATTAGAATTGTGTCAGATCTGCTATCAAGTGTTAAATATTCACTTTTGACTCCATTCTGTTTTCTGTTTGTTAGGGTAACTACATTTACACTATACTACGGTCATATAGTTTTCTAGTGGTAGAATAATTCAGGCCTTCTGGCCCTAGGCTAGTCCTCTTTCTTTATCACTGTTATTTTATTGTATCTCCTGTATTCAGGAGTCCCAAGTGTTTATCATCAGATAGATATTCCACCTCCGTTAAGGAGGGATATCCACTCTTGCCACTTCTGTTCAATATTTTACTGGAACAGCTAGCCCCAGCAATAAGGCAAATAAATGAAGATGGATGATAGATAGATGGATGGATAGATAGATAAATACAGATAGATAGATAGATAGGTATTCAGATTGGAAAGGAAGATATAAAACCCCTTTTATTTACAGATGGCATGATTCTTTATGCAGAAGATCCTATTGAAGGGAATTATTCTTTAATCTCATTTTTGAGTTGTTCATTGTCATTATATAGATACATAAATAATATTGTATGCTAATGTTATTTCCTGCAACCTTGTATATGGTGTCAAGTAGAAGTCCCCATTCATTCTTTTGCGTATGGGTATCTAGTTCTCCCTGCACCATTTGTTGAAGGGGCTAATCTGTCCCAGTTGAGTGGACTTGGAAGCTTTGTGAAATATCAGTAGGCCATAGATATAGGGTGTATTTCTGAACTTTCTATTTGATTCCATTGGTCAGTATATCTAACTTTATGCCAGTACCATGCTCTTTTGATCACTGTAGTTTTGTAATATGCTTTTAAGTTAGGAAGTGTGAGTCCCCCAACTTCATTTTTTTTTTCAAGATGTTTTTGGCTATTTGGGGCTCCTTACCTTTCCAAATAAATTTGATAGTTGGTTTTTCCATTTCTGCAAAGCAGACTGTTGATATTTTGATTGGGATTGTATTGAAACTGTAATCAGTTTGGGTTGAATTGACATGTTAGTGTTATTTCATTTTCTAATCCATGAATACAGAATGTCATGCTATTTATTTAGGTCTTTGATTTCTTTTAGCAATGTTTTATAGTTTTCTGCTTAAAAGTCCTATGCATCCATGGTTAAATTTATTCCTAGTCATTTTATTCTTTTCATTGCTATTGTAAGTGGAATTTTTTCTTGATTTCCTCCTCATATTTAACATTAATAGTGTGTCGAAACCCTACTGATTTTTGCATGTTGATCTTGTATACCACCATGTTGCTGAACTTGTTTTATTAGCTCTAATAGCTTTGTGTAGATTTTTCAGGATTCTATATATAGGATCATGTCATCTGCAAATGGTGAAAGTTTGCTTCTTCCTTCCCAATTTGGATGCTTTTTATTTCTTTTTCTTGCCTAACTTCTCTAGCTAGAGCTAACGCAATGTTGAATTACAGTAGTGACAGTGGGCATCCTTGTCTTGTTCCCGATCTTAGAGGGAAAGCTTTCAATCTTTTATCATTGAGTACAATATTAACTGTGGGTTTTTCATATATGTCTTTTTATCATGTTGAGGAAGTTTCTTTCTATTCCTTTCTTTAGAAATGTTTTTATCAAGGAAAGAAGCTAGATTTTGTTAAATTTATTTTCTGCATCAGTTGAGATAATCATGTGGCTTTCCCCCTTTGATTTGTTAATGTGCTGCATTACATTAATTGATTTTTTTTATATTGAACCACCCTTACGTATTTGGGATAAAACCCATTTGGTCATGCTGTATAATACTTTCGATATGCCATTGGAGTCAATTTGCAAGTACTTAGTTGAAGATTTTTGCCTCTGTATTCCTTGAAGAAATTAGTCTGTAATTTTCTTTTCTTGTAGTATCTTTATCTGACTTTGTTATCATAGTGCTATTGTCTTCATAGAATGAGTTGGTAGTGTTTAGTTTGATAAAACTGCTGGAATGCAATACACCAGAAATGGATTGACTTTTATAAAGGGGATTTATTAAATTACAAGTTCAGAGTCCTAAGGCTGTAAAAATGTCCAAACTAAGACATCCATAGACAGATACGTGGGCTCTGAAGAAAGGCCGATGTCTGTCCCATGAGAAGACCTGTGGCTGGTATCTTCTGGTCCTTGTTTCTGGTTCTGTTGCTTTCAGTTTCTGACCCCAGTGGCTTCTCTCTAAGCATCTGTGTGTCCTCACTTAGCTGCTCTGTGGCAAAAGTTTGGGTTTTATCTCTTAGCTGAGCAGCTCCTGGGGCCAGAGATTTCTTTTCTTCAGGTTCTGGCTGTTTCTGAGTCCTTGCTTATACCCATAGTATTTTTATCTCACTCTCCACATCTCTTTGTCTGGTTTCATCTCTCTGCCTTCTATGTGTCAGTGTTCAGCTCTCTGTGGTGACTCTTTAAGGATTCTAGTAAACTAATTAATACCCTCCCCTTGAATGGGCAGGTTCCACATCTATCTGCATGGAAATAATCTAATCAAAAGGTCACACCCACAATTCACATCTCCATGGATGGAAACATCCTGATCAAAAGATCCCACTGTACAGTAGATCTGCCCCCACAAGAACCAACTTTTGGTTTTGTTAATTCTTTCTGTTGTTGTTTTTTTAATTCTCATTTTCATTTATTTCTGTTCTAATCTTTTTTATTTCTTTCCTTCTGCTTGCTTTAGGATTAATTTGCTGTTCTTTCTAGTTCTTTCAGGTGTTCAGTTTGGTTTTGATTTTAGCTCCTTTTTTTTTTGTATGCTGTATGGTGGGGTCACATTTCATTCTTTTTCCACATTAGTATCCCATTGTTGCAGCACCATTTGTTAAATTTTTGTTTCTTATGTGTTTGTTTTGCTTGTTCATTTGTTTTTTGGGAAGTGCATAGACTGGGAATCAAACCCAGGTCTTCCACATGGCAGGCGAGAATACTACCACTGAACTACCCTTTTACCCTCCTTCTTCTTTTATAATGTAGGTATTTGGAGTTATAATTTTCCCTCTCAGCACAGCAGTTGCAGTATCTCATCAATTTTGATACACATTGTTCTCATCTTCATCCATCTCTCGATAGTTACTGATTTCTTTTGCAACTTCTTCTTTGACCCACTGACTGCTTAAGAGTATCTTGTTTTGGTGCTGTGCTTTGAAATTTATAGGTTTTTGTATATATGTTATTTTTCACAAAAAAAGGAAAAAAATTGACTGTGATGATAAAAAAATATTTAAGGCCTCAAGCCTCCTATATTCAGGAGCAGCTAGAAGGAAAATATGAGAGGATCATATGGTAGCCCATGACAAACTCTGCGATATGTCCTGTAACTACTTGTTGAAGAGTGCTTTGAAAACCATTGCTTTTTTATTTCTTCACTTTGTATATATGTTATACTATACATAAAAAAAATTCAGAAAACAACAACAACAACAACAACAAAGAATGTGTTGTTTAACTTCCATGTATTTTTGAATGTTCCAGTTCACAAATTTGTGATTGATTTCCAGCCTCATTTCATTATAGCCAGAGAAGGTGCTTTGTATACACTAAATCTTTTTAAAATTTTTGAGACTTGTTTTTTGACCCAGCATGTGGTCTGCTCTGGAGTATGATCCATGAGCATTTGAGAAGACTGTAAGTCCTGCTGTTTGGGGGTACAATGTTCTGTATGTGTTAGGTCTAGATCGTTTATTACATTATTCCAGTTCTCTGTTGCCTTATCGATCCTCTGTCTAGATGATCTTTCTATTGATGAGAGTGGCATATTAAAGTCTTCAGCTATCAGTGTAGGGATGTATATTTCTACCTTCAGTTTTGCCAATGTTTGCTTCACATTTTTGGGGGCACCCTGGTTAAGTGCATAAATATTTAATATTGTTATTTCTTGGTGGATTGCCTCTTTTATTAATATAGAGCGTCCTTCTTTATCTCTTATAACAGCTTTGACTTAAAGTCTATTGTGTCCAGTGTTAGTATAGCTTCCCCAGCTGTTTTTGGTTACAGTTTATGGGGAATATCTTTTTCCTGTCTTTCACTTTCAACCTATTCATGTCTTTGGCTTTAATAGGAGTCTCTTGTAGACAGCAAACAGTTGGATCATACTTTCTAAATATGTTCTAAAAATCTTTGTGTTTTGATGTGGGAGTTTAATCCATTAATATTCAATGTTATTACTATAGAGGCAGTACTTACTTCAACCATTTTATCCTGTGGTTTTTATCAGTCATGTGTTATTTTTGCCTCTTTTTTTTACCCTTACTGATAATCTTAATTTCTACCCTCTACTCCATGTCTCTGTCTCTCCTATCTTTTCCTTTCAGCCTGCAGAACTTTCTTTAGCATTTCTTGTAGGTTTCTTATTTATGAACTCTCTTAGTTTCTTCTTAATCTGTGAATATTTTAAACCCTCCCTCATTTTTGAAGGACGGTTTTGCCAGATAAAGAATTCTTGGCAGGCAGTTTTTCTCTTTCAGTACCTTAAATATATCATACTGTTGCTTTCTCACCTCCATTGTTTCTGATGAGAAATCAGCACTTAGTCTTACGAATGTCCTTTCTATGTGGCAAGCTGCTTTTCTCTTCCTGCTATCACAATGCTCTCTTTGTCTTTGTCTTTTGATATTCTGATTAGTTGCAGAGTAGGTCTATTAGGATCTATTCTGTTAGGAGTATGCGTGCATCTTGGACATGTATATTTAGTCTTTCCTAAGAGTTGCGTAATTTTCAGTCATTATTTCTCAAATATTCTTTCTCCCCCTTTTCCCTTCTCTGCTCCTTCTGGGACACCCATAATGTGTATATTTGTACACTTTGTGTTGTCATTCAAATCCCTAAGATCCTGCTTGATTTTTTTCCATTCTTTCCATTATCTGTTCTTCTGTCTGTAAGATTTTGGTTGTCCTGTCTTCTAGTTTGCTGATTCTTTCTTCTGCTTCTTCAAATTTGCTCTTATGTACCTCAGTTTATTTTCATCTCTACTATTGTATCTTTCATTCTTATAATTTCTGTTATATTTCTTTATATACTTTCAAAGTCTTATGCTCACCTAGTATCCTCTTAATATACTTTATCTCTTTAGACATATTTTCCTTCATTTTCTTGAATTGATTTAGGAGAACTGTTTGGACATATTTGTGTAGTTTTCCAAATTCTGTGTCTCCTCCAAAGTTTTAATTTGTTCCTTTGACTGGGCCATGTCTTTCTGTTTCTTAGTATGGCTTGTAATTTTTTTTTTTTTACTTATGTTTAAGCATCTGATTATCTTAATGAACTTACTCTTCTTGCCTGTGGTTTTATTGTTGACTGGCTTTGTGTTAAGGGTCTTCTTTGACACTTGATTCAACTTATCCTAGACCTTTAGAATTGCTGGTGTTTGATAAGATTTTTCAGCTCTTCTTCATCTTATTCTTGTTCTTGGTGTGTGGTACAGGTTTTAAGATTGTGCTATTTCTGAAATTGTTTCACCCCCAAGAGAAAGCTCCCTTTACTTAGTTCCTTCTCTGGGAATCTTGATCTCTTCTGTTTGTTTTTGCCTATAGGTTTTTATTTTTTTATTAATTTTTTAAATACTTCTTTTGTTGCCTCTAGCTGTTTTTTCCTGGAGGGAAATTCTGGGAAGAGCGTGATCCTGAAGAGGGTTTTCCCAAGTTGGTATTTCCCAGCCAAAACAGGGCCAGGGATCCATGAGAGGGACACAGACCATCTCCAAAGAGCCCTCCAAAGAGGGTCAGGAAAGATGCCAGAGGCCTTTTTGATTAGTCCCTAAACTGTGCTTTCATGGCCTGCCAAGTAGATGGTACCCTTCAGCAAAGTATTCCTCATAGCCACTGCTTATGTCCCTGTTAGGGGCAGGGTTAAAATAATGGTTATAACCATCCCTGTCCAGAGTGAAACAGCAGCCTCAGAGTTGGGATGCTGCAATCTGAACTGACCAGGCAAAGCTGGGACCAGCGCTTGGGTGTGTTCCCTGCCCTTTATCGGAGAAGAGGACTTCCATGTCACTTCCTATCAGCAGCAGCCAGCCAGGGACTGGACTTTAGGGCAGCCTGCCTTGAGAGTAGGGGATGGGCACCAGCAGCCTCCATGGAGTGAGCTGCTCATAGTTCTTTACTGAAGTTTCTCAGCTTCTTCTTCCCCCTCTTTACTGGATGCTGTGCAGTGCTCCCCTGGCCTCCAGAGCCCCAGAACAGTTGTTTCAGACAGTTTCTGCCTGCCCATTACCTGTTTTGGAGAAGGAGTGAGTCCTGGACCTCTCTACTCTGCCATCTTCCCTAGAAGTTCCAGCATCACTGAATTTTATTGGTTTTCAGTAACAGTATTTTTTTGGTTGCAGATGAGAAAAAGAGGGAAGGAGAGAGCAAAATTGGGAAGGAAAAGAGAGAGGTTGGGAGTAAGAAAAGAAAGAAGAGATCTCACATAACTTAATCTGTAGGGAGAAATAAATGATATCAATTTCAATAACTGAAAAATGATGTAAGATGGGCTTCAGGAGAGGTCCCAAGAGGACATCAAGATTTCAGTTCCGTTTGTCCTTTTTTCCCAGGTGAACTCCTCTCTATGTGTTCACTTGCTCTCAGACTGATTTTTCTCCTGTTTGCAAAATCGTTGTTGGCAGAAATTGGGGCTATATTCTTCCTGTCACATAAAAGGGAGGAAAAGTATTCCTTTTAACCATTGTAAGGAAATAAAAGTAACCTCGAGATTTTAATGAATTAAAACAACCAAAACCCATTTTTGCATTAGAGTAATACAATTGTGATTAACTGAACTCTGGGTTACTATCCATCCCTGAATTTACTGTTTTGATAATATGGATGAGATTATGCTTGTTGACTTTAAAGCCAACTCCATAAATGGAAATCTGTCACCACTCCTACAAATGAAGTTTCCACACAATGCTGGACGGATTGCTCTTCAATAGAAAGTCAGAACTGTTAAGCTGAAGATAGAAAATCGATGCCGAATACTGGGTAGCAAAAAATGAATTTTTGCTATTTTCCCTTTCTTTCTTTCTTTTTTTTGTGCTTTCTATCATGTTCTCCCTCCTTTCCATTTATTTCCCTTTGCATCTCTTCTTTCTCTTTCCCTTTTCTCTATCTCTCCTCTTCACTCCTTCTTCTGATCTCCCCCTTCATAAAGTCAGCATTTATTATTTATCCACTATTATTTCCCCATGTAGTTTGGGACAGGGCTTAGCCCCAGTCATTTTCCCCTGACTGTCAGTTCTTGGTCCATCACAGGTGATTCTCTCCATTCCAGGCTAACACAACACATATGAGATTTGAGGAAGATGGATGCTCTCTGCCACTCTCTATATAGCTTCTTCCCAAGATTCATGTGCATTCAAAGATCTGAATGTAAGAGAATGGCTGGTCACAAAGGCCAAACCACAATTAAATTTTGTCCTTGCTCTACTTGAGTCTAATTGGGCCTTGTTTTTAACTTCTTTTTTGAAGATAGGCAATGAATTCCCACATATCTGAAATGTGAATCTTACTATTTATGAACTTGGTTATTTCTGCCTTAGCAAATTAAGTAAGAAGAGGAGAGGATGCTCTGTCTTTTGCCATGGGATATGATCATAATCTCCACCTGGAGGAAAGAGACATTAGAATCAATTTCTTTTAAACAGATTTATTGTAGACTTTCTGGAGAATTAGATAATTTCATTTTTTGCTGTCATGAACAGATAGGGGTAAAATTCTTCTCACCTCTTCTGAGAAACTGAATGTGAATTTATCTTTCTGATGTGATAAGAATATGTCTTCATTTACTCAGACCCTGCGTGACATAATTGAATGCACTATGGTGCGTGTGGCTGCATGCACTTGATCTGTCCTCTCATTCACCAGGATATGTTCTGTCCATGGCCTGGGGGAAACTCTGGGATAAGCAAAGAGATCTGGTTTCCTACTGTTCAGTAGGCCACACTCTTTCCTTGCTCTGAAACAGCTCCTGGGTATTGTCCTTGGCGTGGGCCCAGAGCAGTGACTTGTAAAATTGAAGCAGCTCAGTTTTCTGCGGATGTCCAATGATCACTTCTTCCTCGACATCTTTTCCTCAGGGAGGCAGCCACAGCCATGGCCAAGCATCCAGATCAGATACCAGCCAGCGGGCCTGGGGTGGGGGGACATAAGCATTTCTGCATGTAACAGCTGGGTTTTTTTTTGTTGTTGTTGTTGTTTGTTTTTTGTTTTCTTTTTATGAGCACTTGCTTTTATTGCACAGAAGCAATTGAAAGTGAACTCCAGTGGGAAAGTGCACCCTGTTGTGATTTGTTGGCCAGTACCCAGTGCCCAGCCCTATCTGCTGTAGCTCTGCCAGGATAGAGCACTCTGGAAAGGGCCTGACCACACCTTTGGAAAACAAAAGTCATTCAGGAATAGGTTAAGACATCTCATTTCTTGTGTTGTGTTTTTTTTTTTTTTTTTTCCTTTCTTGTGTTGCCTTTCCCAGGGTTGGGGGGGAAACTGTCTCACAGTCCTAGAGGTAGCCTTCCTCGGGGTTTTGAGGTGTTCACAGACAGGGAGACCCTGCAGGTGTTGACATGGTGACATCTGGTGTAGTTCACATTAGCATCCAATTCCTGGACCTTTTTTTTTTCATAATGCTCTTGACCTCCTCTATCTGCTTTACCTAGTACATTTTCCTCCATATCTGGCTGCTGGATTAGATACACTTTTTTGATGGGCTGTTTAGGAGGATCTCCCCTAACTCCCCTGCCTTTTTTGTTTATCCCCTTGTACAGGCACTGCACTTTGTCTTTCAATTCTCAAAAATGTGTAGCGCATCTGTGCCTCCATTGTAGTGGTTCATGGCTTAGTGGTGAGTCTTTCTGAGGACCATTTGTTTGTTCTCTTGCTTTTTTTTCCCCCATTAAATTAGGCTTTTCATTTAAATGATGTTGTCTTTCTGTGCGGATTTTCTTCCTTTAAGGTCTACAGATAGTGATGATCCTTTAGTCAGACGTGGAAGTATTAGTTTTGCTTGGTTCTCAGTGTGCTCTAAGGGGAATGCAAAATTAATGTCCAAGTAGACTTAATTCTCATACACTCATTTGATCCCTCTCAGCTATTGAAAATTACAGTTATAGCACTAAGATATTTATTTTTCACAAGAATTCTTTCACTACATATGTAATCTTAGAAAAAAAATCTCAAAAATATCATATCTGTTGCCTCCATAAACTCTTCTCCCTTCGTCACTACCTTTTGCATGATCATGGACAGATTTTGCCTTCCTGAGCTTTGGTTTTGCTGCCCATCACAGGGGCTAATAATGTCTCTTTTAACATGTGAGTCTAAAATACTTAGAAATCATAACATGATCTTCATTAGACATGTAGCATATGATGATGAGGAGGAGGAGGAGGATGAGTGTTTAACATTTTTCAAAGCCTTCTATGCACCAGGCAGTACAAGGGAACTTAACCATGTTATCTCAGTTGCCATGTCTTGTAAGTTTTAGAGAAGTTCAATAACTCACCCAAGGCAGATGAAAGCCATTTTAGATCTGTTTCTGTTTGGCTCAGAACTCAGTCTCCTAATCCCTATGCTCGTTGAGTACCTACTACCTGCCAAACACTGTTCCAAGTATTGGGAAGAGTTCATCCTGCTTTCATAGAATTCGCTTTCTAGAAAAGAGAAAGAAATAAAGGTGCCTATGACTTTGGAGGGTGACCTTACTCTCTTAATTGTATAATTCAGACTGAGAAATATCAAGCAGGCTGACAGATTTCCCCAGGAAAATCAAACAAGCAAACAAAATACAAAAAGCCCAGACAGATGCAGACAGATGATTAATTAAGTAGATAGCAAAATCAAGACCAGCAATTCATGTCAGTTCGCCATTGTCCTTTGCCCCATATGCTGGAGCAGAGTCTAGGCAACTTGAGTGGTTGGTCACCCTTTTGCTGAGGAAACCTTCCACCCTGCAGCCAAGCAGCTGTATAGCCTACCCTAAGGGGGAGGGGCGAGTAGCGAGCCCTGTATTTCACCAGAAAGAGGGAGGCTTTGAGAAACTGCTTCATGACAGCCTCCATCAAGAAAGAGAGGCAAGTAAGAAATGGTGTTGTAATAGCTCCTCAGAAGAGGAATTGTCTTGTCTTTCCCTGAACTGCAAGGCTCATAGGGTACTCCACCAAGGTCACTAGCAATCCAGCTTTGTTTCTGTGGCCTAAGAGGAAATATGCACGGTCATTAGGTTTGGCCCAGAGCAGTACTATGAGAAATGGACAGATATCAGCCCATATCTGCTAACGCTTTCTTCAAAAAAGAAGCAAGAGTTTGTACTCTGTTACTTTCAAAGCTCCAACTTTCTTTATCCAGGAAACTCCAGCATTCTTTATGTCTTTTCTCAGTTTCTGATCTCAACTGAACAACTTGATGTCTTTTGCTTATTTACCTTTATCTCCTGCCATCGAGTGGTTTTTCTTTCCCAGTTTATATTAGTCCCTGACTGTTAATAGCCATAAATGGAAGGAAGGAGGTGTGGGATCGACAGGGTCAGATACCAATATGGAATAACTTGGCCTGGCAGCCTTTAGCAGCAGATTCTGCCAGCTTTGCTCCTGTATCCCTTCTCTTCCTGCCTGTGAAAATTACTGATGATCTTTCCATCTTGCTTGTGGGCTCCTTGCCATTTTCACAGATGGGCCCAATATGCTGGAGTGAGAAAATCATGTATGAGAATTAAATGTGGTCATTGGAAATTATTGCAGTTGTTGCCATGAAATAAATTGGTCCATCTATCTGGGTCCGAGGAGACTATGTGGAACAATTTATATGAGTCTTTATGCAGCATGCTATAATTTAGGCAATTTATATCTAGATTTTCCTTGCTATTTAAAAGGAACATGGATTGAACTAAGACTAAAATGAGAGGAATCAGTTGGCTCTTGCTATGTGATATTCTTGCAGAAAACATGTGGCAGTTCAAGTCTCTTTCAATTTGCTAGTGCCACTCTTAATCATTAATTCATTAATCCCTGCAATAATAATGCATGTAGATTGTTTTTCAATGGTGACTCACCTTGCTAGGTGCTGGGAATATAGATTATGTAGATGATATAATGAAAATCTTGACCTTAAGGACCTCACATTCATTTTAGACAAACAGGATTATGGAACTTGATGGTGCTAACCATTTCAGATCATATTTGACATGGATATGTCATACTGGGAATTATAGTATTTCTGGAAATGCACACAACAAGGTAAATGCCACTAATGGGATGAACTATATGCATGTGTTGGTTAATAAAATTTAAATCATATAAAAGAAGTACGTGGCTTGGAGGAAAAGGACATAATCTTCCCCACACATAGGCAGGTGGTGGTAGGGAAGGAGGATGTGAGTGTGTTTTATATTTAGAAAATGACTTTAAACCTTGACAGTTGAGAAGAGGTAATAAGTGGAGAAAATATTTTACCATCTATGTAGGTTTTAAAGAACTTATGTCATCTGCAGTAGACATTTATTTTTCTATTCAAATAATACACAGTCTCCTGGGGTCGATTTTGTTCCAAATTTAAAGCTAAGCATCATCTTCTTTTGAGCAAACCAGTGTTTCCCTGGGCTGCAAATAAATCTTGCCCAGGAGAGATCTAAAACTTTTCATCTGGCCGAAAACTCTTCATCCATCTTTGGAAGTGAGCTGAAAAATAACCAGCGTGACCACAATTTCCGACGTACCCAGGAAATTCTCAGTTTTGCCTTTTTGCCTTGACATTCCATTCAGTTGGAACCCCCTTTCTCTCTCGGAAGGGTTCCGGTTAGAATTAATTACCCCACACATAACCAAAAGGCCTTCTTTTCACTTTCTCCAACAATTTAAAAAAGCCCTAAACCATTATGATTCTCCAACACATTCTAGGAAGAGATTTGGCATCATAAAAGGAAGTATCTCTTTGCCTGCTCACTGTGGTTAGATTCTCCTGCCAACACAGACATTTTCATATACTCTGAAGCCTACTCAATATGATATTTGCCTCTGTTCTTTAGAATGATGGGTGTGTGAATGGGCTAGACAGAAATAAAACAAAAATAAAGCTCATTGCATGTTTAAATGGATTCCCTCTTCTGGCACAGAAAGACTTTAATAGGCCATGATGGCTAAATATTATGTGACTGAAAGCGGCAAAGTGGCTGAAAAGAACAGACTGGACCATCCATTGCTTTCCAAGTTCTCCCTGGAATGGGAGCCCACATTTCTCCTCATGAAAGCAGAGGGATTGAATAGTAATTGCAGCAAGAAAGCTGGGGTTGCCAAGGTTTTCTTAAGAGGACTACAAGGTGGTTAGGAGAAAGAACTTTGAAATTATTGTAGATTGGGGTTTGAATCTTGTGGCTAGAAATAATTTCTAGGTAATCGTTTAATCCTTTATTTCCTAACCTCCATTAAATGGATACATAATTCCTCTCTATTTCTAAGATTGTTTTGAGATAATGAACACAGTATGTCTGACAGTACCTGATACCAGTAAGAGCTTGAGCTTAGTGAATTGTGGTTTTAAGGCCATTCTTTGGTTTGAGACTGCAACCCTCTGTCACCCCTTGTCCTTCCTCTTCATTCTTCCCTTTTGTAATTGTTTTTGTTTGTTTGTTTGTTTTTGCATGGACAGGCACCAGGAACCGAACCTGCATCTCTGACATGGCAGGTGAGAACTCTGCCTGCTGAGCCACCATGGCCCACCCTTGGTTTTGGTTTTAACAGAGTCTGAGTTCTATGTAGAAGAATTTCTTTGCACTGTGGAGCTTCAGAGACTATACAGACTCCCTTGAAAAGCTTGTGTTTATACTGTATACCAGAGTAACTGCTCTGCTTTCTTCCTTATCTAGTATCTCGTTTTGCTGCTCAGCAGAATTTCTTGTGTAGTTTCAACTTTTTAAAATTTATGTGCATATGTGCACACACATGTGGATGTGTATACTTTTCCATCCAGGAATCGTTATTCAAATATTTGCCCTGTGCAGACCAGCAGAACAGTATTTTTTCAGTTATCTGTGACTTTCTTGGTTTGTGTGTTCTTTTGCTTCTTATCTGAAAAATGCCTCAGGCCCTCTCTTTATCCACCTTTGGGATACATGCAAGTCTACATCTGTTTAAACACCAAACTGAGTTTTAAAAACATTTTGTTTTGACTGTGCGATGGTGGCTCAGTGGCAGAATTCTCACCTGCCATGCTGGAGACCCAGGTTCAATTCCTGGTGCCTGCCCATGCAAAACAAACAAACAAACATTTTGTTTGTTGTTTTTGGGAGTATAAGGTGGCTGAAATTAGAAATAAGAAGGGTCACTCCTCTTTGGAATTGAAGGCTCTGGAGCCTCTTCAGAACACTGCCTTATGTCAGAGCAGTTCTTTACCTGGAAATTGGGGGAGTATCTGGGGAAGGAGGAAGCAAAATGATGAAATAGACTAGAGGAGTGATCTTCTTGGGTAAAATAGGTAAATATCAATGACTTAGGAAAAGGACAATAAAAGAAAATTGAGGAGAGACAGTCTTTTCTGAGTATTAAAAAGTATATTAATTAAAAAGAATTACTATGAGATGGAGAGGAATGTTTAGAGAAAATAATCAAGAGAAAACTGAAAATGTTGGGGCAGGTTGGGGGATGGGAAGTGTATTGGAGCCTTTCTATAGGGCAGTCTATTTTAGAGCAGAATTGAAGACTGTAAAGTTTTTCTTGGATCTAAGGGAGAGGGAATAGCAGTATGTGGTACACGATATAGGATTTTGGTTACATTTTCTCCTTCTAGGGTCAGGAAGTCTACAGCTCATATTCCCTTTATGACCTGTGGGCAAGTTACTTAATCCCAGTTGGGATGGTTCGAAGCTGTATGAACCCCAGAAAAGTAGGTTCTTAAAGTTAATCCATTCTGTGGATGTGGACCCATTTTAGGTAGGATCTTTTGGTGAGTAGGATCTTAAGTTAAAATGTGAGCCACCTGATTCAGCGTGGGTCATAATCCTTTTACTGGAGTCCCTTATATACTGAATGAATTCAGACAAAGAGAGAGAAACCCACAGATGGAAGAAGCAGAAAGTAACGAAACTCGGAAGAGAATGGCGAGACCAGCGTATGCTGCCATGTACCTTGTGATGTGACAGAGGAGTCCAAGGTCACTGGCAGCTGGTCTTTAGGGGGAAAACATTGTCTGATGATGCCTTAATTTGGACATTTTTCTCAGCCTAGAAACTCTAAACTCATAAACGAATGCATTCCCATTGTTAAAAGTAAACACAGTTCATGGTGTCTGCTTTCGGCAGCAAAGCAGACCAAAACATGAGTGAGACCTGATTTCCTTACCTGTGAAATGGCGCTCACAGTGGTTTTCATCTCACGGATTGTGGTAGGAGATAATGTGGGGAGGGTACACTGCACTCACCTGCTTGGACTATGGAGAATCCTAGTTGTCTTTAGTGTCATTGATATTTGAATGGCATTCTGTCCCAAATACTTGGACAATGCTTTACTCGCATTAATTTACTTAATTCCCACAACACAAGAGTAGTTGTTATTACCCACCTCCCTCCATTGTATAGAAAGAGAAACAGAAGAGTCAGAAAAGTTCCCTTGTTTGCTCAGGGTTGGTACCCAGAAAAGAGCAGAGCTGAAGCTGCTTTCTATCACTTATCTGCTTGCCTCAAAAATATGGGTTATTTTGTTTTTCACCTTATGTCATGTTGTCCTTAATGTAAAATAAGTAAGCTTTTATTATACTGATAACATCAACCATGTCTGTTTTTAAACATAGAAATAGTTCATTAATATAGGTAGAGAATTTAAATAATACAAGCGAAATATATCACTTGAGGTTTGGGTACATTTAAATGGGACAATCTCTAATGGCATCCCTTTACATAATGCCTTACTACTGCAGGAAGATGCCCTATTCCCCAGGTGTGGTCACTGAAGCACCCAGTGGCTCATTCTTTTCTAATTGTTCTTCCTCTTAAGGCATGGGAGAAATGAAAAGATTCTATGAAATTCTCTTGTTCTGTGTTTACCTTTAGACAGATGGTTTTCTACACCATTCAGAGCAGTGCGTTTTCTTTTCTCTCTGAAGATTTTTAAAGGAAGAAGAAACTCTTTAAAATAGTATTTACTTGGTGTAGAAGCCTATAATTGTTTTATTAACATGAGACACGCTGTTTTAGTTTGCCATACCTCACAGTAGGTGACATACCTCACAGTAGGTGCCATACCTCACAGTAGGTGCCATACCTCACAGTAGGTGACATACCTCACAGTAGGTTGGTTGAGAATGGGGATTTACTGGCTCATAGTTTTGGAAGACAGAAATCCAAAATCAAGGCATTGGCAAGGACTTGCTTTTTCTCCCAAGTCTACAGCAATCTGAGGCTGGCTTGCTGAAATCCTTGGGGCTCTTTGGCTTGCACCTCTGCCTCTCGTCACATGATGATTTCTCCCTCCTCATGTCTGCTCTTCTCATTTCCATGGTCTTTTGGCTTCTTCTTGTGGCCTCCTTAGACTGACCACATCTGAATTTCTTGTATTTATAAAGGACTCCAGTAATACCAATTAGTAGCCACCCTCATTCTGTTGGGCCTAAATAGATCTTAGAAGATCCTATGTGCAAATGGGAAGACCTCTTAACTAACTGATAATTCATCTTCAAAGGAGCCTATTTACAAATGGGTTCAAATCCACAGGAATATGGGTTAAGATTAAAAACATGTCCTTTATGATGTATGTAGTTTAATCTATCCCACACCCCAAAAGCAGTGTTCATACATATCTATTCCTTTAAAATTAATTCATTATTTCAACAAATTATTAAATGCTGAACCTGGTCCAGCATCTCTTTTAAGAGTGGCAGATAGAGCAGTGCACAGGAAACAAAACAAAACAAAAATCTCTGCTCTCATGTGGCTAACCTTCCGGTGACAGGAGACAGATAATGGAGAGTCAGAACACAATAGAATGTGCACAAGGTGATATGTTAGAATATACATGGAATAAGCAAGAAGATTAGGAGGGATCAGAAATGCTGGGCTGCACTTACAGTGGGCTTGCCAGGAAATGACATGTGGGCATGTAGCATTTAAACCAAGCAGAGCCTGGGCCATCTAGCATGGCTGTGGCTGAACGAGCAAGGTGGGGTGGGGGTGGGGGTGGGGTGGGGCAGTTGGAGCTGCTTCGGAGAGATAGGAGGGTCGGACTGTGTAGACCCTTGCTGCCTGTTTTAAGGACTTTAAGGACACTTTACTCCAAGAGCAATGGAGAGCCTGTGGGGATTTTGGAGCAGGGAAGTGATTTGGCTTATTGGTTGGTCAAGAGCTGGGAAGGAGAGAGAGTTGCCTGGTTTCAGAGTAGTCAATTAAGTCAAGAAGCGAAAATGAAAGCAACAATTAAGACTTTATTTGTTGTGATCATATAAATGAAAGGCCAGAAAGAGGGTGTTGGCTCCCCCAATGCTCATCTTGCCCCACAGAATGGGACCAGGCACGGGTCAGATGTGTTATTGCAGACAGGGTGGGGTGGGGGGTGGTGTTTTCTCACTGCCATGATAGCTGTTATCTGGCTCTGGTGGCAGGTTAGGAGTGGAAAAGTACTAAGAACTAGGAGTGGAGAAACATGTTTTCAAGTTCTCTCCCCTCCCCCAAAAAGGAGGTTTCACTGAGGCACCTGGGAAAGTGCTCCCTGACCAGGTGACCTCTGAATGCAGAACCTGGACTGGGATTGTAGCTATAGTAAGAGCCTGGTCAGCCAGAGTCCCCATGTCCTTGATTGCACTCCCTTCAGAGACTGCAGGGTGCTGGCTGTGCACCAAATCCAGTGACGGGGAGGGCAGCTTTCCCCAGTGGGCCCTTCCAAACTGAGCCTTTTTTGCTCCTGCTGGGGCTTGGAAAATCACATAGAGGACTTGGGCCTGGAGCCAGACTCCTCACCCTCTGCAGAATCTGTCTGGCGACTTCCTCAAATTGGACTCCATTTTGTAGTATTTTCCTCATCCCCTTGTCTCCCTATGTATTTTCCGTATTTGGCAGAGTTTTCTAGAAACAGGTGTTACTTTTCCTGAATCACATGACTTGGAATTTGGCCCAGAAGCTGTTGATAGCAGGGACTGTGCATTTCATTCTTTGAGTGTCCATGCCTTTCACAGTGCCTGTCACATAGAAAGTCTTCACTAATTACAAATGAATGTCTGGGCATTTCTGCTCTTCCTGGAGCCTTGATGCTGAAGAAGATGATTCCTTCTTGCTTTTCTCCTTAATTTTCAAGAGGCTCATCAAATACTAGGTGATATCAAATCTTTCCCACTCTCTCTTTTTCCCTAAGGTTTGCTAATTAACTCAGAGAACTGTAAAGTATCTCTAGGGTGTTATTTCCAACACTTGTTCCCTCTTGATGTCATGGAGTTCTCCCTCATCTCGGGTTTATCTAACCTCTCTGCCTGACCCTCTCTTGCTTTCATTCTAACATACTTTCATTTAATTAATGTGTATTTTATGAAAATATAATTTATTTTAAAACTTTGGGTCTTCCTTTTTTGATGACATCTTAAGACTGGGGGCTTATAGTGTCTGTTCTAGTTTGCTAGCTGCCAGAATGCAGTATATCAGAAAGGGAATGGCTTTTATAAAAGGGAATTTAATAAGTTGCTAGTTCACAGTTCTAAGGCCAAGAAAATGTCCCAATTAAAACAAGTCTATAAAAATGTCCAGTCTAAGGCATCCAGGAAAAGATACCTTGGTTCAAGAAGGCCCATGAAGTTCAGGGTTTCTCTTTCAAGTGAGAAGGCATGTGATGAACATGGCGTCATCTGCTAGCTCTCTCTCATGGCTTCCTTTCATGAAGCTCCCCGGGAGGCATTTTTCTTCTTCATTTCCAGAGGTCACTGGCTGGTGGACTCTGCTTCTCGTGGCTATGTCATTCTCTGCTTTCTCAGAATCTCCTTTTCTCCAAAAATTTCCTCTTTTATAGGATTCCAGTAAACTAATCAAGACCCACCTAGAATGGGTGGAGGCACATCTCCACCTAGTCCAGTTTAACAACCATTCCTGATTGAGCCACATTTCTAGGAAGATGATCTAATTAAAGTTTCATACATACAGTACTGAATAGAGATTAGAAGAAACCATTGCTCCCACAGGCTGATTAGGATGAAAACATGGGTACATAACCTTTTCACACCAGCACAGTGCCCTCTCTCCTCCCCTTCTCTCCCTCCCTCCATTACTCCCTTCTTTCCTTCCATAGAATAGATCTGATTATTATTGGGGTTACATCAGTGAGGTGTGAAACTCCAAACCCTGACAACACAATCTGAATCATTCATTATATTATATGTGGTTTCTTTGGCTTTTGTCAGACTAATGAAATAACTTGCTATGCAAAGTGCCTACTCTTTCCTTCAAAATGAGGTCCTCTCTTACTTCCCACTCTGGAGAAGTATTTCATATGGGTGAAATAATATTAGAGAAATAAAAGAAAAGTCATGGTTACTTTGCAATCATTCTTCCCTTTCCTTGTGCTAAGTTCTCTATAATTTTATCTTAAAATGTGACTTTCAACATAACGCTATCCTCCCTCCGCATTCATTTCCATCTCCACTGCAATGCTCTAACAAAAATTATTTTCCAAATGTTTTCTGACTCTGCCCTCCAAGATGCATATGGTATGAATGATAAGATTTACATGTTATGGAAATGACTTTGAGACAATGTTTTGGCACAAAGAGTATTTTACTATTTCATCTCAAATAAACAGATTTACTAAAGGTCTTCAGAGACTCTGCTATGGTTTCTAGTATAATAAAAATTGTTATAGAATAGAATAAGCTGAATAAAATGCTATATATTTTATAATGATCTTGGAAGGCCATTAAGGTGAACAGTTTTTAAGGAAAAACAACAAAGTTGTTTAAATTATTTTGAAGCTTTGGGATCAGGGCCAAAAGTTTCAATACTGTCTATGTGTAAAGATAATTCTTAATTGGGGTAGAATGCAAAAAATTTAGGCCACCATTATAATGAATGTTCATTGATAGGAAGATCAGAATTAATAGGTATGCTGGTTTGAAATGATGTATGGACCCTAGAAAAGCCATATTTTAATCCTAATCCTATTTTGTAAAAGTAGCCGTTTCTTCTAATCCCTATTCAGCATTGTATGTTTGAAACTGTAATTAGATCCTCTCCCTGGAGATGTGATGTAATCAAGAGTGGTTGTTAAATTGGATTAGGTGATGATATGTCTCCACCCATTCGAGTGGGTCTTGACTAGTTTCTGAAGTCCTACAAAAGAGGAAACATTTTGGAGAAGGAGAAATTCAGAGTGAGCAGAACAGAACAACATAACCACGAAGCAGAGATTCCACCAGCAGTGGCCTTTGGAGATAAAGAAGGAAATGCCTCCCAGGGAGCGTCATGAAACAGGAAGCCAGGAGAAGAAGCTAGCAGATGATACCGTGTTCACCATGTGCCCTTCCAGATGAGAGAGGAACCCTGACTGTGTTCACCATGTGTCTTCTCAGCTGAGAGGGAAGCCCTGAACGTCATTGGCCTTCTTGAAGCAAGGTATCTTTCCCTGGATGCCTTTGATTGGACATTTCTATAGACTTATTGTAATTGGGACATTTCCTTGGCCTTAGAACTGTAAACTAGCAACTTATTAAATTCCCCTTTTTAAAAGCCATTCTGTTTCTAGTATATTGCATTCTAGTAGCCAGCAAACTGGAACAATAGGTTATTGAACTATTTGATGATTAGAGGAAATGTAATGCTCTTTCATTAGCTCTGCTCTTGAGCATCTATCTGTTTTGGTAAATGCAAACAGTTATTTGACATTAAGTTTTGTGTATCCTTAACATATACTTTAGTTGGACTGAACCCTGACTATTGCTGCACCCTCTGTAGGGCACTGATATCCGAGCTGTTGTAAGCATTCTCTTTCCTGAGACTTTTTTCTTTGTCCCTTCTGAGACTGGGAAATCCTTTCCAGCATAAAATGGCTGTGTTGGCAGGCACTGATGGAATGGGAGAATCTGATTTTGCCATCACTGTTTAATACCTACTTAAGCAGTGCTTGGCTAAGTATCCAATTACATGACTCCATTCAATATTGTGATGAGAGACTTGAACATTGTGTTGGTGGCCTTATCTGCTTTTAAGAAGAAGATAGGAGTTTTGAATGAAAAAATAAAGATATCTTCTGGTTAGCACTTCAGTGCCTCAGAATTTCAGAGAATTATCGTGGAGTTTTAGAAGAACAGACGCCAATATCCCAATATTATGTGTTGACTCATTAAAGCCTACTGTCCTTTTTTGTGGTTTAGTCTTCAAGCTTTTGGTAGAAATGAGACCATGAATTTGCTTCTGATCAGTTCTGATTTTGCTAGAAGTGCAAAATCAAGGTATTGGCAAGCCTTACCTCTCTGGAGTCTCCAGTGTTCTGGGGCTAGCTTGCTGGCATCAGTCTCTGTCACCGTCACATGGCCATCTGTCTCTTTCTCTCGTCTTCTGTGGCTTATACTTCCTGCCCATATTTCCTGTGTTTATTAGGACTATTGGATTAAGGCCAAACCTTATTCTGCTTGACCTTGTCTTAATAACATCTTCAAAAATCTTATTTACAATGAGTTCACACCCCTAGGACCAAGGGTTAGGACTTAATGTCAGGTGACCTGGGTTCAAATTCCAGCTCCATTCTTTGCTCTTTAACCTTGAGTGAGACATTTACTTCTCTGAGCCTTCTTTTATTTAGCTGCAAAAGATCAATAGCAGTATTATCTCCTTCATAATGTTTCTTTGAAGGTTGTGTGAGTTAATATATGAAAACTGCCTAGATGTGTCTGGTCCAGAATGAGCACTCTATAAATATTAGCTCTCATTAAAGCGATGTTAGCCATTATAACTATAACACCATAACCATTTACAGTTTATGTCTTTCAAGTATTGCTTTCTCTTTGCTTTGAAATGATGTCTCGAATTTCCCTTGGAGAATAATGTCACCTAAATAGTGTCTGGTCTTGTTTCAAACAGCATTTGTATAAGCCTTAGACTCGGGCATATGAGAACTCAGAGCCAGGGCATGTGTCTCAGGAATGCCCATGCTTTGGAGTGACTTCCTTAACACTTCCTAAATCCCCTGAGACCTGGGGCCAGCCAAGCTAATAGTGTCATTCAGGCACAGTGTCCAGCCTGGACAGAGATCCATGTGGGCTCTGGTTCTTCTGTGCTGTGGGTACTCTCCAACCCTCTATTCCACATGTGCCTCAAGAAGCTGTGGGACTGATGATTATGGAATTGTCCCAGGACTCTGAAGTCAGGCTCTGATTCCAGGAAAGCAACCTAACAAGTGGAATACTCCTGAGGGCCAGCGCAATATATATATATTTTTACACCATCATAGGAGATTGGACATTGTTCTAGTTTGCTAGCTTCTGGAATGCAATATACCAGAAATGGAATGGCTTTTAAAAAGAAGGATTTGTGGTTTACACTTCTAAGACCATGGAAATTTCCAAATTAAAGCAAGTCTATAAAAGTGTCCAAATTAAGGCACCAAAAGAGGTTACCTTTGCTCAAGAAAGGCCGATGATGTTCAGGGTTTCTGTCTTGACTGGAAAGGCACATGGCAATGTCTGATGTCTATCAGCTTTCTCTCGTGGCTTTTTGTTTCATGAAACTCCCCTGGGGGTGTTTTCCTTCTTCATCTCCAAAGGTCTCTGGCTGCATGGGCTCTCATATTCCATCTCATGGCTCTCTTTCCAAAATGTTTCCTCTTTTACAGGAGTCCAGTAAATTAATCAAGACCCACCTGGAATGGGTGGAGTCATATTTCCCTCTATTCCAAAGTTCATATCCACAATTGGAGGAGTCACATCTCTGTGGAGATAACCTAATCAAGTTCCTAACCTACAGTACTGAATAGGGTTTAAAAGAAATGGTTGCTTCCACAAGATTGGATTAGAATTAACTTGTGGCTTTTGAAGCTGGCACAGGACTCCAGAATGGTGCAAGAACACTGACTTTGGTGATACTCACTCCAACCACAAGAAGAGTTTATGAATCTGGGCTACAGATAATTTACCACTGACTTCTGGGTTTGAGCTAGTTGTGTTGGCTCATACATCTTCTTTTGCTTGTCTATGTTTTGAATATAGTGCCATCTCTGTCCAGCAGTATTAGAGAGTGGTAGTGGTGACAACAGGACTCCTTTACCCTGAGTGCCTCCATCATTGGCATCCAGTGGAAAGATCCCATAATACTCGCTTCTGCTTCCATAGCATATATCATGCCATTCTCTGGGGGTAGCCACACTATGGTTTCTGAGTGCTGAATAAAAGAAGCTAGTCACAATATGTTATGTATACTATGATACAGCTTATGTAAAATGCATTAGTCTATACCCTAAGGAATTAGGCATTTTCTGTATGTATATGCTATACGTCAATAAAAAGTTAAAATAATTTAAAAAAATAAATAGCATAAAAATAATGCTATTTTAAACAGGGTAATAAATATAAATCGCTATGTAAATGACCACAGATTTCAGTTTTTATAGTTTAATATAATAAAGTTTTATTTTTACTCATACACATTAAGTGAGAGTGTTACTGGTCAGGGAGTATTCCTGGGTGGCTGTTTCCATTTTGGGACACAGCTTTTCTCAACGTATAGTTTTCTGTGGAAAAGGGAGGATGAATGGACAACTTTACAGGGATCAGCCTTGAGGGTACGGAACATCAATTTCTCTCACATTCTGTTGTACAAAAGTAGTCAAATGACTTCACCTGAATGCAAGAAAATGTAGTATTCCCTTTTCCCCATTATTATATGGTTTGACAAACGTAATATTATTTTGTCTTGCGTTGATTCTGCTTTGCAAAGTAATGCAATCCAATTGGAGGTGGCCAAATTGGTATTTTAAAGATTAATGAACTAGAAAGACTGAATTGCTTGAGAAAGCTTCATAAAGGAAGCAGAACTTAAATGGCTCCCTGAAGGAAGGAGGTGATTTGGACAGGTGGAGGGACAAAGGGAAGAATGGATCCTGGTGACCCGTGACTCATAAAAATAGACTGAACAGAAAGATCAGCACATGGTTATCACTGCCATATAGCACTTGGTGCATGTATCCGCCATTTTCCAGATGACCCTTTGGAATTAAAATTAAATTAAAAATTGGGTGTTGAATGTTGGGGTTGCTTCTACTATGCCTAGGTTCCAGCTTAATCAAATTTTTTCCATCAAGGATGTAATCATCTTTTACATGACATCACTCTAGATGAAAGGGTTTACTAATGTGGCTTACAGGCAGTGAGATATTTTCTGACCATTTCAGCATTTTCTGCCTTCTTTCAATGTATTTTTAATTCTTTTTCGTTTTGTTTTTCTTGTGGAATAGTCTGGTCTCTATATGAACTATAGTCTTTGAAAACAGATTATTGTATTCCTCAATGTTGACTACAGTGTGGGAGGCTTAATAATTGTGAAAAATAAGGCATTTTGGTTCTTTGATGCATTGGGCCTTGGAAATATCTTGCTTTTTCCCCCTAGTTCTTAGACTTTTACGCAAAGTAGCAGAACACCAGAACCATGAATTCATATCCCTTATCCTTTTCATCTTTGCTACTAGTCAGTGAAGGAGAGAGGGGATAGGTTGCAATGTTTAGCATGATGTATCTACTCTGGTTCCTGAATCCCATCTTGTGAGGTGAGATGCAGACCTGAATGTTGTGAAATGATACCTACTCCCCACACTGCCTTTTTCATTCTGCCATCGGCAATCCACAGTGTGCTGAATACTTTTTTCTCATTAATACATTATTCATTCACTGGTCTTCCACATTTGCAGGTTGGGGCCAATGTATGCATTCAAGATTGGATTCAAGTTCTAGTGCTATCTCTCTTTTAAGACTTGAGATATTTTTGGAAAAATGTGATTCTTTCCTGGATTCTTCTTTGACAAGTTGGAATCTTACATGAGGAAAAAGAAATAGTAATAACATATCATGTAAAGCCAATATATATCCAATTGGTGTGCCTCCAAGAAGTATCTTTCAGCAAAGAATTTTTCATTTATGTTGAATTGATATCTTAATAAAATGATGATCAGGTTAAATAGATCAACTGAATAAGGGAAAATAGACTAAACTAAATTTTACTTTCTGATATGAGGTATGATATAAGGATATGCAAAATTTTGTTGGCTTTCCCCTCATCTTCAAATAATTGCATCCTTAGGCACTGTGGCAAAAACAGCAAATGCCAAAGGACAATGTTATCCCTGCTGAGTTACCAAGGTGCCTCATTGGAGACTTTTCCTTGAGTGCAGGGACTCAGTTCTGTGAATCTGTTGTACCTGGAGGTCAGTTCCTTCCTTAATTAAGGGCAAAGACAGAATACTCAAGGAGGGGGTTAAATACTTAAATGGGAAACATTTTTGACTTTCCAAACAACAAAAAACATGAGTGCAACCCAAGTAAGTGGGACTAATGGCAAGCCTATGGAGGCAGGTCTTGTGGGAGCCTTAAAAGTTCAAGCTCTCTCAGTTTATGTTTTGTTCAGTCTTGGAAATGCTCAAGGCAAGGTTGCCCTGGAAACACACTGCTTATTCTCTCATTATTTCTTATAATGATCAGATATTAATTTACCAGCAAAGTCACTTGAAATAATACCTCCAAAGGTTCTGCAGCTACCCAAAGCCATTTCCTCTGTTACCCAAACCTCAACACTTCTGCTTTGCAGTCTCTCCATTGTTTCCCTTTAACAAAAGCCTGGTCACCCCAACACTGTTGCTGCCAAAGTCTTGCCACCGTTTCTTCTTGCCCGGCTGTGCTGGAAGCTGATAATGGTCCCATGAATTTCAGAATGCATATAAAATAGATTTTGACAAAATCTACCTGTTTTGGATTGACACCCCTTTTTTGGATCTGTTCAATATTGCTGAGCAATGAATTGGCTGCCTCTAACATCAAAGTCAGGAGGAACATGGACATATGGAGATTAGAGAGATATAGAAGGGGGAGTCGGAAGAGAAGGAAAACTAGAATATTTCTTGAAGTTGAAAAAAATGGGTTGGAGAGTTGAACATTTTAGGACCATAGAAAATCCTGACACCTTGGAAACAAGCATAAAGAAATGATGAATATAGAAGTTCACCATAAAATATTAGGTCTTAGAGAATGGTGATGAGGATGACAGCGATGATGATGATAAAAATAATGCCAATTAACATTTATTGAGTGGTTATTACAGAGAAGGCACAGTTTTCCATTGCTTTGTTTATATTTGTTTATTCACTCCTCATAACAAATGTATGGGGTAGGTCTTATTACCGTATTCATTTTACATATGAGGAAACCGAGCATGAGGGATACATGGTCACTCACCCAAGGTGCACATAGGTAATAAGTTCACAGATAAGACTTAAACTTAGTTCCATATTATAATATAGTAAGTGATTTCATTTTTTCCCAATTATTTTTAATACGTTTAATAGCAAATGTTGTTGTTATCCTCCAGATCTCCTTTATCAGTTCTGTGGGTAGATCTGCATTTCTATATGCTTTCCCATATGATTTACCTCCTCCAATCTGTTTAGCGGACTATCCATGGGCTACTGGAACTATTTTTCGTGTGTGTGGCTTGATATATACATATATTGCTGTTGTTGTTAAAGCAGTTGTAGCTTTACAGAAAAATCATGATGAAAGCACAATTTTCATATGCTTTCCCCATACCTGCCCTGATACATTTTGTATCAGCATGGTCATTTTGTTACAGTTAATGAAACAATATTATTATAATTATACTATGAACTATATTCCATACTTTACATTAGGGTTCACTCTTTTGTGTTGTGCAGTTTTATGGGTCTTTAAAAATTATTCTGGTAATATATATAAACCTTAAATTTCCCATAATCACTACAATTCACTGGTATTAGTTACCTTCATGATGTGGTACCATCAGCACCATCCACTACCATAACTTTTCCATCACCCCAAATTGAACCTCTGTACCAATTAAGCATTAACACTCCCCACCACTACCCCAGCTTCTGGTAACCTTACTTTAGTTTCTGACTCTGTGAGCTTTCATATTCTAATTATTTCATACAAATGATATCATTCAATATTTGTCCTTTTCTGTCTGGCTTATTTCACTCAGCATGATACCTTCAAGGTTTATCCATATTGTAGCATTTATCAATTTCATTGCTTTTTATGGTTGTGTAATATTCCATTATATGTGTATGCATGTGTGCGCATCACATTTGTTTATCCATTTATCAGTCAATGAACATTTGGTTACTTCTACCTTTTGGCAATTGTGAATAATGCCACCATGAACATTTGATGTGCATTCTTGATTAATTGATTGTAGAAACCATGGAGCCATTTTGACGCACACCAGGAACTGGACATGCCTGGAAGTGTAATTCCCACTGGGAGAGTATTGACCAAGGATTGACTTGGCTATGAAAGTCCAGTTCACTTTCCCCAAGATGGAACAAATTGTACTGTAACTTGTACTCCAGAACCCCATACAGCATCTGGTTGAATGCTAGTATGATGCAAGGGTACTTTTCCCCTTCCTTTTCCTGCTTCTCCAACTCTCTGTCTGGTTTCTCTTGGGAGAGCCTCCCTAATAAATCACAACAAATCCTTGTCTTTATGCCTGCTTCCAGGAAAATCTGAACTAAGACAATTAATTATGCTTTGGTCTCATTTTACCTTTACCGTAGGTAAGTCTACATTAATGAAAAGCATCATGAAATAATAACTGAACACACCTAATAAGGAGGCATTAAAGATAGTCTCTGCATGCTGATATGGCCTCCAAGCTACCCTAATTTCATTTATAAAGTCATTAATTCAGCAAAAATACACTTTTTATGAAATTCTTAGGTTCAATCTTGATGTATACGTACACTGCTTCATGTGGATGGGAAAACAATAAAACTTTCAGTGCATACTCTCAGGGTCCACTGAAGGAATAGAGAACAAAGTCTCAGTAAAATTTAATCTTTTAAGACCTTATGCATAATTTCAATTTTCACAATCTGATTTTTTCTATGGGTTAGATGTACTTTTTTATTTATTTTATTTTTTACACCTGAGTGGTATATAGAGCAGAGAAGCCTAGAAGGGGCTTGGCTTCAGGCTAGAAAGCTTCATTCCTAATAGAATAAATATCTTACATGCAATGATAAACCATCTAGTGGCTCCTGAAGTTTTGGAGATTGGTCTTGGGGAAAAAAGGAGCGTCATAGAAGCAAAAGGGTTCATCAGTGCACATGCAGTTATTGATGCAATTAGTGACAGACAGAAGATATTGCCCAAGTTATCCCCCAGCTCCAAATTAATTTTGTGTCTTGATGTGGGAGGTGGAAATTAGATTAAAATTCTAGAAGGGAGGTGGATAAGCTCAGGATTTTGAACCTAGGTTCCTCCATCTTAGAAGTTGCTCTGATTTGGTGGTCTATGGATGTTGCTCCCAAGTAGTTCTGTCTCTCACTTACTATCTTCTATTTCCCTCATTTTATTTATATGTGAGAGCTCATGCAATTTACAGATCATTCCATGAGTAGTGCTTTCTCTTGTTTGCTGACAAAGTTCAAAGTTATAACTGTCATCCCCACTAGCCCCTATTTTAGCTGCTTTCCCCCTTATTTCTTAGAGAGTTTATTCTTTCTATCTTAGTCACACATTTCTATGTATTTATCCTTTCAGAAATTAACACTGCCATATCAGGTTGCATTACCCTTAGTCAGAGGATATTGCAGAATATACAAGGAAAATATTGAGGGTGGGGAGTTGGGGAGGAGAGGGGAGGAGAAAGAATAAGTATAGGGTCATTTCCAGACTAAGTATCAAAGAGGGTGTTCTTTTGTCTGAATATATGTTTTGATACCAAAAAATCAAGGAAGGAATCCCGCAATCAGCACTAGCTCATTTAAATGTAGCATTCTTTAAAAGAACCAATAACATATATCCTGGGGCAAGAGGGAAGCATGGGAAGGTGTGGGATTTAGTTTATCCTCTAGGACAGCTAGTAAACAGCCCAGAATTGTCTGGAATAACTGTTTGGGGGTCTCCCATGACCAGAGACATTGTACATCAGCTTGGAACCAGTGGAAGAGATGAGATCACAGACAGAACTGTAAGTAAATTCTGTTATGTTGTAGAGGCTGGTGCCCCTCCTCCACTGGCATAGCAGGCTGTCTTATAGTCTCCCCCTGGTGGGACACAGAAGTTATCTCTATTAGGAACAAGGAAAGGAGAGCTCAACCAAGCTCCAATTGTGGATTTAATGAACAAATTTGGACTTCTGAACACAAGATCTTTGCACAGATAAAACTATAAGGCAAAAATGAAAGAAACTAAGAGGTCTCTCCCCAGCAGTGAGGAGGCAGGGCTGACAAAAACAAGAAGCAAAAACAAAAAAAAACAGAGGCTTTTGGGGTTGGCTGAGCTCAGAATACTGGACAAAGAGCTGTGCTCCAAGAAAATTGGCACATAGAGCCAGGTACCAACACTGGCATTTGTTTGGCAAACCCTTGAGATCTGGAAACTAGCTCTGAAAAAGATTTCTTTTCTTTTATTTCCATTTTTTCTTTTAATTAAAGAAAGCAACAGGCATTCTCAATTTCCAGCACTGCCCTAGGCAAGGTTGGAACTGAAGAGTGACTGAGAGATGAAGAAGCTAATCAGGTAAAGCAGATAGTTCCCTAAAGTGTGTATCTTCCTCCAAGAAAAGGGAGAGGACAAGGCCCCAGACAAGTGGTAGCTCTCATTCAAAGAATTTATACCCCTGGGTGACAATACAGAGCAACTCAAAAGCTTACAGTAACAAATGGCAGTACTTATGGAATGAAAGGCACAACAGAAGAGCTGATAAACACGATGGAGACATAGACCAGCAGATTTGAAGAGACAGCAGAAAGGATTAGTGAACTAGAATACAGGACATCTTAAATTCTACATGCAAAAGTTCAGATAGGAAAAAGAATGGAAAAATATGAGCAGGGTCTCAGGGAATTGAATGACAATATGAAGTGCATGACTATATGGATGTCACAGAAAAGGAACAGGGGCAGAAATAATAACAGAAAAAATAATCACTGAAGATTTCCCAACTTTTACAAAAAATATAAAATTATAGGTCTAAGAAGTACAGGGCACATCAAACAGAATGGATCCAAATATACCTACTCCAAGACACTTACTAATCAGATTGTCAAGTGTCAAAGAGAGAGAGAATTCTGAAAGCAGCAAGAGAAAAGTGATCCTTCATATACTAGGGAAGCTCAATAAGACTGTGGATTTTGTAGCAGAACCACAGAGATGAGGAGGCAGTGGTATGATATATTTAAGATTCTGAAAGAGAAAAACGGCCAACCAAGAATTCTACATCCAGCAAAACTGTCCTTCAAAACTGAGGGAGACTTTAAAATATGTACAGATAAACAGACACTGAGAGAGTTTGTGAACAAGAGACATGTTCCACAAGAAATACTAAAGGGAGTGCTGCAGGCAGGTAGGAAAAGATAGGAGACAGAGATTTGAAGAAGAGTATAGAAATGAAGATTATCAGTATGGTAACTGATAAGGAATAGAAAAATATATAATGTATGACATATAAAATCCAAAAGACAGAATGGATGAAGAAAATATTGGCTTAACAGTAATAATATTAAATGTTAATGGATTAAACTCCCCAGTCAAAAGACATAGACTGGAAGAATGGATAAAGAAAAAGGATCCATCTATATGTTGTCTACAAGAAATTCACCTTAGACCCAAAGACAAACACAGGTTGATGATGAAAGGTTAGGGAAAGATATTTCACACAAATGATAACCAAAAAAAAAAAGCAGGGAAAGCATAAAGCATACTAATATCCAACATATTAGAGTTCAAATGTGAAACAATTAAAGGAGACAAAGAAGGATACTATGTATTAATAAAAATGACAATTCATCAAGACATAACAATCATAAATGTGTATGCCCCCAAATACATGAGGCAAACACTGACAACACTGAAGGGAGAAATAAAGAACTCTACAATATGATTGGAGACTTTAATATACCACTCTCATCAATGGGTAGAACAACTAGGCTGAGGATCAGTAAGGAACAGAGACCTTGAATAATATGATAAATGAACTGAATTTAACATACATTTACAGAATATTGCACACAGAACGATATACATGTTTCTCAAGTGCTCATGGATCATGCTCCAGAATAGAGCACATGGTGGGTCACAAAGAGGTCTCAATAAATTTTAAAAGATCAAAATTATACAAAACACTTTCTTGGATCATAATGGAATGAAGTTGGAAATCAATAATGATTAGAAGCCTGGAAAATTCACAAGTATATGGAGGTTAAGCAATACACTCTTAAACAACCAGTGGGTCAAGGAAGAAATTACAAGAGAAATCAGTAAATATATCAAGGCAAATGAAAATGAGAATACAATATATCAAAATTTATGGAATGCAGAAAAGGCAGTGCTGAGAGGGAATTTTGTTGCCCTAAATGCCCATATTAAAAAAAGAAGAAAGCAAAAATTGAGATATTAACTGTTCACTTGGAGGAACTAGAGAAAGAACTACAAACTAACACCAAAGCAAAAAGAAGAAAGGAAATAAAGATTAGAGCATAAATAAATAAAATTGAGAACATGAAAACAATAGAGAGAATCAGCAAAACCAAAAGTTGGTTCTTTGAGAAAATCAATAAAATCAATGAACCTTTAGCTAGACTGACAAAAGACAAGAGAGGATGCAAATGAATAAAATCAGAAATGGGAGCAGGGACATAACTACTGATCCTGCAGAAATAAGGGAGCTAATGAGAGAGTACTTTGAGCAACTATATACTAACAAACCAGAAAAGTTACACAAAATGGACACTTCTTAGAAAAGTGCAAACAACCAACACAACATTGATGCTAGAAGAAATAAAATACCTCAACCAACCAATCACAAGTAAAGAGATTGAACCAATCATCCAAAAACTCCCCAAAAAGAAAAGTCCAGGACCAGATGGCTTCACATGTTAATTCTGCTATGTCTTCAGGAAAGTATTAGTACCAAATCTGCAAAACATTGATGAGATAAACTCATTCTGTGAAGTCAACATCACCCTAATACCAAAGCCAGACAAAAATACTATAAGAAAATTACCAACCAATCTCTTTAATGAATATAAATATAAAAATCCTCAACAAAATACTTGCAAATTGAATCCAGCAGCACATTAGAAGCATTATACACCATACAAAGTAGGTCTTATTCCAAGTATGCAAGGCTGATTTTCTTGAAAATCAATTAATGTAATATATCACATCAATAAAAGGAAAAAACCACATGATTATCTCAATTGATACAGAAAAGTCATTTGACAAAATATGGCATCATTAATTGATGAAACATTTTCAAAGGATAGGAATAGAAGGAAAATCCCTCAACATGATAAAGGGCATATATAAAAAACCCATAGCTAGCATCATACTCAATGGGGAAAGACTGAAAGCTTTCCCTCTAAGATCAGGAGCAAGACAAGGATGCCCACTGTCACTATTGTTATCAACATTGTGCTAGAAATTCTAGCTAGAGCAATTAGGCAAGGAAAAGTAATAAAAGGCGTTTGAATTGGAAAGGGAAAAGTAAAACGCTCAGTGTTTACAGATGACATGATCCTATATATAGAAAATCTCCCCCCAAAAATCTACAGCAAAGCTATTATGGGTAATAAATGAGTACAGCTAAGTGGCTGTATACAAGATCAGCATGCAAAAATCAGTAGCCTTTGTATACACTAGTAATGAGCAATGTGAGAAGGAATTCAAGAAAAAAATCCCATTTACAATAGCAACCAAAGGAATAAAATATTTAAGAATAAATTTAATATCTTTCAGTACCACAAAACAGTACTGAAAGAAATCAGGGAAGACATAAATAAGTGGAAGGACATATTGTGCTCATGGATTAGAAAAGTAAATATAGTTAAGATATCAATTCTACCCAAGTTGATTTATAGATTCAATGCAATACCAAATAAAATCACAACAACTTACTTTGCAGAAATAGTAAAACCAATAATAAAATTTATTTGGAAGGATAGGCATCCCCAGATAGCTAAAAATATCTTGAGAAAGAAAAATGAATTGGGAGGTCTCACACTACCTGATGATAAAGCATCTGACAAAACTGCAGTGATCAAAACAGCATGGTACTGGCATAAAGATCTACTAACCAATGGAATCAAATGAGTATTCTGAAATAGACCCTCTCATTTACAGACAATTGATTTCTGATGAGGCAGTCAAGTTGACTTAACTGGAACAGAGCAGCCTCTTCAAAAAGTGGTGCTTGGAGAATTGGATATCCATATCCAAAATGAAAGAGGAGCCCTATCTAACACCTTATACAAAAATTAACTCAAAATGGATCTAAGACCTATATATTACAGCTAAAACCAGAAAACTTTTATAGGAAAATATAGTGAAATATCTTAAAGATCTTATGGTAGGAGGCAGTTTCCTAGACTTTACACCCAAAGTGTGAAAATGAAAGAAAAAATAGATACATTGGATCTCAAAATTGATGTCTGGAAAGTAAAAAGGAAGCCCATGTAAAGGGAGACACAATTTGGAAGTCACATATCAGGTACAGGGTTAATATCCAGAATATGCAAAGAGATCCTACAACTCAACACCAAAAAAGACAATCAACCAAATTAAAAAGTGGGCAAAAGACATGGATACACACTTTTCTAAGGAAGAGAAAATGGCTCAAAAACATGAAAAGACCCTCAACTTCACTAGGTATTAGGGAAATGCAAATCAACCACAATGAGATATCATCCCACATCTACTAGAATGACCATTATCAAAAAGACGAGAACTGTAAGTGCTGGGGAGAATGTGGAGAAATAGGTACACACATTCACTGTTGATAGAAATATAAAATGGTGCAGCTGCTGTGGAAGGCAATTTGGCGGTTCCTCAGGAAGCTAAATATGGAATTGCCGTATGATCCATCCATCCCGTTACTAGGTATATACTTGGAAAAACTGAAAGCATACACATGAATGGACATGTGTCCAAATCAATGCTGTTAGCAGCATCATTCCATTTGCAATGGATATAAGGGAGGGGTATGGTTCTTGTTGTTATGGTTGTTGTTTCTTCCTTTATTTCCTCTTTTTTCTTTGTGGAATAAATGGAATTGTTTTCATATAGATTGTGTTGGTAAGTGCATAATTATGTGATTTTACCAGGAGCCATTGATTGTGCACTTAAGATGGATTGTATGGTGCTTTAATAAAGCTGCTTAAAAAATAAATAGAAAGATGCAAGTGCTGGAGAAGATGTGGAGACAGAGATATACCTATTCACTGTTGGTAGGAAAGTAGAATGGTGTAGCCCCTCTGGAGGACAGGGTGGTGGTTTCAAAGAGGCTAATTTTAGGGTTGTCATGTGATCCTACAACCCTGTTATTAGGTACATATAAGAAGAATCAAAAGCAGGAACATTAATAGACATTTGCACACTGGTGTTTGACATTATACTTGATTTGCAATGGATGGAGGCGGCCAAAGGGTACATCGACTGATGAACAGAAGGGCTAACTGAGGTATACATTGGAATATTGTGCAGCTGCACAAACAAATGAATTCTTGAGGCATCCAATAAGGTGAATGAACCTTGAGGACATTATGTTGAATAAAATAAGTCAGAAAAAAAGGACAAATATTATATGGTTTTACTGATATAAACTGGCTATAATGAGCAAACTCTGAGAGTTTAATTTGAGAGCCTAGGTTACCAGGGGATGCAGAATGGGGAGAGATTGGGCAATTGATGACTAAAAAGTACAGAATTTTCAATAAATCTCATTGTAAAGTTTCCTAAATTGTAACCTCTTACAGAAGTCACATCTATTCCTGACTTTTAACTTTTATTTCCATATTTTGAGATGCTGCACTTTATTTGTATAATCTGGCAGTTTACTGGAATTTTAGTTACCTGTGTGACACCTGAGTCTCAGAGTTGGAGTTCTGCATCTCTGAAAATCAGCATTATTCCATACAGCAATTGTTAAAGGAGATGAAAAAGAGATCAGACTTCCATTAACGATATGAATGAAATGGACCTGGTTAGCACTAAGATGAATCAGAATACAGGATAAAAGATCATATTGTCTATATTTTAAAACCTCAACTTCTGTGTGAGAACAAAGGAAGATATATTATTTAAAAGAGATGTTTTAAATTTATAGAAATTTCAGTTTTCTATAGTACAGTATCTCATATAACCTTTCTGGTCAGTTTACTTAAGCAAAATAATTACATGGAACCTAGAATAGGGAATGAGATCTTGTTATTCTGTGCAGGTATTGTAATATTCTGATAGATTCTAGGCTATTTTGGGTAGAAAATAAAAAAGTATTTACAAAGTCTCCATTCTCCTGGGGAAAAATGTGGAACTATTAAATTTCCCCACCTGGATAATTTCTGATATTCTCTCAAGCATCAGGGACTCCTAATTTAATAAGCCAACCTGTCTATCTTGAATCTTGCCCTTAGGAAACTTATTTCTGCAATGGCGATACTAAGCCTAATTATAATTATGCCTAAGAGTCACCCAGAAGAGCCTCTTTTGTTTCTCAGATGTGGCCTTTCATTCTCTAAACCTACTCTGCAAATAAACTCACAACAATCCCCACTATGTAGGGCATGACCAGGGGTGTAGGTCTCCCTGGCAATGTAGGACATGACTCCCAGCCTGGTCCTGGCATCATGGGATTGATAATGCCTTCTTGATCAAGAGAGGGAAAAGAAATGAAACAAAATAAATGCTCAGTGGCTAAGAGATTTCAAATAGAGTTGAGTAGTCATTCTGGAGGTTACCCTTAAGCAAGCTTCGGCTAGATATTCCAAATTGCCACAGTATACCAAGCCCCAATCAACAATATTCCTGAAAACCCTAAAGAATACCCTGAGCTCTATCTAAGAATTTATAAAAGTTTTTCCTAGTAAGTTTGTTTTTTCAGAAACTTAAAGCCTCCAGATTTTTCCTGTGTCAGATAAGCCCTGACCAGAAACCCAGAGTTACCAGTCTCTCTTACATCAACCCATTTCATTCCTTTATCTTATAAAGCCAACACATCTGTCCAGCATGAGGAAGTTAAAATGGTCTTTGTCCAGATCCCTGAAGATTGAGATAATGATCAAATGAAAGGAAACCATATAACTTAGATATTAGCCTCTAACAAATGGTTATGACTACCTACTCATTATATAGATACCTGTTTTTACCTTCTAGTGTATTCGAATAACTAGAAGGAAATACCTAAAACCACTGAACTGTAATTTGGTATCCTTGATCTTTAATAGTGATTGTATAAATATATAGCTTTTATTGTGTGACCATGTGATTGGAAAAACCTTGTGACTGACACCCCCTTTATCCATTGTATGGGTAGATGAGTAATAAAATAAAGACAAAAAATAATAATAGGGGAAGGTATGTGGTATGGGATGTTTTGGGTTTTCTTTTTATTTCCTTTTTTGGAGTAATGAAAATGTTCTAAAATTGATTGTGTTGATGAATGCATAACTATATGGTGATACTTTGAGCCATTTATTGTATACTTTGGATGGATTTTATGGTGTGTGAATTTATCTCAACAGAATTGCATTAAAAACAAGAACCAATGAAAAAGTCAAAATTTTATGCATGTGTGTGAGTTAAAAATGACTCACCTTTTACAGAACTCATCTTGACTGGACATATTTAGTAATAATATAGAAACTGTCTAGCTTTAACTCAGGGACATAAGACAATGTAATAGGTGGTATGGAAGAACCCCAGCTCAAAAGGTCATAGACTCAGATTCCCTGGGCTAGAGAAGTTAAATGGGTTGCTTAACCTTTAGTTAGCAGAAGAGTTCATTTAAGGGGAAATTTTAGTCGGGAATGAAGTCAGAGGGTCAGAATCTATGTCATAGTTTTGCAATGAGTACATTATATAATGACTTTATAAAAATTATATGGGTGTTTTAAAAGAAAAAAAAAACTTAGTTTTAGGGCCCATCCCCTGACCCACTAAATCACACTCTTTGGCAGGGGATTCAAGAATAGCTAGTTATAAAGACTTAAAAACTATCTTCAGAATCTGGTTCCTTTCTCTGTTTTCTTGCTCATAGTAAATTCTATTAACACCGTTTTTGTGTTAGCTCCATTATAAGTCATGTTTATCCTCTTGGTTAAAAATTGGCTGCCAGCCATTCCAGGAGTTACATTTTCTCTGGTTCCTTTGCAGCCTGAAGTATGTGCCTGCTCCTTTCCCAGCTCAGTGAACAGTCCATGAATTGAAAATTATCATCACTGAAATATTCTCACTGGGGGTCATGTGCTCATCCCTGTGCTAATTATTATTATCAGGGTGATATGGGGCTTTAATTGTCCAGGTCCATATCACATTACATCCAGTTTGCTGAAGTGTATTTAACACCATTGGAGCTATTTGGATTGAGAGTAGGGGAGTGGGTAGATTTCAAAATGAAAATCCATGAAGTTGGGTATAGAAGATGGTAGTTGGGGAATGATAAGGACTCAAGGCAGGTAGCGGTTAGAATTGTCCAGTCAAGGGTTAATGAGAGGCTGAACTGACATGGAGAAGAAAAAATAATAGAGTCAAGAAGTGTTTCAGAGGTAGAATTGAAATACCCAATTAATTAGTTTTAGAAGTAGTAAAATATAAAAAGACTATAATTTATAGCTTTAACTCTCATACCTGGGATGTACAATTTTTGATTTTGGCATAACTAGATTCCATTTGTCCTATGATGTTATAGAAGTTTTTCCTTCATGTCTTGTTTCTGATTTCCTCTCAGGTAGACTCCTTCTCTGATGGACTCCCAATTAGGTAGCAAAATGGCTCCAAGCAGATCTAGGCTTACCAGATCTTTGGAATGCACCACTCCTATCAAAGAATCCAAATATTTCTTCCTAGTATCCCTCTCAATGCTAACAAAGGACTCTGATTGGCCCGTGTTTGGAAATGTACCCAACCATGGGCCATTCACTGTGTAAGAAGTATGGGACACTCTATTTGGCCAGGGTGAGTTGAGTTCTCACCCCTATCATTGAAAACATGGCTGTTATGTGATACAATCACAGCAGAATCACAATGATTAGAAGAGGAGCAGTTTCCTTTAAAGGCTATAAAAAGTGATCGTTTCTGATACAATGACTCACACTGGAATAATACTCTTCATTTGGACTTGACCTAAAGTTACAGTAATGAGGTAAGTCAGTGTGCCAGGAAAAATGGAAAGAGAAGGGCAAAGATGAAATCAAGAAATGCACATGCCAGGAGAAGATGCTGAAGTTGTGTGCTAAGATAAGAAATAAGAGAAATACATATTTAAGTGGTGCATACCACCATTCAGGCTTCCAAAGGAAGAGACTTATATAAAGGTTTCTTACTAATGGGGGTTATTCCAAATATATATATAAAATTATATTATATAATATATATAATATTCCAAGTATATATATAAATTACAAATATATGTATAATATATAATATTCTAAATTTATATACATATATATATAAATTCAAAATATAGTTATATTCCAAATATATATTTTGACCTAACATAGGACAACGAAAAATAATTTCTTCAAAAAACTGTCTATTAGTGCTATTACTGTAATTTCCAAGAGCTTAAGCAGAACAGTATAAATAGCATAGCTTAATTTGGGTCTACTTAAGGTTAAGCGACCACCCTGCTTATTGTCACCTCCTCTGTGTTCATGTTCTGAAAGAGAGGCTCTCATTAGGACACTTGCTACCATCTCCTGTTGAGAAGAATTTCTCAAATGTCACCTCAGAGGTGGTTTGTTTGCTTCATATCTGGCCAATATGTGGTTGCTTTAAGCCCATGACTAGGTCATAATCCAACCTGTGTAATCAAATAGGTACTTTTATTTACTTAAACATGAAGCATTTTCAATAGCAAAGTATTCAGCAAAGAATTAGAGAGTCACCGCCACTTTCATGAGTCACCAATGCTTCTTCCACCATGGAATTAATCCTAAGTAGCTCAGAAGCCATGACTGATGGTGAGTGGTTATCACAATGATGATGATGATGTAGTAGTGGTGGTGATTTTATCACTAAAATTTCTCTTTCTGCCAGATTCTGTTTTAGGTGTTTTATTATTTTATAATTTAATCTTCAAAACAACCCTACCAAGTTAGTTTTACTAGCCTTTTTAATGGACATGGAAAATAAGCCCAGAGGGGTTAAATATGTTCTTCAATTCTACAAAATTGGTAAATACCAAAGAAGGTAGAATGATAATGCCATCAAAAGCCTAGTTCTAAAAGCACCTTAGCTTTGATGATGGGCTTTGGTATTCTCATTAGTTGTTTTCCCAAGTACTTCAGACCTTCCTCAGGGATCCTTTTTAGGAAGCACAGCATCCAGAATCCAAAAAAAGGATTACATCCTCCAGACAGATGGATTTCCATAAATCCCATAGGGAAAGCTATGATTCTAAATCTATTCTGCTTCTGATATGTGGATGAGTGGCTTTTGCCATTTGTTCATACGAAATATTTCAACACAGACTATATACCCACTAGACTATACCCACTATAAGGATATTGGGTTTGGGGTTCTTTTCTTTAATGAAAGTAATATCTATTTATCACTTTTGCTAGAAGAATGCATAACTGCTCCCTACCTTCCTTGCTCAGAATTTTAAACTTTCTATTTAATTAAAATGATTACTTCTCTCTGGGAAGCTTAGTTTTTATGGCTTTTGTCTAGGATTTTATTCCCCTGAAATCACAGACAGGAGACTTTTGAGAATTACCTCCTATCAGGGCCAGTTTTCTCCAACATGTGTTTCTAGAACTATTGAAATCACTATCTCTATCACTTCTTGTGTCTTAGTGAGACTTCATCTCCCAACAATAAATGTAATATTTAATATAATATTAAAGATGATATAATCTTTAATATTGTAGATTGTATGCCAGAGTGAGATCTGGCAATAATGGTGCCATCCAAAAAATCCAAAAAATCTGAAGAGAAGTATTAGACTTATCTCACTGTACCAGTAATGGAAGTTTTTGCTGATTGAAAAATGACTTATGCTCACAGGTACCATATTATATATTTTATTAAATAATCATAAATTTTATTATGCAACAGACCTACAGTTCCTTGTGTACTATAGCTAAATAAATCACTAATTTGACTATTTATTTATTGTTTTACTCAGGAAAGTGGTACCTGAAAAAGATGTAAGCTATTAATTGTCACAAAATTCATACCTTTAGTAGTAGGATTATTTATAGACATTTATGTCATTGCAAAGATTCCAAAGCAGAAGGGAATTCTAGGAGTAATAAGTTGTGTTTAGAGAGGAGGGAACTCTCTAAAGAAATTAGACAGAGATTTGACATTGCTTTACTCCTTGAGGGCATTATAAGTTCCCCAAACTACAAAACTGAGAATCTGAATTTAGATCCTTGCCAGTGTTCAATTCTGGTAGACAAAGATTGATTTTATAGGAGAAAGAGTCCTGGTAAACACTTCTGAGTTTTATTTGTAAGTACAAAAGTCTGAGCTCTAGAAGCCAGGCTGAACAAGAAATGGACCAATCATCTTAGGTACTGAAACTGAGTTTTGAATCACTTAATTCCTAATTGGATTGAGGTAATCTGCTAACAGCAGTCAACAAATTCTATTTAGAGAAAGATGCATTTATACAGGAATGTAAAACTATTCTATGTTTTTTTTAAAAATATAATTATGGCCTAGAAGTCTATTAAAAGTTATTAGGCATATGATGAGACAAACCATGAATAAAACTGAGAGATTCTCAGGAAATGTAGATAATGGAGTTATCACACACAGACTTTAAGATAAAAATACCAATGTATTAAATGTATTAAGACATAATATTGAGAATTTTAACATTGGCATCCAAAGCATAATCAAATGGAAATTATAAAACTAAAAAACACTGTTGGTTAAATTCAAAGCTTATGGATGTGTTGGCAAGTTGTTTAAATAGAGCTGAAGAGAAAATTAGTAAGCTGGAGGAAAGATTAGAAGAAAATATCTAGATGGATGTACTGAGAGACAAAAGGAGAGGAAATACAAACAAGTAGCATAGGAGATATATGGAATATGGTGAGAGAATTTGATATATGTGAAATTGGGGTCTCAAAAATAGAGGGGAGAGAAAATAGGACTGAGAAAATAAAAAACAATTCATTTCACACTGACAATTGTTAAGGTATAGAATCAATAAGTGTAACAACCCAGGCAGGAAAATTGTCAATAAAACTACAAGATAGAATGTCATAGTAAAATGATAAAAAGCAAAGCAAATTAAAGCAACTAGCAAAACAAAGAAAAACAAAGAGAATATCTTAGAAGCAAGCAACCTTAATACTAAAAGCAGTCTTCTCAATAGAAAGAAAAAAAGTTAGACAAAGACAAAGGAATGACCTCTTTAATGGGCTGAAAAATTAACTACTAACACAATTGTCTATCCAGGAGAAGTTCAAAAACAAAGAAATAAAAGAAAAAGATGAGAAAACAAACACTACAAAACAGACATTGATGAATTTCTATCATCTTCCAACTTGTACTATGTGTAATACAAAAACATATTTTTCAGGTAGAATGAAAAATAACTTAGGTAGAACTTTGAAGATGCAGGAAAGAATAAAGGGCAATGTAAGGGGAAAGATTTTGCATAATAAAACAATAAACAATAAAATAATGTTTTCTCGCACTTGAAAAGAACACATTTAAAATATTGCAACAATAGCATATATATAGAGGAAAAGTGTTCTCCAGTCCTTGCATTGGCTTTACAAAATATCTCTAGAGCATGACTCAAATGATAATGAAAAAGTATATAAAAAATAAGCTAAAAAGTGTAAAAGTAGAATGACTAATATTAAAAATCAACCCAAGGTAGTGAAGAAAGGACAGAACAAATAGAAAACAAATAAAAGAATGAGGAGTTTTAGCTTGTATGTTCATTATTTGTAATAAAGGAAAATACAGTGAACATTTCAATTAAATAAACAAAGATTACAAGCCATATGTAAAAGGGGAAAATATAAAGCCCACTCATATTCTGCTTAAGAGACACACCTGAAATATAAGTCTGAGAGTGAAGAGATAGAAGAAGATATACCATACAAACACTAACCAAAAGAAAACAGGCATAGTAAGTTCATCAACATTAACAGTAAATTGATGTAGGAGAAATAAGACTTTAAGACACAGGGCTTTACTAGAGACGTAGAAGGATATTTCATGATAAGAAAAAAAATCAATTCATTGTAAATATATGACAATTATAAACCTGTAGTGATGAATAATGTAATCCCTCACTATGTGAAATATAGAAAATTAAAAGCAGAAATAGCCAAATCTACAGAGTAGGAAATATAGCAAAGTTCTGCCAGTATCTATATAAATAGAAGTAAAAATAATCAAAAAACATTTAGAAGATCTGAATAATACAGTTGTCAAATTTGATCTAATTGAAATACATAGAACTCTGTATCCAAGAATTAGAAAATTATGTTCTTTGCAACAGTAAATGGAATATTTACCAAAACTATCAAATTCTGAGCCAAAGTCCAAGTCTCATCAAATGTCAAAGAACTGATATCATAGAGTATATTGTCTGACCACAGTGGAATTGTGCTACAAATAAATAAGTGCCCAAATTAGGGGCATTAAGCAGTATATTTCTAAATATCATGGGTCAAGGAATAAATCCCAATAAAAGAAATACTTTTGAACTGAATGATAACAGCACAGCTTATCAAAATTTGTGTGTCTAAGCTTGAACTGTGATTAGAGAAAATAAAAACTAAAACTCCTAAACTAAAGAAATAAATGTAAGCTTGAGAATTTTTCACCTGAGTATTCATCCACCTCAAGAATTTTAGAAAATGACAATAAATTAAATATATATTAGATAGGCACTAGATCAAAATGGAGAAGAATAATTTTTATAAAACCAAAATTATAACAGGAAGAATCACAAATTCAAATGTTTATTTCTTGAAAATAGTAAGAAAATTGATAAACCAATGTTGATATGAGACAGTTGAGGAAGAGAGAGAGAGAGAGGATATAACTGCATATCTGATGACTATAAAAACAGCATTATTAACCTCCTAGGTGTTACAGAAAATCTTTGGATAAAATTGACAAACTCCAGAATAGACAACATTTACCAAAAATGGCATAAAAACCTGAAATGCTGAATAGTCTTACATTTAGTGAAGAAATTGAATTGCTATTTAAATTGTCCCCAATGCAAACTCCAATTCATATAGCTTAACTTTCGAATTTTTGAAATATTTAAAATATGAATAATACTAATATTGCAACAAATATTTACATTTTCAGAAAGGAATTTTCATGACTTATTCTAAAAAGTCAATATAACTTTTATAAACTACCAAAAAGGATTTTGCAAGACAGTAAATGTCAGCTGTACTCATAAACATAGATGCAATAAAATACAATGTTTTAACAAAACAAATCTCAAAATGTATCAGATAATGGATCAAGAAAAAATAGGGCTTATTTAAGGAATTCCAGGTTGTTTTAACATTCAAAAATTCATCATTGCAATTCACCAAATTGAGAGTAAAAGAGAAAAATTATGTAATATTTTAATAAATTCTAAAAAGGTCATTTGATATTATTTAACACTATGATTTTTTTTTAAATTACCAAAATAAAAAGATGAAAATTTACTTTAGTTAAAAATATTTTCCTTCAAATCCTACAGAAATATAATGATTAAAAGTAGTCTATACAGTGGACTACTGAGTGGCCACAAGAAGAGACAAAGTTGTGAGGCATGCAACTAGATTAATAAACCTTAAGAGCTGTATGTTGAATGGTATGTCAGGAACAAAAAGACAAATATTATCATGCCTCAATCATATGGACTAACTATAATATACAAATTTGGTGAACTAAAGTTGCGAGCATGGTTTATCAGGTTGGGGCTAGTAAAAGAGTCCTAGATTATAAGATCTTACAGCAGTCACATATATGCAGGGGGTGTGACTGCTAATTCTAAATTCTGAGATACTGAGTTGTTTGTATATAACTTGATCTTTCCCGGAAACTTCGAGTATTTATGTGACACCTCAGACTCTGAGTTAGAGCTCTGAAGCTATGAAAGTCAGCACTACCCCAAACAGAACTGTTTAAAAAGTTGAAAAAGTGATCAGACACTGAATAGACATGAATGAAGCTGATGTGGATGGGACTAAGGTATATCAGAAGACTGGGTAAAGGATGATATCATACCATGTTTCAAAACTTCAACTTCCGTGTGAAACTAAAAGGAGAGATGTTTATTTGGTGCAAAATTTATATTTTGTGTAATGCATTTCCTAATTTGTATGGTCAGTTTAGTTAACTCCATGAGTACATGGACTCTTGAATAGGGCATGAGATTTTGTTGGTTTGTTCAGGTTAGTGTGATACCCTGCTAAATCCCAGAGTGATTTGGACAATGAATAGAGAAGTATTTGCAAATTCCCCTTGGGGGAATGGGGAGAAAGGAGGCAATATTAAACTTCCCCATTTGGAGAATTTCTGATATTCTAGCAAGTACAGGGGACAACCAATTCAACAGGCCGAGCCCTTGATCTTGGGGGTTGCCCCTATGAAACTTATTCCTGCGAAAGATAGACTAAGCCTACTTAAAATTAGGCCTATGAGTCACACCCCAGAGAACCCCTTTTGTTGCTCAGATGTGGCCTCTCTCTCTAAGCTGACCAGAAAGTGAACTCACTGCCCTTCCTCTCTATGTGGGACATGACTCCCAGGGGTGTAAAGCTGCCTGGCAACGTGGGACAGAGATCTTTCTTGAGAAAACTTTCTTGAACAAAACGGGGAAGAGAGAAATGAGACAAAATAAAGTATCAGTGGCTGAGAGATTTCAAACAGAGTTGAGAAGTTATCCTGGAGGTTATTCTTATGCATTATATAGATATCCCCTTTTTAGTTTATGGTGTATTGGAGGGAAGTGCCTGAACTATAGAGTTGTGTTCCAATAGCCTTGTTTCTTGAAGATGACTGTATTAATGATATAGCTTTTACAGTGTGACTGTGATTGTGAAAACCTTGTGTCTGATGTACCTTTTAATTAGGGTATGGACAGATGAATAAAAAATATGGATAAAAAATTAACAAATAGGGGTAACAAAGGTGAAAATAAATTGGATAGATGGAAATAATAGTGGTCAGTGAAAGGGAGGGGTAAGGGGTATGGCATGTATGGATTTTTTCTTTTTTCTTGATTTTTCTGAAGTGATGCAAATGTTCAAAAAAATGATCATGGTGATGAATACAAAACTATGTGATGATATTGTGAGCCATTGATTGTATACCATGTATGGAATGTTTGTATATTATTTTATTAATACAAATTTTTTTTAAGTTAAAAGATAAGCAAATATATCTATTATCATCCTTCTAGTAACTTGAACTGAAGGGAGTGCAATAAACCAACAATACATAACGAAAACATATAAACAAACAATAATATAAGGCTTAGAAAGGAAAAGATAATGTGATTGAGTTTACAGGAAATATGAAGGAATTTAGAGTAAGTTATTAGAAATAATGAGATTTTTAGAAATATATCTCTATAAATGTGGATATCCAAAAATTAATGATATGTTATATACTAGCAATAAAATAGAAATTAAATTAACAAAATTTTTTTTACAATGTGTCAAAATCAGCAATTATATAATTATAAATCTATTGGAAAATGTGAAAAACCTGTAAGTGGAAAAATTATAAATATATATCAACCATTATAACATTATATATACATAGATAGATATATATATGTACATGAATCTATATTTGCAACAGATCACCAATAGCTGAGGGTTTCTGTCCTGATATATAAAGAGTGACAACCCTTAGCAAAATGGTGAGAAACCTGAACAAGGAGTGACTTTGGAGAAATATCTAATTGACCAAAAATCATGAAAAATTACTCAATCTGAAGATTATTTATAAAATGTTTTGGCAAGAATTTGTAGAAACTGGAAGACTCATAGTCTGTTTATATGAGTATCTATTGGTAAAACCATTTTGTAAAGTATTTGGCATTAGCTACTGAAGTTAAACTCCTTTATTATTCAGAACTTTTACTACTAAGTAAATACTTGATATATACCTGCTAGAAATGTGTATACATTTGCACAAAAATTGCACAAAGATGCCACAACAGCATTATCTGTAATTGACCAAAGCTGGAATAATATAAATGTTAATTAGCAATGGAATAGATGAAATAATATACATAAATGGAATTCTACACTGCAATGAAAACAAATGAACATATGCCATACACAGAACAAGTTAATCTATCTCTACTTAATATTGAGTGAAAGGAGCAACACACTATGCACAAACATATGCACATATGCAGATAATATTAGATAGATAGTATATAGATAGATGGAAACATGGATACAGATTTAAAGTGCAAAAATCCACATAGATGAGGTTCAAAACACTATACTATTCTATAGTTCTAGAAATCAGGCCACTAGTTATTTTTGGAATGGAGGAAGAGAAAAGTATTAAAAGGGGACATGAGGAGGCTTTTTGGCATGCTGGGCCTTTTTTATTTAGTGACCTGGAATGTGGTTAAACATGCTTTCGTATGTAATAAATCATACAGCTGAATGATAAATGCACTTAACCACTCTTGCAATCTCTGTCTTTTAATTGGTGTATTTAGACCATCCACAACTAACGTGAATATTGATATAGTTAAATTAATATCTACCATGTTTATAACTGTTTTCTATCCATAGAATTTATTTCTTTTTCTCCTCTTTTTTTTTTTTTTGCCTTTAAGAAGGAAGCACATTGACATTGGGCAGGCAGCTAGTAAGATCTTCCTTAGTCATTATACCACTATTCAGAAAAAAATATTTGTGGCAAAATGACTTCCAAGTTCCTTTCCATGATAATAGTAAGGTCTCTTCTCCTCTTCCCTCTTCCTCAGCTTCTCTCACTTTCCAAGGCAGGAAAATAGTGACTCAGGAAATCCAGAGGGTGAAGGCTGGGGTTTAGAGAAGTGGTTGGTAGGGTCTTTCCTACATACTATCTGAATGCAGTGTCACTTCTAGCTCTTGAGATTGCTTTGTTTTCTTTCATTTTTATTATAATTGCCTGGTAATATATCTATCAATTCTTTTCTATCCATCTGTTCTAGTTCGCTAGCTGCCAGAATGCAATATACCAGAAACAGAGTGGCTTTTAAAAAGGGGAATTTAATACGTTGCTAGTTTATAGTTCTAAGGCAATGAAATTGTCCAAATTAAACAAGTCTATAGAAATGTCCAGTCTTAGGCATCCAGGGAAAGATGTCTTGGTTTAAGAAGGCTGATGACATTCAGTGCTACTCTCTCAGCTGGAAGGGCACATGCGAACATGGCGGCATCTGCTGGCTTTCTTTCCAGGCCTCACACTTCATGAAGCTCCCTGGGAAGCATTCTTCATCTTCATCTCCAAAGGTCGCTGGCTAATGGACTCTGTGGTTCTCTCATCCTTCTGTCGTGGTTCTGCAGCTCTCTCCTCATTCCCAAAAGGAACTCTCTCTAAAATGTCTCCTCTTTATAGGATTCCAGTAAAATAATCAAGACCCACATAGAATGGGTGGAGATGTATCTCCATCTAATCAAGTTTAAGACCCACAATTGATTGAATCACATCTGTGTGGAGATAACCTAATCAAGCTTCCAACCTATAGTGCTTAACAGAGATTAGAAGAAACCGTTGCTCCTATGATATTGAATAGGATTAAAACATGGCTTTTCTAGGGTACATAAATCCTTTCAAACCAGCACACCATCCATTTATCCATTATTCTCCCCCTCTTGCTTACTTCTGTATCTTTAGCTCGTAACAGTGCCTGACATATATCCTTAATATTTACTGAATAAATGAATAAAGGAGGAAGCTTCCAAAGAGCTCTGGGAGGCTCTTAGAGATCAGTGTTCTTAGTCATTGCACTTCATCCTTGCTTTTTTTCCCCTTTTTTGTGCAGAATCTGAGTGGCTCCAACTACTCCAGTTCATTCCCAACATCTGTTGTTTTTAACCTAGATCATCTCTTCCTTCCTGTGGAATGCAAGGGGTTATCTGGTGTTATCCTAGATTCTAAATGAAGCAACATGATTGGAAGCTTTCTAAGGATTTTGCATTGTTAGTTAATGCAGAAATTGTATGGGGAATAAAATGACTGTATAAGATATCTCTACTTTTCTTGTTTTCACTTATGTACTGTTTGTATTTTTCAGAATCCAACTACTGAATTGGATTCAGATGCTGGGGAAAAAATTTATGTGCAACTGATTTATCTGGGAAGCGATCCCAGAACACACCTACAGGGAGTGGGGGAAGGAAGATTGAGAAAGGAAGTCAGTCAGTAAGGGAGAAGTAATTTAACAATCAGTTACCAATGAGGGGAAACTAGAGCTTCCTTCCCCAAGTGGGTTCTGGGTGAGTCATGGTGTTTTCCCTCTTGTGGTTTTATTTTCCCAATATCTTTAATTGATCATTGTCTGATGGTTACTGGGGTGGTAATTCACTGGCACTTCTATCCCTTCCCTGTGACATTGGCAGAGTAGTTTCTGGCCACCAGAAGAAGTCTCAGTGGAAGTTGAAATCGGCTTTTATACAGCAGTGAGGCATGAGGGATATGGGCAAGTTTCTGACAGTTTTTGCTACAGATCCAGTAATAGGGTTGCAATATTCAGCAAAGAGAAATACATTATGCCTCATTAAAATTGAACTTCAGATATGCATCACATATGCAACTATGTTATGATATTGTGAATTACTGATTATATATGTAGAACGGAATGATCATATGTTAATAATGTTTGTGTTTGTTATATTTTTTTAAAAATTAAAAATTAATAAAAAATTTTATAAAAAATTGAATTTCAGATAAAAAACAATTGTTAGAATGAATGTACCCCAGATATTGCATATTTTAGTATAGATATGTCCATGTAATATTTGGGACAAATGTATGCTAACAATTATTGCTTGATTTTCTGAAGTTCATTTTAAATGGGGCATATGTAATTTTTATTTGCCAAATATGGCAATCCTATTAGAGGGTCTGAAGAAAAAAAGTTTTTTTTTTCTTCTAAATCTGAAATTTAGGTTGATATTTAGAGGTTGATATTTTTCTCCTAAATCTGAAATTTAGGTTGATATTTAGAGGCTTGTATATTTCATATATATATAGAGAGAGGCTTATATATGTTTTTCTGGCACTTCTACTGTATAAAGATGAAGGGTTTTACACAGAAACGCGTATGGTAGGATCTGGATACAGAAAGGACTGTAAATAAATTCCTTTTTTCAACTGCATTTTTTAACCTTTTTTATTGAATAATATAACATATATACAAAGCAAAGAAGGAAAAAAAAGGAATAATCTTCAAAGTACACTTCAAAAAGTAGTTACAAAATAGATCCCAGAGTTTGTCATGGATTACCATTCCACTCTCTCAGATCTTTCCTTCTAGCTGCTCCACTGGAGTCAAGAAGGAACATGAATATAGTGATTCAGCAGCCATATTGTTAGATTCAGGCACTCTTGGACATCTCCCTAGGGGGACTGGGGCGGTGAGTGCTGATGCTTCCAAGCAGAAGACCATGATCTGGACTGAGCTGGCTGTGAAGGGAAGGAGGGTTGAAACCTCATGTAGGGTCTGGTGGAGAGAGGGCAGTGGCTTCAGGGTTTCCTTAGTCTTTCAACAACTTGCCGAAATAGATCTTCCCTGGACAGAGAAAAGAAATGGAATTTGTGGGAGTGGTACAGCAGCTGATGAAAGTGGTCAGGAGAAAGGCAGGGAAACTGTAATAGGTGTCTTGTAGTTGATGGTGGTGTTAGGGATTTCCCATGCTGACCTTCGAGAAGGTTTCTTCCTATTTAGGGATTTAGGGTCTGATAGAGGTCAGGGTCTGTGTACATAAAGCTTTCACTTCTTCACAGTGCTTTCTCATAAATGAGTGCTGATGTGAATGGTACAGGTGAGATGGTGTAGGGCTTTGTTTTGGAGAGGATAAAACCAGAGTTGTTTAACTTTACTGATGCATTTCACAATCTTACAACAGATGGGGCATTTGCTACTATCTTGTCAAGTGGTTCCAAATCTTGACTGTATATGAAATTCCTGTGGTACTTGTTTTTAACATAGAGATGCCCAGGCCACACCCTGGACCTACTGACTCAAAATTTAGGGGACTGGAGTCTGAGTATCTGCATTTCTTAAAAAAAAACCCTTGTAAGTGATTCTTAGGCTCAGACCAAATCAGTTATCTTATCTGATTCCTTTATTCTGCATGTGAGCAGAGAGTCCCTAAATTACAGCAGCCCGAAAGTATGGATAGAATTACAAATTTAAATTTTATTGGCACTTGTCCCTCTTCTCACTTGAGATCTCTTTTTGTTGAGAATTTCCCTGAAGTCTTCATTTGTTGTCCCCACAGGGTATCTCACAGGAATGCACAGACATGTCAAGGCACATGTCATGTAGTGTTCCTTGGACACTGTGACTCCCAGGACACCCTGCCTGCTCTGGCTGCCTGCCTTCCAGGATCCCAGTCTCCCCCAACAGTGAAGTCTCCCGCCACCTCCTGGCTCTGAGAACCAGAGTCTTCCAAGGTTTGAGATGGGCTTGAAAATGTAGGAACGATGCCCTTCTTTTGTAAATTTTATTGAAGGTGAGCCTCCGTAGTGGAAAGAGATGCAGATGAAAAAAAAAACTAAGGGCGAGAGAGTATGTGGGGCTGGCAGCAAATGGGCTACTCCCTCTATTCCAAGTTGATTATTGATGTATATAAAAGAGCCTTCTTTTACCTCCTACTATGTACCTCAAATGGGCCAGGCTGGTTTAGCATGTTTGCCTACCCTGTCAATTTTTGATACTAAATTAAAACCCATGAAAGTGTCAACTGCAAGGATCATCAGCATGAAAATTGTACTTTTCCTAAAAGTCCCAGATCTAAGTTCTGACTCAGTCCCACAGTCTTTGCTCCCAGTCCAGTGCCAAAGACAAGTTTAGCAAATAAAGAAACAAAATAGTCCTACACAAGCTCTAAAAATAGTCCTATACTGGAGCAGAAAGAGGACACGTTCTTTTGGAGATGTGAGAGGTAGTGCTTGGAAGCCTTTGGTATTTGGGAGGCAGGTAGCATGTTCACCCACCTTCAAGTGATCTTTTTCAAATCTTTATCTTGGTTGAAAAGCTGGAGCCTGTTCTTAGAGTACTACTAAGACTATGATGTGAGCTTTTGGTTTCATTTTAAGAGTCAAGGGGATAAAAAAAAGAGGCGAAGGATGTCACAAGAGTGGGTTAAGTGCAGTGACAATGTCTGATTTATTTTTAATAACTTCACTCTGGCTGTGGACAGTAGATTGAAGAAGGCCAAGAGGGAAAGCAGGGAGGTGACCAGTGGTCTCGGTGAGCCCCTCGCCACCGGGTGGAAAGGTGATTTAGATGAGCTTAGGGATCCACATACTCTTTCTGTCCTAGCGTGCAAGCCAGGCTGTGTCAGATTTGAGAAGGTCCCCAGGCTGCAGGAATAGAACACTCCCTTAGCTGATCAGCTTTCAGGCAATCACTTGCCTCTGAAAATGTGTTTTTTTTTGTTTGTTTTTTTTTTTGAGAAATTTCTATTTATATTTTTTAAACAGGGAAAACAATTGAAGAACAAAAGTTGATATGCCTATGGGCAAAGTAATAGGAAAGACAGTAAAAGTTCTTCAAATAATTACCCCAAATCAAAGACATCAATGGCTGCTCTTGTAAATATGTTTTATATTGTATAAATTATGTTAAAAGTTGAAATTTGAGAAAACATCTTTCATTGGGAAGGCCATATGTAATTTTCAGCCACATTAATGTATTGTCTCTCTGAAGCTCTAGGCAAGTATGACTGCAACCTTTAGTCTAATATGAGAGGCATTAGCCAGGTCAACTTATCAAGGAAATACATTGTATCGAGGAGCTGTCTCCTATGCTTGATATGCGTCTTCTTAGTAATATTAGACTGACATTGTTTAATAGCAGATATTATGGATTGAGTTCTGCATCTTCTTTCTGATTGCTAGAAAATTGGTAACTGCTGTCCAAGGAAAATGGATTCTAACCTTGAGTTTCTTCCAACCCTTCTGTGGAGATTTAAAAACTATTATAGAAAGCATTGTGCTGCAATACTCATCATGGGCTGTAATAGGACTAATTTCCATTTTACATCTGATCACGTGAATGCATCTATCTATGGATGACAAAATGGAAGTAAGGGCTCAACTGCCTACTCAGTGACAGACATACCCAGTTAGAGTACATGGTCCTAAGTGGATGCTTTCCCACTCAGGAGGCTTTCTGACTTTCACTTCGACCTTCTGCTGGTCTAGCCTTGTAGGGTCCTGGGATGCTTTTCTATGAGTTCACTTGCCACTAAGCACCTCGAAAGCTCAGGGTTCCAAATGCAAATGCCTGTTGTATTGGAGGTCAGTCAGGGGAGGGCTGATGTCTCATGGCCCTAGCAGAGATTTGTATTAGCACCTAATTGGCTCCATAATTTGCCAGTCTACACCTATCGAAGATTTTATTCCTTGCTGTATCCATTGATAACACCCTTATTAAGGTATCTCAGTTGTCTGTCACCACATTTCCCAGTAATTAGTTCCATTAATTGATTTCAGACTTAATGATCATGCACAATAAGTACTGACAATTTAAAACATTATGATTCTCTCACAATGCCCTGAGAAAGCCATTTCATCTCTCTGCACTTCAAACTCCTCCTCTGTAAAATGTGGATAATACCTACTTTTCAAAATTGTTGTGGAAATGAAATAAGTCAATATAGGGAAAGCACTTAGGACAGTGCCTGCCACCTAGTAACTTACTCAACAAATGGAAGCAAATGATATTGCTGTTGTTTAAATCGGGCTCCTGTGTTATAATTATCTTTCTTCCAAAGAGGATTTTGTGGCCAGAACGGTGCTCTCTGGGATGAAAATCAAATTCTGCCACCAGAAAGGCACTGGGCAACATTTCCAGGGTGGCAGCAAAGAGTGTCTTGTCTCTGCCCCGTTTGCCAGATAGTACATCTGTATCCCAGGTGGAGGGGCCTCCAGGACCTCATCTGTATCCCAGATGGAGAGGTCTCTATCTCATCTGTATCCCAGATGGAGGGACCTCCAGGACCTCCTCTGTATCCCAGGTGGATGGGTCTCCACCTCATCCGTGTCCCAGGTGGAGGGGTCTCCAGGACCTCATCTGTACCCCAGGTGGAGGGGCCTCCAGGACCTTATCTGTATCCCAGGTGGAGGGGCCTCCAGGACCTCATCTGTATCCCAGATGGAGGGACCCTCCAGGACCTTATCTGTATCCCAGGTGGAGTGACCTCCAGAACCTCATCTGTTACTGCTCCCACACCTTTACTTGTGGGCCAGAGTCTGAGTCTAGGGCATGTTCTCTTTCTTGCTTTGCATATTTAAGAGAATGTTGACATTTTCCCCATAGGCATCCATTTGTTCTGATCAACACATTCCCTACCACACTATGCTGTCACCTTCCCCAAGGGATGGAGTAGGTGTGAATAACCAACCAGGAGAGGAACTTTGAATAAACAAGATGAAACATCCGAAAAAGGCATGATTTAATAAAGCAAAACTTTCTCCTCCTTTCTTTTCTCTGAATAATTTGTGAAAGTTCAAGAATAATTGAGAATAATGTTAATATTACTCCTAGGACAATGGATAAATCTTTGGATTATTTGTGATTAAGTAAACATAGTATATGTTGGTCAAAAAGAAAAGATTTTAACAAAGTTATACTAGAGTAATTTTTTGGCTTCAAAATGGAAAACACGGTTTGAGAAATGTCTTTAGTTACATCCTATCAGGAAATACAGAATAAATTTTAATGAGAAGCAGCCAGACTAGAGTTTATTCCTGGTGATGCTTTTCAAATGTAAATGTGCATAAGAAGATCCCATGTTTCTTATTAAAATGCAGGCTCTAACTCAGTAGGTGGGGGGTGGGGAACTGGGAGTGTAATGTGGGAAGAAACAAATTCTACCAGGGAAAATTAGGGACATCTTTCCAAAGAAGGCAATGTTTGAATGGACTCTTAAGAAGGGGAATGAATGTTCCACGTGGATGGATGCAGGAGTGTTTGGGTGGGAAAACTGGCAGTTTTGGTGAAATTGGGTGTCATTCATGTGGCAGAACATGGCACTGGGAAGAATTTGTTTTTCCATGAAAAAAATCAAAGGAAATCACTTGTGAAACAGAATCATAAGTTTTCCCATATTATTGGGAGGATCAGTACTCTTCTTCATCAAAGGGCAGACACAACTGTGCCCATCTTCTCCACCAGCTCTGGCCAGTCTTCAAGGGTTGCCTTCATGAAGTTTTGTTTTTTTACTAAGCATCTAAGCCAGAAGGTTCATTTTTCCTCCTCTCAACTCCAGGGCACTCACATTTAGTGAATATGTACTTTTTGCTTATAGGTTCCTGATTTGAAACATCTTTGTAGCATCTAAACTCTTAGCAGATTTCATTATACCCTAACCATTACATTCTAGCCAACACCCGTGGGCCAGGGACTGTGCAATTTTTGCTTCTCAAATTCCTTTATGTAATTCTCATCCATCATCCTTTTGAGGTGAACAGCATTATCACCAACCTCATTTTACAGAACAGGAATCTAAGGCTCTGAGAGGTTGCTTGTTCAGATAATAAGTGTTAACCCAAATCACTAAAACATAGAGTAGTGGAGCTGGGACTCATACTTGGGCCATCTGTGAAGCCAATGCAGTTAAATACCTCCTTATATTGAATGGAAGCATTGTTGGTTAGCAAATGTTGCCAATTCAAGGATGCTTCAAATTCTTTGAATTTCCTCCATCAGGCGTAGGGGTTTTATGTTACCTCCCCTTGAACTTTCATAGACTCTGTGACTACTTGGACCAATAGCACACAATGGGAATGATTGCCAGTTCCTGGGTCCAAGTCTTAAGAAATCAGAACATTCCTCTTGTATCTTAAAACATTCTATTTTGAAGCCTGAAGCCACCATGTTAGAAGTCTGATATCCTGTTATAGAGAACCTCTAGGGAGACCCTAAAACTACATGGGAAAGTTTCCTTACCCTAGCATTATAAGGAACAAAGTTGCCAGACATGTGAGTAAATGAGTAAAACTGATATAAGCCTCCAGGCCAGCTCAATACCTCACTGAATACCACTGAGTGACCTTAGTCAGTGCCATGGAGAGAAAAATCAGCTAGCTGAACTCTACCCAAATCCCTTTTCCAATGAAGTACTAACATGAGATAGTATGAAATCTTTGCTGCCTTAAGCCTGAGTTTTGGGATGGTTTCTTATGCAGTAGCAGATAACTGCAATAACCTATCATATTTGGAAACTTAGCTTAGGGCCCTGAAGGTGTTCTACCTTAGCAGGCACTCATGGCATCTTACAGGAGATATTATGGAAAGATGAAAACATAGATAGAAGTCAATTTCTGACTTTTCGATACTTTTTGTTTTTAGGCCAGTGGTCGGCCTTTGGTAGTGGTGGTGGCGGCAAGGTCGGTATAGTATATCATGATCTACGGGGTTATAGCTAAGTGGCATTATACGCAACTCCCCAGATGAATCTGATAGGTCCATGCCGTCTACCATGGAAATTAACCACCGTCTTTTGTTAGAGTTTTAGAGCTAGAGGGCTCTCATAATCATCTAGACTGACCATTTATTTTATAAAGAAAGAAACTGAAGCCATAGATGTTAGATCACTTGTTAATAAGTAGAATGCTGGAAACAGAATCCATAGAGGAATTAATTATAATGCTCTATCAGTGTATGCATACATACACAAATCAGTTACCAGAAATTGATACTGCTGCATTACTTATTAATGTTGCAGACTGAATGAATAAATTGTGATTCTCAATCAAGGGATATCTGAACTAATAGTGTTTTTTGAGTTTGGCTGAACATTAAATTCAGTTGCACTTATAAAAAAGTAAAAAGAAAAGTCACTGTTCAGGGTGCAAGCCTATAGATGATGATTTAATTGATTTGTGGGTGGTCCAAGCAATTGGACATTTTTCTTTTCTGTAAAGAATCTTAAAGAACCTTTTTTTTTTTTTTCTTGAAAGAACCTTTCTTTACTGTACAGTCAGGTTTGAGAACCACCTGGCTGATGGCTGTCATCCCTGACAAAAGTCCATTTGATACCTGAGGCAGCTCTATGATCTGTTAGAAAGCAGAAGGTAAAAGTTGAAAGATTCTACATATTCATTTCTCTGGTTCCAACCATAATTTATCCTCAGGCCTAGCATCACTCATCCATCTTCCTTCTCCAAAGGCAGAAAGAAGCAAAAGGCTCCTCTTCTGGCAGAGAGAATGGGAGGCCCAGGAAACCAATCAGACAGGTTCAGATATGAGCTCTTTATTTTTGATTCTTAGCCTCCTTACTATAAGGTAAGGTTGCTCAAAACCACTGAACTTCTCTGAAATTATTCTTATGTAAAATGAGTGTGGAAAGTGCTGGGGGAAGAAAGATAGGACATTGGTCCTCATATTTTAAATGGGCATAATAATCACCTAGGGCATTTTTTAAATGCAGATGTCCCAACCCCATGCCCAGGGATTATAGTACTGTATTAGGTTGATGTGTCTGTGTGTGGGGTGGGGTGGGGTGGGGGAGCTAGGAAAGTAGAGGTTTAATATGTTTCCTGGGCAGGAGGACATCCATCCTTCTTTAAGACATCATTCTTTGATAAACTCCACACTGGGGGGATATAATAGACTCAGATGAGCCAGGCAGAGTCTGCAGGAGACACATTATAAATTGGGATGTTAAAGACAATAAGTAGCAGTGTGACAGTAAAAGAGAATGGGGTGGAGGCCTGACGTGGCAAGCTATATACTGGTTTTTGAAGGTCATTTGCCTTGATCTTGGCCTTAAAATCAGAACTTAAGGCTTGCAAACCACCTCAAAGACCTCTAGCTATAGCAATTCCTTCCCTTCCAAATTCATGGGATCTCTGTTAACCCTTCATCACCCTGGTTGGTGTTGTGCTCTCTCAACCTAAGCTGACTGTGGCCCTTTGGAACATATGTGAGAAGTAATTTGGGGTTTTATGGTTTAATAAGGCTAAATAGTAACAATGGTGTTTGTCTCTCTTCAGTAACCATGCATAATTTTTATGATTTTTGATTCAAATAAAGTTTTACTTCAAAAAATTCTATTGTTTGAGACACATGTTCTTAACATGTACATGTCTTAACATGAACTTAACATACACTTAACCCTCAACACAAACTTTTTTGCTTAATTTCTTGGATAATAATTATACTTTGTCATCTTTCTCTTAGGCTTCAATGGAAGGTTCGAAATGCCAAACAGGACTAATACCTGGCTGTTGTAAGACTGTTCCACATAAAGTTGATAAATCATCCAGGCAGGAGTTATTTGTCATACATACATATATACTTGAATCAAATTGGTTTTGTGTGAAGAGTGTCCTGGATTTATTAGCTAACTGTTACTAAATAATTTACTATGCCCTCATTTGTTTGAAATATAATTCAAAAGGAACCCATAATAAGATTAATAATTGTATCTAGGACTAATGCATTGCAGGAAATGTAATTATAGCTCATTGCCATATCATAAAAGCTATTATGATGATTTCAATAGCCATATAGCTGCTGGTGTATTTCAAAATGGGTATAATAAACACCATTTAATAAAGTTTTTATTTCAAATATTTTAAAAATGGTTGAACTGGAGGCAGATAATGGGTAATGGCCTTATGGGATTCTCTATATTATTTCTTACAACTGCATGTTAAACAAAAATTATCTCAAAAATTTTTTAAAAATTAAAATGTTGATATCCTCCATTGCTACATACATCACTAGCCTCTCCTAGACCTCTCAGCTTCTGTGGGATAAAGAGCAAATAATAATAACCTTATGTGTGTATTAGCAAAGCTTTTGATTTTTCCTGAGGCCCTGACTGAATTCTGATACTTTAGGAACCAATATATCTACACAGGACATCTCTGGAATGCTTTAGTAGTCAAAGAAAAATATGTCACTTGGTGTTATAAAACCCAGGGGCAAAGATATGTGCTGATTTGAAATAGTGGATGATTTCAGTGGTTTCTCTGTATTAAGGCCAATGAGTTAGTTTTTGCTCAGAAGTTCCAGAAATAAGAGGAGTGCCAGTATTTAAGTGTACAAGCTCTGGAGTCAGCTGTTTGCCTCCCCATCTTGACCCTGCAACTTCCTATTTATGTGACCATGGACATAATTCTTAACTTTCCTTTGCCTCAGTTTTCTCATTTTAAAATAGAGTTAATCATAGTACCTATTGTTTAAGATTCCTGGGGGAGGGAGGGGGGAATTAAATCAGAGAATATACATACCTGACATTTAATTTGCTCTTGGAAATGAATATTTTGGGGTGGAGGCATCTTAGGATCATAGGATTGATATGATCAATCATAGGATTGATAAGATCCTATTACTCCAAAATATTCTGTTAAGAGAGAAAGATGGTATTACTGGGCCTTTCTATCTTTAGGCTCTGCCTTACCTAATTCCTGGATCAGTCCTGACCACAGCATGGAGCTCATCAGCACACTCAGCCCTTTGGATAATGGAATCAGGAATGAGTCTTCCTGTCATAGATCCAATATTAGCTGTGCCTGTTTTGTGGTCTGGGATGCCTGAGTATAACCTTCACAATTCTAGCTTGCTGCTATGTTGACTTTGCCTTTGTTTCTCCCCCTTGTACCTGGTGGTGCTTTGCTCTGTACTTGGTCTGTTGTTGGGAACAAAGCATGTCCTTGGAACCCTGACCTTCTACCCTGCCCTTGCCATCACCCTCTTATATGGAAGTGAATTCTGTCCCTTCATTGCCAGCTACAGGTTGGCGTCTTTTTGTAAATGGGCTGATTACCCAGAGCCATGGCACATCTGCCCAGCTGGGCTAAAGCATGCCCTAACATTTCTGGAATAGATCTTTACAAATAACAGATTCTGCCTGCAACTCTTCTGAGTTCACCATGCGTTTACACACACTGTTATGGAATGCTAGCTGTGTGCACAGGTCAGTCCTTCATCCTTTCTCTAGGCCCAATCAAGACATTCTCCTCATGTGGTGGCTTATATCCCAGCAGGCACTATAAATTAGGTTGTTGAATTCTCTTGTATCTATCAAAAGGGTTTTGGATGATGAGATCATGGAGAAGTTGTAATATGTCCCCCACCCCCACCCCAAGCCCTCTTTGCTCTGTGCCCAAGAATCTCACTAGCAAAGAGGGTCTTAAGAAACATAGTTTGATTGTATTATATTTGAAAATTGTCAGAATTAATTCTAACAAAAACGACAAAAAAACTTGGTCACCATGTCTACCTTATCTTACTTGCCTGCAACATACATAAGGGTTGTGTAGCATTTGTTGGCAAATTAGTCATCAAAACAAGCTCGATGCATTCTTTCTGTTTTATTTTCCTTATTTTTTCTGAAAGTATTAATTTTATCCATCATGTAGATCTCTTCCATATTGTTCCATTAAGCCGCTTTCCTTGGGAATTGATTGTTCTATGTCTTGAGCTTTCTTTAAACGATTTTTGCCTTCTTTGGGACTTGGTAATTTGAGTTCCTTTGGTCACCCCCAGAGCAAATTCATTTGCATATTTTCTGCAATTGATCTTTGTAGATCTTATTTCTTTAGCTGTCTTTCCATCAGAAATTTCTTATAATAACTTTTCCTGTAATGATAGCTTTTGATATTGTGCTTTATTTTTACTCAGCATGTTACTGACCCAAATAAGGGGCTAGAATATTTGTAAAGCACACATTTGACAAAAGACCAGTATTTAGAATAAAGAACCCTCAAATTCAACAATGAAACAACACACCCATACACACACACATATACAAAACAAGCAACAAGCAATCCACTTAGAAAATGGGTCAAAATAGGCATGACCATTTCAATGAAGAGGATATAATGATAGCAAATAATCACATATAAAGATGTTCAAAATCATTCACCATCAGGCAAATACAAATTAAATCCACAATGTAATATCACTATGTACCTGCCAGAATGGTTAAAATGAAAAATAGTGATATTACCCAATTCTGGCAAGGATGCAGAGAAATTGTACCACTTGTGCATTGCTGGTGGGAATGTAGAACAATCACTCTGAAAAGCCATTTGGCAGTTTCTTATCAAACTAAATATGTAATAATCACAGTGCCCTGCAATTGCATTCCTGGGCATTTATCATAGGACATGAAAACTTAAGTTCACACAGAAACCTATACACAAATGTTTACAGCAGCTTTATCTTAAATAGTCAAAACTTTGAAGCAGTCTAGTAGTCCTTCAACAGGTGAATGATTAAACATACTGTGGAGTACTACTCAGCAAGAATGAGGGGTAAACTATCGATACACGCAGCCTCTTAGTGAAATCTCCAGAGGTTTAAGCTGAACAACAGCAATAGAACACACACACACACACACACACACACACACACACAAACACACAAACATGTAGAGCTACCATCATACCAATTTCAATTAAAAATAAAAAGCAGGGGGTGCGAGTGTAGTTCAGTGGTAGAATTCTTGCCTGCCATGCTGGAGACCCGGGTTTGATTACCAGCCCATGCACTTTCCAAAACATTATATACTGAGTGATTCCATTTATATAACATTTTTGAAATGACATTTTAGAAATAGATTGTTAATTGAAAATAGTTAAGTATAGGGAATAGGTGGTGGGTGGGAGGTTGATGCAATTATAAGAAGCAACAAAAAGGGATTCTTGTGATGATGGAAGTTTAGTATCTTGACTTGGCAGATACACACACCTGCACATCTGATAAAATTGTATAGAACCAATCACATACACACCACATACACACAAATGAGTACAAGTTAAACTGGAGAAATCTATATAAGATAGGTAGATTGTATCAAAAGTCAATATCCTGGCTATGATAATATACTATAATTTTGAAATATGCTACCATTGGGGAACTGGGTAAATGGCTTAAGAGATCTCTCTGTGTTATTTCTTACAATTGCATGTGAATCTACCATCATACCAATTTCAATTAAAAATAAAAAGCAGGGGGTGCGAGAGTAGTTCAGTGGTAGAATTCTTGCCTGCCATGCTGGAGACCTGGGTTTGATTACCAGCCCATGCACTTTCCAAACAAACAAAGATACAAAAAATTCAACAAATGGTGCTGCAATAAAGGGATACCCACATGGAAAAAGAATAAAAGTGACCCCACTATACAGCATACAAAAATAAAATAAAATAAATTAAGAGAGGTCACAGCCAGAGCAATCAATGTGGTTGGCAAACAGCATAGTGGTCAGTATAAGAAGTCGGTTTTGTGGTCTGTGAGATGTGTGGTGCAGTAGGAGGGGCTCCATGTTTGTATGGGGCCATGGCTCAGATAGATTATAGTAAATTCATCCAGCTGTTCTCTCTGTGAGTATGCAGGAAACCTCAGAGTTCTGATCCTTGCTCTGCTGCCCTAGAATGAAGTGGTTCTCTAATCAGATATGCCCTACACTGCTGATCTAAAGGCATAGCGGGAGAAAATTGATGTTTCTGCAGATTGGGGAAGGTAAACACAACGTCTGATATTGCTTGGATTTGTCTGGGGTCCTCCCCATGTAGAATTTTTTGTGGTTTTGGTAGGGTTCATCTGAAGAGAGGACCTAGGGGGTTTGCAAGCCTTGGGACTAGCAAAAGTAAAGATTTTATATGAGATAAAATTAATACATACTCATAGGACAGATGAGATGTTCGAATAGATCTATCTAAAACCCAAGGTATAGAACCTGATACATAGAGGTGGTCAGTAAATATAAGCTAGTATCACTTTTATTATTTGTAATTTGTTAGCTGATTTGAACATTGCCACAGCTAACTTTTATCCCTCCCAAATGATTGGGGTCTTTTGAGGTTAAAATAAAGCCAGACATAATTCCAAGGTGAAGATTTTGGGAAAATGTAGAGAATAAAATAGCCCTGCTCTTTCCTATAAGAATATTAGTGTGAACATACAGTTTGCCTTTCAAAACATACTCTGGCTTCAAACTCACTCGGGCAAATAAGAGAGAATTTGAAATTCTATGCAAAGTCACCCAAATGTTAATATGATGTTGCTACAAGCCCTTTGCAACTTCTAGGGCTTCAATAGTAAATCAATTCCTTCCTGCTAAAAGGAAACTGAAGAGCTTGTAAACATCTCCCAACTGGAATCCAGCAGAGCATCTTCCATCTGTTTAAGACCTCAGAATAGTGTCAATCAATTGACACAATTGAGGAAGACAAACATTTAATTTGTACTTTTAAAGCTGCAATACACAGTTTTTTTTCCCTGCTAACACCTCTATTTTTGTCTTCTTTTTATCCACAAAGATCAAGTCCTTATTTAGATTAAAATAAAAAGATGTCTTTTCAAATGAAAGCCATTTATGAAGCACATTTATGGGAATGTACTTAAACAAGGATATACTTTCTAATTAGTTCTTTTCAGTTGCTCCCATTGCATAATTAAAGCTCATTTAGGTGAATTCAAATGAAGAACTGTCTTCTTTATTTTTTAAATTATCATTTAAAGTGGTTTTAAAATGGACATTATCTTAATTATCCTTTCTTAGAAATGAGCTTGCGTGATTAAATGGAGAAGGGAAAATCTCCCTGGTTGATGCAGATTTGTTGTCATTTTGTTCATTTATTATTTTTTGGTTTTAGTATGTTTTTGGCCCTGGGACTTATTATCTGATCTTTAATTTGTAACAAATCCTGTTAATTTACACTTCTTCACATCGAATCTTCAGGGATAATCAGAGGAGGTTCCCTGGCAGGAAAGCATGGAAGAGTATTTCCCCAAACCCACACCCCATCTTCTAGACTGAATAATGCCCAGTACAAAGACATGTTTAAGCATTATTCCCCAGTCCTTTGGATGTGAACCTACTTGTAATAAGATCTTTGCAGAGGTTATTAGTTAAGGTTAGGCCAACCTGAATCAGAGTGGGCCTTGATTCTGTAAGACTGGAATCCCTATAAACAGGAACTTTGTACACAATAGTAGAAGACAGGCGGGGAGAGGGACCGCCATGAGACAGAGCCAGAGATTTAAAATTGCTGGCACCAGAACACTGCAGACTTCACAGAAAAAGCATGATCATGCCAACACCTTGATTTTGTACTTCTAGCCCCCAAAACTATGAGACGATAATTTACTGGGACTTCAAGCAACCAGTATATGATATTTGTTATAAAAGCTCTGGCAAACTAGGATACCAAGCCAAAGACAAGACATTCCCACCAGCTCTAAGCTCTCAAATCCCACAATCCATTTATTCTATTTATTCACAATAAAAACCAAGCAATGGGTGACCTTGAAAATTAGGATAAGTTCTGACCATCCCTGGCTGAGGCAGCAGCATGGTGATAAGAAACTGAGGAACCCAGGATAACTTTGAGATGTAAGCTCCCTTTTTGATGCTTTCATCTGAAAGTTCTCACTCAAGGTGACTAAAGAGAAATTTTGAATGACTTAAAAATGTAAATGAGGATCATGCCCACAATGAATGTGACAAGTATAAGCCCCCTTCATTCTCCCTCCCATAATATTCTCTCTTCTTTCTGGCCCAGCTGTGGGTCTCACCAGCAAACTCTTTCCTTTGCATTTTGGGGCTTTGCACCTTGGGCATCCTTGTGGGTACCACTGAGAGAAGCATTGTTCTAAAAGGGGATTCAAAAAGTGAGGGATTCATACTCAATTTATTTAAATATTAACTAATTGCAGTTTTATTTATTTTTGAACAGGTAATGCAGTTTCATAGTTTAAGATCCAAGACATCAAAGGATATAAAGGAAAAACTCTCTCTTCCACTCCTGTGCTCCAGCTACCCAGTGTTCCCCCCAGAGGTAACCACTATTATTAATTTCTTGTCTATTTTTTCAGATGTATTTTATGTATGAACAAATAAGAATATGCATATTATTGTTTTTACTTCTTTCATAAAATATAGATTTGAATCTATATTTTGTTTGTTTTTATTAGTGATGCATCTCAAAGATCATTATTCTTTTCTTTTTAAAAGCTGTATAGTATTTAATCCTGTGGATGTGATATAATATTTACTACAGTCCTTATTATGGACATTTACATTGATTCTAACCTTTGCTTCAATGAAAATAGCCTTGCATTTACATATTTTCAAACATGTAGCAGTATAACTGTAGGCGGAATACCTAAAAAGGAATTGCTACATCAAAGGGTATGTGCATTTACCATTTTGACAGATATGTCAAATTGCTTCACCTAAAAAATATTCCAGTTTATACTTCTACCAGTAATGTTTGATAATTGTTTTCGTGGAGTCCTATTAAACAGTATGTAATCATTTTTTGTCTTTGTCAAAAAGTAGATAAAAAAGTATTTCATTGTAGTTTTAAAATTTGTACCTAGAATGGAGTGTGACCACTTATTGTTATTTTTAATTGCACACTATTTATTTGCATGCATATGCTACATATCTGCAATGCATAGTGCACACAGTCTACCACTGCTGGGCAAACATTATTTATGTCATAATTGTAATCCCTCCTATAAGGTCATTGCAGTGCAGCATGGGGCTAAAGCAATGGATTGTAACATCCACAGTAACAGCCACAGTACTGTGTAGCTGTAACATGCACAGTACTGTGGGGCCTCTATGGAGAAAAAGATCACACATATTCCAATGAGAGTTCATCAGGAAAGAATTCATGGAGAAAGTGACTGTGGAAATGGGCCCTAAAAGATGGGATTGGAAATGTATTAGACATTCCAGGAATGCTGTGTGAAAATGTACAGAAGTCAACAGATTGTTGAGGAGTAGTAATGATTAAGTGCAGAATTCCTAGGAAAAAGGAAGGAGAAATATGTTTACAGTGGGGATGTGAGGCAGATTATGAATGGTCTTGACTGAGAAATGTGCAGAAGGTGGAAGCCTTAGCAGAATCTTGGAATCTGGGAGGTGTTACATACAATAATTAAAATAATGCTTTGTGAAAATCAGCCAACCCTCCAAATTGAGGATATTCATGGAAATTAAAGTCTATTCATCAACTTCTCATAAAGCAGTCAATTTTGCACTAGGATACAAGGAAGAAAAGTTAGATATGCCCTCCAAGAGCTTCTTGCTTTATGTATGTGTGTGTGCGTGTATGCGTATGTGTAAAGAGGAGGTGGGAAATTAATGAAATTGATTTTAAGTCCTCTCCCTGGAAACTGGAATCTGTTAGTATTGTGATATTAAAAAAACAATAATTGGTGGCTTTGGTTATTTCATCTTGATTTTTTTACTCATAAACATCATGCCAAATACCATGATGTTTCCATCTGACTGTAGTGCAGTGTTGGAGGGAGATTCTTGAATGTTCCCAAGCATCTACATTGTCCTCTTAAGCCCACATTGGGGTTTGGGTGGGAAGAGATGTTGTGAGAATTTCAGGGGTGGGACAGGAAGTGCATGCTCAGTTACCTGGATCCTTGCCTATATTTTTCTCCTTCTGAAACCTCCTGGATGACATCTGATCACAAATGCACTTTAAAATATATCTATCATGTAAATTAATGTGGTCAAAAGTTATGAATAAATGATCAAACTACATTCTAATTGGCTTTTTAAACTGGCATAATTAAGTAATATACAAAAGCACCGATCTTGAATGCTTTTCACATCTTGTCGAGTAATCACACACCCACTATTCTTCATCTTGCTGGTTGTAGCTTATAAATGTGACTCCTTACTCACAGAAACTGAGGAGAAGGTCATTAATCATGGCTGTCTTTGACTGCTCTGATCTTCAAAGGTCAGAGTTGACATTTTAATATAGAATCTGGGCATATCTATTCATTCGTTTTATTTTATTTCCCTGGAATAGCAATCCTGGGAGAACAGGGGCATGCATGTTGGCAAAACCCTCTAAGTAACAGATGGCATCAGTATTTCCTTTAGAATAATGTAGCTGAGGCTCCCAACCTACCTAGCTAGTCAGAGAGGGAGAAGCATTTCACCAATAAGGACGGATAAACAAAAGGAGGGCTACAGCCATCCTTATAATCCTTTTATCCTGATAAAAGAAGCAGGTGATTTAAAATAGATCTGACTTGAAAGCTTTCATGAGGGTTGTCATTTTCAAGATGTAGTGAACTAAATTTCCAAAAACGTTTTAGTAGGAGAAAATCGCAGCAATTTCCTGTGGTTGGATTAAAAAGTAATGAGAAATGGCTTCAGGTGTGGAGAAGGGTCTATATGGAGAAAAGACTTCGGCTTCAGTGATGCTGAGTGCATTGTATATGCAGGAAGGTGATGGTTATGTTTATATGAGCGATAAAGAATGTAGATCAGAATTGAGTCAGAAGCACAGAATCTCTTGATGCAGGTGATTGAAGGCCAGGTTATTTTTAGCATAGCCTTCTAGAAGTCCTGATTACTCTTTCTAACACACTGTGATTTGGTTATAAGGAAGGTATGCTTGTTTGAAACTGTTATGTACCCCAGAAAAGCCATGTTCTTTTAATCCAATTACAATTGTGTGGGGGCAGACCTATTGTTGGGTGGGATTTTTTTGAATAAGTTGTTTCCAAGGAGATGTAACCCACCCAATTGTGGGTAGGAACTTTTGATTAGTTTGTGTCCATGGAGATATGTCTCCTTTGGTTCAAGGTGTATCACTTCCTGAACTCTTTTAAGAGGGAATCATTTTGGAAAACCTTCAGGGCCAAAACAGACAGAGATGTTTGGAGAAACAGAAAGAAAATGCCCCCAACAAAGCTGTTTGAGACCAGAAGCCAAAGAACGAGCAGATGCCAGCCACATGCCTTCCCAGCTGACACAGGGGGGATGCCATTGGCCTTTCTTGAGTCAAAGTATTTCTCTCCAGATGCCTTAGTTTGGACATTTTTATGGCCTTAGAACTATAAACTTGTAACTTAATAAATTCCCTTTATAAAAGCCAACCTATTTCTGATATGTTGCATTCAGGTGGCATTAACAAACTAAAACAGGAGGCTGTTATTGGATTAGTTTGGTGGTTGTCATGTGTGAAATCAGGACTGGATCCATTGACCTCTCAAGTTCTTTTTCTATGACTTTGAGATTTGTTAAATTATTTTGTACCATATTTATCAGATGCTATATATACTTGGTGTTCTAAAGAACAAATACAATCTTCTCCCAAAAGAATCAAAGATTTTCTTTAGAAGTAAGGGATCATAAATCCTGGTAGGGTTTACCAGTAGGGTTGGGAAAATGTATGTATTTTTATGGAAACAGTAAATGGTATGCATATAATGATTTTTATAATTTCTAATAATTTTTCATTTCTCTATCAAAAAATGAAAATGTTTAAATCTTTATGTAAGCCTTATGTGTTTCGTTTGATACCTTGGACTTGTGAAAAGAGTTTATCGTGTTTTTTCTCTAGTCCACCTCTGCTGTTAACTAAAATTATGCAACAAAAACTTTAAATTTGATATTTCAAAAGCATTTTTCTTCCTGGATCATGAGGGCTAGTTCTTAATTTTGGCTCTTGAAATGATGCAATGTCTGCTTTTTGGGAAATGATTCTCTTACATTTTAAGATAAGATAAATGTAAAAGATAAGATAAGAGATCTCTTATCTCTAGCATAAGTCTCTAACATTAAGTGGCAAAAAAAAATCAAATTTTAGTGATGCTGAGTTTCATTTTGCAGCTTGGTCTTCGTAGTTTTGGTGTGGTAGGGATTTTAAAATCTATTTTTAAAACGTATTGACTAAGATTCAGGAAAATATCCAAAGTTGATGGATAGAGGCTGTATTTGATTGTATCATGAACAAAAAGGATAGGAAATGCAAGAAAGTCATCATATAACAAAAATGGAGGAAGGGGAGTTAGAAATCAAATGTCATACCCTGTTGGCTAGAAGTGTGAGAATAGATTCCAGTAATGCAGGTAGATGTCTGATAAGTGAGAGAGATTACAAGGAGAGTCCCAAATGGTTGGCTGGTCAGACATATCATAAATAGTGGAATTCCCTCCATCTTTGATAGGATCATTTTTAGAATCAAAGGTATCCCCTTGATTTCACAATGAGCAAAGGCAAATATAAAGAGGAAAACAAGAACACAAACAACTATGCCATATTTTATTGGAACATGGTATATACCAATCCCATTGTTAGGTGTCCTGCATGTACTTGTAAAACTTTTATGGACTCTATCTTTTACAGCCCTTAAGATATGACTCAAAAAATCGTCACCACGTCCCTATGAGATTCATGTGATAGTTAAGTTTATGCATCAACTTGGCCAGGTTATGGTGTCCAGTTGTCTGGTCAAGCAAGCATTGGCCTGATTGCTACTCTGAGGAAAATGTATTTTGTGGATTTAAATCTTTAACCTGTTGATTGCATCTATAGTTGATTATATCACAGTCAGCAAAGGTGATTGCCTTTTGCAATGAGAGAAGTCTCCTGCAATAAACTGAAGGCCTTAAAGGGAAAACTGATCATTTCAGGAGTCAGAAAGAAGAATTTCTATCTTTACTTTTCCCAGCTAACTTCTCCCAGAGAATTCATTGAAAACCTTTACCTTAGCTCCCACTTGCAGCCTGCCCTATGGAATTCGGACTTGCTAATCCCCATGGTTACATGATCCAATTTCTAGAATAAATATTATATATTTATACTATATATTTAATTATACAGATATAGATATGGCCTGTCAGTTCTATTTCTCTGGAGAACGTTGAATAATATATAATTAAATTTAATTTCACTGTTGATTTTTAATTTCTCATTATTGATTGCTAGAAAATTTAAAGCTATATGTATGACTAGGATTTAATTTTTATTTAACCCTGTTAGTTTAATGGAAAGAGAGCCATTGAAAAAGTGATTACAAGTAGAAAGACTGTTATGAAAGGGAAATTTTAAGGGGACGTCTGATGTTATTATTTCTGGTTTTTGTGCAAACAGATGATGAAAGTGAAATTCCTAAGAGTTTGTTAGGCAGAGGCGAGAGCAAGAATCTGAGACTTCAGACTCCTGGTTTAGAGCTTTGCCATCTTATAACTACCCTCACTGGATGTAAAGGACTATGGCTTCTATCATTTCTTAGCTACTTCAAAGGTTTTTTGGCAACTTTGAGAGTCTAAACAAAGCCATGGACACTCTTTTCAGAGGAAAAAAATAACACTTATGAGCTATGGTAAATCTATTGTTTTGTCTGTAAAATTTCCATCTACACTTCTGGTTAGAGCAGATGGTCTCTCCTTTTGGGAAAATACCTGTCCCCTACTCACAGTTCTTGTCATTGAGGGGAAGGGTTACTTATCTTTCTAATCAGAGTGATTGGTTCAGGCATGGGTGTTTTACTCTAGTTGGTCCAATCTGAAGATTCTGGAAAGAAGCCCCTCTTTCTCCTGAACTCAAGGCAGGAAAAGTCTAAGACAGGGGATTTGGAGGCTGTGACACGGAAATAGCTGGCCTAGTGTAAGAGATGGAGAAGAAGAGAAACGCTTTGGTATCACTTCAGCCTCTGGATCTAGCCCTGCCTGAAATTAATTTATAAGTTGGGGTATTCAATACATTCATTTGAGATGAATTTTCTGACATTTTCAACAGAAAGAGCCCTGACTGTTATCCAAGCTACACACAAAGGGGGGTTTATAGTCATGATTTGGCACATCCAAAGATTCCAGTTTAAGGATCCCTGGCTTACATCAGTGATGTGCTGGGAGAGTGGGTTTTCAGCATTTGAACAGTGTAGTTCATTAATGTGAATATCTTCTTCAGCAATCATCATGTGCACTTGTTTGGAAAGGGTGGGATTTATGAATCAGAGGTTCTAGTTCTTCTCTTTTTCCTGGAAGATTACCAATAACTTGTAACAATTAGTCCAGTGGTTCTAAATTTAGACATTGTTAAATCACCCATGTATTTACAATGTGATGGTCTTTTAACCATACTTAGAGAATACTGAAATAGGATTGTATTATTTTGACTTTTCTCCACTCCCAGTACCCCCTTCCTCTACCCCACCACTGCCGGCATAACCTCAGAACCACTATTAGAATTTATTTCGTGTATAAAATTAAATTATAGACACAATAAAGTAGCTTCTGGGATTTGATCACATAGGTCCCACTATGAATAATATTTGGGAATATTGAAGCAGACTGAGTCTGTGGTTACATCTGAAATCTGAGTTTGGAAACTATGAAAATAAGCACAGAGTTCACCCAACTTGTGTGTGAGGGAAAGAGCTTTTTGTGGCTTGAGAGCTCATCAAAACCAAGGTGGATTTGTGGGCATCTCTCTGCCTTAGAAGGCAGCTGAGGGGATGCAAGACAGATGACCAGAGATGTGACAGACTACTTGCAGCATTACATCTATTACTAGTGGGTTTGTACTAGGTGTATGCTTGAGCTTCTTTCTAGAAGCAAGTACACCAGAGATGTCCAGGTTCAGAGGGGCCTAATAGTTTCTAGCTGTCAAAGCTGGAGAGAAGCATTTAGGAATTTACAGAAGAGTCACTGAATATGACCATTAAAGGAAGGGGCTACTCCAGATGCTTGGAGTAACAGCTAGGAAGTCAAAGTTGCAGTCTTATGAGGGCAATTGCTGAGCATCAATCACCACAGGTACTATTGTGCACAAACTTTGGGCCAGCCTTCCACTAGCTCCAAGAGGGAAGCTGGAAGAGTTCTCCTGCTCTAGAAGATCTTGCAGTCTAGAAGCAGAAAGAAGATGTGTGCCTGGAACACAATACCACAAAACAAGAGGAACACGTCAAGTGTCATGCGACTTGAGAGGAACTACGTGTAACTAGGAAACCCAGGAATACTTCATGAGAGAGCGGTTCATTGAGTAGGGCCTTGAAGAATGAGAACAATTTTAGTGGTCTGAGATCTTAAAAGGGTATTTGAGTAGAAAAGAGCAGAAGTAAAAGTCTAGAAACTGGAAAGCACAGGTTTGTTTGTGTCCTGATCCAGTATGTGGATTTGTGCAGGAAGCTGAGAAAACTTCAGTGATCAGTGTCTGATGGTGAATGGCCTTCATTTCCAAATTTTGGCCAGTGGGGAGTCCTTGAAGATGTCTGAGCAGAGAGGTGTGATGGGCAGAGCCAGCTGTAGGAACATTGGTCCAGTCACAGGAGTCCTTAATATGTAAGAAGAGATTGAACCCATAACTGAGGCTTGAAAAGGATCTTGAGAGGAAGAGATTTTTGTTTGTTTGTCTGCTAATGGGATGAAGAGAACACATATGACCTAGTGTGCTCCATTCAGCTCACTTATCATGGATGAATTTTCTCCATTTTAGTTCTTCTTGTTCTCAGTATGCCAGGGACTGGACATATTTGCTCTTTCTGAGAATGACAGTTTTTGTGTTTACTTTTTTAGTTTCATGTTTATAGAGAAAAGAATATCATAGTTATTTTAAAGGATTGGGATATGAGGTTCATAACATAGTTTCAAATCCCAGTTTACAATTAACTGGTCCTGTGGCCTAGGGAAAGGCACTTGAACTCTCTCAGCCTTAAATAACTCACCTTTCCAACAGGGATAACACAATCTGGCTCTGAGGGATTTTTGTGAAAATTTAAATACTCTAATCTCTTATTTAAAACCTTTAGTCCAGGAACATGGTACAAGTCTCAAAAAGTGTGTGATTGATGATGACTCTCATCTCCTCATTGTGAATTAAGTGATAAAGACTCATCTGCATGCTTTTAATATGAATATAGTTGGGTGGCCTTAATCAATATGTTTGGTTCAGTTTCAGTAAGGGAGGCAGTGATACCACCCTGAGTTCATTGGAAGTGTCTTTGATTTTCCTGGATTAGCCCACTTGGAACCAAGGGATAATGGTTCCTACATTAATTTCCAGATATTATCTCAATTCAGATGAATATGTATATGTGTTTAACACTCATTGAAGAAATTATAATCGCTTACTAGGCAAATTCCCCACATGACTGAAAACCAAATACTTGACTTACAAGATGCACTTTTTTATGTGGCTAACATTTATTGAGTCTTTACTCTGTGACAGGCACTGCATTAATACTTCTTTTCATGTAGTGTTTACATATACTCTATAACATAGTTAGGATTTTAATCCCTATTTTATAGACACGGCAGGCTAATTTGCCTAGTCACACATCTAATAATTGTTGGAGCTGTGGTTCTGTCCCGGCCATTGCCATTTCAGAACCCTGTACTCACTGTAATTTTGAATGCCTTGATGGGATGTTTTTTGGATCTCAGAGCATTAGCAGTGTTGATTTCAGTACAAGTGTCACCTTTTACCTCACGGGCCACTTCTGGTTCTATAGGTATGGAGTAACGGATATGCTTTTATCAAGCTAAATTTGTGGCACCCTGCTTAACCTTAACCTGTTTTAGTTTCCTGAGCTTCTCAAGCAAATACCATGAAATAGGTCAGATAAGACAATGGAAATTTATTTGCTTAAGGTTGTGAGGCTAAAAGAAAGTTCAAATCAAGGCATCATCAAAAGGCAATGCTTTCTTTCCAAAGACTGTTGTTCTGGGGCTGGCTGCCAGTAGTCCTTGGTCCTTAGCTTGACATATGGCAAGGCACATGGCAGCATCTTCAGATCTCTCCTTCCTCTTGTGGGTTCCATTGATGTTCATCTTCTTGCTTCCTGTGGCTTTCTCTTTCTCTCTCTCAACTTCATTTCCCTTATAAAGCACTCTAGTAAGACCCATCCTGATTAAGGTGGGTCACACCTTCACTAAAGTAACCCCATCAAAAGGTCCTACTTGAAATTGGTTCATACCCACAGAAATGGTTTAGATTGAAGAACTTGTTTTTCTGGAGTTCAGATAGTTTCAAAACCAATACAAGTCCCATTCCTTGAGACACATGGATATGCCACCCTCCCTTGCAATACCTACTCATGATGGTTGGGCTTGCTCAGTTAAGCCCAGGAATGGGAGGATATTTTGTTGTTAACCTTGTCCATCAAAAAGTGTTCAACTGGTAGAGGGGAGAAGGTGCCAATATGGTGGCTTAGTGAGGTATGAGATTTAGTTTGTTCTCCAGAACAGCTACTAAATAACCAGGAACAGTACAGAACAACTTCTGGGGCCATGTCAGTGACCAGACACACAGCGTAATCCAGTCTGGACCAGTTGCGAGCCCCCCAGCACTGTGAGTTCCCCAAGCCATGGCGGCTGGCACCCCTCCCCCACAGGCTGCTTCCCAGAGGGGAAAGGAAAGAGACTTTACCAGCAGCAGGGGCTGAGAGCAACTAAGCTTCAAGTGTGGGATTAATTCACAAATTCTGACTACTAAATATAGGCCCCCTGCTCAGGTGAACCTGGTCAAAGTGGAGGTTGCTATTTTTTGCTCCAGTGCCAGGGTGGGGGCTAGTGCAGGGCTGATGGAAAAGGAAAAAAAAAGAAACAGAGGTTTTTGTGGCTGTGTTTCTACAAAAGCTTGACTGCCTTTGGATACAGCAGCAGGGCTTCTCAGGCTGCAACAGCCCCAGGCATAGGCAGAAACAAGCTTATTTGAGAGCTTGTCTGGAGCTTATGCCTTCCCCAGGGGAGGGGTGAGGCCCAACTCAGGTGGAATCCCTCCCTCAAGGAATTCAGACTTCAGGGCTTGGAAATTTGAAGCCATTAAAGCCAGCCTACAACCTCTCCTCTGTCTCCACCATACCCCTAGCAGGGAGAGTCTGCCAAAGTTAAAGGTACCACATCATCTTATGCTGGTGGGACCTGTAGGCAGACAAGTGCCATATACTGGCCAGGATAAGAAAAACAGAGTCCAGAGACTTCATAGGAAAGTCTTTGAACCTGCTGGGTCTCACCCTCAGGGAAAACTGACACAGGTGACTCTTTCCTCCTGAGAGCAGGCCAGTTTGGTCTGGGAAAATCTGGTTGGGGTCTATAATACCTAAGTAGACCCTTCTAAGGGGGTGGGGGTGGGGATGGCACCATACAGGCAGGGTAAGAAATAAGAAAATAAGAACTGAAGAAATAAGAAAATAAGAAAATTCTGCTCTGTTAAGCAAAATCTAAGCTAGTGGTCCAGAATAAGCTGAACTGAATGTTAAAGAATAGACAGACAACAAATTCATCCAGCAAGATAATCCTAGGTAAAAGAAGTAAAAACAATCTCCAGAATAAACTGAAGGTAATTAAATGCCTAGACGCCAGCAAAAAATAATAAATCACACTAGGAAAATTGAAGATACCGCCCAGTCAAAGGAACAAACCAACAATGCAAATGAAATACAGTAGTTGAAACAATTAATTCAGAATATTCAAAAAAACATGGAAAACCTCATAAAAAATCAAATCAACGAATTGAGGGAGGATATAAAGAAGGCAAGGAATGAACAAAAAGAAGAAATTGAAAGTCTGATAAAACAAATCACAGAACTTATGGGAATGAAAGGCACAGTAGAAGAGATGAAAAAAAAAACAATGGAAACCTGCAATGTTAGATTTCAAGAGGCAGAAGATAGGATTAGTGAACTGGAGGATGGAACATCTGAAATCTGACAAACAAAAGAAACTATAGGGAAAAGAATGGGAAAATATGAGCAGAGACTCAGGGAATTGAATGACAATATGAAGCACACAAATATACATGTTGTGGGTGTCCCAGAAGGAAAAGAGAAGGGAAAAGAAGGAGAAAAACTAATGGAGGAAATTATCACTGAAAATTTCCCAACTCTTATGGAAGATTTAAAATTACAGATCCAAGAAGTGCTGTGTACCCCAAAGAGAATACCTCCAAATAGACATACTCCAAGACACTTACTAATCAGAATGGCAGAAGTCAAAGAGAAAGAGAGGATCTTGAAAGCAGCAAGAGAAAAGCAATCCATCACATACAAGGCAAGCCCAATAAGACTATGTGTAGATTTCTCAGCAGAAACCATGGAGGCAAGAAGACAGTGGGATGATATATTTAAATTACTAAAAGAAGAAAACTGCCAACCAAGAATTCTATATCAAGCAAAATTGTCCTTCAAAAATGAGGGGGAAATTAAAACTTTTCAGACAAAAAATCACTGAGAGAATTTGTGACCAAGCGACAGGCTCTGCAAGAACTGCTAAAGGGAGCACTAGAGGCAGATATGAAAAGACAGGGGAGAGAGAGAGGGGTGGAGAAGAGTGTAGAAAGGAAGACTATCAGTAAAGGTAAAAAGAAGAAAAATTAGATATGATGTATAGAATCCAAAAGGCAAAATGGTAGAAGAAAGTACTACCCATATAGTAATAACACTAAAGGTTAATGGATTAAACTCCCCAATCTAAAGACATGGACTGGCAGAATGGATTTAAAAACTGGGCCCACCTATATGCTGTCTACAGGAAACACATCTTAGACCCAAGTATAAACATAAGTTGAAAGTGGACATCAATAGACAGAATATCTAGACAGAGGATCAATAAAGAAACAGAATTTGAATAATACAATAAATGAGCTTGACTTTACAGACATTTATAGAACATTTCACCCTGCAACAGCAGGATACACCTTTTTCTCAAGTGCTTATGGATCATTCTCAAGGATAGGCCATATGCTGGGTCACAAAGCAAAATACAAAACACTTTCTCAGATCATAAAAGAATGAAGTTGGAAATCAATAATAAGCAGAGGGCCAGAAAATTCACAAACATGTGGAGACTCAACAACACACTCTGAAACAACCAGTGGGTCAAGGAAGAAATTACAAGAGAAATCAGTAAATATCTAGAGGCAAATGAAAATGAAAACACAACATATCAAATCTTAAGGGATGCAGCAAAAGCAGTGCTAAGAGGAAAATTTATTGCCCTAAATGTCTATATCAAAAAAGAAGAAAGGGCAAAAATCGAGGAATCAACTGTCCACTCGGAAGAACTAGAGAAAGAACAGCAAACTAACCGCAAAGCAAGCAAAGGAAAGAAATAATGAAGATTAGAGCAGAAATAAATGAAATTGAGAACATGAAAACAATTGAGAAAATCAACCAAAGCAGAAGGTGATTCTGAGAAAATCAACAAAATTGATGGACCCCTAGCAAGACTGACAAAAAGAAGAAGAGAGAGGATGCAAATAAATTAGATCAGAAAGGGAAGAGGAAACATAACCACTGACCCCACAGAAATAAAGGAAGTAATGACAAGATACTATGAACAACTTTAGGCTAATAATTATGACAATGTAGATGAAATGGATAGCTTTCTAGAAAGGCATGAACAACCAACATTGACTATAGAAGAAATAGACGACCTCAACAAACCAATCACAAGTAAAGAAATTGAATCAGTCATTAAGAAGCTCCCCCAAAAGAAAAGTCCAGGACCAGATGGCTTCACATGTGAATTCTACCAAACATTCCAGAAAGAATTAGTACCAATCCTGCTCAAACTCTTCAAAAAAATTAAAGAGGAGAGAAAGCTACCTAACTCATTCTACGAAGCCAACATCACCTTCATACCAAAGCCAGACAAAGATATTACAAAAAAAGAAAACTACAGACCAATCTCTCTAATGAATATAGATGCAAAAATCCTCAACAAAAGTCTAGCAAATCGAATCTGGCAGCACATTAAAAGAATTATACACCATGACCAAGTAGGATTCATCCCAGGTATGCAAGGATGGTTAACATAAGAAAATCAATTAATGTAATACACCATATCAACAAATCAAAGCAGAAAAACCACATGATCACCTCGACTGATGCATAAAAGGCATTTGACAAAATTCAACGTCCTTTTCTGTTGAAAACATTTCACAAGGATAGGAATAGAAAGGTACTTCCTCAAAATGATAAAGGAAATACATGAAAAACCCACAGCTAACATCATCCTCAATGGAGAAAAACTGGAAACTTTCCCCCTAAGATCAGGATCAAGACAAGGATGTCCATTATCACTACTGTTATTCAACATTTTGGTGCAAATTCTAGCCAGAGCAATTAGACAAGAAAAAGAAATACAAGGCATGAAAATTGAAAAGGAGGAAGTAAAACTCTCACTGTCTGCAGATGATATGATACTGTATGTGGAAAACCCCAAAAAATCCACAGCAAAACTACTAGATCTAATAAATAAGTCCAGCAAAGTGGAGGGTTATAAGATCAACACTCAAAAATCTGTAGTGTTTCTATACACTAGTAATGCACAATCTGAGGAAGAAATCAAGAAAATTCCATTTACAATTGCAACCAAAAGAATAAAACATTTAGGAATAAATTTAACTAAAGAGACAAAAGATCTATACAAAGAAAAGTACAAGAAATTGTTAAAAGAAACCAGAGAAGACTTAAATAGATGCAAGGGCATACCGTGTTCATGGATTGGAAGACTAAATATAGTTAAGATGTCAATTCTACCTAAATTGATTTACAGATTCAATGCAATACCAATTAAAATCCCAAAAACTTCCTTTTCAGAAATAGAAAAACCCATAACCAAATTTTCTGGAAGGGCAGGGTGCCCCAAATAGCTAAAAGTATCTTGAAAAAAAAAAATGAAGTTGGAGGTCTCACACTACCTGACTTTAAGGCATATTACGAAGCTACAGTGGTCAAAACAGTGATACTGGCATAAAGATAGATATACTGACCAATGGAGTTGAATAGAGCATTCAGATATAGACCCTCTCATCTATGGACAATTGATCTTTGATAAGGCAGTCAAGCAAACTCACCTGGGACAGAACAGTCTCTTCAATAAATGGTGCCTAGAGAACTGGATATCCACATGCAAAAGAATGAAAAAGGATCCATATCTCACATCCTATACAAAAATTAACTCAAAATGGATCAAAGACCTAAACATTAGATCTAAGACCATAAAACTTTTAGAAGAAAATGTAGGGAAATACCTTATAAATCTTATACTAGGAGGTGGTTTCCTAGATCTTACACCCAAAGCAAGAGCATTGAAGAAATAAATAAATAAATAAATGGGAATTCCTCAAAATTAAGCACTTCTGTGCATCAAAGAACTTTGTCAAGAAAGTAAAAAGACAGCCTATACAATGGGAGACAATATTTGGAAACAATATATCAGATAAAGGTCTAATATCCAGAATTTATAAAGAGGTTGTTCAACTCACCAACAAAAAGACAGACAACCCAATTACAAATGGGCAAAGGACTTGAACAGGCACTTCTCAGAAGAGGAAATACAAATGGTCAAAAGGCGCATGAAAAGATGTTCAACTTCCCTGGCTATTACAGAAATGCAAATCAAAACCACAATGAGATATCATCTCACACCCACCAGAATAGCCATTATCAATAAAACAGAAAATGACAAGTGCTGGAGAGGATGTAGAGAAAGAGGCACACTTATCCACTGTTGGTGGGAATGTCAAATGGTACAACTGCTGTGGAAGGCAGTTTGGTGGTTCCTCAAAAAGCTAAATATAGAATTGCCATATGACCCGGCAATACCATTCTTAGGTATCTACTCAGAGGACATGAGGGCAAGGATACAAACGGACATTTGCTTGCCAGTGTTTACAGCAACCTTATTTGCAATTGCGAAGAGATGGAAACAGCCAAAATGTCCATCAACAGACGAGTGGCTAAACAAACTGTAGTATATACATATGATGGAATATTATGCACCTGTAAGACAGAATAAAGTTATAAAGTATGTACCAACATGGATGGACCTTAAGGACATTATGCTGAGTGAGGTTAGCCAGAAACAAAAGGACAAATACTGTATGGTCTCACTGATATGAACTGACATTAGTGAATAAACTTAGAGAATTTCATTGGTAACAGAGACCATCAGGAGATAGAAATAGGGTAAGATATTGGGTAATTGGAGCTGAAGGGATACAAATTGTGCAACAGGACTGATTGTAAAAACTCAGAAATGGATAGCACAATACTATCTAACTGTAATACAATTATGTTAAAATACTGAATGAAGCTGAATGTGAGAATGATAGAGGGAGGAGGGCTGGGAGCACAAATGAAAAGAGAAAGAAAGATAGATGATACAGACTGAGATGGTATAATCTAGGAATGCCTAGAGTGAATAATGATAGTGACTAAATGTACAGATTTAAAGAATATTTTTGCCTGAAGAATAACAAAGGAATGTCATTACTGCAGGGTGTTGAAAATAGATGGTAATTTTAATATTTTACAATTTCAACTTATGTGTGAGACTAAAGCAAAAAATGTTATTTGGTGCAAAATTTATATTTTGACTAGTGCATTTCCTAATATAACTTATGTAGACAGCTTAATTAACACCATAAGTACATGGAACTTTGAGTAGGGCACGAGATTTTGTTGGTTTGTCCAGAGTAATGCCCCAATAAATCCCAGAATGATTTGAACAGTGAATAAAAAAGTATTTGGAAAGTCCCCTTCAGGGAATGATGAGAAAGGGGGAAAATTCAACTTCCCCAAGTTGAATTCTTGATATTCTGACAAGCAGTGTGGACAATCAAAGCTATAGGCTGAGCCCCCAATCTTGGGGTTTGTTCATATGAAAATTAACCCCACAAAGGATAGGTCAAGCCTACTTAAAATTACGCCTAAGAGTCACCCCCAAGAGAACCTCTTTTGCTCAGATGTGGCCTCTCTCTCTCCAGCCAACACAACAAGCAAACTCACTGCCCTCCCCCTGTCTACTTGGGACATGACTCCCAGGGGTGTGGACCTTCCTAGTAATGTGGGACAGAAATCCTAGAGTGAGCTGAGACTCAGCATCAAGGTTTGAGAAAACCTTCTCGACCAAAATGGGGAAGAGCAAAATGAGACAAAAAAAAGTGTCAATGGCTGAGAGATTCCAAACAGAGTCAAGAGGTTATCCTGGAGGTTATTCTTACGCATTAAATAGATATCACCTTGTTAACCAAGATGTAATGGAGAGGCTGGAGGGAACTGCCTGAAAATGTAGAGCTGTATTCCAGTAGCCGTGTTTCTTGAAGATGATTGTATAATGATAAAGCTTTCACAATGTGACTGTGTGGTTGTGCAAACCTTGTGTCACCCCCTTTTAACTACCTTATCAACAGATGAATAAAAATATGGAATAAAAATAAATAATAAAGGGAACAAACGTTAAAATAAATTTAGATTGAAATGCTAGTGATCAATGAAAGGGAAGGGTAAGGGGTATGGAATGTATGATTTTTTTTCTGTTGTCTTTTTATTTCTTTTTCTGAATTGATGCAAATGTTTTAAGGAATGATCATGATGATGAATTTGCAACTATGTGATGATATTGTGAATTACTGATTATATATGTAGAACGGAATGATCAAAAGTTAAGAATGTTTGTGTTTGTTGTTATATATTTTTAAAAAATTAAAAATTAATTTAAAAACAAACAGAAAAAGTATTCAACTTACTTTTCCCCCCACACCCTGGAAGAAGTGGGAAAGGACATTTTATTTGTAGGAAGACTGATATGGCATCAGAAACGCCAGCAATACAGCAATGTTTGCTATTGATTCAGTAATAGAGGTGCTCATGCTTCTTCCTACATGTAGATATGTGGGGCCATTCTCTTACTCCTAACCAGATGTTTTCTAGACACTGCTTCAGTGTTTCTCAAAGTGACGTCTGTGGATCACCTAATGTGAGTCAGTTGGGGATTGCAATAATTAGTTAAAATGTAGTTCTCTTGATCCCACTGCTGGAAATTAGGAAGCAATCAGGCTCCTTGGAGTTAAGACCATCTGCTTTTATAAATACATTTCCTAGGTGTTTCTGACATCTGTTTGTGGATTGTGCTGAGGTATATTGGTGCATATAGATAAATTTTCCAAAATATGTGGTCTCTTTATTAAAAATTAGAGTTGTATGAGAATATTAGTAGGAGAACATATAAATTATCAAAGAAAATGAAATTGATATATATTCTTTTTATGATCTTGGCCATATATTCTCTTCTAGTTAAATATCTTGGCTGCTAAGACTACCTGATCATTTTCAAAGTATTTCTACATCTCAGTTTTATCATTTGAAATTCAAGAGATACAAATGAGGAGAATGGTGTTAAGCCCATTTTATAGTGGTAGAAACTGAGGCTGAGCAAGTTTAGATGACTTTTCCAAGTTAATCAGGGTTAGAGCTACTGAACTTGGCTTGACTTGTGCCACAGGCCAGTGCTTTAAAAGGAAGCAAGAATTATCTCAAGTTGATAGGACTTCCTGGGCCATTCTCTTACTCCCAGGTCAGATGTTATCTAAAATGTCTTGGAAAAAGTAGGATGCCATCTCAAAGGTAACATGGGTGTCAGACTCACAGTGAGACTATCCCTAGAGAAACACTTTTGCAAGTTTTCATAAATTAAGTACTTGCTATCCTTGCCAAGTGCAAGCTGGAAGGAGAGTATACAGAGAGCTCAGAGATTCTCTAATCTAAAGCACTCATCTATTTACAGAACACAGAGTCCAAGATGCAAAAGATGGCTTGTCCAATATCATGGTAATAATGAGTTAGTGACAGAGCCAGTGGCAAGATATCTCTTTCCCAAAGCTCCTTGACAGGGATGAGTATCAAGCAGACCAAGTTTTGGATGTAGCTTCTACCCCTTACTGGTTTCGTGGCCTTGAAGAAGTCACTTAACATCTCTGAGCCTCAGAATCTTCATCTGTGAAATAAGGATAATAGCATAATCCCCATGGGCATAGCACCTGGCCTGACTCAGATATATTCTTGATAAATTATGGTTTTCTTCCTTGTCCATTTCTCCTTTTGTTCAGGATACAGGTCTAGACTGACACCAAATAACCTCCTTTTCAAATATTGTCATATTTGTAAGGTAACATTCTACTACATATTCATGAATGTAAATCAGCCTACAGGGCTACATCCGTTGACTCTGCAGTTTTAGATCTGCATATTAATAGGGGTTTTTGCAAGTTTTATGGATTATATTAGCCAAAAGCAGGAGGGAAAACAGCTGGTGAATACTCAGAGAAACCTTTCTTCCTATTTATTCTTTGGTCTGGGGAGTAGTGGAAGGAAGTGAGTACCCCCGTGCCATGGACTCCTGCAGAGTCAGCAACACCCCTGTACTGTAAGTGCCATAAGATAGGGACTGTCACTATTTTATTCACTAAGGTTTCACTCTTTCTGCAGTAACACAGTACCTGGCACATAGTAATACACAATTATTAGTGTACTACATAATTAGTATGTATTGATAAGGGAATTCTTAATTTTAGCTCTAAATCATTCCCATGTTGTTTTTTCCATTTGCATTAGTCTTGTTCCTTCAGCTATGCTGTAACCTCCTCAAAGTTGGGTTTAGCCACGATTTCTAAAATATCAACTTCTGATAACAGGCCCTGCGAGAGTCACATCACAAACATAATCCTCCCACTTTTGTATGAAACTGAAAATTATTTCCATTTGACAATGAAGAAACAGGGCAGTTGAGTAACTTGCTCAAGGATATGCAGTCCATTCATGGCAGAACAAATGGTTGACTCCCAAGCCCTGTTCTTTAGCACCACAATTCTTCTCTGTCCCTTATAGTGTTTTGCAGAGAGTTTGCACATTATGGGTATTAATATGAACCATGATTGGCAGAACAAGTAAAGGTAAAATTCTGACATGGGAAAAATTACTTTTTCAGTCTGTTTCCATTCTGAATCACCATTATGCCATTCTAGATGGTGATCCATGGGCCAAGTCCCTGGATCCCCATTGCCATATTCAATGGGCCCTGGCTTCCTATAGGGCTGCTACTCCTTCCAGGTTCACAGCCTTCTTGCTCATGATTTATCAGAGAATTCAGAGAACAAGAACATACTCTGGTGGAAAACCATCCTATTACAGTTACTCTGTGTAAATAGTTGACTTCAGGGTGTTTTCTTTGGTTTCTTCTCCCTCCTTCTCTCCCTGTCTCCCTTCCCTCCTTCTGCTAAATACTTTTTCCAATAACCCTAACAATAAGTACTATTATTATTCCCTCTTTGTAGCTAGGGGATCAAAGATGTTACGTAAATTACCCAAAAGTTCCTTAGCTACTGGCAGAGCTGAGATTCAAACATGTGCTACGAGCCCACACTTTTTACCATTCTGTTCTACAGCCTAGTTCTCTAAGAGGGTAACAGTTTTAAAATGAACAGCCTTATAGAGTTTGACGTGGGGACCACTGGACACTCTTCCTCCCTGCCCTATTTTGCTGAAACACTGAAAGAGTTTACTCAGCTTAACTATACTTATTGGAATACAAATGCATTAGCAGGCACTGATTTGGAGCAGGGTTCTTGCCTAGTCCCAGCAATGTGCAGGATATCTAGCAGGAAACCTTTGAGGAACTAGCGGTATCAATGTCTCTTAAAGATATATTCTTCCATCCCCAAGGTAGGGGTCTCAGGCGTAAATCTCTTTTGTCTTTCATTCTTATATGTATCTTCTGGTCCATAATTTGGACTCAATTTCCCCATTAAACATATAAGTGAGATTCATGATTTGATAACAGCAGAGAACATCAACTACTTAAGGAATGGCCTCAGCCAGAAAACATATTATTATTGGTAGTAAATAGTGAAGTATTTAGCATAATGTAGTGCTTCATTTGGATTGTGTATTATGATTACTCATTCACATACACACATTATAGTCACAATGGTTATTTTTTGTTCTATTTGATATGCTTGTATGTAGTTGCAGCATTTAAATATTTTCAATATTGAGCAAAGTTATCACTCATAGAAACCTGTGGATGCCTTCCTTGAATAGTCTGATAATCATTTATTCATAGAATACTTGTTTCCACTTCTGAGACTCCAAAATGCAAGCCTCCTCCACCCCCAAAAGCCTGAGTTGGCTGTTTGTGTCATCAACCCTAGAATCATTTGCCCTCAGTTGAGAATTGAATGATGCCCTGTTCTTTGGCTCGTTGAGAGGACTCTCTACTTGGAGGAGCTTTATCACTGAAATGTCTCTTTTTTTTTTACTGCAAAATCATTTTCAGTCCCATAATTTTTCAATGGCTTTAAATAGTGTATCAGTTTTCTAAACTGCCAGAATGCAATATACCAGAAATGAAACAGCTTTTAAAAAGAGAATTTAAAAAGTTACAAGTTTACAGTTCAAAGGCCATAAATACATCCTAACTAAGGCATCCAGAGAAAGATACCTTGGCTCAAGGAAGGGTGATCTGGGAGGGCATGTGGCTAGCATCTGTTGGTTCTTGTTCCCAGTTCCATTGTCTCCAGTTTCTGATGCCTGTGGTTTCCTCTCTAAGCATCTGTGGGCATTCACCTGGCTGCTCTGGGACAAAATACTGGGTTTCATCTCTTAGCTTAGCATCTGCTGGGACTGGAAGTTTCTTCTCTCCAGGTTCTGGCTATTTTTATATCAGCTCTCTCTGTTGCTCTAAGATTTCTTCAAAATGTTTCCCCTTTTAAAGGATGCCAAGAAAATTAATCACAACCCAGAGGTTTAATTCAAACCTCTGCCTTGAATGGGCAGAGTCACATCTTCCTCTAATCAAAAGGTCACACCCACAACTGGGCATGTCGCATCTCCATGGATATAATCTAATCAAAACTTTCTGTCCTACAGTATTAATTAGGATTAAAAGAAATGGCTGCCCCCACAAGATTGAATCAGGGTTAAAATATGACTTTTCTGGGGTACATAATACTTTAAAGCTGGCACAAATAGGCTTAGATTTTTTTTTTCACCATGAAATTGCAGATTTTCTTTGTTAATTCTTGGCTATGTTTATCTGGATCACATCAAGGGAGGGTTGAGTAGGTCTGGATTCTGAGGATGCTTGGTCAAAGAGGCATGCACATAGATTGGGTATGGGAGAAATTATTGATTTGGGAGTGCTCTCCCTAATACAGAACATAACAGCCTAGCAAGGACCCTGGGAGGTTGTGCAAATGCATTATTAGGATGGGTCTTAGAAGCTTTTAAAAAGCAATGACCCACACTAAATGAAGCTAAAATGCCAACATTGACATGGTGGGTGGTAGAGGGAGCTACTAAAAGTCTTAAGGAAATGGATGTACTGGACTGTATATAATTTGTAAGGCCAGAAGACCCAAAATATGGCCATGTGACTTAGGTGGACCTGGAGGATTTGCTGATTACCAAAATCATAATGGATAAGAGAAGACACCTGTGTCCTTAACTGTGCCAGTTTGAAAGTATTATGTACCCCAGAAAAGCCATGTTTTAATCCTGATTCAATCTTGTGAGAGCAGCATTTCTTTTAATCTTGATTCAATACTGTAGGTTGAAATCTTTTGATTAGATTATCTCCACAAAGATATGGCACACCCAATTGTGGTTGTGACCTTTTGATTAGATAGAGATGTGACTCTACCCATTCCAGGCAGATCTTGATTAGTTTACTAGAATCTTTTAAAAGAAGAAACATTTTGGAGAGGCCAGAAAAAATGACAGAAGCCTCAACAATTACAAAGAGCAGATGTAGATGCTTGGAGAACAGTTGCTTCAGAGAACAAAGACATGGATGCTTGGAGATGCTTGGAGCCCAGCAGACATCATTAGATGTAAGCAAGCCAGAACCTGAGGCCAATGAAACCTAGAATAAGAAGAAGACACTGCCATGTGCATTGCCAAGTGACAGATATGCTAAGGAACCCCGAAAGATTGCCAGTCAGCCAGAAGATACCAACTTCAGGAGGAAGCCAGCCTTCTACTCTCTGAAACTGTGAGTCAATAAATTCCCATTGTAAACCAACTCATCGTATAGTATTTGTTTTAGCAGCCAGGAAACTAAATCAGAAGGAGAGAGCATCTTAGATAAGACAGAGGTGAGGATATGTTTATTAATCACCTATTCCATATCTGCTACCACACCTTGACCTGCTATCCAGAAAAATTGTTTTTCTTTTCCTCAATTAGGTTTGGTGCCTAAACACTTCTGTTTGGAAGCAGAGAGAGATGAAATATGAGCTTTTGAGAACTTGGTTTGCCAAAGCATTATCATTCTTGAATTTGTAACAGCCTTACAGCACAAGGGAGTGTGTTAGATCAAAATATTCCCGAATCTGACAGCTCCAGAATATTTTAATCCCAGGTCTGGGAGTTTCCAAATCTGGAAATAAAAATATCAGCACTTCCCAGTCTTAGGCATTATTTTTTAACCAGTTCTTAGTACTCCCCTGAGGTTCTTCCTGCCCCCACATTCAGGAGATGTGAGAATTACATGATTCTGAGTTCTTTCATCCTCCTATCCCTGACCCTGAAATAGTGAAAATGAAGCATAGTCCAGTGGGGCATTTGCCACTGTAGCCTGGAATTTGTGTCACTTGGCTGCTTTACAAGGTAGACCCCTCAAAGATGGGCACGGATCTCAAATGCTGTCTCGGTCCTGTTTTTTTCTCAGAGGGTGGTGACCATAGCAGCCTTGCTGTCCTCCACTGTAAAATGCCACATGGGGAGGTGTGTGTCATCTTTAGAGCTGCTAGAATTTAGGGCCTCAGGCTGATACCGTTTATAGCATAGAGTCAGATTTAATAGGTTTCTATTTGACAGATTTAAAGTCCATCAACTCCTGGGGAAAATTTATCCAGAAGGCCTGAAGATGAAAGAATTTGCCTGTCTGCAAAGAGAAGTGAGTGAAACATTTTAGCAGAGGGTCTTCAGCAGGTTATAACCTATAAATCTGTCAGCTATCTTTGCTCTCCATGTGCATGAAATTATGCAAGCTTCTTTTCTCTTTATTGTCATATTGAATTATGCCCCCTGCATTATAGATAGATCCACTGTTCCCAGGCAGCTAACTGAACTTGTAGAAGGCAGGGATGTGTTTCATGGCAACCTAGTCTGATTCAGTGTTCAGGGTGACATTTAATCAGGCATCAAGTGAAAAAAAATCTGTATTCAGTAAGTGCAAACCAATTTCCATCATGACCAATGAGATGTAATTGGTGCATTGACAGCACTCTGGGCTGTGTGCTGCCTTGCTTTTCCTATCAGACTGAAACCTTGAAGACCCTTTTTTTTCTTTACTTCAACTTCTCGACGAGTTATGAAATCATCTCCAAGGAAACATTCTGTTAAATAACAACTCCTTATATATAGCTATGCTATTTTCCTAAAAGATGTGAACTTGGACATGAGTTATCTGTAACCACAGTATAATAATTGACACTTAATAACTACTAAGCAGGATTGCCATCCACTGCTTTTTGGGTTCTGTATGGAGCAAAGACACACACATAAGAAGAAAGTGAGGGGCTGAAATCAAACCCCCACTCCCTTATCACTTGTTCCCCCAGAAGAAAAAGCACATTTTTCTTATTCACCTAAAAGCAGTATGACCTGGTGGTAGCCCTGCCGCTATGTGCCTGGATACTGAAGGTTTAATGCATTATTATATTTAACTTGTGCAGTGCTCATGCAAGGTAGAGATTATTACTCCCAATTTATAGAATCAGAAGGAGAGGCTTATAGAGTTGATATAACTCACCCAAGGTCAGACAGCCAGTAAATGGAGGAATCAGATTTCAAACCCTGGCGGGTGTGGCTGTAGAATCTTGCCTTATTTCCTGTCGGCTGTGGGGTTTTCAGTACACGCAGATGTACCTTTCTGTGGAAAGGCGATATGTCTTTTAGTAGCTGGATTAGATACCAGGTGGCTTCCTGCTACTCTCCCAGGCTATTGTGGTTTGCTTGAATAATTCTGTAACACCAGACAGTGTGAAGTGAACATTTAGGAAAAGAAATCTTTGTTTAGTTGGCTCCTTTACATTTCTGCTTTTAAAATTAACCTAGCATTTCTGTTCTGTTTGGGTAGAATTGCTCTTTGGGCAAAGGAGGAAAATAAGCACAGATGAAAGAGAGGAGGCATGGAAACTGAGGCCTCAGCTGGATCTAAGAAGAGCTAAATAACAAGCCCCAGGAATGCGGAGAACTGAAACTCGAGGAGGATGGCTTTGAGATGTGGTCTTTCCCTCAACTTACATTCTTTTTTTGTGTGACCTCTCTGGGTTTCTCCGCACATTTGCTTCATTAATTTTCTCCCGATCTATTTCTCGAAGGATTCTGTTTCTTCAAAACAATGCTGTGAGCGTAGGTGGGGAATGGTGACCCTGATTTTTATGATCTCTCAATTCTACCATCTGGAATTGTGATATCACACCATTTAAATTCCCAATAGAAGGGTTCTGGATTTTGAGCCAGAAACTGGCTGGTCCACCTGTACTCAGATGTTGTCCATGGTCCAGTCAGCTGGGGCAAGGTCAGCGAGGGTAGATAGCAATGTGGTCTCATGGTGGATCAACCATTCTGCAGGGGACAATGGCCAGAGACATAGTGATAGATGGGCCTTAGCTCCTGCACTTCAGCTCTGAATTTACTCCAAGCTTTGGTTTTCACTTCCTACTTCAAAGCCCTCCCTGTTCCCCTGGGTAGTAGCTCCCTTGGGCTGCTTCACTCCTCTTTCAATGAGCCTGGTGGATTGGCAATAATATGTCAAGTGATTCTCTTACCTCCAACATGGCGCTCCCTTGAAATAGTTTTCCATAAACATCCTTGAGCCCCATCTGATCATAGTTTCACCTTTTTTCTATAAAGTTTTGCTCCTTATTAATGATAAAATGGCTAATAAATTTACTGTATGTCAGGCATTGTTAAGCTTTCTTCCTGCATTTCTTCTCATTCAATCCTCAAGAAAATTTTATGTGGGAGCTAATATTTTGTCCCTATTTTTATCAGTACTAAAATGAAATTTCAGTGAAAGTAGATATTTTACCAAGACATCCCAGGGTCAAGGATGAATTCCAGGTGTAACCAGATTCTGAGCTTATACTCTTAAGCTGGTAAGTAACTAAAGATTGGTCTTGTAAGTGACTAAAGATTGGCCAATTAATAGCTGATACTGATTGACTGTCCTGTTCATAAAAACCACCTTTTTGTTTCTTCACATGTAATATATATCTAAACCTGCTATCTTCACCTAGACTTTGAACCTGTTGTGGGATGAAATCATAGACTGTGTCTTTGGTGTCTTCCAGAACACAATCCCAGAATCCCATCAAAAATAAGCTCTAGCTATATTTTTCTCTTCTGTTCATCTCCACTATTATTTTTACAAAGATGGGAAGATTTAGGGTTACTCTACTGAGCTTTAGACCCCTGAAGATGGAAGTCTCTGAATGACAGGCTCTGATCATTTTCCTAGCGCATCCTGCACTGGTAATGATAGAAGCAGGAGATCTGATTATATTATCTAATGGGTTGTTCTGGTTATCAGTTTGCTTAAGGATATTTGGCAAGAATTACAAGTAAAAGCCAAATCAAAGCATACCAAAATAAAGAAAACATACATTTGGCCCTGTTGCACTGGAAGTGAGAAAACTGGTACTCTCCTGCTTCCCACATATAAAACCTGCCCTGTTGAGCTTGTTCAACTAGAGGAAGACTCAAAAACATCTTTTTCTCTTTATTGGCTGGTTAAAACAATAAAATATCCTTCTCCTGTTCCCAACTCTGCTACCTTCCCATTACGGTGGGCTGGAATATGCTTGGATCTCTCTATTCCATGCCCGTGGAAGATAATAACATGGGAAACCCAAGTAGGACTTTTACCATAAAATTGGGTGTCCCCAATTTCCAGTAGCCATGCCCTGTGTCTGGAAATCAGCTTTTAGATCTATATGGGTTTCTCATATTCTAAAGCCAAAGTTCCAGGGAGGACTAGGAAATGGCTCATGCAGAAAAGGATCAATGTTCCACCTTTCTCCAACATCTTGCTTTCGGAGCTCCTTCCTCTTTATTTGAACCAATTCCCTGAGCTGCAACAGAAGGGACGTTTGAAGTTGAAGAACAGGAGTTGATGCTAGCTCTGCTGATTGCCAACCATGTGATTTTAGGCAAATTGTTTAAAATTTCTCAATTAAAAAAAAAAATTTCCTTACCAGCAGAATGGGGTTAATGATCTCCACCCCATCTTTCCCCCATGGCTGTTGTGAGGATATAATAGGGTAAAAAAAATATTAAAGCACTTTATGAAATCATAAAGCCTAGGTAAGCATCATCATTATCTATGTTGGTTACTAAGAATGACTTAATTATGCAGGAATACTTTTTGTTTTGGTCTAGTAGGCCAGACCCTCATTTTTTCCTTCAGGAACTTATTTTCACCCCTGGAAAACAAATGAGAAAAAAACAAAACAAAACAGATAGATTTCCCTAATCTAATTTTGGCATCTCCTTAAATATCTTGGAATTTGGATTTTCTCTCCCTTTATGTTTCTCTTTATCCTATTTCCATCTCCTCCAGTCCTATAAGATGCCTGAAAATAGTTCAAGAAAACCTTTGTTTCTATGGTAGTTTTCTTTTCTTACTTCAATTTCCCAGTATACAAAATAATTTGAATTTAAAAAGAAGGCTTTTCTGATAACTGAAGGGACTCTTTGACCCATGACAAATATGTGGGTAAGACTTTGAACCAGTGAAATTTTGCTGCTTGCCAAATCTTACCAAGAAGTAGGGGATGATTTAAAGAACTCAAATCAGGTCCTTGGACTCCATTAACTCGAGCTGGTTGAGTATTGGTGAGCTATAGCATGGTGGGTAAGGCCATGGGGCTTCGGTAACCAAAAACCTGAAAATTAATCCTAATGTTGCCAATCACTAACCTTATTGCTTTCAGAAAATCACTTTAACATCTAGAGCCTGTTTCCCTCATTCTTCTTAAAATTGGGGTTAGTAATTGTTTTAGTTTGTAAGCTGTGGGAATGAGATATACCAGAAACAGAACAGCCTTTTAAAAGGGGAGTTCATCAAGTTGCAAATCCACAGTTTTAAGGCCATGGAAATGTCCAAATTAAGGCAAGGCTATAAAAAATGTTCAAATTAAGACATCCAGGGAAAGACACCCTTTTTCAGGAAGGCCTGTGGTGTTCGGAATATCTCTTTCAGCTAGAAAGGCACGTGGCAATGTCTGTCAGCCTTCTCTCCAGGCCTCTTCAATGGCTTCCCCAGGGCTCCATCCATTCTGTTGGCTCTGTCAGTTCTGGTGGCTCTCAAGCTTTTTCCAAAATGTTTTCTTCTTAAAAGGCTCCAGTAAGCAACCCTAACTTGAAGGAGTAGGGACACATCTCCATAGAAACCATCTAATCAAAGGTTACCACCCACAATTGGGTGGGTCACATCTCCATGGAAACAATAAAAAAGCTCCCACCCAGAAATACTGAATGAGGATTAAAGGACCTGGCTTTTCTGGGGGTACACAATAGCCTCAAACCCGCACAGTAATAAAATCCACCTCACAACGTTTCTATAAGGATTGCATAGGGTAACAGTGCTTAGCACAATGCCTAGCACATAGTATGACCCCACAGATTGTAACCTTTAATAATATATTACTGTTATTTTTGGGTGAATTAGTAAAAATAATGTCAATCTAAAATGTTTAAAATCTTTGTCTGATGGGGACACCCAGGTAGTTCCCATCATAAGTCAATTTCAATTAGTTTCGTCCCAAGATTTGGGGCTTAAGGGGGGGCCACCAAACTACAGGGAATTTCTCCAGAGGCTTCCTGAAGGTCAGGACCTGCCCTGAGAGGAGCTATCCTCCACTAAGAGTCAAGATGAACAGAGGGGATTGTGAATGAATTAGATGGGAGCCTGGATCAGCAAGGCCAAATCTGACTTGTATAACTTAGAAAACATGGTTCCTGCAAAGAGGGCAGCCTGGCTGATCTCTGCAAGGGCCATACACCCCCAATAGTTTTCATTCAATAGCTCTTTTATAATTAATAAGGTCCAAGAACATATTTATCATCTACCACCCTACTTTAATGAAATATCTTAAGTAAAACTGATGCCTGAAATAGGTATTGATTCTAAAGCCTTTCATCAGGAACCAAATGTAGTACCACAACTAGTCAAATAAGATAGATACTGCATTTTAAGTACAAACAAACCAAGAAAATGGTCTCTGCAAAACCTCTTGAAGAGTAAAATGGGCAGCTACCAAGGTCTGTGGCTTCTTGCTTGAACCCACATCCTCCAACCCTGTGAAGATTTAATGTCTGTGGCCTAGCATGGAAAAGGAAGGCTGGAGTTTAATCACCTGTTGTGGGTCATTTATTTGAAAGAGTACTTGAAGCACTGGGGAATAGCCAGTTGTAGCTATTTCAGTCAGCACTTAGGAGAACTAGAATGAATTGGGTTTGGCTGTCAAGTCCTTGTATGTCATTTCTGCAGGGGTGGCAAACTCTTGGCAAAAGATTCTTAGCATATTTGGTGGATATTTCTCACAACTGCAGTTCAGAGATCTGTTTAACAGTGTTCTTCTGTGTGCTTGAGAAGTCATTAAGTAGTACTTCAATGAAGATGATCTTTAGACTTTCCTTAGACAAGATAGAGCCAAGAGAATTTCTTCCAATAATATGTGTTTGCTTTGGGAAATAAAGGAAATCAGAATGGCAGTTCAGTGAATAATTACACAGGCCTAATACTGGTAAAGAACCATCTAAAATTTTACATAGTTCAATTCCTGTAGCTGACTAGGCCATCGCGATAAAACCTTGGAAACAGGCACTATTTAGAAGGTGGTTCAATGCTTCTCAAAGAGCCCTCCACAGAGAAATAGCAAGAAAATCACTTGGGTGTGGGGAGCCTGGGGTATAGCAGGATGTGGTTGGGGGGAATTGGGTGGAGAGATGGGGGAAATGGGGTGGGGGTGGTGATTGCTGGTTAAAAATGTAGATTTGTGAGTCCCACCAGGTACTGCCATCTGATTTCCCTGATTGGTAAGTTTGCAAACAATACATTGGGCTGCCTGGCTTTTCTTCTTTGGAAGTAAGGGCCTGCAAGGAGGTGGTTTTCCCTGCTGTTCTCTCTGTGGAGTATTCTTTTCCCTAGCCTCCTCCTCTAAAATATGCAGTTTGGGGAGACAGATTTTGGGGCCAATAGGCCATCTGAACTTCTGCTTCGCACCTAGCAATAAACTCTTTCTCTCTTTGAAATTCCAGTGTCTCAGGAATTGTTCATTGAGTTCATCAAGGAGAAGACTCATCACCTTTGTTTGATGTCATTACTCTTTTGTTCAGAAGCAAAAATGGGTTTGAGGGCTGTTATTTATTGCACTGTATTTGTATCTCCTGACAGCTCCCCCATTTAAATGATCCTTTCTGCCCTGATTTTGTCTATTGTTTACTCATTAGAACAGAGCACAACATTGACATCTACATGTTTCCTTTGATCTGTCTACCCACAATCCATTCATTCTGATTGGAGAAAGCTATTTTTATTGACAGTGACATTCTTCTAGGCACACTACACCACTGATATTGAATCCTCTTTTCTTTGTCAGTGCTCCCTCTTACAAACAACTCCTCTCCCATATCCTTTCTCTCTCCAGGGTTTATTTATGTTTTCATTTTTAATTTTTCCCTGACAGAGATAAGGTTGTTGGTTCTTCAATCATAGATAGGTTTTCTTTCTTTCTTGAATATCGCTTTGAAATGGAAGTCCCTTAATTTATGTCAAAAGATACATTCAGGGGAACTCACTAGTGGAAGGAGTCTTTTCCTTTAAGGCCCTGGACAAAGAAAAAGTACCTCATGACTTCTCCTATTGTTTTGCCAAGCAATTAGTTGCTCCTTCCAATTATCTCCTGGAAACAGTTTGGTTGGACATTATTAAAAGCTGATAGTCACTGTGCCTCATGTAAGAAGTTTGTATATTATTGTTTCTTTTGCTAAATTAGACCTCCTGAGAGGCAGAGATTGTGGGTTTATCTTTTTTCTTTATCTTTATATATTGTGTATATATATATAATATATATATTACAGATTATGTGACCTGAGATGCCAAGGATTCATGCTTCTCTACTCAGAAACCAACACAAAGAGGTCCATGAATGGATGTTTAGAAGGTGGCGTGTTCAGCCCTATGTTAGAACTACACACAGCAAGAAGGACGTCAGACCCAGACTGAAGGGAAGTTAGAGGGTGGGAGGGTGGGGAACGGTGGAACTGGAGTGGGGGAAGATGGCAGTTACATGTTAGTGGAGCCAAGTTCATAGTTGCTGTGACATTTCAAACTGGAGTGGCTTCTATCCAGTAGTAATAAATAGATGAAAGGTGGAATTGGAGGGTTAAGAGGCTTAAAAACAATCCTCTGAGGGGAGTAGCAAGTCAGAATGAACAATTTCTTACAATGGAACATGGCTCAGGTTTATCCACCTTCTTGGACCAATCAGTTTTGGTTTATGGATTTTCATTAAAAAAAAAATTGCCCATTCAAAAAGTTTGGGTTTTCATTTACAACTACTATAGCTGAGGAAAATATTTTTTTTTTTGGTGCCAGATCAGGCAAGAACCAGGCAGCAATCCATTCATATCTTAATTACAAAATCATATTAAAACAAGGCAGTTTAATTGCAATCAGTGTTAAAATAATTTATGTATAAACAGCTATCATATGCATTCATATCCTGTAATGGATTTTATTCCAGCCTGGTACTCTGTGCCTCATTATATTGTAAAGTACAAGGTTATTAACCTGCAATTTCATTTGCCATATTGTTATTATATGGCATTCTGTTTCTCAAAGAGAAACAATTCTCAAAGAGAAGCAGAATTGTTAAACTCTCTTAGGTTATTTACCTATTGCTACTTAATTTCTCTGAGAGTCTTTAATAGCTCTGATTGCAGTTATGTAAGCAGATGTGACCTGTGCTAAAAAGAGTTGACTTTTGTTGCACATCTGGAGTGAGTCCAGAATAGGTTCATGATCATTTAACTTTCTCTCCTTTTTGGTATTTGCCTCTGGATTTTAGGCATTCCAGTAGCCCAATACATATTTCCAAGTTCTGGGCTATTAGAGCTCTTGGTGCCTTTACAGAGAGTACTCTAAAGGCAAAAAGTTTGTGCTATTTCTGAAGCCAGAGCATCACTCAGTTTTGGGTGGTCTGGTCCAGTGAGCTGAGTGTGGTTAAGATGTGTAATGAGTCTGGAGTTGTGGAGTGGAAATCCTCATGTTGGTAGCTTCTTCCAGTTAAAACCTGTTTAATTAATATAGTACATATGCAAATTTAGTCACGGTGGCCATCATATTTGGGCTCAAATATGTGGGTGGATCAGCACAAACTTTTCTTCATTGCTGTCAGAAGACTGGACATTCATAGGAATAGAAGGGAACTACTATTTCTTGAGTTTCTCCCATCAGTGTGCCAGGAAGTGTTGAGCTAGGCGTTTTCTTATATGATATCTCAACCCGATTTCCCTACTCTACAGAACCAAGTGTTATTAAAAACTTCATTTTATAGCTAAAGGAATGAGATTAAGAGAGAGAAAGTTAAATCCATTCTTCTGGACACCAAAGCCACAAGGCAGTTCTAGTGAAAATGCAACTGTTAGTCACTCCTGGGAATGAATATTTCTGAATAAACAAATCTTTCTTCTTGGAGCAGTATGCCACATTTATTTCCTCAAAATTAAAAAAAAAAGTCTGTTTTGACGTACTTTATTTCTAAGACAAATTTTACTTTCTGTATTCTTGAAAATAATCACTTAAAATATGTATTTATTTCCCTTTTTATTACCTGCCTTCACCACAGGTCTGTAACTCTGTAATGGCAGGAACTTTGACAGCAGTATTAACTATTGCACCCTCTCTGCATCTAGAACAATGCAAATGACATACTAACCTGCTCAATAATGTTGAATTAATGACTATTACGGTGATTGTTTATTATACTGTGACTTAATATATCCTGCCTTTAAGGTTATTGAAAGGTAGAAGACTATTTACTCCTTACCCTAAAGATATATGTTCTTTGCTTTCTTGTGTATGTGTTTTTTATAGTTTTGCAGTCTCCTTTTTTATTGTAAACCATTACCACTGCACTGGCATTTATTTGGTTTTCAGAATATGTTTGCCCATAGCAGGCATTCTGCTGCTTCTAATATGAAAGCCTTAGTCAATTAGGGAACCAGATGCCCAACCAATTCGAATTGTGTGAAGGTTTGAGGCCTCTCCCAGGAGTCAGCAGATATGTTTAAGTAGGAGTTTGTGGCATCTCCCATGAGGAAAGGAATTTTGAGTATTCAAGAATACCTTTCTTAGTTAGCTTTTTGGTCCGAGTATTTCCTAGAAAGTGAATAGATAAGAGACTAGAAAAAAGACGCTGTTGGTGTCCTATCTCCCTTAGCTCTCCCTGGCCCAACTTCCACCTGCCTCTGCTTTTGCTTTCCCTGTCTACCAGAACTCACTCTGCCTGTGCGTACTGCAGGCCATATGTTCTTGGGAACTGTCACACCTAAGAAGGCAGGGAACCTCAACCAATGACTGAAAGGACTGATGTATAAGCACCCCAGTTCCTTCCCCTCACTTATGTGAGGTAACTCTGAAGTGTACATTCCTCACTGACTCCCCAAACTTGCCTAGTATGATTAAACTCCAGTCAGCCAAATGCTGACTTGGTCAATAAATCGCTACTATTTCTTTGTTTTTGTATTGGGGATGATAACAATTTAGAAGTGTTGTTACAAGAATTAGCTATTATCGTTACTGAATCAGGACCTAACTGCAGCTTCTAACAGCTGGTAAAAAGCCAGTGATGGGAGACGAGCTGTGGTTTCTTGTGTGGTCTTTGGGCTCAGAAACATTCACCTGGTTTTTGGTACCTGGCTTTATGTTCTTAAAAGGCCTCCTCTACTTCTGTTATTCGATCCCATCATGGAGGCTCTTTGTTTTACTAATATAAGTACTTGGATTTTTCAATGGCTTTGTTAAAAATAACATTTTCTGTGCTCTTATGAATGGTTATAAGTATACCACACCACTGCAAGGTGTTAAAAATAGAATGGTGTGTGGAATCCTGTATTTTATGTGTAACTGTTCTGTAAACCTATATAATTTTTCTAATTAAAAATGTGATTTGCACTTGCAAAATATTTATTTCAGTGAACTAAAAGGGCTGCTTATTTATCTTCAGTGTAATTCAAATGAAGCTTGGTTCTCATATGTTCTTTTTTTTTTTAAATACTTCCTTGGGAATACCTCTAAAATATAAAGTGCAATTTGCTTGTACTTGAGTTTAAAGAAAATTTGAAGAAACACTTATTACTCCAACTATATTTTTTTTTTTTTTTTTTTTTTTTTTTTTAAAGGAAAGACAGAGAGAAGGAAGGAAGGATAGAAGGAAGGAAGGAAGGAAGAAAGGGAAACATCTTTAAACATTTTCTTGTTTTTATTGTATTCTGTTTCTCCGTTTTTGTTACATGGGCTGGGGCCGGGAATCGAACCGAGGTCCTCCGGCATAGCAGGCAAGCACTTTGCCCGCTGAGCCACCGCGGCCCGCCCTCCAACTATATTTTTTAATTTATACTTTTCAAAGCATGTCATGTGTATTGTCTCATTTAATCCTGATGTTTTCAGAATTATTATTTCTACTTTCCAAATGAGAGAAATTGTGACACAGAGCAGCAAAAATCAAACTCAGACTTGAGTTTATTGGTTTCCTAGCCCAATGTTCCATCTATTTTACCCTATTGTCTCCCAACAATAATGTTAATTTTTATAATATGGTAGTAAATAATATCGGTTATAATTGTTGCGCGAAACAAGGATAAAGCTGTAAGCCCCCAAGAATGTCATGTGGAAACAGAACAAACTGGGGCGGAGGCTCCAAAGTTTCAGGAAGTAGGTTTTTTATTCATCCATGGCCTTAAGGCTCAGACGAGTGGCCTTTGAAAGCCTGAGCCCCAAACAAAAGGTTAACATCCATTTTTACAGACAGGATGCCACATTAAAGACAAGGGAAATAATTGGCTGGTTTAAATCGGGAAGGGGGTGAAGCTGGGTTTACAGTAGTGGATGAGTGGTTAGGGGAGGGGTTTCTTTACAGGAATTTGTCCTATCTTGCCTACGTGCAGTTTTACCTGTTCTCGGGGCAAGCATCCTGTTTACGTGTAGTTCTGACCGCTCAGAGGAATTTGGGGAATTTTTAAAGAGGAGGTAGTTTAATGTGCAAACAGGGGTGAGGGGCCCACCTGCTGCAAGGGGCCTACTTGCTACGTAATAGTAAGTAGATGCCTTTCTAGTGCTTTATGCCCCACACGTTTCTGATTCCTACCTCTAAAACCCTCGCTTTACTCCTCAACAAGTAAAGGAGTTTATTACTTTTTATATCATGATGTAAAAAAAAAAAATTGTCCTTTACTTTCCCCTAGACTTTTTCTCTTAGTCTATGAACTATTTTTTCAGTGCTAGGATTTTATAATTTTAAATAATGCTACAAGAATGAGTATTCAACCATGGCATTTCTAATTGGCTACAAACATAATGCAATATCCGTGTTGTCAGAGGAGTTAATTGGCCCTGCATTGCAACCATTAAAATTTATTAGTTTATTCCAACAGTGAATTTAATTTCCTCTGAAAGATTCTTGTATAGGAGTCATGCAGCCAGAAAACCAAGGAGGGAGGGTTCTCAGTGTAACTTTAAAAGATCAATTTGCTTCCAGTTTTCTGTTCTTGATAGATAGACATAGAAGAAAATAGCGTTAATATATTTAAATATATAGTATTCTTTTCCGGTTTGAACAGGCCAGCAAAAAAATGATAAATTCTACAGTGGAATCAGCTTAACCAAAATTAGGAGAGATGGGCTCCTCTGCCTAGCTTCCCAACACTTCAATTGCCAAGTCCATGAGAGTTTTAAGAATTTACAGAGAGAGAGGACTTTTTTCTTTATGATCAGTCTGTATCTATTTTTAAAATTTTACTTATTTAGATCTACTTGGTGGATTTAGAGGTATTAGGAGGAACTTGATTCAGCTGATTTCTAGGCCCAGCCTCCTTAGGCAAGTCACAAAATGTTTTTAAGCCTCACTCTTTTGTTCACGAAGATGGCTGTAATCTTGCTTTGCTCACCTAATGAGGCCATGCAGTTATTAAATAGGAAAGTCCTTCTAAATTCTAATTTACTGCACATACTCAAGAAAAAAAATATTTTAAGATTAAACTCAACAAACAATCATGTAGACAAATGTAAGGGATAATTAAACTTACTTCAAAGAATCAGTTGTTTTCAGTCACAGGGGATTCACTGTTTACATACTAACAATGAATGTGCTAATGAAAAATCTTCATGGTTAGTTTACTAAGGAAGGTTTGTTCTGTGAAACATTTTCTGGTTGCATTTTGTTAATCACATTCTAGTTATTTTACCTTTTAAATAGAGCTCCTAATTTTTTACAAATTCAAATCTATTGTTACTTTAATTAATCTAAATTAGACAACTGTTATGCTAGTCATTTTCAATGCCTGACTTGACAAACCTAGCATTTAAGAACAAATCAGTGTTGAAAAATATACTTCCTTTGCCTTCTGGGGGAAAAAAAAAGAATATTCATTTGAATTTCCTCTTCTGGGAAAAGTTCTACTTAGAGAAGAGGTTGAGAAATTGTCTTCTTCCTCCACAATCATATTTAGTTCATCGCTTGAAGGTAGACAAAGCCTTGTCTTGTATATAACAAACACCATGAGTTGGATTGGTCAGCTTGAGATAGTGCCATAGGATATTATTCACAGTCAGGGGGGGCCCATTTAGGCCTCAGCAAAGAGGCGGTTACCCCTGAGCTCATCTATTCTGCTTGCTGTGGTGCTATGCAATGTATTTCAAATAAGCAATGCTCAACCTCTTCTTCCCAAAATCTATTCCCAAACAAGTTTTCTAAGTGTGTAATCAATCCTATGGTACGAATTGCTGAAGATATAGCAATTATCTCTTTTTTTCTTTAGCTTCTTACATGTGCTATTAATGATAATTCTTACAGGATTTTTATGGAGCTTATAGTCTATACCAGATGAACTGTATATCAAAAACAATTAGTGGATAATAAAGCACCTTATATCATCAAGGGATGCAATGTGTATATCATGTTTTGGTACTGTGGAAATGGGAGGAATATATTGGCAGCTCTGGATATGGTACTTTGTGAAAGCTTCTTGGAGGAGAAGAGAAATATGTTGAGAATTGAAGGTAACAAAATCTAAATAGAATAAAATATCAAAGAAGGGCTGTTCAAATTAGAGTTAGGCTACAGAGACAAATTTATTGATGATTTTGACTGATGATGTATATTCTGCTATTTGCTTTTCTGGTTTACAAGAACCTTCCCTTGTATATGTACTTCTAATGGCCACTTAATTATTTTATCTGATCTTTAGTCCTCAATCTTCTGGGAAAAGGAATGCACTCTTTCCTAAAATGTTGCTCTCCCTCCCTGCCTTCCACTTCCCCAGCAGCATTTTGTTTTTAAAGATACTTCTTCTAAATAGATAGCATTTATTATATGACCCACCATCTGGCATTGTTTGCTTGATTCAAGGATGGGGTAACCAGCACAAGCTGAGCTCATGAGCTAACTGATACTTAGTACAACAAAGACTATTATGCTAGTCACTCTCTGGGTAAAAGCAGGGGGTATGGCAGTTGTGTTTTTAGCCAGGTGGAAAAAGCTGTCCTTCAGTTGGAGAAAAGGTAGCTGAGGATACAGAGAGAAGTAGATGAGAGAAAAAAAGAGGGGAGAAGATGATTGTGTTGTTTCATGAGTCCCAACCACAAACTGGTTCTCTAAATCTGTGAAATGCCCAATGTTCTTTTAAGGCATTCATATTTAAAATATATGATCTGTAATTTCTGGGTAGCTTTAGTCAATGGTGGCAGTTTAGTAAATAACCTTCTAAAATTTCATCTCCAAATAATACAAAATGATTTTACAATTAGGAAACCTCCTTGCAAAATCACAACCTCATTACTTGAAGATGGAGAATGCTGAAACCACAAAATAACATTGAGTAGAAAATTAAAAAAAAAAATCACTGACTTCCAGTGCCAGGATTTCACATGCTACTGCCCCAGTCCTGCTGTGGGCAAGACTCCATGTATGCAAAATAGACCTGGACAAACTGTGGGAAAATACTAGCAAAGGGCCAGAGGGTGATTTGGAGCAACCACAAGAAAAATAAAATGCCATAAAAGCAGCAAGCAGATCCGAGCACAACTGCACAGAAGAGATTTTATAATATTTGTAATTAAAAGGGTCAGATATTGAATAAAGGCCCAGATAATTAAAAAGTCAGGTAACATATAAAGGCCAAGTGAGATTTAAAGAGATCAATGTCATGTAAAGACATAAGCTTTAATTTAAAGGACAGGCACAATTTAAGGGGACAGTCTTCTAAAGGTATGTATTTGGGGGGCTGGGAGGAGACCAAAAAGAGGAAGCACCAGTTGGCAATTGGGTGGTGATGGGCACAAGATGAAGACAAGACAAAGAGAACCACAAATTAGAGGGTTTACAATTCTTTCTCTACAACTAAAACAGACAAACAGATAAAAATATCGCTAAAGTATCTGGAAATTTGCTAGACAAAGAAAAGCACATTGTTCGACTTGTAATCTTGTGAAACACTTGATATCATAAAGTAGTAAAAGGAACACAAAATCCACCGAGAACTATTACATAAAATCAGGGCACAAAATTTCGTAGAAATCAATGGAGGAAAATTCTCCTAATCTCAGGCAACCACTAAAAAATATGATAAAATAAATGATAGGAGATTAAAATGGTATGGCTAGAAAATATCTATGAACACAAAAGAAGGCTGGTATGAAGGAATAGAGGAACACAAGAGGCATAAGATGTATAGAAAACAAATAGCAAAATTGCAGGTGGAAATCTCAATTTACACATAACTCATTTAACTTAAATCTATTAAACACTAAATAAAAAGGCAGACATTGGAAAGATGGAGAAAAAGTATATAATCTGACAAAGAAAAAGCCTCAGGCCAGATAACTTCCTGGTGAATTGTACTCAATATTAAAACAATAATGAACACCAATTCTACCCAATATTTTGAGAAAATAGAAGAGGACAGCATAATTCCTAACTTATGCTATGAGAACAACATTACCCTGATACCAAAACTATATAAAAATGACAACGTAAGTAAACTACAGCCAAATATCCCTTATAAATACAGATGTAAACATTCTCAAGAAAATCTCAAACAACTTAATCCAACACCATAAAAATGGACCAAGTGGGTTTACCCCAGGAATGCAAGATTGTTCTAATATCTGAAAAATCAATTTATATAATTCACTATATTAACAGAATTAGGGACAAAATCCGCATGATCATCTTCTTAATAGAAGAAGAATAAGCATTTGCCAAAATCCAATACCCTTTCACCCTTTCACAATAAAAGCATTCAACAAAGTAGGAATAGATGGATCTTCCTCAGCCATATAAAGGACATCTTTAAAATCCAACAACTAACATGATATTTAATGGGTAATGACTGAATTTGTTTTTCCTAAGGAAGGAACAAGACAAAGATGTCAATTCTCACCACATCCATTCAATGTTGTAATGGACGTTCTACCCAGTGCATTTAGATAAGAAAAGGAAATGGTACCCAGACTGTAAAGAAGATGAAAAGCTCCATTTGCAAATAACATACTCTTGTATATAGAAAATCCTAAGAATTCCATCAAAAAAAGAAACAGAACTATTAGAACTAACAAATGAATTCAGCAGAGATGCAGGATATAAGATTGATATACAAAATCAGATGTATTTCTATACACTATTAATGAACAATCTGAAAATGAAAGTAAGAAAATTCCATTTTCAACAGCAGCAAAAGAATAAAATACCTAGGAACAAATTTAACCTATATATAAGAAATGTACAGTGAGAACTACAAGACATTGTTGAAAGGAATTAAAGAAAATTTAAGTGGAAGTATATCCCATGTTCATTGATGGGAAAACTTGATATTGTTAATATGGAAATACTCTCCAAACTGATCTACAGATTCAATAAAATATAATGTCTCTTAAAATTCCATCAGCTGGGAGTGCAAGAATAGTTCAGTGGTAGAATGCTTGCCTGCCATGCGGGAAATCCAGGTTTGAGTCCCTATCCATGCACTTCCCCCACAAACAAACAAATATACATTCAACAAATTGTGCTGCAATAATGGGATATTCACATGGAAAAATAATGAAATGTGATCCCACCTGTGCTGGTTTGAAAGGATGTATATCCCCTAGGAAAGTCATGTTTCAATCTAAATCCCATTTCATAAAGGCAGAATAATCGCTATTCAATGCTGTATGCTTGAATTCATAATTAGATCATCTCCCTGGAGATGTAACCCAATCAAGAGTGGTTGTTGAACTGGATTAGGTGACGACATGTCTCCACCCATTTGGGTGGGTCTTGATAAGTTTCTGGAGTCCTATAAAAAAGGAAACATTTTGGAAAATGAAGAAGTTTTGGAGAGAGCAGAGAATGCTGCAGCACCACGAAGCAGAGCGTACATGAGCTAGCGACCTTTGGAGATGAAGAAGGAAAACACCTCCCAGGGTGCTTCATGAAACCTGAAAGTAGGAGAGAAAGCTAGCAGATGATGCTGTGTTTGCCATGCGCCCTTCCAGCTGAGAGAGAAACCCTGACTGTGTTCACATGTGCCTTCTCACTTGACAGAGAGACCCTGAACTTCACTGGCCTTGCTGAAACAAGATATCTTTCCCTGGACGGATGCCTTTGATTGAACATTTCTATAGACTTGTTTTAATTGGGACATTTTCTCAGCCTTAGAACTGTAAACTAGCAACTTATTAAATTCCCCTTTTAAAAAGCCATTCCGTTTCTGGTATATTGCATTCAGGCAGCTAGCAAACTAGAACACCACCACATAGCACACACACACACAAATTCCATCAACCTTCTCTTTCTAGGAGTATTAACTAGCTGATCCTAAAATTCGTATTGAAATGCAAGTTACCTGGAATACCCAAAAAAATTTTTAAAAAGAGCAAAGTTGGAGTATTCATACTTCTCAATCTCAAACTTAGTACACAGCTACATTAATAAAGACAATATAGTAATGACATAAGGATAGACATGTAGACTAATGGAATAGAATTGAGAATCCAGAAATAAATTCTTAACATTTGTGGTCTGTTGGCATTTGACATTGGAGCCAAGACAGCTCAATAAGAAATGAAGTATTTTCAATAAATTATGCTATTGACAACAGGCTATCCATAAGCAAAAGAATTAATGTATACCCCACCATATCCAATGTTAAAATTTTAACTCAAAATGAGTCACATTCCTAAATATACAAGGTGAAACTATAAAACTCTTAGAAAACCCCTATGATAATAGGGGTCAATCTTCCTTATCTTGGATTACACAGTGGTTTCTTAGATATGATACCAGGAATATTATAAAAGACAAAATGAAAAAATGGAGAATCTGGGTTTCATCAAAATTAGCAACTTTTGTATGTCAATCGAATATCATCAACAATGTGAAGAGACAACTAACGAAGTGGGATAAAATATTTACAAATCATATAACTGATAAAGCACTTGTATCAGAATATATAAATAACTCTTAGAGCTCAGAAATAAACTAATTCAAAAAAGGGCAAAGAATTTCATAGACACTTGCAAAGAATATATTCAAATTGCCACAGTGCCTAAATTGTACCACAAATTATTTTTTTCTCTCTTGTAGTTGTCTTGGAATAATGTGATCTTTTATGAGATAAAAACATTAATTTAAAAAGCACAAACATTCAGAACATGCTACAATTTTTAACTGTATTATTGTTTTTTGCGGGGGAGTGCATGGTCCGAGAATCAAACCCCAGTCTCCCACATGGAAAGCAAGCACTCTACATCTTTTAGCTGTGTTTTGCAATTATTTATTTGCTCTCCTGTTATATTCTGGTATCTAAAAATATGGAGTTTGGCTAACTTCTATCAATCTCTGAAGCTCTGGTTCTAACCTGATAAGGAGGATCTAGGACATATATTGGGGTTTGGGGTGGTTTTGTGAATGGTTATCAGTAGATTGATGAATTAGCTGTATGTTATTTGTGTGCCTTGAAAATGGTGCAGCTGGATGATTATCCTCGAACTGAAATTTACTTATAAGCTGGGGCACAGAGTGCCCTCACCATGTCCCCAGAGGATCTGGACTCTGAGAGCAGCAGACTCTGCTCAGGCTTCATAAGCTCTATGGCTTAATGGAGGGAAGAGATAGGAGATTAAAGGTGAACACTTAAAAGCTCTAGTGTGCATCTGAAGTTGATGTTTATCTATTTTCATAACTGACCTGGCTTGCAAATCTCCCCTGTGCATGCTCTGAAGATTAATTGTTTTAAAAAGAGCCACTGCAAAAATTCATCTCCTTTGTCCTTTGTACTGTCATTTCCCTTGGTATTCATTTTGGTTAGAGTCTCAGGGGTCACAAGGATCTATTTGAAGTTATAAATGACTAACTTTATGCTGAGTCTATTATCATTTGCAAACCACAGAAAAATGCCAAAGAAATGCAGGAGGGATTTCTCTCAGTGATTTACCCCTAATGACCTTGCAAAATATTTAACTAATGTTGTAATTAACAGTTGACAGATCAAGTTATCTTTTAGTAGAGAAATAAAGTCACTATATATCAATATCAGTAATCTGATTAACTGTCTGTAGCTATGGCAAAAGTAAGCTTCCTGATTAAGTTAAGGTTGTAGTATTCCATGAAAATGTGCTTTATCCAAGCCTTCTTGATACCTTGATATTTCTTAACATCATCTCATCATCATCATCTTCTTCATCACCATAAATTTCGTAGAAAAAACTGAGGATCTAATATACATTTTTAAGCACTTTGCATGTTTTTTTTTTAATTCTCACAAAAAGCCTATGAAGTAGAGGTTCTCCTATTATTCCTATGTTAGAAATGAGACTTAGAAGTTAAGTAACTCGCCCAAGGCCTTGGGTTATAAGTGCCAGAGTCCTATTGCCTTTCTTTTCTAGAGCAAGAGTCTGACACATTAACCACTTTGCACTCTTTTTTTTCTGTCTTTTTTTTTTGTGAAAAATAACATATATACAATTTGCACTCCTTTTTCCTGTCTTTTTTGTGAAAAATAATATAAATACAAAAAAGCAATACATTTCAAAGCACAGTATCATGATTAGTTATAGAACATATTTCAGAGTTTGACATGGGTTACAATTTTAGGTTTTTACTTCTAAATACTCTAAGAAACTGGAAACTAAAAGAGATATCAATTTAATGTTTCAGCAATCATATTCATTTGTTAAATCCTATCTTCTCTGTATAACTCCATCATCACCTTTGATCTTTCTATCCTTCTCTTTAGGGGTGTTTGGGCTGTGGCCATTCTAACTTTTTCATGTTGGAAGGGGCTGTCAGTAATATGGGGTAGGGAGATGCAACTAGCTGGTGTTCTGGAGAGGCTGGGCCCTCTAGGTTTCAGGATTTATCTGGTCCAGGGACCCACCTGGAGGTTGCAGGTTTCTGGAAAGTTGCACTAGTGCTAGAACCCTTGTAAAATCCTATATATTGCCCTAGGTGTTCTTTAGGATTGGCTGAAATGGTCCTGGTTCAGGTTGGCAGGTTATGATAGGTAGCAATGTCTAACTGAAGCTTCCTAAGAACAACTACCAGTGTAGCCTCTTGACTTTGTTTGAACTCTCTCCTGCCACTGATACTTTTTACATTTTGCACTCTTAATACCCATCTAAAAGTATCTTTAAAGCAAAGGTCTTGGTGCCTAGAATAGTCATTAATTAATTTTTCCCTCTGCCTTTGAGACACAGTAACATTACCTAAAATAAGACTAAAAATCATTAGACAGAAAAAAAATTTCTCAATGAAGCCTAACAAATCAATGTAAAAGTTGAAACAGAGACCTAATGTACTTATTCTAGTTTGCTAGCTGCTGGAATGCAATATACCAGAAACAGAATGGCTTTTAAAAAGGGGAATTTAATAAATTGCTAGTTTACAGTTCTAAGGCCGAGAAAATGTCCCAATTACAACAAGTCTATAGAAATGTCCAATCAAAGGCATCCAGGGAAAGATACCTTGGTTCAAGAAGGCCTATGAAGTTCAGGGTTTCTCTCTCAAGTGACAAGGTACATGGTGAAGACAGTCAGGGCTTCTCGCTCAGCTGGAAGGGCACTTGGCAAACACGATGTCATCTGCTAGCTTTCTCTACTGGCTTCTGGTTTCATGAAGCTCCCCAGGAGGCATTTTCTTTCTTCAACTACAAAGATCATTGGCTCATGGACTCTCTACTTTGTGGTGCTGCAGCATTCTCTGCTCTCTCCGAATCCCCTTCATTCTCCAAAATATTTCCTCTTTTATAGGACTCCAGAAACTTATCAAGACCCACCCAAATAGGTGGAGACATGTCGTCTTCTAATCCAGCTTAACAACCACTCTTGATTGGGTTACATCTCCAGGGAGATGATCTAATTACAGATTCAAACATGCAGTATTGAATATGGATTATTCTGTCTTTACAAAATGGGATTTTGGTTAAAACATGGCTTTTCTAGGGGACGTATAACCTTTCAAACCAGCACAGTACTCAATGGCCAAAATTTCTGCCATAATAATCAGAATTTATTGCAATCTTTCAATGACTAAATACTGTTTTGTTTCTTTTCAGAAAGTGTTTTACTGTATAAAACCTAAAATATTTATTCCATACATTATGTTTTCTCCCAGCAATTCTGAAAGGTAGGCAATATTATCATTTTAATGGTTGTATAACTTGAAGCTCATGACTTTGCTCAGGTAATCCTCAAGGTAGAATCGGATTCCCACCTTAACTGTGGATTCCAGAGCCCATGTGCTTAAATACTATGCCACATTGCTTTTCTAATGCAGTTGGTATTGTTCACTGAAGCTTTTTAAATGAGGATTAAGAAGGACAGAAGAAGAAAAGCACAGAGAAAGGAAGTGACTTATAAAAGTATTCAGAGGAAGTTTGGGTCAGTGTGGGGATACAAAGTAGAGGTGGATCAGAGATTTCAGTAGGGAAGGGATTATAAGTATATGATTTCTTCATTACATTTTTGTTTTCTTTCCTCTAATGACAGCTTTAGACATGACTCCAGAGAAAGAAAATAAAAACATGATGCAAGATTGTTTGTTCCAGAACTGTCAACTTTTATCCTCCCCTTTCAGTAGCTTATGTTAGAGCTGAGAATTAAAGGGAAGGGTATCAAAGACAAATTCAACTTTAAATAATGTTGAATGTTTAAATATGTGAACAAACAACTAAAAAAAAGATAAAAGTGGTTATTTCTGGGAGCTGGATTTGGGGAACTGAAGGTGTTCCTGCAAAGGACAGTGAGCTGTCTTGTGCTATTGATTATAAAATTGAAGAATTGTAGAATTTCTTTTCTTTTTTTTTTTTTTGCATGGGCAGACACCAGGAATCAAACCTGAGTGTCCGACATGGCAGGAGAGAACTCTGCCTGCTAAGCCACTGTGGCCAGCCCAGAATTGTAGATTTTAACTATGATTTTCACTACTACGTGCAGTTCTGTTATGAAATTAAAAATAAAAGTTCTTCCAAGGAGTTTGGAGTTACGTGCTCTGAAAAACATGTTCTTAAACTTATCCATTCCTTTTGGTATGAACCCATTGTATGAGATTGGGTTTGAGATTTTGATGTATGAGATTTTGATGAGATTACTTCAGTTAAGGTGAGGCCCAGCTCAATCAGGATGGGTTTTAGTCTTATCAATGGAGTCCTTTATAAGCAAAATGAAATTCAGGCAAAGAGAAGGCCTCAGAGGAGCAGCCAGAAGCTGAAATCAATGGAACATGGAAGAGAGCAGAGAGTTCAGGAGAGGCTGCCATGTGTGCTGCCACATGACAGTAAAGCCAAGGACTGAGGAGCCAGCCCCAGAATGCCACTGTTTTGGGATAGAAAGCATCACTTTGATGACGGTCTCGACTCTTCCTAGCCTCAAAACTGTGAGCCAATAAATTCTCATTGTTTAAGCCAACCCATTGCATTATACTTACTTTAGCAGTCAAGGAAACTAAAACAAATTATGGTACTAGGAGAGTTGGGTGCTGCCATTGCAATACCAAAAAATGTGGAAATGGCTTCTGAATTGTGTAATGAGTAGAGGCTGGAAGAACTGAGGTGCTTGATAGAAAAAGCCTAGGTTACTGTAAAGTTGGTAGAAATAACAACTATATGTTATTTACAAGAGACTCACCTTAAATTCAAAGCCATAAGTAGGTTAAAAGTGAAAGGATGGAAATGAGTAGTAGCCAAAAGAGAGCTGATGTACCTGTAGTAATATCAGATAAAATAGACTTTAAGACGAAAGCAGGTAACAGGATCAAAGATGATCCTTACATTCTAATTAAGGGTTCATTTCAGTAAGAAGATGAATAATTCATACCAATTATATGTAAAATAAATACTCCTAACAGAAGAGTCCCAACATATATGAAATAAATACTGACAAATTTAAAGTGAGAAATAGAGTTTCTACCATAACAGTAGAGAACTTTAATAAGCCACTTTCCATAATATGACACCCAGACAGAAAGTCAATAGACTTGAATCTAGAAATCACTAACAGAGAGAAAATGGAAAATTCATAAACATGTGGAAATTAAATGACATAGTCTTAACCAGTGGGTTAAAGAGTTTAATTACAAGGGAAATTTGGAAACTCTTGAGGCAGAAAATGAAAATACAACATGCCAAAACTTATGGGATGCAGCAAAGGCACTGCTAAAAGGGAAATTTATAATTCCAAATGCTTACATTAAGTAAGAAGAAATCAGAGACCTTTCTTCAAAATTGAAAGACCTGGAAAAAGAATAAACTAAACCCAAAGCAAGCAGGAGGAAGGAAATAAAGATCAAAGGCAATATAAATGAAACAGAGGAAAAGAAACAATAGAGAGAATTAACAAAACCAAAAGCTGGTTCTCTGAAAACATCAATAAAATTGAAAAAACTTTAGCTAGACTGTTCTAGTTTGCTAGCTGCTGGAATGCAATACGCCAGAAACAGAATGGCTTTTAAAAGGGGGAATTTAATAAGTTGCTAGTTTACAGTTCTAAGGCTGAGAAAATGTCCCAATTAAAACAAGTCTGTAGAAATGTCCAATCTAAGGCATCCAGGGAAACATACTTTAGTTCAAGAAGGCCAATGAAGTTCAGGGTTTCTCTCTCAAGTGGAAGGGCACATGGCAAACACAGTCCAAGTTTCTCTCTCATCTGGAAAGACACCTGGTGAACATAGTCAGGGTTCCTCTCTCATCTGAAAGGGCAGATGGCAAACATGGCATCATCTGCTAGCTTCTTCCCCTGGCTTCCTGTTTCATGAAGCTCCCTGGGAGGCATTTTCCTTCTTCATCTCCAAAGGTCACTGGCTGGTGGACTCTGCTTCTCATGGCTATGTCATTATGTTCTGCTCTCTCTGAATCTCTCTCATTCTCCAAATGTTTCCTTTTTTATAGGACTCCAGAAACTAATCAAGACCCACCCAAATGGGTGGAGACACATCTTCCCTAATCCATCTTAACAACCACTCTTGATTGGGTTACAGTATTGAATAAGGATCATTCTGCCTTTATGAAATGGGAGTTAGACTAAAACATGGCTTTTCTAGGGGACATACATCCTTTCAAACCAGCACATAGACTGATGAGGAAAAAGGAGAGAGGATACAAATTACTAAAATCTGAAATGAAATGGGGAGATTTCCACCAACCCACTGAAATAAAAAAGCATTATAACAAGATATTTTGAACAACTGTATGCCAACAAATTAGATGACCCAGACAAAATGGGATAATTCCTAGAAGCCCACAAACTGCTTATATTGACTCAAGAAGAAATAGAAGATCTCAACTAACGATTAACTAGTAAAGTGGTTGAATCAATAATCAGAACCTTCCTACAAAGAAAAGCTCAGGACCCAGATGGTTTCACAGGGGAATTTTACCAAGCATTCCAAGATGATTAACATGAATCCTTGGAAGCTGAGGCTGACATCTATTAGGGATAGTGCTGTCCATCTTAGATGTATACTAATCAGAAGCAAATGTTGAAATGTTTATGAAGGGGGATAGAAGTAGGGAAGCAGAGTTACAACCTGCAGCTCTAGTTTTTTTTTTTTTTTGATGGTTAAAAAATTTGGGTTTTATTGTTTTTGCTAAACAATACTAAAAAAAAATTCATTTTGAAGGCAGGGCTTGAATTATTTAATTTTGATCCATTTATTTAATTAAAAAAAAAAAGGAGAAAGAGACCATGGCCAAAAAAATAATTAACCCCCCAGCCCCACCCCATGCCCAGAGCTCTAGCCAGTCATATGAGCATCACCCATATCCCATTCAGTGCTTGATATTCAGCTGGTGGCACACAGTACTCCATGTGACCACCTGAAGGCACAGGGGCAATGGGTGCCAGTTTTAGCTTTCAGTAGCTTAGTCAAAGCCAGACAAACTGATGGGCTAAAGTCCAGAAACTCTTTCCAGGTTTTCTGCCCATTGGCTGAGAGTACATACAAACTGTCATGAGCTTGTAAAATTTAAGGGGGGGGGGGGAATGTCGGCGCACAGGAGCAGGAGGTTGACTGGAGAAGAGAAACTATAGGTCACCCTAGCTTTTTCCTAGGCTAGTGGCTTAATATAAAGAGAGGTCAGATGGGTGAACTCCAGGTTTCTTATAAGAGAAAGTCATCCCTCACGGAGGAGCTGAGATGTGCCATGTAAAACAGTTCTTCCTGCAGAGGGCACAGGAAAAAGGGCAGCTGACTCTCTCATCTAGGAGAGTGGTGAGGAGGTTCTTCTAGTACCATGAAATAAGATAAAAGGCAGAGGGAGAATCCTGAGGTTTTAGCCAAATGTGAGACTGGTACACACACACAGTTAAAGACTAAAAAGCCATCAAGAACCCTCAAACCCCAAATCTTATCTGTACACACTGGCTCTACAAAGTGCTGCAGGAGATTCTTGCTGTGAACTAAGTCAAATTAGTTGCCTGGCTATGAATGGTGAGAGGGCAATACGTTTTAATTTTTGGAGGGATGAGGTGGGAAAAATGGCCATGATCTAGTAAAAAGAGGCCTGCAAGAAGCAGAAAATATTTAGAGAACATTTTAATATATATTTTCATATATATATTTAAAGTTAAGAAAAATAAAACTAATTCAAGCCATGCCCTGTGCAAAAAAAAAGGAAAAAAAAAATTTTGATTGAGACCATCTCCTACTCTGGTCTCAATTAAGTATCACAGTCAGCTTGTTACTTTTATTTTAGAAGAGAAGTTTCTTTCAATCACTCAGAAGGCAAGTGTAACCACTTATAAAAACAGAATGGCAGGGAACAGGGAAGAAAAGGAAAGATAGAGGTTAAAAGAAAGAACAGGGAAGGAAGAGAATTTTCAAAAATAAAATTAACAAGGTGACTGCTCCAGAAGAGGGCTTTGAAAAGGACAGGGGTGGACCGAAGTCTGTTAGTCAAGTAATGATTCAACTTTTAAATTATTCTCTTGTTCTTTTTTGTTGGGTGTTTTGTTTGTTCAAGTCTAAGATCTGGAAATGCTGACCCTTTGTTAACAAGAGTCAACAAGAAATAAAGGATCCCTTCCCTCCCCCGGTCTGCCTCCGCTGAAGCCATCGTCGCCTCCTTGGCTGGATGCTGGAAGAATCCTCCATGTATATGATGGACTCAGGATGACAGGGCAGCCTCCTTCTGTGGTTGCTGGGCTTGTGAACGCTGCAGTATCTTTTGGCTTTCCACGTCTCTAAAATGTTTTTCAACTATTTTGCGTACATGGCTCAGTGCACTTCCCTCTTTGCCTTTACAGTTTTCCACTTGATATGGGGGTGTAATAACAACTTCTTCCATGACTACAATGTTTTTTTCTTGCCATTTACAGTCTTTAATGGTCTTGTGAATGGTCTGGAAGAGTTGCTGGCCCTCTAGGGAGACACCAGCGCTGATTGCATAGGCCTGGCTCAGCTTCTCCTCCTTCTCTGTCCGTGCTTTGCTGGCAAGCTTACTAACATTGAGTGAAGCTAGGGGAGGAGGGGTTTCTGTTCGGTCATTAATTATTTCCACTTCTGAAACATATTGTAAGTTTATGAGCAAGATGTCTGCATGGTTGGGCTTTCCACTGGAAGAGGGACATTTTAAAGCGAGCATTTTGGACTGGTAGTCGAAGGCTACCACCTCGCCCTGCAGCCGCTGCTCCTGGCACGTCCGGCACGACACCTGGCTCCCAACGCTGAAGTACTCGCCCGGAGGAGCCGCCATCTTGGGAGAGCAGCCATGGCCGGCGGCGGCGGCAGCAGCGGGCGAAAGCCGAGCCCCCAGTCTGCAGCTCTAGTTTTATGTATACTATGCTGACAGGACAAAGGGAGAGGAAGAAAATGGTAGGAAGAAGGACAAATCTCCATCTTCATTTATTTTCCTTTTCTCTCTTACCATGTTTCTATATTTTTGCTTAAGCTATGTAAATGTTAGAAAAAAAATAAATATATATGTATTCAGCAGGAAAATTTTTATGGATCTTTCTGGAAGCTCTGCCTTCTAGGAATATTTAGATACAATATTTAAGTGAAAAGAAATGGGGGTCCTGGGATATAGCTTCATTGGTGGTGGAATTAGTGAGTGATGGAGTAGAGTTACCTCAAGGCTGATGGTTGACTTTGACCCATGTCACAACCATACTGCCTGATGGCTCTTCTTGTCTGTAAACTGGAGAATCCAATTAGTCTCCAATAAATTGAGACAGAATTGCCACAGTGGTACAGAAGGGAGAGGAGATTTTCACTTTCCAGAGTCATACAAGCAGTGCTACTGAGGAAGCATTGTCTGGTGAAGACGAAGTATAAGGGGGTACTGGAAAAGGGTGATCTTGGTTTACCAAGATCACAGTGAGCCTATGCACTTTTCCTACTGCTATGATTAAACTGAAGATGTGTACTTTTCTCTTCCTTTTCCTTAAATAAGCAAATGCACACACAGAGAGAAAGAAACAGAGAGAGACAAAGAGAGCTCACTGAGGTGCTAGAGTCTATATAGAAGATAGTGAATATATCCCAGAGAGAAACCACCAGCAGTATTGTTGGATGTTCAGCTTCTGAACATATCTGAAAAAAGACAAGAAGTTTTGTTTGGTTTTATAGGTTGCCTGGAATGCTTAAAGTGTTAAACACTTAATGATATAGAAGAGCTGTGGGTGCAAATCACATCCATATGATGTACTTTGTTTTACATTCTAGTATTGGGTGCCTGCATTTATTTCAATAACCTTTAACTCAAGGACAGATATTCAGTACTTTATTAACTCAGGGCACACAAGATATTTTTGTTAAAGATGTGGATAAGATCTATGTGCAGGAGAACATTCAGTAACTTTACGATTTAAGGGAAAGAGGAACATTTCACAAGTGAATGAATTAGGAATCTGTTTAGATTCTGTTGCAAAATAAAATTCACTTATTTTAAATTTGGGGTTAAAAATAAAAATATTACGTAAGTGGATTGCTGATGTGAAATGGAACAAAATATGTGAAATAAAAACAGAAGTGTCAAACACAAATGCATTTTAATTTACTTATGGGACACTTTACTGGCTTTGATAAAGCAGATCATTTAACTAAACATAAATGATTGACCTTGACCAATTGAAGTATGATTAATTTATTTGATCATTATTCTTTTCTACTCTAGACATTAGATAATTATTAGTCTCTGGCTTTAACAAACTTGCTATGCATTTGTTACTAGCCTCTGTTGTCTAAGGATGATTCTTGTATCAGTCAGAGTTCTCCAGAGAACAGAACTAACTGTGTGTGTGTGTGTGTGTGTGTGTGTGTGTGTGTGTGTGTGTGTGTTGAGATTTGTTATGAGGGATTAGTCATGATTGTAGGAATGGAAATTCTGAATTTGTAGGACAGGTCAGACATTGGAAATTCTTATAAGAGTGTTGTTGAATTCTTGAGTTATATTCCTTAGACTGAAAACTTAGGAAGGATTTTGGGACGCAGTCTTGAGGGAAAATCTTTGATTCTTGGAACCCTCAGTTCTTGCTGTTAAGACTTCTATTTGATTAGGTTTCCAAATTCTAGATTTTCAAAGAGAAAATAGCGTATGTTTAGTGATTTAGCAGTTAAATCTATTATTTCAATTGGAAGAAAAATGTTTATCTCAATAGTTATTGTCAAGGGGAAAATAGAGAGGAGTGGATGCGACTGTGTGAAGTACAAGTAAACTCTGAGAACAAACACTTGGCCCAGAATAATTGATAGTTTTTTTCTGAGATGAATTACTATGAAAGACATGTCTCCTGTTTCAACCATTTATGTGACATTTCTACCTGCGCATTATGTACCAGCTGGGAATATAATGGTACCAATTAGGGGTGGAGTGAAGGTAGAGAAAGTACGGTAGAAATAGATGGATAAAGTAATTTCAGATTGTGTAAAGTACTAGGAAGTAAACAAAATGAGGCAATGTGACAGAGAGTGCTGTTTGTTCCTTTAGACTGGGAGGCCTAGGAAGGCCTCTGAGGAGAGAGGTGCCTGTGTTTTGTCAGCTAGATGAGCTGGATGATTCTGATCTGTATTTTATCACTAAACCCCACCTGGGGGATGAGGATTAGCAATGGGTATGTGGTGGGGAGACTCAGGGGTGAAGAAAGGTTGTATTTAAAATTCATTACTTGCTAATAAAAAAGAGCTGAATCTTAAGTTGATCCTGTATTAGTCTATATTAATATATCTTCATAAGAAATTGGTCATGTCAAAGTAATCCATTAAAGAAAGAGGGCAAAGTTTAGTGTACTAAGTGGATTATCAGATAGAGAGTTCCTTGGAAGTTTCAATGGTGGAAGGTAGAGCCTCAGGCCAAGAGACTGGAAAAAGCAAAATCCTCTCCAACACTCTAGAAATATTGGAGAAGAATTCTTTGGTTTGTGGTGCCTATGGTGGAAAAGAGACAGGCAATGATTATATAATGTTCCTTAGATATTTAAGCCAGAATAATTTAAGATGCAGCAACAAAGAGAGGAAAGAGAGCAGCTTGACCTAAGGCATTTGCTGAGATGGTTTTCTGGCAAACTCCAAGCTTAGTGTTTGCAGTAGTGTCTCAAAATATTGGGTAGCTTCACATAGAACAAATTTCACCCCAAGATCTCAGAAAATAGTACAGGGAAGGGAACACCACGTAAATTGTCATGAGTTAGAACAATGGACTTTGGAAATTAAACAATCTCCAATGACTACATGTAGCTCCAATATTAAAAGCTCAATGTTTGACATTTGTTTACATTGTTTTTGATAAATATAAACCTCATCATGATGTACTTGTCTTCTATATTTACATACCCTCAGTAGTGTTAGGAAAGTGGCATATGCCAACCGGATATGCTCCATAATTATCTTTGAAAGTGGATGGAGTAGCTGAACTTTACTCTACAACCAGTACATATGATGCTTGATGGTAGGGACTGTGTCACTTAGTTCTGTACATAAATGAATCTCTAGCAAATATGGATTGGATTATTTGTTTTAAAAGGGGCGAATGGTTAGATATCTTGTTGAGAGGACTTTTGTAATAAAAAATAGTAGATGTATGGATGGATGACTACCTGCTACTTCTTGTTTGTATTCAGTCTACTTTATCTGCGTAACCCGGCACACAGGAAATGCTAAAGAAAAGTGTTGAATGAGTGGATTAGGGATGTTTAACTTGCAAATAATTGTCTTTGAAGGTCTGATGGATTTCTTTATGTGATATAAATTTGACTTTTTTTGTGTGTGTTACTACAGGCTTGATCTAGAACAATTGGCAGAATTTATATACTGGGATGTGCAGTTAAAGATAAGAAGAAATCCTATAATGTAATTTATAGTTTAGTTGTATCTTCCTCTAGATTTCACGTTCCTTGTGGTAGAGATCTCTTGTCCACTGTGCTCCTATTCCCTAGCATGTGCCTGCCAAATAATAGAGATTTCATAAACTTTGAATGAGTGTATATATGAATGATGATTAGAGATTTCCAACACAGAAACTGTGCTTCCCATCATTAGAGTTGCCAAAGCATTGCCTAAGTGACTATCCATTTTTTGAGACTGAAAGCAGAGATTCAAGAATCAAGTAGGGGCTTGACTAGATGATACCATAATGTTCATTCTAACCACGGAATCCTTAAAGAATCTTTCTAGAATTAAAAAAAAAATTAAAGTGGGACATGCATTTTTCCCGTATATGGCAGTCCTTCCACACCATTTGTAGACAACTATTCTTCCTCCAACTGTAAAACATTCTATAAGAAATAAATTATAATTCCTTTCTCTGTGTTGAGGAAAGAGAGCTGAATATCCTTTTTTGGAGTATGGCTAAAACATTTTATTATGCTTTGAAAAAACAAAGTGGCTCTCTCCCTTTTCCTATCTCCAAAACATTCCAGAATGATACTTTTCCTGTAATCTGGATTTTAGAAGGTGCATCCTGCCAAGGCCAGTGTTAGAAGCAATCCCCTCCCCTAGTAGTATAACACAGTAAGACTTTGTTTCTAAGTGTTGGATGATTATGGGGCTTCTGCAGGGAATCACCATGAGGTGAGACCATAACCCCCAGAACTCACATCAGATGTTCTGTAAGCCTCGTCTCTACAGCCATCTGAAAGCTAACTAATGCTTTGATGCATATGCAGACCCTCGACAGTAATTCTGGCAGTATCTTTGGTATCTGCTACAGCCTTTGTCCTTTCGGGTAAAATCCTATCTACTAGAATTTGTTTTTATAGCAGAAATACCATGTTATTGGAAAATAGTCCCGGAGCAACAGCATAGCATTGCCTGTTTCCTTAGAAAAGCTGCTCTGCTCTTAAAAATACCACCTGCTGAAGTTTTGTAATCAGCCTGGAATGATGATGTGTCATTTTGGTGTTTATCTGTTCATTTTATCTGCCATCCCTAGGTTGACAGGCAGAAATGCATATTTACTCTTTCCCTTTATTCTTAATTTAAAAATTTTCTTGGCTATTGGGACAATTTGGAAAGCAGTGAGTACAGAATATTTAAACATCTTCAAAAAGGAAAAAAAAAAAAAAAAGCAAAGCACTATGCAGGGGTGAAATGGGACTTGCCCAAAAGAATCTTTGTGACTAAATTTCATTAAAGCTCTCAGAAGGGAAAACAGGGAGGGTAAGAAAATAATAATATCTAATGTATATGTAGCACTGTGTATCATTCAATCTTCACCCTTTCAAGGGTTTGTCAGAGGGATATTATTGTGGTTTGATAGCAGAGAACACAGTATGGTTAGGTGACTTGCATAAGGTCTCATGGTAAAGGTGGTATTCAAGCCCAGGATAGTAGGTTTTGACTCTTTTGGCTTGTAGGAACTTTCACAGGGGATTCCTGTGAAAACTGTGAGCCTTCTCTCCAGAAAGACTGTGTGCGGGAGTAGACAGGGGAATGGCAATTACCTGCATTCAGTCAAATGCTTTGATTGACTTCAGGGGATTCCTAGACCCTTTGAATCCAGTCATGGACTCTGTGAGAATGACTCTTCATTATGAGAGTCATTTCCCAGTTTCCCGATGATTGGTTCAGGCTAATAGTTTCCTGGACCTGCTAATGCATTATTAAAAGGACTGGGCAGGGAGGGTATTCAGTAATTTTATGAAATAGAAACTTTAGTACATTGCTAATGGAAATTTAAAATGGTACAACCACTGTGGCAAGATTTTGGAGGTTCCTTAGAAAGTAAAAAATAGAATCAGCACATGACCTCGCAATCCTTCTTGTAGATATATACCTCCAAAAATTGAATGCAGGGACTTGAACAGTTATTTTCATATTGATGATCATAGCAGCATTATTTACAATTGCCAAAAGGTGGAAGCATCCCAAATGTCCATATGATGGAATATTATTTAGCCATCAAAAGGAATGAAATTCTGATACATGCTACAACATGGGCATACCTTGAAGACATTATGTTGAGTGAAGTAAGCTAGATCCCAAAAGACAGATATTGTATGATCTTCCTTATAAGAAATAATTAGAATATGTAAGTTATTAGTTAGAAATTAGAATATAGGTTACAGATGTGGGGTCGGGAATACTAAATAGATAAAGGTTTTGTTTGGGAATGACAGAAAAGCTTTGGTAGTGAGTAGTGGTGATGGTAGATATTGTGAATGTATAATACCACTGAATTATATACTTGAAAGTGACTAAAATGTCTAATTCTAGCTTGTATATATGTTTGGTAGTTTGAAGCTGAATGGACCCTAGAAAAGATCATGTTCTTAAAGCTAATCCATCCCTGTGCATAGAGACATATTGTAGGGGGAACCTTTGATTAGAATACTTCAGTTGAGACTTGTCCCAGGTGGGTTTTAATCCTTTTACTGGAGTCCTTTGTAAGAAGCTGAGAAAGGACTCACATAGAAGCTAAGAGAGACAGAAGACAGAGAAAAGACATGAAAAAGCTGAGAGAGGACACCCAGAAAACAGAGAGGAAGCCGCTGAAACCAAAAGCTGGGAGTAACAAAACCTGGGAGAGAAGGGAGAGGCCAGCAGAGGTCACCATGTGCCTTGCCATGTGATAGAGGAGCCCCAGATTGCAAGCAGCCTTTCTTCAGAGAAGGTATCGTCCCCCTGATGCCTTAATTTCGACATTTACATGGCCTTAGAATTGTAACTTGTAAGCTAATAAATCCCCATTGTTAAAAGCTAGTCCATTTCTAGTATATTACATTCTGGCAGCTCTACCAAACCAAAAATACAGGTATCTTGTATACCTGTAACTGCATAGCTATTTTGAACAGTTTTTAGAGTCAATAGCAAAAATTAATTGCAAATAGCATTCTACAAATGACTAGCATAGTTATGTTCATGTTCTGTGTCTTTAACTTAACATAAACTGTGATGAGAATTAAAATCTTCCATGAGGCTGATGCACTGGGGACAGGGTCCCCAGATAAAGTTTGGTGAGCAACAGCAGGACTTTGGCAAAGTTTTCACTACTCTATAGGGAAATTAAAAAAGAAAAGGACAGGTGGGTTTTTCACCCAGTTAGCATTAGAACCCACCAACTCTTGGTGCTCAGGAGTACCATCTCTGGTGCCAGGCTCCCTGGCTCCATAGCCTGGCTCTGCCACTGGGTTAGACTGGACAATGTAGCTAACTTCTTTGAGTTTCAGTTTCCTTATTTGTGAAATGGGACTAATAATAGTACCTAATTCATAGGGTCCTTGTGCTATAACTAAATAACGTAATAGACATAAAGCACTTTTTATTTATTTATTTATTTGTTTGTTTGTTTATTTATATTTTGCATGGGCATACCCCGGGAATTGAATCTGTGTCTCCAGCATGACAGGCGAGAACTCTGCCTGCTGATCCACCATGGCCCACCCTAGACATAAAATGCTTTAAAAAGTAAGCTGTCAGTACACGTTAGCTGATGTTAAGAATGAATAATAATGAAAATATACATATACTTACATGGCACAATAGTTTGAAATGCTGTTATTACTATAATAACAATGATGATGATTATTCTGGTGTGCTAGCTGCTGGAATGCAATATACCAGAAACGGAATGGCTTTTAAAAAGGTGAATTTAAGAAGTTGCTAGTTTACATTTCTAAGGCCATGAAAAATGTTCCGTTAAAGCAAGGATATAGAAGTGTCCACTGTAAGGCATCTAGGGAAAAATATCTTGGTTCCAGAAGGCTGGTGAAGTTCAGAGTTTCTCTCTCAACTGGAAAGGCACATGGTGAACATGGCGATGTCTAATAGCTTTCACTCCAGGCTTCTTGTTTCATGATGCTCCCCCGGGGATGTATTCCTTTTTCATCTGCAAAGGTCTCTGGCAGCTCTCTGTTTTGTGGTTCTGCTGTTTTTTCCAAAATGACTCCTCTTTTAAAGTGTCCCAGTAAACAAATAAAGACCCATTCCAGGTGGAGTCACATCTCCCTCTATTCAAAAGTTAATGCCTATAAATAAGTCAGTCACATCTTGTGGAGCTAATCTAATAAAATTTCCAACATGCATAATTGAATAGGGATTAAAAGAAAGGGTTGCTCCCAAAAGATTAAATCAGGATTAAAACACAGTTTTTCTAGGGTACATAATCCTTTCAAACCAGCACAATGATGATGACTTTTATCATTATTATTATCATATTAAAGTCTTACTAGTTGTGAAAATCCAAACACTTAGTGTATGTGAGGGATAAAAAGAAAGGGAGACTAGTAGAGAGAGGGAAATAAACAGTTATAAGGAGGAAATACCTTCTTTGCCTAGTGGAGTGTGAGAGAAATAGGGCCAGGTAATTTGGACTACATTAGAATTCCTTGTATTTGAGATCCTCATTTTAAATATGTTCTCTCTTTTTGTATTTCCCTTTCCAGAATGTTAGTTTTTGAGATCAGCAGTCTTGTCTGTTTTGCTCATTTGTTGCTTTCTCAACACCAAGAAGATTTCATGAAACTCAATAATTATTTGTCGAATAAGAATAAAAATTTGATGAATCTGTTAGTGCCAAACATGAACATGAATGGTGCCAAACGATTTCTGAATTTAATTTTCTTAATATTGCAAGCACTCTGTTTTCCCTTGGTCTGTGGATCCCGCAATAAATTCCATTACTGGAGCCATGACTGATGGGGCTGTTTGAATCTTACCCTCAGCCTGTGCTACAACACAGGGCACAAAACAGTGTCAGACATCCTCTGTGTAAGATATAGATACATCTGCTATTTATATACTAAAAATACTGGGGCCACAGTGGCTCAGCAGGCAGAGTTCTCACCTGCCATGCTGGAGACCCAGCTTCACTTCCCAGTGCCTGCCCATACCAAAAAGAAAAACAAACAACAACAACAACAACAACAAAAACCCTGTATATTTAATTTTTTATTTCCTTTTTAGCATTTTTATTGTGAAATATACACACACAAAAAACAATAAATTTCAAAGTACATTGTAACAAATAGTTATAGTACAGATTTCAAAGTTTAGTATGGGTTATAGTTCCACAATTCAGGTTTTTCTTTCTAGGTGCTCCAAGACATTGGAGACCAAAAAAATATCAATATGGTGATTTAGCAGTCAAACTCATTTGTTAAATTCTATCTTCTCTTTTATAACTCCTTCTTTTCCTTTGGTCCTTCTCTCAATCTTTAGGCATATTTGGGCTATGCCCATTCTAACTTTTTCATGCTGAAAAGGGGTGTCAAAGATATGGTATAGGGCGATGGAGCTAGTTAATGTTCTTGGAGAAGCTGTCTCTTCTGGGTTTCAGAAATTATCTGGCCCAAGAACCATCTGGAGTTTATGGGTTTCTGGAAACTAAACTTAGCATGTGAAACTTTTGTAGAGTCTCAGATAGAGCCCTAGATGTTCTTTAGGGTTCACAGGAATGATGTTGTTTGGGGTTTGGAAAACCGTGGCAACTAACAATATCTAGCTGAAGCTTGCATAAGAGTAGCCTCCAGAATAGCCTCTCTCTCAACTCCATTTAAACTCTCTTAGCCACTGATAACCTATTTTGTTACGCTTCTTTTCCCCTTTTGGTCAGGAGATAATGGTTGGTCCCGTGGTGCCAGGGCCAGGCCCATCCCTGTGTATTAAATTTTTTTATTTGTTTGTTTGCATTGGCAGGTACCAGGAAATGAACCCAGGTCTCTGGCATGGCAGGCGAGAACGTTGCCTGCTGAGCCACTGTGGCCGGCCTTGTGCATTAAATTTTCAAAATGAAGAGTTTCAGTGCCTAGCAAACTTTGTCTCACTGGAAAAAGAAAAAAAAAAGGCAATTATTTAATTGATTTTTTAAATGTCAGAGTATTTCCACCCAAAGATTTAAGTGGAGAGAAAGACTTTATCAAGGATAAAAATAGGTTGGTGGTGGGAGAGATACAGGTAACAGTGTGGTGGAAAGCAGCTGTGGATGGATATGAATAGGAGTAATTAATGTTTCTCTCCCCAGGAAGTAAACTTCCCTTTTCTTTTATAAGGCATAAGGGAAAATAAATCAGTGTATTTACTGATAACGGGAGGAAACCACCTGTACCCAGTAAACACAGACTGGCATATATTCAGGTGTTGTCAGATGGGGGACCTCGGTGCTGAGCCTTTGTGTCACACTCCTTCACCGTGGAGGCCTCATCCAAGGCACTCTTCAGAATCAGGGAGTCTAGGCCCATTAAATGCCACCTGGTTCAAGCCAACATATGATAGTTAACATAGATTTCAACTCAAACAAATAAACGTCAGCAATAGGGAAAAACATAGATACCTGGTCCTTAAACCCAAACCAGCAAAATCTGGAGCTTCTTAAAGTTTATAGTTTTTGATCTCAGTCCCAACAAATTTGCCAGTATCTGCACTGTTTATACTTAAATTGAAGAAAAAGTAAGCTTTTGCTTCATTCATTTGTGAAGTTTATTGGAAGGAATAGATTTGGGAATGCCAAATCTGTTATTTTACAGAATGAAGAAACGTCAAATTATTGCTGTTTGTAAGTACTCATAATTAATGGCTCAATTTTCACACCACCTTTCTAAAAGAATATCTTAAGATAGAGAGAAGTGATTTTAGAGCTAAAATTCATATATTACTACTACATTACTACTACTTGTTTACAGTATAGTAAACAAGTTTAGAGAAAAATGCTGATTCTTCTTTGGGTGCCTACTATATGTCTATTTTATGGGTGATGCATTGTGTTCATATATAGACAAAATGGGGAAGGCAGCTAAGTTAAGGAATTGGGTAGAGTGAGCAAAACAACTTCCTCTTTTCACCTTAAGTATCATTTTTCTAATATCAAACCCTAACGCTATTAAACCATTTATCACAACCAAGCCCAGACACATTTTGTTTTATCCAAGGTTTTAAATATATATATATATATATATATATATATATATATATATGTATGTATAGTACAGATATAGTACAGATAAGAATTCCCAAATGTTTTCGGCTAATGTTAATTTTTTAGGACATAAAGGGATGATAATGGAAAGAAAAAGGCTTTATTTATAGCATTAAGTAATGGACTTTATCCAGATTCTCCCGAAGATAAGCAGATGGAGTCCGAAGAGAGGTCTTCACGTGCATTGTGAATCCTTAAATGGGGACTAGTTCATATGAGACTTCCCAAAGTTATTTGACCCCACCCCACCCCTGTAGAGATTTTCATGAGGTTAAATGATCCATAGAAGACATTTTGGGAAATGCTGGTATTGATTTTGGCTCTTCTCACTAGAAGTTTCAAGTTTTGTTCACCTAGAGTCATCAGCCAACAATGCCTAAATTCCCTACACTGTCCTCCGAAAAGGCACCTTGCACCTGCACAGAAGACATGCATTTGCTAAAGGAGGGGACTGTTTTCTCAACTCTCTCCCTCTGGGTTTTTGGGTTGTTACACATCAAACTTTGCGGTGATAGGAAAGTTTTCTCCAATGGCCCCAACTAATTACAGGAAGAGTGAATCAATCACTAAGCATAACTAGCACTGCTAATAAATCACAAAATCATTTAAACAGGGTTTTAAATCCCAGAAAGGATAGAGAGAGTGATGAACATTCAAATGAGTGTCTCCGGTGCCAGAGGCATAGCAGGACGTGATGTACAGGGCACTTCTTCTGCCCTCTGATTCAGGTTATTGCTTACTGAACATCTGCTGTAAGGTGGGCAGCATGCCAGCCACCCCTGGGAGCTGTCTGCCAGTCAGCCCCCCTGACACTCCTCCCAGCCTTGGTGGTCTCTCTTTACAAGGCGGTGAGATTCAGGGAAGATAATGATTACCCAGGTTCTAGGGTTTATAGATGGAGGAGCTGAGATGGCAATAAGGGTTTCTGGGTCTAAAGCAAACTCCTTAGCCTTCCCAGCAAAATCACAGGCCCTTGTTGGCAGCTGGGGGAAAGGACATCAGTGTGGAATGCAGAATGATAGTTCTTTTCTAAAAGAAAAATAAGCTTCTTTAAGTGCTATGAAGCATCAGGTGGGAGGAAAACATGGGGTAACTAATAACAATGATAGTAATAGCAAAATAGCCAGTAATCTGTGTTTTACCAGGAGGAAGACACTCATTAAACACTTTTACAATTATGCTGTTTAATCCTCATGACGATTTTATGAGGAAGGTACCATTCCCTTTATTCTCATGAGTCCTTTGAACCCACTGAGGCTCATAGGTTTTAAATATCATGTCTAAAGTCACACACTTAAGGATTCGAAGCCATGCAACCTGATTCAAAGGCCATAATCCTTCCTCTCTGTCATCCTCAGTAGGAGTCAAGAAGTCCAACTGCTTGTACCAGAGCCTCCAGGGACTCATTTTGAGAACTTAGTCAAATCACTGAAATCACTAGATTTTTTTTAAAAAACAAAATTGTGAATTCAAAACCTATGAGTAGAGTAGATGATGTCTATACTCTACTCCCATGAATGCATGTTTATTTTGTTACTTTTTCCTTAAAAATACCAGATATAGGGCCTTGCATGGTACTGGCCTGGTGTCTAAATGATTGCCATATAATTGCAGACACATTAGAAAGACCCTCTCTGGGGTACACCTTGACTCTCTAACCACTGTTTCTTAAGTCTCATCCTTCTTGATCCAAGGCTGTTTTTCTTAAAGAAAAAAATATAGTTAAACAGAAGGAGAAAAGAAATTAACCAATCTGAGGGAGTGGAGACAATTTTACATCCTTCATCTTTCTTTTTCCTATACTGTCCAAATTTTCTGAAAAGCATATTAAATGTATTATTAAAAATAGATAGGGGGTGGGCCACAGTGGCTCAGCAGGCAGAGTTCTTGCCTGCCATGCCAGAGAACCAGGTTCGAGTCCTGGTGCCTGCCCATGCCCCCCAAAAATAGATAGTGGTAGGGCAGTGCAACTGTGTCTTGGTGGCAGATTTCTCACCTGCCATGCTGGAGACCCGCATTTGATTCCTCCCCATGCAAAAAAAGAAAAAAAAAAAAGGTAGTGGTAGAATGCTCACCTTCCAGTGGTAGAATGCTCACCTTCCATGCGGGAGATGTGGGTTCAATTCCCGGACCATGCACCTAAAAAAAAAAAATAGATGCAAATAGGAAAGATTCACAGACTAGTCCCATTATTTTGCTTTACCTCTTGGCAGCCCCCAAGATTTTCTTATTACATTATTCTACATTTTTTCCCAGTGTGTACTTTGTTCCCTTGAATTAGATTGGAAGCTTCTTGAAGACAGGAACCATAGAAAAATTTTTGCTATTCTACCTCATATCTTTGCCTTGTGTTTAATCATTGTCTTAATATTAAAAATTTCTCCATGCTGAATAAAGAAAATGTAAATCCCTCATTTAAATATTTGGGTTGAAAATAACGTATTTATACATAAAACTTACTCTGTACTTCAGACTATTTTTAGAGAATAGACAGTCACAATTCATATAATAGCAAGTCAGTTTTTGAACATTTTAAAATCTTGGATTAAAACTTTCTAATAGCTTCCTTGTAGCATAGAACACTCCTAATACGAATTTATGAGTGCTAACTGAATTTTTCCAGTCATCTAGTTATCTCATAGCCCACATGAGAAGGCTATGTGTTTGTCCTTTGGTCCTTTGTTGGTTGATATAAGCTCCCATTGTGTAACAAAATGAAAATAAAAGTCTTATCAAGCTGCATTTTTCTTTAGTCACTTTTGTCTTACCTACAGTACTCAAAAGCTAGATGATCAGTTGTAAAAATTGATTTCTCTGTTACTTTAGAACAAGAGGCTATTTTATCTAATTTTTACATCAAAGTAAGGTGTTATAGTCTCTCAGGCCTGCTCCAGCAAAGACAATGAAAAGCTTCGGCTTAAATGATGGGTTTGTATTGACTTACAGTTTTGAGGTCAGAAAATGTTCAAATCAAGGCATCATCAAAGCAATGCTTTATTCCCAGAGACTGGCTGGCAGCAATCTTTGGCTTCTCTGCCACATGGAAAGGCACATGGCAGCATCTACTGGTCTCTCTTCTCTCTTCTGGATTTCATTGATTTAACTTCTTGCTCCTATGGCTTTCTCTCTCTCTCTCAGTATCATTTTGTTAATAAAGGACTACAGTAATAGGATTAAGAGCCATCCTAATAAGGCGGTTCACACCTTAATTGAAAGAGCCTCATCAAGAAGTCTTACTTAAAATGGATCCAAACCTATAGAATGGATTAGCCTTAAGAGCATTTTTTTTTCTGATGTGTATGTGATTGTAAACTATCACATAGGGTCCCTAACAAAAGCAATTACACTAACAAACCAAATATCTATAACGTATTTTTAAATAAACTTTGTATGACCATTAATAGATTTATTTCCAATTTTTCTGTGTGATCTATATCTATTCACCCACCCATCCATCCATCCATCTATCCATCTCTCTCTCTCTTTCTCATCTATCATCTCTTTATTTATTGTTTTGTGCTTTGCCCTGCCACCTTCTTTCTCATATAAAGGAAGTGAGTGTGGTCTAATAATTGAAAGTTAGGCATAAAAGAAATATAATTCCTACTCTAAAAATGATTAATTTGGTGATTTGGGGGATATTATATAGTTTCTCTGAAACTTCCTTTCTTATTTGATAAAACAGAATAATGAAATCAAACACAATATGGGTACATGCACTACCATTTAATTAAGAGGGATAAAGCCTATGAAAACAGCCTGTGGCTGGTTTTTAACCAATGCTAGTTTATTTCCTTCATTGAGACACAACTTCCTGCCTTTTTAGTATATTGTTGCCTTAGGAAAATTCAATGATGAAAACTGGTGGCTTGACAGCAGGAGAGTCAAGCCCTTTAAGCTAACCTCAGCTCCAGGCCCTTAGTTAGATGCAGATTTAATCTCTGAAGCAAGGATCTATTTTGACTGTCAGTCTAGGATGGACAGTTCTCATCCTGACTCAGTCCAGTTCTCAGAGTAGCTCACTTCTCTGGGCCTAATCCTTCTCATCTATTTTTGCTTGTGTGTGTGTGCCATATGGTGGGATCACAATTCATTATTTTTCCGTGTGAGTATACCATTATTGCAGCACCCCATTTGTTGAATTTTTGTGCGTGTTTGTTTGCTTTTTGGAAGGTGCATGGACCAAGACTCGAACTCATCTCCTGCATGGCAGGCGAGAATTCTACCACTGAACTACCCTTGCATCCCCTCTCATCTGTTTTGTTTTTGCTTTTGCAATGGTAGTCAACAGGAATAGCAAACTTCAGGGTAATAATTTATTTGTGAATCTAACTGTACAGAGAAACCTCTGTCACATGATAGACTTTTTCTCCCAAGAACCTGGACTTTGCTGGGCATCTACTTAGTTACCTTAGATTTTGCACAAAACTTTGTGTTTGCTTCCATACAAATAAAAGCAAGTGGGCAAGCTCTCCATTGACCCAACCAACAAGCTCTTATTCAGCCCTTACTGCATCTAGTACACTGTATTTACAGATTATTGCTAACATGAGGTGTGGGAGTGGGCAAAGCCTATTAAAATTGGGGCTTGGAATAAGATAGATGTTATTTGATTTGGGAAATTGAACAAGTTAATTAACATCTCTGAGTCCCTGTTTCCTCATTGGTAAAATAGTGAAATGATTTATATCTTACAGTAATTTTATGGGAGTGTGAGGAAATTATACATATAGCAGTCTTAGTCCAGTGCCTAGAGTACAGGAAGCCATTAAAAATGGTAGCCATTACACCATCATGAAATCTCACCCTCCGTATTAAAGGCTCCACTCTGAACAGCAGAAGGAGAGAGCACAGAAAGGAAATAAGACATCAATGAAATTTCCTGTGCCAGTTAACTCAGGTGTTGGATGGAAAGGCAAATTGGGGATGGAGTGGGTTGGGGTTGGTGGACAAAGGAAACATGACATTCATAGTACAAGACCTTATATCATGGTGTCCCAAATTCATTTCATAGACTTGTACATGGTGAGATCTGACACTGAATGCAAATGTCAATTCTGGACTGTGCTGGTGGATGTTGATGGTACTGATAATGCCTTATATGCAAAATCTTTTTATATTTCCAGAGCAATATTATTTCTCCTACACATATTTTCCCAAATCTATACTTGGATTTGCTAAATCAATTTGGATTTTTAATTTAGAAACAACAGAAAACCTATCTCAAATTGTCTTGGGCAGAGATGGATATTGGCATGGTCAAGTTCATATGTCAACCTGGCTGTGATGCCCGGTCATCTGGTCAGGCAAGTGGTAGAATGTCTGTTTCTATGAGGACATTTCATGAACTTAAATCATGATTACTCTGGCTGCATTCACAGATGACTGCATTTGTAATCAGCTAAGGGGAGTGTCTTCTATAATGAGTGATGCTTAATCTAATCACTGAAAGGCTTTTAAGGAGGATTCAGAAGAGGCAGTCAGTTTTCCCACTTCAGCCGGTGAGCCTCTTTTGTAGAGTTCATCCAGACCCTTCATTGGAGATGCCAGCCTCACAGCCTGCCCTATGGATTTTGGACTCTTCCATTCCCACAGCTGCCCAGCCAACCTCTACTGAGAGTTTGTTGAGGGACTTCATCGGAGATACCAGTTTGCAGCCTGCCCTACAGACCTTGGACTCTCCAGTTCCACAGTTACATGAAACATTTTTATTAATTTTATATCTATGAATATCTCCTGCTGATTCTGTTTCTCTAGAGAACCCTAGCTAATACAGGTATCAATGGCCCAAATAATTGAAAAGTCTGGAAGTGACTAATCCCATTTGGGGCTTGATATTTGGGTTCAATTAATATCATCAGCATCTATTCCTCTCCATCCCCTTGTTCTAACCTCTATGCTGACTTTACCATGGTCCAGGTAGAAGGAAGATGGTTAACAGCCATCTTAATCTTATATATCCCCATGCTCAAAGCCACTGGCAAAGAGGATGTTTCCTAACAGCCAATAAAACAGAAGTCCTGAATAGGTTCTAATTGAAACTGTCTGACTAATTACCATGGACACTGAGATATGAAGACAGACCTGTGTTATATTCTGCCAGCAACAGCAAATCCATTTAAAGAGCTTGTATTTAGAGTGGTACTTCCTCAGAGGAAAATAAAAGCCATTTTTATCAGTTAAAGAGTGACTATATGCTAGCAAAAGTAATATCACACTCACGTCCTTCATTCTCTGTGGAGACCCTTCCTTCTCTACCTATTGAATCTAAATCTTCCTTCCAGTCCTGCTCAAAGTATCACTTCCTTGAAAATGTATATTTTGACTCAAGTCCCCATTATCATGAATGAATTAGCTCTCTTCTTCATTTTAACCCAGATGGTGCTTTCTGTAGTCATGTAGCTTTTATTATAATGTGTCTTGCTTTAGAGTTATTTGTGCCCTTGCATCAACTTCCAAAATGTTCCTGAAGAGCAGGTGCTCTGTCTCATCATCATGAAATCCGTACAGCAACCAACACATGTCCAACACACTCTGGGAATGCATTGTACATACTTTCTAAAATTAGATTTCCATGTCACGCTCATGTTTCTAAAAGAATTAGATTCTGACTCTAAAATTTAATGTACAATTAAATATCTTCCCTCCTTCTTCTCACCCTTCCCCAAAGAAAAACATGATCTCCTACTCTATTTATTTGGTAAAAAAAATTGTCCTGCACTTTGCTTTGAAATATTGTGAGGCCTGATCTCAGAAACTGGCAGGGATATGCATCTAAAGATTGGAGTGCATATGGTAGGCAAGTGTGGAGTATGTCTCCAATTATAGAGCAGAAGCTATTCCATGTAATTGCCCTCCAAATCACCATCCTCAAATGTTGATTGTTTGTTTATGTGTGCTGAACAGATTCTTAAGTCAGAAAGCAGATGAAGAGCTGAGGCCAGACATGTGTTTAGATGAAAACTCTCTCTTTGTGACAGTTTGATCTCCTTAGAGATTCTATGTGATTCATAAACAGGCAAAATTGGAAATGTTACTCTGGCCTAAGTGTTTGTGGTAGCATAAATAGAAACAAAAAACCAAAAAACTATAAAACCATGTCTAGTCTAGTCTTCCCATGTGTCATATATTTTTATTAGGCTATGAATGAAGCTCCATAGTTGAATCAATCTCGATTCCTAATCAAGGTGGGTGGATGAGGCTGAACTACTATTTAAATTCCACATTTTTTAAAAATTAAAAAAATTTTTTTTAAACATAATAACATACAAACATGAACATTCTTACCATATGATCGTTCCATTCTTGGTATATAAACAATAACTCACAATATCATTACATAGTTGTATATTCATCACCATGATCACCACTCAGAACATTTGCATCAATCCAGAAAAATAAATAAAAAGAAAAAAGAAAAAAATTCATAATACCATACCCCCTCCCCCTCCCTCTCACTGATCACCAGCATTTCAATCTACTAAATTTATTTTAACATTTGTTCCCCCTATTATTTATTTATTTTTAACCCATATGTTTTACTTATCTGTTAAGGTAGATAAAAGCAGCAACAGACACAAGGTTTTCACAATCACACAGTCACTGTTCTAGTTTGCTAGCTGCCGAAATGCAACACACCAGAGACGGATTGGCTTTTAATAAAAGGGGATTTATTTTGTTGGTTCTTCAGAGGAAAGGCAGCTAACTTTCCACTGAGGTTCTTTCTTACGTGGAAGGCACAGGATGGTCTCTGCTGGTCTTCTCTCCAGGCCCCTGGGTTCCAACAACTTTCCCCGGGGTGATTTCTTTCTCCATCTCCAAGGGCCTGGGCTGAGCTGCAAGTGCTGAGATGAGGAATGCCAAGCTGCTAGCAGTGCTACGTTGCAATCTCTCATTTAAGCACAAGCCAATTAAGTTAAACGTCACTCATTGCAGCAGACATGCCTCCTAGCCGACTGCGGATGTAATTAGCAACAAATGAGATTCACCTACAATTGGCTCATGTCCACAGCAACAGAACTAGGTGCTTTCACCTGGCCAAGTTGACAACTGAATCTAACTACCACAGTCATATTGCAAAAGCTATATCATGCAGTCATCTTCAAGAAACATGGCTACTGGAACACAGCTCTACATTTTCAGGCAATTCCCTCCAGCCTCTCCATTACACTTTAACTAAAAGGGTAATATCTATATAATGCGTAAGAATAACCTCCAGGATAACCTCTCAACTCTATTTGCAATCTCTCAGCCATTGACACTTTATTGTGTCTTATTTTGCTCTTCCCCCTTTTGGTTGAGGTTTTTTCAATCCCTTGATGCTGAGTCCAAACTCATTCTAGGATTCCTGTTCCACATTGCTAGGAAGGCCCACACTCTTGGGAGTCATGTCCCTCATAGAGAGCGGAAGGGCAGTGAGTTTGCTAGTTGTGTTGGCTGAGAGAGAGAGAGGCTACATCTGAGCAACAAAAGAGATTCTCTTGGGGGTGACTCTTAGGCCTAATTTTAAGTAGGCTTAGCCCATCCTTTGCAGAGTTAAGTTTCAATTGAACAAATCCCAAGATTGAGGGCTCAGCCTATTGCTTTGGTTGTCTCCACTACTTGTGAGAATATCAGGTAAATTTCACGTTTTTAATCTTATTTTATTTTATTTTCTAGGAGTAAAATATAGCTCTAACTTTGGGATTTTCTGTTGCTACTTTGAGTTAAACTGATTAAGGTCTTTTAAATTGGCAAGCATTAGATGTGCTGATCTTTTAAATTTTTATGTTGCAGCAAAAGTGGTATCATTCATTAAATATTTATTTAGTATGTACTACATGCTAAGGATTGAATTGTGTGTAAAGAAGGAGATATATTTTCCTTCTTAATGAGCATAGTGCTTATTAGGGAAATTAAATTTATTTCTCGTAATATATTTGATAGAAAATGAATGCCTAGAGAGAGACTTCAAAAGAGGTAATGCTCATGTACAGCTGAAAGTTCAAGAAAAGGCTTCCTTGAGGGAGAAGATTGAGCTGGACTTTGAAGAACGGTAAGATTTGGAGCTGGGATAATAATGGCTGGATTTTTAAAAAAATATTTTTTAGCATAAAATATAACATATATATAAAGCAAAGAAGGTAAAAGCAATAATTTTCAAAGCATACTTTAATTAAAGAACAGATCCTAGAGTTTTTCATGTGTTACCATTCCAGCAATCACAGATTTTTCTTTCTAACTTCTCCAAAACACTGGAGGCTAGAAGGAATATCAATATAGTGATTCAGCAGTCATAGTCATTTGTTAAATCCTGTTTTTTCTGTTGTACCTCCTCCTCCGCTGATCCCTCTCCCAAACTATAGGGATCTTTAGGCAATGTTGAGACCATTTCGTATTGAAAAGGGGTGTACACACGAAAGAATAGGGGGATGAAATTAATTGATAATTTTGGAGAGGTTGGTCCCTCTGGGTTTCAGGATTTATCTGGCATAGGAACCCTCTGGGAATTATAGGTTCCAGGAAAGAAAACTTAGTGCATGAAATCTTTATAGAGTCTTAGTTTGACAGCTAAGTGTTTTATTTAAGAGTCAATAAGAGTGATGTTGGTTGGGGTTTACCAAACCATGGCAATCAGCACTATCTTACTGAAGCTTATATAAGAATAGCTTCCAGAATAGCTTCTTGACTCTATTTCATCTTTCTGGGCCACTCATGCCTTATTTTATCATACTTCTTTTCACCCTTTTGGTCCGGAAGGTGTTGTTGAATAATGAATAATGGCTGGCTTTTATAGAATATTTATCAGGAAATGACACACTTCTAAGGGCTTACTCGTTTCTTTACTTGTCGTATTCACTTCATGAGTTTGGTATTATTATTATCCCATGGAGTAGATAAAGAAATGGAGACACAAAGAGACTATGTAACTCGATGAAGGGCACACAACTAGTAAATATCAGAACCAGAATATGAATGCAAGCAGTCTGGGCTTCAGAGTTTTTGTGTGGACATGTTTTCATTTTTCTTGGATATATACCTAGATATGGAATTGCTGGGTCATATGGAAACTCTATGTTTAATCATTTGAGGAACTGCCAGACTGTTTTTCAAAGTGGCTGCACCATTTCACATTACTGCTAGCAGTTTGTGAGTGTTTAATTCTTTCCACATCCTCACCAATGCTTGTTATTGCCTATCTTTTTTTGCTATAGCCATCCTAGTAGAAATAAAATATAATCTCAAAAAAAAAAAAAAAAGATGGACCATGGTGGCTCAGCAGGCAGAGTTCTCACCTGCCATGCCAGAGACCCAGATTTGATTCCTGGTGCCTGTACAAGCAAAAAGAAAAATGTATATATATATAGAATCTCATTGTAATTTTGATTTGCATTTTCTCAATGACTGATATTCTTAGAATGTTTACATGTGTTTATTGCCATTTGTATATCTTCTGTGGAGATCAGTCTATTCAAATCCGTTGCTGTTTTTTTTTTTATTTGTTATATACCTTATATATTCTGGATACAGATCCTTTCAATTAAGTTATTTGTAATATTTTTCTCACATTCTTTGGGTTTTTTAAATACTTTCTTGATTGTGCCATTTAAAGTACAAAAATTTTTAATGTTAATGATACCCAGTTTATCTATATTTCTTTTCTTACTAGTGCTTTTGGTGTTAAGTCTAAGAAAACATTGCCTGATCCAAAGTCATGAAGATTTATACCTGTGTTTTTTTCTAAAAGTTTTGTGATTTTTCAGCTCTCCCATTTAAATATTTGGTCAATTTTGAGTTAATTTTTGTATATGGAGTGAGGTAGAAGTCCAAATTCATTGTTTTGCACATGGCTATCCAGTTATCCCAGATTTTTATATAGCCTGTGAGCTAAGAATTACTTTTGCATTTTTAATGATTTTTAAAAAAAGCACCAAAAATAAAATATGATAGAAACCATAGTCGCCCATACAACTTCATGGTTGTAAATCAATGTATGTTGATAAATTGACCAATTACATGCAATTACTATCATTTTATTCATGTTGCAGGTTTGAAATTATGGCTCTGAGAAGTTACATAGCTTCATTATGGTCTCATACACACACACACATACGCACACACAATGATGGGTATGAATATTAAGAAATTTGTTATAGGAATTGACTCATGTGACTGCAGGAATTGGCAAGTCTGAATTCTGTAGGAAAGCTACAAGTTGGGAATTCCGATGAAGGTTTCATTGAATTCCTCAGGAGAAGCTGGCTGATGCAGAGATAGAGATTTTTCTTTCTGGCTGCAGAAATAATCAATTCTCCCTTTAAGGCCTTCAACTAATTGGATGAGACCTCTCTCATTGTTGAAGGCCAGCTCCTTTGTTGACTGTAGATGTAATCAGTCATAGGTGCAATCAACTAAGGTTTTTAATCCATCAGTACTCTCATAGTAACAGTCAGGCCAGTGCTTGCTTGACCAAATAATTGGATATGCTAACCAGCCAAGGTGATACATGAACTTAACTATCACATTTGTGAATTTCTTACAGAGGAGTGGATTTGCATGAATGTGAAAAATCAGTCTTAGGGGTCCTCCATGATTTTGTGACTTTTCTCTTCAGGAAGCCCACCAAGGTTCCACTGTCAGAATCCAAGAAAGAAAACTTCATGATTAAGGGAAGTGGAGGGGAGAAGTAAATATTGAGAACCTTCTACAGAACAAAATCCTGTTCCCCAGAACTTTGACAGAACCCTATCTCACTGGGGGAAGGAAAGGGAATTTCTTCATATTCATCTTCCTTCTGAGCTTCTTATCAATGGGGGAAAACATAATTAATATGTCTGTGTATTCAAGGAAATAGATTGGAAGCACAGGCAGTAAGAGAAGGAGATGGGGGCAAGGAGAAAAAGCTGTACTACTTTAGAAACACTTGAGGAGGTAAAAGCATGAAATACAGGTGCAATAAAAGACCGAAATGTAATTGGAAGAGTGTAGAATGCTCCGTCTACTCCACAATCTTAATAGTACACGAGTCTACCTCCAGAATAAAGGCACATAGTGTTGAAAAAGTTGCAAGACACAGACTCTCTGAGGTGGAATATTTATGGAAGCCCAAAGTCAAGAGGAAGATAACAATAAAGACACTGGAGGAATCTGAAGTCTTTGGCATCTATAGCTACAGCAGACTTTAAACACAGTCCAGCTTCTAGTCAAATTAATGTAAGTACTCATGCTAAATATCTATTTATTTCAGTCCTATTGATCGAGACCATATAGGTGGCTTTAAAGAAAAAAAAAAACAAGACATGGCAAAAGGCAAGGAACATCATGTCTGAAAGATACAAAACAGTTATCATAAATAGACTCAGATATGCCAGATATTAGAATTACCAGACAGGGAATGAAAAGTAGCTATGATTAATATGTTGGGGCTCTAATAGAAAAAATAAACAAGTTGCAAGAACAGATGAATAGTAAAAGGGAGATATTGAAACTGTGAAAAAATGATCAAAAGGAAATGCTAGAAATCAAAAGCATTGTAACAGGAATGAAGGATTCCTCTCATGGGCTCATCAGAAGGCTCTACACTGGCAAGGAATGAATCAGCTTGAAGGTAGATTAATAGATACTTCTCAAACAATAATGCTAAGAGAAAAAAGAATGAAGAAAAAAAACAGCATCCAAGACTGGTGGGACAATGAATGACAAAAGTGTAATATATGTGTAATTGGAATACCAGAAGGAGAAGAAAGAATAGAGCAGAAGAAATATCTGAAGTAATAATGGATTATACCTTTCCAAAATTAATGACCGGCATGAGAATACAGATCCAGGAAGCTCAGAGAATCCCAAGGTGGATAAATCTATCTTTGTCTCTGTCTCTATCTCTATCTCATCTATCCATCATCTCTCTATGTAAAAGATGAAAAAAAAAAAAAAAAACCCACACATGTAGGCATATCATCCTCAAGCAGCAGGAAAACAAAGAGAAAGAGAACATCTTAAAAGAAGCCAGGGGTAGGGAGACCCTTATCTTTAGAGGAAAAAGGATTGGAAACCATAAAAGAAAGAAGAGAAAAGAATAAAATATTTAAAAAGTTGAAAGAAAAGAAACACCAATCTAGAATTCCATACCCAGCAAAATTATCCTTTAAAAGTAAAGGAGAAAAAAAAAAGCAAAAAAAAATGTAAAGGAGAAATACTTTTTCAAACAAACAAAAATAGAGGCGATTCATCCCCAGCAGAACACGTGAAGGAACATTAAGAGATCAGTCAGAAGGAAAATGATATGTCACAAACTTGGATCTATATAAAAAAACCAAAGAATGTCAGAGAAGTAATAAACACAGGTGCAGGATTTCTTAAAATTTTTCTTATTGTTGATCTAAAAGATAACTCTGTTTTAAGTGATAATAGTAACAAATCCTGGAAAACTATTTTTTAGTTAGTAGCAAAACGATTCTAAAATACTATGGAAAAAAACAAAGGACCTAGAATACCCAATACAATACTGAAGAAGAAGAATCATCTTGAAGGATTCACACTACCATATTTCAAGACTTACCATAAAGTTACAGTAATCAGGAAAGCATGTTGATAAAAGATGTACACAGAAATAAATGGCGTAGAGCATCCAGAAATAGAACAATATAAATATAATCGACTGTATTTTAACAAGGCTCAAAGGAAACTTAATGGAGAAAAGATAGTCTTTTCACATATGGTATTGGAAAAATTGCATGTACATATGCAAAGAAAAAACATATTTAGACATAACCTTGTATATTATACAAAAATTAGCTAAAAATAGATCATAGAACTAAATATAAATGCAAGACTAAAAAAATTGAGAATGAAATAGAGGAGCAAATCCACTAGGCCCTGCATTTTGTGAGGAGATTTTAAATACAAACCAAGAGGTCAGTCTATGAAAGAATAAATAATAAGTTTGTGAAAATTAAACCTTCTTCTTTAGAAAAAAATCCTTGGTAAAATAACTAAGAGATAACAAAATTGTAGAAAATGTTTGCAAATTGAGCATCTGATTACTTATTTATTTGCAAATTACATAAGGAAAATCTAAAACTCAAGAAGAAAATGAACAACTAAATTTAAAAATGGGCAAAAGATCTGAAGAGACAGGTCACCCAAGAAAATATACAGATGACAAATACAAATAAGCACATAAAAAGATGTTCAACATCATTTGTGATTAGGGAAATGCAAATTAAAACACTGAGATATAACCACACACCCATTAGAATGGCTAAAATCCCTCCAAATGAAAATCTCAATTGCTGATGAGGATGTGGAGCAACAGGAACTCTCATTCATGTTGATGTAAATGCAGAATAGTACAGCCACTTTGTAAGAAAATTTGACAGTTTCTTACAAAGCTAAATATTGTGTTATTATGATTCATCAATCATGCATCTGGGTATTTGTCTAACTGATTTGAAGACATATTTCCACATAAATGTTTCTAGCAGCTTTATTATTAATTTCCCAAAATTGGTAGAGACCAAGATGCCCTTAAATAGGTGAATGTATAAGCAAACTATATCATAGCAGTGCAATGGTATGTTAATCAACAATAGAAAAGCATGAGCTATGAAGCCAGGCAAACACACGGGTGAATCTTAATGCATAGTTTTAAGTGAGAGAAGCCATTCTGAAAAGGCTACATACTATAGAATTCCATTTATATGACATTCTGAAAAAGAAAAACTGTAGAGGGAGTGCACAGATCAGTAGTTTTCAAGGTTTGGGAGGACTGAGTTGAGGGTTTGAATAGATAAAGCACAGGGGATTTTTTAGGGTAATTAATTATTATTAATACCCTAAGCAATTAATTATTGTGCACCATACTATAATGGTGACTATATTACCAAAATTCATAGAGCTTTACAGCACAAAGATCGAACCTTAATGTATGCAAATTTTAAAATCCTTTAAGAGTTTGGTGCTGGAATCTGAGAATGGACTGAAGAATGTGACAAAAGAATCTAAATGTATTACAATTAGATTGTACTGAAGGGCATAGGGGAAAAGAGTTTGACTTAAATGACTTTGGAAGTCAGTGGGGTTTTAAGATTAAAGGAAAATCTTAAATTTTCCTTAAACTGTTATATATGCATAGTTAAAACTTTTCCCAAAGTGTATTGATTAACAATTTTGAAACCATTAGACATGGATACCAGAACTGAACAATTTAAGTAAATGTATGGTGGATTGGGGAGCTAAGTTTCTCACTGTTAGCGTGGGAAAGAAGAGCTAAGCCTGAATAGTAGGCTAGAATGATGCATGTGGTGATGAATTAGATTTGGTGATATCAGTATGAACTCATGCATAATTTATTTATAGATATGTGTGTGTATGGATATTATGCATACATATATTTACTTGCTCTATTAGCCAAGTGGGCCTATAAGTAAAGACACCCTCATAGAAATATACCCAGCACCCAGATTTTGGTTTCTAATACCATTCTTCAGTTGAAGAAAGCAAGGATCCTTGGATAAATAGCTGATTCTCAGACTGGAGCTGGGAGTAGATAAGATGACCCTGTAATGCCAGACTGTAAGAAAGTGCTAAAAAGGAAAAAAAGACAATGGTGAAAGTATGTCAAAGGAACACAGAAGCCAACCGAAAGAGCTTCCATTAGTCAAAGTTGGAAGAATTAGAGCAAGAAAAAGTAATAATTGGATTGTAAGCCAAATATCCATTATTCTATACTGATATAACAAATGATGGAATAGATAATAAATGGATGAGAATAGACAAACTCCTGTTCAGAAGAATTTCATGTAATTTATGTAGATATTCTGCCTTTAAGACTCTCCACTCCTTAAGTGTGGTCTGCATATAGTGACTTCCTTCTGAGGGTTACAGTATGAAATTTAGGGCAAAAAGAGTAATTTTACATGGAGGATTCTGGCAAATGCTACCTCAAAACCAAGTGATAATTCATTTTAATAATATGTATCCACCGTACCATGTGATGGAAATGAAACTTAACCTTGTGGTCTCCCCCCCACCGCCCTGCTTCAAAAGAAAAAAAAAAAGAATGCCCATAACCCCAGTGTAATCATGAGAAAAGCATCAGATAAATTCTAATTCAGGAACATTTTACTAAACTTATATGTTCAGTTTGTGATAATTCATCAAACTGCACTCTTTGATAGTTGCCCTTTTCGGATATGTAAAAAAATTAAAATATATACAGAGGACAAATCATGACAAAAATAAAAAGAAAATCCAAAGCAATCTAAAGGCAGTACAACAAAACAAAACATAAAATCCAGAGGGAAGGGCTGGCCACGATGGCTCAGCAGACAGAGTTCTCACCTGCTGTGCGGGAGACCTGGGTTTGATTCCCCGTGCCTGCGCATGCAAAAAACAAACAAACAAACAAAAAACCAGAGGGCGAAAAGCAAGAATAAAGAAATAACTTAAACAGGAAAATCAAGGAAGAATCACTGTATCAGAATATCCATGCTTAGGGAATGTACTATAATGGACAATGGAACTAAGCAGTGAGATTTCTGAGCCCCAAGGCCAAATGTGAGGTTGTCTCTATGTAATTAAGGAAGTCAAGACAAATTTTAATGTTTTATGTTTGGAACCAGTTTTGAATTCATAGAAATATGATGTTTAAATTTTTATGTAAGGGACATGGGGCAGCTAATTTGAAGATTGTTATATCACAAAATTAAAAACAATATTGATGTCTTACATTTTGTTCTTTCTAAGAATGTTGTGGACATAGACCACATTTCTTTAGATACACACATTCAGGAGGACCCATAACTAGGAAAATAGAACACTGAAAAAGTAAGTAAGCTGACAGCTGCAGTAGCAGAAGGGCAGATAGAGCTCTGAAGTAAACAAATGCCCCTTCCCTCATGGACTCTATCGTATATCAAGGAAGATGTTGAACAATTAAGCAAACCTGCAAGAGGGAGCTACTGAGTATCTGTGGATTTGCATATTGGTGGGTGAAATTTTCTGTGATATGTCAAAGAGGACCTAAAAATGAATAGGAACATGGTAAGAGTTTTATTTACTAAAGTTGACAAAATGCAATGTATCAGAAATGGGCTGGCTTTTATAGTGGGGATTATTAATTTATAATCTTACATTTCTGAGGCCATGAAAACGTCCAGATCAAGGCATCAATAGGTAATCCAGCAAGCCTTCTGTCAGATGGCAAGGCACATGACATTTGCTGGTCTCTTCCTTTTCTTCTGGATTTCACTGCTTCCAGCTTCTGGCTTCAGTGGTTTCCTCTCTGAGCTCTCTTTCTATTTCCTGCTCTTATAAAGGACAAGTAAAAAGGATTAAGACCTACCTACCTGGGTCATGCTTCAAATGAAGTAGCATAATCAAAAGGTCATACCCATAATAGGTCTACACCCACAGGAATGGATTAGAAAATGATTTTTTCTGGGGTCCACAACACTTCCAAGCCATCACACTAGACAAGGAGGGATTGTGGGGATGGGAGCTCAAGGAATGGTAAAAGGTATATTTAAGGATCTTGTGGTGGGAGAGAACATAATACATCGGATGAAGTTAAGGAAATCTAAAGCATTTGGAGTAGAAGGACTGAGTGGGGAAACAAGCCTGGAAAATTGGCAAGGACAGTTTTGCTGACAAAATAAGATAATACACAGAGAGGGCTTAGTAGGAGATATAGCTAATTATGAATTCTCAATTTTGTTGGCTATTATTTAGGGTTCATTATAATTTCTAACTTGAGCGTAAAACATCCTTTTATTTGCAGTGGTGTGGTAAATTAGGATATTTCTGGTCTACTAAAACTGAATTGCTTCAAAGAAAATGCAGCAATGTGAGATGATGCTAAGATAAAAGATTGGCCATGGGAGAGAGACCTCATGGTGGGCCATTTTGCCATGTGACTTCTGGTACAATTTTGGCCCCATGATTTATTAATTCCTTCACACCATGAAGACACTAGCATCAGTTGTGACTTTCTAATCTGCTCTGTTAGAGAAGAAACAAATTGAGAAAGATGCACCAGTTGGCCTTTTCTTTAAATGACAAAACGATTTTTTCTGAACATTGTTATACAACTTCCCTGGTACTTTGAGAACAAAGCTCATCTTATGCTGATTTAATTGAACTGAGTAAAAAAAAAAAAAAAAAGCAATATAAAAATATGTGATAGAAGATCAGAACTGCTTCCAAATAGTGCTTTAGTTCACAGTTTTTCTTTTGGTCATTTCTTTCTCTTTAAAGCCCATATTTATTCATTACAGTCAGGCCTCTGGCATGGTGATTGCCAAGTTCTCTGCAGGAAGGAACATTATTTTGAGTGGAAGAAAAACCAGAAAGTATTAGATGCTTTTGTCATGTATACAGATAATATATTTTCTAAATGAGGTATTGGGATGTCACATCAAATGGCAGCAAAAAAGGAACTTTCATATCTGTAATTGAAGAGTAAGGAACTGGAGGGCTTAGGGAAGGGGAGTTAAAGGACCACCCTTTCAGTAAAACCTCACGCAGCTCATGATGATGAAACATATCTCAGAGCTCTGTCATAATTTTGCTGCTTTGGGGAGAACGTAGTCAACACTGACTGTCCCATCATAGCAGTTTTGACTTGCCCTATGCATGCAAATTCCTGGCTAAATTGTTCAGAAAATCCATCACTATTCAGATCTGGTAGGAGCACTCCTGAGGAAACAGAGAGCAGAGAGCAGAATCACTGACTTCACCTGTCAAGTTGATATAATTGAGAGTCAGAAACTGCCTTTAAGTCAAATTCGACCAGAGAGGAGACTTGGAGGTGGATGTGGAGGTTATTTAAAAGCAATTTGCAAACTTGGATCCAATTCAGCTTTCCATTTATTGAGCTACCCACCTCATGGGTTCTTCCTGTCCTTACCCAAACTGCTTTCTAAATGCATTTCAGGTTTCATGGTAACGTTGCTCAAATGATAATTTTCTGAGGAAGTGAACTCTTGTTATTGCACAATTGCAGTGGTCCTTCTCTTCCTATCACTGTGCATAAATTGGATGAGTGGGCCCACACTGAAATGTGTACTGGGTGCTCTGTAAATTCAATTGTGCTGCCGTGCCTGGAGTCCCACAAGCAAGCACAGGCAGCCTCCTGTCGCTCGTTTGAATCCTACCTTTTCTTCAAGTGGCACCTCCTCCATGCTGATGCCCTTTCCCACCTCAACTCACAGGGATTGTTCCTGTCATATTTGTTATAGAGTAAAAAAACTGCATGTCACAAGTATCTTAGATTGCCTTGAATTTTGATTTTATGGATATTACAGAATTTTTAAGAGTGTTTTCTCTGTCTTGAGTTCTGTGCATTGTTTTTCTTTTGCATATATTTTTATGTATATTCTAATGTGTACTTTTTAGATACAGTTTTCTATTTGACTTTTTCTATGAGTTTTATAGTATCGCAATTAAATTATACCTTTCATTAAGATATAGGATCATGGGTCAAAAACAATTTATCTGTATCAAGTGTTAAAGTTCCAAAACAGAAATCTCATTTCATTTGTATGCCTGAAAAATCTGATGAGATAGAACTTATTAATGCCTGCATTTTAAAGATGAAAACCTGAGACTCAAAGAGGCAATTTCTCTGTGATAATAAAGCCAATAAGAATTCAGTGCTTCTGGGTCTAAATGGTTTAACTCCACTCCAGTCAGTATCTTTTATATTTTTAAATCTCAACTTTGGATCAAGCCCAAGGGCTGTCTTATACAGATACTCAAAAATGTTTCTGACTGTATAAGTAAACATAAAAGTACATTAGGCTTTGTAGATATGTGCCAGTGGGTAGAAATTACCAAAGGTGGTAGTGGTAGGGGGAGACAGGGGGCTCTGCTTTCTTGCCTTCAAAATGTTTTGTAGGCTAATGAAATAAGGTAAATAGAAAGAATATAAGATGACTTGTTAAGAAAAATTATGAGTTATTAACAAAGTACTGTAGGGGAACAGACCAGAGAAGTGACCCTTTCTTTAAGAGAATTCAGGAAGCTTTCATTGAAAAGGGTAAATATCTCCGGGTCCTAAAACATGAGTAGGAGTTTTCCAAGTGAATAAACAGGTATGGATGTTACATGGAGAGAGACAATATGTGCAAAAGACATGAATTCATAATGAAGTAGGAGGAGAGTGAGAATGTTATTGTGCCTGGAATTTAGTGACAGTATGGCAAGGAACGGCACTAGCAGGATAAGTCATAGAGGTGTCTGTGGCCAATTTATGAAATAATCTGGCTCAAGTCAGAAAATTGACCCCCTACAATCCTATTTATCAGAGAAGCCATGGAGCCCCTTTTTAAAAGGAGTTACAAAATAAGCTGTAAGAGCCACTGCTTATTATGTTCCTCTTATATGTCCAAGTCCTACAGTAAATGCTTCAGTGATGTAATAAAGTTAAGGTACTAGAATAATTCCACAAATTAGATAAAATTATTCTTACTTTATTGATGATGGCTGTGAGACCAAGAGTGATAAATAACTTGCCCACAGCCATAAATCTGGCAGAAAGTGCAGCCAGGATTTATCCTGGATCTAAAAACAAAACTTCCTATGGGTTTGTTGGAAATAAAAGGAAAACATACACCACACAGATTACAGGATAAAAGACCAGTTTGAGAGATTACAGACCAGTACATTAGACCAGTAAAGATATCATGAGTGACTGAAGTGAGGTAGAAATAGTGGCTCTGGTGAGAAAGATGGAATTTGAGAGATGTTTCTAAGGTTGGCTGGTGGCAATAACTTTTTAACTCATCTCCTCATTTCACCTCTTGCCTTTTTCCAGTCTGGTCACCAAAAAGTTAATAGATATTCTTAAAAAAAATCCACATCAGATCACATCATTTTCTTCCTGTCTCTCTTATGTAAAATTAGGTAAATCTTTCGTAATATGTGAACTGAATATCGGTGAATTTTCTAGCCTCCTTTCTTCCATTCCAGGAATATCATTTTCCCCAAATTCTTCCAAGTGTGATGAGTTCTTTCCTACCTCAGGACCTTTGCATGTGTTCATCTTTGTCTGGAATTGATGCCCACCTCCCCCTGATTTTAACTAGTTACCTTATCCTTCACACACAGTTTATATATCATTCCCTCAGGGAATCCTTTTATTATCAAGAATCACTTTGTAATAGAATGTAGTCAAGGAGGATCTATCAAAGAGATCTGTTGGGAATTGTGCAGACTATACAGAAAAGAATAACAAAGGTATTAGGATATATTGAAACATGAGGAAATAGTGTCTGAAGAAGATCAATTTTGGAAAAGGGTGAGAAAGAGTGAGTTTTATAAAGTGGGGAGGGCTTGGTGGTGAAGTGAGGGGAGTGAAAGGAAGAGCATTTAGGTAAGACAGAGTGTGAAAAGGACCCCAGAGTGAAATGAAATACATTCAAGAAACAGAATATCAATGTGGCTGGATTATCGGGGGAGGAATGGACCTGGAGGCTTGATGCCTATGCTGGACAGGCCACTTAGTGCCATGAAGTGTAGAAGTTCAAGCCACACCTCATCAATGCTTTCTCTTGAGGTATCCCCGAGTTCAGCCATAGGCCATGGTCCCCGCAAATTTCACCTCCAACTAGTTATCATTCCCCTGTCCTGATGGAAAATTCAAAGACATCTCTTTTAGTGTCAGAATATGAAACAGGTTTAGATCAGAAAGTGTCTGAGGGAAAGGTCAGGAACGTGCTGGTAAATCTTCCAGCGCCTCCCACGTGAAAGACCATTTCAAATCCTGTCCTGTCAAATGCTCGTGTTCACTGCAATACTGTTCTTGGCTGAAGGAAAAGCCTGCAGGGTTTGTGAATTTGGCAATTTCAGTCTAGAATTTTCCACGCTCCTTATAAAAATGTCACTGAGTTAATTCAAACATACTTTGATTGGCACCTGAATTGGTGACTCTGCAAAGGACTATACACGAGCTGATTCTCTAGAGCTCACCAGGTCCCCTGCAGGGAAGACCAAAGAAAATCCTCAGATCTGGACCTCGAGAAATTTCCTCTCAGAGCTCTTTGCAAACATTTTCTTACAGCAAACTCGAAACAACTATAATTGCCCCGGTCTACCAGGAAACCTTCTTTTCTTCCAACTTTTAAAATATCAATTTTAAATACACTTTGCATAATTTGCATCGGAACCATTTTTGCATTGTGGTGACAAAGGCATCCCCAACCTGTACCTCTGAAACAATCTGCCTTTTTTTTTTTAAATTAAAGAAGTGCCTTCAGAAAATAGCAAGGAACAGGATTACTCTTCTTCACAAGTGCGTGCTTCTAGTTTAGAGGTAAATAAATGGCTGATCTGTTAACTTAGTAGCACTTTGTGAAGGTGCCATTTATCAGGCCCCCCCAATCACTTCACTGGAATCACCCCTAAAAGGTCCAGCTTTCACCAGAATTACAGATGGAGTTACTGCAAGGCTGAATGAAGTTTGCTTTGTGGAGGAAAGGATGAGGACATGCTGGGCTGTGCCAGTGAAACAAGGAGAGGAGCCAAGGGGCCAGAGGATGGGGTCAGAGGTCAATGTCTGAGATCAGGGCCAGGGGTCAGTTCACAGTCATCGCAGAAGACCCGGCTGTGGTTGGAGCACCTGTATGGTTAAGTCAGCTGGTTCTCAGAGATACGCAGTGCTCTCTGAGCCTCACCCACCCAGTATTCCCGTCATTCCTTTCCCAGGCAAAGTCACAGAGTAAATTCCAGTCAGCACAGAATAATTTACTTTGGAGTTTTCAAATTACCTCTCCCCCCTTTTTTTAAAATAAAACTACTATTTATTGAATGTCTACTATGTGTCAGTCTTCCTGCTAAGCATGTTACATGAAACCTTTTATTTAATATTTTAAACAACTCTAAAATGTGTGTTATTGCTTCCATTTTGCAGGTGTGGAAATTAAGATTTAAAGATAGTGTGGGCTAAAGCCAGTACTGGAAATCCATTTGGTCTGCGCACAGAGCCTAAGCTTTCAACAGTGTCCTGGAGAGATTGCTGGTGAAAATAGAAGGAGGAGTGATTTCCAGTTGGGAGGACAGTGTGTGAACTCCATTTCTCTCCCTTACTCACGTGCCCAAGGGCAAGCTCTCTGAGGTGTGGTCTCTCCTTATCCATTAAACAAAAATGATGATAAAACCTTCGTAAAAATGGACTAAACTAAAGTCAATGAACATGGCTGGCATGTTGTCTGGCATAAGGGAGGTGACCTTTCCTTGACTTTAACATTAGATTTAGCTTAAAGGCATACAAGAAGTCACTGTTTTAGCTATTTGAAGGAATTTCATTTCACTAGAAAGCAAGTGATTGGCTATTTATACCAGTGAAGTAATCAAATAATACCATTTTTGAATACAATGGAAAAATACTGTAACCCATTGGGGAGGTATCAGAGCTATACATCTATAATAATCATACCTACCAAAAAGGAATTTACAGAAGGCTTGAAATGATAAATGATGGCGTATATCTTAAACTGCATGGTATATGTACAGATGTTCATCTCCTGTGTTGATTCCCCAGCATTTCTTAACTATTCCATAATTATAAATGAAAAATTACTGTTATCAGAGAGCCCTCTCAATGCCGCTAGTTTTCAGTTGAACACTGTTTTATTTAGTGCTTCTTGGCTCGGTCTCTTCCAGGGAACCTACCCAGAGGCAGATGCCCTCTCTGCCTTGAGCTAGGATTGGTCTCAGACTACTGTGCTAAAAAGTCAGTATTATGTGGTTTCTCACTCAGTCACTCTCTAATTGTGTTATGTGAGATTCTTATGTCTCCAGCTAGAATGCATGCCACAAAAGAGGTGCCATATCTCAACCTTTGTTTGGTTACTTATGGCATAAAGCACACTTAAGAACACTGACATGGAAAGGAAAGAGGGAATGTAATTATCTTTCTCTATTGGATCTTCAATGCCTAGAGCAGCATATGGCACACAGGAAGTGTTCAGTGCATATTTGCGCATAGCTGGCTTAATTGATTCTGTGCTAGGATTTCATAATCCCTCATATTAAATTAAGGGTGAGTTGCTCTTGTCAATATTGTCAATCCTCAATTTTCCATTTTTGACACTGATGTTGATTAAGCTTACAACCAGCAGATGTACAGCATGGCTGGGAGCTAAAAATGACATCATGTTCAGTGACAATAATAGCAATAAAATTGATTACATTTATTGAGTATTTACCGTATGCCAGGTACTACAGTCAGTGCTTTAAGTACTATTTCATATAGTCCTTACAAGCAGATATTTATTATTCTCATTTATGATGAGAGAAATGAGTCACAGAGAAGTTAAATGACTTGCTCAAGGCCCTAAGAAAATTGCCAAATTAGGCTTTGAGCTTGGCAGTCTCCTGCCCTGGACTTGCTTTAAACACTGTGCACTTTTCTGCTTACAGGTCACTAGATCTTAACTCAGGGGTGGAAAGCATCTTTCCTTTCTCTGTCACTTTCTCCTGTTATCATAAAATATTTGTGAATTCCGCATCTTCCTTGTGCAGTCTGGTGAGGTAGTGTGGGATAGTGATTATAGCAGGGGCGCCGCAGTCAGATCCCATAATGTAAAGTCCTTGTCATGCTGTTTAAATGATGCTTTATGTAACTGTCTGGTTCAGTATCTAGTCTTATAAAGTGATAATGAGGATCCCTAACAGTAGAGCTGTGTACTGCTTAACAGAACACATTCAAAATGCTTAGCACAAAATCTACTATATAAGTGTAAGCTACTATTATTTTATGATAATGAAAATTACTATAGTTTTGTTTTCTTTATGTTTCTATAATAGGTGAGTATGGAGCACTAGTGAGATTTACATATAGATGCTGGGTAATGTAGAAGATCTTTTTGGTCCATTAGATTTCCCCCACCTTTGTGTATTCCTTCCAAAATGTCTCTTATCCATTCAAGATAATAAATTTTTAATGACCCTATTTTTCAAACAAAAAGAATAAGATCATAAGATCTGACAAAAGATTTCTTAAAATAGATTTAGTTGTGCTTTTATTGGACCAGGGTAATTGAGAACAATAAAATTATTTCAGTTGTTACTGTCTTGGAAATCTAAGATGTACAGCTACCATGTCTATAATGCGTAGTGTCTATAAGGGTGGAACTTCTGTCTCTATTTGAAGCTATCAAACTTACTTTACATAAAATGTTTTGTTCTTTCCCCTAAGCCCAGAAACTCTTCTTCCCCAACCACTTCTTCATTTTTAGTGAATGTTTCATTAACCAAAAACACTACTGCTTTGATGTCTTTCTGGATTGATTATTCCAAATCATTTCATTTTATTAGCCCTAGCAGAATTTCTACTCCATGTACTTATCGCCCCATTCTCTCCTCCCCTCTTTGAGTTACACTGTATGGTGGTGTTTTTTATTTTTGTTTTTGTTTTTAATCTTCTATCCTATTCCCTTCCCTACTCATCCTTTTGTGAATACTAAAGTTCTAAAGCCACGAGATTGAACAGAATATGAGAAACACCTGAGTTGAAGCAGGAGGGGAACCTCAGAGTCCCAGGAAAGGGTATCAGAGTCTAAGTAGGAAGAGGAGGGAGTGCATGGGGTCAGCCTGGAATGAGTTGTTAGGCTCAAGTGGGTGAGCAGGGCATACCTGCATGCCTTGAGCGGTGGGAAGTCCAGAATGGAATGTCACATAGTCAAAAGGAGTGCAGGGTGAAGATTTCCCTGTAAGTGCATGATCCATCATAATGTGTTAGATCCCAAATTGTGTAAAGTAAGAATGGAAGAGGCAAGAGTTTGGTTACATACAGGAAGATCCATAGAAAAAAAAAATAAACTAAGGATAATGGGAGCCTGCTTTCTCACTGGCAGAGAAGGGAGATACAAGTATAAAAAGGGGAGGGGAGGACCAAAGCAAACGTGATGGTAGATTGGAATTGGAAGTATTAGTATGACTTCATGGTGGAGCATGTGTGTATATGTGTGTGTGTGTGTATGTGCGTTATTGTGTGGTATTTTTGATTCATTATTCATTATACTTTGCCGGTGTCCATTGAGAGAGCCTGGGAGCTCAATAAATGAGCACATATTGTGTCCATATCTCTGCTTATGTATATATATATATATATACACATATACACAATGGGACCAGAAATATGCTTATATGCCAAAAAAGTAAAGAAGTGCCCCAAAAACGATGGGGTCACATCAGAAGGATACACCAGCTAGTTAAGATGGCTTTCTCTGCTAAATTGAACATAATTTGAGCGTCCAAATAAATAATGCTAGTAACAGATTATAATCCACTGAATAAAATAGGAATCCTTAAATCTATACATTCATACATAAGTAAATGAATACATTGATGAGAAAAGGAATCTTTACATAGTTCCAAAGTAACTCTTTACAAAAAATGTGCTTATTTAAGAAAGGGAAAACAGTAACATTGTGGCAAAGCCTGGCAGACACCATCACTTAATTAACATCATCACTAATGATGAAGTGGACATTATCAGTAGTGGGTTAATGGCAATCATGTGCCACATGATAAAATGGAAGGAGAAGGACCCAGCAGCAAAGATGAATCTAATCTAATCATGAGAAAATAGCTGACAGACTCATGAGGGACATTCTACAAAATAACTGGCCTGCAATTTACAGTTATCAAGTCATCAAAGCCACGATAAGATTGAAGAATTGTTCCAGACTGAAGCAGAGTAAAGAGTCATGAAAACTAAATTCCAGGCATGATTCTGAATGGAATCTTCTTGCTCTAAAGTCATTATTGAGGCAATTGCTATATGGGTAGAATATTATAGTAACTATTAATGTTGAATTCTGGTGATCATTGTACTGTCATTATGTGGGAGAATGTCTTTGTTTTTGGTAATGACATGAAAGTATCCATAATGGGAAGGAATCAGGTGTGAAAGTTACTCTCCAGCTGGTCAGGAAAATAAGTTTTCTGCACTAACCTGGCAACTTTTCTGTAGGTTTATATTAAATGACTTGCTGAAAGTCACCTACACAGCCAGTTAAAAAAAAAAATATATATATATATATATATATATTTAAAGGCAATGCTGGTATTGGAACCTGGCTGGTCTAGCTACAGGTGTATTCTTATATTTAGCCACATGACTTCAGTAAAATGGCTTAAGGTTATATTAGACTTGTCTTAAATTTCCCACAGGTTCCCTTAATATCACTACCATCTCATGCAAATGGGGTTCTAGCACTGTTAATAAATGATGTTTGTGAGCACCATACAGGTGGGTTTCCAATGTCATGCTGCAGACTCCACCTTTACTTTCTCTAATTCCCTGCAAGGTAGTTACTGTTTTCATTCACTTTTAACAGATGAAGGACCCAAAACTCAGAGACATTAAGTTTGCCATTGAGTCTTTTAAGGCATGGAACATGTGTGTATCCTTGGAAATACTTTAGAGGAAGATATGGAACTGATATTTCTGGCATTATTAATTTCTCTAATGCAAAAAAAAAAAAAACAGGCTGTACTGATAGGCTACATTTTATTTCAGTGTATTCCTAAAGGATCAGTCTTGGATGAGTTATTTGTATTTTTCACCAGTAATTGAATAATTGGACTCATTTCTGAGATTTAAGTTACTGAAGGATTGTTTACTCCAAAAGTTGAGCTGAGGCACTTAAGTCAATGAATATTCAGTAGTGATTCACTATATTTAGAGTAAGCTCCCCACATCCAACTCAATGGGTCAGCAACAAAGACCAAATCAGACAACATTTAATGCTCAATAAAAGTGACCCAAAATCTTCGGGAGCATGCCTACTAGATAAGAGCACTTTAAAGTAAATTATCTCTAATTATCACCACATTCTAAGATAACTTTTATCTCATATTACAGGTGTGAAAATGAAGTCTAAAGAGGAAAAATAACTTGCTTTGTATCACCCTCTGCAAATAGTGAAATGAAGGCTTGTCTTATTCCACACGGATAGAACTCTTGTAAAATTCTCCACACACACACACATACACACAATACATGCAAGAATGTGGTAGGGCTCAATTGAACTTATTGCTTCTCAAAATATCTGTGGTGAAGGACTAGACTTCCCCACTCTGAAATAGACTAATCACTTATGTTTATATAACTAAAAAGCACATGAACCATTAGTAGATGCTTAATAAACATTTAATGAAAAATTGAATGAACGGTAAAGGCATTGCATTAAGTTTTTATTTGCGGCAACTTAAAGCATTTATTAATACTGCACCAAGGTAATATGTCAATATTTTTGAGATATTAAAAATGTGGTTCCTAGAAAGGTTTAGCTCTGATGAGCATAAAAGGAAAAATAATCTTGCATTTTCTAATTTTCGTCAGAGTACTAAAATTATTTCCAGTGACATAGCAACTTTAGATTTAATTTGCAAGCAAAACCTCACCATATAATACTTTCAGAAAAGTCCTTACTTTCTAATCCTCCAGAAAGATTAGTGCGGCAACACTGTAATGCCTCCTTATCCTTAAGCCCCTTTAAAAAATATGCATTTTACAAAACTATGATAAAAAAAAAGCCCTCTCTATGGTGCTTATGTTGCAAAATTATTAGATTTTTAAAGTTTTTAAAGCTCTCCAGGTGGAAAGTAATCTGAAATTGAATTACTCAAGGCTCTGTGGCTTTATTAATAATGATAAAATAAAGAGGAGTTTTCTTGAGAGAGATTCAAAATCAATCTGATTTCAGTGGCAACTACTCAATAACTTCTGTACAATAAATAAAATTAGTTGAATTTTGAAACTATGGGAAATACATAGCTAGTCATTTGTTTTATATTGATTCTAAAGTCAGACAACGTAACAGTCTAGTTGGAAAATAGTGGAAGAAAATATTCATCTCATTTTTGATGAAATATTAATCAAGTTTCTCTTTGCAAAAATTGTTAATATTTGTTGAGGAAAGTTAATATTTGTGATATCTCTATTCAGCAGGAAGAAAAATAAAATTATCTCATTTCAAAATCCAGTTATTTGCATTAGGCAGCTGGTCATGCACATAAAAGATTTATATCTCATTGTAAGGCTGAGAGATCTTTATATTAAATATGTGGAAAAAAGTTAAAAAAAAACAGTAGTTTTCTTTATGCTTTGTAATTACAGAACTATCAGTTTCCTTGCTGGGTGAATCAAAAATAAATTAGAGCCTCTAGTGTTTTATTGCTTTTGTCTCATCTTTAGTAATAATTGTTTCTTGAGAGCGGACTATATTTCAGGAACTACATGGCTTTGGAAGTGTAGAGAAGCAGAAACACTCTTTTCCAGGGGTTTTGGGGCTGGTAAAGAAGGGTCAAGATCTCTGTTCTCTGCTTTGGGAAACTGGAGCTTGCTCACTGCCAGTGTGGGATCTTCTTAGTCCCCAGTTAGAAAGATCTTACCAAAATTCTTGATAATACCCTTGAGTATTCAGTTTTGTAATCCCTCTTATGGAGGGATCTTGGGCTCTCCCCAAGTGATCAGGAGTTTGGATTTTTATATCTGAGATCCTTACAGACTTGCATAAGAGGGCCCATCTGCACTCATAATCAGTTTAAAACTGGATCCACAAAGTCTCTTAATGAAGGGGGTGCTGTTTATTCAGAGAGGGAATGATGGGTGACACACTGAAACCAGATCCCTGTGCACCCCCAGACAAGATGGCCCTCTTCCTCAAGGAATCTTCCCTCCTCTCATCTCTGTCACCAGGTGAGGATTTTTTTTTAAGGCTAGGCTTTGATTTTATTGTAAGTGTTGCAGGATACTTTTTTGAATTTCCTTTAGAGAAGAGATCATTACAGCACTGACAAGCCAACCCACAAGAAAACAAAGAGAAGTAGAAGAAAAGTATATTTTCATCTGTGATAAACAGTGAGTTTCTTCTCAATTAAACCCAATTAACAGGTGTCTTCTGAGAAAAGAAAAATCACCTTAATATCAGAGAGTAAGTTAAAGCATCTTATTGTTTAGGAATCCCTTTGGCTTCAAGGAACAGAAATCCTCACTATTTCTGAAGTGGTTTAGGTAATTTGACAATTGTTTTTCTCAAATAATAGGTTTCTGAATGCTGGCATTCCAAAGTTGGTACAGATGCTCAGTGATGCATATTCCTAGGAATATTTCTCTTATTCTAGTCTGTCATTATCACAGTGCTTTGGCGTTTTAGCCTCATGGTTGTACTCTTGTGCCTTTAGGCCTTCCTAGAGAAGGAAGGATGTATTAGGTTTCTCTAGAGAAACAGAACTAATAGGAGATATTTGTAAATATGAGATTTATAAAAAGCTTCCCACGCAACCATGGTGATGTAAGAGTCCAAAATCTGTAGGGCAGGCTGTGTGCTGGCAGCTCCAATGAAAGTCTTAAATGAAGTTCCCAGGAGAGGCTGGCTGGCTGAAGTGGAAAGAGAGGTTCTCTCTTCTGAATTCTCCTTAAAAATCTTTGGGTGATTAGATTAAGAGTCTAATCTAAGACACTCTCCTTAGCCAACTGCAGATGTAATCAGCCATGGATGCAGCTAATGTGCTCATGATTTAAGTCCAAGAAATGTCCTCACAGCAGTAGATAGACCAGCACTTGCTTGACCAGACAACTGAGCTCCATCACCTGGCCAAGTTGACATATGAACCTGATCATCACAGTCCACCCCTTGTCAACTTGGCAGCTATACACATCACCTTAAACCAGACTTAATATCTAAATAGAAAACAATAACAGACACATTTTTTTCTCACCTAACAATAGTCAACTGTTCTGAGTACAACCAGAATTGCACTAAATCTCTCCAGAATAGGGTGCAAGACCTTGGTAATATTCACTCTTAAACTTGATAATGTACAACTTAAATCTTATAACATGAACAATACAACTTATAAAGGGGATAAAATAGACATGAAAACAAAGATGTTTGCTTTATGTACAAATACACAGATACTCTTTACAAAGCAAGGAGGAAATATTCATACCATTACAGTCCCGTTTCTGTAACTGGTCACATGGTTATAGTTCATATTTATTACTACCTGCTTCCACTACCTATTCCATGTTCCCTTCACCCTTAGCAAGCACATCAGCTGGCCATAGTTCTTTGCCTGGTAGGGTGACTCAAACCTTCATTCCTGAGCCATTTTTAGTCCTGCCTGGAGTGGGTTGTTATAGTTTTCCATTGACTTTAATCACAGAACATGGTAGTACCAAGAGACACCCTAGGAGATCTCCTATATTCCAAGCAAACTCTTCTTTTGTGTATTTCCATCTTATTTCCCCTTGATAGTCAGGGTCAGTCACCCTACCCAGTAAAGTAATCCTATTCTTGCCTATTGATCCAGGGGCATGAGTAGCCCAAAGTGAGCAGGTGGCAGTTTTAGCTTTCAGTTCAATGGAATTACTGTTGTGCCTCCTGGGCAAACACTCATTCTGAGACTAGAACCTGTAGACCAGCAGAGCGCAAGGTTACATGGATAAGAACCAAATATTTTCTTAGTGGATTACTAGGAGTAATAGTGAGTGTTGCCACTCCCATTTCTACCCCTTGATTTCTGGACCCATGAATTCTGCCTATGGGAGAAACAGCACCATAGATTGGATACTGATTCAGAGCATGCACGGCCTCTTGGAGAACATTGTCCCAATCTTGCAAGATATTGCCACCTAGGTGGCACCATAATTGGGTCTTCAAAAGGCTGTTCCACCCTTCTATGCTTCAGGATGATGGAGACCAGAGAATTCATGAGCATGTGCCCATTTCCACACTTCATTTGCTGTGAAGTGGGTTCCTTAATCAGAAGCAGTGCTGTGTGGGATACCATGAGAGTAGATAAGACATTCTATAAGTCCATGGATGGTAGTTTTTGCAGAAGCATTGCATGCAGGGAAGGCAAACCCATATCCAGAGTATGTGTCTCTTCCAGTTAGAACATATTGCTGCCCTTTCCATGATGGAAGTGGTCCTATGTAATCAACCTGCCACCAGGTAGCAGGCTGACCACCTCAGGGAATGATGCCTTCTCAGGGGCTGAGTGTGGGTCTCTGCAGCTGGCAGATTGGGCACTCAGCAGTGGTTGTGGCCAGGTCAGCCTTGGTGAGTAGAAGTCCATGTTGCTGAGCCCATGCATAACCTCCATCCCTACCACCATGACCACTTTGTTCATGAGCATATTGGGAAATGACAGGAGTTGCCAGGAAAAAATACTGACTAGTATCCACAGAACAGGTCATGTTATCCATTTGATTATTAAAGCCTTCCTCTACTGCAGTCACCCTCTGGTGTGCATTCACATGGGACACAAATATCTTCATGTTTTTTGTCCACTTAGAAAGATCTGTCCACAAACCCCTTCCCCAGATTTCTTTGTCACCAATCTTCCAATCATGTTCCTTTTAAGTCCCTGACCATCCAGCTAAACCATTAGCAACAGCCCATGAGTCAGTATACAAATGCAGTTCTGGCCATTTCTCTTTTCAAGAAAAATGAATGACCAGGGGCACTGCTCGAAGTTCTGCCCACTGGGAGTATTTCCCCTCACCACCATCCTTCAGGGATGTATTGGTCAGGGTTCCCTAAAGAAACAGAACTAACAGGAGGTATCTGTAAATATGAGATTTATAAAAGTTCCTCACGCTACCATGGCAACATTAGAGTTTAAAATCTAGAGCACAGTCTGTGAGCTGGCAGCTCCAATGAAGATCTTCAACAAGCTCCCCAGGAGAGGCTAGATGAAGTGGAAAGAGAGGTTCTGTCCTCTGAATTCTCCTTAAAAGCGTTTGGGTAATTAGATTAATTGCCACTCATTGCAGAAGACACTCCCCTTAGCCAACTGCAGATGCAATCAGCCATGGGTGCAGCCAACATGCTCATGACTTAGTCCATGAAATGTCCTCACAGCAACAGTTAGGCCTGTGCTTGCTTGACCAAACAACTGGGCACCAGCACCTGGCCAAAGTGACACATGAACCTATCACAGAGAAGTGAAAGGAAGAGGTGGAAAAAACCAAATTTCTATCTAAGTCTTATTGACTACAATTGTTTCATGCCCCAGCCCCCCCCCCACCAAATCTACTAGGGAAGCTGATAATGTACAGTTTTACTTCTTATAGCCTCTGTTTTAGAGGTAGTGAGCAGAAAAGGTGGTTGAGAAATGGAAAGTGGGTCAGCTATCCCAAAGTGTCTGCCACACAAGGAGTTGTGTGAATATTCTTCAGCTCATTTTTGAGCTGAAGGTTTACTAACCTAAGTAAGCTCTAAGAGTTTTGATGAGTTCCATACAACTTGGGATTTTTGCTCCCTGTTCAAAGCTAATACATTTCCTTCCAAAATTTTGGTGAGTGTTTTTTTAATCAAAAATCTCAAATCCTCTGAAAATGATTCTCAGTTATTAAATCCTCTGCAAACACTTACGAAATCTCCTATATAAAAGGATTCCAAAGACCTTGCCTTGCCACTGTTCTTTTTCTCTTCATCTGATTGTTTCTATGAATCTGCATCCAAAGGTCAATTCGATCAATTTGGTAAAAAAACATCACAGTGAACTGTCTGCTGTTTTGTGCTCTATAGTTCTCTGATGAGTTTTTTTGTAACTAGAAGCTTAATTTTATTTGGAGTTGAATCATAATGCATAAACAATATTTTGACTAATTTAGATTTTACAAAGTTGAAGGTATAAAATTATTTATGAGTTAATAGTATTTTAATATCAGACTTTAATTTCATAAAATCAGATTGCAACATAATAATGGGTACAAAGACAATAGAAATGACATGGTATCTTGATTTTCTTTCAAGATATGGACACACAAATAAGTGAAGCTGAGAAACTATTTCTTGAGAAACTCAGTGAGAAGGAATATTGGGAGGAATATGAGAATGTGGGGAATGAACAAGATGCTAAACTCATTATCCCCTTAGAGAATGGCATCTGATGAACTTTTTACTCATCTTTGTTCTAGTTTTCATTTGAGCATTCCAAAGTTCCCAGGATCGTTATATGTCCCCTCACTACCCCACCCCCAGATACCTTCACGGATGCTGGGTTGTTCTGTGTGAATTGAAACAGTCAAAAGTGGTGAGCAAATGTGCCTTCTGAGAAGGAAACTTTACTTAGGAAGAGGCAGAATCAGAGGTTAAAAGCTGGAGCAGGAGGCTGTTAGCCATAAACGTGTGTGCATGTGATATCTGCGGTGGCAGAAGAGTCAATCAGTTAATTTAGGTGATGGCAGAGCCAGCTGGTCCAGCCCCACCCACAGACTGCACCATCATCCCACACCATCAGCCCTAACTAGCCTGTTCTCTTCCAGGTCTCATTTAGAGAGGCCCCTTAGAAAGCCTTGTGGTGAATCTGCATTGGAATCAATGGTTTAACTTAAAGGTGTAGGTAGTCTGCTAAGTCTGTCTCCAAGAACCTAGAAGGTGAGTAAGAGAAACGTTATAAATAGCGCAGAAGGCCAGTAGCCAAAAGAGAGGCAGCAGGAGGTGGTGGGAAGAGCAAAAGATGTGGGATCAGGGTGGCCAAGGTTCAAATCCTGACTAGCACTGCCTGCTGTGAGACCTTGAGCAAGTGCCCTAAACTCTCTGCATCTCAGTTTCCTCAGCTCTAGAATGGAGGAAATAATACTTCCTGCAGGATTTTTAAGCTCAAATGAAATAAGAAAATGTATATAATGCTCTGCCTCATGCACAGAAGACATGCTCATGAATTGGTTACCAGGTTAGCAAATACCCAAACTATGAAACAACAAGCCAATGGTCTGGAAATACTGCATAAATAATGAAGTCCTCCACCCAGGTGCGATTTTCATTTCTTGTACTTACTTGTTCTACATGAAGAGTTCTCTGCACTGAGCAGGGCATTAGTTGCTTGGTGAATGCACGCCAGAGATTATTCCTTATTCCTGCTGTGAAAAGTGACAGTGTGCGAAGATATTCTACAAACACCATCATTTTGGAAGTGTTTAATTAATTATTCATTAAGTAATATTTTCATTGATGAAGTATGCATCTTATTTCTTTTATCTCATTTTTTGCCCATAAAACTAATTGTTGGGCTTAATTATAATCACTTTGTAATTACTGTATTTTGGCATTAATTATATCACATCGAGACATTAACAATATTATTCAGCATAAAACTAATCAAGTCATGAACATAAATAGCTTGAGGATTACCTGTAATAACCTGTTTCTTTCCTTTTTTTTTTCTTTCTAATACATTTGAAAGGGCTTCTTATTGACTTAGTTATTGTTCAGTCCTACTCTCTGCAACACATAATGCCCACAACTGCCTTATGGAGCCCTATGTCTTAGATACAGCCTTCTTCTCTCTCCTACCAACAATCTGGGCTCATTATTCATTAGCCTTTCCAGCAAAAGGAAGGCACTGCAAGTCATAGTGCACTTTGAGATTTTTCGCTAGGACTGTCTTCTTGCCACAAAATGTAACTCCTGTGTCTGTTATTCCACATGCACATTTTTCTAAGTCTGGATTTTTAAACATTTTTATTACTTTCTGGGCCTATCTCCTATCAGAAGAGCATTATATAGTAGAAAGGAGATGAGTCCTAGTTCTAGCTTCAGTGAACTGGATGATCTCAGCAAAAAAACCCTTTACATGTGCTTTAGTTTCTGCATGTATAAATACAGGGAGTTGGACTAGATGCTGTTGCCTTTTTAGAACAACTTGCAGCAAAGTGCAATTATCCCTTTACTCACTTAGAGGCTAAAACTAACCTGTTGCTAACTTTTGTGTAAATAGGAAAAAAATCCTTCCATATTTCATCTGCTAAAAACATATTGTACTAAACATGTAAGTCTGCATTTATTATGAATTTGAATATACCCACCCTCCTTCCCACTTTCCAGTGTAAAACCTGTATGACTGTAGTAGGTGGTGAATATAGAAAATCATGTTCATCTATTATTATCTAAGTAAAGATTAGCAGCACAACAGAATAGGCATCAATGTAAGTAAGGGAGGGAGAATATATGTCAGAAGAATGGATAAAGGATGCTGATGGGAGATGTTACAAAAAGCTAAAATTTGTCCTGCAGCAGAGAAGACAAGCAGGAGTCATTTGATGTTAAAACTCCAATTATGAATGGCTAGGTGTGTAAAAAGGATTCTGAGCTTAGGTGCAGGAGAGTGTCCTATGGATATTTCATGATGTCTGCCATGGGTGGGAGGAGGGAGTGGTGGTGTGAATTTTCCATCCCTGGTGCAGTCAACTCACTGTCCCATATACCCTTGGGTAGACAAAACTTCAACTCTTTCTCGGCAGAAGCAGATATGTGGTTTGACTTTGTATAAAATATTTATACAAGGAGAATATATTTCTGGCAGAGAGGACATAATGTGTAGTAAGGCAGCTAGAAGGTCCTGATGCTTAATTTCATTTTACTTTCTAATTCATGGCTGGACTTTACATTTAGGCAATTCCATAAAGTAATAGAAAGAGTATCGAAGTTCTTGGACTCGACTTGAGCAATTCCAGGGATAGTAAGTTCACTGCCTCCATCTTCAGACAATTCCTACCATAGAAAAATTCTTCTTTGGGAAGAACTGTGACTTCCACTCACTTGTCCCAATTCTGCCTCTTTCAGGACACAGATCCTTTGTCCACAGGAAGACCCTTCCAGATACTTGAAACCATTAGAATACCCCCCAAATTTCCTCTCTTCAAGTAAGGTAGTTCTTCCACATGTGACTCATTTCTCATATAGCATGACAACGACCTCCCAGTCACTCTCTACTGAGACGGCCCCATTACACTCAGTTGCTTTTAAAGTGGGGCTCTGAAATCAGTACACAGATGTGGCCTGAAGAGCACCAACTAAGGGGCCATGACATACTACATGTACTTCTTAGGACAGCATCAATATTTTGAAGAACACCTGTTAAAGCTTGCTAGACTGTGAAAAGCAGTTGCCATAAAGTGGGTTGGCTCTTAATAGTGGGAATTTATTACCTTACAAGCTAACAGTTTCAAAGCTGAGAGACATATGTGAATCAAGGCATCATGAGGCAATGCTTTCTCCCCAAAGACTGGCTGCTGGTGTCCTGGACTACTCTTTCATATGGCAAGCATATGGCATCATCTGTTGGTGTGCTGGTTTGAAAGGATGTCTGTACCCTAGAAAAGCCATGTTTTAATCCTAATCCCATTTTATAAATCCAGCCATTTCTTCTAATCCTTATTCAGTACTGTATGTTTAAAACTGTCATTAGATCATCTCCCTGGAGACATGATTCAATCAAGAGTGGTTGTTAAACTGGATTATGTGGAGATGTGTCTCCACCCATTTGGGTGGGTATTAATTAGTTTACTGGAATCCTATAAAAGAGAACAACAAGAGAGAAAGCCAGGGGATTCAGAGGGAGCAGAAATTGACATAGCCACATGAAGCAGAGAGTTCACCAGCTAGCAACCTTCAGAGATGAAGAAGGAAAATGCCTCCCAGGGAGCTTCATGAAACAGGAAGCCAGGAGAGAAGGCTAGCAGATGATGCTCTGTTTGCCACATACCTTTCCAGATGAAAGAGAAACGCTGACCATGTTTGCTGTGTGCCTTTCCACTTGAGAGAGAAACCCTGAATTTCATCAACCTTCTTGAATCAAGAAGTTCAAGAAGGCTTCTTGAATCTTTTTCCCTAGATGCCTTAGATTGGACATTTCTATAGACTTGCTTTAATTGGGACATTTTCTTGGCCTTAGAACTGTAAACTAGCAATTTATTAAATTCCCCTTTTTAAAAGCCATTTCATATCTGGTATATTGTATTCTGGCAGGTAGCAAACTAGAACAGATTTTGGTACCTGAAAGTGGGGTGCTGCTGTGGTTTGCAAATATTAAACACGTTGGAACGGCTTTTTAAATGGATAAGGGGAAGATTTTGGAGGAGTTGTGAGGAGCTTCATAAAGAAGGCATAGAATGCTTTGAAGAGACTGTTGGTAGAAATGTGAACTCAAAAGATACTATTGATAAGGCCTTAGACAGAAATGAGACACATGCTATTGCAGACTGGAAGGAAGGTAATCCTTGTTTTAAAATTGCAAAATTAACTAGTGGCTTTGCCTGGAAGGCAGATTTTAAAAGCCATGAACTTGGATATTTAGCAGAAGAGATCTCCAAATTAAATGTGGAAAGTGCAGCCTGGTTTCTCCTCACAGCTTATAGTGAAATGCAACAGGAAAGAGATACGCTGAGAACTGAACTCTTGGGTACAGAGAAACCAGAAATTGATGTTCTGGAAAATACTGGGCTTCCAGGAGGGAGACCCCAGAGAATAGTGCCCCACATGAGGATTTAACCAATTGTGGAACCAACCAGCCATTTCAGAGAAAGTCAGAATTGGACATGGAGTTATCCAGGAAGGATTTGTGGAAACTCCTTATGTCTGACAGGCATGATCCAAGGCTACTGCATAGAAAGCCAACGGCAGTGCTATGGGACCTGTATAAGCAGAGCTGCTGCTAGTCTGTACTGGGGGACTCAGAAGAGGGACACGCTGGAGGAAAAATAACTTCAGAGGCAATGCCATGGAGGCTAAGGTCTGAAGTCAAGAAGCTTAGGGCCAGGAGAGCAGACCCACTCAAGCACATGGAGAGGGTGAGTTTGCCCCGAAGGCAGAGGATGGGCCTTCCACCTCATAGCAGTGGAAGAGTCATGCCACCTCAGGCCTTGGAGAGGGTGAAGCACATTCCTTGGGGTTTGGGGAGAGCCTGGCTGCCACCACATGGAGGGGTTGAGCATGTGCCCTGGAGAAGGCAGAGAGCCTGGGTGCAGCCCCAATGCTTGAAGAGGGTGGAGCTGAGGAAAAGGTGGTCTCCCCAGTGTTCCCCAAGGTTGCATTCAGAGAGAGGCAAGACAATGCATAGGCCCTTGGAAAGGATGGGACTGCTGCTTTCTAAAGCCCAAAGATAAATGATTCTTGAAATCTAATGGACTTTGCCCTGCAGGTTTTCAAAACTGTATGGGTCTGGTGACCCCTATGTTCCTTCCTCACTATGGAAATGGGTATATGTATCCTGTGACTGTTTCTCCTTTGTGTGTTGGCAGCAAATAACTTGTTTTGAGTTTTTATAGGTCCAGAGCTAGAGGAGAACTTTACCTTAGAACAGACCATGCCTGTTACTAACTTTGATGGAAGCTTGTGCTGTTTCTAACTTTGTATTTCGTTTGTGTTCCTACTGAAATGTTTTAAGGATTTCTGATATTGTGATGAAATGACTGTATTTTGTATATGGGAAAAATATGTCTTTTTTAGGGTCCAGATGGTGGAATGTGCTGGTTTGAAAGGAAGTATATACCCTAGAAAAGCCATGTTTTAATCCTAATCCCATTCTATAAATCTAGCCATTTCTTCTAATCCCTATTCAGTACTGTATGTTTGAAGCTGTAATTAGATCATCTCCCTGGAGATGTGACTCAATCAAGACTGGTAGTTAAGCTGGATTAGGTGTAGACGTGCCTCTACCCATTCGGAAGGGTCTTGATTAGCTTACTGGAATCCTATAAAAGAAAATGACAAGAGAGAAAGCCAGGAGATTCAGAGAGAGCAGAGAATGACATAGCCACATGAAGTAGAAAGTCCACCAGGCAGCAACCTTTAGAGATGAAGAAGGAAAATACCTCCCGAGGAGCTTTATGAAACAGGCAGCCAGGAGAGAAGGCTATTAGATAACACTATGTTCACCATGTGTCTTTCCAGATGAAAGAGAAATGCTGACTGTGTTTGCCATGTGCCTTTCCACTTGGGAGAGAAACCCTGAACTTCATCAGCCTTCTTGAATCAAGGTCTCTTTCCCTGGATGCCTTAGATTGGACATTTCTATAAACTTGCTTTAATTGGGACATTTTCTTGGCCTTAGAACTGTAAACTAACAATTTATTAAATTCCCCCTTTAAAAAGCCATTTCACATCTGGTATATTGCATTCTGGCAGGTAGCAAACTAGAACAGTTGGCTTCTTCCTTCTCTTTCAGGTTTCATTGCTTTCAGTTTCTTGCTTTCATGGCTTCTTCCCTCTTTGTCTGAATTTCATTCCCTTTATAGAGAACTCCAGTAAGAGGATTAAGACCCACCACCTTGAATGTGGTGGGTCACATCTTAAGAATCTATTCACCAAAAGGTCCTACTTGCAATAGTTCATGCCCACAGTTATGTATTAACTTTAAGAACATACTTTTCTAGGGTACATATAGCTTTAAACCACCACACCACTGCAAATTGAAAATGCGTGAGCTTATTGTCAACCCGAATGTCTATATCATGTGAAAACAGTCCTTAATTTTAAGAGAAGTTGCTGTCTTTGAAGACTGATTTAAAACTCACCAAGTATCACCTCACTGGGTTGTCTATTGTAGGGCCTTCTTGTACTGCTTTTGTCTGTAACACCTCCCCTGATGTCTTGGCTTGATATAACCAAGGAATCAAATCAAGCACTATTCTTTGGCGTTCAGCAACAATTTAAATTGTATGTGTCACTATTTATCAAAATCTTCAATTTTTCAGTTTGTAAATTTCAAATATGTTATAGAAGGTCTAAACTGTAGAAGAGAATAACAATACTAGGTTCTATGCTAGTTCCATTTCCCCATTTGTTTGTGAATGTGAGTATATGTATGTTAAAAATCAAAACGCTTATAACAAAATGCAGCAAGTCCTTCTCAAATACTTCATACTCCTCAGTTTCTATCCCCAAGGCAACCTCTTTCTAATCGTTTTAGTTTTGTTAATTTATTTATAATGATTTTTGGAACTTTTTTTTGAGTTTACACATTATCCTTTAATATACTATAGTGGTTGTTCTAGTTTGCTAGCTGCCAGAATGCGATATACCAGAAATGGAAGGGCTTTTAAAAAGGGGAATTTATTAAGTTCCAAGTTTACGGCTCCAAAGCTGTGAAAATGTCCAAATTAAAGCAAGGTTATAGAAATGTCCAGTCTAAGGCATCCAGGGAAAGATACCTTGGTTCAAGACGGCTCATGGCATTCAGGATTTCTCTCTCAACTGGAAAGGCACGTGGTGAACATGGTGATGTCTGCTAGCTTTCTCTCCAGGCTTCTTGTTTCTTGAAGCTCCCCCAGGGGCATTTTCCTTCTTCATCTCCAAAGGTCTCTTCTACATGGGCTCTGTGTCTTCATGGCTCTCCTGGTTCTTGTGGCTCTCAAGCATCCTCCAAAAAGTTTCCTCTTTTAAAGGATTCCAAGAAACTAATCAAGACCCACCTGGAATGGGTGGAGTCACATCCCCCTCTAATCAAAGATTAATATCCATAATTGGGAGCGTCACATCTCTGTGGAAAATCTGATCAGGTTTCCAACCTACATTACTGAATAGGGATTAAAGGAAACTTCTGCCTCCACTAGATGGATCAGGATTAAAACATGGCTTTTCTAGTGCCAGCCCAGTGGTAAATAAAAACTTATTTTTATTCTTGTAACTACTTCACCCCCACTAGCTTCCTTCATTCTCCCAGCAGATGATACCAACACTTTTGTTAAATAAATATTCATTATTTACATTATCATGATGATATATTCTTTTCTCATTGCAGAGCCATAATCATATTCTTGTCTTACAGAACTTTTGTTTTGATTTAATTAATAACTGTTATTTTGATCCATTCAATAAGTTGTAATATGTCTATCACGAATTAGTTCTGTTGAACTTATAAAATGCCTAATCAATAGTTTCCCCCTCTATCCCAAATGCTAACATATGTAATTATCTGCCTTTTAGTTTGTTTTGTTCTAAACTCCCTGGAACAGTTTCTCCAGGAGTCCCAATTCACCTACTGCAGTCTGGGCTGGTCATTTTTTAGGCTTGCTTCATAGCTAGTGTTCCCTGGATCCTGTGTTTTTCTCTTTTTTGATAGGCTTCTTTTATTTTGGTGGCAAGTATTTCTTCAGTATCTTCTTGGGAAACAATGTATTGGAAAAAAAAATATTGTGTCATTGTACATATAACATGTCTATTTTCACACTTGTTTCAGAGTTAAGCTGAATATAAAATGCTAAGCTAAAATGATTTTCCTTCCTGTGCTATATTAAATATGAGTGAAATAATTTACTACTCCTTCCATTGAGAGGGACAGTATCATTCCTCTCCTCTTGAATGTGGGCTGGCTTTTATGACTCACCTAACCAATAACATGGCAGAAATGTTTTGGGAATTCTTTAGCTGGGTCATTCAAATCCTTGCAGCTTACAGCTAGTCCTCTTGGAAACTTGTTCTAGAGAAGAAGTGCCCAGAGACCACCAGGCCAAAAGCATCCCAGCATAGCCAAAGGAAGAGACTGTGTGGAAAGAGAATGGTGCTTGGGCAGTTCCCAGACGTTCTGGTCATCCCAGCTCAGATGCCAGACATGTTAGAGAAGAAGCCATCTCAGTCATGTCCAGCATAGGAGATGTAACCAGAGATAAACAAAAACAAAAGCAAACAAACAAACTCACAAATAGCCCGGTCTAAGACTTAGGACCCCACTGCAGCTATCCTAGCCATTCTCAGCTCTTTGAGTCTCCCAGCTGAGGCCTTGGGCAGAGAATAACCACCACCACCGTGCCCTGCCTGAATTCTTGACCCATAAAATTTTAGGCATAATCAAATGTTTGTTGTTTTATGCCACTAAGTTTTGGAGTGGTTTGTTACCCAGCAATGGATGGAAAGTCTAACTCTGTGGCTTCTATCGCTTGACACTGCTACTGAAAAGGCTAATGTCATCCAGACTCCCTAATCTTTTGGACTTTCGAAAGCTTTTGGAATGTTTCATAATTTTGAGTATCTGAAATTGTACAAAATGACATCTCGGTCTGTATGTCTCTCCATTCGTTGTGCTGAATACTCTTTTAAACTGGCAATAGGTGTTGGTCAGTTCAAAGAAACCCTTTACTAGCCTTGTTGTTGCATTGCCACTGTCAAGCAGAAATCCATGTTAATTTTTTCATTCCTGTTACATGTATTTGAAAAATACAATGATGCAGGTCAATTCTTCCTTGTCTGAATCCTCTGCAAATACTGTTTTGCCTGACTTTGGTAGTGGCCAAATATCTATCACCCTGGGTCCAACCCATGCTGTCTTCATGGACTTTGGCCCAGTCTTCTCCCGTTTGCCCTTCCCCTGATTCAAAATGTTAGCCGACAAGGACCAGATCAAGGAAGTTCTTGGAAGACTTCTGACTACTTTACCTCTTTTTTTTTACCTTTCTGTTCTTTCCTGAATTTCTACACTTAGTATTTCATACTTTATCACTTTTATATGCATGGAATTATGCGGTTCCAGACCAGCACTGCTCTGTAGAAATGTAAGCCAAACCAAATATTCATTTAAATTTTCTAGTAGCCACAGTACAAAAAGGAAACAAGTAAAATTAATTTTAATCATATATTATATTAAATCCAATTTATCTGAAATATTATCATTTCAACCTGTGACCAATATAAAAAATTGGTCAAATATTTGATATCATTTCACACTACAAAATGTTCAAAAACCTGTGCACTTTTTTTCCTTAGTGTATCCCATAATGTGTCCTGGATAATGTCTCTTTGAGTAGTTTATGATTCTTTCTAAGTAACTTATTTGTATACTCTAGGAAGTTGTCCGATGAGTTTTGTCATGTTCCAATATTTACGTCTTGCTTCTCCTCCTGCTTTTTGTTTGCTAATTAATGGTAGGTAAGGGGCTGCAAGCTCTTGAGAACCTACTGGCATATATTACTTCATGCTTGCTAGTTTTAGCTTCTGAACTACTTTATATATTCCTTGTTGCTTCTGTATCCCCTTAGGACTAGGCCTGGCATGATGCTGAAAAGATTTGGGGCATTTGAAAATCCTCAATTTTTCCCTTTCTCTCACTCATTGCTTTTACTTCTCCCCCCCACCCCCCAATAAAAACACCATTTCAAATTGCATAACATAAAATGATATTGATGATATTGATAATTGTAGCAATAAGAATGTTTTAAAACATTAATTTAATACATAATATAGTAGTCACCAAAGTACTTCCACTTGAAATGCTTGATGGCCATTTCTTGTACAAGATAAATAATATCAGTTGCTTCAAACTTTTTCCAGGGAATATTGGTAAACATTCCAAACTATTCAGAAGTTTCCTTTGTGAGTTCTTTTAAACAATGACAAAAAAACAAGTCAAATTATGCTTGCTCTTTCATACATTTTATGATTTTCATAAATTTAGCTTTAATGAAAAGACTTCAATCAATTTCAGTGTTCTCATTGAGCAGTACTATCTTTATTGCTGTTCCTTCAGCACAATATGGGAATAATTAAACATACCTATTTGACGTTTTGAGATAGATAAGAACTTGTAAGTGATTATATCCTATTTTTTAACTATATTTTAACTTAAGTGTACTTTTAAGGATAGTGTTAAAATATTTCTCCACTAAGTAATTACTGTTTTAATTTCAAAATAATATACATTATATAAGTGTATCCAGAATACTCTTGGACATGGTTATTAAATATTCCTTTTATATAATTTTAGGCTCATTTAATTGCACTTTAATAATATGGAGTTTTAGAGTATTAGGGGTACATGATGTGATTACAAATTGTCCAGGTCCCACTTCCAAACACATTATCAGAATAATATGGAAGCAAAAGGGGGTTTACAAAATACAGAAAACTTCAGTAAGCCACCTAGTAAAGAGCTAGGAGATACGCAGTGCTGAAGGTTAAGGAAGGGACAAGGTAAATTAGTCCAACAAGGGTAATTGGGTGTATGGCGTGAAGATGAGGAGGAAATTCTCATTTTTGCCCAAAACATTGGAGGATGTTTGCTAAGATAAACTATCATCTTTCTAATATTCATATTTTTGGCAAATTGTTCCTTCCAATGACTGCATTTTGAAAGACAAATAGTGTACCACTATCCGAGGGGAATATTTTTCTGGGCAAGAGAATAAAATGAGGCTTCAGATTTCGAGACTTATTTTTCTCAAGAACGAAATTGAATTAACTCCCCCCCAAAGACTATGTTGAGCAAGTTTGAGGCCAACTCACCAGGATAAGCAAAACTCTATTTGACCATCTCAGATAAAGATCAGGTCCCTCTGCCTCATATGTTTTAATAGGACAATATTCATTGTTCATTGTGTCTCAGCACAAAAGGCAACAGGAAAACTAACTGCAGGAAAATAAATAACAGATGGGAATTGTCCTGGTATAAGTATTGACTTAGGTTAGTCCTAGAGAGACATCAGATAAACAGACTGAGATTAATAATAATACCTAACAGTTATAGAGCACTTATTGCATGCCAGATTGTGTTGCTAATGCTTATATTTATTACTTCATCTTATATATGAGGTAGGTACTGCTATTTTATTATACCCATTTTTCAAATGAGTGAACTGAGGCATAGAGAAGGTAAATAACTTGGACAAAACTACACAACAGGTAGGCTGCAAAGCCAAGGTTTGAAATCAGGCAACCTGAGGGCAGACTCATCACTTTGCATACCCTGAGATCATCTCATTTTGTAGCTCATTCCTTTAACTATGCTGTGACTGGTTATATAATGGGTTTCAAGCAAATTTTAGCTGATTATAGTTTTAAAAGTTTGTCAATCATTTGTACTTAAAGTTATCTCTATGTATCAATTTTACTGAATTCCATTCTGATGCAGCTTTCTAGTTATTATGGGTATATGAAGAGGAATAAGGGTTGAATTAACTTCTACTTGCATTGGAGGTCTCACCACAGACATCAATGATGTAGAATAGTGTTTCACAAACTTCCTTGGCAATAAGATCATCTAGTATCCTTATTAAGGTGCATGCTTTAGACCCCTGTTTTAGCTTGCTAAACTGCCAGAATGCAACACACTAGAGATGGATTGGATATTAATAAGAGGATTTATTTAGTTAAACATCTATAGTTCTTCAGAGAAAAGACAGTTATCTTTCATCTGAGTTTCTCTGCACATGGGAAGGCACATGGCCATGTCTGCTGGTCATCTCTCTTGGCTTCTGGGTTCCAACGGCTTTCCCAGGGGATGATTCCTTTCTGCATCTCCAAACTTCTGGGCTGAGCTGCAAATGCTGTGATGAGGTATGCTGAGCTGCTGAACGCTCTTCTGACCTCTCTCTTTTAAGCCTCCAGCTAATTAAATTAAACCTCACTTATTGTGTAAGGCACTCCCATTAGTCGACCACAAATGTCATCAGTCATAGATGAATTTCACATACTGATGATTTAAGTCCACAGAAACAGAACAACAGGGCATCGTCACCTGGCTGAGTTGACACCTGAACTTTACCCTAATACCAGATGTTTTGAATTTGAAGGTCAAGGTTAGAGCCTTGCAGTCTGCATTTTTAAGGAGTGAACCAAAGTCTTCAGATACAGATAGCTCTTGGATCCCAATTGTGATTGGAAAAAACAGATGTTATTCAGTACTCTTCCTGGCACCAAGAACTTCATACATAACCCATGAGAACACCTTCTACACTGCTGGGTCTTATCTCACTTGCTTAACTTTCCTGAGGTCTTCAAGGATCGAATAACTCCATTTAGGTGTCCCTGATACCTACCACTGACCTTCTGTGTGGCAGGTGCTTAGTAGCTAGGTGTTAAAGAACGAACTACAAAATGAGATGATCTCAGGATATGCAAAGTGATGAGTCACTTTCAAATACTGGGCTTAGTATGCCTAATCATCTTAGTTAAATATGTGTACACAAAAAGAGAAAACAATGCTAGTTTCAGTGATCTGATTGGATAATAAACTGCCCCAACACTTAGTCGCCCAAATTGAGTTCTTTCTAATTGATTTCCCAGAATTTTATTCTACTCCACAGAGTTTCTTAGAACACGTTCATGCACTAAACTGTGGTTATACCTCTTTATTTTGTTTTGTTTTGTTTTTATGTTTAGTGATATCATGTTACATTATTTTATTTTAATTATTCTCACTGACAATGGAGTGCTGTCTTTGGCAATTTCTTTGGAAGAGTCAAGGCTTCACAATGTTATATTTGTATATTGTCCTTCTCAGACAGCAGATAGAGCCTCAGGATTTTGCATTAATGTCTTCTGTTGTAGCAGGGACCTTGATCTATGACAGAGCAACATCACTTAACCAGCATTTAGTGGTAAACTAGCATGATGTTAAATACCAGAGAGGAGCAATTTAGTGTCTAGAGCTCTTTTATATTTTTTATAGCATTCTCCCACACATTATACCGTTTTATAAATGAAACAACCAATCAAGCTAGATGGAACACTTGGTATTCTTATATTTCATAAACACTGAAGCTCAGAAGTAGAGTGATTGCCCAAGGTTAAACACCTGCCTACTGATTCCATTGGGACTAGAACCCGTTTAATAAAATTTGGGTGATAATGCATTCCAGACCCTCTCTCAAAGAACTTTTTAAGTAAATCAACAAACATTTACTAAACCAGTTCCCAACCATGTGTAGTGAGATAGGGATGGGTGATTTGAAGATGAATAAGGAATTTTACTTGCCTTTGGGTAACTCAGAGATTATTACAAAAGCTAAAGTTGTGTACAGGTACATAAAAATCAACATTGTAAGTGAGTCTATAAAGGTATGAACTGACTGCAGATTATAGAGAAAAGAGCAAAACTTGCCCAGGGCAGAAAATCATTCTTTTTTTCTCTCTCTTTCATTCTTTCTTTTTAAGCTCAGTTATGAGCATGAGAAAATAATGCTAGGTATGGGGGCAGGGGTGGAGTGGGGTGTGAAAGAGTTGAAATGCTTCCAGGCACAAGGACCAGCATGGCAGAGGTACACCATCATGAAAGTCCCAGATTGTCCAGGGCAGGCAAAGTCATCAGGTCAACCGGACCAGGGATAGACAGGAGGGTGTTGGGAAAGGTAAATACCTTGGTGTTCCTCTAAACCGATATTAATATACTTTATTTAGAGGATTCACTGATCATCTTTTAGGAGAATGGCTGAGAAAAAAATTATTCTTGGCAGTTTGCCTCAAACCTGGGTGCTTATTCTTCTCTAGAGGCTTATTCTCTCAGCTAAAAGAGAGAAAGCTGTTTTAGTCAACCCTTTAGAACGAAGTTTAGCCACAGTGTTTTATAACTCAGCTTGCCTTTTGAAAAGGCACCTCAAACAGCTTGAGTACTCTTTCCAGCCTTATGTAGTACTCCTTTCTCTTGCAGTTGAAATTTACTTGTGTGCCCCCTGTAGAGTGTTGATCTGGAAGCTACTCAGTTGGGCCATCGGGGGATTCTCTTAGGAGATGTTGCAGAGGAGGGTACTGGGAAGGTGGAAAGGGTCTCAAATGGCAGGTTAGAATGCCCAGACTTAATTATTCAGGTACTGGGAAACAAAGACAATGTTTAATGTAGAAGTGTCAAGCCCAGTTTTAATCTTGAGAAAGCTGCTTCTGGAGGAGATGCCACATATATTGGATGGTCTAGAACAAAGAGGTATTGAAAATGAGAGACAAGAATGAAGGCTTTTGGGAGAGTGTAGGAGACCAGGGCTTGACTGGGTACTGCAACAGATGAGCACTTGAATTCATGAGGAATTATGAAGCACAATTAACTGCATTTGATGATTGAGTTATTGTGGGAAACAAAGGAGAAGTAGGGGTTTGAGAGCCATTCCAAGACCTTATAAGGTTCCTAACTATGGAGACTGGTTAGCCAGGAATATAGTATCAAGACTGGGGCAAAAAGAAATAAATTGATGACTATTTGCTGTGAAATAATACTTTTTCTTGCAGACATATTAATTTTGAGGTGCCCCTGAGACAGTGAGATGAATATGTCTAGTATATAAATGTTTTTCTAGATTCAAACTCTGTTGGCAGATATTGCTGTATTGAAATGAAGTCACTTCTGGAATTGCCCACTAGAGCTTTCCAATAAGATTCTAAATACAGAAAACGATTATGCCAATCATTTAAAACATCTGTCTACATTTTATTTGTTGTTCTGTGTACACAGTTATGGGAAGCTTGACTAAAATGTTAAAGCTGCCCCCACTGAAGAAATTTGTTTATAAATGATCTAAAGTAATAGGTATAAGTTAGGCTTCAAAAGAGAAAGTTGGTCTTCAATTAATTAAAGGACAAATATCTCAGTTTGGGTGACAGCAGCTGTCTCTGCGTGAACAGCTGCAGAAACTTATCACTGTTTAGGCAGGAATTGGCAAGCTACAGCCCATGAGCTAAGAATCATTTTTGTATTTTTATAAGGGTAGAAAAATAAAAGAGTATGCAGCAGAAAACATTATGTGACCATTAAAACCTAAAATATTTACTATCTGTTCCTTTACAGAAAAAGTTTGCTGATTCTTGGTCTAGCAGCTTGGTCTGTTGCAGCCTAAATGAGAGAATGGTTGAAGGGATAACTGAATTTTTCTTTGTTTTGGTATAATTATTTGCCCCCTCCCTGATATGTGGTCTTTTTAGTTTGGTTTGAACTAAGTGGTTTGAACCCTATCAGTAATAAGAATTCATCTTTTTTACATTGTATTTTCAACCTCTCTGTTATGTATTTTTTCCTTATGCTGAGGCAAAACTCACTTTCCTATGACTTCTCCCATTGATTTTTTATCAGCTTCTTAAGTAAAATTGATTAAGGTCACATGATAGACAGATCTATGCTGCTAAATATATCCTTTGTAAATATTTCACTCTAGGAAAATTACTATTATGATTCTATTCCCCTTGGAACGGAACTTCCAAAGCCCTACACAATTTTGATTTTTCATTATAGGCTATTCTGATGTGTCTGTGCATCCTCCCCTTTAAAATGAGCTGACCAATCCTGGGCTCAAGCGGTGGAGCTGTCCAGGGTATGTTTTCCTGATTGGTTTTGGAGAGAGAGTATGACACAGGTAGTGTAAGACTAGGCTTTGGAATCTGGGAATCAGGCAGCCCTGACTTTCAATCCTTGTACATTTCTTTTATAAGTCCCAATACTTATCTAAAATTGGGGCACATATGCTTATCATGAAATTATATGGGATATTTAGGAAACTTGACTTGCACAGAGCCTTACATTGAGTCAAGTAATGATACACACTAGTGATAAAAATGATGATGAGGTTGAAGTTGAAAATAACTACACTTTTTGTTGTTGGTTTGACTGTGATCTTTTAATAAGCTGATCCCAGTGAAAACTTCATGCCTTTTCTCCAAAATGATTGCTCTCAAATTTGAATTCCTCTAGCATAGATTTGCATTTTATTTCTTTATTTTTACTTAAAATGCATAAATTTTCTGCTCATAACTTCAAAAGTCATCTTCTTTATTTTTGAGATTTGATATCAGTTTTCCTTTCAATCTGTGGGCTATGGGCATAGAGGGCAACTCCTTAATTTTGGCCCCAGTTTCTTCCTGAGACCATGACCAAGCAATATTACCACCAGTGGCATTGGCTCATACCAATGGCATGGCTCATTTCAGTGATAAAAGGTGCATGACCACAGGCAACAATTAAATGGATCAGTGTTCTTATGGTTTCAGGAAGTCCAGGTAATTTTCTGGTGCCTGATAATATATCTGACCATTCCAAGTAAGACAGCTAAGAGAGTATTCAGATGTTCTTGCTTCAGTTCATAAAGTGAATGCCTGGAGAATCAGAAAGTAATCTTCTCTTCCATTATACATTAGTGTATAATTTCTAGGTTGCTCTAATCTGAGTTTTAAAATATTGTTAATGCTGGGACAGAATTTCTAGATATGACAAAGTGGTTTTCAATGCCAAGTAAGTCACACCTGAGACCTCAGGAAAACAGGAAATTCACTCAGTAGGCTTAGCTATAGGATATTTAGATGCTAACTTCCAAAAGACCCTTATATATTATTTTCTTTCTTTCTTTTTTTTTGGCATGAACAGGCTCCAGGAATCGAACCCAGGTGTCCAGCATGGCAGGCAAGAATTCTGCCACTGAACCACCATTGCACCACCCCCTTATATATTATTTATCTTTATAGTTTATAAATTTCCTTTAAGTAGCTAATTCTTAATTACTCTAGGGAAAATTTCACAATATATGAAATATATAAAATCCAACAGCTCTGGATAAAGACGAGTGATTATGTCCTCTATTTATCAAATATGTGAAATTTGAAAGTACTAAATTTCTTGAATCTTCATATGTTTGTTTGTTTGTTTATTAGGGAATTTATAGGTTTATAGAAAAATCAGATAGAGAGTACAGAGTTCCACATATCCCTATCCCCTGCCTCCAATTTTCCTTATTATTTGGGAACAGCTTGCATTAGTATGGTACATTTGTTACACTTGATGAAACAATACTATCACAATTATCCTATTAACTGCAGTCCATAGTGCACATTAGAGTCCACTCTCTGTGTTGTTCAGTTCTACGGTTTTTAAAAAAATTAATTTTGGTAACATATATACAATCTAAATTTTTCCATTCTAAACATTTAAAAGTCACAAAAGTACTTGGATCTTCATAATTTTTATCTGAAAATGAGAATGATAATCCTTACCTTGCCTATATCCTAAACCAAAGAAAATAATTTACATAAAAGCCACTTTATACTTGATAAAATGCCGTATCTATTTACTCATTCGTCTACTTTTCTATCAATCAGTCAATAGATAGGAAGTTGCTACATAAAAAGTCAGCACTCATGGTAGTACTTGATAAAATGATAAATAGGTAGCTTAAACAAATATTCCAAAACTGAAGAGAAGATTATAGGCAGTTTGTTAGCTGTTGGGATATGATATACCAGAAATGGAACAGCTTTTAAAAGGGGGGAATTTATTAAGTTGCAAGTTTACAGTTCTAAGGCCATGAAATGTTCCAATTAACGCAAATCTATAAAAATGCCCAAGTTAAGGGACCAAAAAGAGGTTACCTTCACTCAAGAAAGACCGATGAAATTAGTTCAGGGTTTCTCCCTCAAGTGGAAAGGTACATGGCGAACATAGCAAAGTCTGCTAGCTTTCTCTCCAGGCTTCTTGTTTCATGAAGCTCCCCTGGGGGCATTTTCCCTCTTCATCTCCAAAGGTCTCATCATTCTCCTGGCTCTCCTGTGACTCTAAAAAGGATTCTCTCTGAAATCCTTCCTCTTTTAAAGGATTCCAGTAAACTAATCAAAACTTACCTAGAATGGGTAGAGTCACAACTCCATGGAAGCCAACTAATCAAAAATTAAATACCTACAATTGGGCGAATAACTTCTCTGCAGAGATAATCTAATCAAGTTTTCAACCTGGAAGTGCTGCAAAGGAAGAAACAGCTGTTTCCACAAGATGACTCAGAATTAAAACATGGCTTTTCTAGGGTATATAATCCTTTCCAAACAGCATGGTAGTTTATAAAGAGATCATTTTCTATCCATTCTTAACAAATGATTAGGACATTTCCTGTCAGGACATATAATAATATTAGGATTTATCAGTTATGTCATATGATTGTCCTAATCATAAATAAATTAGCATAACAATAGATATGGTCATAACCATGGATGATACATTTTGTTCCTGTTGAAAAATTGATAGTAGCTGCCTGGATGGCTGAGCTACATGGATTCTGAGGCTTTCACATTCCCTAACAGGGAGGTCTCTTGTGCTGAATAACAGTAGTAATTTGCATAAATGACTATAGTTTTTTATAGCAACTTCCATTTAGAAGTGGAATCTAATTCTCCAATCCTATAATCCTAACTGGTTTGTGACTGGGTCTGTCAATAGAAAAAGGAATTTTCTATAAATTCAGAGCCTACACTTGAATATTGTATGATTCAGTTTTTACTCCTGGGACTTACACCACCACTGTCATTTGGAAGGTCATGTGGAGAATGAGAGATCATGTATGGATGAAGACTAGATGTCCCAGTTGAGCCATCTTAGTTCAGCCAATCTTGAGCCAACTCTGCTGCTGACTACAGACGTATGAGTGAGCACAGCCTGGGAAAGGTGAGTCTAGGCAAGACTAGTATAACTTCCCAACTTACCTGAGAACTTGGAAACTAATGCTTCAAACTATTGGCTTTTGGGGTGGTTTATATGCAGCATAGATAATTGTTACAATAGTGATGTTTGCTATGGGTGGGAAACAAGACTAATACGTATTTTCCATCACTTTGATAAGTTACCTTCATCTCTTTGATTTTTATCCCCCACTTTCTCTTTCCTAAGTTTATAACCTGGGCTCCATATTGTTAGAATGCCTACCATTTCTTAAGATCATTAAGATCAGCCACTCTTGAAATTCTTTGGTTGGGCTACCAACTAAAAATCTCAGGCTTTCTGCTACATGGTATATGTCTCTGTTTTCTGAGCTTCACTGTTTGGAACTTTGATGGTCTTCCAGTCTATCAATGCCCTACTTTATATTTTGCACCCTCTCCTTTATACTGTACCATTATTAGGACATCATCATGTTCCATTGGGCCCATATAACTTGAGGATTGAGAAATTTAATACAATTTTATTGCAAACATCTCTTTCTCCTTTATGTTATATTTTGAATATGAGTGCAAATGCTCTGCTTGGAGGAAAGACATCTCAATAAATAATCAGTTTACTTAAAGCAAAACAAAAGAGGACCTTGTGTGGACTCATCAATCAAATATTCAAATCTGAATGTTTTCAAGCCTCGATCATCTGCTTGGCAAATAGCTGATGGTGCCACAGAGAGAAGGAACAAGAGGGAAATGGGCAACTTCACAGGCCCCAATTGGTTTAATGAGAAAATTAACTGCTTGTGCCATAGAGACATCATTGCATGCGCATCTGCTATGCCAAGTGTCTCATAGCAATGACCCTACCTATACCAAAGCAGAAGTGGCAGCAATAGAAGCTAGCTTTGTAATCTTGCTTCTAAAATTGTGACGCTTATGAAGGTTTGCCTGAAGTCCAGTTTTGGAATCCTCAGAAAATAGCCATTTCCTTATCTGAAGCAGGATAAATGAGTGATTGGTGTAGATTTAAAAAATCAGTTTCTGCAGGATATTTTGTAGGCTAATGAAAGTATTGAACCATTCTAATGATAGATAGTGAAATTATGTTCCCTGTAACTTAAAGAACTAAAACTGCTCTATTTTAAATTAAAGAGGTCTAAAATTTGTCAAGCTTATCAGAAGTGCATGAGCAATGAAGAAGTACAAGTTTATAACCCATTTTGTAGCACATTAATTTCTTAACATTCATAATTTTTCTGCTTCATTACTGTTGGTGTGATCCTTGTGGGGGATGGTACTTTCTGGAAAAATAACTAAAGATGGGTCAGAATATTGACCTTTCATGAAGAATGCTAAGATTTTTTCAATTTGATTAGCATGTTGTAAATTAATTTTTTTTTATTGGCATTGTCCTCTCTGCAGCCTGTGTGTTCTAAGCTAGAAGCATGATCCACTGTGTTTAGAATTAAATTCAGATTTGAGCTAAGTGTAGGGAAAATGTTAGCCAGGGCTATAAAAATGTTGAGCAACTGTCCAATGAAGATGGAAAAGCAGTGGGGAAATGGCTATAGGGAGCTGGAAAAAAATGACAACCTGAATTATGTAGATGAAACCATTACCTCTGGTAACTTGGAAGATAAAATTTTACATAATAGACTTGGTGAACCTCAGAAAGATCATTTCCATGGAGAATTTTGTAAGTTTTAGTTGGCTTCATTCAACTGCTTATGAAAAGTTACGATAAGAGTGAGATGAGTTAAAGAAACTGCTTAGTTCCCAAGTAAAATTTAGATAATATGGAAGGAATAGGGCATTCTTATTTGGAAAACTGTTTCTCATTTTTAATTTCCCAGCAATTACAATATTTTGCAAGTGAAATGAGACTTGGGCAAAATTGCAAATCAAAGATAAAATTCTGAAACCTTTGTTAAAGCCTTTGAAAGATAGAAGTTGATTCTTAGTAGTAGTAGACTTTTCAGTTAAACAAAGGGGCTTTTAAGTATCCTAAACGTATTATCCCATAACAGCCTGCCCATCCAAAGCGAGAGAAAGTTCTATCTCAGCCTTCCCAGCTTCTACCCCATTTTCTCTCATGGGAATTAATTTTTCTGAATTTTTTTCTTTTCCTTTTGCATGTCTCATCCCATCTTGGCTTCTGACTCATAGTGGACCCTTGATTATTTTAAGTTCAGCAAAAGAGATAGTCTCTTTCCTAAGAGTTGCAATTAAAGATCTAGAATTGTGTTTCAAGGTTCAGATTTCATGGTTTGGGTCAAGTGACTAACCCTAAATCAATCACTGTGGCCAGGGAATGTAACATTCTCATTAACTCTTCTTGAGTGGCATTTCAATGCTCGATGTTCAGAAGGTATCATCCGCTTCCCACCTCAACAACAGGTTAGAAGAGGAGTGGAGGGGTAGTTCATTAAGGAAGATGGAGGGCTATGGCCAGAAAGAGAAATGAATACAGAGCAAATCACATACCAAATGTTTGCTGCATCTTCAACTTACTTTACAGTCTCTTTGCCAGGCTGGCTGCTTGTGAACTGTATTCTTCCCTCACCATGCTGTAATCCCTAGATATTAAACACAACCTTTCTGCTTGGCTTCTCACTTGATTCTCCACTTCCCTTTACCTGGCAAACACACATCCTTTTACAAACATTCCATTAGTTTTGATTCATGTTTCAGTGTTCTGACACATTTGAAGGGTTTCTCTAAGGTCTGCTTACATACCCTGATTGCTTACTATGCTCTTTTCCTGCTTTCATCCTGGGCCATCATTCTTGGAAAGGTATCTACTTCATCAATTTCCCTTAACATTGTTGGGATTTGTGGGTGTGCATTCAAGCAGGAAGACAGGCCTGCCAAGGTAGGCTGTATTTGTCAAGCATCAGGAAAATTTCATAGTAAACAGAGGCGCAGGCTTAGAATTGAGACTGTTCCTTTCACTGTGGGACCCGTAAGGCAGAGCTTGTAGGGTGACAGACGCGATGTGAAGTGCGAAGTTGTTGAATGTGTCTAGCTTAGACTCGTATTTTATCTTTCTGGCAGAATATCAAGTCTTGAATATTTATTTGAGGTTAAGAAACCTTCCAGCACTCTAGCATGGGCCTCAGAATATATAGCCTTCAGTGTCCATTGCACAGCATGCCAAGTTCTCATTTTAAATACTCTCAGATACCCTTGACTGATCCAGGCATTTCTGCCCAGATTCCTTTTGTAGGAATGGCAAAATTCTGTCTCAAAGATGCTGTTATAGATTAAGTTGTCCATGACTGGTGCATAGTCCTGAGGGTACAGTGATGAATTTCAATTCCTGGAGAGCCCCAGGCTGCCGCTTCAATCCTCAAAAGTCACTTGTCATTTTTATCACCATGTTGGTTATAGGAGAAAGCATACATGACTAGAACAAAGGATCACCCCTTTTTCTCTTCAAACTTTCATCAACTCCTTTTAACATCCATGAATGACTGTGCCTGCATAGTGTATTACATACACAATTACAAAATATTAATTTTCTAAGACCACTGTTCTTCCTACTCTTGGTAGCTGGCATTCTCTTCTACAGCAGGGATTTCATTTGGGAATGTAAATTTTTGAAAATGCACATTATGAAATATTTATACTGCCATTGATGTAGATATTTCATTAAATACTTGTTGTTTCATAAATAATGAAGAAGAACCTTGTGCTCTACAGACCTGTGGCACGTGTGCAGTTGAGAACTCCCCATTCTATGGATAGAGCAGGGAGCAAACTATAACTCTTATTATCTATTCAGCTGTTGTTTCTCTACTTATCAGAACTGACTTCATATATATTCTTATGATGCTAACTCTATTGAACGCATCTCTTAGAGAAGTAGTCACAGTGCTTTCAGAGTAAGGTACGTAGTTTTGAGAGTTTTACAGTTCAAAGAGTACTGGATTAAGAGTCTAGAATATCAGATGCTGCCACCATACTCAGTGACCTTAAATTCTTATACCTACAAAAAGAAGATGGTTAGTTTGCTTCTTTGCATTCCTTGCATTGGCTGGCCCTGTATTCTGTGTCCCTATAACTTGCCATGAATGTTTTTGATGAATTTCAAAGGACTTTTTATAAAGTCTTAACTATTTTAATATCTTAAAGCTTATATATAAAATTTGTCTTACTGCCTATATATATATATATAGGATAAGAAAGAAGGATATATATATATATATATATATATATATATCCTGAAGGGGAGAGGACTTATTGTAGGTGTAAGATCTGGAATCATCATCATCATTATCATTATTAAAATCATCATTATCACTATCACCATCAACAGCATCACCAACATTTATTCAATGCATTTTATGTGCCAGGAACTATACTAATGGTGTTATATATTCTCTCATTTAATCTTTGAATAAGATTTATCCCAATTTCTAATATGAGAAAGAAATTGAAAGAGAGTTTGCCCAGGGACACACAGCTAGAAAATGACAGAGTCAGTTCTTGAAATCCGATTGGATCAATTTCAAAGCTTATCCCCTTCACTACTTATGCATTCATTTCTGTAAGGATACAATAAGTAAATTACTAGACCCTTTATGAGTCCCATTAGCAAATGCAGCAATAGTGCAAGGACATTTTTTTTTTCCATTTTCGGATTCCCCTAAACCTACATACACCCTTGGTGCATATTAATACCCATTCTCCTTCCAATGAAAATAAACCCCAAACCTCTCCTTGACAACGTTGTCAAAACCAGACTCTATCAAAATGATTCCCTTGATATTCCTTTGCTTTAAACTCTTATTAAGAAACACATAGCTCAGTTCTTCTTTTCTATGTTAGAATTTTTTTTCAATAATTCCCATGTGTTTCTAGAACTGTGAATACTCTAGTGATTCATTAAATTTTGCAAATATTTGCTCACAGTAATAGACAAAAGTTTCAAAATACGAGGTACCTCTTTGCTGATGTTCTTAATTAGAAAACAAATGATGGAACAAGGCATATTTGCCATTTTTTTTCCTACCAAACTTTTGACAATAGAAAGTAGTTTCTTTTATTTCTAGCTTCATGTCATTACCTAATGATGGAGCTGTTCATTTCTCTCCAGCACTGTTAAGAGAGAAAGAAGGCAAGTTCTCCTAGAGTTGCCAGGAGGTCTCAGACATTCTTGCACCCCATTTCTCCATTCCATCTTATAAGGATTTCCATAGGTCAAAACCAGAGGGAGGATTGGTCAGAAGAAATTGTGTAGGTCCTGTTATTTGTATATATTTATTTAATGTGCTTCATAAGCATTTTCCTGTGACACTGAGTTGTACATCCCCAAATTAAAACCTTTACATTTCCACTCAGTTTGAGGAAGGGAATTTTGCAAGTAAATATTTATGATGTCTTTTTTTTTTTTTTTTTTTGGCATGTGCAGGCTCTGAGAATTGAACCCAAATCTCTGGCATTCCAGGTGAGAATTCTACCACTGAACAAACCCTGCAACTGCCTGATGGCAATAATTTTGACATATTATCAAAAGGAAAATGTCAAAAGAAGTGGAATCTAATTAAGATTTGTTATTCATATCGCCCAATTAAGAGCTGTTTTAGTTTATGTCTCTTATTATAAACTCATGATGAGGAGAACCAGAAACAAAGAAACTAAAGAGAGAGAAAGAAAAGAGAACAAATTTGAGATCTGTATTTAAGGGAAAAAAGATAAATGTAGTTTATTTGACTTTAACTTTTCTTATAGCAGCCTTATGAGGGCTGATTAATTATCTCTATATTACAGATGATTATTCCAAATAGGTATAATGTATACAGTCCTTAAGTATTCAATTCCAGTATTTAGTGGGCATGGTGTGTGTGTGAATGACTGGCAGACAGAAGCAGTGCATTAGATTAGAAGCCTTCCTTCCACGTGTTTACATGACAGATGTGGAGCCAAGGTGAAACATGTGAAAGGGCAATAACAGATGGTAGCCTATTATTAAGCATAGATGTGGATCATTTAGACTGAAATAGCTGGGTAAAAGAATAGGGAAATTAGGAAAATGAGGCAATGTAGGATTGAACAAGGATGTCTAATATAAGATTAGACATTCTCAGGTGAGAAAAGAAAACTACCCTCATTGTGTATTTTCTAGTTTTACTTATATTGCATATATTGATGAGTCAGATAGGATTGGAACTATATCTCTATATGGAAATATATAAATTCTTTATTTATAACATACATGTATGTTATAAGCTTTAGGGATTTTATCTAGAGAATTCTTTCACACAAGTCCTATGAGGCTGGTGTTATTATGCCCCTTTTATAGATGGCCAGACTACAAGGTAGGTACAAATATATATAATCCTTAAATTACCAATTTCCAGATATATATTTCACTTTCCAAGCAGGGGCCACAGAGGTAAAACTTAGAGAGAGGCAGAGATCTGATGCGGTTGAATTCAGCCTTACCTGAACTTATTTTTCCCAGTTGATCTGTTTGCTTATTTCAGCTTAAGTCAGTTTAAATTCAGTTTTCTGTCACCGTAACAAAGACTGTCTTGATTTCAGTGTGTGAGAATGGAAAGGACAAAACTAGAGTGAAGTCCAGCTCAGGACCCCTGAAGTAGAATACCAGGGGAAATTATTCAAGGGTTGCCTTATCTTCCTCCTCATTTGCTAAGAATTTTACTTGAATTTAATTATCGAATCAGTAAAACTGAGAGTGTTCCTTGTATACCTCATGAAGAAGCACTCCCAGATTTCCAACTAAGCTGAGAAAAAGGTAAAGCAGAAAAAAACATATTTATTATGAAACATCTGAAATAAATAGTGTTCCACTTTGACCGATTTAGAGATAATACAGAGGCAGAAGCTGGGAAGAGAGGCATTTTTCCTACCCAAACAGCATTTCTTTTATTTGCTCTGGCTGCTTTCACGAGAGCTGCTCCCCTGCCATTCCCCTGCCCTTTTTCATGTCTTTGCTTCCCATTACCATTTAGTCAATCAGTCAGTATGTCTTTCTGGCTCTTTTTTCTTTCCGTTCCCCCTATTTTTCGTCTCAATGAGATAAAACTTCAAAGAGAAAAACCTCTAACCTTGAACTCAGCAAATGATCCAATGATAGGTGACTTTGCCAATTATGTTCTTATAGGAATATAATGAAGGTTTTATGTATCGCCTGAATGCCATGTTCTCTGGTCCTTATCTACACTGAAAGAGAAAGTACTGAATTTCCTGCTTTTACATTTAAATAGAAGTAGCCTTTCCCCTTCGCCTTTGATAGCTGATGGTCATAACTTATATTAGTAATGGGTGAAAGGGGATAAGTTGGAGTTTATTATGAGTATCATCCTTTATCATTCCTGACAGCTAAAGCTTTGTATAGGCAGTAATGAAGTAAAGGCCTCAGGACATAGAAAACATATACATAAGCTCTTGGGTAACTGCTCTTTATTACAGCTAGCCTGGACCTGAGCTTAGTGGGAACAGACAAGCATTTTTTTAGGTGGTATTTGGAAATCATTGCAGGAATTGGAGGAGGAAAATGGGCAGATGCTGAGGGAGGAGTTTCCTGTTGATGGGTATACCTGCCTTCACATATCCTCAGAAATATAGACAGGATATAGAAGGAGGCATTAACGAACTGGCATAGTAGATTGCCCAGAAGAGCTGCCGGCAGTGGAATTAGTGAAAGCAGTCCACTAAGTCCCTAGGGGAATTGAAGTGAAGCAATGACTCCATGGGAAAGGGTTTTCTGAAGGATAAAGTGGTGGGCAGCTGTTCCTGATAATTGCTGAGGTCTGGGCAGGAGTAAATGCTCTGATCATATATCTTGGAATGGCCAGATGAAGCAGCAGGGGCATCTTCTGACAGGTGAATAAGGAGGCTTTAGCATGGGGAGAAGTGTGGGCAGAGGATGGATTGAAACTGCGTATTTCAAAGTCTGGGAGAGAGAAATTTTATGTGGGATGAGAATTTCTGCAAAGTCCTTGCAGGATTTCTCTCATCACAGACACTAGGGTTTGAAATATGTATTTGCAAAGAAGGCCTGTAAAGAAATAGGTCATTTGCTTCTCCTGCTTCTGATTACTTTGCATAGAAGGAGAGAAAGAGAGGGAGGGAGAGGAGCGAGAGAAAGAACAAGAATGAATGAACAAGGATAAGCAGGAATATTATGGGTGAAAGTGACATTCTGAGCAACACTCCGAAACTTTAACATGCATCAAATCATGTCACAAAGCAGATTCTGATTGAATAGTTCTGCCCTGGGGTTGATCCATAGTCTATCAAGTTTCCAGGTGATTCCCATGCTGGTCTGAGGCCCACATTATAATAGCAAAGATAAAAGAACAGGTGCAATGCAGGTGAAAATAAATATCAACAAGTTTGAAGGCGAGAATAGGAGAATATTGGGAGCAACATTCACCAGTTTGGGAAAAATAGCATGGTGGTAAGTGCATGGGCTTGACAGTCAATAGACTCTGATATGTCATCCACCTTTGTCACCAACAAGATTTGTAATGTCAAGTTTCTCATTCTCTAAGAGTTTCAGTTTCCTCAACTATAAAATGTGATTATATTGTACCTTAGCTTATATGAACATTAAATTAAAGTATTCATGTAAGATGCTTAGTATAGGGCTTGTAGTATGGCAAGCACTCAAGAAATTCTGATTGCTGTTATTAGTTAAATAGGAAGTGGCCTGAAAGCCTTTAGCAAGGAATGTAGTTATTTACCTTTTAATGACTTCTATCTTGAACCCTGCTTATGATCCTGTGTTAAGATTCTATGGTCTTCTGTGCACCATTTTTACTCTGAAATGGTTTATAAAATATTATTTATTGTGTACTGGGGGCTTATTTGGTGAAATAAAGCTGGGGAGAATTAAGTTGGTAAGGTGAGATTAAAGAACTACGCAACAGTTTGGGAAACCAAAAAGAAAACAGTATTCTATGTGTCATGGTTAGGGACATGTGTCAACTCGGCCAAGTTGTGGTAGCTGTTTATCTGATTGGGCAAGTACTGGCCTGTCTGTTGCAATGAGGACATTTCATAGGATTAGGCCATGATCATGTCAGCTGCATCCACAGCTGATTCCATTTGTAATCAGCCAACGGGGAGTGTCTTCTACAATTAGTGATGCTAAATCTAATCACGGGAAGCCTTTTAAGGAGGACTCAGAGGAGACAGGCCCCATTCCTGCTTTGGCTGGTGAGCCTCTCCTGCGGAGTTCATCCAGACCCTTCATCAGAGTCGTCGGCTTCACAGCCTGCCCTGTGGATTTGGACTCTGCATTCCTGCGGTCATGTGAGACACTTTTATAAATTTTATGTTTGCAAGTATTCCCTATTGATTCTGTTTATCTAGAGAACCCTAACTAATACACTATGTCACATATATATTATCTTTAAATCTAAGGGGTACCTTTGTCTTTAAAATAAGCTTTCACTCCAGTAGCCAAATTCACATTTCCATGTATGTCAGGATGGGGAAGGGAAGCACTTTGCATTCATTGGTGTTTGGGCTTTGAATAAAGTAAATCTACTTCACTAGGTGAGGTTAAGCAAATGATATGAGAATGAATGCCTGTCTAGGAGGAAGAGGATGAGGCAGCTTGGTACATTACAAAGAATTTTGGACTATAGAGTGAGGAAGCCCTGATTGATTATTCCAAATTGGCTGCTTACCAGCTCCCTGCATTCAGTCCATTACTTAACCTCTCTGAGATTTCACTTCCCACTCATAAAATGGAAATATTAATGCCTAACATATAGTTGTGTTAGCCATAATATTCAGGAAAGAGCTGGCATATCACAAAGTGGAATTATTTAAAGACTATAGTCATGGAAACCGTATGTATTCATCTTCTGCCCATTTTTGACTGAGGCTGGGAAGATTGGATGTAGAGTTGCTGGTTCAGGAAAAGAATATCAACTCAGGTGCTAATCTCCCAAATCAGAAGCGGTAAAGGCTGCATTGATATGTTACGGTTTTAGGAATGTCTCTCACTGGGGAGTGGGATTAATATCTGAAGAAAGGAAATGGTTAAAAAAAAAAGAAAATGATCAATTTTGTTAAGTGGTAAGAACCAGGCCAAGACCAATACAGTGATTTGCTAAAAAGACAGAGCAAATCCTTAAGGCATGAGTCAAATTATGGCCTTAACCAGCTATGGGTCCTTCTGATCAGCTTCACTCTGACCAGCTGTGCTGACCAAGAATGCAGCCAGGCCTCAGAAAGTGATCGCATCCCAAGAACTCAAGGAATGGTTCCTTTTCACCTTCCATCTGTGCGTATCTCAGCTAATCTGACACTGTCTCACTGCAGACTGATTTTCACTGCTGAAACAACATGGTGGTATAAAATGGCTGCCTCTCAAACCCCAAATGTACATATTGTAAGTTTTCGTGCAAAGTTTGGCTCTCAGCAAACTTAAATCCAAACTACAAGTGTCCAAGAGAGAGGAGACACCTGTCTCAAATCAGGTGTCCACTTGTGGTCCAATCAAGAATGGCCAGAGAGTCAGGGTCACCCAAAAGACTCTGGGACTCCATTCCCAGGGATAAAGGAGACGTTTTAAGCTGGATAAACACCCCAGTTCACAAGAATGAATGTATTGAATATAGAGTTATTGGCTTGTATTTCCCACGAATCAAAAGACTATCAGCTAATTCCCAACAGCTTTTCCTACTTGACAGTTTTGTTCAGTCAATGGTTGGTTGTGCTGGGGAGTTATATTCCAGATAGAGTTATAGAATTGTAACTAGAAATTATTCTAGAATTACAGCTAGAATCATATATATTTTACATAGATTCATAGGAAAGACATAATCTAGGATTTTTTTCTTCTGATTTTTGAGAGAATAGAGACCCTTCCACCAATCACTTCATACTTTTCATTTCACACATGAAAACTTTCTATCTTTAATTTTCTTAGAAGGTCACAGTGAGAGAATTCTCCCTTTTGCATACTATTCAAATGAAAGATCATATTCTGAAGGCATGCCCATATGTTTAGTTATCTCAATGTAAATTCTGCATTGATCCACCTTTTTTCCTCCCTATAGTTTCTGCATCAAAAGCTAATTGACCTTCCCATAAGTGAGAGAAGAGGTGCAGTGACATTTCTCTGAAGTGATATTTCTCTGCATGTTAAAAGTAGCTGTCAGCTGTTGTTCTTGGTATTCTTATCCTTCCTCAGCCATTTACTTGGATAAATGCTGCTGTCATATTTACAGTGCTACCTGCGTGAAACTGGATATTTTATTGAGTCTCATACTGACAAATTTCCAAATTGTTCTAATTTTGTGTTTTTGTAGATGATATTCTGGGGGTAATGAACAATAAGTGTTTATGACAAGAAATGGGCTTAGCAGATGTTTAAAGGATCATCAGTCATTGTCATCTTCCTGACACTTATAGCATCCTCCTATGGCTTATCTCTTTTTTAAATTATAGCTCAGAATGATGTCATTAGGCTGCATTTCCAGTACAGTAATGGCAAAGATGTTAGCTCTCATGTGCTGAAGTTGGATGATTTAATAAGTGGCCTCCAGAATATGTGTTAAAAAGGATCCTGAGGCCTGATATGGTCCGTGCTGGGATTCGACAGTTCTGATCCAAAGACTGTGGCCTTTGGAGACTGGCTGCTGGTATCCTTGATCCTTGGCTTTTCTGTCACATGGTATATTTCTCCTGGGTTCTCTCTCCCTCTGACTTTCACTCTTCCTGTAAAGGACTGCAATCATTTGGATTAAAGCCCAATGTGATTTGATGGGGCCATACCTCAACTGAATTCATATTTTGAAAAGATCCTAGTGGGTCTACATGAACCAGAATGCAAGCCAAGACCAAGAACTCAACCAAACTGGGGTACACAATTTAATCCATCACCTAAACCAAGGAGCATGCACATTTTAAAGTCTATGAGAGATATCAGATGTCATAGATTGGATCTTGGAGAGTTCCATTTTCATATACCAGCATTAAATCATGTTGAACACAGTTAAGGGATATTTTCATTGACTTCTTCAAATCCTCAGTCATAGAAATAATGTTCAGTGTTTTCTAACCACTTATTCCATGCCAGTATTGTTCTTAACATTTAACATGCATTCTCTTTTTTTATGTAAAGTGCTTGAGTTGGGGTGTTTTATCCTAAGGTTTTCTAATTATCTAGCTTATTCTTTCCCTGGATTAATTTTTCATCAGGTGATCCTGATATTACAGTCAAATTCTTTTTATGATCATGAAAATTATACTGACTAAAGATTCATTTCAGATTGAGAATATATAAAAAGGAATAGTATATTTTAGCCTTAAAGTGCTAAACAGATAAAGTCATGGTTTGGACCTAAGTTAATTGGTTTCCCAGACAGCATTCTCTAGGAGTTCTGGGAGATCTTTCATTTTAATGAGTATTTTCCAAGATTAGAGGCTTATGTAAACTACAGCCACCCAGGTACAGTGCAGAATTGTTAAAAAGTCTAAAATAGAAACACTCAATGAATCTAAAAGAGGATGGAGTGCCAAGAAGATACACTGATTTTAGAGTTCATTAGCATTATTTTGGCTTCCTCCATTTCCTCTAATCCTAGAAAAGTGGCTTTATTTGCATTTTATGATGAGTGTAAATCTGAGGCTCAAGATAGTTATAATTTACTCCTTCAGTCAATTTCTGGATCAGATTTCGAGCTTTCTGATCCCTAAATTAGAGGTCTATCCATTAGGTCATTCATAAATGCCTCTGTTTTATTTACTTTTATCATATATGATTCTTACATTGCCTATGATTACCTCATTCCTCTGATAAATATATTTCTGATCTCCTATATCAATCAATCAATCAACCTATTAAGAGTATTTAAGTAGAGATCTAACCATTGAAGACCTTATTATCGAGATGGGGTAATTTTATTTGAGCATCATATAATGTTTTTACCTGTTCTTAAATCATCACAGGGATGATACTATTAGAAGGCTTCTAGAGAGAGTTATGGTTAAGGTGGTTGTTATAATTGACTAAAATTTAGAAAGTGGAAAATGGAGTAGAAGCCTGGGGATGAGTGTGTCCACATACTTGCCAATGGGCAAAGAATTGTTTTGGTGTACGGTGAAGGAACAGTGTATCTAAAACAATGGGCTCATCTTGGAGAACAGAGGAAAATACAGTGCACAACATGGTTTCACCAGGTTAGAGGAGATTTTCTTTTTTAGAGGAGAGCTGTGGCAGGTATTGCCATGATATTGGGGAATGAATCACGTCCCCTTCAAGAGGCATATTTACTTGGAAATGCCAAAAACAATATTCAGAAAATTTGTAAGCAATCTTGAATATAGAAGGATGCTTCAGTGGATGAGCAAGTGTGAAGAATCCTAAACAAATGAGAAACAAAAGAGGATTAATTTAAGAAGGAAACCACAGCCCCAGCATGCACATCAAAGGACTTCTTGAAGGAGAGAGTGGGAATCTTATCTAAGGGTCTTCCAATTCCAGTATTTTACCCATTCAAGAGATGTGTGAACTGAGGTTCAGAAGAAGTTGCTTACTTGAGTCACCTAGTAACAGAAATAAATTTCAATCTTAGTAGTGTCTCCCTTTGATGTCTTCATTTTGGCTATTCTTATATGTTGCCTCTTCTTTCGTGTGCCAGACACTGTACATTGCATTTTTCATTGATCTCTCACAGAAATTTTATGAAGTCTTTATTTCTCTCATTTTACAGATAAGGAAACTGAGAGTGGTCCTTGGGCTAGTACTTCCAATGGTAGTGGGCTTTCTCAGAGTCTGTTTTTAAAAACCATCTTTTCTTTCTTCTTCTGTCTCCCCATAATAATACTAGTAAGGATGCATATTAAAGATCCCAGGCCCTCTGAATCTATTCTTACAACTTTTTAAACTGAGGAAGTCAGTCTTCAATCTAAGTTATTCAACAATTATACAGATATGCCATGCATTGTCATATTGTAACCACATTTCACTAGTAGAAGAAATGATATTTTTGTTGTAAGCATTTATTGACACCCCTATTTCATATCCTAGCCGTTGGTTATGGACATGAGGTTCACAGATATAATGCCTGATCTGACATAGCTTTGATATGAAAAATCAGTCTGAAATATAATTGTTATAATTATGCAGGTAGCACAGAGAATTTGGAAAATGAGTTTTATTTGTTTTATTTTATGGGATAAAATAATGGCTGAGTGACCAAGAGAATCAGCACCCAGAATTCAGAGATATGAAATTCTTACAGCATTTCTCCAGCTGAAGGAAACCTAGCATATGAAAACCAGTGTTTACAGAACTAATGCATTAGTGAGTGATTATCATTTTTCAAAAACATCTTATGATTTACACTGGCTGTTTGCATGGCAATGCTCCTTGAATTTTAAGTGTTATAGCCCAATGTCAAGGAGAGAATCCAAGGGAGATTTTAAAAAGCAATGTGCTAAAATGAAACAAACTATTGCAAACAGAACATAAATTTCAAACAAAGCTGCGGTATTTTTGCTACAATTGTTAAAAAAAATCAGGGTAGTCAAATATTTTTGACAAATGACTCCTCAGCATATTAATTGAGACATTTTGTCAGTGGCAAAAACTCTTTTACTCATGGAATTGGAAAGTGTGAATGACTTGATTCTGAAATTCAATGATTTTATTAGTTCACTTTCTATTTCTGAACTCCAATTTCTTCTTTGTACAGTATTGTTCTCAAAAAGGCCTTTATCATGGCATGCAAACTGAGGCTGCAATAGTAGGTCCAAACTTCCTCACTGGGGGTTAAATCCAGGAGAAAGAAAAAATCATGTCTTTCTTCTAATCAGTTCAACCAAGTTCTGAAATTAGCTCTGATTGTCTACATTTGAGTTCCATTACTGGCCCTGAAATAGTGTTTGTTGTTAAAGGCACAGACTGTACTAACTGGCTTAGCCCTTCTCATGCCCATTTCTGAGGCTGGAGGTGGTGTCACCTACAACACGTGGTTTAAGAACCCAGTTGTGAAAGTTAAACAGAAACAAAAACAACAGCACAAACACACAAAATATTATGGTGTTTGTAGACTAATGTTCAACAGTTTTAAAGTGTGAGCCAAGAGATATTGAGGTGATACTCAGACAGCATGTAGGGTAAACACTGATGGTAACCTCCCCCTAGAGAGGGGATGGAATTCTTGCCCTTGCTAATAAGATGTAGGTGAACACAGCCACAGGCACAGACATCGACCCCGACTCTGCAACAAAAGCCTCCAGTTGCCTGTGACCTATTCAGTGATAAGTTCAAGCACATTTCTTATCACTCCTACCTGGCAGTTGTCTCTCACCACACATGGGTGCCTAACAAACTATCTCAATACCTGAAGCAATCCAAGAGGATGGATGAAGGGTGAAATCTACTTGGCTGAAGATCAGACAGAAAAACCATGAAATCTTTCTTTTTTCTTTCTTTCTTACATTACAAGATGAGGGAAAAATAGAATGTGTTTGATCTTAAGTGGGTTTTCCAAATAATATGGTATATAGTTTAAGAATTATTAAATGCCATCAAAAACCTTGAGAAAGAATGTGATTCTATTTTTGACTAACTTAAAATGAATGAGACTAGGGTTTCCATTTTAACTATGTTATTATACAAAGCTAAGCTTTGTAAGTTGTTTCCACAGCACACACAGATAACTGAAGAGGATCTACCTGGCTTTACAGTGTAGGGTAAAGTCCCATGGGTCCCCGAGAGAAAGACAAGCAGAAGCACACAAGTCTTTAGCTTTCAACATAGTTCAGTTTATTCTTTTCCAGTTTACTCCAGCTTTTTACTTTGTACAGGATTTTGTCTGCTCTCTCAAATTGCACATTCTCTCCTGGCTCAGTTTGCCATCTCCTTCTGTGAAACTGATCTATATATTTTCAGTTCAGAGTCTGAGATGAGGTGAAGGGAACTGTGGGCTAAATTCATGGTGTTTTGTTTTGTTTTAATGACACAGAAGCACTTAAACTTGGATCTAGTAATTTCATTCAAACTGGGGCACCAAAACAAAGCCATCAAATCTTGCATCTCAGATCATACCATGCCTCTTAGAAGCAGGTACACAACTTAATGAAGTTTTACCCTCAATTTATCCATCAAATTCCTTGTCACTCTTATATACTAAATTCATTACCACCTCCTCACATTTCTTCATATTGTTACTCTCCATTAGAAAACCATTTCCTTTCCTACCCATCTGTGCTGTTTTGAAAGGATGTATGGACCCTAGAAAAGCCATGTTTTAGTCAAAATCCCATTTCAGGGAGAATAATCAAACTGTAATCAGATCATTTCCCTGGAGATGTGATCTAATCAAGAGTGGTTGTTAAACTGGATTAGGTGACAACATGTCTGCAGCCATTTGTGTGGGTCTTGATGTTTCTGGACTGTAAAAGAGGAAACATTTTGGAAATTGAAGGAGATTCGGAGAGAGCAAAGAATGCTGCAGCACTACAAAGCAGAGAGTCCATTAGTCAGCACTTTGGAGATGAAGAAGGAAAACGCCTCCCGGGGAGCTTCATGAAACAGTAAGCCAGGAGCAGAAGCTAGCAGATGACGCCATGTTCGCCACGTGCCCTTCCAGCCAAGAGAGAAACTGACTGTTTTCACCATGTGCCTTCTCACTACAGAGAAACCCTGAACTTCATCGGCCTTCTTGAACCAAGGTATCATTCCCTGGATGCCTTTGATTAGACATTTCTATAGACTTGTCATAACTGGGACTTTTCTTGACCTTAGAACTGTAAACTAGCAACTCATTAAATTCCCCTTTTTAAAAGCCATTCTATTTCTGGTATATTGCATTCTGGCAGCTAGCAAAGTAGAACACCATCCATCTATATTCCAAGTCCTATCTTAAATTTCTCCTCAGGATCATTGAGGTCCATTTTAAGCCTCACCCTTCCCTGAAACCCTGTAATGCTTATCATCTACGTTGCTATTTTAATGTACATTGATTACCTGCATTTTTATGTACATTATATATCCAGGGTCTTATTCAACAGCTTTCTCCAACATGCCTGGGCCATTATTCTGAATTTTCCCTCCTGCCCAGGGCTAGTCAGCACCTACTGCTTGTGTCAATCCAATTTTCTCCTCATTGCTACAGTCATTTCTCAAGCTCTCATCTCTATCCTACCACCAATTGCTTAACTCAGTTTTTCAATGCTTCTCAAATTTCATTGTGTGATCAGTATCACCTGAAACACTTGTTACAAAGGCAGATTCTTGAGCCCCAAATTAAAAGATGTAATTCAGTAGATTTGGGGTGAATGCAGAAATATATATTTTTAATTATGAGGCAGGTAAGCCAAATATCAAACTCTAAAAAATGTTTCCAAAAATGCTTCAATTCAAAGGGACAAAGGGACAGACGATGATGCATCCATCTTCATCAGCATCCCAGTGAGGTGTTCACTTTGAGAAGCTTCAGGAAGTGAGGATTAGGGAAGCACATGAGATAAAGTGGGTATAGCAGAGTAATACAATGAAAGTGACTCCACACTAGAGTATGGAAGGCCTAGGTTCTTGTGGCCAGACTGTAAGAATGTCAGTGGCAAATATTTAAGTACTTGCCATATTACCAGGAACTGTGCTAACACTTATTTAAAAAATCAGTTTAATCTTCCCCAAACCTCTATGGGATGGACATTTTCTCATCTTTACTTTATAGACAAGAATACCATTTTAGTCTGTCAAAGCTGCCAGAATGCAACACACCAGAGATGGATTGGCTTTTAATAAAAGGGGATTTATTTAGTTAAAAACTTATAGTTCTTCAGAGGAAAGAACCTCACTTTCATCTGAGGTTCTCTCTAACATGGGAAGGCACAAGGGTGATGTCAGCTGGCCTTCTCTCCTGGATTCTGGGTTAAAACATCTTTCCCTACGGCAACTCCTTTCTGCATCTCCAAATGTCCAGGCTGAGCTGAGGTATGTCAAGCTACTTGGACTGTGCCAGTTTGAAAGTATATGTACTCCAGAAAAGCCATGTTTTAATCCACATCCAATGTTGTAGGAGCAGCCATTTATTTTAATCCCTATTCAGCACTGTAGTTTGGTTACTTGATTTGATTATCTTCAGGAAGATGAGATTCACCCAATTGTTTGCGTGACTTTTGATTAGATGGAGCTGTGACTCCACCCATTCAAGGTGGGTCTTGATTAGTTTACTAGAATCCTTTAAAAGAAGAAACATTTTGGAGAAATGACAGAGCCTAGGGAAATGACACAAATGATAGAAGCCTCAGAGCTGACAGAAGCTTCACAGCAGAGCTGACACAGATGCGAACATGTGGAGAACAGAGACAAGGATATTTGAAGATGCTTGGAGCCCAGAAGCTGCAGTGAGATATTGGAGAACCTGGAGAGAGCCAAGGGAAGCCAAGAGTGGAAGGCCAGCCCTGGAGAAGTAAAGTGAGGAACTGCCACAGGAGCAGAGGCTGAAAGCAATGGAGCCCAGGAGCAAGAGGCCAGCAGATACCAGCCATGCGACTTCCCAGCTGACAGACATGTTCCTGACCCATGGCCTTTCTTGAATGAGGATAACCTGTTTTTGGTGCCTTAATTTGAACACTTTCATTTCCACAGAACTATAAACTTGTAACTTATTAAATTCCCCTTTTTCAAAGCCATTCCAGTTCTGGTATATAGCATTCTGGCACTTGCAAACTAAAAGAGATACCAAGTCTCAAAAGTGTAAAAAAACATTTTCCCATATTAACACTAGTAATTTTAAAAATTGGGATTTTTAAACCAGAAAGTTTACTCCAGCAAACTTAAACCTTTACATACCCCTGACCCTTTCCTGAGACATGTTAAGGACTTAGATACATTTTGACATGCATCAAAAATACATGTTTGCATAAGACATATAGCTGTATCGGCTCTATTTATTTTGTAAGATTGACTGCATTTCAAGTTAAGTGGTAGATATGAAAGTATTTGTATGCTTTATGTGATGCTATTCCAAGGTTGGCTTGGCAAACTAACATGTCTAAAGAGAAGCTTTTGTACTAGGAGACAGGAAGGTACACTAGTTATAGCAACTTAGTAAGGCATAGGACTTCCTAAAGCCTCAGTTGCTCAAGTATGGTCTCAAGGCTCTGCAAACCTACTTTTGCCCCAGGTCTAAAATCTCACATGATCATAATAAAACACATGGTATTGAATTTGAGTGGTTTATAAGATGGCTGAGAAGATGGAATGATTTAGGTAAACATGATTTTGGTACTTGGGGGTTAGCAATTTGGTGAGCAGTACTTTAGCTTAGAGGTGGAAACACTTTTGGGAAGTAGAATCATGATTTCATATATATATATGGATGGCTATTTTTTTCTGCATGACTCCAGAGGTTTGAATTTGCATCAGCAAGTAAGGGATACTTGAAACAATTTTGTGTGGGGGTAGAATAAATCACTTCTTGAAGCTATTATTTATAGACAGAATTAATTCAAGAGACATTGAGTTCACTGTTATTTAACTATTCAAACAGAGGTTATAGAGGGACTTGAGCAATGAAATTTGGGAGGAATAAGAGAGTGAATAAAATGGGGTGAATAAGAGAGTAGTCTTATTCAAGTTTGACTGTCCCTCAGAATCATCTGGGAAAATTTTTAGACACGTGGTAAGCATAATATCTAAATCACTATGTATGAGATAGAGAATGAAAGTGTATATAGATTATCAAACATTCCTAGGTTTCTGCTGTGTCTAGCTGTGCAGAAATGCTTGAGTAGATCTTTCCTCAAGGCTTTTATATGGCTGAAATTATTAAAAATAAAAAAGTGAGCATTACTTTCTCTTGAGCCCATGCTTTATCCTAGGCCTTGACTATTAGCTTTCTATTCATTATGTCATTTGATGCTTTCACATCCCTGTTGGTTTGTATGATGAAAGTGAGACTTCAAAAGTAAAATAAATGGGAAGCATGAGGTAAGTGAAGAACTGGAAATAATGAATTTGGGGGTTTTATTCCAAAAGCCCTTAACACATACTTACCGTACATAGTGACTTGGCAAGGTAGTGAAGTGGTAGAATGCTCCCAGGAAGAGACTAATACCTTTACCAGGGCTTCAAGCACCAGCTTCTACAAAATCCTCTCCTTTGAATGGAAAAACCTGTGGTTGCTGCCTTACTGCTGAGCACTGCAATGACTCTATGAGTATATGAATAAATCAAGAAGGAAGGTCAAGGAGAAGAGAGAGGAGGCAAAAAAAGAGGGGTGGTGGCGGATGGATTATTTTCCAAATGGAATACTATTTATCTGATTATTGCCCTCAGCTGCCTGACCACATTTAATGAATGCTGTCCTCAGAGTCACAGAGAACTCTGTAGTGAATATGAAAAACAAAAACCAAACCAACAAACAAAAAATCCCTTATAACACAGGCAAGATGACCTGTTTCAGAAGAAAGTGGGACAATGCCCAAGGTATTAAACATTTTAATTTTGAATATCTCCACTGCTGCAGTAGGGCATAGTAGGCTCTCTGTGATAATCAGAGAACTTTGTTCCCTTCTTTAGTTTATCCCTTCCTCGAAGAGAGAACAGTACAAATGTGAAGGGATATTTTATTCATATAAGAAGACCAAATTAAAATGGGCTACAGATTGTAAAGGCTGGCCTGGCCTTGACTTCTTTTTTTCATTCTCAACAAATCAGTAGTCCAGTCTTTGTTGCTTCCTGCTCTTTTCAGGGAGATGCTTAGAGATGCCATGATAATGGGCCAGTAATGTATATAATGTATTTTAGAATTTCAAATAGCCAAGACAAGTTCAATACATACATGCGCACACATGCACACATTGCCTGAAATCATATAAATATACTGCACATGGTTAAACATAAACTATTTACTTTAGAGATAATGATCTTTCTGGAAAGAACAGTGGGGTCATTGTATTGTATTGTACAATTCTGCTTACTCGATAGTTCTGGGTCCTACAGTCACAAGAATATTATCAAAAGGAAGTCAAGTGGCTTCTAAGATGTGTGGTAATACTTTTTTCTTTACCAGGGTCTTGGGTTATGTTCATGTGCTCTTTATGGCACAAAATATGTCTAAACTCTTCAGATGGATTGATTTAAATTCCTGCCAATAAATGTAATATTCAGAGGAAGAGAGGAAGGAGACAGGAGATGGTTTCTGTAAGGCAATGGAAGTGGAAAAGGAGTAGATGTTATGAAGCTCAATTTAGAGTCAGGATGTGTGCCTATCACCTAATAAGATAATATTATAATAGCAAACTCCCAATAAATGTTCACTTTACTGAATTAAATCTTACAGTTGACTGGATAAGGAAGAAAGCAAAGCTAATTTTAAGTTGAAAACCAACTTGTTTGTGATGGGGACAGAAGTGGGTGGGGATTTGGGAGGACATGAAAGCTGGTGGTTTTGGTTTAGACTGGTTGACCTTGCCAACAGTTGCAAATGCTGCAAAGATTTAAAAAGAAACAAACATAAAAGACAGTAGTGGGGCGGGCCGCGGTGGCTCAGCGGGCAAAGTGCTTGCCTGCTATGCCGGAGGACCTCGGTTCGATTCCCGGCCCCAGCCCATGTAACAAAAACGGAGAAACAGAATACAATAAAAACAAGAAAATGTTTAAAGATGTTTCCCTTTCTTCCTTCCTTCCTTCCTTCTATCCCTCCTTCCTTCTCTCTGTCTTTCCTTTAAAAAAAAAAAAAAAAAAAAAAAAAAGACAGTAGTGACTGATAAAATGCGAAGTGTCAGTATTGAAACAAAAGGAGGGTCTCCAATTACAGAAAATAGATTAAAAAAAAAACTTTTTGGCCCTGAAATTGGCACTTTAGGTATAAGGGAATGAAACTGAGAGCCACCCTGACATAGTTATTTGTTTGCATAGGAGCCACCTTACTTCTAACAATGCATTATATGATGTACTAAATTGAGGAAGATGCTTTTTGTCTGGAATATAAATGTTTACTATAGTTTAAAGCTGTACGTATATATTATGAAATGAAGAGTCAATTTACTATGAGCAATGCTTTCTAGCAACAGAGTGAACATTTTATTCTATCAGGTCTTAAGTGATGTGTTGCCTACTAACACAGTTATCATCAAAAAAGAAATCTCAAATTTTCCCAATACCCAGAAACTTTACCCAAGAATAGATTGACATTGAAATGAATAAAGTGTTTTGTTGCTCCCTTATTTAAAGTTCTTTTATCTCATGCATATCTATTAACAACTTTAACAACAAAATAGAGACAACTCAATATATTTGATCACCAGAACTTTAATGCCCCTTATTTTCCTTTAAACAACCTGCATCTCAAATATTTATTTAAGAGTTTTAAACCTGAAAGCACAATCATATGTCATTCATATTTAATGATGTCTGTGGGTCACCATGTTTGTTTCTGCCCCTTGGCATAGTTTGGTTACCAGTCTTTAGCCCTCAGCTTAACAGAAACTGGATTTCTGCTTAGCCAATTTCATGGATGGTGAGGGGGGAACAGAGTAGATCATCTTTTATTGACCCAAATTGGGTCTCATTGAAAACCTGGCCCTAGGTGTAAGAAGAATCTAAGAAAATGAATGATATTCAAGTCACAAGAGAGGTGATTTATACCTTCTTTTTGTAATTTCTCTATTTTATTGAGCCTGATTAGCTTAGTCCTTTGGATGTATAAATAAAATTATTACTATTCCATGGTACATTGAGCTGTGCCAATTAGGAGGGATTTCTGTTTCATAACTAATATAGATTTCCTTCCTCAGTATCCAGTTAATTAATAACTTTGCTTTCACAGTTGAGTCATCTCTTTCCATGGCTTTTCATTTTGTGCCAAAAAATGGTGCATCCTCTTCCATTCTGGTCATGAGGGGTATTCTTGTTTAGAACCCAGTTGTCCAATTTCTTTACTTACCATAAATGTTGTGAGATTGATTTTGAACCCTGCTTATTATTCCATGTCACAGGAATAATCTCAATTTTAAGGATTTCTGTGAAAAAAAAGTCAGGAATTCTGGTGATAAAGAAGATCCCCTCTGAAAGTCATTTTTTTTCCTGGAGATAAAATGTAATCTTCTCCAAGCATCTCCATTGGAGTTGGATAACTGGAAACATTCCATAGCACCCTGGCTGTGTTTAGTCAACTAGCCAATACATGTACAGTGAACAGTTATCTCATGGTTCTTTTAAGACCTTTAATTTAACAATCCACCATTCTGAGTAGGTTTCTGCATTCCTATTAAATATCATGTTTTATCCTTGCATGATGAAATAGCTCTGTGTCCTCCAATGCCTGCTTGAAACTAGGCATTTCTACCACCAGCAGGCCTCGCTATGACACAATATAAAACAAAAACACTACATGGAATGGTGAGCTATTGGTATTTTATTGAAAGTAACTTATAACTGGCTGTCTTTTTTCTAAATGGCCTTATCATTTATGCTAAAACCATGGTTGGAATCCAAATGAATAGGCTATCCAATTTGTTTGTGAATAAACAGGTAGAGCAATTTGAAATTTGTTACTTGGATATCACATTGTTTTAGTGTGTAGGATCATCAAAATACCCTAGAGGCAGTGATAAATGTTTGTATAAAGAACAGTTCAATTCTCCCTATACAGAAAGTGAGAGGTTTTGCAAGTTAAGTGTTGTCATCCATATTCTCTGGTATCAGGACAACAGGGGAAAGGGGACTGTTTCGAAGCAGCTTAAGTTGGATAAGAAGGGATGAAAAGAATGAGAAAGATCTAGAATGTAGAAGTTGAATTGTAAACCAACTGCAAAAATCTGGGTTTCGCTCAAGTAATGTGTCAATCAATAAACTGCACTAATAATTACCAAATGTACCTGAACAGTGAGGAAGGGAGTGCCGTAGTCTAGATGCAAGAGGAAGCACTTATAAAAATGACCCATGATGGGATAACCATTTTGCTGAGAAGCTTGGAAAATTATATATCTCTATTTAAGTATCTCTTTATATTTGCATGTGTGTAAATTTGGGCCTCTCCAGTATTCTCCAGTTGATGATTAAGTTTAGGGTATTCTGAGAAAAAAATTACAAAGAAAGGAAATGAATCTCCTCTACAGTAGAAACTGAATTCAAAACTAAAGAAATACTGCAGGGTTAAAAATCAAATTCTTAATTCTGGATATAATGACTATTCTGGAGAGAGAAATCTAGCCAAACTAATGAGAGGCTATTTTGCAATTCTAGATCAGAAACATAGCAACACAACTCAGGTTCAGATTTGTTTTTCTTGGAGAGTTAGAATCACTGGCTGATTCATCAAAATGAGATCTTAATCCTTCCATCATGATTTTACTAAGACAGGGAATCCTCTCATAGTAAACAAAAGTGTTGGCTTTGCAGTGGAATTTTATTTACACAATATATTATTAGTTAACATTTTTGAAAGAAAGTTGAATTTCTTGAGGGAGAAGGAGTTTGGAACTACACAGACAGAGAGACTCAAATAAAAATCAGCTGTTCTTGGTGTGAGCTGAGACTTGGCTAGATCACAGTTGTTTGGGTCTAGAATCCTGGTAAGAAGCTTGGGTTACCAGGTCTTCATATCAGCCTGAACTCAGCTGGAACAATATTCCTTCCAACTACTGATGTGGAAGCCAAATAGAGTAAATAACCTTCACTGGGCCAAAAAAATCTCCATCTTTGGCAACCTCCCCTCCATGGCTACATATTCTCTTTTCTGCTAAAACTGGACACTAATGTTTCTAAAATTCACAAAAGGGAACTAGTGTCCACTGAATGTCTGCAGTGGATTCAATGCTAGTATTAGAGAGTCAAAAGTGAATAAGACTCTGTTCCCGCCCTTGAGATACTCACAGTTCTATGAGTGGAGACAGGTAATCATGTTATTAATAAGCATTCCTATAAATGTATGTCCAGGCTATTATGGGAACAAAGTTGAATAGTAAGAATGAAGTGGGGTGGGACAAGGACAGAGAAGAGTCTTCTTAGATTATTCTCTTTGTAGGGAAAAGTCTTTGAGAATGTATGTTCTAGATGTTGAAAAATGAATAAGGGTTTGTAAGATGAACAAAGGAGGAAAGAAGAATTTTAATAAAAATGGCTAATATTTGAGGAGTGACTGCATTTAATATCTTCAATTATATGAGGCATATATGACTACATTTAATATCCTCAGTTATCACCTGTGTGTTCATTACTATTATCTTCATTTGCAAATAAGAAAGTAGAAGCTCTGTGAGGGCAAATAGTAGGTATACAGCATTCAAACTCATCATGTTTCCAGATCATTTGCTGTAAACTACAGTTTATATAGAAGCATAGAAGGGAGGGTAATTCAGGTAAAGGGAAAATTTATAATTGTTTTTCACATTTTTATAGTAGAGATATGGGAGAAGGTAGAGCAAAGCAAGAGAAAAACTACTATACTGAAGAGGTAGTACTCGGCTAACTCAGGTGCGACCTTCTAAGCCATTCTCTCGAATGTGAATTTTATCTGGAAAGCAATGAAGTAGCATTGCAGTTTTCAGCAGTGGAATGGCAAGGTCATATTTGCAATTTAGAGAACTTACTCTGGCAGAACTGTGAATAAATGTAACGGTGGCAAGCAAAGATAGAGGTAGGGAGAAAAGTCAAGAGTGGGCTGCAGTAATTCAGACAAGAAATAATGGAGAGGTAGGTTTTTCAGATTGGCTGAGTAAGGAGTTTGGTATGCTCTCTTCCCAGCATAAAATCAATAAAAAATTGATTTATAATTCTATACCAAAAAAAATTCTATACCAAATCAGTCTACCAGTCCATCTGTTAAGGGCCCATCCAGATATTAGGCACCATGGGGGCAATACATAAAGCTTGTAACATGGTTCATGACATCGGGAAACCTCCATCAGTACGTCTGAGGAAAGGTCTAAGCTGTATTTCAATATTTTAACAGCAACACGTGGCTACATAAATTATTCAAAACTAAATGAAATAAAAAGATCAGTTCCTCAGTCTCATTATTAGTGCTCAATAAACAAATGTGGCTGGTGGCTGCCAAACAGCACAGATATAAAATATTTTCATCATTGCTGAGAGTTCTGTTGGGCAGTGTTGGCATGGAGGATTTTAGCTGCACTGGGGTTTAACTTAACATTCTTATCCTGACATACTGGTCTTAGGTTCTAAGTATCATGAAGCCCAGAAAGTCTGTCATTGTTTTCTGCAACACGAGAGGCTTCTGCCTTGAGGTTGGCTCTGACAGGTTCCCACCCTATAATGTTGGGACGGTCTCCTGGTTCAGTGCTCAGGGTGACCCTATGCTGTGTTCTGACATCCTATCTACATGTGAGGCTCCCAGAATCCAGACTTTCTTTTGACTTGATGTTATCCTTCTTTCCGGCATCTGCCTTCACGGTCCCAGGTCTGACTCATGGGAATAAAAGCATAAGTGTTTCCTCACTTGTGTAATTTCTAATGGGGAGACTCATTTAATCAATACTTCATGATATTGAATTGTTTTCGTACATGTGTCATGGCTATGAAAAAGTAGTTCATGATATTATGAGCTTCTAGGTGAGAGTTAACCTAGGAACCAGGTAAGGCTCACATATTATTCAAGAAGCAGGAACAGCTTCAGTAGACTTAGTATCAGAATCAGCTGTATCACAGATTGACAGAAGAAAACTCTTACTGTAATATATTGAGATATTGTTCTTCTTTTTACAGTCAAACAGCTGATAATAAAACACCTGCAGTAGGGAGGGAAAGCAAGTTACCAGAGGGTGTCTTCAAAATACTCCCAGCCAGCAACTTCACTTTCTCTTCCTGTATGCAACATGAATTTCTTGCATGTTTGTGACTATACATAAGCATACAGAGCCCATCTGCAATTTTCTGACAACAAACTATATCACCTACTTTTCTCTGCCGACACCGATAGATATGAAATTTAGTATTGTGGAAATGTTTCTTCAAAGCAAAGCCTAAGAGACTTTAGAATTACCTGAAGAGTGGAAGGTCGTGAGACAATATCAATATCAAGAGGTGTTGTTAGAACTCTTCCTAGTGCTAAGGCTACTTGATATTTTTTTCCTCTTAAATGAGACTTCTGAATCTCTTATAGTGATTTTGCAGAAAAGGTAGCTTCTTTCTGTTGCAATTCTTAATGTTTAGCTGTAAGATTCCAAAATAAAAATAAAAAATATTTCACTGTTTTGAAGTTTTCTTTGGAAAGGTATTCATTTGCGTTCTAGACAATAACCCAGAAATGACAATTTACTTGAGAATTTGTTTCATTTGTTTTCCAAATATATCTTCTTCCACCAAAAATGAATAATGTAAAAGATAAACACCAAATTACTGGAACAATGAATGTAGGAACTCACTTTGCATGGCTGTTTTATAATTCTCCACTAAATTCCTGGAACTTTTTCAGGCATTACTACCCTTTCTTATACTCATGGCCATGATGGAGAACAGGGATCCATGAGACGTGTGGTTGACCAGTTGTTTGGTAAGGAGGTAGATCCAATCAACCATCTCAGAGAAAGTCAGGATTAGAGATTTAATTATCCAGAAAGGGTCTGTAGAAGCTCTTTTTCTCTGCTGGATTGGACCTTCCTTGAATTGCATTGAAAATCTGTAAGGGACAGAGATGGGAAAAGAGATGTTGGAAAGGAACATCGCTCCGAGATGGGATAAGGTAAAGAAATAATGATTTCAAGGGCAGAACCATGGAAGCAGAAATTGAGGTAGAAGAGACCTCCTTAAGCTGAGAGAGAGGGGTCACCACAACAGAATTTGGATTTGGTAGAACCACTACTTGGGCATTTGGAGAAGCTGGGCCCTATACCCCAGTGTTCAGAAAGGGTAAAGCCATTGTTTGGATAAGTGGGGCTGCTGCTTCAGCAAGTATGCCAGTTTGAATCTGTGGTGGACCCCAGAAAACCATGTCTTTGAATCCTCATTGAATATTGCTGGCTGGGAGCATTTTGATTGGTCCTATGGGAATATGACCCACCCAATTGTGGGCAGTAACTTTTGATCAGATAGTTTCCATGAAGTTGTGACTCCACCCATTAATCCTTTAAAAGAGGAAACATTTTGGAGAGAGTCTCTTTTTTAGAGCCATGAGAAAGCCACAGCAGAATTCCACAGAACCATGAAGCAGAGTCCACCAGCCAGTGACTTCTGGAGATGAAGAAGGAAAATGCCTCCTGGGTAGCTTGAGAGGAAGCTAGCGGATGACACTGTGTTCACCAAGTGCCTTTCCAGATGAGAGAGAAACGCTGAACTTTATTGGCCTTCTTGAATCAAGGTATCTTTCCCTGGATGCCTTAGATTAGGCATTTCTATGGACTTGTTTTAATTGGAACATTTTCTCAGACTTAGAACTGTGAACTAGCAACTTATTAAATTCCCCCTTTTAGAAGCCATTCTGTTTCTGGTATATTGCATTCTGGCAGCTAGCAAACTAGAACAGCAAGTCTGGAGGATGACTCTCAGATCTTGGAATCTAATTGCAGTAGTGGGGAAGGTGCTGTGATCAGTTATTTATTGAGTATTCTGAAGATTTTTTTCTGCAATGTGGGAATTGATTAAGTTGGAACAAATTTAGATTAAGAGACCATTTATTAGGCAGTGAAGCAAGAAAACCTGGGCTATGGTGTAGATTCATTTATTCACCAAATATTTCTTGATTTTACTCTATGCCAGATGAATGAAAGGTAGATAGATGTAAACTTTGAATCTGAAGGTATTTGGAAGCAGTAAATGTGGTGTATTGAATGTGTCCAAATTCTAGCAGGTGGTCTAAATTTTTTTATGGTTTGAATTACATAACAGAAACATGAATCTTTTTTTTTTGGTTATACTTTTCCTTCATATTACATTTGCACAATGTGAAATGCCACAAAATTAAATATCTTTTGGCAGATGAGGGTTAGTCAATGGAGACTTTTCTTTTTCATTCTTTCTCTTCATCTTTGAAAAGGCAATATTGGCTCATGGTTTTCAGGCTAGGATAAGTCTAAAATCAAGACATCTGCATTATGATGCTATCTATCTGAAGTGTGTGATATTGTAAGCCAGGTGGCCAGTCATCTTGGTCCTTGGCTTTTCTGTCACATGGGTGTGTCTATGGTGGCATCTTCTTTCTTTTCCAGATTCCATTGACTTCGACTTCTGGCTGCTCCTCTCCATCTGTATCCAATTTCCTTTGCTTTAAGAACTTCAGTCATATCGGACTAAGGTCCACCCTCATCCAGTTTGGGCATACCTTAACTAGTAACATCTTCAAAGTCCCATTTAAAAATGGGGTCACACCCACAGTACCAGGAGTTGGTACGTGAATATGCCTTAGTGGAGACATGACTCAATCACCAACATGTGTGAAAGACGCAGTATTCCAGAAGAAAAGAACAAAGGAAGAAGGAACATACCACGGATGGAAAAATTGCAAACTTGAAAGACTTGACCCCCATAATAGAGACAGTGAGTCACACTTAATGCATCACTGCATTTCTTGCCGTATTTGGTTAAAATTAAAACAAGATCAGAGGCAACATGATATGGCAGTATGGACACTAGATAGGGCATAAGGAGTCATCAATTCCTTCTTGTAATAACTCCTTATATGACCTTGGGCAAATTGTTTCTTATGTCTGGATGCCTATGTGAAAGGAGAAATCTGATTTAGATGGTATAATTCATTAGACCAGGTGAAGGGGTAGGGAGTGGAAATGGAAAAAGGCAACTTCTCATGTATAGTATCGCTCTGTTTTCTGATCTCTGTACTGATCACAAGCTTTCTTTCTTTGGTTAAGTCATTACTGAATTATCCACTTACGATTGGTACACTTTTATAAGCACATTATACTTTAATAAAAACACATATTAAACAAACAAACAAACAGATTAAAACACACCAGGGTCTCAAATCCTTATGGGCCAAAAGGCCTATTACGTATGTTCAGAGAAATCAAAACACACACACATAAGAACATTATCTAAACCTTCATATGAATCTTCATTTCATTTGGAGAAATTACCAGTTTCAAAGGAACTCTGTATTGAAGAGCAACTATTAGGAATGAAAGACATGCCAGTGATAACCTCAGCTCAGTATCAGGGTGGTCTTTCAGAGTAGCAAATCCTCATTTGAATAAGCACCTTTGAAATGAGGCCTGAATACTCCATAGTTTGATTGAGAAAAAAAACAAACCTTTTGAGGCATTAAAGTACTTAATTAATTTCAGAAAGAGGCATTTAATTTAAGCCTGCAGTTTCCAAGACTTCAGAACCTCAGCAATCGTGTTGTTGCCCTGTGGTGCTACTGTCCCACACCACAACGTTAACTGGATATTAAAGCTGTCAGGGCACAACACCACAATCATATGAACTAGACCCCATTGGGTCCTGTCAGCACAGCACATGTCCACAAAAATAAAACCCTCTCTTATTTTTTTTTAATTTTTTACTTTTTATTTGGAAATTATTTTAGACCTTTAGAAAAGTTATAAAACAAAGTTCCCATGTAACCTCCACTCAGCTTCTCATAATATTAACATTTTATAGAACCCTAGTAAAATTGTCAAAGCAGGAGATTAATACTAATATCATACTAGTAAACTACAGAACTTATTCAAATCTCACCAGTTTCCCCACTATTTTCCTTCGTCAACTCCAAGTTTCAGTTCAGGATTACACTTTGCATTTAGTTTTTACTTCTGTAGTGTCCTCCAATCTGTAATGCTTCCTTGGTCTCTTCTTAAGACACTTTAGAAAACTATTGGCCAGTTATTTTGTTGAATATCCTGCAATTTTGGCTGAACCAATGTTTTCTCATGATTATGTTGAGGTAATGCATTCTGTGCAGAAATAAAATAGCAGTGATGTTCCGCCCTTCTCAGTGCATCATAGCAGAGGGTCTATGTTGTTATGTCTTGTTATTGGTAATGTTGACTTTGATCAGTTGGCTAAGGTGGTGTTGCTAGATTTACTGACAATAAAGCTACTATTTCCTCCATTGCAGCTCATATTTTGGGTGAGATGCATGGAAGAGAGTTTTTATAAAAATACTAGCAGGTTCCACCACTGGAGATTCTGCTTGATTAGCTGTGGCGGGGGTTCAAGCATCCACAGATAGTCTGGTAGGCAGCCAAGAGTGGGCCCCTTATCTAGATCACATCCCAAATCATGATTCTGCAAACAGAGCATCCTCTTCATGAAAGAAGAGAAACATCAAATTTTGACCATTGTGGACAGTCATCTTTCGCATTAGTGATCTAACATATTACAGTAAACGTAATAGCTTAATGCAGCTCTTACTTATTATCTCACAGTTTCTGAGAAGTAGATGTCAAGGCCTGATTTCACTGCATCTTTTGGCCCAAGGTCTCTCACAAGGCTGCAGTTGAGATGCTGGCTAGGACAGTGGGCTCAACTGGGTGCAGCTGGGGAAGGATCCAGTTCCAAGATCACGTGGTAGTTGGCAGTTCAGTTCCTTGTGCGCTGTTGGGCTAAGAGCCTTGGTTTCTTGCTGGCTCTTGGCAAGGTCTCAATAAAGCTTGCTTTAAGCAGGTGACATAGTCTGCTACCAATCTGGAAGTTACAATTTTATGTAACATCATCATGAACAGGACATCCAGTCACTTTTGCCATATTCTATTGATTAGAAACAAGTGACAGATCCCAGCCACATTAAGGAAAGGGGACTACATAAAGGCATGACTGTCAAGTGGAGGTCATTGGACACCATCCTATAGGCTAACTGTCATACTCTCTTGCATGCAGGGAGAAAAGAAGAAAGTGATTGCACTGTATATCTGCTTACCATATTGTATGTTTGCTGCTGGGCACCAAGAATTCACAGATCCTGGGTGAGGCTGCTGGGAGTTCACCACTACGAAGTAATATATTCTATTACCACAAATACATACTGAGTGCTTACCATGAAGGCACTGTACCAAGCACTGGGCAAGTAGGGAGACAGTAATAATTGTCAAGCAGGAAAAAATAAACAGACAAGAGGGCTATGAAATGGGGGAGGAAGGACAACTGTTTTTTTGAAATAGTGGTCATTGAAGGTCTGCGATCATGCTGCTGTCTAGCAAAAAGCATTGCAGGCAGAGGGAACAGCACATGCAAAGACCCTAAATAAGGAATATGCCTGGGATGTTAGAGACCAGCAAGGGCATTGTATTATCTATTGTTGAATAATAAATTATCCCAGAATGTAGCAGCCTAAAACAACAGTAAATGTCACCTCATATTGCCCATGGGTCAGTGTCCTAGTTTGCTAGCTGCCGGAATGCAATATACCAGAAACGGAATGGCTTTTAAAGGGGGGAATTTAATGAGTTGCTAGTTTACAGTTCTAAGGCCGAGAAAATGTCCCAATTAAAACAAGTCTATAGAAATGTCCAGTCAAAGGCATCCAGGGAAAGATACCTTGGTTGAAGAAGGCCGATGAAGTTCAGGGTTTCTCTCTCAAGTGAGAAGGCACATGGTGAACACAGTCAGGGCTTCTCTCTTGGCTGGAAGGGCACATGGCAAATACAGCGTCATCTGCTAGCTTTCTCTCCTGGCTTCCAGTTTCATGAAGCTCCCCGGGAGGCATTTCCCTTCTTCATCTCCAAAGGTTGCTGGCTGGTGGAACTCTCTGCTTTGAGGTGCTGCAGCATTCTCTGCTCTCTCTGAATCTCCCTCTCCAAAATGTTTCCTCTTTTATAGGACTTCAGAAACTAATCAAGACCCACTGAAATGGGTGGAGACATGTCATCCCCTAATCCAGTTTAACAACCATTCTTGACTAAATCACATCATCCAGGGAGATGATCTGAGATCATCATTACAGTATTGAATAGAGATTATTCTACCTTTATGAAATAGGGTTTATATTAAAACATGGCTTTTCTTAGGGGGCATCCTTCCTTTCAAACCAGCACAGTCAGGAATTAAGGAAGTGCCAGCAGAGTGGCACTTCCCCTAACTGTGGCTCCTTTCTCCTCACTCTGCGTTTCCCTTCTCCCCCTGTCCCACCCCAGTCTCCAAGTCATCTTTTCAAACCCTGGTACCCAGGCCTCCCAGTACCTTCTGTCGTTGTGTGAATGAACCCTTTAGCCATGGTCCCTCCAGTTTCCCCCCACCCTCGGGAGAATCTATGCTGCATAGCACCTCCTCCAAGATGGTGGGGCCTTCTGTAATTTCACATGCGCCTGTAAGAACTGGTTTCAGGGTGGCACCATGTTTCTTGCCATGGTAGCTTGCACAGGGCTAGCTGTGTTGATGCTGAAGTGGTGGTGTCCCTGAAAGAGAGCACGTCAGTGCCAATCATCTACCCCCACCTAGAAGAGTTAAAAAAAAATCTGGGCCATAAAAGGATAGATTGGGTCTTTGTAGGAAACATCTAAGAATGTGAATGCCCGAGGCCTGACCTTCCTTTTCTTTGTTCTTAAATGCAACTTTCAATTATGGTAGACTTGTGTTTACAGTTAATGGGCTAAACTCATAAGCTTTGGACACTAAGAAAGCAAGTGGCTTCAGATCATGAAACAGCACTGAGAGATGGGAATCCTTTTAGGTCACTGTGGGCCTGAGTCTTGGCCCTTAAATGGAGTGCAGGGATTCTTAGAGGCTTGGGCAAACTGTCTAACAGGGTAACCTCTTGCAGAAGTCAATTCCCAAAGAAGCAAGCACTGGTGTTGGAAAACTGATGTTGTATAAAATGAGGATTTGCAATAGCATAAATTGATGCAAACCTTTTGGAAAGTCACCCAGTGATCCCTAATAAAGTTGAGGTCACCTCTTCTAGTCTTTAGTAGTTATAGCCTTCAAAGCTTAAGGCAGTTCCTTATTCTGCCTTCGTTTTTCTAGCATAAATGAATTTTGAACCACATTTTACATATTTTATTTCATTTGCAATTTTATTTTTGTAACATCCTTATAATGTAAACTGAGCAAATATTAACTTAAGTTTTCACAGTATGATATATACACATAATTTGTCCAGACCAGTATTATAATGGCTGTTGCAAGTTGAGGTTAGAGTCAGGGAGCTTGGTTTCTAACCTCATATGATTCTCTGCTCCCTAGACCTAATGTGTAACAGCGTTTTCTGAAATTAGGCAGTCCTACTCAGCAGTTCACAATACTGTCAATCCATATGAAGAACTTTACTCCCATATTTTATAATTTCAGCTAAAGGAGGCCTTGGGGATCACCCAGTCTGAGGTGTTCCACCTTGAAACCAAAGAGCATTTCTTCTGGGGGGCTGTGAGTAATGAGTGTTACTGAGAAAGAACTACATTTCTGTTGTCAGACTTCTCAGAGCTTAAAGATATGAAAGATAATTCTCTCAGAGGACACAGATTATGCACTATTTCCCAAATACTTATGACTATAGAATGCCTTATATTTGTCATGCTGCAAGTTGAAAAACACATTTTTGTTTTCAAACAAAAACACAGGTGTAATCCAGCATTGATGTTTCACAAATTAAAAATACCTGTGTTACCAATTCCCAGATCAAGAAATCAGATCTCATCAGCATGTCAGAAGCCATCCTCCTTCTTGCTTCAACTCCCTGCCCCATATAAGGGTATGCACTAACCTTGCTTCTAATAGCATAGATTATTCACTTCGTGTTTGGTTTCTTTGCTCGGTAATGTGCAGTTGGAGATTTGTCATTCTCCTTACTGTATAGTATTCTATCGGGAGACTATACCACGAATTATTGTGTTCAGCTCTTGATTGTAGTCTGCAGAGGCTTTTGGAGAGGGGGCTGTTATGAATATACTGTTATAAACATTACTCCGTGTGTTTTTGGGGAACATACGGATTCTTTTCTATTGGGATTTACCCAGAAATAAGCTTCTAGGTCATAAGGTCATATTCAGTTTTCAGAAATACTGCAAAACTGTTATCTATTGCCAGAGTAACTTTTTGTGATAACTGTAAAAACTCAGTAGCATACAAAAATAAGAATTTATTGCTCAAGTGTATATAGTGAGCTGGGGTTTGGCTCGATGGTTCTACTGTTCTTGGTTGAGCTTGGTCTCATGCATAAGACTGATTGGCTATTGGCTGATCTAGACAGGCCTCAGCTGGGACAAGGGAAAACCAAATCTCCCCAGGTGCCTTTCATTTTCTCGCAGCCCAGTGCAGGGATGTTCTCAATAAAAAGACAGAGATGCAAAGGCATAAGTGGGAATGCACAGTGCTTTTTACAAGGTTTTGCTTGTGTAACATTTGCTAACAATGTCCAAAGCAAGTCAGATAGACGAACATAGAATCGAAAGATGGAGATTAGACTTTGCTTCATGATGGCAGAGAACACTGACACAGGGCAGGATAGAGAATTGATGCCAGCAATGCATTGAACTGACACAGTTCTCCAAAGAGGGTATATCAACTTACCCTTCCTCTCACATTGTTGGAGAGTTCTATGCATTCTGCATCCTTATAAGTCTTGGCACTTTTTGCTACTAAAATTATTCATGCTTTTATTCAATTGCTGTTTCGGTGGATGTTTAGAGGTTTTATGTTGTGGTTTTGTTCTCATTTTCTGGATGATTAATGAAACAGCACATTTTCTTAGCTTTATTGGCCATTTTGATATCTTCTTTTATGAAGTGTCTGTATAAGCACTGTTTTAACTTATTTAGTTTTGTTGTCCGTTTTCCCATTGGGTTGTTGCTCTGTCTTATTTATAGTTCTTTGCAAATTCTTTGATATATGTATATCAGTATATGTAATATATACACATTAGTTTCTTACGCTGCCCAAGCAAATACCATGAATTGGGTTAAACAATGGGAACTTGTTTGCCCATGGTTTGAGGCTGGGAAAAGTTCAAACCAAGGTGTTCTGGGACTGGTTGCTGGCAGTCCTTGGTCTTTAGCTTGCCACATGGCAAGGCACGTGGCAGCATCTCCTGGTCTCTTCCTTCTTTTCTGGGTCCCATTGATGTTCAGCATCTTGCTTCCTGTGACTTTCTCTCTGTCTGAACTTCATGCCACTTTTAAAGAACTCCAGTATTAGAATTAAGACCCATCCTGATTCAGTTGGGCCACTCCTTAGTCAAAAGATCTTATTTATATTGAGTAATGCCCACAGGAATGGATTAAATTTAGTAGCTTATTTTCCTGGGGTACAAACAGATTTAAACCACCTAATATATATAAAATATTGTAGAAAATATATATAATGTATATAATACAGATGGGAAAGAAAATATATATAATGTATTGTAATGTGTATAATATAAATGGGGAAGGATGAAGGGGGAGCGTATGTTTGGTGAATAGGAGTGTTTGTAAATGAAATTAATTAAATATATAATATACTACAATATAATATAATATGATAAAATAATATATGTATAATATTCTTCTTCTGTCTCCTTTCTCTCTCTCTCTCTCTCTAAACTGACTTTTCTAATGGAATCTTTGATGAATGGAAGTATTGAATGAAGTCCTTCTTTAGTGTATCAAGCATCAGCTTTTAGTTTGCTTAGTCCTGTGCTAGGAGAGGTAGATGGCTCTGAACAGAGCAGATCATCCTTTATAAAAGGCTTCTGGTAGGTTAAAGGTCAAGTTTAACATGCCTGAGAGTCAGCAGTGTAACCAAATATAATTTTGAGCTACTGGGTAGGAGAAGGGCTATTAAAAATCCTAATTTGGAATTCTGGCTTTGCTGTTTGATTTTGTATAATTGATACATATTCTTTGAATTTCGAATTCTTTGAAAAAGGCCTTTATTCATTCCTCATACCTAGGACCATTTGAAGCAAAGGGAATAAATTGCCTGTAAAAGTTCTGTCCCATCTTGGGAGAAAAGCCTACCATTAAAAAAAAATACCATTAAAAAAAGAGTGAATTATCTACATTATCTTTAATAGTTCAGAAAGAAATAGAAATACACATAAAGCTACCTGTAGCTAGGCTGCGTGTTTTCACATACTATTACAATTTCATAAGAACTGACATTTAATCTGCTAAAGTGCTCTGAGTTTTTGATGAATATCTATGCATCTTTTTTTCATGTTACAGAGAAGGAAGGGAAAAAACCCTAGGGGAATATTATTAGAATTTTACACAGTTTTACACAGGAAAGGCAAGTCTGCATTAAGGAGAATGGAGCCTGTGAAGAATTGTTGGAAGTTATTTTGCAAAGTCACTATGCACAGAAGACAGAATTTGCGAAATAGAACCCCTAGAAAGAGGTAAATTGTAAACATGCACAGTTAGCTCATTCTCAGAATTTGAGCTTTATTACAGAGCCAGTTTTAAATTTTATTTTGAATGAAATTTCCATTCCATTGAGATTGCAACAGGTTGATCTCTAGGGTGATATATCTTCCTGAAATAATATATAATTTATACATATACATTCCTGAACAATTTACAGGAAATTACCCATGGGTCTATAGTATTAATTTAAAACTGTTCCAATTGTTTTGGTTTCATTGTTGGTAGTGGTTAAGTTTTTAAGCCATCTAAGGGCTGGGGTAAAAATATATTTGAAAAGGTAGCTAATGGATTAAAAATGGTTGAAATAGGGATTTCAGAGAAATTTCCCTCTTGACATCTATAGTAGGGTCAATTGCGGCCCCCCCAAAGATGTTCATGTTCTAATCCCCAGAATCTGTGAATTTATTATCTTATGTGATGAAAAGGACTTTGATGATGGGGTTAAATTAAGTTCTTGAAATTGGGAAATTATCATAGACTACCCGGGTGGGCTCAGTGTAGTCAGAAAAATCATTGTAAGAGGGAGACAGGCAGTGCGAGAGGAAAAGCAATGTAAGGGTGCAAACAGAGGTGGGAATAATGCAACCATGAACTGAGGTTGCCAGCAGTCTCTAGAAACTTCAAGAGACAAGGAGAATCCCCTGGAGCCTCAGGAAGGAATCAGCTCTTCTGACACCTGGTTTTTAGTCTTAAAATTCCTTTCAAACTTCCGAATTCCAGAACTATAAGAGAATAAAATCATGGTACTTTGTTGTAGCAGCAATAAGAAACTAATAAATATGTAGCATGTTTGATGAATGCAATGAAGAACTAGAGTCAGCCCTCTTCTATGGTTATCAAAATCTGTAATTCCCCAACATAATCCTCTATGAGAGATGCCAGCATAATCTGAGTGATGTTTTGAGCCACAGTTTTACCTAACCATAGCACAGTGAGAAAGAAAAGGGCTCCCAGCACTCATACTAACAACTGCCCTGTGACTGGTCATCTGGATGAGTCAGGGAACTCTGAGTTCTATAAGGAACTTACATTATGCCTCAAATAATAAGTGGAGCTCAATTCTGAATAGTATATGAGTTTGATCCTGTTAGAGTGGAAGTACATGAACTTCTCTGATTCTGAAGTTAATGGTGTAATGGCTATCAGATTTAACCTCCCACCATAAGTATGATATTGGTAAAAAAAAAAAAAATGAAGCAATTGTTTTCAGGGCACTGGAAAACAAACAGTCCAGAGATGTGATCCGTGAACAAAGAGAAGCACAAGCTGAGCTCCAAATTCATCTGGCTTCTACCAGAGGGAATCTCCAAACTGTGGCATGGAGAGGTGATACCCAAGCACAGAGCAATGGTCTTGCTGAACAAGGACATAAACATTGGAGATTAGAACGAGAAACTGGCTGGTCCTGGCAGGGAAGGGGGTTGGAGAGGTAGGATTTGTATAGAGAAGGAGCCCCAGAAGGTTATGCCAAGGTCCTCTTGCATCTTTGACTGAATACGAAGCTTCACATGCACAAGACAAGATTGTATGAGACATAACAGAGAACATCTATGGAGAGGGTCAGTGAACCCCACCTTCGCTATACCTAAAACTAAGCCTTTTACAGAAAAAAGTGAAACTACCCATTATTGTCTATCTGAACATAACTCAACATTCTTTAGATGTTCAGCTTATATGAGACTGTCTCCTCCTCCACATCATGTGCATCAGAATAACATTTAGCCAGAGGGCTTGCATTAGATTAAAGGAGATAGTACTTACAGATTATTTAGCAAAGAGTGTGGCAACAGTATAGTATCCATGATAACCAGGATAGCCATCTGGGAAGTTCACCATTCAGATTTCCTTCAAGAAATATTCAGCCTTTCACCTGCAACCATAACAGTGAGCTGTGAGCCTCCCTCCTCAGCACATTCAGGATCTAGCTTAGTTTTTGAGCCAACCCAGAATAGAAAATAGGGATTTCAAATAAATACCTGGCTTACTCAGTCATATCTCTTCCCTATGGCCTTTTGGAATTCTAGCCTTTACCAGCACTGTGTGACTTCTAGAATTTCCATTAGGCTAAAATTATCTGATCAAATTCCAGTCTGAATATCCAGGTAGCTTCCAAGTATGGCTGCTTTTCTTTCCCTAGCATCTTAAGTCTGTAACTGCTTTTCCTGACACTCATTCCTTCCATTTCCTGCAATCTGCTGAGTTTACTCCTGATTATCTCATTCTCTCTTCCCTAGATCATTGATTGTGCATCAAGCTTAGTCTTTAGAAGTGTCTATCAAGGCATTTGGGGGCTTTTCTAGTTTATCTTTTCCCAACATTCCCCTATGAAAAGTTTCAAACATTAAAGAAGAAATTGAAATAATTTTGTGGCACACACTCATCTATTTACCTCCAATGTTCTGCAATTAATATTTTGCTTTATTTATCACATATCTGTCTATCCATCTCTCAATTTATCATTTTTCATGATGTTTCAAGGCAAGTTACAGATATTAGTGTTTTCACACCAAGTATTTTAGAATGTACATTATGAACTTGAGACCATTTTTTTTTTTGCAGTTCCTTATATTTTTATGAGATAAGATGAACATTATACGGACTTGTGGGAAAATGGCCAATGAGAGTAGCTGGAGATTAGCTCTGCTCCACAGAAAATTAGGGAAGCAACTGAGGCGGCAATTTGGGAGGGCCTTCTGCACTACATGTGGCAGTCCTGGTTACAGAGGACAAGGAACTGAGATCAGAAAGCGGAGCCTGCCATATAGGTGCAGAGCTGTGTGGGGACTGAAGCCGGGGACTAGGAAGTAAGCCAGGCTGCGTTCCTTGGATGTGCTACCCTCACCAGTGCAGCCCTGTGACTGGTGACTTATCCCACACCCCACACCTGAACCCTGTCACCCTTTCCCATTCTCCGTGCTCCAGGCGCCCCCACCCCATCAGCCCCCAGTGCACGTATCTGCCCCACCCCCTACCCCAAGTGCAGCCCAACCCATCTATCCTGCACTCCTCCAGAGTACTACCTCCCCCTTCCTGTTCCCTGTTCCCTACAGGCTGTTGCCTGTGCATAAAGGTTATGGGCACTAACCTCCATACCTAGGCTTCCCCCGCCCCCTCCCCATAGTGTCACACAGCCTCACCCCAGCCTCCCTGAGCTCAGTGCATCCATTTATGGCACTCCCAAGCCCAAGCATGCACACAGGCCCTCAATCACATCATTCAGCTCTGGGAACTGCAGTTTACAGCAGTCCTAGAACCACACAGGTGCATAGCCCTCAGCCTCATTTCCCAGCTCTGAGAAAGTGCTGACCTATGCAGCCATGTCACATTTGCCCCCAATCCACAAAGGCATGATGTCGACCTGCTGCCGCAGCTCTACACATGCGTGCAAAGGACCCCATGCCTTAGACCAGCACACTCCAGGATTATGTCCCCCAAACTGGCGCACCTGCACAGCTACATCCTCCTTGGCCACTGGGAGCTCACATTCACAAACATCAGCATAACATCTCCAACCTGTGCCCATACCTGCCCTGAAACAAATCACTGTACTGAGCGCTCCACCCTGTGCCCTGCTCCCTGCCGTACAACCATCCCACAAACACAAGGCCTTAGACTACTGAAAGAAATCAACTCCCAAAGTAAATCAATCAAGATATTTATATGTCACAAAGACAGCTGAAGATCACTAAGCATATAACAATGCAGACAGATATAGCTCTGCCTAATGACCAAATTAAAACACCAGAGGAGACACAGACATTGGAACAACTAATCAAATATGTTCATACAACTCTACTTAATAAAATAAGTGGGGTAGTAAATGACATGAAAGAGATCAAGAAGTCAGTAGAAGAGCACAAAGAGGAATTTGAAAGAATAAATATAAAAATAGCAGAAGTTACAGAGATTTAAGACTCTTTTGACTGAATAAAAAATGTACTAGAGCTACACAACACCAAATTTGAAGAGACAGGTGAAAGAATAAGTGATATAGAGGACAAGGATAATGAACTTTGAAGACTCAAATGGCAAGTGGCAAAAAAAAAAGAAGGAAAAAAATTGAATGGGAACTGAGGGAAATGATAAGCAAAACAAAGTTCAAAAATATAAGGATCATTGGTATTCCAGAAGGAGAAGAGATAGGTAAAGGGCTAGGAAGAGTAACTGAGCATATAATGGAGGAAAACTTCCTGACCCTCATAAAGGACATAAATATACAAGTCAAAGAAGCCCAAAGAACTCTAAACAGAATAAATCCAAATAGGCCTTTCCAAGGCACAAACTAATCAGACTGTTTAATGTTGAAGAGAAGCAGAAAATCGTGAAAGTGGCAAGAGAAAAACAATCTACTTCATACAAGGGAAATCAAATAAGACTGAGTTCAGACTGCTCAACTAGCACCATGGAAGCAAGAAGGCAGTTGTATGATATATTCAAGATCCTGAAAGAGAAAGACTTGCAGCCAAGAATTCTGTACCCAGTCAAATTGTCCTTCAAAATTGAGGTAGAGATTAAAGTTTTCACAGACAAAGAAGTCCTAAAAGAATTTCTCAACAAGAGACTGGCCCTACAGGAAATACTAAAAAAAGAGTTTGGCAGGCTGGAAGAAAAAAAACAGGAGAGGGATGTCTGGAGGGGGGCACAGAATTGAGGAGCACCACTAAGGATAATTTAAATAATACAAAGTGAAAGAAGGAAAAAATATGGATCTGAGAAATAAAATAGAAAAGATAAGATGGTGGAATCAAGAGATGCATTTTCAGTAATAATTTTGAATGTTAATGGATTAAATTTACCAATTAAAAGAAACAGACTGGCAGAATGGATTAAGAAACATAATCCAGCTATATACTGCTTATGAGAGACTCATTTTAGACACAAGGATACAAACAGATTGAAAGTGAAAGGATGGAAAAAGATTTTCCATGCAAGTTGCAACCAAAAGAAAGCAGGAGTAGCTCTACTAATATCAGACAAAATGGACTTTAAATGTAAAGACATCCTAAGAGACAAAGAAGGACACTAGATACTAATTAAAGGGTCAATTCAGCAAGAAGACTTAACAATCATAAATGTTTATGCTCCCAGTTCAAGGAGCTCCAAAGTACACGAGACAGACATTGGCAAAACTGAAGGGAGTGATAGATGTTTCAACAATAATAGTAGGAGACTTCAATACACTATACTCCTCTATAGATAGAAGAACCAGACAGAAGATCAACAAGAAAATAGAGAAGTTAGATAACTTGATAAATGAATTAGACCTAACAGACATATATAGGTCATTGCACCCCAAAGCACAATGTTGTACATTCTTCTCTAGTGTTCATGGAACAGTCTCCAGGATAGATCATATGCTGGGACACAAAACAGATCTTTATAAATACAAATATATTGAAATTATTCAAAGCACTTTCTCTGGTCACAATTGGATGAAACTGGATCTCAATAACCACCAAAGAATGAGAACATTCACAAATATATGGAGATTAAATACCACACTCTTAAACAACCAATGGGTCAAAGAAGAAATTGCTAGAGAAGTTAGTAGCTATCTGGAGACCAATGAAAATGAGAATACAACTTATCAGAACTAATGGAATGTGGCAAAGGCTGTGCTGAGAGGAAAATTTATTGCCTTAAATACCTATATTAAGAAATAAATAAGAGCAAAAATCGAGGACTTAACAGCACATGTGGAGGAACTTGAGAAAGAACAGTAAACTAACCCCAAAGCAAATGGGAGAGGAGAAATAACAAAGATTAAAGCAGAGATAAATGAATGGGAGAACAAAAGAGCAAAAGAAAGAATTGATAAAACCAAAAGTTGGTTCTTTGAGAAAATCAATAAAATTGATGGGCCACTAGCAAGATTGACAAAGAAAAAAAGAGAGGATGCAAATAAATAAAACCAGAAATGAGAAATGGTGCGTTACCACAGAGCCTGAAGAAATAAAAGGAATCATAAGAGGATACTATGAACAACTATATGCTAACAAACTGGACAACTTAGATGAAATGGGCAAATTCCTGGAAATGCACAAACAATCTACACTGACTCAGTAAGAAATAGAAGATTGCAACAAACCAATCACAAGTAAAGAGATTCAATCAATCATCAAAAATCTTCCTACAAAGAAAAGCCCAGGGCTAGATGGCTTCACAGGGGAATTTTATCAAACATTCCAGAAAGAACTAACACCAATCCTGCTCAAACTTTTCCAAAACGTTGAGGCAAAAGGAAGTCTACCTAATTCATTTTATGAAGCTAATATCGTTTTAATACCAAAACTGGGTAAAGATGCTATAAGAAAGGAAAACTACAGCCCGATCTCTCTAATGAACATAGATACAAAAATTCTCAATAAAATATCAGCAAATCGAATCCAACAGCACATTAAAAGAATTATACACCATGACCAAGTGGGGTTTTTAGCAGGAATGCAAGGATAGTTCAACACAAGAAAATCAATTAAAGTAATACAGCACGTTAACAAATCAAGAGGGAAAAAAATTGCATGATCGTCTTGGTTTATGCTGAAAAAACATTCAACGAAATTCACCATCCTTTTCTGATAAAAACACTCCCAAAGATAGGAATCAAAGGTAGCTATCTCAGTATGATGAAGGGAATATATGAAAAACCAATAGCCAGCATCATACTCAATGAAGAGAGACTGAAAGTCTTCCCCCTAAGATCAGGTACAACACAAGGATACCCACTGTCACCACTATTATTCAACATTGTGCTGGAAGTTCTAGCTAGAGCAATCAGGCAGGACAAAGAAATAAAAGGCATCCAAATTTGAAAGGAAGAAGTAAAACTCTCATTATTTGCAGATGATATGATACTCTATTTGGAAGATCCAGAGAAATCTACAGCAAAGTTACTTGAGCTAATAAATTCAGCAAGGTGGCGGGATATAAAATTAATGTGCAAAAATCAGTAACATTTCTATACACAAGCAATGAGCTAGCTGAGGAGTGAGTTAAGGAAAAAATTACATTCAAAATGGCAACTAAATGAATCAAATACTTAGGGATGAACTTAACTAGGATGTAAAGGACATGTACACAGAAAACTACAAAACATTGCTAAAAGAAATCAAAGGAGATCTAAATAGATGGAAAGACATTCCCTGCTCATGGATAGGAAGGCCAAATATAGTTAAGATGTCAATTATCCCCAAGTTGATCTACAGATTCAACACAGTACTACTGTGTTCCAACAACCTACTTTGAAGATTTGGAAAAGCTAACTACAAAATTCATCTGGAAGGGAAAAAGATCCTGAATAGCTAAAAGCATCCTAAAATAGAATAACAAAGTGGGAGGATAACACTCCCTGACTTTAAAACCTATTATTAAGTCTCAGTGGTCAAAACAGCCTGGTACTGGCACAAAAACAGAAGCATTGACCAATGGAATTGAATTGAGAGTGCAGAAATAGACCCTCAAATCTATGGTCATTATCCCCTGATACTGTGTCAAACTTTAGGGATACCCAAATCAATAGGCCATACCCTTGACCATGAGGCTTACTGTTGTGAAGCATATGTAGGGTAGCATAGAAGCTTAGACTACCTATAGGCATGCCTAAGAGTTACTTCTGGAGGACCTCTGTTGTTGCTCAAATGTGGCCTCAGTCTCTCTAAGCTCAACTCTTCAAGTGAAATCATTACCTTCCCCACTATGTGGGACATGACATCCAGGGGTGAAAATCTTCCTGGTGATGGTTAGAGGTCTTCCAGCAATGAATCCAGACCTGGCACCATGGGATCAACAATTCCATCCTGACAAAATGGGGGAAAAGAAATATAATTAATGAAATGCCAGTGGCAGAGAGAGTTCAAATAAAGTCAAGAGGCTACTGTGGAGGTTGCTCTTATGCAAGCTTCAGGTAGACCTTGCTATATCGATCATAACTTATCAAACCCCAGCCAGGACCATTCCAGCCAATCCTAAAGAACGCCTAGGACAATTTATAAGATTCCGCAAGGGTTCCAGACACTAGAGTAACTTGCCAGAAACCTACAAAGTCCAGATAAGTCTCTGGTCCAGATAAGTCCTAAAACCTAGCCCTGCTTCTTCAGGGAGTAGGGAGTTCCATCTCCCTACCCCATATTAATGACAGACCCTTCCAGTAGCAAAAATTTCGCATTGCCATAGCCCAAACAACCCCAATGAGAGGTATGGAAAGATCAGAGGTGATGGGGAATTATACGTAGAAGATAGAACTTAACAAATGAACATGAATGCTGAATCATTAAATTGATACCTCTTTTAGTCTCCAGTATTTTAGAGCAGCTAGAAGTAAAACCTAAAATTGTGAAATTGTAATCCATGCCAAAGTCTGAAATATGTTCAACAACTAATTGTGGTGCTGTGCTTGGAAATTTATAGCTTTTTTGTATATATGTTATTGTTCACAAAAAAAAAAAAAGAAAAATATTCAATTGTGGTGATAAAAAAGTATTTAGGCCTTCTAGCCTCCTATATTCTGGAGCAGCTAGAAGGAAAAATATGACAGGATCATATGGTAGCCCATGACAAACTCTGGGATCTGTCCTGTAACCACTTGTTGAAGAGTGCTTTGAAAACTTTTGCACTTTTATTTCTTTGTTTTGTATATGTGTTATAGTATACAATAAAAAAAGTTAAAAAAAAATAAAGGATGAACATTATATAATGTGCACAAAATCTGCAGTTTTCCTTGACATCAGGAAAGAGCAAAAGTTATGGTAGGAGTGTAAGGGGTAAAAAGTAAAGGTAGAATTAAATAACAAGAATATATTTACTTTTCAACAAAAATCCTAGTTCACATAAACTCACACAAATACCCACATGAAACTGTTTGAAAGAATAGTTATAAAATAATGAGTATAAGTTAGAGTAGTAGATTTTGGAATGATTTAAAATTATTTAATTTATTTAAAGTACCACTTCATATTTTTATAGTTTAACCTATAAAAGTTGTTAATAAATTAAGAATAAGAGCTACAGTTTGCTTGTGGCTCTCTTAAAGAAATCGAGGCACTTAAATCACATGCTGATTTGGAAAGACTGAATATGAATAACATAGAAACTAGGAATTTAAGAAGAGATTTGGGGTAAGAGACACAGGATGGGAAAATGCCCTGCTCACAAATGCCAGGAAGAGGTACTGGTGGCCAATTAATGCATACCAACATTTCTTTAGCCTTGTTGTATTTATTTTAGCACTGCATTTTGAATTTTGGGAGAAGAAATATGGAAAACACATACATAGCCTAAATACCTCAGTGTATAATAGAGGAATTTCTTGACTACATTTATAGTAATGAAACTTCTAATAGTATTATTACTACTAATATAACTGCTACTCTTTTATTTGCCAATGTTTATTGAATCTTAAATTTGTCAGGCTCCTTGCAAAATAGTTCTACAGGTATTATTTCTTTTAGTCTATACAATAATCCCATGGCTACCGAGTATTCTTTCCTATGGGATTTAAGTGAGGAGAAGTCTTGTTGCTTCAGAGATCCCATTAAGTGGCAGAGAGTAGCTGTGAACTTACTTTGTGTTCTTAAACCCTACAAATATTATTTTATTAATAGATTGATTAATGTGTTAAATTACCCCTAACATATACTAGCTTACAAATAGCATATGTATTTGTATAGCTCAACACATTTGGATTTTAATTGAAATCACCGACAACTCAAGCTGGCACATCTTGGAGATGAGCTGGCTGAAAGTAAATTCATAAAAACAAAACAAAGCATGAATTCCCAAACTGTGAAGTGCCTTGCCAGCCTAATGGAAGAATTGGTGTTGAAAAGTTCCTCGGTTCTAAATAGAGTGGCTTTTCCCCTGCACCCTTTTGCCTCTCAAATATATTCTCAGAAAACCCACATTTTCCTTCTTCTATGATTAGGGCACTCTTAATAACTCTTGAGATAGGCTCATGTTAAATGCCTCTACTTTTTTTTCCCTTTGTGTTGAAGAAAAACAGAGTGATCGATAGCAAACATTGTGCAAATAAAGCATGCTGGAGGGAAATTGCTTCCTTGAATTTTTTTAAATAACATTTATTACTTTTAAATGATTATGAAAGTAATTCATGTTTAGTTTAGACAATTTGGAAACTACATAAGGAAAGCGTATAAAAGAAAATAAAAAATCATTATAACCCTTTCAGATAAATATGAATGCCTTCTAGTGTAAACATTTCTTGTTCAATACATATCCATATTTACTAATGGGTAATGTTATGGCATGATATGTAATAATATATTCTTTAGCTAGCTAACAGCTTTGGGAAAAGAATGTATAGCTTATTTTGTTTACTTTAGTTTTATGTAGAATTTTTCAGTGATATATAAGAAATGTTTTTCTGTAACTTTAAATACTCATATACATAATTTTATTGGTTTCTGTGAATTACATCAAAAGAATAGTTACTATAACTTATGTATATACATATGTATCAGGGGAAAAGCAGTATTTTTGCTAATATAATGCATTAATGAATTTTTGTGTTTAAAGTAATATATATTGGTATTAGTGAAAACTAGCATCTAATATATTTGTGTATACATACATTTTGGATATTAATCTATTATAATGTTTATTTTTATTGATAGGAAGAGCTCTTTATGTATTGAAGATAACTCTTTTCTCTCATATCATTCAAATATTTTTATCTATTTTAAAAATCTTTTGATTGGTAAAAGGTGGTGTTTCTACTGTCGAAAGACAATGTTTCTGTTAGTTTATATACTTATTTTAGAGATGGGGAGTGAAGGAACCATGTTTTTTCAAGATCAATATTTTCAATGTGAAATTAAAAATTCACCTGTTCATATCCATTATTTTATTAGTGTCTTAGTGTGACAGGGCTGCTATGACAAACACACCCACTAGGTTTAACAATGAGAATTGTTAAACAATAAGAATGTATTGGCTCATGGTTTTAGTAATCAGAAGTCTCAAATCAAGGTGCCAGCAAAGCTATGATTTCTTCTGGAGTCCGTAGCATCCTGGTAATGGCTTACTACAATCCTTGGGCATTCCTTGACTTGCATCTCTGCCTCCATCACAAAGTGATATCCTTCCTTTCCTCCTGCAGCTTTCTCTTTATAAGGCCTCCAGTCATATTACTCACCCTCATTCAGTTTGGCCACATCCGAATAGGATCTTAAAAGATCCTAGTCACAAAAGGGTCCACATCTTAACTGATAACATGTCTTCAAAGGTTTCTATTTACAAATGGGTTTATATCCACATGCATATATTCAGATTAAGAACATCTCTTTTGTTGGGGTACATGATTCGATCTCTACCGTATTACAGAAAACATTTCCATAGACTTGAGCTGGCATTTGTTTGGCCTGCAAGCAAGCATACCTGTTTCGCAATTTGAAGTTCTTTCTGCCCAGCATTTAAAGAGGTTGATGTTCTTGCATGCCAAGCAGTAAATCTACAGGAAAAGGGCCCATAAAGTCTTTTCCAAGGTGCATAGAGTTATAGGCTTTGGGGAAATAGAAAATTTGAACTATATTGATTCTATGTCCTTTGAGAAACAGGCAGCTGGGGCTTGATTAATGAGGATTTCCTACCTCATTTATGTTCCAAATGTCTGAAATTGACTTCTAAAAATTCTCATACATTGTTCCAAAGTAAATTATGTAGAATGCAGTCTCTAGCTGTGATAGGTCTTTGGCTGAATGCTGTCATCTTGGCCATCCAGACAACAGCCTTTTTGGGGGGAAAAGCAAAAGGAATAAAAACAAAAGAAAGCAAAGCAAAAACAAACAAACAAAAATCTAGCATATGAAAGTGTTCTAGTTTGCTAGCTGCTGGTATGCAATATACCAGAAATGGAATGGCTTTTTAAAAGGAATTTAATAAGTTGCTAGTTTACAGTTCTAAGGCTGACAAAATGTCCCAATTAAAACAAATTTATAGAAATGTCCAATCAAAGGCATCCAGGGAAAGATACCTTGGTTCAAGAATGCCGATGAAGTTCAGAGTTTCTCTCTCAAGTGAGAGGGCACATGGCGAACACAGTTGGGGTTTCTCTCTTGGCTGGAAGGGCACATGGTGAACATGGCATCATCTGCTAGCTTTCTCTCCTGGCTTCCTGTTTCATGAAGCTCCCTGGGAGGCATTTTCCTTCTTCCTTTCCGAAGGTTGCTGGCTGGTGCGCTCTCTGTTCTCTCTGAATCTTCTCCTTTCTTCAAAATGTTTCCTCTTTTTATAGGATTCCAATAAACTAATCAAGACCCACCCAAATGGGTGGAGACATATCTCCACCTAATCCATTTTAACAACCACTCTTGATCACTCAAGATCACATCAAGATCACGTCTCCAGGGAGATGATCTAATTACAGTTTGAAACATACGGTATTGAATAGGGATCAGAAGAAACAGCTGCTTTTACAAAATGGAATTAGGATTAAAACATGGCTTTTCTAGGGTGCATACATGCTTTCAAAAAGCATGGCACAGAAAGATATGTTCTGAATCTTAGAACACAGAATCTTTAAATATCTTTGAGATTAATTTTCTTATAACCTTGACCTACTAAATGACTTCCACTTTTCATTTTTAAAACATAGTGACAGTATCAGTTTGAGTTTGCCTACAGGAGAGAAGAGTGGGAATATTGTGCCATTATTCTAAGATTAAAGTTGTACGCTCTAGTTCACAGTTTTATTCTAAATTCACACAGATCTCTAGAATTAAAGAATCTCAGAGATATAAGGGACCTTATAGATTTGTCAACAGAGTGGTTCTGACCCAAGAGTGTGCATTAGAATCACCTGGGAATATTTTTTTCCCCAAAATACACTTGTTCAGACTTATAGCATTCAACAGAGATTGGTAAACTTTCTCTGTAAAGGTCCAGATAGCAAATATTTTAAACTTTATGAGCCATAAAGTCTCTGTCACAATTACTCAGCTTTGCTGTTCTTGCCCCCCAAAACAGCCCAGTTCTAGTAAAACTTTATTTATAAAAATAGGTGATGGTCCAGATTTGGCCTTGGGCTGTCGTTTGCTGACCTCACTCTACAAGATCAATATGACAGGCCAATGATTTTGCTAACTGAGAGAAAAACAAAGTCATCGGTCTTCAGAAGAAGATTGCAGAAACCAGTCTCTCTGATATATCATCCACAATGCCTGGACTAAAAAAGTATTAGACATGAAAAAACAAAACAGGAAATATCACCTATTATTAAGAAAAAGCACTGACCAAGATGTTGAAATTAGAAGACAGCAATTTTAAAAAACTTTGATAAATAAGTTAGAAATATATTAGAAATAACAAATGTGCAAGTGAAGAGATTAGGAGTTTTTCAGGAGAGATAATGAAAATTTTAGAAGAATCAAGTTTAATTAGGCCTAAAGCACACAGTATTTGAAACCAAATATTTATTGGATAGAATTAACAACACATTATATACAATACATGAAAAATGATTAATAAACATCAGGACCAGACATTAAAAAGTATAGAAAAAAAGATATGGAGAAAAATGATATGAACAGAGTATCAATGACCTATGGGGCAGTATCGAACATTTTTACATTCATGAATTTTGAATCTAAGGTCAGGAGAATGCCAATAGGGCAAAAAGTAAGTGATAACATAGTGGTTGATCTTTTCCCCCCAAAGTTTATTAAAAACAGCAACTCTCAGATCCAGGAAGTTCAGTAGAACCCAAGCAAGTTAAATACAAACAAACAAAACCCAACTGGGTACATCACAGCCACCTGCTGAAAATTGAAGATGAAAATCTTAATAGCAAAAAGAAAACAAAACAACAGCCACATAAAACATAACATACTGGAGGATAAAATACGAGTCCCAGGATCCTGTCATAGAAACTAAAGACCAATAGACAACAGGATGGCATAATGTGCTAAAAGGAGAAACAAAAATAAAAAAACCTGTCAACTTAGAATTTTATACGTTGAGTGCTTTATATAGCTAAATCTACCTGAAAGGATCAGGAAGGATAATATTAAAGTTGATGCTAAAGTTGAAATTTAAAAAGAAAGAGAAGGTTTACCAGGTGTATGCTTGATAAAAGGGAAGTGGATATTTTCAGAAGAGAAGGCAGCTTAAGCAAAATCAAAGCAACATTAAAGAAAAGTGCGTAAGGTGCAAATTACATAGAAGTGGGGTGAGTTCTGAAATCATGTACGAATTCAGTGGCAGAGCTTGGATTCAAGTTCAATATTAGGTCTACGTATTTCCACCAGCAGTAAATGTCCAGACTCTGCCTAAATCATCGCTTTGAGTTTCTTAAATGGAATGCTGCCTGATCAATTGCCCTCCAAATGGATACTCAGTGAAAAGCACCATCTTCATTCTATATTTCCAGTCACAGGTTGTTCAAGGGAAGCTATCTAGCCATACTGGCAAATTATAACAGCTATGATCATGGCAATAACATCACTTGAGTAATCAAATGTAATTGAAAAGAAAATGCACCAATTTAGGTTGGACTTCAGCTACTGTAACATGCATTTATGTTTAATGGCCTTTATGTTTCCTTGTATACTGCAAAGGACTGAGCTCTGCAATTCAGCTTTATTGGCCAATTTTCTTCCCACCACTCCCATCCCCACATTTGAAAGGGAGGACGAATAACCAGCTTGATGTAAACTGATTATAAACAAACTATACTAGGATTCAGGTAATGAGGAATGAACAATTATAATTGTTCAGGCAGGCCAAATTGGACTAGTGTGAATAGATGAGAAATCGCCTTTAAAAAGAAATTAACAAAGCAAGTCTTTACTTTTATACATTTCCTGGAGTCTGTTTGAATTCTGCAGTCTATTGCTCACTGGGAATTTGTCCATTCCTGCTGCTCTGCACAGTCTCAAAATCTTGGTTGGGGATCACATCGGCTACAATTTTTAAATTTTTGTAAAGAAAGGGGATGATCTGCATGAAATGTGGGGAGCCACAACTTGTATTGAGCTACATTTGCTTATCAAAGACATTCCTTTTACCTATTACAGTGTAGTTATTTGAGATAGTTTGGGACTGTAGAAAGGTGCTCTAGTGAGAGTTCTCTGAAGTCACTTTTAGGTGCCTCAATTTTTGGAGACCAGGTTTCCTCCCTTCTTCAGTTATTGAGTTGAAGGTATAAACTTACTTCAAATGATCAAACCAGGTTATAGCACCTGGTTTTGTGATCATTTACACCAATAAATAAGGACTCAATGCTTCCCGGACTTCATTATTCTATACAGAAAAAAATAGAATCCTTTGGCATTTCTTTTTTGTACTCGGGACCGCTAGACTTAGTGACCCTAAAAATTAGTACTAGTGAATTAAAATTAGTTAACATTAATTAAAATTAGTATTAACAGATTTTCTATGTATGTATTTTACCAAGTGAAGAAATATAACTTGAGGCTATTAGATTACCAATTCTTCAAACTGAGATTGCCTACTGAATTTACTCATATATGCTGGCTGCTACTTGCATTGAGATGGTTTTGCCTACAACAGTGCAAGGCTAATGTGCCTCTGAGCAAAGGGTGTGTTTCCCTGATGGAACCCAGGCCTTCCTGTGGATGAAAAGGGTGGCTCACTGTAGCACTCTATATGTAAGATTTTTTTTTTTTTTTCCGGCATGGGTCTCCGGCATAGCAGGAGAGAATTCTGCTGCTGAGCCACCATTGCACCACCCTCCCATTAAGTTTTTGATATAAATGACCGGCTGAATTCATTTTATATACGTTGTCCACAGATGTGTCCTCAGATGTGTACTTTTATCAACCTTGGGCAATTTCCGCCTGCCTGTTAAATAACAAAGATGAAATAATAATTGAGGTTTAAGTATTAGGGATTTATTTCTATAGCAGATTCCTTGGGATAAAATATATCCCTATGCCTGAGCTAATTGAACATTAACCCATATGCCAAAACTAATGACTTATTAATATTTGTTTACTCTGTGCTTAGCACCAAACTGAGCATCTTACAAACATAATCTTATTTAATTCTCACAATGGTTCTATGTGATAGTTACCGTTGTTTTGTTACTCCTTTTCTATTGAGGAGGAAATTGAAGCTTATACATGTTATTCAGTAACTTGGTTGCCCGAGTAAGTCATGGAAGCAGGAGCACTGACATCAAAATCCAATACTCTAAATGAGAGATCTGTAAACTACAGGCCACATCCAGCCTGCTCCTTTTATGTGTGGCCTGTGAATTATGGATGGTTTTTAAATTTTAAGTGGTTGGATAAAAATCAAAGAAAATAAAATTTGCTGATCTATGAAAATTATATTCAATTCAAATGTCAATGTCTATAAATAAAGTTTTATAAGAGCACAACCATGCACATTGTCCATGTCTTACTTTCTACTACAATGACATAGTAGTAATTGTAACAAAGACCATCACTCTGCAGTATTGCTTGGCACACTACACCACTAACTACCTGTGTCCTAAGTAGCTATGGGCAATTATATAATGGATAACCAACCTGATCTGGGAGTTCAGGGAAAGAACAAGGTGCACTAGGAATCTGCTAGAAGAAGAATAGGCACATGATATAAAGGCAGAGAGAACACATAAAATATTCTCCAGGATAGACCACATTTAAGTCCATAAAATAAAATCTCTAAACGTAAATGGATTAGAGTTATACTAGGCATGTGTTCTGACCACAGTGAAATGAAATAAGAAACCAATAAACATAAAGAAATTTGGGCAACTCCTAGATATGTGGACATTAAATAATCAGTGGGTCAAAGAAAATACATCAGGACTTACTTTAAGATGAATGAAAACAAAAACACATCATAGCAAAACTTATGGGAAGCAGCTAAGGCAGTGGTTAGAAGAAATTTTTTAGCTGTGAAAGGCTATGTTTTCAAAGTAAGATCTCAAATCTAGAACAAATTTCCACCTTAAGAAACTAGGAAAGAAAACTAAACACAAAGCAAGGAGAATGAAAAAAATAAGACCAGAAGAGAAATAAATGAATTAGAGGTTGAAAAACTAGTAGAGAAATCACTGAAACTAAAAGTTTATTCTTTGAAAAAATTAACAAAATTGAGAAACTGTTAGGTAGACAGAAAAAGTAAAAAAGAGAGAAGACGCAAATTACTAAAATCAGAAATGCAAGTGATCATTACTACTGACCTTACCTAATTAAAAAGGATTATAAGAGATATGCTATGCTAAGCAATCATTTGCTAACAAATTAAATAACCTAGATGAAATAGACAAATTCCCAGAAATACAGACTATTGAAACTAGCTCAAGAAGGAATAGAAAAAACTGAAGCAAACTGTGATGATAGAGATATTGCATTAGTTATCAAAACATACCCTAAAGGCAAAGCAGGGTAAGAAGGCTTCACTGATGAATTTTGCCAAATATTTAAAGGGGAATTAATATTAATCCTTCACAAACTCTCCGAGAATTGTAAAAGAAGGAAATTTACCCACTACATTTTATGAGGCCATTATTCCCCTGATAACCAAAGAGTAGATAAAAACATCACAAGGAAAGATCAGTATCGTTTATAAATGCAGGTACAGAACTCTTCAAAAAATATAAACAAATGCAGCAATAGGTAAAAAGGATTATATATCATGACCAAGTAGAATTTGGCTCAGGCATGTGAGGTTGATTCAGTGTTCAAAAATCAATCAATGCATTGCAATATATTCAAAGAGTACAGGGAAAACAAAACAAAACGTAATCATCCCAATAGTTGCAAAAGAAAGTGATTGGCAAGCTCCAAACCCCCTTCCATGATTAAAAAAAAAAAAAACACCCAACAAACTAGGAATAGAAGAGGAATTTTTTTCAACTTGATAAAAGACATTTACGCTCCCCTCCTAAGATTAGAAAAAAATTTGAGATTAAAAGGTCCACTCTTGCACCTTATATTCAACATTGTACTGAAGATTCTAAACAGGGCATTTAGGCATGAAATAAAAGGGATCAGATTGGAAAGGAAGAAGTAAAATTATCTCTATTTGCAGATTACATGATCTTTTTGTTTGTTTTTTTAGCATTATATTTATAAAGAAAATGCAAAGGAATTAAAATTCACACATAAAATTAAAGCAACTCAGCAAGATTGCAAGTACAAGGCAAATAATACAAAAATCAAGCGCATTTTTATATACTAGCAGTGGGCATTCCAAAAGTAAAAATAAAATTCCATTTATAGTAGTATCCAATATAATACAACGCTTAGCAATAAATTAAACACCTTTGCAAAACTTGTCCACTGAAAACTGTAAAATATCACTGCAAAAAAATAAAGATTTAAATAATTAGAAAGACATATCATATTCATAAATTGGAAAATTAAGTATTGCTAAGATCTTCTTTACAAATCGACCTAAAGATTCAATATATTCTATATCACAATTCCAGTTGCACTGTATTTTATTTTTGCAGAATTTGACAAAGTAATCTTAAACAAATAAGGCTCTGTTTCAGTTTGCTAAAGCTGCTGGAATATAATATACCAGAAATGGATTGGCTTTTACAATGGGGATTTATTAACTTAAAATTGACAATTCTAAGCTCATGAAAGTGTCCTAATCAAGGCATTAAGAGGAATGCCTTTTTACAACTATAAAAAGATGAATAACTAAATTTTAAAATGGTCAAAGGATTTTAATAGATATTTTTTTCAAGAACTAATACAAGTGGCCAATAAGCACATGAAAAGACGTTCAACAACAATAGTCATTAGGGAAATGCACATTAAAATCATAAGATACCATTTCATACTCAAAGCCTGCCTGTAATAAAAACAAGATGAGGAAGTGCACAGGTGGTTCAGTGGTGGAATGCTTGCCTCTCATGTGGGAGACCGGGGTTCGATTCCTGGACCATGCACCCCCGCCCCCCCAAAAATAAATAAATAAAAAACCAAGATGGACAGTAGTAATTCTAGGAGAGGATAAACAGAAATTGAAATCTTCACACATTGCTGGTGGGAATGTAAAATGCCACAGACACATGGGAAAACAGGAAAACAATCTTCATAAAGATAACAATAACATTACTGTATCTTCAGCAATCCCACTCCTGTGTACATACCCAAGAAAAATTAAAACATATGTCCACACAAAGGCATGTACAAAGTCTTGTATGAATAATGTTCATAGCAGCATTATTCATAATAGCTCAAAAGTGGAAACAACCCATATGTCCATTAATTGATGATTGTATAAAAAAGGTGGTTTACCAATACCTTAGGATATTATCCAGCTATAAAAAGAATGAATTATGTAGGCGTGCTACACCATGGATAAACACATCATACTAAGTATAAGAAGCCAGACACAAAAGGTTACAATATTGTATATAAAATGTCCATTGTAGGCAAATCCATAGATGCAATAGAAAAAAAAAAACATTAGTGGTTGTTGCAGGCTGAGGGAACGATGGGGAGTGACTGCTAGTGCATCAGAGAGTTTTAATGGAATGGTGAATTATTCTGAAATTACATAGCAGGGATGTTGCATGAGTTTGTGAATATACTAAAATTCACTGAATTTTGTACTTTAATATCATGAACTTCATGGCTGTGAATTCTGTCTCAAAAAAACTTGAAAAATTTGTGTGGTATTGGGCATGACTTAATGTGGATACAGGTTAAGGGCCTTCTTTTTGTGGATTATTGATACTGTTTATATATTTCATTTCTTCTAATCATTTGAACCTCAGACCATGTTGTTTATGTCTCATGTTTTCACCACCATTATTCTTTCCCGTATGCTTCTCATTGGAAAATAATTCAGTTTTTAGGAGGTGAATAAATATTTGTTGAATATATAGAATTTATCTATGAAACTATTTGTCAGGTATTTTGCTAGGAACTGGTGATAAAACAGTGGGAACAATGTATAGTTGCTGCCCATAAAGTTTTCAACCTAGATAGGGAAAGGCAGTAAACTTAGCTAGTGAAATATAATTAAAGATCAGTACAATGGAATGAATTGGCCTAACCATGAGGAATTTATGGTTCATGGGTTTGAGACTAGGAGGAGTCCAAAATCAAGGCATCAATAAGGTGATGTTTTCCCCCAGAAGTCTTGGGGGCTGACTGCCTGTGATCCTTGTCCTTGGCTCTTCTGTGCCATGGCATTGCATAGGGCAACCTCCCATGGCTTCTCTGGGTTCCATTAACCTCCAGCTTCTTCCCCTGACTTTTTCTCCATGTGTTTGAATTTCATTCTGCTTAACAAAGGACTTTGTTAATAGGGTTGAGAGCTATCCTGATTCAGTTTGACACACTTTAACTGAAATAACCTCATCAAGAGGTTCTATTTATAAGGTTCACAGCCACAGGAATGGATTTGGATTAAGATGTTTTTCTGGGGCACATAGCTCCAAATCAAATCTTGACTAAAGAGTATTGATAATTATACATTTTCCTTTGTGTATCTCTTATCATGTGCCAGACATTTTATTCAATTCAGACATCTATTGCTAAAGGAGTGACCCCTTTTAAAATTGTACTCAGTTGATCCATGCCATCCCAACTTCCTGTGCTAGATTTTGGACTTTCAAAGATATTAAATTTGTTGTGAAAATAATAAACAAAGGCTAGGGAAAACGTTTTCAGTAGGTGACCAGATAGTTGAAAGTATGATATGAATAGTGGGGACCAGTAAGTTTGTATAGCTACAGCTGAAGAGTCAAGACACCTCTGGTCAGTTTGTTTCCTAGCTGCTACCTCTGCTTTGGACCCCAGGTAATGAATGTTGGAGCATCCCTCCCCCCACTCTAAAAGGTTATGTATGGGTTCATATATATATATACACACACATATATATATACAGGGAAAGAAAATACAATTTTCAATCCTAAGCAAGTAGCATAAGTTTTGGATAAAATAAATGGAGGAATGTTTATATACTTCATTTCTTCTAATCATTTGAACCTCAGACCATGTTGTTGTTTATGTCTCATGTTTTCACCACCATTATTCTTTCTCATATGCTTCTCATTGAAAAATAATTCAGTTTTCTTTCCCCTAACATCTATTTTCTTTTAATGACAATGATAGCTCACTATTTCATACTATATTCCTACAGAAATAGGAACTCCTAATTTAAACTATAGATTTAGGCAATATTTTAATACATGATAAAGTATTATAAATAAGAATCTTACCAAATTTATGTATCAAATCTTCATTGCATGGGTGGCAAGATATATGTTTGGACTACCATTTATTTATGAGTCTATTAAGTACCAAGGACATTGTAATTAAGACTCTTGGCCTATTACTCTTAATTATATTCTTCCTAATTAATTTCAATCAACTATCTTCTGAGGAAGTAGTTTGCTAGCTCACCACACTAATGAATCCAAAGAAAACTCATTAGCAATTTCTTTTCATCTTTTATAGTTGAAACACAACATGATCTTCATGATCCATCTCTCTAACAATCCCTGCTTCATTTGCTGCCTTGATTACTGTTCTTCAATTGCTGTTGATCTTTTTTTTTTTTTCTCTGAGTTACCCAGATCTTCAGTATCTTGTTTCTGGGACAATTTATCTTTAATAACATCACCTGGGCCACGGTGGCTCAGCAGCAGAGTTCTCACCTGCCATGCTGGAGACCTGGGTTCGATTCCTGGTGCCTACCCATGGAAAAAAAAAGAGACAATAACATCATCCTACCTTCATTGGACTGTAAATTCCTTCTAGGCATACATTGTTCTTGCCAGTTATTCCTATATCCCTTAAGTTACATAAATTTCTAATTTACATTTGAATCCTATCCCTTCCAATCAGTCTCAACAATGCTACAAATACTGATCATATGTCTTTGCTGCTAACATACTTTATGTTGAATCTCTTTGATAGCCCCTTCCCCAAAAAAGATAAAAATCAATCCAAGCTTCTCAATCATGAGAAACTTTAAAGCTAAAATGATTTCAATCCTAATTATGCAAATATGTGAACATAGCTAAAGAGAGCCATGAATGCACGTCTGTTAAGATATTATGATGCCTAATTATTTTTATTTTATACTGTTAGGGAAGCAAGGCTTCCAATTACTTTTCTTTTCCTTTTAAGCAGTTTATTCATAAAAAAATATAGTTTTCTTTCTATTGTATTAATTCTATTATAAAGATGAACTATAGGGAAGGTGACACATACCATACTTTAATTTTTTTTTATCTGTACAATACAATAAAATGACAAGTCTGAGTCAATTAGCCCATTAACCCATATTTAACACCTGAGTCTCCTATATTTATGTTTGTGGTGAATTAAATATAATAAAGCTTATGTGGTTTTTCTATGGGTTAGAAACCTTAAATGCTAACAACACTGAAGGATAGGTATTAAATTTAGCTCAATTTAACAAACAATAGAGATGGAGTATAGCATTGTCATGTGATTTACACCTGGTTACACAGTTTGTAAATATAGTTGGGATTTGGATTAAATCATGACTTCTGTTATCCAGTCTCCTAAGTACTGCACTATATCCTCTTTCACAGTATTAGGTCTATATAAAGGAAAGTTAACAATTTATGAATGCTAGAGGACAACTTGTTTTAAGCCATCAAGTATTAGAATTTTAAGGAAGAGAGAACTGTGTGATCTAATCTAGATTTGTCGGAGATGACTTTACAGTTGACATCATTGTGCAGGCACTTGAATTCAACTTTGTGAGGAAGGAGAAAAGAACATTTCCAGTTGGGAGTTGGGAAGAAGAGAGTGTTAGCAAAGACAGAGGGGGTCTTGAGAGTGGTGCAAATAAGGAATAAAATCTAACTGGCATGCAGAGTAGGGAGAAGGGACTGAGGATAAGATTAGAGCACTGAGCACCTAGAGAAAAGACGACCATGAATGGACTTGACCTATTTTATTTCACTTAACCTATGTCTGTAAGGAATTAAGCATCTTACTTGAGGTGGCCCAACAAATGAATGGCAGAACTTGAATAAAAATCAATCCACCAAGTCTCTATCTTATTACAGTATATTTTGTATTGCTCTCACCTGTCTCTGTACCCTGCCATTATCTAATTTCTATCCTGCTTCAAGATCTGATTTCCCACTTGCTGCCTATCAATTTTTAAATCATACCAATATGTTCTTATTTCTCCCTTTTTAGAAGTGTTGAGTTTGACTGCAAGTAGCCGAAAGACAGTATCTGGATTATGATTATCACACAGATGAGACTGGGAGGTGGTGAAGCTCTCATGAGCAGAATTTGAAACACATGCAGGAGATCAAAGTAAGTGCTTCATAAGCTTAACCTCATTTAAACATCAGAATACTCCTGGGAAGTGAGTTCTATTATAGTTTCATAAAACATTGACAGAAATCTCTGTTATCTAATTGAGTTCATTCATTTCTGGACTTTTATTCAAAAATGGCTTGTTGATTAAGAGATCACTTTAGACTTAATTTTTCATAGGACTGTTTTAGGATATATCTCAGTTTTACATTTTAACTGACCTATAGATGTTTGTGCATATGTGTTTACATATGTAGAAAGTTTAGTCATGCAAACATTTTCTGCTATAGCTCCACTGGTACACTCACTTTTAATTTTCTGAGAACCTGAAAATGACCCATACCAGAGGGAGGCTGAGTACATTTTATTTCTCTATAAATAATAACAGCCCAGGATGACTAAATTCTTATTCTGAACCAGGCAAAGTATACATAGGGTGTTGTATATTGAATGGCTATAACATTTTATTCTCATAAAAATCTTATGATATAGGCACTATCATAGTCCCTACTTCCCAAATGCAGAGACTAGAATTTATAACCATTATATTTTCTTTTTTCACATCAGTTTTCAGAGAGTCAGAACACGACCCATTGTCACCATCAGTTTATGCAGCAGAGCCAGTTCTTAGAACAGGGAAGCACAGATGGGCTTGGACTACTAAGGGGAGCAGAGCAAGTCCTACTCATCGAAAGGGACCTCATTTTGACAATCCTTTTTACCTGTCTCATGATGATCTTGCTTTCTCTATTGTTTTTTTAAATTTTATGACAATTTTAGGAAGTGTGAAATCCTCATGTAACACTGAAAATGTTTGAAAATAAACTAATTTGGGGGGAAATATTCCAGAGGTAGACAAGAGGCTATGCCCCTTGATGTCTTCAAAGATGCCCCTGGAATAAATGGGCGCACAGCGACCAAGCAACCCCCCTTAAATGTACACTGCAGGGTAGGAGGGAAGTAGAAATTCTGGCCTGAGTCTGTCAGCATTAAGAGCGTAAATTCTTAAGTTCCAGTGATCTATCCTTAATAGCATAGGGGTGGAGAGGTGGAGAGCTTTGTTGTTGTTGATTTTTTTTCATCCTGTTCATTGATCCTATCATTGGAGAGAGTTCTGATTTCCAGTAACTGAAATATCTTCACTTAAGGTAGTTCTTAATTCCATTGTTCACATCTTACTGTGCTCAGTAAATAAAGGTTTCTTAATCATTCATGCCTTTCCAATAATTTGAATAAAGAACCCATTTTTTATGTGAGGGGTGAAGAAAATGAGTCTTTGACTGCATGACTCTTTATTTGCAGCTGGTTGCTTTGTAGCACTTACAGTTATTTTGAAAATAGTCTTTTCACATTTTATGAAAGTCTATTTTATCTCATGAAGACAAGGCTGAATCATCCTAGTCAATTTTCTTTTTCTATGAAATGCTGTGGCTTACCACATCACACCTTCTTTTCCATAATGCAATGTCATGAATGGCACAGAATTCACTGCTTCTCAGTGTTCGGTTCTGGGGGCTGCAGCAAGAGTCGTGATTGCCTGTGGGAAGGAAAGAAGGAAGCACAAGGTCTCCTCAGCGCGAAGTGACCAGCCTGTGAGCAAGTCCCCAGAAGATAAAATAGCTCTGCCAATTTATGTCTTTCAATAGGTGGCTTAAATTTCTTTCATTAGGGACCAGGTGAATAGGAGAATCTGGAAAGGGGAAGAAAAAGTAAAAGTTGTGAAACCAGGAATAAACTTCATATATCATAATTCACATTATTGAGAGAGCTAAACAAACAATAATTCTAGTATCAGAGGTCAACAGAAATATGCCAGAATCTTCTCCCAGAGCTAGTTAAAAAAATTGACCAATTAACAAATAGCACAGCTATTCCCAAACGTCTATACTAGGATAGTAGTAAGTAGCCTTTGAAGGGAGATGATCTAAGCCATAAATATATATATGTATATATATATATATATATATATATATATATGTATATATATATATATATATATATTATAATCTTGTATTACTTTTTTATTAATTTAAAATACCGAAAAACACCAAACACAAACATTTGTAACTTTTGATCATTCCGTTCTACATATGTAATCAGTAATTCACAATATCATCATATAGTTGCATATTCATCATCACGATCATTTCTTGTAACATTTGCATCTATTCAGAAAAAGAAATAAAAAGAAAACAGAAAAAAATTCATATATACCATACCCCCCACCCCTCCCCCTCACCAATGACCAGCATTTCGATCTAAATTTATTTTAACATTTTCCCCCCTATTATTCATCTTTATTCCATATGTTTTACTCATCTGTTGATAAGGTAGATAAAAGAAGCATCAGACACAAGGTTTTCACAATCACACAGTGATCATATAATCATCTTCAAGAAACATGGCTACGGGAACACAGCTCCACATTTTCAGGCAGTTCCCTCCAGCCTCTCCACTACATCTTGACTAACAAGGTGATATCTATTTAATGCCTAAGATTAACCTCCTGGATAATCTCCAGGATAACCTCTCGACTCTGGAATCTCTCAGCCATTGATATTTTATTTTGTCTCATTTCACTCTTCCCCCTTTTGGTCAAGAAGGTTTTCTCAATCCCCTGATGCTAAGTCTCAACTCATTCTAGGGGTTTTCTCAGTCCCTTGATGCTGAGTCTCAGCTCATTCCAGGATTTCTGTCTCACGTTGCCAGGAAGGTCCACACCCCTGGTAGTCATGTCCCATGCAGACAGTGGGAAGGTGGTGAGTTTGCTTGTTGTGTTGGCTGGAGAGAGAGGCCACATCTGAGCAACAAAAGAGATTCTCTTGGTGGTGACTCTTAGGCCTAATTTTAAGTAGGCTTGACCTATCCTTTATGAGGTTAAGTTTCATGTGAACAAACCCCAAGATTGGGGGCTCAGCCTATAGCTTTGGATGTCCATACTGCTTGTGAGAACATCAAGAATTCAACTTGAGGAAGTTGAATTTTCCCCGTTTCTCATGATTTCCTAAAGGGGACTTTGCAAATAGTTTTTTATTCACTGTTCAAATCACTCTGGGATTTACTGAGGCATCACTCTGGACAAACCAATAAAATCTTATCTCCTACTTAAGGTTCCATGTACTTATGGTGTTCAATTAAGCTGTCTACATAAGTTATATTAGGAAATACACTAGCCAAAATATAAATTTTGTACCAAATAAACATTTTTGCTTTAATCTCACACAGAAGGTAAAATTTCAAAATATTAATTATCATCTATTTTCAGCACCCTGCAGTAACGACGTTCCTTTGTTCTTCCTCATGCAAAAACATTTTTCAAGTTTGAACATTTAGTCACTATCATTATACACTCTAAGCATTCCTAGATTATACCATCTCAGTCTTTATCATCTATCTTTCTTTCTGATTTTATTTGTGCCCCCAGCCCTCCACCCTCTATCATTCTCACATTCATCTTCATTCAATGTTTTAACATAATCGTATTACAGTTAGGTAGTATCGTGCTGTCCATTTCTGGTTTTTACAATCAGTCCTGTTGCACAATCTGTATCCCTTCAGCTCCAATTACCCAATATCTTACCTTATTTCTATCTCTTGATGGTCTCTGTTACCGAAATTCTCCAAGTTTATTCACTAATGTCAGTTCATATCAGTGAGACCATGCAGTATTTGTCCTTTTGTTTCTGGCTAATCTCACTCAGCATAATGTCTCTTCAATAAATGGTGCCTAGAGAGCTGGATATCCATTTGCAAAAGAATAAAAGAGGACCCATATCTCATACCCTATACAAAAATTAACTCAAAATGGATCAAAGACCTAAACATTAGATCTAAGACCATAAAACTGTTAGAAGAAAATGTAGGGAAATATCTTATAAATCTTATACTAGGAGGTGGTTTCCTAGACCTTACACCCAAAAGCAAGAGCATTGAAGAAAGAAAGAAATAAATGGAAACTACTCAAAATTAAACACTTTTGCACATCAAAGAACTTCATCAAGAGAATAAAAAGACAGCCTACACAATGGGAAACAGTATTTGGAAACTATATATCAGAAAAAGGTCTAGTATCCAGAACTTATAGAGAGATTGTTCAACTCAACAACAAAAAGACAGCCAACCCAATTACAAAATGGGCAAAAGACTTGAACAGACACTTCTCAGAAGAGGAAATAAAATGGCCAAAAAGCACATGAAGAGATGCTCAACTTCCCTGGCTATTAGAGAAATGCAAATCAAAACCACAATGAGATATCATCTCACATGCACCAGAGTGGCCATTATCAATAAAACAGAAAATGACAAGTGTTGGAGAGGATGTGGAGAAACAGGCACACTTATCCACTGTTGGTGGGAATGTCAAATGGTACAACCTCTATGGAAAGCAGTTTGTTGGTTCCTCAAAAAGCTAAATATAGAATTGCCATATGATCCAGAAATACTATTGCTAGGTATCTACTCAGAGGACATGAGGGCAAGGACACGAACAGACATTTGCACACCAATGTTCATAGCAGCATTATTTACAATTGCAAAGAGATGGAAACAGCCAAAATGTACATCAACAGACAAGTGGCTAAACAAATTGTGGTATATACATACGATGGAATATTATGCAGCCGTAAGACAGAATAAAGTTATAAAGTATGTAACAACATGGATGGACCTTAAGAACTTTGTTTTACTTTTTAACATGGAAACTATGGCGGGGGTGAGGGATTGAAAGAGATAAATATTTTATAGTGTTTTGAGTTTAAAGAGATTTCTCCCTCACAGATAGGAAAGGAAACTCAGATCTGTCAGAATTCTTGCAAACTAACAGGCAAATTTCCAATCTTAGTAAGGCTGTTTTATTTAAAAGAAAAATAAAAGGAGTCAGATAAAAATGTAATTGAGTTTGCTGAGGCAATGTAGGGATTGTGCATTTGCAAATAGGTCAGTCGCCAAGAGGAAATCATATGCCAAAGAAAAAAGTCTAGGGTATTACTATTTAATAAGCCATATGAGAGAATTTTGTATGTGTAGTATCATTATGTTTATTGAACGCACACTCTGGATACAGAATCATTCAATTTTACTCTTAAAAGACATTTTCCTGTTTTGATAGCTATGTAGGCAGTGATCACAAATCCATTAGTAAAACATAAGTTACAGCATGTTCTAGCCTGAAATATTATAATTCCAACAAATATTAGATGTCACTTAAAAGCAGACACCAAGGGCAGGCCACAGTGGCTCAGCAGGCAGTGTTCTCACCTCCCATGCCAGAGACCCAGGTTCAATTCCCGGTGTCTGTCCATGCAAAAAAAAAAAAAAAAAAAAAAAAGCAGACACCAGATCCTAATTAATTTAAGCTGATCTTTTTTCCCTTTCAATACTTAGAACAAATAGTTTCTTTGGCAGCACAATTAATGATAAATTTATTGTCATATGTTTTTATTAGTGTAGTTTGATTAAATCAAATGAATATGTAATTACAAGAATTGTAAGATTCAGAAGTTGGTGGTTGAGAGTTTTTGCAGAACTTAGGCGTGTGAGATTGTGAAGGGAAGGAGACGCTATCTGGATACAGAGAAGTGGATACAGAGATATAGACATTTGAAGATGGTTAAAGAGCTAGACACAGACATTTGGAGATGCAGAGCCCAGCAGGCATTGCCATGTGCCTTCCCATGACATGCTCAGCAAGTCAGAACCCAGAATTATGTCCAGAAGGAGTTAAGTGTAGAAGGCCCACAGATGCTTAGAGAATAAACCACTGGCGTCAGAAATGGGAAGTAATGGAACCAGGAACAAGGACCAGTAGATGCCAGCCACATTCCCATGTAACAGATATTGGTCTTTCTTGAGTCAAGGTATCTTTCTATGGATGCCTTAGTTTGGACATTTTTATGGCCTTAGAGCTGGTATATCACATTTGGCATCATTTAGCAAAATAAACAAGCAGCGTCCTTCCCCATTATGTCCCAACAAAGTAGCACTTCTGGGTCCTATTCCTGTGCTCAGCAGAAGTCACACTGATCACAGAGAGAATATTAAGTCTGCGTAGACCTCAGGGTGGCTTCTCTCACTAGAAAGGGAGTAAAGCCTAGTACACTCTGAGCCTTCCTTCAAGATGGCAGGAAAATCAAAGCACAAAAATAGCTTTTTATCAAGAAAAATACTTCTCAACTATTTTTTCCCCACTATTTCCACTTGCCAAACCTTTTAAGAATTTTTTATCTAAGAGGTACAAAAGTTCTAGAACTGATTCACAGAATTCTTTTTTAACATATGCAAATGATTTGTGACTTCACTTTCTCAGGTCTTATATTTTGGTGCATGATTGGACATTAACTTTTAATAACTTACAGTAAGTGATTTATAGTCAAAATTATGGCTGTGGGTCTTAGACAAGCAATACTTTCAACAAAGTAGGTGGTGAGATGAGTCCACAGATAGATAAAACCAAATTCAGGCACACTGTTGGTTAGCATCATTTGCAAGTTGAAATGGAGGATCCTAACTCCCAATCTAGCACTTTGGCTGGAGATGATTGGGGAAGGGAACATATTTATAAATCATATATATAGGAGTTCCTCAGTCATTATTTGGATTATCTCCCAAAGCTTGCACAATGATAATTTTCTTATCAGGAAGTCCCCTGTAGACAAAATTGAAGTTTTAGTCTTTATGCTTATTCTGTCATCTTTTCAAAATAAAATAAAATAACAAAAACCAGCATTTTTTCCTTGATTTTCCAAGGCTTCATGTGAATGCATATTTACCATATTGTTTTTTGATTGACAAAAATGTCATTTTTTTCCATTGAAGCTACTCAGATCATACCATTATTATTGATGGAAAAGCATAAGTCAGTTTACACATCATTACATTTGTAATCTTCTTTTCTTCTTGTTGTTCTTTTTCCTCCATTAAACCCTTCCAGAGTGAAGTGAAGAGTTTAGTAGCAGTGATGGGCAAGAATACTTTTTGCTCTGTCAATTCAAATAAAGTATAAACTAGTACATGACAAGCTATTTGTTTAGAAAGAATTAATATCCACTGACATATTAAAAAAAAAAAGGATCAGTGTACATACAATCACAAGAGGGACCAATAGTATTTTAAAGAGTATTCTTTAGAGAGAAATCCATAATCTCTTTTGGCAAAGTGTGAGAACATCCTATATCTTTATTTTTGGTTTTCTGTTAGTTGTTCAGTTTGAAACTGATCTGAAATGCAAGACAGTTTCTCTAAAATGTTTTCTTTGGGAGTCAAGTATTTTGTCAATTATTAAAAATCACTGTTCTCATTATGAGACATGAGATGTGATCTGGCGCAAGATGAAGCCAAATTATCTAACTAGTATGGGAAGACGTAGTAGAGGGAGAGAGGACGCAAAACGGGAATGATGTTACCTAACATCCACACCGAAGGATTGCTGGAGCAGTGACCATGCCATATACTTCATCGTTCTCTTTTCAACATAACAACAAATTTAAATGGCAAGCCCATCTTTTCTTCTTTAATATCCTTTGAACAACCAGTCCAATATGACTGAAGTCCTTATCAGCAAAGGAAAATGATCTTAGATAGAAGCCATGGGGTACAGCCCGAAGGTGGAAGTCAATGGAAATTGGAAAAGTAAGGAGAAAATGTCTCCATGTGCATGGCCACGTGACATAGAAAAGCCAATGATCAAGTATCACTGGCACCCAGCCCCATAATGCCACAGTCATTGGGGAGGAAGCATCAACTTTTTGCCACCTTGATTTTGGACTTCTGGTCTCAAAACCTAGGGCAGAAACATTCCTGTTATTTGAGCCAACCCATTGTATGGTATTTGCTTTAGCAGCTAGGAAACATGTTCACTCCCTCAATCATATTCAATTGAAGTGCCCAGTAAAGATCCTCCCTTTTTTATATTATATATGTATTTAGGTTATTAAGTAGTTGGATGTTAGTAACAGTAAATTTCTATCATATTTTCTCTGGGCAAAAGAGTAAGCATACACAAAATGTTTCTGTTATTTCATCCAGAACCATTGTCCTGGATGTTGTTGAGTTTATGTACCTAAATTTGGAGACAGTTGCAGTGGAAAAGAGGAGAGTAGTGATGGTGGAGAGAGTAGCAATGAAGCTACTATGGTCTTTCAGTGACAAGTGGTGAAGAGCTACAAACAGGGGTGTGGTAGATCTGATGTGATAAAGTCAATAGTTTTAAGATATATATTTTAATGTGCATAATTGACAAATTGCTTGTAGAAATTATCTAACTATATCTTATATCTGGCTCATAACTTGAATTATTTTAACACTGAGTGACTTATTCTCTTATTTCAATTTGGGTGAATTTCAAATAATATTGAATTAGTGAATTTAAAATGTTCAATATAGTGATATTTCATGAAATAAGAATGTTGTAAAACCAGTATATCAAGTTCCAGAGCATGTCCAGCCACTCAAAAACTTGATACTCATTATCCAGTCATTCTCCTTTCTCTTCTTCCTCCCACACCCCTAACCTCTGACAATCAACAAATTACTTTCTGTGTCTATGGATTTACCTACTCTGGATTTTTCATATGAATGGAATTATATAATACAATGGCCTTTTAAAAATCTGGCTTCTTTGACTTAGTTTAAGATGTTTGAGGGGATTCACACATGTTGTAGTGTGTAGCAACAGTGTTTCATTCCTTTGTGTGGTTAAATGTTTCATTATATGGATATATCAAGTTTAGTTTATCCATTAATTGGTTGATGGATATTTACATTGTTTCCACCTTTTAGCTATTGTGACTAATAGTGCTATGAATATTCGTGTAAAAATATTTCTTTGAACCCCTGTTAGCAGTTCTTTTGGGTATTTAACTAGGAGTGGAACTGCTGGGTCATATGATAATTCTATGTTTAACTTTTTGAAGAACTGCCAAACTATTTTCCATAGTGGTTACACCATTTTATATTCCCACCAACAATGTATGCCATTCCCAGTTTCTACACAGCCTCACCAACACTTGTCCTTTTCCATATTTTATTTAGAGCCATCCTAGTGGCTATGAAGTGGCATCTCATTGTGATTTTAATTTTGCATTTACCAAATGACTAATGATGTTTGGCATCTTTCCATGTGTTTGCTGGCCATTTGTATATCCTCTTTGTTGAAATGTCTATTTGACTTCTTCAGTCAATTTTAAATTAGATTGTTTATTTTTTGTGTGTGTGGTTGAGTTGAGTTGAAAGAGTTCTTTTTATATTATGCATACCAAACCCTTAAGAGATATAATTATTTGCACATATAGTCTCTCATTCTGTGGTTTGTCCTTTCGATTTCTCAATAATGTACTTCAATGCACAAAAGTTTAATTCTGATGAAGTCCAATTTATATATTTTTTTCTTCTGTTGTTCATGCTTTTAGTGTCATATCTTAGAATCCATTGCCAAATCTAAGGTCATGAAGATTTATTCATATTTTTTTTCTTTGAAAAAGAGTTTCAAAATTTTAGCTTTTACATTTAAGCCATTGGTCCATTTTGAGTTAATTTTTGTATAGATGTGAAATATGGGTCCAACTTCATTCTGCTATATGTGGATATCCAGTTTTCTCAGTATAGTTGTGGAAGAGATTTTTCTTTCCTCATTGAATGGTCTTGGCAATTTTGTCAAAATTAATTAACCATAGATGTCTGGGCTTATTTCTGAACTTTCAGTTCTATTCCCTTGGTCTGTATGTCTATCTTTGTGACAGTACCACACTATTTGTATACTGTAACTTTGTAGTACATTTTGAAATTGGGAAATATGTGTCCTCCAACTTTGTTCTTTTTAAAGATTATTTTGGCTATTTGGGCCTTTTGCAGTTCCACATAACTTTTAGGATCAGCTTTTCCATTTTTTGCAAAAGTGTCCTTAGAATTCTAATGAAGATTGCACTGAATCTCTAGATGTATTATGTAGTATTGTCTCTTAACAACATTATGTGTTTAACCCATGAACACAGAATGGCTTTCCATTTACTTAGATCTTCTTGAATTTATTTTAACAATATTTTGTATTGTTAAGCGTACAAGTCTTTCAACTCTTTGGTTGAATTTATATGTTGGTTTTCTATTCTTTTTAATGCAATATAAATGGAAATTTTTTGTTAATTTGCTTTTTTGACTGTTAATTGCTAGTGTATAGAAATAAAGTGGATTTTTGTGGGTTGTTCATGTATCCTGCAACTTTGCTGAATTTGTTTTATTAGTTCTGGTAGATTTTTGTGCTTCCTTTAGGGTTTTTAATATATATGATCAAATCATTTGTAAGAGGGTTAGTTTTACTTCTTCCTTTCCAATTGAGATACTTGTTATTTCTTCTTTTTTGCCAAATTGCTGTGGTTAGAACTTCCCACCCAGTATTGAATGGAAGTGGTGAAAATGGCATCCCTGTCACATCCCTGACCTTAGGGGGAAGGTTTTCTATCTTTCACTATTCGGTATCATTTTAGCTGTGGGTTTTTCATCCATTCCCTTTACTGGGTTGGGGAAGTTCCCTTCTATTCCTAGTTTCTGAATGCATTTATCATGAATGGTTATTAGATGTTTGTTAAGTATTTTTTTCTGCATTGAGTTGATCATTTTTTTCATTCATTCAGTTATTAATGCTATATTATTTTGTATGATTTTTGCATGTTATACTGTTCTTGTACCCCTGGGATAAATCCCATTTGGTCATGACTGTAATCCTTTCAATATGTTGCTAGATGGGTTTGCTAGTATTTAGTTGAGGATTTTTGCATTTATATTCATAAGATACATGCATCTGTGGTTGTTTTGTCTTGTGATGTCTTTGTCTAGCTTTGGAATTTAAGTAATGCTGGCTTCACTGAATGAACTTGGAAGTGTTCCCTCCTCTTCTATTTTTTGGAAGAGGTTGGAAAGTATTGGAGTTAATTCTTCTTTAAATGTTTGTTAGATTTCACAAGTGAGGCCATCTGTCCTGGACTTTTCTTTATTGGGAGTTTTTTTTTTAGTTTTTTTATTGATTCAATATCTTTACTGAATGATATTGAGTATTATATGTTAGATATATTCTATTCCTCCTTGAATCAGTTTTGGTAATTTTTTTAAAGGAATTTGCCTATTTCATCTGGAATATCTAATTTGTTGGTATACAGTTGTCATAGTTTTCCACTATGTTTATTTTTATTTCTGTAATGTCCCCACTTTCGTTTCAGATTTTAGTAATTCTATCCCCTCTTTTTTCTTAGTCATTTAGATAAAAGGGTATCAATTTTGTTTACATTTACAAAGAGTTAACTTATGATTTTGTTGACTTTGTTTTTCTAGTCTCTACTTCATTTATCTCTGTCTAAATCTTTAGTATTTACTTTCTTCTGCTGGTTTTGAGTTTAGTTTGCTCTTCTTTTTCTAATTCCTTAAGGTGTGAAGTTAGGTTATTGATTTTAGATGTTTCTTCTTTTATAATGTAGGCATTTGCAGCTGTAAATTTCCATCTAAACACTGCTTTCACTGAATCCCATAAGTTTTGGTATATTATGCTTTTGTTTCACTGTCTCAAAGATTTGAAATAAATATGCATTGTGATTTCTTCTTTGACATTTATGTGTTTAAACAGTATTTAATTTTCATCTATTTGTGAGTTTTCCTTCTGTTATACTGATTTTCACATAGTTTCATTATAGTGTATTGTAGCAAGCAGGCCCCTTGCAGCAGGTGGGCCCCCCATCCCTCCCTGTACACTTAAACTACCTCCTCTTTAAAAATCCCTCCAATTCCTCTGAACAGTCAGAACTACATGTTAACAGGATGCTTGCCCCAAGAATGGGTAAAACTGCACATAGGCAAGATAAGACAAATTCCTGTAAAGAAATCCCTCCCCTAACTGCTCATTTGCTTCTGTAAACCCAGCTTGGCGCCATTCCCAATTTAAACCAGCCAATCATTTCCTTCCAACACCGCCAGTTACCATATTAAGCATACCTTGTCTTTAATATGTCATCCTGTATATAAAAACTGATGTTAACCTTTTGTTTGGGGCTCAGACTTTCAGAGGCTACTCGGCTAAGCCCTATGGCCATAGATGAATAAAAACCTACTTCCTGAACCTTCGGAGCCTCGGCCGGGGTTTGTTCTGTTTCCATGTAACGTTCCTGGAGGCTTGCAGCCTTGTCTCTGGTTTCACGCAGCAGTATCAGAGAAGACACTTGTAGCTTTTCACAAAATAATTCTCTCCCCATCTTTCCTCCCAGGCTTTTACTATGTCTGTTGCTTGCCAGAACTATAATATTCTGTCCCAAGTGGTACAGGGGTTGTTCATTTGCCTTACAGTGTTTTGAGGAATACCTTCTACTCCTCTGACCTGAGAGAGTTAGTCCCATATTAGGCAAAACAAAGGCAAACACCTTGAATCAATCTTTCAGATGGTTCCAGGCAGGTAAAAAGCAATAGAGAATAAGGTGTATTCTGCTCTCTCAGGAACGAGGAACCTGTCTTGAAGACAATCCAGGGTGGAGTGGAGGGTAGACCAAGGGCATGTAAAAATACTGCAAAGCTGTCCTTATCATTTTTCAGTTGTCTTTTTCTTGATTTAGCATTCACTTTGTTGGTATAAACTTTTAACTTTTTTTCCAGAAGTTTTTAAAAGTTGATTCTGACATTTTTTTGCTCAGTGTTTCAATAGAGGGACAGGCTTGGGACTAACTACTTTACCATGTTCCCCGGTGTAATTTCTATTCTTTTATAATATCATTAATGAAGTCTATTGAGGAAACTTAGTGGGGCAATGGATTTAAAAGATGCTGAATTTGATTAGCTCCCTTTGCTGCATGATTAGCAAAGGGTGTTGGTTTGGAGAATTTGTGATATTTTCATTTCTGTTTATTGATGGAGAACAATAGAGGGTAGAGATTTATAAATAAAATGTGATGCCAATTTAATCTATATCTGATCAATCTGTTCCTCAAATGGATAACTAGCATATTCTCCAGATCTCAGTTAATTTATCTCAAGTACTTTCTCTTTAAAAGATGTTTGTTGTCACTGTGCTTGGAGGTTGGGAGGTCTAACCATTATGGGGAGGGAAAAAAATCAGCTATATTATCCTCAAATTTCTGCAGGAAAGGTTTCACAATAGAAAAACAAACTGGGTTTATGGAAGTCAGTATATTACTTAAGTACACTTAGATAAGTATATTCATTCAAAATCAGCTTTGTCAGCCTTCGACTCTACTGATTTCTTTTATTCTTATACTACATTTGGATTTTAATTTATGCTTTCAGTCCTATATTTGGATACACAGCTGTTTGGATTTTGACTTTAATAGGTTTTTCTTATCCTAGAGGATTTCCCACTCACTCATTCAGATTGAGAAAGCACAATTTGCAGAAAAAGACTTGAGCAAATCAGCCTCTAAATTTCTGAAAATCATTCAGAGAGGAAAGGGGAATGGTCTCTTAGACTGTGACAAAGAGCCTTTGTGAACTGTGATGAAGGGCAGGGAAACAGATTACTGTTTCTCTCTCCTATCTAAAGACCACAGCTAGTCAGATGGTTGAGTTCTGAAGCAAGGATTCAAAGAGAACCAGGTAGAATGTGCATTGTCTTCTGTCACCTAAACTTGAGAGTCATATAACTTCATTTCTGCTGTAGCCACAAGCCTGCCCAATTTAAGGGAATGGAATGTAGATCTTACCTCTTCTAATGTCACAGTTAGATGATAGGAAAAGTGTGTGGGGTGAGAGAAATGTTGAACCTCTTTTTTTTAGAAAATATAATCTGCCATAACATAAATTTCTCTTAGACACCACCTAAAATGTTTTAATGTTTGATGAGAAACCACTACTTTATTATCTTCCCCATCATAGACACAGAGATTCTCATTGAGATTATGATGCATGTATTAAGAAAATCAAAATTATATTAGAAACTGGAATTATTATTTTATTACAATTGCTATTTGTATTTTTGCATCATTCTTTCATTGAATCTGTGAAGATATACTAGGATTGTGAGGACTGCAAAGGAATCAAAATGCATTTCAGTTCACTACAATAAACATATATACAAACACAGATACAAAGCTTGGATTTTTGTAATTTTCAGTCCTTTTACCTAACATACCTCATACTTCTTCAAATGAACAGCAACAGAGCTAGTAGAACAGTGTGTGATCATGCAGATTGTTATAATTGGAAAGAATTTGAAGGTCTTGTAATCAACTCCTTCATAATAAAGGGGAAGCAGGAGGTGGTGACTTACCCAGCACACTATAGCAAATTATTACTAGAACTGAATTTGCTAACTGATTGGAAGCACCCATTGCAAGACATCCCAAGGCAGGGATTGCTAGTTCTGGCTGGCAGGGAAGGCAAGGACAGTTATTACTTATGAAGCTACATTTCTTTTCCTGTATTTAGCACATAATTTTAGAGTAGACTTGCAATAAATATTTTCTTAATTAATGACAGAGTGATCTCTTACTGGATATTAGGCCCTGTACTTAAAATATATAATAGTGAACAACAAGAAAAACAAAAGTCTCTGAAGCTCAAGTTTTTGTCTTTTTGTTTCATGGAGTTTGCAGTCTTTAGGGGAAGCCTTGAAGTATGCTCACAGAAGAAAGCATGCCCTGTAAGAAAATGCACTCTGAAATGAGATTGAACTGCCGATGGACTGGGTTTAGTCAGATGAGTGTTTTAGGCTTTCAGGAAAGGGAATAGATTGTGGCAATGAATGAAAAACCCACAGCACAGAAAAAAAGGTGCACACCCCACCCCAACTACACACAGGATCTCATTAAAACTCCCCCATATCTCCCCTAGCCTCCCCCAACCTCCACACACAAACACACACCCCACCCTGCCCTTCTCCTGTCTTTCATTTCTGGGATCTCTCATCCGCCAGGACACCGAGGCAGTGCTCTGGGTCCGATCAAGAAGTCAATTCCCAAAGATCAAGAAGGAAAAGAGAGACCCCCTCCCTCTACCTTCCACTCCCCACCCACCCACACCAATAACACTGGGAAAGATCCTGTCGGAAACCAGAGGGCAGCAAAGACAGAAGAAGTGGGGTGGGATGGGAAACAAGAGGGAGGGCTGGTGGGCGGCTTCGCCTGTAACCAGTGGTCAGCCCGCATCCCCGCGGCGCAGGGAATCCCGCAGTAGCAACTCCGCTCCCGCGTGGCCCGCCAGCCAGTCGGCTCTGCCTGCGACTTCCGTCCTGCTCCACCCCCGCATGGCGACGGCTCGTATCCTGCGAGAGGCCGCCACTTGCCCCAGGACTGTCTTCGCTGATCCTCCTCCAACTTGCGTGGAATCGGGGCTCCAAGAGCCTTACCCCTAGAATTGTCCAACGGAGATCCCTGCAGCTCCACTCAGGTCTGGGACCACTCTCGGCTCCCGTGTTAGGAAAAGGGGGGGAAACTTGCAGAAGCGCAGCCCCAGCTCTTCAGCCGGGCTCTGGGTGCCGTGCGCACTCCACGGAGCGCTGGGCTCCAGTTCCTAGGTGCAGGGCGGGGAGGGGGTGACACGCCATACCTGGGCTTAGGGCTCCTCTGGCTCGACTTTAGGGGGCTGAAGTGGGGTTTCAACTAGAGGCCGAGACCTGCGGCTGCGGCCAGTCCCCTGCCTCGCTCGGGGCGCCCTCTCTTGGGAGCAAGGGGAGAGTTGGAAGGGAACAGCATCCGGGGGTGGCAGAGTGGGGGATGCCCTGAGCAGGGACCAGGCACCCCTAAACCCACCAGCTTCTCCATAGAAAAGCTAAGGCTGGCCCGGAGCAGTTTTGTTCCGTCAAGAGACTCATCACAGAAACAATCCGTGGTCCACTGACTGGTAACGCAAAATGCAGGGAGTAAAGAAATGGTAACTTTGGCTGTATTTTCAGTTGTAATGTGACTGGAAGGAATCTCAGAGGAGTGCCTGCCACATGAATGAGCTGTACTCATCTTCAGGTTTTTAATAAAAGTTGTGCACATTTTAAAACAATAGTCTGTTTGCTTTTATTCCCTTGGTAAATAAGTATCTTGCATTAAGGCAAATCATGATAACAGTATTAATGAGATTATCTACAGGATTTGTGCTACAATTCAGCCTTCATGGCAGAGGCTGTGATTTTATATGGTTCCCAGGAGTAGTTTAATCAAATAATTGAATAAAAATTCTCCCCATTTAGGTTTGTGAGAGTTTTTTCATTACTCTCTGATGTAATTATTATATCTTTCTTATCATAACCACTAAAATTAAACCTCAATTTGAACTTGAATCTTCTTATACTGATTGAATAACTTAGCTGCCGCTTTAAGCAATTTATCTAAATTCTGCATTTTAAACAGAAGATTTAAATCCATGAAACATATAGGGCTTGTTGAACCAAAATTCAAAGATCTTTGGACTTAAATTGTTTCTGCCTTTAATGTTATGCAAGTCACAAAAAATGCCTTTGCCACTAACGACCTCTATATTTGTTCATCTCTTGAACAGATGCTCTTGGAATGATTGAAAAGGAGGAAAGTGGCACACTGAGATTTCTGGGTTAAATAGTAAATAATAAGGGGTGGTATTTATTTGTCTTTTTTTTTTTTAATTTGAGCATGCAAAGAATGTTTACTAGTGAAATCTCTTTTTATTGCAGCCTTATCTTCAATAATGATGACCTCACCCACCCACCAGCTACGTACACACACAGAGGTGGCTTTTTTACATGTACATACTTGTTGGGAAGGAAGAACTTATTTTATTCTTCTGAAATGAAATACAAAATATTTTTTCTGTATTTTTGTACGTTTCAATTACTGTCATTTCTCTGGCTAGAACATTTAGAGAATGATCCTGTCTTTCCCAAAGGAGAAATGCTGGGCAAACAGCATTCCTGCAGTAGCCAAAAGTAATGGCAGACAACAGCCATGCCCCCTGCAAGGGAGAGCCATAACAGAGAGAGATTAATGGTCAACCCTGAGGATCATTATGTCTTCATTGGATTGAAATCTATATACACAAGGTGTACAAACAACAGAGAAACCTATATTTGAGGTTTAATATGAAAGAATGGGAATTTATTCTAAAATACTGACAAGAAAAATAGGTTGTGGATGCTCTATAGAATATTCACAATTTCCTAAAATTTTATTTTGAAATAGTTTTAGAAATGTTGGAAAGATGGTACAGAATACTCCTGTATATCATTCACCCAGATTCCATAATTGTTAACATTTTTCAAAGCCATGGTATATTTATCAAAACAAGGATATTAACATTGATGTAATGCTATTAACTGAATGGCAGTTCTTATTCAGATTTCATCTGCTTTTCCAATAATGTTCTTTTTTTCTTCTAGGATCCAATGCAGAATCTCATATTGCATTTAGACCTCATGGCTCCTCAGTCTCTTCCAATTTGTGACAGTTTTTCTTTTTTTCTTGATTTTCATGCCCTCGATACTTCTGAAGACACTGGTCAGCTATTTGTAGAATGTCACTTAATTGGTACTTGGGTGATGTTTTCTCACAGAGTGGGGCTGTGGATTTTTTAAAACTTTTTTTATTGTATAGTATAACATATATACAAAGCAAAGAAATGAAAAAGCAATAGTTTTCAAAGCGCTCTTCAAAAGGTGATTACAGGATAAATCCCAGAGTTTGTCACGGGCTACCAAACGATCCTCTCATATTTTTCCTTCAAACTGCTCCAGAATGTAGGAGGCGGGGTTGTGGATTTTTAAAAATAAGTTTTACTTCAGATTTACAGAAAAATTGAGAAGATAGACGTACAAAGAGTTCCAATATACCCCACATCCAGTTTCCCCTATTATTAACATCTTAGTATGATGCATTTAGTTACAGTTAATGAATGAATACTGATACATTATTATTAACTAAAGTCTATATTTTGTTCAGATTTCCTTAGTTTTTACAAAATATACTTTTTTCTGTTCTAGAATCTCATCTAGGATATTACATTACATTTATGCAACATATCTTCTTAGAGATAAAGTTCCATTTTTATCACATCAAAGGTACTATTTATCACTATTGATGTTGAAGTTGATCACCTCGCTGAGGCAGTATTTGACTTTGCTGTTTCTTTGCTGTTAGTCTTTTTGTCCCCACTTCTAGATTCTATTCTTTTGGAAGAAGTATTATGTGTAACCTGCCCTTAAGGAGTGAAGAGTCATGATCAAGGCTATGGAAAGTTGGCAAGAGTATCACAGACTTAAAAAGTGTCTTTCTGATCAGGTCAGAAACAGAACTTACCACAAGTGATGTTAACCTGGGTCATTTGTTTAAATATTACTGTAATATTACTATTTTCCCCTAAATCCTTTTGTTGGAGAAAGTTCTTTTGATTCAAGTTCTGGGCACTACATGTACTTGATGCCACTGGGTGTCACTGCTTCCAGATCCTCTCTGAATACAGAGATAGAAAAGTATGTATGTATACTATCCCATAAATACATATGTAAGTATGTTTATTCCTGTATATGTCTATCTGTGTGCGTACCACACATGTGTAGACATGTTTGTTCTGGTATCACTGACTGTCATCAAACATGTAGGGTTCGTTCTAGACTTCTTTCTCAGACAGTGAAAAACTGGCTCCTGTTATCTTCAATTTATATATTGGCGCCATGCTAGAGTATAGGTAAGGTAGTTTCAGAATTACTAATCCGTGTGCCTGATGAACAGAATTTACCAACTAGGATCTAGTGTTTTCATAGATTCTTTTGCCTTCAGACTTATTCCACTATATGGATGTAGTACAGTGTGTTTATCCATTAACCAGTTCAGGGGCATCTTTGTTGTTTCCAACTTTTATTGGTTATGAATAAGGCTGCTACAAACTTCTCCAGGGGGTTGTTACAGAGGTGGTAACACTTGGGTTGGGTCTAGAAGGTTGAGTCCCAGCTCACCGAGCTCACTGACTAGAAAACTTTGATGAAAGCCATGGAGGTTGCAAAATCAATGAAGAAAAGGAAAAGAAAAACTTGAATTCTAGCTCATATTATGTGACTTGGTTTTGGGAAGGGCATTCTGAGCCTCAATTTCTTCAAGTGTCCAGGAGTATTGCCGAAATTTTGAAAGATGCTGCACATGAAGCATTCCACATAGGGTAAAATGCTGTGCAGTTTTGGCTATCATCAGAAGTGTAATGGGTTCACCCAATACTTTTTTGGGAATACCCACTATGCTAAGTACTCTGTTGATGGTGATAGCAATAATAGAAGAGTTTTACTTGTTTATTAGTTGGAGAAAGACTCAAATAAATGAAACATACTTTTAGATGATGATGAATCATATGAAGATAATAAAATAGGGTGATGTGAAAAGTGACCAAAGGGAAAATGTTAGGTTGGGTGGTTGAGAAAACACTTTTCCAAGAAAGGGATATTTTAGTTGAAACATGAGGGATATGCACAACGAACTGTTATACATGTTAGATGCTCATGAGAGAACCCTTATTTTTGCCCAGAAAAAATGGATATCAATTCATCAGATCAGGAAGGGGCCTGAGAAATAATCATGACCTGCCATTATTTTTTCACTAGACTGAGTCACCCTTATCTAGATATTTTGAGATAGTGCAGATTCCAGGGCTCCAACTCTGAGACCAGCACTAATTTCAAAGCCTGCAAAGCTGTCCAAGTCCAGCTTCCTTTCTAGCTGGTCATCCCCCTTTTAATTCCACACAATCTCAGATACTTTGTTACCTAGGGTCCACAGCCTAATTAAAGTGAAAGCTGATGGTCCCCTAAGGGCCTGAAGGAGAGAGTCAGAAGGAATGCCTGAAAATGTGCTAAATGTGCCTGAACACCAATCAGCCTCTTCCAACCGTAGGCATTTCTCCCTGGTCAGCCCCTCTCCTCCCTAAAAAAGCTCTAATTCATTTTAGAGTCTGGGAGTTTAGGAAAACACCTTCAGGAACCAGCTGAGTGGGATCCCCATTGGTCAGAAAGTTAAAAATAACCCCATCTGCTCGGACCCTGCCTTGTTTCACTATTGTTGCTGTTATTGTCATCAGTTGTATCGTTATGTATTATAAGAGTACCATTAGATAAGACTGGGCAGATTAACATTACTCCAGCAATGGCTCACGGTACCACTGTCCCCCAATCATGTGCAGCTGTTTCTTTTAATCAATTTTTTAGCTTGAAAGAACTGATTTTTTTTCATTCTTTTATTTTCTAGCTAATCTCATTTTTTCTTCTCCCATCAAGTAGTATGACAGACACTTGAGATTCCTTTCCAGTTGTCTTTTCCCAGACTCAGTTCTCCCCTTTATTCTCCTTAGTAGATAGGTCATAGAATTCCACCTGTATGCTTTAGTGTTAGTGATATGGAAAACTGTGAAGCTGAACTTTTACAGGGGCAAGTGGAAGTGTTCAGGTGATCCCTACATTGAGCGCTTTTTCCTGGGCTGTGAGAGGGGCTGTTCCTAAGGAAATGTACCCTGGGAACCTTTCTTTCCATTTCTTGTCTCCTCTTACCTTTATAATTATAGGAAATGATGTTCACACCAGTAGTAGGAGTACAGCCTAGAAGTAAAAAATCAAGTGCCTGCTGCCTGTTGTAGCCTGGGGGGGGTGAGGAAAATCCAACTTCTGCCTTTTGCCTTGGGTTAATGGGTGCTCACACATTAGAACCTGGGTCTCTGGTATGGCAGGTGAGAACTCTGCCTGCTGAGCCACTGTGGCCTGCCCCACAGGTTATCTTTTAATATATAAGCCTTAGCATTATTAGAAAAACAAAGAGGAAGAACAGGGGTTATGGGACCAGGGTGGGGGAGAGAAGGGGGAGCAGTAAAGGGGGAGAAGGGAAATGAGATGAAACAAATTGTATTAAGTTTAAAATTATAAAAGGAGTACACTCACGTTTATGAACTAAAAAGTAATTGCCTCCCTCCTCTAGCCCCAATTCCAAAAAAAATTCCAGGGCTTAGTTTGATGTGTTTATTTTACAGATTTTTTTCTTTTAAAAATGAAATATTATGATTGTACATAATGTAATATAAAGTAACAATAAATACTAGTATAACCAAGAACCCATCTTTGTGAAAACTTAATATTTTCCCATATTTCAATTCATTTCTTTGCTTATTCAAAAATGTATACCCCTAATTAGGTTGGTTGATTGTTATAAGAAAATGGAATCATACCCTTCAAATTGCTTCACAGCTTGTGTTTTGTTTCATTTTGTATGCTGTGTAGTGGGGGGTCGCATTTCATTCTTTTTCCGTGTGACTCTCCCATTGTTGCAGCACCATTCCTTGAATTTTTTTTGGTGAGGAAAAGTACGTGGGCTGGGAATCAAACCTGGGTTTCTCTGATGGCAGGCGAGAATTCTACCAGTGAACTACCCTTGCACTCCTTCAACTTGTCCTTCAATTCAATAATTCTTTGTATTTTTTACAAATTAGTATATACAACATAGTGTTTTTCAACTTGGGCTGCATATTATAATCATTGGGGAATATCTAAAATACCATACACACACATGCCCGTAAGACTCCCACCTGCAGAGATTCTAATCCAGTTTTTCTGGTGAGGGTTAAAAGTCTCCAGATGAATCCAATGGACAGCCAGGCTTGGAAGCTATTGATGTGGATAAGCTGCTTCTTCATCTTTTCAAAAATGAAAAAATTAATTTAATTTAATTTTGCACAACCTTTTGATGGACATTTAGGTTAGGTTCAGTTTAACAGTATCTGGCTAGGTTGCCTTTACTACTGTATACATATCCTGCATCATAAGGTAGCTGCCTGATCACAAGTCTCTGCCTTATAGCAGAGGTGCCCCTTAAATCATAGAATCCAGGTCCAGTGGCCTAATTTGCCTTGACGGGAAGCAGGTTTTGATTAGGAATCATGGTAAATGTTGTTGGCTTAGATCTGACCCCAGAAAAGGCAAATAATGACTCAGTGCAGGTGTGTCTACTCGGGGCTAAGCCGCAGGCTAATTTACTGCACACTGGCACTGGCTGATGATTTGTACTTGTTTAAGCTCATCACCCCAGTGTGCAGTGCCCGGGATGCCTGTCTTATTTTAAATCAAATAACTTTGATTTAAATGAGGGCATCACTAGTCTTCCTGCTTCCATAGATTAAATGTTTGGACTCCTGATTTTCTGCTGAGGCGTCCCAGAGAAGAGATCTTAAGGAAGCAAAACATGGGAGAAACAGTGATATTAAATCTTTCCCAGTACTACTGGAGATGGCATAAGAGGAACTTCACTGAAAACTTGGTATTGCAACCAAGGATGACCTTATGTGTCCTTATTATTTGACATCTTTGCCTGTTCTTTAAAAGCTCTATCAAAGGCATGTGAGCTGCTGGTCCCTGCAAATGAAGATTTATTTGAAAAAAGAAATATCCCTTGCATATATCTAGGGATGGAATGGTGTCTTTTCAGGGTTTCTTTTTTACCTGTTGAGTCCAGCATTGCCTCTCTGTAACCAGGAGGACTCTTTTGGTTCTGTCCTTGTTTTAAACTCCAGCCTGAGCCTCTTTGCAAGGAAAAGACAATACTGCAGATATAGTGGTTGTAATTGCTGGCAAAATTTGCATTTGAGACTAAATTTACCCTCCCAGTTCTTGGCAAAACCTGTTTTTGTCAAAACCTGATTCTGCTTAACTTTATTCATTTCTTCACCATCTATTTATTTAGTGCATGCTGCTTTAGGCTGTATGCTAGAGCAAGGGGTAATTGAGGAACAACGTATGGCCTCCTTTCTCATAGAGTTGGCAGTCTGGTGATAAAACAGATGAAAGCATCATAGGCAGAAAATAATGCAGATACCCTGTACTTCCTGCCTTATCTCTCTGGTTTTCCTCCTCTCTTTTCTACCTCCACCTCTGGTTTCTTCATTTCCCTCCTTCCACTCTCAGGTCTCCCGATGATGTAAGGGCAGTTGAAAGAAAGTAAAATACCTGAATCTGGGAGAAAATGGCATGATAGCCACCTTGCATAGCTTTTTGAGGAAGTCTAATGCCCTGCAAAGAAGGCAAAGGGAAACTGCCCCTGTGTCAGAAACCATCATAGGGTTGTACAGTAGGGAGGATGGATTGAACTAAGATCCCAGGCTGGGAAGATGCTGGGGATGGGGGGGAATTGGGTAGTAGTTTCACATATGTAGATCTATTTTTATACCTGGAGCTCTTTACTGAAGAAACAGAAGGCAAGTAGTACAAACTGCTCCCCGGATGTACTGAGTGTTGGATTTATGAGCTGAGGCTGAAGAAACAAGTTCCCAAAGGGGCCACTCCACAGAGGATGTTTTGGGTCATTACAGATTTTTAAATTGATGTACCAGAACACATTGTTTTTCTCAAACTACCTCTTGAGCCAGTAGTAGAGATGGACCTTTGGATTGAAAGTGTCATGTAATGATCCTTGAGGGTAGAGCAGGGATTAGGGAATTCTTTCTGTAAAGGACCAGCTAGTAAATATTTTAGGTTTTGTAAGCCTTGTGGTCTCTGTCACAAATATTTATCTCTTCTGTTGTAGCTCAGAAACAGCAATAGACTGAATGAGATTTTGTTTCAATAAAACTTGATTTACAAATAAAGGCTGTAGATCAGATTTGCTAGTAGAAGAGCACACGTCTGGGATGCAAGAGGTCTAGGTGATACTCTAGCTTTGTCACTAATTCTTTGAGTGGCTTTGGGTATATCACATTATATCTCTATCTATACTGTCTTTTCAAAGGGAGATCAATTATACGAGATCACAGGAGTGGATATCCTTTGGGAAGAAACTCTGAAGTCTTTTAACTGAGGGTGGTGGTATTTCATCATTGGACTTTGGCATTAAAGAGTAAGACTTTACACTGACTGGGAAGTACTCATTGTCTTCATAACCCCCCCAAAATCAGAGGCACGTTTCCTTTCCTCCTGCACTCTCTTCTGTTCCCTTCTTTACCTCCTTTCTGGTCCTTGATGACCCAGGTTCTTCCTTAAAGCCCCACATCTCATTAAAGCGCCCCATCAGCATGTAAGCTCTCTGGTGGCCTCATTATGGGAGAAATGGCATTTGTGACTATGTAGCACTCATGCTGTCCTGCCTCCCCTCCAAAGTCCCTCTTTCATGTTGACTGGAACAGGCATTTCACACATTTTGATTGAAGCCATTCGTCTGGGGAGGGGTTAAGCTGTATTTAGAAATAAATAGTAAAATAACATCAGCCGGGAAAGCTTTGTAACTATCATATCGTTTTGCTCTGTTTAATGTTTTTCCTACTCTTGGGGAGCAGCTAAGAGGCCCATTATGCAAGGCGGGAGGCAGCTTTTCCCACTGCTCCTGCGTGGTTTTTCATTTTAGTATAGAAGCACCCTGCTCTTGGGAGGCATGTTTCTCTGCCGGAGGGCTGCCTTTGGAAGGCCCAGTGGCTCCAAGCTCTGTCCCTGGACTCTGCAGCCCCTCCAAGGGAAGGAAAAGATGAACATAAATGCTAGGATACAGGGGAGTAGTTGCTTGTGGCCTTAAACAAGCTGTTTACTCTCTGTCTCAGTTTCCTCTTGTTTAAAGGAGAGGTTTGTATCCATGAGATTTCTTCCAGCTCTTCATTGGCCTGTACCTCTTATTTTGGCCTCAGTGGGGAAAGAACAAAGACCACATCTCTTCCTCCTACTGAGCTTTGATCCTAGTTCAAGCCCCCTGTGTGTAAATGTAAGGGACAGTCTACGGGTTAAACGACAAATACAGGGAACCAGGATGGCCTCTAGTGTGAGGCTGTGATAAGTGACCTTATTCAATCTTCGTCTTTTGGCCTGGAAAAATGGGCAGAAAAAGGGAGTTATCATTGGCAATAAGACCCTTGAGGTGGTCCAGGTATACCATAGATGGGCCAGAGCCAGGAAGAGAAAATCAAACATTCAGACCAGTGTCTGTCCCTCAGTAGGTGTTAGATAAATATATATTGATGGAAAAAAAAAGAATGCCCATCTCGTCTCTTCTTCCATAAAGTTGGGGGAGACCAAACTGCATGATCTAATGCCTCCCCAGGGTCTCTTTGCTGCTCTCTGACATCCTGGTCAGAGAATGCGGGATGGACTATGGTCTGGTGGAGCCCAGGCCTCCAGGCTGGCATTCCGTCAGCTACATTCCATGAGTGCATTAATTCCTTCACTTCTTCCTCCTATCCGTATCCATCGAGTATTTTTGTTGCAGTGCTGATGATGCAGTAATGTGTGTGGCAGTTACAGTCCTCACCCTCGCTGGATTTACAGTCTAGCTGCATGGCTCAGCCTCTCTGGGTCCTCCAAATTTCCTGACTCTATAACCCCTGCCCAGGCTGGCCCACATGAACGTATTTGTCTTTGCCACAGAAGGTCACCATTGCTTTCATCATGTGGGTAACAGAGCAAGTGACATTTCCTCAATTGTACAGGGAGATGAATATTACTCAATCCATATGACCTACCAGGTTAATGTGGGGAAAATTCTATTTTAAAAAATCCAGGTTGGGCCACAGTGGCTCAGCAAGCAGCGTTCTCACCTGCCACCCCAGAGACGTTTGTTTGCACTTTATAGATCAAAACACGTCATCCAAATTGAAAGCATTGTCACCATCTGGCATCTTGCAAGTGAAGATTACCACCCTACACTCCCATTCCTCTCACTCCCCCCCACCGGTGATTTTTAAACTTCCTTAAAGGCAATGCCAAGCCTCGTGCTCCTCCTATGTTCTCCATGGCAAATACAGAGTGTGGGGCACATGGGAAGCGACTGGGAATGCTGCAAGGAGGAAGAGGAAGGACCACCCTGTGCAGGCTCCATCAGGAAAGGGGCTCTCCCTGCTGTAGTGTCTCTCCCAGTTCACCCTCAGATCTCCTATTCTCCCAGTTCACACTCAGATCTCCTATTCTCCCAGTTCACACTCAGATCTCATACTCTCCTCATTCTCTCTCAGTTATTTTTCACTGGGCTCCATAAATTTTTGTATTTTCTCTCAGACCTTTGTTCCCTTTAATTCCTGCTTTTGCTTCTGGTTTCAGCTATATCTCTTATTTCTCTTGCCACAGATACTGCTACATAAACATGAGGAACTTTGGCCAACAGAATCCCCTCTTCCGTGGGAATACAGAGTAAGTTCCCAAGGCTGGTTAATCAGGTTCAATTAAAACAGACCCTGAGATCATGAACTATTTTCTTTTTGATTGTGCCTAATTAATCAGTCAATCAGTGCATGTCTTAACAAAAAGAGTGGTATTCTACTGTTAATCATGCTTTGTAGCTTATTTCTAATGATCAAAAAACTATTATCATCTTATGATTCAATATGTCTCATTTTATGTGATTTTTAATGCTTCATTATTTGTTATACCAAAGTGAATATTCTACTTTTGGGCATGCAGATTTTATTATTTATTATTTTAAGTAAAGTTGCAATGTGAAATTTTGATATTATATTATCAGCTCTTGCCTCAATTTTTTTAGGATAGAATGATGAAATTTAAATACCTGGGTCAAAGGCATGTGTATTTTTATAAACTGAGGTCCTAAAGTTAGTAAGAACCTAAACTGGAACCCAATCTTAAGGCTGTCTGACACTAAAGGTTGTATTTTAATTACTAACCTATATCACTTCTGTATGTTTTAAGGTTGTGTATATGATGATTCATCACGGGCGCAATGCTATTCTTGTTGAGCTCAGATAGATTACTTTATTTCACCAGCTAGGCTTTGCTCTAGACTTGGTGGAGCCTAAGATGGTGAATAATTCCCAAGGTATTTTGAAAGAGGATCCAATCTGATAGAGAAGGTATGTGACCTAAAAGTGAGGCAAATTGTCAGTATCATGAAAGGACATACAAAAGGCCGTAAGAGTCCAGAAGATGTAGAGATTTCTTCTGGCACGTGGGGAGGATTTTTTAGCTGAAAGACTTTTATGATTGGTTTGAGTTTGCACACTAAAAAATAAAAAAAAGATATTGTAAAGTTGTGAAACTAAGCATGAAAGAGTCTATGTATAATATAGCCTTGTTTATCCAATTTGCCATTAAATAAATGAACTTGGGGCTCCTTAACCACTCTAAAGGCTAATCATTAGATGTATGATAGTGAAGAGGGTTGTGAAGATGAAATGAGATGGTTCAGGGAGATGAGAAATAATTATACATTTTTTCAAGGAATTCACTCCTAAGTCAATTGATATGACTAAATTAGAATAGAACTTCCAAAAGCCTGATGACATTCCTGAGGACACTATTAAAGTCCTCCCTCTAGCTGTTTTAAATCTCAGACATGGAAATTAGCATTCCTAGAAAATGCAAATCAGTGAAAACAGACATTGCAGCTTAAGACTTAAAATGTGGTCTGATCTTGGGTTATTCCCAGAATATTACCTTTGGCACCTGCATTAGGGAAAGGAGCTACATTTTATCATCTGTTGTTTTCCAGAGAATAACTGGTCATTATGAAGACTCTGTAGTTTTCCAGGATCAAGAGTCAGAGGAGTTGTTTTCTTGATATTTTTGTCCAGGAAGCATCACTGTGAAGGCAAGGTCTCACTTTTCAATAGTGTAAAACTTTTGACTTATAAATTTGACTGGGGTTTGAATTTAACTTTCCAGTAATTCTTTGCTTCAGCATGCCCAAAATATGGGTTTGAAACTGTCAATTAAATTCTCTCTTGGTGGAAACATTAATTTGAGGTGCCCTGATTACATTAATTCTCCCAATTGCCTCCTCACAGTTCCTCCCTTCCCCTCACCAACACCGTAGTGATAGGCTTATAAAGGGGGAAATTCTGCTAGTGGTCATAGTTTCAACAGTCTGTCCAACATCAGCTTGAAGTGTGCTCTCTTTAGGTCATAATTGCCAAGAGGTTAAGGGTGTGGATTCTGAGCTCAGATCTCCTGGGTTAGAATCCCAACTTTCTCTCTTATTAGGCTAGAGTTCAAGTTTCATTTCTTTTTGAGGCAGTGCTGGGGAAGTCTTGGATATACTTAATAGCCATTTCCGTGTCCTCCTTTGGTTCCAATCCACAGCCTGGAGGAGACGGTAGTTCTAATGGAAAGACTGACTTGACTGCACCTTAAATCTGAGACCAGGAACAAGCATCTCAGTTGCTTGCCAGGGTGGGACCGCTGCACAGAGGTTGCTTGGTGCATGCATTTGCTCAGTGACAGGGACCCCTCCCCATGGGGTATATAAATACGCTGCTTTTGGGCAGCACAGATTTGTCTCTCATCTCCTAAATGAAGTGGGGCATGTGGAGTTGCCATCTACTGACCTGGACAGTTGGCCTTCCTGGAGGACCAGTCACAGTGGGATCTCTTCCCCTGCTCTTTTTGGACCCTTTTAGACCCTTTATTTGAGAGTTCCTGTTGTGCCTGAGCTCATGTTCCTATGATCATGAACTGTATAGCAACTTCCTCTATGAACAGTTAAAATGATACCTGGTTTTTGAAATCAGATCTGTGATTAAGTGCCAAATCTTTAATAGCTGAGTATCTTTGAATAAACTACTTATCTTTTCTGGGCTCAGGGCTGGAGAGTCCTTGGAGGTTTTACCTGAACTTAGGGGCAGTACTTTGTGGGCAGGAATGCAATGAAAAGTCTAAATGGAGGTAGATAGTCAAATGCTGTATTGATGATCTATCATCTGATGGAACTAGCTGGTGGATGCTTTGGGAAATTGAGTATTGAGCAGGAAGATGCATCTGTTTGGCAATAAGAACTGGTTCCTTATCTTTACCACTATTTTCCTTTCTGAATGGTGTCCACTGAACCTCTCCCAAGCCTGAGGGGCTCTAGCCTTGAGTATACTCTCCAACTAACGAGAGATAAGGAAGGAAATCAAAGCCAGTGAGATTATGCATTTGTGTTCAGTGTAGGAAATAGGGTGGCATATAAACATTTTAGGGCTTGAACCATTCCTCCAGAGATTTCATGTATAGCCAAGTAGCCTGGGTTTATTATATATTTGCAGGAAAGCACTTATAGGTCATGATGAAGAATTCTGGGTCCTGAGTCTGCATCAAATTTTTACTATTCAAAGGATACCTAAAATTGTGTTTCCTATAGAAACATCGGATTGTGTGAGGATTTTTGCTTTGGTTGTTTGAAAACATCACATTGGAAATTTCTTTGGTGATCATTTCTGGCCCAACTGCTGTCCAGCTGCTCTGCTTTGAGTTTTGATCTCTCTCTCCCTTGACTGTGGTAATAGTGGGAAATCTCCTTTGGAAAATGTAGTTTGAATATTCAGATGAGAACGTATTTTGTGATGCCCTTTAGACTGCAGGTCATGAGGGCTGGAATCAGTGTCACTGAGCCCAAGGGAAGCATGAGAGCCCATCCGTGGTTTATAGATTCCAACTTACCTAGGGATTGATGACTCTATAATCATAAAGGGTGCAAGTAAGGGAGGGTGGAGAAGGGTGAAGGGAGATGGGAAAGAATGTCAATTCAGAACTTCTATATTTCTATGACTTTTCACTTCTTCTTAAACTGTTGGTACAACTGGTAGCGGGACAAGTGTGAAGTCACATGAAAGCATACACTGAAATAAACAGGTCAATTGAATTTTCACTGAGTGTGTGTATAATTCTCCAAAGTCTCAGGAAATGGTATTTATTTTCCATCAAACAATATTGATTTATTCCACATTATAATTCTAGATTTTCTGTTTTGTCTTTGTGTTGTTAAATTCATATGTACTGCCAGATCCTCATCAAATGGGAGCTATATGATTGCTTACTCATTCTGCATTTATACCTTGCCTGGTCAGAGAGAAAGAAAATAAATATTCTCGGACAATTTTGATGGCTATAACTGGGAGCTGTATGTGGAACTATTAATAATATTAGATGATTTCTTCTGAGGAAATATCAAGTATCCATCCAGAACCTTGTCTGTGGTCCAAACTAATGGAAGAAGAGGAACATTGCAGTAGGCTGGGTTCCATGACAGTTGACGATGGATTCTGTAAATGAATTATAAATAAATAAATGCAGTTGGGAAGTATTGGATTAAGAACTACTGTTGTTGTTATTCTTTTTTGCAGAACTACCAAAACCTTTAAGAAGATAATGTGAATTTAAGATCACCCTGTTTGTTTTTTTTCTGGGCCATCTTGCAGGTCCATTGTTCTATGGAAATCATAAATAGCTTGTTCAGATGGCTTTTTTCTTATAGTTATATTCAAATTTGTAATTAAGATGGGTAGCCAATCCTCACAGTTTGAAGATAACATCAAATTTCATCTCAGTGGTTCTATAGGAGACAGTATTGAAGTGAATCAAAGGTAATTGATTATCCAAGAGTCATTCTGTGCTTCTTTCTCCAATTTCCTTTCTAAAACACTATGGCTTATTTTTAGCAATGATGCTTAAACTTCTGCTATCCTTTGCCAGATATGTACTTTGCATGCTTTACATTTAGGGGTGATCAAGTGACACAGCCCTGGACAAAGAGGAAAAAGGAGGAGACAGCTATTAGACGAGTTCTTGGAAATATTGTGCTTTTAATAGAAGACATATTTGAACAGAGAGTTCTTAGATGTCATCTCTTTTCCCTGTTTCTTGCACTGAACATTTTTGCCACTGAAGCAGCCATTTTTGAAAGGTGAAGTAACAAGCCTAAGAAGAGCCAACATTATTGAGACACTGCTCTAACCTGGGACGCTTCTCCTCCAGCAAACTGCTGGGTGAACCATGAATATTTTTATGGTTCAGCAGCAGTTCTTCTGATTTCCTGTAACTATAGCTGAAACCACCCTGGCTTGAATTTCAAAACACTTACTTGAATTTTTTTTGTTATTCATGATTGCCAATTCTCCCTAATTATTTATTTCTCCAATTTACACTCCTGAGATTGAGAGTCTCAAAGGAAGCAGGAACCTTTCTTTGAATATTTGCAAACTGAGTTTCTTTTGTTTTCTGTTACCTTCACTGACCCACCCCTCACCCCTGACACACAAACACACACAAACACACACACACACACACACACACACACACACACACAAAGAGTAATCAAATAGGAGAGGTTTTCTAAGAATATCCTTCTAGTCCTCAAAATGTTGAGATAGTTCTTTATTCCAGCCTGAACAAGAAATGGGTAAAAGGAAGAATGATGATATACACTGCTCATATAGAATTAATAAAACAGAATGGATATTCACGTTACAAATTAATTATTGCATTTAGTTAATTAATTATTGTAATTAAGTTGTAGGCATTCCTCATGTGCTTCAAATAGGATTTTAGTAGAAAAAAGTATGCTTGCCCAGAGCCTTTGAGAAACATATGCAATAAACTGATTGAAGTCTGCCCTTTATTCTCCTTGCTGCTATGTTGTGTTTCCTATACAGCTGAGCAGCTTTGCTGGCAAGAGGGCTTTCAAGAACTGGGTTGCAGATACCCCAGGGTTAAGGAGAATAACTGAATAGTGATGATGTATAATTCAGAATCCAGGGAATGCAAGGTGAGATATGCTGGGAAGCAAATGTAGGCTATTTAGAATATTTAATTTATGGAATTTGTATGCACAATGGCTAATGCATTCCTAACAACCCCTACTGAAATTAGCAAACACTCAGACTCCTAATCCTCAACCTTGCAGAGGGTAGCCCTTTCCCACTCAGTACACCATAAAGGAATTTGAGGGGATTGTGTCCACAATCTGGGAATTTGAGAAGCTGGGAGAATAGAAGCAGGGCCATGGGGGAATTTCATCTTATCTGCCTACTACCTGATAATGTACCTGTAGCACAAAAACCAGGAGTGAGGCCGTAGGCCTCCAGGAACGTTCTGCGAAATTAGAACAGGTGAAGACTAAGGATCCGTAGTTTCGGGAAGCAGGTTTTATTTTCTATGGCCATAGGGCTCAGCTGAGTAGCCTCTGAAAGTCTGAGCCCTAAACAAAGGGTGACTTTAGCTTTTATAGACTGTATTACTTGCTAGAGATAAGGTTAACTTAATATGGCCACCGGCAATATTAACAGAAAACAATTGGTTAGTTTAAAGTGTGAAGCAGATTACAGGAGCAGATGAGCTGTTAAGGGAGGGGTCCCCATCCCAGATGCCTTATCTTGCTTGCCTGCAGTTTCACCCATTCCGGAAGGCTGGGAGAGGGGGTTTCTATCACAGGAATGTGTCTTTATCTCGCTTGCCTGCGGTTCTACTGATTCCTGAAGGTCAGGAGAGGGGCTTGAGGATTTTCTACGGAGAAGGCGGCTGAATCAGACAAAGAAGCGGGGAAGAGGCCTGCCTGCTTTAAAGCCTGCTTGCTACATGCCCACTACCCAATAATGCATATATATTTTTGACAGCAGAGTGGAGCCTTTTTAAACACCCTCCTTTTTTATGTGACAAAATCATTTTAGTAATAGTAATTAAGTTAAATGAGAGCTAAAAATACCAAACATTAAATGCAGATAGAATTTTTTATTTTACTAGACTTCGTATTAGAGTTCTCTAGAGAAACAGAATCAACAGGAGATATCTATAAATTTGAGATTTATAAAAGTGTCTCACGCAACGGTGGGGATGCAAGAGTCAAAAATCCAGCTGTGAAGCTGACAGCTCCCATGAAGGCCCTTGATGAACTTGGTAGGAGAGGCTGGCTGAAGAAGTAAAAATTCTCTCTTCTCATTTAAAAGTTTTCAACTGATTGGATAAAATCCTCCTGACTGGATTCTCTTGTTTGTGGAGGACACACCCTTAGTTGATCTTAGAGGTAAGAGGTAATCAGCCACAGATACAATCAACTAATTGATGCTTTAATAAACCAGCCTTCTGTTTGATCAGCCAGCCATGAAATAGCCTTTCAGTAATGATTAGACCAGAGCTTACCTGACCAGACAATTGAGCACTGTCTCTTGGCCAACTTGACACCTGAACCCAACCATCACAAACTTGACAGTACAATTGAAAAATAAATAAAAGAAAATATGAGTGATATAAAAAGGAAAAAAAGTTAATGAATTAATATATTTTCAATTGTATTACTTTATTTTTGAAACAACCAAAATTGCGTCTACTTATGGATCAGTATTAATATTGAATAATAAAGTAATTTATTTTTTCAAGCTTTGATTTAAGCAAATTTGTGAAAGATAGTGTAAAAGTGATTTTCTTTCCATATTCTTGTTCAACGGACTAATCAAATTTGATGATCTATCTTTGCTCAAATTTAATTAGACTAAACATTTTTATTTTAATTTCAAAAAGTTCCTTCCACACGACACAACCAATACTCAAATAGGAAAATTCTTCAACATAAGAATAAGTTTCTCATAGAATGATACAAATTCTAAATCACACACAAAAAATTCCAGACACTGTATGTGTTTCTTTCTTTGGGATTTGGTTCTAGAGGTTTTCAAATGTTTTTGCCATTAGAAATTGCTACAAAATATCTTTACCAGAAAACTCAAAGTTTCTATTTTATTTGGAAATTTTTCTTTCTGCAAGAAATCACAGAAAATAGCTAAATGATAATGAACATTGGCACTATTTGAGCCATTTATTTAGAAGGAATATCCAATTCTTGGTGTAAGTTGTCAAAGCATTGAAACATTTGAAAGCATAAGTACTCACTTTCTTATTAACACCTTTTAAATCATTGCAAAGGTAAAACCTGGCACTGGTTTTCTTTCATCTTCATATCTTGAAATCCTTCCATGTGGCTACTCGAAGCTGATTTTCAAAGAGTAAGTCACACCTTGTTCTTTTATTGGTTGCAGGTACCCATAGGTGGAAACACATAGGGGAGGGTGATATGTGGCGTGTAGGAAGTAACTAAGACTGTGGGATTAGATAAAAAGCTATTGAATACACCATAGAAGAATCGGTTTAATATTCTGGGAGTTATTAATTGCCAAGAATGACCTGATTTAAAAGACCAATATTTACATGAACTTCCTAAACTTTTGGTTTATTTATAGGTAGCTTATTTATGTATGTATGTTTGTATCATTTTCTTCCTAAATCTCATGCAGAGACTTGATTTCATCAGGAAATATGGGCACCTGACATTTATCAACCCCCTCACTCGGACTCCCCACTACAGAATCTGTAATTATGAATTATAAAACAAAGTAATAGTGAAAGTGATTGGATTTACATAACAATATTTATCAACAATTTCCTCATGTTACAAATTGTGGCATTGAGAGAAGAGGGCAGAAAGAGTCCTTGTTTATCACAGGGGTAAGAAAAGTATTTTCGTCTTTTTATTGATAAACTTGTTTTAGATTAGGGAAGCAGAATTTCTTGGGGTTCAATGGTCCAGAGAAAAATCTGGAAGGTGAACAAGTTGGTCTTTGAATTATCAAGTAGGCTTTGTCAAGACACTCTAAAAGGAGTTAAAACAGTGCAATATTCTAAAAAGAGTAACAGATGAAGGAACAGATGAGTTCTTGTTCTGGTTTCAACACTGATTAGCTCTGTGACTGGGTAATCACTTTATATCTTAGAAAACCAGTTTTCTCAACATTAAATGAGAGACCTGCACTGGGAAGTCTCCAGTGGTTTTGTCAGCATAAAATCCTGTGAAACGATCATCTTCCTGTCCTAAAATAATCCTCAAGCAAGCCAATTGCCTAGTTTCCTCATTGAGGCATTCCTAAACTTTGTTGGATCAATAAGCATCTTAGGATAGGAAATAAAAGAGAGATGCTTCTAGAGGAAAAATAAAAGAAGTGAGCGCCCCATCTATATTTATTCAGTACTTTCTCTATTATCCTTCCTTGGTAGGTGGAGAATATGCGTTATATTGTTAAGCACACAGGCTCTGGAGTCCTATGAATTAGAATTCAGTCTTCCTCACTTCCTTATCATGGGAACTTAGGTATGTTATTTGACTTCTTGGGCTTTGGTTTTCTCACTAGTGAAATTGGCATGATAAATATACCTGTCCCATGGGCAGTTAAGGATATCATTGGAAAAAGTCCTTAGAAATCCTAGTGCCTGATGTATAGTGGAACTGCAATAAATATAAGCTCACTATTTCTACCCATCCAATCCCATCAAAGAGCCATTTTTTAGAGCCCTGCCATGGTGTTAAACGGATTATGGAAGTAGGTGGTTGGATGGCAGCTTAATGTATGTGTATGTATGCACATGTGTGCAGGCATGGGGGGCGGGGAAGAGAGAGAGAGAGTTTTATTTTTCTGCTCTCTTGCAATGAATTTCAGTAAATCAGATGGATGAAACATAGACTCATGTCCTCTCCTTCCATTTTCCTCATGCTTTTCTTTGAATATTTTATTCCCAAGAAATCTTCCCCTGATAATAACTCTGCTAATTCTCCAAAACTTTGCTTTGACTTTTTGCATTTGCTTCCTTTGGTAGAGAGCCTCTGGGTGGCCCATTTAGTTCAGATAGGTTATTAAGAGTCTTAGATTCCATTATCCGATGCATATTTGGACAGCACCTTACTGTCTTTCTCACGGCTCACAGCAGAAGTGAGCTCTGTAGTGAGGAATGGGTAGGAACAGCGTTTTTCACTTGTCTAATCAAAAGTCTTTCTAGTCACCTGACTTCATGCTCATGCCTGGCAGCATCCCAGTGCTCAGTTTTTCGGAGAGCTCCTGAAATGTCAGAAGCGGAGGTGGAGGAGAAGGCAGATGCCTCCCAGGAATAAGCATGCAGTTTATTTTTTTTTCTCCTGGCCTTGGATCCTATCTCTCTCCTGTCTTTAAATCCTTATCCTCCAAGTTTATCAATTTTGTTCCATTTGCTGTCCTTCTTTTAATTACTATGCCAGAATGCTCTAAAACATGCATGTAAATTTTTATGTAGTGCTTGTTTTATTATACTAATAAATCCTCTTTTGGTTTGCCAAATGTCTGCAGTGGACAAGAAGAGTCTATATGTAAATCAAAGAAGCACTTCATCTTCTTAATTACACAGAGGCAGATATAAAGCAAACAAGTGGGCTGAAAAGGGAGTTTCTCCCCAGTTGTTTTCATAGGTCATCTGGGAGCTGTTGTCTCACAGACTCTCCTCAGCAGTAAAGGGCAGTGTCAGTCCTTTTCTACAAGAAATACATGATTAAAATTCTCTCTGTCTCTTTTTTTTTATCATACTATGACATAAGTTCAGTCACAGATATCAAATCTTTCCATGAAAGATTTCCGTAAATTCAGTCAGCATATTAAGTCTTTCCATGAAAAATTTCAGAGACCTGGACCTCCTGAAGGGGTTATTTTTAGTTAAAATGTAGCCCAACTGAATGGGGGTGGGTCTTAATCTGGATTACTGGAAGCTTTATAAAGAGAACCCAGAAGTCATACGTGGTAGTTTGGAGCTGTTATGTACCCCAGAAAAGGCCACGTTCTTTTAATACATTCTTATGTGCAGACCTATTGTGGATGATACTTTTTGGTTAGGTTATTTCAATTGGGATGTGACCCACCCAACTGAAGTTGGGTCTTAATTCTTTCTGAGCCTTTTATGAGAGGATAAAAGGCAGAAATACTGAAAGAGAAAGTTTAGAGAGAAATGTCCCAGAAATATTAACAAAAGGACCACAGAAGCTCAGAGAGAAAGCCAGTGAACCAGGAGCTGAATGTAACAGAACTGGAGTGAAGGGCTAGCAAGTGCTGGCCCCATGCCTTCCCAGAGGAACCCTGGATGACAGAGAAGCCCCAGGTGCCAACAGCCTTTCCTCAGAGAACATATCTTCCTCTTTTTTTTTTTAACATTTATTATTGTGAAATATAACTATATAAATATATAACAATAAATTTCAAAGTACATTTTTTTTTTTTTTTTTTTTTTTTTTTTTTAAAGGAAAGACAGAGAGAAGGAAGGAAGGATAGAAGGAAGGAAGGAAGGAAGAAAGGGAAACATTTTTTTAAACATTTTCTTGTTTTATTGTATTCTGTTTCTCCGTTTTTGTTACATGGGCTGGGGCCGGGAATCGAACCGAGGTCCTCCGGCATAGCAGGCAAGCACTTTGCCCGCTGAGCCACCGCGGCCCACCTCAAAGTACATTTTAACAATTAGTTATAAAACAGATTTCAAAGTTTGATATGGATTATAGTTCCATAATTTCAGGTTTTCCTCCTAGCTGCTCCAAGACAGAGACAAAAAAGAAATAGCTATATAATGATCCAGCAGTCATACTCATTTATTAAATCCTATTTTCTCTGTTATAACTTTGCCTTCTTTGGATATCTTCCTCTTGATGTCTTAATTTGGACATTTTCATGGCCTTAGAACTTTAAATTTGTGAACTGATACATACCCATTGCAAAAGCCAACCTATTTCTAGTATATTGCATTCTGGCAGCTTTAGCAAACCGAAATATCATAGAACCAAGAAAGGACAATAGCCATGGGAAGAGAGGCAGAAAGACAAGCCAAGGAACCCTAATCTTCACTGTTAACCCTATACCAATATACTAAAGACTTTGGGGAGAAAACGTAGCCTCATTGATACCTTGATTCTGGGTTTCTGGCTTCTGAAATCATGAGCAAATTCCTTTACAACAAATTCCTGTTGTAAAGCCAAAACCAGTTTGTGGTATTTGTGATAGAAACTCTGGCAACTAAGCCTGGTCATCAGTATATTCTACAAAATGTTCAGTTGATTCTGTTTTGCAGCTGGATCCTGAACCACTGACCTTGCTTGTGAAGGGTCTCTGTAATAAAAGTACAAATAATTTAGAAGCATTTCTTAAACAGAAGTTTCTTAATCCATCCCTTTGTTCTACACTTAGATACAAACATATGGTTCAAAGATAGTTTCACTGACACTCATGTGTATTGTTGACATAGGCACACAAGCATTCTTAGAGCCACACATATACAGCCCCAGAAGAAACATTCAGGCAGTCATTTTTCCAGGATGTGTCTTGGCACAGGCACCCAAAGTAGATGCATATGTTCACAATATAGGCACAGACACATGCTACAGACATAAGCATGTACAGATATAAAGCATGTAGAGATACACAATACACAAAGTCAAGGATAAACACACAGATAGACATAGCAAGGCTTTCTTGTGTAGACACAGACTTGCATGTAGACTCACCCACAGTATAAACATTCAAGGGTTTTATACATACAGATTATTAGTAACTCTTGGTCCATTTGATTGACCTTCTGGAGCATTGCAGCAATCTGGATTTATATATCCTCTGATTAAACAATAATTAAATGCAAGCTCAATGACAGATGTCTTATGTGTCCAGGGAGAGGTAAGTCAGTAAGAGCTAGAACTGTCAGGAAGGTCTCACAAAGGAAGTGGAAACTCAAAAGTTTCATAGGAAATCACAGTTTGGATAGGGGGAAGGATAGATGCAGGGTACTTAAGTGCAGGTTTCCTGAGAAGAGGTGGAGAAAAGTCAATGCAAATAAAATTCTAGGTGGATCAAAGGGCTGGGAATAAGGCCTTTTTTTTTTTTTTTTTTTTTAACATGGGCGGGCACCAGGAATCAAACCCAGGTCTCCAGCATGGCAGGTAAGAATTCTGCCACCTAGCCATTGTCAAAGCCCAGGAATAAGGACTTTTGAAAACTAGTCCAAAAAAAGCATACACTATAGAAAATTAGTAAATATGACTTTATTAAAGATTTAAAAATATGCCAATCCAAATGCAAATCAAAGATTTGGAGTAGTTATTTACAATATTTACAATGAAGAAAACTGACAATAATTTACAAAGAATCCCTACAGTTCAACATGAAAAGGGCAAGTAGGCAAATTGGCACAACACATGAAAATGCCATTTAGAAAAAAGGAAACCCAAATGGTCAACAAAGACGTGAGAGCACATTCACCTCTCAAACTGTCAGGGAAATACAAACTAAAATACAATGAAATATCATCCTGCACTTATCATGTTTGCACAATCCCAAGTAGTTGGCAAGAAGGTGAAAATTTGGGAACTCTTTTAGACTGCTAGTAGGAGTATGAATGGGTAAAATTCTTTTGATTGCAATTTCACAACATTTCATAAAGCTAAAGATGCATTATATAACTTTAAATAATAAATTGCATGTAGAGATTTTATTAGAGAAATTATTTCATATTTGCCCCAAGAGACATTTAGAAGAATTTTTACTATGTGGCATTGCATGCAAAACACAAAATAATTAGAATTAACTTAAATATTCTTTGGCAGGACAGTGGATAGATAATTTGTGGTATACACATTAAAGGGAAAAACAACACAGTGGTAAAAGTGAATGAACTAATATTACATATTGCAAATCAATCAATGCCTAAGCTTAAAAGGAAAAATAATGTTACAAATAATACGCATTGTGCAATAGCATTTATACCAAGTGTTCTAGTTTGCAAGCTGCTGGGATGTGATATACCAGAAATGGAATGGTTTTTAAAAAGGTGATTTATTAAGTTTCAAGTTTACAATTCTAAGGCCTTGAAAATGTCCACATTAAAGCAAGGTATAGACATGTCCAATCTAAGGCACCCAGGGAAAGGTACCTTGGTTCAAGAAGGCTGATGAAATTCAGAGTTTCTCTCTCAACTGAAAAGGCACATGGTGAACATGGCGACATTTGCTAGCTTTCTCTCCTGGCTCCTTGCTTTATGAAGCTCCCCTTGGGGCATTTTCCTTCTTCATCTCTGTTCTAGTTTGCTAGCTGCCAGAATGCAATATACCAGAAACAGAATGGCTTTTAAAAAAGGGGAATTTAATAAGTTGCTAGTTTACAATTCTAAGGCCAAGAAAACGTCCCAATGAAAACAAGTCTATAGAAATGTCCAATCAAAGGCATCCAGGGAAAGATACCTTGGTTCATGAAGGCCAATGAAGTTCACTGTTTCTTTCTCAAATGAAGGGCACATGGCGAACACAGTCAGAGTTTCTCTCTCAGCTGGAAGGGCACATAGTGAACATGGTGACATCTGCTAGCTTTCTCTCCTGGCTTCTGGTTTCATGAAGCTCCCCAGGAGGTGTTTTCTTTCTTCATCTCCAAAGGTTGCTGGCTCATGGACTCTCTGCTTTGTGGTGCTGTTCTTTCTGAATCTCTTTCTCCAAAACGTTTCCTCTTTTGTAGGACTCCAGTAAACCAATCAAGACCCACCCAAATGAGTGGAGACATGTCGTCACCTAATCTACTTTAACAACCACTCTTGAGTAAATCACATCATCCAGGGAGATGGTCCAATCACAGTTTCAAACATACAGTATTGAACAGGGATTATTCTACTTTTATGAAATGGGATTTTGATTAAAACATGGCTTTTCTAGGGGGCATACATCCTTTCAAACCAGCACAATCTCCAAATGTCTCTGGCTGTGTGGGCTCTCATGATTCTCACGGCTCTCTCATTGGTCTCAAAAGGGACTCTTTCCAGAATGCTTCCTCTTTTAAAGGACCCCAATAAAGTAATCAAGACCCACCTGGAATGGGTGGAGTCACATTTCCATGGAGGTAATTGAATCAAGTTTCCAAACTATAGGGCTGAATAGGGTTTAAAAGAAATGGCTGCCTCCCCAAGATTGGATTAGGATCAAAGCATGGCTTTTCTGGGGTACATAAATCCTTTCAAGCCAGCACATCAAGTATAAAAATATTCAAAACACAAAACCAAGCAATAAAAATTGAATGGGTATAATCTGTTGGGGAGGGAATATTTTGTACTAGGAAAAGGTGGCAGCTTCTCAGACTCAGGGATGCCTGGAGTGGGGCAGCTGTGAAATGCAGGCGCTGTTGCTGGACCCTTAAGAATCACTCTGCTTTCATTATCTGATCAAGCAGCAGCTACCACTCTTCTCTTTTCAAAGCCATTACCTGGGGGGAAATAGCTGTTGCTGACTTATGTGGAAGGCACCATTCATGTGTGGTTACAAAACATTATCTGAGAAAACAGGAGAGTCTTTGCAGAATAGTCACTTTGAGAGATTAAGGAAAGAGTCACAAACCAGTTTTCCACTCTTCCTTTTCTGTAAAGTATCACCTGAAGGAAAGATTCAGAAACTCACAGATCATTTACTCAATCAAGTGAAGTACTTCTTTTGTTTTTAAGCATTACATTTTGTTTGGATGTGTTCATCCAAACTACTCTCCCCACCCCTGCCATGCCCACAGTGTCTGCCTCTTTCATACCAAATGAATCTAACAGCACAGCTCAATTTATGCCATTTCTTGTATTCTGAATAAGGTCCAAGTTCTGCACTCTTCAGCATCTGGCTCCAGTTTCTCTTGCTAGTCTTCCTCGCAGCTACTCAGGGCACAGATGTTTTCTGATGCCCTGTGTCACCATTATATCTAAGGTTCCTTCATCTTTTAACACATTCAGTTGCCTGGTTGTAATTCTATACCCAGTCAACATGGCTGTGCATTAAATTCTTGTTAGACAGAACTCCTTCTCCCATGATGTGACCAACCCTCAGTAAATATTACAAGAAGTTTTCCCCACTGCTAATTTCCAGGAAACCCATGTAGCCCACCCCCGTTCATGCCTGTTTACCTCTGGCAGCTGTAATCTTGCAATAAGCTCCCCTTACCCAACATTCACTCTCAATCCTGCATGACTAGGCTGTGTTTGTATTTTTTATTTTTTTTAAGACATTTGCATCAATTCAGAAAAAGAAATAAAAAGAAAACAGAAAAAAAAAATGATACGTTCCATACCCCTTACCCCTCCTTTTCATTGATCGATAGCATTTCAATCCACTAAATTTACTTTAACATTTGTTCCCCCTATTATTTATTCATTTTTAATCCATATGTTTTACTCATCTGTCCATAAGGTAGATAAAAGGAGCATCAGACAAAAGGTTTTCACAATCACATAGACACATTGAGAAAGCTATATCATTATACAATCATCTTCAGGAAATATGGCTACTGGAACACAGCTCTACATTTTCAGGCAGTTTTCTCCAGCCTCTCCATTACACCTTAACAAAAAAGGTGATATCTATATTATGGGTAAGAATAACCTCCAGGATAACCTCTCGACTCTGTTTGGAATTTCTCAGCCATTGACATTTTATTTTGTCTCATTTTGCTCTTCCCCTTTTGGTCGAGAAGGTTTTCTCAATCCCTTGATGTTGAGTCCCAGCTCATTCTAGGATTTCTGTCCCACATTGCCAGAAAAGTTCACATTCCTGGGAGTCATGTCCCATGTAGAGAGGGGAAGGGCACTGAGTTTGCTTGTCATGTTGGCTGAGAGAGAGAGGCCACATCTGAGCAACAAAGAAGTTCTCTTGGGGGTGACTCTTAAGCCTAATTTTAAGTAGGCTTAGCCTATCCTTTGCAGGATTAAGTTTCATATGAACAAACCCCAAGATTTTGGGCTCAGCCTATTGCTTTGGTTGTCCCCACTGCTTGTGAGAATATCAGGAATTCTCCACATGGGGAAGTTGAAATTTCCCCCTTTCTCACCATTCTCCCAAGGGCAGTTTGAAAATACTTTTTAGTTCACTGTTCAAATCACTCTGGGATTTGTCAGGTCATCACTAAGTTGTGTTTAAATTTTAAACCTCGCCAGTGAAAAGCTGCCAACTCCCAACTTAGCCCCTGCTTCCAAAACCAACCAATGGAAACCTGCCAACTTCTCGCTCCCAAGCTAGACAAAGAAAACCCACCACCTCCCTTTCCCTACTTCCCTCCAATCATCCTATATAAACTGTACCCCTTCCTCTGCTCGGTGCTGTCGCCATCTTAGGCTTTAGCCCACTTGCGTATAACCTTCCAATAAAGCTCCTTTGATGGAGTTTTGGTCTCTTTTCCACCCTCCTGGTCAAAAAACTAACAATTCCCTCTTTTGAAAGAACAGATTTCTATCTCCTGATTTGTCCTCACTTAGTTGCAGGAACATTTCACAAGTTCTCAGAACCACAAAATATCATTGAAAGCATACTATGAAATCTTCTTTTTGGGCTTTGGGGCTTGGAGGAGAACAAGATGGCTATGTACTTTCCTCAGAGTATCCTCATTCCATTGGGGAAGACCAACAACAAACAATGAAACCACAAATAAGATAATCGCACATGATATTAATTGCATGAATTCAATAAAACAAGTATGTGACAGTAAGTATCTGGGGACATTAGTAAGGAAGGTCACAGAAGAACTGTTGAGGAGGTGACAGTTGAGAATTAGATCAGAGAGATGGGAAAGTGTCAGATATGCAAACATTGGTGGGAGGGTTGCAAAAATGGTTTGTGACTCTTTCCTTAATCTCTCAGAGTGACTGTGTTCTAGTTCGCTAGCTGCTGGAATGCAATATACCAGAAACAGAACAGCTTTTAGAAAGGGAAATTTAATAGGTTGCTAGTTTACAGTTCTAAGGCTAAGAAAATGTCCCAGTTAAAGCAAATCTATAGAAATGTCCAATCTAAGACATCCAGGGAAAGATACCTTGATTCAAGAAGGCGGATGAAGTTCAGGGTTTCTCTCTCAAGTGGAAGGGTACATGGTGACACAGTCAGGGTTCCTCTCTTATCTGGAAGGGCACATGGTGAACACAGCATCATCTGCTAGCTTCTTCTCCTGGCTTCCTATTTCATGAAGCTCCCCGGGAGGCATTATCCTTCTTCATCTCCAAAGGTTGCTGGTTGGTGGACTGTGCTTCTCGTGGTTATGCCATTCTGCTCTGCTCTCTCTGAATCTCCCATTCTCTAAAATATTTCCTTTTTTATAGGACTCCAATAAACCAATCAAGACCCACCCAAATGGGTGGAGACATGACATCACCGAATCCAGCTTAACAACCACTCTTGACTAAATCACATCATCCAGGGAGATGATCTGATTACAGTTTCAAACATACAGTATTGAATAGGGATTATTCTACCTTTATGAAATGGGATTTTGATTAGAACATGGCATTTCTAGGGGGCATACATCCTTTCAAACCAGCATAGACTGTTCTGCAAAGACTCTCCTGTTTTTTCAGATAATGTTTTGTAACCACACATGAATGGTGCTTTCCACATAAGTCAACAACAGCTGTTTCCCCTTGCCCTGAATACATCATGTTCTTCCCGATTGCTCTGCTTCTGCCCATGCCATTTCCTCTTCCTGGAACATTGTCTCCTCCCATCTCCACCTATCGATGCTCCATGCTGTTTAAATGCCACCTCCTCCATGAAGCCTTACTTGATACCTTCCTCACCATCCCCCTAGTCAAATACCATCTATGTTAACATTTCATCACTTTAGTGTTAAACCTGGGGTAGTCTGTTGTTGTTTTTGTTTTTGTTTTGTTTTGTCAGATCATTCCTGCTTAGATATGACAGAAGCTTAGTTAGAACAAGAGTGAGCACACAGTGGGGAAATTTATCAAGTTTAGATAAACAGACTACAGAATAGGCAGGGGTCAAGCTGGTCCCTGGGATGACTCTGTTTTGGGATCTGTCAAAAGGAAAGGTGCTTTCTGTCTGCTTGTAGTTCTTAAAAGCATCACCCTAGAAATGCTTCCTTTCTCCAGCAACAATAGCCTCTTCCTGTAGCAGCAGCTAAATCCAGTTGGCAGTTTTTCCAACACTTGCAAACCCAGCATCAAAGTCTGGGGCTCAGGTTCTGGGTGGCAGTCAGCCCTTCTTCTGAGGTCTAGATCATTGCTCCATAATGCTCATGTCTCAGGAAGGCACATTTAAAAAATCCCAACCTCTTCCCTTTGTTCCCTAGTCCCTAGGTATAGAGGTGCTTCTTGCGTTCACTACCTCTATGATATCTAAGGGTGCTTTATCTTTTAACACATTCAGTTACCTGGTTGTAACTCTATACTTAGTCAACAGGCTGTGTATTAAATCTTCTCTGTTGAAATAATAGATATGGTTTCTATCTCCTGACTTGTCCTCACATGGTTGAAGGGGCATTTCACATGTTCTCAGAATGAGGAAATGCCATATAAAAGCATACTACCAAACCTTCTAAAGCTACAATTTTCTGACACCAACCATTTTGCATATTATATATTGTGAAGTTCATTCATTCTGATGACTTATGTGTCTGGGATGCGGTGGTACCTGAAAGCAGCTGGGCGTGAGTATTGAAACCACTCTAGATGCATGTGGGCGGTACTGAATATCACATCCTGAGTCTTGCTGTCAATAGATTCCATCCTTATGTTCAGCTTTATTCTGTCCTAATGTTCAGCTTCTCTCTTAACTTATTTTAATCAGTAAAAATGTAATTTTCTTTGCAACTATAATGCTTTGCCATCTTTAGGGAAGCCTTGTTCATCCTCTGTATTTTCTTTTGACTGATATAAATGTTTAACCTTTTACCTTTTACACCATCTCCAAATGATACCAATACTGGTTGCTTCAGCACAGCAGCAGCACAAAGCAATTTTCTTTATACCTTTAACGGCATATATTCTGCTGTGGAGACCAAGGGCCCGGGTTCCCCTTCCATGTTGAGAGTAAGTTACTACACGGAGTTGCCCATGTGACCCAGATGGAAGTTAAAGGTCAACAGACCTCCTCAGAGAGGAAAAGAATGTATGGAAGGTATCATAAACCACTTATCTTGGAAAGCATTAAGACTTCTCTCCTGATATGTTGATAACAAATCTCTAAACTCCTATGCATGAGGTCTGCTAAAACTCTGTTCTCACCCCCCATGGAATGTCCTTGTCCCAAGCCCTTATAAGCTGTTCCCTTGCACCCCTGCCTTTGTGGTGTGCTGTTACCATTTCCTGGACAGGGGCTGCCTCTGGACACCCTACCCTCTCCTGTTCATAAGTCCCTGTAAAACTCATGTCTGGCTCCTTGCCTAGCATGTTCTTTCATCTTGGGACTGCACCGACCTGGTCCCTTTGAGAGCTGGGCTGGAACCCATACCCAGCAGTGTTTTAGCTGTGACAGGGATAAAGAAAATATTAATTCAAAAGGTTTGCAATCTTTCCCCCTCCCTGCTGACTTCTTTGGAGGAGGAGTTCTGTGCCAGCTCCTGGGCCTTTCCTGATGATGCAGAATCCAAGTGAAGAAGGTTAGGAAAATTGAAGAAAGCCACAGGCTTAAGTTGATATGAACGACAAATAACTAAACCTGGGTGTGGGGATAACATAAAAGCCTGTTTGGGATAAGTACTGAGTTAGAAAAAAAATTTTTTTTTTTTAATTTTTATTTACTTAGGAGATTTTGGAGTGTAGCTAGGGAAAGGCAGATTTTGAAGGCATTCTGCTCTGCATAAGTGAGGGAGACTGAGTGTGAGAGAATTCAAGCTTTTCTGACTGTTATGAATGGGATATCCATGTGGTATACCTAATAGGCTTGGGAGAAGTAAAACATTCCATTTTAATTATTTGTTATCTCACTGAGGTTTCTTAAAATTTGACTTCTTGCCAGAATTGTACCAAAGGCTACTTAGTTTGCCGTGTTTTATATTGATATTTTGTATTTTTTTCTAGTTTATGTCCCACCCTCTCACCCCCACAACCAATGTATTGGGTGTTTCTAGAAGACAGGGCCTTGATATCTCCTACAGAGACTATTCCCATGTCTTGCACATTTCAGTGAAATTATACAATATTTGTTCTTCTCTGTCTGACATAGTTCACTCAACATAATGTTCTCAAGGTTCATCCATGTTGTTGCATGAATCAGAACTTCATTCCTTTCTAATGCTGAATAAAATTTATTTGTATGTATATACCATATTTTGTTAATCCATTCATCTCTTGATGGACACTTGGGCTGTTTCCATTTTTTGGCAACTGTGAATAATGCCTCTATGAACATTGGTGTGCAAATGTCTGTTCGCATACCTGCTTTCAGATTTCCTGGGTATATACCTAGTAGAAGGACTGCCAGGTCAATTGGTAATTCTATACTTAACCTTCTGAGAATCTGCCAAACTGTCTTCCACAGCGCCGCCACCATTTTACATTCTCACTTGCAGTGAATGAGGGTTTTTATTTCCCTGCATCCTATCCAACACTTGTAATTTTCTGTTTTTTTTTTCTAATAGTAGCTTTTCTAGTGGGTATTAAATGGTATTTCAATTGTGGTTTTGATTTGCATTTCCCTAATAGCTAATGATGGTAAACATCTTCTCATGTACTCTTTAGTCACTTGTATATCCTCTGTCCTTTAGATTTTAGATTTTACTGCTTGGACTGAATAAGTGTATCTAAATCATCTGTCTAACCGACCTCCCTGGACTGAGGGTTTTTAAGTTCATCTGCTTGCTTTTGTAGTTGCTGTTGTCAGTCACTGCACTATCCACCAGCCTCCTTGTGCCAGTATTGCTTTGGCAGTGGTAATATTTTCTTTCTTGTCAGGTCTTACCGCAACCCACGCCAGCCTGATACATCCACCTCGGAGTGAAACCAGCCTCAGTTTTCCCTCTGCCCTCTCCTTAACGTCTGGACCCCGCTCTTCCTTTTCAGATTGTTTCCAAGTGCTCAGCTTGGCAAGGACAAAATTTATGTGAAGGGCTAATCAGCACATGACCTAAAAGTGAAATGTCAACAAGTTGTTTTCCTTAAAGGAGTATTCCACTATTGTACCTCTTTTAACAACTTTACTGCCAGGTGCTAATAGATTTGGCAAGGAGGTAGTGTTCCATTAGTTTAAATGAACAGAGAGGAGATGACTATTATGATTACCATTTTTTTTTTTTGGATATATTCGTTCATTGTTTCTTCAAGAAGGAATATTTAAAAAGGATATTTAGGATGTGTCTCCTGTGCGCTAAATTGCACTAGAGAGTTTACAGTAGTAAACATAAGGTACAAAACTACTATATGGTTAATAAACACCTCAAAAACATGTTTTATCTTTATAAAATTTTTATAAAATTGTAATGGCCTCTAGTTAATTGAAAATATGCACTATTATGCAAACTTTTTTCTTCTGTTTTTGTTTTTCAGTCTGCACTTAATTTGTGACATGGAAGATTGACTTGTAAACTCAGACCCCTCCTCAGGACCAGGAGAGTTGGAAACTGAGCCCTTTTCACCAAGCAGAGATCAACCCTGTCTTGGTCAATCGACCTTGATTCCCTAGATAATTGCTAGTTTGAGAGACTGACATTTTTTGTGTGTGATAAATGAAGCAATCAATCAAAGGACAAAAACTATAGCCCACGTTTTTAGCACATCATATTGTCTCTGCAAGTGCCTCCAAGAAATGGATGTCTTGTTGATGCTGACATCACTCATTTTCTTCCTTCCCCATAGCCTCACCTGATTTCCTACTGGGTCTTACATGCAATTTTTTTTTTTAACTTTTTAAATTGTATAATATAACATACATACAAAGCAAAGAAAGAAAAAAAGCAATAGTTTTCAAAGCACTCTTCAACAAGTAGTTACAAGACTGATCCCAGAGTTTGTCATGGGTTACCATACCATCATCTCAGATTTTTCCTTCTAGCTGTTCCAGAACGTTGGAGGCTAGAAGGAATGTATATATTTTTGTCATCACTTTTTTTCTTTTTTGTGAAAAATAACATATATACTAAGAAAAAAACACAATAAATTTCAAAACACAGTGCAACAATTAGTTGTAGAACAGATTTCTGAGTTTGGATGCGTCACAGTTCCACAATTTTAGGATTTCACTGCTAGCTGCTCTAAGATACTGGAGGCTAAAAGAAATATCAATACATTGATTCAGCAGTCATACTCCTTTGTTAAACCTTTTCTTCTTTGTATAACTCCATCATCACCTTTGATCTTCTTATCTCACTCTTTAGGGGTATTTGGGCTATGGCCATTCTGAATTTTTCATGTTGGAAGGGGCTGTCAATAAAATGAGATAGGGAGATGGAATTAGCTGACATTCTGGAGAGGCTGGCCTCTCTAGGTTTCAGGACTTATCTGGTCCAGGGAACCATCTGGAGGTTGTAGGTTTCTGGAAAGTTACCCTAATGCATGGAGCCTTTATAGAATCTTATATATTGTTCTAGGTGTTCTTTAGGATTGGCTGGAATGGTTTTGGTTGGGGTTTGGCAGGTTATGATAGGTAGCAATGTCTAACTGAAGCTTGTATAAGAGTGACCTCCAGAGTAGCCTCTTGACTCTATTTGAACTCTCTCTGCCACTGATACCTTATTAATTATCTTTCTTTCCCCCCTTTTGGTCAGGATGGAATTGTTGATCCTACAGTGCGAGGGCTAGACTCATCCCTGGGAATCATCACCCACATCACCAGGGAGACTTTCACCCTTGGATGTCACCAGATGCAATTTTCAGTCTCTGACGGTGACATCCAGGCCAACAGTTGGTATTTATTTTCTTGATTAATTTTAGTCCAATATCCACATATATGAGATAAACTATTTTCCTGGATTATGATAACTCCCTATTCTGATATTCACTATGTGCCAGCCACAGTGGTATAGCATCATCCTTTTAAGATTTGGGATTTTGGAGTCAACCAGCTTGGTTTAGAATTCTGGCTCTGCCATTTTACATAATTACCTTATTTGAATCTCATGATAAACCTCTGAGAAGGTAAAATGATCCCCCATTTCTAGTTGAGAAGCTGAGGCTTAGAAAGGTTTTGTCATTGGCCAAATTTGCACAGCCAGCAAGGGTCACTGATGGAATTGAACTCAACCTGCTAGTCATCATGCTGTACAAATGATGATGGATGGCTCAGTCCTTTGTGTCTATTATCTGCACACATTACTCCTCCTTGTTAAAATTAGAATGTTGATCACCTAGAAAAAGTTCTAGTAAGCATAATTGAAAATTACAAAGACTCCTAAAAGTGACCAATACACTGCTAAATATTGAGTTTTAAATAGTTTCAATTTCTTAAAGATGACTTTAAAGTTATCACCCTCACATCACCAAATCTTTCAATAATTAATATCATAAACTCATTTAGTTTTATTTTTTATAAACATTAACTAACATGAATATAATTTTATAGAACAATTTAAACAACTTAAATAAAATTGCTGTTGCTGTGTTTATTTGATTATCTCCAGAATCTCATCAGATTTCTATTTTTCACAGGTCTATAATGTCCTTCCGTCTTGCTGCACAAGTTGGGTATATACTGATATGGATCTTCCTTATACAACATGCCATCTTTTTTCTAGAACAATATATATTTTTAAGTTAAACTTAATCATACCTCAATGAGAATGTGGCAGGGCTTTTAAATTATATACCACATGAAGGCTCAATTCATTTCAAATGAATGCTGCACTCTCCTTTTACAAATTAGATGCTAGTTACCATTCTCGTACTGGTTCATTTATTTGGAGTCTTCCTTTTTTCATGTCAAAACTTATGATGGAGTGTGCATTTCATTAATGATTTGAAAACAAAGTAGTATTGCTGAAAATTATAGCTGTTTAATGCCATTTTTTAAAAAAAAAGTCGCAATGTCCTAGAGGTATTATTAACTTGACAGTAATTTAAAACTGCTATTAAGATTTCTTCAGATAAAGAATCATCATGATTTTAATACATTTCTGAATTGAGATAAATAAATCCTTTACAGGTGCTTTCCAACCTTGAGATTCTATCACACCACAGGTAGGGGAACAAAATAATAGATACATCTTTCTTTTAAAATATTAAGATTTTTTAATAACATTTTAAAAGCTGAAACTTTTTGGGAAACAATTGTTGAAAACCTTGTATACACCAATTACCTGTTTAATTTCTTCTTTTTATCAATCCCAGCTGATGATATTTTAGTCCCATTTTATAGATGAGAGAACAATGTTTAGAGTGGTGAATATAATCCAAGGTGGTTTGAGGGGAGAACTGCAAGCAGAAGAGCCAGCTAATGTGAAGAGTTGAATATCAAAGGGGGATGGTTGGAGGGTGGAATGAGTGAGAGAATTATCCAAGCTGAGGCCTATGGGACAGGGAGGGCTGGCACCTGGAGGGATTTCCAGGAAATATTAAGGATTTATGTTTTCAACTACTGTGCACTGGGAAGAGTGCTCTTGCCACAGTGAGAGAAATAGATTAGAGAGGGAGGAGAGGGAGCCAGGTCAAAAGCTACTGAAGTAGCCAAAGAAGCATGATGATGGTATAAATTTGGGACGTAGCAGTTGGTAGGCAAGTAGAGAATGCATAGTTTTGAGAGACATTTTAGAGGTAAACTGACCGGACTAATTAATGGCTGGATGGAGACAGTGGGGAAGGATGGTGTCACGTGTGTTTATCCTAATACCCAGGTGACAGATTTGAAATACTGGAGGGCATTTTTACCTTTGTTGAGATTTGTATCATTGGGAAAGGACCCCATTTTCAGAGGAAGAGTGTCAATTTTTGGTTTTATTTTTCTTATGACGAGCTGATATTGTCTCTTTGAGATATCCAGAATAGCTTGATATACAGACCTGGAGTTCAGAGGTAGTTTTGAATGGAGATTTAAAGAAGTGGGGGGGGGGGGAGTAAGGAACTCCTTATTTACTGCAGTGATTCTCAACAAGAACCCTTGGAAATCTCAGTCAGAAGCCTCTACATATCCATCCTTAATTCATTGCTTTTTAAGCCTTAATGTATATCAGAATCGCTTGGGTATAGTGCAGTGGGGGAAGATGTTGGCTTTGGAGTCAGACTGCCTAGGTTTCAATCCCATCTATATCACCTCCTAGTGTAACTTTTAACAATTAATTTAATCTTCCTGTGCCTCAGTCGCCTTATCTGTAAAATTTTGTTAATAATAGTTAATTTTTAATATTTCTGCATAGGGCAAAAAAAAAAAAAAGGTGATTCATTCAGTTCTCCTAGAACAGTGCTTAACTCCTGCTCAACAAATGTTAGCTAATGGTATTATCCAAAAAGTTTGTCAAAATGAATATTAGTTTGCCAGGGAAGCTATGACAAATGCCACACAATGGGCTGGCTTAACCAAAAGGAATTTATTGTCTCACGATTTTGGAGGCTAGAAGTACAACGTCAAGGCCATGCTTTCTCCAGGAGTCTGTGTTATGTTGGTGGGTTCCTGGGCTTATACTTCTGCCTCTGTCATTTGTCTTCTTCTGGCTTCAACTTCTTCTGTCCAGTCACCTGTTTCTCTATCTAGATTTACTCTCCCTTAGGACTCCTTATAAGAACTACCCTAACTCAATTTGGCCTCATCCAAACAAGATAATCAAATATCCTATTCACAAAAAAGTCCACTAATAACATCTTCCAAGGTCCTATTTACAAACGCATTCATGCCCACTGGAATGCGGATTAGCATTTGAACCTGTCTTTTGTGCACAAACCCAGACTGGGGTTTACATGCTCACTAAGTTTGAGAGTGATAAAGTTCCAAGATGAGAGTAAGAGTACGTCTGACTGTGCTTCTGTCTGGAGGTAGATGATGGATTTGAATTAAGTGGTTCTGGACAAGCAGCATCTGTGTGACCTGAAGGAGATCTTTAAAATTACTGTGCCAGAGCCCTACGAAAGACCTACCAAATCGTGATTTCTGCCTCTAGAGCCACAGGACTATACAATTTTAAAATAAACTCTGCAGGTACTAGTGGTGCTGACCCAGAATCTAGGTTATAAGCATTTTTCTTAATTTTGACAATCTCTTTGGATTTTTTTTGTGTGTCTTTGCTGTCTAGATAAGCCAACAAAATTTGTTTTCCCTCTTTAGCAGTAGAGAATCTTTGCTGGCAATGGGATGATAAAGCAGCAAACACATCCTCCTTCTACTTGTTTCTAGATGTGGCTATGTGACTAGCTCTTGCCATTGAAATGTGAGTGGAAGTAATGCTTGTAATTTCTGGGCAAAACTCTGAGGAAGTGTCTGTATGCTCTCCACATTCTCGTTCCTGTGTGACTGTAGAGGAGGATGACACCCTATGGGATGTGGAACCAAAGATGGAAGGAACTTGGGTTCTTGAATAACCATGTTCAAGGAGAGTGTCCACCCACCTAAAATACCACCTGGGCCTGTTATGAAAATAAACTGTAAGTGTTCAGATTGTTAAATCAGAGAACTATTGAGGTATACTTGTTCCAGAAGCTTCTGTTGACTTCAATATTTTTAACATGAGCCTTTTTCCCCTCTAAATCTATATTCTTCAGAAGAAGCATGATGGGATGTATGTCTCCATCATCATAAATATGCGTTTGTAGATCATGCACTTACTGTTGGGATTGTGCTAAACCCTAAGGATGGAAAAATTAAGACTGTCATTTGTTTGGGGCTTGGGGTAGAACCTCATTCTGAATAAATTCTAACGTTTCAGTATCTGTTGGTTTTATAATTTATATTGCTCAAATATGTAGCCATTTTTTAAAATGCTCGTTTGGAAAACTCACTTTAATATTGCAAAATGCCATTTTAACATCAGTGCCTTTATGCTTAGCCTCACTCCTCTTATTTTGAGCTTAAAGACGTTTTAGTCATTACAATTGTCCTTAAATAGGAGATGTATCTCTGTTTTGTAGCTCCCCATACAGCCAATTACAGGTTTCATAAAATGATACACACTTCTAAACATTATTTAAAATATAATTTAAAAACCCTCATAGACAAACCGTATAAACATAAATCTCATAAGTTATTGTCATTTTAAATATGTTGGCTAAATTTACATAGAAATCAAAATTGAAATTTATGAAATGATATTTTATGATCATGTCAAAAGCTTAATGTCACTCATATTTTAGTTTCAGAGTTCCCCATATTTCTCCATCTAAGAACAAAGTCTTGTTCTGATGTAGACCCCACTGGGATAAATTGCAAACTAACTTCAAGATGACATGGAGAAATGTGTTGGAGATGGACTGAGGATTGAAAATTAGAATTATGTAAAGTCTATTCATTTCACTTGAGAAACCTGCTTCTTCTCAAAAAAGAGGTTATAAATGGAAGTTTTGATTATTGAGGCTGCATGTCTGGTGTCAGTTTTTTATCAGCACCAATTCAGCTGTTCGCTACTTGGAAAAGACAATCATCTCTTTGCCTGGAGGTTCCTCCTTCCCCTCCTTTCCCTCCCTCCCTCCCCCCACTCCCCCCCCCCTCTTACACACACATGCACACCCCGTTGGGCAAGGCCTTTTCATACAAGGCCTGATTATAAGAAGATATGAGACTAGACTCTTCTATTTTAGATTCATTTTTAAAAACTTTCATTTATGATTGAGTAACAAAGACTACCATGTTCATTCATTTATTTTCAAAGCCATGTTATTTCCCACAACTAGCTTAGTGGTGTACATTGACCCACTAAAGATTAATGATCTATTGCTATCCATGATTGGCACCACTCAAATTGAAACTCGACAAACCACCAGTTCATAGCAACCAATCATCCCCATTTCTGCTCTTCTTGCTTCTCCTACCACATCGTTTGACCCAGTCATTTAAACTTTCTGAACATTGGTTTCCTCAGTTAAAAGAAGGGCTATAATGCCAATATTCACAGAAGTCCTTTGATGATTTGTGCAATGATAATTTTCATTTATCTCTGACCAGTCTACTTCCTTTCCCATCACTAATATTTATTTTCAGGGAGGGTCTGCTATAGGTGTTTCCAATCATGGAAAGTTCAAGGTAGGGCCAATTTAGCATCACACACTAGGCTGAGACCACATTAGGGAGGGTGAGGTATGGACACATGTTATCAGTAGAAGAAAGGAATAGCATCTATTAACAAGCTATGTGTAAGACATGGATAAATTAGTCAAGAGTATTAATCACTTCAGTACATCTCAAAATGTGGATTCCAACCCATTAGACACACCTCGGGTGTTTGTTTAACATTGAGATCCCTGGTTTTCACCCTAGACCCCTTTATTCCAATCCTCAGGGGTTCGGTCTGGGAACCTCCATGGTGGACAAGCTACTAGGCTGATCCTGAGGAACACAGAAATCTTTAAACCACTGGTCTCACTGGGGCTCCGAACACTGGCAGTTTGAAGGGGATAGATGTATGTGAAGACTCAGCTTCTACCTGTTTGAGCTTTTACTTTTGAAGTAGTGATTTATAATCTTCATCCCCACCTTTTTCCTCACCATCCCAGCACCCACACACATATGTGGGTGGAATGGACAGAACAGGCTCCAGCTTCCCCCAAAAATCTGGGATAGCGTAAAACTACCCTGGTACAAAAGCAAGTATGGTTTAAACTATTTCAGATCTTGGCAAAATAGGTAGGGCATTACTTACAAATGAATTTGATGAACCACAAAATCAGATGCACGCTAGAAGCCTCAGGCCTTCAGCTCCTTGATCAAGGGCATCAGGAAGCTCAAATATCTTCCAAGATGTTACCAGCTCCACAAAGCCAGTAAAACTTCTACATGTGGTTAAAATATGTCTTTACTACTTCCAAGCAAATAGTCAGGTCTGAAACACCATCATAACTATTCATAGTTATATATATGCTTGAACACCTGCAAGATGTGTTTCTTTTGCACTACTCGAGCTCCATCAATCAGTGTTGAATTATTGATTTTTTTTGTCCGTTGGATAAAAATCATGCAACAAATGTGTCCATAGATCCTTTTCAAACTCCTCAGAGCCAGCTGTGACATTTTGCAAAACTGAAAGGAGAGACAGTTTCTCATTTCCTGATGATTATAGTGTTGAAGACAAAGACTGCAGGAAAAGCAGATACAAGGCTCATTTTCACATTTACTCTACATGTGCTTTTACAGATACTTGTTTACACTCACACATACACACACATATACACTCACACCTTTCCTGTGTGGCATCTGATGTCCTGTTATGGAATATTAAAATTTGTGACTGGCTTGATTCCTGGTTCTATAAAATAAGCTTAAGACTGGTGGTTTTCATCATCACCAAAATATTTTTTCTTCCTTCCTTCCTTCCTTCCTTCCTTCCTTCCTTCCTTCCTTCCTTCCTTCCTTCCTCCCTCCCTCCCTCCCTCCCTCCCTCCCTCCCTTCCTTCCTTCCTTCCCTCCCTCCCTCCCTTCCCTTCCCTTCCCTTCCCTTCCCTTCTTCCTTTCCCTTCCCTTCCCTTCCCTTCCTTCCTTCCTTCCTTCCCTCCCTTCCCTTCCCTTCCCTTCCCTTCTTCCCTTCCCTTCCCTTCCCTTCCCTTCCTTCCTTCCTTCCTTCCTTCCTTCCTTCCTTCCTTCCTTCCTTCCTTCCTTCCTCCCTCCCTCCCTCCCTCCCTCCCTTCCTTCCTTCCTTCCTTCCCTCCCTCCCTCCCTTCCCTTCCCTTCCCTTCCCTTCTTCCTTTCCCTTCCCTTCCCTTCCCTTCCTTCCTTCCTTCCTTCCCTCCCTTCCCTTCCCTTCCCTTCCCTTCTTCCCTTCCCTTCCCTTCCCTTCCCTTCCTTCCTTCCTTCCTTCCTTCCTTCCTTCCTTCCTTCCTTCCTTCCTTCCTTCCTTCCTTCCTTCCTTCCTTCCTTCCTTCCTTCCCTTCCCTTCCCTTCCCTTCCCTTCCCTTCCCTTCCCTTCCCTTCCTTCCTTCCTTCCTTCCTTCCTTCCTTCCTTCCTTCCTTCCTTCCTTCCTTCCTTCCTTCCTTCCTTCCTTCCTTCCTTCCTTCCTTCCTTCCTTCCTTCCTTCCTTCCCTTCCCTTCCCTTCCCTTCCCTTCCCCCTTCCCTTCCCTTCCCTTCCCTTCCCTTCCCTTCTTCCCTTCCCTTCCCTTCCCTTCCCTTTTCTTTTCTTTCACTCCTTCCTCCTTCCCTCTCTTTCCTTTCTTTCACTTCCCTTCTTCTCTAAGGAAAGCCAAAGAAATAAGAGATGTTTGGGGGGCATTTGGACAAAAAGATCTAAAGCACTGGGTGTTATTTCAGGAAAATAGTGTGGGGGCATAGTTTGGTTAAAAATTCATCTCTCTCTCTCTCTTCCTCTCTCTCTAATTCTAAAATCAAATGTTTATCTACTATTTACCATGTGTCAGGCCCTTTCATCTCACAACATCCCAGCAGGGTACATGAAAGTACAGAGACCAAATGAATTGCCCAATTCACCTAGCCAGTAAAGGAAAGCCAGTACATTTATTTATTCATCTCCTAGATATTTATGAAAACTTATTATATGCCATTATTTTAGATGCTGGAGATACAGCAGTGAATAAAACAAAAACAAACCCCATCTTTCTGGAGCATTTATTCTAGTGGGGAAGTCAAATGGTACATCAGTAAAGTAAGAAATTCAGATAGAAATATGATGGAGAGAAACAATAACAAGAGTATAAAAAGCTAGGGAATGGTGGAGTTGGACATGTTACTTTAGATATGGTGGTCAGAGAAGTCATCTCTGTGCAGGTGACTTTTGAACAAAGACTTGAGTGAGGGCAAGGTGAGCCATGCGGGCATCTAGAGGGTAAGATTCATTAACATGGCCTCTAACATCCTGCAGGCGCTGACCATTGCCTTATCTGTGGTCTCCTGTCCTTCCACTCACCCTTCACTCTCTAACCTAGCATGGGGTTCTCTTGTGCTTCCTTGAGCTCTGTGCTTTCTTATTTCAGGCTTTTCATTCATGCTGGTGTCACTTTTCTCTGCTGGAATATCTCCCTACCCAAATCCTCAGTATTTGGTCTACCTGTGATCTTCTCATATTGCTGGCCATGTCCTTAAATATTCATTACACTCAAAACAATCAGAAAAAATTGAGAGGAATCTCCTTCTCTCCAGCATTAAGGCTGGATGATTAATATGCAGAGGAGGTGTGATGTGAGTTGCTAAGGGTCTATTGCTATTTATCTCTAAAAGTTGTGTGCAAGTCTGTAGCTGATGACATATTTACAGTGCTCTTAATTTAGTGGAAGAAATGTATTCCTTGTCTTTGCTGACCTCTAAATCTAGGAATGAACTATGGCAGACCATGGTTCACTCATCTCTGTATTCATGTGTTCTGACTTTGCTTTGTTTTATTTGTTTGCTTTTCTTTCTCTCTTTGGTCAGGTATGATTTATGGGAAACCAAATCTGTCATCATTAAAATGTCAGGGCTCTACCCCAATTATACACTGTTTTTCTTAATCCGTATGGATCAATGACTCACTTGTTTATTATTTCAAGCTTTCTTGAATAAGTTTATACTTTCAGCTCTGTCACCTTTCAGGTTGATGTTACTCTGGCTAAGGTGGTTTCTTTCATTCTGTCCCTTTGCCCTACACCTCCCTTGCTTTAGTGACTGGTGTTTTCTAAATATCTCTTTTAGTTTGGTGAGCAGGTAAGGGCATTAGAATGTGATTCAGGAGATCTTGATTTTCTCCCAAACTGTCCCCAACTTGCTGGGCAATTTTGAGAGGGCTACCCAATTTGTTTATCTGAATGATGGGATAATAAACCTGACTTACCTAATTCAGTGAATCTTGTGGTACTTTAATAAATTGATAATTATGAAAGATGGTTGCATGATTTAGGACACTTGGCTGACATTCCGTATCAGCTTAGAATCCTCTTGGTTTGCAGCTATTTATATCTTTAACATTGATATTGAAGTTCCTATTATTGTTATTACTAAAATAACACAGGAGCATTAAAAACAAATCCAATGGTACTAAACATTCATGATAAAAGGTAGCAGTTCCCTCTCTACCCATACCCTGAGCCCATTGTACTCAAACCCTGGATGCAGCCAATTTTAATCACTTATTTTTATTGTCTATCTCATAATGTTCCAGTAATATTTCCAAACTTCAGTGACTCTACTGATTCATTTTAATCATGTACTCTATTTATTTTGTATATTTTTCACATTTCTCTTGTCTGAATCCTTTTGTTCCCCTATATTGAACTTAAAGAGAGAAACCAAGGCTGAAGAAAATAGAGATATTTTCTTTTTCTTTCTGTGGCCCAGGGATCCTGTCCTTGAAGAAGGCTGCTCTGAGGCCAGGGGTTTGGTCTGCTATTCTCAGTGACTCTTGGCTCCTAGAATTAATGCTTTTACAGGGCTGTTTATTTTTCCTAATGTGGGATAAGATAGGGAAAACCATTTAGGATTATCTGCTTGACAAATCATATCCCAAGATCATGCAGGGAATTTGCTGCCCTCTCAGTAGCAGTTTAATCATCTTTGAGCTTCAGTGAGTCTTTGAATATAAAAAAAATTTTTTTTTTGCTCTTTCCACCTTTACTTATCAGCATTAACGTGCACAACCAGGCTCAAAATCCTGCAACTGTCAGAATAAATAAGATGAAACATGAATTTCATTACTTGTTCCTGTTGTCTTCTGGGTTTGTTTTGCAAACCAATTATTCACAAAATGTGGCATTTCACTTTTTTCCTCTGGCCTGTGGATAGAGATTTAGTATAAATCAATGTCTCATTCTCACCTGGAATTGCCTATGGAGAAGAGCTCTAGTATGATTGGAGATATTTGGAAAACAGAATTCTTACAAGGAGAAATGAAAAGGACTTCTTGAATAGCAGAGAAAAGATTCAGAGGAAATCAATGACCAGTGAGGAGGGGGGGTAAATAAGATGCCTCTGATTACTGAAACATACACAACATAAAGAAATGTGTATTTCATCTAGATGCAATTAAAAAATACCTGGGCGCAGAATTTAATTCATGAGAGTTCTATAACAGAAGAATGTTTAGCAAAAACAGCCTCATCAAATTAAAAATATATATTTTGGGGGTGAAAATTAAGGACAAATTAGTTTAACATTTGCTTCTCTAGTTACTTGCATAAAGTCCCTATTTTGCAATAGGGACTTAATTTGCCTCTGATTTTATAAAGACTGCAATTTTGTGTACAGGAGGAACCATATAATATGGAAAACAATATTATCTTTTACTTGGACATTGTTTTTCTCTCTCTTTTTTTTCAAAGCGCTTTGATATTTGCTCACCAATTTGAAATTCATAAGGACTCCATGTCATGGTGGATAGGTATTAGCACCCATATTTTATAGATGAGTAAATCCATAGAAAGAATGACTTATCTAAAGTCACAAATAAATCAGACGCTGAGCCTAAACTGGATGTGCTTCTTTAACTTCTATATTTTTATGTGAAATATACCTCTGGCTGGAACTGGTGAAACATAGTACCATCTTATCTTTCATCATTAACCGATCCTTTATTCTTAAAATTTCCTTTCCCTAATATGTTTTTAAATAGTTGCTCTTAGTTATCATAATATCTCTTGTTCTGTGCACTCCAAGAGTTGATGAGAAGATTCTGGAACATCCTTACATATTTCTTTCTTGGTGTGCATCGATTATTTAGTTTTGTATATGATCATGATCATCATTATTTTCATCACTCTCCTGTAGGCTGTAACACCACCAAATCAGGAATAAGGAAGGGACTGTAATTTAGGTGTGTAGAGCTAGAGTGTATAATTTAATCAGGCCTAGAATCAAATCCCATTCTCCCAATTTAAGTGAATGACTTTCAATAAGTTACTAAACTTAAACTTTAGATTCCTCATCGCTAAAATAATACTTGCCTGTATTTACATTAGTTTTTTGTATGTTCTCTTTACTACTCAAGTCTGGTGGAGCTATCAAGCCTCGGACAACACCTTTTGAACTTCAGGGTGGTTCACATAACCTGGTTTGGCTAATAAAGGACCTTCATTTTCCTGGCTATGACACATTATTAAAGAATAGACATATGACCCAAGCAATGTGCATCAGGATGCTTTCTTGGGAATTCCCTGCTGGAGAAATAGGAAATAGGGATGATTCTCCTCGATAGCAATAGGTATCCATCTTCCCTGATTCATAGAGGAAGTCTGTCTTAGAATGGGAGAAATGATCCTAAAATACAAAGAGGAGGGGAGAGAAAGGCAAACTGAGGAATCTCTAGATATAACGTCTGATCCAGAGTGACCTACCCTTCCCAGTACCCTTATATGCTAAAACATCCTTATCATCATTGTTCTTTTTTTTTATTTTTATCTAATTTAATATAATTGGAGTTGCTCCTTTCAACTGTCTTTGGAAGAACCCTGACTAATGCACTATATTTTAAGTTTGTGGTGAGCCCCAAAAAGAAGTAATGCATGTAAAGTACTTACTTTAATGCCTGGCACATGCTAAGCACACAGTTGATATTAGAAAAACTAGAATGTTTTTCTCTTTATTTTAATTCCCACAAAGCCTTCAAGACAGCACCCTGTATATAGGTAGTGCTCATTCAATGATGTTTGAGTGACTCTTTTCCTCTCCTTTATAGACAGTAAGAGATAATGAGTTAGCTTTGGAAAAGAACTTTGAATCATTTGAGTGAAGTAGTTTTTATTTTGTCATGTCTAACCATCTCCAATTACATCTCTTTTCATTCATTCTTATCATGGACAGTTTAGATTGAAATATTGACTCAGGCTTAAACTGGCAAGGAAGCATTTCAGTCCCTGCTTGATTTCATGTTATTTTCTCTTTAGAGGAATGAAAACATTTGTTTGTGGTGGGTGGTATTACTGGATTGTACTGACCATATTGGGAGGTTCACAAACATATAAAGTTATGGCTCATGTTGAATCCTCAGGAACTTCTGCCATGGACTGTCCAGGACCCCACAGACACTTCAGAGTGGAATACTTTTTTAAAACCTGCAGTGCATATTCAATGGCGACTTGAAGATAGGTCAATTGAAATGATCCAACCTGAGTAGAAAAAAAAGGAGAATTAACAAAATGGTGAGCCTGAGGGATATGGGAACACCATCAAGCATGTCAGCACATGCTCTTGGTGACCCAGAAGGACAGGAGAGAAAGAAAGTGGAAGAAAGAATATTTGGAAGAATAATATCCCCAAATTTTCCATATTTGATGAAAGACATTAATCTATATATTCAATTAATTCCAGGTAGGCTAAGCTCACAGAGACCCACAGTGAACCACATTAAAATCAAACTACTGAAAGACAAAGAAAATCTTCAAAGCAGCAAAAGGGAAGTGACTTAGTACATACAATGAATTCTCCATGGGAGTAACAGTCAATTTCTCATCAGAAACTGTGGAGGCCAGAAGGCAGTGGGCTGACAATGTCAAGTTCTGAAAGAAATGAACTGTCAAACAAGAAGTGTATACCTGACAAAATTATCCTTCAAAAATGAAGGAAATATTAAGGCATTCTCAGATAAACATAAACTAAGGGGACTTGTTGCTGGTAAATATTCCCAATAAGAAATACTAAAAGGAGTCTGTCAGGCTGAAATTAAAAGACAACTGAATAGTAGCTTGAAGCCATATGAATACCAGAGAAGGTAACTACACAGGTAGATATGACAGCCAGTATTATTGTATTTTGGGTTTGTAAGTCCTATTTTTAGTTGCTTTATGATTTAAAAGACAAATATATAAAACAATAATTATGAAATTGTACATGCAAACCATGTATGCAGATGCAATTTGTGATGATAACAACATAAATAGGTGTCAGAACTACACAGGAGCAGAATTTTATATGCTATTGAAGTTTAGTTGGTATTAATTTAGACTAGATTGCTGTAATTTTAGTCTGATAATTATAATTCCCAGCATAACCACTACAAATAACTTAAAAATATACAGAAAAGAAAATGAAGAGGGAATGAAAACAGTATACTCAAAAAAGAAAAAAAAACCCAAAAAATCCCACACCAAAGAAGTCAGTAATGAAGGAATTGAGGAACATAAAAAGATTTAAGAAGTAGAAAAGAAATAGCAAATGGAAGAAATGAGTCCTTCCTTGTCAGTAATTATTTTAAAGGTAAATGGATTAAATTCTACAGTTAGAAAACAGAGATTAACAGAAAGGATGAAAATTTATCTAAATATATAAAGCTACAAACATAAAAATGTTGTGATTGAAATAATGGCTAATTCAGCAGAACATTGTAAATGCAATAAAAGTTAATTTTATGTTATGTGCATTTTACCACAGTAAAAAATTTCAAAAGAAAAAAAATGAGATATCAAGCTGTGAATTAACAAAGTATACTATTTCACATCCACTAGGTTGACTTGAGTGCCTATTTATAAGTGGGAAAAAAAAAAACAGTCTGAAAAGGCTCTATATTATGTGATTTTAATTATATGACATTCCAGAAACAGCCAAATTATAAATTTGTCAGTAGGTGGCCTACCCTGGCCAGGATGGCAGAATGAGATGCTATAGAGCTGTTTCCTCACAGAAGCTTTCAATAACCAGCAAGAACTGGCAGAAACATCTTTCTTAATGCTCCAGAAAAGAGTTATAGAAATCCAGTATCCGAGTAAGTACCAAATTAAAAAAAAACAAAGCAAACAAACAAAAATCCTGTTTTAAAGTGGTAGGATCTCATGGTGCTCTGGATGGCATCTCCACTACCTGTTGCAAACATGCAACAGAGCTAACCCATGGCTCCCAATGTGGAACCCTGGTCCTGTTCTAGAGGGGGAAAATAACCCTTGTGCACATTCATTACTATAGCATGAATGTCCCGTCTAATCTGTCTGGTGGTGATCTTAGGGACTTTCCATTTCAGAACTTGCCCTGTGTGTAGAAGGCAACACACAGTGTGCCCCTACAGAACACTGTGGGAGTGCAGTCAAGTGGCTGCTTTGGGCAAGGGACTGCTGTTTGTAGGACACACAGTGCTGTGCCTAGGACCACGAGGAAACTGTTTCCTAGGGAAGAGGGGGCATTCAGAACCGTGTAATGGGGCCAGGAGCTCAAGAAAAACATGGGCAAAGACCTAAAGGAAATCAGGAAAATGACAGATGAACACAAAGAGAATATCAATAGAGAGATGGAAATTATGAAAAGGAACCAGACAGCACTGAAGTTCACAGTAATAGAAATAGAAAATTCCCAATGTGGGAGCTGACAGAAGAAAGAATCAAAGAACTTGAAGATAGGACAATTGAAATCATTTAGTCTGAGTAGCAGAAAGAAGAAAAAATGAAGAAATGTGAACAAAGTGTAAGGAAACTGTGGGACACCACCAAGCAGACCAATGAATGCATTATGGAATTCCAAGAAGGAGAAGAAAGAGAGGAAGGGAAGAGGGAAAATCAAAAAAATAATGGCTGAAAATTTCCCACATTGAATGAAAGACATGAATATCCACATCCAAGATGCTCATTCAACTTCAAACAGATAAAACCAAATAGACCATATGTGGCATATTATAATCAAACTGTCAAATGCCAAAGATAAGGAGAGAATTGTAAAAGCTGCAAGCAAGAAGCACTGTGTCACTTATATAGGAGGCTCAAAGAGATTAATTATCAACTTCTCATTAGAAACCATGGGGATAAGAAGGCAGTGGGATGACATATTTAAGGTGCTGAAAGCAAAAATTTGCCAATCAAGGATTTTGTATCCAACCAAACTGTCTTTCAAAATCAAGGAAGAAACTAAGATATACCAAGAATTAGAAAAAAACAAAACTGGGGGAATTTGCCACCTCCAGATTAGCCCTAGGTGAGATGTTAAAAAGAGTTCTACAGATTGAAAGGAAATGATAAAGGAAATAGATTGAAGCTGCATGAAGAAATAAAGATCTCTGGTGAGGGTAATGACATGAGTAAATATAGATGCCAGTACTATTGTATTTTTAGTTAGTAACTTCATTTTTTCACTCCCTACAGGATCTAGAAGGCAAATGCATAAAATGTAATGATAAATCAGTGGTTTTGGATTTCTAATGTATAAACGTGTAACTTGTGTCAAGAACTATGTAGAGATGGGGGACAAAGATTTGTGAGGCTCCAACATACTTTAGTTTCCTGAAAAGATGTAGAAGTTTTTCACTGGAAAATTCACAATTTTAGAGTTTGGAATGGTTGTTAGAGGTCATGAAATCCAACCATCCAAGCCATATAAAAATCTCTCATGCAACTTTCCAGAAGAATGCCCTTCCTGCCTTTACGGAAAAGTTCTAAAGATGGGGTGATAGTTTCTGTTTGTTTGTTTTTTAACTTCTGAAATCAAGATTTTTTCTTCTTAGGACAAGTCAGTTTGTGTTTCCCTCAGCTTCCAATGGATTTCAGGGTTTCCATGTACATGGAGCGGATCTGTTTGTGGTATCGCAGAGTATTGATTTAATTGATTTAATATATCAATATAAACCTTCCACTTTTGATAACACTGTCTTGTCTCTGTAGGTCTTTTTCCTAAAAGTATCTTGACCTTCTTATAGAGCACCATAGAGCATGCTCAGGCTGGCAACTTTCAGTTTTCACTAAACTTAAAATTCTTCAAGCCATAACTGTTCTCAGAAGTTCCGATGATAGCTTAGAAGTCATTCTGATCCTTATGGTAAGAAAGGATGGGAACTTATTCAGAGTGCCATTTGAGGGATTGCTGCCAAGGGGTTCATACTTTAGCATGCTTAGTTGTTCTGTTTTATACAATAGAAAAAGAAGGCAAAATTTGTACAGATAGGGAGAGTGATTGGGATCTCTGATCTACCTTAAACACAATTATTAAATGGAAAGTTTCATTAAGTAACATAAATTATTATACTGAGGAAGGAGAAATACCTAGGTTAGTTAATAATAAAATAAAATGAAATATTACATTTTGGAAAATTATATATAGCTCTTTAAACCCTTATGGAGAAACATAATGTAAGAAGATGGCAGAAAATTACATTCTTAGGACCGTAGAAATGGACACTACTGGAGTCTAACCAAGTACATCTGAGGAACCAATTCACACTGAGCTGCATGTGTCCTCCTCTACCTGCCCTTGATTATGGTGTTATGAAGATAAAAGTCACAATAAATTTTTGGATTATGGATGAAAGAGCTGTACTGAAGCCACATAGGCTATGGGGCTTCCAGAGAATTAAAGATCTGTTGAATCCCTTGCTGATTCTAGTGTATAAATTTCATTCACATATCCTTCTAGTCTCAATATTTCAGCCTGATGGCATTGCTAGATGGAAGGGAGCAGCCGTTTCTCAATCTGAGGACCTGTGGTTAGAAAAGATGACCAAGATGGACAGCTTATTTTAATGTGATTTTGTATAAGAACACTATCTTTTTTTTTTTTTTTTAACACGGGCAGGCACCGGAAATCGAACCCGGGTCCTCTGGCATGGCAGGCGAGCATTCTTGCCTGCTGAGCCACCATGGCCCGCCCAGAACACTGTATCTTGAATTTAGATACTGATATGAAGCATCTCATGATATTTTAATTTAGTCCAGAAGAGATTTTGGACAGCAATAATTCTATTCATGAAAATAAGGTTTGATATATATTCTTCCCTATTTTTTTGATTCAATGAGTCAGTGGTTTCTTTTAAAAAATATGGAAAAGAAAGAAAAGAATGAAAAGGAAAAAAATTATATGTATGTGTGTGTATACCTTATAAAAGCAAATCACCAATAATCATTTTTATTGTAAACCCCTACATGTTTTTCATATGCATATGTGTGTGTATGCTTTATATAGAGCTATATTTGATAAAATTAAATCAAATTTGCAGTGTCCATTCGTTTATAACCTGGTTTCTCTCTTAATACCTAATGCATATTTTTATGATATTAAATCTTATTTTAGATCTTGACTTTAAGGGCTGCATATCATTTCTATATGTTATAGTTTAGACAATATCCTTTTGGCCCAGATTTTATAAAAAATCTATTGTAAGTTTTCCATTTTCATAGGTATTTATGGTAATATTTGTAATATTTATTATGCTCTTGTAATATTTATTGTAATGTTATAATATTTCTTCAGGATAAATTCTAATATGTGTATATATATATATGGATAAATGGCAGAGACTTTATTAGGCTTTTAATACGTATCATCCCAAAGATTAGGAATAAATAAGAAATGCTTAATACCTGCAGACTTTACCGTAATTATAGTGACTAGAAGTCTAATGTGCCTGTGAGAGTTCTGGATGACGTATGCTGTCCTGGTCACTTGATCATTTGCACCCCTCTCATTCTCTAAAGGGTTGTATTTGGATTAATGAGTTAAATGGTCAAGCTAAAAATAAACAAACAACATTCTTAACACTCTACACTACAATTCCCCAAGTCCAAAGTAAGCCTGGTGCTTCCAGGTGGAGATTCTGGCTGTTGAGTACGAATGCATCATAACCAAATACTTGTTTATGCCTGCCTGCTGTTGTCAAACTCTTCTGCCAGCCCACATAGCTCCACATACTCTGAAGGCTGCTAACGTGATATTTACCTTCTGTTTTAGAACTAGGGAATGGGTGCAGAGAAGATAAGCAGAAATAAAAAATAAAAATAACATTTAATTTCTCATGTAAACTGATTCCTATTTCTGGAACAGAAGCCTTATGAAGCCATAGATAAATGCCATGTGATTAAAAAAGTGAAGTGGCTGAAAGTACAGAACTGAGCACTCTTTTATGAAGTGTGATTGATCCTCACTGGAGGCAGGGTGCACTAGCTTTCTTTAGCTGAGCTGGGAGAACCTATGGCAATAATTTCAACAAGGGAGCATTGACTCCAAAGACTTGTTCTTTTGCAAAACAGCAGAGAAGATCAGAGGAAGGGTTTGGGATTATTCAAATCCTGGTGTGACTCCTGGTTGTATCAATTAAGTATCTGGGTGGTCTTGGATCTGTCATTTCAGAGTCTATATCTGCATTTCTTCATTAGTACAATGTGTTTACTATGCCTTGTCATAAGGTTATTGTGAGGATTGAATGAAATGCTGCATACATAATTAGTGCCTGATATTTTATTAGAACTTAATAAATTATAGATGGATGTATACTTCAGGTTTGGCTGCAGCTCTGCTACCCTACTCTTTCATTTTCCTTTTTAAAATATTATTTTTGCTCAGCCCATGCAGAAAAGAGTTGATTATTTCTATGCCATTTGTAACTCCCAAGTCTATATAGGACCTATTGAATGAAACTTGACTTCACACTGTGCAAAATCTACCTCTCTGCTTTCTTCTTCATTTGATATTTACTTTTTAAAACTCAGTAAAATTGAGACAGTTTAATTAGGCAGGTTTTACAACTTTTTATGAGTTTTTTTTTTTTTTCTCCAAGCAATTTTTATTCAAATATATTTGATGACAAGCAGTAACTTCACCTGCCTTCCAGTCTATCTGTCCTGTTGTTTCACATCCTGGAATATGCTTCAGGTTTCCCCTTTCATTTCCTTTGTTTGTATTTCATGCAACGACACATCTGTCATTGCTGCTTAACCTTAATAGCAATAATAGTTTTTCATGACTTTGTTTCAGATTTGGGGCTATTGTGTGTTACAAATTCATAAATGAGTGGCTTTTTCCTCTTGAGAAGAAATAGAGGTTTTTTTATTCTAATGAGAGTGAAGCTCATTAGAACAAGGCCTTCTTGCCAGTCATTGCTGTAGATTAGAAGAAGGAGGAAGCAAAATGATGAACAAAGGTAGAGAGGTTACTCTCGTGTAAAGAAGCTAACTACTGACAGTTTAGAAAAGATGACAGAGGGAACACTTGAGAGGAGGCACTCTCTGGTCATTTATATGGTGTGCAAACAAAAGGGCAGGAAAAAATTGTTTAATGAGAGTAGAGGGCTTGGTATATTGGAATCTTTCTATAATGATACAATATTTTTTGGTGTAGAATTTATGCCACAGAAGGCTCATCTTGCATTAAAGTGACAATGATGATAGTATATGGATTACAGTATAGAATTATGGTTACCAATCCACCTCTGGAGTCAGAAGGCCTTGAGTCTGAATTCTGTTTTTTTTTGGTTTCTTCCTGTGAGACCTTTAGGCAAATTACCTCTGAGAGTCTTAGTTTCCTGACTGAATATTGGGGAAAATCTTAGATTGTTAGATAGAAAAGATAATGCATGTAAATCACTTAGCACATGGCTTGGAATGTAATGCTTATGCAATACATTTTAGCCCCAGAAATTAATAAGTTAATACATTCTGCTCTAGAACATGCTGCCAGGACTTTTCATACATGATTTCATTTAATTTTCAAAACTTTATGGTAGATGCTATGACTATTTTGCAAATCCTATTTTGCAAATGAAGACATTGAAGGCTGAAAGTGATTAGGCAACTTGTTTGTTTGACTCCAAAGTTTAGTGTTTAGGTCTTTTTCACCATATGCTGGTTTGGATTAAATATAAAATAAGTCTTGATTATACATTTTATAGTTAAAATTCTGCCTGTTTTGGTACACTGGTGGTTCAATGGTAGAATGCTCACCTTTCATGCATGGGTTTAATTCCCGATTCATTCACCACCACCCCCCCCCAAAAAAGAAAAAAGAAAATTCTGCCTACATTATGAATAGCAGCATCTCATCACTCTAAATGAGAAATATGAAGACAAAGGAAAGAACAAGGTTGGAAGGCTATGAGAGTTGGATGCTGTAGAGTACCATATGAACTGCAGGTTAATTCCAGACTCTTGTCTATGAAAAGCCCAGCAATTAGTTGTTCAGTTGCGTTCCCCTTAATACCAAAGAGAAATAAGAAGGATCTGGGGATATTATCTATTTTAGGTTTGCATTTAGACATGCCCATCTAAGGCATTCAAAGCAATTAGTTATTACAATCTGTGAACATATCTAGTGATGAAAATAGCAGTTAAAATTATAAGTGTGCCTCTGATCCTCTGAGGATGTATGAAGTCATATGAGACTTAATAAGAACATGCCAGATAAGCATCAAACACAGATTTGAGAAAATCCCTCAGAGAGACCAGGATGCAAAGGAAATGAAATGAAAGCTGTTCCAGAACAGGAGGAGCCCTTCTGAGAGAGAAGGTACCTGTGGCTACTTTCTTTCTTGGGGGGCCATAGCAGGAGGCAGCATGATTCCAACATGGAAACATTCAACCATCCACATATTTAGCAATTTTTGCTTTTAAACATTTTAAAATAATTTTTAAAATTTAGATCAGTTTGAGATTAACTAAAAATGTACGAAGATAGTACAGATAATTCCCATACAGCCCTCCCCCAGTTTGCCCTATTGTTATGGTGTGTTTGTCACAACTAAGGAACCAATTTTATTCAAATTCTACTAGTTTTCGCTTTTCTTTTCTGTTCCAGGGTGTCGCCAAAGATGAACATTTTGTTTTCATGTTTCTTTAGCCTACTCTTGGCTTTTACTATTGCTCTGACTTCCCTTGTTTTTGATGATCTTAATAGTTTTCAGGAGTACTGGCCTAGTATTTTGTAGAATGCCCCTTAATTTGAGTTTGTCTGATGTTTTTCTTATGGTTTGACTGGGGTTATGGGTTTCTTGGTGGAAGACCATGGAGGTGAAGTACTACTCTTGTCCTATCATGTCATGATACAGGTTAACAAAATAACGTCAATTTAATTTATCCCTGATGTTGCTAACCGTGATCACTTGGCTGGAGCAGTATGTGCCAGGTTTCTTCACTGTGCGTTAATTCTCCTCCTTCTCATATGCTACTTTTTGGGAGCAAATCACCAACTCCATCTTACCCTCAAGACTGGTGTGTGTGTGCAACTGCATCTTAGCGTCAAGACTGGTGTGTGTGTGCATGTATTGGGGGTGAGGGATTAAACTCTACCTACTGCAGAGAGGAGAAGCTAATTATTGTGAACCCTTATATAAGGTATATCTGTCTTTCCCCCACATTTAGTTTTTGTTTTTTGTTTTTTTTTTTTTGTATGGGCAGGTACCAGGAATTGAACCCAGTTCTCTGGCATGGCAGGCGAGAATTCTGCCTGATAAGCCACTGTGGCCCACCCCCCATTCAGTTTTTTAATCATTTATTTATATCATTATGGACTCATGCCTTTATTTTACACTTTGGACTATAGTAGTTACTCTGGCACTTGGACATTGGGAGCTCTTTTGGGTTGGCTCCTGTGATCCTTTGATGTGTCCCATCCTTTTATTTGTTTATTTGTTTTTTGACCATTGCCTTACTTCTTGGCAATCCAAGTGTTTTAAAACTTTAATTTGAAATACCGTTAGACTTTCTAAAGTTTGCAAAGACAATACAGAGTTCCCTTATACCCTTCACCCAACTTTCCTCTTTGTTAGCATCTTATATAATCTAGATATATTTGTCAAAACTAAGAAACTGATCTTGGTACAATATTATTAACTAAACTACAGGCCTTATTTATATTTTTCCAAGGTGCCTATGGGTGGGTATAGATGAGAAGCTTTATCCTATTAGCAATAACTTTGAAAATTTATTTCCCCACAAATGGATTCCTAATAGTTCATCTAACTCTGGATTTTCTAAGTCTATTCTATGGCTTCTGCCCACTTACGTAAACATTCTAATAGAAAAAGCTGAATAAAATTACATACATGTAGTGGTCCTAAGAGTCCATGATTGTGAGCAGTCTTGAGAGAAAGAACAAAGTCATTTGCAGTTGATATTAGGATTTGACATCCGTGTATCAGTGTATAAGCCCAGCATCACTCAAAGCCCCACATTTGGGTATAGAGTGTTCAAAACACAGGTTCAAATTTATAACAAACTTTCATTGCTAGCAATGAAAAATTGGAGTTAACAGATTATTGATATGTTTATGGTTTTAATGGTTAGCTGCAAATTATTTTTTTCATCAGTTCTGACATTGTGTATTCGCCTATTTTGGAAGCCAATCCAATAAAAATCTCTTATTTGACATCATCTGCTTGTTTTGTGCAGCGTGTGCCCTTGGTGGTTTGAGCCCTGATTCTCGCCGCAGTCACGGAAGGGCATCGATATCCCTTTCTTCATGAACACTCTCTTTTCAGAAGCTCCTTTTTCTTTGTCCCTTCTGAGAGTATAAATCCTGTCCATGTGAAATGGCCTTGGTTTAGCTAGCACAGAGATAGGGGTGGCATCTGATTGTACCATCACCTGCTAATGCCTGTTTTGCTTGGCTAAGCTTCCAATTATGTGAGTCTATTCAATATTGTAATGAGGGACCTGAAATGGCACAGTGTCTGTGATCTCACTTGTTTCCAAGAAGAAATTCTAATCTTTGAATAAATAACAAAAGGAATTTTTTCATAATGTTTAAGCACTGAAGTCTCTGAATTTTGACAAAGATACTGGACTTTTGAAAAATGCAGTCTCCAAACCTCAATGACATGCAATGAATCCTTAAGAACTTAACTCTGTGTGGAAGTGAGTTTTTAAATCTTCCAAGCTTTAGTGAAATCGAGGCCATGAATTGGATTCTGATTCATTAAAAGAAAGTTTTCAAGAGCTCTTTTAAAAAATGCGACAAAGTGGAATAATAAAATAGTTTAATGTCTTTTACATTTTCCTTTTTTTTTCCTTTCTCTCTTTTCATTGTTCCTTTTGGCGCAAGTCTGATTGGTCTGTTTCCTAGGGAGCACACATTTGAGAAGTATTATAAAAAGATTAAGAGTGTGGACTCTGGATGGGTAAGCTGGGTTCAAATTTCATTTCTACCACCACGTAGCTCTGTAACTTTGGATTGGTTTCTGAGCTTTCTGGATATGTGGCTTTTTCTATAAAGCAGGAAAAATAAAGGTTGTTTTGAAGATTAAATTAGTTGATAGCAATGTCTTTGTACAAGGCCTGGCTTAAAGTGTTTTATACATGTAGCTATTATTATGCAAGTATTTGCAGGTCTGATACTACTTCAGTGATGTGTAGTGGACCTCTGACACTCTCATTTGCACAGCATCCCTTCCTTCATCTAACAAGATTGCTAACAAGATTTCACTTTAAAAAATGTTTTGAAAACCAGTTCTCTTCCAATATGTGTATTTTAGTTAGACTGATAGTTCAGGCACCCTGCCCTTTCCTAGTCAAGTCATTTGAAAGAGTGACTGTCCAATATCTCTCAATCTCTCCTGGAAATCTGAACCTTGGGAGGTGGGAGTGACGAAGAAATAGTCACCTTTGATGCATGTCAAGGGTGCGGCCCTAAACTGACAGTCTTTTTGTCTTTGTTACCTATATACCCATAGTTGCCCGGTCCCTGTTCTTCTTTCTTCTGATCTCTGTCTCTCCCCCACCACATATACACTCCTAACTCCATAGAAGGTAGTTTAAAGAACATCTACTGCCACTTGAGCATGCATTCTGGAAGTCTTAGTCCTACCATATTTATCTGCATGGTCCTTTCAACCATATGCAGTCTTTCCTTGAGATGAAGATATTTTTATCTTGTTTTATTTTAAAAGATATTTTAATACCTTAGGGGTATGTTAGAGCCTTTTATATATAGACACAGTAGGAATTTGCCTGGATTGTTATTAGCATACGAATCGAAACCCTAACACATTTTAACTTGTTCCAGTCTCATTTTCCCTTTCCATTTGATTTAAATCATTTCACCTTTCAGTTCTCCACTCTTAACTTTTTCTTGCTTGAGATCAGTGAGTATCAGGGTACAGATATTATTTCCCAAATAACTATAAGCAGAAGGTAATGAGACAATTGCCAGTGAAGTCTTCACTATATTTTATAATTCATGGCTTAATCATATTAATAAGAAGACTCAAATTTTACTGAATGATATGTGAATGTGCAACGATTGGTTTAATATTTAGAATACTATGCCTTCAACTAAATCTTACTGGTTAGCACAGTGTGCTAAGAATTGTGTGGTGGTTTGAAGCTGTTATAAACCCCAGAAAAGGCCACGTTCTTTTAATCCATTCCTTTGGGGGCACCCAATTATAGGTGGGACCTTTTGACTAGGTTATTTCAATTGAGATGTGACCCACCTCATTTAAGGTGGGTCTTAATCCACAACTGGAGTCATTTACAAAAGGATAAAACATATACAGAAGCTAAGAGATGAAACTGAAAGACGCTCACAGAAAACAGAAAAAACAGAGATGCAGAGAGGACATCACCAAAGCCAGAAGCTGGAAGCAATGAAACCTGGGAGAGAGGACCTGCAGATAGATGTCACCATGTGCTTTGCTGTCTGACAGGAGCCCAAGCCCACCGGTAACCAGCGTTCAGAGAAGGTATAGTCCTGTTGATGCCTTAATTGAGACATTTTTATGGCCTAACAAAGTTAATAAATTTAATAAATCCCCATAATAAAAGCCAACCCATTTCTGGTATATTGCATTTTGGCAGCTTTAGCAAACCACAACGCAGTGTTTAGATTTGGTGATGTAATCTCTGCTATCAAGAAGCTTAATCTTCTGGGAGAGTTATTTATCTGGTATCAGATTTAGGTCAAAAAAAGACAATTTAACTTTTAATCTTGGACCCAGAACGTCTGCTGGTCCTTACTAGTTCTTTTTTTTTTCCTAAAAGTATTTGTTTGGTTCATAACGTATGACATCCATGTATTTCCCCTAACTGTCATCCCTGGACTATAGTACTAATTCATACAGTTGATGTATCCAAGTGGTTTATACTCAGAATATTAGAATATAGCTATTTAAAATAGGAAGTCCTACTGGTGGAAGATATCATTTAAAATACTTGTGGAAGAAGGGCTCAGGAATTCCTGGTGCTCTGCCCAGACCTCCTCCTCACTTCCCCATCCCTTGCTTGCTCCTGTGCCATGATTAGAGGGCATCTGTCACCTGTACAGATGGTGGTGCTCATGTGGCTTGAGTGGTGGTTATGAAATCCAAGGGAATCCATGGAACCAAGGGGCTCTTTTTAGGAGGTGGCAGAAGCAACTGTCAAATGACATCAAAATCATAATCACGAAAGAGGTTTTCAACATGGCTGGCATTTGTGGATAGTTATTGATGTTTTTCTGTAGGATCTTCTGAGCTTGGTTTTCCCCATGATGCAATTACTAATGAGGAAAGCTGGAAAATTTTGATACGATTTATTACAGTAATTCCAATCATGGGATAGCATCACATCTTGAAGATGTGGTTTAAAACATGGCACTTATGAGCTCATTCTCTCTACTAAGGAAAGTGACCTTTTCTATTTTTTTTCCATAACTGAAAATCGGAGGAGAGATGCAGGTTTCTGTAATTCAAGGGTACTTTCAGCACCATCTAAGTTGCTCAAACAACACACTTTGCAGTTTTCTCACTCTCTACTTTCTTATTTTCATTCCATTGGAATAATGCTTATCCATCCATAAATTAAGGCCCCAGAAATAGTTGTACAGTCTCAGGTGCCCACTTGCTATCACCTAGAAACTGTGGGTCAATTTCCCTCTTTACTCAGTGTACCACCCCCCTCCAAAAAAAAAACACGAAGAATCCTCCTATTTCCACCTTTAAAGAAAGATGAATGTGTTGGCAGCCTAGTTATAACTGCCATTAGGAAATAGGTTTTCAAGCTAAAAATAATGGGGAAGGTAAAATCTGTGCATATTTCAAATGAGACTGGACAAAGCCTTGCAGACAGCGCTGAAGGGAACAATACACTATTGTTACTAGGGCTTGATCATATGACCTCCCTGTAATGGGCCCTTTTTTCTTCTGCACTCACTTTTAGCATCCTATTATGATGGGAACCGGCTTAGCAAATGAGCTCCAACTGCATCGAGCCTTTAAAAGTCATTTCTAATTGCTTTTAATCTGGTCATTTAAAAGTATAATCTTGAGATAAGTCTCTCCATCTATCACCCTTATAGAATTTGCAATTATTAAAAGAAAGGGACTATTTCTATATACTTCCATATCATGCCTGCCTTGGGAATCTAAGTTGTAGTCTGCAGGTTTCTATAATTAAAAATATGCTCTTGTTTTTCTCTTTCATGTTGAGTAAAAAAACCTCATCAATAAGCAGTTATTTATGGTTTGAAGGAAAATGTGAAATGCTGTGCTTAGAAAACATTGATAAAGTTTAATAAGAGAACAATGGATTCCTGTTATATTTGTGGAAAACATCTATAGCAGCTGGTTGATACACTCAGCATAAAAATAGGCATCCCCATTAATGAAATTCTGAAATCTAGTGCTGCATGTAAAATTTGTGGAAAAGGTAGAAAAGTGAAGAGCTTATGAAGCAGAAGCACTGAAAATTATTTCCAGTGAGATATCAGTGTCTGGATTTTGGATTCCCGTGGGAAACAATCCTCTTCCTTTTGTCTCAGCCATAATATATGCCACTTTTCTCTGGCCACAATGTATATTAACTTTTCTCTGATTTTTTAATATAACTTAGTTCTTTAACATCAAAGGGGTTAAAAATCAACCAACAAAGTCCATTGGATAGTCTGTTAGACTCTTTTTAAAAATTAAAATGATAGTTCTATTGAAATAAAACTCACATCCCATAAAGTTCAATTTTGAAATGCATATTTCCACAGTTTTTGTATATTCACAGAGTTGTGCAGCTATCCCACTGTCTAATTTCAGCATATTATCCTCACACCTTGGGCTGGTTTAAAGCTGTTAAGTACTCCAGAAAAGCTATGTACGTTTTCCTGATCCAATCTTGTGGGGGCAGCCATGTTTCTTTAATCCTGATTCAGTATTTTAGGGTGGAAATCTGTGATTAGATTGTTTCCATGGAGATTGACCCATTCATTTGTGGATGTGGCCTTTTGATGTGGCTATGCATCAATTTTGGGTGTGGACTTTTATTAGATGGAGATGTGACTCCGCCCATTCAAGGTGGGTCTTGATTAGTGTTCAGTTTGCTAGCTGCCAGAATGCAATATACCAGAAACAGAATGGCTTTTAAAAAGGGGAATTTGATAAGTTGCTAGTTTATAGTTCTAAGGTCGAGAAAATGTCCCAATTAAAACAAGTCTATACACATGTCCTATTTAAAGCATCCAGGGAATGATACCTTGGTTCAAGAAGGCCAACGATGTTCAACGTTTCTCTCTCAGCTAGACGGGCACATGGCGAACATGGCAGCATCTGCTGGCTTTCATGTGGCTCTACCAAAAGGGACTCTCTCCAAAATGTTTCCTCTTTCAAAGGATTCCAGAAAGCAACTCCACCTTCAGTGGGTGGAGACACACCTCCATTGAAATCATCTAATAAAAAGTTACCATCCACAATTGGGTGGGTCACATCTACATGGAAACAATCAAAATGCTCCCACCTAGCAATATTGAATAAGGATCAAAGGACATGGCTTTTCTGGGGTCCATCACAGATTCAGACCTGCACAATTAGTTTATTAGAGTCCTTTAAAAGAGGAAACATTTTGGAGAAAGCTCAGAGCCTACACAGACACAGATGCTTGGAAATACAGAAGCCCCAGGAGACACCAAGAGTTGAGAGATCTGGCAGAGGCAAGACAGTTGCTTCAGAGCCAACAGAGATGCAGGCATTTGGAGATGCTCGGAGTGTTGATGGGAAGAGCAGATACCTAGATGTGGATGTTCAGAGATGCAGAGCCTAGCAGAAGTTGCCATGTGCTTTCCCATAGATACTAAGCAAGCCAGAACCCAGAGTTTTGTCCCGAGGGGGTGAGTGAAGATCCAGAGATGCTTAGAGAGGGAATCACTGAAATCAGAAAATGGAAGAAATGGAACCAGGAACAAAGACTAGCAGACACCAACCATGTTCCTTCCCATGTTACAGACATTGGCCTTTCTTGAATCAAAGTATCTTTTTCCAGATGCCTTAGTTTCAACATTTTTATGGCCTTAGATCTGTCTTTAAACTTGTGACTTAATGAATTCCTTTTTTAAAAGCTGTTTATTTCTGGTATATTGCATTCTAGAAGCTTTAACAAACCAAAACACACACTCCAAAAACCTCTGAACTATTAAAGTTATTCCCCATTTCTTCCTTTCTCTAATCCCTGGCAATTACAATCACTATTAGTCTCTATGCATTTATCTGTTCTGTAGATTTCAAGTACATGGACTAGTAAAATAGGTAGCCTTTTCCTAACTAGCTTTTTCATGTGTTTTCAAGGTTCATCTATGTTGTGCCATTTATCAGAACTTCATTCTTTTTATGGCTGAATAATATGCCATTATAGACATATACCGCATTTTGTTTATTCATTCATCAGTTGATGGACATTTGGGTTGTTTCCTTTGTTTTAAATTATAAGTAAGTCTGCTATGAACATTGTGTACAACTGTTTATACGGAAGCATGTTTTCATTTTTCTTGGATATATACCTACAGGTGGAATTGCTGGGTGGTAAGGTACCTCTGTGTTTTAACATTTTAAGCTACTGCCAAACTCCTTTCTAAAGTGATTGCGGCATTTTACAATCCCACGCATAATGTTGGAGGGTTTTGACTTTAAATCCTTGTCAACACTTTTTATTGCCTATCTTTTTTCAGTTTTTTGTTTGTTTGCTTGTTTTTGTTTTTGTTTTTTGGCATGGGCAGACTCCGGGCATTGAATATTGCCTATCCTTCTTATTTTAGCTATCCTAATGTGGGTGAAGTGGCATTGCATGGTTTTGAGTTGTGTTTTCCTAAAGGGTAGTGATATTGAACATCTCTTCACATGGCTATTGACCATTTTTATATCTGCTTTGGAGAAATGTTATTTGAGTCTTTTATTCATTTTCATTTGGATTATTTGATTTGTAAGAATTTATGTATTTTTCATCAAATATATGATCATAAATATTTTATGCTATTCTGTAATGGAGTTTTCACTTTTTCAATGACATCCTTTGAAGCACAAAACTTTTTAATTTTAATGAGGTCAAATATATCAGATTTGTTCTTTTGTCACTTGTGCATTTGGTGTCATCTCTTAAAAGACATTGCCTAGTTAGATGTCACTAAGATTTACCCCTATTATTTCCCCCTAGGAGTTTTGTTTTACCTTTTACATATACGTCTATGATCCTTTTTTGAGTTAATGTTTGTGTATGTTGTAAGGGGTCTAAATTAATTCTTCTGCATACGGCTATCCAGTTGTCCCAGCAACTTTTATTGAAATGTAAATGTAATTTTCCCCATTAAATTGTCTCACATGATCATCAAATATCAATTGACAATAAATGTATGGGTTTATTTCTGAACTCTTGATTATATTCCATTGATCTACATGTGTATTTGCCAGTTCCAACACACTGTTTTCATCAATGTATCCTGCAGGAAGTTCTGACATTGAGAAGTTTGATTCCTCCAACTTTGTTGTTCTTGTTGTTTTTTAAATAATATATCATGTTTATTTATCTTAGATTTATTCGTAGTTTGTATTTTTTTCTTGATCCAGATTAATAGTTTGTCTTTTTTATTAAGCTCTCCATTTTATCCAGGTTAACTAATTTGCTGGCATGTAATTTCTTATACTAATTCAGTATAATCATCTTTATTTTTGTAAGGTCAGCATTGATGTCATTTCTTTCATCCATACTTTTAGTAAGTTGAGACTTCTGTCTTTATTTCTTGGTTATTCTTACTCAAAAATTTTTTTAATGTAATCTGTTGTATTTATTCTTATTTCATTTGTTTCAATTGTACTCTTTATCATTGCTTTCTTTATATTTCCATTGGTTTATCAGTTCTTTTTCTAGCTCCTTAGTTGGAAGATTAGACTGTTTATTTGAGATCTTTCTTCTTTTATAATAGAGGTGTTTATAGCTATGCATTTCCCTGTAAATGCTGCTTTATTGGTATCACATACATTTTGTTAAAATATGTTTTACTTTCATGCATTTCAAATTATTTTCTAACTTTTTTATGATTTCTTTTTTGTTACATTGGTAATTTCCACATGTATTTGATTTGACAAAGTAATTTTTGTTATTGATATGTAATTTCATTCCATTGTGGTCAGATAACAATTTGGTATGATTTCAATGCTTTTAAATTTACTGGGGTTGGTTTATAGCTTAATATATGGTCTATCCTTTAAAATATTCCATGTGCGTTTGAGGATAATGAGTAATCTGTTATTGTTGGAGTACTGTATAGATGTGCATTAGATCTAGTTGGTTACTGTATTAGTTTTGTGTTGCAGCTGTACCAAATTAGTGACTTAAAATAACATAATCATATTACAGATATGCAAATCAGGTGTCTGAGTTAAAATCAAGGTTTTGATAGAGTTTCATTCCTTTCTGGTATGTCTAGACGCGAATTCACTTACTTGTTTTTCATAGTTCGGGAGGCTGCCCACATTACTTGCTAATGGCCCTTTTCCTCCTTTTCAAAGCCAGCAAATCTAGGTAGAGTCCTTCCTACATCATGTCACTCTGATATGCTCTGCTGAGTTGCTCTGTCTTGTTTTAGGGCATGCTTTAAACACTCCCACAGCTTATAACTCTATCTTTGGCTTCGATTCTTGCTGGTACAAACCTCAAAGTTGGCCAGAGGTGCGGAGTTTGGACCTTCTCAGGTCTTTCCTAGGTGCATGGCTAGCATTGTACATGTTTTGATCTTTGAGATTCCTAAGTATGTGTCAGAGACTTCAAAGTGACTATGAACATCTCATTCCCATATCTTTATTTTAACTTTCTAACTAAATTCTTGTTTGCCACAACTTGTATCGCCACCTCAGGCAGCTGTAATATTAAACAATTACCACTGTTTTTTTTTTTTTGACAAATGCCCTAGGGTAGAGATTTTCCTACTGAGTGAGCTCTGAGTCAAGTCAATTAATGAGAAGCCCCATGAATGGGGCTTTTCCCAGGGAGTTTGTCATACAAGGCAATTGATGATGTTAATAGTTGGGTGATGGGACTTATTGAAAAATTTCTAATTTCATATGCCCCTTCAGCTACTGTCATTGCAAGTCTGTTAGTTTTTAAGGCTGCCATAGAGCTAGGAAGGGTGAATGTGAATTAAGTAATTTGAAACAACACAAAATTCATTGTTCTTAGGCCTGTTCTATTTTGTTTCTTGAATAAATGGTCCTCAGATGCTTGTGAGCATTTGATTAATATACAGTTTCTGAAAAACGGATCTTGATAATTTTTGCCAGCGTTCTCATTGCTTTTATGGAGCAGTATACTTGCAGTGTACTTCAAAGATACTTACTCCCCTATTTCAGAAGTGCTGTTTGATCTATGAGACTAATTTTAGAGTTGCAATATTATTTAATAGTCTGGGTTCACCATGTCAAAAACCAGGGACCCAGAAAGTCTACTTGATGAATCTCCTAGGGTTCTTAGGGCAATAGACCAATTTCTGTCTCTTTCTTACTTAACCATGGCAGCATCAAAAATAGCCCCAAGTCTTTAATATCCATGCCACTGTCCTGTGGGAAAATTTATTGCACTAGAAAAAATACTTGCTAATGAGCTTTTTTGATAAATAATTCTGAATTATAAAAGCATCCTACTCTTAATTAAAAAATCATCAAGGTCCAGCCTCCTGTCTTGGTAATTAAACCTTAATACATACTATCCATTATGGTAACAGTCCCTTCATTACTTTTGCTTGTGAATCTGTGAATATTTCTTCGTACCCAGGGATTGACTTCTGGTTAATTACTGTGAGCTCACATTAATGTTAACACGTTATGTCCCGAGGTGTCACTCAATATGGTGAAAAATTGAGCCCTATAATCCATCATGAATATTTGCACCCGTAAGTGAGATGTAGTCTGAACTTACGAATACTGGGACTTTCATTTTACCCAAAAGCTTGATTTAAGTCAAGTAGAAAGTATGAAAAACTATCATTATTCTGCAAAGACACATGTGTCTCTGATTCAGGTTGTTTTTAGGAACTCTCCCTAAAAAGTTTTATAACTGAGTAAAATAATAAGACAATAAAGCAAAGTTGCAAATAGAACTTAAAGAGGGAATTAAGTAGCTTCTTTGTGTATTTAATTTGAAACAATTAATTTTAGCATCTATACTGATATAATTCATATACCATACAATTTACCCATTTGAAATGCACAATGAAATTATTTTTAGCATATTCAAAGAAATGTGCAACCATCACCTCAGTCAATTTTAAACATTTCACCAGTGCGAAAAGAAATCCTATACTTTTAGCTATCACTTGCCATGCCTTATCCTTCCACAGCCCTAAGCAAACAGTAATCTACCTTCAGTCACAGAATTTGTCTGTTCTAGACAATTCCTAATTAAATGGAATCATATACTATGTGGTCTTTTATGACTGGCTTTTTCACTTTGCATTCTGTGTTTCAAGGTTCATCTGTGTTGCAGCATGTAACAGTATTTCATTCTCTTTATGGATAAATAATATCCCATTGTATGGATATACCACATTTTATTAATCCCATGCATTGGTTAATGGACATTAGGATTGTTTCTGTCTTTTTTGTTATTATGAATAATGCTACTATAAACATACAAATTTTTGTATGGATGTAAGTCTTAATTTGTCTTGGATATATTCCTAGGATGGAATTCCTGAGAGATACAATAATTGTGTTTAATCCTTTGAGGAAATGCTAGACTGTTTTTGGGTTTTTTTTTGGCATGGGCAGCATCTGGAAATTGAACCCAGATCTCCACCATGGCAGGTGAGCATTCTGCTGCTGAGCCTCCATTGCATACCCTAGACTGTTTTCTAAAGTGGCTGTACCATTTAACATTCCCACTGGCAATGTATGGGAGTTCCAGTTTCTTCACATATTCATCAATACTTGTTTTTATCTGACTTTTTTTATTTTAGTGAAATATTTATTCATTATTATTTGAAGTCTTGATTTGCATTTTCCTAATGACTATTGATGCCAAGCATCCTTTCATGTGTCCATTGGCCATTTCCAGATCTTCCTTGAAGAAATGTCCATTTTTAATTGGATTACTTTTATTTTTATTATTGAATGGTTAGATTTCTTTATAGAGTCTTGATCTAAGTCTCTTATCAGATATATGACTTTCAAATATTTCTCCCTTTCTGGGTTGTCTTTTTACTTTCTTGTGTCCTCTGAAGCACAAACTTTTTTAAAATTTTGATGTCTGTAGGTTAGGAAAGAGAAAAAAAAAAGTTTGATGGTATCCAAGTTATCTATTTTTTATTTTGCTGCTTTTTCTTTTGATGTCATACCTAAGAATACTTTGCCAAATCGAAGGTCATGAAGATTTACTCCTATGCTATCTGTCATGGTTAGGGACAGGTGTCAACTTGGCCAAGTTGTGGTACCTGTTCATCTGATTGGGCAAGCGCTGGCCTGTCTGTTGCAATGAGGACATTTCATAGGATTAGGTCATGATCACATCAGCTACATCCACAGCTGATTCCATTTGTAATCAGCCAAGGGGGAGTGTCTTCTGCAATTAGTGATGCTAAATGCAATCATGGGAAGCCTTTTAAGGAGGACTCAGAGGAGGCAGGTTCCATTCCTGCTTTGGCTGGTGAGCCTCTCCAGGGGAGTTCATCCAGGCCATCCATCGGAGTCATCGGCATCGCAGCTTGCCCTGTGGATTTTGGACTCTGTGTCCCTACGGTCACGTGAGACACTTTCATAAATTTTATATTTGCAAGTGTTCCCTGTTGATTCTGTTTCTCTAGAGAACCCTAACTAATACACTATCTTTTAAGAATTTTGTACCTTAGCTCTTAACATTCTTACATTTCATCTTTGCATGTGGTGTAGGATAAGGGTATAACTTCAATTTTTTGCAGTTGGCTAGCCAGTGGTCTCAGCATCATTTATTGAGAAGATTATCCTTTCCCCAATGCAACCTTGTTAAAAATTGGTTGACCAATGAGACATGGTTTTTATTTATGAACTCAGTTCTATTTCTTTGATGTATATATGTACCACACTGTATCGATTGCCATTGCTTTGTACATTCAGTGAGTCTTCCAACTTTGTTCTTTTTTGTCAAGATTATTGTGCATATTCTGGGTCCCTGCAATTCCATATGGATTTTAAAATTAACTTATTAATTTTCATAAAGAAGTCATAGGAGATTCTGATAGGGACTGCATTGAATCCGCAAGTCAAAATGAAAGTACCACTATGTTAAGTATTCTGAACCCTGAAATTGGATGTCTTTTCCATTTATGTAAATCTTCTTTAATTTCTTTCAACTATGCTCTCTGGTTTTCAGATAGGTTTTGTACTTCTTTGTTATATTTATCAGTAATTGATATCATTTTATGCTACTGTAAATTTTGTTAATTTCATTTTTGAATTGATAATTGAAAGTATATAGAAATACAATTGATTTTTATACTGATTTTGTATCGTATTCCCTCATTGAAACTGTTTATTAGTTTTAATAGGTTTTTGTGTATTTATTAATATTTTTCTATATACATGTCATCTCCTAATATAGTTTTATTTCTTTCTTTCCAGTCTGGATGCCTTTTAACTATTTTTTTTGTCTAATTACCCTGGCCAGAGCTTCCAGTTCAATGTTCCATAGAAAGACAAGAGGAGGCATTCTTTTCTTAGACTTAATCTTAGGCAAAAAGCATCAATTCTTTCATTATTAAATATGATATTAGGTATGTTGTTGTTGTTTTTTTTTTGTAGATGCCCTTTATCTAATCAAGTTCCCTTCTATTCCCGGTTTGTTAAATGTTTTTTTATCATGAAATGGAATTGGATTTGGTGGAATATTTTCTTTGTAATTATTGAGATGATCATGCATTTATTGTTTGTTTAAATTCTATTGATATAGTATATTGAGTTAATTTATTTTTGGATATAAAACAAAACTTTAATTCCTGGGATAAATCCCCATTTATATTTCTTTTAATATGTTGCAGTATTTCGTTTTGTAGTATTTTGTTGAGGATTTTTTATATCCATATTCATGGAAGATATTTGTCTTCAGTTTGTGTGTGTGTGTGTGTGTGTGTGTGTGTATGGTGTCATCTGGTTTTAATATCATAGTGATATGTATCACATAGAATGATTTGGGTAGTGTTCCCTTCTCTTTTATTTTTTTGGAAAAGTTTGTGAAGAATTGGCATGAATTATTCTTTAAATTTTTGGTAGAATTTATCAGTGTAGCCATCTGGGCTTAAGTTTTTCTTTGTGGGTTTATTCCTAATTCATACTCTTTACTTGTTATAGGTCCATTTGGATTGTCTTTCTTCTAGAATAAGTTTTGGTAGTGCGTACCTTTCCAGGAATTTGTCCATTTTATTCACATTATCTAGTTTATTGGCAGACAATGATTCATAGTATTCTTTTATGTATTTTTCTTTTTCCTTAGGGTTAGCAGTAATGTCTCCACTTTCATTTCTGAATCTAGTAATTTATCTTTTCTCGGGTTTTCTTGATCAATCTAGATACAGTTTTATCAATTTTGTTTTGTTTGCATTTATTTTATTATTCCAATCCCCATTTCATTAATATTTGTTTTAAGATTTATTATTTCCCTCTTTTTGCTTGCTTTAGGTTTCATTTGCTCATATATTTCCCAATATCTGAAGGTTAAGTTTAGGGTAATATCTGAAGGTTAAGTTTAGGATATTTATTTGAGATCTTTCTTTTTTCTTAATATAGACATGTACAGCTTTAGAGTTCCCTCAGAACGCTGCTTTAGCTGTATTCCTTAAGGTTTTTTAGGTCTGTTTCCATTTTAATTCATCAAAAAATGTTCTAATTTCCATTTTGATTTTTTATTTGACCCATTAGTTATTAAGGAGTATGTTGTTCCATTTCCACATATTTTTGAGTTTTCCAAAATTCTCCTACTGATTTCTTATTTCTTTCCATTGAGATGAAGAACATTCCTTGTATTCTATCCCTCATTTTAATTGTATCAAAATTACATTATGGGCAGGCCATGGTGGCTCAGCAGGCAAGAATGCTTGCCTGCCATGCCCGAGGACCCAGGTTCGATTCTCGGTGCCTGCCCATGTAAAAAAAATAAAATAAAATAAAAAATTACATTATGACCTAGATCTGTTCTATCCTAGTGAATATGCCATGGGCTCTTGAGAAAAATGTATATTTTGCCATTGTTGGGGGTAGTTTACTGGAGATGTCTGTTAGGTCTGGTGTATGGATGCTGTTCAAGTCTTCTCTTTTCTTGTTGGCCTTCTGCCTGGTTGTACTATCTGTTATGGAAGGTGGGGTATGAAATCTTTAAACATCGCCTTTGAATTGTTTCCTTTATCTCTTTGTTTCTGTCAGTGTTTCTCATTGGGTGCACAAATATATATTTATAATTATTATATATTTGTGATAATTATAAAGTGTCCTTCTTTCTTTCTAGTAACTTTTTAACTTGATTATACTTGATATTCCTATAGCTACTCCAGTGTTCTTGTAGTTGCTGTTTGATTGATATTTATATTTTCCATCCTTTCATTTTCTTGAAATGAAAATCTAAATGGTCCCCTTGTAATAGGTTGAATACGATCTGGCAACAATTTGTGTCCACCTGGAATTTTAGACTCTCTCCTTATTTGGAAACATGATTTTTGTAGATGTACTTAGTTAAGAATCTTGAGATGAAATCATCCTGAATTTACAGTGGGCCCTGAACCCAATAGCTGGTGTCTTCATAAAACATAGGAGAAGGAGATTTGGACAGAGACACACAGAGAATAAGACTATGTGAAGAATGCATTTGGGAAAGGTTGGAATTACATTGACAAGCCAAAGAAAACCAGGAGCCATCAGAAGCTGAAGGGTGCAAGGGAGAATTACTCCTGGAGACTTTGAAGGGAGTTCAAAGTCATGGTCATACCTTGATTTTGGACCTCTGGTCTCAGGAAGTGTGAGATAATAAATTTATATTGCTTTAAGCCAACGAGTTTGCACTAATTTGTTTCATCATGACTTGGGAACCAATACACAGCTATAAATAGTATAGAACTGGATCTATTTTATTGTTTTTTAATCCAGTATAACAATCCCTACATTGTGATTGGATGTTGAATACATGCATATTTAATGTTATCAGTATTGTTTGGTTGATTGCTGCCATTCTTCTTTTGGTTTTCCATGTGCCTTGTGTCTCTTCTGTTTCTCTATTTCTTCTTTAATATTTTCTTTTGCATTAAGTGAGTATTTTCTAATGAAGACTTTTAATTTGTTTTATCTTTTTGTTTCAATATTATATTTGAGTTATTTACGACTTGATTGCTCTGGGACTCACCATTTACACTTTATTTTTTGGAATCAGATTCTGATTCATAGGAGAGTTATTCTATTGAGAGATAGAAATATTGGTTCTCTATAGTTCTGTTCTCTTTTTACCCCTTTTAGTGGTAATATTGTTATGCGCATTAAATCTACAAATGTTAGAAACCCAAAGGTGAATTGTTGTACTTATTACTTTATAAAACTGTGTACCTTTTAAAAAATCTGAGAGAAAAGCATATCCATATTTATAACTTGTGTTGTATTAACCTCCTTATTTATTATTTCTGAATCTCTTCTTTTAATTTTGAAGATTCAAGTTACGATCTTGGGCCATTTCTTTAGCCCAATACAACTTTGCTCTCTCTCTCTCACCTTATTTTGTCTTTTGTTGGCAAATATATTGCATTTTTATATTTTGCATGTTCAACAACACAGTATAAGCATATAGTTTTATAATATTTTTTAATTAAGGGAAGAAAGAATTTGAAGTATCATCTGGAATCACTTATTTTCAATCTGAGTAATTACCTCTAATATTTCTTATAAGACTGATCTGCTTGTCTGCCAGCAACAAATTCTCTGCTTTTTGTTTGTCTTTTCAATCTGATAGTATCTTTATTCCACCTTCATTTTAGAAAGATAGCTTTGCTGAATATAGGACTTGTGAGTCAGCAGGCAAACCAAAATATTTATTTTATGCCTCGAATATGTTATCCCATTGCCTCTAGCAACCATCATTTTTGCTCTTTATTAAATTACAAGGCTCCCTTGTAAGGATGAGTTGGTTTTCTCTTGGGGCTTTCAAGATTTTCCTATTGATTTCGATTTTCAGCATGTCTCTTATGATGTGTCTGTTCATCTCTTTGCATTTATTCAACTTGGTGTTCCTTGAACTTTCTGGACATGTAGACTATTATTTTTTCAATAAATTTGCTAATTTTATGGCCATTATTTCTTTGAATATTTTTATATTTCTGTCTTTCTGCTCTCCTTCTTGTATCCCATTATGCTTATGTTGGTGCATTTAATAGATCCCACATTTCTCTGAAGCTCTGTTTAGTGTTCTTCATTCTTCTTTCCATGTTATTTATTTTGCTCTGAGACAAGTAAACTCTAGCTGGAATATAAAGGAAAAATAAAAGGAAGATTTACTATGTGTTAAGTTTATTATATACTAATAACTGTTTCATTATATCCATGTTTTGGTACTCTGGATAAGGACTTATTTTCCCCCAGCAAATTTTAATCAATGAGATCTGTGATATTGTGGGTCCTGAGGGGTTACTATCACTCTTGGGGTCTCCTCCATTGCTCTCATGGCTTAAGGGCTCCAAACTTGATACTTTCAGTTGTATGCTTTTCTCAGAGCCTTTAAGAAGATTTAAACTTACTACATTATAAAGCAAACATCTGTCTTTGTAAATCAAAGCATAGAACAGTGTTTCTCACAGTCTAGTAGCCAGACTACCTGACCAAAATCACCTCTGGTGAGTGAGATGCACATTAAAAGTTAAGAATCAATGTCCAAGATACCATAGGGCTAAGTAGGGACAGAAAAAGTACAGATAGGAAAAGGTAGCTGGACCCCCAGTTCAGCTGCTTCTGCTCTTTGGTGTTACCAATGCTACCACCCCCATTCCCCTTAAGGCTTTGCCTAAGTATGACCAGAAACTTCTACCCTTAGTTCCCAAGGCAGAGCTGCAACAGGTTGGTGATTTCACGAGGTTAAATACTGTAAGAACAAAAGAGGCAAAAGCTGACAAGTTAAAAAGAAAATCGAAACAGTCCAAGTTGTAACACATACATTTCTGACCCTTCATATATAACTAGCTCAATGCCAGGGCTTAGCAACTTTTTCCCTTTCCATATCTTTTGTTGTTTTGTTTTCTTCCTTTGCATTCAGATTTGTGTGTGTGTATGTGTGTGTGTGGTTACTGGGTATACATCAGGGATGGGGATGAGTCTTCTCTGCTCTGCTCAAATTCATAAATTTTCCCTTCTGCAAACTTCATATCAGCAAGTTAAAGCTGGAGCCTATGGTCCTTCTCCTTAAGTTAAAATATGTTATACAAGTCCTAGTTGGAGAAGGAGTGATTATCCCTACTGTTTCTCATTTAACAGTACAATTTGATCTGTTCTTAGACCTGGAAAGAATGATTTCATCTCACAGTAGTTTATCCCAGACTTCATGCTGTGGTTCTACCCACTAAGGTCCCCATACCAGGCATTATTGAAATGACTCCTGTTCTGCTCAGTGCCTATTTCAACAGCCTCTCAGCTGTTGTTCACCTTTGCCTTTGAAGAGACACGGTATGCCTTTACCTGGCTATCCGTAGAGTGCCTCATAGCCATGCATCACATATAATCTTTGCCAGCAAGGTCTTAACTACCATCAACCTTCTCCAGGAACATAGATATGCCATCACACTGATATCATCCTCCTCCCCCAAGATTCATTTGTTACACTTATCCAGGATATACAAATACTCATAAAGTTACTCATTAATAAAGGAAGGACCATTACCCCATTCATAGTACAAGGCCCCACAACCTCAACTAAATTCCTGACAATTATGTGGCAAGCCAAGTGCTGCTTAATCCCTGACCCTCTCAAGAAGCAGCTATTGACATTCTCAGCACCCACAAAGTTAAAAACTAGCCCAACTTCTTTTAAGGCTTTTGGGGTTATGAAAGAAACATAGTCTTCATTTACAAGCTTTAATTAAGTTCATTTATAATTGCTACTAACAAATAGGCCCTCATTGAATGAGATGCTTTATAAGAAAAGACTTTAGATTCTGTGCAAATTGCAGTACAACAGGAGCCCCTATTCATGCTCCCCAGAGACTCTTTCACTTTAGTGACTTTGGCAACCTCTTCTTGAGCCTGCTAGAGTCCCTGGATCAGCAATGATGCCATAAGTTACCTGTGGTTTGCTGGTCAAGAAAGTGTCCTCCTCAGCCCCACACTGCATAAAGAAGGAATTGTTGGCCACATTCAGGACTCTCCTTGAAATGGCTGCCCATTATAACTTGGGTCATGAAAGCAGCACCCTGAAAACTCAGCATGACCATTGAGAGCTCCTTGCTAAAATGAAAATGGTGTCTATCAAAAACAGCCAAACCTAGGCCCTCAGTTATAGCCCTCCTGCAGGATTGGGTAGTCTCCCCTTTCCTCAGTCTCCAAGATCCCTTGGCTTCCTTGGAACCCCCTTGAGAACAAGCTGAGTGAACAGCAAAGGAAGTCTGTACATGTTATGGTTAGCATGTGACCATCACATGCTATGGAATCCATGGGAAAACTGCTGCTGTCCATCCTTTAACTTGATGTTGTGAATCAAATATGGAGCCAGGAGTCAGCACAATTAGCCTAACTTCAGGTAGGGCTGTTAGCATTGGATTACCTGTGCAACAGTCAGCCTCATTTGCATTGCCAATAGCCATGCTACCTGGTCTGGCAAATGCCAGCAACAACAGTTCAATTCCCTATCCAAGGTTACTTACTTTGGGACAAAGAACTCTATGAATTTCTTGTTTTACAAATAGCCAATATATAATGAAGGTCATACATGGCTCTGCATATACTAAAACTACAATTCAAGACTTCATTCATATATTCTTTTACCCTAGTTGGAGTTCCTGATATTATTGACAATGACAAAACACTAGTTTCACATCTTAGAATTCACAGTATTCTTTAACAAGAAGTTCAATGGTGTTTTCACCTCTGTTACTGGTTTTCTGCCGCAACCTTAGAAGGAACTATATTGGCTGACTTAAACATGTTCAAACTCAAGTAAGTGAAGCAAATTGCACATTTCAATCATTGGTACAAAAAAAAAAGGATTAATTTTAATAGAGTCTGACTCTATTTTTGATGATATAATTCTGATAGCTTTAAATGCTCACCACTCCCCTTCTGCCCCAATCCTGGCAAGATAATAAGGAAATCTGGGTATTCCATCCTTTGGTGCTGGTGGAAATTTCAAACCATGCAAGCCCAGCCCATCAGAGGGAATCTTCATGCCAACTTCATCCTCTAACTACAATAAAAGCCAAACTAATCTCCCTTTCCTTCTATCTCACAGAACTCTAAGACCTGCTTGGGAACCTGCCCCACAGCATCATTATGTAAGAATTAAACCTTTTTATACCCTTTTGGTGCATATGTGGTATCATCACCCTTGGCATCATCTGAACTGAATTTGGGTGGAGGAATTCATTCTGCTTCCGAAAGGTAACAAAAACACTCATATTTCTCTTTTACTGTACAAACGTGAGGCACTATGTCATTTAGTATGATAAAATTTTAGCAGAAATGTGGGAAACTAGTGAAAAATAATGGATTTGAAATTAAGGATTTGGAACATTTTAATGATATTAAGAAAAGACAAGGGAGAAAAGCAGGCAGTGATGTCTTTTTTCATCACTATTGGCTATTGGCAATGCAAAGGATGGAAAAGAGTCTAGTTCAAACTAACAAAGTGAAAAGTAGGGAGAGAAAGCAACGTAAATGTAAATATAGCTCATGAATTATACCAACAAAGTCATTATTCTCCTGGCTGCTCCTTGCTCCTGGCTGACTTTATTTTAATTCATTTTACTTAAGGAGATTTATAGGGTATTAGGCAGTCTCTCTTTTTAGGGATACATATTTTATGGCCAAAATGGAAAGATTTAGGCTTTCTTATTACTATCCTTTGTTCATCCTAACTTGCAGATGTGAGATTTGAAAGAAGAAACAGGAAGCCCTTAAGAGATCAAGTATATTTAGATGAACCTGTATTGTGTAAATATGACGGTCACAAAGTTGAGCTCCAGAGAACAAAATGAGTCACTCCATCATTGTGAGCCATCTCCAAAAGAGTCAGAGGTTTCTTTTAAAAAATAATGAGAGAAATGAAAATGAATAGTCAGCGAAAAGAAAACAACTTTGAAAGAAAGCAACATTTTGAAAATGGGTCTATCCTTTGTAATCTGAGACAAAAAAAAAAATTCAAGTTAGAAAAGGACTCAAGAATAGAAATGAGACCCTGCCCATTAGAGAGGGGCAAGGCGAACTTTGTTCCCTCAGATGACAACATCTTCTGTAATAGGGGGAAAGGTCAGACTTTGAGACTTGGTGTAGAGATAATTGCACAATAAAGGCACCTTTGTTGGGGTTTATAAGTGATGAATGGAAAAAATCAAGGAGCAATGAAAAGGAATAGGCTCAATTCTGAGCAGAGTGTTTAGCAATTTATCATGTACAGCAGACCCCTATGTCCTTACAGCACTGCAACAAGAGTCCAACAGGGCTTATTAATCTAAGAGACAAACACATGGTTTGAGATTCAAGCCTCCTCTGCAATGACCCAGAATTTCTCACTAGCCCAGTTCATTGTGCCTGCTCCCTTCTTTCTATCAGCTTCTCATGCAAATTCGTGGCCTAGCTCAGTTTTTCTTCAGAAAACTCCACTTTTCACCATAACATGGCTTGGCCTCCGCAGAGGACACAGATTTCCTCAAGCCCAAGCCATGGGTACTCCCGTGGCTGAACTTGAGACAGCAGGAGGGTTGGTTGGCTTCAGCGTTGAGAGTCAGGCTCAGAGCTTTCCCTCCACACCAAGTCGATTACTTACATCCATAAAAAGATATATCTTAATTCCTATTAGACCTCTGTGAGCCTCATTGATTTAGAATTTGGCCTATTTTGTGTAATTTTTGATCCTGAGATCAAAGATGCTAAAATACCCCAAACAAGCATCATTAGAGTAAAAACTAAGCTCCTTCCAGAGCCCTCAGATCTGAAGTAAACTCCACTTCAGTCTCAGAGCCACACTTCTGTGTGCCAGAGACAATTCTAGAGGGGGGGGGGGGAGAAAAACAAAACAAAACAAGAAACAAATTGAGGATATATTCTGGATTTAGGCCAGAGGAGCATACGCAGACAAAAATGGAGGGCAGTGCTTGCGTGGAGTCACTGCCTGGCAGCCTGCTGGTCACCTTTCCAGGAAAGCTTCTTAAAACATGATCATACAGGCATATGAGCAATGCATGCTTTCCAAACATCTAGAGGTCACCCTGGTCAGATGAGCAGCCAGTTCATGAGAAATACGTAGAATACAGCGTGAATTTGCAGTTTTATTCTTTGTGGTAAGAAGATGCCCACTGGAGCAATTTAAGATGAAAACTGATATCATTTGAGATTTGTTTTAAAAAACTTACTGTCCACTCTGTTGAGTGGAGAATGGATGGCGTCAGCAAGAGTGGAAGAAGAGAGGCCAGGAGGGAGGCCATGGCAGTGGTCTCTAGGACAATTCCTGGACACCATAGAGGGGGAGATTCTTTATTGTCATCCCAGGTGACCAGCCAGGCTTTGTGGAATGTATAATTACTCCTCTGCCTACCATAGGTGACCCCTCCTTTTCATAATTTCCTTTCTGCAATCATTTCTCATGAAGGAAAAAATAGAGGAGGGACCTCTAAAGGCCTCCTTTGAAATGTCAGGAAGTTAAAAACCAAATTAGCTTATGTTTATGGCCAAAATTATTGTGAAAACAAACAAAAAAATTAAGCAAAAAAAAAAAAAATCCCCAAATCAAAGGAATATAAATGCCAGCTGGCCCTTAAAAATATGTTTTGGGTCATGAATATCATCCTAAAAAATGAAGTTAGACCTGGACAATGTTTCCAAAGGAAAGCTAGAGTAATTTTCAGCCACAGAAAAGTTTTCTCTTTTTTGCTCTAAGCAATCATTACTGCAATCTATAATCTTTTCTCTCTTACATAATGTGAAAAGCATTAGTCAGGTAAAAGTCTTAGTGAAATAAATTTTAGGAGATGCTGTCTCCTGTGCCTGATACATATCTTTTGTTAGCAGTATTATGCTATAATAATTTAATAGCCCTTATGATGGAGATGATTCACTATCTCCTTTCTTGTTGCTAGGAAATTGGTGCCTGCCATCCTTGAAAAATTATTTTCTGATATAATTTTGTTCTTCATCCCTGCTATAGGGCTTTTCAACTATTTTTAAAAGTTTATTTGCAGCTACATTCATCATGAGCTTTTAGAGTAGCTTCACCCTCTCTTCTCTTGGGTTTCTCATCATTTCTTATTGTAATCCTTTGAGTTTTCTTTGATATGTGAAATAAATTCTGAACCACCTTCAAACAGTTTATAAGAATCCATTTGATGTTTTGGTGGAGAAAAATATTTCCCATATTTTCTTCTTGATTGTCATCTCCATGACCAAGACAAGTTACGCTTGAACATTAATTAATTAATTATTGACAATCTACTATGTTCCAGGTTCCAGAAATTCATTAGTGAACAAAACTGACTTCTTTTAAAAATCTCTATTTCTTTTGCTTCCTTATTCTGCTTTCAATCTCAAAGGATGTTTTCAATGTTTCACCATTGGCTATGATGCTTACAGCAAACTCTGTAGTCACATTTTATTCACATGAAGTTTCCTCTAAGCATGTTGAGCATTTTTACATGAGTGTGTGTTGAATTTCATCAAATTCTTTTTCTGGATTTATTGGATGATTATATATTTATCCTTTTTTTTGTCAATTTGGTTATTTAAATAAATTAAAATGACATTCTTCAAATGAGAAAACAAACTCAAATAACTGGAATAAAAACTGCTTAATCAAAATTCAATATTGTTTACTATTATTGATTGACATAATTTAATTAAGCATTTTTGCAAGTATAATTATCAGAAATACTGGCTTATAAATTTCCATTAACTTGGCATTGTCATCTGTTGAAATCAATAATACGCTGACTCATAAAATCAGTTGAGAATTGTTCTGCTTGTTCCTTATTCTAAAAAGAGTAAGTTTAAAAGTGGTATTATTTCTTCTTAGTATAGGTAAAATTTCCTTTGTAATCCATCTGAGCTAGAACTTTTTGTTGTTTTGATTTAAGTTTTTCAGTTATGGACTTAATTTCTTAAAGAAGCATAGGACTATTCCGGTTTTTAAATTTCTTCATTTGTCAATTTTGACAAATTGTGTTGCTCACGCAATTTGATATTTATATAGTGTCAATTTTACTGGCACATAACGGTTCATAATATTCTTTGAGTATCTTTTTCATGCCAATAGAATCTATAGTAATTGTTGCATGCATTTGTTTCACATTTTTCTTTCACGATCTTTTTAAATAATTTTTTTCTGTGCTTCACTTGGGAAATTTTCTGTGCTTCTATGGAAAATTCTAAGGTTCTAAATTAATCTTTACTAATTCTTTCTTCTGTTTGTCTCTCCTCCTATTCAATATTGCCTATGAGCTTTTTTTTTTCAATGTTATATATGTTTGGTTCTAAAATGCCCATTTGATTCTTCTTCGGATTATGGATATCAGTTCTCTATGACATTTTCAGTCTTTTATCTATTTGGTCCAACTACCCTTTATTTCCTTTTTCATATTGGCAGAGTTGCTCTTAGGCTACTCCGTCTCTATGAGTCATCTCTAATTCTGTTGCTATTGTATTTTTCACCTCTTTGCATGCACTATTATTATTGGATTCCAGTCATTGTATATAATAAAACTGTGGAGGCTCCAACTTTTATCTTCCCCAGAGATAGTTCTCCCTCTGTATTGCAAAGCCAAAAAAATGTCATGTCCTGCCTTGATATTTGTGAGCCTCACAAGGCCCCAAAACCTAACCACAAGCTCCCCTGCTTTTGCTATATAATTCCCCACTCAGTGAGAAAGGCTCATACTTGGCTAGTTTTCCTATTAGACAAATGACTTGCAATCTCTCTGGTCCTCAACCAATTGGGCTTCACTCCCTTTCCAGCCTTCAAAATTCTTCAGACAAACCAATCCCATCCTCCTATGGAAGTCAGGGTACACCTCCTCTTATTAGTATGAACCCTTCCTCCCATGGCCCCTGCTTGTTCATGCTGCTCCTGAATGCCGTGGCCATGCATGGAATGGAGTGTCTTTCTCCCCTGGCCTCTGAGTATATGTGATTGATAAGCTTCTATCATTCTCATCTGTCCAGTATTGGGTGCCATGTTCAGCCATCCTCAGAACCCAAGGGTAGGATTTCCTCTCTCACCAGTGGGATAAAGAGAAGGTGGACAAAATCTATTTGCATTGGAATCAGGATAGCCCAGCCACAACTGAGGACACCTGAGTAGCTTTAACTAACTGCTCTGTTGCTAATTAACTACTCTGGTAGGGTGGAGAGGATGGGATGGAACTGCCAATTGGTGACCAGTTTGCTTTTTAGGCTATGCCACATTCTGTCATCTCTCAGAGTGCTACCATCTCTTTCTCACCCTGAAGTGTCCTTCTCACCACCAAGACCAGAACAATTGTTGATTGACTATATTCTGTAACATTCAGACTGTCTCTGGAACTCCTACCAAACAATCTGAGGCAGGGGAGCATGGGCAAGCCCATGCAGGGGGTGAAAGAACGGCAGTGGTGACCCAGATTCTGAACCAGTTGGTACTTGAGCCCTGCTTGCTGGAGATCTGGCCAGAGCTCTTGAGGATAAAGATTGTAGGGCACTGCATATAGCCGGGGAGTGAAAATTAATACAGGGGCGATCTCCTGGACATAATTCGTGAATTATACTAGGTCTTCTCCATGGGCCTAGTATCTACCTCCAAAGGTCTTATAGAAACGCAGACACCCAGCCATCAAGCAAGGGAAGAATTGAGAATGTTTCCCTGCTTGCCTCCTCCACTCCTGAGTGGTTCTTGTTCAGGTAAGTAGCCTTACCTATTTCCTATGCTGCTGCTGCTTCCCTTGCTGCTATAGCATTCTCCTGACCCCAGATATTGAGGTACCCAACCATGGTAGCTGGTGGCCCCAGCACTGTTGAAAAAATAAAGGTGGTGGGGGGAAGCAAAGGAACATTTAGTATTCAACTGCTCTCCTAATATAAAATCCCTAACCCATGCACCTGGCCTTTACTTGGCACTGCTGCTTGCCAGCATGCCAGAGGGCTAGTCTTATATCACTGGGCTTGATGGCCCACAGCCAGGCCATAGACAAAACGACCTTACTGGATGTGGTCTTAAATCCTGGGAAGGTTGCCTGATATTCCCTTGAGCAAGAGGACAGCTGCTTATGAGACAGACCAACCCTCTCCTCCCTCTTTCCCAGAAGGTACAAACTATGAGTGATCAGTGGGTGACAGAAACTGAAATCCTTGAATGTACAGGAAATAAAAAGGTTGGGGAGAAACCCAAATTGAGGAAAAGGCTGGGCTGCAGGAGAGGATGATTTCTATTCATAGATCACTATTGCCTTGTAGGCCTGCTGTATTTCAAGGAGCGTAATTTTCAAGGCTTTTAAAACAAAGCATATCAATACAAACAAACAAACAACAACAACAACAAAACCCATTGTACTCCTGTGCACAGAGAAGGAAATAATTCAAACCCAACTTAAGCCTGAGATCCTTAAATCCTGTAAAGTAACCGTTGCCTTGGGGGAGGCCCATAATCCATGAGATGCTGCTGTGTTGTTTTATGAGGAAGAAATGAATGAATATGAGCAGGATTCAGAGGGGACCCCACCTGAAGTGTATTCAGTGGCTAAAAAAAACGGGAGGGTGGAAAGAAGGAAGGAAGGAGGGAAGGAGGATGGAGGGAAAGAAGGAATCTGGATACAAGGAGAGGAAACAAATAAAAATCCAAAGCACAATTGTGTTTTACAAAATTTACTAAATAATTTATACAACAAAAAGATGACAATGTAGGTTCTGAGTTAACTTCAACATGTGCTGAAATGCACTAATTGACAAACCTTTGTGTGCTTGATCAATTCTGGGGATCAAACTTCAGTAATACTGAGAGATCTGAGTAAATTTAAACATGGTGACTCCTATAATTTTAGGGGAGTAACTAAATAGAAAATAGCAAATAAATAGGTATGTCTCACATGTTTCACTTTTCCATAGTCATGGCACCTGTTATCCTAAAATATTCCATAGGGGGTTTGGATACTATGATCTAATGAGTAATAAGATAAACTTATATTAAACCTTTGTCAATTAGAAATTGACCTGACAAAAAAGGAACCCCAGAGACCCCTTCCTAGTTTAAATAGTAGTTAATATGACACTAGTAAAGGGGTGATTATCCTGCTTTTCCACTTTATACCTGATTTTACATGTTCTTAAACCTGAAATGCATGCATGGTATTCCCAGTAAATTACCACAACTTTCATGCTGTGATCCCTTCCATTTATGCCCCCAGACCCAATACCCAATATTATTGAAATTACCAACTCCATCCTATCAGCAAGTGGTGAATATTCTTCTATTATAAATGTGGCTGATATGTTCAATTTAGTGCTTATTTCCATAGCCTTTTAGTCACATTTTGCCTTCAACTTTGAAGGGACACAATGTATGTTTTCCAGACTGCCTACCCTTGCCATTACTCATTTTCTTTGCAGGCAGGATCTTAACTGCATCATTCTTTCTTCAGGAACACAGGTGTGGCTCTATATTGATGGTATGCTCCTCCAAAGAGATCCATTAGCACACTCAGTTAGGGCATGCAAATATGTACAAAGGAACTCACAGATAAGGCTTTTTAAATACATTTACAAAATCATTTTAAAGTCTAAAATTATTAACACTATTCGATTCTTACATTTTCTTGGAAGAATAAATATAAATATGCAGTCATTCTCTCTCATTTGTTTTAACCAGGATCAAGATAAGCTCCTTACATTGCGAATGCTGTATTATGATTTGTCAAAAAATTTTTGAAGAAACCTAGATCATTTGCCCTGTAGAGTCTCCCACAGCCTGAATTTTGCTGAACACATCACCATAGTGTTTTTCTTAGCATGTTCTCCTCTTCCTTTTTATTTTCTGCAAAAATGGCAATTAGATTTAGAGAATTGTTCATATTTGTGTTCAAATTTGGGGAGAGAAATATATTTTTTATGTTATTGTGTACGTCTATCAGGAGATACATAATTTCCAATAGTCTCATTTTTGGAAGCACAAAATCTGTTATTATTATGTAGCAGGCAGCCCCCCCCCCCACACACCTCCACCCAGCAGCAAGCAGACCCCTCACCCCTGCTTGTTTATTCAAGCTATTCCCTCTTTGGAAAATCTCCCAGCTCCAAGGACTTGAAAGTGCAGGAAAGCAAAGAAAAGAGGCTCCCGTAGGAGCCCCCTCCCCTGTAACGGCTCAGCTTCCTCTGTAAACTCAGTTTTGCAATCCTTTGGGTCTGATTGCTGGCACCATTCAGGTATCTCCTTCAGACATGGCCAGTTGCCATATTAGGAACCCCTTACGTCTAACGAGCCACCTTGTCTATAAAAATCTTGTATCAGCCACTATTCGGGGCTCAGACTTTCAAAGGCTACTTGGCTGAGGCCTATGGCCATAACAGACTAATAAAACCCACTTCCTGAAACTTCAGAGCCTCAATGGGTTCATTCTGTTTCCACATAACGTTCCTGGAGGATCTTGCAGAGCTTGGTTTTGAGCTACAGTTATTGCCATTTGACTTTAATAAGTTTCCCATTAAACTAAAATTCAACCTGCACATGAAGCAGCCCTGTACTATTTACTACTGTAATGCAAGTGGCTATCATAGCATCAGTTTTCAATACATACTTACCATTGAATAAGTGAGGATGTATCCTGAAGTTTGTATTGTTATGTATTTGGGTCTCCAAGTTGATCTTGGGTGTGCTGCATTAAGAGGCCTGTGCCTCTCCTTTCTTGACTGGGTTAACAATTATGTCACAATCAGAGTTGAAGTTCTGATGAGGTTCTGAGTTGATATACTCAACCCCCTATTTCCTGTGCCACAGAGACCTCTGAGCTGATGGAGTAATTCAAGGCTTATTTGCCTTAAATTTATAAACCTAAAATTTACGTCTTCCTGAAAGCTGATTGTGGAGGTATGCTCATATGCTTCTCAGTTCTACCACTTTCTGCCTGTTCAAACTGCATCAAAGTTCTTTATTTACCTCTAGTAAATGTTAAGTTCACTGAATCCAAGCAAACTATGGCCCCTTTGCACTAAGTTCATAATGTGAGAAGCTCCAGTTAGGTTGAGAATTTAGAAAGCTCAGTTAACTCTAATGCTATTTTTCCCTTTATCCGGCAGATTCAGATAATATCCATAAATGCAAATTCAAGTAAAGTGTCTGTGTCTTTATTGCTTTTACTGTGTTTTCTGTTATTTGAGCCACGTACTATCAAATCATATCAACCTAATTCTTTTCTAATCTCCCAATGGAAATAATTTATACCTTTTGCCTTCATTCTCTCAGCCTGCTGTACAAGGTCCAAATACAAAACAGGCATAGGACCATGCAGTTTTGTAGGGTAGTTCTACATTAAGTTGATAAATCATGCAGGCAGAACTCATTTATCAAAAATACATTTACTTAAATCATAGTTGTTCTGTGTGCAGGGGTACTGGGCTGATTAGCCAACTCCTACTAAATAATTTATTGAACCCTGATTCTTTGAAATGGAACAAAAAAGCAGCCATGGTAAAATTAAATACAAGTCTCTATTTCTGGGAATAGTACACTGCAGGAAATGTGATTATAGCTCATCATAATATCATAAATACTAAATTCAGTAGTCAATTGTTTCCAGGTGTGTTATAAAATTTGGTATTCAAAGGAAAATCTGGTTCCTGTGACTCATGAATCCCAGAGACTCTGTTAATATTTAAGAACCTAGATGTCTCCTGATTTGAAGTAATAGATAGTAATAGGGACAGTGCTGCTCTCAAGGCTAAGGACTGGCTCTTAGTTCTGTCCCCAGCAAATGGTGCTCTGACAAGTAGAGGTGAGCTTTGTACAGTGGAGAGCAGGCGCCAGAGCTGGGCTGCTCTGCCTCTTTATATACTGGACCACTCACTTCCTAGCTGGGTGAAATTGGACCAGTAAGTAACCCTTCTATGCCCTAGTTTCCAAATGCTAGAATAGAGAATTTAACAATTTGACCAATTCACAGATTAACACTAACATATTAATTTTGTTTACTGTCACTCTTACTTTGGACTTTGGCTTATTTTTTCCGTTTTTGGAGGTTTTATCATCTAATTCTCTCAATTCTTTCTTATTACATTCAGAAGTAGAAGGCACATGATCTTTTATTTTATTTAATTGAATGTAATAAATATCCTCTTTTTTTCTGAGATTATTGATTTTATTTATGCTAACATCTTTGGCCATCTGTTCTCTTTAGTCTGTTTCTTTAGGAATCATTTTGTTTGCTGCTCATTAAGTTCTACTTTTTTATTTTATATACATAATTCTGCATATATTCAGCATTTGGTGTGTGTTAGGGTTCTCCAGGGAGCACAAACACACACACACACCAGTAACTATAAGAGATTTATTATAGTAATTGGCTTATGTGACTGTGGGGATTGGCAAGTCCAAATTCCTTAGGACAGGCCCAAAGTTGGAAACTTCAAGGAAGTTCAGGTTGAATTCCCCAGGAGAACCTGGCTGGCTGAAATAGAGGCAGGAACTGACTCAGTTCTGGCTTTTAAGACTTATAACTATGTGGTTAAGTAGACTTCTCTCACTGGTGAGGGCAATCTCCTTTGCTAGTTTGTAGATGTAATCAGCCTTAGAGGCAATAAACTGACTTCAGATGGAAATACATTTATGAAATACTCCATAATAACAATAATAACAGGCTGGTGTTACTTGACCAAATAGCCGAGCATCATAACCTAGCTAAGGTGACAAGTAAAATTAATCATCAAATGGTGACACTTGACATTTGATCATTTTCTGGGGGGTCTTCTCTTTCAGTTTCCCCAGTTGCTTGTCTGATTTTTTCTGCTTCTACATTTCAGATGTTCTTTATTTCTGATCTACAAATACGAGTTATTTGATTTTGCATCATTGCTATTGGTTTCCTTTCTGGATTACCATGAGATTTTGGGAGAGATGGGTAATAGACCAGGGGATCAGTCTTTCAACTTCATTCAATGTCCTTTACTCACTGAGTTTCTTACTTGTAAAAGAGGAAGGAGGATATGAGAGATCCAAGAAATAAGCCCCTGAGATCATTAAAGCAAATGAAAGAAGCAAAAGATGAAGAACCCCAAAAGGTTTATCAAAACCAGTCAGTCAAACTCTAGATGTGCAAGCACATAACTAAGAAAATGAGTAAGCACTATCACGGGCAGCAGGTACAACTGGCATGCAATGTGAGGTCACTAAACATGTTTGGCTACCTGAATCTGACTCCTAGGCATCAGTGCGGTATCACGAATGGTTGAGCCTGCTGTTCAAAAGGATGAGTACCAGCAGACAGTAGGCACTGAGACTGCTTGTCACCCGATGAGAGTTCAGAAAACCAACCATTGACATTATTCTGTCTTCTTCTCCCAGATCCTGTGGTTGCTCTCATCAGAGATGTCCCATAATGCTGATCTGAAGTGTGAACTCTTCCAGAGGGCAAGCAGGCTTTGTAGACCAGTTCTTCTATGGGGAATACTGTATTTTTTGTCTTTTTCCAAAGCGGAGAGGAAGAGTTTCTATTATTCCCAGAAATTGACTGGGATTGCCCTCTTAGAGGCTTTTTCAGGGTGTTTAGTGAAGACCATTTGAAGAAGTAAAAGGTTTTCAGGGATTTAAGACTAGCCCAAACAAAGATTTTATTAGGAATAAAATTATCATTTCAAGAATGGGATAATTCATTAAATAATCTCTTGTAGCCCAGAAACCAAATTGTAGTGAGATCTCAATTTTTTCCCATTTTTATTTTAAACTTTATACCTTTTGTTACTTGGTTTGAATATTCAAGTGGCTAACTATCTTCCCTGCATGACAGCTGGCAATTTCTGAGGCAAGTATTTAAACTGAAATACATCACTAAGTGAAGTGGCTGTGATTTCATGTTACGCAAAATAGCAGCATCACAATTCTCTTTAGAATTTGATGGTGGAGATAAAATTACTTCCAGATGACTCTCTGGCTTCAATCTCAGGATAGTTGAAGTACAGAGAATTTGAAATCCTATTCTTAATCACTGCAATAAATAATGTGATCTTCATATAACCCTTTGCTCTTCAATACATGTGAGAAATTAATTCTTTCCTAGAAATGAAAATTAAAATGTTTAAGAGAATATCCCAGCTGATGTGACATCATGAGACCGCCCTTTAAGTTTTGTGGCAAAGCTGAAATTTGTCAATCTGAGGCATAATTGGGACAGACCAGTGTGTTACTTGTTCCCGTCTTTTCTGGCCTGACAGAGCATCATTTCCTTCCGCTTTTTTTTCTCCACACACCTCCATTTCTGTTAACTTGCATTAATAACAATCAAGATGCTAATTAAGGGAAAAAAGTCTTTAAAAATTGATTTGTGAAAGGGCATTGATGTCCAAAAATTGATGTATATATATATTTTCTCATTAGGCTCTTAAATCCTCTTTGGGGAGGAAAAAAAGCTTCATTCTCTTAAATATATAGCTTAAACTAATTTTTAACACTGCCTTTATCTTCATTATTTCCTGGTGAAATTAGTTATCATGCTTAAAAAGAGATGTGACCATAGTGGCACTTCCTGGTGCCTTCTAACCGTGGGAAAGAAGTCTCCATTGTGATCTGACCAGGGATACTGCTAATGCCTTCTCCCCTTTCCCTGTGTCTTCCCTCCTGAATAAGCTGGCCGAGAATTTCACAGGCATCTTTTGTCCTTGAATTTCAGACATTTGAGTCTTCCTTTTACCTTCTACAGAGAAGTGTTGTTCAAAAATGATAATATAAGGAATCATTGATCCATATTAAATTCAATTTTTAAAATTATATTTAATTATGTGTAGTTATACTTGAATAGAGAAAATGCATTTACATTGTTCAAGATTCAGTAGGTGTAAAATTCGAAAGTGAAAATTCTGCCTCTCACTCCTTACCTCCAGTTCCAGCTATCCAATTTTCTTCCCTAGAGGAAACCAGTATTATTAGTTTCTTTTGTATCTTTCAGCAAATATCCTTTGCCCCACTTTTAGAGAAACACATAGTGATAGTATTTTTTGCAGTTAACAATATATTTTGAGATAACTCCACAACAATTTATAGGATGATTCCTCATTAAAAAAAATAAAAAGGAAACTGTATTATTCTATTGTATGAATGTGTAATAATTTGTCTAGCCCTACTAATGGACATTTCTATCTTTTTTACATTTTGTTATAAGGAATGATAGGAAGGAAAGAATAACCTGGAAAGGTAGCATAGGGCCAAATTATAACAAACCTTGGCTAAGGATTTTAGAGGGAGACATTAATCATGTTTGAATAAGTAAGGGAAGTAACATATTTAAGACTGTTTTGTGAAAATAAGTTCAGTGACAACATTTGGAATACTGAAAGGATATCAAAGAACTGTGCAAGTGCATGCTCAGAGATCTGTGATTATTTCTTCCAAACTTTGGTACAAGGAAATCACTGGTCCTACTTTAAAGAGGTTCCTAGTCATGTGTGTGTGGGGTGTGTGTGTGTGTGTGTGTGTGTGTGTGTGTGTGTGTGTTTGACAGTGAAACTGAGATGGAATCCTCTCCTCAGTACCTTGAAGAAACAGAACTTATTTACTCTTAGTGTACTTCAGATATCAAAATACCAAAATGTGTCTAGTTAATTTGCTTTCTTTTTCAATATGATTTTATATATCATATAGCTAGCTAGGCAACATGATCTGAAAGTCCATGATATTTATTCTACCCTGATAGCTAATGTTCAAGTGAGCTGGTTGAGGTGACTCCACCATCAGTATTAACCCTTGAGCAGGCTGTGGGGTTCAGCTGGAAGGGCAATTAACAAGGTTTTCAATAGAGGACGCAGAGTGCATACCTGGATACTTGAGATCCTTGCCTAATTTATTCCTTCTGGAAAATTCTGGAAAATATATAGCCATGAATATACTCTAATAATCAATAATATACATTCAATTTACTAAAATATTATGAATAAGTGACAAATAAAATTCTAATCAAAATTTAACTAGGCATATTTAATTACAATGGCCAGGAAGAGAGGGTGGAGGATGCATAGGATGCTTTTGACATCCTTTCCAGAACATACATACCTTCCTCCTTTACTATTGCAGGCTGAAATTTATAAATAAGCTTCCTTACCCGTGAATGCTGGGGTGAGCATTGATCATTAATGCCTTTGGATGCTCTGACCTCTACATTCAGAATGGGCATTTAAATTTAGCAACTGAGTTTTCACATTCATTTTTCATTTCTTTTTGCATTTGCCACGAATGAAATACCCTTCCTATGGGAATGGGGTTTGCATTACCAGAGCTATTTCATTATAGATAATATCTGAGCTGTCATTTGAATCTGAGATGTTGGGCTCTCAACTCTGTCTCAACCAGTTGAACTACAAAGGTACAATTCACATTTTGCCAATTTGTATATAGCTCATACTTTTAGAGTTGGCAATGTGTAAATAAAGATATAAAAAAGAAATGGAGGGACTTCCTCTTCTCATATGGTTGAGGAAGCTCCTATTAGGCTGATCCTCTTGAAGATAGCAACTGTAAATTCTGGATAAATTAAATACACACACACACACACACCCTTATTCATATGCATTGGGAGCAGCCTTAGCTTGTAGCTACTGGAAAGTGAAGGAAGAATACCAGAGGTGAGACAGTCAGAGGAAGGAGAGAAAGAATAAGACTGTGTTTATAAACCATGCCTAAATCTCAGATCCTGATATATGCAAATGTTTTGCATACAACAAAATGCCCAGCTAAGGATAAAAGAACAGATCTGAGATGGGAGTTGACCAAAAGACAGTTTGAGTTTAGTTTAAGCAACTTACAGCTTATTATACACATACACATACATAAACACATACACATTATTCAAAGATACAATACAAAATTACTCTATTTATGAAGAAATAGAAAATGTGACCATTCTCTTGAGAAAAAAACAGTAAGCATACAGTGACTTTGAGGTGACAGAGGGAGTGATATTAGCCAAAAAGCACCTGAATAAAGGCTATTATAAATATATTCAGAATACACTATATATTCTTATAATGGAATAAAAGAAAATATCAAACCAACAAATAGAAACTATATAAAATAACAATACAAACTTAAAATTGACAAATAAAATATATGAAATTAAAGTATCCTGAGTGGGGTTAATTTCATAATTTCAGAAAGGACATGAGAAAACAATGAAAAATCTGGGACACAGATCAATAGAAATGATCCCATCTGAAGAATAGAGAGGGAAATAAACTATGGGAAAATGTCAGACTCATAGTCCTATAAGAAAATATCTGACTATGTAACATATATCTGATTTGAATTCCAGAGAGAGAGAAGTGAAAGAGACAGAAAAGGTATTCAAAGTAATCACAGGTGACACATTTTCAAATTGGAGAAAAACATAAATTTACAGATTCACAAAATCTTAGTGAAACCAAAACATCATAGTTAGATTGCTGAAAAATAAATACAAAAACTAAATCTAAACACAGGCAAATAATAATGACACATTACTGTTGTAGTTTGCTAACTGCCAGAATGCAACACACCAGAAATGGATTGGCTTTCAATAAAAAGGGATTTATTTAGTTACTGTATAGTTCTTCAGAGGAAAGGCAGCTAACTTTCAACTGAGGTTCTTTCTTATGTGGGAAGGCACAAGGTGATCTCTGCTGGCCTTCTCTCCAGGCCTCTGGGTTCCAACAACTTTCCCTGGGGTAATTCCTTTCTCTGTCTCCAAAGGCCTGGGCTGAGCTGCGAGTGCCGAGATGAGGTATGCTGAGCTGCTTGGGCTGTGCTACGCTGAGCCTCTCATTTAAGCACCAGCCAATTAAACATCATTCATTGCAGCAGGCATGCCTCCTAGCTGATTACAGATGTAATCAGCAACAGATGAGGTTCACATGCCATTGGCTCATGTCCACACCAATAGAACCAGGCACCTTCACCTAGCCAAGTTGACACCTGAACCTAACTACCACAATTACATACACAGTGATTTGGATAACTGTGGACCTCTCATTAGCACTTATGGATGCCAGGCAACAACAGGTGAACCACATTAATATGTGTGTGTGTGTGCAGGGCAGTACAACATTTCAGATTTGTGTAGTTGGCAAAAATATCTTCAAGAATGGAGATTAAATAAAAGTATTTTCAGACAAAATAAACATATTGGAAACCATAACCAATGTATTTGTAATACATAAGTTTTAAAGAAAGTTACTTAGAAAGAAGAGTTAAACATCAAAGGTAACTCAGTTCTTCAGAAAATAAATAGGTAACATTAGTTTGGTAATTATAAAGGTAAACATAACAGAATATTCTGTCCTTCTAGTTACTATAAGATATAGTATGTTGAAACTAAATCTTAAAACTGTTGAAACAAAATATTAAAAAATTCAACTAGGTGCTTATCATATCTCTATATGCAATGCATATGGAACTACAGAAAAAAGATGGAAAGGTTAAGTTACCTATGCTGTTGCAAAATTTATATATTTTATTTAAAAAGGTATAATATTTACTCTAATAAAATAGAAGAATGCATGTTTTAGAGAAATTTTTTTAAATAATGCAAATGGACATGGAAAAAACAAAATAGATACATTAACATTGACTTTAACAGTTATTCAAATAATGCAAAAGAAAGTTGTAACAGATAAGAAAGGTGTAAGAGATAAGAAAAAAGGAAATAGAAGTGGTAAAGAGAAAATATATAGTAAATAGAAACAATAGTCAAACATTCAACCAGATCAAAAATTGCATCAAATTGCAAGGCCGTAAAAACTTTAGTTGAGTAGCAGACATTATCAGAATGACAGAAAGTAAGAGTCAACTCTATGCTGTCTACAAGTGATATACACTAAACGTAAAGACAGATATGTTAAAGGCAATGAATAGAAAGTTAGGGCATGCAAACTATAAACAAAATAAATCTGAAAAGTTTGTATTAATAACAAAATAGGCTTCAAAACAAAGAGTCCTAACAGAGATTAAAAAGAATGTTTAATATAAAAGCATGGCTTCATCAGGAAGAAAGTCATAAAGGTATATGTCCCTAATAGCATAGCTTCAATTCATAAGGTAATAACTGACATGTTTCAAAGATAAATAAACATTTATAGTGACAAATGTAGGTATTAAAGTCCTGCTCATTTATTTATAGAATAACTAGACTAAAAGGAAGTAAAAAAGACATGGAGAACCTAAATAACATTGTCAAACACTTTGATCTAATTGATGTTTATGAAACACTATACCTGACACCAAATAGTGAATTTCTCATTTCACATATTGTAATCTATAGTTATTAGGTTACCATTTTTAATAGTTTACATATTCATTAGATATGTTTAATGAACAATTCACTCATAATGGGCCCATTTTCCATTAAACCCTTGAACTTATTGATGATACCTGATTAAAATTTCTTATCTACTAATTCTAACATCTATATCATCTTTGGGTATATTTCTTTTGACTGGTATTTCTCTTGGCTATGTGTGACATGCCTTTGCTTTTTCATATTTTTAGTATTTTTATTGTGTGTTTGAAACTGTTGTTTCTACATTGTTGAGATTCTGTTTGCTGTCTTCCTTTAAAAGGTGTTGCCTTTTTCTTGTAGTTAGTAAAGTTACTGGAAGATCAGCTTGATCCTGTCAAAGTTTGGTCTTGGGCTTTGTTAAGTTGGGGCTAAGAAGCCCTTACTATAAAAGCACTGCTCTTATGTTCTGACATTTTTGGATTCTAAACTGATAGATGAGTGGGCAGTGAGATTGGTCTATTCAGAACACCAATCTCTTCCAACATCTGTACTTCCTCACAACCCTCAGTAGCTGTTTTCTGCCAGACCTCACAGAGTCTCAGTCTTCACATGTGCAGTTAAATGTTAGGTCAAAAAAAGGAAACTGTGGTAGATTGACTCACGTCCCCATATATTGAAGTCCTAACTCCAGTTCTATAGGCATGGAGTCATTTATAAGTAGGATCTTCAATGATCCTGTTTGGAGGAGTCCAAATTGAATCAGAGATGAGCCTTAATCCATATGACCGAAGTCTTTATAAGCAGAGGAAATTCAGATGCAATAAGTAAGTAGGAACCAAGGAGGTGGGTCTGCTGATACAAATTTTGCAAAAACCCTGTTTGTTTTTGTATTAGTTTGCAAGCTGCTGGAATGTGATATACCAGAACTGGAATGGCTTTTAAAAAGAGGAATTTAGTAAGTTACAAGCTTACAGTTCTAGGCCTATGAAAATGTCTAAGCTAAGATATCCAGAGAAAGATAGTCTAATTCAAGGAAGGCTGAGGCATTTGGAACACCTCTGTCAGCTGGCTTTCATCTCTTGGCTTCCCTTGGCTCTTCCAGTTTCTGGCTTGATTAACATCTCATGGCAACTTCTGCTGGGCTCCAAGTATCTCCAAACCCTGGTCTCTGTTCTCTGAACTAGCCATTCTCCAAGTGTCTATATCTGCTCTCTCTGTTGGCTCTGAGGCTTCTGTTATTTCTGGCTCTCTCCAAAATGCTCCCTCTTTTAAATACTCTAATAATCTAATCAAGACCCACCTAGATTGGGTGGCATCACATCTCCATCTAATCAAAAGATCACACCCAGAATAGGGTATGTCACCCAAGAGAAGAGTCAAGAGAAGCCAAGAGATGAAAGCCAGTCCTGGAGAAGCAAAGTGAAGAACCCCCTCAGGAACAGAGGTTGAAAGCAATGGAGCCCTGAAGCAAGGCACTAGCAGATGCCAGCCACGTGACTTCCCAGCTGACAAAGCTGTTACAGACTGTGTCAGCCTTTCTTGAATGAAGGTAACCTCTTGTTGATGCCTTAATTTGGACACTTTCATTTCCTTAGAACTGTAAACTTGTAACTTATTAAATTCTCTTTTATAGAAGCCATTCAAGTTCTGGTATGCTGTATTCTGGCAACATTTAAGAAACTAATATGCCTGTCCTCTGGGGATTTGCTTCCCAAATCAGGAATGTCTCAGAGAGAGCCACTTCCAGCCCTAGTCTCAGAACCTGCTACATGGATAGGATAGGAGTTTTCTAAGTCATCGATTTTTTGTTCCTTTGTGCTTAAGAGTTTAACTCCCAGCTTATGTCTTTCCTCTATCCTTTCACTGTAAGCCTTAAGGGAAAACCAGACAGGACCTTCCATACTTAGCTTGGAAATCTCCTCAGCTAAATGTCCAAGCTCATTGTATTCAAGTTCTGCTTTCTATCCAACATCAGAATACAATTTCAAATTCTCTGTCTCTTTGTGACAAGAGTCACTGCTACTCCAGTTTCCGATAACACACTCATAATTTCCTTTGAAGACCTCTTCGGAAGTACTTTTTTTTTTTTTTTTTAATCTTTTTTATTGTTTATGGCTACATAGTATTTCACTAACTGTTCACTTATTTATTTATTTTTTTTACATGGGCAGGCACCGGGAAATGAACCCGGGTCCTCAGGCATGGCAGGCAAGCAAGCACTCTTACCTGCTGAGCCACCGTGGCCCGCCCTTCAGAAGTACTTTTGATGTCCATATTTATACCAACTGTCTCTTCAAAGCAAATTAGGCTTTTCTATCACATACCTCACATTTCTTCCAGCCTTGACCCATTACCTAATTTCAAAGCCAAAACCATGTCCACATTTTTAGGTATTGTCATGGCAGCACCCTACTTTTCAGTACCAGAAACAGTTTCAGTTTCCTAGAAGCTAATATAAATACCACACAACTAGTTGGCTTAATAATGGGGATTTATTTGCTCATAATTTTGAAGCTAGGAAAAATCCCAAACTGAGGCATCAGCAAGGCAATGCTTTCCCTGGAAGAATATGGCATTATGGGGCTGGTTGTCAGTGACTCTTGGTCTGTGGCTTTTCTGTCATATGGCAAGCATATAGCAGTGTCTTTTTCCTTCTCCTCTGGGTTTTGTTGACTTCCAGTTTCTTGCTCCTCTCATGGTTTCTCTCTCTGTGACCTCTATAAATTGACCTTGAAAGCATTGCTTTTTAAATTTTTATTATTCATCCATTTTGAAAAATATAAATATTATATTATGTTCTTATTCTTTATTCAGAAATCCTCCATCAAGTATTTTCTCCTAGCCAGATGTATACAAGATTAATCTTGTAGTACTGTTTGCAACACCAAAAAACTATAAAGAAACCATATTTTCATCAGTATGATCTGGATAAATTAGTGTTCATTGAAATGTTACAATATTACATCCTTATTAAAGGCAGTAGTAGTAGTAATGGTAATAGTGGTAATAGTAGTAATAATAATAATAAAATATTCTTTAATTTCTGAAAAAATTCTCCAAGGTATATCATTAAATGAAAGAATAAATTATAGAATATTGCACAGCATGCTGCCCTTTCTGAAAAAGGAGAACAACTATATTCATTTATGTTTGCATTTGTATAAAGAAATTCCAGAATAGTTCAGAGAAAGTAGTAACAGAAAGTAAATTTTGGTAGAAAAACATAAACTGGGTGGACAAAAGAAAGACAGGGCAGCAAGACATTTTGCTGTATCTTTTTTTTTTGTTAACCGTTAGAATGTAATAACTAAAAAATATTATATATAAAAATGCCAGTGACACATCAAATAGAACACATCAAGCAGCGTCTTGAGTTGTTCACAGAGCCTTGCTCTGATCCACAGATCAATACGAAATCTCAGAAGGAAGAGGCTGAGCAACATGTGCCTCCAAACCAACTGTGGTCTGCTTAAGGCACTAATCCTTTCAAGCCCCTTCAGGAGAATCTGTCCAGTTGCTGTCCTCACTATCAGGCAAAGCTGATTGTTCTGCAGCAGGACTTGTACCTCCAGTGAGGATTTAACAGCAGTGAAATGGGATGTGTTTACTTAACCTCCTGCCATTATCATGATCATCATCTTTTGCCCAGCCCTCTTAGTTCAGGGAGAAGATAAGTCAATGCCAAACTGCCCAGAGCACTGCATGCAGCATCAAAACTTTCCCTACATCATGCCCACTTGGCAATGAGAAGGGGAATACATCATCATTTTGCATTGACATCAATAATTAATAAGTCATCTCTTTACCCTATCTAGACTACTTGATAAGTTTGCCTTTTTTTTCCTCTCACTGTCTCACATAAGAATTTTCTATTTATATGTGCTCATGTTTTTGAAGAACGATATACCATGATGGTTATTGAATTTAAAGAACAGGGGATTTTGATTTAGATAAATATGCGTTGGAATCCCAATTTGACATCTACTAGCAGAATAGCTTTGGGAAATTTATCTACCTAGGCCTCATTTCCTCACATACAAAAGTGAATAATGATGTCTACTCTACAGAGATTGTTAATATAAATTAAATCAGTTAATATCAAGGAGATATTTTCCTTTTTCCTGTACTAGCCCACCTAAATACAGTTCTTGGTAAAGATTGCATGCTTATATTTGTAAGATGCCTAGGAAAATGGAACCCTTGGGCTATGCATTTAGGTACTGATCCCATTAGGGGAACTTGTGATACAGACTATAGTCAATTGGATGTTTAAAAGAAAAAGAAAAACTTATTCAGATTGGAATGAGTCAGTATGTGTGATTGAATGAAGGAGTCATCACTCTTGGTTTAAGCCCTTGGTTTAAGGTCACTAGTCCTGAAAAGAGGAGTATACTTCTCCATCTCTCTTTTTCGCAACTGAACTAAATACATTAATAAAAAGTTACCCACCCCTCTTCCAGTGCAAATCATCCAATTTATACTAAAACTTATGGACATTCTCTCAAGCCTTTACTGCTGTATTTCTATTTTACAAATGAAGAAGTTGAGGCTAATTGCCCATGGTCACCCAGCTAATAATTGGTCAAGATGAGAATGGTCCCAGCTAGCCTGATTACATGGCCCACACTCTTAAACACTATAGCTCCCTATTGCTTCTAGGAGAGTTCTTATATTCTGGATATTTCAGAAAAACTGATTATCTACCACAAGGTTGGCTCTCACCTGCTTGGAGAGTCATAGATCTGCAGATCTGGAGTAATGGGGAAGTTTTACTGGACAAAACGTGGGGTCCCTGATTTACATAGCTTGGCTCCTGCTTTTGGTGCATATGGAGGCGTTACTCCTTCCACACCACCTTTAGTTAAGCCCAAGAGAGGATGTTGGGAACTTTTAATATCGAATACATTCATATAATACTCTTCAATGTTGGGGAGAGGACGAGAGAGGGCAGTTTAATTTATTAAAACTGATATAGGGGTTGGGGTGGAGATTGGAGATTGTAGCTTTATTCTTATTTATTTTTTAAAGATTCATTTGGGGATGTCAATCTCACATGAAGAAATAGCTTTGCATTTAATAACAAGTAGAAGAGACAGAACCCATAAAACTTTCCTATTCCCTGCCACACATTCAGACCCCAAGTGGCTGGAAGATACAAGAGTGCTGATTGGTACTGTTTTTTCTGTTGTGTGTAATAGACCTGTGTTACACCACAGGGACAGTATCTTCTACCCCTGATATGATAGGTCTCACAGCTTTCCCCAGGGCTTAGATCAAGTAGAAACTTTAACTGTACAAATTTATACTTCGTCCTAAGGATTTCAGTATGGATAGTAGGAGATGTTATGGCATCGCTCATACTGTGTTCTGAGACCAAAGAATTATGTGGGGGATATATTAAAATAAAACTGTTTTATATGTACTGCCTACCCAAAGGTTGTAATTTTAATACAGGTGAAGTCCAGGAAATTTATTTTTAATATAAGTTTGTCAGCTTTCTCTTAGTCAGGTGTTTTGGGTCAAAATTTGAGAAACTCTTTTAAACATAGATGTATTTACCATAGAATATTTTCCCTGTTGTATGTAAATGCATATGGATGTGTATGCATTACTAAAAAAGTTACCCAGAAGGAAGATAAAGTTGAACAGACATAAATTATCAAAATAAATGATTTTACATTTAAATAAATTTAAATAAATACATTTAACATCTTTTATTATACTGGAAATATTTTCCTTTCTAGATGTAGTCATGTACCTTACATATTCTAGCTCACGCTATTCTCTCAGAACATTTTTACATCTGATTTTTATCATTTGCTTTTCATGATGCCCAAAGAGGGTACTTGTGCTTACCCATTTTAAAGCTGAAAAAAGAAACAAGGCCCAGCAATGTTAGAATTGCTTGTCTGGCTTATGCTGCTTGTATTTGCCACAGGATAATAGAGCCTTAAAACATGGCCATCTTCCCTACCCTTCCAATGGCACATCCTAGCCCCGAATGTTTACAGCCAAATCTAAGCCAGTCCACTTTGGGAGCAGGCATTTGTAAATCACCCCATTATTCTTTCTAGAGTTAAAGTCTCATCTTAGGGAAACTGGAATTACTCATAGGTATAATTATACCATCTCCAAAAGCAGTCAGGCCCAGTTTCCACCCCTCTATTGGGTATGTAACACCCTGCCCATTTGGGTCAGGGGGTGAGGACCTCATTGCCTGAAAAGACCTCAGAAATTATTTAGTCTGAGTAGCTCATTTACTCACAGTGTATAGAAGGACCCAGAGGCAGAGAATACACTGCTTGACATCACACCAATGGCCATTTAGAGGCAGAGCAAAAACCAGGATTCACGTCTCTTGTTCCACTGTGATGGGGGTAGAAAAAGACCAGAAATGGAAATCAAGCAGACCAGGCTTTGAACTTGCATCTGCAACTTAATGGCATCTGTCACTTAATCCTTTGAGCATCAGTTTCTTCAACTGTGAAATGCGGATAATAATAGCTCATGGGGCAGTTGCTTAAATTTAAGACAGCATTTGTGAACAGTGGGTCCTCTGTGAATATAGTTTCCCTTCCCAGCATTTCCAGATGCTTTTGTGCATCAAAGCTATTCTCTCCTCTAGTCTGATAGCAGTGATTCTGCTCCTAACTACAGTAATATATTTCTTGTTAGGTCCTGTGACGTATTTGGAGTAAGGTCCAATTGACTGTAAATGTAGTTCTAAGCATGCCAAAGAGTGTAGACATTATGTCAAACTATGTCAACTGATCCTCTCAGCCTGCTGTCCTGGTGACTCAGGCTTTGACCCTCTGACACCTTGGATCTTGCTTCATCTCCTGGTGATGGATGTCTGCCAGGACCGATTCCAGCTTTAGCCATAAGTCCTACTTCTTTCTCCAAAGAGCTATTCATTGCACCTGAAAAGTTCTCTAGACCCAATCAGTGGAATCCAAGAGGATGAAAACAGTTGTAATGAAGAAGGTAGTGGTTATTTCAATAGTAGTCAAGGCCCACTTTGGCTACTACCCTTTCTTTAAGAAATGAGAAGAGTCTTCCTTGCAAAATAAAAATGAGACCCAGATATTCTTTTTAGTTTATTTCAAATGCTTCTACCTACTTGAAAAGTGCCCATCAAATCAAAGCAATACTACTTGAAACTATCAAAAATTAGAATCTGTCTCTCTTGGATCTCTGGAAATTAGCTATTAATCTATACTTTCAAGATGTGCATATATGATAATGTTTGTTATTTTTGTTTATTTGATTTTGTAGGTCTGAGTAGTGTATTAGTAGAGCAATTAATTACAATTAATTTTCTCATTATTTTCAAACCTTGGTACTGGAGAAGTGGTATAAATAACATAATTTTTTCCAGAATTTAGATATAAGTGAAGCCAGATGAGGGGTGGGAGAGGTCAGTGTGAAGATTTTTTGTAAAAAGAAAATGGAAGGGTGCCTGTAATCCTCTGCTCTCTAGCTCTGCCTTCATTTCCTGAGATGGACATTCAGTTCAGGAAGGGAAAATGCACAGCCATACACTCAGGGCTGACACCCATCATAGATGAAATCCTATGCAAGGGGCTCGTGCTGCTGCATATTCATGGATGCAAATCAGGCCCCAGGGCTATAGCACTTGGCTCTGAGATTCCAAATCTGGGTATTAGCTGGGATTCCTGCAAGTTTCTATGAATATTAACCAGAGGTGGATGGCAAACCAGCAGTGAGTGCATTTAGAAACTTTTCTTCCAGGCTGCTTGATAAATGGATGCTATTGATGCTTTCATTCAGACCTTTTGTCATTGGGGGCAGTGCAGGGCTCTAGCAATGACAGAAGACTTGGGAGCCTTGGGTCATGAGCTTCTGTAGAAACAACAGCATCTCTGGAATGTATGTGGCATGAGGACAGGGACTGTGGCAATTACTACTGTATCTCCAGCTGTTAGCACAGTGCCTAGCTCACTGCATTAATTATCTATTGCTGCAAAGCAAATTGCTCAAAACTTTAATGGCTTAAAACATTTATCAACTTACAGTATTTTTCAAATGATCAGGAGTCTAGGTGTGACTTAACTGGGTCTGTAGTTATTTCAAGGCTGCACTGGAAAGGATCAATTTCCTTGCTGCCTTACATGGTTGTTGGCAGGATTCAGTACCCCATGGTCTATTGGATAGGAGCCAAATGGGCCTCTTTATTTCACAACATGCCAACGTGCTTCATCAGAGTTAGTAAGTTAAAGGGTAACAGAGAGTATTCCAGCAAGAGAGCCAGTGCTAGCAAAATGAAAACCAGTCCTTTCTAAACTAATCATTGAAATGACATCCCATCACTTCTGACTATTCTATTCATTAGAAGCAAGTGATTGAGTTCCACCCACTGTCAGCTAGTCTACCACCTCCATTTATTTAACCAACCATAGATCTAGGTGGCTGTGAAGGGATTTTGTGAAAGAGCAATTACAATCCACAACCTGTTGACTTTAAGTAAGGGAGATTATTCTAGATTGTCTGGGTAGGAATGATTCAATCAGTTGAAAGACCTTGAGAGTAGAGCTGAGGCTTCCCTAATGAAGATGCTTTATTAATAGGCAGCAACTTCAGCCTGTACCCAAGAGATCCAGCTGTCCTTTCTTTTCCTGACAATCTGTCCTGTGGATTTCAGATTTGCCTAGCTAGCCTTATTATTGCGTAAACAAATTCCTTGAAATAAATCTCTTAATATGTATTTCTTATTCATTCTCTTTCTCTTGTTGAATCCTAACTAATGCAGGTATGAATTCTAGAAGCTGGGGCCCATTTTAGAAGGCTGCCTGTACTCCCCATTCCCATACTCTCCTCAGGACTGTCCATCTCAGAAAGAGTTGCATCCTTAAGGCTTTCTTTTTTTAATGGAAATATATCTATCTTATTTTGTTCTGTTTTGTTAGCTAACACTTATTGAGTGATTATAATTAGCCAGATGTTCTGCTGAGATGTTTTTATAGGTTGTCTTATTTAATTTTCACAATAACCCAAAGAGCTAGGTTCCATTGATTTTTCTCATTTTGAAATATTAAAACTGAAAAACAGGGAAAGGTCACAAAAATAAGACCCATTCCATACTCTCATATCTATTATTCTCCTGCATAACTTTAGGCAAAGTCCTACATACAGACGATGGCTTAACAGTAAAGATATAATATCTAATGTAAACCAGGACACTTTTGAGAGTAAAATGGAACACTTTTCGTGATTATATAACTATAGGAAGCTAAAATTGATACTGCCCAAAAAACACTGGGAACTGTTTTTCACTTCATTTAACAAGTAACTATTGAAAATATATTTTATATTATTATAAGGCTCTACCAGCAGTTTAACTGAGGACTTTGCTTAAAAGAAGTAATCTGAATATTTAGACTAAAGACTTCATTGTAGGGAGATGGAGATACTGGGGCAAAGTGAGTAGTCAGTGTTCCTGCTGTCTCACAACCTAGAACTAGTTTAGATAAAACAAAACTTGTCTTAAACTCAAATTATCCTAACACAAGTTTGGATTGAATCAGAAGGTATTCCAATTTGAATTTGTGATGGACCCCAGAAAAGCCACATCCTTTAATCTTTATTCAATATTGCTGGGTGGGAACATTTTGATTGTTTCCATGGAGATGTGACCCGCCCAATTGTGGGTGGTAACTTTTGATTAGATGATTTCCATGGAAGTGTGTCTCTACCCATCGAAGGTGGAATTGCTTACTAGAATCCTTTAAAAGAGGAAACATTTTGGAGAGAGTCCCTTTTGTAGAGCCACAAAAAAGCTGCCATGTTCACCATGTGCCCTTCTAGCTGAGAAACAAATATTGAACTTCACTGGCCTTCCTGAACCAAGGTCTCTTTCCCTGGATGCCTTAAATTGGACATTTCTATTGACTTGTTTTAACTGGGACTTTTTTTGGCCTTAAAACTGTAAACTAGCAACTTATTAAATTCCCCATTTAAAAGCTGTTCTGTGTCTGGTATAGTGCATTCTGGCAGCTAGCAAGCTAGAACAGAAGGGAACAAAATCAGCAAATTGAATCCAGCATTCTTTTGAAAAACTGGTAATGAATTATGACCAAATAAGATCTATCTAAGAAATGCAAACAACCATAATAGTAAAATAAAGTGAAAAATGTCTTCTCTATAAATTCAAAAAGGCAATTTATGGAAATCAAGCCCAATAAGTACAAAAATCAGCACAAAAGTAGGGCTAAAAAGAAACATTCTTAATCTGATAAAAAACACCCTACAAAACCTGCAGTTACTACTACACTTGAAGATAGATGAACAAACAAGAGGAATGTTTTTTGGGGGCAAGAAGGTCCATTCTCACCATTTCTAATCAACACTTTAATGAAAGCCCTTACCAGTTTCCTAGTTTCACCCATTTTTTTTAAATGCCTAGAAACGACAACAATAACAAAATGCCTAGAAACTCAGACCAATTCAGTACAATATTCATTACTAGTAACTAGATTTTGCTCTTGAAATCGTATTCTTCACTAAAAGAACTACTGAGAGAAATGACTGATTGCACGTCTAGGGAAGGGATGTCCAAGATGAGCCTGAAGAATCTTGTTATAACAGATTGCAGGGAAATTATCAAAGACTAAAAAGGATCATGTCAAAAAGACGCAGAGCCAACTTGAAAGCCTTTCTCAAAGATGAGATAACTTGAGTTTGACCATGATTATTGCAGTGCATTTAAACCCATCAAATATGTAAATCAATGAGCTCATAATTATATATATAATGTATATGTAATCATTTATCTATATACATCATATATAATAAATACAGCGTGTGTGTGTGTGTGTGTGCATGCACCTTTTCACCAGTGGAGATGTCACATCCTCCTTCTTGTGTGGGTTTCATGGGGTGAAACTCTAACTAGTTTCACTTCCCTGGTTCAGTAAAGTGTCTCCTGCCTATATATGGTGTCATGGTCAGGTTCATGTGTCAACTTGGCCAAGTTGTGGTACCTGTTTATCTGATTGGGCAAGTACTGGCCTGTCTGTTGCAATGAGGACATTTCATAGAATTAGATCATGATCGCATCAGCTGCATCCACAGCTGATTCCATTTGCAATCAACCAAAGTGGAGTGTCTTCTGTAATGAGTGATGCTTAATCTAATCACAGGAAGCCTTTTAAGGAGGATTCAGAAGAGAAAGGTGTTCTTCCTGCTTTGGCTAGTGAGCATCTCCTGTGGAGTTTGTCCAGACCCTCCATCGGAGTCGTCGGCTCCACAGCCTGCCCTGTGGATTTTGGGCTCTGCATTCCCGCAGTCATGTGAGACCTTTTATAAATTTTATATTTGCGAATGTTCCCTGTTGATTCTGTTTCTCTAGAGAACCCTAACTAATACATATGGTGACCATATAGTGCAGTTTACCTGGGACAATTCCAGTTTATGCCTGTGTGACCAACATAATTATTTAAAAAAAAATCCTTTTCACTTTCAAAAAGATCTTTGTTTACACGTTTTCGTATGTGGGATATATTCTATATGTACTCTTCTTAAGCCACAGCAGCAAAGCTAGGATCAGATTTCCTGGTTTAGGTCAATAGATGCTTTGAGCTTGGGGCCAGAGAACCACTTTAGGGATAAGGTGTTGTCATCCCACTCTGACAACACTCTAGCCTACAATGGGGAGAGGAGTGCTGCTACAAGCAGCTGTCTGTTGATGTTAAGGAGAAATCACAGCTGCCCCAGGCTGAAGCTCAAAGGCTTACCCTTGAGGATGCTTGGGGCCAGAATGTTTAATCACCGGCATTTAATTGCTTTAGTTTCCTTTGTTGTGACTTCCCCTGGAATTATGCTTATGATTATATAGCAAGGACAAAGCTGTTCCACTGTTAATGTTCTCTGCCAGGACACACAGACTCCAGAAGACCCTATGTCTCCCTTTCTTGTGGGGTACATGCTGTTACACCTGCACAAGCTACCACCCCCAGCACCATCCCAAATCAAGAAATTTGCTTCTGCTCTTGGACCACTCCTAGGGATAGCTGCTCATCTTTCAGGTTTACATCCTTTGAAGTTCAAAGAACAAGGTCAGGCTCTGCTACGAAAGACTCTGAACTCAGAGAAGACTTTCTCTAGTTTGTCTTCTCTGCCTTTTAGGATACTTACTTTTTTTTCCCTTCTTCATTTTTTGCTAAGTGTTTAGTCATTTATTACTATCAATAAATACTCCTCCCAATGACACTTAGTAAAGGTGCTGCAATTATCAATAATTCTTAATGTGGGGGAACCCAAGTTCAAAGATATTAATTAACCTTGGGAAGCAAGTTAACTCAGCTCATGGAACTGGAGTACAAACTAGTTTTTCTTAACTCTGGAGCTGGCCTACTCAACCACTGTGCTAGACTGCTTCCTACTTGAGAAGTTTATAAAGAAAGATCCTGGAGGACTATTTGCACTCTTCTCCACATCCTATTTCACTAGCGCACAGGAAGCGTGGCCTCAGCAGAGCTGGACTGACTGGAACATGAGAGCCTTATCAGGGTGTGTGAATGGAAACAGATTATTCTGTAGTCTGGCAACTCAAAGCCTTTGATGAACTATAACTACTTTTTTCTCCAAAAGGTAGCGAGTAGAAGGAAAATGTATTATTTAATGTAAAAATATCAAAACAGTAAAGAAAATGAAACACATAAAAAAAGACTAGCAAAAATTGCTAAATTCTATTTTTTTCCAGAACCCTAATTTGGACTCAGAGTTACTCCATTAACTGTATACATGAGATTAACAAATTGATGTCTGAGGACATGAAAGAATAGCTTTGGGGATGACACATTGTGAGTAAATAATAATATGTTCAGCATTTATACAGTGCTTCATTGGCAGAGTGTGTACTGATTATTCACACATGTGATCAGCCTGATGGTCATTTCCTGCTCTGCCATTTGTCATGCTTACTTGTATTTGCTGCGGTTAAGTGTTTGTAATATTAAGCAAAACTAATGCTCGTGAAAGCCCTCAAGCTCCCCCAACGTATGCTTTGATGCTTCATTTATTTGTACAGCATTTGTCTCCCTGCCTGAGGATCCTAAATCCAAGGCTCACCCACCACCAAAAACACAGGTGGGCTGTTTGGTTTTAGATGCTTTAGAATCAATTTAATTTTTGCTAGTGGAAAGGATTCCTGCTTATCTGTGGATCACTGAGAGGGAATTCCATTTGTATCTTTCCTAAAAGGTGGGGGAAGATAAGGAATCTCTGTTTCTGGTTGCAAATATTTTTTCACCTTATTTTCAAAACCTCGCTATTCTTTTTATTAGGCTTAATCTTTTTTTTTTTCTTTTCTTTCTTTCTTTTTTGAGGTTGCAAATTTCCCTTACTCTCACTCCTGGCTGAAGTTTAGCTGAGCTAATTCAAAGGCAGCATCTAGTTTATTATTGCCACTATTATTACTATTAATGTTAAAAACTTTAATTTAGCATTTACCCTATGCGTGGCCTTTGGTTTACAATTTAATAATTTAATCTGCATGATGTCATTAAAACACTCACATGAATCCTATGAGGTGGGCTCTATCATATGTCCCTTCTAAAGACTAGGAAACCTGTATTTAGAAGGGCTGTGCGATTTCCCTGCACACAGTGCTAGCCAGAACTTCATCTGGCATTCAAATTCAGGCAGTGTGATTCCAAAGCATGTATGTTTAGTCTCTTCTGTGTTCTCACAATCTCTTGAGTCTATTAATCTGGAGATATTGTGTACAGGAATCTGAAAGCAGAAGCATATATCGGCTCTTTACAAAGCCTTGGTATACTCTGATTGCCTTACTGCTCAGATCTAAAAACAGAAAATTGCTCTCAGGACTGGATGCTTGTTTTCCTCTGCCCATTTATTTGTCTTCCTTTCTCTGTTTTTTCCCCCACCAAGAATGATGGCCATAACGTTTATAAATTTCCTTCAGTTTGGAATTTTGAGTTTTATCTTATCTTGTTGGCCCTGCTACCCCATACCTAATAGCATTGCAGGGGGATTTGCAGTGTTTTTTATCAGCACACATTTGAGGGAATGCGATAACATGACAAATGGCTAACATTTCTCTTCTTGAGGAGTATTACATTTCTGGTGACTTGCAGAGTTCTGAAAAATTTAGCAAGGTTTTCATTTGGAAATCTCTACTTTGTTTTTAATGTACCTGTCTTTTGCTCCTTCATTAATGGGCTTCCCAGCTTTCCCAGAAAACTTCTCTTATATAGGAAAGAGACCTGGTATACAGAATACGGATTCACATGGAGATATTGTTAACATAATGTATTTCCCATTTCATAAGTACTTGACAAGTGCCAGGTGTTACACTACTATTTTCCCATGTTACCTACTTTTAACTTACCTTGGCCTTGCATAGAAGGCAATTTCACCCCATTTTAATAGTAAAGAAACTATGGGTCACAGAAAGTTCACACATTGTCCCATGTGGTTCAAAATCAGATGTATTTAGTTTTATAGACTCCAGATAATCACACCCCTTTACCTGGTGGAGGACATGGGTGATCGTCAGCTCAGGCTGGTTCTAACTAGAGTATTAGCTGGACTTCTCCAGTTCCTGCCCAGCTGAATGTGGCCTTCCCATTTGAGGTGGGGATTTACGAGTATTGAATGTACACAAGGATGAATGTGACTTTTGAAGGGTCAGGTTTCTAGAAGAGATTCAGAGAATCCTCAGACCCAGTTCTTCTTAGGGCAGAATTAACATCCTCCCTTTTCTCCCAGACTCAGTAGGAGCCCCTTAAGCAGAGGACAAAGATGTCCTTCATGAAGATAAAGTGACCACCATTGTGTGGGGATTGTAGTTTGTGTCAGGCAGTTTGCTAGACTCATTTTGATGTATCTCAGAGGAAGTTTATTTCCCCCTCTTGGGTTTTTTTTGCCTGGATACTATTTAAACATTGGGGTAGAGGGAGAAAAGGAATACAACTATATACAACTATTTATATATATATAAAATGCAGTTTAGTGGATCATTAAAAGGTGTGACTTATTCATGGCTGCCAATATTAAATTGAAGCTCTTCTTGAATTTGATAATGTTGAAACTTTCAAACACTCAGAGAAGTAAACTAGCTTGCTAGTATATATACTTCTAAAAATAAAATAAAATTAGGATTTCTCATCTATTTGGAACTATTTTTAAGTTGAAGAAGACAGACAAGCTCAAATAAAAGGGGTAAAGTAAATGGGTCATTGTATGGCTACAGAGAGTTTTCAGGAGAATCTGAGAAAAGCTGAATACTAGCCTTAGCAAGCTCAATAAGCAAATATCTAGAAGGATAATTTTGTGATGTGGCAACTTGTCTTCTCAGGTTAGAACCTCTTCATATATGCTTATTTCTGTTCTATTTATCTTCATCTACTTCTTGAATTCTAATCCTTCATAACTGTGCATGTAGCCGGTAATGGCAGCCCCAAATTCAAGATCATAGGACTTTGAAACTCCATCATCTGAAATTTCCATGTGTGTCTTTGAGTTCAAATTCACAACCTAAGGGTCTCATTCCCTTTGTTCATTTCTCTAAACCAAGGACTGGCCAGTCCATGGACAGTTCATACTTTCTCAAGTGCCTACCCACGGTAAGAGTGAGTAGAGTAGAGTTAAATGGTAAAATAAGCTCTCTGTGGGGACTCTGGGTTGGGGGATTCCAAATTATGCGCATGAGTAGGCAAGCACCTAAAATTCATCTCATATCATTTCTAGTCACACAGGCATCACTTAGCACGTGGGTATTAGTAGACCCAAAACATGCCCCGGGGACAAATTGCCACAATCATATTCCCCAAAACAGAGGCTGTTTTCATAAAAAAAAAAAAAAAAAAAAATAGACAAATGAGCCTAACAGTAAGAGGAAGGGAATGGAGTGCCTGTTAGAATTCTAAATAAATAACATTCGGCTCTGTTTTAAATTTTCTGATATCTGCACTATTGCCACCCCTTTAAGAACTGATTTAACTATGTTGATGATTTTGCTTTGCTTCCATCCTCTCCAAACACAAAATAATTTAATTTCAGGAAAGGTCATCAAGGCTAAATTAAAGTAATCTTGGGTCCATGCATATATGGGGAAGTTTCTGAACAAATAAAATTGGATATCCCCAAATGCTGGCTCACCTGGCGGATGTTCCTCCATCATGTGTTGACATAAGTTGGTAGATCAGTGAACAGGTAGCTATGCTATGGTGGTAAGGGCCACAGGCTTCAGATTCAGATAAACCTGGGTTTAAAATCTGGCACCTTATATTACCTGTCATGTGGAGAAATTGCTTTACCATTTTTTACCTCAGCTTCCTTATCCAGAAATCTGAAGTGGTAAATAACCACCTCTTAAGGTTTCTAGGAGAATTACATAGGATGTAGAACCTAGCACACTGCCTGGCATGTACTAAGGCCCCCAAATTTTAGCCATAATGCATCTGCTTTTATCATTAGCTATAACTGTTCATACCAATACTGAGCAGCAATGGTTAAAAATCTGTCTATCTAGGACCTCCAAGTAAACTCCATCTTTCAGACCATTTCGTAGAGCCCAAGAAATTCATCTTCCATGTCTGAAGTTGCCCCAGTGGATTCTTGAGGGTCACAGCCTGCCCTGAAGGGAGCCGTCTACCTTAATAATTCAACCTGACAGCAAGGGACTGTGAGTATATTAGGTTGGAGCCTGTATCAGCAAGTCCAAATTTGATCATAAGCTAACTCAGAAAGCCTGTGGTTTTCTTTAAGGGAGAGATCATTCATAATTGATAAGATCCAAGAACGTGTGTGTGATGGTTTGAAGTTGTACGTATCCCAGAAAAACATGTTCTTAAATCTAATCCATTCCTGTGGGTGTAAATCCATTAAAAATAAAAGTTGTGACCTCAATCAGGATGGCTCTTAATACTATTAGTGGAATGCTATATAAATAGAATAAATAGATAGACAGACAGATGGATAGACAGAGAGAACGAGGGAAGCAAGAAGCTAAAATCAATGAAACTTGGAAAAGAAGGGAGAGACCACCAGATGCCATGACATTTTCCCAGCCTTAAAACTGTGAGTGAATAAATTCCCATTGCTTAACCAGTCCCATTGCATGCCATTTGCTTTGAGCAAACTAAACTAAAACAATACCCATCACTTACTACCCTAATTCAACAAAATAGCTTGCTAATTAAAATGGTTGTGTCTGAAATGACTTTTGTTCCCAACTTTCAAAGTAGACTTAGGCCAAAGTAGACATAGAGGATATTCTAACAAAATAATATGAATTCCAAAGTATTTCACAAAGTATCATTCAAGATTTGGTGCCTCAGTCAGTGAAAAGAGCCATGTATTGACATATCAACCACTAGCAAACCTAGAAAACCTTCCAGGGAAACCTCAGCAACATAGAAAAGAAGCAACTTACAAAGCCTGTGGCTATTTCATGGAAACCATGAGCCCCTGCCCTCTGAAGTTTTAATGTGTATGGTTGGACATGAGCAGGGAGGGTCAGAGTTTATCTTACCTTCTGCTTGGAGTTTATTTGAATGGTGATACGCTTGGGGAAAAGCAAAACATTATTGCTTTAATGAGCAATTAGCCAGGAATTCTAGAATCAAATTCATAAACATCAGGATTTCAGGCCTTTACTGTCTTCTCTACTTTTACTTTCTTTCTAGTTACAAAAAGCAAGGTGCTGTCTTTCTCTCTTTGCCCGTAGGTAGGTAAATTATGCTTTCCTACACTAATTGTTCATACATTCTTTCTCAGTCTTCATCCACCAGGAAACTTTTGTTTGTTTTCTAGCTGAGATAAGCCTTTTTTTCTCCTCCTTGAAGCTCAGGGGTGCTGAGCTGTCTTTCGCTCTCCTCTAATTCTTACTTTGAAACAGAAATCCCCTAACTTCTTTATTTCAAAGGAAGTGGCTAGGGCTTTATCCTTTCTGCCACTGGTGAAGGTCTCCCTATATGAAGAGTATCTTTAAGGACAAGGGTAAAGAAATGCCATGTCTAGGAAGCCTTTCTCCTTCTCATTTTCCAATCAGGCATTTGGTTTTTTTGCTCAGTTCCAAGAAACTATCACTTGCATCTTTAGTGAAAAATTAATTTCACTCTATCATAAATAATTTGCAGTTTACATTTTTATTACTCTCACTGTTATGAGAGGAGGGAACACAAAGAATTAAGTCCCTTAAGATTGATTCTCAGAACCAGAGTCGTTGGCTCAAGCATATCAATATTTATTGGCATAGTAAAGCATTCTTGATTGTTTATCACATTTTTATAGCAACATTCTTTTCAAAAAGCAAAATATGGGTGTTGATACTTATCTGTGGGCACATGAACATATAAATAACCTTTGCTAGTTGTATTAAGCTACATGTATCTTCACAAATGTTATAATTGAATGAACATATTGTGTTGGAGTAGGGGCTATTGTGCCTGATCAAGTGTTTAATGCACTCCCAAATACTCTCAGTCAAAGGAGCAAGTGGAGGCAAGTCCACCTGGTGCCCATCTGGCCAAGGCACAAAGCTGGGTCTTCCAAGACTCAGTTCTTATAAAGGCATCCATACCGCTCTAAGCTATATGCCACCTGGAGAGGGCACCTTTGATTGATTAGCATAGAAGTTTCCTACCAGCCACCATAGCCCTGATTGGTTTCTTCAGACCAAGAGGGTTGCAATCTGAGTCCTTTGTTCCTCTGAAAGTACTGATGAGTCTAGTTTGTAGATGTGCCAAGTACATAGAAGTATCTGACTGCAAAGATTGAGTGTTAAGGTCATCTGAAGGCTTTTTAGCATGGGCAGTGAATTCCTGCACAATTTAACTCTATGGTTTTATATTTTCACTGTGGCCCATTTGTGTCCCTTGCTTCAGATACACAATTTTCACATTTTGCTTCTATGCTGACCTTCTTCATTCTACAGCCTCATCAACTCTTTCCCCATATGACCCCTCACACTCTTCAAGACCCAGGTCACTGTTGATTTCTGCTCTGACATTGTCTCTAGTCTCCTTAATGCAGAAAGACCAATGATCTTTACCCCCTCTAAACTTACAGACTTTTTAACAGTTACATTGTTTAGCGATTACGTGGGTAGTCTCTGTAACCAGCTAACCATAGACAAAAAGCTGGCTTTGTAACTCACTAGTAGAGAGGCTTTGGGAAAGTTACTTAATTTCTGTGATGTGGGGGTAATAATAATATCTATATCATGTCATCATGGTGCAGATTGGAGAGTGAGTATTGTCTTTAATATAGCACCAAGTAAATAGTTATTTTACCTTTATGTGGGTATACTTTTAGCAAATGGACTATACTTCAATTTTAGGGCAGGGATTGCATTTTATATGTCTTTGTATCCTCAGAAACCCTTGCATTTGGCAGACACCAAAATAAATATGTATTGGTCTAATTCATCAATAGACAAGGGTTCTCAGTGATTTTAGTTAGCTGTAAGTTAGCTTTTTATCCTTCTTTTCTTCCTTTAACAAATCAATATTTTTGAGCACCTAGTCCATTTCAGGACCTGCAGATACACTGAGGTTCACAGTCCTGCCCTCAGGAAACTACATAAATAGATCCATTTATGATGGATCTATTGATACATTGATCAATTGATGAATTGATGATAGGTATATGGAAATAATAACATTGTAACATAGCTGAACACAGGAACTGTGAAAGCATAGAGGGGGTTAGCTCCCAGATGAATCCCAAAGCAGGTGTACACACAAGGAGAGATAGCAATTGCTTTGGCGTCTTTGGGAAGGTTGTTATCTACTCAGTACTAAAGACTAGATGGGTGCTTAAATCAGATGACTCAAGAGCTACTCTGAGCTTTAGGGGAAAAAAAAGCCTTTTTGGAGAAAGGACTGAGTCAGAACTGACAATGTTTCTTGTGATGCAAGAAAGGTTTGAGTTTACCAAATTCACAGTTGTGTTGTTTTCCTTTGTAAACACTCAACAAAAAAGGAAGAGGTAGAAAAAATAAATCTTAATTTATGTAGTTTGGATTCTTATTGTACCTCCACCCTGTATAAAAGTTTAAGGGTATATTCAGAAATATTTTAGCTGAGTCAAATTGTTTTATTTGGTGCCAGTTCAGAAAAGAAACAGGCAGCAAGCCACTCATGACTTAATTACTAGGTCATATTAAAATAAAGCAATTTAATTGCAATTATTGCCATAATAACTTATTCATAAAATGCCAGTATATGCATTTGTATCTGTCAATACATTTAGTTTTAATCGGGTACTATGTGTGCCCCATTAAATTGTAAAGTACAAGGTCATTAACCTGCAATTCCATTTGTGATCATGTTATTAAATTGCTACCTGTTTCCTTTCTGGTTGAGGCAGAATTGTTAGATCATTTATCTGTAACTATTTAATTTCTCTGTGATCTTCCAAATTACCTTATTACTGCTAATTAAGCAGGTGTGACCTGTGCTGAAAGCAGTTGGTACTCTGAACGTCTGGCTAGGATCCAAAATTGGGTCAGTTCTCTTTAGCACTTTCATTTTCCTCTTATTTGCCTTTGGTCATTAGTGATTCTGGCAGCTCAGTACATGTTTTCATATTCTGGATCATTAGAGTTCTTGGTACTTTACAAAGAGTACTTGGCATATGAGCAAATGTACCATGGATAGACTCTGCAAGTAAAACATCCCCTTTGCTTCTAAAGCCAAGAAGGCACTTAGCACTGGGTGGTCAAGGCTGTCCAGCTCAATGTTATGGATAAATGATTTCTGAGACTTCCCAGGTTTGTTCCTTCTAACAGATTAAACCTATGTTTCATGAGCACAGAGCACATGCACCCCAGTCCAGACCAGTCATCTTATATACCTCACTGGGTACTTCTGGGTTAGAGACTGAATGGTTCAATCTAACAGTTGTTCACAGCTTTGCAGAATAAATACATAGTGAAAGAAACAGAAGGGACCTACCATTTGAGTTTTTTCCCTAATGGTGTGTAGATGATGCTGGATGTAAAAGCTCCCTGCTCATCTTAGTGTAGATTTTCCCCATAATTCTTTAAGAGAGGTATTGGTCTAAATCCCATTTTAGAGATAAAGCAACTCAACCTGAAAGAGAGAAAATTACTTGCCCAAGGTTGCACAATTGCTAGGTAGCTAAACTGGGATTTAAATTCAGGAATGCAGAATTCCAAAGGACTTTCTGACAAACTGCATTTCCCTTGCCCTCCAGCAATATTATTTGCAGAGATAATGGTTTCTATTTGACCAAGTATCTTGTCTGAGCATTAAGTATGTTTGGCCTTTATGCTACTCTTCTCTTTTGCAGACTCTCTACTGGCCATATTATTGCTTGCTGATATTTTCACAATGAAGGAGAGAATGATTAGGCATAGAAAGTGTAAGACAGTCAAATTTCACATATTGGTGAAACAACGAAGTGGCATGCATAGATTTAAGACCCAGAATATGAATGAATGAAGAGAGAGAGAAAGAGAAAGAGATGTTTTTTTTAATTGACCTATTCTTGAAGTGAACATCCTACCTTTTATGACAAAGCCATTCCTATATTTTTCATATGCTTTCTTATTTCTCGTCTTCCTCCACTGCGATCTTAAAATCATAAGGGCTGGAACTTTGTCTTCCGTGACCATCACAGAATCCTCTCTACTTCTCATTAGTGCTTGGCACACAGTCAGGTGTTCTGTGTTGAACTAGTGAATGGATATTATGACTGTTAATTATGTAGGGAAATAATCAAGCAGTGCCCTCAGGATTTTTGAAATGCATAGGACTTTTTATTACCCATTTCTCTGAACATCTCTATATTTTGCATTCTTTTGTCTGTTTCATGATGTTTTGCTCTCTCTTTTTTTTTTTTCTCCCTTCCAGTTGTTATTTACTTAGTTTTCTGTCTGTGCTGTCACATGGAGGTACTTTCTGATTCTTATATCAAGACTGGGGTGAAATGGAGAATCAGATACCCAAAATAAAAAGAATAATTACACTAATTTAATAAATATTCAAGGCTCGAGAGCCTTACCAGTGAGTCAGTGAATCAGTTTCAATGAACTTAATTTGTAGCATTTGTTCTGGATATGGTTAAGACTAATTTTGTGGTATTAGGTGGTATTTCAGTTTGTTAAAGCAACCGGAATGCAATATATCAGAAGTGGAATGGCATTTCAAAAGAGAATTTAAGTTGCAAATTTACAGTTCTAAGGTCATAGAAATAGCCAATCTAAGGCATCCAGCGAAAGATAACATAACTCCAAAGAAAGAGTCAATGTAGTTCTGGGTTTCTTTTTTAACTCAAAAGGCACATGGCCATGTCTTCTACCTTTCTCTTCTTCTTTCATAAGGCTTCCTCTGGGGGAGTTTTCCTTCTGCTTCTCCAAAAGTCTCTGGCTATGTAGGCTCTGTTGGTTCTGAAACTTTTTCCAAAATGGTTCTCTTATAGGGCTCCATTAAGCAACCCTACCTTGACTGGATGGAGACACATCTCCATGGAAACCATCTAATCAAAAGTTACCACTCATAATTGGGTGGATCACATTGCCATGGAAACAACTTAATAAAAAAATCTCACCCAGCAATATTGAATGAGGATTAAAGAACATGGCTTTTCTCAGATACACAACAGTTTCAAACTGGCATAAGTATTCTGTTTTGTTTCCTCTGTATAGAACCACCCAGGACTTAAGCATTTATCAACTGTGATAAGCCCCCAAGGACACTCTAATGGTAGTAAATCATTTGCTTTGTAAATCAGAAGAGGCTTTTGTTGTTGCCTTCCCAGAAACCTCTATCCATAACATGTCCACAAACTTTTCTCATTCATTTTCTGCTGTGTTCCTCTAAGGTACATTAAATAAATACACAATAAAAGCTGTTTTTCATAAATACCGGGTTATTGGGGGAAGTATAAAATCACCGGCTTATGAAAATGAGGGAGTCTGGGAAAGAAATGGAATGTGGTATATTGCAGATGACCCTGGCTGCAGCCATCACTTCCACCTTAGGAAGTGGAAAAAGCTTATGGTGATGGGTTCACTATTTAGTCCTGTTTCTAGAGGCTCAATATAGGGTTTAATGACCAACAGATGCACAAGTTCAATCAGCAGTGTTACAATGAATCTCTTTGGATCATGTCCATAAACATAAGTCAACAGTTTTGTTTGTTTTGTTTTGTTTAATACTATTATACATTAAGCAGATCAATATTTGATAGTTTTTTGCTAATATCCAAGACCAGAAAGCAAAGGTAACCCAGGGGATGGGGATCTGGCCGAGAAACTCTGAGGCTGGCTGGTTTGGGAGCAGAGGGTTTGGCATTTCAGATGTGTGCAGTTGCTCAGAAATTTTCAAGTTATCCACAAAGGTGATATTATGGGAAGAAATTCTTGTGGAATCAGGATGCCTGTGTTCAAGTCCTGGTTCTAACACTAAGTAGTGAGTTAGCACTTTCTTTCTCAGGGTCAGTTCCAGGACCAGAATTAGGATAGGGCACATGTGGTACCTAGGACACAGGGCTAAGGAGGTCGTTACATTTATTCTCACTGTTGTGAAGTATAGGTTTGGCCATGAAGATGAGTGCCTTCTGAAATTTTATTCCATAGGCAGCTGCTTGTCTCACTCTTGCCTAAACACCCTGCTCTGTTCCCTTTATTTTAATTAAGAAGTTTGATCTCAATCAGTGGTTCCCAAATTGGAACATACAGAACAAGAGTCTTCTGACTGCTTTAGAAAATGGGACTCTCTGGGAGAATGAATTTGGGGGATATTCTATACTACACACTCATCTTGGACAATGCACCTTATTATATGAGCTCCTCTCATCAAACTATGCTACAAATATACACCTTTTAACTTAATTTAAGGCACTGTTTTGAAACTCATTGATTATTAAAACTAGTATTCCTTCTTCTTCAGTAACCAAAAAAAAAAAGGTGTCATTTTGGAGAAACTTTGCATTAGGAACTCTACATGCAATTTCTAAATTAATCATTGGAACAGTCCTATGTAATTACTATGCACATTTCACAAAGAAAGAAACAGACTTAGAGATTAAATAAAATAATTTGAGGAGACATTTATGCTTTACCAACGTGATTGCATGCCATTATGTTGCTGAACTTTACATTCATATAATAAGTATCATTGTGATCCTTATTTCTTTAAAAATTAGCATAAGTTTATTTTCAGAATAATGAAAATTCATTTTTGCATAAACAGCTTTGCTATCTTCTTTTTACTTTTCTTTCTGTATTAACTGACTTGTGCTGAAGCTTTCACTTGCTTTTAAGAACTCTCAGCCTGCTGTACATTTCTTTCATGTTTTCTCAGTATCAATTTGTTAAGCAAAGCTTCTAGAGCCTCCAGAGTGATGTGAATTTCAACCCCAGAGTACTGTGTAGTCTGCTAAAACATGCCTAGATTTGTCACTGAGATAGATTAAGGTAGTGAATTCAGCAGCACATTGTAGAAGGTTGGCTGCCAAGAATCGGAAGAGGGAGGCAGGCAACAAAGTGAACAGCAGTCTCTATAAGGCCCTTCTACAAAGGAAAAACCTCTTTCATGGAGTGCCATGATATGCCCTTGGGGTTCGTCATTGGGCACCAATGATATACCAGGGACTGTGCTCTATTACGGACGTACAATGGTGAGAAAGATGTACATGATCCATATTTTCATATTATTATGTTCTAGTAGTCTCTTGTTCTGCACAGATGTGCAACTAAAGGTAACACATACATTTTGAGACTTCGCATACTCAACTATACAACACTTTTCTCCCCAGACCCCTCTGATTGGCAAAACACATGGATGGAGTTACAGGGCTGAGAAATGCTTCAGCTACATTCACAGAAAGCTACGAAAGTCATCTTCACAGCATCTCCTTCCATCCCTGAGCACATGGAACTGTGTGTTCAACTACAATTTCGAGGCGTTCATGGTCAAGGAATTTGAATGCAAACTTTGGCTTCAGTGACAGTGACATTTAAATGACCTGAAGTGGCTGCCAGACTGCAGCGCTTTGCTTGGGCAAAACAAACGCAATTTTTTGTTGGCTACACTTAAACATAGATCCTCTTTCTCTTGGTCCACCAGACAATTTTGCTGACTTCCTCCTAGTGAGTAAGTTAAGTAATTGGCTTCACTACATATATGTATATGTTACTTTATATTTAGAGGTCAGCTCAATATTTGATCATATTCTGAATTCTTATTGTGGGTAATTTTGTTTTGTTTGTTTGTACTATCTATCTGATAATGTCTTAAGGTTTCTCTGGCCTTATGGTCAAAACTTATGAACTTAGTGATTGCTGGTGGACAAATAATTATCAAGTATTAGACTCTAAAGAGTATTAGGCAAAGGGATTGTTATGCTAATAGTTGGCTTCATTTTTAGGTAACCTTTCCAGCAGATGGTTGGCCTTCTTAAGCAATGCTGGCACAGATCTAATCTTTGGGCAAGTCTTAAATACTAATAGATATAACACTGTTAGCAATGAATCATCTTTTGTTTCTGTTAACATCTAATAAAAAGGACAACACCAAGGACCAGGGAAAGGAATTTTGAAATAGTCTCCCTCAATCAGAAATTATAAATGACCTGTCATAAGAAAGTACTTTCTTTAGTGATTCAACAAAATTTCATTGTGTACTTACCACTTTGATAAGCATAAAATATAGGTAGGTATTTGACAACTCATCTTGCCCTCAAAGAAGTTTCTGTCCAAAGATGAAGATAGACAATTGCACACATACTTCCAAAAGGGACAACTGCCAGGACATGGGGAACTACTATTAACTCAGTTTACGGGAAATAGACTTTAAAGAGAAGCAACCTTGAAGCAGAGACCAAATAAAGTCTGAGTGAGACAGACAAAGGAATATGAGGAGAGCATCCTAGACTGAGGTAAGAGATCATGGCACAATGGGGAATCTTCTTTAATTCAATATCATAGGTTAGCGAGTTTGTGGGTAGCATAGTAGAGAGACCTGGAGCTCAGATGTCTCCAGGTCCGGATGATTTGGACCCTGGGTGGGCCTCTTTCAGCTTATTAATCAGAGAGTTGAAGTATTGCCAGGGAGATTGTTATAATGAGATGTGACCCATCTCACAGACAGACAATGTCCTTATAATGTTTCAAAAGTAGCAGTGCCCATGTTTAAAATTCGTCCTCAAAGGGGGGGAGGCTGGTGCTGTCAAGGGGGCCAGCAGTGGTTATGTTTAGAAGAGACTATGCCTTTTTTCCTAAAGCTATAGAAGCCTCCAATTGGTTGGGGCTGGGAATTGTTCAAAGCTAGAGTTAGGGAAAGAGTCTAAATGTAATACCACCATCAGGCAAAGTCAGAAACAGGTATAACTTAAGGAACACCCAACTGAGAGATTTCAGAATAAAGAGCAATAGTAGAATAAATATCTTGGGGAGAAGAGCAGGCAAGGAATAATTCCTCTGTCTGACACTCAGTAAATGTAGATGTGTCACAGAGATAGGACAGTTTCTTCCGTATTACCTAGGTGTATCTTAGTCAGACTCTTCAATACTTTTACCTTTCTAGGCCCTATGCATTTGTCTTCTTTGACATCTGTCTGGCTTAGCATCTTTTGGCACAGATGCTCATGAAATTGTTTTACTCCTTGTTTAAACCAGTCCTTCTTTCACTAAATACCATGTTCTTACACAGAAGAGATGGGGAGGTATTTTATCAACCAGAACATCCCTGTCTGGAATGGGAAAACTCTTCATCATCTGTTGTCCTTCTCTCATGGAAAATTCCTGAACTGTATCAAGTGAGATATCCGTCCTGACTTTACACCCTGTCTTAACAGTAATATCCATACATGTTAGGACATATTTGGCTATTTGGTGGGGCCAAGTTACATCTTGGGAGAATGCTCATCCTCAGAGAAAGAGGGTCAATTCTGAGTATGGCATGGAAGGCTTAAGAGGTATTCCTATTAGGGTCCTAATCATTTTCTTTCCGTTCATGCCATTAAATGATTTTAAGAGCTTGAGCAGCATAATACATTTATTACTCATCTTGATATCCTTGGTGCCTACTATAGTACCAGGTCCAGAGAAGGCACTCAGTAAATATATTTGAGTGAACGGATATTTCAAGGTTGGGAAAAGGACTGGGATAGAGTTAGTTCATCTATGTGCCGGGCACCGAACAAAATGATACTTATATGATACGTTCCATTAGCAGGAATAGTCCTTTGAAAAATGTGTTGATATTATTATACTCTTGATTTTTTCAAATGAAGAAACTGAGGCTCAGTAAAACTAATTGAACTGGCTAAGTTTACACAGCTCATTGGGAAGCATGTGACCCAAGAATATGTGGCTTTACATCTCACGGTGCCTTCTAAAGATTCTTGTACTGACTTCACCCTGAATCTCTAGCTAAGTCATAAAGTCACACAGAGTCCAAGAACTGAGGCAGTTCTCCAGATTCAACAATAAGAAAACTTGATATGAATTCTTGACTCGAGTTATCGTGCATATGAAATGCCCTGTATGCTAGATACCACTATGCTTAGAGAATCTCTTTGAATCTGAGAATGAGAATGAACTATAAGGGTCATCTAATCAATTATTATTATTTAAATAGTTTTGTCTGTTGTTGACAAGGTGAGTCATCTCTCTTGGGGCTACAATGGCTACAATGGCAAAGGAAATGTAGCCCTCATGATATTATTTCAGTGTCTGAAGTAAGGTGTGACTGAAGATCTCTCTCTGGGAGTTCCTTGGATTTCCCAAGTTTGTTAGCCATTAAATAAATTCCTTTTCTATTGTTTGTTTCATTTGTTTAGTAAGCTATCTTGGGTTGGGTTTTTGTTATCTAAAATAGAATGAATTCTAATAAATTTAGCATGTCATAAATCCATGATTTTTCCCCAAACCATCAGTGAAATGGCGTTAACAGCTTGGACTAAGAACACATTTTTCTTCATATACCAGTCTTGGATACATGTGTTTTTTTTTTTTTTTTGAGTTTGAATTCTCCAGATCACAGTTGGACTCTGAGTCACTTAAGTTTTTACTCATTCTTGTTCATATCAAACATCTTGAGAAACTTATCCTGTGTGATAACCACATTGAGCCCATTGCTATAGTGAGAACTAAGACATCTGTAGATACTTACAACTGAATTCTGTGGCACCAGGAATTATACCAAGATGTAGACTCTGTGTCATTAATTATGTGTACAACTCCTTCCTGATGATACTTGAGGATGGCTTTTCTTATTGAAAAGCACTTTCATGGGTCTGTTTGTGAGTTTTCTGATGTGTTGATGTATTCTCATTTATTTGTCTTCTAGATACTTTCTGCAGTTGTTGGCCCAAGCCTGTCTACCCTGATGAATTAAATGACATATTTTTATTGTGGAGTACAAGACTAGATTAAATAAGAATATGAAGCAACCTAAAAACATGTAAGCCTTGTGATGAGGCTTACATGTAAGGTTTGTGATGAGGCCACTCCAGGTATATGCCTATATCACCAAACAGAGAAAGAAGATGAGAATGCAAATTCAAGTAGGGAGCAACATTGGAAACACTCTTTTATTAGGTTTTGTAAAATTGCTGAGCCCCATTTTTTTTCTTTACCTCTCTTCAGAATATCTGGTATATTTAAAGGATTAATTATATTAGCTATGTTTCATGATTCAGTGAAATTGTAATAACATTTTAGATGAACAACCATTTATCTTTTTTTTCTTTCTCAGGTTGTACTTTATCAATTTAATATAAAAGCTAACCTGATAAATCCTTCAATTCAAGTATCTCAGGATAAGAAGTTCAGTTTACATCATCTAAGCCTCTGAGTATTGGGACCATATCATCCCCACTAAAAATTAGAATACTCAGTGCAATAAATGATTATTTTGGAATGATTGGAAAATCTATTTATATAAAATGTTTTAACTTCATGGTAATGAATGGATTTAATGCAAAGTGGGTGTTATACCATACGTTTGAGTATTTATTTAATAGGAGTTAGATGCTTGCACATTCTATTATAGTCTTGTAACCTACATATTTAATGCAAACATTATCAGCAAATACTGTAGTTAAATGGACACAACATACTAGAGAAAATTCAAGATGATTATATAACAATTAAAATGATTTCCTTAAATTAAGTGCCAAATATGTGACCCAAACACCAATTTCATTGACTCTTGAGCTAGAATACCAGTTTCAGTGTTCTTAACTGGAGGTTAGGGTCTACTTAGTGAAATTGTATACATACATGTACAATTATATGTACATATTTTATTCTGGTGAATATTCAGAATTTTCTTCTGATTCTCAGTATAGTCCATGGCACATAATATTTAAATTTTACCCAAAACAATAGTTTTTCCCTTGGCAAAATTGAAGACTCTGGATTTTCCATGTTTGAAAAGTACATTCCACCTCGGAAATTCTAATCATTCATCTTGTATTTATGAAAACTTATTTCCTCTCTCTTTTTCTCTTTCTTCCTTCCTTCCTTCAATAATCTAGTTAAAACCCCTCATTTTATGAGAGAAAACATGATCTACTAGGGACAGCAACTGTCCAAAAATCATATAGCTTGTCCCTCCATTGTTTGGGAGCTGGACATTAGGGTGCTGTAGGATGAGGTCTCACCTAAGGAATCTTTTATATAAAGCCATTGGACAGATTAGCGAGGACAAAAAGACCAAAGAGGATCACTGCTGCAGAGTTGAGATGGGCAATGCATTCACTAAGCCAAAGAGAAGAGTTTGGCTTTTTTGATAAATAAAGGAAGAGAAGCAATTATAGAGAGCCAGGAAAGGGAGCTAGGGATTGCAAAGTAATGGAAATGGTCAAAGAGTTTGGGTCAAGGCAAAAAACTGTGCAGGGAAATTCTTTGGAAGAGGTAATGTGGATTGATGCACAAACGCTCTTACAAATAGCCTGTTTTAACTTGCATAAATAGAGCCAGCTGCATTCAAAGGGCAAAGCTCTAAATCACCCTAGCATCCTGTTTTTCATGCATAGGTTTATTTATCTCTTGAAAACAACACATTCAAAATTTTATGAGAGCTTCTAGAATGAATTGGATGAACTAGAAGAGAACCTTGCTAAGACATAAGGAAAGGCAGTTTGGAGGTTTGTGATGAGGCCACTCCAGGTATATGCCTGGACCACCAAATAGAGAAAGAAGATGAGAATGCAAATTCAAGTAGGGAGCACACATTGTGTTCACTGATCCTCAGATCAAAGCGTGACACCTCTTTTACCCAGAAGAGGAAGGGGGCATATGTCTGAGTGGTGGGGTCTCTGCTGCCCTGTTAGGTGTCTCCATCATACAAGGGATGACGTATAGAAAACAATAGCTACTTGCTACATGAGATGCTGAGAGGTAAGGTCTCCGAATGCTTCACTGGGGAAATTCCCACCACAAAGCTTTAGGTAGGTAGTCTAAGGTCATTAAGTAAAAGAAAGACTGATGTGGGGACAAAAGACATGGGGTTCTGGGTACCAAGAATGCAAATTAATCAATGCATGACTAACCAGTTTCTACCTATTGAAAAAGGAAGATACACACTCATTAGGTTGGATTCAGATTGAATTAGATGATGGATGTGGCATAACTTTGTAAATGTTTTCAAATGCCAGTTTACTTATTTATTTAAGGCATGAATTTATGTCTGGGGAATAAATTCCCCTGTAGACAGGAAGCAGATCAATGCTCAGACGAGGCACGATGGGAAACTCTCCCTCAGCCACTGCTCCCTACAGAGTCGCTAGAGGCAGCCAAGCCCCAGAACTAGCTCCCAATCTGAGGTTCATCAGAACTCCTGACAAAGCTAACTTTTTCCCTGTGGAGAGATTCTCCTGAAATGTTCCTGTTGTGGTTTCTCTGGGCAGGAGGGATTGAGAGCAACGGGGAGACGAGGCTAAGTTCCTAGATTTGCCAACTCCTCCTGAGCCTGGGAATTGAGCAAACCTTTGATTCATCTTTATTGAGTGAAGGAGACAATTTAACTTCTTTGAGGGAAAAAAAATCATGAATGCCACAATTAATGGAGAATTCTCTTTTAACATCTCTGAGTAGTATGATGCTGTGAGAAAAGCTCTAGACTTTGAGGTAGGATATCTGGTGGTGGGGCTGGGCCTTCCCCTAACTTGGAATCTTCAAGAGTTCACTCTGGATTGATGTACCATTTGTGATACTGGCATATACAAAGCTGTCCTATTTTCCTCAGAGACTTTTAATGAAATGTTATGTGAATGTTTTTAGAAAATACATAATATTAGAGGGAGGTATGTTTTATTCCCCTAATATTGCTTATGCTGTGGGAGAAACCCAACTGTCCTCGTTTATGAAACACTAGATTGTACCTGCTTCTGATTAAAAGAACAAAACAAAACACATCAAAACCCAGCGCTGAAGTAAGCAGATTCCTAAAGTTGTGCCTTAAGGATGTTATCTAGGATATGCAAGAGTTTGAATTTTAGCAATAGGCAGACTTTGGGTTTAAGTCTCTGCTCCATGATTTACTTACTAAGTAATTTTGAAATATCTCCTTAAAGTCTCTGGATTCTGTTGCTTCATCTGTAAATGGTCAGAAGGATGCTTTAGCACAAATTGCTGTAAGGTGGAGAATGTTTGACATAATATCTGGCCAGCAGCAGGTTCTCATTTTACCTACCTGATTACAATGTTAAACTTGAATGCATTTGTCCTGTGAAAGTGCGATCCTCTCCATCAAGCATCTCGCAGCTTCTGCTCTCCTCTAGGTTTTTGTCCTAAATGAAGTAATAATTTCACCTAAACAGATTAAGGAAACACAAAAAAACATAAAGGACACTAAAGAAAACATACAAATATTAATGTGTTCAGGTGAGAAAGAAACAATTTCCTTGCAAGGATATATTCTCCTTGGGTTTAGGAAAAAAATAAAATGAATTAAATTTAGTTGTCAAGTATCTCTCCAATTGAAGTTGTAAAAGGACTATGCAGTGAGGATATATTTTTGTTTGTATAATGCTGACTTCAACAGATATGTGTTTACATTGGGGCTCAATTTCCTTCTTCATAAAGTGACATAGATCAATATAAGGTCCTTCTAACCACTGGCATTTTCTAAGGCCTATGAATTTCTGACCATGTTTCTGAATCTTTGACAAGGTTAAATTTAGCCCTAAAAGAGGAAGTCTGAGATCTATCACTGGGAGCATTCAGAAGTCAAGGAGGCAACAGGAATGGATAACTACATATCCAGCTTAATTCCTATCTCTGAAATGCAGCCCTGCTAGCAGCCACCTCTTTAGGATGTGGTTTGATGAACATCTGCCCCAGCAAATTACAGTGTAAGCCAGTTGATGACCCTCCCACAGGCTTGTCTCTTCAAGGAGGGGCTTTTTATGGTTTTTTTCTCTGTTAGAGTACATAGAGTTGAATCTCATTATAATCCCAGTGTTGGGGAACAGTGAAAAAGCCACCCTATATCAATAAGAGCATTAGAATGAATTTAACCTGATGCATAATTCATTCTGTAGGACAAAGTCTTTAAAATAGATGAAGATAAGAGGCTTTTTTTTCATAAAGGTGTTTTTACTGTGTTGTGGCAGCTAATGTGGGTCACTTTTCAACTGAACAGAACAACTAAGGTGTGGAACTGTCTACTGCTCAAGGCAAAGTGGTTTCTAGAACCATCATTTACTGCCTACCTAGTTTTCCCATGCCCTGTTTTCTCCTTCCTTTGGGAGTCCTGCTCTGCTGAACCCTGTTGTCTTGGTGGAACTCTAATTGAGTGGCCTGGACTCCCCACTTAGGGATGAGACTAGACTGTTTCCCATGGCAGATCTATCATAGAAGTGTCTCCTGTCCGCTCATCCTCAGGCAAAGTGATTGCTTCAGAGACGATCACATAACTCAAAACCTTTCTGCTAGAGCTAGTGGCGAAGGTTTTGTGAACTGTAAGGCTGTAGGTTTGGAGTTTTCAGCAGTCGTTATTCCCACCATGTAGAGAGAGCCTGTCTACCACAGGAAATCATAGTCAATTAGAGTGCAAGGACAGAGGTAGAGAGGGGGTTAGATTAGACTGATGATAGTGGTGATAGATGGACAGATAGATGATAGAGAAAGAGAGAGACAGAGACAGAAGAAGCTACTGCTTACAACAAAATCTAAGCCTCTACATCAAGCTATGCCTGATCTGGTGCCAGAATCATCTTTGGTTCTCAAGATAATGACCTAATAAATTCCTTTTTTAGTACAGACTTTTTGAATTGGCATTTCTGTTACTTGCCACAAAAAGAGCCATAATATAAACACATATCAAAATGTGTCATTGGTTAGGATTAGTCTTCACACAAATAGTTATTCTGCCTCTACTATGTGGTCACTATGTGAAAGTGAATATTCAAAATATACTGAGGCAGCAAAAAAATTGGGGTTCAAAAATTTTGGCTTTATATTCCCTGCTTTATCACTTAGAATCCATCAACTTTAAACATGTGAGAACTGTTTGATGGGGTAATTCCTAGCAATTTTTCTTGCAGACATATTTACAGAAGTGCACAATGGTGTATAAAGGGATGTTTATTGCAGAATTGGCTGTAGTAGCTAGACAAAGTCATGAATTAACAAACGTCTCACAATCTTTATATATCTTCTTATTGTACTTTCAATAAAATCACAGTCCTTTGCTTTGACCTACAAGTTTCTGAATGATCTGACTTTTTGTGACACCTCCAGCCTTTCTTTCTGCCCTTCAAGTTCTCATCTACACAACAATAACTGGCTTTCTTCAAGTAACTCATACATCCACCAAAGTGAAGTGGATAAATTAGAAATTATAAAATACCTAGGTGAATAGTTTTGTAGCAATTAGCAATTTGGCAAAGATCTATCTTTACAAGATAAGGAGCTCTCCAAGATAATGCCACCTTAAATACAGGGACCTAAGTGTGTGTGTGAGTGTGTAGGTGAGTGTAGTTGGTCATTGCTCATCCATAATTCTGTGGCACAGAATGGATATATTCCTTCAAACAGGATGAATGGAAAGCCCAAGTGGAAGAGACTATTGAAACTTTCTCCTTTCCTCCTCTCCCTCACAGAGTTTAAAAAGAGAAAGAGAGAGAAAGAAAAAAAAAAAGAAATACCAGATTCCTTCTCCTCATTCTGGACCTGTAGAATGCCTGTCTAAGTCTGCCCCAAACTTTGTAATTTATAGCAACAAGTATTTATCAAAAGTGAATTTGTACAAGATTCTGCATGACTTTACCTACGTTTAGTTTATGTGTTCCTCTCAAAAGACCTATGAGGTAAGTATTCAATATTTCCACTTATGTTGAAGATGAAAGAGTTAAATAATTTATCTGTGATCACACAGCTAGTAAGTGACAAAGTCATCCTCATTTAAACCCAAGACTGTCTTACTCCAGAGTTCATATTCATATTCACTATACTAGTTGAAAATAATAGATAGCCACTAAAGTTTGTAAACTTAGAGCCAGCACAGAACCTCTTTTTCCTGCCTCAAATTCTGCACAATTCAGAGTTACATGAAAGAGAGAAGGCCAGATGGCTGCATTGTCCTTAAGATGCAAAGAACTTACTTCCCTGCCCTTCCGTGTCAGAGATGACCAGAAACTTCAGGACTATCACAAGATGTAGCCCAAAGGCACAGAAATATTTTCCCATTCTCCCCCAGGAGAGAGGAGACTTGTCCTCAAAAGCACAACGACTAGAAAGCAAAATAACGTAACTCCCCATCCCCTATTAGCTGCCAGGCACCTGTATTCACAGGGAAGACACCTATGTCAGCTTTGCTATTTACTTTTTTTCGAGGACTGTGGTGTCAGAATTAACAGCTACAGAAGTGGGCCTATGAGTGACAGTGTAGAATAAAAAATAACATCTCTTAAACTTGCATAGGTTGTTTATTTTCTTACTTTAATGACCATAATTGTACTTTTCATCTTTTGTGTCTAACTTTTGGGTGTTATTTATGCGGCAACACGGATCAGCTTAAACGTTTTGTCTGTGTGTTTGTGTCTGTGATTTTTGCGAGCAATAGTGTGCAACAGAGACAAGATTGTGAAAAGGAAGTTAGGAACTACAAAGAGAAGTGAAAACATATTTTTTCTGGACTTCCTGGTGACCAAGGAGTCATGGACCTCTAGGTCTCCCAATGTACTTCATCCCCTATAGATTTCTCCCTTCTGTCCCATGAAATATTTTTTCAGTACTTTGTTTTATTGACATTAAATAAATTTACAAAAGGGAGTGGTCAGGAAACTTCCGGAGAAGATGGCGGCTTAGTAAGACGCGCGGGTCTTAGTTCCTCCTCCAGAAAAGCAACTAAAGAAACAGAAACAATACGAAACAGCTCCAGGAGTCACGACAGAGACCAAAAAGGCAGCGTACCCCATTCTGGAACAGCTGAACGGGCAGGGAAAATCTGCTGCGGTGAGATACCCGAGGGGCGCGCGTTTTCCCAGCCGGGGCGGCTGGCGACTGGGGTCCCCTCCACGCACGTGGCTCCCCGGTCTGACTGGGAACGTTGGATAGCGGGGCCCTCCCGTCACGCTTGGCGTTTCGGGCCAGCTGGGCAATTAGGACCGGCACTCCCCCAAGCCAGGGCGGCCAGCGACACCCCCTGCCCTCCATGCGCGGTTTCCCGGGCCGACTGCCGTGCAAGAAATACTAAAGGGAGCACTAGAGTCAGATATGAAAAGACAGAAGAGAGAGGTATGGAGTAAAGTGTAGAAAGAAGGAAAATCAGATATGATATATATAATACAAAAGCCAAAATGGTAGAGGAAAATATTATCCAAACAGTAATAATACTAAAAGGTAATGGACTGAATTTCCCAATCAAAAGACATAGAATGGCAGAATGGATTATGACCCAGCAATACCACTGCTAGGTATCTACTCAAAGGACTTAAGGGCAAAGACACAGACGGACATTTGCACACCAGTGTTTATAGCAGCATTATCTACAATTGCAAAGAGATGGAAACAGCCAACATGTTCATCAACAGACGAGTGGCTAAACAAACTGTGGCGTATACCTACGATGGAATATTATGCAGCTTTAAGACAGACTAAACTTATGAAGCATGTAATAACATGGATGGACCTAGAGAACATTATGCTGAGTGAGTCTAGCCCAAAACTAAAGGACAAATACTGTAAGGTCCCACTGATGGGAACCGACATTCGAGAATCAGCTTGGTATATATCATTGGTAACAGAGACCAGCAGGAGTTAGAAACAGGGTAAGATAATGGGTAATTGGAGCTGAAGGGATACAGACTGTGCAACAGGACTAGATACAAAAACTCAAAAATGGACAGCACAATAATACCTAAGTGTAATGTAACTATGTTGGAACACTGAATGAAGCTGCACCTGAAATATGGTTTTTTGTTTGTTTGTTTGTGTGTTTGTATCTTTTGTTTTTGTTTTTTTTCTTTTTCCTTTTTATATATATATATATTATTAGTATTATTATTTTAATTCTCTTCTCTATATTAACATTCTATATCTTTTTCTGCTGTTTTGCTAGTTCTTTTCCTAAATTGATGCAAATGTACTAATGATGATCATGCATCTATGTGATGATACTAAGAATTGCTGAGTGCATTTGTAGAATGAAATGATTTCTAAATGTTGTGTTAATTTCTTTTCTTTTTTTTGATTAATAAAAAAATTAAAAAAAAAAAAGGGAGTGGTCAACACAACACCTCTAAAGGGCTACAAACATAATGCAGTAGAACTTCAAAGAATCTCTTTGATTTCAATTTTCTACTCCTTCTAGATACTTAGGGAAGAAAACACTATTATATTTTTAAGTGGAAATATGTGTGTATATTCATTTCCTTTCCAATTGAAGCAGGTCAATAAATTAAAAACAAAAACAATTGGCAATGCAGACAACCCATGGCTTCCCCTATTCCTAGTTAAATCCCACATGTTATCTCTATGAAAAGCAACTAATCTGCAAGAAATTTGTTTTGGCTTTAGCAATTTTTATTTCATTGATATGTCAGAGTAATTATTTCTCTTTTTAAATAGCAATATTGATTTATAATTTACATGCCAAAAATTTCACCTATTTTAAGTGTAAGGTTCAATGAGTTTTAGTAAATTTAAATAGTTGTGCAATCTTTATCAAAATCCAGTTTTAGAATATTTCCACCACTCTCATAAAGTTCTGATTCTCTTTATAAAACAAAAGAAAACAGCCACCACCACAAAAGTAGAATGATCCCTTCATTATTCAGATCCCACTGATGTACAATTGCTGGTAATTCATAATAGTAGCCAACTGTATATGTAAATGAACTAGTCTATTGATTTTTACCTCCACCTAACTATTCACTGGCCTTGTGACCTGCGGCAAGTTGTAAAATATCTTTAAGCTTCCCTTTATTAACTTGTGGAAGTGGTTAATCTTGCTTTACTTCAGTAATAAGGCTATACAAGGTTTAAATAAGAATATGCTTTAACCACTTTGAAAGAAATGTGCAAACCTTACTTTCGTTTATGCCATTTTACTCTCCCTGAGTTTTAAATATGTCTAAGTTTTTCTTCTCTGTATATTGAACACTGCATAAAGTTGTTTTATAATTTTTTGCTTCAACCAACATTATGATTTCAGAAATTCATGAGAAGTAGGTTATGTTACTACATTTACTCCTACTTTTGTCCTTTCTGGTCTCCTTTTTATTTTGAAGTTCCACATTTTCTTCTGTTGTCACTTTCTGTCTGTTTAAAAAACTTCCTTTAGCCATTCTTTCAGGGTAATTTTGCTAATGAAGAATTATCTTAGTTTTCCTTTGTCTGAGAATATCTTCATCTCCCCTTCAGTTCAGAAGGATATTTGTATGGGATCTAGAATCCCCACTGACTATGAAAAATATTGTGCCACTTTCTTACGACTTCTGTAGTTTCAGGTAAGAAATTCACTATCATTTGAATTGGTTTTCAAAATAAGTAATGCATTGTCTTTCTCTGGCTGCTTTCAAGATTTTTTCTCTGTTTTTTAGAGTCCAGAAATTTAATTATAATGTTTGGATTTATTCTATTTGGGATTCATTCAGCTTCTTGAATCTGTAGGCTTATATATTTTCAGCATATTTAGAAATCTTCAACCGTTATTTATTCTAATATGTTTTCAGCTCGATGCTCATTCTTCTTTCCTGATGGTACTCCAATGATATGAAAGTGATTTCCTTTCAGTCGCTTAGACTCTGTTCATTCTTTTTCAGTCTATATTCTCTCTGATATTCAGATTGGCTAAATTCTATTGATCCTGTCCTCAGATTTATTGATTTTTTTTCCTCAGTCATTTTCACTCAACAGTTGAGCTCATCCATGAATTTATTTTTTATTTCGGTTATTGTATTTTTCAATTTAAAAATTTCAATATTTTCTTTAGTATAACCTCTGTGTTTGCTGAGATCTTCTATTTATTCATTGTTTTGAGATAATTAGCAATTCTGTGATACCTCAGTGGCAAAAGTGATGCACCAAGAGGCCACACTGGGCTCAGCTGACACCAGGGAGAGGGGAAGAGAAGGCTGACTCACACCACTTTTTGTTTCAAGTTGGGGACTGAAATTGGGCTTCCCGCTGGACCTCACTGATGCTAAGTGAGGGGAGAGAGAGAGAGAGGTGAACTGTCAATTAGTCCCACCTCCTATCATTTGGACACCAATGGTACTATACTGCTTCCACCAGGTAAAGAATGGAAGATATTCCCTGTTCTGCTCCACTGACACTACTCCAGCATGGGAATTAAAATACTGCCTGCTTTCCAGGAGGGGATTGAAGGCCCGCTTCCAACTCAGTCCCAGAGACCAGGCAGAGGAATCAGAATATCACTGCCTATTCCAGGGGGCACTTAGCTAGAGCTGGATAGAAGATCAGGCTATTGAAACCATGGGAGCACTGAGTGTGTATGATTTTTCTGTTGGTATTTGTCTGGAGTAGATTGGGCATTGCCAAAAAGATTTTCTTTTCTTAAACTGCCTATTCTTTTGACTAGAGGAAACAATCTTTCCTTGGAGGTTTATTTAATTTTTTGCTTTCTATTTTTCTGTACTTGTAGTTGGTTCTGCATTGAAGCTTCTGTAACTCCCTTTCCAGGATAAATGGGAGGCAATAAGAAAACTAAAGGACTCATTGCCATGTTATTCCTCAAGTCCCAAGTTTCCTAAGCAGTCCACTTTCTTTCCACGTCACAGAGTCTTCCTATGTTTCCATAGCAATTTTAGTTGGGTGAAATGAAGAGGGCCGCTCCATCTTGGCTACCCTGGAAGACCTTTAAGAATGGTCTGATTTCTAAATGTTGGGTTAATTTCTTTTTTTTTTTCCGTTAATTAATAAAAAAAAATAAAATAAAATAAAAAAAAAGAATGTGAATTTAAATTGTAAAGTCCTGCACAAATGTGAGAAACTATAGATTCAAAATTTATAATAAAGTTGATCAAGGGACAAGGTGGGGATAGGGAATGGGAAGTTAAGGCTCAAAATGTGCAGGGCTCCAATTTGGAGTTAGGGAAATATTTTGGTTATGGATGGTGATGATGGTAGCACAACACTGTGAACATAATTAACAGCACTGAAATATATATCTGAATATGGTTAAAAGGGGAAATATTAGCTTGTATGTATAGTAAAAGAATAAAACCTTAAGTAAATCATGGACCATAGTACAATTATAAAAATGTGCTACATAAATTATAACAAATGTTCCACATCAATGCAAGGTGTTAATAATAGGGTGGCATATGTATTTTATGCATGATTGTTCTATAAACCCACAACTTCTCTAATAAAGAAAAAAAGATTAAATACAAGAAATGATGATTTAGACAAGCATGAAGTGGATAATTTATATTATTTAGATGAACAAGCTCTTTTTAGTCACTCTGGGAATATTGTTTTCGTGGTAACAATAAATATGGTAATGACAGATCTTCAGGATTATTTCACTAAGGAAGTTTCTCTCTATGGAATATTTTCTGATAGCCTTTTGTTATGCAGATTATAATTACTGTACCTTTTATATATGTTTCCAAATTTTTGCTTTTCAGAAATTTGACGTGTTCCTGACTGCACTTAGTAAACTTTTCTGCTAGTCATTTTCAATGCCTGAGTTGACAACCCTCAGTAGTAGAATTCTGTGTTGAAGCACAATCTTCCTTTGCCTTGTTAAAAAAAAATCTCCAAAGCATCTGAACTTCCTCTTCTTATGTGGTGTCCTTTAATTAGAGAAGGGTGTTGGGGTGGAATAACTGTTCTTAGTCTAAATTTTATGATAGTACAGTGCTCTATGGTGAGAAAACACTGTCCCTTATATTACAAATACTACATTTAAAATTTTTCAGCTTGATTGAATTCCTTAGCATATCATTCAGTAAGCCCATTTGCATCTCATAAAAGTCACTGCATTTGCCACTCAACCATTGTGCTTGCTGTGGGGCTATTCAAAGTGCTTTGTGTAAGTGATACTATAACTTACTTTACCAAGATCTGCTTCCAAATATGTGTTTACCAAAAATGTACTCATCATTATACTATGCGACCTAAGGGATGGGAGAAAGATAATTGTTAATTATAAAGGTGGTTACTACTACTAATTATTATAAAAAGAGTGAAGGAGCTTGAAATTTAGTACAGAAGATGGTCTGTTTGCACAAACCTCCTAATGATCCTCAAAATTATAGCCCATACCTGTTAGGAGCTCTGGAGCATTTATTGTGACACACTGTCCAATCTTGAAGTTGATGAAGCCCAACTTTTGTTCCCCCAAGTTGGTCAATATTTGTGGCTTCCTAGTCATTGGTGATGGAACATAACCTCACAAGCAAGAGAGCTTTGGTTTTGCTGAGGACAATTCCTCATATTACATTAGTGGTCAACACTCATAGGAGTTGTGGGATAAACTTTCAGTTAAAGGAATCTAGGCAAATGCCAATAGCATATATTACAGGACATCATCTAAATTTAGTTAATGACTCTTAAACTTGAGGTTTTGGGACATAGAATAAATAAAAGAACATGACATATTTCTCTGTCTGGGAGGAAGCTGTATGCTGTAAAGCTTGAGAATTCTTGTTTTGCTTAGTGTTGTACATGTGCTAGTATTTGGTAGGAGACAAGAATGAATATCTAGAAAGAAGTAGATGCAAGTCATTCTTATGACTATTTTAGAGTCTTTTGTGATGACTCTGTAATTTCCATTTATAAAGTCACTCTTTCTGCTTATATTTACACACACAGACACACATGTGTGTACAGGTACACACACAGATACACACATATGAGTATTAACTTAAAATTCAGCAATTTAGCAATTGACTTTGGAATTGAATGTATTGCTCCAAGGGCCTGAACTAGCTTTCAGGCATCTTTGATTCAATTTTAAACAATCACTCTCTCTTGTCAGCTGAAGTCCTGTGGACATAGAATTTGGTGAATGGAGTGTAGACAGAATTTTAAGTCAAATCACCACCCTGCACAGACAGCCTGCATACTTTGATGCTCAATATCACTTTTGTTTAATGCTTCCCCTTATTTCCAAAATAGCATATCTTTGTTTTTGAGCACCTAAAGGATCCCGTGATGCTAATGATGAAAATAGATCACTACTGTTAAGCTTATCAATCCTCAGCAAATGGGTGTGGTTTCTTTCTTTCTTGATAACCTCCCTAATAACCTACAAGTCAGGAGGGAAATGGAGAGTGGCAAGAAGACTGTGCTAGGAGGCATAAGTGAGCTTGTTGGCCTTGGTCTAGTGATTTTAATCTTAGGGGGAGGGAAATATAACTCAGTTCCCAAATAATTATTATTTTTACTATTATTTTATGTTGGGACACCATATGATAATGCCTACTAAATTGGAAAGTGGTATGTTTGCAGTGTTTCTGGAAGTAAAGCCATAATGCTAATATAATTATATCATAGGAAAAGCTATACTAGGAGAGGCTGGCCTAGCACCAAGGACTATTATATGTGTGTTGTTCTACAAAGAGGATACCTGCCCCAAGGCCAGACAGACAGAGTGTAGGGACTAGACGGAGGGTTGGGAGGCAACTCAAAAGGCAGTTTTAACGCTGAGCTAGAACATTATCCCAATTAGATGATTTCTTTCTGAGGCTTTGGAAAATGCCAGGTAGGTAAAGAGAATCTTCAGCATAAACAATTGTATTTTATGAATGTTTCCATAAAGAGAAAAAAAAATTAATTAAGGCAGTCACATCAGGAAATGTGGAATGCATTTTCTCTAAGAGAGTACTATCTAGTAGGTAAGACATATATCTAGTTAAGGTGGGAAAAGTAAGCTTACATGGAACATATTATTTCTACACTGAGATTTTTCCAGGTCTACTCAGACTTAAAGATCCACAAAGCAAGTATAATAGGGAGTTCAGCAGCTTGATACTTATGAAATATATTAATCAACTAGCATTTAGGAATGAGGCAAGTAGAAAGTACAATTTAAGACAGAAGTATTAGTGTGGTTTTTCATAGCCCCTGGGCCACAGGTTGGCCCTTCATTTCTCTTATCTTACTTACCTGAATTATCTTTTAATCTCATGGATCTTAGAATTGCTTCTCTGAGTTTTGCAGCCAAGTATTTATTTATTTCTGAATGGCAATATATAGACAGTGGTTAAGAACTTAGGCTCTGGAGTCAGACTGTCTGGGTTCAAATCCTGGATCTGTCACTTCTTTGCAGTATGACCTCACTCAAGATTCTTTTTCTGAATCTTCCTGTTCCTTAGTTTCACTATCTTTGAAATGGGCTAATAACAGTTATCCCTTTTGAGAGGGCATTGTGCTGATAAAGGAAATACTGTAAGCAAAATGGCTTAAAGTCTTGTACTTTGTAAGTGCTTAAAATATATTAATTATTATGTGATATTATCCCTCCCCTCATTAACAAAAACAAGCAAATAACAACAGCAAAACAACCATCCACATTTTTCAGGATGGCATTCAAGCTCCTTCAAATATCTGGCTCTAGCCTCCATTACTCTGACCCGCCACATCCCATATCCTCACTCTCACCCTGACTTTGAGCCATCGAAACTCACCTGTTCCCCACTTCTGTCATCTTGGTGGTCTGTTCATTTCCCTGAGTCCTGCCCATGCTATTCCCTTTGGCTTTAACTCTTGTATAAGCAGTTCATATTCTTCTATTGTTTCAGCAATTATGCATTTTGAGATCTATTTATTATATGATAAATAGATATAACTGATAAAGTATGGTGGTGTACTTCCTCATCAGGACTGCCCATTGCACTTTGCAAAGTACAAAAATAATTTTCTCAGAAAGAAATAAATATGTTCCTAAAAATTATGTGCTATTTGACTAAAGTCACTCCCTTTAAACCAATTTAAATCATTTTTGTCCTAAAAATGGTTTAGGTTTATTCTGTGGTCTTTACGATGTCTGATCCCCACCCCCAATCACAATAATTAGACTGGGTTGTTCTAGTGTTTTAGGAAATTCTCAAATAATCACTGCAATCCTGTCGATCTACCATCATACTACGCATTATGTAATCACACTTTAAACCATGCCCCTCCTCCAAGGAGCCTTACCTGTGTCCTCTGTCCTTCTGAACCCTTATATACTGACAACGCGTGACTCAGCCATCCACTTTCAATATTATTTGTTTATTATTTCATCTGTTTTACACAGTTAATCACCTGCCTACTCTTATCAGGAACTATACTGCCCTCTAAGTCTACAGAGAGAGTCCAAGATATGTTCCTTCATTCAAGCATCTTCAATTCCATGGAAGAAACAGACCTGTATTCAATGATTATTATCCAGTTCACTAATAGCATGCTAAGGGTGTATAAAGACTGCTGGTAAACAGAGGAGAAAGAATGAACAATTCTCATTTTGTTCCTCCTAAAGTATCAGGAAAGGCTTTAGGATTTATAAAAGAAAAAAGATTAAATGGATGTTGGGCTCTATTTATAGATATGTTTATTGAGGAATTTATCTTGTATAATTATCTTGTTTAATCCTTTCAATGAGGAAAAAAAATAGCATATTTTACCCAAAAGAACTTGTTGGGGAATGATGGAGCTAAGCCTCAACCCAGCACTCACTAATTCCCAAGATTCCTGATACATGAACTCTACATTGCCCAGATACATGGACTCTACAATGCCCAGTTCACTAGTGCAGCCAAAAAGGAAAGTGGTTATTACCTCCATAGTTCTACCCTTAATAATAAACCTTCATTCAGATGTTTAAAAGAGTCATGCTCATCTTATGGTTCTTTCTAGATAATGATGAGAGGGCAAATTTTTCTTCCCCCCCCCACACTATCCATGTCACTGAATTAAGGTCAGAAACTGTTTGTCTTGATTTTCTAAGGCAGTGATGAGCTATTCTGTTATTTATTTTAAGCATGCAAATAGCAGTGGTTTTGCATGCTTATCAGACCTACTTTACTAAAGAGATTAGCATTGGTTATTAGTTTTGGGACAGAGTGAATATGAACTGTTAATTCCCATAATTATGGCTATATCACTGGGGGCACTGAGGATAGGGTGTAGTATTTATTCCCTTTGGTACAATGGGGGTGTAAGACTTTAAATTTATGTGTCTTTTTGGAGCTATGCTGCCTATAGTGTTTTTTGCATAAATATTTTTAATTACTTTGGTAAACATATTATAATTAATAATTAATCTATAATTTTTCTATATTTTGTGTCATACTTTAATATTTGCTGTATGTTGACAGCATTGTCTTTTACAAGGTGCACATTTTTAATATGCACCAGTTTTTAGCCTGTTTTTGTTTCTTTGTATGTATATACGGATATTCAAAAGAAGAAATGAAAGAAGAAAGAGGAAAGAAGAAGGAAGGAAGGAGAGAGGGAGGGAGGGATGAAGGTAGAAAAAGAGAGAGAAAAAGAAAGAGGAAAAGAGAGAAAGAAAGAAAGAAAGAAGAAAGAAAAGAGAAGGCAAGAGAAAGGAGGGTGAGGGAAGGAGGAATGGGGAAGGAAGGAAGGAAGGAGAGTATCAAAAACTGAGTGGGGCTGAGTTAGAAAGGGAACTTCAAGAGCATCTGGAAGGAGAGCAGGCTCCAGGGTGGTGGTCAGGGAGGTGGAATCGAAGAGCTGGGGAGCAGGACTGGTGCTGGAGCTGCTTTCTTATTTGTCTCAGGCTGCCTCTAAGAATGGCACCAGGAAATTTAAAAAAAAAAAAAAGTGGCATGATGTCATGTTGCTTTTTTTCCAGATGCTCTCCTGTAGACAGTTTCGTTCCTCTCTTACTCTCCATTTAGTGATGAATTAGACTCACCTAGTTGTGGGTATCTGCTAGCATCCCTGGGTTCTTGATTGAGGGATTGGAGAGAAGACTATATGAAGACTCTGTTCTACAGAGAGCGGGATGGAGTAATTCAGACTGTTGGCTTCTTGTTCTGATTTTGTCATCATCATTGTCACTGCTGATAAACCTTTCAGTACTTTGCTATGTGCATAGATTAACTTAATTTAGAAGATAGTATAACCCACAAAAAAATTATAAAAACAATAAATAAGGAATGTAGCCAGAGGTGAGGAAAAAAGTTGCAGAGCCTTGCAGTCCTGTAAATCTGGGTAGGAGAGTGGGGAGGGAGATCTCAAATGAAAACATCTGAGGCATGCCTGTGGCCCCAGAGAATGTCGACCACTTTGAGATTTTGCTCTTGAATCCTAGTAAGTTTCTGCTTACATGAACCTGTTCATGGTTACTGAGTGACCTTGACTATTTAAAGGAAAATATAATGACTAGACTAGCTCCCCTAAACTCCACAGTTGTGTGTGTGTGTGTATATATATATATATATATATATATATATATATATATATATTTTTTTTTTTTTTTCCCACACAGGCAGTCTCCAGGAATAGAACCCGGGTCTCCAGCACAGCAGGTGAGAATTCTGCCACTGAACCACTGTTGCCTGCCCTCCCCAGTGTATTTTTTATCCAATTTTAACCTACTTCAGTCACATGAGTGTCACCTGGGAATGGGAGTGAATTTCACATAATATGAAATAAAATCTATCTGGGCAAAAATTTTGCTTTAAAGAAACCCCAAACTAAAAATAGATGCTATTATAATTGATCTGGTCCCCACTCTCTAACTGATTCTCACCAAGTTATCTTAATCAAATATGGAGTTAGTGGGCCATTAATCCCATCTATGTTTTCAGAAGGAAATAATGTTGGTTTTCTTCAAATAAGTAGTACTTGATTGCATAAAATCATCAGACTCACTTGGGAATGTTTCGTCAGTTCCTCCCCGCATCCAAAATACTGTGTGTATGTGTATATTCTGAGAATAAAATACATACATTCAGTTCTGCTATGATACTCAGCAACCATGATTGATGTTTTAGGGAACAATTTGGACCTAACCCAGTTTTTGTGTTCACCTGTGAGCACTTTTGTCCATTAGAAACGTGAGGGGCACTCAGAAAACTGTACACGGCTTAACCGTCACCTGGGGAGACACAGAACCCACACACTCGCACAACTCCAACATCTCCCAGGCATCTGAGCTCACTGCCTGTGTCATGAGCCACATCCATGCACTTCTGGTTATAACTGTAGGAGTGATTCAGGATCTCCTTCTACCACTTTATGATAATAAGCTGTGACCCTTCAAACATCTATCTCTATAACTTAGCTGGAGGCCTTTTTATTAAGGTAAAGTGCTGTACCTATTGGAGAATTACATATTCCTTTATGATTTGATATATATATATATAGGTAAACTTTTATTGTGCATATGATGTTTCCCTGATGAAGTCTTTGAATATTGTGTCCCTAAAACCATTTATTGCCCCATAAATTCTATGATTTTCATTGAGTGATTTTATTTTGCGTAACATGGTGATTTTTAGGAATTCAAATGAGGGCAAAGTAAAATGCCTCATTTAAAAAATAATTTGGACCTATTATTATTTTGTTTAGGAATAGGAGTGGGTGTTGGCCAGCAGTGGGAGATTGCTGTGCATTGTTCAGATAATGAAAGTGCTAAGCCACCCAGGCAGTCTGTCCCTGGCATTCAATATTCTGATTCAAGAAAGATGATTGGCTGTGCAGAGGTGCCCTTTGGTCCCCTTAAATCCTGTCTGACAGAACATGATATTGTCATGAAGGCAATAAACCAAGACTGTTACTTAGAAGTGAGACAGAAGTTGGGCCAGGCAGACTTTAGAAGTGAACAGTATTGGAAATGGAAATACATTAGTTTGGAAAGTAATTGTACACCCAACACCTAAGAAACGAAGGTCAGCACCTTCACCACTACCACCAGCACCACCAAAGGCATCTGTGAAGAGGTACGCTTGGAAAATGTGCCAATGCATATTTATTGAATGGAAGTGGGGCCAGGAACTGTTTATTGGATATGCAAGGCGACATATTCAGTACTTGACATTTATTTTCACAATAAGCCTGTGAAAAGCTTTTTGCATGCTCTTTTTATAAATGAGGAACAGGAAACTCATAGAACTTAAATTGTCTAAAGACACACAGCTAATCTGTGACAGATTACGATTCAAACCTAGTTTTCTCCATAATTCATACACTCTCCAAGAACCAAAGCAAAAAAATAGAAGAAAGGAAGAAAAGTGGGGGTAGAAGGTGTCTATTTATAGCCTTATGTCTTTGGCAAGCTTCTATTCTTTTGCCTGTTGTTCGCAGTCTCTTGTCATTTTTATCTCTGTCTCTGTCTCTGACATCTTGCTTTGCTCCATATGGACATTTACTTACTTTTCTGCAGATAGGCAGATTAATATAGGTCTATTTGAGAGAATAATGTTGGGCGATGCGTAATCATTAAGACATTTAGGAATTTCTTGGGGAAAAAAAGGCCTTGGAAAGGTGTTTCAGTTTGCTAAAGCTGATAAAACACAATCTATCAGAAATGAGTTGGCTGTTACAATGGGGATTTATTAATTTACAAGTTTACAATTCCTAGGCTGTGAAAAATATCCAAATTAAGGCATCAACAGGACTATACCTTTTCTGAAGACTGGTAACTGGTGAGCTTGACTCCTCAGTCAGATGGCAAGGTACATGGGAACATCTGCAGGTCCTTTTCTTTTGGATTTTTCTGCTTCCAGATTCTGGCTTCAGTATCTTCCTCTCAACTCCACTGGGGCTTTTTCTGTGAGCTTCTCATAATTTCATCTCTTAGCTTCTATATGTGTTTTATCCTCTTATAAAGAACTTCAGTAAGAGGATTAAGACCCACCTTAGTGGGGTGGATCACATCTCATTTGAAATCACCTAATCAAAAGGTCCTACCCACAATAGGTCTACATTCACAGGAATGGATTAAATTTAAATACATGATTTTCTGGGGTTTATACCAGCTTCAAACTACCATAGAAGGTAACTTGATTTGCCTCCTGAAGGAACTGAAAGTTAGTTACAAGGTTGGCTTTCTCATACCATCTACTGCTATGGAGCTCAGTATTATGTGTGACTAGGAACAAAACAAGAAGCACCAAAAATTACAGTGACTTATGCCTTCTCAAGGAAGACTGGTGGTTCCAGAAAGCATTTCAGCTTTGTATCTTAAGGATATGATGAACTTAAAGGTGGCTTATAGGCCTTTCAGTTAGTTAGGTGAAATAATTTCTGTTTCTCTCTGTCTAGTAGTCATAATCTCTAGCATACTTTGACAGTGGCATTTCTTAGATCACCATAAGCAGCCAGAGGATACTAAATGATAAACAGAGTTAAGCCAAATGGACTACAACTATTGAGAAAACACCGTATATAATCATCAGATTACTCTTCTGGGAGAATGCTGTCACCAGGAAAATATAATATTGGAATATTAGTATTTGAAAAATGAGTTTAATATGAGAATAAGAAAAGTGAAAATAAAATTTAGATATTATGGAAAATTAGCAAGAGGAATAATTATCTTTGTTGCTGGGAACATATTTTGATATCTATTAAGAGATAGTTCTATCAATCTTGTTATATTAAGCAAAAGTACAAATACTGAAAAATTCATAAAGTAGAAGGAAATCTGAGTTTACTGTAGGGTTCTAGTTTATTATGCCTGTTATACTGATGTGAAAAGGACCTTTTAGTTGATGGTGGACCTCAGCAATGGAGGGAATAGAGTGGTCTTGTAACTGACAGCTAATGCTAACCTAAAACACTGTCTCAATGCCTGATGATGTTGATTTTTTGTGCTTGCATGATAGCTAGGATTCAACTAGCCTGCATTATTCTTAAGCTATATTGCTATGATGGTAATGAAGGCAGATCCAATATTTTAGTCTCAAAGGATGTGCAAATAATGTCAATAAGGAGAGTCTTATTTGTACAAGTCAAGACAGTATTGAAAATTGAGTCTCTTTGTTTACCAAGATTGCAATGACCTTATTCCCTCTGCCTTTTACTAACATTAAGCTAAAGATATTTTATCTTCTCCTTTCCTTTAAAGAAATACGTTTTTAGAATGAGAACTGAGATGGCAATAAAATTGTAGGAAATAATGAATTCATTTATAAAATTTCTAAGGAAATCCAATCAACAATACACTTGATTGATTTGCTTATAGCATTACATGATGATGAAAGACAACAAACTATGTTTGCGCATGTATTTTGTTTGGAAAACTAAAATGATACTTGACTATTCTCTTAATAAAGACATGAGTTGAAAAAAAAAACTCCAAAGTAGCACTGGAGTACTTTGCATTTTCATTTTAGGGTTGGACAATGTGCTGGTTTGAAATGATGTATGTACCCTAGAAAAGCTGTGTTTTAATTCTAATCCCATTTTGTAAAGGCAACTGTTTCTTCTGATCCCTATTCAGTATTATATGTTTGAAACTATAATGAGATCATCTCCCTGGAGATGTGATTTAACCAAGAGTGGTTGTTAAACTGGATTAGGTAGAGGCATGTCTCCACCTACCCATTTTGGGTGGGTCTTGATTAGTTTCTGAAGTCCTATAAAAGAGGAAACATTTTGGAGAATAAGAGATTCTGAGAGAGCAGAGAACAACACAGCCATGAGAAGCAGCGTCCACCAACCAGCATCTTTGGAGATGAAGAAAAAAGTGCCTCCTGGGGAGCTTCATGAAGCAGGAAGCCAGGAAAAGAAGCTGCAGATGATGTCGTGTTCACCATGTGCCCTTCCAGATGAGAGAGAAACTCTGACTGTGTTTGCCATGTACCCTTCCACTTGAAAGAGAAATCCTGAACTTCATCAGCCTTCTTGAACCAAGGTATTTTTCCCTGGATGTCTCTGATTGGATATTTCTATAGGCTTGTTTTAATTGGGACATTTTCTCGGCCTTAGAACTGTAAACTAGCAACTTATTAAATTCCCCTTTTAAAAAGTCATTCCCTTTCTGGTATGTTGCATTCTGGCAGCTAGCAAACTAGAACAGACAATTTGAGTTATGTTCTACAAATTTTAATTTAAGGACAAATACATAGTTCATCATTAACTAGAGCTTTAAAAATGTTCCAAATAAAGATGAAACCCAAGTTAATATCTATAGAAGGGAGTAAAATACAGTAAACTGATACATTGAGTGAGAGAAGAACATTCAGTAAATTGACAAATTAGGAAACTTGTTAGATTGTATTGTGCAAGTTAATTTAAATATATAATATTTTTGAATTAACTATATAAGTAGGAACTAATTGGGTTCCCATTGTGAAACATTAAAATGTAGGAAATTAATAAACAGTTGTGGAAACGTAATTTAGGCCCCTTTTAATTTAAAAATGGTCATTTATGACTTTAATTAAGCAGACTGTCTCACTGATAATAAATGTTTGACCTTGTATTTGCTCATTATTTTTCTCTGTTCCGGACTTTAGTCATTGGTGTCTGGCTGTGACAAACATTAGTATTTCATTTGTCACAGGCCTTGTGCTTTAGAATGCTGGTGCTGATGAAATTTTTCTCTGTGTGTGCCACTGTGACTATCAAGTCTAGTAGATGTTCAATTATACTTTTCATACTATTCTCATTTGCCTGTCCTTCAATCTGTGATTGGAACTGCTGCATTAGCACCTGCCATTACAGCTTACCCAATTTGGAACTTTCTAAGTGGCCTAAAGCCCTTATTCAGTCCCAACTTCTGCACAGCTTTTCCATTTTTGTAGCACAGATTTGGCAACTGCTGTGTCTTCCCATCTGTATCCACTAGGTATGCCTCTAAGTTGACATGTAAACATCAGGATACCCTTAAGGTGTTCCATCTACATTATGAGAAATTGCCTAGTCTCCTCTGGAAGTGGCTTGAAACTTGAGCTCTATCCTTGGAGTGTGCTTTTGGATAGCCCAGAGATGGAAGGTAGTTGGGCCCAAATAATCAGACTAACCCACATGGCACTTAAGTCATCCCAGACTCATTGCATTCTCCAATAAAATTTTTAATCTGAAATTCAGTGGTTCAAATAAATTCAGCTGCTAATTTAGTAGAGGTCAATGACTTATTTTATTACAGACCACTGCATTTATCCAAAAACCATTTCCAAGGACTGTCATGACCAGTATGTTTGTGCAAAGTAGTATTTCTTTATTGACCAGCCACCTTTCTCCTCTCTTCAACTTGTCTTCATTCTTTTCCTCCTGTTTGGCTATGCTGGTAAACATGCTCACTTCATATAACAGGCTAGTCGCTCCTTCTACATCCCTGCTTTGAATTACATATCATTACTATGTAATTACTATGTAATTACTATGCAATTACTATGTAATTACTATGTAATTACTATGTAACATAGTTGAAGAAAACAGCTATGGCTCACCAGCAGTGGAAAGTCCTGCAGGCTCCTCTGACTCAATGTGCCCCACATTAAGAGCCAACTCTTTTCTGTTGAAGGTCCTCCTTCTTCTGATACTTCTGATACATTATCTTGGAAAGTGGCATCATCATCTCCTTGTACATTCAAACCAGAGATCTTCTTTCCCCTCTTCCTCTTTCTAACCACTGGTTCCTGTCGATGATACATTCATTTAAGTTCACAACTTGCCACCGCTCCTCTGCCATTGAGAGTTTTCCCACCCTCCTTATTTCTTGCCTGGGTTACTACAACAGCCTCTGACCTTGTTTATCTCTGCTTTCAGCCTTGAAGGGGCCATTTCAGCCACCTTCAAACTCAGTAAACTCATCATCAGTGAACCTATCTTGCTGTAAATTGTCCTCCAGGGCCTGGGAAGAGAAGACTACAGATTTCCAGTAATGCTCCATCTGTGATTCCAGAGCCTTGCTGGGCACTAGGGAGTAGGTCTGCAAGTACTGGCCACTACAGGGGAGAGAGGTAAGTTCTGGGTTCTTAGGATCATGACAAACACCAATGCCAGCCTAATACAGGGCAAGAATGGAATCAGAAATGGAGCATGTGCTTAGAGGGAGAGAAAGCAGGGAAAAGATAATGCCTGAACAAAGGGGCAAGCCATTAACTCTGGAACCATCTGAGGGCTTTTAGGAAGCTCTTCTCTAATTATTTCCTCATCTACCTACCCTTGGTGCCTAAAATTACACATAAATGTTCATTTTGTTGGACTAATATATTACCCTTTGAAAAAGCACATATTTTTCTGAGAAAGGAAATATATTCAGAAAATATCTGTCATTATCCTTTTCTCCTCCCTCTCTCCTTCCCTCTGTTCCTTTTTTCTAGGCTTCCCACCTTCCTTCTTCTCTTTGTCTCTCTCTTTCCTATTTCTTCAATTCACCATTAATTGAATACTACTCTATATCTGACATCATGAACTAGCAAAACATGGTGCTTCAACAAGTCAATTTGTACCAGTTCTATATCAATAATTGTTTGGAGAGACCACATGGTTTGTTTGCTGTACTTTCTCTGCAGAAGCCTTTTAAGCAAGATTATCTCAAGATGCACCAGACTGGGTATGAATTTTTGAAGTTCACATCATATCTCACTGCACATAGTGTTATACCGTATCTTGGATTCCCATTATTGATTGCTTTTGTTAATCAACGGTTTCATTTTTCAAAAAAAATAGCTTTATTGAGATATAATTCACAAACCATAAAATTATTTAAAAATGTTCAAGTTGGTAATTTTTGTATATTCAAAGAGTTGTATAAACATCACCATTGTCTAATTTACAAACTTTTATCGCCCCCAAAAGAAACCCAACTTCCCACTTCGCATTTCCTCTCTCCCAGTTCTAGGCAACCACTGAAGTGTTTTCTGCCTCTGAATTTTCCTTTGATGGACATTTCATGTAAGTGCAATAATGCAATATCCTGCTTCTTTTACTTAGCACAATGTTTTCAAGGTTCATCTTGTAGAATGTATCAGTACTTCATTTATTTTTATGACATAACAATATTTAATTGTATGGATATGCATTTTTTTTATCCATTCATCAGTTGGTGGGCATTTGATCTGCTTCTACTTTCAACTATTATGGACAACGCTACTGTGATATTCAATTACAAGTTTTTGTGCGGATGTATGTTTTCAATTGTTTGGGATAGATACTAATAGTGCAATTGGTTGGCCAATATTTTAAGGAATTGCCAATTGCTTTGCTAAGCAGATGCACCATTTTGCAATCCTACTAGCGATGTACATGAGCTCTGATTTCTCCACATACTTGCCAACAGTTTTGTCTTTTTTATTATAGTCCATTGTAGCAAATATGAAGTATCTCCATTATTGATTATTGATCATAGCTTTGGTCCTAGAATGCAAATCCTCCCTTCTCCTACACATTTTCTGCTACAATCAGAATAATTTCTATTAGTCTGAAAAATTACTGAATAAAGTAAATCTATTAAAAATCCATTTGAAAACATTAATGTCCCCAACTTTTCTTTTTCCTAAATATATTGTTCCATTTCTCTCTCATATATGTCCTATTACAAAAGGAATTGTTTTTCTAACTGCCTTAGCACATTGAAAACACACATGACAATTTAATTTAGACCAGAGAACCACCTTGAGGGTAAACCAAAGGAGAAAGCAGGAGATTTTAAGATGCTATCTTTCAGCTAGCAAGCTCTTTCCATATAGCCCCTTATCAGTGGATTTGTCAATAAAAGGTGAAAAGATAGCAGTGGTGGTGAGTAAGGAGACAGAGTATTTGATTTATATAGTTGGAGAACTATTCTGCCCCAAATGAAACAAAATCTCCTCAATTGAATAAGTGGAGGACTCACTCACTCCATTAATGAAGACTTATCATTTTCACTTATGAAGGTTACACACAAAGGAATAATCATTTAAAAAGTATTGTATAATTTTTCACCACTGTTAATGTTGAAAAGCCAGTATATGCAAAGCCATTTAGCAAAATGCCAACATGGGGCTCATAGTTTGTAATTTAAAAGAGCACCAACCAAAGGCTGTTGCAATCATAAATTATGCAATAAGGGTTTTTGGGTAATATTAAAAAATAGGAGTAAAATTTACACTCCTAAAAGGCAGAATATTGCTTGACATTTTTAATAACAATGAAACATGACCTCAGTGAGACAAAACTAAAACACATTTGCATGTCAGCCAATAAGCTCCATTTAATTTGTTTAGGTTTCTTTGTTACACTTTCTGTTTCTTATGGAATAATTTCAAGGTTATAAAAAATATAATACATTTTGAACGATTGAGAGGAGATATGAGACAGATAGCTGATCTTCTAAACAGACTTAGGAAAGTGGGATGTTTGTAAGCAAGAAGCAAATTTTCCCTTTTGTGTCTTTAATTCAGTCTTGTTTCATTTTCATAAGACAAAAGGAAAGCAAGTTATTGGTCAACTTACACTTATATAATACACATTTTCCTGACTGTGCATGAATTTAAGGGCTTATATGCCTTCTTTCTTGTCTAAACAGGAGAGGTTTACCTAATTGTCACATTTCTGAACTTTCTTCAGGAGAAATACTGTGAAAATATTACCTGAAGTTTAACACTTTTGTGGTTTATTTACCTATTATAATTCATTCTTTTCAATAAGAGAGAGTAGAGTTCAGGGCTATGATTTATAACAAAATCAGATTCCACAGGTTCAGCTTTGGGGTTGAAGCAACACAAGATTGTGTGAACTTCATTTATCCTGAAAAACTTCAAGTATGTTAAAAACAAAACGAGGGGTGAGGGGCCAAGATGGCAGCTTAGTGAGAGAGAGTTGGATTTAGTTCGTCCTCCAGAGCAGCTAGTAAATAGCCAGGAACAGTACAGAACAACTGCTGGGGCTGCATCAGTGACCAAACACACAGCATACCCCAGTCTGGATAAGCTAGACTGGATGCGAGCCAACCCAGAACTGAGGCCAGTTTGGTCTTGGAAAATCTGGCTGGGGTCTATAATACTTAAGTAGACCCTCCTAAGGGTGAAAAAAAGGCACTATACAAGCAGGGCAGGAAACAGGAAAACAAAAACAGAAAAATTCTAATCTGTTAAACAAAACCTAGGCTAGAGGTCTAGAATAAGCTGAACTGAATGTCAAAGATCAGATAGACAACAAAGTCATCCAGCAAGAAAATCCTAGCTTAAAATAGTGAAAACAACCTCCAGAATAAGCTAATTAAGGAAATTAAATGCCTAGATGCCAGCAAAAAATAATGAATCATACTAGGAAAACTGAAAATATGGCCCAGTCGAAGGAACAAACCAAAAATTCAAATGAAATAAAGGAGATGAAACAATTAATTCAGAATGTTCGAATAGACATGGAAAGCCTCATCAAATATCAAATCAACGAATTGAGGGAGTATATAAAGAAGGCAAGGAACGAACTAAAAGAAGAAATCAAAAGTCTGAAAAAAAATGACAGAAGTAATGAGAATGAAAGGTACAGTAGATCAGGTGAAAAAAAAACAATGGAAGCCTACAATGCTAGATTTAAGAGGCAGAAGATAGGATTAGTGAACTGGAGGATGGGACATCTGAAATCCAACAAGAAAAGAAAATATAGGGAAAAGAATGGAAAAATATGAGTACAGATTCAGGGAACTGAATGATGGCATGAAACACACGAATATACATGTTGTGGGTGTCCCAGAAGGAGGAGAGAAGGGAAAAGGAGGAGAAAAACTAATGGAGGAAGTTATCACTGAAAATTTCCCAAGTCTTATGAAAGACTTAAAATTGCAGCTCCAAGAAGTGCAGCATACCCAAACAGAATAGATCCAATAGACATACTCCAAGACATTTATTAATCAGAATGTCAGATGTCAAAGAGAAAGAGAGAATCTTGAAAGCAGCAAGAGAAAATCAATCCACCATGTGCAAGGGAAACCCAATAAGACTATGTATAGATTTCTCAGCAGAAATCACGGAGGCGAGAATTCAGTGGTATGATATATTTAAATTACTATAAGAGAAAAACTTCCAACTTAGAATTATATAACCAGCAAAATTGTCCTTCAAAAATGAAGGGGAAATAAAAATATTCTCTGTCAAAAAAATCACTCAGAGAATTTGTGACCAAGAGACCAGCTATGCAAGAAATACTAAAGGGAGAACTAGAGACAGAAAGGAAACTATAGGAGAGAGAGTTGTGGAGAAGAGTGTAGAAATGAAGACTATCAGTAAAGGTAAAAAACAGAAAAATTAGATATGGCATATATAATCCAAAAGGCAAAATGGTAGAAGAAAGTACTGCCCTTACAGTAATAACACTAAATGTTAATGGTTTAAACTCCCCAATCAAAAGGCATAGACTGACAGAATGGATTAAAAAACAGGACCCATCTATATGCTGTCTACAGGAGATGTATCTTAGATCCAAGGATAAACATAGGTTGAAGGTGAAAGGTTGGAAAAGATATTTCATGCAAACAACAATCAGAAAAGAGCAGGGGTAACTAAACTAATATCTGACAAATTAGACTTCAGATTTAAAACAATTAAAAGAGACGAAGGACACTATATATTAATAAAAGAAACAATGCAACAAGAAAGCATAACAATCATAAATATTTATGCACTGAGGCAGAGCACTCCAAAATACATGAGGCAAACACTGAAAGGAGAAATAGATATATCTACCATAATAGTTGGAGACTTAATTCCCTACTCTCATCAATGGACAGAACATCTAGACAGGATCAATAAAGAAACAGAGAATTTGAATAATACAATAAATGAGCTAAACTTAACACACATTTATAAAACATTACACCCTACAACAGCTGGATACGCCTTTTTCTCAAGTGCTCACAAATCATTCTCAAGGAAAGACCATATGCTGTGTCATAAAGCAAGTCTCAATAAATTTAAACAGATTGAAATCATACAAAACACTTTCTCAGATCATAAAGGAATGAAGCTAGGAATCAATGATAGGCATAGGGCCAGAAAATTAGCAAATATATGAAGGTTCAACAACATACTTTTAAACAACCAGAGGGTCAAGGAAGAAATTACAAGAGAAATCAGTAAATATCTTAAGGCAAATGAAAATGAAACCACAGCATACCAAAATTTATGGGATGCAGCAAAAGCAGTGCGAAGAGGGAAATTTATTGCCCTAAATGCCTATATCAAAAAAGAAGAGAGAGCAAAATTGATGAATTGACTGTCCACTTGGAAGAACTAGAGAAAGAGCAGCAAACTAACCCCAAAGTAAGCAAAAGGAAAGAAATAACAAAGATTAGAGCAGAAATAAATGAAATTGAGAACATGAAAACAATCTAGAAAATCAACAAAACCAGAAGTTAGTTCTATGAGAAAATCAATAAGGTTAATGGACCCTTAGCAAGGTTGACAAAAAGAAGAAGAGAGAGGATGTAAATAAATAAAATCAGAAATGGAAGAGGAGACATAACCACTAACCCCACAGAAATAAAAGAGATAATGAGAGGATACTATGAACAACTTTATGCTAATAAACTAGACAGTGTAGATGCAATAGACAACTTCTTAGAAAGGCATGAACAACCAACATTGACTCGAGAAGAAATAGACCTCAACAAACCAATCACAAGTAAAGAAATTGAATTAGTCATCAAGAAGCTCCCCAAAAAGAAAAGTCCAGGACCAGATGGCTTCACATGTGAATTCTATCAAGCATTCGAGAAGATTTAATACCAATCCTGCTCAAACTCTTCAAAAAAATTGAAGAGGAGGGAAGGCTACCTAACTCATTCTACGAAACCAACATCACCCTCATACCAAAACCAGACAAAGATGCTACAAGAAAAGAAAATCACAGACCAAACTCTCTAATGAATATAGATGCAAAAATCCTCAACAAATTCTTGCAAATTGAATCCAGCAGCACATTAAAAGAATTATACACTATGACCAAGTAGGATTCATCCCAGGTGTGCTGGTTTGAAAGGAAGTATGTCCCCTAGAAACACCAAGTTTTAATCAAAATCCCATTTCATAAAGGTAGAATAATCCCTATTCAATACTGTATGCTCGAAACTGTAATCAGATCATCTCCCTGGATGATGTGATTTAGTCAAGAGTGGTTGTTAAGCTGGATTAGGTGACAACATGTCTCCACCCATATGGGTGGGTCTTGATTGGTTTATTGGAGTCCTATAAAAGAGAAAACATTTTGGAGAATGAAAGAGATTCAGAAAGAGCAGCACCACAAGGCAAAGAGTCCATGAGCCAGGGACCTTTGGAGATGAAGAAGGAAAACACCTCCCAGGGAGCTTCATGAAACAGGAAGCCAGGAGAAGAAGCTAGGAGATGACACCTTGTTCGCCATATACCCTTCCACTTGAGAAAGAAACCCTGAACTTCATTGGCCTTCTTGAACCAAGGTATCTTTCCCTGGATGCCTTAGATTGGACATTTCTATAGACCTGCTTTAATTGGGACATTTTCTTGGCCTTAGAACTGTAAACTAGCAACTCATTAAATTCCTCTTTTTTAAAATCCATTCTGTTTCTAGTATATTGCATTTTGGCAGCTAGCAAACTAGAACACCAGGTTTGTAAGGATGGTTCAACAAAAGAAAATCAATTAATGTAGTATACTATATCAACAAATTAAAGCAGAAAAACCACATGATCATCTCGATTGATGCAGAAAAAGGCATTTGACAAAATTCAACAACCTTTCTTGTTGAAAACACTTCAAAGGATAGGAATAAAAAAGAACTTCCTCAACATGATAAAGGGAATATATGAAAAACCCTAACATCATCCTCAATGGGGAAAAACTGAAAACTTTCTCCCGAAGATCTGGAACAAGACAAGGATGTCCACGATCACCACTGTTATTCAACATTGTGTTGGAAGTTCTAGCTAGAGTAATTGGACAAGAAAAAGAAATGCAAGGCATCAAAATCGGAAGGGAAGAAGTAAAACTCTCACTGTTTGCAGATGATATAATACTACATGTCAAAACCCCAAAAAATCCACAGCAAAACTACTAGAGCTAATAAATGAGTACAGAAAAGTGGCAGGTTACAAGATCAACACTCAAAATCGGTAGTGTTTCTGTACACTAGTAATAAACAATCTGAGGGGGAATCAAGAAAAAAAATTCCATTTACAATGGCAACCAAAAGAATAAAATATTTAGGAATAAATTTAACTAAGGATGCAAAAGACCTATACAAAGAAAACTGAAATTGCTAAAAGAAATCACAGAAGACCTAAATAAATGGAAGGGCACACTGTGTTTATGGATTGGAAGACTAAATATAGTTAAGATGCTAATTCTACCTTAATTTATTTATAGATTCAGTGTAATACCAATTAAAATCCCCAAAACTTACAATTCAAAATTAAAAAAAAAAAAAAAACAATAACCAAATTTATCTGGAAGGGCAGGGTACCCTGGATAGCTAAAAATATCCTGATAAAGAAAAATGAAGTTGGAGGTCTCACACTACCTGACTTTAAGGTGTATTATGAAGCTACAGTGGTCTAAACAGCATGGTACTGGCATAAAAATAGAATAGAGTTTTCAGATATAGACCCTTTCATCTATGGACAATTGATCTTTGATAAGGTAGTCAAGCCAACTCACCTGGGACAGAACAGTCTCTTCAATAAATGGTGCCTAAAGAACTGAATAGCCACATGAAAAGAGTGAAAGAGGATCCATATCTCACACCCTATACAAAAATTAACTCAAAGTGGATCAAAGACCTAAACATTAGATCTAAGACCATAAAACTTTTAGAAGAAAATGTAGAGAAATATCTTTTAAATCTTATAATAAAAGGCAGTTTCCTAGATCTTATACCCAAAGCATGAGCATTGAAGAAAGAAAGAAAGAAATGGGAACTCCTCAAAATTAAACACTTTTGTACTTCAAAGAACTTTGTCAAGAAAGAAAAAAGACAGCCTACACAATGGGAGACAATATTTGGAAATGATTTATCAGATAAAGGTCTAGTATCCAGAATATATAAAGAGATTGTTCAACTCAACATCCAAAAGACAGACAACCCAATTACAAAATGGGCAAAAGTCATGAACAGATGCTTCTCAGAAGAGGAAATACAAATGGCTAAAAGGCACATGAAAAGATGCTCAACTTCCTTGGCTATTAGGGAAATGAAAATCAAAACCACAATGATATATCATCTCATACTGACCAGAATGGCCATTATCAATAAAACAGAAAACAACAAGTGCTGGAGAGGATGTGGAGAAAGAGGCACACTTATCCACTGTTGGTGGGAATGTCAAATGGTACAACCACTGTGGAAGGTAGTTTGGTGGTTCCTCAGGAAGCTAAATATAGAATTACCATATGATCTGATACCACTGCTAGGTATCTACTCAGAGAATTTGAGGGCAAGGACACAAATGGACATTTGCACACCAATGTTTATAGCAGCATTATTTGCAAGTGTGAAGAGATGGAAACAGCCCAAATGTTCATCAACAGATGAGTGGCTAAACAAGCTGTGATATATACATACGATGGAATATTATGCAGCTGCAAGACAGAATGTAGTTATGAAGTATGTAACAACATGGATGGACCTTAAGGACATTATGCTGAGTAAGATTAGCCAGAAACAAAAGGACAAATACTGTATAGTCTCACTGATATGAACTAACATGTGTGAATGAACTTGGATAATTTCAGTTAATAACAAAGACCATCAGGAGATAGAAATAAGGTAGATATTGGGCAATTGGAGCTGAAGGGATACAGATTGTGCAACAGGACTGATTGTAAAAATTCAGAAATGAATAGCACAATACTACCTAACTGTAATACAGTAATGTTTGTACACTGAATGAAGCTGAATGTGAGAATGATAGAGTGAGGAGGGCTGGGGGCACAAATGAAATCAGAAGGAAAGATAGGCGATAAAGACAGATGGTATAATCTACAAATGCCTAGAATGAATAGTGATAGTGACTAAATGTACAATTTTAAAAATTTTTGCATGAAGAAGAACAAAGGAATGTCAGTCCTGCAGGGTGTTGAAAATAGATGGTAATTCATACTTTAAAACTTTAACATGTGTGAGACTAAAGCAAAAAATATTTATTTGGTACAAAATGTATATTTTGACCAGTGCATTTCTTAATGTAACTTATGTGAACAATTTAATTGTGCACCATAAATACATGGAACCTTGAGTAGGGCATGAGATCTTATAGATTTGTCCAGAGTGATGTCTCGATCAATCCCAGAGTGATTTGAACAGTGAATAAAAAAATATTTGCGAAGTCCTCTTTGGGGGAATGGTGAGAAAGGGGGAAAATTCAGCTTCCCCATGTGGAGAATTCCTGATATTCTCACAAGCAGTGGGGACAACCAAAGCAATAGGCTGAACCTGCAATCTTGGGATTTGTTCATATGAAACTTAACCCTGCAAAGGATAGGCTAAGCCTACTTAAAATTAGGCCTAAGAGTCACGCCCAGAGAACCTCTTTTGTTACTCAGATGTAGCCTCTCTGTCTCAGCCCACACAACAAGCAAACTCACTGCCCTCCGCCTTTCTATGTGGGACATGACTCCCAGGGGTATAAACCTTCCTGGCAACATGGGACAGAAAGCCTAGTATGAGCTGGGACTCAGCATCAAGGGATTGAGAAAACTTTCTCGGCCAAAAGGGTGAAGAGAGAAATGAGACAAAATAAAGTGTCAATGGCTGAGAGATTTCAAGCGGAGTCGAGAGGTTATCCTGGAGGTTATTCTCATGCATTATATAGATACCACCTTTTTACTTAAGGTATAATGGAGAGACTGGAGGGAAGTGCCTGAAAATGTAGAGGTGTGTTCCAGTAGTCATGTTTCTTGAAGATGATTGTATAATGATATAGCTTTCAGAGTGTGACCGTGTGATTGTGAAAACCTTGCGTCTGATGCTACTTTTATCTACCTTATGGACAGATGAGTAAAACATATGGATTAAAAATAAATAATTAATAGGGTAAACATATGTTAAAATAAATTTAGTAGATTGAAATGCTAGTGATCAATGAAAGGGAGGGATAAGAGGTATAGTATATATGATTTTTTTCTGTTTCCTTTTTATTTCTTTTTCTGAATTGATGCGAATGTTCTAAGAAATGATCATGCTGATGAATATACAACTATGTGATTATACTGTGAGTTATTCATTATATATAAAAATGGAATGATCATATGGGAAGAATGTTCATGTTTGTATGTTGTTATGTTTAAAAAATAAATTAATTAAAAAAAGTGTTATCCAAGGTGATACAAAGTGTTCTAAATGTTAAGAAAACTTAAAAATGCCTTTTCTATTTGTAAAACATGTGGAATAAAAGTGATCTAACTGTGTTGTTAGAAAAAAAAGAACAGAAACCTTTCTATTCAATCAATAATCAAATAATCAATCCTTTTTGTTTTATGATAGCCTCCCCCCCACTTAATAAATTAAATTGTACTTTTTGGTGGCTGGTTAATTGACATAAGGGAAGAAAAACAAATACATTCCACCGATTTTCATTTTTAAATTAAGCCATAATTCTTTTTTACTTGAGAAATGTCTGCAAGAGAGACTAATTGATGCTTAGAACATAATTTTAAATTAACAAGAAACTATCTTGAGGAGCTGTGGCTGAATGAATCTATTGACTGTAATGATATGTGGAAGAGAAAACTGAGTTTTCCAAGAGCTTATATATCAGAGAAAATATTTTCCAAGATATGAATTATCTTGGATTGACCTTTCCTGTGCAGAAGAGACATTTGAATGAATTCCATTTGGGAACATGTGGCATATGGTGTGAGTTTGATCTGGGGCTCTGTGTGTCTACATCTGTTTTCTTGACTACTGCCCCTGCTGAAGTGAGATATCTCATAGGGCAGGGGCAGAATATAATGCCACGTTTAGTTTTGTGGCCCAAGTGCCTGGCATTTATTAGAAACTCAGATGTCTGAAAGAGTACATGAGTAAGTGCAGGAATGAGTGGATTATTTGAAATTATTGCTAATTCTACTTTCTAAGAAGCATGATTTTACAGTGTTGATATGCCACACTGTGATGGGATGGGAGCAGATTTATGAAGTTAGACAGTTGTGGATACTGGACCCCAGGGAATGACAGTTCCATGAGTGAATCCATTTAATCGATGGGCCAAGGTTTCCTTTGTTTTCTGAGTTAGGTGGACTCAATACTAATTTCTCCATTTTGTGGTCTCTCTTACTAACCCCCTTCTCACATGGGCACCACTGTGCCATTTTCACAGTTTCAGTGTCCCCAGTCTAGCTAGAGTTCCAACCCAAGCTCTGTTTCCCTCTTGCTGTGTTCTGGGTAAATAAATCTTCCTGCAAAAAATGTCCTCGTTTATGAAAGGAGACACAGACACCTATTATTCAACATTAGAAGGTTTAATGCAATAGTTTTTGTCTTCTACTGAGTACAGAGGAACCTGTCAATAAAAATGCTATTACTAGCAGTAGCACCGCCACCAAGTAGTAGGGATATTTTCTCAGGCTTGCTTCTTCAAGGGAAGTTGTAGGTTAGCATGATAAACCAATCTAAGCCGATGTGTTTTCTGACCACTAGGAGATGTCTCTCAGATGATACAATGCCTTCACTCAGTTATAATAATTTTTCTACTTAAAAGAATCTTTTGAATGCAGGGAATTATAAATTTTGGCGCAGCCTACCTCAAGTTGTGGGCTATTTCTTGAGTGTTAACATTGTAGGAGGAAGGGTAGTTCAGTAGTAGAATTTGCACTGCCATGCAGGAGACCTGGGTTTGATTCCCGGCTCATGCACTTCCCCAACAAACTAACAAAAATTCAACAAATGGTGCTGCGATAAAGGGTACTCACATAGAAACAGGAATGAAATATGACCCCCACTTTACAGCATACAAAAAAATTATAGGAGGCTATGATGCTATTGTAAGACAATGTATTTGCGATGTAATCATACCAAACTTGCCTTGACAAAAATCTTGTCATGTTTGTGAAGTCCAGTTAAATAAATGTGCAGAAGCAGGTATCTGTGATTCATGTTCCATCCAGAATCCCTCCAAGACTATGGAATAATGGCAATTGTTTTCTTTATTCCAGAGTTGACATATGCATATTATAATAAAAAAAAATTTAGACCAGTGTAGAAATGTTAAGTTGCAAAACCACCAACCTTTGGAGAGAGCCAATGACAACGGCTTTAAGATAGAAGGACCACAGCATAAGTAGGTGCAAATAATTTATTTACAACTGCAGAGACAAGGGTCCGACCCTCATCCAGAAGTAGGAACCCCTAAACTTTCCTATCCTTGGTTTATATAGTTTTGTGTAGCTTGGGGCCAGGTGTTTTACAAAATGCTAGTGTTGTTTGCATCTATACTTATCCGTCGACTGCTAATTAATGAGCATGTCCCTAGGGTTATATAATCCTATGTTGACTACATACTGTCTCATACGTTGCATGTTCAAAAATGGTGGCAAGTCTCCACTTCTCGATGTGAGTTTTACTATGCTAATAAGGCAGGAGTCACCTTAAGGCCAGTTTTGGGGTTTCTGTGCCTGTACTTACAACTGGGTGGTTGAATCCAGCTTCTGTTTGACCAGAGAAGCAGGATGCAATTAATGCAAGTGCAGGATGTTGGGCTGAGTATAGGTTCTAAATTTCTATAACTTATGTATATCTCATTAGTTTTGAATGCTGGGCTCTTGATTCCTTTTGTTCCAAAGATCTTGCTGGCTACTAACTTCCCCTATGTAACTGTAATAGTTTCTTTGTAATACTAGTAACTCCACTGCCATCCTTCACAACTACCCCAACCAACCTACTCACCAAAGGAATCTTTAAAATGTTAATTAAACTCAACGATTAATGATTTTGAACGGTTAATACTGAAAGAACTATTAGGAATATAATTAGGAATTTCTTAGAAAGTCTGGAATAATGAAAAAGAGATCATATTGTGCTTTAAGAACTTCTGATTGCCCTTATCCCACCACATATATCTAATACAAAATAACCAATATCAGGTAATTTATAGGGGCCACAAACTTAAAGTTTTAAGTAGAAAAAAGCTTTATTGATTTTGAAGACAAATCTATTGATTAATTTATAGCACGAGCGTGTATTAATTTTGACTGTCAAGTAGAAATCAAAGCACATGAGTCAGGCCCATTTAAGGTAAAATTCTAAAAATGTTTACTTTGCTCAGAACGATTGGCCATCCTTTATGGAATAAACCAGGGTGGAAAATATATGTCCTCTGGTTCAATTATCCATTAGCACGTGTGTGTGTGTAATTGTTTTTCTTGTTGATGTTGTGCCAGTGGAAGATACAGCGACAATGCAAGCAAGGTACACGTTTGTTGAGAAGCTGACATTAGGGGTAGAATGGGTGGGGCCACAGCTTCATGAAGGTAATCTAATCAAAACGTTCCACCCTACAATACTGGATCAGGATTAAAGGAGCATGGCTGCCACTAAACGACTGGAGGATTAGAAGAACATGGCTTTCCTGCAGTACATCACAGTTTCAACCCAGCACACATGTTAATGAAATGCTTTAAACTATAATGCTTTATCTATAAGCCATATCAAAACATTATCACGAGAATATAATTATAAGGAAGTCATATAACCTATAATTGGGAGAGGGAAAAGCTTGGGCAAATTTAGCAGAGGTTAGTAGACTGAATAGAGAAAGGCAATGACTCATAACCAACAGAAGGAGAGATAGACATAGCAATCACCAGCAAAATAATTTCCTGCAGCTCTGGGTATATTGGAGAGAATATTGGAAGCTTGATTCTCTTGCTGGATAGTAGGCAGGCAATCACTGTATTGTGTCATTTGGCTTTTCCAAAAGAAGAAGTGAAAGTATTGAAACCACAGTAACTTGAGATACAGTCATATTAAAGAGAAAAAGAACTTCTCAAGAGTTACTTTAGTCTGTAGCCCTGACTTATTAGTATCTCTTTTGGAATTTCTGGAAAATTGGCAGCCCTCAAATTTTCAAAATTAAGCCTAAGAGAAAGGACAAAGGATCAATTTTTGTTGCTTTAGTGAATGAGCTTTGCTGACAGATATATCATTAGAGGAATTCTGAGAGTCTACACATAGCCTCTGAAATTAACATAAAATATTTGTACATATCCTTCATAGAGTTGAATGTTAATTAAATCCATTGCAATGGGGATCACATATTTTAGATATCCTCAGTAGTGATCATACAGAGAAATATTGCTGTAAAACTAATTTCCTTGGAGATTCATGAAATAAACAAAGATTCAGGAACTAAACTTGACTGTACAACAAGATCTTAAGCATTATGAAGGCAAAGACTATGTCTCAAATTTATTTATGCAGTACTATTTCAAGTAGTCATAGAAAGATATTTGAAAGGGAACTCTTTCACCCAAGAGTAATGAAGAGCGGCAAGTCATCTGCTTCATGAAGATAAGGATACAATCTTTGATTTTTTTGTACCATATCGCTAGAGCCTGACATAAAATATATTATTAAACCACTACTGTTGAACAAACAAATGCATGAATGAATGCACTGAAAATGGTCTTTCAGGCATCTTTTCTGCAGACTAACAAAGAACCATCAGAACTGTGGGTGAGTGTCATACCGATTACCTCAAGAGCTTAATCCAGGAATAGTGAGTGAGAATTATAGGCAAAGATAATTCCGTTAAAAACAATGAAACTCTCTATTTAATTGTTCGTTTAGTGGCATTTCTGCCTGCTTATGGGCTTTCTGAGCGTATCAATGTGTGCTTAGTTCACTGTAGCAGAGTATCTGCCAAAAAGTAGCTTCTTAATAAATGTTTACATAAATGCTTAAATGAAAATGATTAGAGCTGTACAACTAGATGAAAGTTGTGAGTTCTATATCAATGTAGGTATTCTAGCATTGCTGAAGTGGCTACACAGTGTGAGTATTGTAGCAAGGATTAAAACATCAGTTAGGGTAACAAGGTAACAAACCTTTTCTATCTGCCTATTCTCACCTTGGTCTTTTATGACATCATGTATCCAAAAGGATTGAGAGCTGGGACTTGAACGGATATTTACATAACAATGTTCATGGCCGCATTATTCACAAGTGCTAAAAGATGGAAGAAACGCCTAGTGTCTATCAACCAATAAATTGATAAATAAAATGTGGCATGTACATACAGTGGAGTATTATTCAGCCAGCAAAAGGAATGAGGTCCTGACACATGTGGCAACCTGGATGAACCTTGAAGACATCATGTTGAGTGAAATAACCCAGACACAAAATATTGTATAATCTCACTGATTTGAAATAATTAGAATAAGCCAAGTCATAGAGTTAGAATCTAGAATATAAGTTACCAGGGGACAGGGTGCAGTTAGGGAGTGGGCATTAAGGCTTAAAATATAGGATTCCTATTTGGAATGATGGAAATGTTTTGATAATAGATGGTAGTGATGGCAGTACAACATTGTGAATGCAATTGAGAGCACTGAACTATATATCAGAATGTAATTAAGAGGGGAAATGTTTGAGTGTGTATATGGTAACCCAACAAAAAATTTAAAATAATCTATGGGACTACACTACACAAACAGTGACCCTTAAGTTAAACCATGGTAACTATATTAACTATAGTTAATAGTAAAATTATAGTTATACACCAATGCAAGCAGTTAGCAACAGGGTGGTATATAGGAATCCTGTATTTTATTCAAGATTGTTCTGTAAACCCACAACTTCTCTAACAAAGAAAAAAAAATTAGAACCTGCCTTCTGCCTGTATGTGTTTATTTGAATTTTCTGAGCTGCTCAAGCAAATACTGTGCTATGGGTTCATTTAAACAATGGGAATTTTTACTCATGGTTTTGAGGATGGGGCAAATGTCCAAATCAAGGCAATGTTTTCTTCCCTAAGCCTGGCATTCTGGGGCTGGCTACAGGCAATTCTTGGTCCTTGGCTTCTCTGTCACACGGCAATGCACACAGCGGCCTCTCCTGGCCTCTCTGTCCTTTTCTAGGTTCTGTTGAATTTCAGCTTCTCTTTTTTTGTGGCTTTTTCTTTCTCTGTCTGAATTTCATTCTGCTTATAAAAGACTCCACTAATAGGATTTAAGTCCCATCCTGAGTCTCTTGGGCCACACCTTCACTGAAGTAATCTCAGCAAAAGGTCCTATGTACATTGGTTCACACCCACCAGGATGGATTGAGTTTAAGTACATGTTTTTCTGGGGTATACACAGCTCCAAACTACTAAAGTGATGTACCTCTTTACTCAGTTGTTAGAGAAGTCTTCCTCCTCCACCTTCAAAGTACTCCTCCAGGAAAGTCGTGATTCTTTGATCAATGATGAGGAGGGAAACATTGTTCTCTTTTTTGTGGCCAAGCAAAAAACCCACAGAACTGTTATGTTTGGACAAACCAAAGGCTCTCTCTTTTATTCTCTGTAGATCACCTTGATTTTGACTATAGCCCTTTTATTTAATTTGAGAAGATGCATATTTCTCAGCCTCACTTGGGAAGGAAACAATAAAAGTTTCTCACAAAATGATACCAAATTATGAGGCTTCTGCATGGAATTCACTCTGGAATCTGGGCTGTAGTCAATAGAATTCATGTTCTTAAATGTTCCTGTAACCCTAGCTCTTAAGTGCTATGTGGAAGCTAAGCGTTGCTCTAATGTGTGTACATGCTGCGTTGTGGACAAATCAGCAAAGTCACGAGAGGGCAATAATAGTTGAGTCCTTGGTGCCTGCCATCCTTCCAGGAGAGCTGCTTACGTGTGTGACAAGGACACATGAATTGGATTTTTTTTTCCTGGGTAGGACTATTTCGAAATTGGGAAACATCTTTTGAGCAAGTACCTAACACTCCCTGTCTTCTTAGAAGACATGAACTGATTTAAGAACAGTCTCTATTGAGTTCCTTCATCTGCTTAAAAGTGATTGTGTGTCACTTGGACAATTGTGGGTTTCATTTCAATTCCCATCCACACATCAATGGGAAGAAATATTAACTATTAACAATATTAATTATTTTCATTTCTTCTTAACCTAAATTTCATTGGCTTTTGGGAACAAACTAAAAAATAATTTACAGAAAGCAATGAGTACAAAATATTAAAAGATCTGCAGAGAGGAGAAATATTTAAAGCTTCAAAAGAGAATCTAAATAGTATTGGTGTAATGGAGCTTTTGCAAAAGGACCCGAGTTGGAGGGGATTAAATTCAGTTATTATGTATATGTGTTTCTAAGCCATTTGAAAATGAACTGTGAAGAGCCTCCTGAAAACAGCACACGTGGTCATACTCTTGTTCTAGAAGTTTTGGAAATTAAACCTAGGATGGTATTTGCTAATGTCTTGGGTTTGGTGTTCCTGAATGCAGGTCTGTGACTGGCTTTCACAGTTGAAATAATAAAAATAAATACTACAAATTTGTTTTTATAAAGCTTATTTTAGGGACAATTTATATTCTGAAACTGTGACTTTCCCACTGTTGGATGATGGTGCAACCCCCAAGGCAATGTAAAAATTTACCATAATCAAAAGCAGTTTCATTTCTTTCAGGCAGTTTAGTTTAAATAAGTTACATGACTTGAGATATTTATAATTTATGAACCTCAATTTTCTTATCTGAAAAAGGAGGATGATAATAATAGTACCTTCTTCTTTAAGCCGTATGAATTAAATGTCATGCCATTTTTTAAAGGCATTGAGCCTGCCTCTAGCTAACATTAAGGGTCTAAAAAGTTTTATTATTTTTATTAGCTTGTCTAAGGTTTTTCCAGCACATGATGCCACCATCTTGTTCCTACATCTCTATGTGTATTTTTTTTAAAGGAAATGTCTTATCTGTTAATGGAAATATGTCAGTTGCTAGCTATTGAAGTGCTCTGTCCTAGCAACTTTGCTCTCATATATTTCAAGGAGGTGTGATATAATGAGTCTGAATTCAGACACTGGGGAATTCTAATCTCTGCTCCGCCATTTACTAGCTTGGCAATTTGGAGAAAGCTATTAACTTCTCTATAACTCAATTTCTTTACTTGCTAAAATGGGAACAATAACAACTCCTCAAGGGCTTACTGAATGCTCTCTAGTTTGCAAGGGTGTTATACTAAATGAGACAAAGTATGAACATGCCTCAACCATAGCTTGTTTTCCACAAATGCTAATTTATTTTCTTCCTTGAAGCAGCACTAGCTTTTTCTCTACTATACAGTGCCCTAGGATAATGCAGTGATAAGAGCTAGAGGCCACAGCAGTGGTCTGCCAAGCCCTGAATCCCAACTGTACCTTGGGATGGCTCTTAATTAGGGTCTGCATCTAAATTTCCCTTGAGAAGCAGACATTTATTCACAAGGCCAGTGGAGGATGGCTAAGTTCTTAACCTGACATAGTCCATGTCCCAGAGAAGCTTATGCTGCCTGGCCTTTGTCTTTCCATTTTAATCAATAGGGCTTCAGTGTTTTCTTTAATCAATAGAAAAATGACATTTGTTCATTTCAACCACAAACAGCAAAATTTGGTCTTTCTGTCTTAACAGTGACTTCTTTTGAAAGTATCCAAACCCATGATTTTGTCCCCCAGGGGACAATTAGAAATTTCTGGAGATATTTTTGGTTGTCATATTGGTGGAGGAGGGAGGATATTGCTACTGGCATTTAAAAGGTAAAGGCTGGGGATACTGCTTAACATTTTACAATGCACAGGATAGTTTCCCAAAACACAAAATTATCTGGCCCCAAATGGCAATAGTGCTTAGTGCTGAGGTTGAGAAACCCTAATCTAGACTAAGCTGGGCATTTCTGCTGGGCCCCTTAGACTTTACAAGTAACCATGTGTTAATCTCCCTGTCAGTAAGAGGAGAGTAGACAGTTTTCCATTGACATGATCATTGTATACTTATTAGGTACCTACCATGAGTTAGCACACTATGAACTCAAACAGATTAGCCCCAAAATGAAACATAGAGTATTTAAAGCATATTAGATGAGGCCACAGTTTAGACTCAGAAAGATTTCTGTTTGGTTTGGCTTTACAATTTATAAGCTATAGTCCCATAAGCAAGTGACTTAAGGTTTCAGAAATTTAGCAACCCTCAACAGAGTAGATGTGATGGTATGAAGAAATTACGTATATGAGATTCTTAGCATAATGCCTGGAATATAGAACACACTCAATAAACTGTAGATGTTATCATTGTTGACATCTAAATTACCATCATCATCACCATCATCAAAATCATCATCACCATCAGAATCATCACGTATCATCTTCACCCTGGTTTATAGCGAGCTCTATGATACAGCCTAAGCTTTCTGTGTAGGAAATGTTGCATTTAATGAAAACCATCTGCTTCAGTTATCCCACATATAACACAGTGGGGGAGGCAACTTTAGGGGAGTTAAAAGAAATCAAGCAGGGAGGGTAAATGGCATTTCATCAGCTTGTCCCTACCTTCTATTTTCTTTTAAATCAATTTCCATGGAAATATATGATGTGAGCTGATATTGGAAGAAAATGTCAATCTCTGAATGCACTCATTGTTGACAGACACCACAAATGCTTTCTATTGCACAATATTTTACTTTGGTTTTCTTCCAAGAGAATTTTCACTTCTTTTCCCCAGTTGTTCCTGAATACTCAGTGTTTCCCCAGATTAACACATCTGTTCATATGTCAATTGGAACCCTTAAATTAGAAGACATTTTACTGCTTGAAGTACCAAAAAGTCCAGATGTTGGTAGCTTTAGGAATGAATTAATCTAGGGTTTAAATTATGTCCTCAAAACCCCAGGTTTCTCCATCCACTTCTGATGTAGATCTCATGTGAGTTTTAGTCTCAGAGTCCATGACATGGCTTTCCAGCAGCTCTGGATAGTATATATACTCAGGCTGAAATCCAGTGGTATCTGTTTTCTAGTCATTTAAGAATCTTAAGGGCAGCAATGATATCTTAGTTGTCTTTATATCTCTTGCAGTCTAGCATAGAATTCTATACTCAGCAAATGAATTGAGAATGTTCGTTGAATTATATTTCCCAAGCAAACTTTTGTTTAAAGGTAGGTATTACACCTCAATAGGACAAACAAGAAAATTGAGTCCCAGAGAAACAAATAGACTCAAAAAACAAAACCTAAAATAGTACAGCTGGTTAACAGCAGAGTGTAGATACACTGTTTGCTGGCAAAAAAGTCAATCCCATTTCACTTATCAGTGATCAGGGTAAGATATAATTTTGATGAAATGTGAGGAGTGGTCTGCTGGGGGTGCTCTGGGCAAAAGAGACATGTTTTCTTACTTACTCTGTGGTCAGGTATTATTCTAAGTGCTTTAATGATTCCTCCATAATCATTTTATGATATACTATTATTGTACTATTATGTACTGTTCAGTTTGCTAGCTGCCGGAATGCAATATACCAGAAACGGAATGGCTTTTAAAAGGGGGAATTTAATGAGTTGCTAACAGTTTACAGTTCTAAGGCTGATAAAATGTCCCAATTAAAACAAGTCTATAGAAATGTCCAATTTAAAGGCATCCAGGGAAAGATACCTTGGTTCAAGAAGACCAATGGCGTTCAACGTTTCTCTCTCAGCTGGGGGAAGGGCACATGGCAAACATGGCGGCGTCTGCTGGCTTTCTCGTGGCTCTACCAAAAAGGGACTCTCTCCAAAATGTTTCCTCTTTTAAAGGATTCCAGCAAGCAACTCCACCTTCAATGGGTGGAGACACGCCTCCATGGAAATAATCTAATCAGCAGTTACCACCCACAATTGGGTGGGTCACATCTTCATGGAAACAATCAAAATGTTCCCACCCAGCATATTGAATGAGGATCAAAGAGCATGGCTTTTCTGGGATCCACCACAGATTCAGACCGGCACATGTACTATTATTGTTCCCATTTTACAAATGGGGAAACAAAGGCACAGCGGGGCTAAACCACTTGCCCAGGTGCACATAGCTACAGGATATGAAGCCCAATAGTCTGATTCTGGAGCCATAATTCCTTACCATCCTGCTACAGAGAATTCCAGGTCAGGTCATTGCATAAACTGGTTTAAGAGCAGGGTCAGGGAAATATGTGGTGGGCTATAGGAAACTTATCAGTAACATGGAGTTCCCTGAGAGGCTTAGTAGGAAAAGAATCTCAACTTGAAAATTAGGGCAGAATGAGAGATGCCTGTAAAAGCAAAGAAGACTGTGCTTTACTATGAGGGCAATGAAAGTATTATATACTCAAGAAAAGCTATGTTTTAATCCTGACTCATCCTTGTGGGGTGTCATGGTCAGGGACATGTGTCAATTTGGCCAAGTTGTGATACTTGTTTATCTGGTTGGACAAGTGCTGACCTGTCTGTTGCAATGAGGACATTTCATAGAATTAGATCATGATCATGTCAGCTGCATCCACAGATGATTCCATTTGTAATCAGCGAAAGGGAGTGTCTTCAACAATGAATCATGCTTAATCTAATCATGGAAAGCCTTTTAAGGAGGATTCAGAGGAGACAGGTTCCATTCCTGCTTTTGCTGGTGAGCCTCTCCTGTGGAGTTCATCCAGACCCTCCATTGGAGTCGTCAGCCTCACAGCCTGCCCTGTGGATTTTGGACTCTGCAATTCCTGTGGTCATGTGAGACACTTTTATAAATTTCATATTTGCAAGTGTTGCCTGTTGATTCTGTTTCTCTAGAACCCTAACTAATATATGGGGGAAGTCATTTCTTTTAATCCTGGTTCAATACTGTAGGTCTAAGTTTTTTTATTAGATTATCTCCATGGAGATATGGCACATCCAGTTATGGATATGACCTTTGATTAGATGGAGATGTGACTCCACCCATTCCAAGTGGGTCTTCATTAGTTTACTGAAATCCTTTAAAAGAGGAAACATTGCGGAGAGAGCCAGAAAGGACAAAGCCATCAGAGCTGAGAAGCCACACAGTCAGAGATCTTCAGAGATGCAGAAGGAGAACAACCCTCAGGAATCCTTATGAAATTAGAAACCAGAGAGAAAGCTAGTAGACATCGCCATGTGCCTTTCCAGCTGACAGAGCTGTTCTGGACCCATTGGCCATTCTTGAATCAAGGTATCTTTCCCTAGATGCCTTAGTTTGGGCATTTTCACAGCCTTAGAACTGTAAACTTGCAATTTAATAAAAGTGTTTTTAAAAGCCGTTCCATTTCTGGTATACTGCCTTCTGGTAGCTTACACGCTAAAGCAATATGTAAAGATAGGTAGACAAACATCATTACATGGATCGTATTAAAAATGGAGACTGTTAAACTTTTTATTTTCCCCAGAACTAATGTGATTCTAGAATTTCAGTTTTATTCTGCCTACATTTATTTAATGAAAAATCTTAGAAGTTAAAAACGTCCAGCAAGGCAGGATGGTAAAGCTGATAACTGGAGTTTGACATTTCAGGTGAACCAGAGATGTGGCAGGGAACAAGGACAGTGGGTCAAGTAGGACAACACATATCTTGAGTCATAGGATATAGTGGTATGAGGAGAGCTGCTGGGCAGTGAGGCAGCAGCAAAAGAAGATGCTAGTGCCCGGCTGAACTTTGAAAAATCAGATAGGATTTCAGTTTTGGGCTGCCTGTTTTGTTTTGTTTTGGGTGCATGGTTCGAGAATCAAACCTGGGACTCCAACCTGGATGGTGAGCATTCTACCACTGAACCACTTGTACACTCTAGACACCAGATTTCAAACCAACTGAGTTGCAAGTTAGATGCACAAAAATAAGGAAGGTTGTGTTCATAGTTCTAATTATGAGGCTGTCAGTTGATAAAAATTTGAATAGAAGGACTAATTCGTGTTATCCCTGGCTGTTTGAATTTGAACTTGTAAAATTTTCACAAGGGCCAGTCCATGTGACAAATACAAAAGTAGCTACAAATCTTTTAAGATCCTCTCATCAAGTGATATAGTCTACTTTCTTCACCCTTTAATCTAGGATGATCTTGTAACTAATTTTGGCCAATATGGCAGAACAACATTGTGTAAGTTCTAAGCCTACGTCTTAAGAAAATTTGTTTAGTTTTCCTCATTCTCTTGAGATGAGGAAACTGAGATGAGTAAACTCAGTTGAGCCATCTTAGATTAGCCAGCCCCCACTCAATCTCACAGCTGACCACAGACACCTTGGGAGCCCAACCAAGGTTAGTCAGGTCTGTTTGATCAGCCTAACCATTCAAATGAGTCCAGCCCAGATCACTTGACCCCACGAATCACAAAATCATGAGCCAAATAAAGGCTTATGGCTTTAAGGTGTTAAGTTTTAAGTTTTCATTTGTTTGCTTTCTTATTTTTAAACTTGGCAAAAGTTAAATGACACAGTCCTAGAAGATGATTGGATGAAGTGTGGGATCAATTAAGTAGCTGGCACTGAGGGCTGGCAAACCCTCAGGTGAGTTGTACAAAAATCTAAAAGGGCCAATTCATGGGAAAAGCTGGGGCAAGCAGAGAGTGTGTGGTCTCTACAATCTTATACACTGAAGAAGACTAGACATAGGAAATGTCTAAACAACATTGTCTTATAACTTTTTTTGGTAAATGAATGCTTACAGGTAAAAGGAAAGAAGTTTAAAATGACACTGAGTTCATCAGTAATGTGTGTTTTCCTTATCATATCCTCAGGAGATAAATGGATGTTCTCTTGTCAAATACTTTTTTATTTTCCTCCTTCCAAAGCCATGACATAACAATGAACAAGAGAATCACTGCCAAACTTCACACAGACTTTTGAGTCATCTACATAGAAGGGAAAACAGACTGTGATAAAGATAAAAGGTGCTTCTATTATTATGTGACTTACACCCATCCTGAAAAGTCTGTCTAGTCAGGAGGCACAAGGCTCTACCCTGGCAGGGAGTCTGGATATGCAACAACAAAAAGCAAAGAGAATGGACAGAAAAGAGAATACATACATACACAAATATATGGCTCTTTTCCTGTTTAAGGAAACCATTATTTCTAGGAGATACTATAAGAATTTCTGCCACTGAATCAGTAGTTAATATGAAAGACAAAAATGAGGTTATTGATACATGTGGAATTCCTGTATGTTTCCTCTTTCTAGGCTTTGGAAACACTTGCCCAGAAACCCTAGGAATGTCAAAATTGCCTAAATATACAACACTATAGGCTTGATTAAATGCTAATAGCTGTTCAACTATTCAAAATCATGGTGACAATCTATAGACAATGACATGGAAATATCCTCATGATCACAAGATAGTACAGCAACTCATGTCCATGAAAAAGAAACTGCAAATGCATAGGGAAAGAGTAAGGAAAGTTACTATGAGGACTGTATGTTCAAAGATGACACTGACCAACCCAATACATCCTACCTCACAGTCTATGGCATTATGTCCCTCCTCTTGAATTTAAGTGGAGCTGTCACTATGACTGAATTGACACTGTGCCACCAAGGCTAAGTCATAAAAGCCAATACATAGCACATCACAGTAATTGTTGCAGGCAAGAGCCACCAAGGAATGCTAAATTTGGTGAGTCAAAGATTAAGGAGAAGCAGTACCTTTCTCATTGTACCTTTCCTAAAATATTTTTAATTGTAAAGGAAAATATTGCACCATTCGGTGGAGAAATCTGTCAGACACCACCTTAACCAAGTGATCAATGTTAATGTCACCAATAAAAAGGCATGTTAACATCAGGACTTCCTTGATAAGATTTATTTAGAGGGGCATATCACCTCCCTATGATCCTTCCCAATATAATGTACAACCTCAATCTCAGCATGAAAAACCATAGGCAAACCCAAAGTGAGGATGTTCTACAATATACGTGACCACTTCTCTTCAAAAGAGTCAAATCACAAAAAAACAAAGAAAAACCAAGACACTATCAAAGATCAGAAGAGAACAAGAAGACATAATGAAAATGATGATATAGTATCCTAGATTAGGTCCTGGAACAGAAAAATATATTAGTTGAAAAACTAGTGTAATCTGAATAAAGTCTGATATTTAATTACCACTATAGTATCAATGTTAATTTTTCAATTCTGATCATTGTACTGTTGTGGGAACACTGAAGGAACTGGGACCCAGGCTCTGGAGCAAGATTTTATTCATCCATGTGCACGGGGCCCAACTGAGTCACCTCGAAAGTCTGAGCCCCGAACAAAAGGTTACAGAAGCTTTTATAGTCAGGATGATGTATTACAGGTATGGACTGGTGGTGTTGGAAGAAAACAACTGGCGGATTTAAATCAGTAAAGGCTTGAGGCTGGGTTTATAGAAGTGGATGAGCGGTTAGGGGAGGGGTTTCTTCACCGGAATTTTGTCTTACCTTGCTTATGAGCAATTCTACACGTTCTCGAGGCAAACATCCTGTTCACGTATAGTTTCGACTGCTCAGAGGAATTTGGGGAATTTTTTAAAAGGAGGTAGTTTAAATTTGCAAGGAGGGGTGAGGGACCCACCTGCTGCAAGAGGGAATGGCTTGGGCAAACAGGGGCTGTCTGCTACAGTACCATGACTATGTAAAGATTTTTTTTTTTTTTTTTTTTTTTACTATGTAAGCTATTAACACTGGAAGAAACTAGGTGAAAGGTATGTAGGCACTTTCTATTAACTTTACGACTGTTCTTTAAGCCTAAAATTATTTCCAAAGATAAAAAGGCTAAAAAAAAGAGGAGAATATAGCTTCTACCTGACCTCGTTGATACATGTCCTTGGAACACATCTATCATGGTATGAAAAAAACCAAACAACTGCCTAGAAAGGGCACATACCGTGTTTCCAGCCATCACCCCTTGGAGATCTGGCAGCATCAATAATCAAGCCTGTGAACAAGCAAGTGCCCAGATAGATGATCCCAGGTCCCAGAGTTCAAACCACTGCAGCTGACATCAGTGAAGCCAAGATGAGCTGAACCCATCCAGTCCCACCCACATTGTAGATTTGTGAACAAAATTCGTGTGGTCACTCTTCTCAGCTACCAGATTGCAGGGTAGTTTGTTATAAAGCAATCACTGACTGGACTGACACCAAAAGACTGGAGTAGTTATTTTCCTTATTTATATTTTCTATTATTACAGTCAACATGAATTATTTATGTAATCACTTAATGAATCTTTGAGAAAAATACATTTAAAAATGCACCTTTGCATTACTAGTCTTCCTCCAAAATATTGCAAATAATTTGCCAGGAGGAGACATGAATGGGCCTATCTGCTTAAAAGGGGAAAAATGGTTTTAGCAATAGGAAAGGTTTAACAACAAAAAAAGTTTGAAAAAACTTAAAATAAATCTTTGCTACTTTCCCTGAACTGACAGATGCTGTTTTATTGAGGGATACTTAACAATATTGAGGGGAACTGTGAAATAATTATAGTTCATTCATTTTAATGATTATTTGGCTATTTAAATCCTCATCAGTGAATTATATGTGCAGAAAGGTTAAGTTTATAATTTAACCCACACAAAACACATCCATCCATCCATCCACCTATCTGTTTATCTATCTATGTATTTATCTATCTATCTGTGTACTCTCCTTTGAAATCACAACAGTGATAGACGATTAAATGATTGTTCCATTTGTTACTGAAAAACCTATCAATAACCAATATAAATAGACTTAATAGTATAAGTTAAAAAAGAAAACGACATTAATATTAATCTAATCATATTCATTAGATTTTAGTGTGTTGGAAAGAGTCATGTTATGTTAGCTGAAATTATATTACAAAGCCAACCAAATTCAATGTGGCACTGTTGTCAGGGAATAATTAATATAAACAATGCTGATTTTGTTATAAATATCCTAAATACTGAAGAAAATAGTGGAATTAATGATGGGAAACAGGTGGATCATTTATTTCTCAATTACAACTGACATACTGGTTATAGAAATTTTCATGTCATCTATTTTTTATGGTCCATTTTACAACTGTGTTTATTATTGTAATAAATAAATACATTATATCCTTTTATTAGGGCTGTGATGGAAAATTCTGGTAGGAAAATACAAACTCACGTAACATAAATACCCCAAAATGGTACACCATTGGAGGAGGGTGCTCACCCAGCCAAAGAACAAGGCCTGCGTGTGGTGGAAGCTGAAGGTTGCAAAAGGTCATCATAGAGAGAGGTGAAATTTTGTATTTTGGATGGGGATTCTTAACAGTTGACAAAATTACCACCTGTCACAATCCTTCCAATAACAACAGACACAATTATAAATCTGGGTGTGTGTGTTTGTGTGTGTGTTTCCCAGCAACAAATAAGCTTTGCAAACAACCATCTAAGTCCGATTGGATAATAAAGTTATTACCGCTCTACAACCAGCAGTGCCAAGAGACTCAGAGGAAATACCCACAACAACATGATATTTTAAAGCTTCATTTGCTGTATTAGGAGAATCAGGTTATATGTTTGTGAGTAAACTGATAGATTGTTATAAATTCTCAAAGACGTGCTAATGATGGAGGAGGGTGGGATACATATTGGATGAGTAAATCAAGTAGCATATGCTTATTGAATACCTTACAATTTCTCTAGCACTGTCTTAGGAACTCATATGACCTACTAGCATCCTATATCGACAGGTATTTATACCCAAGGCAGTGCCATTTGGAAAATGTACAACTTGGTTACATTATTCTAACCTATATGAACATTGTAGCCATTTATTATTTATTGGCTATTATAACCATCTGTGTAGGTTACCTTTTCTCTATGGCTTTGTCCTTAAAAAATTCAAGGTAAACTGAATTTTAGAAAGTATTAAGGATTTGAACTTGGACTCAGAGAGATATAGGTTCAAATCCTGTCTCTTTCACAGAATAGACATATGACTTGGACATCTTACCCAAATTTTTGTGCCTCAGTTTCTTCATCAAAGCATAATATAAAAATCATACCTATCTCATAGGATTGTGATATTAAATGAGATAATTACTGTAGAGAAATTTGCAAAGTTCTTGGTACATGGTGTTGTGGTTAATTTTATATATCAACTGGGCTGGTCTATGATGTCGAATTGTTTGGTCAAACACTGGCCTAGTTGTTACTGTGGAGGTATTTTCCAGATGGGATTAGCATCTATAATCAGCTGACTTTTAGTAAAGGAGATTCACCTCCAAAATGTGGGTATACCTCATCCAATCAATTAGAGATCTTAACAGCAAGACATGAGAGTTCCAGGCGTCAGAAAGAATTCTGCCTCAAGAATACATGCTCATTCCTTGCTGATTTCCTACCCTAAGGAATTCAGACTCCACAATTCAATATTGCTCTCACCAGAAATTTCCAGGCTACAGCCTGTCCTACAAATTCAAATTCCTTATAAATAACACACACACACACACACACACACACACACACACACACACACACATATTCTGTTAGTTCTATTTCTCCGGAAAACCCTGATTTACACAGTAAATGCTATGTTACTATGCATTTATATTAAATATAACTGCACTATACTATGGTATGTGTGCTGGAGAGGAACACAAAGAATGCTACAATTTTTCTGCAAAGTGTAGCTGCCTCCAGTGGAGGTGGTTTCTGAGGGAACACCTAATAAGCAAAAATACTTATACCACATTTTAAACTGTGTGACTTAAATTGCCTGAGTTCTATGAACCTAAGTTTCTCTTCTCTGTAAAGCAGGTAACAACAAAGCATGGGACTGATGATTTAATTACCAATGCATATATAACACTGTGCATGTAGGCATGTAGTAGGCACCCAATAAATATAATTGAACGAAAGGCTGCCTGCAGATTATAAAACTAAGTTCATTTTATAGCTGAACAAAATGAAAAGTCAGAGAGGTGAATTGCTTGATGGCCTCAAAGCTGGTTAGTGACAGAGCTGAAACCCAAATCCAGTCACTGTGCTAATAAAGCCCTCCAGTTTTATAATCTGCCTTCCTATCTTTTGTTTTCAACAAATTGTAGTTTCATCATACTAATTCTTAAATTTAGTTATACTGTGTCATAGGTCAAGCCTAATAAATCAGTAATTCAGGGCAAATCATCCTGTACCTACTTCTCACATCACAGTGCATTAAATCAATAGTATGGATTTTTTATATCAAGCAATGGCTGAGTATTACCTACAATATGGAAACTACCATGACAGGTATCGTGCATGATATCAAAATGAATTACACCTAGTATCATATTTCAAGGAACTTTGTTTCATGCATTTGTATGTGTTGGTGCTCTTTTAGTTTCTCAGCTGCTAGAATAAATGATCTACAATGGGTTGACTTAAACACAGGAATTTATTGGTTCATGGGGACCTCCCAGGGTTGGTATTTTCTGGCTGGCACCAATCTTTGGGCCTTCTCGGATTTTCTATCATAGCTAATGCACATGGTAGCATCTTTTTTTTTTTTCTATTCTGTAGTTTGAGGTTGTGATACAGTAGCCTGGGAGCCTTCTCAGTGAGATTTTCGGTGGCTTTAAGTCTACTTATATATTACATTACTAATTATTGACAACTATACAGCTATGTACAGAAAGGAGGTACCTGTTGACCTGGTCTTTATATTAAAAATATTACTTTCCAAAAATCCATATCCAATGTTCCAGCCTCTTTGGGCAATAAGTTTTGTTAAATTCTAATTTAATGGACTAAATTAAGAAAATAAATACATAAATTTGTGATAAATGATCGGAATTATTTCCAGTTTGGTTTTATTTTACTATTTTTCTTTTTGGCATTGCTGTCTTTTACAAGTACAAATTTATTTATATATTCAGGTCTCTGTTGGGTGATTTTCAAGTACAATGCTTCTGCTGAAAACAAAAACAGAAACAAAACATTACCATGAGTTAAAGAAAAACCCAATGAGTTCTGAACTTATTTGTTAGGTGTACAGATTGCATGTCATTTAAACGGAAGATTGGAATAGCATGCAACTAAAATTAAAATGGAAATAAAACTTTCAAGTCTATCTGGAGAAGGGTGAACTGGAGAGATTTAAAAGGGATCTTGCTTATGAACCAGCTCTTATAGTTGGAGAGAAGGGGTTAACAGAATCATATTTGTGTGGAATCAACATAAAAAGTCAAAGGGCAGGAGGAAGGTCAGCTCTTTGTTTTTGTAAAGAGTTGGGAACCAGGCGGTAATCTTAATTATGTTCCAGCTCTCTGTTTCTGTGACCAGTAACTTTCTTATCTCCACCATTCTCTGTGGTCATATTTCAGGTTGTGCAGCAACATTTGTCAATTATCATGTCATGAAGAGGGACATTTTGTCATCTCACACCTGTAGGTAACTTCCTCTCTCCAACATTTTATACAGATTGGAGAAGCACACAGCTTTTGAGGCAGTATATTCAGTGTATCTCAAATTTGCATCGTGCTGCAGAACCTGAGACCACATAAATATATAGACAATTCTCTCCTTATGCTTGAATATTGTGTTTTCTTCTAATCATATTTCATCTGTGTAGACTCCCCTAACACCTCAACACACCGAGATCATTCCTGTCTTATTTGTTTAAAAAATGATACTAATGGCTGTAGCCTTCAGGCACATATTATAGTGTCAAGTTATTATCATGTTATGGATATTATCACATTTTTATGGCTATGTATGGACATAAGTCCCAATTATTCAACAATCATTCAGGGTAAAATGAGGAAATCCATAAAACAAAGGACTATGTCTTAAAGAAGAAAAAAAACTAAAAAGATTTTTAAACTATCATGTCCACAAATTCATTTGTATTAAAATAAGAACTGTGGTAAGATTTCTTAATAACTCCATTTAAAAAATGAAGAAACAGGGGTCGAAGATTACACAGTTGATAATAAATCAGAGTCTAAATCTTTCAATTCTCCTTTAGTGCATTTTTAAATTTATATTTCTTATTAGAAGAATTATAAGTTTGAAGCAAAATCATGCAGAAAGTATAGTGTTCCCATAACTCCCGTCACACACTCAGGTTCCCCTTTTATTAATATTGTGTTACTGAGGTAACTTATTGCAGTTGATGAAGCAATATTATTGTAATTATACTATTAGCTATAGTCCATTAATTTCACTGTTTGTGTTATACAGTCCTATGGTTCTTTTTTTTAAGATTTTATTCTAGAGATTTATGTGACTTAAAATTTCCTATTTTATCCACTTTCAATTATATAAATCAGCGATGTTAATTACATTCACATTATTGTGCTACCAACGCTACCATCAATTATCAAAATTTTCCTAGCACCCCAAACAGAAACTCTGTACTAATTAAACTTTAAATCTCTGTTCCCCACTGCATGCCAGCCCACATGTGTATACTAGTTTCCAAGTCTATGAATTTTATTACTCCAATTATTTGATACCTATGAGATCATACAATATTTGTACTTCTGTGTCTGGCTTATTTTGCTCAACATGATACAGTCAAGTTTCGTCCATGTATCAGATACATACATCCTTTGTTGGCTGAATAATATTCTGTTGTATTAATCTACCACGTTTGGTTCATCCATTCATCTGTTGATATTCACTGGGATTGCTTCCATCTTTGCAATTATAAATAAAGCCACTATGAACACTGGTGTGCAAATATCTGTTCAAATTTATTTATTTTTTTCAAATCCTTTGTGTTTATACTTAGAAGTGAGATTGCAGGGTCATATGGTAATTTCTATACTTAACTTTCGGAGGAATTGCCAAAATGATTGCCATAGCAGCTGCATCATTTTATATTCCCATCAGCTAGGAACAAGCATTCCTACTCCTCCATATCCTTTTCAACACTTGCTATTTTCTATTTTTAATAGTAGTTATTCTACTGGGTGCGAAGTGGTATTTCACTGTGGTATTAACATTTCCTTAATGGCTAATGGAGTTGAAAATTTTTTTAATATGATTTTTGATTATTTGTATATCTTCTTTGAAGAAATATTTATTTCTTTATCTCAGTTTTTATCTGGTTGTCTGTCTTTTGGTTCTTGAGTTGAAGGAGGTCTTTACTTATTCTGGGTATTAAATCTTTGGCAGATATATGTTCTACGTTGTGTATTTTTTACTTTCATTTCATTACTGTCCATTTGATGCACAAATTTTTGTTTTATTTTAATTTTGATAAAGTCTAATTTGCTTTTACTTTGGTTGCTCATGATTTAGTGTAAATTCTAGGAAAACGTTGCCTAACAAAAGATCTTGAAGATACTTCCTTGTTTCTTCTAGTAATTTCATAAGTTTGGAACTTATATTTAGGTTTTTGATTCATTTTGAGTTAATGTTTGTATAGGGTGTGACATAGAGGTCCAACTTTATTGTATTGCACATGAATATCCAGTTTCCCCAGAACCATTTGTTGAACAGACTGTTCTTTCCCCCACTGAGTGGATTTGGCACACTTGTCCAAAATCAACATGGTGATTTAAATAGCTACTGAAAACTCGTCACCAGAGATTCAGCCATAAAAGGGACAATTCTTACAGACAGATCCCCACCTATATCCAGACACAGAAACTCAAAGCCACAGAGTCACATAGATTTAAGCCATGGGGGAGAGCAGAGTACAAAAGGGCAGCAAGGAGGAATTTCAAAACTGCAGAACTAGGAAGGGAACCAAAAAGTCTTCATTAAAAGAAGCAAGTAGCCCAGGCAGAAACTACACAAATCAACTGTTTGGGGACCCAGGGGACAGGGGAGGACATCTCAAGGCCCAGGTCAGTAAGGGATGAAGAGTCCCAGGAAATGTGGACAGAGACTGTGGTTCCAGGCCTGGATCCTGGTACCCATCCCTCACCTTTGAGGAAAACAGTAGCTAGGGGCTTGATCCTTTCCTGGGGGCAGGTGCAGGCTGGGACAGCTGGGGGAGTCCTCTGCCACAAGCAGAGCAGGGGAAACAGTCCCACATTGGGCCAGATTCTGAATGGCAAAATAAATACACAGGGATCCCATAGTTTTAGCCCCACCTTGGCTGACACTATCGGGGTTCCAGGAGGCACACAGTTTCTGAGGATGATTAAGTCACCAACCAGTTCCATCTGCTGGACACATCGGAAAGTGCAGGGGCCTTGCAGAGCTTTTCAGAGCCTCCCCAGACAATATCCCAGGTGTATTGGAGATGGTCTGCACCCCCATGCATTTGAACCTGGGTCTGTTTGAGCTAAGAAATATGCACAATCCAACTGTCAAAGTAGTGCTCTAAAACAAACCAAGGTCTTGCTGCCCAGCAAATAGCAGAGCCAGGGCACTCCTGGGCTGACTGTTTGCTGGGGAAGTTGAACCTCTCACTCCTGCAGTGTGAGGCTTTTACATGCAGGAGCCCAGGAATCACCAGACACATTGTGCCCACAGGTAGGGTCTCATTCATGGTGTACAATGCCCATGTGTTAGCACCGGAGTTGGCAGCTTCTGGTGCACATGGAGAACTGTGGCCTTAGCTGGATTGGTACCTGGTCGGGTCATTGAGTAGTGGATTGCACTGTCGGTGTATGACAAGTTTGTAGGGAGGAGGTGGCCCAAGAGGAAGATCTGCTGGGAAGAAGTCTGGGAAATTGCTTTTCTGCTCAGCCCCTAAAGGTCTTTCAAAAAGAGTCGCACCTCCTGTGTTGAGCGTCAGCCCTGGTTTCACCAGAAATTACTGACAAACCACGTGCCAAAGGAGAACTTCAATGCTAACTCAAGCAACTACAAAAAGGTAGATGATCAAGGGAAAGCAACTTTCAAAATAATCTTTTCAAGATTATCAAATGCCGAGAAAGCAACAAAAAATCACAAAACACATGAGGATGCAAGAAGATATGGCCCAAGTCAAATGACCCAACTAGAAAGCCAGAGGAGACACAGAATTTGGAACAACTAATCAAAGATGTGCAAAGAACTCTCCTGAATAAATTTAGTGGGTTGACTAAAGACACAAATGATACAAAGACATTAGAAGAGCATAAAGAAGAATTAGAAAGAATAAATAGAAAAATAGCAGCTCTTAAAAAATTAAAGATAATGTAGATCAAATAAAAAATACACTAGAGACATAACAGCAGGTTTGAAGAAGCAGAAGAAAGAATAAACGAACTAAAGAACAAAGCAAATGAATTTGACCACACAAAAGAACAAATGCTGAGAAAGATGGAAAAATTTTAATTGAATCTCAGGGAAATGATGGACAATATAAAGCATGCAAATATAAGAATCATTGGTGTCCCAGAAGGCATAGAGAAGAATAAAGGAGATTACTGAGGAAACATCCCAATCCTTATAAAAGACATAAATTTGCAAATCAAAGAAGCCCAGTGAGCTCCAAATAGAATAAATCCTAATAGATACACTCCAAGACATATCCTAATCAGACTCTCACATGCTGAAGAGGAAAGAGTCCTGAGAGCAGCAAGAGAAGAGTCATTCACCACCTACAAGGAAAGTCACATAAGACTACATGCTGACCACTTGTAGGGCACCATGGAGGTGAGAAGGTAGTAGTATGATATATTTAAGATTCTGAAAGAGAAAAATTGCCAACCAAGACTTCTTTACCCAGCAAAGTTGTCCTTTAAAAATGAGGGAGAGTTGCTTCTGGGAAAATGTTGGAATAGGATAAGCTGTGTTCACCCCTGCTCCAAGGAAATACTAGAGAGGTGATAAAAAATGGCCAGGACAGCAGTTCCAGGGTGCAAATGACCTGAGAGGGTCTTCTATAATACATAAGGAGTTCCTGGATGAAAAAGCAGATGAACTTAGATGCAGAGAACTGGGTGAGTGGGCACCATCGAGACTCTACCAGGGTCAAGAAGTCATGCCCAGGAAAGTACCTGCCAATGCAGCTAGCTTAGGATATCAGCCTCCTCATCTCCATAGCTCAGAGTTTCATTGGGGAATCAAGAAGCCAGTAAATCAACTTTCCCTGCTCAAATAGACCATCCAATGGTCTCTAAGAGCCTACAGCACACCTTTCCAAAGAAATACCCAGAGCCCCCAGGAGTGCATGGACAGGAAGGTGGTGACAGGAAGCAAGTCAAGCCATGCCCCTTGACCCCCATGCCCATGTGTGCCACCACTCTGCAACCCACAACCCGACCCCTGTGCTCCATCCCTACACCCCATGCACCTGAGCCCTGCCTCCCAGAGCCCCAAGCACCCACACCCTGTCCCCCTGTGACCCATGTATCCGTGCCCCACTACCCCACCCCTGAACCCTGTCCCCCACACCTTGTACATGTGCACACCCACACCCAGCTCTCCGCACATGCCTGCATCCACGCCCCAACCCCCGTATCCCACAACCACACTCTGCACCCCTCACACCCTTACCATCTGCCCCCAATACCCATCCCCCTTCACACCCATACCTTGTACCTGCCTAGTCCCTGGAATCCACCTCTGACCACACCCTGCCTCTGTGTTTCCCCACCCGTACCCTGCCCCTGCACTGTGAGAACTGCCCATACTGCACTCCATCCCCACACTCCCTGTACCACTACTTGCAACCCTGAGTACCACACCCCATGCTCTAGGCACCAGCATAGTGCCCCTGCTCTGTGCCTAGCCCTGTGCTAGTCCCCACCAATGTGCTACTATGCCCTGCCCTGAACCCCATACCCCACCCCATGCCTGACCTGCAAATACAAAACCTTAGATGACTAAAGGAAAACAACCTCTGGAATAACGTCATCAAGATAACTTGAAGTCAACAGAAAAATCACAAAGCATATGAAGATGCAGACAGATATAGCCTAGCTAATGACCAAATTAAAACACTGGAGGAAACAGATTTTGGAACAACTAATCAAAGATGTTGCTACAACACTACTAAATAAATTCAAAGGCTGGCTAATGACATAAAAGATATCAAGAAGAAACTACAATGGCATAAAGAAGAATTTGAAAGAATAAGTAGAAAAATAGCAGATATCATAGAGATGAAAGCAACTGCAGACCAAATGAAAAATAGTCTAGAGACACACATCAGATTTGAAGAGGCAGGAGAAAGAATAAGTGAACTAGAGGACAGGACAATTGAATTTGAATACATGAAAGAACAGATGGCAAAATAGATGCGAAAAATTTAATTCAGTCTCAGGGAAGTGATGGACATCGTGAAGCACGCAAATATAAGAATCATCAGTGTCCTAGATGGAGAAAAATGAGGGAGAGTTTAAAATTTTCACAGATAAACAAATGCTGAGAGAATTCGGTAATAAGAGACTTGTTCTGCAAGAAATACTAAAGGGAGTTCTGTTGGCTGAAAAAAAGGAGTGAGAGGTCTGGAGAACAGCATAAACATATATAGAGAGAAAATAGATCTGAAAAATAAAAACCAAAGGATAATATGATTGAATCAAGAATAGCCTTTATAGTAATAACTTTGAATATTAATGGGTTAATTCACCATCTAAAGATCGATAGAACAACCAGACAGAGGATCAGTAAGGAAATAGAGAACCTAAACAATATGATAAATGAATTAGGCCTAACAGACATGTATAGATTATTGTACCCCAAACTAGCAGGATGTACATTCTTCTGAAATGGTCATGAAACATTCTCTAGAATAGATCATATTCTGGCACACAAAACAGGTCTTAATAATTATTTTAAAAGATTGAAATTACTCAAAGCATTTTCTCTAATCACTATGGAATGACATTGGCAATCAATAACCCCTGAAGAGTTGAAACTTTCACAAACATGTGGAGGTTAACCAACTCACTACTAAGCAGTCAGCAGATCAAAGAAGAAATTGCAAGAGAGACCAGTAAGTGGAGATTAATGAAACAAGTTTTCAAAATATCACAATGTATGGGATACAGTGAAGGTGGTACAGAATGGGAAATTAATATAGCTCTAAACACCTACATTAAAAAGGAAGAAAGATAAAATGAAAGGACTTATTGAGCAATTGAAGGAACTGGAAAATGAGCAGCAAACTAACCTTAAAGCAAGTAGAAGAATAGAAATAAAAAAGATTGAAGTGGAAATGAACTAAATGCAGAACAAAAAAAAAAAACAATAGAGGGAATCAATAAAACCCAAAGGTATTTTGTTTTGTTTTGTTTTGAGAATATCAACAAGATTGACAGACCCTTAGCTAAAGTGACAAAGTGAAAGAGAAAGAGGATGCAAATAAAGCGGGGGTCATTACCATGGACACCAAAGAAATAAAAAAAATCATAAAAGGTTACTATGAACAACTGTATGCCAACAAACTAGACAATTTAGATGAAATGGACAATTTCCTAGAAACTTACCAACATCCTATACTGACTCAAGAAGAAACAGAAGACCTCAACAAACCAATCACAAATAAGACTCAATCATTCATCAAAAACCTGCCTATAAAGGAATGTGCAGGGCCAGATGGCTTCACAGGGGAATTTTACCACATATTCCCAGAAGAACTAGCACTATTCCTACTCAAACTCTTCCAAAAAAATGAAGAAAAGGGAATACTACCTGACTCATTCTATGAAAAAACATCACTCTAATATAAAACCTGATAAAGATACTACAAGAAAGGAAAATTACAGATGAATTTCTCTAATGATTGTAGATACAAAAACTCAGCAAAATACTTGCAAATTGAATCCTATATCGCAATAATAGAATTATACACCCTGACCAAGTGGGGTTTATTCAGGCATGCAAGGGTGGTTTAACACATGAAAATCAACCAATGCAATACACACATCAAAAAATTGAAATGGAAAAAGCACATTATCATCTCATTGAAGTGGGAAGGCATTCGTCAAAATTCAGCCTCCCTTCTTGATATAAACACTTCAAAAGGAAGGAATCAAAGGAAACTTCCTCAATTATTATAAAGGGCATATATGAAAACCCACAGTCAGCATCATACGCAACAGTAAGAGACTGCAAGTCCTCCTCCTAAGATCAGGAACAAGTCAAGGATGCCCACTGTCACTACTGCTATTCAACATTCTGCTAGAAGTTCTAGCTAAAGCAACTAGGCAAAGAAAAGAAATAAAAGTTATCCAAATCAGAAAGGAAGAAGTAATCTCTCATTGTTTACACATGACATGATCCTATATTTGGAAATCTGAGAAATCTGTGACAATGCTACTTGAGCAGTAAACCAATTCAGCAAAGTGGCGGGATATAAATAACCATGCAAACATCAGTAGTGTTTCTACACACTAGTAATGACCTAATCAAGGAGGCAATTAAGAAAAAAAATTCCATTCACAATAGCAACTGAAAGAATCAAGTACTTAGGAATAAACTTAACCAAGATACAAGGACCTGCACACACACACACACACACACACACACACACAAAATTGCTAAAAGAAATCAAAGAAGCCCTAAATAGGTGGAAAGACATTCCATGTTCATGGATGGAAGGCTAAATATCATTAATATGTCACTTCTACCCAAATTGATCTACAAATTCAAAGCAATACCAATAAAAATTCCAACAATCTACCTATAGACTTTGAAAAGTAAGTTATTAAATTCACATAGAGGAGAAAGTTGCCTTGAAAATATCCTCAAAAAGAGCAATGAAGTGGGAGAACTTATACTTTCTGATTTTAAAGCTTATTGAAAAGCCACAATCATCAAAACACCATGGTATTGGCACAGAAATAGAGATATTGATCAACGGACTTGAATTAAGAGTTCAAAAAAGGATACTCAGATCTGTGTTTTTTTTTATTTTTTATTTTTGGTAAGACCCCCAAATCCACTGAACTGGGACAGAATAGTCTCTTCAATAAATAGTGCTGGGAGAACTGGATACCTATATCCAAAGGATTGAAAGATGACACTTCCTTACACCTTATAAAAAATTAATTCAAGGTGAATAACAGACCTAAATATAAGATCCAGTAACATAAAACTCCTAGAAGAAAATATAGGGAAACAACTTCAAGAACTTGTGATAGGAGGTTGCTTCTTAGACCTTACACCCAAAGCACAAACAATGAAAGGAAAAATAGGTAAATGGTAAATCCTCAAGATTGAACACTTTTATACCTCAAAGGTGAAGAGGCAGACAACTCAATAGGACAGAATATTTGGTACCCATATACCTGATAAGGATTTGATATCTGATATATATAAAAAATTCTACAATTTGGTGTGGTTTCTCTTTCTAAGTCAAACTCTGTAAATAAACTCACTACCATGTGCCCTGTATGGGACATGATTCCTAGGGGTTTAGGTCTCTCTGGCAATGTGGAATATGACTCCCAGGGATGAGCATGACCCTGGCATCATGGAATTGACAATATCTCCTTGACCAAAAGGGGTAAGAGAAGTGAAACAAAATAAGGTTTATTTGGTGCAATATTTATATTTTAACTAGTGCATTTCCTAATTCAACTTATACGGATAGTTTAATTGAACACCATAAGTAATGGAACCTTGAATAGGGCATGAGATTTTGTTGGTTTGTCTAGATTGGTGTGATGCCCCAATAAATTCCAGAGTGATCTGAATAGTGAATAAAGAAGTATTTGTAAAGTCCCCTTGGGGGAATGGAGAGAAAGGGGGAAAATTCAACTTCCCCATTTAGAAAATTCCCGATATTCTCGCAAGTAGTAGGGACGACCAAATCAATAGGCCAAGCCCTCAATGTTGGGGTTTGCCCCTATGAAACTTATCCCTGCAAAGGATAGGCTGAGCCTACTTAAATTAGGCCTAAGAGTCATCCCCAGAGAACCTCTTTTGTTTCTCAGATGTGGCCTCTCTCAGCTGACACAGCAAGCGAACTCACTGCTCTCCCCCCTCTACATGGGACATGACTAGCAGGCGTGTAACCTCTCTGGTAATGTGGGACAGAAATCCTAGGATGAGCTGGGACTCAACATCAAGGGGTTGAGAAAACCTTCTTGATCAAAAGGGGGAAGAGAGAAATGAGACAAAATAAAGTGTCAGTGGCTGAAAGATTTCAGAGTCAAGAGGTTATCCTAGAGGTTATTCTTACAAATTATATAGATATCCCCTTTCAGTTTATTGTGTTTAGATGAAAGTACCTGAAGCTGTAGAACTGTGTGCCAGTAGCTGTGTTTCCCTGAAGATGACTGTATAATGATATAGCTTTTTGCAATGTGATTGTGAAAATCTTGTATTTGATGCTCCATTTATCTATGGTCTGGACAGATGAGTAAAAAAACATGGATAAGAAATAAACAAATAGTAGGGGGAACAAAGTTTAAAATAAATTGAGTAGGTTGAAATACTAGTGGTAAATGAGGGAGAGGGGTAAGGGGTGTGGCATGTATGAGTTTTTTCTTTTTTCTTTTTTCTTTTCTTTTGCTGAAATTATGCAAATGTTCAAAAAAATGATCATGGTGATGAATATACAACTATGTGATGGTATTGTGAGACATTGATTGTAACCATGTCAAGAATGTTTGTATGTCAAGAATGTTTGTATGTTTGTTTGTTGTTTACAATAAAAATATTTAAAAAATAAGGTTTCAGTGGCTAAGTGATTTCAAATAGAGCTGAGATATCATTTTGAAGATTTCTCTTATACAAGTTTCAGCCAAATATTGCAAATTGCCACAGTATGTCAAACTTTAACTGATGGTATTCCTGAAAACCCTAAAGAATTCGCTGGACTCTACCTAATAATCTATAGCTTTTTTTCCTATTAAGTTTATTTTTTTAGGAACTTAAAACCTCTCGATGGCTGCTATGCCAGATGAGCCCTGAAACCCAGAGGTACAAGGCTCTCCAAAAATATTAACATCAACCAGTTTCATTCCTCTACCCCATAATTTTGACATTCCTTTTCAGCATGAAGATGTCAGAATGGTCATTGCCCAGCTATCAGATCAAATGAGAAGGAGGAGTTGTAATTGAGAAGTTAGGATTTAACAATTATGACTACTGATTCATTATATAGGCATTTGTTTTTAGTTTCTGGTGTTTTAGAATAACCAGAAGGAAATACCTGAAATTATTGAAATATAATCCAGTATGTTTGATCTTTGAGAATGATTACATAACTATATAGCCTTCATTTTGTGGCCGTGTGATTGTAAAAACCTTGGGACTGACACCCCCTTTATCCAGAGTATGTGTAGATGAGTAATAAAATAAAGACATGCACAAAAAATGAAAGAAAGAAATAGATAAAGAATAGAGGCATGCATGAAAAAAATAATAGATTGGAAACAAGGGGAAAATACCCCTATGTAAACGATGGACAATAGTTACTAGTATTACTTTAATAAACTCTCATCCATTGTGACAAATGTAACTACTGTTAAAAATATAGTAGAATTACAAAAAAGTGCTATCAATTGTAACAAATTTTCCTCACCAATGTAAATATTGTTGGTAGGGAGGTGTTAAGGGAATCCTGTATTTTATGCATGATTGTTCTATAAATCCACAACTTCCCTAATAAATTTTTTCTTATTAATTAAAAAAGATTAACTAACAAAACATTTAGAAATCATTCCATTCTACATACACAATCAGTAATTCTTAACATCATCACATAGTTGCATATTCATCGTTTCTTAGTACCTTTGCATCAATTTATAAACAGAAATAAAAAGACAACAGAAAAAGAAATAAAACGATAATAGAGAGAAAAGAAAAACACTATACCTCACATGCAGCTTCATTCAATGTTTTAACATAATTACATTACAGTTAGGTAGTATTGTGCTGTCCATTTCTGAGTTTTTGTATCCAATCCTGTTGCACAATCTGTATCCCTTCAGCTCCAATTACCCATTATCTTACCCTATTTCTATCTCCTGATGGTCTCTGTTACCAATGACATATTCCAAGTTTATTCTCGAATGTCGGTTCATATCAGTGGGACCATACAGTATTTGTCCTTTAGTTTTTGGCTAGTCTCACTCAGCATGATGTTCTCTAGGTCCATCCATGTTATTACATGCTTCATAAGTTTATTCTGTCTTAGAGCTGCATAATATTCCATCGTATGTATATACCACAGTTTGTTTAGCCACTCTTCTGTTGATGGACATTTTGGCTGTTTCCATCTCTTTGCAATTGTAAATAATGCTGCTATAAACATTGGTGTGCAAATGTCCGTTTGTGTCTTTGCCCTTAAGTCCTTTGAGTAGATATGTAGCAATGGTATTGCTGGGTCATATGGCAATTCTATATTCAGCTTTTTGAGGAACTGCCAAACTGCCTTCCACAGTGGTTGCACCATTTGACATTCCCACCAACAGTGGATAAGTGTGCCTCTTTCTCCACATCCTCTCCAGCACTTGCCATTTTCTGTGTTGTTGATAATGGCCATTCTGGTGGGTGTGAGATGATATCTCATTGTGGTTTTGATTTGCATTTGTCTAATGGCCAGGGACATTGAGCATCTCTTCATGTGCCTTTTGGCCATTTGTATTTCCTCTTCTGAGAAGTGCCTGTTCAAGTCTTTTTCCCATTTTGTAACCTAATAAAAATTTTTAATAATTAAAAAATCAATTGGCCAGAGATGTGAAGGGTTTACTTCTGAATTCTCAATTAAATTCCATTGGCTTATATGTCTGCCATCGTGTCAGTACCATGCTTGCTCTCTTCCTTACTCTAGCTTTGTAAATACATTTTATAATCAGGAAGTGTGAGTCTTCCAATTTTGTTCTTCTTGAAGATGGTGTTGGCTATTGGAGGCCCTTTACCCTTCCACATCAGTTTGATGATTGGCTTTTTCATTTCTGCAAAGAAGGCTATTGGATGTTTAATTAGAATTGTGTTGAATCTGTATATTTCTTTGGATAGCATTGGCATTTTTAACAATGTTTAGTGTTCCTTTTCATAGACACAGAAAATCTTTTCATTTATTTAGGCCTTCTTTGATTTCTTTTCGCAACGTTTTGTATTTTCTGTGTATAAAAGAGTTACATACTTTGTTAGACTTTTCCTACATATTTTTTTAAATTTTTATTAATAAAACCAATCAACATACAATATGAACATTCTTTTTTTTCATCACACAGTTGTATATTCATCATCATGATCATTTCTTAGAACATTTGCATCAATTCAGAAAAAGAAATAAAAAGAAAACAGAAAAAATTCATATATACCATATCCCTTACCCTTCCCTTTCATTGATCACTAGCATTTCAATCTACTAAATTTGTTTTAATATTTGGTCCCCCTATTATTTATTTATTTTTAATCCATATGTTTTACTCATCTGTCCATAAGGTAGATAAAAGAAGCATCAGACACAAGGTTTTCACAGTCACACAGTCACACTGCAAAAACTATATCATTATATGATTGTCTTCAAGAAACATGGCTACTGGAATGCAGCTCTACATTTTCAGGCAGTTCCCGCCAGCCTCTCTGTTATGCCTTAACTAAAATGTGATACCTATTTAATGCATAAGAATAACCTCCAGGATAACCTCTCCAGTCTGTTTGGAATCTCTCAGCCATTGACACTGTCTCACTTTTCTCTTCCCCTTTTGGTCGAGAAGGTTTTCTCAATCCCTTGGTGCTGAGTCCCAACTCATTCTCGGATTTCCAGGAAGGTCCCCACCCCTGGGAGTCATATCCCACATAGAGAGGGGGAGGGCAGTGAGCTTGCTTGTTGTGTTAGCTGAGAGAGAGAGGCCACATCTGAGCAACAAGGTTCTCCTGGGGGTGACTCTTAGGCCTAATTTTAAGTAGGCTAAGCCTATCCTTTGTGGGGTTAAGTTCATATGAACAAATCCCAAGACTGTGGGCTCAGCCTATTGCTTTGGCTGTCCCCACTGCTTGTGAGAGTATCAAGAATTCTCTACTTGGGGAAGCTGAATTTTCCCCCTTTCTCATCATTCCCCCAAGGGGACTTTGCAAATACTTTTTTATTCGCTATTCAAATCATTCTGGGATTTATCGAGGCATCACTCTGGACAAATCTACAAAATCTCATGCCATACTCAAGGTTCCATGTACTTAGGGTGTTCAATTAAGCTGTCCACATAAGTTATATTATTTCCCAGATATTTTATTCTTTCATTATTATAAATGGACTTTTTCTTTATTTCCTCTTCAGAATATTCATTACTAGTATATAAAAACCCTACTGATTTTTGCATTTTGATCATGTACACTGCCACTTTGTTGAACTTGTTTAATAGCTCTAGTAGCTTTGTTGCAAATTTTCAAAAAACACTATTGCTAACATACTTAATGTCCAAAGACAGAATTCTATGCCTCTAAAGGTAAAGATGTCTGTTCTTATCATTTCTATTCACCATCAGACTGGTTGTTCTATTGAGTGTGTTAAAGCAAAAAAAAAAAAAAAAAAGACTGAAAAGAAAAAATAGGAAATGAAAGGTACATAGATTGACAAGTGGGGGAAATCTAAAACTCTATGTTTGATATGATTTTCTATATAGAACAGGAATCTACAAAAAAAATAGAAAGAAAAATAAAAATTATCAGAATTAATGAGTGTATTTGGCAATGTCACAGGATATAAAACTAATGTACGGTGGGCCATGGTAGCTCAACAGGCAGAATTATTGCTTGCCATGCCAGAGACCTGGGTTCAAAACCTGGGGCCAGCCCATGCAAAAAAAGAAAAGAAAAGAACTAATGTAGAAAATCAATTGTATTTCTACATACTAACAAAAAACATTTTTAAATGAAATTTTAAAAATTTACAAAAGCATCAAAGAATTAGAAATATTTAGATATAACATTTTACTGTGTTTAATATGAAAACTCAATTTTTTGAGTTTTTGGTTTCATAAAATCATCCTTGTTTTATGGTATCAATTCCCTATATATTAATTACAATTTTAATAAAAATTCCAGCAGACTTTAGAAAACATAGGAACTGACAAACCAATTATAAAATATATGTAGAAATATGAATAAAGTAATCAAAATCTCAAGAATAAGGTAAAGAATCAGGTAGAAAAGGAACCATATGTTACATTGGGTAGAGTAGTGAAAGAGCATTCCAGGAAGAGAAAAGTATTTGACCAAAGATTCAAAAATGTAAATGAGCTTGGACCTTTCTAGATGTAGAAAAAAATAGCAGTGTGACTAGTATAAACATAGGAAGACAGCCAGGAGGTGTAGGAAAATCTGAGTGGTAGGCAAAAGCTTGTGGATAAGATGAGATGAGCCTTGTGGCCTGCCTTGGGAGGTTCTTACATCTGGGGGCTGGGGATACCTGGTATCACATTTATTTTCCTCTCAAGAGCTCAGAGCTTTGAGTTTAGTAGTGGCTGGTGATCCCTGAAATTTTCATCTGTAAACATACAACTTTCACCCATTTGGATAAAAATTTCAGGCACATCTCTTGCTAAAGTAGAATATAAAACAGATCAAGTCAGAATATGTCTGTGGAGTCAGGCAGCTACTTATACATCTTTCTGTACTTCCTACATGAGAGAAAATGTCAAGCCATTTCCCTTCAAATGCTCTTGTTCACGTCAATATTGTACTTGGCTGAAAGAAATTCTGGGAGTTGTGGAAACTGATTTTCACAATATCCAACACTTCAGAGTCCACATAAAGATTTCAGTGAGTTCCTTCAAAGTTGTTGTTTATGGGTACTTGAACTGACATAGCCTCAAAGGGCTTTATATGTGCTAATTAATTATTGTTCAGAAGTCCTCTCTGCAGGGAAGACCAAATAGGAGTCTCAGTATCTGTATCTGAAAGCATTGGCCGTGTGGAGAAAGGAGGTCTTTTGTACAGTGGTAGAAGAGCCGGCGTTGGAAACTTGGTCCTTTCTTCCTATAAGACAAGGCTGCAGAACAGGCTCAGAATAATCTGTCAGCCCAGGTCTGTGCAGGTAGCCAGTGCCATTGGATCTTTACCCAAAACCAGCATCCACTCCCTTCAACGTCCAGAACACACTCATTTACACAGAAAATTCGAAGTGTAGTGTGCTTTGGGGCTCTTAAATCACTTTCCAAAAAAGAAACGATAACTGTCATTAAGCATTAACGATCTGTCAGGCACTATACTAAGCACTTTTAATGAGTTATTTAATAATTAATATTAAATACTGATATTTAGGACACTTTTAACCTAATTTTCAAAATTACTTCTATTTTACAAATTAAGAAATTGAAGCCTAAAGAATTCAATTAATTCGTCCAGAGTCACACAGGTAACATGTTTAAACAAGTATTTGAAACCCATTCAGGATGACCACAGAGCCTAACCTTTCATCACATCCATGAAAAATGTCAGGATTGGAATGGACACAGCAGCTCTGAACTTTAGAATTATTAATAAGGCTGGAAGCCAGGTTACTTTTTTTACATTGTATGAGGCAGTTCTGCAGTAGCAGAACATGTTTGTTTATTCATATCACACAGGTAACTATGTAGTCAAATTTGTGAAATTATTAGAAGTGTTCATTTCCAGCACATTGAGTAGATGATCAGACCCCATACATCTGTAATAATCACATGAAATAGTCAGAAAAGTTTCATATAGGGCTTCAACTGTATTGATAATGCAAAACTGGGAGACAAGTATACATTTGCATTATCGGTTTTGTGTCTCTGACATAACCCATAATAAAAAATATATGATTAGAAGAGTAAATTGAAATAGTTCTCAAACCAAACATCATTATAGTTTATTCTTGTTTCCATGCTTCTTCCTCTTGAACTCTGACCTCTGAGTATTGTGTTTAAAGTCAATACTTTGTGCCTTATCACAAGTCTTTTCTCTGTTTCTTGTGGGATTATGTTGTCTTCCTCTGAAACATAAGCCGCTTTTGTCTCACATTCTTAACTTTTTAAATATTTTTATTGAGAAATATCCACACATGTACAGTCCAAAGATATTATAACAATCAGTGGCTCACAATATCATCACATATGTGTATTCTTCACCATAATCATTTTTAGAACATATGCATCACTCCAGAAAAAGAAATCAAAAGAATAAAAGAACTCATACATCCTATACCCCTTACCCCTCCCTCTCATTGCCCCAAAGTATTTCAGTCTACCCAATTTTTATCCTTTATCTCCTTGTATTATTTATTTATTTATTTATTTTGCATGGGTGGCAGGCACTGGGAATCGAACCCGGGTCTCCAGCATGGCAGGTGAGAACTTTGCCTGCTGAGCCACTGTGGCCTGCTCTATTTATTTAGCTTTAATCTTTTTTTTTCTTATCTGTCCATACCCTGGGTAAAAGGAGCATCAGACACAAGGCTTTCACAATCACACAATCATATTGTAAAAGCTATATGGTTATACAGTGTTCTTCAAGAATCAAGGCTACTGAAACATAATTCAACATTTTCAGATATTTCCCTCAAGCCACTCCAACACACCATAAACTCATGTAATGCATGAGAATAACCTCTAGGATAACCTCTTGACTCTGTTTGAAATCTCTCAGCCACTGAAACTTTATTTTGACTCATTTCTCTCTTCCCCTTTTTGGTCAAGAAGGCTTTCTCAATCCTATGATGCCAGGTCCTGGCTCATCCCTGGGAGTCAGGTCCCATATTGCCAGGTAGATTTACACCCCCGGGAATCAGGTCCTACTTAAGGGGGAGGGCACTGATTTCATCTGCCAATCTGGCTTAGGGAGAGGCTACATCTGTGTCTCACATTCTCTTAACTCTCTCCTAATGTGAAGCACACCACATCCTGCAGGACACAGAAGGTTCACAAGAGAAGGAAACCTGCCTGTAGTTTACTTGTCCCATTCCAATGCCGAGGGCAGTATTTTATATACAGGTATTTAATGGATGTGGGGGCCAGATGGCTTCATTGATTTTAAGGCCTAAGATTTTTCAAACCCACATAATGAAGGAAGAGTTGCTCCTTGTCAAGAACTGTCATTCCTCAAGTTTTAAACTTAAATGCCATTTTATTTTAGTGTAGATAAAGGGGAAAATATTAAGTCTGGCTAGAGGTTAAAAATAAAAATATTATCGTCAACAACCACCATAAAATTTTATACTTTTTGAGTTTTTATTATGTGTATGAGCTGTTATGTTAAGTTATAAACCTATAATATTATATGTGGTTCTAAGAAACAGGCAGTGACTAACATTTCCATTTTTTCAATGGGTTAAAGAAAACACAGATGGAGTATCTTCCTGAAGAATAAACCTAGTAAGTGGTACAGAATTTTAACTTAGACCTCACCCTTAATCCCCATACTGCTTTCCGAGCCCAAAGACCATAACCCAACAGGGGCTGCAGGCTGTTTTCCTAAATATGGGATAGCCCACCCTGGAAAGATAAGTAAAGGCTTGTTTTCATTCCTCTAACTGTTGTTCCTGATTATATTTACATGTACGTATTTATAAAATTCATATCTTGATTTTTGAGAAGCAAGGTGAACATCAAACAAACCAGGGGAATGGTTTGGGATGGTCTGTGATGAGCCTAATCTTTGTGTTTATTTGTGCAAGTTATTTAACTTCCCCAAACAAAGTGTCTTCTTTAAAAAGCAGTAAACAAAATTTATGTGTTCTCTAAAATGACATGAAAACTTCATGCCAAACTGCCTGCGAACAGCTTAGTACATAGTCCTGCAAAGAGGAAGCTTTCAAACCATATAAACTCCTGTTCTTGTTGTTATTATCACTGTCATCAACACTGATATTACAATTCTCAACAGGAGATGCTTGAATTTCCTATCACAGGGTGCATGTGGAGCCCTGGGGAGATTTAGCTGTAGATGCTGGATAACTTAAAAACAATAGAATCCAGCCATATTTGTTTAATCTTCCTAATAAATGGCCTATCAAACTTACATTATATGATTAGAGTTCCAATGTTTTTCCAAGCAAAAATAGATATGTTTTGACAAACGATTTCTTTCTGATTATAGAAATTCTTTGTGAGAACTTAAACACTAGAACTAATTATAGATTTGTGTTTTTTTCATTGAACCACTTTAATTGAAAATAATAAAATTACATAAAATGGGGACTCTCTTAGAAAATCCAGTATTTACAGTGGCCATATTTACAGTGTATGTGTCTACAAGGGAGACCTCTGTCTCTGTATTCCAAGCATATTCATCTTTCCCTCACTCTCAGGAGCTCTTTTTTTTTGCAATCACAGCGTTGCTTCCTTTAATATCTTTCTAGAGCACTGTTTCTGAAATGTTTTCCTTTTAGTGACCTTTGGATCATTTTTATACCAGGACCCTATTGTCCCAACATCTCCTTTCATTCTGAGTCATTCTCTGGTAGCGTAAAAGTGTGATTCTTTACAAAGTAACTTTGACTAGCAATTCCTGACTTGTTGAAGTTGTTGTAGTTGTTTCAACATCAATGGGGAGTACTCTGAAAATCCACGGACTCTTGAAACAGTGGTGGTGTAATACTGCAATCAATGGCTTTGTATGCAGAGTTATGTAGACCTGAATTTAAACCTTGGTTCTACCAAATATAAGCTCTGTGTTCATGAGCGAGTCATCACCTTCACTACATAGGAATAAAATGAGTGTAATAATGTTATATTCTTTATAGTCTACCATAATTTATGCTCATGTTAATTACTCCAAGAAGTTACCATGAATATACTTCTGTGTAAAAGGAAATAGAACAATTGTGGTAGGTTGGATTATGTACTCCCTCAGAAGACTAGTTTTTAGTCTTAATCAGCATTCCTATGTTAACATTTTCGCACACGCAATATATTCCATTGTATGAAGATTGATGCATGTCTAGATTGCATTCCTATGCTATTATGGGCAATATTGCAATGAAAATATTTGTGTACTTATGTATTTGTGTATATTTGTCTGGAATTTTTCTTAGAACTAGAATTTTTGGCTTAAAGGAGATGCAGTTTTTCTCTATGTTTTGTCAACCATTACTAAAGTCTAGGAAGAAAGGATTCTCTGACCTGTTTTAGTTTTAAAATATTTAAACATGGAGGAAACTGACTCGTATTTCAAATTGACCTGATATGGACCTTCTAGAGAGGGACAGAGCATGCCAACTGATGCGGCTGCCTGCATGTTAGTTCAGGCCTGGCAGCAGTGCTTTCTTTCCCTTGCACTGCAAGCCTGACATCTGCTGTATGAGTTCACTATCCAGCCCCACTCCTGACTACTCTGTCTTATGGCCACTATAGAACTGGAGAAAAAGCATGCTGGATAGTGCCCCACTCCCCAACTAGAGTGTGTAATCGGGTTATAATGGATGTTAATCATAAATTTAAAGGGAAGAAAAGGAGGGAATGGAACAAGAATAGCTAAAAGCATTCATCAAATAAAACTAGAATATTCTAGGATATCCATGAAAGAGGCAGTTATTTAATATCTCTAGATTCTTCAGGGTCAAAACTATTACAATCTCCTCTGACATTTTCTTTTGTACTAGGATGAAACTATCCAGTGAAAACCTTTACTTTATAATTTTCTTTGTCTTAGACTGTTCTGCATTTCTTTGAATCAATATGAACACTCTCTGGGATTCTGGATATTGGTCTGATCTAAGGCTGCTGGAATGGAAGAGGAACCTAAAGCACATTAAGTCTAATATAGTTTAGAACCCAGAGATCTTCTCACTGTGGGTCACTCAGAAAGGGGCTCTCTGAGAGAGGCGTCTTTGAATTCGTATGTCCCATTTCAGCAATGCAGTTTACCATGGGGAAATTTAATTCTAGGACTAGAATTAAAAAGGGGCTAAAATAGGTAATAAAATAGCCAATGGAGTGTTTTGTATGCCAAACAAACTGGAGGTAGGCTGAAGATGCCCAAAGGTCTCCCCACTCCTCTTCTCCAGTTCAGACATCTGCACACTATCCTCCCAAAGTGCTGCTGAAATCACAAGGCTTAAGACAAATAGAACAGACTATTTAATCTGAGACATCTTCTTAGTCTGATTTTTGTCATTATAAATGATGGGAGAGCCTGCTTGTCTGTGACCCCTCCTTTTTTTGACAAAGAGAGTCCTGTATGAAAGGTGTAAATGCCAGATAGTATTCTTGTCTCTTAGCCTCTTTTGAGGTTAAGGTTATAAGCATGTAACACTACGCAGGCCAGTAGGACTTGAAGCGTCTTACTTCAAGACTTAAAGGGGCTTCTGATAAAAATAGACATGGAAATATTTGCCTTTGGAAATATTTGTGTGAGAACATGATGGCCAGAGTAGTGCCACCATTGTATAGACATAAGGGTGTGATGGTCAATTTACTAAAGAGACTAAGTGGAAAGATGGAAGCAAGTAGGCCATTAATGATGTAACTGACATGTTCATTTTACCAATCCTGGAAATTTCTACTTCTTGTCATATGAAAACAATGCACAATTAATGCACATGCAAAGAAGCTACATTATTTGTGTGCTTTTCTCTCAATTTGAGCTAAATGGTTCTAGGTATGATACTGTAGTCCAAAACCATTCTTTGCAAAGGGTTTTACCCTCTGACTTACACATTTTAGTTCGTAGTTAAGACAATTAGGAGTTTAGTTGTATTGTACTATGTAAAAATCACAGTAAAATATACATATGAACTGAGATTTTAAAAAAAGAGAGAACACATGAGCTTTGGGAGAGGATGGATAGGAAATTTCAGTGTTTCAGGGTTAGGAGACAAAAGCATGCATTACAATACAATGTGTCAGGACCAAGACTAGACATTCATGCTCTATTTTCACCCTGATATTTGAATCAGATATGCTAACTAGGCCTATAATATGGATTGTCATCCAGATAAGCTGTGGGTAAATTAAGATATAGCTAAGCCCAGGAAGAAATGTGTCTTTCTTGCAGTAATCTTCTTGGGAGCACAAAGGTATGGAGAATATTATTTTAGTGACATTAACCACATGTTTTAAATTGTGGACATGATTTTGGTTTATTTATCTTTTGTTCATTTCTTCAAAAATATAATTGCAATTCCCAGTAATACTCTGGAACATGATAGTTGCTTTCTCTCATTTCAGAGTCATAAACACTGCAACTTGATATTTCAGTAGCACAATAATCACAAGGTATTGTCACCCAAATAAATATATGCATGCTGTCAGGTGCCATTGGGAAATATATGTATGCATAAATGGCATAGCAGTTATACTTTCTAAGTACTAGCAAATTATCGTTTCATGGGATAGCATGTCTTTCTGAAATTTGCCTCTCAGCCCTATGATCCTGTTATATAGTTTCTGTGATGCCTTCTTTTGTGATCCCAACTACAACCCACTACTTGAGATCTCTTGGAAGCAACACATAATTTTCCTTACAAAATAAATTATATATTTTTTCTTAGAAATGGCCTAATGAAATTCATACCAGTGAAATTTAGTAACTGAATTGTTTTCCACAGATGCCACCAAATATTATTGGTTGGATTGTTGCTTTCAGTGGCAAACCATATTGCCTAACTGCCTTCTTCATCCATTAGACTTAGGCCAAAATAAACATTTTGTTTCAGATTTTCTTGCTTTTATTTTATGAAAATAGACTAATTTTCTTTAAACCTTAATCTGATGAGTTTACATTATATATACAATTTTAAGAATAACAATGTTTGAAATTTATAGGGTGAACTCTGTATCTTTGCATGATTTTTTGAAATAAGACATGAAACATTTTGGTTGCAAATCTGGGTTGTTCAAAAATTTATTCTTATTGGTAGAATGCTCACCTTCCATGTGAGAGAGCCAGGTTCAATTCCAGGACCATGCACCCCCCCCCAACAAAGAAAAATTTGCTCTTATTGAAATTGAAATATTCTCATGTTTTTATTAATGAACTATGAGAAATAAAGTTTAGATGCCCAAATTATTCAACTTGTTTCATCACTTCCTCCTAAGAACAATTATGAACAATTATGTAATAATTATAAATATAAATCAATTACAGAAAAGTTGAATTTTTGATGGAAGTGTATTTTATATAGTCATATCTAATGGATTGCTATAGGATATTTTATCTCTAAAAACTGGATCCAAGGCATTCATTTACTCTAAATCCCATTTCATAAAGGCAGAATAATCCCTATTCAATACTGTATGTTTGAAACTGTAATCAGATCATCTCCCTAGAGATGTGATTTAATCAAGAGTGGTTATTAAACTGGATTAGGTGGTGACATGTCTCTACCCATTTGGGTGGGTCTTGATAAGTTTCTGGAGTCCTATAAAAGAGGAAACATTTTGGAGAGTGAAAGAGATTCAGAGAGAGCCAGAGAAGAATGACATAACCATGAGAAGCAGAGTCCACTAGCCAGCGACCTTTGGAGATGAAGAAGGAAAACACCTCCCAGGGAGCTTCATGAAACAGGAAGCCAGGAGAGAAAGCTAGCAGATGATGCCTTGCTCGTTATGTGCCCTTTCAGCCAAGATAGGAACTGTGACTGTGTTTGTCATGTACCTTCTCACTTGAGACAGAAACCCTGAACTTCGTCAGCCTTCTTGAACCAAAGTATCTTTCCCTGGATGCCTTTGATTGGACATTTCTATAGACTTTTTGTAATTGGGACACTTTCTGGGCCTTAGAACTGTAAACTAGCAACTTATTAAATTCCCCTTATTAAAAGCCATTTTGTTTCTGGTATATTGCATTCTGGCAGCTAGCAAACTAGAACACCCACCCTCCTTTCCAAAAAAGCAATAGTAAAGTTGAAAACATGGCTTACATTTTTTTAAAACCTACTTTTTATTGAAGTATGCAATGAAGAATATAAAAGTATTCACAACACTGTAAATAGCTCATATTATCCCCATTTTATGGCTATAAAAAGTAAGTCTAGAGAAATAGAGTAACTGGCTGAAGATCAAATTATGAAAGCAATGGCACCAAGATTGATACACAAATTTGGCTTATTTCACACCATTTCTCACAATTACTGTATGCTCTTTAGCATACACTTACATAGACACATACACACTCACAAGGTTGTATACGTGTATCAATACAGACTTTAAGAGGAAGAATTTAGCAAAGCTAAAACTAAAGATAATGGAGGCTAAGACAAGGGAGAGACCCACTCCTAGTAGAGATATTAACAAGAACGGATGTCAAAATTTTCATATCCTGGGCGGGCCGCGGTGGCTCAGCGGGCAAAGTGCTTGCCTGCTATGCCGGAGGACCTCGGTTCGATTCCCGGCCCCAGCCCATGTAACAAAAACGGAGAAACAGAATACAATAAAAAACAAGAAAATGTTTAAAAATGTTTCCCTTTCTTCCTTCCTTCCTTCCTTCTATCCTTCATTCCTTCTCTCTGTCTTTCCTTTAAAAAAAAAAAAAAAAAAAAAAATTTTCATATCCTTCTCCAGCCAAATCCTGGACTGTGCCATTTGACTCTCACAAAAGACAATTTTAACTCAGGTTGTATGGAATCAATATTATAAAGCATATGCTGTGATGTTAGATAAAGATTCAGTAACTGGATGGGGATGTATTCAGAAAAAAACTACATAAACTTAATAAGGAAAACCCAGAATGTTGAACTTATTAATATTTGGTTAAATAGTCAATTAGTTAACGACTGTAAGCAATAACATTACACTCAAACTGTGTAATAACATGGACCATATTTTTGATTTAAAAATAAATATGAATAATACATCAAATATCTGATGCCCAAAGGAATCATCCAAAACAGTGTAAACATTTTTTTTATCCTAAAGGATCAATTAGGATAAATTGCCCTTGCCTGTGAATAGTGGAAAATTTGGTTTGAAAAGGACACTAATAAAAATGTATTGTAAAAGTACATATAATTATAGAATTAAATAGAACTTATAAGATTCCTAGCACATAACAGGCACTTAAAAAACTGTTAGTGAAAGATTGAATGGATGATTATCACAATACATTATGTTATTGCTTTGTAATAAGTGGTATATTTATCAACATTTAAAGTCCGTTGAGCATGAGAAAAATATCTACTTCATGAGATTTTATTTAAAAATATATTTTTAAGGCAGTTTCATACTGTAGGTATAAAGAATAGAAAAGTAAATCTTACACTTCAGTAATTCAATGAATATTAACTTTTGGCAAACAGTGCTGAAATTATCCTAATGATATGTTCTAATCTAGATTGTTTGTGAACAAAAATTACCAAAAACATCACTCAAGACGAGTCATTATTGTCTGTTTCCAGGAGGAATTATGTGATGACAGCAACATTTTCCCTCTCCTTAAGTCCTCTTAGAATATTTATTTGAAAAAAATTGGGGTATTATATAACATTTCTTTTCCTTCAGAAATCACTGATAGTTTTAAGTTTATAAAGCACTTGAGGTAGAGAAAGCATCTTAAATTGAATTTTACCTAGACATTGTGGTTTTATTAATGTTGATAAAAATAAAAGTAAAAGGAGGAGTTGCTTAAGAGGGATTAGGTATCATTCTTATTTTAGTGTTGACTGCTCAGTGGCTTAAAGAAAATAAAATCAATTTTGTTTTGGAACAACAATATGTACATAATAATAAATAAGTTTAAGTTTGATTCTAAAGTATGATAGCAATACTGCCTAACTGATAAAATAACAGAAGAAAATGTGCAGCTTATTTTTGTTCTATTGTTACTCTAATTCCTTTTTACAAAAATGCTCAAGGGAGGGCATTATAGCCTGACTTCTCTAGTCAGGAGCCTCACTGAAGAATGACATTTCTTTGCCTCATTATATAATTTAAGTTGTTTGTAGGGCAAATAAGTTTACTTCTCATTTCTAGTTGGAACATTTTGATATGAAATATGAAAAATATTTTAAAACTCAACATCTTTGACTCTTTCATAATTCCCAAATCGTCAATTAATTTTTTTTCTAGGTAAGAAAAAACAAGCGGTACAAGCTAAGGTCTATCTATTTGCATAAACTTTAAAAACAGCTCTTTACCGAGTTTCAATGAAATCCATTTATAGTTCCTCATGTAGACTGGAAATTGGAGTACATTGCAAATTTGTCTTTGAGTGACTTCTAACCTAGCCAGGGAAATGGGATACATGCATTCAAAGATAAATAGTGGTTCCAAACAGTAAGCACCAAGAGTGAAAGGAAAGGTGAGGTCATTCTCCAAGTCTAGGAAAAGCCCCTGTCTTTGTTCTGGGGAAATGGAGCTCATCCACTGTGACAGAATGTGGGTCCTTCTCAATTCCCCAAGCAAAGGCTCTCCTCTAAATTATTCCTTTTGCAGAGTAACTAGTATGCCTCTTGTGCTTCCATTTTTTTTTTATATAAATTCTGTTTTGAACTTTATTTTGGCATATTGGCACATTCTGAGTAATCAACATTTACTCCAGAGAGCTTTGTATCATCTCTCTGCAGTTCACATAAATGCAAATTTGAATTGCAATCCAAATGAAATTAGCATATTTCTTTGGTTTAGCATATTTCTTTGGCTTCTACATGTGATTGAGAATGAAAATGTATTAGGAGAAAGGATAATGACCCTTGAAGGACCAGTTAAACTTAAAAAAAAAAGAGAATCATGCATGCATATGAATCCAGATATGAGATACTAGCCACTCGCAAAATCAATAAGATATCAAAAATGTTTGAACCACACAGAATGAACCATTGTGATTAAAAATGCCAAAAACTGTGTTCAGTATTAATGTGAGTCAACACGATAGTCCATCGAAGCTTGCTTGGTGGTAAACAAAGATACGTAATGCATGGAGGGGATTGGATCATTTAACTAGATTCCTGCCCTGGTTGCTGCATCTTATATTTGAAATCTTTATTGTCCCTTGAGTTCTACTTTATGCTACTTCACTTTTTGCCTTTAAGGGTTAAGGGTTCATTTTATTGAAGGAGTTGATAGGCTTCTAATATTTTATTGTGTATTTGCATATGTGTATTAATAGTAAGGAGTAGTACAACACTCACGAGCATATCTATCCATAAGAAAGTATGGAGAACAAGGAAAAGAATTTCCCTATCAGCATTTGAGGGAGGCTGATTTCTTATAGAATAGATTATTTCAAAATTCCTAAAGAAAGAAACACACACACAACCTACATACAGATAATAGATATATACATACATGGGTGGTAGAGATGATATAGATGAAGAAATGGATATGGATACAGATATAGATATAATTTTTAAAGACAAAGGACAATTAATTATCTTGACCTCAGAAGTTTTGAACATCCTAGGTTTGGGATGATTGAGCTGCTCAGTGATGTCTTGGACACAATTTTTTTTTCTTTCCTCTCTGTCATCCTTCTAAGCAGATAAGCAAATTTGGGAGATTTTTATTATCAAATTCAACTCTGAACAATGATACCAACTTGTCTAAGCCTTTTCTCTTGTTCACTTATGACATCCCCCATGTAAAAGAATTCTAAAGACCTTGGTTTTGTCAAAGTATCTTTTGCTTTCAAACTGGTTGTTTTTATGATTCCAAATTCAAAGGTCAACTCTGGTAATTCAAGAAAAATAATTGCAATTAATTGTTTATAATTTTATGGATTATCTATTTATCTGATGGACTCCCTGCTTTTTGCTTTTATTGTTAATTTACAGATGTGTGTACCTAAGTTTCCAGTGTCGTTATATAGGTCCATGCCAGTTAGGAAACATATACATACGCGTGACCTATCATGTGATACATCCTGTTCAGTGAATCGAGGTTGAAGCAAAGGTCTGAATTATGCCAGGAGAGAAATTCACTTTTGCTCATTAGATTCTCTTCCTAGGTCAGTTCTATCTCAACACTGAAGCTAGGGGATGTTTACAATTATCTGCCAAGCCTCTCACTCTGCTGCAGTCCCAGGGATGAATTCAGTCCTTCAGTGATAGATACTTTTTCCTGCTGTCCTCCTGGCACTTGCTACATTTCAGTTCTGTTATTTGAGATTTTCCCACTATAAACTTCCACCCTGTTCAGGCTCCTCTTCCTGTGTTCTCTGCTTGTGTTACTAGGTTTCAATTAAGGATGGATTTCTACTGCTGGCAATAGCCTGGAAAGTTTAAAGATTAGGATGCAGGTGATGTTACTGAGAAGGTAGCAAGGTTGTGTGTTATTTCCACTGGCCAGGCCCTTTGATATTTTGGACTTCTCTCATGTACAAGATACAAAAGTAAAACAATTTTGCTATTTAAAAACAATATTAAAATCTATGAAAGAAAATATAAATTTTCTGAAGAACTATGGGATATGATACATAGGATGGAATATTTAAATAGAGAAAGCTATTAGCAAAAACAGTTCTGGTGAAGGAAGAAGGAGGAGGAAGGGAAGAGGAGGAGGAGATAATGATTGGACAGTCAGTGGTTAAGAGGTCAGGCAGGAGGCAGTTATATATTTGGATCACATTAAGGCTGAATCATGGAATAAAGGCACACAGCTCTTCCTTTTGGCCATCCACAAGCTCTCCCATCTTCATACTTCTTCCCCCACACCATCAGTAACATCCACACCTCCATGGCATCTCCTTTCACCAAGGCTTAATCCATCAGGAACCAGTGTGTTAGGAGGCCTTGTGTGTGGCTGTGCATTGGGTCAACCTGTTACCTTGAAGCTATGGGTGGTCTGCTGTGTTTGCCTCAGAGAATGTAGAACCCAAGAAGTTGGGAAAGAGGTAGGAGATAGCTATAAAAGAGGCAGCAGAAAGTTGTGAAAGAGCAAATGCTTTGGCATCAGGGATAACTAAGGTTCAAATCCTGACTGTGCCACTTTCTGCTATGGTACTTTGGACAATTACCTCTTCTCTGTGAGCCTCAGTTTTCTACCTCTGAAATGGTGAATATTATACCTTTTTGCACTGATTTGAAAATGTTATTAACCCAAAAAGCCATGTTCTTCTAATCCAGACTTTTGGGGGCAGACATATTTTGGGTGGGATCTTTTGATTAGGTTGTATCCGTGGAAATGTGAACTGCCCATCCAAGGTGGGTTTTAATCAGCTTACTGGAGTCCTTTAAAGGAGCTGATACAGAGAATGGAGTGAATTTAGATACCTTGAAACAGACAGAATCTCAGAATGGAGGCCACTTGGACCAGGAGTTGAAAGTAATGAAATCCGGAGCAAAGGGCCAATAGGCATCACCATGTGCCTTCCATGAAAGAGAAACGCCAGATGTGATTGGCCTTTCTTGAGTGAAGATGTCCTCTTGTTAATGCCTTAATTCAACATTTTCATGGACTTAGAATTGTAACTGTAACTTAATAAATCCCCTTTATGAAAACCAATCCATTTTGATATATTGCATTCCAGCAGCATTAGCAAACCGAAACACTATTATACAACTTTCTTTGTGGAGGTTAAATTATTTAATATCTATAAAGTGCCAAGTGTACATGGCACAAATCTCTCATCTTTATCTATCTATCTATCTATCTATCTATCTATCTATCTATCTATCTATCTATCTATCTATCTATCTATCATCTGTCTCTATCTTCTCTCTATTCATCCATCCATCCCTCCGTATATCCATCTTTCTGTCTGTCTCAGAGCTATGTCCACAGGAAGTGCAAGATTAAAGAGAATTGAAAAAATGCTAGATCAGAAGGAGAAGGTGTGATTTTATTTCAGTTTACTTGTTTTCATTTTGCTGTGAGGAGGCAAATCACCTACTTAATGGCTGCAAACTGGAGTCCAATCATTTATCCTGTTGTGAAAAGTGACAGAGTGAAGATTTTCCAAGAAGCCTATTATTTTTATGTATCTGTTTAATTATTCAGTAAACATTTTCATTACTGAATTATGCATCTTATTTCCTTCATCTCCTTTTTCCCATGAAGTTCATTGTTAGATTTGATTATAATTACTCTACAGTTGCTGTATTATCCAAAATTGTGTGTTATGGCATTAATTGAAAACATATCAAGCCATTAATAATGTTATTCTGCATATGACTCTTCAAGTATCACTGATCACATATAGTCTATGGTTGACCATTGGTTGCCCATTTTTCTTCTCTGCTTATTATTTTTCTTTTCTTCTTAACAGACTTGAAAGGGATGTCCTTAAATTATTTCCTGAGGGTGGGCCGCGGTGGCTCAGCGGGCAAAGTGCTTGCCTGCTATGCCGGAGGACCTCGGTTCGATTCCCGGCCCCAGCCCATGTAACAAAAACGGAGAAACAGAATACAATAAAACAAGAAAATGTTTAAAAATGTTTCCCTTTCTTCCTTCCTTCCTTCCTTCTATCCTTCCTTCCTTCTCTCTGTCTTTCCTTTAAAAAAAAAAAAAAAAAAAAAAAAAAAATTATTTCCTGATAGCAAGAAACTATTGTTTTAGAGGCTTACTTTTTGTCTACAGCATTATGCACCTAAAAGGACATAAATTACCCTCCTCCTCCTCCTAATATCCTAGACCAAAGATTATCATACTATAGTTCATGAACCAGATCTGGCCAATAGTCTATTTTTGTATGGCTTGAGAGCTATAAATGATTTTCACTTTGTTTTTGTTACTTATCTTTTTACAAACACTCCATATCCAATTATTTCAACCTTTCTGTAACTTCCATCAACAAGTCCCAGTTTGAATTCCTCTTATTCATTTTGTTTTGAGAATTCAGTGGACTTTTTCAATGTTTATTTGAGTGTCAATCAGTTCTGGGAAATTTGCTTGTAATTTTTTTAAATATTAAAATAGCAGTAAGTTACATGTAGGAACACAAAAATTCATTTTAAAGTATATATGGAAAGTTAAAAGACTTAGAATAGTCAACACAAAACTGAAAAAGAACAAAATAAGAGGTTTAATATTATTCAACTTCAAGACATACTATAGAGATGTATTAATCAAGATAATGTAGTATTGGTAAAATAGTAAACATGTAGATTAATGGAACAGAATAGAGAGCCCAAAAACAGATCCAACAAATATAGTTAACTGATGTTTGACAAAGGAGCAAAAGAAATTCAGCTCAGAAAGGATAGTCTTTTCTAACAAATAATGCTGGAAAAACTAGACATCCACATGAAAAAAAAAATATACACTAATCTTACACTCACTGCAAATATTAATTCAAAATTGATCATAGACATAAATGTAAAATGCAAAACTATAAGATTATAGAAGATAACATAGGAGAAAATCTAGGTGGCCTTGGATTTGATATTGAGTTTTTAAATACAATGCCTAAAGCATGGCCTGTGAAAGACAATATGGGTAAATTGGATTTAATTAAAATGTAAAATTTCTGTAAAATATGCCATTAAGAGAACGAAAAGATGAACCACAGACTGGGAGAAAATATTTGCAAGGCACATATCTGATAAAGGTCTCGTGTCCAAAACATATTTAAAAAATGCTAAAACTAAACAATAAGAAAAGAAATAAAAAATATTTATTCCTTCTAACTTCCTATATTCTGGAGCAGCTAGAAGGAAAAATCTGAGATGATGGTATGGTAGCCCATGACAAACTCTGGGACCTATCCTGTAACTACTTGTTGAAGAGTATTTTGAAAACTATTGCTTTTTTCTTTCTTTGTTTTGCATATATTTTATATCATACAATAAAAAAAAGAGGAAAAAAAACAAAGACCCCAATTTAAAAATGGACAAAAGAGCTGAACAGTCACCCAACCAAAGGAGATAAAGATAAATAGAGGGCAAAAAAGCATATGATCTGCTCAACAACATATATCATTACAGAATTGCAAATTAAAACGATGGGGGACCATTCCATAACTATTAGAATGGCTAAAATCCAAAACACTAACAGCACCTAGTACTGATGAGGATGTTGAAAAACCCAAAATCTCATTCTTTGCAGGAATTAAACATGATACAGCCATTATAGAAGACAATTTGGAAGTTACTTTCAAAGGTAAATCCAGGCTATGATAAAATCAAGCACCCACTCTCCTAGGTATTGATCTAAATCATTGAAAATATATATCCACATAAAAAAAATCACACATGAATGTTTATAGCAACCAAGATGGCCTTTAATTAATGAATGGATAAACAAACTGTGGTACACCTATACAGTGGAATATTATTCAATGATAAAAAGAAATGATCTATCAAACTGCGAAAAGACATGGAGGGATCTTAAATGCATATTAAGTGAAAAAGGCCAGTCTGCAGAAACTACATACTGTATCATTCAAACTATATGATACTCTGGAACACGCAAAACTATGGACAATATAAAGATCAGCAGTTCAGGAGGGGATCAGCAGTGCAAGGGGGAGTGGCAATGGATAAATAGATGAGACAGAGGGGAGTTTAAGGGCACTGAAACTATTCTGTATGTGAAGGTAGAAGAACACTACATGGGTGGTTTCTGTTCAATAAAAAAGAAGGAATCTTAACAATGGACATAGTAAGGCTGAAATTTTGAAAAAACAAAAACTACCATTTTTAATCAGGAATCCATGGTAAAATGTTTTTATTCTCATTATATCCATTGGAAATGAATTTTATTTTCATTCAAACTCATTCTTCCTGATACGACACTCTAGAGACACTGCTGGACCCACTGTACAGCATGCCCACAGTGACTGCCAAAGGCACACCTATCTGCTTTCCACCCAAAGGTAAACCCAGTCCATTCCCCTTGTCTGGTTTCAAGTCATTTCCTCATTTACTTTCATGTAACCAAGTCCTGTTAGTCCAGCGTGGTCCATTGCAAGCCCCATGTCCACCAAGTGGCCTCTGATATGCACATCCTTATCTTTCTCTTCTTTCCTGACTTTCTGCAATCACTTCCTCATACTTGATCTTCATTGTACATGTGGCAGTGGGAGGCAAGCATTCTGTAAGGTGACTTGGTAAGACACCTTTGATTTATTGATAGCTTGTTCTGTCAAAGCATTTTTATTTGAATATGATAGATTGTATTTTGAGTCATGTCATGTTCTGACAATTAAATTCTTGTTTTCTTATTAAAGGAAACTCAGCTCTTGTGTACAAATGTCACATAATTTCATTTGTGATAGTTTTATCTCCAAAGCCATGTTAGGAATTCCTTGTTTCTGCAGCCCCATAGAACATTTTACATATTTTAGAAAAACTTACATATTTTGTAAATCCCTGCTATCTCTTCACTCTCATTTTTTTTTTGTCTATTTCAGAAAGGACTCCAGATGGTTTAAAAAGTATAGAAAATAATGACGTTGATATTGTTAATCAAGGCCATGGTGCTGAAAAATTTTAATTTAATAAACATATAACATTTTCAGAGCATTCTCACTTGAATTAATCCTCAGCCATTTGATTAAAAAATAAATAATTCCAGTTGCTTCAAGCCCCCACAGAGAGGGAACGGTAGATAGATTTTAAATACATTAAAAAATTCAAATTAGATAACTAAACTCTTGTTAGCATGCAATGATTTTAATCAATTCACTCTGCGATTAGAAGGGGGGTGTTAAGAATCTCAGTGTTTATATTGAACTAAAAGCTGTGATATGATTCCTCCAGCAAAATATAAATATCATAACATATGTCTGTGTACGCAGAAGACATTTAATTCATTTGGGAGGGGCAAGGGGTACAGATGAAACTTTGTAAATCACTGTGTTTGCTCATTTAAAGACATTTTTATTTTACTGCATTTTAAATCTGCTTTACAAAAGTATAATTTACATACAATAAAATTTACCAATTTCAAGTGAACGCTTCAGTGTATTTTTTTTCTTTTTTTTTTTATTAATTAACGGAAAAAAAGAAAGTAACCCAACATTTAGAAATCATACCATTCTACATATGCAATCAGTAATTCTTAACATCATCACATAGATGCATGATCATCGTTTCTTAGTACATTTGCATCGGTTTAGAAGAACTAGCAACACAACAGAAAAAGATATAGAATGTTAATATAGAGAAAAGAAATAAAAGTAATAATAATAGTAAAAAACAAACAAACAAACAAACAAACAAAAAAACCTATAGCTCAGATGCAGCTTCATTCAGTGTTTTAACATGATTACTTTGCAATTAGGTATTATTGTGCTGTCCATTTTTGAGTTTTTGTATCTAGTCCTATTGCACAGTCTGTATCCCTTCAGCTCCAATCACCCATTATCTTACCCTGTTTCTAACTCCTGCTGGACTCTGTCACCAATGACATATTCCAAGTTTATTCTCGAATGTCGGTTCACATCAGTGGGACCATACAGTATTTGTCCTTTAGTTTTTGGCTAGACTCACTCAGCATAATGTTCTCTAGGTTCATCCATGTTATTACATGCTTCATAAGTTTATCCTGTCTTAAAGCTGCATAATATTCCATCGTATGTATATACCACAGTTTGTTTAGCCACTCTTCTGTTGATGGACATTTTGGCTGTTTCCATCTCTTTGCAATTGTAAATAATGCTGCTATAAACATTGGTGTGCAAATGTCCGTTTGTGTCTTTGCCCTTAAGTCCTTTGAGTAGATATGTAGCAATGGTATTGCTGGGTCATATGGCAATTCTATATTCAGCTTTTTGAGGAACTGCCAAACTGCCTTCCACAGTGGTTGCACCATTTGACATTCCCACCAACAGTGGATAAGTGTGCCTCTTTCTCCGCATCCTCTCCAGCATTTGCCATTTTCTGTTTTGTTGATAATGGCCATTCTGGTGGGTGTGAGATGATATCTCATTGTGGTTTTGATTTGCATTTCTCTAATGGCCAGGGACATTGAGCATCTCTTCATGTGCCTTTTGGCCATTTGTATTTCCTCTTCTGGTAGGTGTCTGTTCAAGTCTTTTTCCCATTTTGTAATTGGGTTGGCTGTCTTTTTGTTGTTGAGTTGAACAATCTCTTTATAAAGTCTGGATACTAGACCTTTATCTGATATGTCATTTCCAAATATTATCTCCCATTGTATAGGGTGTCTTTCTACTTTCTTGATGAAGTTCTTTGATGCACAAAAGTGTTTAATTTTGAGGAGCTCCCATTTATTTATTTCCTTCTTCAGTGCTCTTGCTTTAGGTTTAAGGTCCATAAAACCGCCTCCAATTGTAAGATTCATAAGATATCTCCCTACATTTTCCTCTGTTTTATGGTCTTAGACCTAATGTTTAGATCTTTGATCCATTTTGAGTTAACTTTTGTATAAGGTGTGAGATATGGGTCTTCTTTCATTCTTTTGCATATGGATATCCAGTTCTCTAGGCACCATTTATTGAAGAGACTGTTCTGTCCCAGGTGAGTTAGCTTGACTGCCTTATCGAAGATCAAATGTCCATAGATGAGACGGTCTATATCTGAGCACTCTATTCGATTCCATTGGTTGATATATCTATCTTTATACCAATACCATGCTGTTTTGACCACTGTGGCTTTATAATATGCCTTAAAGTCCGGCAGCGCAAAACCTCAAGCTTCGTTTTTTTTCCTCAAGATGTTTTTAGCAATTTGGGGCACCCTGCCCTTCCAGATAAATTTGCTTATTGGTTTTTCTATTTCTGAAAAATAAGTTGTTGGGATTTTGATTGGTATTGCATTGAATCTGTAAATCAATTTAGGTAGGATTGACATCTTAACTATATTTAGTCTTCCAATCCATGAACACGGTATGCCCTTCCATCTATTTAGGTCTTCTGTGATTTCTTTTAACAGTTTTTTGTAGTTTTCTTTATATAGTTTTTTTGTCTCTTTAGTTAAATTTATTCCTAGGTATTTTATTCTTTTAGTTGCAATTGTAAATGGGATTCGTTTCTTGATTTCCCCCTCAGCTTGTTCATTACTAGTGTATAGAAAAGCTACAGATTTTTGAATGTTGATCTTGTACCCTGCTACTTTGCTGTACTCATTTATTAGCTCTAGTAGTTTTTTTGTAGATTTATCTGGGTTTTCGACGTATAGTATCATATCGTCTGCAAACAGTGATAGTTTTACTTCTTCCTTTCCAATTTTGATGCCTTGTATTTCTTTTTCTTGCCTAATTGCTCTGGCTAGAACCTCCAACACAATGTTGAATAATAGTGGTGATAGTGGACATCCTTGTCTTGTTCCTGATCTTAGGGGGAAAATTTTCAATTTTTCCCCATTGAGGATGATATTAGCTGTGGGTTTTTCATATATTCCCTCTATCATTTTAAGGAAGTTCCCTTGTATTCCTATCCTTTGAAGTGTTTTCAACAGGAAAGGATGTTGAATCTTGTCAAATGCCTTCTCTGCATCAATTGAGATGATCATGTGATTTTTCTGCTTTGATTTGTTGATATGGTGTATTACATTAATTGATTTTCTTATGTTGAACCATCCTTGCATACCTGGGATTAATCCTACTTGGTCATGATGTATAATTCTTTTAATGTGTTGTTGGATATGATTTGCTAGAATTTTGTTGAGGATTTTTGCATCTATATTCATTGGAGAGATTGGTCTGTAGTTTTCTTTTTTTGTAATATCTTTGCCTGGTTTTGGTATGAGGGTGATGTTGGCTTCATAGAATGAATTAGGTAGTTTTCCCTCCACTTCGATTTTTCTGAAGAGTTTGAGGAGAGTAGGTACTAATTCTTTCTGGAATGTTTGATAGAATTCACATGTGAAGCCATCTGGTCCTGGACTTTTCTTTTTAGGGAGCTTTTGAATGACTAATTCAATCTCTTTACTTGTGATTGGTTTGTTGAGGTCATCTATTTCTTCTTGAGTCAAAGTTGGTTGTTCATGTCTTTCCAGGAACCCGTCCATTTCCTCTAAATTGTTGTATTTATTAGCGTAAAGTTGTTCATAGTATCCTGTTATTACCTCCTTTTTTCTGTGAGGTCAGTAGTTATGTCTCCTCTTCCATTTCTGATCTTATTTATTTGCATCCTCTCTCTTCTTCTTTTTGTCAATCTTGCTAAGGGCCCGTCAATCTTATTGATTTTCTCATAGAACCAACTTCTGGTCTTATTGATTTTCTCTATTGTTTTCATGTTTTCAATTTCATTTATTTCTGCTCTAATTTTTGTTATTTCTTTCCTTCTGCCTGCTTTGGGGTTAGTTTGCTGTTCTTTCTCCAGTTCTCCCAAGTGGACAGTTAATTCCTGCATTTTTGCCTTTTCTTCTTTTCTGATATAGGCATTTAGGGCAATAAATTTCCCTCTTAGCACTGCCTTTGCTGCGTCCCATAAGTTTTGATATGTTGTGTTTTCATTTTCATTCGCCTCGAGGTATTTACTAATTTCTCTTGCAATTTCTTCTTTGACCCACTCGTTGTTTAAGAGTGTGTTGTTGAGCCTCCACGTATTTGTGAATTTTCTGGCACTCCGCCTATTATTGATTTCCAACTTCATTCCTTTATGATCCGAGAAAGTGTTGTGTATGATTTCAATCTTTTTAAATTTGTTAAGACTTGCTTTGTGACCCAGCATATGGTCTATCTTTGAGAATGATCCATGAGCACTTGAGAAAAAGGTGTATCCTGCTGTTGTGGGATGTAATGTCCTATAAATGTCTGTTAAGTCTAGCTCATTTTCTGTAATATTCAGATTCTCTATTTCTTTATTGATCCTCTGTCTAGATGTTCTGTCCTTTGATAAGAGTGGTGAATTGAAGTCTCCAACTATTATGGTATATGTGTCTATTTCCCTTTTCAGTGTTTGCAGTATATTCCTCACGTATTTTGGGGCATTCTGGTTTGGTGCATAAATATTTATGATTGTTATGTCTTCTTGTTTAATTGTTCCTTTTATTAGTATATAGTGTCCGTCTTTGTCTCTTTTAACTGTTTTACATTTGAAGTCTAATTTGTTGGATATTAGTATAGCCACTCCTTCCTCTTTTCTGGTTGTTATTTGCATGAAATATCTTTTCCAAACCTTTCACTTTCAGCCTATGTTTATCTTTTGGTCTAAGATGTGTTTCCTGTAGATGACATATAGAAGGATCCTGTTTTTTAATCCATTCTGCCAATCTATGTCTTTTGATTGGGGAATTCAGTCCATTAACATTTAGTGTTATTACTGTTTGGATAATATTTTCCTCTACCATTTTGCCTTTTGTATTATATATATCATATATGACTTTCCTTCTTTCTACACTCTTCTCCATTCCTCTCTCTTCTGTCTTTTTGTATCTGACTCTAATGCTCCCTTTAGTATTTCTTGCAGAGCTGGTCTCTTGGTCACAAATTCTCTCAGTGACTTTTTGTCTGAGAATGTTTTAATTTCTCCCTCATTTTTGAAGGACAATTTTGCTGGATATAGGAGTCTAGGTTGGCAGTTTTTCTCTTTTAGTAATTTAAATACATCATCCCACTGTCTTCTAGCTTCCATGGTTTCTGCTGAGAAATCTACACATAGTCTTATTGGGTTTCCCTTGTATGTGATGGACTGTTTTTCTCTTGCTGCTTTCAAGATCCTCTCTTTCTCTTTGACCTCTGACATTCTAACTAGTAAGTGTCTTGGAGAACACCTATTTGGGTCTAATCTCTTTGGGGTGTGCTGCACTTCTTGGATCTGTAATTTTAGGTCTTTCATGAGAGTTGGGAAATTTTCAATGATAATTTCTTCCATTAGTTTTTCTCCTCCTTTCCCTTCTCTTCTCCTTCTGGGACAACCACAACATGTATATTTGTGCAATTCATATTGTCCTTGAGTTCCCTGATCCCCTGTTCAAATTTTTCCATTCTTTTCCTGATAGTTTCTGTTTCTTTTTGGAATTCAGATGTTCCATCCTCCAAATCACTAATTCTATCTTCCCTCTCTTTAAACCTATCATTGTAGGTATCCATTGTTTTTTCCATCTTTTCTACTTTATCCTTCACTTCCATAAGCTCTGTGATTTGTTTTTTCAGTTTTTCTATTTCTTCTTTTTGTTCAGCCCATGTCTTCTTCATGTCCTCCCTCAATTTATCGATTTCATTTTTGAGGAGATTTTCCATTTCTGTTCGTATATTCAGCATTAGTTGTCTCAGCTCCTGTATCTCATTTGAACTATTGGTTTGTTCCTTTGACTGGGCCATATTTTCAATTTTCTGAGCGTGATCTGTTATCTTCTGCTGGCGCCTGGGCATTTAGTCAGATTTCCCTGGGTGTTGGACCCAACAGGTTGAAAGATTTTTCTGTGAAATCTCTGGGTTCTGTTTTTCTTATCCTGCCCAGTAGGTGGCGCTCGTGGCACACGTTTGTCTGCGGGTTCCACCAGTAAAAATGTGCTGTGGGTTCTTTAACTTTGGAAAACTCTCACCGTGGGGGAGGTTCGCCAGCCGAAGTGGCTTGGAAGAGTGCCAGCCGGCCCGGGGGTTCGAACGCGGGGAGGGTCGCCGGCTGCCGCAGCCCGGGAGAGCACCCGACCGAATTTCCTAGTCGGCCCACGGCGCCAAGCGTGGCGGGAGGGTGCCAGCCACCGCAGCCCAGGAGAGTGCACCGTTCTCAGCCGGACCAGGGAGTCACGTGTTTGGAAGTGACCCCCCCGGTCACCGTTCTCCGCAGTCTGGGGATTTCCGACCCAACTCTCTCAGTTGGTCCGGGGGGCCTCACGTGGTGGGGCCGCCAGCTGCTGCGGCCCAAGGGGACCGCCTGCCCAATTCTGCCAGCTGGCATGGGAAGGAGGAAGGGAGGGACTCCGGCCGCTTGCCGTCCCACCCGGGAAAGCCCGCGCCCCTCGGCGATCTCACTGGAGCGGGTTCTCCCAGACAGTCAGCCGTTCCAGGATGGGGTACGCCGTCCCTTTGATCTCCTTCGTGGCTCCAGGTGCTGCTCTGTATCGTCTCCACTCCCCCAGTAGCTGTTCTGGAGGAGGAAAGGTGAGGGTGGCAAGGCTGTCGAGGATGGTGGCGGAGGAGCTGGTGAAGGCGGAAGAGGGCACGGTGGTGGTTGGAGAGCCGCCGGAGCAGGAGGAGAAAGGGAAGGATCTTCAGTGTATTTTTGATAAGTATAAAGAGTCATGTAACTACTGCCACAATAAAGGTAAAGAATATTTCTATCACACCAAAGCATTCCCATAGTCCCTTTGTAGTTAATCTTTCCCTCCACCCTTAGCCTCTGGAGACTACTGCACTGCTTTCATTTCTGTCACTATAGTTTTACCTTTTTTAGAAGTCCACATAAATGGAAGTAGACCATATGTAGTCTTGTGTGTCTGGTTTTTATCATTTAGCATGATGCTTCTGAGATTCACATATCATTTGTATATACTACTTGTTTTATCCCTTTTTATTATAAGGAGTCTGGTAATGTATATAATATATTGCATAATATATCACATATTGCTTAGTCCTTCTTTGGTTGAAGTACATTTGGGTTCTTTCCAATTTTGAGCCATTATAAATTAATCTGTTATGACCATTCATTATATGAGTGGTCTCTATGCAAACCTGTATTCTATGTGTGTGTTTCCTTTGTGCAGTTACCAAAAAGTGCAATTGGTATGACTGGGACTTACAGCAAGTTTGCTTAACTGTAGAAAAAAATGCATATGGTTGATTGAGTTATGCACCTCAATTTAGAAGTGTTCTAAATCTTAAGCTGCATTCCTGTGGATGCAAACCCATAGTAGATAGGATCCCTTGAAGATATTTTTAGTTAAGTTGTGGCACAACTGAATGACGGTGGGCACTATCTCAATGACTTGAGATTTTGGAAGAAGAAGAAATTTACATACACTCAGAGAAAGCTATGGGGAGGAGCCTGGGGAGGAGCCGGAAGTTAATGAAGCATGAAGAGAAAGAAGAGAATGTGGTCCTGTGACAGAAGGTGGGATATAAACCAGTGAGCCCTAAGTATCTCCCGCAGCCAGCACGAGAAATTTAAAGGAGAAAACACTGCCTTGATGATGGACTTCTCTGAGTCTCAAAACTGTGGCCCAATATATTCCTGTTTTAAGTCAACCCATTCTTTGATATTTGCCATAGCTTCCTGGTGAACTGAGAAACTGCAAAACCATTTTCCAAAATGATTGTACTATTTTGCATTCCTGTCAGCAATATATGCAAGTTCCACTTGCACTGCATACTAACTGACTCTTGATATTGTCAGTCTTTTGAATTTTAGCTATTCTACTGGTGAAAGGAATCTCAATGTGATTTTCATTTGAGCCCCTTAATGATTAAGAGTTTTGTGCATTTTTATATACGTCTTCAATTTGAATATCTTCTTTAGTGAAGTGTCTGTTCAAATACTTTGCCCATTTTAACTTGAATTATAGACCTAAACATAAGAACTAAAATTACTAAGCGTCTAGAAAAAAATATAGGAGAAAATATTTGCATATAGTGTTAGGCCAGGATTTCTTACATAGGAAACAAGAAATGTGAATCATAAAAAAAGAAAGATGATGAGACTTTATCACAATTAAAAACTTTTGCTTTTCCAAATATACTCTTAAGAAAATGAAAAGGTAAGCCTCAGACTGGGAGAAAATAGTTGCAAAATATATATGTGATAAAGAATTCACATCCATAATATATTAAGAACTCATAACTTATTGATAAGATATCCAACTTGATAAAAGTAAATGAGTGAACACACTTTTAATTAAAGCTTTAAAAATTCTCACTAACTAAAGTGGTTTAATTTCTAAATCAGTAACCTATTTTTAAAAATGCATCTAAAGTGGTTTTAGTAAGAGTCTTTAAATATTCAACTTGCATTTTTAAAATATTTATTTCATTGCACTGTAATTTTGTAAAAGTTTAGAGTTATAGGGTATGTGATGAGATTTAAATTTCCTGAACCCATTTACAGGCATGTTGTCAGAAAAATTCATGAAGTAACAAGGAGTTTCCAAGAGCAGAAGCCTTCAATAGGCACCTGATGAAGAGATAGGAGCTACATTTCATCACTTATGAGTAAGGGTGTCGGGGGAGAGGACAATAGGCATTTCATTTTCATACAGTACATTTGTAGATTAATGATCTGCTGAGATTAAATGACAATTACTTAATTTTCATATTCTTGGAAAGTCCTCTTTTTCTGTAATATCATTTCAAAGAATGTGGGGATTGGGCCACTGCAGAGAAAGGGGAATTATTATTATATAAGATACAAAGATGAATTATCATATTTAAAGATGTACATTTTCCTAAGGACAAATTGAATTGAATTAATTTATCTTCTCCATTAGATAAATATAATGAGAAAAATTGGGGGGATTGGAGTTTTGGAGCTAGATTTAATTTGGTATACCCAATGGCACTATAAGAATTAAGAGATGAGCTGACTGCTTCTGTGGGTACTGTGTTAATTGTTATAATACCTCTGGTATTACAGAGAAATTTCACTGGGTGAAATTCTTGAGGGTGTGCCTTTAAAGAATATTTATTTTTAATATTTATAAAGAAAAGCCTTTTATTTCATTAAAAAAGACTTTTTCATGTTAATTCTTACAATTTTTCCTCAAACACCCCTCCCATTCTCATTTTGATATTCAGATTCATGAACCACAGCTTTTAGCAAAGACCAGAAATTCCTTAAATTGAAATCAACATATCAGTATACTTCATGTCAGGAAAGAAGACCTATCAGGGATGAAAAAATGATAGGACTTCCTGCAGGGGTCCATTAGAGTCACAGTCTTCCGAGAATAAGTTACATCTGGGATGCAGTGCTGTGCTATGCTCCCAACCTCCATAGTCAGTATACAAAAGTTATTTATTGTGCTGGCCACAGCACAGGATACTCTGCTAAAATTCAACATTTTCTAGAACTTTGATTTTATTAGTTGAACGAATACCAGCTGAATTGGTTGTTGCTGAAGTTGCTCTGTGACAAACTTGGTGTGTGTCCTCTTAAGTCTCAAGTATTTCTACTGATAGGAAGTTTACTGTCTTGCAAAACTAGCCATTCTATCATTAAGATTTCTGAAATTATTACTTCTATATACAGAGATGAAATTCTCCTCTCTGTAGCAATGATCCAATTGATTCTTTTTCAGATTCTCAGAGCAATATCAACTCACTACAATTGTATGACACATAACTGTATCTAATAAATATTTATTATGCTGACCACACATCCTCTTCTCTAGATAAATCATTCTTCTTCTTAAAGAATTTCTTCATTTTGTTAAGGATTTTTAAATATGTTTTGTCCATGCAACAGTTTTTCAACCCCTTCCTTATTTTCTTTGCCTTATGCAGCTTATTCTAGTTTGGCTGCCCCAAGTTTTTGGAAATGACCAGAGCATGGCCCCTTGATCAACTATTTTTGGGGGACAATGTGGTCTGTCATTAACAGCATGTAGTACGGAGTCAGGCAAACCTGCATTCAAATTCTGCCTGCAAAGTGGGGATAACACTATTCACCTCATAAGATTGCTGTGAGGATAAAATGAGATATTTTATGTAAATTTCCAAGGACTGGACCTACCACAGAGACATCATATTAATTATTGGTAACTAAGTAAAAAGACTGAAGATGTCAAAGTTCAAGATTATTATTACTCTTCTTACTGTTTTTCTAGTTGGACTCTGATCTCATTATAAACCAGAAGACAATTAACACTTGATGAGTTTCCACAAAAGAAATTGCTCTGAAGCTGTAGCTCCTCTATTTTGGACTTCTGAATAAACTTTTATTTTTACTTTAAATTCCAAAACTTTCTATTTATCAATGATAAATCTCTTCTTGCTTATTTAGGTTTTGCTCTTCACTGTTACTGTGAGCTGCATGCCATCTGCATGATTCTGAGTGTCGATGTTTGTCTTCTCTCTCAGTTGTATGCCATCTAGATACAGTTATCCCCTCCACATTATGGGAATTAGGGATGTAATGCCTCATGATCTAGAAAATTTGAATAAGTTATTTTTTTCTTCAGGGTTTCAGGAAACTAGCTAGGTGCCCCTTGGTCATCAGATGCTGTCTCTCTTGTTGCTTTTGCATTGTGTAGGCTAAACCTTTATTTAAAATTTTCAAACCAGCCTTTGCTTGCCCCAAAATCTGTTGGGGTAGACCCTTCACCTTCATTTTCCTTCAGGGAATCATAACAGTACTTAATCATTTCTCTTTCTATGCCAGAGTCTATTGGGGTGGCTTTTATTTTAATTTTTAAAATAACAATCCTGCATGTTTCTAGCCTTTGTGTGTCATCTGCAGCATTCACAAAACTCCCCCCAAATTCCCATTTTATTTCTTATGCCAACCCATGATATATAGAAACTGTATTGGGGAGAGTTGCCATGTGAAAGGGATAGCTGTACTGTTAAACATGTCGTCTGTGCCTTCACTCATGAAAATAACAAGTTGTTGAAAAAGTTCTATAATTCAGGACTGGACCTCTAATTTAAATTGGCATTGGGCCTTGAATGCCAGGTGAAAGAACTACTATCTTGAAGTATTCTGTAACATGAGAGAATGCTAAAGCTAAGAAATGCCCAATGAAAACTCTCAAGTCACTCTTTTTGCTTTAATTGCAGTGAGGTGTGTTTTCTCAGCACCGTTCTTCATCTTTAGATCCAGGAAAACTCTCAGGTTTTCCTTACTAATTCCTACCATGTCTTCACTCTGAACTCAGGTTCTTTAAAAAAAATACTATACTGACTACAGAGTCTTATTTTGTGTTTTGAAAACAGTGAGATCATTACATAATAAATCTATTTAAAAAGCCAGAGTATTGTGATGTCCCCAAATGGTTCTCCTTTGTAGGGAATGACCTGAGTCCTGAAATCATTGTTTCACAGATGTTGTGAAGATTTCATGAGAAAATGTAAGAAGAGTGCCAAGCACAGTGGAAGATGTACAACTGGTGTACCATATATATATATATGATCATATATGTAATATATTTTTATATATTTTATTTGGTCTATATTTTTAATGAGGTCTTAGAAAATTATTCTAAGCATGAGTCTATATAATCTTACTTCTGTTTCTATTGTGACAAGGCAAGAGTATCTGAGTAATTCACCATAGAAAAACCACTGTACAATACCCATTAGTCATGCCTCCATTAGATTTAATGATGCTCTATTCTTTTTTTTCTTCTGGAATATTTTTCTTTCTTTAAGGACAATTTTAGTTATTTTGTTCTCTCATGGAATCTGGGCTCAAAGTTTTTAAATGATACTGTGATTCCTAGACTAGAGGGGAAACTACCCCGATAGATTAGGGTATATCGTATTTGAGAAAACATAAGTTTGACCACAGATCCTTTCTGAGACATCTTGCTTACAGTGTAGATGCAAATGGCCAATTTTAATGATGCAAAATGCATGAGAAGATGGCTAAGTGGAACATGTTCCTGCCAACTTAGAAGGGTCATATAATTTCTTGTTGTCTAACAGCATTTGTAACTAGTGCACTTAAGACAGCTTTAAAAAGTCAAATTTTGTTTTAGTAGAAAAAAAAATGCCTGGAGGATCAAGAACTAGTCTCCTCTTTAATGGAATATCATTTTGAAATTTTCTGGTTTCTCTACTCTTGGAGCTTTAAGATACTGTTAATACTACAGGCAGAACTGATAGATTAAGTATAGATTGAAAGTTTCAGAAAAGCTAGGATGACCACATTTTACTTCTTTGAATGGGAAAAATTATACTTTCTAAATGATACCTTATAGCTTTGTTATAAGTATCAAGTGGTAATTGTGAAAATATTTTTATAAATTATAAAAAATTTCTTATTTAAGAGAATATTTGTATAAGAAAACAGCTCTCAAGACAGGACATTCCAGAGTAAGAAAAGAGATTTAGATAACAGGTATTCTACAAATAGAGAGAAGGAAAAATGCTACCTCAGTAGTTTATGAAATAACCTTTTTATGACCATTCAAAATTCCCCGATAGATTAGGGTATATCGTATTTGAGAAAACATTCATTATGGCCATAGATCATTACAGATGATGAATGAGATTACCCTTGAAAATTTGAGAGTGCTCGCCTGAAGCTAATTTTGACAAGAATTGTGTGGCTTTCTTGGCATTTAGAAGGAAAGAGTTTTATAAGTGGCTGACGTTTTCCATGTGTGGTCAGTGGGAATGGTGACCCTTGTGCCATGTATTTTCCATCCATGCCATAGAAAAACCTAGCTTCCTTTGATTTCCTGTCCCATTTTTTCTTTCTCACGTCCTCTACTGTGGGCCCTTGGTGTTAGAACTCACACCATTTCTTACAACAACTGGTCCATCCATTACCAGAACTGTTAGTTTAGTGTGGAACTGCATGTTGGAGCTTTTCATTACACAGTGTATTTTCATGTTCTGGGCCTCGTTGCTTTCATCTCTGGCCAGTCTTCCAGTTCTTATGGGTCCTTTACTCTGTGGTACCCTCCTTTCTTTATCCTGCAGCACTCTCAGAGAATAACCTCAGATGAGGATGTTCCATGGAAGTCTATTTCAGTTAGCAGTTGGCAAATTTATTAAAATACTATTTAAAATACTATAAAAAGGAAATGTTCTCTTTCACTAGCACATTTTGCATAAGCATCCAACTCGTCTTTTTAGGAGATAGAAGGAGCATGTTGGTTTATGACTAATGGGACCTAATATTTCCTGGTGTACCTTGATCTGCTGATTTCAAACATGGTCTGGCTGCCTGACAAATGATTGCTTGTCCGTTGGAGTCAATGGGCAAGAGGTGAATTAATCACTTCAACAAGCTACCCACGGTTTGATAAGGAAACCAATGTGTCTTAGCCTCAATATAGTTGTCTCCCAATATTAGACTTCAAAAAATCTTGTGGGAATCACTATACCAGATTTCTGAAAAAGAGAATAGGAATAATTATATATCAGGCTAATACCTTTTTATAAGGAGTGTTATTTTTCTTAATTTTCTTAATTTTATTCATGTGTTGCATTACTAATTTTGTTTTATTGACATTGTTGCCTGTGATACTAGACCATGGTTTACTATGAGCTGATATTAAATTTGGATTTAAACTAAACTCTTTGACTTTTGGTCCAAGGAATATAATTCTTGAGACAGTTACAGTAGTGATATAGACACCCTTAAATGGTAAGATTTGATGGAGTTTTCAAGAGAGAGTCAGCATAGGCTGTAATAGAGATTAAGATACTTAAAATTGGGAACAAAATAATATTTGTATCAGATACCTCTTTTGTAAAATTTCATATCTTTTTGTCCCCATGTCTTATATTAGTAACTGCTGCAATGATGTTTTCAACTTGCTATGAGCAGGTGAAAACTGACAGCACATTATCTCTTATGCCACTCAACAACTGGATCACTTTTGAGCAAGGAGACAAGGCATGCTTCTTTCATCCTTCAATTGAAAAATTCCAAGATGCATTTCATTAGACTCTGCCGACAGTTCTGGCGTTAAACACAGGTATACTATAGCATTGGCTTTCCCTCCTTCCCTTTCCTTGCCCTCGTACTTTCCTCCCCTAGCATTCCCACATAAATTACCTGAATAAAAAACTGTTGCTTTTTAGTCTTCTTACTGTTGTACCCAAGCAAATTAATATTCTTCCTACCCTTTGCCAGAAACAGTGATCACAAGACATCTGTGCTGACACTGTCCATTCTTTACCCAACATTAAATAATCTTTGGCACTGAGACAAGAAACAGGCTCAGAATTTTCTCAAAACAAGGTCATAGGGAAATATTACAGCAGGATTTCAATCAGCATGTTTGCCATTCGCCATTGTGTCTTTACTTCAGCAATGATCACAGCTGATTTTGTAGTTCTGGCTCTCATTTTGGAATAGGTTGCTTTCTAAAAACACATGAAGAACTAAGGTTGTCCACATTTACCATAAACTGATTTTACTTGTTGCAATTTGGATGCTGGACAGTAGGCTAAATTGAGTTTAGTGTCTCTCTCATACACCAGCCATATCCCATTTAGGATTTAATTTTATGCCTCAGAAAATGTTACAATCATTATTGTACTTTCATAGTCAACTGACAATAGTAGAAACTTTAGACTTTGACTGGAATATATATCTTTCATATAAAAAGTTCTTATATATTATACTTATATTATGATATCCCGTTAAGACATTGAATTTATTGTTTAGGATGATTGTGACTCTAAGTAATAGAAAAGTAAATACAGTAATAATAATAATTCTAAAAACCCAAATCAGGGTGCACAGCTGGTTCAGTGGTTAGAATGCCTGCCTTTCATGAGAAAGACCTGAGTTGGATTCCCAGACCATGCACCCCACTCCACCCCCAAAAGAACAACCAAATCAAACAAAAAAAGTTCCTGATAAGACCTATACTTATGACTCTGCTTTTGAGCTCTGGGCACATGCAAAGTCTTAACAGCCTAGCTTTTTGTTTGTTTGCTTGTTTGTTTTGTTTTGCATTGTTTTTACCTAGCTAATTGATAGTGTCATATCCTCAGCCTGTCCTTCGGCTAAAGTAGACCTCTAAGTCTTTAATTTGTACCTTGCCTTCTTAACTCTAAACTATATCGTCTTAGTCCTTTCCTGAGCATTCAGAATGTTTGAGTTTAACTCACAGATCTAAAATATGTCTTTCAGAAGTAGGACTTAGTAAGTTGAATTACATTTTTTAAAGCTATTCTTATACACGAGTTACAGGAAATGACAATGGGTAAGTCAGTAGAACCAGTGGAACCATTCTAAGCCAGTCCTGGGTGAGTCATTACTTACTGTAGTATTGCAGGATCCTTCCTCATGGAGATATATCCATCTCTTGACTCAGTTGATTCCAGTTCTGAAAACTGGGTGAGGAATTATGATTCTTTATAGGAGTGACCAATCTCAGCCACCTGGTCGTGCATCCTTGACTTCTTCTGCTGATAAAAGTTGAACAGTACCCTGGTCAACTACCATTCTGTTCTGCCCTAAGAATGCCATGCTCAATCAACCATCTCCATAACTCTCTGTGGGTCAGGCTCCGTTGGCTTCCAATCCAGTTTTGCTGATCAGTATGATAATTGTGACCCTCTGATTTCTGGTGGTTAAATTGCATTACGTGGCAGCCACTGTTTTAGGTTTTTATTTTTCCCATTGCTATTAGAGAGCCAAATTCTGTGACAGCCTCCATTATTTTCAGTCTTTGCCTATAGAAGAGAGACTCCATTGTACATTTGAATGAGACTAGTGCTCTTCTCACCATCACATTTCTTATATTTTTGGTAAATAGAATGTACTTTACTATAGAACCCAGTCATCTGACATGTCTTATGATCATAGTTTATTCACATAGCATGGAGTTTAATAACATGCTCTTCCAACTGCCACTGAAATTACAATATTTCAATTGTACTCAACCTGTGTCATTACTTTTACTCCCCTTTTAGAAATCATCCTGTATCAGATTTCACCATCTGGGATCTTGTCAGATTGTTAAGTCCTGAATATAGGAGAGGATTCCAAATTCAATAAACCCTTCCTTATCTAAATTTATGTTCCAGCCTCCTAAAATCAAGCCTCTTAAGAATTCAGATGCAGTATATTTCTCTGCAGTTCAACGATCAGGTCTCATATATCCCCAGCTGGGTTATGCTGGGCCTTAAGTCCATGCTATCTTACTTTTCAAGGTCCTCCAGAGCAATATGATTACCCAGGCACTGTTGGTGCCCCAGGTTGGCCTGTGAGTAAGAGGATACTGGGCTGGAGTAATAAAACCTTGGGGCATTAGGATAGGATCAGGATTAACATTGATCCTCAACCTCCTTTTGAAGCTATATAGAACAGGACAGCTCAAGTTCCTGGTTTCCTATCCGGTTCTGAAAGAGTTAACAGACAACTGAAAATCCGTAGTTTCCTATCTATCACTTAAAAGAGTTAATGTACAAGTGTAAGTTCTTTTTTTCTTATATAGCTCCAAAGGAATTAATAAAAACTGCAAACTTCAGTTGCAAACACAATGGAACAAAAATTTTCCCTTAAGTCCCCAAACATCCCCAAACACTGAAACCTCCCCAAACCATAAAAACATGTTAAATTATGGGCCTGAAGCAAACTTTTAGGTAATAACAGAAATTATGGGTTGTAAAGATTGTTAAACATCTGTACAAAGACAACTTTTGTATATGTGAGGGCTGTCCACAGACATCAATAGTTTTTCCTTCCTGAAACAATGCTATCCCTGTAAGCACCTAGTTAATACAAATCATGCAGGCCCCCAATGTTTAAAGTTCACTATGTGAACATGCACAATGAAAACACTTGGTATTAAAAAGTTACTATGGAAGCATGACACCAGTAAAACTTTCCTATACAACAAGCTAACCCACTCCATTCAGTGTGTGTTTCTTCCTTAAACACAGCTACATTATCTCTTTAACGTGTATTCTCTCTTTCTCTTTAATAAACTTTACTACTTATTCCTACTGACCCTCTTGTCTCTAAATTCTTTTAGCATCAAGACTAATGAACCTAGGACAGGGCTCAGCTAGCACTATTGCCATCCTCACAGTTTTACTCTAGTTGTAGGTCTAGAGTGGCCAGTGGTGGTGGTGGTGGTGATGGTGGCAGAGAGGATGTGGAGTGGTTCCCAGGTGAGACTTAGGTTGTTTTGCAGGAAAAGACTTTTGCATTGTATTCCAGAGCAATGTTGGCTTTTAAACGAGATGGATGGGCCATTTCTGCAGGCTGAACATGTTCAGAGGAGTCTGGGGAATCAAATCTTTGGGATAGCCTATCAATATGTCCTCATACTACATATCAGAATCTCAGATTTTTCTAACCAAGGACATGAATATGGGATACCAGACTTCCCTTAGTTGGGATTTTAATTGTCATTGAAGTTCAACCACTCTATTAGACCCTGGTCTTGGTCCTCTTCTTGCTTTGCCCACGCACTACAGGACTTGAGAGCTTCTTTGTATACAATAAAAAAAGAAAGACCCTCTAGCTTCCATTGCCTGCTATGCTCCCTCACCTGTTCATTATCTTTCTGTATACCATAAACAATGCTTAGCAATAGTCAGCCCAAACCCATTATTCTAAATCTGCTTCCTCCATACATCTCAAGTGCCCTACACATCAAACCACTGGTGCAATCCCTTTTTCTAGTATAGCTTGTCCATCCAACACATCAATTCATTGCAGATAAAAGTTTTAACAGTTATACCTTTGGTTTGTCCCAGGGACAGTCCATGCTCCACCTGCCACCAGTGATGGTGTCTTCATTGCTAACATGGCAATTAATATAACATAAAACCCATTTTATTGCCCATTTTTTTTTCTGGTAACAAATCAAAGTAGTAATTATTGATGGTCCAACTGTTGAAGGTGTGCTTTCCAGAAACAGAAGAGATGGAGTTCAGGTTTTTAGGGCCCAAGATATTTATTAGGGGTCAACATCCATGAAAGAAAAGGGTAGAAAGCAGGATTAGGAAGAGAGAGTAAGCTGAGGTTCAGTTCCTTTTTCTCAGCCAACATGGCAGGAAGCTTTAGAGTGAATATTGACCATCAAAGTTGTCCCATGTTGGGTCAAAATGTCTTTGCCTTCCCTCACCTTCCTTGCTTAGTTATATTATGCTAGCAGCCCTGAGATGGATGTGTCTTTATTTAAAGTGACAGCCTGCAATTGAGGTATACTCTGAAGAAGCTAAAAAGTTGTAGACCATTGGCTGACTACATTCCCTGCAGCTGTGTGGTACTTTTTTTGATGGAGAAACAAAGCAGGGTACATAATATTTCCTATATCTTTATATCCTCTACAAAATTATGAGTCCCTTAAGTATGGGGACTGTCTCATTCCCTTTATGTACAAAGGCTAGATTTAAGGTTTTAGATAGTGTAGAAAAGAAGGTTTTATGAAGCAATGAATAGGCAGATATGTTGATGGTATTGATGATAGTGGTAATGAGAATGAATATATTGATGATGGTTCCATTTATTGTGCATGTACTATGTGCATGCACATAGTACATAGTACCTAGAATAGTTCCTCAAAAATATAGGTGCTCAATAAACATTTTAATAAACTAAAGAATGAACAAATATGCCAGATCTTGTGATAAACATTTCACAAATATGGTTGTATTTAATCCATTCAAAATTGTACATGTTTTTCTTTATTTTACAAATGAGGCTAGTAGAGGTAAAAACATTATCTGAGTATGCATGGCAAAAATTGAAGAGTCAGAATTTGAATGCAATTCTGTCTGACCAGAGATACTGGTATTAACCAGTCTGCTATACTGGGCAGTCACTTGCTGTAAGCAGAATAGGGGCAGAGCTGATAGAAGATGCTCCAAAGGAACAGACATCCAGGGTGGGACTTCAGCCCTTGGAAGATGTGATGGTCAGGTTCATGTGTCAACTTGGCCAAGTGGTGGTGCTTGGTTGTCTGGTTGGGCAAGTGCTAGCCTGTCTGTTGCTGTGAGGACATTTCGTGGACTTAAATCATGACCATGTTGGCTCCATCCATAGCTGATTGCATTTTATATATATATATATAATATTTTATATATATATATATAAAATCATCATTTTATTATTTTTTAATGTGGAATACAGTTACACTTTGATGAATATTGACATGCTTTGGAGGGGGGCTTCAAAATAAATATGATGCAATATGAAGTACACGATATCACCTATTAAATAATCTTGCCAGAAACAGAAACCTGAATCTAATTGAGATTTAGGTTCTAACATCCAGCTTGCAGGAGCTTTCAGGTTAAAAAAGGAACAAGATAAATGATATAATGAAGCAATCAGACAAATTCAGGATGTGGGACAGTCTCCAAAATATCTGGCCATTTCTTATCAATAAATCATTGCCAGGAAGCACAATGAAATAAAACAAAACCAAAATGTGAAGGAGATGATACTTAATGAAGTAAGAGATCTAAGCTATTCTAATCAATGGCTGCTAGCATAACAAAATGAAACAACCAGAAATAATGTATCTGCTGACTGAAGTACACTCAATCACAGATGAAGTACCCTTAGCAAGAAATTGAAACAGAATAAAAGCAAACCTTAAGCTCTAACAGTTTACCAGAAATATAATAACAGAAAATATATTAAATGATATTTTGGAGATGTAATCTGCAAAATATATAATGTGGAAATCTCTGTAGACAAAAAAAAAAAGCTATTCAACATTGCATTGGATGAAGAAGAAAGAGCAAATGGGGAACATATACTTTAATAGAGTTTTAATAGACATATCTACCAAACACAAATTTAGGACCTTATCTGCATCTTGTTTAGAACAAGCGAACTTTATTTATTAATTTTGTACATGGGCAGGCACCAGGAATTGAACCCCGGTCTCTGGCATGGCAGGCAACTTTATTTCTTTTTTAAATAGGGAAATTTGATCTAATGCTGGATTCTATTCAACAATCATTGTTAACTTTTTTAGGTATTATGAATATATTAAAAAAAATCTTATCTTTTAGAGAAGGATACTAAAATATTTATAGATTTGTCTAGGATTTGCTTCAAAATAATCCCAAGGTAGGGTTGGCCATGGTGGCTCAGCAGGCAGAGTTCTTGCCTGCCATGCCAGAGACCCGGGTTCAATTCCCGGTGCCTGCCCATGTACAAATAATAATAATAACAATAATAATAATCATCATCATCATCCCAGGGTAGGAGATGTTGGCTTGCCAGGAGAATGGGTAAAAATATAGATTAAACAAGGGTGGCCATGGGTTGATGCTTGTTGTGGTAAGATGGTAAACACTTGGAGTTCATTGTGCTATTGTTCTATTCTTCCCCTTCTTTTGTGTATACCTGAATTTTTCATGAATTAAAAAACAATAGATTATGCTTTGCATATTCAAAATCCCTCTCTGCTTCCTTGCCTCAGTAAGTCCAGCATTACCCCACTCCTTCATTCCCTGTTAGCTCCAGGATTAACTGTGCAATCAGAATGTCACTGCATGCCTCTGGGTTTATTAGAAAGCACCCCCCTTGACATAGCACATCAGCAGGATTGTGATGATCTGGGTGTGTCTCCCTCGCCCTCTAATGCCTGCACACACAATGGCAAGCCCCCTTAAAAAGACTGATGAAGCTGGTGGCATCCCAAGAGTAATGAGCCTGTGGAAAAATAGGAAAATAAAAAACCCCACAGAGAGCACCCAGGGGAGATGTCTGTGAACTTTAAAGAAACCTTCAAACACATCTAGCTTCCAGCAAACATCAAAACTAATGTAATGTTTGTAAAGAGCTGTGTATTACTGGGGAGAGCAGCAAATGAGGTGTGAAACCTAGCAGGAGGGCTCTGCATGTGGTTTTGAGGCAAAGGCTGGGAAAGGAAAAGCACAAACTCAAAATCGGCCTTTCTAGAAAGGTTCTGAGAAGTAAAAGTAGGGAATGTCAAAACATTGATTGCAAAAGTGTTCTTTTCTGCCCAGCATCCACCCACCCACCTTCCTAATACCTCTCTAGTTTTCTTTTGTTACCCCAAAGGAAGGGATGTCCCAATCTCAAATTATGGATAGAGAGGTATCAGCCTCACATCAGCTCCAGGAATTGATGTGGGATTCAGAAACTGCCAGTCAGCATTGCATCAGATTGGATGAGGGCTAGACATGTGGCCCAAGTCAAGACAAAAGCCAGTGAACCTTAATTGACAGACCTTCAATAGAACCACTGGGAAATGAGACATGTCTTTTGCTAGCTTGAAATTGCAGGATGTAAACCTAGATCTGCAGGGGCCACTGTGAAGTGGGAGCTGGTTTAAGAAGGAAACCAACATAGAAGAACAAAAGATGGAGAGAAGCAATTCTAATTGTGATATTATTGAAGCCTTTGAATCCAATCTTGCCTGAATGTTTTTGTTAGATGAGTCAATAAATGTACTTTTTGCTTAAACCAGTTTGTGTTAGATTTGTGTCATTTGCAACCAAGTGAGTTAAAACTATTAAGAAATATTTATGTCATTCCTTTCCCATCAATGGCTGAATACTTTTTCCCTCCAGGTTCTTATTGAGTGGTCAGCATTTCTTTAAAGAGTGCACAGTTTTCCATCTGGTATGAATTCAGGGAAAAAAGAGGAAGGAAAAAAAAAAGCTCTTCTCAGCTGCCTGAAAGTGTTTACTTCATTTTCTGGAACATCTACATCCTACATCCTTATCATCTTTCCCCAGAATCTCTAAGAGTCTCTGGCCTCCACCAGCCTCCTCTTTGGATTAGAATTCTTGTTCCCACACTCTATGCCTTGACTTAATGAACTGAATATTAGATCTTTGACTTTTTTTCCCATAACAGGTTTGCCTCTTCCTCTAAAATAAACCTGATAACCTGCTGTATGGAAACTGACCTCTGCTAAATTCAAGTTCCTTAATTTCCAACTTTTTTACTCACAGAAGGCACTGCTATCTTTCTAGATCATGGATAAGAACTTTGCTCAGTACAGCAAAGTGACTCATCCTTCCCAACAAACAAGGCAGGGTAAGAACTTTACAGAACAGCTGTGTATGCCAGACATATTCTTATTTATATTTCTTGAAAATGAGAAATTGTCCCTTTGGAACAGGGTTCAGTTGCCATAAACAAAATTTAAATAAATATACTTTTTAAAAGACTTTTAAATAGTTTATGTTTCCTGTAATAGGCATACCAAGCTTTCAAGCTGAAAGTCATTTTACTCATGATTCAGAAACACACACTCCAACAAGTCTTGACCTGGTCCCAGCTCACATATTTTATTCTTTGTGGGAAGGACACATGACATTAGGACAGAGCCAGACAGGGTGGATTTATGCTGGTAAATTAAAACACACTCTCCGGTATTCTTTCAATCCCTGTCTCTAGGGGACATGTAGTCCTTACCCACAGATTTAGTATAGATCAATTTCAGAGCCCAATCCAACCTTTGACTGGGTAGATAGGTTTTATGAGCCTTTGGAAATCTTTCTATGCAGCACTAAGTCAGACTTCCCAACTAACATCCTCTTTGCAATACTGACTTTTGCCTAGTTTCCTGTGACCAACACATTGCCTCATACTCTGGTCCCTGTAACTAAGTTCTTACTTGACAACACAGCATCCAGGAAAAACAAGTTCTCATTTATCCCCTTGTCGGGCCTTCTGTATTAGCTAGGGTTCTCTAGAGAAACAGAATCAGCAGGAGATATCTGTAAATGTAAAATTCATGAAAGTGTCTCATGCAACCATGGGGATGTAAGAGTCCAAGATCTGTAGGGCAGGGTGTGAGCTGGCAGCTCCAATGAAGGTCCTCAATGAACTTCCAAGTGAGGCTGGCTGGCTGAAACAGAAAGAGTGGTTACCTTGTCTGAATCCTCCTTCATAGCCTTATGATGATTAGATTAAGCATCACTCATGATAGAAGACACTCATCTTAGCATTTGGATGCAGCCAATGTGGTCAGGATTTCAGTCCATGTAATGTCCTCACAGCAACAAACAGGCCAGCGCTTCCATGACCAGACAGCCAGGCACCACCACCTGGCCAAGTTGACACATGAATGTGACCATCACAGTCCACCCCTTGTTAACTTGGCAGCTATACACATCACCTTAAACCATTCTTAATCTCCACATAGAAAACAATAACAGACACGCTTTTTTTTTCTCCTCTAACAATGCTCAACCATTCTGCATACAACCAGAAACACACTAAATCTCTCCAGAATAAGGTGCAAGTCCTTGGGTAATATTCACTATTAAACTTGATATCATACAACTTAAATACTATAACATGAACAAAACAGCTTATGTCATATGATAAAGTGGACAAAATAAAGAAGAAAAAAGATATTTGATTTATATATAAATACATAGATACTAGTTACAAAGCAAGGAAGAAATATTCATGCCATTGTAGTCCTCATTTCTGTAACTGATCACATGATTGTAATTCATATTTATCACTACCTTCTCCCACTACCCATTCCTTGTTCCTTTTACCCTCAGCAGGCACCTCAGCCAGCCATGGTTCTTTGCCTGGAAGGGTGACCCAAACCTTCATTCCTGAAGTTCCCGAGCTATTGGTAATTTTGTCTGAATTGTTTTTTTTTTTTTTCCATTGATTTTAATCATAGGTCATGTGTTCTAGTTTGCTAGCTGTAGGAATACAATATACCAGGAATGGGATAGCTTTTTAAAAAAGAACATTTAATAATTTTCTAGTTTACAGTTCCAAGGCCAAGAAAATGTCCCAATTAAAGCAAGTCTATAAAAATGTACAATCTAAGGCATCCAGGGAAAGATACCTTGGTTCAAGAAGGCCCAGGGTTTTTCTCTCAACTGGAAAGGCACATGGAAAACATGAGTGTCTCCTTGCTTTCTCTCCAGGTTTCTTGTTTCATGAAGGTCTCCTGGGGGCATATTCCTTCTTCATCTCCAAAGGTCTCTGGTTGCATGGGCTCTGGCTCTTATCCTTCTTGTCATCCTGTCATGGCTCTACTCTTAGAATCTCATCATTCTGAAGCTTTCTCCAAAATCCTTCCTATTTTAAAGGATTCCAATAAACTAATCAAGACCTACCTGGAATGGGCAGAGTCACATCTCTGTGGAGATCATCTAATCAAGCTTCCAACATACAGTGCTAAATGTGCACTGCTTGAAGTTCCACCCACTGAGAGAAATTTCCCCCTCACCATTGTGCTTCAGGGACTATTCCAGAAAGGAGTTGTAGTGCTGCAGCTGTCCACTTTTGGGTGATATCTGCATAATGTGAAGAACCATCTATAAACCAGGACAAAGTTTTCTCTTCCTCAGTCAACTCACTGTAAGGAACTCTCTAAGAGGCCAAAACTCTGGTCTGGGAAAGGAAGGTAATGTGACAGGAGTGCAGAACATGAGCATTTGGACCAATTCCTCATGTAACTTACTTGCGCCTTCAGGACCTGCTCTGGCCCTACCTTGTTTATACAATTTCTATTTTATGATGGAGTGCTCTGTGCATGTCCAACTTTATGGCTTGGTGGGTCAGACAATACCCAGCTCATGATAGGCAGTTCAGGTCTCATAGTAACTTGGTGGCCTATGGTTAAGCATTCAGTCTTTACTAAGGCACAGTAGCAGGCCAAAAGCTGTTTCTCAGAAGGGGAGTAGTTATCTGCAGCAAATGGCAAGGCTTTGCTCCAAAATCCTAAGGGTCTGCATTGTGATTCTCCTATAGGGGCCTACCAAAGGCTCCAGACAGTATCTCTATTTGCCTCTGACACTTCCAGCACACTTGGATCTGCAGGATCATATCTTCCAAGTGGTAAAGCAACTTGTACAGCATCCTGGACCTGTTGCAGAGCCTTCTCTTGTTCAGGTTCCCATTCAAAATTAGCTGCTTTTACGGTCACTTGATAAATGGGCAAGAGTAGCACACCCAAATGAGGGATATGTTATCACCAAAATCCAAAGAGACCAACAAGGCATTGTACTACTTTTTTTGGTCATAGGAGGGTTCAGATGCAGCAACTTATCCTTCACCTTTAAGGGATATCTCAATATGTTCCACACCATTGGACACCTAAAAATTGTACTGAAGTTTAAGGCCCCTGTATTTTTGCTGGATCTATCTGCCATCCTCTGACACACAAATGCCTTACCAATTAGTCTAGATTAGTTGCTACTTCTTGCTCACTAAGTCCAATCAACACGATATCATTTATATAATGGGACAGTGTGAATTCTTATGGGAGAAATGATCAAGTTCTCTATGGACAAGATTATGACATAGGGCTGGACAGTTGATATACCCCTGAGGTAGGACAGTGAAAGTATATTGCTGACCTTGCCAGCTGAAAGCAAACTTTTCTGGTGGTCCTAATTAACAGCTATTTAGAAAAAAACATTTGCCAGATCAAGAGCTGCATACCAGGTACCAGGAGATGTTTTGATTTGCTCAAGCAATGATAGCACACGTGAAACAGGAGCTGCAATTGGAGTCACCATCTGGTTGAGTTTACAATAATCCACTGTCATTCTCCAAGACCCATCTGTTTTCTCCACAAGCCAAATAGGAGAGTTGGATGGGGATGTGGTGGGAATCACCACCACTGCATCCTTCAAGTCCTTAAGAGTGGCATTAATCCCTGCAATCCCTCCAGGGATCAAGTATTGTTTCTGATTTATTATTTTGCTAGGTAGTGACTTCTGCTTCTACTTGGCCTTTCCTACCATAACAGCCATCACTCCATGAGTCAGAGAACCAATGCAGGGATTCTGCCAGTTGCTCAGTATGTCTATTCCAAGTATGCATATTGGAATTGGGGAAATAATTACAGAAAGGGTCTACGTCCCACTAGACCCACTGTAAGATGGACCTGAGCTAAAACTCCATTGATCCCCTGACCTCCTTAATCCCCACTCAGACTGTTGGACCAGAGTTGTGTTTTGGGTCACCTGTAATTAATGTCACTTTTGAACCAGTCTAACAGTCCCTGAGATATCTGATAATTTCCTTTTCCCCAATGCACAGTTACCCTGGTAAAAGGCCATAGGTTACCTGGGGTAGGCTTGGAGGAAGAGTCACAGTATTAATTTGTGGCAGTGTAACAGGGTCCTCCCCCAAAGGAATCTGCCTTCCCTCATTCAAGGGGTTTTTGGGTCTGTAAACAGTCTGAAATATGGATATTGATTAAGTGGCCATGATGCTCTGTTCTTGTAATTCAAATTAGACTTCTGTTCATTTGACCTAGAATTCTTGTACAAACAAGAAGTTATTAGACTGCCCATCTATTGTACTTCTAGGTACCCCATGATCTACTAGCCTATGCCACCAGTTTCTGCCAGTCACATGATTTTGACTCCTGCTTTGACTCTGCTGTCCATTGTCATAGCCATGTTCACCTTGTCTTTGGTGGCTAAGTGCTGCCACCTATTTTCTGCCAACTCAGAATCTAGTCATCTCCATTGTTTTTTAGGATTCCAGCTCAGTGACAGCAGTTCCCACTGTAATATCTGACCTATAGAGAAAGGCAACTACAGAGTTCTTCGGGGATGATGGAGCTAGTCTCACAAATTAGTTTTTCACAGTTCTGGTAAAAGGTATGTCCTCTGGACATTCCTGGGGTGTATGAGCAGGCTTTCCATGATAAATCCACTTTAACACCCTAATCTCTCTAAGCCCCTCATTTACATTATACCAGGGCAGTCCTGGCATTTTAACTTCAGGTAATGTCAGCCACCTTTTGATCCATGTTTTGGCCAACCATCCAAACAAACTGTTAATGCCTTTTCCAACCCCTTGAGCTATAACATTGAATGCAGAATCTGCTTAGTAGGCCAATATCAATAAATTCAGCCTGATCCAACTTTGCATTCCTTCACCATTCCACACCTTTAAAATCCATTTCCATACATATTCCCCTGATTTCTGTCTATATAAACTGGAAAACTCATGCAGTTCTTTTGAAGTATAGTGTACCTTCTCATGGTTAAAACTTTGTACCTCACCTTTTGGGGCCTTTTGGACTTCAGTCTAGTTATAGGTCTGGAAGAAAAGAGGGTGGTGGGGGTGGGTCATGAAAAGAATTAGAGGTATCTTCCAAGCTATTTACTTCAGGGCATTCCTTTGCAGTTTCTTCTGGTAAAACAGGATTAATTACTCCAGGCAGAGGAGAAAGAGCTGTTTCCCCATGGTGGGTAATTAGTGCTTCTCAGTCACTGAAGGGTTAATCCCTTCAGGTGGAGATTGGGTAGCTGACTCCTCAGGGCTGACTAGAGGGAAGGAAGCCATTTCCTAAGGGCAGGCTGGAGGTGGGGTGGCTATATCCTCAGGGCAAACCATTACAGGGTCATCTAGAAAAGACTCAGCACAATCTATGATTTCAATGTCTCAACAGCAATCATTATCAATCCATATGTTGTCATCCCATTTTTCAGGGTCTCATTCCTTTCCATTCAATGCCCTCACTTTAATGGCAGGCACCATGCAAGGTTGAGATTTCAGTTTACATTGTAAATTTGCTACTCTAACAATGGAACTCTGAGTCTGGTTTTCAGAGATCTCAAGTCTGCAGCTATAGGAAGTAAGATTTTCCTTCAGGGCACTCCTAGAAACTTTTAAATCTGTCATATGGCACACATAAGCTTCTCATTTGAAGACTTCAGCTCATGCCTTTCCCTCCTCAATGTATCTAGCATATCTAACAACAACCAGCCAACATCTCTATACCTCTTAGTTCCACAAAACTCTGTAAATGTGTCAAAAACATTACCACCCAGAGCCTCACCTGGTATAAACACAATTAGCAGACTCGCGTGATGATATTTTGACTGTCTCTTTTGCCAGGTCACCCCATGGACTGTCAGTTCCATCCTGGCTATGGGAAGCAGAGTCTTTAGTGCCTTTGAATCTAGCAAAGCAGAACACCAATTGTAAAAAAAAAAAAACATTTTAAAAATTCTGTTTCTTAAGAACCACTCCCATTACCAAGCTGTATTAGCTAGGATTCTCTAGAGAAGCAGAATCAGTAGGAGATATCTGTAAATATAAAATGTATAAAAGTATCTCATTCAACCATGGGAATATAAGAGTTCAAGAATATATTAGAGGAGAGATACTCTGTCCTTCCTGCTGCTTTCCAGCAGGAGACACATCCACATGTCCCATTATTGATGATTCCACACCGGTCATTCAGTTCCAGTGGTTCTCTGGATTCATGCATTAATCCAGAATTAATTAGCAATTCTAATTAATTAATTAGTAATGATTTGTAAGTAATTCGTAATCCTAGAAAATGTGTTGCTGTCCTATTCCCTTACTACTTTCACCCAGTGCTTTTAGCAATATTCTATGATCCTTTTCCAAATCAATTATTATGTTGGTGATTTTTCAAAAAGTGTTTTTCCTCTATTTTATAATTTCTTCTCCACATATTAGATGCTATTGTTCCTTTAAAAAGAGTTGTCCCATGGTAAGATTTGGGAAGAGGGTAGAATGAAGCATTCTGAAATTTTCATATCGCTAAGAATAGAACATATTCTATGATATAGAAAATACTGAGTAGAATATCTATCAGGTTCAGAGATACATTAAATTAATCCTAAAAGAACATGCTCGAGGAATTCAGGAAAATGTATACAGCACAATGTCTCTATCACTCATTGAGCTTAGAGAGCCCCGGGTTACTAGACTCCTCATTGCCTTTTCTCATCTAACTGGTCTGTGCTCTTCTATTTCTACATGGTTCATCCATCATGGTTCTTAGGAGATTTTGTGGCAGAGTTGGGAGTACAAGGTATATAGTTGAGCTTTTTAGTAAAATGCAATTCAAATCACTGGGCTGGAAGACTAGAATTGTGGAATCTAATTCAGACTCAGTTGCAGACCCATTCTGTGATCCTCAGTTTCAACATCAGCAAAATGAGGATGCTAGAATTAGATTCTTTCAGTTCAAATATTGGTTTGTCCTGCGATTCTATGTTTCTATGTAACTGTTCTTGAAATTTTATGAACTGTGGATTTCTGAGCATTTTAGTTCTTTTTAATTATTTCCAGGTCTTAAAGGCTATTTGTGAAATTTGCATTTCTATTGAAAAATGTCTTGAGGGGAGAGCCCACATTAGAGGTGTGATATCTGACATCATCATCACTGCCACATTTTCTGAGGACTCACTGTATGGCATAGGCTGTGATAAATGCTTTACATATATTTTAATTTTATCTAATTAATTCTCAATTAATCTAATATGAGAGGAGCTATTATGATCACAAATTTAGAGATGAGAAAACTGAAGACTAAAAAAGAGCTTTCCCAAGATCATTGAGAAAGTGCTGTACTCAAGTCTCAAACTCAGTTTAGTCTGCCTTTAAGCCCATACATTATATTCCTGTATCACATGTGCTTCCTATGGGCACAATAGGAGTGATGAATTACTGGTAGATGCTGTGCTAGTTTTAAAATGTTAGGTACCCCAGAAAAGTCATGTTTTCTTAATCTTCATTCAATATTGTCTAGGGTGGAAGCATTTGATCAGATTGTTTCCTTGAAGATATAATCCACTCATTTGTGGGTGTAGCCTTTTGTTTAACTGTCCATTTAAGGTATGTCTTCATTAGTTTACTAGAATCCTTTAAAAGGGGAAACATTTTGGAGAGAATGCAGGGCTGAGAGAGCCAACATGAGACCCATACATCTGGAGATACAGCCAAAGATAGCCGAGAGATGAACCCCAACCCTGGAGAAGCCAAGTGAGAATCCCCCACAGGTACAGAGGTTGAAATGGAGTCCAGGAGCAAGGGACCAGCAGATGCCAACCAGGTGCCTTCTCAGCTGGTAGAGGTGTTCCAGGGGGCATTAGCCTTTCTTGGGTGAAGTTACCCTCTTGTTGGTGCCTTAATTTGGTCATTTTCATGGCATTAGAACCATAAACTTGCAACTTACTAAATTACCTTTGTAAAAGCCATTCCGTTTCTGGTACATTGCTTACTGTCTGGCAGCATTAGTAAACCAAAACAGATGCCTTGCATAAAATCACTTTGCAGGAGACATGGATTTTCATTCTCAGGCCCTCCACCCTAATACTCCTTAAAATTTAATGCCAATGCTTACTACAAGCCACATCTATTGAAAACTGGCTCAGATAACTGTCAATTCTAAGATTCTCATTTCCATGTTGTCACCTTCAGAATGATTCCCTTCAATGTATTACATCTTTGAGTTTAAAGAATTTATTAGATCTCTGCTTAATTTTATGTCTTGCTAGAAAAGGTTTTTATTTTGTTAAATCACGTCCCAGTGTTTTCCCATGGTCGTTAAAGTAAAGCATTAAAATATTGTAATAGTTTAATTAAAATTAAATATTTTATTTGTGTAATCCATAAATAAGAAAAACAAGTTCTGGATAACCCTTCTGCTGATGTATTTAACTTGAAAACTAATAGTGCAATAAGAAAAGTTAGCTTTTCTTTCCCTTAGACTAAACTTTGACAGAGCAGTCAGTTCTTTAATTCTTTAGTTCTTTAATTGCATTTCTTTACCAAAAGATGGAGCTGGCCATATATCCCTAGTACCACTCAAGCAGAAAGAAGGAGAATTGCCCCTCAGACAGTTTCCTGAGCATTCTGGACTCTCTGTCATTCCCTTTCCCCTCCTTAAACCCTTACTTTCTGCTGAAATACAGATTTCAGAGAGATGTGTACTGGCAAAATTTGCATGTACTCTATGGCTTGCATATGTTTATATGATATGCTTTTCCAGATGTTTATAACATTTTATCCTAAAATAAACAAATAACCCCTTTTCATTTCCACTCAATTTAAGAAAGGAAATTCAGTTCTGAAAGGTTATATTTATGTTGGCATCATTTTACCTAACGTATAATCATGAGGAAAATGGCAAAAGAAGCAGAAACTCAATGTGAGAATTGGACACTAGTCATATACACTTAATGAGCCCCTGCTGTATGTCACCTCTGGCATTATAAGCCTTAAGATGATAAAGAAAAAAAGACTGAACAGATTAAGCTCTGTGTGTGTGTGTGTTTAAATTGCATAGCTATCCTAGATAAGCCCTTGTAGATATGGCCTTAAGTATTCCTCCAATCAACTAGACTAGACACTAAATTTTTTTAAAAAGTGTGTACTATCCTTAAAATTCCATTTACTGTATACAGTAGACACTGCCTGTGAGGGCTGGGTGCAGGGTGGCAGCAGTGCATGGGTTTTCATAGAGACTGATTGGGAAACAAAGTAGAACTTCCATGAAGTCAGTAAGCAACATGAGCTAGTCAACTAACTAGTCAGTCCCAAAGTTGGGAGAAATAGCCTGCTGTGAGAAGTTAAAAGTGGATAGAGACCCACTCAGAGATGCCTGGTAGGGTACAGGCAGGTTTGTAGGTAAGGACAACAGCCTAAGAAAGGGCTCTAATGTAAGAAAAGCCACTCACCACATGGTAACTTTTCCAATTAGAGTTATATATCAATTATTGATGCTAAGAGGATGGGATTGAAGCTAAAGCAGTGATAGTTGGAAAATGTAGTCATTTCTGGAGATCAACAAGGACTTTCCTAAGTGGAATAATAGGGTGGTGCGACGGTGGCTAAGTGGCAGAATCCTCCCCTGCCATGCCGGAGACCCGGTGCCTGCCCATGATAAAAACAAACAAACAAAAAAACTTTATTGATAAATCACATACCTAAGTGAAATAATAGATCCTAAGGACCGTTCAGGGCTGAAGCTTCTGATAATTATCTTGCTCTTGATATCTCCTGAGGAGCAGGAGTCAGAGATACAACAGAGAGATTAAATGATGCTTTTGAATTTCTGCCTCTAGTGGCCTCCCTTAAATTTCCTTTTCTTTTTTTCTTTACAACTTAAAATAATTTCAGTTAGATTTTTGTTTTGTCACTGGTAGCCAAAATAAGTCTAATATAGAACAGAAGAATGGAAGGGACAAAAGATGATGGAAGGGCAGGAACCCTGTAACAGAGATCCTAAGGAAATTATTGAGGAGGAATGCCTCTAATTTTCTTGCATTTATAGAGGAGAATCTCCTTAGACTTTTAGTACCCTCTCAGTAAAGTATTTTGCTTCTATTTCCATGAATGAGACCCTGCAAAGGCCTAGTCTAGCTGAGCAAGTTTTCAGATCTTGAGGCAATCTGATAAAGCAGGAGAAGTCTAATATTTTATTATTTAACACCCCAAACCAGTATCCTTTTACTTTGTCTTATCTAAAAATATTGAAGTTTGGTAGCAATTTTTAAAAAACTAAGCATCATTAATTTAACTTACACTGGCAACAATATGATTATTTTAGGGGTCATTTCACAAACTGCTGTTTTTAGGACAGATGATGCCTCTAGAGGTCAACATCCCTCATCTCTTCTGGTCTTTCATTGGTTGGTCATTCTGTCTATCTCTCTCTCACCTTCTCTTTCATTTTCTGTTTCAGAGAGGGAGAGAGAGAATATCCTAACCATGAACTGGACAAATGACCGACTCATTGATAACCTGAAAATTGCTTTCTTAAGGGACTCTCATGATATATCTGTTATGTGTCCACTAAATGACACACTTTCTATGCCTCATTCCACACATAAACAGAGAGAAAGCAGTGATTTGCTTGCCTTCGCATCTTAAATGAAAGTAAATTTTGCCATGTAGCTGTGGGTTCTGATGGTCATATCTGACCCTCATAAAGGTTATGTCATGGATGGAAGGGAGGTAAAGTTGAGTTTATAATGAGGATGATGTTTTATCGTTCCCGACAGATCTTGTGCTCTGAGTAGGCAGGAATGAAATAAGGGCTTGAGGACTCATAAAAACATAATTAAGCTTCCTAGTAAAAGATCTTTATTATAACTATGATGGAATTAACCCCACAATGCCCATGCAGGTTTCTCATTTAAATGAGCACCTATGGAAATGACTCAGGTTGGGGTAGGGAAGGAGAGAGGAAGAACAATGCTAGTTTCTGACCTCAAGTATCCTCAGAAATGTGGAGCAGAATTGAAGGGGCTTACAGAATGGGGTGATTTGGAGCAAGAATCCAAGAGGAATGAACATGAAGGCAGTGACTCCAAGTTAAGGACTGTTACAGCCCATATAAAAGCATGGCCAGTACGATCTAAAGAGTAAGAGCCTGGGGTGGGGGACTTTTGACCTCACATTAAAAGAAATTATGAAGAGGAATTCTCTGTATAATTCCCTTTCTTTTCCCCAGTTGCACAAATAAATTCTTGAGTCATTTTGAGAGAGGAACTTTATGAATCGGAATATATCAATATTCATGATAAGGAAAGGATTCAGAAGATGCTAACAAGGATATTAGACACTTTAATTAATTAATCTATTTTTTATCATCACAATTGACTTTTTTTCTTTTTTTGTGAAAAATATATAGAAAAAAACAAATTTCAAAACGTCACAAAATTAGCTATACAATATCTTTCAGAGTCTGATATGGGTTTAATTCCACAGTTTGGTATGGGTTACAATTCTACAAATATTAGACCTTTTTAATTCTGTTCCTGGCTACCTTCACTCCCTCTCACTTGTCCGATTCAATTCCCTCCCTAAGCTGTGATAGCGAGTAATGGTGTATTATTAGCTAGGATTCTCTAGAGAAACAGAATCAGCAGGACATATCTGTAAATATAAAATGTATAAAACTGTCTCATATAACTGTGGGGATGTAGAGTCCAAGGTCTGTAGGGCAGACCATGAGCTGGCAGCTCCAATGAAGGTTCCCAACTCTCAGGAGAGACTGAGTGCTGAAGCAGAAAGAGTGATTGTCTTTTCTGAATCCTCCTTAAAAGCCTTCTGTTAATTAGATTAAGTGTCACTCACTGCAGAAGGCACTACCCTTAGCTGATTGCAAATGCAGTCACCTGTGTGTGCAGCCAATGTGGTCATGATTTAAGTCTATGAAATGTCCTCATAGCAACAGACAGGCCAGCACTTGCCCAAAAGACAACTGGGCTCCACCACCTGGCCAAGTTGATACATGAACCTGACCATTACAAATGGCATCAGACTGAGTTTCCACAAGAGTGGTACCAAATAGGTTAGGTCTCATGTGCTCTAATCCAATTATGTGATGAGAAAGAATCGCAAATGTGGCCTGGGCTTCGAAAAAGTGCTAGGCCTGAATAGAAAAGACATCAGGGAGAAAAGTGACACTGTGTGTACCATACTGTTTCCAACTCCTCATCTTTAAAAATATATCTTGAGAAAAACACAATTTTAAAACCTATTATGGAAATCATATATCATTAATCCTGGTGCTAGAGATCTGGAACCCCCAACCATGCTGGCATTAAATCACATGGGCTGTAGTTGATACATGACATTCTTTTGTGTGTGTGTGTGCGCTTAACAGAATCATTATTATTTCATTATTTTTTCATGTGAATATTCTGTTATTGCAGCACCATTTGTTGAATCTCTGTTTGTTTTGCTTGTTTGTTTGTTTTGGGAGAAATGCATGGACCGGGAATTGAACCCGGGTCTCCCGCATGGCAGGTAAGAATTCTACCACTGAACTACACTTACACCCCCCAATGCATGACATTCTTGAGGGAATCTATTCAGGTGTCTTTGCAAATCTTCAGTCTTGGCAACAGTGCTCAACATATATTAAGCTTTTACTACATGTCAGGCACTCTTTTAATTTCTTAATCTGTATAGTGTTTCTTCATCTTCAGAACAGTCTTATACACTAGTTGCTCTTATTACCCATTCATATAGAGGAGGAAACAGGGACAAGGAAGTGAATAATTGTTCTTGGTTATCCTTTAGTATTAGGTAAGAGCATCAATGGAGATGCAGATCAGGATAGTCTTGGAGGAACAGTCACCAGCTCAGAAATAGCTTCTTTATATCAGCTTCAGTACTAATATGACTAAAATTCTGGCTAACTGCTTTGTATACACAGTATCATTTAATCTCCACAATGATCCTATTGAATAGCTGTGAATATTTCCAAGATATTGTAATCTATTGACCCAGTAGGGTCACTAGCAGATAGTTAGAATCAAAATGTGTACACATCAAGGAATGATTGTAGTCCTAATTATCTTTTATGACTGCATTTAGAATATTACCTTTATGAGAACAGAGAAACAGGTGGGCAAAGATATTGGAGGTCCATGTTCATTCCATTGGTGGAACTATTCAGTAAAGTTGCACCAAAGGGTCAATATAGAGGACACCTGGAAGTAGTGGGGTGCTATATTTATTTTTCCTTTATTCGCAGATAACATCAAATGTACTTCAATGCACATTAATATTTTATAAATCTCAGTTTTGTTTATAATTCACTATATATCTCATTTGTTTTCAGCCAGATTTTTATGGTTTATTTAAAGACCACAAAGCAGCACTGGAAATTAAAATATCAGCAGAGGGGAGGAAGAAGACCACCTTTCACCAGTCATGTCTCACATGTAAATTATCTCCAGAAGAGTCTAGTTCAAGTTGTTTTGATTTTCATTAGAACTTGAAAGAACCGTTTCTGATTATGATCAGTGAGGTCAAATCATGCTATGTTCCATCTCATTCAATTTCATAGAAAACTCACATAGAAATGATCAGTAAAATCAGTAAAATGAGGCAACAGACCACATTTAAATCTTTCAAATTGAGATACTGTAACTATTGACAGGGTTATGACTGGCTGCTTGTCACATGTGTCCTCTTTGGAAAAGTAGGAACAGGCTCCCTAATTCCTGTAGTTATTCTGCTGCTTCATCTGAGAGACAGTGAGCATCCTAGAAAGAAGACTCTCTTGGTAAAAATGGAGTCATTTTTTGTACCATGTCTGTAGAGACAACAAGTCTTAAGTAACAAGAGGCAGAAAAGAGGATAAAGACAAGGTACCAAATGGAAAGCACCAGACATATATTGGTACAACTATAAAACAAATAGAAGACAAGCGCAGTGAACACCATACCATAGTGGATTGGAGAAAGGGTTTTGGATTCTTACAGATTCAGGTCAAATCCTGGGACTACAATTATTCAGCTAGATGATGTAGAGAGGTTACATAGTATTACTGAGACTATTTCTTCATCTTAGGAATTGAGACATGGCAATCTAGCATTATAGCAATCATTACATAAGATAAAGTACACAAAGCATCTAACTCAGTGTCTGGACATTGTTCAGAAAAGACTAGTTCACTGCTTGGGAATGCCCAGCCCTTCCAAAATAAATACAGGACTTAATTTGTGCTCTAAACTAACCACCTCAGGAAAATTCCCTTTGATATATACATATATATCTCATACATACATAGATATATATATATGTACACACACACATGCACATATCTCTATATTATACACACACACCACACGCACAGATGTATATATGTATCTATATTACCACTGTTCTGCCCATGAATATTGATATCCACTTTAGGGCAGAGAAGAGTTGTCTGATTATTCCAAAGTCACTGACCATCAATTTTTCTTGTTTTCTCTCATTCTTTGACACACCTCTTGCCTGGTAACAGAAAATAAATGTTGTCTTAAGAAGTATCCTTTTACAACCCACCCACCCCCCAACACACAAACACACACACACACTGTTCTCTCTGACCAAATAATTAAGAAGTTTTGGATTACAGTTTTCAGGTTCTAGGGTTAGGCACATTTCCTAAGCTTGACCATTGAAAAATTTCAGGAATATCTTATCATAGATGATAAGCAAGGGATACCATGTGGAGACATTTCATAATAGGAGGACTCTGACAGAGAAACAGAAAGGTGTAGCATGGATTCATATACGCACAGGTGCTGTAGGAGCACAAGTGAGGGGTATTTAAACCTGGCTGAGTTCAGGAATCATAGCCTTCCAGGAGAGAAATCCTGAGTGACTTAGTTGGAGAAAAAATCCACGTAAGTGTGTCATGAACAGGAGAGAATGTACAAAGATGTTGTGGCATGAAAGAGAGCTGAGATTTTGGAGACGGAAGGAAATTAAGAAATGGTTGGAGCCATGGATTGTGTACAAGTCAGGTATACGGTTGAGATGGAAGGACTTTATATAATTTGTTTACATTTATTTTCAAATCTACATCCTTTGTTTGCAAAAGTGAGATGTGGTATTAACTACTAAATAAGTAGTATAGCTAAGAAGATCTATAATTTCTGAGGAAGGAGAGTTGGAATCTTTGGATAATATACCTATAGAAGGAAAAACAATGAGATAAAATTATGGAGTGGGGAAAGGCAAATAATATCAATTACAAATAAGATGAGTCCAAATTCTTAGCACGGAGAGACATGTATTCTTACCTTGATAATTTTGTTTAAACTACCCTCTTATAGGTATTTAAAATATACACCCCTCTTCTCACTCCTTCCAACTCTTTGAGGCAACCTCTTCTAGAGAGCTATAGATATGTTCTTCCTACCTGTGCTATTATGTAATTTTATGCCAATAAAGAAACCTCATTAAGTGAAAGAATCTCTATGTGTTTGCGAACTCAGGTAGAAAATCTTCAAGGTCAGCCTTACTTTTGGCCCCAGAAATGCATGATTTCAGTTAGCTACCTCTACACCATCAGAATTCCATCTCTACGTTCTAAGCCTTTTGTTTCCCACTTTATGGATCCTTCCATTTAATTACTCATGGTTTCTTCAAACTTTCTTTTCACTACTCCACCAACATCCCATTGCTTTTGATCACCTACCAGGAAATTGCTTCTCATCACTCAGTTTCTGGTCGGTGCATTTCCAACCTTCCCATCATTTAAGGACAAGATCAAATTACATTCTTTCAAAAGAATTCCTCGAACCACCCTCTTTCCTCCTTATAGGATTACTGTACTCTTTGCTCAACAGAAATCTATTAAATGTCAATTTTATTATAGATTCCCTATTAGAAAGAGGAATACAACTTCCCAGACAACATTTGGATAATTTCCACTCTGATAGCACCACTCCTATAAGACTTATATCCTTTTGTTCCCTTGTTTGCAGTTATTTTGATCAAATGTTATTATAAAATGAACCTATGTTTTGGAGACAGGCAGCCCTTCATTCAAATTGGAGCTCTAAATAGCTAAGTCTGTGAACTTTAAACAGTTATTTAACATCTCTAAATCTGTTTCTTTATTTTTAAAAATGGAATAATAATCACTTAGCAGTAAATGTTAAATGGAATAATGCACATTTACCTGTTTCCTCTGTTGTATAAAAATGAACCAAAAATATTACCTTTAATTTCCCCTGCTAACTTGCATATTTTTTGAGGGCCATACCTTTTTGTCATTTTATTATATATATATATATATATTATTAATATATGTAATTATTTTGTTTTATATATATATTATGCATATTTCAAAGTCCCAGCTTATTGTGAAGCAACTAGTGGGAATTCAAAAAAAAGTGAAGGAATGAATAGTAATAAATATACTTTTGAGAGGAGGAATCATAATCCTAGACATTTTCAAATCTATGAACTGGCTGAGAGCAGATGGGGGATGAGGAAAGAGCATTACTGTGTCTTTGCATGTGTGCACATGTGTGTGTGTGAATGAGACAGAAATGTCAACTTAAACCAAACTTTCCTGTTTTATCAGTGCTTAGTTCTATCTGCCATAATCCAAATGAGAGTCTGAACTGCCTTTTTTTGTTTTGCGGTAGTGCAGGAAGGGTTGTAATTCTTTCAGAACCAAGACCTGTACCTGGCTACAACCTACCAGCCTAACACTTCCTTCCAGAGCCCACGCTATCCTCGACTGGATCACACAGCATGAAGGAGGGTGTCTGGACTGGCATGCAAGTAGGAAGTCTGGCTTTGATCCTCAAATTGGGAACATGTCCCAGGGAATAGGGATGTTCTGACGGGAGGTGCTCAAATCACCCAACATCCAACATCCTTAGAATCGATTGCTTTCCAGGTGCCTCTGATGCTACAGTTACGTTCTTTCCGTGGTCATGGAAATTATATGGTACAGTAACTAATTATAGGTTATAAAAATAAAAAGGGAATAAGGAAGTAGACTTACAGTAAGCACTGAGCAGACAGAGTCAGGGGTGGACCTAAGCTAATTGGCTTCCTGTCAGAGTTGTCCAGGGTCCCGGGAAGCTTTTATATTTAATGAGTGTTTGCCAAGATTAAAGGTTTCTGGAAGCAAGCTCTCCCCCACCCCACCCTACCCTCAGACACTGTGCAGAATAGCTGATGTGAATAAACTCTTTAACAGGCTCCAAAGTTTCTGGACTCAAAGAGGATGTTATTCAAGAAGGTACAGTGTAGTTATAGTTTTAGTTATTTTACTTGTTCCATTTTTCCTATAACTAGTCTCAAGTAGATGTATATGCATTTTATGAGTAATATGTAGCTGAGACTCATATTTCAAGCAATTCCTGGATTAAAACTCAAGCCTCCCACTGCCAATGATCTCTCAGAGTCAGATTATTAATAAATGGTTGTTGTTTAATTACCTATGAGGCCTATACTCTATTCAGTTCTTTCACTGTTCAAATCAATTTCCTATAATCTCTTCAAACAATTGATTAAACAAAGGCATGTAAAGCCGAGGTCTGAGCTTTGCAGACCTTCTTACACTCCTAATGCATCTAAAAAGATACCTAGTGATATGTTCTGAGTTAGATGAAGTGTAGACAACAAGTGTACAGGAATCAATACAGGTTGCAACTCTAAGGAAAGGTTTCTCAGAGTATGTGGCATTTGAGGGAAATCTATTATATAAATATGGCTTAGATGAGTAAAATAATGGGGTAAGAGCATTCTAGGAAATTATCTCTACTGATCAATGGTGAATGGGAAGGATATGTTTGGATGCATTAGAGGCTTCATCCTGGGAAGAAGAGGAAACTAAGAGTGACCAGCATGAGCAGGCCAGACTAAGACAGCTTTGATTTGGGGCACAGTGGTAGATTTTTATCTCTTAGGTGAAGAGGAGTCATCGCCACTATGGGTGACATCTTTAGAAGGTAATTCAAACTGGAGTTTGCTGATACAAAATTAAAAGGAGGGCCACAGTGGTTCAGCAGGCAGAGCTCTTGCCTGATATGCCAGAAACCCAGGTTTGATTTCTGGTGCCTTCCCCTGCAAAAAAATAAATAAATAAATAAAAGGAAAGGAGCAAAGTTGGGGCTGCAAATTAAATGAAGTCTCTAATAGTTAACAGGTGGCACAATGAAGGGCTCAATAGGGTAGAGAGTGGAAATAGAGATAAGGCAAGGGATTCCAGACGTGTTCTAAAGGGCAATCTCTCCATGAGTGCTCTCTCTTCAAGGGTTCTTATCTTTTTGTTTGTTTGTTTAATTTATATCCATGGGGCCTTGTGCATGCAGGGCATCTGGTGAGCGCTAACAAATTTTTGTGGAACATAGGAAGAGACAGCTTGGCTTAGAGAACAGAGCACTGGATTAAGTCCAAAGGACTTGGTTCTGTTTTCTTGGATTTCTCATTTACTGGCCATGAAACTAAGAGAAAATGTACTACTCGCTGACTAATTTCCCCCTTACTGAAATGCCCTCATAAGTTCCTTTTGGCATTTCTCCTCGCTTTAAAATCCTGGAATATTGTATTCATATGCTTGACTTCTGTTACCCTCTAAATACAAATGATTTCAATCCAGATTTTTCTTCAAAATCCCACAATATAGGTATTCTTCTATTTGTTCTACCCATCACCACCAGGGGACTATACACTTTTTCTCTTTAACCTACTAAATAATAACTTTTCTACTTCAAACTTTTCATTTCTTGGAGGAAGCTATCCCTCGACTAGTTGGAATAAAATGAATTTATATCAGGAATTTAAAGATGGTTCAAATAATATATCAGGAATGTAAACATGTGTGCTGGTTTGAAAGGATGTATGGACCCTAGAAAAGCCATGTTTTAATCAAAATCCCATTTCATAAAGGCAAAATAATCCCTATTCAATACTGTATGTTTGAAACTGTACTTAGATCATCTCCCTGGAGATGTGATTTAATCAAGAGTGGTTGTTAAACTGGATTAGATGATGACATGTCTCCACCCATTTGAGTGGGTCTTGATTAGTTTCTGAAGTCCTATAAAAGAGGAAACATTTTGGAGAATGAGAGTGATTCAGAGAGGGCAGAGCAGAACAATGCAGCCACAAGAAGCAGAGTCCACCAGCCAGTGATCTTTGGAGATGAAGAAGGAAGATGCCTCCCAGGGAGCTTCATGAAACAGGAAGCCAGGAGCAAAAGCTAGCAGATGATGCTGTGTTCATCATGTGCCCTTCCAGATGAGAGAGGAACCTGACCGTGTTTACCATGTGCCTTTCCAGCCAAGAGAGAAACTGCGACTGTGTTCACCATGTGCCCTTCCACTTGAGAGAAAACCCTGAACTTCATCAGTCTTCTTGAACCAGGGAGTCTTTCTCTGGATGCCTTAGATTGGACATTTCAGTAGACTTGTTTAAATTGGAACATTTTCTTAGCCTTAGAACTGTAAACTAGCAATTTATTAAATTCCCCATTTTAGAGGCCGTTCTGTTTCTGTTATATTGCATTCTGGCAGCTAGCAAACTGGAACAACATGGTTGAAATCTAATAGGTTGATTCTTCCAAACACATTTTTTACTATTACAAATAATAATAGTAATAAAAATACCTTTGCTTATATAACTGCGTGCAGTCTACAAAACGTGTTTTCAAAGATCCCATAACTTAAAGAAATAGAAAATGTGTTTTAATTCTAACATTTAGTTCATGTTGATAGGTTATCAGAAGTAAAATGTGTTTGGGCTAGGAAAACCATCAACTTTATTGGGAGTGAGTTGGAGTGGGGCAGATGTTGAGATGTTTCAGTGGCTTATCTAGGGGTTGAGCATGAGACAGTACTTAGCAGCAGCCTGATGAGGTGTTCATTTTAAGAAACTCCAGAAGCAGGGGCCAAGGGAGGTCCATGAGCCATAGTATGTGTGCTGAGCATGACAGTGGCAGGGTGCCAGGAGACCTGGGTTATACTGCTTAGTTTCCAGGAAATGTCCATAGCTACCATTTATTAAGAGCATGCAATCTAAACCAGTGTACCATACTACCCTGCCTGATACATTAGGACACTCAACTCATTTTAAAACTAAAACACTAATTATGTCAGCTCCAGATATTATATAAGATTGTCAGAGGTTAAAACTTAAACAGGTATGTCTGAATGTGCTCATGGAATTATGCTATTCTGTGAAAAAGGCAGCATAGTAAACTTAAATAACTATCTAGAGAGACCCACCAGGTCCACAGGAGAGAGTGACCCCTTCTGAAGGGCACAAGTGCAACTGAAATCCAGCCCGTTATTGAAAAGTGGAAACATGGTCTTAGAATGGCAAGAATTCTACGTTTAAAAAGGAAGCTAGAAATTCATAGATTTAATGTGAAGTCTGAATTTTAAATATTGTCTCAAAAAAGTTATTCAGGTAAAAAAAAAAATCCAGGCTTCTAGCCTGCGATAAATAGTAAGTACCAAGTAAGTGTGAAATTTTGTTGTTATCAAGAGCCCTTGAAAGGGAGGTCTTGATAACAACAAGAATATGAATTTGTGGAGGTCAGTTAACCCCTGCATGCCTCAGGTGCCTAATCTGTAAATTGGGTCTGATAACATTTGAGATCAGTGTCCTCAAAATGCTCTTTAACCCTGTTCCTACCTGTTGGGGGTTGGAGCATACGCTCCGAGGAAATCATGTTCAAGCCTTATCCACATTCCTGTGGGTGTGAACCTATTTATAAATAGTCTCTTTGAATCTGTTTGGGTAAGTGAATCATTTCTGTAAAGGATCTTCATATATCCTATTTAGGTATGGCCAAACTGAATCAGGTAAGGACTTTTCCGGGACCCACTTCAAGTCTGAGTGCCCATGAGATAATAAAACAAACATGGATATCTGGTTCACTAGGACTTGAGGACTCAGTTGACCCTGAAGATGTGAATGCATTTTTTGGCAAGGAATCCCAAGTCATTCTATTGATTCTGTAGTTAGTATCCACACTTCTGTAGACTCTGGGCCAGGTGATTAGTTAATCCTTTTCTAGCTCTGATATTCTCTTAAAAATATTGTATTGAACATATACTGTATCCCTGTCATTGTGACTATTTCTTTGCATTCATTATATGATGTTGTTTTTATCCTAGACCTCTGGAGCATGCAGGGATTTACAGATAGGAAAAATGAGGCTGTGAGAAGTTATATCGCTAATATGTGATAGAGAAGACCTTTTATTTTTGACAATTTTGGCTTCAAAGCCTCTTGATCACATGCATGCAGATGATATCTTTCAGTGTGTCTAAAAACATAGGGTGCTCTTGGAAGCCCAGTGAAACGTGTGCCCCTGGCAAAGAATAATAACTCTGGTAGGTTTGTGATCAGAGCACTTGAAGGGAATATTTGAGATTGCCAGGTTCCCAACCTGCCCTTGTAATCTCAGCTGCCTTCTGTGAGTATAAATAAAATTAATTCACAGGGCAGGGACAAGGGGCAAGAGTGAGGAAGCAAAAGAAAATCTGAGAAAAATCTATTTTCAAATAGAATGATATTTATCTGATTAAGGCCCTAGGCTGCCTGCCCCTGCGTAAAGCAACTCTACATGTAAAGCAATGCAGAGATTCTCAAAATGAGCTGTTTGGGCAGAAATGTGATTAACATGTAAAGCCAACCAATAATACAGACCTAATCAAGTTGACTTGTTTCCAAGGAGGGGGCAGTGCCCAGGTGTTGTAAATTTTAATTTCTCACACCTCTACTCAAAGTAGGGCGGTAAGGCCCTATGTAATGAATAGGCAGCTCTATTCATTTCTTTATTCCTTTTGCCAGAATAGGAAAATGGAAATAAGAAAGCCACTTTTTTTTAATTTCAACTTGACTGCATTTTTTTTAATTAAAATGGGCTCTGCATAAATAAAGGTCAGTCCAGCCTTGACACTTTCTTCATTAATAGCAATTCAACATCTAGCTGCCATTGTTTCTAGCTCTTTCACCAAATCTGTGCTTGAAGATAACATCAGCATGGGCCAGTGAAGCATGTAATATATATCCAGAGTTGTCAATAGCAGAGGCAAGAGACAGTTATTATTTACTACGGTATATTTATTTTTTATGCACATCAACACTCTACATATTATCACTAGGTTTAATGCCATGCTAAAGATAATAACTTTCCTGCAGAAAACAATGAGACAATAATTCTACTTACTCAGAGGTTTTGGGTCCTGTAAATAGAAAAGTAGTAAAAGTCAGACAGGCACTACATCATGTTATATAGTACTCTTCTCTTTACTCAAGTCTTTGGTTATACTGATACTCTTTCAATGGCCCCAAATGTGCAGGCTCTCTAGAAAGGTTGAATAGATTTCTGTTAATAAACATAATCTAATGTGAAAGAGAAGAACGGCATTAGTAGAACAATGAGGGAAAAATTAAAATGGAGCAGGGGAAACAGCCTAAAACACTCTTCAGAAGGAGGATTTGTGTCTGGTCTTATGTCAAGAATATAGTAGGGACTGATTGAAATTGAATGAGGAAGAACATTCTGAAACTTATATGAATGTAACATATAGGGGAGGAGACAGAAGGAAAAGTTGATGAGTTTGTAAATTTAATTTGTATTGGAGTACTGCAACCAGCACAATGGTTATATTAAGTGCGATCTGCATTGAATTCATCCATGGATTTGTAAGAGAAGTTCTAGGGCCACCATGTAAGAATGTTTCCATTAAACCTTTTATTTTCAGATAATTGTAGATTCATAGCAGTTGTAAAAATATAATTCAGAGAATCTCTGTATAGCCAGTTTTCCAGAAAGGCAATATCTTGCAAAACTATAGTAAAATATCAAAACCAGAATACTGGCATTCATTCAGTTTAGATACAGAGCAGCTCCATCACCAAAAGAATCACTCACTTTGCCCTTTTCTAGACACTCCCAACTCCCTTCCTGTTCCACCTTTTGCCACTTCCATCCTTGACCCCTGGCAAGAACTAGTCTGTTCTCAATTTCTAAAATTTTAGCATTGCCATTATGTTATGTATCTGAAATTAAAGAGTATGTGAACTTTTGAGACAGGCTTTTTGTTCACTCAGTGCAATTTCCTTGAATTTCATCCAAATTGTTTCCTATATCAATAGTATGCCCCTTTATCACTGGCTAGTGCTCCATGAAGTGGTTTGTTTAATATTCTTCATAGAAGGGACCTACCTTGTTTCTAGCTTTTAGATATTAAATCTTTTTTTTGCATGGGCAGGCACCGGGAATCGAACCCGGGTCTCTGGCATGGCAGGCAAGAACTCTGCCACTGAGCCACCATTGCCCTGTCCTAGATGTTAAATCTTAATTAAAATGCTATGGGAATTTGTGTACAGATTTTTGCATGAATATATTTTCATTTTTCTGTACTAAATGTCCAAGAGTGAAATTACTTAGTTGTATAGTAATTATATGCTTAGTTTTATAAGAAACTGCCAAACTGTTTTCCAGTGTGGTTGGGCCATTTTACATTCCTATCAGTTATGTATGAGTGATCCATTTTCTCATCCTGGCTAGGATTTGGTATTTTCACTTTTATTTTATTTTGTTTTATTTTTAGCTATTCAGATTTGTATGTAGTGGTATTTCATTCTGGTTTTAAACTGCATTTTCCTGATGGCTGATAATATTAAACATTTTTTCATCAGTTACTTGCCGCCTATATTTACATCTGCTTTGATGAAATTTCTATTCATGTCTTCTGCCTATATTATAGTTGAATTGTTTGCTTTTTAATGCTGTTTTGAGAATTCTTTATATATTTTAGCTACTAGTCCATTGTTGATTATGTGGTTTACAAGTATTTTCTTCCAGTTCATAGCATGACCATTTATCCTCTTCTAGGGGTATTTTGCAGAGCAAAAATTTTAATTTTTTTCTTTTAAAATTTTTCTTTTGGAAAAGTTTTAGATTTTTGGAAATTTGTGAAGATACTACAGTTCCCTTATTTTATTAAACAGTTTTCCCCTATTATTAACATCTCATTTTGGAATTGTGTATTATTATAATTAATGAACCAATATTGATACAGCATTATTAATTAAAGTGCATACTTTACTCAGATTTCTTTAGTATTGTCTAATGTCCTTTATTAGTTCCAGGATTCTATCCAGGAAATCACATTACATTTAGCAGTTGAGTCTCCTTAATTTCTTCTTGGTTGTGAAAGTTGCTCTGAACTTCCTTTTTTTTTTTTTTTCATGAACTTGACAAATTTGAGGAGTACTGTTAGACATTTTGTAGGAAGTCCCTCAACTGGAATTTGCTACATTTTCTCATGATTACATTAGAATTATCTGTTATTGTGAGGAAGATCATAGAGGTAAGCTGCTATTTTCATCATATATCAAGGGTATATACTCAATGTGAATCATCACAGTTTCTATGAATCTTGATCATCTGATTGAGGTAGTATTGATTAGGTTTGTTCATTATAAAGTTACTTGTTCTCTACCATCCCCCAAGCCCACATTTTCATACTGCTATCTTTGGAGGAAAATCATGTACGTTTTCTTCTATGTTGTTTTCTACAAGTGTTATAGTATTACATTTAAGTTTCTGGTCCAACTTGATTTATCTTTGTATAAGGAGTGAGCTCTAAGTCAAGGCTCATTTTTGTTTGTTTCTTTTTTGACCTATGGATGATTCAGGACTATTTTGCTTCAGCATCATTTGTTGAAAGGCCCACCCTTCCTTTATTGAATTTCTTCCCACTTAAAGAAAAAAACAGTTGGCACATTTGTATGGGTCTGTTTCTGCGTTTTCTCTTCTGTCCTCTTGATCTATGGGTCTCTAAATCCATCAGTGCATCTCTTTTGAGTGATATAGTTACATACAAGGCATTACTATTGGTAGAGTGATTCTTCCCTCTTTATTATTCTGTTTTTTTAAGATTGTTTTAGCTATCTAAAAGCCTGTCTTTCCATATAAACTTTAGAATAAGTTTGCTTCTATTTAAAAACTGCTGAGATTTTCATAAGAATTGTATTAAACCTAGAGATCAATATTTGGGATAATTGACGTTTATAGTATGTTGAGTCCTCCAATCCATGAATATATTATGTGTCTCATTTATTTATGTCTCCTTTGATTTGTTTCTTCTGAAAAACAATTCTGTACATGGCTTGTTAAATCTATGCCTATTTATTCCATTTTTGGCATGATTGTAAATAGGTGTGTTTTTTATTTCAGTTTCTATGTTTGTTGTTTGTACATAGAAATACAATTGATTTTTCAGTGATCTTATAAGTTGTGCCATTGCTGGACCCCCTGATTCGTTGTAGGTTTTAGTTTCTTTGTTGTTTTGTTCTGTTTTGTGTTTTGTTGAGGAGTCTTTGGGATGTTTTCACTTAGACAAACATGCCATCTGCAATAGGGTCATTTTTTTTTCTTTTTCTCTAATTGTATACCTTTTATATCCTTTCTTGCCTTATTGAGGTGGCTAGAACTTCCAGTATCAGTATCAGGTGATGGAAAGATTACCTCGCTGCTTGGACCAGCTGCACTACACTTGCAGGGGAATTAGAGCCCTGTCTCTACCTGATGCCTCTAGTCAGTGGATGGAAAATCTGCCTATATCTAGTTTTTACTGACACTAGGAAATTGGAGCACCACCTGCTTCCATCAGGTGTGTGGGTGGGATGAAAAAGCATCTCCTGGATGACCCTGCTAAAATCACAGAGGACAGGACAATTTTTCATTGCTGTTAGGCTAGAATAGGACAGGTATTACAAGGGTTTCTATTGTTAGGTCCCGGTTTTATTAGTCCATTAACTCCAGGAAACAGAGTAGGCTTTTCTTGGAGATTTTGTTGTCTGTGTCTTTTGGCAGTTCTGGGTAGGAGATGTCTGCAGAGCTCCAGCCAAGATGTAAAGGAGGCAATAAGGAAAACCAAGGAATGTACCAGCAAGCATTGCTCAAATACTGAGGTTCCTAGTAAGTATGACTTCTTATTTCTACCTTTTCCCAGTCTTCTTAGGCTTGTTGCTGGGTTATGTAGTTATGTTAAGAGGAAGGGCCTGGAAGGAATGATGCTACATCTTGGCAGAATCAGAAATCCATCCAGTTTTAGAAATTAAACTTTGAGGTAATAGGAACTTATTAGGATTTCCTTATAACAATCTTTCCTTTCCTAAAAACATTTCTCTATAATAAATGGTGCATTGAAACCCACATACAGTAAATCATATAATTTGTATATCCATAAAGTAAAGAGCAGAGCAGTTTTTCATTTCTTACCTGGATATAACATTGCTCTTTTTCAGATTTCATTGAGATGTGTTAATTTATCATGTATTCCATCAAATTATACAATCAATATCTCACAGTGTTTTCACTTAGCTTGTGCAATCATCATCACACTCACTTTTAGACCATTTTCATCACTCCAGAAATAATCATATAGACTACACAAAAAAGAAAACCCAAATCATCCCATAACCATTATCTCCCCCTATTAATGATCCCTAGTATTGTGTGGTATAGCAGTTACTGTTGCTGAAAGAATTTTAAGGTATTACTGTTAACTATAATCCATAGCTTGCAATAGATATTTTCCACCCACATACTAGTATATTATCAACTCATTTGTTCTGGTTCATGCAAATATTTACTTAAATTTATAGTGTTAATTGGTGACATGCATAACTCTAAACAACCCTTTCAACCAAAACCACCTACTGTACAGTACTGTTCCTTATATTCCCACTAATGAGCTACCATCACCCCCTATCTATTTCCAACATTTTAAGTTCAACCTGGTGATACATTTTGAATATATTAGGTTGCGGCTCGGCCTTCTCTAACTTCCATCTATTTCTAAGAATGCTATATTCTACATTTTAAGACTCTGAGTTTACGTATTCTAGTTTATTCATATTAGTGATATCATACAATATCTGTCCTTTGTGTCTGTCTTATTTCACTCAGCATTGTGCCATCAAGATTCATCCATGTTGCTGCATGCTTCAGGACTTCATTTCTTCTTACTGCAGTATAATATTCCATCGTATGCATATACAACATTTTGTTTATCCATTCATCTGTTCATGGGTATATTAGCTAGGGTTCTCTAGAGAAACAGAATCAGCAGGAGATATTCATAGATATAAAATTTATAAAAGTGTCTCATGTAACCGTGGGAATGCAGAGTCCAAGCCCGTAGGGCAGGCCACAAGCGACAACTCCAATGAAGGGTCTGAAAGAACTCCACAGGAGAGGCTAGTCGGCTGAAGCAGGAAGAGTGACCGTCTCTTCTGAATCCTCTTTAAAGCCTTCTAGTGATTAGATTAGGCATCACTCATTGTAGAAGACACTCCCCTTAGCTCATTACAAATACAATCAGCTGTGAATGCAGCCAGTGTGATCATGATTTAAGTCCATGTTCTCATAGCAACGGATAGGCCAGTGCTTGCCTGACCAGACAACCAGCACCACCAGGTGGCTAAATTGATACATGAACCTGATTACAACAGTGGGCATTGGATTGTTTCCATCTTTTGGTAATTATGAACAATGCTGCTATGAACATTGGTGTACAAGTATTTGTGTCCTTGCTCTTAGATATTCTGGGTATATACTGAGTAGTGAAATTGCCGGGTCATAAGGAAACTCAGTATTTAGATTTCTGAGGAACCACCAAACTGTGTTCCACATCAGCTGTACCATTTTACATTCCCACCAGCAGTGAATAAGTGTTCCTATTTCTTCAAATTCTCAAAAACACTTGTAGTTCCCTGTTTGTTTAATAGTTACCTTTCTTATAGGTGTGAAATATCTCATTGTGGTTTTGATTTGCATTTCTCTAACAGCTAATGAAGATGAACATCTTTTCATGTGCTTTTTTAGCCATTCATATTTCCACCTTGGAGAAGTGTCTATTCATATCTTTTGTGCATTTTATAATCTTTTTGTCCTTTTATTGTTGAGTTGTGGGATTTCTTTATATATACTAGATATTAAATCCTTATCAAATATACGGTTACCAAATATTTTCTTCCATTGTGTTGGCTGCCTTTACACCCCTTTGACAAAGTTTGTTGAAGCACAGAAGTGTTCAATATTAAGGGTCTCCCATTTATCTATTTTTTGTTTCATTGCTGTGCTTTGGGTGTCAAGTCTAAGAAGCTACCTGCTATCACTAATTCTTGAAGATGTTTACCTATATTTCTTCTAGGAGCTTTGAGGTACTGGCTCATATATTTAAGTCTTTCATCCACTTTGAGTTAATTTTGGTATAGGGTATGAGGTAGGAGTCCTCTTCATTCCTTTGGATATGAATATCCAGTTCTTCCAGCCCTATTTATTGAAGAGACTATTCTGTTTCAGTTCAGTGGATTTAGGGGTCTTGTCAAAAATCAACAGACCATGGATTTGAGGATCTGTTTCTGAGCTCTCAATTCAATATATCAATATCTCTATGTTTGTGCCAGTTCCATGCTGTTTTGATCACAGTGGCTTTATAATAAGCTTTAAAGTCAGGAAGTATAAGACCTCCTACTTCATTCTTCTTTTTCAGGATATTTTTGGCTATTCATGACCACTTTCCCTTTGAAATAAATTTGATAACTAACTTTTCCAATTAGCAAAGTAGATTTTTGGAAATTTGATTGGTACTGTATTAAATCTGTATATCAATTTGGATAGAATTGACATCTCAATGACATTTATCCTTCCTATCCATGAACACAGAATTTCTTTTCACCTATTTCTATCTTCTTTGATTTCTTTTAGCAATGTTTTGTAGTTTCCTGAGTACAGGTTCTTTACATATTTGTTTACTAGGTACTTAATTCTTTTAGTTGCTGTTATGAATGGGTTTTTTCTTAATTGCTTCCTCTCTTATGCCATTCCTAGTGTATAGAAACACTATTGACTTTTGTGTGTTGATATTTTATCCTACAACTTTGCTCTATTTGTTTATCAGCTAAAGTAGATTTGTTGTAGATTTCTCAGGATTTCCAAATATTGTCTGCAAACAATTAAGTTTTACTGCTTCCTTTCCATTTTAAATGTTTTTCATTTCTTTTTCCTGCCTAATTGCCCTTGCTAGAACCTCCAGCACAATGTTGATGGTGGTGACAATGGGCATCCTTATCTCATTCCTGATTTTAGGGGGAAGGCTTTCATTCTCTCCCCATTGAGTGTGATGTTGGCTCTGGGTTTTTCATATATGCCCTTTATCATATTTGGGAAGTTTCCTTCTATTCCTATCTTTTGAAGTGTTTTATCAAGAAAGGATGCTGAATCTTATCAAATGTCTTTTCAGCATCAATCGAGATAATCGTGGTATATTACTTTCATTAATTTTTTGTGCTGAACCTCCCTTGCATGCCTTGTATAAACTCCACTTAATCATGGTGCATAATTTTTTAATGTGCCATTGGTTTCAATTTGAGAGTTTTTTGCTGAGAATTTTTAAATCTATATTCATTAGGGAGACTATTTTATAGTTTTCCTTTCTTGTAGTATTAGGTTTTGATACTCGAATGACATTAGCTTCATGTAATGAATTAGGTAGTGTTCCCTTTTTTCAATTTTTTTTTTGGAAGCGTTTGTGCAGAAATGACATTAATTCTTTTTGGAATATTTGGTAAAATTTCCCAGTGAAGCCATCTGGCCCTGCACTTTTCTTTGTAGGGAGATTTTTGATGACTGAGTGAATCTCTTTACTTGTGACTGGTTTGTTGACATCTTCTATTTCTTCTTGAATAAGTATAAGATATTTGTGTGTTTCAAAGAAATTGTCCATTTCATCTAAATTGTATAGCTCGTTGGTATATCTTCTTAAGATCAGTTATATTTCTTTGGTATCCATAGTAATGATTCCCCTTTCTGATTTTATCTCTGATTTTATTTGCATCATTTATATTTTTGGCTTTGTCAGTCTAGCTAAGGGTTTGTCAATCTTGTTGCTCTTTTCAAAGAACCAGCTTTTGGTTTTATTGTGTTTTTGCTGTTGTCCTCCAATTCATTTAATTCACTTTAGACTTTATTTCTTTTCTTCTACTTGCTTTAAGATTAGTTTTCTGCTCTTTTTCTAGTTTTTTCAGTTGTTCAGTTAGTTTTCTTTTTATTTTAGCTCTTTCTTTTTAATGTAAGCCTTTAGAGTTATAAATTTCCCTCTCAGTACTGCCTTTGCTGCATCCCATAAGTTGTGACATGTTGTATTCTTTTCATTCATCTCAGATACTTACTGATTTCTCTTGCAATTTCTTCTTTGACCCACTGATTGTTTAAGAGTGTGTTCTTTAGCCTCCATATGCCTTTCAAAGTTCCTGTTCTTTGGTGGTTATAGATTTCCAACTTCATTCCATTGTGATCGGAGAATATTCTTTGAATAATTTCAATCTTTAAAAAGTATTAAGTCCTGTTTTATGCCCCATAATGATCTGTTTTGGAGAATGTTCCATGAGCACTTGAGAAGAATGTGTATCCTTCTGCTCTGGAGTGCAACGTGTATTCATTTATCATATTATTGAGGTTCACTATTTCCTTGTTCCTCTGTATAGTTATTCTACTTTTTGAAGAGAGTAGCGTATTGAAGTCTCCTACTATTAATGTATAAATGCTTATCGTTCCCCTCTGTTTTGCCAGTATTTGCTTCATGTACTTTGGCACACCTTGATTGGGTACATAGACATTTATGATTGTTATTTCTTCACGGTGGATTACCCCTTTTATTACTATATAGTGTCCTTCCTCGTCTTATAACATCCTTGCACTTAAAATCTATTTTATCTGCTATTAGTAGAGTTACTCCTGCTTTGTTTTCTGGTTATTGCTTGTGTGGAACATCTTTTTCCATCCATTCCCTTTCAACTTATTTGTATCTTTGGGTCTAAAGTGAGTCTCTTGTTAACTGTGTATAGATAGATCATATATATATTCTTAATCCATTCTGCCAGTCTGTCTCTTTATTGGGGAGTTTAACCCATTAACATCCAATGTTATTACTGTGATAATCCATGTTTCATCCATTTTATTCCTTAATTGTTATTTGGCAGGTCTAGTATTTTTCGCTCTTTTCATCCTTTTACTTACCCTTACTGATAATCATCTTTTCTGTACACTCCTCCAAGTCTCCCTCTTCTGTCTTTTTTTTTTTTTTTTTTTTTTTTCAGCTGACAGAACTCCTTTTAGTATTTCTTGCAGGGCAAGTCTCTTGTTACCAAGGTCTTCCAACATTTGTTATCTGTAAAAAATTTTAAACTCTCCCTCGCTGTTGGAGGACAACTTCGCTGGATAAAGAACTCTTGACTGGAAGTCTTTCTCTTTCAGAATCTTACATATATCATACCACTGTCTTCTCACCTTCATGCTGCCCTGTGAGTAGTCAGCATGTAGTTTTACATGACTTCCCTTGTATGTGGTGAATTATTTTTCTCTTACTACTCTCAGGACTCTCTCCTCTTCAGCATTAGATGATCTAATTCGTATATGTCTTGGAGTGAGTCTATTTAGATTTATGCTATTTGGAATTCATTGGGCTTCTTTGATTTGTATACTTATGTCTTTTATAAGGGTTGGAAAATTTCCCCCAATTATCTCCTCAAATTAACTTTCTAGCCTTTTACTCTTCTTTCCTCCTTCTGGGACACCAGTGATTCTTATATTTGTGAACTTCGTGTTGTCCATCATTTTCCTCAGATCCAATTCAAATTTTTAATTTTTTTCACCACTTGTTCTTTTGTATATTTAATTCAGGAGAGCCTCTCATTTGCTTATTCTTTCTTCTGCCTTTTTACATCTGTTGTTGTGTCTCTAGTATATTTTTACTTGACATACATTATCTTTTATTTCCATAAGATCTGATGTTATTCTATTTATTCTTTCAAAGTCTTTTTTATGCTCTCTTAGTGTCATCTTGATATCCTTTATCTCTTTAGCCAATTCATTGAAATTATTTAAGAGGTTTGTATGAACATATATAGTTGCTTAGTTTTTCCAAATTCTGTTTCCTCTCGCTTTTCATTTTGATTATTTGGTTTGGCATATCTTCTTTCTCCTTCATATGGTTTATTTTTTGTTGTTGGTTTCTTGGCATTTAATTATCTTGTTAAGGTTATTTTGACAGTTGGTTTCCCTTGCTTGTCTAGTATTTTGTTTTTACTTGGGTTTGCACTGAATGTCTTATTTGGCACTTGGTTGTCAGTAATTTCCAGTCAAACCAAGGTCAGAGCCTGTCTCACTGAGGGCAGCGCTTTTTAAACGTTTGCTCGAGGCTGGGCAGAGAAGCAGTCCACACTTCTGCACTTTGCCCATCCTCCCAGCAGATGGCGCTGTTGGGCCACTTCTCCACAATCGCATCTTTCCCCAACTGCAATAGCTTTCCCGGCCGGGTCCAGACCAAGTGAAAATCCAGTCAAGGCTGCCGGCGGGCCCCCAGGTCTGCTAGAATCCTCAGGCTTTAGGCATAGGGGATGGGCATTGTGCACCACGGCACAGACTCTGGTTTGTGGGGTGATGGGTCTGGTGATTCCCAGACTACTGTATGGAAGGACTCCCAGTTATGGGACTGGGGGCTTCAACTTCACCAGCCAGCAGCTGGCCCAGGAGTGCTCTGCTTTTTGTTGGCCAGGAAGACTGCGTTGGGGATGGGGAAGGGTGCCTGGCATTGCAATGCAGCTCCTTCGCACCCCCCAAACCCCAACCCCATGTGCACAGTGAGCACCCTGAGCCTCTGTGTATAAACATCGTGACCGCAGAAATCCAAGAGTCTCTCTCACCAGCCAATTATCAGATCGGCACAGCTCTGCATCCCCTCTCCTCCGGCAAAGAAGGCTTCCCAGACTTCCCCAATTCCAGGCACCCACAGTGGCCTGCCTCAGGGATCAGGGGGTAGGCAGTGGGCAGCAGTGTCTCTGTATGTGGCTAAGATGAGTTTACTGGCTCCCAGGTTCCTGCACAGGAACTTGAGGCTGCAGACCTGAGAGGACTGCCTCCCCTTCCTTCCTCCCCTCCCCACCCCCAGCCCCTCCTCTAGGAAGCAGGGGTTTTCCTCTTTTAGGCTGCCTAATCCCACCATGGCCAATTGGCGGACCTTAGGGATGATCACAATTGAATACACTTGCCCCAATTTCTCAGCCCCAGTTTCCTCACCTTTCCGTTCAGGTCTTATGTGATACAGAGGTCCTTCTGATCACCCCGACACTGGAACTGCTGCTTTGGTCGTTTACTGTCACTTTCCAATGTGTGGTATGTTTTACCTATGTTTCTTGAGCTGTGTCAGTTTGGCTCACTAGATAATTCCCCCTCACAAAATGAAGAAAAACAAAATAAAACGAAATATGTTGCTGTGATGTGGGCCCATTGTTGTAATTGAGTCTTAATACTTGGATTCTTAACTGGGTCCTCACTGAGGGCAGCAGTGCTGCATCACCCTCGCTCAGCCTACCTGCTCTGTGGCTGTCTCCTCATCTGCCCACAGTCCTCACTGCTGTCCCCAGGGCTTCCACCATCTCTTGTCACCACCTGTGCTATGCATGTGGGGCAGAGGCCTTGGAAGCGTGGACCTTCTGACTCCCCAAGACAGGGGAGCAGGTTCCTCTCATTGCTTTTTAATTAAAGAACCATCAAATGCATGTGTCTGTGCATGCATGCACACACATGCAGGGGGTAACTGGCAATATATTGTTACATAAGCAGTAGCAAACATCCATCTATGGACATGGAAGAGGAAAGGATATGATGTCTTTTTGTAAGAGTTAAATATTATGTATCACCCATATCCTTGGGAATTATCAATAAGTTAGAAGCAGGATTGTTCAGGAGAGATTTAACATGGATGGATAAGATGGGAAACGAAGACTGAAGAAAAGTTAGGATTTTAGAGCCAAACTGTAAATATTTATGCACACATACTGGGTTTATTTCAATTTCTTGTGTCCTAAATTAATTATGCCAGTGTGTGCCAGGTAATTCTGAGCTGTCAGGAACTTATCTGGATGCAAAACAAGTTTTTTTGAAAATGGCCTTGAAGGGCTGGTGCATCCCCCTGGACAGATTGGAAGCTAAGTGCATTTTTAAGATGCAGGCTTTCAAATTTATCCTGAGAAAGTTCATCGGATTCTAAGGAGAAATCAGGGAAGAGGAGAAAGTAATCTTTACAATAGGAACAGTGCTTTAAAATTCCAGAGATAGTCTTAGAGTTCAATATCATATCCACAACTCTGAAGATCTTCATCATTCTAGAAAGAGAAATGTGGATGCTTTTGGTGGTGGGTCAGGTTTACGTGCCTGGTGTGAACCGGCAGCATGGGGAGAAGGAAAAGTAGGGTCACTTGAAACAGGAAGATAAGATAGCAGTTTAGCGAATGCCTTTGTTAATGCCACCCTGATTTTGATGAGAAAATCCTCTCATATTTGTTCAAATATAGTATGCTATGGTTTTAATTTCCCTAATGATTAATGACATTCAGCATCCTTTCATATTCTTAAGAGGAATTCATATATCTTTTTGGTGAAATATCTACTTGCACCTTTGGATACCGCCCCCACCCCAATCTCTTTTCAACTTTATAAAACCTTGGAGGAGGCTGTTGCAGGTTGGAAGGCTAAGCCACCTCCTTGACAGCGTCATCATTCACATTGCCCAGAGGGAAAACCCTTTTGCTTTACATTTTTCTTGAGTGTTTTTCTCTTTTTTAATAATATCATGTGATTATTTCCCTTTAATTACAGTGGACCATTTGCTCAGAATAAATATATATGATACATACTGGGTGACTTTCCATGTAAACATATATAAAATTATTTTTCTGCTCTGCTTCCCTGTCCCATCTCTTAAACTTCCCTTAGGGAAAGAAAGAGAGCTCCGTTTTGGTAAACAATATTAAATTAATCACCAAAGACTTCTCTGCTTCAAGAGCCCAAGGAAATCAGATTGTGGAGTGAAGCGCTGACCAGGTCCTAGTGCCTCTGTGTCACTTATTTGATTACCTCTAGTTGAATCTGGAAAAGAAGGGAGAGTTACATTATCCTGGATAATACTTTTGCAATGAAAACTTTTCAAGTACATATCATTTTACCAACCCATCTACTTGGCAGTCCATCTGTGTAATAGATAGTGAGGGTTCAATAATGAATATCCGATACACAGTCCCTAATCTCAGGAAGTTGCCATTAGGTCCTGCCAGGCACAGTATAAAGCCTTTGAGAAGGAATGGTTCTAAAATCATAGTCATTCCCAAATTCTGCAATAGACTTGGGCTTCAGCCCATGGACCCAAAAGCTATGCATCATTTTTTGCCTGAGGCCAGCTCTAACACAACCTCTGGGCTCAAAAGTTTGGTTAGTTGTCCTGTCTGAGGATCTGCAGTAGACCCTCTGCTCTGCTTTGTTACTCCCCCACACTGTCTTTGCACTGGGCTCCGAAAGTGGGCACCCTCTTTTGACTTGAAGCAAATGCTCGTTTTCAGCATCTGCCTGCACAGTCCCAAGCCTGGGGTGACTGGATTCACAAAAGTGAACAAAGTACAGGTCCTTATACTCAAAGAGATTATAGTCTATAAAACAGACAACAATAATAAAATATTTGTAGTACCAAATGTGTATTTGTCACTGTTATGAGTGTGACAAAGGAGAGATACATGATTTTAAGGGATTTTGCATAGGCTGGAAGGTCCAGGAAAACTCACAATCATCTTAGATCTTTGCTGAGCCAGCCTGATGACTGTTTGTGGTCCCCAGGTAGAGACAAAAGGCTCCTGCTAGGAGGTAGCATATTCCTCTGCCAACTGATGATGGAAACCACACAGGAGGGGAGAAATGACACATGACCTGGGGCAACTGGTAAGAACTCCCAGGTAGCAGCTTATCTTATTCTTCTTGAATGTATCTGTTGTGGGGGGGGAAGCCACAATTTACTCCATGTACTTATAGCAAAGCATGTGTCATCCCATATGTGAATTTTTCATTAATAGGCAGTATTTCTTGCTTTGTTCAGCCTGTGAAGATGGATATGGGCCATAGTATTTTGGGCATATTTATCGAGTAGATTAAGTACTTGCATGGTTTTTAGATGGTGGCATAATGGATCAGGCATCTTTAGATATCTCATGCTTTTAAGGTTACTATACATTTTTCAAAATAGGCTTTCGGAAAATGTGACCTAATATGGGGGAAATCTTATATACATGGCAGCAAAGTTTTAAAATAATAATAAAGGGAAACCTAAAATAATTTCCTCTGTTTTGAAATTTTCTCTACAAATAAATCTTCATTCTATTTGTGTTAATAATTTAACAATTTTCTGAAAGATTTGTCTTCTTTGGTCATCCTTTTGTTCTTTTCTGGTCTTTCTTTGTCTACCTTTTGTTTTACCAGAAGCAAATAATATAAAAGTGAATGAGTTTAGAAACTGACTTTGTATAGTTGGTTTTTAATCTCCCACTCTTGTCTCTGATGCATTTATGTAGTCCCATAAATTTCAAATGAGCATCTTCTCTACCTCTCACAGCTGGGAACAGGGTATTTCTATTGATGTGGTTATAACTGCATTTCTGTTCTGCTCTCTGGCCATTATAGATAAATAATGTGCTAATTTCCTTCCATCTTTACCCATATGTAATCTACAATAATAGTTTTCCTGTATGAATTATTTAGCATGATGTCAATAGAAATGCCAACTAAAAATAATCACATTTCAGGGATGAAACATGGTGGCCACAAAATGGAATCAAGACTCACTATTTAAAACAATAAGGCTCATGAATATTAATGAGGTAATTGAACTGAGAGAGAACCATAGACTCCCCTCCTCCAGTATGAAAATCTGAACTTAAATAACTCAATAAGATTTTGAGAGCCATTAGTCACAGGACCAAAGGATTCTTTGAGTTTTCATGGCATTCACTGCAGGGTTCCTTCAAATATTGAGTTATCATAGAATATTTTAAATGTAATTCAGTTTTTAAAATCTAAATCACCCCCAAATTGCAGAAATTCAGCCACTACTCTCATGTAAAGCAAGGCCCAAATGACATTATTTCTGAGTAGGGTTGCTTTTGTAAGAGAAGTAGTCCCGTAAATTTCAAGCATTGTTTTAATCACAGGCTATTCTAGTATGACCTTAATGTCTAGTCACAGAAAGATCCCCTCAGATCGTTTCTCTGGTGGTCAGCCTTTTAGGTCTCGCTGCCCTTCCCACTCTAATGGCTTAGGACAGAGGGAGAATGCTGGAAGAGGGCAATGGCAATCAATGGCCATAAAGGGTAAGGCAAGGGTTTGTTTCTTATCCCCTCCCCTTTCCTAGAAGTGGGCTGCTTGAGGCTGTTTGGGCCTTCTTTGTGTTGTTTTAGGGTGTCCTTCCCTGATTATGATAAAACCTACCGATCTTCAGAGATTGTGTCCTTAAAATAGGTCTTTATGCCTAAGGAAAAACTTCTTACTAGCTGCTGACTTAGTCAGGTTTGAATAAATGAGAGTGAGGCACTTTTGCTACTCAGCCTGCTGCAGCTTTCAAAGGGTTAATCTATGAATTTAAGTGTCTGACATTTCACATTTAAGCTTACATACTTATATAAATGTATGCATTGATGTTGTAAAAGTAAAATTATTAATGTGGATGTATGTCAATTTGTTTAAAAAGCAATTTACAAAATATTATTGGATAGCACAAGACTTTTTATAAGAAAAGATGTATATAGATGGGGAAAATTGTAGGAATTATATGCAATAATATGTTTACAGGGACAATTTTTAGGTGGAGAGACTATGAATTGTTTTTATGTTCATTTTCATGTTATCTTTATGTTCAGATTTTTCTTCCAAGTGGAAATTCATATTAAATACTCAATAAAGTCAATTTAAAGCAGAAAAAATATCTTTTTGTGATTTGTCTCCTTATGGCAACATTATGTTTTCCTGAGCTGAGTTTTTCTGAAATTATTTATTAATATTAAGTATTCAAAGCCAAAAGTTAGGATTTTAGATTTTTTTTCAACACTGGGAACCATTTAGTATAATCAATAACTGGCTTGTGATTGTCTGGAGAATTTATAAACTTTCTCAAGGGCAACTTTCCCAGTAGGGTCATGCAAACACCTGCAGGCTGGCAAAATTGAGAGCAAATAAGACAGTATGTTCTTTTGGAAGGAGCTGTAACAGGACATTTGTCTTCATCCTCATTGGTGTGTTCCTTTGAGCCTCACTCACGGCCCTCCCCTGCCAGTAGCAAAGTCTTGGGCTTTTGCAGAAGATTGTTCTCATTGCTGTCTGTTCCCCTGTCAAATATGGTCTGGTTACATGGAGTCAACGGGAATTCCTGAAAAACTGTCTTCCCAGAGATAATCAGTATCATTGGAGGAGACAATCTGGCTTTAGGGCACTGAATTGAAGAGATAGCTATTTCCACTCTCTTGTCTGCGTGTGTGATTGGAGGACTTACTTTGTCATAAACTCCATCAAACCAAATAGGTATCTAAGCTTTTTAAATCAATATCAAACACATAGACTGACATGGAATGAAATAAATTCTGTCAAGGCAAAGGCTGAGACCTTAAGGTCTCCCATATCCTTACCCCAAACTCCTTTTCTTCCCACTGCATCCCAAGTGTTCTCTACTCAGATTGTACCATATGTTGCCCTCTCCTATAGCTGGCCTTTACTTCAGCCATTCCTTCCACTTAGAGTGCTCTCCTCTCACCTTTAGCTTAACAAAATTCTTTCTTAATTCAAATATTGCCTCTTACAGGAAGCTTTGGTTAGAAGGAAGGTTTGCTTAGAGGGAAGTTTGCTTAGAAAGAAGATTGGTTTATAACGAAGGTTGGCTTAGAAGGAAGGTTGGGTCAGAGGGAAGACTTGCTTAGAAGAAAGGTTGGCTTAGAATGAGCTGTCCTCGATCCCTTCATATTATCCTTACACCTTGAGAGCAAGAATCCTACCTTCCTTAGACTGGCAGCCTTTTGTGCCATTATAATAGTGAACATCAGGTGGTTCTCAATACAGATAAATTACAGAAAGAAACCAATGAACTAATAGTATACTTCATGGTGTGTTTATCATGAAGTTTTACTTCATATCATTTTGTCTCGAGGTTATAGATTTTCCTACTATTATGTGATGGCAAACTCTTTAGGCCAGGGGCTATGTAAAGTACATTTTATACTCTTCTCCTCCTCACTAGCACCTAGCAGTGTTTTTCATTGATAGGTGCTTGATAAGCTTTGTTTAAATCAAAAAGTGTATTAAAAAGGAATATCAATTAATAGATTAACTCATATAGTACATGTTTCACGTACACAGCTATAATCCCAAATTGTGTTGTATCTTTTGACAGTCTTTCTCTCTATATATATTGAGCCTACAAATCCCCAAGATACATGAACTAAAACTGCATTTGACTCTACACCAACATTGCAAGTATAAACATTGCTGCTGCTTTTACATTTACCTTCCAAATCTCATACAGATTTCTCTTGTGAAAACTACAACCCAGAGCATACATGGAAGGTGATTATGGGAAACATGCTTCCAATTTAGTTAAATTGACACCGTATAGGCCATGTTAAAGTATTTGGATATAATGATAAAAACGAATGATGGATACACCTTTTGTTGTGTTTTGTTTTTCCCATCCAAACATTGGTAATTGAAACTACGTTGATAAATTGAGCCCACATTGTTAAATGAATTGGTTATCCATTGTGCAAAACAAACCTTTACTACTTTATATCTGTTTGAATTGGGGGGAAATAGCACTGGTCTATATTTGAGCACCCACAAAAATGGTAGAATATTTTAAAGGAAATTTCATATGATGTAGGACCTCTCTCACCCATTGCTGAATGAATTTACATATCCCTGCTTCAATCCCTGTATTTTACTTGGGAATGTTGGGGCTTCAGAATATCTTTTATTCCACTCAGAACTGTGATTCAACATGTCATGAGATTCTCTGCCAGCAGCTCACCTGGTAAATCATAACAGCACAGCCATCAGAGAAGCCTCAACTCATTAGTAGTACCAGGATTTCTGAGGCCACCACAGTTGGTTCAATGCAGAAATTAGTGAACATCTGAAACCATATTGGTCTTTTTTCTTTCTCTCACTCTTCTTCCTTTTCCCTTTCTCTTCCTCATTCTTTATCTAGTTATCATTTTCCTCAGTCTATCTTAGCTGCTTTTCTCTATTTCTCTTCATTCTCCTCAGCTCTTTTTGTCCTCATTATCTATCCAGGCTCCTTTAACCACAGGTTATGTGATTTAGACCTCCATTCACTTGTAGTTTTACTTGCTTCCTACCTTAATATGCCTTCAGTCCTTCTTTCTCTTTCTCAGGCCCTATCAAGCCTTTGAAGCCCAGATCAGCTTCACTTCCCCAGAAATTTTCCCCTCAGTTCTGCAGTCAGCACAGACCTCTCTAGAAAAGTCTCTGCCTCTGAAATCTGCACCTCTCCTTTGTCACTTGGTGCCTACAGTCTTAAGTATTTCACAAAATGTGCACCTTCTTTTTTTTAAAATATTTTTATTGTGAAATACATATACAAAAATAAATAAATTTCAAAGTATATTTTAACAAGCTTGGTATGTGATGTAGTTCCACAATTTCAGGTTTTTCCTTCTAGCTGCTCCAAGACACTGGAGAGTAAAAAGTAATATCAATATAATGATTCAGTACTCATACTCATTTGTTAAATCCTAAGTCCTCTGTTATAAATCATCCTTCTTATTTTGTCCTTCTCCCAATCTTTAAGTATTTGGGTTATGCTCATTCTAACATTTTTCATGTTGAGAAGGGGTGTTGACAATATAAGATAGGGGAATGGAACTTGATGCTCTTGGGGTGACTGGCACCTCTGGGTTTCTGGACTTTTCTGGCCTAGAAACCATCTGGAGGTTTTAGGTTCTAGAATAGTTAACTTAGTGCATGCAACTTTTGTAGGATCTCAGATAGGGCCCTGGGTGTTATTTAGAGTTAACAGAAATGCAGTTGGTTGGGGTTTGGCAAACTGTGGCAATTAGCAATATCTAGCTGATGCTTGCATTAGAGTAGCCTCCAGAATAGATTCTTGACTCTATTTGAAATCTCTTAGCCATTGATATGTTATTTTGTTACATTTCTTTTCTGTCTGTTGATCAGGAAGGCAGTGTTGATCCCAGGGTGCCAGGACCAGGCTCATCCCTGGCAGTCAAGTCCCATATTGCCAGGGAGACTCACATCCCTGTCTGTCATGTCTCATGTAAGCCGGAAGGTAAGATTTTTGCTTACAGAATTGGGCTGAGAGAGAGAGAGGCCACATCTGAACAACAAAAGAGGTTTTCTGGAGGTAACTCTAAGGCATAATTATGGATAGGCTAAGCTTCTCCACTGCAGAAATAAGTTTCATAAGAGCAAGTCTTAAGATCAGGGGCTTGGCCTATTAACTTGGGAGTCCATAGGGTTTGAGAGTATCAGGAGTTTCCCAGGCGGAAAAGCTTAATTGTCCCATATTTTTTCTCCCATCCCTCAAGGTACATTGCTGATATTTTTTAATTATCTGCCTAATATACTCTGTTATGTAGCCATATATTATATTAAGCTTTATGGAATTACAAGCCCTCGTTTCCATTTAGGGCTCCATATGTATGGGCTGTTTAAATGAACTATCCAGACAAGCTGAATTAGATTGTGTGCTACAGAAAATTTAGGTTTTGAACAAAATTAAGCTCTCTTCCTTTGGTCTTGTACAGTAGGTGAAGTTCTAAAATACAGACGCTGTCATCCTTTATCTTGTATTCTGATTTACCTTAGTCTCAATCAGATTGGTTTCATTCTTGTCTCTAATTGAAGCCTTATCTCTTTTTTTGGTTTCTTTAGCAGTTTTTTTTATTGCAACAATGTTGACTTTCAGAACTGCAGAACTCCAACTCTGATTCTTAGGTGTCACACAGGTACCCAAAGTTCCAGAGAAATACCAGGTCATACAAATAGAGCACAGCATCTCAGAATCTAGAAATAACACTTAAAGCTCAGAAACAAATGTGATTGCTATAACGACTTACAATCTAGACCACAATTTTCTTATAACTATTTTCTAAAAGAGACTTTAAAATATCTGTCTTTTTGTTACTGGCTTATTTTGTCCAACAGAATGCCTCAAGGTTCATACTCCTCGTTGACTGCCTCATGACTTTGTTACTATCTGTAGCCGCACAATATTCCATCATATGTATACACCATAGTTGGCATTTTTGCTTCTCAGTCATTGTACCCTTCAGCCACCTCTATCCACTGGGCATCATGGATAATGTCCGAAATAAACAATCCGTGTCTTACAGTATCCCCACTTAAGTGAATCATCCTCACACTCAATTTTGGAGATTTTTCACTATTCCAAAGAGAAAAATAACAGATAAACCCTCACTGAAGAGATAAATGACACCCTCACCCAAACTCCCCTTAACTCTTTTTCCTCCCATCCACTGCAATTTTTTACCCCTAGTATTGTTGTGGCACTGGCGATGTCTTCTTGTTAAATATAGGCCAAACATGCAGTAGTAATTTTCCTCCTATATGCCTGTATAATTAACTCTTTGTACAAGATCCATACCTTTGAAGTAGTTCATGCAAAAACTTATAATTTTAGTGTTAATTGGTGAGTTACGTAGCTCTATGCAACCCTTTTTCATCATATCCACCTTCAATATGACAATGTTTCTTATAAACTCACTAATAAATTACCATCACATCTATCCTTTCCCATGAATTTAAGTTCAACTTCATTAAGTAACCGTTCACCTATCTGTAGCTTCTGTGTATCTCTAGGTCCCCTGTATTCTATACTATAAGATGCTGAGTTAATCTTTACCAGGGTCTTATTAGCAAAATCATACAGTATCCAAAAGAATCATACCGTATCTATCCTTTTATGTCTGGCTTATTTCACTCAGCATTATGTCCTCATATTTATTCATGTCGTCAAATGCTTCAGGACCTTAATTCATCTTACTGCTGCATAATATTCCATCATATGAATATACCACATTTTGTTTATCTACTCGTCTGTGGATGGGCTCTTGGATTACTCCATCTTTTACCATTGTGAATAATGCCGCTATGAACATCAATGTGCAAATATCTATTTCAGCTTTCAGCAATTCTGGGTATATATACCAAGAAGGGAAACTCGATCTTTAGTTTTCCAAAGAAACACCAAACTGTCTTTCACAGTGTCTATAGCATTATACATTCCACCAGCAGCGAAAAGTGTTCTCATTTCTCCACATCCTCCCCAGTTTCCTGTTTGTTGAATGGTAGCCATTCTTATAAGTATGAGATGATATCTCATCGTGGTTTTGGTTTGCATTACCCTAATAGCTAATAGCTAATGAAGATGCACATAAAAATTTCATGTGCTTTTTAACCATTTGTATTTCCTTTTCAGAAAAATGTCTATTCATATCTACTGCCCATTTTATAAATGGGTTGCTTGATTTTTTGTTGTTGAGTTGTAGGATTTCTTTATATATATAGTATATCAAACCCTTATGTGATATGTGGTTTCCAAATATTTTCTCTCATTGAGTTGGCTGCCTCTTCACCTTTTTGACAAAGTCCTTTGAGGCACAGAAGCATTGGATTTTGAGGAATTCCCATTTCTCTATTTTTTTTTTCTTTTCTTGCTTGTGCTTTGGGTGTGAATAAGATGCTACATCCTATTACAAGGTCTTGAAGATGTTTCCCTATATTTTCTTGTAGGAGTTTTATGGTACTGGCTCTTATATTTAGGTCCTTGATCTACTTTGAGTTAATTTTTGTGTAGGGTGTAAGGTAGGGGTCTTCTTTCATTCTTTTGGGTACTGATAACCAGTTTTCCTTCATCCATTCATTGAAAAGACTATTCTGTCCCAATTCAGTGGATTTAGGGGACTTTGTTGAATATCAATTGACCATAGATTTGGTGGCCTATTTCTGCACTCTCAATTCAATTCCTTTGATCAATACGTCTATCTTTGTGCCAGTAGCTTGTTTTTGTATTTTTTTAGCATGTTGTTTTGATCACTGTGGCTTTATAATAAGTTTTAAAATCAAGAAGTGTTAGTCCTCCCACTTCACCCTTTTTTTAAAGCATATTTTTGGCTATTTGAGGTATCTTTCCCTTCCCAATAAATTTGATAACTAACTTTTCGAGTCTTCACAGTAGGTTTTTGGAATTTTGATTGGTATTGCATTGAATCTATAGCTTAATTTGGGTAAAATTGACATCTTAATGATATTTAACTTTCCAATCCATGAGCATGGGATGTTTTCCCACCTGTTTAGATCTTTGATCTCTTTTAGCAATGTTTTGTAGTTTTCTGTGTACAGGTCTTTTATATCCCTGATCAAGTTTATTACTAAACAATTTTTTTTAGTTGCTATTTTGAGTGAAATTGTTTCCTTAATTGTCTCCTCATTTAGGTCATTACTAGTGTGTAGTTACACTACTAATTTTTGCACATTAACCTTGTATCCCCCACTTTGCTGAATTTATTAGCTCAAATAACTTTGTCATAGATTCCTCAGGAGTTTCTAAGTATAGGATCATGTCATCTGCAAGTAATGAAAGATTTACAACTTCCTTTCTGATTTGGATGACTTTTATTTCTTTTTCTGGCCTGATTGCTCTAGCTAGAACTTCTTCACAGTGAATAATAGCAGTGACAGTGGACATTTTTGTCTCATTCCTGATGTTAGATGGAATACTTTGAATCTTTCACCATTAAATATGATGCTCGCTGTGGGTTTTTCATATATGTCCTTTATCATATTGAGGAAGTTTCCTTCATTTTTTTTTACCTTTTGAAGCATTTTTATCAGAAAAGGATGCTGAATTTTGTCAAATGCTTTTTCAGCGTCAATCAAGATGATAATGTGATTTTTCCCCCTTTTGATTTCTTAATGTGTTGTATTACATTGACTGAATTCTTATGTTGAACCACCCTTGTATGCCTGATATAAACCCTACTTAGTCATGGTGTGTAATTCTTTTAACGTGTTGTTGGATTCAATTTGGAAGTATTTTTCTGTGTATGTTTTGCATCTATTATCATTAGGAAGATTGGCCTGTAGTTCTCCTTTCTTGTAGGAACTTTATCCTGCTTTGGTATTAGAGTGATATTAGTTTTATACAGTGAGTTAGATAGTGTTTCTTTTTCCCTATTTTTTTGCGAGAGTTTGGGCAGGATTGGTGTTAGTTCCTTTTAGAATGTTTGGTAACTTCCCCTGCGAAGCCATCTAGCCCTGGGCTTTTCTTTGCAGGAAGATTTTTGATGACTGATTGAATTTCTTTACTTGTGGTTGGCTTTGTGAGATCATCTGTTTCTTCTGAGTCAGTGTAGGTTGTATGTGTGTTTCTCGGAGTTTGTCCATTTTATCTGAGTTGTCTAGATTTTTGGTGTATAGTTGTTCATAATATCCTCTTATGATTATTTCTTCAGGGTCCATGGTAATGACCCCCCTTTCATTTCTGATTTTGTTAATTTGCATCCTCTCTCTTTTTTTTGTTTGCCAGCCTAGTTCTCAAAGAATCAACTTTGGGTTTTATTGACTATTTCTGTTGATCTTTTGTTCACCAATTCATTTATTTATGTTTTAATCTTTATTATTTTTTCTTCTATTGCTTTGGGGTCAGTTTGCTGTTCTTTTCCTTGTTCCTTCAGGTGAGGAGATAAGTCCTCGAATTTTGCCTTTTCTTCTTTTTAAATATAGGCATTTCAGGCAATAAATTTCACATTCCACAAGTTCTGATATGTTGTATCATTATTTTCATTCATCTCCAGATATTTATTGATTTCTCTTAAAGTTTCTTTTTTGACTCACTGGTTGTTTAAGATTGTGTTATTTAATATCCATGTATTTGTGACTGTTCTTGTTCTTTAGTGATTATTGATTTCTAGTTTCATTCCATTATGGGCAGAGAAAGTACTTTGAATGGTTTCAGTCTTTTTAAGTATATTAAGATTTGTTTTGTGCCCCAACATATAATCTATTCTCGAGAACATTCCATGAGCACTAGAGAAAAATATATATTGTTTCCGGTTGTAATGATCTATATATGTCTGTTAGGTCTAACTCATTTATCACATGGTTTAGGGTTTCTATTTACTTATTGATCTTTTATCCTACTATTCTGTCTATAGAGGAGAGTGGGGTGTTGAAATCTCCCACTATTATTGTTGAAACGTCTATTGCTTCCTTCAGTTTTGTAAATGTTTTCCTCATGTGCTTTGGAGTTTCTTAATTGGAAGCATAAATATTTATTATTTTTATTCCTTCTTGATTACTTGTCCCTTTTATTAATATGCAATGTCCTTCTTTGTCTCTTATGAGATCTTTACATTTAAAATCTATTTTGTCTGATGTTGGTATAGCTACTCCTGCTTTCTTTTTGTTACAGGTTATATGGAACATCTTTTTAAGTCCTTTCACTTTCAATCTATGTGCATCCATAGCTCTAAGATGATCCCACTGTAAGCAGCATATAGATGGATCATATTTTTAAATCCATCCTGCCAATCTATATCTTTCAATTGGTGAATTTAGTCCATTAACATTCAAAGTTATTACTGTGTGAAGACAGTTCTTTTTTTTTTAATCTTTTTATTGTATAATATAAAATATATACAAAGCAAAGAAAAAAAGAAGCAATAGTTTTCAAAGCACTCTTCAACAACTAAGTTACAGGACATACCCCAGAGTTTGTCATGGGCTACTATACAATCCTCTCAGATTTTTCCTTCTAGCTTCTCCAGAGTATAGGAGGCTAGAAGGCATAAATATCTTTTTATTATCACAATTGACTTTATTTTCTTTTTTGTGAAAAATGACATATATGTAATAAAGCAATACATTGCAAAGCACAGCACCACAATTAGTTGTAAAACATTTTTCAGAATTTGACATAGGTTACAATTCCACAATTTTAGGTTTTTACTTCTAGCTGCTCTAAGATACTATAGACTAAAAGGGATATCAATTTACTGAGTCAGCAATCATATTCATTTGTTAACTCCTATCTTCCCAGTATAACTCCACCATCACCTTCGATCCTTCTAACCCTTTCTTTAGGAGTGTTTGGGCTATGGTCATTCTAACTTTTTCATGTTGGAAGGGTCTGTCTATAATATGGGGTAGGGAGATGGAACTATCTGATGTTCTGGAGAGGCTGGGCCCTCCAGGTTTCAGAACTTATCTGGAACAGGGGCCTATCTGGAGGTTGTAGGTTTCTGGAAGGTTACGCTAGTGCATGGAACCCTTGTGGAGTCTTATATATTGTCCTAGGTGTTCTTTAGGATTGGCTGAAATGGTCCTGGTTGGGGTTTGGCACATTATGTTAGATAGCAATGTCTAACTGAAGCTTGCATAAGAGCAACCTCCTGAGTAGCCTGTTGACTCTATTTGAACTCTCTGTGCCACTGATACTTTATTAGTTATACTTTGTGGAGGTAGCCTTAAACCTACCATCTTATCCTTAAATTTTTATTTGTCAGTCTATGCATTCTTTTGTATTCTTTTCCCTCTCACTGTTTATATCCTTTATGGTACCCTTACTGATACTCTTCAATTTTGTGCCCTCCTCCAGACCTCCTTCACCTGTCTTTTTTTTTTTTTTTTCTTTAGCTGACAGGACTCCCTTTAGTATTTCCTTTAGGGTACATCTCTTGTTGACAAATTCTCTTGGCAGTTGTCTGTGAAAATTTTAATCTCTCTCTCAGTTTTGAAGGACAACTTTTCTGGTTAAAGAACTCCTGGCTAGAAGTCTTTCAGAATATTAATTATATCATACCACTGCCTTCTTACTTCCATGGTGCCTGTTGGGGACTCCAAACTTCATCTTATGTGGCTTTTCTTGTATGTGGTGAATTGCTTTTCTCTTGCTGCTCTCAGGACTTTCTCCTTCTTTTGAGCACTTGAGAATCTGATCGTGTCTTGGAGTGGGTCTATTTGGATTTATTCTATTTGGGGATTGGATTGTTGTGATTCTGTGATTTGTAAATTTATGTCTTTTATAAGGATTGGGAAGTTATCCTCATTATCTCCTCAAGTAATCTTCCTAGCCCTTTACTCTTCTTTTAATCTTCTCAGATACTAATCGTTCTTATATTTACATGCTTAGTGTTGTCCATCTATTTCCCTGAGATTCAATTCAAATTTTTTCGTCTCATTTGCCATTTGTTCTTTTGTGCATTCAAATTCAATTGCCCTGTTTTCTATTTCACTTATTCTTTCTTCCACCTTTTCAAATGTGCTGATGTGTGTCTCTAGTCTATTTTTACTTTAATCTACAGTATTTTTCATCTCCATGAGATCCACTATTTCACCATTTATTATTTCATATTCTTCTTTATCTTCTTCTAGTGTCTTGTTGATATACTTTATGTCATTAGCCAACCCATTGAATTTTAAGAGGTTTTTATGAATGTCATTGATTCAGGGTTCCAAATTCTGCATCTCTCTGGTGTTGTAATTTGTTCATTTGGCTGGGACATGTCTGCCTGTATCTTCATGTGCTTTTGATTTTCTGTTGGCTTTGAAATATTTGATTATCTTGATAAGGTTATTTTGAAGGTTGATTTCCCTTGAGCACCTAAGGTTTTGTATTTGCTTGGTTTTGTGTTGAATATCTCCTTTTGCTTTTGATCTGTCAGTAATGATCCACCAACCCAAGGCCTGAATCTTATGCAGGAGATGCAACTCTCTTTGAACATCTGTTGAAAGCTAGGCAGATACGTAGTTTGTCAGACTGCACTATCCACATCTTCCCAGTAGATGGCATTCTTGGACCACCTCTTCCCCTTTAAGCCCATCTCTCCCAGACTTCGACAGCCAGCTGAGCCGAATGAAGACCTGGTGCAATTCCAGTCATGGACACCAGGTATTGGTGCATGTTGAAAGTCTTCAACCTGGAACTGGGTGATGGGCAGTGTGCACTTCAGTGGAGAATCCACCTTTGTTCCCAATGGGCCTGGTGGTTGCCAGGCTCCTGCTTGGGATGGCCTTGGGCTTTTGGAGTCATTATTTCAACTATTCCTGCCCTCAGCTATCCCCAAAAAGCCTGGAAGTGTGGCACAGCCTGGCTTGCTTCCTTGGCTGCACCTATCTGCCCATGCATATCTGAGGGCTCCAGGCCTCTGTGAGGAAAGGGAAGTGGTCATGGGATCCAAATGAGTCTCTTCCTCCAGCCAAGTTAGTCTGACTCTACTTTGCATCTCCCCCTCCTCCCAAAAGGAGGGCCCTCCAGTCTCTGCCAAAATACCAGGCACTCACAGCAGCCTATCCTGGGTCCCATGCAGGCACTGTGCACTGGCTAGAATGATTTTGTGTAGGTAAACTGAGTCTGCTGGTTTCTGGAGTCTTCATGGGAGCTCCTGGCTATGGAGCTGAGAGGGAAGATCTCCCAAGCTAGCTGTGGAGGCTAGCAGGAGTGTAGCAATGCCCTGCTCCATTAAACCCACTCTTTCCTGTGTGCCCCAGGTGGAGTCATGACCGAATACACTCACCCTGTTCTCTCCACTCCAGTTTTTCTGCTTTTTCACTTGCCTATATAGTGTTGAAAACCTTCTCTGGTCACTTATACCCTATACCTGCTATCCTGGTCATTAGTCTGGCACTTCTCTAACTGTTCAACAGAGCAGGGGTGGACTCAGTCTATCCTATTCTGCCATCTTCCTGGAAGTTCCCCAAATGTGCATCTTCTTAAGGTCCCGACTTGGTATCATGGTTAAAGCACATGTTCAGTAAATGGGAGATGCTCAATGAAAGCTTTTGTGTTATATCAATGATTATTGGTGAATATAGGCCACTTTTAAGGTCTCTCTCCTATTTATTGCTTGTGTTTTTATGCAAGTTTTCTTTCAGTTGTTTCCACTTACTTTTCCTTGGCCCACTGCTTTCTGTAGTATGAAATGATGACATCTGCTCAGGGTGAAGAAGAAAAACTCAGATTTGGTCATCTCCGGGCAGGCATGAACATATGTGCAGCTATGGGAACATTGCAGAGCACCTGCTCAGAGTGAGTTATTATATACAAATGTTCATTAAAAATTGCATAATTTGTAAGAGTGTGTCTGTGCTTGGTAGTTGGTAAAACTCATTTGGGTCTTTGTAGGGTGTAATTTTGCTGGAGAGGCTCAGGGGAGATTAAAATTTACTGCTGGGAAGATCAGAGAAATAAATCACTTATTGGTAACTCTAAGCTTCATCAAAACTCTTAATTCTCTCCAGCCTCTGGTAGCAAATGAACAATTTCCCAGAGATCTTCAGATGTGTGCTGTTCTGCAACATTGCCATTTTGCCAGTTCTCACTCTCTAGCTTCCTTTTATTCTCAGCCACGTTCTCCCATCTGCTCTTTCTCCTCCTTTTACTTGGGGAAGCTTCACAGGTGGTGGTTTGGAAGCTCACCGGTTCACCCTGTGACTCTCCCAATTCCTTTCATTCATTTTCACTTTTACAGTTCCTATTTTACTCATGCATCCTCTGAATTGCACGAGTTTTATTTGGAGGGTGAGTAAAAAGCAAAGTACTCATGGTTCAGATCACAAGATCAAAGCTCACATGGAGACAGTGTTTAAAGATGAGTAATAAGTTGGGATTATTATTGAGGAGTTGACAGACTTAATTAAAACAGGGCAGGAAATGTTAACATGAGTATTACTGAAAGTAGGAAAGTAAAGATAAATTAATTACTACTGGAAAAATAATAATGGAAACGGAAATCCAGATTGAGCACTATTATAGTCAATTTGTGGGCAGCAATAGGATATGATTTCGCAGGTAGAAAAGACTATCACCATTCTGGCTACATTCATTTGGACACACGTCTTGCGTGAAAACTTGTGTTTTCACAGAAAACACAATTGCTATGCAAATCCCTTACCTAATATTGTTTTCAAAGCTCAGGGGCTTATTGGATCCATTCACTTCCATGCACATTTTGGACTGAAAGTACTTTCTTCAGAGAACACTATCCTTAACCTAACCTAAGTCTCACACTAGCACTCCCCTTAAATGTACAATGACCTCAAAACTGACGACCGACACAAACCTATGCCAAGCTTCTCACCAATCTTAATCATACCCTAAGCAGAATCCAAATCCTAACACTAGCCTAAGCCGAACTCTAACCCACAACCAACCACTAATACTTGACACTAATGCTTCACCCTCAACCTAACCATGAGCCCAATACCAACATGAACATAATCTGTCTCAAAGACCGAGCAATATTAATATCTGCACACATTTACAAGCATTTTTCATGGAAAACACCACTGCAAACTACTGCTACCCAGTAAAATAGGAGACCCGTTTGTACATGTGCTTTGGGAACTCATTGATTTCAAGCTCCAGTCACTTTCAAGCGTTTCTGTCTGAGAAAAACAGTGTTTCTGCAGAGCCCTCACCTACAGCAATGGAAACCATTACCTAAACATGTTTGGAAACCTAAAAATTCTCCTGGTTCCATTCACCTGCATAAGATTTTTTTTAACCAAAACTGCAATATTTCAGAGAACCCTCACTTTCACTTTATTTAAATGTGACACTAACGCCACCAGAAACACAAACAGAAACCGAAACACTGAAGAACCCATACCAGCACAAATCCCAACCTCCAAACCCAGTCCAAAAATCAAACCGATGCCTGCCTTCAACCGAAACACTCACACGAAATCTAACCCTAAACCTAACCCTAACCCTAGAACCAACTCTACCTCCAACTCTAACCCAAAACCTAACTCCAACCCCAACACCAACCCTAAACTCAACCCTCAAATTTATACCGAACCTACAAACAACCACACCTATAAACTTAACCCTAACAGCAGCCCTAACCCTAACCCTAACCCTTACCCTAACCCTAACCCTAGCCCCAACTCTACCACCAACCCTAGCCCAAACCCAACCTGCAACCACCACACCAACCCTAAACCCAGCTCTCATATTTAGACCAAACTGACACCAAATCGCAGCCCTAAACTTAACCATAATTCCAACCCTAACACCCTAACCCTAACCCTAGCCCCAACCCCAACCCCAACACCAAAAGTAAACTCAACCCTCATATTTATACTGAACCTACATGCAACCACACCCCTAAACTTAACCCTAACACCAACCCTAACCCTCACCCTTACCCTAACACTAACCCTAGTCCCAACCCTGCCTCCAACCCTAGCTCAAACTCTAACTGCAACCACCACACCATCCATAAAACCAACCCTCAAATTTAGACTGAACCTAGACAAAATCGCAGTCCTAAACTTAACCCTAATGCCAACCCTAACCCTAACCCTAACTCTAACCCGAACCCTAACCCTAATCCTAGCACCAACTGTACCACTAACCTTCACCTGAAACCTAACCCCAACCCCAACGCCAACCCTAAACACAACCCTTGACTTTTTACCAACCCTGCAGCGAACCACAGGCCTAAACTAAACCCTAACACCAACACTGAGCCTAACTCTAACCCTAACCCTAAGCCAAAATCTAGACCCAACCCTACCACGAACCCGAGCCTGAACCCTAACCCCAAACCCAAAGCCAACCCTATGAACAACCCTCACATTTCTACCGACCCTGCACCCAAACGCAGCCCAAATCGTAACCCTAACCCCAACTATTACTCTAACCCTAACCCTAACCCTAACCCTAAGGCTGAGCTGGCCTTCACATAATTGGTTTTAGATACTGAGAAATGGACCTGGTCCATACGCGACCATACTGATTTTTAGGCTCAAATGGCATTGTCCAACATATCTCACCCTATTCTTGGTGGGAAAAATCTGTGACTGGGTTTGTAGAACTGAGTGATATTCTGGCTCCATTCATTTGGATACACGTCCTGCATGAAAACTAGCATTTTCGCAGAAAACTCAACAATTCCTATGCAAATCCCTTACCTAATACTCTTTTAAAAGCTCAGGGGCTTACTGGATCCATTCACTTCCATGCAACTTTTGGACTGAAAGTACTTTCTTCAGAGAACGCTATCCTTAACCTAACATAAACCTCACACTAGCACTCCCCGTAAATGTACAATGACCTCAAAAGCAATGACCGACACAAACCTACACCAAGCTTCTCACCAATCTTAATCACACCCTAAGAAGAATCCAAATCCTAACCCTAGTCTAAGCCAAACTCTAACCCACAAACCACCACTAATGCTTGCCAAAACTTCCCCCTGAATCTAACCCTGAGCCTAACACGAACATGGACATAATCTGTCCCAAAGACCGAGTAATATTAATATCTGCACACATTTACAAGCATTTTTCATGGAAAACACCACCTCAAACGAATGCTAACCAACAAAATTGGGGATCCGTTTGTACATGAGTTTTGGGAACTCATTGACTTCCCAGCTCCATTCACTTTCAAGCGATCTGTCAGAGATAAATAGCGTTTCTGCGGAGCCCTCACCTACAGCAATGGAAACCATTACCTAAACATGTTTGGAAAACTAAGAATTCTCCTGGCTCCATTCACCTGTGTAAGATTTTTTACCAAAACTGCAAAAACCCTCACTTTCACTTAATTTCAATATGACACTAACGCCACCAGAATCACAAACAACAATTGAAACACCAAGAACCCATACCAGCACAATTCCCAACCTCCTACCCTGTCTGAAAATCGACCCGAATCCCGACTTCAACCGAAACCCTCACATGAAATCTAACCGTAAACCTAACCCTAAATCTAGACCCAACCCTACCTCCAACCCTAACCCAAATCCTAACCCCACCCCAACACCAACCCTAAACTCAACCCTCAAATTTATACCAACCCTACACGCAACCACACCCCTAAACTTAACCCTAACACCAATCCTAACCCTAACCCTAACCCTTACCCTAACCCTAGCCCCAACCCTACCACCAGCCCTAGCCCCAACCTTAACCACAACCACCACACCAACCCTAAATCCAGCCCTCAAATTTAGACCACACCTATACCAAATCGCAGCCCTAAACTTAATTTTAATCCCAACCCTAACCCTAACCCTAACCCTAGCCCCAATTCTACCACCAACCCTTGCCTGAAACCTAACCCCAACCATTGCACCAGTTAAGTCATGGATGGGGAATCTAGGCATGCAGTCAGAAAAAAATGGTCTGACAGCCGGACTTTGGAGCAGTAATAATAACAGACCAATAAAATGGTGGGCTCTGGCTGTTTCTAAATATTACCATTCTGAGTTACTTTGTCCAATTAATGAAGAACTATTTACAATACCAGGTGTATAGTGTTTGATCAGAGGAATCAGTAAGAAGCCAGTTACAATGGAATGAGGTCTTTAGCAATTAATGGATGGTCATTCAACAACAACATTTCTGCTTCTTTTATGCACACTCATAATGACATTCCTGAGACTCGCTTATATTTGAGTGTGGTCATGTACCTGAATTCTGGTTAATGGAGGTATGTGGACATAATAAATGTTTTCTTCACCCTCTGTACATAACACCATCTTGTGGCTGATTCCCCATCATTTGTCACCATCTGTTGATTGATAAGTGAGTACTCAGTGGATAATGTGGATAGTGATAATGTAGCTATAATATGGAAATTTACTGAGATCTGAGCTGCCACTTGGAAGATAGTTTCTTAAAAAAAAAAAAAGGAGTACCCACCCAGTCAAGATAAGGAGCACATGCCTCAGACTGTTGAGTTAGAAAGAAATATATTTCATTGTGATAAATCAGTGACATTTGGTGATGTTAGAGCAGTTCGTCTACTATTCAAATACAAGGTTAACTGTAGTGATTTGCATGTATTTGACTACCCACTTTTGCCACATCCCATTTCTTCTATTTAGAACACCCTAATATTCTTAGGAGCAACTCCCTTGTGTGTTTTAAGAGGGTTGGCCTCATCTTCATCGTCCGCATTCATTGGTAAGCTTAGGATCCATGATTCACAATCAGCATATTCGAACTCCCTGTCAAAAGAATGAATCCATAACCCAATTTGGGCCAGTTAAAGTGGATATTAAGACTCAACATTAAAAGATTAGGAGTGGCGCTGGGTAGGCTTTTGGGATTGCAAAGGTGGCCACAGGGAGAAGGAAATAGGAATTGGCAAGATACCAATATTGTTGCACTTCAAACTGCCTGCTTTTCACAGGATTTCAAGGCTAGAAAGACCAAGCAGAGACTGTTGAAACCCTCACCCTACTATGATGAAGAAGCAAAGAGGCAAGGTAACTGATTCTAGTCCCACAGTAAAATGGTGTCTGAGCCAGGAAAAAAAAGCAAGTATTTCCTATCCCACCTCCTTGTCAGCATTTCTTAGTCACTTGTAGAGGCTCCTTCAGGTGGTGGAGTTAGGCTGGGATAATTTGCACCTGACCTCATTCAATAGTCTTCACACCTAATTTATCATTAACTACATCTGGAAATCATTCTCAAGCCATAGCATTCAGGTCCCAACCCACAACTTGGATATCCATGGAGTGCATGCATGCCTAACCTAAAAGATTAGTTTAAGATCAGAAAATTGTGAGTACTCTGGAGAGGACTGAGCAGTTTGAAGATCATGGGGAGACAACCCACTTACCCCAAACTTACCTGTGTTCTATAACAAAGATGGACCTTCCCAGCTAAAGAAGTCAAGGATTAAGACTTTGGCTGATATCACAAGATAAGAAACATAATTTGGTAAAGGACTCATAATTGTAAGTATGACACTGTAGAATTTCTGGATTCCTATGTGGGTAAGGCCTGCCAGAGAAAGCAGAATTGAGATACAGACAGCATTTTGGGCACATTAATTTGAACACCTGAATTCAATCATGCTTTAGGTGAGAAATCCATGAGGTTTTCAGTTTTTTTGGCAAATAAACTCCCCTTTCCATTTGGTTAGTATATTAACTTCCTATTGCTACTGTAATAAATTGCCCTAAACTTGAAACCACACAAATATATTATCTTAAAGTTTTGGAGTTGGAACTTATTTGCTGAACTAAAGTCAAGGTATTGGTAGCACTGATTCTTCAGAATCTGTATACTTGTGATAAGTTTATTTTAAGAAATTGGCTCACATAATTGTGGGAGCTGGCAAGTTCAAAATCAGTAGGCAGACTAATAGAATGGAAACTTGGCAGTGGTTGACATTGCAGTTTTAAAACAGAATTTTTATTTCTTCTCCAGGAAATCTCAGTTTTTGCTCTTAAAACATTCAATTGATTGCATGAGGCCCATAGTTTTGAAGTTAATCGTTGCTTAAAGTCATGTGATTGTAAATGTTAACCATATCTACAAAATACCTTACTAGCAACACGGAGATATTTGCTTATTATTTTAATAATAATAAAATCATATTTTATTTTTATAAATTGATTTATAAAATCAATTTTATTGATTATATCATTAGGTACTATAACCTAGCCAAACTGACACTTAACCATCACAGGAGAATCTCTTTTCTTGTCTTTTTCCATTTCTAGAGACAACCTACATTCTTTAGCTTATGACCCCTACATACATCTTCAAAGCCAACTGTGTAGCATTGTTTCTCCTTGCTGACCTCTACTTCCAACTTATGTCTTCTCCCTCTGACTCTGATCCTCCTATTCCCTCTCCTAAGGAAACTTGTGATTATATTGGACCTTCACAAGTAATCCAGAATAATCTTCCTATCTCAAAGACTTTAACTTAATCACACCTTCAAAGTCCCTTAAGCCATTTAAGGAATATGTTATTAGGTAAGGGGGTTGGGACATGTGCATCTTTGAGGGTCAACTGTTCAGCATACCACAGTCGGTATAATTTGAATTTCTATCCATTAAGCCCTGAAGAGTTTATTGAACTCTTTATTTTGAGCTCTTTAAATCTTGCAGAACCTGCATCTGCAGGTTATGGTCTGGCTGAAGATGAGGGAAGAAGAAAGAAGAAAAAGTGCCTTGTGCAGGAAATAAGCAGGCTATTATGTAGCGGAATATAAAACAAAGACATGGTTCACAAAGACACCCAATAAATATTTTTTTAAAGATAAGATGCATAATGTATATGATGTAAATAATGACAGAATACCCTTGGGATGTTTTTTTGTAGACATTGAATAGTTACCTTTTGATGTCCTTATTATACAATCTTTTAATTTTTCCTGTAACCTTAATCAGAAAACGTTTTTTAGAATAGGATATTATAATTTATCACCAAAATAAAAATATTTTTGAAAGGGACACAAGAGCCTCTTAATAATTAATTCAGAATGACAAGCATAAATTGAGACATTCCTGGGAAAACCAGGATGTAGATTCACCCTACTTATAAGAAGACTTTGAATAACATGTTTCCTAAACCAACTTTTTCAAGCCCCAGGAGAGGTGCCCTTATACTTATTTCTGTTCTCCAGAAAATAAGTAATGATAGAAGCAAATAAAAATGTATAAAATATAAATGTATAACAGGAGATATAAAATATAAATGTATAAAAATGTCTCTAGTTTTCAATGAATTTTTCCATTGAGAATGAAAGTAATAAACTTATTTGAGGCATTGCACTTTTATGAATTCTATAATGATGGGAAAACATTCGATTTTGTGATATTCCTCTAGAAAATATACAATTAATAAGTAAAAGGAATAAATCATTCATTTATTCATTCATCCACTCACGCAATAAATACTGTTTACTTAATATCCACAAGCTACAGTGCTAAACTGCACATTATTTGTGGTCATGACAGAGGTATATAAAGACTGCTGGGAAGAAAAGGGAGAAAGAACCTGGGAAACCTCTCTGAAGTAATAGGAAAGCACCTGACACATTAGAAGACGAGGGGAAAATTTACTGTTTATTTCAGCTTAAACGTTGGTTGAGAAGGTTGAGGAGATGTTTAGAGGAGTAGGGAGGTTGGGTCAGGATCTCAAAGGGCTGAAGGTGTAAGATTGGAGCCTCTCATTTGCACTCAAGTGGAAATCATCAGGGAGACCATCAATTGTAGAGTGATTTGATCAGATGTACCTAGTAAAACATCCCTGAAGGCTGAATAGTTCAGGGAAATCAGAGGAAGAATTCAAGATAGATGTTTAATGACGAGGGTTATACTCTTATGAGTGTTTTCACTGCTTACTCTCACATAAATGTTAACACAGCTTCCTAAGTTAGTGACAATTACTAAACCATTTTTCAGAGAAGGGCATCAAAGCAGCAAAATATTAAGTCATTAATTAAGGTGATATAGCTAGCAAATAGTATTGATGAAATTCAAACCTAGCCACTCTGACTCCAGGTCTGAAGCATTAGCCGTTATTTACTATCGCCTCCCTGAGTGAATAATGCCTGGGTTAAGGGAATGACTGTGTGGGTGGAGAGATGAGAAAAAAGTTAGAAGACACCTCTCTTGTCTTAGAGTTTTGATATCCCCACCTTCTGACCAATTGTTTGCAGAATCCAGGTTGAAAAATGTTAGAGCTGGTATTATCAAACATAATTTGGTTCACTGATGGCGGGTGATGACAGCCAAAGGCAAAACTATAGTCAGGACCTCTATTTAAAAGAAAACACAATATCCTTAGTTTAGGGGATGTTGAATTTGAGGTTTCTACAGAACATAGAAAAAGATGTATGTGTGCAGAGCTAGCAGGAGTGGCTACGGGTGGAGACAAATGAAAACAAGTCACCAGTAGTTGCGGCAAAGGATATGAAGACAAATGTATAGTAGTTGCCTAGTAATCCTTCAAAGCCCAATTCAAACAAAACCCTCAGCACAGTTTATGGAGCAGCATGGGTATTCAATAATAATAGCTGCTTGACAGACTTACTGACTGACAGATCAACTGAATAAGATTGACTTTCTGCAAGAAATTCTCCAACCTATTCCACCTCACACCTCCTCTAAATTCCTACAGTACTTGCCACCTGGGCCACTCATTAGGCACCCATATGCACTGACTTCTGTTAGATCTCATTTCCTGCACATGCTCTATCTTACCAGCTGACTTGGAAGCTAATTAAAGGAAAGGCCACTTTGTAAACAACTTTGTATTCTTCAAGCTTCTAGAAGATTCTCTTGCCCATGATCAGCACTAACAAAAAAATCCTCAGATTGACACAATCCCTGCGTCTGTCTTTGGTCTGTAAAGGGAAAGAAATAATAGTAAAGGCAATTGTATTTCAATATTTGCCAAGAGTTAAACATTACATTAGTTTCTTTATCCATTTCCTCACTTAATTCTCATAACCCAGAGATATTGACATTTTTCTCTTCCTTGAACAACTAAAGAAACCGAGGTTCAGAGGGATTATATGACATGCTAAAACTATGAATCTAAACAAGGTAGAGCAGACTCCAAATCCATGCTAAACTCGATAAATCACTGTCTCCCTGAATTGGATCTTTCCTGCTTTCTCTCAGGCTGCTTGCTTGCCGTTCAGAAAAGCACAACTCTCCTCATCATTTTTTGCAGTTTGGGGCCTGCCGGTTTTGGAGACTGCAGGTATGTGAAGACCACCTTCAGTTCATTCTTTGCAAGGTGGAGGTCTCCAGGCCACACCACTGAGCAAGCCTCAGATCCCACTAAATATCAAAGGAAAGGACAACATGGGTTGCAAGAAATTCTTGATCTTGCTCCAAGAATTTGATTCCTTCAGCCCCTCACAGTAAGAAGCAGCTATAGCTGCTCTACTTCCAAGGATGAAAGGGCCAGAAAGAGAAGGCAGACTTAGCCGCCCTGGCAAAAGGAACAGCAGGGGCTGGTCTAGTCCTTGCATAGTTAGGATCTGTTATTTCAGTCTTGTCAACCCTTCCATCACCAAGTAGAGATTTTCTCAGACTGTTGTTTCCTCTCCAGCCCTTGCATCTACCCTTAGATTGGAAGACTTCCTACCTTATATAGGATTAGTTAATTAGTTTTCCAAAGAAGCTCACTAACCTTGAGTCCCTTTGACCAGTTATAGCATACCCTAACAATTATTTTTTGTGCATTTTAAAATAATTTAAAGATTGATGCAATGCATAGAATTTGCTGACAGTAATTAATTACAGCATACATTAAAATGATTTGTAAAGAGTTCAGCTTTAAGCAATGTCCCCATTTTTTCTTTACTGTGCCACTCTGAAAAGGAGATTTTAGAATTCCATATATCAGATTAGAAAACTGAGGTTCAGGGACTATAAAGTATTTATATAATATGACATGGTAGTAATGTAACTGGCATCTCTAGGACTTACATTCAAAATCAAAACCATTATACCACAGCTAATGTTATATAGTGATGTTTAGCATTTTGCTGCTTTAAAGCTCATCTGTTCCATATCCATCACTGAATTTTATCTGTATATGAATGCTGACAAGTAGGGAAGACAGGCTGTGGTGTTCTCCTTTACTGATGAAGACACGAGGCCCAACCAGTTAAACTATATGCCTGCAGGAACATAGCAGGTTAGTTGTTGAATCAGAGCCATACGCTGTTCTGAGGATGTTCTAGCAGAGTCTTTCTGCAGCATCACGAAGTGGCCCTTAGTAATGGAAAGCCCATGGTGGATGTGGTTCTCTTCTCTCAATAGCAGGGTGATGCTCTAGTAAAATTTTTCAAATGAACATATTGTCAAACAAGAAGGTATATTGAGGCATGTGAAGGCTATATGGGTAATGCGAAAGGTGCCAGCAGTGTCAGTTCTTGAGTACCTGATGCCCAGGTCATAAGGAGCAGTGTATGCCTAGCCACCACTCTATACTGACTTCCTGGTTTAGGTTGGTCCTGAGACTCCCTTGCACACAGCACATATGCAGTAATGGTGTTTACTTGTTATTTATGATGGTGACTGCTAGTAATGTTGGCTTGTGAGATGCCATGGTGGAAAGCTGTCCTTACCACAAGTTCCAGAAGAGTATCTGCCATTTATTACATAATTTAAAACAGAGATTAGATTATCTGATACCTATAGTAAAAGGGGAAAAAAATCACAAGATACTTAAACTAATTAGAAGTCAGATTTCACCGACTTCTTTGTTCACCTATTTAAAATGCATTCTTTTGGACTTGTAACCACCTGCAAGATAGGAAAGTTCCTTTCTATCAGTATAAAACCTTGCTTCTTGCAAACCTGCAGATACATAAAGAGCCTCAGTGGAATTTCAGTTGCAATTGCAGCTCTCTTCTAACCATAAATGGCAAGCTGGTAGCTTTCCTCAGAGCACAACTAAATGTTATATTTCTCTTCTGTAGTAGAAAGAAATGCAACTTGTCCTTTCATTATCTTAAGCAACAGTCAAGACAGCCCAACTTTAAAGGGAGTACAAAAGAAAAAAAGTGAAATAAAATAGACTATTCTATTTAGGATAAAATATGTTTTTAGAAATCATAGCACTTTTTATCCCTTCTAAACAAATATTTCTTACTCCGGAGGTTTGGTGTTCTGGGCACAAAGTCCCTGGTATATTCTTTTGTTTTCTTCACTTTTTAAAAAAATTGTTTTTAATAACTTACCAGTTTTTCTACTTTTTTAGCATACTTGGAATCCAATGTGCTATAAAAAAAGAACAGAAAAAGAAAAGGAGAGAAAGAAATTACACTTTTTCAGCACCTTTTGATTTGGAAAGTTAAAGGTCTTTCCTGCTAATAATTAAGCTTAAACAGGACTCCAGAAGATAGGTAAGTGGTACCTAACTTTCATAACAGATGTGGTGTGATATGGTAAAGACCATAGGTCACGTGTCAAGGACAAGCTAGCAGCGGTCACAGTAGCAACCATATCCTTGACTTCTTTAGCTGGGAAAGTCCATCTTTGTTATAGAACACAGTAAGTTTGAGGCAAGTGGGTTGGCTCTCCATGATCTTCAAACTGCTCAGTCCTTTCCAGAGTACTCACAATTTTCTGATCTTAAACTAATCTTTTAGGTTAGACATGCATGCACTCCATGGATATCCAAGTTGTGTGTTGGGACCTGAATGCTATGGCTTGAGAATGATTTCCAGGTGTAGTTAATGATAAATTAGGTGTGAAGACTATTGAATGAGGTCAGGTGCAAATTATCCCAGCCTAACTCCACCACCTGAAGGAGCCTCTACAAGTGACTAAGAAATGCTGACAAGGTGGTGGGATAGGAAATACTTGCTTTTTTTTCCTGGCTCAGACACCATTTTACTGTGGGACTAGAATCAGTTACCTTGCCTCTTTGCTTCTTCATCATAGTAGGGTGAGGGTTGGTTTCAACAGTCTCTGCTTGGTCTTTCTAGCCTTGAAATCCTGTGAAAAGCAGGCAGTTTGAAGTGCAACAATATTGGTATCTTGCCAATTCCTATTTCCTTCTCCCTGTGGCCACCTTTGCAATCCCAAAAGCTTACCCAGCGCCACTCCTAATCTTTTACTGTTGAGGGTACCTGATTCAATGAAGGTCATGCAGTCAAGAGACGTAAAGGCCGTTTTTAACAGACGTCCTCTCTGCATTAATGTTACAAGTGACAAGACACTTTCATGGTGGGAAGAGGACATGGGCTGTGGTTGTAGCAATAGAAGAGAGACGAACATTTGAAAAGTGAAGAGAGTCTGTGGAATTTTGAAGGTAAGTCTCTCCTGAAACAACTCTAATGATAAATCTTAAGCTTTGACCTATTTTCTGTTGGCAATCTCTAGTGGTCATTATGAGAGAATTAGAGCTGCATGCTAAAGAGCAATAGAAACCTGGACTGGGGAAAGGAAGGGGAGAAAATGTTATAAAAACAGGGGGAAAAAAATGAAAACCTCGCCCGCCCTCCTTCTCCCCTCTCTTTCTCCGCCGGCCCGCCGCGCGGCGCCCACGCCCCGCAGCAGCCGACCCACCCGCCCTCCTTCTCCCCTCTCTTTCTCCCCCCTCCTCCCCCTCCTGCTCTGGCCACTCTCCAACCACCACGGTGCCCTCTTCCCCCGCCTTCACCGGCTCCTCCACCACCAGCCTCTACAGCCTTGCCGCCCTCACCTTTCCTCCTCCAGAACAGCTACTGGGGGAGTGGAGATAATACAGAGCAGCTCCCGGAGCCACGAGGGAGACCAAAGGGACGGCGTACCCCATCCTGGAACGGCTGACTATCTGGGAGAACCAGCTCCGGTGAGATCACCAAGGGGCATGGGCTTTCCTGGGTGGGACGGCAAGCGACCGGAGTCCCTCCCTTCCACCTTCCCAGGCCAGCTGGTAGAATTGGACAGGCGGTCCCCTTAGGCCGCGGCGGCTGGTGCCCCCACCACACGAGGCCCCCGGAACAACTGAGATAGTTGGGTCGGAAATCCCCAGACTGCGGAGAACAGTGACCGGGGGATCCCTTCCAAACACGTGACTCCCCCGTCGGCTGGGAATAGTGCACTCTCCCGGGCTGCGACAGCTGGCGCCCTCCCGCCACGCTTGGTGCCCCGGGCAGACTAGCTAATTCAACCGGACGCTCTCCCGTGCTGCGGCGGCCGGCGACCCTCCCCGCATTCGGAACCCCAGGCCCGCTGGCATTCTTCCAAGACGCTTCGGCTGCTGAACCTCCCCTACGGCGAGAATTTTCCAGAGTTAAAGGACCCACAGCAACTTTCACTGGTGGAACCCGTAGACAAACGTGTGCCACGAGCGCCACCTACTGGGCAGGATAAGAAAAACAGAACCCAGAGATTGCACAGAAAAATCTTTCAACCTGTGGGGTCGAACACCCAGGGAAATCTGACTAAATGCCCAGACGCCAGCAGAAGATAACGGATCATGCTCAGAAAATTGAACATATGGCCCAGTCAAACGAAGAAACCAATAGTTCAAATGAGATACAGGAGCTGAAACAACTAATGCTGAATATACGAACAGAAATGGAAAACCTCTTCAAAAATGAAATCGATAAATTGAGGGAGGACATGAAGAAGACATGGGCTGAAAATAAGGAAGAAATAGAAAAACTGAAAAAACAAATCACAGAACTTATGGAAGTGAAAGATAAAGTAGAAAAGATGGAAAAAACAATGGATACCTACAACGACAGATTTAAAGAAACAGAAGATAGAATTAGTGATTTGGAGGATGAAACATCTGAATTCCAAAAAGAAACAGAAACTATCCGGAAAAGAATGGAAAAATTTGAACAAGGTATCAGGGAACTCAAGGACAATGTGAACCGTACAAATATACGTGTAGTGGGTATCCCAGAAGGAGAAGAGAAGGGAAAAGGAGGAGAAAAACTAATGGAAGAAATTATCACTGAAAATTTCCCAACTCTTATGAAAGACCTAAAATTACAGATCCAAGAAGTGCAGCGCACCCCAAAGAGATTAGACACAAATAGGCGTTCCCCAAGACACTTACTAGTTAGAATGTCAGAGGTCAAAGAGAAAGAGAGGATCTTGAAAGCAGCGAGAGAAAAACAATCCGTCACATACAAGGGAAACCCAATAAGACTATGTGTAGATTTCTCAGCAGAAACCATGGAAGCTAGAAGACAGTGGGATGATATATTTAAGTTACTAAAAGAGAAAAACTGCCAGCCAAGACTCCTATATCCAGCAAAATTGTCCTTCAAAAATGAGGGAGAAATTAAAACATTCTCAGACAAAAAGTCACTAAGAGAATTTGTGACCAAGAGACCAGCTCTGCAAGAAATACTAAAGGAAGCACTAGAGTCAGAACCGAAAAGACAGAAGAGAGAGACATGGAGAAAAGTGTAGAAAGAAGGAAAGTCAGATATGATATATATAATACAAAAGGCAAAATGGTAGAGGAAAATATTATCCAAACAGTAATAACTCTAAATGTCAATGGACTGAATTCCCCAATTAAAAGACATAGACTGGCAGAATGGATTAAAAAACAGGATCCTTCTATATGCTGTCTACAGGAAACACATCTTAGACCCAAAGATAAATATAGGTTGAAAGTGAAAGGTTGGGAAAAGATATTTCATGCAAATAACAACCAGAAAAGAGCAGGAGTGGCTATACTAATATCCAACAAGTTAGACTTCAAATGTAAAACAGTTAAAAGAGACAAAGAAGGACACTATATACTATTAAAAGGAACAATTAAGCAAGAAGACATAACAATCATAAATATTTACGCACCGAACCAGAATGCCCCAAAATACGTGAGGAATACACTGCAAACACTGAAAAGGGAAATAGACACATATACCATAATAGTTGGAGACTTCAATTCACCACTCTCATCAATGGACAGAACATCTACACAGAGGATCAATAAAGAAATAGAGAACCTGAATATTACTATAAATGAGCTTGACTTAACAGACATTTATGGGACATTACATCCCACAACAGCAAGATACACCTTTTTTTCAAGTGCTCATGGATCATTCTCAAAGATAGACCATATGCTGGGTCACAAAGCAAGTCTTAACAAATTTAAAAAGATTGAAATCATACACAACACTTTCTCGGATCATAAAGGAATGAAGTTGGAAATCAATAATAGGCGGAGTGCCAGAAAATTCATAAATACATGGAGGCTCAACAACACACTCTTAAACAACAAGTGGGTCAAAGAAGAAATTGCAAGAGAAATTAGTAAATACCTAGAGGCAAATGAAAATGAAGACACAACATATCAAAACTTATGGGACGCAGCAAAGGCAGTGCTAAGAGGGAAATTTATTGCCCTAAATGCCTTTATCAGAAAAGAAGAAAAGGCAAAAATTCAGGAATTAACTGTCCACTTGGAAGAACTGGAGAAAGAACAGCAAACTAATCCCAAAGCAAGTAAAAGGAAAGAAATAACAAAGATTAGAGCACAAATAAATGAAATTGAAAACATGAAAACAATAGAGAAAATCAATAAGACCAGAAGTTGGTTCTATGAGAAAATCAACAAGATTGATGGGCCCTTAGCAAGATTGACAAAAAGAAGAAGAGAGAGGATGCAAATAAATAAGATTAGAAATGAAAGAGGAGACATAACTACTGACCTCACAGAAATAAAGGAGGTAATAACAGGATACTATGAACAACTTTAGGCTAATAAATACAACAATTTAGAAGAAATGGACAGGTTCCTGGAAAGACATGAACAACCAACTTTGACTCAAGAAGAAATAGACGACCTCAACAAACCAATCACAAGTAAAGAGATTGAATTAGTTATTCAAAAGCTCCCTAAAAAGAAAAGTCCAGGACCAGACGGCTTCACATGTGAATTCTATCAAACATTTCAGAAAGAATTAGTACCTACTCTCCTCAAACTGTTCAACATAATCGAAGTGGAGGGAAAACTACCTAATTCATTCTATGAAGCCAACATCACCCTCATACCAAAACCAGGCAAAGATATTACAAAAAAAGAAAACTACAGACCAATCTCTCTAATGAATACAGATGCAAAAATTCTCAATAAAATTCTAGCAAATCGTATCCAACAACACATTAAAAGAATTATACATCATGACCAAGTAGGATTAATCCCAGGTATGCAAGGATGGTTCAACATAAGAAAATCAATTAATGTAATACACCATATCAACAAATCAAAGCAGAAAAATCACATGATCATCTCAATTGATGCAGAGAAGGCATTTGACAAGATTCAACATCCTTTCCTGCTGAAAACACTTCAAAAGATAGGAATACAAGGGAACTTCCTTAAAATGATAGAGGGAATATATGAAAAACCCACAGCCAATATCATCCTCAATGGGGAAAAATGGAAAACTTTCCCCCTAAGATCAGGAACAAGACAAGGATGTCCACTATCACCACTATTATTCAACATTGTGTTGGAAGTTCTAGCCAGAGCAATTAGACAAGAAAAAGAAATACAAGGCATCAAAATTGGAAAGGAAGAAGTAAAACTATCACTGTTTGCAGACGATATGATACTATATGTAGAAAACCCAGAAAAATCCACAACAAAATTACTAGAGCTAATAAATGAGTACAGCAAAGTAGCAGGCTACAAGATCAACATTCAAAAATCTGTAGCTTTTCTATACACTAGTAATGAACAAGCTGAGGTGGAAATCAAGAAATGAATCCCATTTACAATCGCAACTAAAAGAATAAAATACCTAGGAATAAATTTAACCAAAGAGACAAAAAACCTATATAAAGAAAACTACAAAAAACTGTTAAAAGAAATCACAGAAGACCTAAATAGATGGAAGGGCATACCGTGTTCATGGATTGGAAGACTAAATATAGTCAAGATGTCAATCCTACCTAAATTGATTTACAGATTCAATGCAATACCAATCAAAATCCCAACAACTTATTTTTCAGAAATAGAAAAACCAATAAGCAAATTTATCTGGAAGGGCAGGGTGCCTCGAATTGCTAAAAACATCTTGAGGAAAAAAAACGAAGCTGGAGGTCTCGCACTGCCTGACTTTAAGGCATATTATGAAGCCACAGTGGTCAAAACAGCATGGTATTGGCATAAAGATAGATATATCGACCAATGGAATCCAATAGAGTGCTCAGATATAGACCCTCTCATCTATGGACATTTGATCTTTGATAAGGCAGTCAAGCCAACTCACCTGGGACAGAACAGTCTCTTCAATAAATGGTGCCTAGAGAACTGGATATCCATATGCAAAAGAATGAAAGAAGACCCATCTCTCACACCCTATACAAAAGTTAACTCAAAATGGATCAAAGATCTAAACATTAGGTCTAAGACCATAAAACAGTTAGAGGAAAATGTTTGGAGATATCTTATGGATCTTACAACTGGAGGTGGTTTTATGGACCTTAAACCTAAAGCAAGAATACTGAAGAAGGAAATAAATAAATGGGAGCTCCTCAAAATTAAACACTTTTGTGCATCAAAGAACTTCATCAAGAAAGTAGAAAGACAGCCTACACAATGGGAGACAATATTTGGAAACGACATATCAGATAAAGGTCTAGTATCCAGAATTTATAAAGAGATTGTTCAACTCAACAACAAAAAGATAGCCAACCCAATTACAAAATGGGAAAAAGACTTAAACAGACACCTACCAGAAGAAGAAATACAGATGGCCAAGAGGCACATGAAGAGATGCTCAATGTCCCTGGCCATTAGAGAAATGCAAATCAAAACCACAATGAGATATCATCTCACACCCACCAGAATGGCCATTATCAACAAAACAGAAAATGACAAGTGCTGGAGAGGATGCGGAGAAAGAGGCACACTTATCCACTGTTGGTGGGAATGTCAAAGGGTGCAACCACTGTGGAAGGCAGTTTGGCGGTTCCTCAAAAAGCTGAATATAGAATTGCCATACGACCCAGCAATACCATTGCTAGGTATCTACTCAAAGGACTTAAGGGCAAAGACACAAACGGACATTTGCACACCAATGTTTATAGCAGCGTTATTTACAATTGCAAAGAGATGGAAACAGCCAAAATCTCCATCAACAGAAGAGTGGCTAAACAAACTGTGGTATATACATACGATGGAATATTATGCAGCTTTAAGACAAGATAAACTTATGAACCATGTAATAACATGGATGGACCTAGAGAATATTATGCTGAGTGAATCCAGCCAAAAACTAAAGGACAAATACTGTATGGTCCCACTGATGTGAACGGACATTCGAGAATAAACTTGAAATATGTCATTGGTAACAGAGTTCAGCAGGAGTTAGAAACAGGGTAAGACAATGGGTAATTGAAGCTGAAGGGATACAGACTGTGCAACAGGACTAGATACAAAAACTCAAAAATGGACAGCACAATAATACCTAATTGTAAAGTAATCATGTTAAAACACTGAATGAAGCTGCATCTGAGCTATAGGGTTTTTTTTGTTTCTGTTTGCTTGTTGGTTTGTTTGTTGTTTTTTTTTACTATTATTACTACTTTTATTTCTTTTCTTTATATTAGCATTTTATATCTTTTTCTGTTGTGTTGCTAGTTCCTCTAAACCGATGCAAATGTACAAAGAAACAATGATCATGCATCTATGTGATGATATTAAGAATTACTGAGTGCATATGTAGAATGGTATGATTTCTAAATGTTGTGTTAATTTCTTTTTTTTTTCTTTCCATTAATAAAAAAATAAAAAAAATAAAAAAATGAAAACCTGAGAAAAAAGGTTTTTGTTTTTTCTTTCCAAGCATGCATATGAGTTGGATAACAGGTAGAAGTGGTGCGGTCAAGAGTGTTATTTCCTTCAAAGAATGTTTCTCCAAACCTGTTTCAATCTGTTTTATGGACCATAAGCTTGATTCTCTATAGATCCTCTTAGAAAAACTTTTCTGTTTTGTTTAATTTCTTGGTAGAAAAATTTGGAGAATTCCTTAGGACCTATAAGAAAATTAAAGATACTGTTAAGGACAGCAATTAAAACAAAATAAAGACATGCTAAGCTTTATCAAAACACCCTCTTGCCTCCTCATAAAATTTATCAATTACCTACAGAACTAGAAAAAAGAGACTATCACTTAGAATTGTTCGAGTTGCATACTGCACAACTACAAAATTCCATGGGTTGTCATTTATCTTGCTATCATCACAAATATGAATAGCTATTAGGCCACTTTTTATTTTACTTTATTTTTGAGGGGCAAATGGCAACACAGTGCTTGAGAAAAGGATGCATTTTTCACCCCCTCAGTTACAGAAATTCACCTGCAGTGGCAGGATGAGAGCTATTTCTAAAAAAAAAACAACAAAAACTGGAGTCCTGACTCTTATAGGAGACAGTGTTCTGGAAAGGCAGGAAGGCAAAACTTCCCACTTCTAGAGATGGTTCTTTCAAGGTACTAAACTGAGCTGCTTATTCCAGAGTTTTTGAAAAGCATATAGCTGGTGTTTCAATGAACATTAGAACCAATTACCCTTGGATATCCCATAACTTCAACTGGAGTTTCTTCATTGCTTTTTTCTTCTTTGAACTTAAGAAAATTCAGCAAACAGGTGACTCTCATCTGTGACTTGGTGCAATGAAAATTGTAAGCATTCAGTTTTCTTTCACTGGAAGGCAGGGGCTCCGGGGGGTCAATGAGCTGAGGGATTTGTGTGTTGTGGTTACTGGAGCAATGTTTGACATTCTAACGCTGACTCTGTGATTCGTGTAAGCTTGGATGTACAAATACCATTTCTTATGTGGGAAATGGTTCGATCATGTCTGCTATGTGGAAATCAAATGCACTCAGTACCAGAGATGTATGAAAGTACACCAAAGCATACTAATCTCTCAATGACTAGGTAGGCAATGGTGCCAGGTATTACACTGTTGCCTCACAACTTTAAATCCATCCTTATATTTGCTATTCTCTGGTACTTAGAATTGGGATTTACCAGCTGCAACCTGATAAATTTTACCAATAAGATCCCCCAATGGCAGATTAGAAGACTGAAAGAAGGAAAAGGAACTTGCTCTTTCTGTTTGCTTGCTGTTACCATATTACTTGTTTTTGTTCCTTTCAGCCCACACTGTGCCTTTCAGCAATACCCTAGTGAAATTTCTTCACTCTACAAATAGCATGTAATCCCAGCACTGGTATTCCGGTCTGGCCCATAGTTTTCCCAGCAATCACAAATCCAGCCACCTGGCTGCTGATACCACTTCTTCAGATTTCTGAGTGCTAGCCGAACGGCCACCTCTTTCAGCCTCAGAGATATCAGTGTCTTCTAAGATGCAACTTCTTCACACAGGTCTATTCTTCTCTGTGACACTCCTTTTCCAAATTTCAAGATTTAAAATAATTCTAGTCTTTTCCTGTTCCCCATTCCTAGGATTGGTAGCTGATTTCTGCAGTATCGTCAGTACTTTTGTGATACTTCAATGTTCTCCTTCTACCTTTTCAGTTCCTCTATGCTGTTTTGGTTTCCTTGCTGCCAAAGCAAATACCATGAAACATGTTGGCTTAAACAGTGAAAATTTATTTGCTCATGGTTTTGAGACTAGGAGAAGTCCAAAATCAAGGAGTCATCAAGGCAATGCTTTCTCCTAGCAGACTGTGGTGTTCCTTGGTCCTTGGCTTTTCTGTCAATAGAAATGCACAGGGTGGCCTTTCCTGGCTTCTTGGTACCATTGACTACCAGCTTTCGGCTACTCCCAGTTTGCCTCTCTGTGTCTGAATTTTATCATCTTTATTGGGTTGGGGCCACATCAAAACTGAAGTAACCTCATCACAAGGTCCTATTTACAGTGGGTTCACACCTACAAGAATGGATTAAATTTAACATGTTTTTCTAGGGTACTTAGCTCCAAGCCACTATATATACCTAAGTAACAAAGCTTCCATATATAAATGACGTGATCTTTCTGTCTCTTGGATTCTTACTGATGTAGTAAGTTAGTGAAACAGGATTTGCACACACCCACCTAAACACACACGCACACATTTACACTAGTTTCCATAATTAAACATATATAGTCTTTACTTCTATAGAAAAGTAGGGTCTATTTTTAATTGATTCATTCATTTATCCATTCACAGTTAAACATATCCTCTTGGTCTAGATTAATCTTTCCACTTCTGCTAAAGACACGGATCTAATAAATAGTATCTGTGTTAGTTTTCAAGCTGCCAGAATGTGGGATTCCAGAGCTGGAACAACTTTTAAGAAGGGAAATTTACTTTCATTGTCTTTACAGGTCTAAGGCAATGAAAATGCTCAAATTAAGGCACCAACAAGAGGTTAACTTAATTCAAGGATGGTCCATGGGTTAGGAACAGCTCTGGCAGCTGGGCAGCCATGTGGCTGGCATCTGCCTCTCCAGGTTCTGACTTGCTTAACATCTCATGGTGACATCTGCTGGGCTCCAAGCATCTCCACACATCCATGTCTCAGTTCTCCATGTGTCACATCCATGTCAGCTCTGCTATGAAGTTTCTGCCAACACTGAGGCTTTTCTCATTCTGCCAGCTCTGCCTCTCTTCAAAATGTTTCTTCTTCTAAAGGATTACAATAAGCTAATCAATACCCACCTGGAATGGGTGGAGTCACATTTCCATCTAATCAAAAGTTAATACCCACAATTGGGTATGTCACATCTCCATGGAGATAATCTAATAAAAAATTCTAACCTACAGTGTTGAATTAGGATTAAAAGACATGGCTATCTCCACAAGATTGAATCAGGATTAAAACATGGCTTTTCTGGGGTAAATAATAGATTCAAACCAGCAGAGTATCCTTTACTTTAAAAATTCCTGATTATTTCAGTATAATTTCAATTTAAAAGGACACTGTCTCCTGCTTCAGAATTGGGAAGTAATAGGGATTAGCAGGAATTTTACAAACTGGAGAGTGCACTCCAAAGAGAGACATTTTCTCAGCTACAGTGAACTTAAGATGAATGAAATTCATCCTCAATCATTTGTCTATAACTTGATATTACTATATCAAGGTCTATATTGAGAAGGAAATGTCAATTATATTATGAGGGTATTTTTCTAATCCTACCTCAATTCCTAAAATCTCTCAACAACAACTCTTATAGTCCTATACTTTTCTAAATTGTTCCTGAAATAGAGTGCACTTACTCAGCAATAGATCTTTTAGAAATCATGATTGTGATCAATTGCTTCTATTAATAACTGAGTTTTTCCTCTTGATTAGAGGTTGTTTTTTTTTCCCTTTGCTGCTGCTAACATGATTACCACATAGTGTGAGGATGTGCACTCAATCCAGACACCCAGTCATGTGTTTTCAATTCTGTAAAATTGGACCACATCTGGTTCACAGGTAAGCTTTGTGTGCCCTGCACAGAGATAGCTTGCTTAATTAAAAAAAGGAGAAGGGGCAATATTTTAAAATCTAGAGGTTCAAAGAAAAATGTATATGTCTGGCACTTTGTGAAGAAATAAGGAAATAAAGGTCCTGAACAGGTCTGTGGCTCAGTGTCTCACACCAGTTTGAACTTCTTTAGTCTGAACTCCTATCACAAATATAATTAATGAAACATCATTTGTAGTATTGATGTGCACCTATGCTGAAGAATATATATATATATATATATTTTTTTTTTTGCATGGGCAGGCACCGGGAATTGAACCCGAGTCTCCGACATCACAGACAAGAACTCTGCCACTGAGCCACCATCGCACTGCCCGACCCCTTATATTTTACAATGGTTTATAACTTAAAATACGTTTTTTATTAAAATATTGGCAGAATATCTAGAGGGCCTAGCACATAGTAAGTGCTATATATGCATTAGTCATTCTTAATATTATCATTATAGTACTCTTATATTTATTATTAATTCCAATAAAATTAAGTATGTGTTTTATGCTGATCTATGGGTTATGGCCATAACCCTCTAAAACATTTGATCATATTTTTCTTTAAGCAGGCTATCTCTAGATCTTTTGATTGTTTCTAATGTGGCCTAGTTCCTATAACCTTTGCTAGCTTTTTGTGCATACACTCTAGTTTCTCTCTTTAAAAGTAGAAATCCTAGAACCGACCTTGTTACTTTCAATATTTTCTAAACGAATAAATAGAACACTGTTGCCTTTACTTCCTAAAGCAAAATACTGTCTTACCCTTATTTAATTTGCTAAGGCTCTGTAACCTGACAATTTAATCCTAAGACATGGAGCCATTTCCACATCAACTTTGTCCCCCATTTGGACATGGTTCACAGTCTTAATTTTGCTTCCTTACTCTGACAGGCTTGTGTTCTACTTCCAAATTACTCAAGAACTTATGAAATTTTAACTTTTTGGTTCATTTTTAAGTTTCTGGTTCATCTCACCCCTTTCAAACGGGATCTCAGCACTGTTACTGTGATTATATCATGAACTCTCTACTTAGGCTATTATTTTAAACTTCTCCCAGGTTTCTGGCTTCCAGCTTGTATGGGCAAATCTCTTTTCATATAGAGGGGCAGCCTCTAGAGAACTTCCCCCTACCCTTTTCCAATCACAATCCTATTTGGAAGTTCCTGTTTTGAGCAGAACTTAGGTATCTGTCGAGAAGGCTCTGTGCTGAACACTTGGCATAGATTATTGCATTTAACCTCCACAACAACCTATGAGTAAAGTCCACGTTTGACAGAGAGGGAGACAGACCTGTGGCCATATAGCTAGTTAATGGGAAAGCCAAAATTCAGATCAGGAAAGCTGATCCTAAATGCTGTCCTCGTGCTCTACTGAACCACGCACGAACAATTGTAATTATATTCAAGCTACCATCTAATGTATAAAGTTGTGTTTTGTTTTCTAATTTTTCATTAACACAAAGTTTAATTTTCCGCTGTTAGTCTAAGCACCCTGAGGATTGGGATGGCTCTTATGTTCTCTGTGTATTGCTCCCAAGATCCAGCATAAAACAAGCACCCCATAGCTGCTCTCAATTCCACTCAAGAAGGAAAACTGAACAGAAATGAACATTTGGGGAATTAGAGAAAGTGCAGCCTGGCCAGATTGTCCCACAGTGACACCACAGAGGGAAATTAGTACTGGTTCTAAGCCCTGGTCCTAGACACTAAATCAGCATGTGTATCTAAGGATTTATATGCGAAACATTTGTAGTTTTTAGGAGAGGAAGCGGCCTTTAGTCATTCAAATAGCTATCACCTTTGAATAACACAGGCTCTATATTTAATTCATGAAAATGCAAACCCCATGTTGAAATGGTCAAGTTCCACATTTTCGGGAGAATGCTTCCTTTGATGTCTTCACAGAGAAGAAACTATTTGGAAGCAGAGCACTTTTCATTTTCTCACTAATATATAAATCATCACTTTCTTTATATTTGAAAACAGCTGATCATCACTACAGAGCCACCCAAAGCCAGTTGTACTCTGCCCCCCTTGGCATCTAATTTTTTCTATAACTCTACATTTTAATTGCCTAATGAGCAATGTCATAGATTTTTCATGCCTCTGTAAAGTGGGATGCCATGAATATTTTCCATAAAACTAGCTCTCATGTTTCAGTTTTAGGAGAAATAAACCTTACCATCTTGATGACAGACTGTGAAATCAAATGTAAGGATATAAATATCCCTGAATAAAGGAATCTTATATTTTTGATAGCATAATTATAATATGTCAAATTTGAGGGTATATTCATAAAATTCATGTAATATTTCATACATATATTGGCCTTGGCACCAAATATCATTTAGTGACGTTAATAATTTAGAAACTGTTATATATTAAAATGGCTAATTTAATTAATTCATATTGAAAGCAAATAGATATAAATGTTTTAGTCTCAAAGTAAGGCTCCAGAAAAACAGGGAGATGGTACAATTACAATGACACCTATCAAGGTTTAGAAGCCAGAGTCAAAAGTAAACTGGAGGACATAATCAACATGGCAACATATACAGCTACTGAAAATCTCCCCTGAGAGTTTCAGTGATGAAAAGGACAATTCTCACTTGTTGAGAACTCTGGAGAAAGATATGGACTGGAGAAGGATTCCGTAAGTGCTCAATCAAAGAGAGAGAATAACATCAGGTAGGAAACTTTTGACCAACTGGCCAGTCCACTCATCTCCCCCTCATTTGATCCCACTCAGTTCAGGAGGTGTACAGAAACAGCAGCTGGGGACCTTCTCATTGCACACTGGGGACACAGACTATTAAATTCTCATAGTAGTGGGACACATCCCCACCTATATCCAGACACAGAGGCTCAAACCCACAGAGACCCACAGCAGGATGTAAGCTGTAGGGGAGGGCAGAATTCAAAAGACTAGCAAGGAAGAATCTTCAAAATGGAGGATTAAGGAGGGAACTGCAAAATATTTCCTAAAAGCAAAGTAGCCAGGGAGAAAATACCCAAATTAACTGTTTGGGGATGCAGGGGACCAAGGAGGACAGTTCAAGGCCCAGGTCAGTAAGGGACAGAGTCTGAGCAAACATGGGCAGAGCCTGTTTCCAGCCCTGGGTTTTAGTACCTGTCTCCCACCCTTGAGGGAAACAGTAGCTGAAGGCCAATCCCTGCCAGGGGGCGGCTGCAGACTGAAGGAGATAGGTTCTGCTCCACTGCAAGTAATGTGGGGTATATAGCCCCACATTGAGCCAAATTTTGGCCCATGAAGTGAGGGTATAGGCAACCCACAGTTTCAACCCAGCCAAGTCAAACACTGGGCTCTAGGAGGTAAAAACCTTCTGAGGACAATTAAGTTACTGAACAGTGCCATCTGCTGTGCAGGCCAGAAAGTGCAGGAGAATTTCAAGACTTTTCAGAGCCTCTTCAGACCCTATCCCAGGTCCATTGGAGGTGGCCTACACCCCCTGCATGGGAACCTAGCCCCGTTTGGCCAAGGAATATGGATGATCTAACTGTCAAAGCAGTGGCCTAAAATAAACCCAGGTCTACTGGTTGGTGAAAAGCAGAACACTCCTGGACTGGCTCCTGGTTGAGGAAATTGAACCTCTCAGTCCCCCAGCATGAGGTCTTTCCATGCGGGAGCCTTGGAATCACCTGACACATTGTGGGGTCTCAGCCAAGGTGCACAGTACCCACTCCCTACCCTCAGAGTCAGTGACTTCCAGTGCCCACTGTGAACTGTGCCCTTGACTGGATTGTTGCCTGGTTGGTTCCCAGCCTAGTGGGCTTCCGCAGTCAGGGAAAGAAGGCTAGCAGGGAACAGGTGGCCCAAGAGCTCCATCTAATGAGAAGACAGGGAAAATGCAGTATGGCAACTACTTTTCTGCCCATTCCCTAACAGACTTCCAAAAAGGGTTACACCTCCTGTGTGAGGCCCCATCTATGGATTGGCTGGGAATTACTGACAAGTCAATTGCTGGAGACATTCACTGCAAATCCAGGCAACTGCAATATCTTAGACAAGTGATGGAAAGCAACATTCAAGAAAATGAACTTATCAAGATAATCAAATGTCAATAAGCCAGTGAAAAATCACAAAACACAGGAAGAAGCAAGAAGATATGGCCAAGACAAATGACCAAATTAAAAAGCCAGAGGAGACACAGAATTTGGAATAATTAATCAAAGATGTTCTTACAAATATCATACCTTCAATGAGTTGGCTGAATAGATAAAGGATATCAAGAAGACACTTGAAGAGCATAAAGAAGACTTTGAGAGCATAAAAAGAAAAATAGCAGATCTTATGGAAGTGAGAGATACTGTAGATTAAACTAAAAATATATTAGAGACATACAATAGCAGATTTTAAGAGGCAGAAGGAAGAATAAGTGATCTGGAGGACAGCAACTGAATTTGAATGCACAAAAAGGACACATGGTGAAAACAAATGGAAAAATTTAAACTGGATCTCAGAGAAATGATTGACAGCATGGAATGCACAAATATAAGAATAACTGGTATCCCAGAAGAAGAGCAAAGGACTAGGAAGATTATTTGAGGAAATAATTGAGGAAAACTTTCCAATGCTTAAAAAAGACATAAGCATGCAAATCAAAGAACTCCACGTAAATCCAAATAGACCTACTCCAAAACATGTACTAATCAGACTATCAAATGCTGGAGAGAGGTAGAAGGTCCTGAAAGCAGCAAGAGAAAAACAATTCACCACATACAAGGGAGGCCACATAAGGCCAGATGCTGACTATTCATCAGGCACCATGGAGCCAAGAAGACAGTGGTACAATATATTTAAGATTATGAAAGAGAGAAATTGCCAGCCAAGAATTCTTTATTCAACAAAGCCATCCTTCAAAAATGAGGGAGAGTTTAAAACTTTCACAGATAAGCAAATGCTGAGAGAATTTGTTAATAAGAGACCTGCACTACCAGAAATACTAAAGGGAATCCTGTCAGCTGAAAAAAAAGACAGGAGAGAGAGGTCGGAGGATGGAACAGAATTGAGGCATTTTAGTAAGGGTAACTTCAAGGATAAAAAGAGAGGGGGGAAAAATAGGTCTGACAATTAGAAAACTGACGATAAAATGGTTGAATCGACGACTGCCTTTACTGTCATAACTTTGAATGTTAACAGCTTAAATCTCCCAGTTAAAATACAGATTGGCAGAATGGCTTAAAAATATTCCTGAGAAACATATGACAAAGCTACTTGAGGTAATAAACAAATTCATCAAAGTGGTGGGATGCAAGATTAACATGCAAAAATTAGTAGTATTTCTGCACATTAGTAATGACCTAATTGAGGAGGCAATTAAAAAAAAAAACAAAACACCACTTAGATTAGCAAAAAGAATCAGGTATCTAGCAATACACTTAACCCAGGATGTAAAAGACCTCCACACAGAATCCTACAAAACATTGCTAAAAGAAATCAAAGAAGACCTAAATAGGTGGAAAGACATTTCATGTTCAGGGATAGGAAGGCCAAATGTTGTTAAGTTGGCAATTCTACCCACTTTGAGATACAGATTTAATGCAGTACCAATCAAAATTTCAAGAACCTACACTGAAGATTTGGAAAAGTTAGTTGTTAAATTTTATTAGAAGAGAAAGGGGCCTCAAATAGTCAAAATCATTCTAAAAAAAAGAATGAAGTGGGGAGTTTTACACTTGCTGACTTGAAAGCTTATTGTACAGTCACGGTGGTCAAAGCACCATGATATTGGCACTAAGATGGACAAATTGAGCAATGGAATAGAATTGAGGGCTCAGAAATAGACCCTCAGATCTATGGTCATTTGATTTTTGACAGGGTCACTGAACTGGGACAGAAAAGTCTCTTCAATAAATAGTGCTGGGAGAACTGGATATCTATAGCCAAAGGAGTGAAAGATGACCCTTACCTCATACTCTGTATAAAAATTAACTGGAAATGGATCAAAGACCTAAATATAAAAGCCAATACCATAAAACTCATAGAAAAAAATATAAGGAAACATCTTCAAGATCTAGTGATAAGAGATAGCTTAGGTCTTATACCCAAAGTACAAGCAATGGAGGAAAAAAATAGATAAATAGGAAATCATCAAGACTGAACACTTCTGTGCTTCAAAGGACTTTGTCAAAAAAAGTGAAGTAGCTGTCAACTCAGTGGGAGAGAATATTTGGTACCCACTATATATAAAGAAATCCTACAACTCAACAATAAAAGGATAAAACAACCCAATTGTAAAATGGACAAAAGATATGAATGGACATTTTTCCTCCTCATTAGCTATCAGGGAAGTGCAAATCAAAACCACAATGAGACATCACCTCCAACCAATAAGAACGACCACTATTAAACAAAGAGGGAACTGCAAATGTTGGAAAGGGTGTGGAGTATTGGAACACTTATTCACTGCTAGTGGGAATGTAAAATGGTACAGCTACTATAGAAGACAGTTTGGTGGATTCTCAGAAAACTAAAATCTGGGATTTTGCTATTACCCAGAAATTCTGCCCTTTCCCAGGCAACCATTAATGGGTTTTATATCACAATGGATTAGTTTACATTCACTGGATTGTAAACTATATATATATATATATATATATATATATATATAAATATAATTTATAAAATATATAAAATTTATAAAATATATAAAATTTATATATATATAAAATTTTGAGGTTTGTGCTCTTTTTGATTGGACTCCTTTCACTCAGCAGAATTATTTGATATTGTTGTTGGATATATTTTTGGTTCATTAAAAGTGGTAAGTAGGCATCTTTGAATGATTTCTGTCTCAGAAGAAAAATGTTCAGTCTTTTGTCATTAATTATGATATTAATGGTGGATTTATGTTGATGCCCTTAATCAGGTTGAGGAAGTTCATTTCTGTTCTGAGTTTTTTGAGAGTTTTTATTGGGAATAAATATTGGATGTTCTCAAATACATCTATGCATTTGCTGAAATAATCATATTGTTTTATGATTATGTGAATTTCAATTTTTGTGAGCTAAAATACATTTGGTGATGACATATTACCTTTTTATATATTTTTAAATTACTTAATTTCAATAGAATTGACCTATAAAGTCATGTGGATATAGAATTTTCTGTGTCAAGTTTCTTAACTGTAAGTTCAATTTCCTTAAAAGCCACAGGACTATTCAAGTTATGTATTTTTTCTTGAGTGAGTTTTGGCAATTGTTTTCTTTCATGATTTTTTTCTTCATTTAGGCTAAGTAGTAGAATTTACTGATGTGATTTTTATAACATTTCTTTTTGTACTTTTAATATCTCCAGAATATGCATCTTTTTTTATTGGAAGATGGAATTTTCTATATTTCTGATTGTTATGGCTAGAGAATTATCAATTATATTGATCTTCTCAATGAGCCAGTTTTTAGTTTTATTAATTTTCTCTACTGTTTTTCTATTTTATGTTTTTTTATTTCCAGCCTGCTTTTTAATGTTTCTTTTATTTTGAGTTACTTGGGGTTAGTTTGCTCTTCTTTTCCTAACTTTTTAAGGGTGAACCTTCTGTGTCAATTAGGCAAAATCAGTTGATGCTGACTAATTTTATCTATTCAAATAATTTTGTAAAACTTTTTATTGTGGTAATATATACACAACTCAAAATTTCCCATTTGAAATTACCTCTTTCAAATGTACAATACAATAGTATTAATTACATTCATAGTATTGTACTATCATCACTAACATCTGTTACCCCAACTTTTTCATCATCACAATCAGAAACTCTGTACTTATTAAGCAATACTCATCCTTCCTACCCCACACTCTGGTAAAGGTAACCTGTAATCTACTGTCTGTTTCGATGAAATTTGCTTATTCTAGTATTTCATATAAACAGATTTTGAAGCAGGGCTATTATAAACTCTAAGTATTATTGTTGATTTGTCTGTTTCTCCTTGCTGTTGTGTCCATTTTTGCTTTTTTGTATTTTGATGGTCTATTATTAGGTATACAAATATTTATGATTCTTTTTCTCAATATATTGATGACTTTACCTTTATGAAATACCTGTTGCATTCACAGACCTATTGCAGATTAGCTTTATTGGGTCCTGGTAGTATGTCTTCCAGGAACTGTGATTAGATAATGAAATGTATATGGTAAAAATAGTTTTTGCCTTTAAACTCGGTTTAGTAAAACTATAGTAATGACCAAAACACAATTGCATGGGGCTTACAAATAGAGTAAAATTTTATTTATTTTAACAAAAGCCTCTCTTCAGTAGAGTAAATTTTTGTTCCAGGATGAAGGTGAAATAAATTTTAGTGGGATTTTCTTTACATGAGTGCTTTATTATGATTACTGTAGAACTGAAAGCAACTATGTTCAGCAACAATGTCTAAAGGAAAGATTTGCTAGTGTTAGTCAAGATTGTTTTTTAAAAATTAGGTTCTCCATTTTCGTCATTCATTTTTAATATGTAACAGCTTTCTTTAGATAATTTGATGTATTAGTCAGTGTTTTCTAGTGAAACAGAACCAATGGGAGATATCTATAAATATAAGATTTTATAAAAGTATCTCATGCAACTGTGGGGATGAACCAACCCCAATTCTATAGGGCATACTACAAGCTGGAGACTCCAAAGAAGGTTTTAGATGAATTCCCCAGGAAAAGCTGGCTGGCTGAAATAGAGTTGAAAATTCTCTGTTCTGACTGTTGAAGTCACCACTCACCCTTTTAAAGCCTTCAACTGATAGGATTAAATGTCTCTCAGTGCTGAAGACACTCCCCTTATTTGATTGTAGATGTACTCTGTTATAAATGCAATAAATTTACTGATTATTTAAGTCCATAAAATGTTCTCACAGTAAGAGTTAAAGCAGTTGTTCATCTACCAGGCAACTGGGCACCATTACCTGGCGAGGATGACACGTGAGCCTAACCATCACATTTGCCTGTCATACAATTTACACATTTGGAATAAATAATTCAATAATTTTTAGTATAGTCAGATGAAAATATCACTATGATCAGTTTTAGAATATTTACATCACCCCAAAATGAAACACCATATCCATTAGCAGTCACTACTCATTTCTCCACACCCCATCAGCGCTAAGCAACCCATTTATGGATATGATATTTTATTTAACTATTTGTCAGTTAATGGATGTTTGAGTTTTCACTTTTTGAGTATTATCAGTATGCTACTATAAACGCCTTTATAAGAATTTGTGTGTGCTTCTATGTGTTCATTTATCTTGTGTATATACCTAGGAGTGTAATTGCTGGGCCAATACTTTAATTCTATGTTTAAACTTTGAAAGAACTCCTAGATTAATTTCCAAAGAAGCTGCACCACTTTGCATTCTCAATAGCATTTGTGCCAGTTTGGAGCTATTATGCACCCCAGAAAAGCCATGGCCTTTAATCTTCATTCAGTGTTGCAGGGTGGGACCTTTCTGATTATTTCCATGGAGAGGTGACCCACCCAACTGTGGGTGGTAACTTTTGATTAGATGGTTTCCATGAAGATGTGTCTCTACTAGTTCAAGGTGGGGTTGCTTAACTGGAGCCCTTTAAGAGAAAACCATTTGGAAAAACTCAGCAAGCCAACAAAGCCCACACAGCCAGAGACCTTGGAGATGAAGGAAAACGCCCCTGGGAAAGCTGTTGAGGATGGGACAGAAAGCTAGCAGACATTGTCAGGTACCCTCCCAGTTGATGCAGGTGTCTAGAAGCCAAAGACCCCAGCAGATGCCAGCCAGATGCCTTCCCAACTGCCGGAGGGTTTCCAGAAAGCATCAGCCTTTCTTGAGTAAAGGTAACCTCTTGTTGTGCCTTAATTTGGATGTTTTCATGGCCTTAGAAGTATAAACTTGCAATTTAATAAACTTCCTTTTAAAAAGCCATTCTGGAAGAAAAAATCTGAGATGATGGTATGATTGCCCATGGCAGACTCTGGGATCTGTCTTATAACTACTTGTTCAAGAGTGCTTTGAAAACTATTGCTTTTTTCTTTCTTAGTTTTTATATATGTTATGATACAGTAAAAAAAAAAAAAAAAAAGCCCTTCCATTTCTGGTATGTTGCATTCCCACAGCTACAAACTAAAACAGCAATGGATAAAGGATCCAATTTTCCCACATCACTGCCAACACTTTCTTTCATCTGTCTTTTAGATTGCAGCTGTTGAAAACAGTGTGAAGCAGTATCTCAATGTGGTTTTTATTTGCATTTCTTTGATGGAAAGTAAGGATATTTTCATGTACTTATTGGATATTTATATCTTCCTTGGAGATCTTCTGCCCTTTTTAAATTGTATTACTAAGAGTTATCATTTCACTGTCCCCCTCCACAGTTGCTACTGTTTTGTTGTTAATGTTTACTTTTTTTTTATTCTGTGGTATGTCTGAATTATTTTACTGAAGTGTGTTCACTGATTTCAGACCCAGAGGGTATTGCCTTGCAAATGTGTACAATCAACCTGGAATGACTGATTTTACCTGGTGTCTCACTGAACGTTGCTATGATCTCTGTTTATTAGCCTGCCTCTGTTGGTATCAAACCCCTCAGGCTGCAATAGCTGCTGCCTAATTGCTCCAATTTTTTTACAATGATCTGCGTAACAAAAATGTTCCACCACTTTATTTAATTAAATGCAGGCCCATTTACAGAGATGATTTTTAAGGCCAGCTTTTCAGACTTTATTCTGACCCCAGTAGGACTTACTTTAGCTGAGTCTTACCCTGGTCCTCTCTCACAAACTATTTAACCTACTGTTTAGTTTGTTCCTCCCATGAAGCTACTGGTCACTCTCTGTTGCATACAAACAAAACATCTATTGTTTCCAATAGCACACTTAGGCTTAAAATTTCCTACACTCCCTTCCAATTACAGTGAGCTTCCTTCTGAAGAACTTTGGAGATCTCTATTCTTATCATGTGACTCTGTCCTTTTGTAAAATCTCTAAGCCACTGCTCTGAATTTGGGGGTGGAGAGAGTGACCTACTTCTCTCACACTGGCATCTTTGCTGTATGAGCAAAACATAGGGAAGAGAAAATAGGTTCTGGTCTCCTCAGCTTTCCTCTCCTATGAGTGACCTGGGATGAGGGATCTGGACCTATTATTCTAGACCTGCTGTAACTGGCCAGAGTCTCAGTCCTATGAGTGGTATCTGCAGTGTTGGATTTCCCAACATCTCTACTTCACTTCCCTGGAATTAAGCTTCTGCAACATGAAACGAGATAATTAGAAATGGTGTTGTTTCACCCCTCCTGGGGAGAAGTAGTAGCCATAGACTGAGAGCAAGTGAAGGAGAGCTAGTATTCCTGGCCACACCCTCCTGGAGTGGGGCTTCTGTCCAACTGAGCTGGGGTGAGGAGTGTCATGGCTCTTGTTCTTTTTATTGAGATTTAGTAGATTTTCTGGAGTAAATGTTTCTTAATTTGTTCTACACTTTAGGACAATTTCCAAATAATATGAATGTTTATTTCTTGAAATAATTTACAACAGTTATGATTGCTTTACTGGGGAGCAGGTCCATGCCATTCCTTACACTCCCATTGTAGAATTTATCAATCATCTTTCAGTTTTAAAAAATCCTTGTAACATTTTAGTAGTAATTTTAATTAACCTTATTCAACTCAGGATGTGTATAAATATCAACTTTTTTGGAAAATAGAACAGGGGAAATCAATTTGAGTTCATAAGATTTTCATAGACTTCTACTGATACTTGTTCATGGTGGAAATATATCTATGAGAAGTCTCTGTAGGAAACAACTTCCAGCAATATCTAATTTTTGACGTTACCTCACAACAAGTAAATCTCATCTAGCACAGTGGCCTTTCATATGATGAATTTCTAAATAAAAAAGAAAATATCCTAGAGATTGTTTTTTCCCATACCCTACATTTTCCATATCATGCAGACTTGTTTAATCAATAGTTAAGAGCTGATTTGTTGAACACATATATAAGGCAACCACCAAGTAACAATTTTATACTTTGAAATTCAGCCCATTAATAACAGGTTCATTCCAATTAATCTGTTGCAAATGTGGACATCTCTGACATCCATCTGATGTCGCTCATTCCTTTGTAATGAGCTCCACTCTTTCCAAAGCTCTGTATAGGATTAAATAAGTGTGCTTTTGATGGTGAGACTGTGCTGGACCAGTATAGCTCCCTTGATTTAAATTGGAAAACTTTTGGTCTCAGTTGAGGGGTGCTTTCTACCTTTGACAGCCACATGTCAAATTTCAGTGACTGAACCAGACTATGATTATAATTTTGTTACAGCATTATTAATAACATATAAATGCCTACTGATCCATGGTCATTACTTTAAAATTATAAAAACCACTATAAAATTAAAATTATAGTAGTATGGGAAAGGAATAAATGTATAGCAGACATTATGATAGGAATGATAGGAAAGAAACAAATGTATGGAACTTTTATAACTTACTGTTTGTGGCCATATGAGGACCTAATAAGGTAAGCACTGTGTGGTAACTGTAGTGGGAATCTTTCTGGTGCACAAACACTGAGAAGGAAGAGAAGTAACGAGAAAAGTAGTGGTTTAAATGCTCCAAATTCAACTAAAGTTTAAATAGCATTAAATGGGAGAGTTTGTATTGCATTTTCACCTTCTAAAAATGTAGGCAGACCAGGCCTCTGACCACTAAGAAAGGGGACACTTCCAAAGCCATGCTCCTGTTTCTATTCTCAGGACCTAGCAGTGTCCAGTAGATAGTTGACCCTCAGGAAACACTTGTGGACTGAATACACTTCTCAATCATGGATCTTTACTAAAAGTGTCATGATAATATATCCTTATAGGTACTCATATCCAAGAATGAAAAGAGTGGCAAGATTTCCATCCTCCTTGAGGTCCATTCATTTATTCATTCATGTATTCAGTAACTATTGAATGACTATTCTATCCCAGGTACTGTGTTAAGTGCAGGAAATAAAATATTGAGTTTAAACAGACAAGATATCTGCCAGATAGACTTTACAATGTACTAGACAAGGCTACCTGCACACTGCAAAAGAGAGATGCATGATACATAATGAGTATCTAACTAAGAATATGACATAAGCCTGGACTTAAAGGAGTCTCTGAGGAAGTAATTATTGAGCTAATATCTGAAGAATGAATAGAAAATAATCCTAAAGATGGATTGAAGTTGGAGTGTGGTATATGCAGATTATGGTATCTCCCAGAGGCTTTAAAAGACAAGTGTTAGTGCACAGCCGCATAGCAGAGGGTAGTGTGAGATGAAGACATAAAGGTTGGCAGGAATGAGACCATGTTGAGTTTGGAAGGTCATGGCATGTTGTTTTTATTGTTTTATATCCAGAGAACAGTGGGGAGTCATGGAAGAGTTTAGAGAAGAGCCTCTTCTATCATGATCATAGTGCTTTGGGAAGAAAACTCTTGTTCTTCTTTAAAGAGTGGTTAGTCATAACCACTTTGGAAGAAAACTCTTGTGCTTTGGGAAGAAAACTCTTGTTCTTCTTTAAAGAGTGGTTAGTCATATACAAGAGTGAAAGTGAGAGATTGCATGGAAGACTAGACCAGATAGGCAATGAAGGTGATTTTGAGAGGTGATGGATATGGATAGAGCAAACCATCAATGATGAGACAGAAGCTGGAGTGATGTGGTTGGAGCTAGGGAGAAGGATTACAAACCAAATTTCATGCCTTACAAGGAGTATTAGTGAGAATTCAGCTAGTTCAGACTTTTCCCAAAAAAAAGTCCCATTTAAAATGTCTTCTGGGCCCTGAAAGCAAATCTAGTTAGGGATGTTTGTTTCTCCCTTATAATATTCAAAACATTCGTTTGAAAAAGTAAAACTCTTGATAACCTCTTTTTATTTCCCTCTCTAAAAACTCATTGTACATGTGTTCTAAATATAGTAATCACTAGTGACAAGTGTATTCAAATTTCTACAGTCAGTTTATTAAATAATGTCAGCTTAAAATGATAAAAATTCTGGAATTTCTCTATCTGAGAAAATGCATGATTTCATTTAATGTATACTATAACTTTTTCTCAAATACTGGGGGATGGGGAAGAAAATCAAGTTGTGTTAATAAGCTCTAGTTTTTAATTTTAAATCTGATCTCCTGGTACAAATTAGACAGAATTGATCATTCACCACAGAGCAGTAGGATTAATTAAGCTTTCTGACGGGGGTGTTGGTTTCTTGTGGAGTGCTAATGTGTCCAAATTTATGTGTACCTTTGTGTATCTAGTGGGCAATTCTCATGTGACCTCATGTTGAGTATCATTGGCCAAGAGTTAATCTAAGTGTTAGAGAAATTGTGAAAATTGGAATTTTTCTCTGGACTCTTGCTAGCCAAGCATATCTTCTGTTGACAAATCTAGTGAAGATGCTTGCCTTCAGTATTTCCAGAAGCAACCAGACATTCATGGTTTCTCCTTTACATGAAATTCCAGTCCTTCTGTTAACTGAACTCTCTCCTAGGGATGAGAAAGTATCCTTAACATAAGATGACTGGGAAAGTATTATCTGGGCTTGGATTGACAATTTTTAAAAATGAGATAGTTTCTACAAGTAGAGAATATTTTCTTCTGACCAAGCTTAAAGAGTGAAATCAGGGTGATCACACAAAAAATAGGGATGTTTTTCTTCACCTAACTGGTTTTAAATAAAGTTATAATTTCTTAAGATTTGTAGGTGTTTAGGCCTGGAGCTAAATGATCTGTATATTTTCATGCATCCTAATAACTACACTTAGATAAAGATGTTGTTCTTCCCATTAGACAGATGAGGAACATTGTTCTTCATTCATATTATTGGAGAGCAGAATTAACTTGCCCAAGGTAGTATGTTATGAAACCGGAAATAAAATATGACTTTATTAGGGTCTAAAATGTCAAGCTCATTCCACTGAATCATACCTCATTGAGAATTCAAACTAAAACAGTAGGGACAGTAGATGATTAGAGATTGGAAATCTGGACATATTAGGTGTTATTTCAGGTTAAATTCTCCAAGAAACATGTGCTAGGACAAAGTTAGAAGTCAAAAACTTGTTTGGGGTTGTAATAGCTGTGGAGAAAACGGAAGGAGCAGGATTGCAATGAGGAAGCTGTCAGACCATGGTGCCAGCCTAAGAATCTGCCAGCCTAACAGGGTGCTACAGAGCAAAGTTTCCCTTTTAAAGCAATCATATGTTGGGTGAAACGAGATGGCCCCTTGAACAATTGTCTCATCCAGTCATTCACTGGGAATAACCCAAGATAAGCCACCCTCAGCTACCACTGACTTCCTTAGTCATTGGCTGAGGTAACCTCAAAAATAGCATAGTCCTGAGCTCAAACATGAGGTTAATCCTGATGATGCTAAAAACTAGAGGTTGCCAGCAATTATACTCCTTACAGCTGATCGATTTGTCCTTCCTTGAAGAGGACACTGAATGGTGCATCTCCATGTCTGCACAGATGTGTTATACCAACATATACCATGAGTGCTGTTTTGTGTTGTAAATTGATGTAAACCTGACATTTTGACCCTGAAATAAAAACATATATTAAAATAACCCTGTAAAATTGATTAATTCCCATTAGAGGAACTCTAGTTGCTGAAGATTTCATGGATATTTTATCTGACATCTCTCTGTCATCTTATCTATCTACCATGTCTTACCTATGGATCCTCTGTCTTTCTATTGCCTATCTTTCCATTTACTACCTCTTGTCTACCTATCTATTGTTTATCATCTAACTACTTACCTATTAGCTATCTAGCAACCTACCTACCTATCATCTATCTCTGGTATGTCAGACATTACTCTTTTTCATAAGCTGTTAAAACCTGTACATGTATCCAAATGGAACAAAGTAAGGGACAATGGTTTCAGGAGTAGAGACTTGCTTCCAGTGGGAGGTATCCAACAGACCAGAGGACCTCAAACTACATAATGGAGAAGAACCATGACGTCATTCGATTTCTTACTAAATTTTTTGCCATATTTAAATGGAACTGAAAGTGAGCAGAGTTGCTATTTAAAAGTAATGGACTAGACATTTAATAGGACATCAGGAGGCTGATGTCTTTTTCAGGTTAAATTCTCTTTTTCTACCTTCTTACAAGACCCTAGGTTAATACTCTTCTCTCCTTTGACCTTTTTAGGAACTATTTATTTCAACAGTAAAAACGTTTGCTTTATTAATAAAATAAAAATGCAGCTTCTAAGTAAATATAATAATTAAAAAAGGACCAAGGAAACATACAGAATTTGGTAATAAGTTTTCTTTATCTGGATACGAATTACATAAATGTTTTCACTTTAAGGAAGAGTCATCAACTTGTACATGTATTATCTGTATTCATTTCTATATTTATGCTATTCTTCAATTTAAATAAAGTTCATAGTAAAACTGATTCCTAATAGTCACTTCAAATCCCTATTGAGAAGGCCAGATAGAGCTACATATATATTGATCTATCTTGTCCATCTTGTCTGTCTGTCTACCTAACCATCTACCTATCTATGTACTTACCCATCCATCTGCCATCCATCTACTTACCCACCTGCCCACTCACCCACCATGCCCCTGATTCCTGTTCTCATTTGTGCAGGTTACCCATTTCCAAAGGAAATCTGTGGTGAAAGTAACCATCAGGAAAAAGAGATACCAGTAGTAATCACAGCAGCAAATCAGAATGGACTATTCTTGGCAGTAAATCCTTATTTAAATGATCACCTAACATGGATTTTTCTTTAAATTATGACCTGGATACTTCAGAGTCCAGTTTGTTTTATTAAGCTGTGTTCTGAGGCATTACATATTTAATAAATTTTAGTTATGGGGCATTAAGATGAAACTTATAGTTACTCAGACCTTAGACTCTCTGCAGCTGTATTATTATCCTGTGGTGCTATTATTTCTCACCACAGTGGAACAGGATATTAAGCTTGTCAAGACACAGGGAGACCAGAACATATGAATCACATCATAAACCATTCTTTAAAAATAGATTACATTTAGATAAATTCAGTCCTATATTTGTTCTTAAAGCCAACTTTCAATTATGGTGTAAACTATATTTTAAAATGAAAGAACTCTTAAAATTTGAAGGTTAAGGAAGAACAAACTTGTATAATTTGGACACTTAATAACCTTAGTGGTGCTTAAAGGAGTCTGAGATGGTGGCTTACTGAAGTGTGGAATTTAGTTTGTCTTCCAGAGCAGCTAGTAACAGTACAGAACAACTGCTGGGGCCACATCAGTGACTGGACGCACAGCATACACCAGTGTGGACAAGCTGGATCAGCTGCAATCCCACCAGAACAGTGAGTCCCCCAAGCCACGGAGCCGGTGTTCATCCCCCACAGGCTACTTCCCAGAGGGGAAAGGAAAGAGACTTTACTAACAGCAAGGGGATGAGCTCAACCAAGCTCCAATGGTGGAATTAATTAACAAATTCTGACTACTAAAAATAGACCCCCAGCTCAGCTGAACCTTTAGTAAAAGCTGAGGTTGCTGGTTTTTGCCCAGGTGCAGAGGGGGCAGGGCTGACCGAAAAAAAACAACAACAACAAAAAAACAGAGGTTCTTTTTGGAATGGATGGCAAAAATACTTGGAAAGTTTGGGCCCATGAAGGAAATGAGGGGTCACATAGGACCTGGAGATACATAGCACAATGTACCAACTTAAGCTCTTGATTGGCAAACCCAAGGAATGGGGTTCCTGCTTTGAAAAGGATTTTTTTCTTTCCTTTTTTGTGGCTGAGTTTCTATGGCTTGACTGCTCTTTACATACAACTGCAAGGCTTCTCAGGCTCCAACTGCCCCAGGCAAGGGTGGAATCAAACTTGTCTAAAAGCTTGACTGGAGGCTGTGCCTTCCGCAGGAGAGGGGTGGGGTCCAGCTCAGGTGGAATCCCTCCCTCAAGGATTTCAGACCCCAGGGTCTGGAAAACTATAGTGGTTAAGGCCAACCTACAATCTCTCCTCTGTTTTGACCATGCCTCAGCAAGGAGGTCTGCTGAAGTTAGAGGTACCACATCACTTTATGCTGGTGGTACCTGAAGGCAGGCAAGCACCCCATATTGGGCAGGATAGGAAAAATACAGAGTCTAGAGGCTTCATAGGAATGTCTGTTAGCCTGCTGGGCCTCATCCTCAGGGAAAACTGATGCAGGTGACTCTTCCCTCTTGAGAGGAGATCAGTCTTGTCTGGAAAACCTGACTGGGATCTATAAAACCTAAGTAGATTCTCCTAAGGGAAAAAAAAAAACACCATACAGGCAGGGCAAGAAACAGGAAAACAAGAACTGAAAAATTCTGACCTGTTAAACAAAGTCTAAAATAGAGGTCTAGAATAAGCTAAAACTGAAAAATCAAAGAACAGATAGACAAGTCATCCAGCAAGAAAATCCTAGGTAAAAAAGTGAAAACAACCTCCAGAATAAACTAATTAAGGAAATTAAATGTTTAGACACCAGCAAAAAATAATAATCACACCAGGAAAATTGAAGATATGGCCCAGTTAAAGGAACAAACCAACAATTCAAATGAGATACAGGAGTTGAAACAATTAATTCAGGATGTTCAAACAGACAAGGAAAATCTCATGAAAAAATCAAATTAATGAATTGAGAGAGAATATGGAGAAAGCAAGGGATGAACAAAGAAGAAATTGAAAATCTGAAAAAAGAATTGCAGAACTTATGAGAATGAAAGGCATAGTAGAAGAGATAAAAAAAAAAAAAACATGGGAACCTACAATGTTAGACTTCAAGAGGCAGAACATAGAATTAGTGAACTGGAGGATGGGACATCTGAAATCTGACAAGTAAAAGAAAATATAGGGAGAAGAATGGAAAAATATGAGCAGGGACTCAGGGAATTGAATGACAAGATGAAGTGTGTGAATATATGTGCTGTAGGTATCCCAGAAGGGGAAAAGGAGGAGAAAAACTAATGGAGGAAATTATCACTAAAAATTTTCCAACTCTTATGAAAGACTTAAAATTACAGATCTGTACCCCAAACAGAATAGATCCAAATAGATACACTCCAAGACACTTACTAATCAGAATGTCATATGTCAAAGAGAAAGAGAGAATACTGAAAGCAGGAAGAGAAAAGCAATTCATCACATATAAGGGAAGCCCAATAAGACTATGTGTAGATTTCTCAAGAGAAACCATGGAGATGAGAAGACAGTGGCATGATATCTTTAAGATTCTAAAAGAGAAGTACTGCCAACCAAGAATTCTATATCTAGCAAAACTGTCCTTCAAAAATGAGGGAGAAATTGAAACATTTTCATTCAAAAAATCACTAAGAGAATTTGCGATCAACAGACCAACTTTGTAAGAAATACTAAAGGGAGCACAAGAGATAGAAAGGAAAAGACAGCAGAGAGATGTGTGGAGAAGAGTGTAGAAATGAGGACTATCAGTAAAGGTAAAAAGAAGAAAAATTAGATATGACATATAAAATCCAAAAGGCAAAATGATAGAAGAAAGTACTGCCCTTACAGTAGTAACACTAGATGTTGCTGGATTAAACCCCCCAATCAAAAGACACAGACTGGCAGAATGGATTAAAAAGCAGGATCATCTGTATGCTGTCTACAGGAGATGCATTTTAGACCCAAAGATAAACATAGGTTGAAAGTGAAAGGTTGGGAAAAGATATTTCATGCAAATAAAAATCAGAAAAGAGCAGGGGTAGCCATATGAATATCCAACAAATTAGACTTCAAATGTGAAACAAAAGAGACAAAGAAGGACACTATGTATTAATAAAAGGAACAATTCAACAAGAAGACATAACAACCATAAATATTCATGCACTGAGCCAGAGTGCTCCAAAATACATGAGGCAAACTCTGAAAACTCTGAAAAGAGATATAGACACATCTACCATAATATTTTGAGACTTCAATTCGCTGCTCTCATCGATGAACAGGCCATCTGGACAGAGGGTCAATAAAGAAACAGAGAATTTGAATAATACAATAAATAAGCTAGACTTAACAGACATATATAGAACATTACACCCAACAATAGCAGGATACACATTTCTCTCAAGTGCTTATGGATCATTCTCAAAGATAGACCATAGGCTGGGTCACAAAGCAAGTCTCAATAAATTTAAAAAGATTGAAATCATGTGAAACACTTTTTCAGATCATAAAGGAATGAAGTTGGAAATCAGTAATAGACAGAGGGCCAGAAAATTAACAAATATATGAAAGCTCAACAAAACACTCTTAAGCAACCAGTAGGTCAAAGAAGAAATTACAAGAGAAATCAGTAAATATCTCGAGGCAAATGAAAATGAAACCACAACATATCAAAACTTATGGGATGCAGCAAAGGCAGTGCTAAGAGGGAAATTTATTGCCCTAAATACCTATATCAAAAAACAAGAGAGACCAGAACTTGAGGAATTAAGTGTTCACTTGGACGAACTAGAGAAAGAAAAGCAAACTAACCCTAAAGCAAGCAAAAGGAAAGAAATAATGAAGATTAGAGCAGAAATAAATGAAATTGAGAACATCAAAACAATCGAGAAAAATCAACAAAACCAGAAGCTAGTTCTATTTGAAAATCAATAAGATTAATGGGCCCTTAGCAAGGTTGACATAAAGAAGAGAGAGGATGCAAATAAATAAAATGAAAAATGGAAGAGGAGACACAACCACTGACCCCGCCGAAATAAAGGTGGTAATGAGAGGATACTATGAACAACTTTACGCTAATAAACTAAACAACATAGATGAAATGGGTGACTTCCTAGAAAGGCATGGACAACCAACATTGACTCAAGAAGAAATAGATGGCCTCAACAAACCAATCACAAGTAAAGAAATTGAATTAGTCATTAAGAAGCTCCCCAAAAAGAAAGGTCTAAGACCAGATGGCTTCACATGTGAATTCTACCAAACATTCAAGAAAGAATTAGTACCAAGCCTGCTCAAACTCTTCAAAAAAATTGAAGAGGAGGGAAGGCTACTTAACTCATTCTGTGAAGCCAACATCAACCTCATACCAAAGCCAGACAAAGTTACTAGAAGAAAAGAAAATTACAGGCCAATCTCTCTAATGAATATAGATGCAAACATCCTCAAAAACTCTTGCAAGTCAAATCCAGCAGCACATTAAAAGAATTATATACCATGACCAGGTAGGATTCATCCTAGGTATGTAAGGATGGTTCAACATTAGACAATCAATTAATGTAATATACAGCCATATCAACAAATCAACACAGCAAAACCACATGATCATCATGATTGACGCAGAAAAGGCATTTGATAAAATTCAATGTCCTTTCTTATTGAAAACACTTCAAAAGATAGGAATAAAAGGGAACATCCTCAATATGATAAAGGGAATATATGAAAAATCCACAGCTAACATCCTCTTCAATGGAGAAAAACTGAAAACTTTCCCCTAAGATCAGGAACAAAACAAGGATGCCCACTGTTACCACTGTTATTCAACATTGTGTTGGAAGGTTTAGCCAGAGCAGTTAAACAAGAAAAAGAAACACAAGGCACCAAAATGGAAAAGGAAGAAGTAAAACTCTCACTGTTTGCAGACGATATGACACTGTATGTTGAAAACCCTAAAAAATCCACAGCAAAACTACTAGAGCTAATAAATAAGTACAGCAAAGTGGCATGTTACAAGATCAACACTCAAAAATCTGTAGCGTTTCTATACACTGTAATGAACTATGTGAGGAGGAAATAGAAAAAAATTCATTTACAATTGCAACTAAAAAAATAAAATATTTAGGAATAAATTTAACTAAGGATACAAAAGACCTACACAAAGAAAACTATAAGAAATTGCTAAAAGAAGACCTCAATAAATGAAAGGGCATACTGTGTTCATGGATTGGAAGACTAAATATAGTTAAGGTGTCAATTCCACCTAAATAGATTTATAGATTCAATGAGATACCAATTAAAATCCCTACAACTTGCTTTTCAGAAATGGAAAAACCAATAACCAAATTTTTCTGGAAGGGCAGGGTGCTCCGAATAGATTAAAATATCCTGAGAAAGAAAAATGAAGTCAGATGTCTCTTACTACCCGACTTTAAGGCATATTATGAAGCTACAGTGGTCAAAACAGCATGGTAGTGGCATAAAGATAGTATATACTGACCAATGGAATTGAATAGAGTGTTCAGATATAGACCCTCTCATTTATGGACAATTGATCTTTGATAAGGCAGTCAAGCCAACTCACCTAGGATAAAATGGTCTCATCGATAAATGCTGTCTGGAGAACTAGATATCCATATGCAAAAGAATGAAAGAGGATCATATCTCACACCCTATACAAAAAATGAGCTCAAAAATGGATCAAAGACCTAAACCTTAGATTTAAGACCATAAAACTTTTAGAAGAAAATGTAGGGAAATATGTTATAAATCTTATAATAGGAGATAGTTTCCTAGATTTTACACCCAAAACATGAGCATTGAAGAAAGAAATAGATAAACGGGAACTCCTCAAAATTAAACACTTTTGTACATCAAAGAACTTTGTGAAGAAAATAAAAAGACAGTCTACACAATGGGAGACAATATTTGGGGAAATGATATGTCAGGTAAGGGTCTAGTATCCAGAATATATAATGAGATTGTTCAACTCAACAACAAAAAAGTCAAACAACCCACTTACAAAATGGGCAAAAGAGGTGACAGACATTTCTCAGAAGAGGAAATCAAAATGGCTAAAAGGCACATGAAAAGATGTTCAATTTCTCTGGCTATTAGGGAAACGCAAATCAAAACCACAGTGAGATATCATCTCACACCCACCAGAATGGCCATTAACAATAAAACAGAAAATGTCAAGTGCTGGAGAGGATGTGGAGAAAGAGGTACACTTATACTGTTGGTGGGAATGTAAAATGGTACAACCACTGTGGAACAGAGTTTGGCAATTCCTCAGGAAGCTAAGTATAGAATTGCCATATGATCTGGCAATACTATTGCTAGTTATCTATTCAGAGAGAGAACATGAGGGCAAGGACACAAATGGACATTCACACACCAATTTTTATAGCAGCATTATTTACAAGTGTGAAGAGATGGAAACAGCCCAAATGTTCATCAACAGATGAATGGCTAAACAGGTTGTGGTATATATGTATGATGGAATATTACATTGTAAGACAGAATAAAGTCATAAAGCATATAACAACATGAATGGATCTTGGGTACATTATACTAAGAGTAGCCAGAAACAAAAGGACAAATACTGTATAGTCTCACTGATATGAACTAACATTAATGAATGAACTTGGAGAATTTCAGTTAAGAACAGAGGCCATCAAGACAGAAATAGGGTAGATTTTTGGTAAATGGAGCTGAAGGGATACAGATTGTGCGACAGTGCTGATTGTAAAATTCAGAAATAGATAGCACAATACTACCTGTGTTAGTTAGATTCAGTTGTCAACTTGGCCAGGTGAGCATACCTAGTCTTGTTGCTGCGGATATAAGCCAATGGTACGTGAACCTCATCTGTTACTAATTACATCTGCAGTTGGCTAGGAGGCGTGTCTGCTGCAATGAGTGACATTTGACTTAATTGGTTGGTGCTTAAATGAGAGAATGCAATGTAGCACAGCCAAGCAGCTCGGCATTCCTCATCTCAGCACTAGCAGCTCAGCCCAGGCCTTTGGAGATGCAGAAAGAAGTCACCCTGGGGAAAATTGTTGGAACCCAGGGGCCTGGAGAGAAGACCAGCAGAGACCATCCTGTGCCTTCCACGTAAGAAAGAACCTCAGTGGAAAGTTAGCTGCCTTTCCTCTGAAGAACCAACAAAATAAATCCCCTTTTATTAAAAGCCAATTCGTCTCTGGTGTGTTGCATTCTGGCAGCTAGCAAACTAGAACACTACCTAATTGTAGCACAATAATATTAGTACACTGAATGAAGCTGAATATGAGAATAACAGAAGGAGGAGGGCTGGGGGCACAAATGAAACCAGAAGGAAAGATAGATGATAAAGCTCAGATGGTATAATCTAGCAATGCCTGGAGCGTATAATGATAGTGACTAAATGTACAAATTAAAAATGTTTTTGTGTGAGGAAGAACAAAGGAATGTCAATATTGCAGGGTGTTGAAAATAAACGGCAATTCATATTTTAAAACTTTAACTTATATATGGGACTAAAGCAAAAAATGTTTATTTGGTACAAAATTTATATTACAACTAGTGCATTTCCTAATATAACTTATATGGACAGTTTAATTGAATACCATAAGTACATGGAACCTTGAATAGGGCATGAGATTTTATAGGTTTTTCCAGAGTGATGCCCCAATAAATCTCACAGTAATTTGAATAGTGAAGAAAAAAGTATTTGCGAAGACCCCTTGGGGGAATGGCAAGAAAGGGGGAAAATTCAACTTCCCCATTTGGAGAACTCCTGATATTCTCAAAGGAGTGGGGACAGCCAAATCAATAGGCCAAGCCCTCAATCTTGAGGTTTGTTCATATGAAACTTATCCCCACAAAGGATAGACTAAGCCTACTTAAAATTAGGCCTAAAAATCACCCCCAGAGAACCTCTTTTGTTGCTCAGATGTCGCCTATCTCTCTTTCAGCCAACACGGCAAGCAAACTCACTGACCTCCCCCTCTCTATATAGAATATGACTCCCAGGGGTGGAAACTTCTCTGATAATGTGGGACAGAAATACTAGAATGAATTGGGACTTAGCATCAAGGGATTGAGAAAAACTTCTCGACCAAAAGGCAGGAGAGAGAAATGAGGTAAACTAAAGTGTCCATGGCTAAGAGATTTCTAACAGAGTCAAGAGGTTATCCTGGAGGTTATTCTTACATATTTTATAGATATCCCCTCTTTAATTTAAGGTGTATTAGAGAGGCTAGAAGGAAGTGCCAGAAACTGTAGAGCTGTGTTCCAGTAGCCACGTTTTTAGAAGATGAATGAATAATGATATAGCTTTCAGAATATGACTGTGATTGTGAAAACCTTGTGTCTGATGCTCCTTTTATCCATGATATTGACAGATGAGTAAAAAAATATAGATTAATAAATAAATAATAAGGGAAACAAATGTTAAAATAAATTTAGTAGATTGAAATTCTAGTGAACAATGAAAGGGAGTGGTAAGGGGTATAGAAAAAAAATAGGGGGAACAAAGGTTAAAATCTATTGAGTAGATGGAAATACTATTGGTCAATGGGGGGGACAAGGGGTATGGTATATGTGAGTTTTTTCTTTTTTCTTTTTGATGCAAATATTCTAAAAAATGGTAATGGTGATGAATACCAAACTGTGTGATGAGATTGTGAGCCACTGATTGTATACCATGCATGGACTCTATGTGTGTGAAGATTTCCTAATAAAAATATTAAAAAATAAACATAAAAATAACTTCAATGGCATCAAGTCAGGAAACAACAGAGAAAAAGGAATTTATTCAGATGATGGTGGTCCTAAGTACCCGATCTTCAACAGCCATAAGAGTTTCTTAGGAGCTTTGAAATACAGCCCCTTGAGAAAGCTTGGCAGTAAACAATATCTTCTTATAGAAGTCAGTGCCCAAACTACAGTTTTTGAAATGAGGATTCATAAGAGTATAAATTGTACAACCATTTAGGAGAGCTATTTGGAAAACTTTAATAAATTTGAAAATATGCAAAGACTATAACACAGAAATTCCATTTCCAGATATATGCCTTAGAGCAACCTGTTTGTGTGTTTACTGAGAGACATGTGATAGGCTGTTCATAGCATCATTGTAGTAATACTGAAAAGTAGAAATAACCTAAATTGCTATCAACATAAGAAAAGAGACGCAAGTTATGGTATATTTATAAAAGGGAATACTAAAAATCAGTGGAAATAAATGAACTAAAATGGCATGAATCAACATGGATTTATCTCACAACCATGCTTATGGGTGTAAAAGCAGTTGTAGGGACTTCAGTGGAATATTTTATGATGCTTCAAAGCATGCAAGAGCAATGCTATATATTGTGCAGGATCTATAGATGAGTTGGACAGATAGAGGTGAATGGGAATGATGAATTATGAGTTTAGTATCACATTCCTCTGGTTGGAAGAGGCAAATGTGAACAGAGGGGGTGCACAGGTGTCACTGTGAGGGGATATGAGCAGGGAGGGTGCACAGGTGTTCACGATGAGGGATGTGCACAGGGAAGTGTACAAGTGTTCACTATATGTGGGGGAGGGGATGTAATCAGGAAGGGTGTACATGCGTTTGCTAGGTGGGGGTGTGAACAGGGAGATGGCACAGGCATTCACTTGGACGTATGTGAACAGGGAGGCGTTGACTACATGTGGGAGGAATTCAGAGTAGGGAGAGTGTGTAGGGGTTCACTATGACTGGGGTGTTGTTTTAGTTTCCTAAGCTGTTCAAGCAAATACCATGAAATGGGTTGGCTTAAGAAATGAAAATTTATTAGCTTATGATTTTGAGGCTAAAATCCAAAGCAAGATGTCACCAAGGCAATGCTTACTCCCCCAGGCTAGCCTTGTGGGGCTGACTGCTAGTAATCCTGTGGTCCTTAGCTTGTCACATGGTGTACTGATTTGAAGGGTTATGTATCCTAAGAAAAGCCATGTTTTAATTCTGATTTCATCTCATGGAGGCAACTTTTCTTTTAATCCCTATTCAGTAGTATAGATTGGAAACTCGATTAGATTATCTTTACAGAGATGTAACTCACCCAATTGTGGGTATTAACTTCAGATTAGAGGGAGATGTGACTCCATCCATTCCAGGTGGGTCTTGATTAATTTACTAGAATCTTTTAGAAGAGGAAACATTTTGGAGAGAGCTATGAGAGCTCCACGAGATATTAAAGAGCCCGTGCAGCCAGAAACCTTTGGTAATGCATGCCCCTGGGGGAGCTTCACAAAACAAGAAGCCTGGAGAGAATGTTAGCAGATGTCACTGTGTTCACCATGTGCCAGTTGAGAGGGAAACCCTAAACTTCAGCGACCTTTTTTAAGTGAAGGTAATCTCTTGTTGGTGCCTTAATTTGGGCATTTTTATGAACTTGCTTAAATTTGGACTTTTCCATGGCATTAGAACTGTAAACTAGCAACTTATTAAATTCCCCTTTTTAAAAGCCATTCTGTTTCTGGTATATTGCATTTGGGCAGCTAGCAAACTGGAACACATGGCAAGGCATGTGGTGAATCTCCTGGTCTCTCCTTTCTCTTCTATGTTGCATTGATTTCAGATTCTGGCTGCTTGCCCTATGGCTTTCTCTGTTTCTCTTTCTCTGAGTCTAGTCTATTACCAATTCACTATTGGGGATTTACAGTTTTCACTCAAAATTCTTAAGTTCCATGCTGCAGCTTCACCAAACATTAAATCCATGTAAAGAACTGTCTCTTGACAGTTTTTAAAATCTTAAAAAAGATGTAGAAGAACATCTATTTTGAGGTTTCCCTGGATGACCCTAGAGACCATTTTATCTGAGGAGCTTTATTAATAATTTGTATTCATAAAGGAGGGGTGTCAGGAATAGAAAGCTTTGGGATATACTGGATGAATTAGAGTACAGGTTTCTGTTCTGCAAGATTCTCAGAGCCTTTAGAATGTTATGGCAAATCTCTGAAAATAGATGGAGTTGGCAGCATTTCTTAAACATCTTTTTTCACAAAACCTTTTTGCTCCTGCTTCTTGTTTTGCAAGCAAAAATTTATATTGCAGGAAATATAGGTCTAATCCAAATGTATACTTTTACTGAAGGGGAAACTAAGGCAAAGAGGAGTGCGGTAATTTGTGGGTGGTAGTACATGTGGTCACTGTATGATACCAGAAACTGAGCAGGGGATGGGGAAGGTCATGGAACATAGTTTTACCCAAAGTCATGTGAGTAATGTGTTACAATATTTCATATTCTGTAATGAAATAACAGAGTGTACTAGACAGTGAAACAAAAGAGGAAGTGACAATTTTTTATCTGTCATTTGTTTCATTCTTTTAAAGATGACCCTCATCATTACACAGCACACAGAATGCTTAGAAATGGCATTTCTTCACTTTATGGCAGTGAAGATATGGCTCTTACATTAAATTTTTATTTGGTATTTGGAATAAAACCATAAAAACAGTTGTTTACATTACTTAAACCTTTATTCTAATCTATAGAAATGCTTTAAGAAATATATGGATGCATGTGAAATTATTTTTCATATGTCCCAGGATTTTAAGGGAGACAAATTGATTAAGCAATACTTAGTTTTTTTAGACAAGGAAACTAAATTGAGACCTGTGCTGGTTTGAAAGGATTTATGTACTGTAGAAAAGCCATGTTTTAAACCTAATCGCATTTTGTAAAGAATCGTCTCTTCTAATCCCTATTCAGTACTGTATGTTGGAAACTTTAACTAGCTTATCTCTATGGAGATGTGACTCAAACAAGTGTGGGTGTTAAACTTGACAAGGTGGAGACATGTCTCTGCCCATTCTACGTGGGTCTTGATGAGTGTTCTCGTTTGCTCACAGACGGAATGCAATACACCAGAAACAGAATGGCTTTTAAAACGGGTAATTTAATGAGTAGCTAGTTTATAGTTCTAAGGCTGAGGAGATGTCCCAATTAGACAAGTCTATAGAAATGTCCAATTTAAGGCATCCGGGGAAAGATACCTTGGTTCAAGAAGGCCAGAGAGGTTCAACATTTCTCTCTCAGCTGGAAGGGCACATGGCGAATGGGCTCAGGGTTCCTTTCTCATTTGGAAGGGCATATGGCAACCATGGCATCATCTTCTAGCTTCTCCTGGCTTCCTGTTTCATGAAGCTCCCTGGGAGACATTTCCCTTCTTCATCTCCTGGGCCGCTGGCTGGTGGACTTCAGCTTCTCGTGGCTATGTCGTTCTGCCCTGCTCTCTCTGAATCTCTCATTCTCCAAAATATTTACTCTTTTATAGGACTCCAATAAACCAGTCAAGACCCACCCAAGTGGGTGAAGACGTGTCATCCCCTAATCCAGTTTAACAACCACTCTTGACTAAATCACATCATCCAGGGAGATGATTTGACTACAGTTTCAAACATACAGTATTGAATAGAGATTATTCTACCTTTACGAAATGATATTTTGATTAAAACATGGCTTTTCTAGGGAGTATACTTCCTTTCAAACCAGCACAATGAGTTTACTGGAATTCTATAAAAGATGAATTATTTTGGAGAAAGCTTCAGAACACCACAGAACCACAAAGCAGAGAGTCCACTAGCCAGTGACTTTTGGAGATGAAAAAGGAAAAATTCTCCCAGGGAGTTTCATGAAACAAGAAGCTGAAAGAGAAAGCTAGCAGATTTCACCATGTGCCCTTCCAGCTGAGACAGAAACCCTGTATGTTACAGGCCCTCTTGACTCTAGATATATTTCCCTGGGTGCTTTAGATTGGACATTTTTATACACGTGTTTTAACTGGGACATTTTCATGACCTTAGAACTGTAAACTTATAATTTATTAAATTCTCCTTTTTAAAAGCCACTCCATTTCTGGTATGTTGCGTTCTAGAAACTAGCAAACTAGAGCAGGCCCATCTCAGTTAAACAGCAAGGTCTCACAATTTGTTTGTGGCAGAGCTGGGATAGGAACCAGTTCTCTGTATTCCCATAGCACAGTATTTCCCATCTTGCAAGATCATCCATTGTAATGCCAAATTATTGACAATGACTACAATGTATTCTCATTTAAACTTCCATTTATTTGTGTAAGATGGGGGCAGTTCTGGAAAACAAAATCAACTTATCATTCCTTGATTCTGGTTCCTCTATTTTAGTCTGTGTTTGTTACATGATCCAACTCCTCTAAATTCAGATGGTCTAAAGCAACTCTATTACCAGTAACCACTTCTACTTATCATAGCCAGTATTGAATAAGGACATTCTTTTTGCATCAAATTATTAATGTGTACAACACTGTTTTCAAAAACAGGATTGACCCCGAAGCATAATAAATATCTTCTCAGCCTAGAAGCATAATATACTTGGTGAAATCACCTTCAATCCAGATATATATATACATGAAACCACAACCTAAAGGAAAGAACATTAGAAGCCTACATTAGAACCTGTTTACCCATGTGCTAGGAGATTAATTTTATAAAATTCATTTTGTAATAATCAAGTTTATCCTAGACAACCTTTTGTTATTTATCAAACTGGGACAAGAAAGGGGACAGTTCAGATTTGCCTAATTGTTTTATCCCATTTTGGGTGGGGGAAAAATATCAGTGATAAGAAAAATTAGTAAAATGCTAAAGTAAAAGGCTATTTTAGAAAATAATCCAGAAAAAATAAAAAGACTACAAGGTTTCTGCATGTGTTTTCACTTGTTATTTCCCAACCACCGACTATTGATTTAAATTTTGATTTTCCATTAAACACCTATATGTCTATTACTTATTGAGTTCAATATGAGAGAATTAAACCACTGGAGTGGGAGGATGGTGAAGATATTTGTATGATGGAAAATGACCAGGAAAAACCAATCCATATTAAGGGGAATGGAATTTTGAAGAAATACTGAAAATCACTTAATGTCACTGTAACTCCATGCAAAGTAAGTTACTATGTGCATTTGGTAGGTTGAATCATGCACCTTCATTTAGACATGTTCTTGGTCTAGTCCCACATGCCTGTGGGTTTGAACCTATTGCAAATAGCATCTTGAAAAGATGTTGTTTTAGTTAAGGTATGGTCCAAGTGAATGAGGTTGGGCCTTAATCCAGATGACTTTATAAGCAGAAGAAATTGAGAGAGAACTCCATGGAGAGAAACCAGAAGCTGAAAATCAATGGAACCCTGAAGAGAAAGGAGAGAACATTACTGTGTGATGAGAAAGCCAAGGAACCTACAGATTGTTGGTCAGCAGAATGCTACTGACCCTGGAAAGATGCAAATTTTCTATCATCTGAAACCATGAACCAATAAATTCAGGTTGTTTAAGCCAAAATCAGTTTGTAGCATTTGTGATACTCACCTAAGCAAACCTAAGACAGTGCAGACGAGAAATATTTGAAACACAGGAGGTCACAGAATGTGGAAATATGTAAATGTTCACAGCTGTCTTGGCTTCAAGGTTTAGGTTTTTCTCCAGAGCCAGTCTCAGAGTTTTATTTCAATTGAAAGATTTACCTGATATATGAAGCAATAAGATTCTAACAGAATTCATTGAAGAGAATTGATTTCTGCAGTGACATATGATTTATTCATTCACATCTCTGAGCTATTTAGAGGAAATTATTCATGGGATTGTATCATTAGTTTAAAAGTTTCTGCAGTTGTTTTATGTCAGTATAATTTTAAACCATATAAGATTATTTGGAAAAGCATTTAAATAAGTATACAATTATTTTCATATATTTTTAGATTGAGATTTCAAGGAGTAATTGCTTCTTAATTTGTTATATCAGTGAAAGCCCTTACCCACAGGGGTAAAAAGATGTAGTGCCCCCTCACAATTCCTCCATTTAGAGAATTGCTTTAGAAGTCAAAACAGGCACTCAGTCAAACCTATGCTGATCGTTTCGCTTCTCTAGTCCCAAGCTTCTGGAATCTTCTAAACCTGTGCCTCATCCATAGTACAGACAGAGAACACAAGTCTCTTGATAGAATAATCAAATGTATTGGGGAAGGAAGCATTTTTTGTTATGAGAAGCAGGGCCTTCTTCTTCAGAGGATGTGCTAGCAGAAGAGCTAGTGGAATTTCTGAAACTGGGCAGAAACCTTATTTTCAAGGAAATTTTCTTTGTAGGACGTCAAGGAGGAGAACTTTTTAGGTGACTATGGGATGTATCTCCAAAGATAGAACATATGACAATGGTGATGGTGCCCAGAGACAACTCAGCTTTCCCTTGGGCCTGGGCTCTACAAAGGTTGACAACAGCATGGGTTTTTGCAAGCAATCTTCCTGCCTTTTGCTCTGTTGGCTGGGATAAAACCAGTGAATTGAATTCTTTATCATTTTGTTGAGTGGCAGGAAATGGAGTGCCTTGCTGATATACTGTCCTGAGCTGGGTGGCTGGTTGTTCTGGTGTGGGAGCCCCTCAATCCTGTATCCCTTCCTCAGTGTTATCCTTCTTTGTGTCTCCTGGAGTCTTCTGTTTCTCTACATGTTGGGTAAGATTTAACCAGTGGAACTTTTCCAGCTCTCTGGCTTTCAGGATGTCTTTTTGTTTGTTTGCTTCCTGATAAATAGTAGACTTGTCAATCTTAGCTCTGTCCCCACATTCTTTGGCCCCTGAGGGAATTCTTATCTTTATCTCCCACGTCTTTTACCCAGGGTCTTTGAACATCTTCTCTTCTCTCATCATCTAATCCACTGAACAAGGACTCCAGGTCGAGTTTTTGCCTCATTCAGGCCAACACTGATTACTTGCTCCCATTAATAGGACTTGAGTAAAGTGCGAAATCCAAGAAGATAATGCATTGCAACACATACACATATATATAACCCATGTTCTGAGTGGAGGTAAATTAGCAAGCATTTATAAAGTTCAAATTTTTCATGGTTTAGCATTGTTCAGCTCTGAAGGCAGAGCTGCAGGATCTCTTAATATTGTGGTAATTAATACTCAGTGTGTGATGTCTCATTGTATTCAATTTATGCTTACTGTGCCCTGCCAAAATGCAATAAAAAGAACATTTTAAAAGCCAGGGAGGCATAAATTATTAACAAGATTATTTTTCTCTTTTTCTGAAGCATGATTTTAAATAACAGTTAGGGAAATGTCATCCAGGGCATTTGGAGGTTGCAACTTTTGTTATTAATAAATGCTTTGGCTGAAGCAATGCAATTTAGGTGTACCTTAGAGTGTGAGTAATGCATACACATGGTAGGATGCATGGATGTACACCATCCCCCTCCATTTTAAGTCAAGAAGGAGTATTGGATGGGGAGAGTTTCTGGGAAAGTGTCTGAAGAACAGTGGAAGTGGGGAGCAAGAGTGATATGTGCTCCCAAACTCAAGGAGATATTTCCCTGTAGGTGGCACCCAGGGAGGTGAACTGGTGACCTCAAGTTTCTACCCTCCACCTCCCTCTATCTCCTATGAAGGATTTATGGCTAAAAAGTGAATCAGTTCTCCATCTTGAGGACCATCCTTGCTATTCTGGATATCCTTATGAATACCATGAATTCTATTTGAGTGGTTTCTGTATATCTTCTTTGGTTGAAGACTTGTTTCTTATGGAGAGAGGAGCAGCACAGAAAATTCTGGGGTGACAACAGATAAGAACAACGGGATAATCAGACAACAATGAGAGTGTAGTGCTATTTTCAAGATTTTAACGATGAGAGAGGATATGAACAATGCTAGAAGTAAGGAGGCACTAGCATCTGGGGAAGACAATAGGGAAGACAAAAGGGCAGCTGATGCTTTTCATGTAGCAGGAATTGGAGGGCATGTAGAGTAATGGCATACAGCCATGACCTCAGTTTATAAAATTTATATATTTTTAAATGCCATAGAAATTTATTTATATAAAGTTCAAAATAAAGCACAATTCACCTTTGCTGTTCAAAGACAGAATGTTGGTTGCCATGTGGAGAAAGTGACTGGAAAGGGGTTGGAGGAATTTAGGCGAGGTGGCAGTGGTAAGTCTTGCTTCAAATGATAAATAAGGGAGTTTAGTTTGTGAACAGTCATCAAGCTGTATACTGATGGTTTATGCACTTTTCTGGTTCTATATTAAATTTCAAAGACCTCTGAAAAAATCATGTTGGGATGACTCAGCTCCTTCCTGTGAGGTAATGATGCCAATATCAAGCTCCTGGACCTCTGCACTCCTGGTGAATAAGGGGAATATGATGCATACTGGCTTAAAGCTAAAAGAAGGAAAAGTAGAAGGCTTTCTTTCTCAATGCACAGCTTCACTCCTTACATTTAAAGATAGTAAAAAGCGTATATAATTGAGATTCTACCTTTTGGAAGAAACAAACCTATTCTAAAGAAATTAGGTGAAACTGTAAATGAGAAATGAAAATATGAGGAGAGCTTTCTTTCTCTCAGCTTTATAAATTTTAATAAGTACTTTATTGGGCTATAAGCAAGAGAATATTTGTGTATATAGCCATGATGTCATTTAAATTGTGGCATCATTTTGAGAGCAATCATGGAGAATTTATAGAAGAAAGAATTGGATATTTTCATTGTAGATGTCATGAGCTCTTTCAAAGCCATATATTATTACAGGTTTTCAAAATAGAAATGAAGAATCCCCTGAATCATTCTAGGGTTTAATTTCTAATAAGGTAAATATAGATAGGTTTAACCTACCTAAACACAAAGCTCTTTGGGATCTCAATATTTTTGTTAAAAATACAGAGGTTTTGTGAGACCAAAAAGTGAGAAAAATCACTGTGAATGATCTCCAGCCTGGATTGGTCCATTTCTTGTGATAACCTCACAAGAATCCATTGTTATAGAACTCCAAGCCCCTTTATAAGGGGATCTTAGGTTCCTGGTCTGCTAACCGAGGAAGGAGGTTTTGGTAACTTGTGGGACTTAGACAAACCTAGCTTGTTTATATCTTGTTCCTGTGGATTCTTTATTTTGTTCATTATTTTCCATTCTTTTCTTTACTCATTTTTCTTATTTTCTTTTTTTTTAACATTTTGTATTGTGAAATATAACATATATGATGAAAAGTGATAAATTTCAAAGTACAGTTTAATAAAAGTTATAGAGCAAGTTTCATAGTATAGTATAGGTAACAGTTCCACAATTTCAGGTATTTCCTCCTAGCTGTTCTAATACATTAGAGACTAACAAATATCAATATAATGATCCAGTAACTATAATAGTTTGTGACTATCTTTATTACAGCTCTTCCCTCTCATTTGATCCTTGTCCAATCTTCAGGAATATTTGGGTAACAACCATTCTTACTTCTTCATGTTGAAAAGGGGCATCAACATTATGGGGGGGGGTAATGCAATTAGCTGATATCCTGGATAGACTGGTGCCTCTGGGTTTCAGGACTTACCTGGCACAGAAACAATCTGGAGGTTTTAAGTTTCTGAAAACTAATTAGTGAGTGAAACTTTATGCAGTCTTAGATAGAGCCCTGGGTTATCTTTAGGGTTTTCAGGAATACTGTTGGTTGGGGCTTGGCATACCATGGCAATTTGCAGCATCTAGCTGAAGCTTGCATAAAAGTAACCTCCAGAATCACCTCTCAATGCTATTTTAAATCTCTTAGTCTCTAATACCTTATTTTGTATTATTATATCAGAAAGACATTGTCAAACTCATGATGCCAAGGCCAGGCTCATCATGGGAGTCATGTCCCAAGTTGCCAAGGAGACTTACACCCCTGGAACTCATGTCCCACGTGGTGGTGGGGGTAATGAGTTGATTTGTGGACTTGAGCTTAGAGAGAGGCTGCATCTGAGCAATAAAAGAGGTTCTCTGGAGGTGATTCAGGCATAATTATAGGTAGGCTTAGATTCCCCATTACAGAAATAAATTTAGTAAGAGCAAGCCTTAAGTGCAAGGGCTTGGGTCATTAAATTGGGAGTCCCTAATGCTTGAAAGAGGATCAGTAATTCCCCAGATGGGGAAGTTTAATAGTTCTATATTTTTTCTACAGTCTCTCAAGGGACTTTGCCAATACTTAAACAAATTTTTTTATTGAGAAATCTTCATGCACATCCATTTTATACATGGTGTACAATCGATGGCTCACAATATCATCACATAGAGGTGTATTCATTACCATGCATTCTTTAGAACATTTGCATCACATCAGGAAAAGAAAAAGAAAAAAGAAAAAAACTCATACATACCACACACCTTAACCCTCCCTTTCATTGACCACTAGTGTCTCCATCTACCCAATTAATTTTACCCTTTGTCCCCCTTATTATTCATTTATTTTTTTATCCATATTTTTTGCTCATCTGTCCATACCCTGGATATAAGGAGCATTAGGTACTAGGTTTTCACAACCATACAGACACATTGTAAATGTTATATCTTTAAACAATCATCTTCAAGAATCTAGGCTACTGGAACACTGCTCAGCAGTTTCAGGTACTTCCCTCCAACCACTCTAATACACCATAAACTGAAAAGGGATATCTATATAATGCATAAGGATAACCTCCAGGAAAACCTCTTGACTCTGTTTGAAATCTGTCAGCTACTGAAACTTTATTTTGTCTCATTTCTCTCCTCTCCCTTTTGGTCAAGAAGGCTTTCTCCATCTCTTAATGCTGGGTCCCAGCTTATCCTAGGCTTTCTGCCCAATGTTACCAGGGAGATTTACATCCCTGAGAGTCATGTCCCACACAGGAGGGAGGGCAATGAGTTCACCTGCTGAATTGACTTAGAGAGAGAGGCCATATCTGAGCAACAAAAGAGGTTCTCTGGGGGTGACACTTAGGTCTAATTTTAAGCAAGCTTAGTCTATCCTTTGCAGGAATATGTTTCATAGGGGTGAACCCCAAGATTGAGGGCTCAGCCTATTGATTTGATTGTCCCCACTGCTTCTAAGAATATCAGAAACTCTCCAAATGGGGAAGTTGAATATTTCCTCCTTTTTCCCCATTCCCCCAAGAGGACTTTGAAAATTCTTCTTTATTCATTGCCCAAATTACTCTGGGATTTACTGGCGTATCACACTAACCTGAAGAAACCAATAAGCTCTCACACCCTAACAAGATTCCATGTTCTTATGGTGTTCAACTAAACTGACCATACAAGTTAAATTTGGAAATGCACTACCCAAAATGTAAATTTTGTACCAAATAAACATCTCTCCCTTTAGTCTCACTGAGAAGTTGACATTTTAAAAGGTGGATGATATCATCCTTTACCCAGTCTTCTGATCTACCTTAGTCCTATCCAGATCAGCTTCGTTCATATCTCTACTGGATGTTTGATCACTTTTTCAACTCTTTAAACAGTTCCTTATGGGATACTGCTGAATTCCATACCTTCAGAGCACTAACTCTGAATCTCAGGTGCTACATACACACCCAAAGTTGCTGGGAAAGACCATATACAAATAGCCCAGTATCTTGAATTTAGAATTAACAGTTATATCTTATGAATCTATGTGACTGCTATAAGAGTTTTATGATATATGACTCTTTGCAATAAGCCCCAATCTGAAAACCAATGCTCTTGACTTGAGTTCAAATTTTTGTATTACACTTAGTCCATATGATTGCAGCATGATAATATTTGTCTTTTTGTTCCTGGCATTCCATTCAACATACAGCTCTTAAGGTTCATTCACCTAATTGTATGCCTCACAACTTCATTCCTTCTTTTAGCTGCTCAGTAATCCATTACATGTATATGCCGTAGTTCTCCCTTCCATTCCTCAATTGTTATATTCTTAGGCCACCTCCATTCATTGTGGATCAGGCATATTGCTGCCAGAAACACCAGTGTGCAAATGTCCATTCATGTCCCCATACTCAGTTCCTTTAGGTATATACTGAGCAATGAGGTTACAGGATCATATTTTGCCAATACTTTTTAATTATTTGTCCAACGTACTCTGGAATGACTCAGTGTATTACAGTTAAGCTATACAGAATTACAGGATCTCATTCCCTATTTTAAGCTCATTGTGTTTAGGTCATTTGCATGAAGTAGCCAGACAGGTTGTTAGATTGTGTGCTGCAGAAAATTTAAGTTTTGAACAAAATAAACACTCTTTCTTTGGTCTCACACTGAAGGTGACGTTCTAAAATACAGACACTGTTATCCTTTACCCTGTATTCTGATTTACCTTCATCCCAACCAGATCAGCTTCATTTTTAGGTCTAACTGAAGTGTTATCTTTTTTGGTTTCTTTAACAGTTGTATGAAGTAGTGCTGACTTTCAGAGCTTCAGAACTCCAGCTCTGAGTCTTAGGTGTCACACAGGTAGCCAAAACTCCAGGAAAATACCAGGTTAAATGCATATAGCACAGCATCTAGAATTTAGAAATAAGACTTAAAGCTAAGGAGTAAATCTGACTGCTGTAAGAGCTTGCAATCTAGGTCCCAATTTTCTTATAAGTATTTTCTAAGAGAAACCATACAGTATTTGTCCTTTTGCCTCTGGTTCATTTTGCTCAACGTAATGTCCTCAAGGTTCATTCACCTCCTTGCATGCCTCATGACTTCATTCCTTTCTATAGCTGTACAATATTCCATTATATGTACATACCACAGTTAGCCCTTGTGCTTCTCAGTCGATGTACCCTTCAGCAAACTCCATCCATTAAGTATCATAAATAATGCTGGCATAAACATCAGTGTGCAGATGTCTATTTGAGTATTGTTTTCAGTTCTTCCAAGTGGATTTCTAATAACGGGATTGCCTAATCATATGACAATCCTGTATTTAGCCTTATGTAGCTCCCCTACATTACCCACCAGAGGGACTACCCCATTCAGCTGCCAGCATTGAATAAATATCCCTCTCTCTCCACATTTTCTCTAGCACTGGAGTCTTTCTGTTTATTGGTTTATTTATTGAATCTGCAGAGTTTATTGAAATATATTCATATATACCCCAAATAAACAACGTCTCACAGTGTTCTCAGTGGTACGATCATTATCACTCTCAATTTAAGGCAATTTTCATTCTTCCAAAGGGAAAACTAACAAACATACAAACCCGCACCAAAGAGAAAACTCAAAACGCCCATAACTCTTATCCTCCACAAGTATTTATCCTTAGTATTATTGTGGTACTAGTGAGGCATTCCTGTTAAATATAGTCCACAGCATGCAATAGGTAGTTTTTCCCATATACCACTCATTAATTTCTTGTACAAGTGTCATACTGTATTAGTTAGGGTTCTCTAGAGAAACAGAATCAACAGGGAACACTTGCAAATATAAAATTTATAAAAGTGTCTCACATGACCGCAGGAACACAGAGTCCAAAATCCACAAGGCAGGCTGTGAAACCGATGACTCCAATGGAGGGTCTGGATGAACTCTGCAGGAGAGGCTCACCAGCCGAAGCAGGAATGGGGCCTGTCTCCTCTGAGTCCTCCTTAAAAGGCTTCCCGTGATTAGATTTAGCATCACTTATTGTAGAAGACACTCCCCTTTGACTGATTACAAATGGAATCAGCAGTGGATGCAACTGACGTGATCATGACCTAATCCTATGAAATGTCTTCATTGCAACACAGGCCCGTACTTGCCCCATCAGATAAACAGCTACCACAACTTGGCCAAGTTGACACATGTCCCTAACCATGACACATACCTTTGAAGTAGTTCATACAAGAACTTATTTGTATTTGTAGTGCTAATCAGTGAGATACATGACTTTAAACAACACCTTTCCATCATATTCACCTTCAATATGGTACTATTACTTAAAATTCCACTAGTACTACCAACACCTCTATCAATTCTCATACATTTAATTCAACCTTGTAAATAATTGGTACATATTAGGAAAATGTTCCTCCTTTTCTATCTTCTGTCTATCTCTAGTCACTTATATTCTACATTTTAAGACTCTGAATTTACATTTTCTAGGGGGTTCATGTTGGTGAAGTCATGCAATATCTATCCTTTTCTGTCTGACTTATTTCATTCAACATTATTTCTTCAGGGTTCATCCATGTTGTCATATGCTTTCAGGACCTCATTCCTTCTTACTGCTGCATAATATTCCATCATATGTGTATAACACATTTTGTTTATCCACTTGTCTGTTGACAAACTCTTGGATTGTTTCCATCTTTTGGAAATTGTGACTAATACCATTATGGACATTGGTGTGCATATGTCTGTTTTTGTCACTGCTTTCAGATCTTCCAGGTGTATATCAAGTGGTGAAATTGCTGGGTTGTAGGGTATTTAAGTATTTCGTTTTCTGAGGAACTGGCAAATTGTTTTCCATAGTAGCTGTACCATTATACATTCCCAACAGCAGTGAATAAGTGTTCCAATTTTTCCACATCCTCTCCAACATCTGTAGTTTCCTCTTTGTTAAATGGCAGCCATTCTTATAGGTGAGATGATATTTCATTGTGATTTTGATTCACATTTCCCTAATAGCCAATGCAGATGAATGCATTTTCATGTGCTTTTTAGCTATTTGTATTTCTTTTTCAGAAAAATGTCTATTCATATCTTTTGCCCATTTTATAAATGAATTGTTCATTTTTTGGTTGTTGAGTTATAGGATTTCTTTATATATACTACACATCAAACCTTTATCATATTTATGGTTTCCAAATATTTTCTCCCATTGATTTGTCAGCCTCTCCACCATTTTGACAAAGTCTTTTCAGGCACAGAAGCATTGGATTTTGAGGAATTCCCATTTATCTGTTTTTTCTTTCATTGCTTGTGCTTTGGGGTGTAAGGTCTAAAAAGCTACTGCCTATTACAAGGTCTTAAAGATGTTTCCCTATATTTTCTGCTAGGAGTTTTACAGTAGTGGCTCTTATATTTAAGTGTTTGGTCTACTTTCAGTTAATTTTTGTATAGGGTGAAATTAGGGGTCCTCTTTCATTCTTTGGGTGCTATTGATATCCAGTTCAGGTCCATTTAATGAAAAGACTATTTGGTCTCAATTCAGTGGATCTAGGGTACCTTGTTGAATATCAATTGACCATAGATTTGGTGGTCTATTTCCAGATTCTCAGTTTGATTCCATTGATCAATATATCTATCTTTGTGCCAGAATCATGTTGTTTTGACCACAGTGGCTTTATATTAAGATTTAAAATCAGGAAGTGCAGTCTTCTGACGTCATTCTTCTGTTTTAGAATATTTCTGTCTATTTGAGGCTCCTTTCTCTTCCAAATAAATTTGGTAACTAGCCTTTCCAAGTCTTCAATGTGAGTTGTTGAAATTTTGATTGGTATTGCATTGAATCTGTAGATCAATTTGCATAGAATTGACATTTTGCAACATTTAACCTTTCTATGCATACACATGAAATATCTTTCCACATATTTATGACTTCTTTGATTTTTTTTAGTAAAGTAATAGTTTTCTGTTTAGAGGTTCTTTACATCCTTGGTTAAGTTTATTTCTAAATACTTGATTCTTTTAATTGCTATTGTGAATGCAATATTTTTCTTAATTGCCTCCTCAGTTAGGTCAATACTAGTATATAGAAACAATATTGAGTTATGCACATTAATTTTATATCCTGCCACTTTGCTAAATTTGTTTGTTAGCTCAAGTAGCTTTTTCAAGGATTTTACAGGATTTTCCAAATATAGGATCATATCATCTGCCAACGATGAAATGTTTACTACTTTCTCTTCTATTTGAATGCCTTTTATTTCTTTTTCGTGCCTGATTCCTCTAGCTAGAAGTTCTGCACAATGTTGAATAATAGTGGTGGTTGTGGGTGTACTTGTCTCATTCCCAAGTTAGGGGAAGGCTTTAAGTCTCTTGCCAATGAGCATGATGTTGGCTGTGGATTTTTCCTATATGCCCTTTCTCATATTGAGGAAGTTTACCTTGATTCTTACCTTTTGAAGTGTTTTTATCTTGTATCTTCATGTGTTTTGTTATTTTTTGCTGATTTCTTCCCATTTGATTATCTTGATAAAATACTTTTGAAAGTTGATTTCCTTCACTCACCTAAGGTTTTATAGTTGTTTGGGTTTGTGTTGAAGGTCTCCTTTGGCACTTGATTTATCAGTAATTTCTGGTCTGAACAAGACCAAGGCCTCCCATAGGCGATCCAGGTCTTTTTGGACATGTACGTATGGGAGATATGGTGGAGCAGCAGTTTCCAGGTTGCGCTTTACCTTTCTTCCCTGAAGATGGTGCTCTTGGGCCACCTCTTTCAGTAAAGCCTGCTTTTTCCCTGACTGCAGCTTGCTGGATGGGTGGGGTCCAAGTCAGGTGGAATTGCAGTTAATGGAACAGGTCTCCCTGTATGCTGGAGACTGCCAGCCTCAGTGGTGGGGGCTGGGGACTGTGCACTTTAGCAGAGAATCTGCTTGAGGGCATGATGATTCTCAGGCTGCTGAGTGGAAAAACCTCAGGCTGTGGGGTTGAAAGACCTCAGCCAGCTTCGAAGTACCCTACCAGTCAGCAGCCTGCAAGATCCCTACATACCCTGTACCCATGGACCAGTGGAGTGGCGGGGGGGCGGTGTGGGAGCTCCTGGTTCTTCTTCTGGTTCTCTACCTTGTCCCTGCCTCCCTGACCATGCACGCTGTGAGCACGGTGGGCTTCAGTGGAGAAAGGATACAGGCAGCAGAACATAGAAAGTCTGTCTCGCCTGCTCATTATCAGATGGGCCCTGCTATGCTCTGCACACCCTCTCCTCCCCCGGGGAGTTCTGCCCAGTCTTTCTCCAAACCACATGCCCACCGCAGCTTGCCTCAACAGTGGTGGTGGGGGGAGCGAGGGGCAGGGGGAGGGAGGGTGCACGGAGAGTCGGCACTGTGCATTGCAGCAAGTTCTGTTGTGTTTGGCTAAAATAAGTCTGTTGATTCCTGAATTCTCATACTGGAGCTCCGGGCTGCAGGGCTGAGATGACTTTCCAACTGGTTGAAAGATGGAAATATGGGAGTGCTCAACTCTTCCCTCATCCACTCGCTGCCAGCACTTAGCAGCCAGCCCCAGAGGTAGTCATGATTAAATGAATTCATGATTAAATGAATTATGACTCCTTTTAGTCATAATTTCTCAGCTTTTTCATCCAGATCCTCTCTATATAATGTAGAAGTCCCTCTCTGGTCACTGTTACCCTGGAACCATGGCCCAGTAGTTTTCTGCCTTTTCTCTACTTATTCCACATGGAGACATTAGCTCTGCCCCTCCTATTCCACCATCTTCCAGAATTCAGCTTCTGTACATCTTATATCTGCAATTGAACTGCCACAGAGACGGGCTGTTTTGACATAAGAATAAGTGAGTGGGACTGGCCTGGTGATTGCTTTAGAGAAATGGGCAGATTTCTCCACTATGGAAGAAAGAGAGTTCTCGGCCATAACCTTGTCTTCACAACTCCTACATGCTTTTATACTAAATTTAAGATAATCAGGGGTAAGATATTTCTTGATTTTGATTTCACAAGTCATTGGGCACTGATTTCTTTTTGTTTTCTGCTACTTTTTCCCTTTCTATATATGCAGACCTAAGATAAATTCTTCTAAGAAGTAAAGGCAAATATAAAGATATGACCTTTCCTTCACAAGGTTCAAGAAAGATTTGCATATATAAGGCAGAGGCGGCCCATGAAGTCCTGGTAGGTCATCCGTGTTCAGATCAGGTGGAGAAGGATTCAGTTGGGAGCTGGACTTCAGAAGCTGTGAAGTTCTTGGACAGGTGAAGGGAAGAGGATAGAACTTCATGAGGAGGAATTTGTAGCCTCTGGGAGGAAACAGTACGTGTGTAGAGCCCAGCTTGGCTGAGTCAGGAACTTCACATAGACACCTCGCCCCATTTACCTCTTTCTTCCACACACCATGGAAAGTGCTGATTGTGTTCTATTAGCCAGATTAAAATGACCTGTGGTCTTGGATCATGTTTTTTTTTTTTAAACTAATTTATATCCTTGGAACTGAACATAATGCCCTGGTAAGAGAATTTCACAGCAGGAGGCTTTAAAGTGTGTCTTCCTAAAACACTTGGTACTCTTCTTATTTTCTTGGTGTAAGAAAAACTATTTGTCTTGTTCTGATGACACTGAACACCACAGAAACAGACCACATACCATTTTACAGTAAACAATGTCTTGTTTGTTTGCTTGTTCTTTGCCGGGCTCCCAACTCGAGGCTCGACACAGGGAAGGTGGTATGAATAATAAACTTGTTTCTTTTCAAGGTCAAACTTGTTACTTCGCTTATCTCCATTTGTTCAGTTATGTGCATATTCTGATGTGCAACCAAAATGTCCTGGTTTTCTGTTCCTTCTCTTCCTTCTGTTCCTAGGATGGCCTCTACTGCAAAGCCATTTTGAAGGCTTTGATAAAACTAAACTTATGCCTAGATATATGGTGATTGTTGAGATCATTGCTTTTTGTTGTTATTGTGAAAACCTGCATGCTCATTACAAAGAATTCAAGCAATGATGAAAAGTATAAAAGTGAAAGTTAAAATAAAAACAGCTCATCTCTATCTTAGGCCAGCATGATTCCAGAATACTTTCTAAGTGGGCATATAGATACATTTCTACCAAAAAAAAAATCTAAGAATGAGATCATATTATATAAAAATATAATATTAAATTCAATTTCATTTAAATTGTAGGAAAAATAGAACTGTTGCTGAATTTTAAATAACTGTTACCTCATCCCAAGTTGTACTATTTCCTAATATGTTCTTATAAGATTAAGAAAGGTTATTTAAAAATTAAAAGGACGGAGTCATTCTGAGATTCTTCAACCTCATGTTTTACTTTTATATAATTTTAATTGACTTCCTGCTATGAAAGCTGAAAATAGCAGGCTTTTCATACTTGCATCTACACACCTATCCCTCTACCTTCTGATTTTTGTTGATTATGCTAATATTTTTATACTATCAGGATTTTAAACGTTTTGTTCTAGTATCATAATTTTGTAGCTTAATTCTGAATTCAAATTTTAATGGCCTTACTTCTCACCATTAGTTCCTTTTTAAACCGCAACTTCTTCATTGCCAAATTCTCTATTTTGATTAACTTTTAATGGCAATTTTTTAAGTTACTTTTCAACAGTGGTTTGTAGGGGTTTTATTTCCTGAGACCATTTATATTTGAGCCTTTTGAGTGATCATGATGTTGTTATCCACAATTTCTTTTTCTCAGAACATTGTAAGGCATACATAGATTATGTGCTCTTTTCTGCCTGTATGCCAGAGAAATTATTTCTTTATTTCTGATTTAGTGGCTTAACTGGGATATGAGTCAGGATTAAGTGTTGTATGTCAAGTTTTATGACACATCATATGACACTTCAATTTTCAGATTTTTAAAACTCATTTTAGAGAAAGTCTTATATATATATTTAAATGATTCTATTTGTTGTACTCTTTCCTTTGCAGATACCAAGAAATCTTAATGAAGAATAATTTTCTCAATGACCTTTCTAATTCTATAACTTTTGTCTATTTATCTGTATTTATTCATTAAGACTCTCCTCTATACTCATAATTCAGTGTTTTAGTGGCAACTATCTCTTATTTTTTTGAATGATTTTTTTTCCAATCCACTTCTCATTTCTGTCTTGATTCTAAATTTGCTATCTTTGGTCTGTACTATTCTTCTTTATATATTTCTATTGTTTATTCAGTTTGTCTTTAAGCTTTTTTTTTCATTAAATTGAAGTTTTTTTGTTGGTTGTTCTATAGTTGTAAGCAAATGTGAGAAATTCCCATGTTTCTTAAGTTATATTTTGTTCCAGCTATGCATCTTTGCTTTTTTATAGTTTCCTTCCCCATTTCTCCACATAATGTGTTTGCCTGAGGTTGGATAGGAAAAGATCTAGGACTTTCTATAACTTCCCTAGTTTATGGTATAGAGCTGGAACCTTGAGTCTTACAGTTAATCAGCCATGTTGTTTGATTTTACATGTTTCAACACTCTCTGCAGTAGCCAAGTATAGAATTTTCTCAGTCAAAAGAGGAGATCAATGTGACTATACCTTTTATGCATCTTTGAAATGAATGTGCTCATGAGAATATTTAGGATTATTGTCTCCTCACCTATACAGCTACCATGGTGTTAGATAGAGGGGCTGGGTTTGGGTATTGGGGGAGGTGAGTGTAAGAGGGGGCTAAAAGTTTAATGTTCTGCTTACCATATTCTGAGCCTTTTCACCTTCTTCCCCAGTCTGGTTTCTTAAGGCTTCTGCTGCCCAGTGGAAGCAAATAATTTTTTAATTGATATCCCAGAGGGAATGTTTTCTCCTAATCCATACAGAAGCCTCATATAGGGTATCTTGTCCCTGTTTCAAATTGTAGCATGCATGATAGGAGGTTTCTTCCTTATTTACATTTATGTGTTGTTGTTGTTTTAATTATTTCCTTTTATTTTTCTCCCTGATCCTTACAATATTCTCTTACTTTTGGAAAGGCCATAGTCTTATGTCTGGTGTTGTGGGGTGCACCAAAAGAGAGACCACATAATTCAAAAACTGCAAGCCAATTTGGAGTCTTTATTAGCCGGACGGCGACTGTCTCAGAAACTTCCAAGGAGGAAGATTCAGAGAGCAGCCTCCAGAGGTTTTCAAGGTGTGCTTATAAAGGCTAAAATCATGTTGTGGTTTTGAAGTTGCTAGCAAGCAAGTGTATCCTAGAAGCAGAAAAATGCTGTTAGCTGTTGTCAAAACACATCCCATTTTCTCAGTTTCCTAACATTGGTTATTGTTAAACTCTTGGGGACATTCCGCCCCAATGTTGTAGGAACTTTCCCTGCTTGTGCCTGATTGATTGCTCCTGCTTGGGTCTGATTGATTGCTCCTGACCCTCCACATCTGGGTGTCATGGTCAGGTTCATGTGTCAACTTGGCTAAGTGGTGGTACCTGTTTGTTTGGTTGGGCAAGTGCTGGCCTGTCTGTTGCGATGAGGACATTTCATAGAATTAAATCATGATCATGTCAGCTGCATCGACAGCTGATTCCATTTGTAATCAGCCAAAAGGGAGTGTCTTGTGCAATGAGTAATGCTTACTCTAATCACTGGAAGCCTTTTAAGGAGGATTTAGAAGAGAAAGGCTCTCTTCCTGCTTTGACTGACGAGCCTCTCCAGTGGAGTTTGTCCATACCCTCCATCAGAATCATTGGCTTCACAGCCTGCCCTGCATATTTTGGACTCTGCGTTCCTGTGGTCACATGAGACACTTTTATAAATTTAATATTTGCGAGCGTTCCCTGTTGATTCTGTTTCTCTAGAGATCCCTAACTAGTGCATCTTGGTACCAGGAGTGGTTCTTAAGAAACAGAATTTTAAAAATATTTTTTTTATGAATAGTTTTTTACTCTGACTGGACACAAAGGCACTAAGGACTCTGATTCCCATAATCAGAATTACACTCCCAATCCATCGAGTGAGTTGGCAAAAGAGATAATCAAAATATCACCATTCAATTCTCCTAATGCTTCGCTTGTATGAAGCCAGGCTCTGGGGGATAATGTTTTTGACACCTTTACAGAGTTTTGTGGAAATAAGAGGTATAGAGATGTTCACTGGTTATTGTTAGATACACTGGCTACATTAAGGAGTGAAAGGAATGGGCTTAAGGCTTCAAACAAAAAGCTTAAGTGCCATCTGACAGATATAGATGTTTCTATGAGTATCCTGAAGGAAAATCTTATTTCCTGTAGCTGTAGACTTGAGATCTCTGAAAATCAGACTCAGAAACTTATTCTTAGAGTAGCAACTTTACAACATAAACTGAAATTTCAATGTTGCATGGTGTCTGCTGTTAAAGTGAGGGCATTAATTGGAAAGGAGTGGGACCCTGAAAAATGGGATGGTGACATATGGATTGATAATGATGTTGGGGGTGAGATTGAAAACCCTAGGTCATGCTGAGTCTTCTCTAGATAACCCTGTAATACTTTGCCCTGAGGACATAACCACCCCATCTCCAGCCTACCTTGAGGAGTTGGCCACCCAACCTCCTCCTGAAGGGATTAGCCCTAGAGTTATTAATCCTGTTTCACCAGATGAAACTGCAAATGAAGGCCCTGAAGCAAATGGCTTGGAAGATATTTCTAATTCTTTTCATGACCCACCCCCACCCCCCTCATTTCTTCCAGATTTATAACTAGACTAAAGTCCCAACAGGCCCCTAAAGGTGAGGTACAAAGATTCACACATGAGGAAGTACATTATACTCCAAAAGAACTGTGTGAGTTTTCCAATTTATGTAGACAGAAATCAGGAGAATATGTGTGGCAATGGATTTTAAAGGTGTGGGATAATGGTGTGGGAGGAATATAAGGCTGGATCAGGTTGAATTTATTGATATGGGCCCACTAAGCAGAGATTCTACATTCAATGTTATAGCTTGAGGGGTTAGAAAAGGCATTATTAGTTTGTTTGGTTCGTTGAAATATGGATCCAAAGGTGACCAACATTACCTGAGGCTGAAATGCCAGAACTGCTCTGGTATAATGTAGATGAGAGGATCCAGAGGCTTAGAGAGATTGGAATGTTAGAATGGATTTATCATGCAAAGCCTGCTCTTACACCCCAGGAATGTCCAGAGGATGCACCTTTTACCAGAACAGTGAGAAATAAATTTGTGAGACTAGCACCATCATCCCTGAAGAGCTCTGTGGTTGCACTTCTTTGTAGGTCAGATATTATTGTAGCAACTGTGTTTAAGGAATCCTTAAACACAATGGAGATGATGGGATCCTGATTTGGCAGAAACCAGGCGGTAGCACTTAATCGCCAAAGACAGAGTAGATGTGGCTATTATAATAGACAGCAAACTCAAAGCAGGCATCAAAATTATATGATGCACAGAGATTTGTGGAATTGGCTAGTAAATCATGGGGTACCTAGAAATACAATAGAAAGGCAGTCTACTAAATTCTTGTTCGAGCTGTATGAACAAAAGTGTTATAGGTCAAGTGAACAGGAGTCTAACCTGAATTACAAAAACACAGAGTCACGGCCCCTTAATCAACTTCCAGACTTGAAACAGATTACAGACCCAGAGCCCTCTTAATGAAGGGGAGGCCAGGTCCCTTTGGGGGAGAACCCTGTTACACTGCCACAAATTTATACTGTTAATCTTCCTCCAAGTTTTCCCAAGGAGACTGATGGACATTTACCAATGTAACTGTGCATTGCAGAAAAGGAAATGAGCAGATATTTGGGGGATTATTAGACACTGGTTCAGAAGTGACATTAATTCCAGGGGACTCAAAACATCACTCTGGTCCACCAGTCAGAGTGGGGGCTTATGGAGGGCAGGTGATCAATGGGATTGTAGCTCAGGTCCATCTCACAGTGGGTCCAGTGGGCCGCTGGACCAATTCTGCACTTATTTCCCCAGTTCCAGAATGTATAATTGGTATAGATATACTGAGCAACTGGCAGAATCCCCACATTGGCTCTCTAACTTGTGCAGTGAGGCTATTATAGTGGGAAAGGCCAAGTGGAAGACCCTACTTCCATTTTAACTGCCCCTACCAAGCAAAATAGTAAATCAGAAGCAATACCAAATTCCTGGAGGGATTGCAGAGATTATTGCCACTCTTACAGACTTGAAGGATGCAGGGGTGGTGATTCCTACCACATCCGCACTCAACTCTCCTATTTGACCTGTGCAGAAAACAGATGGGTCATGGAGGATGACAGTGGATTATCATAAACTCAACCAGGTGGTAACTCTAATTGCAGCTATTGTTCCAGATGTGGTATTATTGCTTGAGTAAATCAATACATCCTCTGGTACCTGGTATGCTGGTACTGTTCTGGCAAATGCTTTTTTCTCAATAGCTATTAGTAAGGACCACCAGAAACAGTTTGCTTTCAATTGGCAAGGTCAGCAATATACTTTCACTGTCCTACCTCGGGTATATCAACTCTCCAGCCCTATGTCATAATCTTGTCCACAGGGAACTTGATTGTTTCTCCCTCCCACAGGACATCACACTGGTCCTTTATATTGATGATATCATGTTGATTGGACCTAGTGAGCAAGAAGTAGCAACTACTCTAGACTTACTGGTAAGACATTTGTGTGTCAGAGGATGGGAGATAAACCCAACAAAAATACAGGGGCCTTTCATCTCCATGAAATTTCTAAGTGTCCAGTAGTGTGGGGCATGTCGAGATATCCCTTCTAAGTTGAAGGATAAGTTGCTACATCTGGGCCCTCCTATGACCAAAAAAGAGGCAGAAGGCCTAGTTGGTCTCTTTGAATTTTGGCGACAACATATTCCTCATTTGGGTGTGCCCAATTATCGAGTGACCAGAAAAGTTGCTAATTTTTTTTGGGGGGGGACCTGAACAAAAAGAGACTCTGTGACAGGTCCAGGCTGCTGTACAAGCAGCTCTGCCATTTGGGCCATATGATCCAGCAGATCCAAGGGTGCTGGAAGTGTCAGTGGCAAATAGAGATGCTGTCTGGAGCCTTTGGCAGGCCCCTATAGGAGAATCACAATGCAGACTCTTAGGATTTTGGAACAAAGCCTTACCATCTGCTGCAGATAACTACTCTCCTTTTCAGAAATGGGTTTTGGCCTGCTACTGGGCCTTAGTAGAGACTGAACGCTTAACTATGGGCCACCAAGTTACCATGATACCTGAGTTGTCTTTCATGAGCTGGTTGTTGTCTGACCCACCAAGCCATAAAGTTGGGTGTGCATAGCAGCCCTCTATTGTAAAATGGGAATGGTATATAGGAGAAAGGGCCAGAGCAGGTCCTGAAGGCACAAGTAAGTTACATGAAGAAGTAGCCCAAATGCCCATGGTCTCTACTCCTGCCACATTACCTTCTCTTTCCCAGACCAGAGATTGCTTCTTGGGGAGTTCCTTACAGTGAATGACTGAGGAAGAGAAAATTCGGGCCTGGTTTACAGATGGTGCAGCACAATATGCAGGTACCACCCGAAAATGGACAGCTGCAACACTACAAACCTTTCTGGGGTGTCCTTGAAGTACAGTGGTGAGGGGAAGTCCCCCCAGTGGGCAGAACTTCGAGCAGTGCACGTGGTTGTTCATTTTGCTTGGAAGGAGAACTGACCAGAGGTGCATTTTTATACTGACTCATGGTTGTTTCTAATGTTTGGCTGGATGGTCAGGGACTTGGAAAGATCATAATTGGAAAATTGGTGACAAAGAGGTCTGGGGAAGAAGTATGTGGATAGACCCTTTTGCGTGGACTACAAACATGAACATATTTGTGTCCCATATGAGTGCACACCAGAGGATGACTTCAGCAGAGGAAGGTTTTAATAATCAAATGGATAAGATGACCCGTTCTGTGGATACTAGTCAGCCTCTTTCCCCAGAAACTCCTGTCATTGCCCAGTGGGCTCATGAACAAAGTGGTCATGGTGGTAGGGATGGAGGTTATGCATGGGCTCTGAAACATGGACTTCCACTCACCAAGGCTGACCTGGCTACAGCCACTGCTGAGTGCCCAATCTGCCAGCAGCAGAGACCTACACTCAGCCCCTAATATGGAATCATTCTCCAAGGTGACCAGCCAGCTACATGGTGGCAGGTTGATTAAATCGGACCACTCCCTTCATGGAAGGGGCAGTGATTTGTTCTAACTGGAATAAACACATACTCTGGATATGGGTTTGCTTTCCCTGCATGCAGTGCTTCCACCAAAACTACCATCTGTGGGCTTACAGAATGCCTTATCCATCATCATGGTATTCCACACAGCATTGCTTCTGATCAAGGAATATACTTCATAGCAAATGAAGTGTGGGAATGGACACATGCTCATGGAATTCTCTGGTCTTACCATGTTCCCCATCTTTCAGAAGCAGCTGGATTGATAGAATGATGGAATAGCCTTTTGAAAACTCAATTACGGTGCCAAGTAGGTGGCAATACCTTGAAAGTTTGGAGTAATGTTCTCCTGGAAGCTGTATATGATCTGAATCAGTGTCCCTGTATGGTGCTGTTTCTCCCATAGCCAGGATCCATGGATCCAGGAGTCAAGGGGGGGAAATGGGTTTGGTACCACTCACTATTACCCCTAATGATCCACTAGGAAAATTTTTGCTTCCTGTCCCTGCAACCCTGAGCTCTGCTGGTCTACAGGTTTTAGTTCCAAAATGGGGAGTGTTTCCACCAGGAGAAACAGCAATTCCATTGAACTGGAATCTAAGACTGCCACTTAGTCACTTTGGGCTACTTATGCCACTGGATCAACAAGCCAAGAAGGGGATTACATTATTGTCTGGGGTGATTGACCCCGACTATCAGGGGGAAGTAGGACTGCAACTACATAATGGAGGTAAAGAAGATTTATCTTGGAATATAGGAGATCCCCTAGGGTGACTTTTAGTACTATCATGCCCTGTGGTTTCAATAGAAAACTGCAAGAACCAATCCAGGCTGCACTACCAATGGCTCTGAAACTTCAGGGATGAAAGTTTGGGTCACCCCACCAGGCAAAGAAACATGGCCAGCTGAAGTGCTTGCTGAGGGTAAAGGGAACATGGAATGGGTAGTGGAAGAAGGTAGTGTTAAATATGAACTTTGACCACGTGATCAGTTACAGAAATGAGGGCTGTAATTCTGTTTTGTTCATGTTATACTATTTAAGTTGTAAGATATCAAGTTTGAGAATGAATATTACCCAAGGATTTGCACCCTATTCTGGAGAGATTTAATGTGTTTCCAGTCATATGCAGGGCAGTTGAGTATTGTTAGGTGAAAGGAAAATGTGTGTTTTATTGTTTTTTTATTTAGAAATTTAGGTATGGTTTAAGGTGGTATGTATAGCTACCAAGTTGACAAGGGGTGGACTGTCATGGTCAGGTTCATGTGTCACCTTGGCCAAGTGGTGGTACCTGTTTGTCTGGTTGGGCAAGTACTGGCCTGTCTGTTGCAATGAGGACATTTCATAGAATTAAATCATGATCATGTCAGCTGCATCCACAGCTGATTCCATTTGTAATTCACCAAAAGGGAGTGTCTTGTGCAATGAGTGATGCTTAATCTAATCACTGGACTCAATGTCATTCTCTTCCTTTCACTATTATACTGGATACTGAAAAACATGGAGCTGGGTTTTTTTCTCTGGTTGCTGAAGTTTAAAGGATAAAGCTTTGGAACTCTTTCCTGCCATGTGGGAAATGTGCATTAAGAAAAGGAATAGAATGAAGTATATAAAGAGGAAATCATAGACAGGCATTATGAAGAAAGTGAAGATGGTACATGTTCAGTCCCTTTTATTTGTCTGAAGTCCAGAAGTTTTCCCATCTTTGAATTACCTGAGACAACACATGATTTCTCTTTATTAAGATCATTTGGATTGACTTGATTTAGTCAAAAGTGTACTGCTGGTATTTTTAATGTACTATTAAATTTTTTTTCTGACCACATTCCCATATAAAAGGCATTATTGCACTAATTTTATAGAGGAGGAATCTGAGACTCCAAAGTCTGTGATTTATTCAGGTTATATAAATAGTAAGCAGAACATCAAACATGTCCTTTCAGACTCTGAGTGTGTACAAAATGATGGTAAGTTCAGTATAGAAGGCTTGCGGTTATGACTTATTTAACTTGCTTTTCAAAACAACTTAATAGGTGCATGGATATATAATGCTAATGTTACTGAAGTCCAGAGTTATGAAATTCATGTTAACCTGCACACAAGTGAATGTACTGAAAAGGGATTGAGGAGTAATATTAATGAATACATGTGACTTGCCCAATTATTGGCGCATTGGAATCCAGTGGGAACTGCTCTACATGACCTTGGGTGATCACAAATTTGGGTGGCATTCCTGGGCCAGAAAGGTTAAAAATTTAGGGTCTTTGGCAGAAAGAGAAGGTTTTAAAGAAAATAAGAGACACTGACCAGTGACATGGTAGAGGGGCAGAAAGACTATATTAGAAAGAAACCTTGAGTGTTTACTTAAATTCTCAACTATTCCTTTTTAATCCCTATCAGCCCCACCTAGCTTCTCTCTCAACCTTGGATACTGTGACTTCACCTAACTTATAAATTGACTTCCACTAGCATGTATCATCTCAATTTTATCCTGTTAAAATAGGAAACATGTCTCCTCTCAACTTCTTTCTAATCATTTTACAGGATCACATCCTTCTCCAGACTCCTATTTAGAGACCTTGTTTCCTTGATTACAGCCCACTCTTTCCTATATCATCAAAAACTTCTTGTAAACAACAAAAAAGTAAGTTTTCAAAAAATAAACCTCCCTGGATCTTATTTCTTCTTCTAGCACCTACCATGTTTCTCGCTTCCCTTCACTGAGAAAATTTTTAAGAAAATGACATGCACTTACGGTCCTCCTTTTCTCATTTTCTATTAATTTTCTTGCCCCATTACTTCATTCTATGGCCGCAAACAATCCTTCTATTCTTAAATTCCATTAGGCTTTCAAAAATGCTTATCTTCCTCAACCTCTGGACAGAATTTACTATTACTGAAGACCTCCTCTTTCTTGAAACATACCCTTAGTTATTATTTTAAGTATGCATACTCCCTACTTTTCTATAAAGGGATTTCTTTATTTTTGGTGTTTTCAGGTTCTTGTTCTAGCCAATAATCTTTTGTTTGTTTGTTTTGTTTTCTCTACACCCTCCCTTGAACTATATATATTTCTGTGGCTTCTGTGGCTACTTTATATTCCAATTATTGTACATTCTCTTTCTCCATCCTGGCTTATCTTCTGATCTGCATGCTCAATTATCTCCCCTTATGGTTGTGATACCACAACTGAAATCATTCTCTTTCCCCACAACACCATCAACAAATTTGCCTCTCAGAAAACATGAAGTCATCCTTGATTCCCTTTTCTCATTAACTTCCCACATCCAATAAAATTCCAGGGTTCAACCTTCTAAGTATCTCCCTAACCTTTCACCAGCCTCAGTACCATAGGTAATTTGGTACATCATCCAGGCCCTTCCTTCAGAACTTTGACACTCATTCCTGCAGTTCCTGGAAGTGTTAGCTGGTATTAGGTCTCATATGAGTCTTTCTCCAGCAATTACTGTTGGTTGAGGGATGCTATCTCACCAAATGTTAATCCCTTTCCAATGTGAGGTTCATGTGCTATGGCTGGTCAATGTGGCGTACAAAGGCCCAACACACTGATCACAATTTGAAACTTCTCTGCTGGACCTTTTCCTACTTCAGAACTCCCTATAGGACTGGTTGAGACTTCTGGTATAACAGCATCACAGTACAACTTCCTTCTCTGCTCTCCAATAATCTACCTGTACATAAATCTCTTTCTCAAAATCTATTTCCCAGTGAAACCCAACTTTTGCTATTCATGCTTATGCCAACATCATGTCTTGCTCATCTCACTCCACTCTTGTATTTCGAGTTCATTCACTACCCTGTAGCCAAAGTGATCCTAATATACCACTTGATCTTATCCAATTCTTGCTAAATCCATACAATCGATCCTATCACAGCTAAGGTAAATTTTAATGTTTCACACTTTACATTATAAGTGATGTAAGGTCAAGTGCCTGCCACCTCATAGGTTCCTAGTAGTTTTTAATGTAAATGAATGATTGATCACCTACCCTTTGCTTGAACTCCTTTATCAATAAAGATTTACTAATAAGAATAGCTAGTAGCCTAGAATAATGAATTCTAGTTCACACTCTGTCTCCAGTTAGCTTCATGACTTGGACAACTCTGGGCAAATTTTACAACCAATGGAAGGAAGGTGTTTCAAGACAGCTGGCCTCCAAGAAACCCACAAATCTGACATTCTACAGAGCTATACATCTGTCAGTTTATTGCTCAACCTGTGTTAGAACTCAGAGATGAAAAAAAAAGAAATGCGAAAAATATGAAAACTGATTAATATATAGAATTGAAGTAAATAACACTTATGAGCAGCCCTCTTAAAAATATAAGATTTTATTATTAACATGTTAAAAATATCAGAAAATGCTTTGCTGTCTCTTTTCTTACAACTCCTATGCATTGAATTGGGCATCTAGAATTCTTATGCCAGTTACGTAGGATTCTAGGTGTAGGCTCATTGTTTTCTTAACAAAGCAAAGCAAAGCCAACCACAGTTTATTTTGAGTTGGCTTGTAAGCACTGAGATGCGTTTTGTTCTTTTGTGGAGGACTGCAATGACCAACCAGTATATTGTCATGTAAAATTTTATTGTTTTTTGCTTATTCAGTCAGACAAAATATAAATGTTAAAATATTTGAGGAAATATGTGTCAATTTTATGCTAAAAAAAGCGCTAGTTGGATTTACCCGCATACATAATTTCACAAAATAAGAGATATACACTCCTACCGGAACAATCTCTGAGCACCATATGTTATGCAGTAAGTTTTGAATGTCTAATTCTTTTGCCATTTGAAATTCAAAAAAAAATCCATAAGACAAAAACTTCTCAGTAAAAAGAAGTTCAGTAACCATGCAACAAGGAAAAATCAACCTCCTACAGTCAAGATGATTCTCTTTTCCTAATTTAGCAATCTTTAATACAATATACAATCTTAAATAATATATATATATATTTTTTTTTTGCATGGGCAGGCACTGGGAACCAAATCCAATCTTCAGTAATATTTTATTTGTAAGTTTAGTAATAAATTTCTATTAACACAAAAATAGCAGTGCAATTCCAGAGGTGACTTATTACCTCTGGGTATCTTGTTGACAAACATATTAATAATATTATGATGCATGGCTTAAAATTGCTACTGATCAGAGTAAATGCTCATTACCTTGCTAAAACAGATGCTAGTCTCCATACAGAGGAGTAACTAAATGCTTATTGCTGCTGTGAAAAATAAGTATAATCATAGCAGCTGGAGGTGCTTCTCTTAATAGTATAGTGTCATTTTTCTCACCTACTTTTACACAGAAGTTGGATACCACCAGAAAAATTATGATGGAAAAGTGACCTTCGACATTTCCCCCATCCTTTTGGAGCCTTGACATCTGCATGAAATGTAAGTAAGATTTGTATATTATTTAATAGCATTGTGTGAGTGTTAATCTTTTGGTTTAGTAATTGTACTTTGGTTTATATAAAATGTTGAAACTTTTGAGAAAACTGGTTGAAGAATATACAGGCATTCTTTGTTAAAAATGCAGAATCCTGTTGTGTTATCATAAAGCATGTCAAGGAACAATGGGCTTGAAGCTGAAAGGCGAAACTTAATAAGTGACCAAGTTACTTTAAGGAGTCATTGCCCTATCACTGGATTCCAGTCCTTTCATCTAGGACACGCTACTTCATTTGTGCTGAGGGAGTCATGGCTTTAAAATTGAGGTTGCTACCCTTCCTATGGTCTCTTACTATGGCTTTGGTAAATAAACCTGCTTTTGATTAAGGTGTCATCTCCATAAATGATGGCCACATTCTTCTGAGACCTGAGCATCACCATTACTGCCCAGAGAATGGGAAGAGAGGGTACTCACGACTTGGAAAGCATTTCAGTAAATCATTAGCCTCAACAGAAATGTGTTTCCTTACTTTATAGAAGTGATTAATCACTAGAAAATGCATTCTTTCTATTAAATTAGGTTATTTGCCTCCTGCCATCCCCATATGGTAAACAGAAGGGTCTAGGCCAAGGGTACTTGGATTTCTGTAGATCCTTCAGAGGCTCTAAAATACTGGAGTCAGGAAAGTAGGAGAATATGCATTAATGCTGTGCATGTGTGATGCCAGGGGAGAAGAGGTTTCTATTTCATGGGGTACAGCTGAGAGAGAGATTTTACCTCCTCATTTAGGTGATGAGCAAGTAAGGGTGATTAATGAGTCCTTTTCCTGTGACTAGGTGTTCATCTGAAAAGTTGAATCATTTTAGGTTGATGGGTGCCCAGGGGTCTGTGAGGACAACAAGGAGCCTTTCCCTATCACTCTCTATTTCTTTTGCAGAGTAAGAGAAAAGAGCAAGAGGGAGATTGAAAATAGCATAAAACAAAAAATGAAAACTGTCTTAAAAAGAAACCAAAGGAAAGCTACAAAGTGTTGAAATATGGAATCGGATTTTTATTTTTATTTTTTTGTAGTTGCACAGTTGTGTACAATCTTGGGCCAAACCTAATGTCATTCTAATTTTTAAGTTGTTTGGGAAGTCTCAAAAATGCATCTGTTGTAGTATCCTCTAATTTATGAAAATGAAAAATCCCAGATATCATGGCAGCTTGGCAGGTATTCCATGACACTCTGGCCTCAGTTTCCTCTGATTCTTCTGACCATACAGAGGCAGCTTTGGGGTCTCAGCTTGCCCAGCCCACAGGTCTTATTTACCTGTTTCCTGACCTGAAAAGGAGAGAAAGACTTGGTCTACTATGAGCAACTGGGAAATATTCCTTCTCAATTCTCCCCAAAGGTATTGCTTTACAGGTTTTCCCTAGGCTGGGTTCTAAAGTGTCTCCTCCTCCTGAATTTCATTGTTTCATTGGGGTTTTCAACAGTCATCTCTCAGAGGAACCTCCAATGCATACTTCCTAGGATACATATTCCCAATTCCAAGCTTCTCTAATGCTAGTGATGCTGCCATGATGCAGATCATCTTCCCTCTCCTTCAGACGCTGTGAACCCTGATGTGCAGCTGCAGCTCTGAAATGTTAAGCCTGGCTGTCATTCCTGTGGACTACACCCACATTACCCAATAAAAGGGCAGTTTGAATCCTGCAAGACTATTTAGTAAATCTGCCTAGAACTCTCCTCTTCTGCTCTTGCTCAACTCACATTTCTTTCTTCCCCATCTCTACTCACTTATCCCTTTAGGATCCTGCCTCCTGCTTTGCATTCTCCTGGATGGTAGTCATTTTTCCAGCCACCCGTTCCTTGTCCCAGTCAACTTTGCTGCCCTCACATTGTAACTGAGAAATTAGGATTTAAGGGATGATTTTGATTATTGAATCATATTCCTTTTTGCTTTCTGGTATTTTGGAGTAGATAGACGGAAATTCCTGAAATCTCTAAATTGTAATCCAGCTGCCTTGATCTGTGATAATGATTGTATAGCCCTTATCTTCTGACCCTGTGATTGTAAAAACCTTGTGACTAACCTTCATTTGTACTCAGTCATCCACTTTTTCAACTTTAGAGTCTTGTAATCACTAAAGATAAGCCCCTAATGTTTATTAATGGTTTTGGATCTGCCCAAAACTAACCCACACCATGTCCAAAGTTATCTTGATAACGGAGACTGGATTGAACCAAAGTGGGCCTGCCAGACATGTGCAGTAGCTTAAATTTTAACCTATAAGTCACCTATACCTCATTCCACCATTTTCTTTCATACATTCTGTACTAAGAATGTAATCAATCTGAGCATACTCAATAATCAGATTACCTCTAATTCAGCATCTCGGGCCACTGTGCTCATTTTCCTAAACCCTGCCCATCTTTTCTCTAATAAAACTATCCGAATCACTGCAGTGAGAGATTTTGGGACACTGGGCCATTTGCTCTCCTACTACATATCTAATAATAAACTCTCTCTTTGAAACCCCAGTGTCTCAGGGTGTGTCAGGAATTGGTTATTGAGTGTGAAAGGCAAAAGAATCCATGGTCTTTTGTCTGGTAACAACATCTAGCTTTATCTCACTGGTTCTCAGCTGGAGAAGATTGTTTAAACACCTACAGTTTCCTTCTACCACCCTCCATTGGCGGCTTTCTCTAAATGACAAAATCTTTTCATGTTTGAGGATGTTTTTCCTCGTGAAAGACTCTGGTGGTTCTCCTTGCATTTTTCCTTTGATTCTTAAGTTCCCACAGGCCTCCAGCCTCACTCACCATTCACAGCTACTTCATCCTCTATTTACTCTAAGCTTTCGCACTTCCCCATGAGATTCGTTGATATTTAAAGATAGAGTTTGCATTGTGTCATTGACGTGAACAAAAACTACCTGCAGTTCATAGTATGAAAAATAGCATTGTTAATTTCCTTAACATAAAACTTTATTAGGATATTGAAACTGCTTGTACAAACTGCATACAGTTCCCCTGACAGAAAGCCACAAGTTGAGAGACTGTTTTATAACAAGTAGCTCTGTCTTCTGTAACACTGGTTCATCACTTTGATTGTCCTTGGGATTACCTGGGAATTTAAATAACAAAATCACTAAATCCCAATACACATCCTAAGAGACATTGATTTAATTGGTCTGACTATATTTGGTAGAAAGTGCTTTAAAAATCTGTCTAGATGATTCTAATTTACGATAAGTACTTAGAGCCACTGAAATAAAGGAGCTATCATAGGACTCCTGTTTTCAACCAAGCACTATCAGGAGCTACTTTCTACATGTCTCACCATAGACTAGTGAGATAAATATCATTCTCAGGTTCCATATGTGAAACTGAAGCTCAGAGAAATTAAGTAACTTGGACAAAACCACTGACTAGCCAGTAAGGACTAGAATTTGAAACCAGATCACTTGGGACTTCTACGTTTAGTTGTTTCTCAAATTTATGGTACTGTGTTGTGTCAGAGATATTTCAAGTATCAATCAGAAGATACTGCCTGAGCCCTCAAAATGATATTTATCAATACAATTGCTTTTCTCCATTTATTAAATCCATCACTCATTAATTCATGTATTCCTGTTTTATCAATGAATAACAAATATTTACCATAATTGGAGATGTTCTCAAGTTACCCACTTGTCAGTGAGAAGGATGGGTAATTGGTATGGGATGTATGAGTTTTTCTTTTTATTTTTTTTTCTGGAGTGATGCAAATGTTCTAAAAATGATCATGGTGATGAATATACAACTATTTGATGATGGTGATTGTACGCCATGTATAGACTGAATGTGTGTGAAGATTTGTCAATAAAAATATATTTTAAAAACCCTTTGAGGAATTCAGAAGAGCAAACAAACATTATAGTAATATATTTTGAGACCTACAGTCCTAGGTGCTCACTTCGGCAGCATATATGCTAAAATTGAAACAACACAGAGAAGATTAGCATGGCCTCTGTGCAAGGATGACACTCAAATTCATGAAGCGTTCCATATTTTTAATAAAGGAAAAAAGAAAAAAATTACAGTGCTAGGCACTGTAGATACTGTATCTGTTGCATACTGGTACTAGGTTAGTAGAATGTGGTGAACTGAAGCCATGAGGTTTGTGTGTGTTGAGAAATACACAAAGTCCAAGTGTGGCTGGAGCTTAATGAGCCAAAGGAAATATCCTAATAGGACCCTTCAGAAGAAGCCAAGAGTAGAAAATTCAGCTCATTTCAAGTCATAGAAGGGAGTTTAGACTTTACTCTTTGTAAACTGGGATGCCATTGAAAAGTTTCGAGGTATGTGCTAAATGTCATCAAAGCTAAAACTAGGCGGGAAGTAACTACATTAGCAAAAGCAAATTTACATATTGGTTTTAAAGAATAATTTGACTTTCATTTCAATAGCATAGAGGAATGGAATACTATGGTTTATACACGGAAGTGTGGGAGTTTTACGGAGGCTGGGATAAGGTGGTATTTGTAGTAAGTGGAGTCATGGGAACTGAGCAGGGAGAGTTATGTCACCAGGAGGGGGTTCTGAACTGCACTACCCAGGGAGTGCCTGAGAGCAATGGCGTTACTACCAATTAAATTCCAGGGACGGGGTTGGGCATGGGAATCAGGCAGTCATGCGACATTCTCAGAAACAGAAGTGAGCTGCTGTTTTAAATTGAGTAAAATACATCTTTAGGAAGCTGCATTCTCTTCTTCAGTTTGCAGGGCCCTTTGTTTCAGGCTAGTCATATACCCTTGTCAAGATATTTTGGGTAGTAATGAAATCTTTTTCTTTCTTTTATGTCAGTTTCCTTTTATTATTGTCAGGGAGGCTTTGTTAGCAGGCTTCATGATGTCTCTTCTGAATTACGTAACTACAATACTTTTTCTTTTCTTATTTAAACTGTAGCAAATGATCAGGAAAAACAGGAAAAGAAGATGCCTATGACTCAGATGTTATTTTTATCTTTTTTTTTTTTTATCGCATGGGTTACAGCTGAATGGCAAATCCTTTCTTAAAGGAATGTAAGAGCAGCAAACCTCTGTGGCTGGCACAGGAAGTATGTAGGAAAATGACACTAGATTAAACAATAACGCTGGAAACAGTCAGCCAGCAACAATTATTAAGACTCTGTCTGTACAGTATCTTGTATTATTCTTATTTAAGAGTTGAATACTACTTTCATGAGGCCATGGGTTGTGACTTGTGTATCTTTATCTGCCTTCCTGAATTCTGCGTTGATACTGAGTTGGTCCTGTTAAGGTCCAAAAACCAAAAGGGACAACATAGCTCACTGTCTACCCTATGCCAGGTACTGTAGCACTGTTTTAATGATGGAGAAATAAAGAGGAAAGTAATAAAATTTCTGCATTATTTATATTTGCCGCCTCAAATTTACCTCTGAAAGTATATGGGTAAAATTTAAGTAATTTTTCATGTTATTGATATTTTTGTGCTATGATATCCCTTTACTGGAAACATCTTGGGACATTGACTGAGTCCTATTCAATTCAGTGTCTCTGCAACTACCTGGTTTTCACAGACACTTAGTAGTTATTTTCAGACTCATCTTGCTGGGAAAGCAATGTATATGTGTATCAAAAATTAATCATAACAAGAGATATCTAAAATATTAAAAGAACAATGCAAAAGGGATCACAGGTAATTCATGCTTAAGATAAACATTTTTTAACTGAGTTAACTTTTTCTAGGCTAATTCAAGAAAAAGAATGCCTAGTCCTTTGATCACAGATCTTACAAATGTATGGGGAAAGTGTGAAACTAAGTCCAGAAAGGATTTGAAATTATTGTAAAAGAAACATACAAATACATAGGGAAAATAAGCATATATACATTCTGGGAAGGGTTGGGGATGCAGATTGCCCTTTGAAGCAAGTATTTACCATTTGTGCAAATTATTATTTAGTAATGTGGTAAGAATTTAGTAATTTGATATCATTTGGTAATCATGAAATATTTAGTAATTTGTGCTATTTGGTAAATGAACACCTTCCTTTCATTCACCTTCATTCACCTTGATGATAAAGGTGAATGAAGGTGAATGAAAGGATGAGGTAGGATGGGGGTTGGATAACTAATAGTCATAAACACAGGAATCACTTGGCCTAAGCTAGGCATATATTTTTAATTTACAGCCACATTTTTTAATTATTGTTTTTCTTTATTAGAGAAGTTGTGAGTTTACAAAACAATCATACATTAAATATAGAACTCCATATACAACCCTTTTATTAACATCCCACCCCATTTCTTCCTAATCAAGACACTTACTGTGGCACGGCTGACCTTCCAAGTCTGAGGATTCAGACAATCCAGATTTCTTTTACTCTTACCATTCCAGGATCAGATTTTTAGCTTTTCCTTCCTTATTGGTAAAGAATATGAAAATCTCTTTATATATGTTCACAATTAGAGCTTCTGCTTTTTTTTTCTCATAGCCTTTATGTGATAATTAATCATGCATAGTCTTCTGTATTAGCTAGAGTTCTCTAGAGAAACAGAATTAACAGGGAACACTTGCATATTTAATATTTATAAAAGTGTCTCACATGACCACGGAAACGCAGAGTACAAAATCCTCAGGGCAGGCTGTGAAGCCAATGATTCTGATGGAGGGTCTGGACAAATGTCAAGGAGAGGCTCATCAGCCAAAGCAGGAAGAGATCCTGTCTCTTCTGAATCCTTCTTAAAATGCTTCTGGTGATTAGAGTAAGCATCACTCATTGCAGAAGACACTCCCCTTGGCTGATTACAAATGGAATCAGTTATGGGTGCAGCTGATGTGATCATGATTTAATTCTATGAAATGTCCTCATCACAACAGGCCAGCACTTGCCCAACCAACCAAACAGGTACCACCACTTGGCCAAGTTGTTTCCAGTAAAGGATATCATAGCACAATAATATTAATAACATGAACCTGACCATGACACCTTCCAATATATGTATTTTTCTAGCACATCAATTACTCTTAGAGCCATCTTTTTCCATGGACCTTAAATTGCTATTTCCCTCAAACCTTGTGAGGGCCTCAGTTATACCAGCACTTTTCCTTTCATCTGTATCCCATGCCACTTGACCATTGTTGAAAGTTTTACCAGTCACACCATTACCACAGGCAGGGGTAATTTATACTTTGCTAAATACCATCATGGAATCTTTTTGCCAAGTGGTCACCGGGTGATTCAGCTCCAAAATTCCAGTTTAGAGTCTGATTCCTAGAGTCATTTTTTTTTATTTTTATTTATTTTTTATTTTATTTTTTTTATTAATTAACGGAATAAAAGAAATTAACCCAACATTTAGAAATCATACCATTCTACATATGCAATCAGTAATTCTTAACATCATCACATAGATGCATGATCATCATTTCTTAGTACATTTGCATTGGTTTAGAAGAACTAGCAACACAACAGAAAAAGATATAGAATGTTAATATAGAGAAAAAAAAATAAAAGTAATAATAATAGTAAAAAAAAAAAAAACCTATAGCTCAGATGCAGCTTCACTCAGTGTTTTAACATGATTTCTTTCCAATTAGGTATTATTGTGCTGTCCATTTTTGAGTTTTTGTATCTAGTCCAGTTGCACAGTCTGTTTCCCTTCAGCTCCAATTACCCATCATCTTACCCTGTTTCTAACTCCTGCTGTACTCTGTTACCAATGACATATTCCAAGTTTATTCTCGAATGTTGGTTCACATCAGTGGGTCCATACAGTATTTGTCCTTTAGTTTTTGGCTAGACTCACTCAGCATAATGTTCTCTAGGTCCATCCATGTTATTACATGCTTCATAAGTTTATCCTGTCTTAAAGCTGCATAATATTCCATCGTATGTATATACCACAGTTTGTTTAGCCACTCGTCTGTTGATGGACATTTTGGCTGTTTCCATCTCTTTGCAATTGTAAATAACGCTGCTATAAACATTGGTGTGCAAATGTCCGTTTGTGTCTTTGCCCTTAAGGCCTTTGAGTAGATACCCAGCAATGGTATTGCTGGGTCGTATGGCAATTCTATATTCAGCTTTTTGAGGAACCGCCAAACTGCCTTCCACAGTGGTTGCACCGTTTGACATTCCCACCAACAGTGGATAAGTGTGCCTCTTTCTCTGCATCCTCTCTAGCACTTGTCATTTTCTGTTTTGTTGATAATGGCCATTCTGGTGGGTGTGAGATGATATCTCATTGTGGTTTTGATTTGCATTTCTCTAATGGCCAGGGACATTGAGCATCTCTTCATATGCCTTTTGGCCATTTGTATTTCCTCTTCTGGTAGGTGTCTGTTCAAGTCTTTTTCCCATTTTGTAATTGGGTTGGCTGTCTTTTTGTTGTTGAGTTGAACAATCTCTTTATAAATTCTGGATACTAGACCTTTATCTGATATGTCGTTTCCAAATATTGTCTCCCATTGTGTAGGCTGTCTTTCTACTTTCTTGATGAAGTTCTTTGATGCACGAAAGTGTTTAATTTTGAGGAGCTCCCATTTATTTATTTCCTTCTTCAGTTCTCTTGCTTTAGGTTTAAGGTCCATAAAACTGCCTCCAATTGTAAGTTTCATAAGATATCTCCCTACATTTTCCTCTAACTGTTTTATGGTCTTAGACCCAATGTTTAGATCTTTGATCCATTTTGAGTTAACTTTTGTATAGGATGTGAGATATGGGTCTTCTTTCATTCTTTTGCATATGGATATCCAGTTCTCTAGGCACCATTTATTGAAGAGACTGTTCTGTCCCAGGTGAGTTGGCTTGACTGCCTTATCAAAGATCAAATGTCCATAGATGAGATGGTCTGTATCTGAGCACTCTATTGGATTCCATTGGTCGATATATCTATCTTTATGCCAATACCATGCTGTTTTGACCACTGTGGCTTCATAATCTGCCTTAAAGTCAGGCAGCGTGAGACCTCCAGCTTCGTTTTTTTTCCTCAAGATGTTTTTAGCAATTCGGGGCACCCTGCCCTTCCAGATAAATTTGCTTATTGGGTTTTCTATTTCTGAAAAATAAGTTGTTGGGATTTTGATTGATATTGCATTGAATCTGTAAATCAATTTAGGTAGGATTGACATCTTAACTATATTTAGTCTTCCAATCCATGAACACGGTATGTCCTTCCATCTATTTAGGTCTTCTGTGATTTCTTTTAGCAGTTTTTTGTAGTTTTCTTTATATAGGTTTTTTGTCTCTTTAGTTAAATTTATTCCTAGGTTTTTTATTCTTTTAGTTGCAATTGTAAATGGGATTCGTTTCTTGGTTTCCCCCTCAGTTTGTTCATTACTAGTGTATAGAAATGCTACAGATTTTTGAATGTTGATCTTGTAACCTGCTACTTTGCTGTACTCATTTATTAGCTCTAGTTGTTTTGTTGTGGATTTTTCCGGGTTTTTGACGTATAGTATATCGTCTGCAAACAGTGATAGTTTTACTTCTTCCTTTCCAATTTTGATGCCTTGTATTTCTTTTTCTTGTCTAATTGCTCTGGCTAGAACCTCCAACACAATGTTGAGTAATAGTGGTGATAATGGACATCCTTGTCCTGTTCCTGACCTTAGGGGGAAAGTTTTCAATTCTTCCCCATTGAGGATGATATTAGCTGTGGGTTTTTCATATATTCCCTCTATCATTTTAAGGAAGTTCCCTTGTATTCCTATTCTTTGAAGTGTTTTCAACAGGAAAGGATGTTGAATCTTGTCAAATGCCTTCTCTGCATCAATTGAGATGATCATGTGATTTTTCTGCTTTGATTTGTTGATATGGTGTATTACATTAATTGATTTTCTTATGTCGAACCATCCTTGCATACCTGAGATGAATCCTACTTGGTCATGATGTATAATTCTTTTAATGTGTTGCTGGATACTATTTGCTAGAATTTTATTGAGGATTTTTGCATCTATATTCATTAGAGAGATTGGTCTGTAGTTTTCTTTTTTTGTAATATCTTTGCCTGGTTTTGGTATGAGGGTGATGTTGGCTTCATAGAATGAATTAGGTAGTTTTCCCTCCACTTCAATTTTTTTGAAGAGTTTGAGGAGAGTTGGTACTAATTCTTTCTGGAATGTTTGATAGAATTCACATGTGAAGCCATCTGGTCCTGGACTTTTCTTTTTAGGAAGCTTTTGAATGACTAATTCAATTTCTTTACTTGTGATTGGTTTGTTGAGGTCATCTATTTCTTCTTGAGTCAAAGTTGGTTGTAGAGTCATTTCTTGAACCAGCCATTGCCTACTGGTTTCCCAGGAAAAACACTCTGAAACTGAAACTTGAGGGCAGGGTGTTTATCAGGGACTGCTGTTATAAGCAATAACTTTGAAAGTTCAAGTAAAGAAAGATTGGGCAGCAAAATTTAACTGCAATACAATTGTAACTGCAACTTCAAGTGATCACATGGATCACTTTGAAGCTGGGATAACCCTTCAGACATGTCCTGAACTGAGGCAAGCCTTGCTTCGTTTAGTCATTATATGCAGACCATTCCAGGTTCTCATCGCATCATGAACAGAACCTTTTCCACAAGGCAATTATTAAGGAAACATGGAGCTGAGAGTCATCAGCAGCCTACGCTCTGAGAAAGTCAGTGTCTCAGCCATAAAGAGAGACATGATGAGACACCGCGCCATCTACTAGTTAGTCAAAACAAGTAGTTAGTCAAAACAAGACCTCATTGTCTTGTGAGTGATAATGACAGAGCACTTCCACTACAAGAAAGAAGACATCACAGGTGTTTTTTAATAGAAGTGATTGAAATATATTAGCATACCATATAATCATCCAGAGTGTACAATCAGTGATTCAGAGTATCATCATATAATTGTGCATTCATCACCACAATCAATGTTTAAACATTTTTATTATTCCAAACTAGTACATATAAGAATAAGAATTAAAATGAACTCCCAAATGTCCCATGCCCCTTATTCCCACCTATTATTTATTTATTTTTGCCTTTATTTTTTTACTTAACTCCTCCCTACACTGGATAAAAGGAGTATCAGCCACAAAATTTCACAATCACGTGGTCACACTGTAAAAGCTGTGTAGTTATACAATTGTCTTTACAAATCAAGGCTACTGGAAGACAGTTCAACAGATTCAGGTATTTCCTTCTAGCTATTCCAATCCACTAAAAACTAAAAGCGGGGTGGGCCATGGTGGCTCAGCAGACAGAGTTCTCACCTGCCATGCCAAAGGTCCAGGGTTCAATTTCCAGTGCCTGCTCATGCAAAAAAAGAAAAATACAAACAAACAAAAAAAACTAAAAGAGTAATATTTATATAAGACATAAAAATAACCTCCAGAATGACCTCTCAACTCTATTTGAAATCTCTCAACCACTGAGACTTTCTTTTATTTCATCTCTCTTCCCCCTTTTGGTCAAGAAGTCTTTCTCAGTCCCATAATGCCAAGTCCAGGCTCATCCCTGGGAGTTATGTGCCGCATTGCCAGGGATATTTACACACCTAGGAGTCATGTCCCACATAGTGGAGAAAGCAGTGAGTTCACCTGCTGAGCTGACTTTGAGAGACCACATCTGAGCAACAAAAGAGGTTCTCTGGGACTGACTCTTAGACATAGTTACAAATAGGCTTAGCTTCTCCTTTGCAGGAATGTTTCATAAGGGCAAGCCCCAGATTGAGGGTTTAATCTATTAAATTGCTACACCACAGTGCTTACGAGAACATCAGGAATTCCCCATGTGGGGAAATTTAATATTTCCACATAATTTCCCAGTCCTTCAAGGGGGCTTTGCAAATATTTTTTTATTCTCTGCCCAAATTACTCTGGGATATATCAGGACATCACAATGACCTGTACAAACTAACAAGATCTCACTCACTATTCAAGGTTCCATGTAATTATGGTATCACAGGGGTTTGCAGTGGGAATAGTCAAAGAGGCCATCAGGTAGGAGGTGAGGCATGGTTCAATTCACTCCCGCCTGTATCAACCCAGTCTGAGCTATCTTTCCCTTTCTAGTCACTTCTTCTTGGGCCTATGTGTCTTCTGGGCAGTTCAGTTTAGGCCACTGTGGTGTCATGTATTGCTGATATTCCTGTTCCAAATAAGAATATTTTGAAAAAGTTGTTAAATAAGGTTATTTCTGATACTGCTTCCTTGTATCTTTACCTGTATAACCTAAGTCTCTGTGGGAAACTTGTTATCAACTTAATACAATGATAGTTTTGGCCCTGCGTATATCTTTTCTAAGCCCACGTGTCTTCCTTTCAGTACTCTGTCAATTTATTTATTTTCATTCCTCCTGGTATTTATAATCCTTTCCACTAACAGTACCTCAGGAACATTTCCTTTCTCTCAAAAGCAGTTAAATTGTTCAGTTGTTACAATGACAACTGCAAGAACTGTATTCTCTATTCACCAGTTCCATTTATCATGAGTTTGAGTGATACAACTTCTGAATGACTGATGACTTCTGTCTGCCTGTGTAATGCCAGAGAATCTCCTCCTTCTAATCAAAAAGTAAACTTGAATTTGAGTATCAGTTGTAAGCCTGCTATGTAAGGGAAGAATTTAATTTGAGAACCTCTTAATTTGCTATTGTTACATTCTTAGGTGTCATTGTAAGCAACATTTAACAGTACACTTTTCACAGGAAATGAAATTTGAACAATGATGCACTTCTCTTTGATGGGTTTACACTGTGAAGAGATACATGTGTATTTCTAAATATACATATACATGCCTGTATATGTGTGTGTGTGTGTTTGTTTACACACAGACAATAAGAAGATAGGTAAAGCACAAGGAGAAAATGGACAGAATGTCCTGAGAAAAGGGTAATTGGTAGATTATTAGATAAGAATGTGTTATGTGCATGGAAGGATATATATTTCCAGATAGGTGGTATAGAAAAATTTAGAACACATTTGAAAGTACTTGTGAGACTCAGGATATATTTGTTGATTTAAAATGAAACAAATTATTTTTCACTTGGAGACATTTTTATTTTTAATTCTTATCAAAGTAGGTAAGTGGTAATAGTTCTAATAGTTTAAAAAAAGCTACCTACATATTTGTAGCAATATGGGAGATGGACTGGCCACAGGTGAAGGGGTTTATTCAGACACCAACCTGGCAGGGGGGGTCTAAAGTCAGACTTTAGCCCACAAAATCTTTATATCTGAGGATCTGGGTGGGATAAAAAGTTAAATGTGCTTAAGTCTTGTAGGGCTGTAACTGCTGGAGAGTAGATGCAGCTGCTGGAGGGCGAATGTAGGATCAGTTAATGGGATTGCTGTGTGGGAATTTCTGTTAAGGGCTAGGCATTATGGAACTGTAGTGTGGGAATATTGGTCAAGGGCTAGTCACATTATGGGGGAAGGGGTCTTGCCTAACATTCCAGCCTTTTGTTATATATGTGAGAACAGAAAAAAAGTGGGTAGGAAGGGATTATTGGGTCATGCCAGGGAGAGAATGCAAGGAAAGGGGGTGAAATTATTCATTCTGGCTGCTTCCTGCTGTTAGGGGTCAACCTGGGGATTTCGGTTTTCTTCCTCTCTGGCACTGATGTAAGGGGGGGATTTTCTTTTGGAAAAGAGACTGATACTAAACTTCTCACAACAGAATAGTATTTTCCAGGTGGTTTTGAGTAACACTGTAGACTGTATAAAATGTGCTAGAGCTCACATGATGTAGAGTCCTGTGGATATTAAGAGAAGAAGAGTTATTAGTGGGGTGAAGATTGGGATAAGCCAGGAGAGCTATGAGGTTTTTTCTTTTTAATTCTTGGAATGGTAAAGGGTGAAGGTCTGTTTTCTGTATCTGCTGCCAGCTGGTGGTGGTGATGGTGGGGGGTCATATAGAGCCTTTCCTACATTTTGTTACAGGGCAGTGGCTGGCACTGATGTTCCTGCTGTGGAAGTATGACAGTCTGATATGTCACTGATAGCCTGATTTGTTATTGCTTGGACAGTTCTGTGAATAATGCCAGCTAAGAGTTTTAAGAGACATGGCCTAAAAATGAGGAAGGATATCTGGACAATGACTCCTTAACTGCTTCAAAGCTGAAAAGAGATGTTATTAAAAGACAGAGGGATGATATGACAGAACTGGTTGTTGTTCTTAGAGGGTCCAAGTGACCCAGTGATCTCCAGGTTTTAGAGCTTCTCTGACATTGGAGTAATCTGGAGGTTTTAAGTCTCTGAAAAACAAACTTAAGAAGTAAAATTTTATAGAGCACAGGATATTTTTTCAGGGTTTCCAGGAACACTGTTGGTTGAGGTTTGGTATATTGTGCCAGTTTGCAATATCTGGCTGAAACTTGCATAATAGTAACCCCCAGAATGACCTCTTGACTCTATTTGAAATCTGTTAGCCATTGAAACTCTATTCCCTTTCCCCTTTTTGGTCAGTTAATCCATGCCAGGGCCAGTTATGTCCCACAATGCCAGGGTTATGTCCCACGATGCCTGCACCAGGCTTATACCCCTGAAAATCATGTTCCATGTTAGGGGGATGTGCAGAGTTTGGCTTAGAGAGAGACCACATTTGAGTAACAATAGAGATTTTCTGGAGATCTCTGTTAAGTACTAATCATAAATAGGTTCAGTTTGCTATTGTAGAAATAAGTTTCATGAGGGCAAGCCTTAAAATTGTGGTGTTGGATTATTATATTGGGAGCCCCTTTTGCTGAAGAAAATGTCAAGAATTCCTCAGGTGGGGAAGTTTAATGGTTCTATTTTTCCCAGTCCCTCGAGGGACTTTGCAAACACTTTTTCAAAATGTATCATTACATAACATTAATTTGTACAGAATATTAAGAGCTTACTCCTTTTTTTTCTAGGTTCTATATCAAATAAAGCTGAATTAGTTCAAAATAACTGAATAGATTAAATTAGAGTGCTGTAGAAAACTTAAATTTGGATAGAATAAATACTTTTTTTATCTCACACGAAAGTTAAAGCTTTTAAAATACAGACAACATTATTCTTTGCCTTGCATATTGATTTACTTTAGTTCTAACCAGATCAATTTCATCACATACTTAATCAGTTTGATATTTTTCAGTTGCAACTTTTAACAGTTGCTGTATGGACCCATGCTGACTTTCAGAGCTGGGGAACTAAATCTGAGTTTCAGGTGTTACACAGATGCTTAAAGTTCCAGGAAACTACTAGGTAATACAAAGAGTAAATCATGTTAGGACTTAAGAATAACAGTTAAAGTTTATAATCTGAGCTTTAATTTTTATAGGCATTTTAAAATGAAGCTATCTTTAGGGCAGTGCAACAGTGGCTCAGCGGCAGGATTCTGTTTGCCATGCTGGAGACCCGGGTACAATTCCTGGAGCTTGTCTATGTAAAACAAACAAACAAAAAATGAAGCTATCTTTAGAATATAAACAGACAGTTGTTTTATATTAACAAACCATGGCCGAGTTTTTTTTCTGCCTCACTTTTGTACATTTATTAGAGTCATGTTAATAGATAAAATAGTATACACACACACATATATATTTGTTCTGCCTTTCTTTTAAAGTTTTTTCTTGTTAGAGATGGAGCTTTGATTTATAGCTGACTCATATTATTTTTAGAGAAGTATAACAGCAATGCAGTGCAACTGATAATTTGGTTGTTTCTATGATCTGTAGCTTTTTAAGAATAATTAAAACTATGATTAATAACACTATACTACTGCTGAAATTAAGATTTCTGAATTTTGCCTTTTAGAGTTTTTTTCTCTTATTCACCCACTGATCAGGTTTTCTCAATGAAGCCTTCCTGGGTGTCAGTACCAAAATGTTAGATTTAAAGAAGGCTTAGAGACAGACTGATCACAGGCGAGGGGGTTTATTCAGACACCAGAATGGTGGGGGTCTGAAATTAAACTTAGGTCCACCAGGAAGAACAATTAGGGGATTTTTATACCTGAGGGTATGGGTGGGGTGAAAACTTAACACCACTGTAGTCATGCAGGGCTGTAACTACTTGAGGGTGGATGCAGCTGCTGGAGGGCAGGTGTAGGATCAATGAATGGGATTGCTATGTAGAAATATCCATTAAGGGTTAGTCATTAAGGAACTGCAGTTTGGGAATATCCATTAAGGGCTAGCTATTATGGAACTGCTGTTAAGAGCTAGTCGCATCATGGGGGAGGGGTCTTGCCTAACACATATCTCTGCATTTGAACAGTTCCCATTTGGTTGTTCCACACGCCTCACATGTGGTTATGATGGGCCCATCTCTGACAATATTTATAGTCATTTATCAAAAAATATATATAGATATATATATTATGCCCCAAGCACTGCTCTAGAACAATGTGACATAGGGCTGACAAGATTCCTGTTCTCTTGGCTTTACCTTCTAGTTGGGAAGACACATTTCCTTGTGCAAATGTGTGTTTACTTATAACTGCTATTAAAGGAAAGGGCAAAAATAATGGGGTCATTATGAGAGAGTAACTGACCCAGTCCAGGAATGAGGGTGATCATGGAAAGTTCCCAAGAAAATGAAACAATTTAAAAATATCCAGAATGTGAGTAGATGCTAATTAGGACACTAAGTTAAAGGGGGCAATGCAGTAAAATGCAAGGGAATCACAGCATATGAAGGTTCCTGAAACAAATAGAACATGTATACATCTAGCTACAAATGAGTATAATGGATGGTGGCCAGCATGGATAGAATGGAGGGAAGACTGACCAGAGGGGTGGCTAGAGAGACACACAAGGACCAGACCACGCCTGCCCTGCTAGATCATATTATGGATTTTGTATTTTATCATAAAAGCAATATAAGTCTTTGAAGGGCATTGACAGGACAAGAATTTGCTTATGGGTCAAGTAAACATAGCACTATATGTAGAAAAAAATAAAGCAAGTTTGAGAGTGGTTTATATATGGCCACTATTGGCTGACTTGAAGGAAGTGATGTTTGTTGCATCTCTCCTCTTTTGGAATCCATTTCCCAAATGGCCCTAAGAATTACATTCATCCAGAATCTCTGCTCTTGACCACTTTGACATGTAGGATGAGGAGAAATTGGGTTCTCTTTTGTCTCTGTAGAGTATAGTCTACTCTAATAGTGTACTCTTAGGTGCCTTTCTGACTTTGTATTAATCAAGATTCTCTAGAGAAACAGAACCAGCCAGATTGATAAATAGTTACACACACACATACACACACACACATTTGTAAAGTAATTTATTAATTTATCATAAGAAATTGGTTCACACAATTGTGGGGAAGTAAAAATTCCATATGGCAGGTCAGAGGATAGAAATTCTTGGAGGAGTGGTTTTGAAGACTAAGTCTGTAGGGGAGAAACAGGGAGGAGAAGAGGATATAGTCTGGAGCTAGAATACCTCGTTTTTAATACCTACAACTGATTGGGTGAAGCCCACCACCTTGCTGAGGACAGCTGATTATAGATACTAATCCCATCTATCAAAGACCTCCACAGTTACAAGCAGGCAGTATTGGACCAAGGTAGTCAAGTTGACACATAAAATTATCTATCACGGACCCATTATTAGTTTCTGAAATGCACTGATCTGAGGAAGTGAGTTTGGGTGAGGTCTTCCGGAAAACAGAAGCTATGTTAAAAGGTGGAGGGTCGAACTGCTCTCCCCTCCCACCCACTCAAACTGTTGTTAACAGCGGTTAAACATGTCAACATGGATAACAATGCATTTTTAAGTGGATTAAATATCAAATTTTAAGTGGATTAAAGTGGATTTTAAGTGATATTTAAGTGGATTAAATATCAAAATTTAAATATCAAATATCAGTTTGAATTGATGAAATCTATACACATTACTGAAATCAATGCCTGGAGGCACTTTCAGTTTAGAGAGAGTCCCAGAATAAGAAAGGACATATGTTATTGATTCTGGACTACTGGTGCCTGTCAGACCTATTCTTATTCATAATCACTCTGACCTTTTCTTCTTATGATCCCTTTCATTCTTTCTTTCATTCTATTAATTTGCTTTTTGAGGCTATTCTGCCACTTCTTACCCCTAAACTAACTTTCCTCCCAAATCCAGTACACAAGCTGCTCACTATCTTTCATTCACTATCTCTCGCTCATTATCTCTCTCCCTCCCTTCCACCCCCTTCTTTCTCTCTCTCTCCCAATTCCTTTATGTGGTGAAATCTAGCAAAGAAAAATGTATATCCAGAAACTGAACCCTGACATCTATCATCTGAGTTATTTAAAACTTAACTGGACAAAGTTATCCAGGATGGACTGCAGGAATTCCCTAGCTTCAGCTAAATGAGGATGAAGAAACTATTTAAAGGAGAAGACCAAAACCAAAATTTCATCCCTCCCTATCTCCAGTTTTCTCCTAGGCTAAAAATTTTTTTAACTCCTACTTAAATCAGCAATTATTATCAGACAAAGATGGTGGCTTTTCTGCCTGATGCACTCAATGATTAATTCCTGAGACACTGGGGTTTCAAAGAGAGGAGGAAGGGTTTATTGCTAGGCACGAGGCAGGAGATCAGATGGCCTAGTAGCTCAAAAACCTGCCTCCAAGAAGTGCAGAAATTCTGACAGTTTTACAGTATCAAAAGATGGGCAGGTTTGAGAATAATGAACACAATGGCTCCAGGTGATGATAGTAGAGATTATCTAATTATTGAGCATGCACAGATTGGTTACATGGTTAGTCATAGAACATATATAAGAAAATAGCGGCCTTAATATGATGAGTATGATTTTTAGTATTATAATAAGGTATAGGTCATGTATAGGCTAAAGTCTAAGCTAATGTACATGAGAGGCAGGCCCATTTTGGTTATATTCGGTTTTGATTACCAAGATAACTTTTATTCAGTTTTGATTACCAAGATAACTTTGGAATTGGGGTGTGTTTTTTCTGGGCTGACCCGAATTCCTTCATTAATAAAAACATTAGGGACTATCCTCAGTGATCACAAGATTCCAAAGTCGAAAAAATAAATAAAATAGGTACAAGTGATGGTCAGTCGCAAGGTTTTTACAGTCACAAGCGTCAGTATCAGTGATCAGGGCGGTTGGATTATAGTTCACAGTTCTCAGGTATTTCCCTCTATCTACTTCAGTATACCAGAAAGATACAGGGAATATTTATATAATTAAGTAACCATAATCATCCCTTCAATCCTAACTTCTGATACAGGGTATATTTATATATTATAAAAATACAGGGTATATTTATATAATTCAATAACCATAATCATCCCTTCAATCCTACACTGCATCTACAGTCGTCAAGATTCAATGATCTTCCATAGAAAAATTCATTAGGAACTAGAAAAAAAAAGGGGGGGGGAAGGAGACTAAGGAAGCCCTACTATTAATATAAAAAACCAACATAGTCCTATGGATGAAGATCTGAATTGAGTGTGGTGGGATGGTGGGATCTAAGCTCCTTTTCTTGGTCTCCTCCTTATTCTGAACAAAAGGAAATTTTTTTCTCTGGAAACAAACAAGTCTGTAAGTCTTGCTAATATTTCATGGCAAATTGCATATTTATATATCACATCCTAATCTAAGTATTATTTTTGTTGGTCCAAAAGCAAAGCTTCCATCTTCGTTAAAAATAATTTTCCTCCTCATTATATACATGGCAATTTTCTGAAGTTTGTTTGCTTATTTGTTTATTTATGGGCTAGACTTGCAGAATACCACAAAAAAAGTGTCTACCCTAAAAATTGCAAAATACTAGCATTGTTACAATGGTTTGGACTGTACATCTCAAACAAAGGTGCGAAGTTTTTCTTGTTGACAGCATCATAAAGATAACACTCTACAAAATCATAACAGAAAGAACATCTGTGATTTGATAAACCAAATCTATGTACTTGAAATTATAGTTTATGCAGCACTTTTACAAATATTTTCTCCTTTAATATTCAGTTTGGGTATTATTATTAACTGCATTCTACAAAGGAAGAAACTATAACTCAGAAATGGGAAATCAATTGACTCCTGTCACACAGGTAGTAAGTGGCAGAGCTGGAATGCACATCTAGATCAATTGACTCCAAAGCTCCATGCTCTTTTCATTCTATCACCCTGCTCTTTTAAATCATTCTTTTAACACCTCAGATACTAGTAACATGCCAATGATACATTTTATATATTAAGTGTGCACTCCACTGGCTACCTGCACTGCACTCCACTTCTATATATGCCAGACCAATAAACATAGACTGATATATACAATCTCTTTTGTCTAATTTCAAACATTACTTTTCAGTTATAGGAAAATCCTTATGCAATTTTTTTTTATGCTTGATGCTTCTTCGGTGAAGGAATTAACCCTTCTCCTGATCACTCATTGTTCTTGTCCAATTTGCCTATTTATTTCTCAGGCCCCCTAGCCCCAGTCTTTACCAGCTTCATCGACCTCTCCTTCCAGATCAGGCCACTCTAGGATACACATGTGCTCTGAGAAAGCATAACGCAAAGGCAAAAATCACTCATTATTTACTAATAAGTAAACAGACTATCATTAAACACCTCCAAATCCTGAAAATGAGGATGCCAAGGTGTAACAATTGAAATAAATGCTTTAATACTCTGAGTTATGTGAATAAAGCATAGAATATAGCAAGTGCTTTCAGGAAGATCTTCATAAATTCTTGTCTCAGCAGCCCTTCGAGACTGAGGTGCTCCGCTTTCACTCTGCATGCTACTCTGAAAGACCCAATTCCGTCTTTGCCACCTGTCAAGGTTTTCATTTGTGGGTAGCTCTGTTTTCAGAGGCGACTCTTTGCTCTCTCTTCACCCATATAGAGGTGTCTGTCTTATCTGTCCCACTTTCTGAGTTTCAGGTCCCTGTTATAAAAGCTCAACTTAGAGGAAAAATTCCAGTGACATCTTTCTTTGTCATTGTTTTTAAGGTGGTGATCTTGAGAGAAAGAGCACTGGGGTTAGTTTAATCACTCTGTTCCCATTTAAAGAGTAATGATTGAAATAATAAATAGAGCAATACATATTCATAGTAATAGCACCTACTTTTATTGATTATTGTGTATTCATTTATTGAGTATTTCTTGCCTCTAGTACTGTAATAAAAGAGTAAGCACATTTGCTCACCTATTTCTCAAATCAATACAACTGGGCAGGTACTTATGTTGTCATCTTTTTTTTACATGACCAATCCAGTACTTCGAGGAGTTAGGTATCATTCTGCAAATGACTCTCACATGCTTAAATATGATCCTAAGCACCATCTGTGGCTGCAAAGCAAAGTCAAATTCCTGTCTGGCTTTTGTGATTGGGGTTGTTTTGCAAGTCCTATGTGTTTATTCACTTCCATTTCTACCACTTAGATGGGCAAGGACTAGGAATAAAATGGAATAGATGGAGCTCATGGTCCAGGTGAGGAGGGGAAAATACAAACAGGTAAACTGCTCAAGAAAGTCATCAGCCCATAGGTGTGAGACAGAAAGAATGAATCTTAATACAAGTCCAGTGATATGGAAATTGGTTTGACATGGCAGAGCCAATGTCAGAGCAAGGGTGACTGGCATAGCTCAGAGTAATCCATGAAATTGATGGGCACCATGTAATAATAGTCCTATGTTGAGGTCATGGTATCAGAGTCAAAGGACACAGTATGAATCAGGAATGGGACTGGTGCTTTCCTCAGTGTGGAGAATGGTTACTGACACATACCAGATTTTTCATATATATATATATATATATATATATATATAAATGCAAAGAAAGCTTAAGTATAAATAGCACCTCAAATTCATAATTGCACAGATAAAATATAGGTAAACTATAGATGGAGTATATAGATATCAAATAATATTGAAGTGGTAAATGTATATGTGGAAGTGATGCATTATAGAGACAGTCGCAGAATACTTGACTATACAATATGACTTAAGCATTCTTCATCCTAAGAAGACAGTAACATTTTCATTCAACTTACTGATACTTTTTGAAATCCATCATATGCTCAGTGGGGCATTAGGTTTTGTACTAGAGACAAATGAAAACTAAAAGTAAAATCTCTACTCCTTTTATTCAAGAAATTTTCAGTCTACCTTGAGGAAGAATATAAAACACATATAATTAGAGAAGAATAACTGTATGATCCTGAGGGGATTTAGTGATCCATTCAGGCACCTGAGGAGCCTGGAGAAATCTGGGGAAACCTCTTGGAGGAGAGAGGCTTGGTCTGGAACTGGAAGAAAAGGTAAAATTTGCATAGTTATAAGGAGAATGGCCATTGTTTGGGGAGAAGCAGTGATCAAAGAAAACCTCTAAGGAGGAAGGAGCAGGCTGGGTCCCTGTAGGGATAGAGGGTCCATGCAGGAGGTTGGGAGCATTAAATAGATCAGCTAAAGTGTCACCAAACGAAGGGTGTGTAATTGATCCAAGCAATAGGAATTTCTTATTCTCATATCCCTATTTTAAAACAATTACTTTTATTGAATCATCGATGTAGCACAAAGCAATATTCTAAAACTTACTTTATGCAATATGTGATTTAAATGTGTGTCCATGTCTAATTTAATATATTAAATAGTGTATGCCATTGCATTATTTGGTCATCACCCACAATCTAAAAGTTTACATCTTTTAAAATTGCCTAAAATAAAACTTTGTTTTGATGTCATAGAAAAAAGTGGAGCATCCCTTTATGTTCAAGCTACCTTATGTTTGTGTATATATGGAAATTCATATTTCCCATAGAAAAAAGGTTTTACTGGGTCTCTTCATTATCATGCAATATGCAATGACTCAACTGGGGAGAGATGTGGACCAAGCCACATGAAAACATAGTGGCTTCAGGGGCCAGCCACACTGTAGGTCCTTCATGTCCCAGTGCCTGCTGAGAGAAACCCATCCCGTTCACATGGACACAGATGTTTGAATTGGGCATTGATCTATAAGCCAAAACAACCATTGGTGTCTTGAGAGGGTGAAGTCAGTTGTTGCAGATTGCCTGTTTTCTCCTGGAATCTCTTCTCAATCCTCCCCTCACATTTACACAAGGGTGGAGCATATGGGTAGCTTCAACTTTCTGACAAGGCTCAACCTTTTGTCTGTCAATGTTAGAAAGAAATGTAGGAAGGGCAGTAGGAAGCAGGGAGCTTTGCAGTTTGTAACAGAGCACCTCAATGAGCCAACCCTTCTGACTGAGAAAGCTTTTCCTGAGGGCTCTAAGAATGTGAGACGTTTGCCATGGAAATCCACTTCTTCATCAAGGTTTCTGCTTTCTCATATGTTGTCAGGTCCCAGTGTGATTATCATGGCATGCTGTGCTGTTTTCTGAAATTCTTCCTGAAGTTCAAGATACATCCATAAGCTATCAACCCAATGCTAATTGAATTTGTCCCCAGTTCCACTGCTTTCTGTATACCCCAGGCTATGGCTGCTTTGTTGCTGATGTGTGGTACATTTGTACACCTTTGTTCTTTTTTTTTTTTTGCTGTGGGAAGGGAATGCAGAAATGCTACTCAGAGTTACCTGTTTTCCTTTGGATCAACGGGTGTCTCACTGTCTCTAGATTCTGCGCCTGACAGAATGTGGAGGAACTACAAGAGGAGATGGCTCAGAACTAAGTGACCTTTAGCTCTGATCTCTCCTCATTTTGTAGTCTTGAACAGGGTACTACCTGCTAATCTGGAAATCAATTCCCTTATCTTTAAAAGGAAGACTTGAGTTAGAAGATTTCCAGGAGCCCCTGAGATTATTTTACAATAATATGATTATAGATATTTCCATCATCATAATTATGTCTAGCAGAAATTCTGTCAGAGGAAGCACTAAGTATTTTATATAATCCTAGACTTCCTTTCATGCAAGAAAGGAGCTATGCCTCCTTGCTACTGCTGCCACGGAAATGGTCTTTAACAGTTGGGTTGTAACATGACATTACTTAAGTGTATAAAATCAGTAAACCTCAAGAATCACTGTGCAATGGGAGAACACAGTCTTGAATTCCAGAAAATCAAGGATCAAACTAGGTTCTATCATGGATTCTAAGAATGTGAGATGTTTGCCATGGAAATCCACTTCTTCATCAAGGTTTCTGCTTTCTCATATGTTTAAGTGACTTCACCACTATAAAGGGGATGATAATCACAATATCATCATAAAAGGGGATGAGACTCTCTTCCTCACAGTTGTGGCTTTTGTGACTTTGAGTCCCTGCCTACCTCTCTTTTGTCTTTCATTTACTTCATCAATATATTCAATTGATCTAAATACTCTTTACCATGAATTCATCCCCAAATATCCTGTGATTCTAATATTTTAAATGTTTTGAGCATCTATTATATCTCGGTTCTGTAGGTTTTTATAAGATGCAAATGCATCATGATGAGGGTCCCTCTGATAAGGTTTTATTCCCCCATACACATCTTTTGATAGAGAGGTCAAGACAGAGTCAGCCAGGAGAAAAGAGGAAAAGAAAAAATCATTGTGTGGATCTGCAAAGTCTTTGATCACCCTGTTGCTCTGAGAGCAAGAGCAGGGAAATTCTAGAACTCACCTGAGCTATCCATCAAGGCTGGCCAAGATGCTGGCTGAGTTAAACATGAGCTAAGATAAAGCTGACACTTCTTTCAAAGTCAAAAATATATTCTGAGTAACCAGAGTATGGGTGTCAGCTAGAGTCCCTCCTTCGTAATAGATGCAGTCAGGTCTCTGGGTGTTATTTTTAGGCTCAGCTTGTTGTTTCTTGGCATTTTATTTTGCTCTGACATACTTTTCTTCTTTGGAATGAGAACAGCCGATGAGACATGGAGTTAATATCCTAAAGTACATATTCATGAAGCTGGGAGTATATTTTACTTCAAAAAAAGTCAGTTGACATTGAAACTGTATATATTTCAAGAGAACAGGCAGATGATATGAATTCACAGAGATATCCATAAGAGAAGGCAAGTTATCATGGAGCATCCTGGAGTAAAGGCCTTTCTTCATTATCTAATGATTGGTATAGAGACTATAAGTTCTTGAAATCAAAAGATAAGTACCACCAAACTAGTTTTTGAGTTCAGACTCCCAACTCTCTGGCTATTTGTCCCTCTGAACTATTTTTCCATAGGAGTCCATGAGAGATCTTACCCTTTCCTCATGCCTACATGTGGTAGAATATACATGTATACCAAAAGGAAAGAAGGGCCAAATTTGTTTACTTTCAAAAAATGGAAAAATATCATTTTTATATTTGGCATTAACTGGTTTTTATTATGGTAAAATATTATCTTGAATTTCTTTTGTGAAATTTCCCCTTTCCTGCTCTTAGTCTATGGACTTTGAATAAATAGAATTGACTTTATTCTCCAGTCTAAGCCTACATTTCTTCATGCTGGATATATACTATACTTACTTGAAAAGTTTAAATAAAGTGGATGCCTGAGTGGTTCTCCCATATATCCTGACCTAATTGATTTAGGGTAAGTTCCGATGATGAATATTTTTAAAGATTCCTAAATTGATTGCAGTGTTTAGCCAGGGTGGAGAACAACTGATCTAATTTCATCAGGATGTCTTAATCCCCAGAAATAGTGATTGTTCAAAGGATAAGAATTTAACTCAATGTAAGTCAATGGGAGCATGAACATTTTCCAGATGCCTGGGGGGAAGCAAAAATGATATGATTTAGAGCTTCAGTTCTTTCATTGTCACCATGAGAATCAAGTCTTTATTAAAATACAGTCAAGTCATGGATTAGAGCAGAGTTGAGCTGTATGGTAAGAGGTGTGTCCTGTTCATGATGTTCAAACCACACATGTCCTGTTGTAGTATTAACCCTTGAGTTTACAGTTGCAGGACCTAGAATATACTTTCTGGATGTACATAGTTTTTGTTTGTTTTCATCAGTTGATGCCCTAATACACTTTCCTTTGGGACAGTAAGATGAGAACTCTAGTTTCCTAGAGTTTATCTCCATAAGCATGGGACACTAACTCATACCTTATATAGTTACTTTATAATGTAGTTTTACAGCTTTCCTAAAACTGCATAGGTTTGATGCACCAAAAAAAAAAAGAAGAAGAAGAAGAAATCCTGTTCAGTAAGGGGAAATTCTTCAGAGTAGATTCCCCATTCTCTCCTCCTATTCTGGAGCATTGGCATTTATTTAATACTCTGAGAAATATTTATAAGAAGGGAAAGAATATTCAGATTTCTTTAACCCAGAGGAAACTTGAGCCTTTTTCACCATGGAATTATTTGCTTTAAAGAAGACCTTTAAAAGTTCTCTAAACTAGTGTTTTAAGGGCAACATTGGGAAATACTGTTGAGATCTTAAAGGTTACACATATCATTATTTATTTCTACAATTTAGATTCATGTTTCCAAATAAGATTTTAGGATAACTTAATATTTTTTAGATGAGGAAAATGAGTGAATTTTGAAGCATGATATAGGACAGAGAAATATAGGTTGTATTCTATAAGAGTGACAGTTTGAGGATTTAAGCTCATTAAGGTTTTCATCAACCCTTGAGTCCCAGGGACTCACCCCAAAACCATAAGAGTAAGAAATACCTCTACTAACATCCTCTGTATACCTGACACCATATATATACAATGGAATACCATATTTTGTTTATCCATTCATCTGTTTATAGACACTTGGGTGGTTTTCATCTTTTGGGAACTGTGAATAATGCCACTAAGAACATTGGTGTGCAAATGTCTATTCACGTCCCTGATCTTCTGGGAATATCCTAGTAGCAGGATTGCTGAATCATAAGGCAACTCTATACTTAGCTTCCTGAGGAACTGCCAAACCCAGCTCTATAGCAGCTGTGTCATTTTATATTTCCAACAGGAGTGAATGTGTTCCTGTTTTACCACATCCTCTCCAATACTTGTAGTTTCTTGTTTGTTTAATAGTGGCCATCCTAATATGTGTGAGATATGTCAATGTGATTTTGATTTGCTTTTTCCTAATGGCTAGTGAGGCTGAGCATTTGTTCCTGTGCTAAAATTTTTTGCCATCTGTATTTCCTTCTTGGAAAAATGTCTATTCATGACTTTTGCCCATTTTTTTTAACTGATCTGTTTTTCTTTTTATTTTTGAGTTGTAGGGTTTCTTTATATGCTCTAGATATCAAAATCTTATCAGATGTGTGGGTCACACATATTTTCTCCTATTAGGTCAGCTGCCTTTTCACTCTTTTGGAAAGTCCCTTTGAAGCACGAAAGTATTCAGTATTGAGGAGGTCCCATTTATCTATTTTTTCTTTCATTGCTTGTGCTTTGGCTGTAAAGTCCAGGAAACTACCTGTTATCACTAAATTTCGAAGATGTTTCTCATATTTTCTTCTAGGAGTTTCATGATACTTGCTTTTATATTCAGATCTTTGGTCCATTTTTAATTAATTTTAAATGGTGTGAGATAAGAGTATGCTTTCATTCTTTTGGATATGGATATCTAGTTCTCCCAACACCATTTATTAAAGAGACGGTTCTGTCCCAGTTGAGCAGATTTAGGAGCCTTGTCAAAAATCAACTAACCATAGATCACAAAGTCTATTTCTGAATTCATAATTTGATTCCATTGATTGATATGTCTTTCTTTATGCCAGTATCATGCTGTATTGACCACTGTGACTTCATAATATGCTTTAAAATCAGGAAGCATGAATCACCCCCCACTTTTATTCTTTTTAAATGTGTTTTTTTTTTTTTACATGGGCAGGCACCAGGAATTGAACCTGGATCTCTGGCATGGCAGGCGAGAACTGTGCCACTGAGCCACTGTAACCTGCCCTTAAATGTGTTTTTGACTACTCATGGCTCCTTACCCTTCCAAATAAATTTGATAACTAGCTTTTATCAAATGAATAGACATTTTTACAAGTATTTGATTGGTATTACATTGAGTCTGTAGATCAATTTGGATAGAATTGACATCTTAACAACATTTAGTCTTCCAATCCATGAACATGGGCTGTCTTTCCATTTATTTAGGTCTTTGACTTCTTTAAGCAATGTTGTGTAGTTGTCTGTGTAAAAGTCCTTTATATCCTTATTTAAGTTTATTTCTAGCTATTTAATTATTTTAGTTGCTATTATAATGGATTTTTTCTTAATTACTTCCTCAGATAGGTAATTACTAATGTTCAGAAACACTACCAATTTTTGTGTGTTGACCATTTATCCCACTCTTTTCTGAACTCTTTTATTAACTTATGTAGCTTTGTAACAATTTTTTCATGATTTTCTACATATAGGTCATGTTGTCTGCAAATAGCAAAAGTTTTACTTCTTCCTTTCCAATTTGGGTACCTTTAACTTCTTTTCTTGCCTCATTGCTCTAGGTAGGACTTCTAGCATATAATGATGAATAAAAGGGGTGACATTGTGCATCCTTGTTTGTTCCTGCACTAAGAGAGAATGTGTTGAATCTCTGGACATTAAGTATGATACTAGCTGTGGCTTTGTCATATATGCCCTTTATCATATTGAGGAAGTTACCTTTGATTCCTGCCCTTTAAAGTGATTTTATTAAGAAAGGATGTTGGATTTTTTCAAATGCTTTTTCTGCGTCAATCAAGATGATTATGTGGCTTTTCCCCTTTTGATTTGTTAATGTGGTATATTGCATTAATTGATTTTCTTGTGTTGAGCCACCCTTGCATACCTGGAATAAAACCTACTTGGTCATAGTGTATAATTCTTGTAATGTGCTGTTGGATTTGATTTGAAAGTACTTTGTTGAGAATTTTTGCGTTTATATTCACTAGAGAGATTGCTCTGTAGTTTTCTTTTTTTAAAGCTATCTTTAATAGGCTCTGGGACTGGGGTGATGTTGGCTTCACAGGATGAATTTGGTAGTTCTTCCTCCTCAATTTTTTGGAAGTGTTTGAGCAGGATTGGTATTAATTCTTCTGGAATGCTTGGTAAGTTTTACTTGTGAAGCCATCTGCACCTGGGCTTTACTTTGTGGGAAGATTTTTGATGACTGATTCAATCTCTTTACTTGTGATTGGTTTGTTGAGGTCTTCTGTTTCTATTCAAATCAGTATAGGTTGTTTGTGTGTTTCTCGAAAATTGTCCCTTTCATCGAGGCTTTTTCTTGGTATACAGTTGTTCATTGTGTCCCCTTATGCTCTTTTTTATTTCTTTGAGTCTGTGGTAACGACTGCCCTCTCGTTTCTGATTTTGTTTGTTTGCATCTTTTCTATTATTGTCTTTGTCATAATAGCTGAGTTTGTCAATTTCATTAATCTTCTCAAAGAATTGACTTTTGGTTTCGTTGATTCACTGTGTTGTTCTTCTTAATTTCATTTATTTCTGCTGTAATCTTTACTTCTTTCCTTCTGCATGCTTTGGGGTTAGTTTGCTGATCTTTTTCTAGTTTCTCCAGTTCTTCAGTTAGGTCTTTGGCTTTAACTCTTTATTCCTTTTTAACGTAGGCATTTAGGGCTATAAATTTACCTATCTCCACCTTTGCTCTATCCCATAAATTTTGATGTGATGTGTTCTCATTTTGATTTGTCTTGAGATATTTTCTGATTTCTCTTTCAATTTCTTCTTTGACCCAATGATTGCTTAAGAGCATGTTGTTTAACCTCCATATATTTGTGAAATTTCTGGTTCTTCAGTTGCTATTGATTTTTGGTTTCATTTCATTAAGATCAAAGAAAGTGCTTTCTATAATTTCTTTTAAAAATTATTTAAGAGCTGTTTTCTGCCCCAGCATATGGCCTGTACTTGGGATGTCCCATGAGCACTTGAGACTATGTATAGCCTGCTGTTTGGGGTTGCAATTTTCTATATATGCCTGTTAGATTTAGTTCATGTGTCATATTATTTTGGTTCCTTTTGTCCTTATTGATCCTCTGTTTAGATGTTCTATCTATTACAGAAAATGGTCTGTTGAAATCTCCTACTTTTATTATAGAAACATCTATTATTCCTTTCAGTTTTATCAGTGTTTGCCTCATGTACTTTAGGACACCTAGATTAGGTGCATAAATATTTATGATTGTTATATTTTCTTGGTAGGTTGCTCCTTTTATTAATATATAGTGCCTTTCTTTATCTCATAACATTTTTGCATTTAATACCTATTTTATTTGATGTTAGTATAACTATCCCAGACTTTTTTGGGTACTGCTTATATGAAATAACTTTTTTTCATCCTTTCACTTTCAACCTTTCTGTATCTTTGGGTCTAAAATGAGTATATTGTAAATAATGTTTAGTTGGATCATTTTTTTTACTCATTCTGCCAATCTTTGTCATTTGATTGGAGTGTAATCCATTAACAATCAATGTTATTACTATAATAGTCATCTTTATTTTGACCATTTCATCTCTTGGCTTTTATTTGTTAGATCCTTTATTTTTCTCTCATTTTATCCTTTCAGTTACCCTTACTGAGAGTCATTACTATCCTTCAAGCCACTCTCATCTTTTTTTTTTCAATTAGCAGAACTCCCTTTAGTATTTCTTGAATGGCAGGTCTCTTGTTAGTAAACTCTCTCAACTTTTGTTAATCTGTGAGTATTTTAAGCTCTCCCTCATTTTCGAAGGTCAGTTTTGCTGGATAAAGAATACTTGGCTGACAGTTTTTATCTTTCAGTATCTTGAATATATCATATTACTACTTTCTTGCCTCCATGGTGTCTGATGAGAAGTCAGCACTGAATGTTTTGTGGCTTCCCTTGTATGTGATAAATCGCTTTTCTCTTGCTGCTTTCAAGATTCCGTCCTTCTCTTTGGCATTTGACAGCCTCATTAGTACATGTCTTCGACTGGGTCTATTCAGATTTATTCTATTTGGGGTACATCGAGCTTCTTGGGTTTTCATATTTATGTTTTTTATAAGATTTGCAAAATTTTCAGCCATTATGTCTTTAAATATTCTTCCTGGCCTTTGACCCTTCTCTTCTCCTTCTGGGACACATAAAATGTGCATATTTGTGTGCTTCATGTTGTCACAGCTCAATTTTTTTTCTCCATTTGTTCTATTGTGTGTTTGAGTTTGGTAGCTCTATCCTGTAGTTCACATTTCCTTTCTTCTGCCCTTCAGATTTGCTGATGTGTGTCCCACTTATTTTTAATTCCATCTACTGCATCTTTTATTTCCATAAGATCTGCTATTTTTCTATGTAATCTTTCAAACTCTTCTTTATACTCTCCTACTCTTCTTAATATCCTTTACCTCTTTAACCATCTCATTGAAATTTAGAAGATTTGTTTGACCATCTTTAATTAGTTGAGCTAAATTCTGTATTTTCTCAGAATTTTTTAGCTTGATCATTTGGTTTGGCCATATTTTCTGGTTTTCTCAATATGCCTTGTAATTTTTTGCTGGTTTCTGGATATCAGTTTTTCTTGATAAGGTCATTTTGAAAGTTGGTTTCCCTCTCTTCTAAGATTTTGTTGTTGATTGGGTTCATGTTGGAGATTTCCTTTGGTACTTGGTTCATTAGTATTTTGCAGCCAAACCAGGGCCACGCTCCCATGAAGGGGTATATACCTGAACCAAAGGGCCCTAGAGAAAGGGTCAGGAAGGCAGCTTTTCAGACAGTACTTTCTCAGCATTCTCAGCAGTGTACGTTCTCTGGCATATTGTTCCTCATGGTTCAACAAAGGTAGGTTGTTTTTTTATCCCTCTGACCCCTCTATTTTTGTAGTGAGTGGAGATAAAGTCCCTGTGGTGCTGTAGGCAGCTTTCCAGAAAGGACCAAGGCTGTGGGCCCCTACTATCCTATTTCACTGACCAACAGTTGAGACAGAGGTCTCCTTTTTTTCTCTCCCAGACTGCTGCAGCCCAACAGGCAAGACCAAGGCATGCTCTGGGCTATTGGACTCAGGAGTGGGAAAGGGGGCTTGGCGTTGCAGTGGAGATCAGTTGCTCACTATAGCTTCTCTATTTGTGGAAATAGTGGGAGGTACTAGCACCCTGGGCTTCTGTAAAGTTTCAAAGCTGCAAGACACACAGGGTCACCCCTTCCAGCCAGCCACTGGAACCACACTGTGCCATATCCGCACTTTTCCCTAGGGAAGGGCCTCTCTGTCTCCCCCAGCCTGCTGCAACCAGGCAGATGAGAGCCAGACAAACCCTGAACTGCCAGTCTCAGGGGATGGGGGCTGGGTGCTGGGTACCCTGGTGCAGATCAGTCTCTTGCCTTAGTCTCAGTCTCTGAGTTTGTAGAATCAGTGCAGCAAATGGAAAGGTTCTAGGCTGCAGGACTGAGAGGGTTAACATCACAAGCCAAGGATTTGCCCAGGACTGTGCCATATGCAGGTCTTAATGTGGTGGATGGACCATAGGCATCACAATGGAGACCAGTTCCATGCTGCAGTCTCTTAGCTCCTGGTATCCATGGAGCCCCTAACTTCTGAACTTCGGCAAGAGGAGGCACTAGACTGTGGGACCAAGAGGGCCAACATCGCTGGTGGCCAGTTAGAGCTTGACTGCACAGCCTTTCATCAGCTGATGAGAACCAAGCTGTCCCACAGCTGCCAGGCTCAGTGGGAAGGAGGGGTATCAGGCACTATTTGAGCTCACTCACCACAGTTTCTCTGTTTTTTTCATCCAGCTGCTGCTCATTTGTTGCAATGGTCTTTCCTTGGTCTCCCAAGCCCCAGAAGCACTGCTTCAGATCATTCTTGCTTGTTCTTTAGGTGCTTCTGGTGGAAGAGTGCACTCTTCCCTTCCTTATTCCACCATCTTCACAGAAGTCTTCCAAGTGTATTTTTAAAGGTATATTTTGATTGAAAGCATTTTAACCATCTTGCCAAACCCTACATCTCTCCATACCTTATATATTTCTCACAGACATATAGTCACACTTTTCCATATCCAGTTTAGGATAAAATGTTCTTCATGGTCAGCTAGCTGAATTATGGATTTTCAGGACATGGATTTTAATAGACAGCTCATATATTCATTCCACATAAATATAATAAAAAGTCATGTGGATTTCTACTTAGAGGTTTTTTTCTACTTAAGAGATAACTTCTGAGTTTTGAACAGTATGTTAGAGTTGACAAAAACTTCTGTACATATCATTTCATTAGGTACTTGCAATAATTCTGTGGGATAGAGAGCACAGAAACCATTACACTCTTTTTACTTATTTATTATCTACTTTGTTATCACTGTACTGTGTTACATATATAAATTGGAGCAACATACTTATTGTATTCAATAAACTTAACCTAGGACATTCAGACATGTCAGTGGATAATTGAAATCTTATGTATGGATTGTGCAGATGTGCGACAATACTCAGTAGTTTTTAGCAGTATGTTTTGATAGGACTTTATGGTGTGTGTGAATTTTGTCCAAGATCATACAACTATTCCATGATAGACCTTGGGTTCATGTTCAGTTTTCTCTCTAGTTGTGAATGGCCAAGTTCTGCCTGCCACACTGCTTTGAGCTTCTTTGAAAAGTGGTGCCAAAAAATTGTCCCTCTTTTATACGGGGGCTCAGAACAAATCATCCTAGATATTTTTGGTTCCTTGCCATATTTCTTTGGGAGAGAAATACCTTTTCATTACAAAATTGCAATAGCTGTGATTGTGGAATTAACATCACAATAATAATCAAATGTAATTTAAACAAATGTGTACCAATTTATACTGGGCTTTAACCATTGTATTGGGCATTTAAGTTTAATGAACTAACTTAAGATTCCCTAGAAGCCATGGTAGACTGCATTCTAAAATCTACTTTTGTTTGACAATTTATCTTTCTCCCCTCATCTCCAAATTAAAAGGAAAAAGAGCCAAATTTCTGTAATCTGATTGTATGCAAATAAAGTCAGAGCTAAAATAATAAAAGAATGCCAATTTATAATCAAACTACTATCTTTGATGACCCCCCCTTTGTGTATCTAAAATTTTATGAGTGAATAACTTTTGAACATTAATTAGCTCATCAGCACAAAACCTTTATCACTTTTCTGAGGCTGGCAAATGGGTATAGTTACTTATTCATGGTTGATCATCTTGTTCTGGATGCTCTGATCATATCTGTAATTGTGGTTAGATACAGTGAGCGTCACTAATTTTCTTTAAAGAAAAGGAGTCAATCTGGTTGGAAACAAGGTCTATAAAACTTGTTTTGAAGCTGCATTTGAATAACAAGGGCACTATTTTTTCTTAGATCATGAATTTTTAAAGATGATTTTAGAGAAATGAGTGCTGGCGGAATTCGGCCTGGTTTAGCTGGAGCGCTCCCAGGTCTTTCCTTGGCACAACCAGTGGGTTCTCAGGTTTCTCTTTCTCCCTTGTTACTGGGTGCAGCTAATCCAGTGACTGATTGCTTAAATAATTGTACACATCCTGCCAGTGATCAAATGAGAGACAACACTCATTGGTTCAATGGCATCACAGCAGCACGCTTGGACTCAATCTCTCTCTTCTTAGTTTTCTTACTCTCTGCTTTTCCACATAATCCTGCAACTTTTGCCTTTCCACTCAAGCCCAATGGAATTTCCAAAATGGTAAATCTGATGTAGTAACTGATTATTTAATCAATCATTTATCCAACAAATAAACACTACTTAAGAACACTATATTGACAAGTTTGCAGAGCAGAGCCATTGAATTTCTTCATTAACCTTGTTTATGTGACTAAGGTAGTCACATAAGTTTCAAGAATAGCTAGAATGATGATATGTTCTGTGATTGAACTTGGTCATCTTTGTAGGAAGCAAACAGAGACCTTTACCAGTTATCATACATTTCATATTTTTGATATACGTGAAAAGTTAATTTACTTATTATCTTCAGATGCACATTTTGAAGCTCCAATCTAGTTAATCTTGTTAAAGATATCCCATTCCTATTAATTAAGAGAATTGAAATAATCATTGGGATTAAATATTGGGAAATCTTGCTTATTTGTTTTTCATCTGCCTGCAGCCTGGCATCAAGGAAATCCTAGTTGTTGGACCAGTTGAGGATTAGTCCTGATTCCATAGTCAAGAAGGACTGAAAATCAATTTTCATCCCCTTATAGATAAAATGGTCAGCAATATCATTGTTACTGTATTATAGATGGGGAATGTTTAACTTAAAGATGCACAGTATCCTTCTAAAAATATACTCCCCAAGAATTTGGTGGAGTTGGGAGTAGAAATTGCAGTGTTATACTTCTCAGAAACATGAAGTCTGGTTCCAGTTCAACAACTTGAAGTTCAGTCAATTAAACTGAAAAAAATTTTTAAATGTACTTAAGACATTTGCTAAGCACTGAGGTATATAAAAAATGAAAAAGGCACATTTAAGTTCTTGGAGAGCTTCATATTGGATTACTAAATACTCTTATTTAAATAATAATTATTAAGTTTAATTAGAAAATCCATCTGTCATTCACACTTCAAGATGAATCAATTTAATCAGATTGCTTTTCTCTAATCCTTAGCTTATTTGACTGATTTACATGGAGATATGAATAACTTAGCAAGTAGTCCCTGATACATGTATGGAATAGACATTCTGCTTAGAGAAAGACAGGATTTTCACCTGAAGAACATCAGAATTTTAGCATACAAAGAGAATATGATCACAAGAATCCTAGGGAGTTGTGTAAATTGGACACCAACAGTTGAGGAAAAACTTAGAAATGGAGATGAAAGAGCTTCAAAGTCAAATTTACCTGCTAGGTGATTTAACCAGAAATGAACTGAGTAGATGATTTTGGTTGGGAGTATGAGACAAATGGCAATGCTCAATGTTTCTGATATACTGTCACTGTCTTTTGGGAGTTGCATTGGTTGAAATGCTATATGAAGTCCTCAATCTTCAAAGTCTCCTCCTTGAGGTTTCTCAGGCTTCTGAAATGATGAGAAAGGTAACATAATGCCATCTCCAGAGAAGCCTTTGGCAGCTTTGAGACTTAATAACCTGGGTTCAGGTTTCCTGGTTCCCTTATGGGAAGACTCACCCATGTCTCCAGGCCACTTGACGTTACCCTAGGGCACTATTCACAGATCTTTCCCTGGCTCTCCTCCTTATACCTTCTGACCCTAACAGCAATATCAAGGTTATTTGTGGTCCTGGATTCTTCTAAGTTTCCCTAATACAGAATTTCAAGGCAGACTAGGGCCAGAGCTTCTCTCCTAGCCTTTATACTGCCAGCTTTCAGTTTCTCTAATTACTTGACCCTCCAGTATCTGGGTCTCATCAGTAGGTGCCAATCTAAAATTAAGGCTATTTAAACAAATAGTAAAAAATTAAGTCTTGGGAAATGGGGAATGGTAGAGAAATGGTGAGAAAATTCATTTCTCTTGTTGGCGCCACCATAGGAGAAGAGATAGGCTATCAGCTGTCATGGCTGGTGAGTCCTCAGAAGTTTGAGTTTAATAACTATGTTGGAAAATATTTAATAATTAGACTAATTTCTTTAGATAACTTTACATGGAATAACCTAGAAATAATTCTTTAGGATTCTGTTTTGTCTCTTTCATTGTTTCCAGTTTTTCAATGTTGGCTGAAATCTGCTGACTTATTTACTACTGCTATAAACAAAATCCAAAGTGATACTTTCGGTTCCTCTAAGTGGCCCCTCACTCAGCCCCTGTGTCCTCTGACCAATATCAGCTCATACAGTGCTTAACAGTGATGCTTCAGCTATGACATGCATATTAATAAGACTTATGTTTTCTTCATCCAGATGTTTCTCAGTTTAGAATCTGCCAAGCATATTAGGGGAGGGGTTTGACAGTATTAGAACAGGCAAAAAAGAGACATCATAGTCTGAGTTGCATTTAGAGACAAAGATTACAACTTTGGAGTTAGCTGCAGAGAGAGAGTTTATTTGACCCAGAGGGCAGGGCCAGTCTTCCAGGCACAAAAGTGGTACATTACATTTTGAAAAGGAAATGGAAAACTTGAAAAGTAAGGCAAGCTGCATTTGAAGAAGATAGAAGATGGCTGATAGGGAGGTTTCATGGGGAGGTGGAATAATTTGGGGTGTGGTAGGCAATGTACAAAGTAAAGTAATAAGAACAAAAGTAGCTTGTTTTGTTAGTACAACTTCTTAGAGTATATCTAACCACCCTTTAGATGTCAGGAATGGACCATCCTTTAAAGACACACAACTATGACTGATGGAATTTTTTGACCAGGTATAAAACAAAGTTATATGATATGCAAGCACTAATATTTAAACATCAGGTGTTACATTCCCATTTTATAGCTGAAGACACATTTCATAAGATACATGTATAACATCTGGTGTATATTTTTGAAAACTCAATTTCATATTCTACAGGCACATTTGAGACTTGTGAAATGCCTTAAGAACAATGATAAAACATCATGCCAGATACTAAAAATGAGTGTAAAAGTATGCTGGTTTGAAAGGATGTATGTACCCTAAAAAAGCCATGTTTTAATCCCAACCCCATTTTGTAAAGGCAGCTATTTCTTCTAATTCCTATTCAGTACTGTATATTTGAAACTGCAATTACATCATTTACCTGGAAATGTGACTCAAACAGTGGTTGTTAAGCTGGATTAGGTGGAAACATGTCTCCATCCATTCACATGGGTTTTGATTAGTTTACTGGAATCCTATAAAAGAGGAAACATTTTGGAGGATGGGAGAGATTCTGAGAGAGCACAGAATGACATGGCCACAAGCAACAGAGAGTCCACTAGATAGCAATCTTTGGAGATGAAGAAGGAAAATATCTTCTGGGGTGCTTCATGAAACAGGAAGCCAGGAAAGAAAGTTAGCAGATGATACCATGTCCGCCACATGCATTTCCAGATAACAGAGAAACCCTGTCTGTGTTTACCATGTGCCATTCCAGATGAGAGAGAAACTCTGAACTTCATCAGCCTGCTTGAATCAAGGTATCTTTCCCTGGATGCCTTAGATTAGACATTTCTATAGACTTGTTTAAATGGAACATTTTCTCAGCCTTAGAACTGTAAACTAGCAACTTATTAAATTCCCCTTTTTAAAAGCCATTTCATTTCTGATATATTAAATTCCAGCGGCTAGCAAACTAGAACAATAATCAAACCATGTATAACATTTAATAAAATTTTTTACATGCCATGTAATGAGTTTATGACCTTAGCACTTGAGCCCTTTACTAGGCTCGCTTTGGGAAAAAATAATTTGAATTTCAAGATGATATTAAATTCCATACTTCTCAGTGACAAGAAGTCAGCCCATTCTCCATGGTAGCAAGACTCTTTTTGTCTCTAGAGGTGCTCTGGCACTCTTCCATGTATCTAAGCCCATTATGTAAGTTCATGTATCTTTTTCCCATTAGTTTGTGAGATCTTAGAGGGGAGATAGTTGATCTTTCCTCATTTGACAAAATGTTGAATGTTATTCATCATTCAACAAAATGTTCTGCTTAGCACCTTCTCTTTTATAATAGAAATTCAGTGAAAAAAACTTGTGAACTGGAATGCAAAGCCAGCATTCCTTATTTTTCTCAAGTCTTTCTCTTCTTTCTCTTTCTCTCTGTATTTGTCAGTCTGCCCCTCCTTTATTTTGGCCAGAGTGGTCCTTTTGTATAAAGAAAAATTAACTCTCTCTTTCTGAAGTAAAATATTTTAGAAAAACAGAAAAAGAGGCATGAAACAATGAAAATGAAGAGTGAACCTGGGTGTGTTTGTGTGGTATTTTCAAGAGACTGTTACCTAGGTAAGCTATAGTCAGATAAATTTAAAAGGTTTGATTCAATCTTTGTTTACCCAATTGTGGACTGACTCACTGTCCCTGCTAAGTTTGGGCAGCTGAAACCAGGCATATATGGATTGTTTCTGTAGAAGTGAGTCTCAAGAGAAAACTATGAGAGAGTAGTTCGCAGCCATGGTTCCTGAAGACTTCCAGATCCTGGTTTAAGACCATCCTTAAATCCAGCTGTGTGACCTACATTTTGGTTCCAGAAGATACTTCTGTGTCCTTCCAGTGCATTTTCCTCACTTGCTTAAGCTATTTTGAAAGTTGCCTGTTACTTTCAAACAAAGGAGATCTGATAAAAGACATGCTAAATTGCATAGTTCAGACCATGATTGAAAATAGAATTCCAAGAAATTAAGCAGATCTATGCAGTCCACTTCAGAGAAATGGGGCTTGAGTTGGGCCTTAAGACAAGAATATTCACAAAGCTAGAAGAAGAGGGAAGGCTTGTAAGTGGTGTGAGAAACATATTCAACCTAGCCTTTAACAGAGGGCTTATGATATGTGAATTACTTATATATCTGAAAAAAAACAAACAAACAAGTATTCCTGTTGGAGATTGTGATTGTTTGCAATTGTCATGTTGACCTAAAAATGTTGCAACAGTTGGATACCCATGTATTTCATCCCACCTATCTTGCAAAATATTGCAACAAAATGAAGATCCAGTATAGACAAAGCGCAGAAACATTGAAGAAATCCACATGACTGTATTATGATAGGAATATAATCTAGTCTTTCTGAGCTACAGTGTTCCCATCTATAAACTAGAGAAAACAAAGCATACCACATCGATTTAATGGGAAAATTAAATGGAATTCTAAATGCAAAGTCCCTAGTATAATCCTACAAAGTCTTTTGAATGAAAGTGAATTTCTTCCCCATTCTAACATTGAGCATCTACTCTCCTGTCCATCAGAGTTGAGATAGCACTGATTATCTGTCATCATCATATAAAAAAATAAAAAATAAAAATAGAAAAAAAAGTGACAATATAATGGTGACTTTTACTACTAATTGAGCAAAAACAACAAAAATAAAAGCCTGCATCACGAGCATATACTTAATGCTCTACTTGTATTATACTATTCAATCCTAACAGCAACTCTGAGAGGCACAAATGCAGGACAGATTTCCCATGTGGTTACTCTGGGATTATGGCCAACTTGTTTAGAGTTTGTAATAGCAAGTGCACCTCTGCTGTGAAATTGAGTCAAATAGTGCCATGAAAACAAATGCTGTTTCTCACACCAAATCAGAGTATTTGAGGCCTTTAATGAAAGTCATACTGGTAAGTTCTGGAGGGCATGTGTTCTCTGGAGAGTTGGGGAGTATGTGTTTGATGGGGGCTTCAGAAATCAGTGACTGTATATGACTTGGCAATGTGAGGAGAAAGAATGTATGAATTGGCAAAAAAACAATACAAGCCAGGACACTCTATCTGCTAACTAGATCAGCTGAGTGACCCTTTGTAAGTTACTTTGCATCTGTAAGCTTCAGTTCTTCATATACAATAGTTGAGTTTTCTCTGTTTTATAATAGAAGGAAATTGCACTAGATTAGTAATTCTCAAACCCAGCTATACATTAAAATCACTCGCTAAATGTTAAAAGAAAGTGATACCTGGGTCCTAGAAAAACTAATTAAATCAGAATACTTAAGACCAGGCTAGTGCCTGGTCATAAATATTCAAGCTTCAAAATTACTGAAAAGGGTACTTCTAAGATTGACCTTAGGGCTAAGATTCTTGGTATTAGATACTAGACAGGAGAAGATGAAGAGCCCAGTGTGCCTTTTTAAAAGTGAAAGGCCAAAGAAAATGATGTAGTTCAAATGAAAGCTATGACAGCCTAGTTATTTTGAAAAACTATTTAATAGGATAATACCAACCCGTTGAAACGTTGAGTCTAGAATTCCTAATTACTTAAAGTTGGCCCTTCTGAGAGATTTTTTGAACCCATTAATACAATAAATATTTATTGCCCGTCTAACAAGTATAAGTCTCTTCTGGGTTTTGTAGTATAACCAGAAATAATAATTTATTATAACCCTTCCTGAAGGAAATTTATAATATCTTTAGTGGCAATTAGCTGTGAGAATAAGAGTGATATTTTGCAGCGAGATCCTTATTTCTTTCCTTGCATACCAGGAAATACTTCATGAAGAAGGTAGCTTTTGAATTAGGCCTTGAGAATTGTGGGGAACCAAAAATGCTTGTGAACTCATGATTGGCATGGACAGATTCTTCCAATAAGGCTAAGTAACAAATCCATCCACTTCTACTTTTTTATATATTATAATATATTCCTTTATACATTTATAATGTATTATTTACCAAAAAATGAGAATAAAAATTCAATTTCAAAGGAACATTCAGGAAAACTAGAAAACTATGATTTGAAGCTCGTCAAGGGGGAATTTGGATCTAAGATCAAAATTTAAACGTAGTAAGGACCAACCCCAAAGTTCAAGATTCATTGAAGCTTGTATTAAGAATACTATTAGAATGGTTATTGTATTTGCTTTATAATTTTTCTGTTGTCTGTATCCTTCTAAGCTATATATATCCCAAGTAGATATTTGTGTGTTCATATGATATTGTTATACACAAAGGAAAAAGAAATCATTCTGTGGCTTGTGAAGCTTGTAAATGATAACAATATGGTCTTGGAAGAATTAAGGTAACTTTTCTGGTACTAAAACCTTGAGGAGGAATTTTAGATATGATCTAGTCAAAACTTCTACTTGAAGTAGAATCTGCATTATGTCATTCTTGACAGAGGGCTCTACTACCTCTGCTCTCACACTTTGAATCCTGAGATGCTCCCTGCCGACACAACCAGTCCAGTTTCGGACTTCTCTGCTCTTCCTTCATGCACTGTGGAGAACAACAGATAAAATTCAAAGATATAGAACTTGTAATATCCACTTTAAACTGGTGATGTTGCTTTCAAACATTGGAATCAATAAATATTACGAGAAGAGAAGGGAAAAATATTGAACAGTGGGTGACTCATCTTCAAGGAAGCATACATAATGCCTTATATTTGGGTGTCTTTAGGATCCTTTAGTGGCGCCATAGAATGACAATAATAAAGCTATGAAGGCTTTACGAATCACCAAACCTAACTTTTCTCATAATATATAAAATAGAGGTCTTGGGCATTGTACTTGATAATAATTGCTTTGCTTATAAAGCATCCTGCTTCTTCTGCAATGGACAAAAATTTAATATTTTAATTTTTAAAAAAATGTAATGGACTTTGAAATCCATAAGAATATATTTAAATAATTAAATGGTAACTTAGAAGAACTTCAACTTTGCTATGATTGTCACAGGTAACAATGGTACCCCACCCCCTCTAAACTTCATATTTCAGGATTTTCTACTGATCCTTCATTGCTTGTAAAGAATGCAACTGGAATACTACGAGCTGGAGCCAAACAATGACAGTTTGTTATTTCTCCACATTGTTGCTTCAGTTCTTTTGCGGTCAGGAAGAGAACCTGGTGTTTATTGAAATTTTCCAATATGAGAACACTAAGCATGCTAGACCGGTTATTTTATTTTATTATTACAGCAATTTTATTGGAATATAAGTATTTTACCATTGTATTATTGCTGTAAAATTGGTTACTATAATTGGAATATTGCAGTATTTGGTAGTAATACTACTTTTGTAGTAGAACTACTTTGGCAGTTCTTTGCCTATTTCTCATGTAGTCAACATCAGTCAAATTCAATTCAACAGGAGTTATGGAAGAAGACTGTGGCAAATGTGAAAGAGGATTCAAGATTAAAATAAAGAATTTGGGATATTAAAATAGAGGTTAAAACATGGAGGAAGATTCACGATTAAAGTAATCTGCCTTTGGCTTCTTATAAAGAGGACCAAACTTCGGAATATGACACAAAGATAATTTAAATAACCTTGATTTAGGCCCATTTTAGCAAATGACTGAGTATCACAGAATTGAATCACAGACCCATTTGACTGCAGACTCCTGTGGAGGATATGCATTTGAAATTTTTCTTGAAAGAAGTAAAGAGATTAAAGGGAGAAGTGAGAGCATGACATTCCAGAGAGTAAGATGAACATGAGCAAAAGCATAGACTCGTCATGGTATAGGCCATGGGTACGCTGAAGTTTAAGGATGGTAGTGAATGGTAATTTGGGGTCAACAGATGGAAAGAAAGCATTGAAGGTTTTAAATAAAATGTAAATGCTGTGAAGTCTTTTCTGTATGAAATAAGAAAAGTGTTAATATAAGGTACAGTCTAATTTACTATAACAGAGGCACCAATATATGAGTGTCGTACAAAAGGTAAGCTTTTATTCACTCGCACTTAATAACTGGAGGGTAAATAGTTCAGCACTAGTAGGATGGTTCATCATGTACATCCAAACAAGCTGTTCCAGTTCTTTTCATCTCCAAGCTAGCTGCAAGAAGGAAAGTACTAGAAGAAAGCATGCCCAGTCCTTGTAATTGCAAGCTCAGGAATTGATACGAATAAAACCTACTCATATCCATTGACAAGAATATAGTCACATGATCATTCTTAGCTTAAAGGAAGGGTGGATTGTGTAGTGTTTAGTTGTGAAACACTGTTAGAGTAAAACCAGGAATAAAGATAGAATGGATAATTGGAGGTGCAATAAACAATTTCACACAGTGAACCATCAAAGATTCTTATGCAAGGATGTAAAGTGATTGTGTTAGGTTGCAAATTTACAATTTTAAGGCAATGAAAATGCCCAAATTAAGGCACCAACAAGAGGTTATCTTAATTCAAGAAAGGTCCATGGGTTAGGAACACCTTTGTCAGCTGCGTAGTCATCTGGCTGGCATGTGGCTCTCCAGGTACTGGCTTGCTTAATATCTTATGGTGACGTCTACTGGACTCCAAGTATCTCCAAACATCTGTGTCTCTGTTTTCCACGTGTCCGCATCTGTGTCAGCTCTACTGTGAAGTTTCTGTTGGCTCTGTCATTTTTGGTGTCTTGAAAGCTTTTTCCAAAATGGTTACCTCTTAAAAGGCCCTAGTAAGCAACCCCACCTTGCATGGGTGGAGACACATCTCCATGGAAACCATTCAATCAAAAGTTACCACCCATGGTTGGGTGGGTCACTTCTCCATGGAAACAATAAAAAAGATATACCACCTAGCAATACTGAATGAGGATTAGAAGACATGACTTTTCTGGGGTGCACAAACTGGCACAGTGATTACATATAGCTTTTAGGAAAAATCATAATCTTAGGTGCCGCTACGAAATACATTATTCATTATGTTAACTCTACCTTGTTCCAAAGCAGGCTTTTGAAGTTAGAACATATGCTGTGGATTTTTAATTTTAGTATTATAAAAATAAAGTATGTCATTCAGACAATAATGTTTTGTGCAGTCAGGGAGTGATGAGATTTCTATGAACAAGGTCTATCACTGATGCTTTCACAGAGTAGGTGGGACTGAAACCAAATCATGAACAATGGGCAGGATTTGAAGAGACAGTACAATGTGGTGAGGTTCCTTAGGTAATGTGTAGTGTCCTTTTTTGTTCATGATACAGGAAAAACTTAACGTAGCTCTGTGGCACATTTCAATTATAATGTATTCTGGTTTAGTGTTTGCAAACATCAGTGTCTCCTGAATTGCAGATGACAAATGAATACGCATCAATAGAGGTGCTTTAATGGAGGGAGTGCTGGTTTGGGATTGAAGAACAGGGAAGCGAAAGAATATTTGAACTGAATTATGCCTCAGGGGGCATTCTAACTATGACTTTTGCATTTATGTATCTTGCGGAAGAGTAAATTAATGTAAATCTTTGAGTAGGTGCTAGATAAGGAAGATACGATTTATTCCAAGATGAAATGAGAATCTGGCATAGATTCTTTTTTACATTTATGTTTTTATTTTTTTGATGACAGGCCCACAGAACCCACCTCTGTCTGCAGTCAGGGGAGTACTGAGGCTTGATTTGTGGACCTGAGTGAATGCCTGTGCTGTATGAGGTGATTTTTATAAACTTCTGATTGTCTAACATACCAACTTCATAGGTTTTCATACCAGGTAGTGATCAGGAATCCATAAATAATAAGCATCTCAGGAAAAATTACCTCTCTGAAATAGAAGCCAGAAACTGGTTTCCACAAAAAGCAGCCATCCGAGAGGCTTGTGGTATTTACCTCTTTGATAAAGTGGCTGTAGGTACATCCATAGCCACCAGGCCACACGGTAAGGTCCTAATGTCCAAATTTTACTAAAACCAATTCAGAGGAGTTGAATACAGTTATGGAGTGTCTGTCTCCCACCTCCATAATCCTACCAAGTCTATTGTTTAGTTTGAACCATGTACCCCAGAAAAACATGTTCTTTTTTTGTTGTTCTTGAAAAAAACAATACACTTAGAGCCACTAAAAATGGATATCTTAGTTTAACCATAGGCATATTTAAATAAAGTATCCATGTAATCATTGTAAAGCCTGTGTTTGTACAATAAATTTCATAAACCAATTTAAAATTGAGGCAACAAGGAAAAAAATCTATATATTCAGATAGCAAAGTTCTTAAATTCTAAATATTAAATGTTAATTTAAATGCCATTTGATCAGCTGTTAAAACTGTGAATGCTCTCAAAATATCAAGTAGAAATTTATTATAAATATCTCCATTGCAATAGTAATGACCTATGTTACTAAATATTTTCCTGATTTCTAGAAAATATGAAGGTTCAAATATCTTTACAATTAACGTATGGAAATCTTGTCCACCTAAAATGGATATCTTAGTTAGTTTATCCATAGACAAATTAAAAAAAAATATTTAAGTAATCATCAAAAAGCCTGTTTGTGCAAAATGTTTTATAAACCAATTTAAAATTAAAGCAAGACAGAGAAGAAATCTATAACTACAGATGTCAGAGTTACTTGAATTCTAAATATTAAATAGTATCTTAAATACCATTTGATTAGCTATCAAAACTGTGTGCATTCTCAAAATATTAAGTAAAAAATTGTTGCAAATGTCAACTTTACTATAGTAGTGAGCCATGCTACTTAATATTTTCAAATTTTTGATTTCAGGAATTTATTTTATCTAATATTACTATAACTGTATATAGCTTTTTTTAACCATTTTTAGTTGTAAAATATACTGCGCATATATATATACACACACACACACACACACACACACAAAGAAAAGAAAGAAAAAAAGCAATAATTTTCAAAGCACACTTCAACAAGCAGCTACAGAACAGTTCCCAGAGTTTATCATGGGTAGTAACTTTTGATAAGATGGTTTCCATGTAGGTGTGTCTCCACCTATTCAAGGGGGTTGCTTAATGGAGCCCTTTAAGAGGGAACCATTTTGGAAAAAGCTTTAGTGCCATGAGAACCTACTCAGCTAAAGATCTTTGGAGAAGCAGGGGGAAAATATCCCTGGGGAAACCTTGTCAAATGAGAAAAACTAATAGAAATCGCCATGTGCCTTCCCAGCTGAGAGAGGTGTCCAGAAGCCAGAGACCTTAGCAGACGCCAGCCACATGCCTTCCCAGCTGACAGAGGGTTCCGGGTGGCATCAGCCTTTCTTGAGTGAAGGCAGCTTCTTGTTGGTGCCTTAATTTGGACATTTTCATGGTGTTAGAACTATAAACTTGAAACTTAATAGATTTCCTTTTTAAAAACCATTTAGTTTCTGGTATATTGCAATACAGCAGCTTTAACACAAACTACAACAAGCACTAAGCATCTATTCAATTTTTGCAATAACCCTGATGCTCAGGCATATTATCAGTGCCATTTCACATGTGAGAGAACAGAGACCTGCAAAAGTTAAGTGAATTGTCTAAAGTCACATTCTAGTGATTAGTTTAAATAAAGGCCTCTGCTCTGACCTCCGACTTCCAATGTGGGCAAAGGTATCATTGTGGAAGATAATTTTCTGCTTAGTTACTTTGTCAGAAACTGCTCCCACAAGCCAAGTTCTGTTTATCTTCTTGAGCACAGAACTACATTTTAAGACCTCCCTTTTAGGTTGATGCACCATATGATGGAGTTTTAGCCAGTGGAATGTTAACAAAGTAAACTGCAAGACTTTGGGGCCCAAGACTGTAAAATAGCCTCTGAGGCATGACATCCTTATTCTTCTCACACTGTGGACTGGTAGGAATGCAGGCAGCCTTGAAGCAAATGTTGTAAACTATGTGTTGAAGATGGCAGAACTTTAGTCATCCTGGGACCGTGAATGATTTTATGAAGGTTCACACTACTACTCAGCTTCCCAGTACTTCTATGTGAGCATGAAATAAATATTCACTGTATGCAAGTCATGATATATTTGGATGTCCATATTTTCGTACCATAGATCCTATTCTAACAATAGTTTCCCTGTGTGCTAGTTTGAAAGGATTTATGTACCTGAGAAAAGCCATGTTTTAATCCTAATCAATCTTGTGGGTAACAACTTTTAATCCTTTTAAGTAAAAGAAAATTAATTTCTTTTAATCCCTTCAATAATGTAGGTTGGAAACTAGATTAGGTTATCTACACAGAGATGTGACTCATCCAATTGTGGGTATTAACCTTTCATTAGAGGGAGAGGCGAGTCCACCCATTCCAGGTGGGTCTTGATTAGTTTACTGGAATCTTTTAGAAGAGAAAGCATTTTGGAGAAAGTTTCAGAATAATGTGAGAGCAAGAAAGCAGAGTCATGATGATGATGAGAGCCAGAGCCTTAGCAACCAGAGACCTTTGGAGATGAAAAGAGAATACACCCCTGGGAGAGCTTCATGAAATAAGAATCCTGGAGAGAAAGCTAGCAGACATCGCCATATTCACCATCTGCCTTTCCAGTTGAGAAAGAAACCCTGAACCTCATCAACTTTCTTGAATCAAGGTATCTTTCCCTGGATGCCTTAATTTGGACATTTCTATAGGCTTTCTTTAATTTGGAAAATTTAACAGCATTAGAATGGTAAACTTAACAACATTTTAAATTCCCCTTTTTAAAAGCCATTCCATTTCTGGTGTATTGCATTCTGGCAGCTAGAAAACTAGAATACCCTGTTTGGGGTTTTAACTTTGGCAGTTCACTGACCTCATCTGTGAAGACCTCATTTACCTGGCTGGGGTCCCTGTGATATTCTCTAATGGCCTTGAGAAACTGCTGACTGATTCAGGCTTATGTCCTTAGGATATCCCAGTGTGCCATGGACACAGCCAAGAGAGGACCAACAACTCCTCAGCTCCTTTGGGTAGCTGAAAGGAAAGACTCTGAGTTCCTTCTTTGGGCAAAATGCATGGTCATTTCCTATAACCCATTTTAGGTGGCTCAGTGCCAGTGAAAGTGAACTGGTGTCTTGGATCCATGTAGATTTTTATTCATTAAATAAACAGTGACAGGAAGATGATAGCTACCATGTACCATATGCATTTTATAAAATGGATGGGAAATGAGCACAAATATCCCTACCTGGAAGAACATGCTCCCTCAGTGGCAACAGAATGCATGTAGCATCATCTTGTTATAAGCAGTCAGTGGTAACTTTGTGTGAATGAGAAATTTATCACTATCCTCCAACTCCATCCTCTTTCTTTTTACAGACTTTGTGCTTTTTGCAGGATATTTCTGGTTGCTACTCCCAGAGTGTCAATGAAAACTGTTAATATTGAGATGTTAACCAGCAACTGTACATTTTAAATAGAAATTGGGAATTTATTATATGCCAGGCGTGGGGCTAAGTGGCTATTGGTGGGTGACCTCCTTTAGTTTCTCCCACATGCCCGATGAAACACTCTTATAAGTAGGAGGAAACTGAGGCACAATGAAATTAAGTACTCACAGTGGAGAGAAGCGAGGCAGCACTGATTCTAGAGCCCACACTTTTAAGGTGCTTTGTTTTGCCACCCATTAAGGATGAAAAGAACGGTCAATCACTGGAGGAGACAAATCCATTCCTCTCACATCTTCATTTTCACATGGCACATGGTTCTTATCATGCTGCTCCAAATAAAAATGTGATTCCCCACTCGTATGCAGTTATTGATTTTGCTCTTCTATGGGGAATACACTTAAATTGGTTCTTACAGACTGAGAGATGCTGTCAAGAGGGCTTTGAAATCACCTGGATTTTATCTCCCTCAAAGCTCCTTCCAGGAATAGAGAAGTACTCGTTTTAACTGTGGAGTCAGGGGATAAGGAACAGTCTTATGTTACAGTATGTCTCAATAATTTATCAGGGACCATAGAATAAAGAACAAAATCTTTATCTTGCCTTTCAGGGCCCTCAATGGTCCAGCCTCCTCTAACCTCTCCAGTCTAATGCTCAACAACCCCTTCACACACTGCAATCTTATCTAGATCACCATAAGGCCAGGAAACCCCAAGTGACATTCTGATGAAAGAGGTGTTTTGGATACTAAAAAGTCGATTAAGAGAGTGAACCAACATTATATGTCGAATGCTATTTATTTATTTGAGTCTAACTCTTTCAAAATTTGTTATCCTATTTAAAATACTAAGTAGTAGCTTGTTATTTTCTTATACAAAACTTATTTGTGCCATAGCTAAGAATATTTACCAGCATTTTTTGTAGTGACTGGGGAGCCAGGCACAGAGACTTAGGCAATTAAAATGTCATGAGGAATACTCAGTCTTGGGCCAGTTGTATACCAGCTAGAATTAGCTATAGACTGAAAGCACACATTTTTATTTTATTGCTTTCAAACTTTGTTCAACTGTACATTAAAACATATGTGTGTAATGGTTGTAAAATTTTTAAACTGTGAAATATTTACAGTGATGCAATGTCTAAGGCAGATGATATACAGTGTATTCCTTCAAAAGTTCAGTAAATTATGGATACAAAGACTCAAACTGATGTTTCAAGTGATCATATCAGTGCAAACAAATATTACTTTAACCCTAGTCCTTTGTCTGGGGATTTTTATTTTTGTTCTGAAAGCTGTTGATTTCTATACCCCTTTAGGAAGGGAGAAATAAGTCTAGGCTGTAACACTTTCCAACAGCCATTCAAATATGTTCTGTCTTTTAGCTGTATCACTTCTCTATGGATAAGAATATTCCTGCTGTTCTTTATAGAATATGGTTACCCCATAAAAAGAGAGTTCTCAGAATCTATTTGCTAAATGAATACATTGTTTTCTAAGGTGAATTTCACAAAATTCCAAGAAATTCTCCTACTGTTTTGGTGTCTCAATGAAAGGGTTGGGTACATCAATAAATTTTTAGTTCCTAGGAAATAACGAGTACTTTGTCATAGGCATTGCTTAAATAGGGACATGTGAAGTACCTTTCCTTTGTAGATAACTGAAACGGTTTTTGCTTAATTTTACATTTTATTTATTTACTCTTTAAATCATATTGCCTCAGCTGCTTTTTATTCTTGTAATATCCACAAATATTAATTGTTTTCCTTTTATTTCTCTTTCTCACAATATTCATAGTTAATAAGTTGTTTCAGATATTTGTTTAATTGTTGAAAATAATTTATGAAAATTATATTCTAGGTCTTGTGTTAGGAATTAGAGATTAATGATAGGGAAAAGAAAGAAAATATTTTATGTTACCATGGAGTTTACAATATTGTGTTAATAGCAGCTCTTAGTTAAATTATAAAGCAAAATCAGTGGGTTGAATACCATGGAATAAAGCCAAGGTTTGTAAACTTTTTCAGTAAAATGTCAGAATAGTAAGTATTTTAGGCTTTGTGACTGTATAGTTTTTGCACAACTACTTAACTCTGTCATCAAAGCATGAAAGCAGTCATAGACAATACATAAATCAATGAATATGTCTGTTGTGCTGGTTTGGACCTGTTATGTATCCTGGAAAAGCCATGTTCTTTTAATCCTTATTCAATCTTTTGGAGGCCGCCATGTTCTTCTATTTTTTGACATGGGCAGGCTTTGGGAATCGAACCCAGGTCTCCAGCATGGCAGGTGAGAATTCTGCCAATGAGTCACCATTGCACCACCTGCCATGCTCTTTTAATCCTGATCCAATATTGTATGATAGGACCTCTTGAGTAGGTTGTTTCCATGGAGCTGTGACACACTCAGTTGTGGGTTTGACCTTTTGATTAGATGAAGATGTGACTCTGCTCACTCAAGGTGGGTCTTGATTAGTTTACCAGATTCCTTAAAAGAGTTAGAGAACATACACAGACATTTGGAGATGCAGAGGAAAATGCTAGAAGTACCCACAGGATTTGCAAGAACTGTTTGAAATCAGAAGCCAGGAGAGGAGCCCAACAGACATTGCCATGTGCCTTTCCATGAGATGTTAAGCAAGCCAGAATCCAGAGTTTTGCCCTGGAGAAACTAAGTGAGGACCCACAGATGTTTAGAGAGGAAGCCACTGGGATCCAAAGCACAAAGCAGTGAACCAAAGGCCAGACACTAGCTATATGCCTTCCCAGCTGACAAAAAAATCTCAGATGCTATTTAGCCTTTCTTCAGAGTCAAGGTATCTTTCTCTGAATGACTTAGTTTGAATATTTTTTAAGACTTTAATACTGGAAACTTGTAACTTAATAAACTCCCTTTATAAAAGCTATTCCATTTCTGGTATATTGCATTCCAGCAGCATTTGCAAACTAAAACAATGGTGTCCCAATATTTACAACAGGCAGACAGCCATATTGGCCCTGGGATGCAGTTTGCTGATCTGCTGGTATAAAGAAAAGGTGGTGTGTGATCAATTTAAAAAGGAGGGAAATAGTGAGTGGAGGATACTGACAAGTTCTGATTTATTGATCACTTACTCTATGCCAATCACAGCTATATGGATACATGTGTTCTTAAAGAAATGGCCATTGTAAATCTGTTCCAACTAGATAATCTGCAGCCCAATCTCATGTATTGGCCCTTAGATCCTCAGACACGTTACCTTTGCTGTGCAAATGATGGGGATCAAATGATGAGGAAAATAATATCATTGTGACCAGACATTTGAAAATTTGATATGTATCTTGGTGGCTGGTTCACATATTCAGGTAGAGTGCAAATCTCAAGAGGGCTCCCAGTGACCAATTCCATTGTCTTCTGGACTTACCAGGTGATATAGTTCCCAATTATGTTCCTGACCAGGGCTACTGTCACTCCTGCAAATACTTGGAATATATAATTTATTGATTATAGGGTAACTGTATTATTTCTGTAAAGAAGTAAAAGGCTGTCTGCTTCCCCTTGGGAGTGTTTTAATGACATTGATACATCACTATTGCACTGAACTCCGTGGTTTGTGGTCTAGAACAATGTGATATAGATGACAGCTTTATATATAAGAATCCAAGTGACTCAATATTAATCACTGTGTGATTGCAAGACTAATGTTTTGATTATTATTATTTGCAGATATGCTCTAAGTACCCAAAGCATTCTAATTAGCCTAGGAGCCTAATGAGTAAATATATATCCAACTTAACTGAGGAAAGTTTCAAAATTTTTTTGTCAGATCTACCTTGCTTTTGTATCCAAATAAAATGCATTAGTTTTCAGTCATCATCTCTTAGAATGGAAACTAACCCAATTTTTGACGTTAATTTGTTCATCATTCTAAGAATAGCTATCCCACTAAGCTTTTCCTGTTTACTGTCCCTAAAGTGATGGTGATGTTTTTTTTCTTCTATTAATCACTCACATCTTGATAATATCAAGTATTTTTGGAGTATGTCACATTTTGACTTCTCTGACAACCTCCCACCTCTGTATAGTGCATATAATTTAAGGGAAGGAGGCACTCTTGCTCATCCACCTCCTAATCTCTTGGGGGGGGGGCATCCCTTCACTTGTAATTGTTCATTGAACATATTTTGCTGCTGCCTTTCCAAGGTCTCCCTTAGGTCAGAACACCACCAGAGCCTGAGTCCTGAGAATCAGGTCAAGGTGTTCAATCATTGACCCTTTCCACATCCCAGACATTGTGGCCTCTCTAGAAACTCTGGGCAGGCTGCCCTAGCAGGAGGGGTGTGTGGGCTCAAGGCAGGGACCTGTATACACTGGGTCGTAGAGCAGGGGGCAGCTGGGAGTGCTTGGTGATGGTGCATCTGATTCCCATAGCCTCTGGCTGGGTATGCATCTCTGGAGCAGAACGTGCTGCCTGGAGAGCTGCCGGCAAGGCCATTGCCCTTGCCTTTGACTTCAGTTCCACATCACCCCTGCATGAGGGCTGCTCCAGCATGCAAACCTGCACTCAGCATCAGATACAGCCACCAGCCTGCCTCTGCCATGGCCCAGTTTGGAGAGAGTTGAGGTTCTGAGTGGCTGCCGCCCACAGCCAGAGGAGAGCTGTGCACCACCACTGCGAATCCAGGGAAAGGTTGGCATTGACTTCCCAGTTGGGCTGAGTGCATGCTTTGTAAGCATGGGGAATTTAGTCCTCAGAGCCCAGTCCTTAGTCCCCTGATCCTAGAGGGTTCCCTTCCTGAGGTGTGTTTAAGCAGTGCTTCTGCCACACACCTGCCGCTCATGGGCACAAACTGTGATTTTAGGTACTATCTGCTAGTGCCATGGTAGACTAATGGGTAGAACAGGGGAGGGTGAGCTGGTGAGAGCTTGACCAGCAGTGCCCTGAGAGCACTCTTGAGGTTGGGTGGCAGGATCCTGGACTATAGCAGGAAACCTGGACAAGGCCACCTGCTTTAGGATGTAAGATTTGAGGTAACCTCACACCCAGTCAAGCCAAGGTCCACTGGTCTGGCCAACACAACAGAAAGCCTTGTGAAGCTCTGATGGGGTTGAGGGCAAAAGGAAAGATCTAAAGCCAGCTGGGTGATCTGTTGGGGAATGGGGGTGGATAACCCTTCTGAATTTAGGAGCTCTGCAAACTTGCATTCACCTTCTCCTGAGAGGTCTAGCCTCATGCTGCATATGCACCCCATGATTGATCTCCAAATAAATGCCTAATTCCTTACTTGTTGGTGACAGTATGTGGAGCTGAAGACCAGGTCAAAGTGGTAGAAGGAGGCAAGTTATAAAATGTATGGGATGCAGTGGTATAGAGATTAATTATTAAGGTACTCTACCATAGGTGCTCTTAGCTTATTCCTCTTTTTTTTTTTTTTTTTTTGCTTGTTTGTTTTTGTTTTTTTTGAGGTGTGGGGGACCACGTGTCAGGATAAGACATCCAGCATATTCTAAAAGACCTTTTGTGTGTTTGTATGTGTGTGTGCTCTGAGAGCTGGAACTTTCCATCCTGTTAATGAGCCAGGACCAGTTCTAGGAAGACCACCTGCTTCTCAGTGACAAGAACCTGTTTTACCCCATTGCATGAAGCCTCTAGTGAAGAGCAGAAATAAATATTTGGCCTTCTCCTTAAGGAGGGAGGAAAGGAATGGCTGGATTACAGGAGGTGGATTTTGGGGTTGAGTAGAAATAGAAATAGAACAGTTAACAAAAGTTAGAGTCAATGGCTTTGACTATAGCTAAGGAGATCTTAGAATTTTCAGAAAAGTCAGTATGCTTGGAATCTGAGGGATCTGCCCTGGTTTTAACTGAACATGGAAACTAACTTGCCCAGAGAAAGGAAACTCAAAGGAAAAAAAGGGAAAAAAAAGGAAAAAAAAACCCAACTCTGCAAACTTGTATTCACCTTCTCCTGAGAGATCTGGCCTCATGCTGCATATGCACCCCATGATTGATATTCTACAAATAAATGCCTAATTCCTTACTTGTTGGTGACAGTGTGTGGAGCTGAAGACCAGGTCAAAGTGGTAGAAGGCTTTGATTATAAGAGCTCAAGATCATTTAAAAAGTGAGAAAAGGTCTCCAGAATGTTACAAAGTAGGCGAGAAACCATGGAAACCAAGGATGCCTAGAAAGAAAATAAAATAAAAATTGGAAATTCAATCAAGAAATTGAGATTTTTATTGTTTGTCCTATACAATGACTATCCAGCCTAGTAGCTTTCACAATGTGTTCACATGTAATTTAATTGCCAGAGACCTTCCCTGAGAGGTAAACGTTAGTAGGTTGTGCTTATTTCTGGATTTTCAATAATAAAAGTCATGGGCATTTAAAAATAATGATCTGTACATTATGAATTTCTGTTGTACACAGATATAGATTATACTAGAACAAATCATGATAATGCATTTAGTATTGATGTATATACATGAGAACATCCCCAGGATTTTGTCTATCATTTAGCGTTCATTACATGGACTATGATTTTATAGTGGTTTTCAATACTGGCCTAATCAAATCAATGAAGCAGAAATTCTTTCCCTTAAGATACAGGCAATTTTTTGCTCTCACTTCCTACTTTACCTATTGTAGCACCCATGGCTATAACTAACCCTTCAGTTTGAACTTGAATCTATTTAAACTGATTGAATAACTTTCTTTCTACTGTAAAGGATAACCCAAAGCTTCTGACTTTATAAGGAATTTTAAAAAGCAAGCATATAGGTATTGTTGGGCCAAGAAGCAAAAGACTTTGAAATAGTATTGTTTTAGCTGTATGATAGCACTCATGCCGTGAACCTGTATTTTAGTTCATTATCTCTCAAAAGTTTTTGGAAAGAGTGAGAAGAGTATATTTTGGCTAATCAATAATGCCATTTAAGAGGACTGGCTCAATTAAATTTCCCTAATTCCTCACCTGACAGTCATGAAAGTCTAGAGTCATACAGCATATAGGTGAGATAGTAATTACTAAGTACTGGAGCACCCTAAGCTTGTAACTACTTAACCTTGTAAAAATATCCATTCCTTAATACTTTATCCCCATTACCCCTCCCCCGCTCAGGTTACTTTTTCAGTATATAAATACAGGTGAGGAGGAAGAGAAATAGTTATTACCCTTGTCTTCAAAACATGCCCGTTAAACTTCCCCAGACCTCCTTATCGGGCCTAGTTACATGGGAAATGCATGCTATGTTTTTTTTCTTTTTTAATGGGTATGTGTGTGTGTGTGTATAAAGATTTTTTGATGAAGGCAACTTGATGGAATGAAAACCAAAGTGGAAAAGCGAATTCTAATTCAACTTACTAAATGTGTGTACCTGTGTGATCTTTGCAAGTTGCCTATAACCCAAGTCTTAATCTCTTTATCTTTAAAGGGGGTTATTGCCCTATCTTGATTTTCTTATTGAGAATCACCTACTCTCAAGTGTGTAAAAGGCCAATGCAACTGTTCACATATATGTATAGCACTTTTCTCTTCCTCCACTAACTCCTGACCCAGAAACAAACCGAGGAGTGATCATGATGGCACACACAGTTTCCTTCCTCAAGAATGTCCCTCCCAGTGTCTTTAGGGCCACAGGTATCACTCACTTATTGGACCTGTCCAGCCTTTATAATGGAAAGACTTTGTAAAGGACTCTGATTTCAATAACATCTACATTAGAGATGTAAGTGTATGTTAATTATAAGCTCTCCATCCGACTTCTCAGTAATTCTGGATGGTGGTCTCGTCTTGGTCCCTTTTCTACCCTCTTTCATGGGTGGATGTGCTACAGTTGTATCAAATGATGAATATGTGCATTGTCACTCCCCTCCACTGTAGCCTTACTTGGCCTTATTGGGAACTGCTTCTAGAGTTAGGAGAACACATGCAGGAGTTTTTGGTCTGGAAGACCTATGTCTGCTGTATCTCTCATAAGCAGAACTTGCTTCTGCCTCACTCAGTCACAAGGTGCTGCACCCTGATTTAATTTTGTGCAGTGATGCATAATGTGCCAATTGTATATGTTTGTGTGCACATAGTATATTTTTCCTAGGAGTTTTGAAGTACTACGCCATCCATATCACATTATCCTTTCAAAATCCTTGTTAGGTAGCTGGCAACATTAGTATCTCTTGGTATATATTTTTCACCTTTTTATGCTGTAGTTAATTTAAATGTTTCTCACCAGCATCGCATTTATGAGAGATAAAAACCCTAGGGAGTCATCTCTAATCTTTTCCCTGATGCTGTTTTTGTTATTATATCCTGAATATTGCATTTATAAAAAAAGCATAACTGTCTGTTAGTTTTCCATGGACCCCCTTAAATTGACTCTATCAACTCAATCTTACCAATTAAACTGAGTGCCCAGTCTGGACCAGCTTGTTGTGTTTTACTTTTGCTTCACATATATCTTTTAATTACATAGGCAGGCACCGAGAAATGAACCTGGGTCTCTGGTATGAGTTCTTGCCTGCCACTGAGCCACCTTCACCCACCCAACTTTTTTTCTTAATTTTTAGTTGTTCTACCTGTGTGCTTGCATTTAATTTTTCAGCCATCTTATGGAGTAGGCATTCTAAGTCTGTTACATGGAAGAAAGAGCTGAGCCTCTGAAGGGCTCAGTGACTTCCCCAGGGTGATAGAGAATGTGAAGAGCAGAACGGTGAGGGGAACTCCAACTGGTCTGCAACCAAGGCGTATAAAATGTCTCATCTTAAAGGCCTTAATGAAGGGTACAGAAAAAGAGCCTTTGGAAAATTTGTACTTTAAATAATTCAATCTTGGGTAGCCTTTAGTAGATAGTGGGAGCAGGGCATTTATTTGGAATCGAAACTCGTTTTATGGAAATTTCCCTGTGCATGTTCTCTCACCCACACACCTCCTCACTCTTAGTGAGTAATGGAATTTACACCTGATGATTCATTGAACATAGGTAACCCAAAAACATCCGGATTATCCAACAGACTATAGATCATGAAACATATCTGCTATTCTTTCATGTTAGAATTATCCTCTGCATTAATGAAGAAATCTGATTCTGTTGAGAGGTTGGTTATAAACACTTGACCTGCTCATGTTTTTTGATAAGGTCTTTTCATCTGAATTGTTTCTTAAGTAAAAAGATAGGATATTTAGCTTTCTTTAGCAATCTAATTTTTTTTTCTTTCTGATTAACATTCTGACAATATGAATAAGCAAAATGTAATTTTTAATGAATGCAGGGTGCTATAGTAGATAAAGCATAAGATTTGATAGCAGGCAGACTTAGTTTTGAATCTCAAATTTCCTGCTTGCTAGGTATGCAGTGCTCAGAAAGTCACTTAATTTTTATGGTCTTTGACTTCATCTGAAATTATGTGATAGTGCCTGCCTGCCTTCTTAGAATCTTAAGAGGAAATGAGATATGCACATATAGTGATAACACATAGTTGATATTTGATGTTTTTATCAGAATAAAGAGACTTCTGCTGTGATACCGGAGCCCTAAGTTCTAGTTCTAGCTCTATGTACAAATTAGTCATGTAATCTTAGCACATTAGTCTTTCTTGGCCCCAAACCCATTCTCTACAATATGAACATGCATAGGCTAGAGCTTATCTGAAATACCATCCAGATCTGTTTTTAGTCTATATGTTTTTCAGTCTCCAGATATTGAACACCTGCTAAATACAAGTAAAGTCTACTTGGTGTGCTAGAGATACAAAGAAGACAGACACAACCTATACTTTATCTTTCATGCAGAAGTGATAAAAGTATCATTTTTCACATACACAGTTAACCTTCATCAATGTGTGTGTTGATAGAAATAACTGAAATTCAAAATTCAGAGAGACTTTCATTTCATTACAAGTGAAAAATACACATTGCACATTTGAAAACAGCCTATGAACTCGTCCATGTATATGCTATAATTTTATGCAGCAATATCTAGAAATATATATATTGATCTGGAATAAGCACATACTGATATCAAGCAAAAAAATGTTACAAAATAGTAGGAATTCGTGTTCCATGAGAACAGGAACCTAACTCTTGTCATTATTCATCAATGCATTCTAGGGACCTAAAAGCATATCTGGCTTATTTTAAGGGATATGTGATAAATGTATTTCTGCACAACTGCAAGAATATTTGTGTTTTATCTTCTAGAAATGCCAGCATAATACATTTTCAGGACATGGTTCAGCAATTACTTTGTTGATTAGGGATATTTGGAAGTAAATGTATCAATTAGGCTTCAACTTTGTAGATATTATGCTGTTTGGACCAGAAATCCAAATAAATAAGGTGTGTGTGTAGCAGTCTTGAGCTCAATTTTGAACTGCTTTCTCTATTGTGTGTATACATAAATATAAGTCTATATGTAAAAATAAGTATATATTCTTAAAATATTATTGATTCATTTATATATAGAATTTGATTATCTAAGCTGTGAAAAGATTTCTTTAGAATTATTCAATATGTTTCTGTTTTTAAAAAAGGGGAACCCGAATGTATCCATAATTTTTGGCCAAGTAGCCCAATTAATGCACACAATGGAGAACATCACCCAAGTTGTTATTATGTTATTGGTTTTCTGTAGAGAGCTCCCATCAGTCAGCTAGGTTTATATATGCAAAAAAGAGACAATGGTTATATAAATGAAATGATGGATAGCTCTCAACATTTTAATCTTCACAGAGCTTTTCACAAAAATGAAACTACCATTATGATTATGACTATCATTATTATTCATTAGAGTAATTTGAGTGAAATAGGAATTATTGGTTGAACCTGCTTAGGGAGAAATATTGAATCTCTGAGTCAAGCATTACAGGCAGCTTGGTAGTATAAGCTCTTGGCTGAGTAGGCCAGGAATTTGAAGTCATACTGACCCTTTTCAACATGCTATTCATAGAAAAAAATGTTTCAGAGTTTTGCATTTTCAATTCATAAATACCTCCTTCTGATAGCATCTAAAGGGAAAGAAATAATTCTCATTATAAAATTATTAATTTTTTTCTACATTGGATAGACTTGACAAAATACTTAATTAAAGTGACCTGCATTATGGGAGAATTTATAAAAGTGCAGATTCAGGAATCCGAAAGCCTAGGTTCCAATCCTGGCTCTGCTTCTTACTAGCATTGTAACCTGGGTAAGTCCCTTATTATATTTAAGCCTCAGTTATCTGTACTGTTAAATGGAACTGACAGTAGTATCTAAGATCATAGATACTGTATGTTTAAATAAAACATATAAATGAGGGATTTAGCGCAATACCTAGTCTATATTAAGCAGTTAATAATGTTCAATCTTTTTGTTAATATCTCACTTTAAAATTCTGGCAGTGGTATTCAGTGTACAATAGCAATTTAGTAACATATAAGCTTATTCCTGGTTGGCATTAAATGCATACATGCATAAAATATAGGGGAGCTTAGACTGTTGGAGTTACTTTAATCATTCAGCACCCCATGTACTTCCACTGTAGGGTAGTGAAGCTCTGGATGATTAAACAATTTCCATGAAAGGCTGTATGTCATGTACTATCCTTCCACTGAAAACTGGTCTTGCTGCTGTGGTGTTGCCTGGCTGGGTAGGAATGCTGGGTTGTTGGGTTCAGTGGATGATAATTTTTCTTCTCAAGTTCACTAGTTAAAAACATCCTTGGTGGGAAACAACAGATCTAATTCCCTGTGCAGTCATCCTTAGAAAAGTATATTTGTCAACTTTTTTTTTCTGACAGAAGTCATTAAATTTAATAATTTTCAGGTTTCTTAGAATAGTGCTGAGAACTAAGGTTTCCTGAATTTCCTCATCTGTAAAGTAGAGGGAATTTGGTGTTCACTTCAGAGAGTGACTTCCACGCTAGATGTCCCAAGGAAAAAAAAAAGTTGGTAATAGGAACCTAAAAGCAGTTCTGATAATCCAAATGCTTAATAAATATTTTAAATTTAGCTTTGATTGTTTGTTTCTTCCATTTTTCATACTCATGGGTGAAACTGGTGATCTGTCCAGTGTTATTCTCAAATTTATTACCATGGCTTCAGGTGCAGTAGGAAGAGTCGAAGGTTGAAGACAAGGACAATTTTTTTTGATTAACATTTCCAAGCAATCTATATATTCATCACTCTCAGCTCTTTATTGGAGTGTGGCTGACCTTACTGACACAGCAACCTTTGAGATCTTATACTTTCCTCTTGGTCTTTTCTGCTAGTGGTAGTTTCATTGTAACATAACCAATTAAAACTTAAGCATAGTATTTCCAGTGGTGACAAATAAGAGCCTTTCCCATTGGATGGAGACAGAATTGGAATCAGAAAGACCACTTGGACATTTAATTCAGGAAAGGGTTAATGGTGGCTTGAACGAGGATGGACAGTTTGGGAATGGATAGAAACTACAGGGGACATATTTGATTACGTTTTAAGAAAATATAGCTAAGATATATTGATAAAAGTGGGAGAAAAGTGGGAAGGAATGGAATTTGAAAGGTCAATATCCAAATTCCTGGCATGGAGAACTGGATAGATAATGGAAATGAAAGCAAATGAGCAGGACTTAGGGAGGACAGTGGGGAGGAAGAAAATGATCCTTGACTTCCCTTTATGTCACCTTGATTGTCACAAAGATGGAGAGCTTAGACCACAAAGGTCATGTGTGTGTGTATCTGTGTGTTCATGTGTGAACATATATGTAATTTTGGCTAACTCTACTTTCTTGATGACTGCATTCTCTCCCAATCTATGGTTCCTTTGAAGAATGTTTATCAGGGCAGACAATGGTAGCTCAACAGGCAGAGTTCTCACCTGCCATGCCAGAGGCCCGGGTTCGATTCCTGGTGCCTGCCCATACAAAAAAAAAAAAAGTGTTTATCAGTAGAGATTATAGAACAGTTCTGTCCAATAAGCTTGCTACAGCAGTGGAAATATTCTTCTGCTTTTCCAATATATTAGTTTATGGACATATGTGGCTGTTGGTCATCTGGAATGTGGCTGGTACAACAGAAGAGCTGAATATTTGGTTTTGTTTAATTTTAATTGATTTAAATTAAAGTATAAATAACTGTATGTGGCTAGTAGTTACCATACTGTATAGTGCAGTTATATAATATCCCATATCGATTGCTTTCATCTGACAGCTATTTACTAAATCAAGATGGTTTGTGCAGGTCCTTACTGAGTGAGATATTCAGGTCTATTCCTGAGGGAGAAGTGACAAGTCCATCTATGCCATGAGGAAGGTCATTCTCAAATTTGATATCTTTTCTAGAGACACCAGCTGAAAGAGCTTCCAGTTACTTATCAATTCTTGCACCATCTGGTTGGCTCTTTAAAGCCCTCAGACCCACTGTCTGCTTAGCCAGATTTCCAAGAATGCCTTTCAAATCAGAGCATTCATTCTATCTTGCTGAATCCACTGGTCTGGACCTTTATTGAGATGTGAGAGTGAGAATTTAGGGCCAAGAGGTCCTTTGGAGATTAAAAATATCAATGCTTTCCAATTGTAGTTCATGTAATGCTGTGGACATAAAGTAATATTGGGTAGTACAATGATGCATTTTGATTTACCATTTTATTTTACTTTCATTCTAAATCTTATTTTAACGTGTTCTCTTGAGTTAAATTTGCCTGTATATTGTTTTCTATTTCTTATTCTTTCAGCCTTTCTTTATTCTCATATTTAAGGAATGTTATTTTTGTTAATATCACACTTTAAAATCCTGGCAGTGGTACTCAATGTGCAATAGTAGTTTAGTGACATATGAGCTTATTCCTGGTTGGCATTAAATGCATATATGCATAGAATGTAGGGGAGCTTAGACTGTAGGAGTTATTTTAATTATTCAGCACCCCATGTACTTCAGCTATAGGGCAGTGAAGCTCTACGGGCTAGAGAAGTTCACAAGGCCTGCCCAGATTCAATGGTGAGAAATTGGAATCATACATTTTGACGAGAATAACTTTCAAGTCACATTGCAGAAGATGTAAATAGAGAGAAGGGTATAAAATCAACCCAGGTTTTACAATCAAACTAATACAATTTTCATGGGTGTGTGTTTGTATATACTTTACCTTTTCATGATTTATCTGGAGATTATAATATGTGACCTTGATTTATTACTATATAGTAAAAGTAAAATTTTTAACAGCTACCATGATAATGCATTAGGAATATTTATTTATTTATTTATTTACATTAAGAATATCTTTACTAAAGTTTTACAAGAGATAAACTGTGTCCTTTAGAATTATAGTTGTGATCTGTGTACCCCCTCAAATATATATATGTCTGCATTCATTCCAATGATGAGATATAAGAGACACAGATGAAACCAATTCCCCAGATAATTTGTTATAAATTCCCAGAGTTGCTATGAGAGAGCTCAGATGCAGACAAATAGGAGGAATTTTGCAGGATAGGAATGCCAGCTTTTGTGGTGAGTGAGCTTAGTGATTTTCATAGCGAGTTAAATGAGAGTAAGAAGGCCCCAATTGCTTGTGGCAATAAAAACAAACAAACAGGCATAATTAATGCCTAACCAAAGTGTTTCCAAATATGAGAAATAAGAGAAGATTGCTCAGTGGTATATGGGAGATACAGGGGAAAGAACTCCTTTCTCAATTCTAGTCTTAGCTGCAGAGCATTCTGTTTCAGACAACAGGTTGACATTGTCCACTTGAGCTTCCCAGTAATTCCTGGCATGGGCTCCAAATACACCATCATTCACTATTCATAAGGGCTGCAAAGGAGCATGCTGAATGTCTTTGCTGCTAATTTCACAGTTGACCCTCAATAGGGGAGGTTTTTTCCTTGAATGTCTGTTGAGATTGTAATTTAGCACAAGTTTCCAATCCCACTTCAGCTCCATCCTGTTTTTGTTGGATCATTAAAGTCTTAGTTTCACCCCTGCTTATTCTAAAATCCCGAGCCTCTGCCTTTAAGGAGAGGTACTGTCTCCTTTTCTGAGGTACTGTCATGAGAGAAAAAGCCCTTATTATATTCAACATGTAGTTGAATGGGCTGCCCCTATTCTGAGATCTCAGCATCTGTATTAATAGCTGTCCAAATGCCCTTGATTTGGGGGGTATTTTCCTTTCTTGAAAATGGCAGCCTTTCTTGTACATTGGCCCAACTAGGTTTGGAATTCCCATTACCTCTGTATTAGAGATTTTTTACTACCAAATATGTGGGGAAGTCTGTTATATGTTTGGAGATAATAAGATTAGCCAGGGTTGTAGCCTAGCATGCCGGGGGGAGGGGGTGGATTTTTAGTGAATGGCCTTTATAAGTAAGTACCCAAGGACCTCAAAACCTGAGCATACTTGAACACTGCAAGAAGAGGGAGAATAATCCATTTGTTAATGATTTCTCTATTTGTGGAATTAGTAAGAGATGTGATTCATCTCTTGCTTCATCCAAACCTTGGGCATCTGACGTACATTCTTTGGGCTTTGGTAAACATTACGTCAACCCGATGTGATGTGCGTAGTCAGAGACAGAATGCTTTCAGGTCGCTCTTTACGGTCTATGTTCAAGCAGTTTATTTATTCTTTAAAGTCATTATTGGTGTTCCTAGTCATAAAGAAGGAAGTCTTTGAAGCCATGTGAGGGTACAGTCACATGTGTGACAATACAGTTCTCTTTCATCAATACTTATGTTTGAACATAGACTGCTTGAGTTATTTTTTAAAAATGAGATGAGAAACACAATTGGGCTAGTGTCCCTGGCCACATTTAGATTGAATTCCAGCTTTCTAAAGTAAGTCCAAAATCCCACAATTATTGTATCACTTTAATTCCAACCACCATCATCAGCAGGTATAGGTTTGATATCCAAGCATTCTGCAAAGAAGCAAATCACTGTGTGTTTTTAAACTGGACTCAGTTTTGTCTGGCTAGGTCTTGAATTTCCTAGCCAGATATTACCTAAGAAAGTCACACTTAATTAAGAAATTATAAACCAAGGAGGAAAATATTATATTCCAAAATTAGGAGGAATATAATATTTTCCTCCTTTGGGTTGATATATATTTTTTCATTAGTGAAGTTGTGGGTTTACAGAAAAATCATCCATAAAATATAGACTTCTCATACACCACCCTATTATCAACATTTTATGTTAGTGTGGTACATTTTTGACAATTGATGAAAGCACATTTTTCTAATTGTGCTGTTAACTGTATTCTGTGGTTTACCTTAGGGGTCTTATACAGTCCCATGGATTTAAAAAAAAATTATTCTAGTGAAATATTTACAACTTAAAATGTTCTTTCAAATATATATATATACATTCAAATATATACTTCAGTTCTGTTAATTACGTTCTTAATATTGTGATACCATCACCACCATCCATTATGAGAATTTCCTATCATCTCGAATAGAAACTCTATATAATTTAAGCATTAATTCCCTATTCTCCACCCCAACCCATCCCCTCGCAATGTTTATTCTATATTCTGACTCTATGAGTTTGCTTATGCTAGTTATGGATTTTTAAAATCACTTATTTACTCTTAGAATCCTTGTTTAAAGGCAGTGAGCTGAAGGCTGGGCAATTATTTGTTACATTTCGCTTTTATGCTCGTGGTGGCCACATACCAGAGGCAGGGGAGAGGGTCCTGGAAATAAAGGGGAACCTTCCATGGGTCCCAGGACAAGACTTTGAGGAATCTCAACCTATTTGTCTTCTTATGATACTCCCCATACATGCTCAGTGACATCATATTTGAAATGGTGGAGAAAAGTGGATCAAAGTCAAAAGTACTTTTTAACATTTGGAAATTGTGTTCTAACATGAATGCATCTGTGACTTTCTTTTTTTCCAGCAGACTAAAATCACTCTACTGTTTATCACTCTGTCTTTCTGTCTGTCTGTCTCTGAAATTGTTAATCATTTGACAAATAATCAATGAAGTTCCTATGAGTGGCCTGGAAAACAAAATTAGATACATCTGAAAGAGCTAGGAGTGAAAGAAAGAACTGGAGGCTTTAGCTAGAACCTGGGACTACCAGAGAGACATGTGGGCGTTTTGTCACCTCTTTGTTCCTAGTCCCCAGGGCAATTTAATTACTTTTTTGTTTGTTAGTCTGTTTACTTTTTTAAGGCAGGACCTACAATTGTGTTTTTTTGTTTGTCTGTTTTCTGCATGGGCAGGCGCCAGGAATCGAACCCGAGTCTCTGGCATGGCAGGCAAGGACTCTGCCTGCTGAGTTACCATGGCCCATCCTACAGTTGTGTTTTGAGCAGCTGATGTGATCTAGGCATATATTGCTGAAGAGAAAAGGAAATAGATGTCATCACTCTTTCCCTTGAGCTCATCCTCTGTTTGGGGAGATAAATGGGCTAGGTATTTGGATAGTAGAAGAGCAAGGATAGTTGGATTCATTAAGTTTAATTACTGTTCTGACTTGCTATCCTTAGATGAGATGGACCTCATGGATGAAGCTACTCAATATGAACAAATGAGGTGGGGCTGTTACAAATCCTTATCACTGTGGTGAATTACCGCAGATGGTGCCTCTATCCCCACAAAAGATGATCACGCATGCTAAACAAAGCAGTGTTTCAGGACCCATTTTACACTCTTCTCCTTCAGTCTCTCAACGGCAAGCTATTTTCTGTTCCTACAGCTGTCCTATGCTCTTGTGAAGTGAGAGTTTCATTCATTCAGCTTTGATTAAATAAATGAAACGACAACAATGGTTGGCTGTTCTTTATTTGCTTCATTTCTCTTACATCTTGCTTTTTCACTGTCATCCTCCATGGCAGGATCTTGGAGGAGAACCTAGCATTGGGGGTGGATCTATGATAGTCTTTGAGAGGGAGCAAGAAGAGATGTATAATTCAGGAGGGAAGAAGGAATGTGCGGCTGATTGAGGATGCTTTGACGGATGGGCTAGAGCAATGCCTTTTAATGCTCCATCCCCCACTGAAGTTAGGACTGTGACTAATAATGTTTCATTCATTATATGGAAACTAAAGCTTAGTTACTAAATGAGTAGATGGACTGCTATTAATAGTAACATCCTACAAATAAAAATCTAAGGGTGATTGAGTTAATTGTGTATGCTTTCTTCATATCTGAGTTATATCAAAATACCAGAATTATCCTTTTGTTGCGGGGAGTATGGGTACAGGCATCATAAGCAATGACAACGCAGTATCCTCCGAGTCTCTACTCAGTGAATCCTTTTCTTTCAAAAAATATGAAGTTAGGTTATAGCTCTTGTCCACTTTGTCCAAAGTAGTCTTTGATTTCATTCTAACTTGAAGCTATACGCGCCTACATGATGGTTTTAGGGAAAGCATCTTCCATTAAGCATATTACTCACTGAAGCCAAGGGAAGGGTTGACACAACCATGTGATTCAAACTGTGGATCTTGGGGTCCCTCTGCTCCTACAGCCTATAAAAGACAAGAGAGAGGCAAAACCTCAGTGTCACTCTGCTTTCTTAAGCAAAGTATTGCTATTCTAAAATGAGTTTGTAGAAATCAGTAAAATTATATGAAGGGCAGTAAAGTAGCTCATTACTGTCATCAGGCTTATCCAGTTTATGTGGTCTTTTTAATTAATTATTAAAGGGTAAGACATTTACAGAAATTGTAAAAGCATTCTGTTAAGGTCAAGGTGGTTACAATTCAAGTTTAACAGCATCAGCTTTGTCTGTTCTAGAACTCTCTATTACAGGATGAAGGAAGGATGAGGGATAAGGTTATGGGCTGTAATCTCTTCTTTCAAACCCATTTTCCTAATTATAGACTCCACCTTCTGAGGAGTCTCGAGCCCTATCCTCTTAATGGCATGTGGTGCTGATTCGGATGTGTACAGATGGAAAGGGGCAGTTTTGAAAAGCAACCGGGAGACCTTGCCTGAAATCCTATCTCTACTCTTTGCCAGCTTCATGACCTGAATTCAGTCACTTAACATCTCTGAGCTTCTATCTTACCATCTGTACAAATGGGGAGCCCACTACCCACCTTCCTGGGTGTTTGTGAGTGTGTGATAACAGATGAGAGCCACTGGCATAGAGAATACCTGTCCTGATACTGGGTGGTTCAGAGTCATAAATTGAATCACTGTGTAATGTGTTCCTCAAAAGTGTATTTTCAGGCAGTTTTTCCTGCAGCAGTCTTGTTCTCCAATTCAAGGAATGTACATACTTTTAATTGCAAGTGAAAGAGCAGGTTGTTTCCTTCTCTGGGTTAACTCTGAACTTCTCTCAGGCTCAGCACCCAAGGGGAGGTGCTGCATGGAGTTATTAAGCTGAGATAATCACTAGGAAATAAGGCCTTGTGACGTGGCTTCAGCAATGTCTTCTCTCTGAGAATCTGTAACATGGAAGAAAGCTGAAGGCATCCTCCTGGAGAGAAGAAACCCAACATAAAGGCTGAGGGCCCAATGGAAGCTGTGGCCAGTCCTGCCTAGCTGCCCTTCGGTACTGAGCTAGTACCTCCTTACTTAATCTTTGTTAGGATTTATTTTATGGATATCCTGGCTTTGGAGGTGGAATTCTTTGTTTGGTGAGTGAGATGAGTGGAGTATTCAGTGGGGAAGCTGACAAAACCTGACTAGCCCTGATTTTACCACTAACCCTGTAACTGACTTTGAGTAAGCCATTTACTCTCTCTGAGCCTCAGTTTTTTCATCTGACTTACGAGAGTAAGCTTATAGTCTTATATAAAGTAAGCATATAACTATAAGCCTGAAGTTTATTCTGTTGTTACTTGTGACTTTTGAATGTCTTATGCATGTTACCACATTGGAATCTTATATCTGAGATCTTGGGAGGAAATGGGTCCTAGGACAAGACTTTGAGGAATCTCAACCTATTTGTCTTCTTATGATACTCCCCATACATGCTCAGTGACATCATATTTGAAATGGTGGAGAAAAGTGGATCAAAGTCAAAAGTACTTTTTAACATTTGGAAATTGTGTTCTAACATGAATGCATCTGTGACTTTCTTTTTTTCCAGCAGACTAAAATCACTCTACTGTTTATCACTCTGTCTTTCTGTCTGTCTGTCTCTGAAATTGTTAATCATTTGACAAATAATCAATGAAGTTCCTATGAGTGGCCTGGAAAACAAAATTAGATACATCTGAAAGAGTTAGGAGTGAAAGAAAGAACTGGAGGCTTTAGCCTCCATCTAATCCATCTAATCCACCCTTGCTGATGCAGGGATCCATCTATTGGTTAGCATCCTGGACAAGTGAATCTTTCTCTTCTGACTGAGCACATCATGACTGGGGGCGCTGCTCAGAAGACAGCTGTTCCTGAATTGGGGGAGCTTTGATTGTTAAAAAGGCAAGGTGCTTTGAATTTTTAAAGCAGTTTTATTGAGATAAATTCACATATCGTACAATTCTCCTACAGTGTACAATCAGTGTCTTCTAGTATATTTACAGAGTTGTACATTCCTCACCACAATCAATTCTAGAAATTTTCACCCTCAAGAGGACTCACCATGTTATACAGTTCTATGTTTCATCTTCTGTCTTTCCTTCTAGTGATATACACAACCCTCAAATTTCTTTTTCAACCACCGTCGCACCCACACAGCATCGCTGTTCATTACGTTCCTATGATATGCTACTATCACTGTTATCCATTTCCAAACATTTATAGTCAAACTTTACTACATATTCTGCACAAATTAAGTATCAGCTTCTCATTATATGTCCTCGTTCTATCTTCTAGTGACCTATGTTCTAGATATTAACACCACAGGTTTGCTAGTTATATTGAATTTATATTAGTGGAGTCATACAATATTTGTCTTTTTGTGTCAGACATATTTCACTGAACGTAATGTCCTCAAGGATCATCCATGTAGTCGCATGTGTCATGACTCTATTTCTTCTTATAGCTATGTAATATTCCATCATATGTATATGCCATCTTTTATATATCCATTCATCAGTTGATGGATGCCTGGGTTGTTTCAATCTTTTGGCAATTGTGAATAACGCCACTGTGAACATTGGTGTGCAAATATCTGTTCACATTCCTGCTTTCAGGTCTTCTGAATATATATTTAGCAGCAGGATTGCCAGACCTTATAACGATTCTGTATTTAGCTTGTTGAGGAACCAGCAAACTGTCTTCCACAGCAGTTATACCATTCTATATTCCCACCAATAGTAGGGAAGTGTTCCTATTTCTCCACATCCTCTTCAACACTTGCAATTTTCTATGTTTTTTTAATAGTGGCCATTCTAGTAGGTGTGAAATGATATCACATTGAGGTTTGATTTGCATTTCCCTAATAGCTAGTAATGTTGAACACCTTTTCATATTATTTCTATTCATTTGCATATCCTCTTTGGAAAAATGCTTTTTATAGTCTTTTGCCTATTATTGTAATTGGGTTCTTTTGATTTGTTAAAGCTGTCGGAATGCAGTATTCCAGAAATTGAATGGCTTATAAAAGGGGAATTTATTAACTTACAAGTTTACAGTGCTAACACCATAAAAAATATCCAAACTAAGGCATCCCGGCAGAGATGCTTTGACTCAAGAAAAGGTCCATAACACCTCTGTCAGCTGGGGAGGCATATGGCTGGCATCTGCTGGTTCTTTGGCTTCTAGTTTCGAACAGCTTCCCTGGGGTGTTTTGTTTCAGTGTTTCCAAATGTCTGGGTCACCTGTTGGCTCTGAAATAACTGTTCTTCAAGCATCTGCATCTGAGGTTTCCCCTTTGAAAGAACTCTAGTAAACTAATCAGGACCCACTTTGGAGTCACATTTCCATTTCATCAAAAGGCCACACTCATAACCGGATATGTCACATCTCCATGGAAACAATCCAACCTAAGTTTCCACCCTAAACAATTGGTCTGTCCCCACAAGATTGGATTAGCAGAGAAAACACTACTTTTCTCAGGTACATAACAATTTCAAACCATCACATTGTTTATCTTTTTATTGTTGGGTTGTAGGATCTCTTTATATATCCTGAATATTAAACCCTTTCCAGATATGTGGTTTCCAAATGTTTTCTCCCATTGAGTAAGCTGCCTCTCCCCACTCTTGACAAGATCCTTTGAAATACAAAATATTCAATTTTGAGGAGGCACCATTTTCATTTCACTGCTTGTGCTTTGGATGTAAGGTCTAAGAAACCACTTCACACCACAATACATTTAAGATTCTTCCCTACATTTTCTTCTAGGAGTTTTATGTCTGGCTTTTATATTTAGGTGTTTATCCATTTTGAGTTAATTTTTGTATAAGATATGAGATAGGGTCTACATTAGTTTACAAGTTGCTGGAATGGAATATACCAGAACTGGAATGGCCTTTAAAAAGAGGAATTTAATAAGTTACATGTTTACAATTCTAAGCCTATAGAAATGTCCAACCTAAGGCATTCAGGGAAAAAGACTTTAATTCAAGGTAGACTGATGGGTCAGGAACGCCTCTGTCTGCTGGTTTGTCATGTGGCTGGCATCTGCTGTACCTTGCTCCTGGGCTCTGTTGCTTTCAGCCTGTGTTCCTCTGAGGGTTCCTCACTTTGCTTCTCTGGGGCTGGCTTTCATCTCTTGGCTTCACTTGGCTCTCTCCAGGTTCTGGCTTGCTCAACATCTCATGGTGACATCTGGGCTCCAGGTATCTTCAAACATCCATGACTCTGTTCTCCAAGTGTTGGTATCTGTGTCAGCTCTGCAGTGCATTTTCTGTTTGCTCTGTCATTTCTTTCCAAAGTGATTCCCTCTTAAAGGGCTCCAGTAAGAACCCCCACCTTGAATGGGTGTAGACACATCTCCATGAAAACCACCTAATCAAAAGTTACCACCTACAATTGGGTGGGTCACATCTCCACAGAAAAAAATTAAAAAGATCCCACAATATCAATAGCAATATCAAATAAAGATTTTCTGGCATATACAGCAGGTTCAGTCAAGCACAGGGGTTCTCTTTCATTCTTTTATATATGGATATACAGTTCTCCCAGGACCATTTGTTGAAGAAACTGCTCTGCTCCATTGGGTAGGCTTGGAAGCCTTGTCAAAAATCAATTAACTATAGATGTAAGGGTCAATTTTTGAACTCCTAATTTTATCCTATTGGTAAATATGTGTATCTTTAAGTTAATAAGATGCTGTTTTTATCCCTGTAGCCTTGTAATATAAAGTCAAGAAATGAGAGCCCTCCGATTTCATTTTTTGTTTTCAAGATGTTTTTGGCTATTTGGGTACCATTTCCCTTCCAAATAAATTTGGTAATTGAGTTTTCCAATTCTGCAAAGTAGGCTGTTGAAATTTTGATAGGGATTGCATTGAATCTGTAAATTAATTTGGATAGAATAGATAGCTTAATGATATTTAGTCTTTTAATCCATGAACATGGACTGTCCTTCCATTCATTTAGGTAATCTTTCATTATTTTTAGCAATGCTTTGTACTTTTCTGAATATAAATTCTTTATATCCTTGGTTAAATTTATTCCTGCATATTTAATTCTTTTAATTGCTATTATAAATGGAATTTTTTCCTGATTTCCTCTTCAGATTATTCATTACTAGTATATAGAAACACTGCTGAATTTTGCATGTTCATCTTGTATCCCATTACTTTGTTGAAATTGTTGGTCTAGAAGCTTTGTTGTAGATCTTTCAGGAATTTCTAGGTGTAGGATCATATCATCTGCAAATAGTGCAAGTTTTACTTATTCCTTTCTGGTTTAGATGCGGTTGGTCTGTCTGTCTGTCTATCTATCTATCTATCTATTTATCATCTATCTGTCTAATCTTTTGCTCTAGCTAGAACTTCTAGCACGATGTTGAATAACCATGGTGACAGTGGGTATCCTTGCCTTGTTGCAGATCTCAATGGGAATGTTTTCAGTCTTTTCACCATTGAGTACAATGTTAGTTGTGTGTTTTTCATACATGTCCGTTGTGATGTTGAGGAAGTTTCCTTCTATTCCTGTCTTTCATAGTGTTTGTGTCAAGAGATGATGCTAGATTTTGTCAAATACATTTCCTGGGACAATCATGATGATCATATGGTTCTTCTTTAATTTGTTAATGTGGTATATTACATTAATTGATTTTCTTGCATTGAAAACTAAACTACCCGTGCACCCTTTACTTTCTTTTTTTAATGCAGGTATTTAGGGTTTACATTTCCTCTCAGTACTGCTTTCTCTGTAACCCATAAATTTTGGGGCATCCTGGTTGGATGCATATTTATTTAGGACTGGCATTTCTTTTTGATGGATTGCCCCTTTCATTAATAAATAATGTTCTTCTTTATCTCTTATAACAGCTGTGCATTTAAAGTCTATTTTGTCTGATATAAGGATAGGTTTCTCAGATTTTCTTTTTTAGATACTGTTTATGTGGAATATTTTTTTCCAGCCTTTCACTTTGAACCTGTTTGTATTCTTGGGTCTAAGATGAGTCTCTCATAGACAACATATACAATACTTATGTTTTTTTTTTTTTTTTACCCATTATGCCAGTCTGTGTATTAATTAACATTGTGTTATCACTGTAATGGCAGTACTTGCTTTAACTATTTTATCCTTTGACTTTTATTTTGTCTCCCTTCAAACACTTTTAGTTACTTTTACTGATACTTTTCATTTCTGTGCTCTCTTCCAAGCCTCTTTCTCCTGTCCTTTCCTTTCAGCCTCTAGTGTTTCTTATAGGGAAGGCTTTTTGTTAATGAATGCTCAACTTCTGCTTATCTGTGAATGTCCTAAATTCTCCCTCATTTTTGAAGGACAGTTTTGATGGAAGAGAACTCTTAGCTGGCAGTTTTTTTATCTTGAATATATCATACTATTTCTTCTTGCCTCCATGGTTTCTCAAGAGAAATCAGTGCTTAGTCTTATCCATCATCCCTTATATGTAATGAATTGCTTTTCTCTTGCTGTTTGCAGAATTCTGTTTTTGTCTTTGTCATTTGACATTTTGATTAGTATGTGCCTTGGAGTAAGTTGTTTTGGTTTGCTAACGTCTGCTGGAATGCAACAAACCAGAATTGGAACAAACAACTTTCAAAAGGGAATTTATTAAGTTGCAAGTTTACAGTTCTAAGCCTATAAAAATGTCCAAACTAAGCCATCCAGGAAAAGATACCCTAATTTAAGGAAGGCCAGTGGGTCAGGAACACCTCTGTCAGCTGGGTAGTCACATGGCTGGTATCTGCTGGTCCCTTGCTCCTGGGATCTGTTGCTTTCAGTCTGTTCCTGTGGGAGTTCCTCACTTTGCTTCTCTATTCTGGCTTTCATCTCTTGGTTTCCTTTGGCTCTCTCAAGGTTCTGGCTTGCTTAACATCTTATGAAGATGTCTGCTGGGCTCCAAGCATCTCCAAACATCCATAACTCTGTTCTCCATGTGTCAGCATCTGTGTCAGCTCTCCTCTGAAGCTTCTCTCAGCTCTGTCCAAATTTTGTCTCTCTCCAAAATGTTTCCTCTTTTAAAGGATCCCAATAAATGAATCATGACCCACCAGAAATGGGTGAAATCCCATTTCCATCTAATCAAAATGTCACATTTGCAATTAGGCATGTCACATCTCTGTGGACAAATCTAATAAAAATTTTCCAACCTAGAGCATTGAATCAAGATGAAAAGAAATGGCTGCTCCTACAAGATTGGATCAGGATTAAAACGTCTTTTCTCAGGTAGATAATCAAACTGGCACATAGGTCTTCTTGGATTTATTTGGATTGGAATACATTGTGCTTTGTGGGCATGGATATCAATGCTTTTCATAAAAGTTGGGAAGTTCTTGACCATTATTAACTCATTCCTGCTGCCCCTTTTTGCTTCTCTTCTGTTTCTGATTCATCTATGGAATGAATATTTGCATGTGTCATGTTGCCAATCAGTTTCTTAAGACCTTGCTCAATTTTTCCCTTTCTTTTCTCTATCTGTTCTTACATCTGTTTGAATTAGTTTGCAAGGTGCCAGAATGGAATATACCAAAATTGGAATGCCTTTTTCAAAAGGAAAATTTAATGAAGTACAAGTTTACAGTTCTAAGCCTATGATAACACCCAAACTAAGGTACCCAAGGAAAGATATCTCAGTTAAAGAAAGGCCAATGTGTCCGAACACCTCTGTCAGCTGGGAAGGCATGATGATCCCTCATTCCTGGGCTCTGTGGCTTTAAGCCTCTCTTTCTGTGGGTGTTCCTTGCTTTGCTTCTTCAGGGCTGGCTCTTGTCTTTTGGCTTCCCTTGATTCTTTCCAGGTTCTGGCTTGCTTACCATCTCATGACAACATCTGTCAGCCTCCAAGCATCTCCAAACATCTGTGTCTCTGTGCTCCAAGTGTCAGCATCTGTGTCAGCTCTGCTCTGACGTTTCTGACAGTTCTCTGTTGGCTCTGTCATTTCTAAGGTTTCTCCAGAATGTTTCCCTGTGCTGGCTTGAAAGGATGTATGTCCCCTAGAAAAGCCATGTTTTAATGTAAATCCCATTTCATAAAGACAGAACAATCCCTATTCAGTACTGTATGTTTGAAACTATAATCAGATCATCTCCGTGGAGATGTGATTTAATCTCAAGTGGTTGTTAAGATGGATTAGGTGATAACATGTCTCCACCCATTTGGGTCGGTCTTGATAAGTTTCTGGAGTCCTATAAAAGAGGAAACATCTTGGAGAATGAGAGAGATTCAGAGAGAGCAGAGAATGCTGCAACACCATGAAGCAAAGAGTCTATCAGCCAGCACTTTGGAGAGCCTCCCAGGGAGCCACGCCTCCCAGGGAGCCACGCCTCCCAGGGAGCCACGCCTCCCAGGGAGCCACGCCTCCCAGGGAGCCACGCCTCCCAGGGAGCCACGCCTCCCAGGGAGCCACGCCTCCCAGGGAGCTTCATGAAACAGGAAGCCAGGAGAGAAAAGTAGCAGATGACGCCATGGTCATCATGTGCCCTTCCAGCTGAGAGAGACGCTGAACTTCATAGGCCTTCTTGAACCAAGCTATCTTTCTCTGGATGCCTTTGATTGGACATTTCTATAAATGTGTTTTAATTGGGGCATTTTCTTGGCCTTAGAACTGTAAACTATCAACTCATTAAATCCCCCCTTTTTAAAAGCCATTACGTTTCTGGTATATTGCATTCTGGCAGCTAGTAAGCTAGAACATTCCCCTTTTAAAGACTCGAGTAAACTAATCAAGACCCACCTGGAATGGATGGGGTCAAATCTTCCTCTAATCAAAAGATCACACCCACAATTGGTCATGCCATATCTCCTTGGAAATAGTCTAATCAAAAGTTTCTTCCTTACAATGTTGATTTAGGATTAGAAGAAATATCTGCCTACAAGATTGGATCAGGATTAAAACATCCTTTCTGGGGTACCTAATACTTTCAAACTGGACAGATACAGTCTCTTCCAGCTCACAGATCCTTTCTTCTGCCTCTTCAAATACTCTCTCTTCAAATCTGCCTCTAGTATATTTTTAAATTTTTATTTATTTATTTATTTGCGTAGGCAGGCACCGGGAATTGAACTTGGGTCTCTGGTGTGGCAAGCGAGAACTCTGCCTACTGAGTCACCATAGCCCACCATCTAGTGTATTTTTAATTTTATCTATTATGCCTTTCATTCTTATAAGGTCTGTTTCCTTTGTATGCTTTCAAATTCTTCTTTATGCTCACCCAGTTCTTATTAATATATGTTTTCTCATAAGCCATTTCTTTGAATTGGTTTTAGAGATTTATTTGAACATCTTTGACTAGCTGTTCTAGATTGTGTACCTCCCCTGATATTTTGGGGAGTAAAGGGGATGCATGGGCCAGAAATTGAACCTGGGTCTCCCTCATGGCAGGCAAGCATCCTACCATTGAACCACTTGGTCCCTAACTTTTTAATTTTCTCCACTGACTGGGCCATATCTTTCTACCTCTTGGTGTGGCTTGTTAAATGTTGCTGATGTCTGGACATCAGATTATCTTGGTGAGTTCATGGTGAAGATTGGATGTTCTCTCTTGCTAAAGCTTTTGGTGCTGGCTGGGTTTGTCTAAATATTTTTCTTCATTACTTGTCTTGCGAGTATTACCCAACCAGGGCTGGGCTAGGGGCTCATGAAGGAGACAGTCAATAGTTCCATAGCGCCCAGGAAGAGGTTAGGTAAAGATGCCAAAAAACTTTAATTCTGCTCCCCAAGGGTGTGCTTTCCTGGTCTGCCCAGCATATGACTCTCTTTCGCCAAAACCCTTTCAGATGTATTCTAATAGAAGTGCTTCCCTTGCCTGGCAGCAGATGTCACTCTTCAGTAACCTATTCCCCTCAGCCCTCAGGAGGCAGACCATTTTAAGCTGTTGGCTCCAGACAATGGTTTAGCCATGCTGAGCCAGGTGGGTTGAATCTACTGTTTCCAAAAGTCCAAATTCACCTGCCAAAAGCAGGAGTAGTGCTAGACCATGTCTCACCTGTTCTTTGGGGAGTAGACCTTCACTGCATTTCAGTCTCAGTTGCCCATCCACCAGGGATCAGAGACCCTGAAGCTTTCTGCCACAGGAGTGGGGCATGGGCACCGGGAGCCATGGCTGAGGGGTGTTACTCAATATCTCACCACAGCTTCTCTGCTTTTCATCCTGTTCTTTCCTGGGTGGTCCACAGCAATCCCCCTAATATCCAGAGTTCCAGAACCATTGCTCCAGACAGTTTCTGACAGTTCCCTAGTTGTTTTCCTGAGAGAGAGGTGAACCCAGCCTCTCCTTAATCAGCCATCTTGGATCCTACTTGGTTGATAATTTTTGAAGAAAAAATGTTTCTGGAGGTTTAACTTTGGAACAGCTCTCAGCAACTAATAATCAATATTGTGTTAAGCCCAGGTACAACTGTATTCTACCTATGATTCCTCTCCATTGTAGGTAGACATTCTTCTTATTAGTCCTGGTTCAGCAATCCCCTACACACACACATTCCTTACATTTTCCTCATGCTATAGGCATACCATCTATGGATAATTCATTAACTATGTTAATCGCATACTTCATGTGCCCTGTATAAATGATGAACAACTACATTCTGTTAGTTCCTATTTATACCTTGTCTCCTGTGTATTTGAACTAAGGAAAGGCTACATCTGGTATGCATGAGTGTGATGGTTAATTGTGGTAAAGAACCATATAACTCATTTCTCTCTTACCCTTTAGTGTATTTTTTAAAAATCTGGCAGTTCTGATGCTCAAAACCCTAACTTTGGTTCCAATACAGAACACAATGATAGAGGTAAGCCCTTTTATAGAGAAAAAGGTTAAAGGAAAGACATCAGGGGGCAGGTGTGTGTTGGGTGGGGGAGGCCTTATCAGTTCTCTGTACCAATCGCATGTTTAAAATGGAGACATTCACCTAAAATATTTTAAAGTAATAGGACCCATGAGAGTTAGAGTGTCTTTTCTTTTATTTCTCCCCCAGACATTACAGTGCTCTTAAATTTCACAAGTAGTTGTGGTGAGTGATGAAGTACTGCAGGGCACATGCCTGTGGACAGTGTGCCAAGTGACTTTTACAAAAAGCCGGATGGACATTTGGGCCCCTGCCACTGTACATACAAGAGTGCCTTGCTGTTTTCCATGAAAAAAGATAAAAGGAATAAAAGCAGAGTCCTACATTATGTGCCAATTCTCTCACAGCCAGGAAGAGAGATGGTACTGGTATTATCTGAAAACTACAGTGACTGCACAGGGCAAATCAAGACTTTCCCCAAACCAGCAGCCAACACATGACTGCTTTTATATGGGATGTGTGTGTCCAGGTGTTCACAGTGATGGATAAGGGCTGAACACAGGAAATGGAGCCAGGGTTGAGGGATTAGGCATTCTCATGACGAAATCAAAGCCATCCATGGGCCATAACTGCAGGAGATATGTACAGCACACGTCAGACCAGGTGGGTACAAATCAGACAGACAGGAGCCATATGGACACTAATTACAAATGGCAGATCAAAGCAGGTGGTCAGAAATTCTAGCAAAAACCAAATGCCATGCAAAGACTAAGAGAGCAGATCATAGTAAACAGTTATTACTAGAAAAATGATATGGAAAATAAATCTCTATTTATGTGAAGCAGGTACTTGTTTCATCTCAGGAGTATCTGCATACCTTTTAAGGTATATAACCTCAGTGGTGACCACTTGGATTTTTTAAAGAGTGGTAAATAAAAATGCCCCTGAGGAATGAAGTGGAATGGGGAGCACTGCCATTGACCTTCTCTTGCAGGAACTGTGGCATGGGTTCTCCCAGCTGGCTACTTTTCCATTTTACCTAGCTCCCTGATGGTGGTTGAGTGAGGTCAGGTGTCTCCCTGTGTCTTAGCTTCTTAATGCTTCTGAGCTCAGTACCAGGAAGCTTTAATTTGTTGCCTATAGTGACCTTTCAGCAATAATGCTGTGATGGGTGCTGGGTCTGCCCTCTGTCCCTCTGCAGTATCAATGTCCCAACTGTTAGCATCTGCCTGTAGGGAGGTACTCAGGAAGTAACTGCAGAAACAGGACCACAGGAGGCTATGGTGCCTCATTAGAGAGACCAAACATATGTCCAAACACAATTGACACATCCTCAATTTTTTTATATGCTCAAGGGAAAGCAAGAAACACAGCAGACTCCAGACATCTCCTATCAGTCCTCCTTTTCCTCTCTTATATCTACCCTTTTGTTGTTGCTGCTGTTTCCAGACCCTAAAACGAGCCCCAAAAGCCTCCATAGTATTTTTTGAAATCATTTTAATTTTATTCTTATTTTCATTGTCAAGAACGATACAAGAGGAGCATTGCTACACCAAGAAGTAGGTGGCTTGTAAGCTGAGAACTCAGTCAGGGAATTCCTCCCACCAGAAGCCAATGATGCCGAAGCAGTCAGTGTTGTCACTGATTAAATTCCAGGTGCAAATATTGTAGTCAGGAAATATTTATTGTCTTGAGAATATATTTGTGATTGGTGAATAAAATTATCACAGCTGTGTGTCCTCTCAGTCATCTCTTTTCTACCGAGCTGTCTCTTCACGTGTCAAACTCTTTGCAGAGCTGGGGGTGGGAGTGCTGGAGTAGCTGCTACTGCTGGGGCCTCCTGGAGACAGCTCAATGCTAGACGTTTTGCAGGAAGACAGCCCTCTGGAGAACCCTGCACTTGGTCTGGATTTATTTTAACTTCTTTTTCCTTCATAAGAAAAGTAATTTGGGGTGACTATATTTTATTATGTATATTTTTGTGGTGATGGTTACCTGAGCTATACCTGAGTAAAATTCAAAGAATCAACCCCCAAAATATAAATTTTGACATATGATAATTTTAGAAATAAAATTTAAGGAGTAAAACATAATGTGCTTGATAAAATATAAAAGACAGTATACAAATTATACCATGCAAACCTCTGAGATAACTATCAGATAACTAATACATTTTTCTTGATTTGTTTCCTAGTAGATGTTTATATGTATTCTTAAGTTATGTTTAAGTATACACATACACTTAAGTTATGCTTAAGTATACATATACACATATATGATTACACAAATTAGATCATCAAATATATATTTGGGCAACTCAGTTTTTCAACTGGTATTATTTCTTAGCCATCTTTCCATATCATTGCATATGGTCCTGTAAAATTCTTTTTAATGATTATGTACAATTCCATTATATAAACTTATTAACCCTCATTAAATCTTAAACTATGTCTTTAATTTGAAATGCTTTAAAATATGAGTAAACCAAGACTGATAGTCATTCACCAAAACATGGTTGTCCATGTCTATTACTTGCTCCAGCTGGACAACCAGAAAGTAAAATTAACTAATTTACAGGAAACATGGGATAAACTTATTTTTAAACAGTATGTTGGTTACATTTTCAACTAATATGCTTAGCATATTTTTTGTTTTTTTTTAAACATGGGCAGCAGGAATTGAATCCAGTTCTCTGGCAGGGTGGGCGAGAATTCTGCCACTGAGCCACTGTGGCCTGCCCTAATATGTTCAATATGTTTTTCTTAAATCTTTCTCTTTCACATAAACTATTTCTAAATTTAAATTAGCAGGTCTAATTTATATTCTGAAAAAGTGCTATAAATAACGTTCTGTGTCCAAAATGTCTGGAAACACAAGGAAAAGAATGTATTTATGTACTGCAGATCACGTGTATTTATCATCCAGGACCACAGTAGCATAATGGAGGCAAAGTTAATTTCTTAATAGTATGAGTCAATCTGACATAAGTGCTTACAAATAACTTAGCCCAGTTTACTTTTATTTTCTCCTTCCAAGGATAGCTAATTCCAGTTGGCCATGTGGGTAGAAGGAAGGTTCAGAGCCAGTTATCAGTTATATTTGTAACCGGGGCAGAGAAGAATGGAAGTGATGCTTCAAACTTGCAGAATATATTTTGACTCACTAGAGATCAATTGTTAGATGCCTTAGATTCATATTTCTGATATGTTCCATAAGAGTAGACTTAAAGAAAGGTTTCTCCTTGAATGGTTAGACACGCAATGACCATGTTATTCATCTGTCACCCCTCTACAATTCTAGGGCCTCTTCCTGGATTCAGCAGTTGTCTCTTCTGTGAGAGTCTGAAGGCTTTCCTTTCTCAGGAAAGGAAGCTATGAATTGGAGCCGATTTGTAGTTTAAACAGGCTGCAACTGAAGTGCGATGATAACTCAAGTGTTTGTTCACTAGGCTGTTAGGCATGCCACTTCCCAAGGAACCCTTCAGAACAAAGTTTGATTTAATTGGCCAAGTTCAAGATACAAGTTTCCAGGTGCCCAATCCTTCCTGCTTGGCTTAGGATTTAAGATCAAGAAAAATAAAGTAAGCAAGACGGCCCAACAAAGATTAATAACTTTGCAAGAGCACAGAGGGAGGATTGGGTGACAAAATATGGCTCAAAAAAGGTCTTTATCACTTTTATATGTATTTATTTTAATGGAAAAATTAGGTACTAGGCTTAAGTTAGAGAGTAACCTTGAGGGAAGATTGGATATTATTTATTTAATTTGCTTTATTTATTCTTGTGAAATTTTATGTCCATGAAGTGAGTTTTTACAAAGGGGTTCATATATAAAGATATATTCCTCCAACACCCTAATTACTGATTTCTGGGGAAAAGTTTCTCCCTTTGGTGAAACTTCCCATCCATAAAATATGTGCTAATAAGAGAATCTTCCCCACTCTTTCAATTATCGCTTCTCCAACCAGAGGGACAGGTTTTCCTTTGTTTATTTTAAATGAGAAATTGCCTAGTATTAGATGTTGGTAATGGATCAACATTTTTTAAAAAAAAAACTGGGTCATCTCATAATATAGTCCATGACCTGAATTTGGTTCTCAGTTCCAGGTTATGGCCTCTTAGATTTCAAGCATCTTAAGAAGGTACATAACTGTCTCCCCCTCCTGAAGATCTGTTACATGTGATGTGGAGTGAATGTTGTTTAAATGAGTGGATAATTATCAAGAATAATTGATATTTAGTTCCTACTAAACAGGAGCTAAAGTGAGCAGTGGTGACCACTAATACTTAGTTGTTCTCATAAGAGTATCTTTGAAAGGATACATTGCCATACCTTGTCTCAGAGCATAGGAACACTTTTTTAAGCCAGAATGTCCTATGCTTTGACTGCTGGTCTCCAAACAGCAGTATGTTTTAGCATTGGCTGAGGATGTATTTCTCTTCTAGCCACCCTCCTCTTGTTGGAGATAAGAAAGCTGAGATTGGGAGTGAAGAGACAATCCAATATCATACTGACTCCTGGTCTTCTGACTCTGAACCCAGGACTTTTTCCAACAAGTAATAATGCTTTTCCAACTCTAAAATTTCCCCAAAGACTGTCCTGTAGGTAGGTATATCCTCTCCTTTCTGGAAGCCATCTCCTCCTACTTGTCTTTCTGAATTCTTCCACTGGATTTTGGCTCAATCTCATGTAGTTAATGTCTTTCCTGATTGTTTCCGTCTGAGGTTCCTTCCTCAAAATTTCCTTAGTATTTTTTTTCCTTTAGAATCTGAATCAACCATTCCATTTTATTATCATGTAGTTCCTGGAGAGTGGGGAGCAAGGCATCTCACAGAGTAGGAAATACTTTATAAGTATTAATTTATTGATATGATAGATGACAAAATGCCTAACATATTTATAGAATAGTGATTCAAAATGAGCCCCAACAATTATATATCATCCTGGACGAATTGCCTAAATTCTCTGAACTCCAATTCCTTGATTAGTGGAGAGGAGAAAAGCAGCTATTTCAGACGGTTTTAAAAAGTGCTGAGTGTTAGGGTTGACCTGTTTGGGTAAAGCGGATCAGATTGGTGTGAGAGCACGTTCTTGCTTACAGTAAACATCACAAGGACAAAGGTTTCCATCCCTGGGCTTTCCTTCACAGATGCTGGTATAGTTTGAACGGATTAAAAATGGCCTCCAGAGGCTCCTGATGCTGAATTAATTTAGTATTAATTTAGCAGCCTATAAATGATCCTGGATCAGCCAGGAAGAGTTTTAATACTGCAATTATAGCTGCTCAGTGTATTTTTGCATTTTACTCTCCTTCAGGGTTTGCAAACTCCCCAGAGGCAAGTTTACATTTTGCTCAGCTTCTCAGTCTCATACAGTCCTGAAAAGAGTAGGGGAAGATTAGTTTAATCCTAGGCACTTGTTTTTTACTGTCAGTTTACAAAGAATGTAAGTAAAATTGTGCAGTTGCTAATAGCTAAAATTTGATTTGGAAAAAGAACAGCAATCCTTATGCTTGAATCCAAGTCTTGGCTACAAATGCCCTTTGAAAGTTTTTTACAATGGGGGTGAAAGGGTAGCTCAGTGGTACAATTCTCATTTGCCATTTGGGAGACCCAGATTCGATTTCCAGCCCATGCACCTCCTCAAAACAAACAAACAAGCAAACAAAGAAAGAAAAAACAAACAAAAATTCAACAAAAATGGTGTTGCAGTAATGGGGTACTCACATGGAAAAAGAATGAAATGTGATTCCTGCCATACAGCGTACAAAAAAAAAAAGTTAAAAAAAAGACAAAAACCCCACTTTAAAGGACCAAGCTCTTCTAAAGCAGAGGTGAGCAAACTTTTTCTGTAAGGGCTAGACAGTAAATATTTTAAGCTTTGCAGACCTTAGGTAGTGAGAACTTCCATGGCAAGCACTTTGAAGGTGGAAGCTGAAAAGCTGATTGCCTTCTCTCATCCATACCCATCCTCCTCCCAAGCTTGTCCCTCTTTTCCTTTGTCTTTTCTTTCTATAAGCTTCCTCTAACACAAGTCTGAGGATATAGGAAACAGCCTCTGGCCTTCCACATGGAGCAGGCTTCTCTAGTCCTGTACAGATTCCCTAATCCAGGAAGTCATGACACAAGGTCTGCAGCAGGGACAGAGTAGCGTCTTACTGTTGCCCTTATCCAATACTGAGGAAAGTCAGGGTGGTAAAGGCAGTGCTTCTAAGAGAGCATGTAGGGTGTGTGGGCAGTGCTGGCGATGGCCAAAGGCAAATGGCTGGAGTGGGGGTGGAGATGAAAAGCTGGAAGTTCTCTCTTGAGAGCACTGTTTCTTAATAACAACAGATGATAATAGCAGGAGAACATAAAGGCAAAACCCTTGGTCTCTGGGTTTCCCAGTTTGGGATTTGGCATTACTTACTGTGTGACCTTTAGTAAATGGTTAACTTCACTTTGTCTCAGTTTCCCTATTTGTAAGTTGGGGCAAAATATCGCTTGTCTATGAGATAATGCACATGAAATGTTCAGAAAATATCTGACAGAGAGTTAGTGCCAAATCAGTAAAGTACTTTCTGAAGCACTTGAATAATCATCTTGCATCCCTGTTGCAGCCTTGAGGTAGGTAGCATGGGGGCTTGTATGACAACCATTCTACAAGTAGAATGGTTGAGACTGAGAAACCAGAGTTCAAAAGTTAGTGGTTGGAGTGTTGGGACTGGTATTCAGGTTTCTTTGTTCTGATTATAGTTTTCTCTCCAGAACCCCTTAGCTCTCTCTCTTTTTCCTTGGGTGTGAAAATGAGTTTGTGGTCCCTCCAAGTGCAATGGTGGAGAGTACATGTTTCTGTCCAAGAGAAAGGTTTTTCAAGAAAAGAATGAGTCTAGGGAGATCCCTAAAAAACTTCCAAGATCAGACCTCAGAGTTTACATAGATGTGTTGCTTAATTATGATTAAGAGGATATTAAGGAGGAATCTGATGGGAATTTCCAGTAAACCTCCATATTGCTGAGTACAGTCTACTTTAAACTTTATGTATATGCCCTGCCAGCAGTTGGTAATGATTTTTCCTTGGGAGGAATCTGGATTGTGAATCCTCTAAGAAAGTGAGTTTACTTACAGACTATCAACCACTGGACAAAAAAACAGGTTAGATCTGAATAAGACCCTCATTTACTCCGTTATCATTGATAATAAATCCAGACACATGGATTCCACATGGTTGCAGGAGTAGTAGGATTTACCATGTCATTGTGCCCAGGGCTTAGGCTTCATGGTGGTAAACAATTTAAGGATACATGGCTATACCAACTCTGAGAGATGTCAAATGCTGAGTGTTTGGGAAATAGGAAGTTGCATTGCACAAGGTCTTTCTTCTCACAGAATTTGTGCTCTCGTGGAGATCTGCCTAAACATAACTGCAGTATCAGGTGGTTTATGATGTAAATGGAACAAGCAATAGGTTTTACTAAACCCTCTTTAGGGTTTCCTTGTTTGAGGTCCAGTGCTCTGTTTCAACACATTCTTTATATTTGAGTCAGACTGCCATGGGCTGTCCTGTGAGTCCAGTTTGTTAAGACAACAATTTGCCTCCAGATTCTGCCTACTTCTCATCAGACTAGAAGATTCCTATGGTCTTGATACCTGGTTTTTCACCTTAGTGGTAAACACTCGCGCTTCTTTCACCAGTTGTTCTGAGACTGCTCTCCTAGTTCTTTGTGACTTTCCCTGACTTTTCCAATTTCTTTCTTAAATCATGAAGCCTGATAAAGACTCTTCACTGCGTAGAGGAGGAAAGAGGTAAGAGTTACCTTTTATTTTATACAGGTTACAAATATCTTATTAGAATACTTTTCTTTCTTTGTCTTTTCTTTCAATAAAGACTTTATGAGGTTCTTCTGCAAGTGTAATATGCATGCTGACTCCTGAATTATTTGCCTTCTCCAAATATTGTTTTGAACTTTACAGCCCCAGGTACTATGATAGCTTATCATATTTGAAGCTTAGCATCAATTAGGTCCAAAGTCCTGCATTCAATCCCCAAGAGGGTAAACATTTTGCTTTGTTCCGCAGTCATCGTCACCACACTTTTGAGCTTAGGTCATTTCCATGGATGTTTGGACTTCTTTTCCCACTCCTCACTTCCTCAAATATAAAAGTTGATATCTCCGCATTCCACCTGTAGGTACAGCCCCATATCAGGCTACAGGATCAGTCCTTCCTTGGTCAAGGAGCTTAGAAGGCTTCAGATGTTTACTGACCTGATTTTATGTCCACTTTCTACCAGTTCTGTTTCTGTTTTGTGCCTCACTTGTAGGAAAAAGAATTTGGCCTTTATCCCACACCTGGAAACTAAGCTTCTGGCTTATCACCAGTTTTTGTTTTCTTCATGATCCCCTAGTGAAGAGGTCATGGACGTTGGAATCACAATGATCTTTTTCAATTCTTGCATCTGTCATTTATCAGCTGCATTACTTTGGGTAGCTTTTCTCAACCTCAGTTGCTTCATTTTTTTTAAAGGAGTTGAATGGTTTAAAATACTGCATTGTAGGAATATGATGATATGTAAAATCAATAAATTATGAGAAGTGCCTTATACATAATAGATGTTCAGCAAATGTTGGCTCCCTTTCCTTTATGTCCCCCCTGCAGTTCTGCACCTGAGGCAGGCCACAGCTGCCATACTTTGAGTCAGTTGTTTGCCTAGACTTCCAGGTTTTTCTTGACATAAGTTAATTTTCATCCCACCTGGTAAGATATTCCACTTTTTGCCAGACTCCATGGAGGTGACTTCTAACCTGGGCCATCATTTTCACCCCAATTTCCAACACCAGCGCTCCATTACCTTGCTTTTGTGTTTCCTACTCCAGTGAATATGTTTAGTTACAGATACCTGGTCTTGCCAGTTCATTTTCTGTTATATTCTCATCTTTGCTCCATGGGGAATCATGAGAAACAGTTTACTGGTCTATAGCACTGATCACTACTGAACAAGGCAAGGAAAAGTGTGAATGAATCAGTGCTGTTCATTGCCATCCCTGGGAAACTGTTTTTAAAAGCACCTGATAAGGAGAGTGGTTCACCTACTTCATTGTCATGTAAGAAATAAAGTGGAATCAGCTGCTGATAATTAGAACCATTTGGGTCTACTCGGATCACTGTAAAGATTTGTATCTAGGTTTTTGCAAAGTGCATATCTATAAACCCTAGAATAATTATCAACTGGAGTTTTCCTATATTCCAGTTTTCTACCCTACCATGTGATTTCATTTAGTCCTCCAACTCCCTATGAATTGGAAGCCATTAATAGCTTAGGTTTTATATAAAGATTCATGGATGAAATAATCTACAGATATAAAGAGAAAGGAATTGACTTGCCAAAGATCACATGGTGAGCAAATGTGTGAGCTAGGATACGGCCCCAAGCATCTGACCCCTGAGACTGCACTCTTCTCCTTTGGGTTTTGCTGCCCCTCCCAGCAGAGATTAGCTTTGGGTGAACAGCTGCCAGTTGCAGACTCAGACAAACCCCAGATCATCTGGGCGTGATAGGAGGGCTTGAGCAGTTGGATGGAGGCACTGTTGGTAGTTCCGTTATGAAGGAAACTATAGGTGGCATGATTTTATTATATAACTCAATATGCTCATTAGTCCTGTGCTTGGGACATAGAATATTCTTATTGAAATGATGCATTGTTCCAGGTGTCAGTTAGTAGGAGGCACTAAAGATGAATTCCTAGAATAAAATCTCTGGGTACCAGTGGATGAAATAATCCATGGATAGAAAGTGAAAAGGAGATCTGCTCTACTCTAGCTCCCCCACCCCATCCCCAGGAATGTGGTATTAAATCTTATGCTAATTGGAAGAAATTTTCCCTGTTGTCTTGTGGAGATAAGGTTAATTAATTTTCAGTTTAAAAAAATAAATTTCCAAGACATATTATCTTGTGTAGCAGAACTGACACATACTTATTTATATTCTTAAAATTCAGTATGGCACATTTCTGTATTATTTGAGACTTAGCCTCTTTTGGCGTATTTCAAGATTTTTCATTAGCCCTCCCTTCATAAAACTTCAGGCTTTGCTTACAACCTTTAGGACTCAGGTCATGTCTTCTCTTTTTATTTTGTGGCTCTATCAGTCAATGCTAACAACATGTTTTGTTCAGTACCCATTGAGACCATGAGTAGAGTGGGGAGGGATATGAAAGAAAATGCGATCTCACACTTGAAGAACTAAATTTTGGGGGATAGAGTTGTGGTCACCCGGTTTGAGTCTCAGAACTATACCCAGTATGTTTCTTCTTTGCAAGCATAGAAACCTACTCTGACTTTAGGGGGAAATATAGTAGGGGTCTTTTTATTGGAAGAATATTCATTGCCATGGTGGTTTTCTGTTAGTGAGCTGAACTGGTCCTTCAAACATTCTCTATCTTAGCATCTCTTGTTGAAGATTCAAGGCCTGGGTGTAAGGATCCAACTGACCAATTTTGATTGATTAGGTCTACCTGTGGGAAGAATAAGCCGGCAGTTCTCTAAGCTGCAGCTACTTTGGCTTCCACCAAGAAGGAAGCTGTAGGAAATGGGGGTTGGAATGTCTGACTCTTTTGGGGGTATTTTAAGATACTGTCATTTATCCTAAGCCATTGTGGAGTTTTCCCAAACAGGAGGAGATGAAAATAGGAATGTGTTTGGAAGGTGTTCAATTCTAAATAGCTAAAAATTGTATCCAACTGAAACAAATGCACAAATCTATCACTTCCAGAGAGAGCTCTGTATGTACTTTCTTTATATAATATATAGGATTCTAAAAGCTGTGTATACATCCAATAGTATTTCAGTTGTACAGAGAAAACTACCCATTCAAAGGAGCACAGTTGTATCCTTTCACAGGCTATTCATGTTTTTTTTTTAAGCCTCAAATTGACCTTGTTTAAAAGATGAAATTGTCCAATGATGGATTTTTTCAAAGATGGCTTTGTTGGGTGTATCACTGATCTTTCCCGGGGAAGGAATTTCTGAATACATGAGGCCCACTCTTTGACTAGATCTTGATGGAAGATTCCATTATAGATTCTATTCCTTCACTAGACAATCATTCCCTATGAGTTCAGCTTCACTATTTGCTCCTTCAGGGCAAGAAATGAATATGTATGTCATTTTTCTTATAATGTTTCTCCTTTCAATAATAATATCCAGATGGTACATATAAGACAGAATCAAAACCTATCAAAAAAGTTATTTGGTAACAGTTGAAGCTATTTGGCCTCTAGCCTGAACTGAATTTCTCTATATCTCTTTCGTGGAATTTAATGTAGCTAATCAATCAATCAATGCATACCCCCCCCCCCCAATCCCGCTTTCCATCATCACTGATGACCTAACGGAAGTGTATTTTCCTACCTGTATATAATCTGGTCATTATTGCATCATTTATTATTTCATTAGGAGAAAACATTACCCTCCTTCTTTCTAGAACCTGCTTCTTCTGGCTCTGTGAGGCCTATTTGAGGAATACAGCCCATACCCCTCCTCTTCTTCCCAGAATTCCACTCATGCACCATGCCTAAGGACATGGACTCATACTTGAATTCACATTGCCTTGCTCTTTTCTTTTGTCTTTTTCTTCAAGCCTCAGATTTCTAGGTCGCTCCTTAAGGACCCAGGCAAGGCTTCATCAGGCCTGCTGTATAGATAAATTTAAACAATGTACTACAGTTACTATGTGGATGCAATGCATTTGGGACAACTTACCCCCAAAACCTTCCCTCACTCTTTCCCTCTCAATAGTTTAGTTTTTGAGACTTCTGTAGGTATTATTTCATGTGTAGCCTTTCTCTCCTTTCATAGTTCATCCATTAAAGGAGCGCTAACTGGGAAACTCAGAGCCTTGAGTTGTATTGTACAAAACCCAGTGCCCAGAACCCTGGAGATCCACCCCCACCCAGTGGTCTCCAGACTTAGGGATTGTAAATCCCAAACAAATAAAAAGAAAGTATAAAATTTTGGAATTACATTTCCTAAATCAAGATGTTAACATATGAAATACACAAAACAGACATTCAGATGCTAGGGAGAGATTTCAAAGGAAGGAAGTTCATCTTAACAACAGCAACAATCAAAATGGAAGGGCATGGAATTATTAAATGGAATAAATTTAGTGTTAGTTGTATCATTTTTGAAACGTGTTATTGAAAGCCTGATCATTGTCTTAGTATAGGCCTTTTAGGAACCTGCCATCTATCTCAATCCCCCATTTGGTCCTGAAAGGTAGAGTATCTTGTTCAAGATCATGCAGCAAGCCAAGGCCGAGCAGGAATTGTCCAGGCTGCCAGGAGCTCAGACCAGGGAACTTTCACCAGCAGAAAGGATCCAGCTTACCTTACATAATGCCTGTTTTGGGTGCTAGGTATGTGGTACATACTTAATGCATATTGGTTGAAAATATTTAATGGATATTACTATGATTCAGTCCTTACTCAGCTATGATTCAATCCTCACTACGTGTATATAATCCTCTTGTTATTGTATCATTTTGTCATTTCATTAAGAGAAGAAATTACTGCCTTTCCTTCTCCTTTCAAAAACAAATATCTCTCCCTCTTGTATCTTTAAGCCATCTACTGCCAGCCCCTCATATTTTATTTATGATGTCCTTTCTCATTATTACCTTTTAACTCTTACCCTTTATTAGTCTCCCTCCTCTGCTTACAATTATTCTCAGCATTTGTCTGTCATATAAAAGCAATTCCTTCCCAAGTCTGTTTAGTAAAATATTATTTATTGTCTGTTAGATGCCAGGCTCTGTGCAAGGCATTAGGAATTTGACAATGAATAAAATGGACAAGGTTACTTCTGTCCGTGAGCTCAGGGAAAGGTCCAATTAAGTAGGACCTGGTAATCTCTTATGTTGTTTCAAAGTATTGTTTCATTTTTCTCTTGCACGTTTTTTAAGAATCCCAGTCTATTCTCATTTTCTCCTGTTCTTTATCTCCTCTTTTCTCCTTGGTCTACTGTTCTATGCTTTCCACCTCATTGTTCTACCAAAACCATTCTTTAGAAGATCACCAGTTCCCTCTTAGGATAACCAAACATCTCCTTTTACACCCATTGTTTGGGCATTATAATTAAGAGCACTTGGTTACAATCTCAAAAGTATCCAGTGTGGATAATAGCTTAGAGGATCATCTAATCTTTAGTCACTAATAGTGGAAGCCCTTGCTCAGTCTTCATTCTCACTGACCCTTCAGTCATATTTGACACAGTGGAGAATATGAATGTAGAAAATACATTTTATTGGCAGTCCCAGCTCCTTCACTTATTAACTATATGACCTCAGGTAAATTATTTATCACTATGTAAATGCTTTTTCCTTCTGTAAAATAGGACACAGTGATGATAATTCCTACATTCCAGGGTGGATGAATGAGTTCAAAAGTAAGTTTCTAAAAAGAAAAAAAAAAGTATGCTTCTAAGTTAATGAATATGATGCTTAGAACAGAGTAGTAGAGGGAACGGTTCTTCTAGCTTCTGGAAAGCCCATGTCCCTTGGCTCTCAGGCCTTCCCATGATCATCTCCTGTCTCTATGATTCATCTTTCCCTCCTTCTCGGTTACCTGTCATGGTCTTTCTCTGTTTTTCTCCCTGTCTCCTGTTAGTCCTTGACCATGGCAGCTTGGACCAGCTTGTCTGGCAGAAGAAAGAAAATAAATAATGTATTTAACCCCTTTGGACTTAGGGCCTGAATTGGACACTTCAATTGGCACCATAGAAATGCTAAAAGAGTCTCCCCTGCTCTGAAAGGATATAAAGCTGAGTTGAGGGGGCAGATCACACCTACACACAAACATGACTGAGGGACATTGTCAGAGCAGCAGGTGAATGTGTGTAGATGAATGTGGTGCCCCAGCAGCTGAGGAGAGTTGAGGGGGTACAGAGTGGGGAGTGCCGGGCACTGTGGTATAATAGAAGAAGGCTGCACAGAGGAGGTGGAGAGGTTCAAAGGCTTGAAGATACAAGGATGGGCAAAGGGGAGAGGGAGGCTATCTTGTAGGTGGCCCACCAAGGCAGGTTTCACCCATTCATGTTTACGTCTGCCTGAGAGACAAGGCTCCAGAATGAGGATAAATGAATGAAATTTATCAGCTTTGAATCAGGCGTAACAACACCTGCCCATGTGACCTAAAGTTGTCTTATGGGAAAAAAACGGCATCTGAGTATTTTCAGATTAGCACTCTGTAGATCAAAGCAACATGCAAACTTAATACATTGACATTACCTTTCATTTACTTAATTTACTATATATACTGTTTTTGTTTCAAATGAAGATTATTTTTCTCTCCCTCAATGACATCAATATCTCCTGGAGGGAAGTAATAAAATCTCCTTCTCCTTTCCTATCCTCCATAGAACATAGTTCAGTGCCAGTTATTAGTAAAAGACCAAGAACGAAGAGAGAAGAACAAAAATATTGTCACCCTAGTCTCTGAAGAGTGAACTTCTTGCTTTTAATAGTGGTTGTAGAATTTCCCCCACCACGTCCCAGATTCTCTCTGCTCTTTTACACTAAACTCCGTGTTTCCTTGAGTTTTCTTCTAGACCTTTGCCACTTAGTTTCTGTCCTGAATTTCTAGTTCCAGTTGTATTTCTTGTTTCACATTCCCAGAACTGTTACAGCTGTGACAGGGATACAGAAGTCTTTAGACAACAGACAATATACCAGAGTACAGAGAGAATTCCCAAAGCCAAATGAATTTAATCCAATATCTTTGGTGGTGTTTCCTTTTGTTTTGGATCAAATTAATCAGATAATAAACATTTACCACAAGTTTATTCTAGACATGCAGAGAGCAAGCTTCCCAATTCCAAACTCTTGTTTCCCACTTAGGATTCTCTCAGCAACTGGATATGCACGTTATTTTGTCCAGGACCTCAGCTGCAGCTCAGAATTGCATTAAAAAGGGAAATGGTGAGGTCAAAAAGGGTATTGAAACAATTGCTCACCTTTCCCATCTCATCTGCTCCTTGTCGTAGTCCCATAGGCTATAGCTGTTTGTATATACATAACTTCCTCTTTTCTACCTCTGGATACTGGTTCTCTCTTTTACTTTTACCTGCTTCTGCAGTCCAGTTACCTCTAGTTGTCTCTCAAAGCCTGAACCAAGTGATATATCAGCTGCTGTATGCATCATTACTATTAAACGTAATTGTTCTTTAAGGATTTATTCTTTCCCATAAAATTATAGCATTCAAGGATGTAAGTTGTTGGTGTTTTTCTTTTTTTTTCCTTAGTACAAACTTTTCCATTTCTATTTTGTAGCCTATATTCTCCACTTATCATAATCATATTTTCCGTATAAAATTTTCTACCTGCAATTTTTATTGTTTATTGAACTGCTATACCATAACTAGATAGCTAGTATTACTCAAACAGATGGCTTTCAATTATTTACTATTTTCAGTAATGTTATAAGGAATATTCTTAAAGCCGTATCCTTGTGCCCTTTTCTATTCTCTTCAAATAAAAATCCTAGAATTGGAATTAATGGGTCAAAATATATGTACAGTTTTAGAGACTGAAAAATGTATATTGTTCTGTAAAATACATTTATTTGTGTTTGTCTTCACATAATGAGAGGTTTCTTTTCTCTTTTTTTCATATTAAGTAACGCAAATAAGCTGTGTTTCTTTAGGTTATTGAAAGTGTGCTGGTCCAGGCAAGCCCTAAGGAAGAGTATAGATATCACCCTAGAAACAACTGTCAAGATTGAAGCAAAGCAAATTGGAATCTTATTTGATCAATTGTGAGTCTCTTCCAGTGTTTCTTTTTCCTATGACTTATGTTTTTTTTCTGAAATCATTCTATTTTGTTTTGAGTCACTTTCAGATTCGTCAACAATTCAAGGAATCTGCTCTTTTCTCCTGTTTTTGAAAACTAGAGTAACAATGGATGTTTTTCAATCAAGTATAGCATGTCTGATTTCTTGGAAGAAAAATTGAATATGACTTTGACATTCTTTTTTTTTTTTTTTTTTAAATGAAATCAAACCAGGCTGGCTTCTAATGATCACCTACATCTTTTGTTTTCTCCTTTCTTTTTTTTCTTTCCTTCTTAAGCACTTGTAATTCATGTATTTATTATTCCATTGTAGTTTTGTCAGGTGCAGTTGGTACTAAATGGATTCAGATGAACTCTTTTTCATAAGTTGTCTGGAAAACACATGTTGCATCAGGTCTCACACTACTTTTATTAGATGCATATTTGATTAAGCATATTTCTGTATCATGTTCAATAAAACCCTAGATATCAATAAGCCCATCTTACAAGTGGATCCAGAGTTTAAAAAATCAGAGCCATAAGGTATCTTAAAATATATCTGTTCTAACATAGGATTATTTCTTCAATATAAAAGTCCAGGGAAGGAATGTGGTTTGTTCATGGTCACCAATTAGTTATTTGCAGAGCTTGGGCCTAGTTTCAGATCTCCTTTTCCTTTCTTTACTTTTTATGTCTTAATTACTGATGGTTAAGTGAAATCCTACATATTTTTGGACTCCTCTTTCTTTTTTAAATTTCTTCTTCTTTTCTCTTCTCAATCTTTTTGTGCTTTCAGAAACTCAGAAGTGTGGAATGAATTATCCAGGTCCCTTCAGCAGCAATCCTGGCTTCATGTCTTTTTGTCTTTCTGGCCCAAGCAGTATCCAGGCATTTATAGTCATGAAGTGAACTCTAACTGTGATTCAGGACTTAGTACCTGGTACCTGGGAAATCATCATTTTTCTCTTTTGGACCCAAACGCCAGCCTTTTCCCATTTCTGCATTTTTGGAAGCCTATCACTTCATTCAGAATCTAGACATACACACTCTTAAAAAAAACCATATGCACTGAGGTTTCATTCTGTGCCAGGCTATGTGCTGAATATTTCATATGCATTTTTCTATTTAACACTATTCTCACAACACCACAAAATGGTGGGTTTTGCTTTAGTTCCTAGTTTTTTCATGCATACATTCTCACAGATGTTGCCTGCCAGTGCTTTCTGTGTTTCCATGTTAAAGTAAGTGGGCTTTTATGCAGTGAGTACATGTGTGTGTCTCTGGTTGTGTACCTACCCATGTACACATTTTCACAGGTGTCTTAAAAGAAAAGAAATAATCTTCTCGTCTCAGAGAATGAAGCTTTTGGCAATAACAGGAAATTTCTATGGAACAGTTTGAGTATTTCTCAAAGAAATAGATCAAGATCTGTTTCACAGCCCTCTCAAGGGAGCCGTGGTCTCTCACTTTGTTTTTTATAGGTACCCAATCTGCAGATTATGATCATCATCTTTTCAGCAGGCAGGAGCAGTGGCTTTCTAAAATTAATTCCTTCCACACCCCCACAGCTTTGAGAGTGAAAAATGAGAAGGTATTAAGGGAAATATAGTTACAACCCAAAAAGGAACCGTGTAAAAGTGGGAAATTCTTAGTCAACATAACTAGTCCTTTGTGTGTCCTGACTCCCTATTTCAACCAGCCCTGCGGGATGCTTGGCAGCACCCCAGAGTGTTAGCATGAGGACTGGGGGAGGTGGATAGTGATTTTATTCCTAAAATTTTATCTGGAAATTAAAAATACTTTTCATTGTTTTTCCCTCATCTTGTATGTGTGAATTCAAAGACAAATATTTGTTGTAAAAAAAGAGGAAAAAATGAAGTTGAAAAGGGTTATTGTTGGAGTGTAGCTTTGAAGGACAGAGAAAGCTAAGTATGAATTCGGGCTCTAGAATTTACAAATCTGAGAAAGGTTAAATCACCCAATCTCTCTGATCCTCATTTTTTTTTCCAGAACATGTTTATAATAAAGCTTACCTCATAATGTTTTAGGGTTGATAAATTAAGTGCTTCAATATCCAGCACCTAGTCAGTACTCATTGTTATAATTAACAATAATGATCCCCCATATATATCCAAATGTATTTGCTCTATTTACTCACATAATTCACATGTGGAATGACTGATTTATTTAGATTCTCAGAACAGTTCTCTTTCTATGATAACACCAGAATAAAATATCTTAACCCTATGAAACTCAAGGATAAATCTGAACACCATACTTGAGGAAGGTTCATTGACCTTGCAAGACAGAACAAAACATCTTATGAAATAAGAGCCATCCTGGGTCACCCAGCAAATCCCTTCCTCTTAATCAAGGATCATTAAGAACAAAGCCTTCATGCAAAACCATGTAGCTTGTGGCAAATACTATGTGCAGCTCACGTGTCTGGATTTTCATCCCTGATTCTGTGTGAGGCCCTGAGTCTCCTTACTTTCTGACCATTAAAATGGGCAGTAGTTTTCTAGCTAACGATAGATGATTCTAGGAGCTCTCTTCTTTGATTGTTTTTGTGTCTGTGTGTGTGAGAGAGAGGGGGGAAGAAGGGAGGGGAGGAGGGAGTAAGAGGGAGAGAGAATCTAGGAAGGAAAGTTTTGGAGCCAATTTCAGGACAGGTTTTTGTCTATCAACTAGGGAATGAGTTAGTGCAGGATAGGTTTTGTCTATCAACTAGGGGATGAGTTAGTCGACACCATGGTATGATTTCAAGGCTCTCAGCCCCTGAATATCTGCTAGAAAGTATTTCTGGAAGAATGTCTCTCTGCCAAACATGGAGCTGAGACCGAAAAATTCCCTTTTCCTCTCTGAAGAGAGGAGACCCAACTCATAGGCAAATTACAGAGTAGTCAAAGGTAGAAAATAGAAATTTCAAATGAAGAATAATTGTTGCAAAGATAGAGATTGCTTCAGATTCAAAGAAGGGGGAGATTCCCTACCACATCCTTAGGATTTTGCCTGGAAATTTAGTTTGTGTGGTATTCAGTATATAATTATAATTAAGCATGCATCTATGAGCCACTTTGGGGGAAAGCTGAAGAGAAGAAAGTAGGTCGAGGGGCTTGATCTCATAAAGGAGATTAGGGGACAAGAAACAAAAATGGAAAACAAAGGGCTATCTTTAATAGTCTTTTACTGCAATCAAATTGTCTGCTCGTGCTGTGGTCTCATCTGAGCCTCAACTGGGGAAAGATCATCTCCCAAACTCACATGGTTGTTGAAAACATTTACTTACTTGAAGTTTGAGAGACTGCAGGCCTCATTTTCTTGTTGACTGTTCATGGGAGGCTACTCTCAGTTCCTGTCACATAACCCTAACAGGACTGCTTCATTCCTCAGTGCAAGGAGAGCATCTTCTCTTAGGATATTGGACATTACAACTTTATGTATTCAAATATATATGTAATTACATACATTTTGTCACTTTTCCATATTCTTATCCTATTGGTTAGAATTAAGTCACAGGTCCCATCCATACAAATGAGAATATACAAAGGCATGAATACCAGGAATTGGGGATCATGGAGGCTGCTCTAGACAGGCATTTACCAAAACTGTTAAATTACTGAGCTTTGTAATCATATCTTTCTTTAACAGCAATTCATTGAATTAATTCTATGTTGGAATCTCCTCTAAACATGGTGGAAGCCACAGAGATGAGCAACTCCCAATATGTTTTTGAGAGGCTTGTGATCCAGAAAAGGAGAAACAATGTAAATGATAAATTCTAAACTGAGGCATATAGGAAAAGGACCACAACGAGCGGTGATGGCTGGAAGAAGGGGTAGATTCCTTCTAGAAAGCTGAAGATAATATTTTAACAGGATTTATAGGATGTGAGATATTTGGAGCCATTAAGAAAGAGTACAATGCAATTCTTAAACAGGAACAAAGAAATTTTGATATATCCCTAAGTTCTGGAGTATCTTTGTTTGCCAGGACTGCTATAGCAAAGGATGATAGACTGTTTGACTTAAACACAAATTTATTATCTCAGAGTTTGGGATGTTAGAAATCCAAAATTAAGGTCAGCTTTGCTTTCCCTGAAGTCTGTAGCATTTTGGGGGTTGTCTACTGACAATCCATAACTCAATCTCTGTCTCTATCCTATAGCTGTCTGTGTCAATTTTAAACTGTTGTGTACCCCAGAAAAGCCATGTTCTTTAATCCTGATTCAGTATTGTTGAGTGGTATCTTTTTTGACTACCTTGTTTCCATAAAGATGTGACCTGCCCAATTATGGATGGGACCTTTTGATTAGGTGGTTTCCATACAGATGTGTCTCCTCCCATTCAAGGTGTACCACTTACTAGAGTCCTTTAAGAGGGAATCATTTTAGAAAAAGCTTCAGGGCTGACAGAAACAGACGTCTGGAGATATAGAGAGAAAACACCCCCGGGGAAGCCATTTGAAATGAGAAGCCAGGAAAGGAAGGTAGCAGACATGGCCATGTGCCTTCCCAGCTGACAGAGAAACCCTAAAGGTCATCAGCCTTTTCTTGAGTCAAGGTATCTTTCTCTGGATGCCTTAATTTGGACATTTTTTATGACCTGAGAATTGTAAGCTTGTAACTTAATTAATTTCCTTTATAAAAGCCAGCCCATTTCTGGTATGTTGCCTTTCTGGCAGCATCAACAAACTAAAAAAAAAAAAATCTCTCTTCCTGTCCATTTACTACTGACTCTGTTCAAATTTCCTCTGCTTATGAAAACACCAGTCATATTAGAGTAAGACCTACCCTAATCTAGTTTATCCTTATATTACTAATCGTATCTTCAAAATCCTCTTTATAAGTGATCATGGGTTCAGACTTGAACCTGTCTTTCAGGGGAAATGATTCAATTCATAACATTCGGTTTGGTTGCAAGTATTTTCAGTAAACAATTGGAGAAATCTTTCTTTTTGAGTGTCAATTAACAGATGTATTGATAGCCAAGAGAGCTGTTATAAAGATGCAAAGAGGTGTTGCCAGATAGTTGAAGGGGATTAAAAGCCTTGTGAGGAATTTCCTGCTAGATCAGGGTCCTGAGAGATACTAAATTATGGACTAGAGGTAGTACATAATCCCTTCTGACATTTCTGAAGAAGTTGTTTAAATCTATATTCTAGTTGTTAATAATTGTCAGGCACAGATGTTAGAGTTCCTAGAAAATGAACACAGGGGAAAATAGTCCCTGAAATTTAGATTTAAGATGTGAACTGACCCAACGTTAGTCTCTGAGTTGTGGCTTTGCTAACTACACTGGGGAAAGAAGTGGGTTTTCTCATGAAGAGGCACCTTTTGTCATTTGATATCTTTCATAAAACATCAGCTTTTGTTTAGAAACTGTGATATGCCAGGAACAAATCTACAAGATGCTGTTTCCCTGCAGTTTTTTGTCCCAAGAATATTTCTAAATGAAAACAGATGTCCATTATCAACATGGTAGCACTTTTAGCTACTTTTATGTTTTACCTTTAAGCAATTTCAAAGTTGCAAAAAGTGACAAAAACAATAAAATCTAACAGAAATCCCCTGTATCTTGTACCTAGATTCTACAATTATTGACACTTACCAGATTTTCTTTATCATTCCCTAAATCTCACATATATAAATATGTGTGCAATACTTTTAAACCATGTAAAAGTCAATCACAGACATAATGCTTCGCTAACCTGAATACTTCAAAATACATTCATAGCATCAGAAGGCATTTTCCTTTATATCCATAGTAAAACCATCAAAATTGAGAAATTATGATTGGCACAATGCTATCATCTAATCCATAAACTACCTTCAAATTTTGCCATCTTCACAATAATATCCTTTACCTAAAATGAAACAAAGTAGGATAATGCACTTCATTCAGCCATAATATCTCTTTATTCTCTCTGGTATAATTCCTAAATTTTTCCTTGTCTTCTAAGAACTTAACTTTTAAATTAATCAATTAATTACATTTTAAAGATCACAGATACATTATTTTGTAAAGTGTTCCTCAATCTTCAATTTCAATTTTCAGGATTGGTTCCATATTATGGATTATTATACAAGCTATCATAGAAACAATGCTGTATCTTTATCATTGACTAATATATTTGATATCATACCAAATGGTTTTCTTCCATTGTTAGTTCTGTTATTACTGGTGAAACTTGATTAAAGAGTGTGTCTAGCAGATTTCTGCTGTATAAAATACTTGCCTTTTGATTTTTAAATTAATAAGCATTTTATTGGGGTATACTTTGAAACTGCACAAACATTTTGGTTCTCATTACATTTTACCTGCTGGTTTTGAAAGTCATTGGCTATTTTCTTGCCTGAATCAATTATTACTATTAAGGCTACCAAATAGTCATATTTCCAATTCCATCGTTCATCCTACAATTATATTTGGCATTGTACAATAAATAAGAATATTCTCTTCTCTGTATATTTTAAAACCCTGCATTTATTTAAATCAGTATTGACTAATGGACTCCTATTTCATTTAATGGATTTTTATCAGTTGCTACCATAGTTTATTTTAATGTTGCAATTAACCAAACTGATCACAGCATTCTTTAGTCAAGCCTGTTTCTATGTTCTTTTGACATTTTTCCTACTATTTTGTGAGGACTTCTTTGATGATGAGCATAAAAGATGCTATGGCTTCATCTTGTCTCTTCACTGCTGAAGTCATAAAGTCAGTCTTTTATTCAAGAAGTTCTGGTTCCTTTTAGTGAAGAACAGTATTTGGAAATCAAAATCTGAATGCTAGGTATGCCCATTAGTATGGGCCTTTCAGTGACCAGAGCTGGAAATACTATGTGTACATATTACATATACCACATACATTTTCTATATATATTTATGTATCTATTTGTACTTACTGAGAATCATGAGTCTACATCATCATCTCCAATTCAAATGTACCTCCTGGTTCATTCTATGATTACCCTGTCTGTATTTCTAACTCCTTTCTCTGACAGTGAGAAATTTGGCTCCTATTAACCCCAATATATTTTCTTTCAGTTCCTCTGTGTTTGGCTCATTTATTTACCACCTCATCCCCAGGATAGCTACCATGGTTAGTTGTGATCACACTGCAAACTGAATCGCGCAGGAGTAGAACTTTGCTCAAACACCCATGTCTCTCAGACGCCAATCCTGATGACTCACTGCTTCCTCAGCCAGCTTCCCTGGCTCCAAATCTGTCCATGCTATTGTTTTTATTGGTATCCTTTTTCATATGGTTCTAAACTCCATCAAGACACCACCGAACACAGCTGCTTCCCACTCTCAGCACTGAACTTCACCAGTTGCCTCTAATACTCGGTAAGAGCAAAGGTAAAAAAAAAAGGAGTAAGAAAAAAGCATGAGGCAAAACCTTTGGCTCATTATGGGCCTTGAATCTAACTTTATACTACCTGCTTTCTTGGAACATATCTGAAATACAAGTTTGAAACTACCAGTGGAGCCACTTGTTGGTCTTCCTTTTGTCCTGGTGTGTCAATTGTATAGGTTCTTCCCTTATTCTCTCACATGTCCCTCACCTGCCTTCGCTAACATGTTGGTTTTTCAATTCTGACAAATGTGAGGAAGTGTGTGAGAATGTGTGAAGACACTAACAGAAGTAAGACCAACAATATGAGGTCACAGTGATGAGGTACTTAGGGACATGGATGCCATTCTTAGGCTACCTAGGATAAATCTCAGATTCACCTCTTATTAGGACAGGAAGTTATGCATATTGATGAATTTTGGTGTCAGTCAGACAGACGTGTATTCATAGTCCAAATCCACCACTTAGTAGGAAATGTTTTTGAATGAACCCCTAACTTCTGTTAGCCAAGTGGTGGTAAACCTGGAAAGGTTTTGTGCAAGAGCTAGATATTGAGGGGGGAGTATTTCAGTGAGCAGAGAAAAATAAATTAACTATGGAGGGTTATGTGTGGCTGGTGTGGATGCTTTAGGAAGAGGGCCATTGGGCAGATGTTGGTCACTTTGTCAGTGTAATTGGATTCTAATTTCAGTATTCCTCCTCCTTGTACATGTCTGCTTGCTCTTAGAATCTGTAATAACGAGTGACTAAACTCTAAGATGTAGGCTTTCCTTGTGGGAATGTATTTACTATTTTTGAATAGAAGCTTTCTAATTCTGGTGAAGGATTCTGGTAATTTGGTTCATATGGAGCTGTTTCTATTTTTAGGATATTCAAAAGCTTACCTCCTTCAGGGCCATAGGTATATGAAAAATCTCATGGGAGTCACTTTGGAAGTCTTTCGGGAATTGGCATTCCTGTATTGGTCATGTATCAATCTGTTGCATGTCTGATGGAACTGCCATGATGTTGACCTCCCTATGCCAGCAAATGATAACAGTGAAAATCCCATTTAAAAGTGGCATTAGGAATCCCAAAGCATTGACAAAAAAATTCCTGTAACTAATGAACGATTATAGCAAGCTTGTATGATACAAGGTTAGTATACAAAAATCAGTTGTTTTTCTATGTACCAGCAAGGAACAATTGGAATTTAAAATCAAAACACATCAGCATCTACTTAGCAACAAAAAATGAAATACTTAAATATAAATCTGACAAATATATGAGGAAAACTATAAGATGCTGATAAAAAAAATCAAGTATTTAAATAAACTGAGAGATATACCATGCTCATAGATAGGAAGATTTAATATTATTAAAATGTCACTTCTTCTGAAATGATCTATAAATTCAACAAATTCCTAATCAAAATCACAGCCATTTTGTGGCTATTGACAAACTGATTCTAAAATTTATATAGAAAGAGAAAAGACCCAGAATTCAACATAAAACTGAAGAAGAAAAAGTCAAAATAACAACATCGCTTGACTTTATATATTACTGTAATATATATCGTGTATCAGTGCATTATATACAGTAATCAGTACAGTGTGGCATTGGTGAAAGAATAGACAAATAAGTCAGTGGAACAGAACAGAGAAACGTCGCCAATGCCTTGATTTGGGTCTCCTGACCTGTAAAACCATAAGCAATCAATTCTTGTTGTTTATGCCAAACCAGTGTGTACTATTTGTCATAGTAGTCTGGCAAACAAAGGCGGACCTTTCAGTTTTCACAGAAAAATTATTTTTGCTTTTATTGAAAAAATTATGATTTTTCAGGAAGACAATCTCTTAAAGATTAATGTAATGTCAAAAGAATACTGATTTGCTTAAACCATTCTAAGGGGATCTAAAAAAAGTTCCATAATATAGTGCAATTAACAAGAAGTGAATATTTAGACTCCTTCCTGCCTCCTTCTGAGTTACTGAGTGATTAAACACTTGACTTCCTATTTTGGAGCACCATTTTCCTCAAACATGCAATGAAAGGTCTGATTTGGTAGTTTCCAAGACTCTACAATTTTATGATTTGGATATCTTGCATATCTTAAAAATTTCTTAACTATGAAATCCTGTATTTTCCCTAGTAAGTCACTATTCAAACTTGTGGGTTCAGAATATACTTTGTGTTGATCCTAAATATCTTAATATATGGGATATAAAAAATATTGGTCAAAAGATTTACACATAGCCCCTGTCTATGTTTTGTCACATTTAATAATTGCTATGTTACCAGTCAACGATAGAACCTTAGTCTTTTGTGGTCAAGCGACTAAATATTGTAGTGCATTATAGCATGGGTTCTGGAATCATATGACCCGAGGTGTAATCCTGGCTCACTTTATCATGTGTGGCTTGGTATATTATTTAACCTCTTGGGCTGTGAAATTGGGATAATAATTACACATTAATTATTATTAATTCATAATGATTATTATTAATTATTGGGTTTGTTGGGTCAAGATTTAGAGGATCTGGAGAAGGAGATTCATGGGATTGGAGCTAGGAACATGGCTACTGTCCAGAAAAATAAGATGAGTCAGGAGATCTGCAAAATTTTGCATCACCTGCAGCAGAGCCTGACTGACTTACATTCACCTTTCATAGGTATACATGGTGATGGTGTCACTTCTACTTCTAAAATGCTTGCACAGATATTTCTTGTTGTGAGCTTAACTACAAACATGCAGGGGTGGAAATTCTGTGAAATATGTTTCAGCTTAGACAAATTAACATGCCTCAAATCCAGCACACCATCCAAATCACTCCAGAAGCCATATTTAGAAGTTCTGAAATGGCACTAACCACTTAATGGAGATGTCTAGAAAAATAATGACAGTAAGTTTTAGTTTGGTTGGTTGCTTTTATTTTCCTCCTTAGTGGAATGAGGATCAGCAATTCGAGTTGGTAAACACTGTGCTGTCTTCCTTACCTCTATCTTCTAATTGCCTTTCCAAGAGTACTTTGTTCCTAGAATGCTCCCTTCTTGACAAATTTGAACCTTGTCAAATTTACCCATTGATTATTTGACTTCTTTTCTATTGGGAAGAGAGTATCATCTGAATTGCCAGTTCAGATCCAACTGGTCATTGAACAATAATACTTAATTCATTCAACAAGTAGTTACTAAGCATTTACTATGTTCCTGATTTACTGTTTTGTGCAGTTGTGGATACCAAGGATTTATTTTTAAATCTATTTTTTCTCTTGTCTGATAAATGTGGTAACAATCTAAATTTTCAGGTCTCAGAGTTGTTCTCCCAGGGTGTGATGTGAAGTTGGGGCAGGGGAAAAGTGGCATGGACACCCAGAGAGCTTGCCCCACATATCATCCCCTCCATTAGGTCTGCCAAAGGACTGATGGCAGAAAGGCACTCAGCCAGTGGGGAAAGTGGGACTAAATGTTAGAGGTCCAACATTCTTCCTGTTTTCACAGAGCTGCCTTGTGGACTAGAATCCTGTGCCCTATGTTTAAGTACCTGGGGTTTTTTTTTCTTCTAATCTCTTGGATTCTATCTCACTGTTATAATATGTTCCTCACCTTCCAATGTTAGCAATTTTGTTTCATTTCCTGTTTCTCATCTTTTTATTCCCCTGTAAAGAATGCTCTGAAACATGCATTTAAATTTTTATGAAGTATTTGCTTTATTACACTCATATGTGTGCTTTCATTTTGTCAAACACATGCAGTGGATGTAAGAAGTTTATATGGACATTAAGGCAGGGCTACAGCTTATTAATTAGATAAGGCTATAAATAAAGAGGAGCTAAGTGTCAGGTGAAATGAAGGAAGGTAGGTAAGAAGGGGACTTTCTCCTGTATTGTTTCTGTGGGTTAATCTGGGGCTGTTCATTTACAGGCTTCAGTCTTATGTACTGTCTTCCCCTTTCATCAGGCAAGGGGAGGGTCAGCTCTTTGCTACACCTGCTAAATTAATTGAATACCTCTCTCTAATGAATCACGATAAAATTAATTCATAGGCCGATAAAGCAAGTTGTTCATTTCTAGAGAAAATGGCATAGGCCTGGCCATTTAGCTGGGACAGTGGTTGTCAGCCCTGGAAGCACATTAGAATCACCTGAGAAGCTTCTTTTTTTTTTTATACAAAATGCAGATGCATGGATTCCACTTCATAACATTTCTAATATTTCAGAATATTTGAGTATGAGGGCCAGAGTATAGCATTTTTTTTAAAGCTCTCAGGTGACATTTTTTGCAGACAGGATAAAGAGCCTCTGGTCTTTGTTTTCCAAAGGGATTTACAGCAGTACAGAGTAATTTAGGAGAATTTCTGGGCCAAATGAAAGCTTCTTGATCCTATTCTTTGTCAAACAAATATCAGACACATTAGAAGTATCCCAAAGACACAGTCATGCTGACAGACTCATACACAACAGATAAGTGGGTACACATACACACACAAACATACCTGGAAAATTATACACACATATACACACAAGCACACACACAAACGAAGTCACAGAGATCCACAGACAGTAGATGCACACATTCACATGCAACATGCACACACAAGTATACATATTTACAAGCATAGACTCTAATGTAGACATACATCACAGAAGAGACACACAGAGGTTTATGCCTAGACCCAGAGACTCAGAGAGACAGAGAGCTATACACAGAGACCTAAAGGTGAACAGACAAGAATAGAGAGATATTAAAAAATGTGCCTTTTGAAGCTTTTAGCTCATCATTTGTGCAGTGAGCTGTAGCACCTCCATCCCCTGCTTCTCTGAGACACGGTTTTACTCAGTTCGGGGTCAGTGCCCTGACCCCTCCCCAAGGTGTGTATTGTGGAAGGTTAGATGGGAATTATTACCCCAAAATGAGAACCAAATGACATTTCAATGGGAGAGTAGATTCTATTGAGAATTTTCCCCTCACGTGACCTTTCAGCCTTGGGAATAGAAAACAAATGTCACTGGTTTAAGGTGTTACTAAAGAAATGGTGGCAGAACAAAATAGCATGTCATGATGTAATAAACAGTATGTTCATGGCCTTTTACATTTACCAAGTGAATTTGTACCTTCAACTCATTTAAACACATCTACCATATGTACAGGGCTTGACAGCTGTGATATCATTTCATCTTCAGAAAAGCCCAGTTAGATAAGTACTATTATAATATATTTTTAAATCTTGGCACTACTAAGACACGGAGGGATTAAATACATTTCTGGTGTCACCTAGCCAGTAGGTAGAATGTCTGAAATGCAGTCTCATGGGGACCACCCCCCTCGAGGCTGCACTCTTAACCACTGTTGGACATTGCCTGAGCTAGAGATTACTGTTACTCAGGAGTGGTTGAATCTCTCCACTAAAGCTCCTTGGTGGCAAACGCAGATGAGGACCCAATATTCCAATTCCGGGTCTAGGGCTGATTTCACCAGTCAGATTGCCCTCTAGATCATTCTTTGGGATGTATATAAGCTGGACAAGGTGGGAAGGAGAGGCTTGACTCTGGGGCTGAGGATCCGGAACTGAAAATTAACTGCAATGGTGATGCCTAGAACACCCTTCAAAACAAGGTAGCTTTTTTCCTAGTAGGCTATGGCTTGAGGTCCTTCTAGTTCTCCCTACCCCTATGCTTGCTTCTGAGGACTGTTCAGCATGCAAGTCAGAGGTCTCTTACAAGTTTGGGGGCTGACATTATACCAACTACTTTGCTTTGAGCATGCGTTCATGCACTTGCCATTTTGGTAGGTGTGAGTTTAGCTACAATAACAGATACTAACAGGAAGACAGGTGTACCGATCATCTTGAATCCCCTAAGAAATTCTCCTCAGGATTTGGTGGTGGAGGAAACTGCTCTTAGATGATTAAGAAGTTCCTTGTCAGTAATGCCAATCAATACTTCTGGAGCACTTTTATGCTTTTGTTTCTGGATAGACTCTGTAGCAGACACAGTGTGTGTTCTTGTAATGGAAGGATTATGCTTAATTGAGGGAACAAATAATGTTTAGAAATCACTTAATTATTAGAAAGTTACCCAGGGGTAGAGGCTACAGAGCTAACAGCCATTGTAGATTCATATGAAAAATGTTGGCTGTAAAAACATTATCTGAAGGAAGAGGAAAGTTTGGGCAGAGGACCTGGCTCTCAGAAATGGAGGAAAGGAAAATAAATGACACACTTTTGTCATTCTTCTTTTTGTTGTAATTATGAAGACTTAGACTCCCTGAGATAATTCACTCAACCAACAAGCACTACCTTTTTTCAGGTGTTTACAGTGAACCCCTAATGCTCTGCCCTGTCAACTGGTGCCCTCGCTGTTTCTGACTCCTAGATACCAGATGAGTCAGTCACCTGAAAGCATATCTCTGACCATTTACACTAAGGTTCTTACTGTCTTTTGAATAAATCCTGGATTCTAAAATCCCCTCTTCCAGCCCCGGCTTCTCTTTCTATCCTCACTCACCCACTCACACTCTCACACATATTTTCTGAGAGCCCACTCCACGCAGGCTCCTTGGTGGGCAATAGCCATCAGAGGTGCAGGAGATTAACAAGAGGCCAGCTCCTGTGGGCCTCACAGAATGGCAGGGGAGGCAGTCAACTAAGCAATGAACCAATACTTTAAAAAACTGAACTTGGCAAAAGTGCAACAAATTCAGTAAAACAAATATGTGATAATGAGTGACTGGACAGGGTACATAGGGAAGGGTCCTTTGAAGAAGTGACATTTGAGCTGAGGATGAGAGCGGTGAGAACTTGTCAACAATGCAAACATCTAGGAAAGTGATGTTTCAGTCTTCTCTCTCTTGCCCTGGCCAAATTGACCTCCTTGGCCTGAATATATTCTTTTCTTCCTGGTCATTGTGCCTCTCCTCTGCCAAGATTGTCTCTTTCATCTCTATCTGTGGGGGCCCCACCCTCTTTTTTTTTTTTTTTTTAATAAGCGCATAAAATTCTAACAAAACCTTATGCCTCCTAAGAGTAAATTAAAACTTCTTTAAAAATAACTGGTTCTGTGTTAAAATAACAGTGGTATGGAGAATCACTTGGACTATACCCTGAACATTTAATTCTGAGGTATTTGGGCCAAAGGAGAAAAAATACTTAGCTTGCCCACCACCCATATGGATGCCCTAATTCTGTATTTTTGTCTAACACATATATTCTTTATACCCACCTTCTTTTAAATGTTATCTTCTCCATGAAACCTTAACTGATTTCCTCAACCAAACACTTTCTTCCCTCTAACTCTTTTAGTGTTAGTCCTGGCATATCTGTTGTTGTAAAGGCTTTCCTCATTGCACATGACAGAAGCCTAGCTGCAGTATGGTAAGTAAAAATAAGGGTCAAATTTATTGGTTTAAATAAACAAAGTTTAGAAGGATCACTCGTAGGGTTGGCTTCAGGGAGAACTGGCTTCAGGGGCTCTAACAGCATATTACTGTTATTGTAAGAACATAGTAATCTCTTCTCTATTCCTCTCTCCTCTCCTTTCCTTTCCTCTTATTCCCTGTTGCTTCTTTTTCTCTGTATATTTCCTTTCATTCTAAGGCTACTTCCACATAGTTTTTCACAGATACCTTTAGGTTTTCTGACCTAAGAGATAACTTTCACCTACCACCTCAAGTGCCAAAGGAATGTCTTAGAGGCTCGGCAAGGTTGTATACAAGCACCTCCCCAAGTCCGCCAAAGTTCCAGCAGAGCTGAACAACTGCCACACTCCCTATTATATTCTTGCAAAGCCCATTTTATTACATATAGACTCAGCATTTCCATTATATTTCTGTAGCAGGCTTGTCCCACAAGACAAGTAGGAATGAGAATTAATGCCACTCTAGAGAACTTTGCATTATGCAGTATCATGACTTTCTCCAAGGCTTGTTATTAATTTATGGACAATTTCTGCTGCCATTATCTTCAGTTTCTCCCTTAGCCTTCTTCTTATCACTCCAAATGCCCATTTAATTCGTAAATAGAAGACATGGCCTACCCCGATGTGAAACTACTCCCAAACCCACTTTTCTTTTCTAAGTGGTACAAATGATTAACTTCACTGTGTTACCTCATCCACCATTACCCAAACAAAATTGGTCACCTCATGTAGCCTGGTTACACAGAATTTTGTTTATAATTACTATGACATGTATCATTTTGTACCATTTTTATATTTTTCGCTTCATTTATAAGTGTTTGAAATCTTCTTCCCCTGTTGTTTCATTCTTTGAAGGAGCAAATATTGATTCCTCTGTCAACTTAGGGATCTTCCTCTACAGGGCAGAGTTTTGAAAAAATGTCACAGGCCTAAGCCAATGTGAATGACAAATAATTGACCCAGAGTTGGCAGAAGTAGAGAAGAAAACTAAGAATGTGCTTGTGCTGAGTTAAAAGAGAAATTATTTTTAGGAGACCTTGAAATAAAGGAAAAAGACATTTCTTAGAATAAATTATTCAATTTTTCCTGCTTTAATTATTGCTACTGCTGTTTCATCACCATTATTAACTAATTTGTAATCAGCACTAATTGTGTGACAAGCCCTATGCTAAGATTTGTAAATTTCTGAACTCACAATCAACCTAGACTTGGGAAGGACTTATTGCAGTGATCCAAGTTAGAGATGACTTGCTTATGGGTTAAGTCAGTTAGAATGGAACATTAAAACAGGGCAGAGTAAAATATACCTAGAAAGCAGAATTGACAGAATTTGGACATAAATTACACATGAGGTTAAAGGAGAAGTGTAGAGGTAAAGATGCCTTAGAATTGAGCCTGTTTGGGAAGGGAGATGAAGTCTGCTTACTGGAACCTGGGAGCACAGGTAGGCTTGGGGAGGAAGATGAGTCCTGACTGGGAAACTGTCAATGTGAGTTGAAGTTCTTTATGGATATTATCATACGTTATTAGATATGAAGCCCTGGAGCTCAAGAGAGCAATTTGGAGAAATGTGCCCTTTAGAAATGATGGGGTAAATGAAATCACAAGAGGACAGAGGCAGTAGGGCAATTATAAACACTGAGAGAGGGTAGTAAAAGAAGAGTAAAATTGAGTGATAAAAGAGGTAGAAGGAAACACAAGAAGATGAAACTTCTTGATGTTTAAAATAAATTGTTTCAAAGGAAGCAGTATAGAAGAATACATCACATAGGCAAACTTTAGAATCAACAAACCCTAGGTTTCAATCTCAGTTCTGCCCATGAAGATGTATGTAACCTTGGACAAGGTACTTCACTTCTCGTCTGCAAAATGGAGATAAAATCAATAAGAGCCTCAACTGGTTATTTTTATAATATAAGATAACTTATGTTATTCCTATTATTGCATGGAGAGTATATATCCCAGCATCTGGCACAAAGGAAGCATTGAAATGTTTTCATATGCACACAAACACACACACACAGCAAAAAATGGGCCCAAAGGTTAAAGCCTTAGTAAAAGTGAATAGGTTAAGGATTAAGAATGAAGAGCTCAAAATTTGAATTGATATGTCATTGAATTGAATAGATCAAAATTAATTCTTTGAAATCAAATAGATCACAAGGGTGCCTTGAGACATACTGGCAAGTTACCAACAGCCGTTGTTATCTTCTGCAGACATCACCTTAAGCAAGTTGTTATCCAGAAATACAGCCAACTTAAGGGCTTCTTGAGAATCCTTCTTGCTTTTAAATTACTTAGGTTTTCACAGAAGGCAGGAGAAGGGAACTAACTTTGTGACATTTTCTACCACAGTGCCACAGTACTATGGCATGTACTCTGCAACATCAACTATCTCATTTAATCCACAGAGTCTAGAACTAGCTCACTTTTCACAAAATCGAATGGAGGTAAGGCTCAACTTATCTGGCCACAGCATTGTTTTCTGTAATAGTAAATGTGAGAAAATAACATAATGCCCAATAACATAAGAATGACTAAATGATGATCTATCTATATACTAGAACATTACACAGTCATTAAAATGAAAGTTTTAAAGTCAATTTAATGCCATATGAAAGTGCTCAGGTTATAACACTGAGTGAAAAAAAAAATCTGGGTGCCTAATTATATGCATGGCATGATATCAATTTTGTAAAATAAACAAAAACAAAACATCCTTAGCAGTGAAAATGAAATAGACGTTGATTAAGATACCTCTGCTCTAAGATGTGTCATGTGTCCTAAGTAGTAAACATCACGGTATTTTCTTCCCTTGGGACCTGCCATGCCCAGGTGAGTCCCCTTATCCCTGTACTCAGGATTTCATCAGCATCTACAGCGCCTGCTAGTCTTCCCTTGCCAGTGTCCCTCGCGCTATCTAGATCCTTTCTTGTGGTTTGTCCTTGCCAATTCCTATGCTAACCTGATACACATCCATGTATGTTCTGGCCTTTAACTTAATTTCCCATGTAATTTTATAGATGGTCTATGTCCTTCTATAAGGGTACACAAAAATAATACAAAAGCAGTGTAAGTCATTTACAATCGAAAGGAAATATGTAAGCTGCAACTGCACAGTACATATATAATTAAAAATTTTTAAATCTCCACATTAAAATAAATGACTATTTGTTGGGTGCATGGGTAGTTCAGTGACAAAATGCTCGCCTTGCATGTGGGAGACCTGGGTTCGATTCCTGGACTATGCACCGCCCCCCAAAAAATATGTATATGGCTATTTTTTTATTTAAAAAAGTAAAAAGATGACTGCCATGCCAGAGACGTGTGTTTGATTCCCAGAGCCTGCCCAAGCAAAAAAAAAAAAGTAAAAAGAAACAGGTAAAATTCATTTTATTATGTTTTTATCTCAATGTTTCCAAAATATTATCATTTCAACATATCAAGATATAAATGACCTATGAGATATTTTACATCCTTGTTTTTGTACTAAGTTTCAAAATTCAGCATGCTATTTTACACTTATAGTCCATTTCAATTAGGGGGAGCCACATTGCAAGTGCTGAGTAGGCACATGTGGCTAGTGGCTAACAAATCATTCAAAGCAGCTCTATACTCAATACTCTTGCTTTTCAGATTTGCATTTTAAACCGCTCAGCTTTGCAAGGTTTGAATTTAGGTGAAAGGCTAATCAGCACTCAATCCAAAAGTGAATTGTCAGAAAATTGTTTCACTTAATGGAGAAATGCAGCTACTGAGCCTCTGTTAATTACTTAATTGGCAAGGGGGCAATTTTCCATTTGTTTAATTAAATAAAGATGGAGATTAAAATTACTTATCTCCTTGAGTTATTACTTCAGGCCATAATTTCAGAAGCCTTCACTTCTCTGAAACATGAATGGCACCAGAGTTAAGAACTTGTTAAGAAGAAATGACAGCCACATAAGCTAGTGGACAGGGGCCAGAAGGGCATTTTCTGAGTATCTCCTGAGGCAAGTTTCCCTTTTCCAGCGATCTATGCAAATCATTTAGCTATCTGTTTGCACAGTTCTGCAAAGTGATGGGATGGCTTATACTCTGTCTGCCAGTGATTGCACAGGATAGACTTTCTCTTTCCTGTTTTCCTCTTTAAACTGCTTTGGTGTATGGAAAATTCTAATTTAGCCATGTCATAAAATTCTTTTCCTCCATTATGTTGCATCAGCTAGTCCAGTAGGCAACTGAAAATGGGCTGATTTACTACTGAGTATTTTCCTCTTGGTCAGAGCTGCTTGCTCATGATCCCTATTCTATAAAAAAATAATATACATCCACATATCATCTTTCATCCAACATATTGACCCTTATTCTTCCAAGAACTTCCTCTTAGCATCTTTTCTTATAGATTGCATCATTTTGTACTTTGTAAGGTAATGTTAGGCAACTATTATTATCCCCATTTTACAGATGAGGAAAGTGATGTCAGGAGTTTTTAAATGACTTACCCCACTTTTATATTTCACTTTGCCAAACTATCCTCCACAATGCTACTAGAGTGATGCCACATGGTATGGAATCTGTTTATGTCCCACCCTGATAAAATGTTCCTTGCTGGTTTATAGCTGCAGGATAAACTCTTTGCTAAGACCCATTACTTTCCCTTTGATATGTTTCTGATTCTGCCTTTTCAGCCTAATAGCTCACTTCTGCTATCTTGGAATGCTATTTCTACTGGTCTATCATAACTTGTTTAATTGAGGAGTCCATATATCCTAGGTACAGGTGCAAATGATTTTCATGGGCTTATTCATTGAAAGCATATGAGGTACTCTGCAGGTTTATTCATTATTCATTCAACAAATACTTATTGAGTGTTTACTGTGTGCCAAGCACAGCTATAGGTGCCTGGAAGACAGTATCCCAATAAAAAGACAAAAGCGTTGCCCTCCAGGAGTCTATGATCCTGTGGGAGAAAGCTAATAAAATAAATAAGTAAATGTATAGGATATTAGAAAGTGGTAAGTTCTTGGAGAAAGATAAATCAAAGAAGCAGTATAGGATGCTATGACGAGGCGGGTGGGGTGGAGATGGAGCTCTAAAAATAGGTGAGAAATGACCTCAGAGAACTCAAATCTATTTACATAATATTATAGAGTTGGGGGGGAGGGAGATTGTGAATCCAAGGGGAGAAGTAGAAGGAAGTCTACAACACTGTGAGGTATTTTCCCATTTGTTAATGAGGAAGGTGAGGAGTATAATATCAGTTTCTCAGGTCTTCCTAGCTTACTGCCTCTACAGTTCCCATTGCCTGGATTTCATTTCCTCTGTAGATGGCCCATCAAAGGCTTGCACTCTTTCAGTGTTCTCTCCTCCTTTAACTTACTCTGAATCCTCTCCTGGCCCTTCCTCCCCAACTCCACACAGAACGATCCCTAGTACCCGTCTCTTCCTCAGGCTGCAGAGGCACTTAACCTGGCCCAGCACTCTCTCCGTCTGGGCTCCAGGTGGCCTCCTTGTGGCAGAGAGAGGGAGAGAGGGACATGAATCCTCATGATTTGGCACAAATGAGGAATTTAATCGATGGTGTTTGAGGAGAATGAAGGAGCTGGGATGAGAAACCAGACATGTCAACATCTACCCTCTCCGGAAGTTGTTTATGTACTTCAAAATGAACAAATGTGTTGCTTGGGTAAAGTATTATCACAGCATATTTGTAAGTATTGATCTACTTTAGTGTGTTCAAATAGCATTTTTTATAACTTCACATCCCTGTAAGTTATGAAATTTTTAGCATTTGGTTTTGAAATAAAAGTTGGCCAGTAAAACACTGCCTCCTGGGAGGGGTGAGTGGCTCCAGCACAGCCACCATCTGGAGTGAGGACTCCCCATGGAAGTGTACATTTGAAAATCTAACATCTTTTAATGATGGGGGTGGAGGAGGAATTGACTGTAAAAGTGGCATGAAGGAAATTCCTGAGGGAGTGGAAATGTTCTATGCCTTGCTTTCAGGAGTGATTTCTTGGGACTTTATAGCTCATGTGACTTATTAAAATGAAGTCATAAGCTCTCTGCATATTATGTGATATATATATAAAAATTTTAAAGATATAGCACAGGTTTATTATAGTATGTTGGCTGCATGAGTGGCTCCAGCAAATGGATTCCTTACTTGGTCTCTTCTCTCCTCTCCTCTCTTCAATCCACCCCACCATCCACAATCCACCCCCGGGGTCACTTGATTTTCTACTTATATTAGTTGGGGTTCTCTAGAGAAACAGAATCAACTGGAAATTTATGGAAATATAAAATTTATAAAAGTGTTTCATGTAACCGTGGGAATATAGAGCCCAAAATCCATAGGGCAAGCTGTGAAGCTGATGACTCTGATGGAGGGTCTGGATGAACTCCACAGTAGAGGCTCACTACTCTGAGCCTGAAGCAGGAAGAGAGTGTGTCTCTTCTGACTCCTCCTTAAAAGCCTTCCATTGATTAGATTAAGTATCACTCTTGCAGAAGACACTCCCCTTAATCAGCTGTGGATGAAGCCCATATGATCATGATTTAATTCTATGAAATGTCCTCATAGCAACAGACAGGCCAGCACTTGTCCAACCAGACAAATGGGTACCACCACCTGGCCAAGTTGAAAAATGAACCTGACTCTGATAGTTCACCCCTCGTCAACTTGGCAGCTACACGCATCACCTTAAACCGTACTTAATTTCTAAATAGAAAACAATAAAAGATACATTTTCCCCCCTCATCTAACAGTACTTAACTATCTGTCCTACCTACAACCAGAAACATATTAAATCTCCCCAGAATAGGGTGCAAGTCCTTGGGTAATAGTCATTCTTAAACTTAATATTTTACAACTTAAATGCTATAACATGAAATTAACAGCATTACAGTCCTCATTTCTGTAACTGATCATGTGGTTGTAGTTCATATTTATCACGCCCTTCTTCCACTACCCATTCCATATTCTCTTTACCTTCAGCAAGCACTTCAGCTGGCTGTGGCTTTTTGTTTTTGTAATTCAAGTTAGACTTCTGTTTAGTTGTACTAAAACTCTTTCATTTATACAGCTCAAACAAGAATTTAGTAGACTTCCCATCTATTGTACTTCTAGGTACCCCTTGGTTTACTAGCCAATGCCACAAGTCTCTGTGAGACAGATTATTTTGACTCCTGCTTTGAGTCTACTGTCTATTATAATAGCCATGTCCACCTTGTCTTTGGCGATTAAGTGCTGCCACCTGGCTTCTGCCAACATGGGATCTGGTTATCCCCATTGTGTTTAAGGATTCCACCTCAGTGACAACAGTTCCCACAGTAATGTCTGACCTACAGAGAAGTGCAACTACAGAGCTCTTCAGGGATGATGGCACTAGTCTTACAGATTTATTTCTCACAGTTCTGGTAAGAGGTGCATCCTCTGTACATTCCTGTGGTGTAAGAGCAAGCTTTGCATGATAAATCCACTCTAGCATTCCAATCTCTCTAAGCCTCTGGATCCCCTCATCTACATTATACCAGGGCAGTTCTGGCATTTCAACCTCAGGTAATGTTAGCCACCTTTTGATCCATGTTTCAGCCAACCATCCAAATTGTTAATGCCTTTTCTAACTCCTCGAGCTATAACACTGAATGCAAAATCTCTGCTTAGTGGGCCCATGTCAATAAATTCAGGCTGATCTGGCCTTATAGTCTTCCTACCATTATCCCACACCCTTAAAATCCATTGCCATACATATTCCCCTGATTTCTGTCTATATAAATTGGAAAACTCACACAGTTCTTTTGAAGTATAACATACCTCCTCATGGGTGATACTTTGTGTACCTCACCTTTTGGGCCTGTTGGAACTTTAGTCTAGTTATAGGTCTGGAAGAAATGAGGGGTGGTAGGGGTGGGTCATGAAAGATATTAGAAGTATCTTCCAAGCTATTTGCTTCAGGGCATTCATTTGCAGTTTCATCTAGTAAAACAAGATTAATCACTCTAGGGCTAATCTCTTTAGGTAGAGGTTGGGTGGCCAACTCCTCAGGGTAGGTTACAGGTGGGGTGGCTATGTCCTCAGGGCTGACTGTTGCAGGATTATCTAAAGAAGACTCAGCATGACCTAGGGTTGAACCTCTCCACTGACATCATTATTAATCTGTATGTCGCCATCCCATTTTTCAGGGTCCCATTCCTTTCCAATCAATGCCCTCACTTTAATGGCAGACATCCTGCAAGTTTGAGAGTTCAGTTTATGCTGTAATGTTGCTACTCTAACAAGATTTTGAGTCTGATTTTTGGAGAACTCAAGTCTATGGCTACAGGAAATAAGATTTTCCTTCAGGACACTCATAGAAATGTTTACATCTGTCAGACAGCACATAAACTTCTCATTTGAAGCCTTAAGCCCATCCCTATCACTCATTAATGTATACGGTGTATCTAACAACAACCATCCAACATCTCTATACCTCCTATTTCCATAAAACTCTGTAAAGATGTCAAAAACAATATCCCCCAGAGCCTGGCTTTGCATGAACGAAGCATTAAAGAATCAATTGGTGATATTTTGACTACCTCTGTTGCCAATTCACCCCATGGATTGGCAGTATCATTCTGATTATGGGAATCAGAGTCCTTAATGCCTTTGAGTCCAGTCAGAGTATAAAACCAGTCATAAAAACCCATTTTCAAGATTCTGTTTCTTAAAAACCACCCCACATCTGGTACCAAACAGTATTAGTTAGGGTTCTCTAGAGAAACAGAATCAACAGGAAATATCCATAACTATAAAATTTATAAAAGTGTCTCACATAACGATGGGAAAAAAGAGTCCACAATCTTCAGGGAAGGCTATGAAGCTGATGACTCCAATGGAGGGTCTGAATGAGCTCCACAGGAGAGGCTCGCCAGCTGAAGCAAGAAGACAGTGTATCTCTTCTGAACCCTCCTTAAAAGCCTTCTATTGATCAGATTAAAATCACTCATTGCAGAAGATACTTCCCTTGGCTGACTACAAATGGAATCAGCTGTGGATGCAGCCAACGTACTCATGATTTAATTCTATGAAATGTCCTCATAGCAACAGACAGGCCAGCACTTGCCCAACCAGACAAACAGGTACCACCACTTGGCCAAGTTGACACATGAACCTGATCATGACACTACTGGACCATTTTGAGCCTCTGAGTATGACATCATAGATAAATCTAATCATTTATCATCTTGACCAACTTTGGGCAAATATCCAGAAATATAGATCAGCTTTTTTAGATACACATAGCTGTCTGCATCAAGGGATTGCAGAATGTCAGATAAACTTAATGTGCAGCAGGAACATGTAATTCTAGGGTATGGTCAAGTGTGTAGGCTCCAGGTAATTGCTTATGTTTGAATCCATTTTCTGCACTTATCATATTGTATCCTCACAACAACCCTGTCAGCATGTATTATCACCTCCATTTAACAAATGAGGAAAGTGGGCTTAGAAATGCTACCTGACTGAGTACCTTGGTTCGTAGATCTACTCTGGCAAGTACAGTGGGTTGACTTAAACAAGCATGTTTTTTGTTTATTCATTTGTTTCATGGTTTTTGAAGGCTAGAAATCCAAAAGAAGACATCAGCAAGGCCATGCTTTCCCCTGGGATCAGTAGCATTCTGGTAATGGCAATTGTCTGCTACATGGTCATCTCCCTCCCCTCTGTGGCTTCTTCTGACTTTCTCTGTCCATGCTTGAATTCCCTATATTTGTAAAGCCTCCAGTCATAATGGTTAAAACACAGCCTCATTCAATTTGGTCCCACCTTAACAATAAGGTCCGATTTACAGATGGATTCAGTTTTATCACTGTCATCTATTTCGATGCCTTTCTCTGGCTAAAAATAAAATGTCGCATGTTAGAACAATTCTTTAGTGCCCAGCTGAGAATTATAAGAGCTCTCCCAAAGGGAATTTTATTTCTTTTAATTTTTTTAACATCAAGACTATCTTAACGGAATTTTCTAATAACTTTAGGCTTACTATATATATATATATATATATAACATCACTGCTGCTAGTTTAATTATTTTTTTCAATCTCCAAAATCTCACTATACTTCTGCATTTCAGAGGCATATGCAATCCTTTAAATACTCTTGCTTCTTGCTGTAGCAAGTTGGTTATATGTGCTATTGATATTCCTTCTAAAATAAAGCTTTGCTTCTTTAACAAGACAGTTTTTTTAAGATTGTATTTATCAGTATAACATTAATCTAACCTCAAGGAGAAGTTGGCTCTGTTCCACCTTATACATCTACCGAAGATTCAATTTATTTAGAAATTATTGGGTATCGCACTCTGCTGTTACTAATTAGATGCTAATTAATGTTCTTTCACTTGCTTGTTTATTTAGAATCTGCCTTTTTCTTCATGTCAGGGCCTGAAAGTGCATAAATTTCATTAATTGCTTTTATCTGCTCATTACATGGAGTATAGAACAAAGTAGTGGCTTGAAAATTATAGCAGTCCAACACCTATATTTGACAAAGACACAAAATGCTAGGGAATGTTATTGACCTGACAGTAATTTATAATTTCAATGAGAATCCTTCACAGAAAGGTGCACTATGAATTTCTGAATTGATATAAATAAACCCTTAAAGCTTACTTTTACCATTCAGACTCTGAGAAATTATAAGGAAAACATTAAAGAATGAGGTTTTAAATGCTGAGATAAATTTTTAAAAACTAACATAATTTGATACGATTACTTTACTTGATTGCATCTTTAAACAATCCTGATCAGTGGTGGATTAGTCCCTTCCTGTAGATGAGAGGACAGAGACTTAGTGTTTACATATGGTGGGTTGGAGGGAGAACTCCACTGAGAGGTGGGAGCATGTGCATAGGTCCAAAACTCAAAGAAACATGGCAAGTTAGAAGGACCAAAGGAAGGTCCAAGAGGAGTCTGAGCTGAGGCTCATAGTGCTGGCAGAGTTTGCACATGCAGGTTTTCCAGAAAAGGTAAAGGGTTGGGTGCCTTGTCCACTGTGTACTAGAAAGATCACTCTTGCTACATGTGATGAACAGATTTGAAAGTGTAAGAGAGGAGGAGTCAGAAAACTTCACAGTCATTAAGGCAATGAAAGCTCAAACTAGAGTATTGCCAGTGCAAGTAGAGCATGGATAGTTTGTAAAACATGGTGAGCAAACTGCTATGGCTCATTTCTTCAATGAATGAGGATGGCCTGAAATGAGGGAGAGGAGGATGCTGAGCCTCCAACATCTTGTTGGAGATGTTGAGGGAGATTGTTTATTTGTTTTTTAAACAGAGAGTTCTGGAAAAGGGGGGGAATTAAAGGGATTGCCATATGCTGGGTACCCAGGAAATAGACTCTGAGGCTGAGATTTGCTTGCAAGAGGCTTATTGGGTTGTCCACCTATAAATCACACATCCAAAGAATGAGGAAAGGGGGATTTCAAAGAGAAAGAAGGTAGAAGGTGAGGTGGCAGAGAGAAAGGACTCAACCAATCCCACAGGGAAGTCTGAGGCTGGAGTGATGTTTTCAAATATATCCCAAATCCAGGCATGGCTGTTGGGCCTCAGTACCTCCTTAATGGCCAATCAAGGCATATGGAATCCCCCAGGGGAATGGGGTCTAACCTCAGGTGAGTCAGTTCCCATCAACAATAGCACTTTCTGGGGAGGACTTCAACTATATATATACACTTTCAGGAACCAACACTCCTGGCAGCTGGGAAAAAAGGCACTTGAACTTGTAAGGGGCTATAGGGACATTTCACACCATCTATCATGTTCCAGACTGCACCTCTCAGGTCTATTAGAATCAGGTTTTCCAGAATGTTGGTGAGATCTTTACTGGGATAACATCCTAGAGAGTGTATTGGGACAAATGATAGTCCCTCTGGCTGGAACTGGTTTGTGACCACAATCCATACTCTGAATCTTTCTCCTTTACTGCACATTTTAGTATTCTCTCACCCTTGAGAGAACCTCTGTGGGGTCTAGAAGGTTTACCTAACTTGGTGTCCCAAATCCTCTCCCTAAGGCATCAGAGTCCCTGATTACCAGGATCTTCTCTGGTTGTACCAGCTGTACTTGTCAATTTCTCATAAAATTGGATAGGGGAGCATCAAGAACTGCTTAATGGGAACACTGAGTGATCTCTCCTGTCCCCATCCTATAACAAACCCCAATAGTCTTCCCTGCCCCCATTGTGTAACAGCAACTCTACCTCTTTCTGATGATGGAGGTCTGTTACCCTCCCCTTTTCCAAGATTACTCGTCTCTTGGCACAAATACTCTGCACTGAAAGGGCAATAACTACAACTGAAAGTTTGCCATGTCTTCTGGTGGATGTTTTACACTCTTGAAACTGGGACCTCCAGTTTTCTGTCATCCAGCTTCAGGAGATAAAAGTTTCAATTTATGCTGGTGCAAAGAACCTATGACTTTCAAACTTCATTGTAAATTGTCCTAAGAGAATCAATAGCCTTGTTTTATAAAATATAACAATGATGCTTCCAAAACATTACTTTAAAACCATTAGAAAGCATCAGAGGCAAGCAATTTAAACACATAGCAACATAGAAATCAGAAATTGGCTAAAATTATATATAGATTAATCTTGAAGTTCTTTTTTCTGTCCGTCTTGATAGCTTCAAATGTGACATTTATCATGGTTGATGTCCTGGGAAACTCAGAAGGTGAGTAAGCCAATGCCATAGGGTGAAATTGGAAATTGATTTCTAGGTACAAAGTAAGGATGTGTTGGGTTTTGACCAAGGCTTGGAAATTAGAATGACAAGGAGTCATTTTATGTGACTAAGAAACATGTTATGCACCTATCTCCTCTCCAAAAATGTTACAGACAGCAGATTTAATTATTGAGACTATATGCCTGATGTCAGCTTTTTATAAGCTCCAGTTCAGCATTCTCTTTGCCTGAAGACATGATAAACTTCTTTCCTGACATTTCTCTCTCTTTCTCTCTCTCTCTCTCTCTCTCTCTCTCTCTCACACACACACACACACACAGCCTAACTTTTAGTAGATATGAAACCAAATCCTCATATTTTAGATTTCAGCTTTAGTTGGCTTTTACTTGTGATTTCACAGGTTTTACTCATTTTACTTTCAAAGCCAAGTCAATTTTTTGACAGAAGTTCACCTTTAAAGGACTATTGACTCATTATTATCTGTAGCTGGACTACCTTGAACTGAAAATCAAAAGGCGACAATTCATGATAACCTTTGTACCCCTTTTAGAATCTTCCTTTCTGCACAGTCCCTCTGTTAGTCCCTTCCCATCATTCTCTTAACAATGGACATTAAGAGAACACAGTCTCTTAACTAGTTTCCTGCAACCAGTTTCTCAACTATAAAAATGGAAAAGTCAAATCTTTCTTTTCATGACTGCTGTTTTTCATGACTGCTCTAAATAGTAATCAGATTAACACCGTCTTGTATTCTCTGCCTGGGTCTATTTCGATCACTCTAGATTACTTTCTGGGAAGACCAGGGACAGATGTTTTCAGACTTAACGTATACCCTTTCCATGTGGGGCCAGTTTGTCCATACACAACACACTAAGAGCAGGTTTTTGAGAGGTGATGGATGGGGACCTGGAGTCTGGGCAAAAAGAACAGGGACTGATCAGCTAGTCGACTCAGAAATGAGAAAAATTTATCTGAAAGTATTGTTAACAATAATGCTTCTAGAAAAGTGGCTCCCAGTCTCCAAACTCTCCTCAGATCATAGTTGACCTTGAGATTCCTTAACCTCACCTCCAACACATTTAATCAGAACCAGTGAAATTTTGTTTAAAAGCTTGTCTTTCCTGTTAAGGCTTGCAAAATTCTTAAGAACAAATGACCTAATATGTGTCCACCACTGAGGTAGTTTTGAAGGGGGATAAAGGTGAGGAAAAAAGATTTCAAGGTTTAATGAAGTTCTCATTTTTATATGGGAACTGATAAAGTTTGTCCACTCCCACACCCCAGACTTGTGCTGGGATGGAGTGAACGGAACCAGCTCTGACTTTATGCCAACCTGGAACAGCAGTACAATTGCAAGTTTTCTGTAAATTACTTCAAATAGGCTGGGCGTATATTTTAAATAAATGCATTAGCAAAGCAGCCACAACCATGTGTTGTCTTAAAAGGAATCTCAGTCTCCAGCACTCCGATCCACAGGCATCATAAAACATGCAAATAAAAAGCCATTCTTACCTTCAGCCTCTGGCATGTCACTGGCTCTGCCAAGCAGGTGCAAAATGAAAGCTTACTGATGGTGAAAAACATTATCTTCTTATTTTCAAGTCAAAATAAGACTGAAGAACTTCACTAATAATTCCCATTTTGATATTTTCTCTAACACCTCTGAGAGATGTTTTTCTTTCAGTCCTGAAGTTCATACTGATGAGCGCTATGTTACTAATTTTTATTTTTCTGTTTAATAAGAAGCATGCAACAATAAAGAATCAGTGGTAGAGAGAGTTCAAATAGAGTCGAGATGCTACTCTGAAGGTTGCTCTTATGAAAACTTCAGGTAGACCTTGCTATGTCATAACCTGCCAAACTGCAACCAGGACCATTCCAGCCAATCCTAAAGAACATCTAGGGCAATATATAAGATTCCTCAAGGGTTCCAGGCACTAGAGTAACTTTCCAGAAATCTACAATGTCCAGATGGGACCCTTGTCCAGATAAGTCCTGAAACCTAGTCCAGCCTCCCTACCCTGTATTAGTGACAGACACTTCCAATATCAAAAATTTAGAATTGCCATAGCCCAAACAACCCCAAAGAGAGGTATGGAAAGATCAAAGGTGACGGTGGAATTGTGCATAGAAGATAGGACTTAACAAATGAATATGAATGCTGAATCACTAAATTGATACCTCTTTTCATCTCCTGCATTTTAGAGAAGCTAGAATAAAAACCTAAAATTGTGAAATTATATTCCATATCAAACTCTGAAATATGTTCTGCAACTAATTGTGGTACTGTGCTTTGAAATTTATAGCTTTTTGTATATATATATATATATATATATATATATATATAATTCTTCACAAAAAAAGAAGGAAAAAAATTCTATTGTGATGATAAGAAAGTATTCAAGCCCCCTAGCCTCCTATATTTTAGAGCAGCTAGAAAGAAAAATATGAGAGGATCATATTGTAGCCCATGATGAACTCTGGGATCTGTCCTGTAACCACTTTTTGAAGAGTGCTTTGAAAACTATTGACTTTTTATTTCTTTGCTTTGTATATGTGTGATATCATACAATAAAAAAAGTTAAAAAAAAAAAAAGCATTCAACAAACAAGCCCATAAATGTGCCCCAAACTCCTCTGAGCCAGGCATAATAATATCTTTTTGTGAATCAAAAGAAAGAGAGAATGAAAGCTTCTTATTTCCTGATGACTGCAGAGTGGAACAGAAGCAGCAAGGGACCTAGAGGGTTACTAAAGAGCTCAGCTGGATTAATTTCACATTTATGGTATACATACCTCCATAGGTGTTTTCAAACACACTTAACATGCACACACACATACTCATATTTCAACTTAGTGAAAGCTGACAAATGACAGCAAAAATTATTGCCTTCGCTGTCTGATTCCTAGTTCTAAGAAATAAAATGTATTTAAAATTAGATTTTATTGCTTATCCATGTATTCTTTTTATTTTTACTAGAAAAAAGTGAAAGACCTAAGAAATCATTTTTCTCTTTATATTTTCATGGGAAGGTATAAAGTGTTGGCTTCTCCTACTGTGCTTACCATGACACTTGCTGCTCTTTCTGCTCTTCTGCCTTCCTGTCTGCCTCTCCATCTCTCTCTCTGCTCCTGGGGGATAATCACTGTTTTTCCTTTCTCTCTGATAGTTTGATGTTGGAAAATTGAACAATTTTTATATCCTCCACAGTGTTATTGAGTGGTTCATATGTGAAAATTGCCTTATTGTTTTTAGGGCATAGGTCATGTTCCTTCTCAACCTTAGTCTCTTGTCTGCAATCATATTTGAAACCATTATCAATGTAGATTTTATCAAATCAGTGTATTCATATGGTAAAACATTCATATTTGTCTATGTAGAGTTCATAATAGTAAGCAATGATTTTCCACACCACTGCTTTCCCACCTGCAGTCTTACCCTTAGGTGGAACTACTATTAATAATTTTTTATCATAGTGTTTTGGTGATTAACTCATAATTCTTTATCATTTGCTCCTATCTCTTTATCTCATTTTATTCATTCATAAATTCTCTATTTTCTTTATCTTCCCTTAATTTTTATTTATTTATTTATTTTTATTGAGAAATCTTCACACACACATATTGTATACATGGTATGCAATTGATGGCTTGCAATATCTTCAAATAGTTGTTTATTCATTACCATGATCACTTTTTAGAACTTTTGCACCATGCCAGAAAAAGAAAAAACAAAACACTCATACATGCCATACACTTTACTTCTTCTTTTCATTGACCACTAATATTTCCATCTACCCAATTTACTTTACCCTTTATTTATTTGTTTATTTATTTATTATCCATATTTTTTAATCATCTGTCCATATTCTGGATATAAAGATCATCAGACACAAGGTTTTCACAATCTCACAGTCATATTTTAAATGTTACATCTTTATACAACAGTCTTCAAGAATCTAGGCTACTGGAGTACAGTTCAGTAGTTTCAGGTACTTCCCTCCAGCCACTCCAACCTCTACCCATTCCAATATGCCATAAACTAAAAAGGGATATCAATATACTGTAATGGAAAGACCTCCAGGATAACCTCACATCTCTGTTTGAAATCTCTCAGTCACTGAAATTTTATTTTATCTCATTTCTCTCTTCTCTCTTTTGGTTGAGAAGGCTTTCTCAATCTCTTGATCCCAGGTTCCTACTTATCCCAGGATTTCTGTCCCATGTTGCAAGGGACATCTATACCCCTTGGAGTCATGTCCCATGTAGGGGGGAGAGCAGTGAGCTCACCTGCTGAGTTGAGCCAGAGATCTTGAAAAACTGGAGAGAACCATTCATTCTTATCAAGGCAGATTATTTCCCATGAGAAAAAAATTCATGATGATTGGTTGGAAGTGAGATGCTGAAAGAAGCCTCAATGATTCACCATCAAACCATTACACAGAACCATTATACCATTACTTAGAAAAAAATATTACATAAGCAGTCTTTAGTTCATGTGAATCCTTACAATAGCATGTTTGAAAGTAATATCGCTCAGCCTGTGTAATAGTGATACTGCATGTAGCCTGGGTTTGGGCAATCTTTTCTTTTTTTAAAATTGTATTATTGCATAGTATAACATATATACAAAGCAAATCAATAAAAAAGCAATAATTTTCAAAACACTCTTCAACAAGTTGTTATGGGAGAGATCCCAGAGTCTGTCATGAGCTACTATATGATCCTCTCATATTTTTCCTTCTAGCTACTCCAGAATATAAGAGGCTAGAGGGCTTAACTATTTTTTTTATCATCACAATCGACTTTTTTCCTTCTTTCTTGTAAAAAATAATATGTATACAAAACTATAAATTTCAAAGCACAGCACCACAATTAGTTGTAGAACATATTTCAGAGTTTGACATGGTATGCAATTTCACAATTTTAGGTTTTTACTTCTAGCTGCTCTAAAATACAGGAGACGAAAAGAGGTATCAATTTAGTGATTCAGCATTCATATTCATTTGTTAAATCCTATTTTCTCTTTATAACTCCACCATAACCTTTCATCTTTCAATCCCTCTCTTTAGGGGTGATTAGACTATGGTGAGTCTAAATTTTTTATATTGGAAGGGTCTTTCACTAATATGGGGTAGGGAAATGGAACTATCTGATGTTCTGCAGAGGCTGGACTCTGCAGCCTGATAAGTTTCAGGACTTATTAGGACCAGGGACACATCTGGAGGTTGTAGGGTTCTGGAAAGTTAGTCTAGTGCGTGGAACCCTTGTGGAATCTTATATCTTGCCCAAGGTGTTCTTTAGGATTGACTGGAATGCTCCTCATTGGGGGTTGGCAGGTTATGATAAGTAGCAAGGTCTACCTGAAGCTTGCATAAGAGCAACCTCCAGAGTAGCCTCTCAACTCTATTTGAGCTCTCTCTGCCACTGATACTTTATTAATTACACTTCTTTTCCCCCTTTTGGTCAGGATGGAATTGTTGATCCCAGAGTGCCAGGTCTGAATTCATCCCTGTGAGTTATCTTCCATGTCACCAGGGAGACTTTCACTCCTGGATGTCATGTCCCACATAAAGGGGAGGGCAGTGATTTAACTTGCAAAGTTGGGCTTAGAGACACTGAGGCTGCATCTGAGGAATAAAAGAGGTCCACCAGAAGTAACTCTTAGGCATACCTATAGGTAGTATAAGCTTCTCAGCTACCTACATAAGAGTAACCCTTATGATAGAGGGCATGGCCTATTGATTTGGGTGTCCCTAAAGTTTGACACAGTATCAGGGGATTCCCTGATGATAAGGTTTAATAGTTTCATATTTTTCTCCCATCTGTCAGGGGACTTTGCCAATACTTTTTGGTTATTTGCTAATATAATCTAGGATGTATCCAGGCATTAGAATAATCTATACAGGATTCAAGGACCTCCTTCTTATTCTGTGCTCCCTGTGTTTCAATTATTCAAATCAGCTATAGAGATAGGTTGAATTAGACTATGCACTATGAAAAATTTCAGTTCCAGACCAAATAAACCTTTCTTCCATTGGTCTCAAAGAGTATGTGTGGTTCTGAAATATAGACAATGTCTTCCTTACCCCTGTGTTCTGGATTACTTTAACCCCAACCTATTCAGTTTTGTTTTTATCTCTAAATGTCAGGTTATATATATATAACAGGCATTTAAAATCCAGAAATAATAATCACCACTCCGGACTTAATGTATCTTCTTGAAAAGCTTGCAATTTTCAAAATAAAGGCCTTGAAAAAAAGGCCTTTATTTTCTTATAAGCATTTTTTAAAGGTGACCGTACCCTTCTTGTTCTTTTGTTTCCTGGCTTATTTTGCCTTATCAAATGTCCCACATGTTCATTCACATAGTTGCATGCCTCACAACTTTGTCCCTTTTTGTAGCAGCACAACCTTTGTTCATAAGTATATACTATCATTCATCAATCTACTTCTCTATCACTGCATCCTTCAACCACCTGCATTCATCGGATATCATGTAGAGGGCCCAAAGTCCACAGTCCGTCAACATTCTCAATTTTAGATCATTTCATTGTTCCCAAGAGAAAGAAAACCAGTAAACACACCTTCACAAAATAGGAAATCTAAACCTCCTCTTAACTCTTGTCCCTCCCCCCATTACTTACCTCCACTGTTGCTGTGATAGTGCTGATGGCTTCATTTTGAACATAGCTCATAGCATGCAATAGCAGTTTTCCCCCAGTATCCTGGATTTAAACACTCTTTTTTTTTTATTAATTAAAAAAAAAAATTAACTAACACAACATTTAGAAATCATTCCCTTCTACATATGCAATCAGTAATTCTTAATATCATCACATAGATGTATGATCATCATTTCTTAGTACATTTACATCGATTTAGAAAAAGAAATAGCAAGACAACAGAAAAAGAAATAAAATGATAATATAGAGAAAAAAATAAAAATAAGAAATACAAAAAATATATATATAAAAACTATAGCTCAGATGCGGCTTCATTCAGTGTTTTAACATAATTACATTACAATTAGGTAGTATTGTGCTGTCCATTTTTGAGTTTTTGTATCCAGTCCTGTTGCACAGTCTGTATCCCTTCAGCTCCAATTACCCATTATCTTACCCTGTTTCTAACTCCTGCTGGACTCTGTTACCAATGACATATTCCAAGTTTATTCTGTAATGTCGGTTCACATCAGTGGGACCATACAGTATTTGTCCTTTAGTTTTTGGCTAGTCTCACTCAGCATAATGTTCTCTAGGTCCATCCATGTTATTACATGCTTCATAAGTTTATCCTGCCTTAAAGCTGCATCATATTCCATCGTATGTATATACCACAGTTTGTTTAGCCACTCATCTGTTGATGGACATTTTGGCTGTTTCCATCTCTTTGCAATTGTAAATAACACTGATATAAACATTGGTGTGCAAATGTCCGTTTGTGTCTTTGCCCTTAAGTCCTTTGAGTAGATACCTAGCAATGGTATTGCTGGGTCATATGGCAATTCTATGTTCAGCTTTTTGAGGAACCGCCAAACTGCCTTCCACAGTGGTTGCACCATTTGACATTCCCACCAACAGTGTATAAGTGTGCCTCTTTCTCCACATCCTCTCCAGCACTTGTCATTTTTTGTTTTGTTGATAATGGCCATTCTGGTGGGTGTGAGATGATATCTCATTGTGGTTTTGATTTGCATTTCTCTAATGGCCAGGGACATTGAGCATCTCTTCATGTGCCTTTTGGCCATTTGTATTTCCTCTTCTGAGAGGTGTCTGTTCAAGTCTTTTTCCCATTTTGTAATTGGGTTGGCTGTCTTTTTGTTGTTGAGTTGAACAATCTCTTTATAAATTCTGGATTCTAGACCTTTATCTGATATGTCGTTTTAAACACTCTTTATACAGGAATCATATTTTTGAAGTAATTCTTGTGAGAAGTAATTCATACATCTAGTATTAATCAGTGGTACACATAGGTCTATACAATCTCTTTAAATCTTGTTCATCTGCAATATGGTAATATTACTTATAGAACCACTAGAGAACCACCTTTGCTCCTATCCCCTTACATTGGAGTTCAATCTTGTTAGCTAACAGTTCACCCATCTCTAGCTTCTATGCATCTCTAAGTCCCTATATTCTGTATTATAAGCCCCTGATTATACCTTTATGCTGGTCATAAAAGTGGAATCATACATTATCTATCCTTTTGTGTCTGGATAAGTTCATTCAGTATTAGGTTCTCAAGGCTCATCCATATTGTCATGTGCTTCAGGACGACATTTTGTCTTATGCTGCATAATATTCCATCATATATATACACTGCATGTTGTTGATGCATTGTTCTGTTGATGGGCATTTGGTTTGTTTCCATCTTTTGGCGATTGTGAATAATGCTACTATGAGCATCGGTGTGCAAATGTCTGTTTGTGTCATTGCTTTCAGCTCTTTTGGGTATATAACAAGTAGTGCTATTGCTGGGTCATAAGGCAACTCAATATTTAGTTTCCTAAAGAGCTGCCAAACAGTCTTCCAAAGTGGCTGCACCATTATACCTTCCCACCAGCAGTGCATAAGTGTCCCAGTTTCTCCACATCCTCTCCAACATTTATAGTCTCCTGTTGTTTAATAGTAGCCATTCTTATAGGTGTGAGGTGGTATCTCATTGTAGTCTTGTTCCATATTTCCCTTATAGTCAGTGAAATTGAGCATCTTTTCATGTGCTTTTGAGCCATCTATATTTGCTCCTCAGAAAAATACCTATTCATATCTTTAGCCCATTTCATAATTGGGTTGTTCTTTTGTTGTTGAGTTGTATGATTTCTTTGTATATTCAGAAAATCAAACCTTTGTCTGATATGTAATTTCTAAATATTTTCTCCCATTGAGTTAGCTCCTCCTCACCTTTTTCCAAAGTCTTTTGAGGTGCAGAAGCATTTGATTTTGAGGAGTTTCCATTTATCTATTTTTTCTTTTGTTGCTTGTGCTTTGGGTGTAAAGTTTAGGAAGCTACCTCCTATTACTGGGTCTTGAAGATGTTTCCCTACATTTTCCTCTAAAAGCTTTATGGTGCAGTTCTTATATGTAGGTGTTTGAGCCACTTTGGGTTAATTTTTGTGTAGGGTGTAAGATAGTGGTCTTTCATTCTTTTGGCCATTGATATCCAATTCTTCCATGCCCGAGTATTGAAAAGACTATTTTGTCTCAGTTCAGAGAATTTGGGGGCCTTGTCAAAAATCAGTTGACCATAGATTTGGTGGTCTATTTCTGCACCATCGGTTCAATTCCTTTTGTCAATGTTTCTATTTGTGCCTCTGCCATACTGTTTTGACCACTGTGGCTTTATAATAGGTTTTAAAGTCAGGGAGTGTTAATCTTCCCACCTCATTCTTTTTTTATAGGATACTTTTTGCTATTTGGAGTCCCTTTCCCTGCCAGATGAATTTGGTATCTAGCTTTTCCAAATCTTCAAAGTAGGTTGTCAGAATTTTGACTAGTACTGTGTTGAATTTGTAGATCAATTTGGGGAAAATTGACATCTTAACTATATTTAGCCATCCTATCCATGAGCAGGGAATATCTTTACACCTATTTATATCTCCTTTGATTTATTTTAGCAATACTATGCAGTTTTCTGTGTACAAGTCCTTTATGTCCCTAGTTAAGTTCATTCCTAAGTATTTGATTCTTTTAGTTGCTATTTTGAATGGAATTTTTTCCTTAACTGACTTCTCAGCTAGGTCATTGCTTGTATAGAGAAATGCTACTGATTTTTGCTCATTAATTTTATATCCCACCACCTTGCTGAATTTATTAGCTCAAATAACTTTGCTGTTGATTTCTCAGGATCTTCCAAGTATAGTATCATATCATCGGGAAATAATGAGAGTTTTCTTTCTTTCTTTCCAGCTTGGATGCCTTTTATTTCTTTTTCCTGCCTGATTGCTCTAGCTAGAACTTCTAGCACAATATTGAATAATAGTGGTGACACTGGGCATCCTTGTCTTGTACCTGAGCTCAGGGAGAAAGTTTTCAGTCTTTCTCCACTGAGTACGATGCTGATTATCAGTTTTTCATATATTCCCTTTATTGTATTAGGTAGTTACCTTTGATTCCTATCCTTTGGGGTGTTTTTATCAGAAAAGGATGCTGAATTTCGTCAAAAGCTTTTTCAACATCAATCTAGATGATCATGTGATTTTCCCTTTCAATTTGTTAATGTGTTGTATTACATTAATTGATTTTCTTGTGTTGAACCATCCTTGGATTCCTGACAAAAAGCCCACTTGGTCATGGTGTATAATTCCTGTAATGTGCTGTTGGATTTGATTTGCTGATGTTTTATTGACCATTTTTGTATCTATGTTCATTAGGGAGATTGGCCTGTCGTTTTCCTTTCTTATAGTATCTTTACCCAGTTTGGGATTAAAATGATATTAGCTGCGTAATGAATTAGGTAGAGTTATTTTTTTCCTCAATTTTTTGAAAAAGTTTGAGCAGGGTTGGTGTTAGTTCTTTTTGGAATGTTTGATAACATTCTCCTGTGAAGCCATCTGGCCATGGGATTTTCTTTATAGGAAGATTTTTGATCACTGACTGAATCTCTTTACTTGTGATTGGTTTGTTGAGATCTTCTATTTCTTCCTGAGTCAGTGTAGCTTGTTTGTTTGTCTGCAGGAATTTGTCCATTTCATCTAAGTTGTCTAGTTTTTGTTGTATGATTGTTTATAGCATCTTCTTATGGTTTCTTTTATTTCTTCAGGGTCTGTGATAATGCACCCCTCTCATTTCTGATTTTGTTTACTTGCATCTTCTCTCTTTTTTTCTTTGTCAGTCATACTAGTGGCCCATCAATTTTACTGATTTTCTCAAAGAACTAACTTTTGGTTTTATTGATTCTTTCTGTTGTTCTTTTGTTCTCCCATTCATTTATCTCTGTTCTAACCTTTGTTATTTCTCTTCTACTGTTTGCTTTGGGGTTAGTTTGCTGTTCTTTCTCAAGTTTCTCCAGGTGCACTGTTAAGTCCTCAATTTTTGCTCCTTCTTGTTTTTTAATACAGGCTTTTAGAGCTATAAATTTCCCTCTCAACACAGCATTTGCCACATCCCATAAATTCTGATAAGTTGTATTCTCATTTTCATTCATCTCCAGATAGCTACTGATTTCTCTAGCAATTTCTTCTTTGACCTACTGGTTGTTAAGAGTGTGTTATTTAATCTCCATATATTTATGAATATTCTCATTCTTTTGTGATTATTGAGATCCAGCTTCATCCCATTGTGACCAGAGAAAGTGCTGTGAATAATTTCAATGTTTTTAAATTTATAAAGACCTGTTTTGTGCCCCAGCATATGATCTATCCTGGAGAATATTCCATGAGCACTAGAGAAGAATGTATATCCTTGTGCTTTGGGGTGCAATGCCCTATATATTTCTGCTAGGTCTAATTCATTTATCAAGTTATTTAAGTTCTCTATTTCCTTGTTAATCTTCTGTTTGGTTGTTCTATCTATAGAGGAGAGTGGTGTATTGAAGTCTCCTACTGTTATTGTTGAAACATCTATCCCACCCTTCAGTTTTGCCAGTGTCTGTCTCATGTACTTTGTAGCTCCTTGACTGGGAGCATAACCATTTATGATCATTTTATCTTCTTGGTGAATTGACCCTTTAATTAGTATGTGGTGTCCTTCTTTGTCTTTTAGTATGTCTTTACATTTAAAGTCTATTTTATCCAATATTGGTATAGCTACTCCTGCTTCCTTTTACTTACAACTTGCGTGTGAAATTTGTTTCCATCCTTTCACTTTCAAGCTATTTGTATCCTTGTGTCTAAGATGAGTCTCTTGTAAACAGCATATTTCTGGATTATGTTTCTTAACCCATCCTGCCAATCTGTATCTTTTAATTCCTAAGTTTAGTCCATTAACATTTAAAATTATTACTGAAAAGGTGTTTCTTGAATCCACCATCATATCTCTTTTATTTTATTTGTCAGATCTATACATTCTTTTCCCTCTTTCTCTTTGCATTCTTTAAATCACCTTTAGTGATGCTCTTCAGTTCTATACCCCACTCTAGACCACCCTCTCCTGCCTTTTATTTTCAGCTGACAGAACTCCTTTTATTATTTCTTGTAGGGCTGGTCTCTTGTTGACAAATTCTTTCAGGACCTTCTTTGTCTGTGAAAACTTTAATCTCTTCCCCAGTTTTGAAGGACAATTTGGCTGGTTACAGAATTCTTGGCTGGAGGTCTTTCTCTTATATCATACCACTGCCTTCTCACTTCCAGGGTGCTAGTTGAGTAGTCTGAACTCAGTCTTATTTGATTTCCCTTGTATGCTGTACATTGTTTTTCTCTTGCAGCTTTCAGGATTTTCTGCTTCTCTTCAACATTTGACAGACTGATTAGTATGTGCCTTGGGGAAGGCCTATTTGGATTTATTCTGTTTGGAGTTCTTCAGGCTTCTTTGACTTGCATATTTATGTCCTTTATGAGCGTTGGGAAGTTTTCCCTCATTATATTCTCAGCTACTCTTCCTAGCCTTTTACTCCTCTCTTCTCCTTCTGGGACACTAACGATTCTTATATTTGTGTGCTTTGTTTTATCTATCATTTCCCTGAGATCCGATTCAAAATTCAAATTTTTCCTTTTTTTGCATTTGCTGTTTTGAGTGTTCAAAATCAGTTATCCTGTCTTCTATATCACTTATTCTTTCTTCTGCCTCTTCAAATCTGCTGTTGTCTGCCTCTAGTATGTTTTTTATTTGGTTGACAAAGTCTTTAATCGCTGTGATATCCACTATTTTTCTGATTATTCTTTCAAATTCATCTTTATGATCTTCTACTGTCTTCTTGATCTCCTTTATGTCATTTGTCATTCCACTTATTTTATTAAGTAGAGTTATATGAACATCTTTGATTAGTTGTTCCAGCATCTGTGTCTCCTCTGTTGTTTTAATTCGGTCATTAGATTGGGCTATATCCATCTACATTATTATATGCTCAGTGATCTTCTGTTGTTTTTGTCGCTTGTAAATAACTTGATTAATTTACTTTGGGAGCTGATTTCCTTCAGTAGTGTTTGCAGGATGGATATGTAGCAGGTTGCAGGGTACAGGGAGAGGGCACAACAGTGCAGTAATGCATTGCAGCATAGTTATTGGTGCAGGTTGTGTTTGTTACACTGGTGCTTGTGAACGTGGGTGCCCAGCAGCCAGGGAGGATGTAGCTGTGCAGGTGCACAGGTCTGGGGGATGTAAACCTGGTTTGCATTAGTCCAGGGCACAGGGCTCTTTGTGTGTATGCACAGAGCTATGGCAGTGGGTCAACATTATGCTTTTCTGGGCTGGGGGTGGATGTGACTTGGCTGTGAAGGTCAGCACTTTCTCAGGGCTGGGAAGCATGACTGAGGGCTTTGCACATGGATGGGTCTAGGAGTGCCATGAATTGATGTTCCCAGAGCTGAAGGACATGATTGGGGCCCTGCAGAATCATGGGTCTAGGAGTTCTGTAAACTGATGCACAGAGCTCATGAGGGATAGGGTAAAGCTGTGTGACCCTATTTGCGGGGGCAGCAGAAGCCTGGGTATGGGGGTTGACACACGTAGCCTTTATGCACTGGTGACAACCTGCAGGGAGCAGAGAGGGGGAGGCAGTGCTTGGGACAGGTGCAGGAGTGGTGGGTTGGGCTGCTCTTGGGGAGGGTTTATGGGGCAGGTACAAATGCTGGCAGTTGATGGGGTGTGGGTGCTTGGAGGGCAGGGAGTGGGGGCAGGTGATGAGGTTCAGGTGTGTGGGGTGTGGGTTGAGTCGCAGGTCGTAGGGCTGCATTGCTGAGGGTAGCATATTCAAGGAACATGACTTGGCTTACTTCCTAGTCCCCATTTCTCTACCCATGCACTCCTGGGACTCCACACCTCTGTGCCAGGCTCCAGCTTTCTGACTCTCAGTTTCTCAGTCTCTGCAACCAGGGCTGCCGCATGTGGTACAGAAGGTTCTCTCAGATCAGCCGCACTACAGAACTGCCATTTCAGTCACCCCCCTGTCCCTTTTGCAACTTTTTTGTGGATCAGGGCTGAACTGAACTCGAGCTATCCTATTTGGCCATCTTCCCAGAACTCAACCCTACTTTCTTTATTTTAAGTTACACTGATTAGGGTTTGCCCATCTGTGAAGGGGAGGATCCTAATTAACATAGTACCTTATAGAGTTGTAGGATTATAATGAACATTAAATGAATTAACACATGTAAGGATTTAGTACATTGTCTGGCACACTGTAATGACACAGTAAGTATTTTTTTTTATGTAGATGATGATGATGATATCTTCTTTCTTTTTCATTTGCAGTGTTCTGTAGAATATGATGTAAATATTACATGCTTGCTCAATCCTGTCTAAATCTGTGTGTCCTTTCTCTGCACACTCAAAGAGTTAGGTCTGGAAGAGAACTTTGTATGCTATTGGTGACAATTTCTGTTGTCAGATCTAACACCCCCTACTTTCAATCACTTTTATTTTCATTCATTCTTATCATTGTTAACTCAGATTGAAGCCTGAATTCAGTCTGAGACTTGAAAAAGATCATTCATTCCCAGCTTGGTGTGTTTCTATTTGAAGGAACAAATGCATTTGTTATCTCACAGGCACTGAGGCTGTGTGGTACTGATTGCACCTGACTGTCATTCATGTGACTTTACAGCTCTGGTCATGCTGTTCATTTTCAAGGATTCTCTGTGACTGCTTTGAGAAGAGAGACTCCAAAGCTAGTTTAGAGTGGAAGGTAGTTAGGAGATAAAATTTAATAGAAGAAAATGATACAATTAATTCCTGCAAAATTTAAGATGATGTGCCAAAGAGGAAAATTGTGTCAGAAGAAGGGTTTCAGACAATTTGGAGGAAATGTTTGATGAATATCATAGGAACTTGTTCATGATTCTTAATTCTCATTATTGTCATCATCAATGGTAATATTGTGGCTAAGTTCTCAACTTCAGATTTGTAACATACAAGTGCATTAGCATTGTATATCCAGGACTTTAGACAAAGCAATTTTTATTTAAGGACTTTAAATAAACAGAAACCCTACTGATAGTACAAGAGAAAACAGCTTTGGGAATAGAATAATGAAGGACAAATTCTAAACCGTCATTTTTTTTTCACTGTGCATTCTAGCTATAGTTCAGACTTTAAATTAAGTAACAGTTCTGGAGAATAGCCAGTATCCAAATGGGGGTACATGCAGGGATTCATTTTAAACATTTACATATCTCTGTGAAGAATAGTGCCATGGGAAAAATAAAATGGGATATAGAAACCAAATAGCTCCTTTAGTCTAGGTGAATGTTACCCCAAAATTTTGACTTGTAAATATCTTTCATAATTGCGTCAGAAAAAGCTATGGCTCATGAAAAAGCGTCTTCGCTCTGTTTCCTGGGCATATAACTAGTCTATATTCCTCAGCCTCCTTACTTTTGGGGGTGACCATGTGACTAGGCTGTGACCATAGGTAAGTGGGCAGAAGGAATGTAGGTCACTTCCAGGACTTGTCTCTCTCCCTTGGTGAACTTTTTTTGTCGGGCAAATGTGGAAGATACAGTAGAAGATTCTAAAGGAGGGTAGAGCCTGAAGTTAGAAAAAATTAGAATACTTGATTGGACTATTGGAATAGTGCTCAGCAATGAGAAATGTGGCCATTGGTCACTGATGAGATATACATGCTTTTTTATTGTGTTAAGCCAGTTATTTTTGGAGGTTTGTCTGCTACAGCAGATAATGGTACTTAGCCTATATTACAGTAGTAATTTATAAATTCCTAACCCTTTCAAATTGCTTGTATTTCAGATTTTACACATTATTTGATAAATAAATGTTATTAAAATAAAAATATATCATATAAAATACATTACAGATTAAATTAATAATACAGTATATAATATTTATTAGCATTTATAACAAGTTTTAGCTGATTGTCAATCAACAAATGACTGCTTTTTAGTTTAAATATATTTTTGTTTGCTAATAAATTTATACAACTTATCTTGCATTTTATTTTGTATTTGATTGTGGCAGCCTGTGTCTGGTATGAAGCTGTCTGGGTTTGAATTATTGGCTAGTTGTATGAAGTTGAGTGACACAAGTAACCTTTTTAAGGCTCAAATGTCCATCTATAAAATGGGCATAATGGCATATGCTTCATAATGCTATTTCCACATCCATGAAATGAGATCACAACAGGGCTTACATAGTGGGTTGTTAGTAGAACTATTGGTTGATATATAGAGTTTATTAATAATATTCTGACCACCATAATATCTCATCTTGGAATCTCTACCCTATGGTCCAAGTGATCATTTTTCATCTGTGATGATGCCTTCAAGAAATTGTAAACTCAGCATTTAGATGGGGATTTTATTTTTATTTTTATTTTTTATGAGTATTCCTAAATATACTTATTTCTATATCTATACACACACACCATAGAGGCAGATGTATGATAGGGAATTTTGTTCACAATGTATTTTTTTGTTGGTTGTTTTTTTGGGGGTGGTGGTGGTTCATGGGTCAGTAATCAAACCCAGGACTCTCGCATGATGAGATGGGGGTTTTAGAGAACAACTTTTCCCTCCAGGAGTCCATTCCCCAGGTCAGCTTCCAGGCTGACATTTGTGAAATGCATATCTTATTATATAACCCTCCCTTTGACACTAGGCCTTCTCCATATAAGACATTTCAGTGACTTCCAGCTGCTCTTACAGTAAAATTCTCAAACTGGACTGCAGAGCCCTTTGTGGTCTGGCTCTGCTGATGACTATAAACTCACCCTCTGCCCTTTCTAGCCTCTGTGTCTTTTATAAGTTTTTATTTAGTTCCTCAAGTTAGCCATGTGCCTGCCATCACAGGTGTTTGCATTCCTAATTCCTTTGCTGGGAATGCTTTTCTCTCATCCCTGCACATACTTACATCTTTCAAATCTCAACTATAACTTCCTCAGGATAGACTTCTCTGGCTTCTCAGACTGGGTCAGACCCTCCTACTGCACACTTCAAAGCGGTAGGTCAAACTGATATGTTCATATCACCTATCACAGTTCGTAATTGTGCCCCTATGTAGTGGACTGTCTGCTGCACAGCCTATATCCTGTTTCATAACAGAAGAACTTCATCGATTCCTTCGCTGTGAGTCTTCTTTGGCAATGTCTTGGTTGAAAGAAATTGCCTTGCCTAATTGGGACAGCCTGCCTCTAATGGCAGGTTGACATAGGGATATGAAGTCAAGACTCCCTTGCCTAACCAAGAAAACTCTGAAGGCCATCTCAGTCCCAGCGTCCACCATGGGAACGACTGAGGCCTTTTTTGAGACTGTAGTATGACCCAAATTTACACTTGCCCAATCCAGCCAGATTTCCTCCCTTCATTCTGACAAGTAGAAGGTCCAAGACCAACTGGCATACTGACTTCCATTTTAGAGTCTGCTTCCTGGGGAACCCAACCTGTGACAACCTACCCAGGCTCTGTTTTGATTAATGCTCACCACCTCCATTGTCAGCTCATCAAGGACCAGGTCCTTTTCTGTTTTTCTCACCTCTAGACATTCACTATCAAGCACAGATTCTGACACATTGTAAGCCCTCAAAATTATTGCACAGATTGATAGCATCTGCCCTCCACATTTTGTGAATGATCTAACTGAGACTCAGAGAAGGGAAATCACATCCCCAAGGGGAAACAACTGGCCAGCTTTTGTTTGTTTTATTCTTGCCACTACTGTATTGTTTCTCCTGTTTTTCTCAGGGGGCCAAGAGTTGGTGTGATCCCATCGCTAAAAAGGAAAAATATTTTTATTCCTTGTAAAAGGCAGCATTCCTCTCCTTGAATTGAAATAGTAGATTCTATATCCAGAATCTTCTTTGGTGAATGGCTGAAACTCTGGAAGTATCATTGTCAGCTATATCTCCTCCTTGGCCTGTGGCACGCTCCCATAGAACCCAAGTTGAAATGTCCATCACTATGATCTTGGAAAGAAAAACTTGGGCTGCTACCAACATCCATCAGTATCATTTATTTACCAGCACAGCTAAGTAAACAAACAAACACAAAAACCATCCTTTTAATGGGCTGCAGAAATGCACCAGAGGTCATTTACTCTCCACACAATTTGGTTTTCTTTTGAGACTGTAAAAGTCCTTAATAAGAGGTGTACCATTCTGCTTTTCAAATCAGACAGTGACATTGCTGCTTTCATTCCATTGGTAGTCTTCACTTCCTGCCTCTTCTACTGCAGACGTGATAGGGAAGACAGAGTTTGCTTCCTGTTGAATCGAAAGTCCAGAGGTTAATGCCAAAGTACGAATATTTCTGCAGAAAAATGGTATAATTTGGCTCAACTTGGGGTTATGCTGTGTGTGTCTTACGGTGCTCATTTGTACCCTCTGCCTCAAAATTTGTGAACTTCTAAGTTCTGGTTGAACTTCCAGTGAAAGTTAATGCACACCTGTTATCTCCTCCACATTAAGAGTAAATAGTTTATTTTGATTTACTCTGAATTGTAGAGCATTAACTTTGTAGTTAGAACTTCCTATTTTGAATTTTGGCGTCACTATTATTAATGGTACGTCCTTGGGCAATTTGTGAAATGTCTCTGAACTTTCTCCTCTGCAGCTAAAAAAAAGTGCAATAATAGTAGCATATTCACAAAATGGTTATGGATTTTAAATGATCTTCTATGCATAGTAATCTCTCAATGCAAAATATTTCTATTCGTATGGCTTGTTTAGCCTTAAGTGCTTCAAGTGAGTGCTTCACTCACACCTTCCTTGCAACCTCATCACTAGACTGTGAGCTCAGCAAGGGCAGGGCAGACAATGTTTTACTAATATTTAAATCTCTAGAACCAAGAACAGTCAGCCTTGTTGGTAAATGGCCTCTTAATAAATAATTGCTGCATCTGTGAATTCATGAATTTAATAGTTTGTGATGGTTTCTGTCTTCATTATAGGCCTTTAGCACCTCATGTGGTATTTGTTGAACTTGACAAAAGGATCAATTATGTATGTGATTACTCTTTTATCCTTATGGCTAATAGATGCACTGAGAGCCTTAATGAAGATGGATACATAAGCAAAGTAGTAAATTGAAAGGGCCTCACATGTGCAGTCTATTTACTTGTTTATCACTGGTTTATTCATTTATAGGCACTGAGCAGCAGTTTTGTGTGATGAATAGAACATGGATGACAGATCAAAAAGATATCCTTTATAGCTATTATAAATTAGTATTTCTCAGAAGAGAAAGAGGGAACAGGAGTTATTAGAATGAATTAGAGAGATTTTCCAAAACTATGTATTTCCTCTTGTGGTTATCCTTGGCCATGTAACTATTCAAATCTACTGTCTTAAAATAACAATGTATTACTATTCTTTAGAATTCTGTGTTTAGACTAGGTTGGATCTCCTGGGAGTTTCTCATGCCCTTGAACTACAGTGTTCCATGGCTTCTTTCTCTGTTTCATCTTTCAGGGGTTTGCAACATGGCCTGAGCTTCTGACAGTATATTGGTCTCAGATGATTCACATTTATGACATGGCAGATAATAGGTGTTAGATGTTTTTAACTGAGAGTTAAAAAATAATCACTAGAAGGATTTGATGGTAGATTTGAGATGATAGAGAGAAAAAAACACTGAGCTCAAATACAGATCAGTAGAAATTACTCAATCTAGATACAGAGAGAAAACAGATGGAAATAATCAACAGTTACAGGGTCCTGTGGAACAATAACAAAGATCAGATATTTATATCCTTGGAGCCTCAGAAGGACAGGAGAAAAACTATGGGACTGGAAAAATATTCAAATGAATAATGAATAGAAATTGTCCAAATTTAGTGAAAGGTGCAACCTATAACTTTAAGCAGCTGTTTCACCCTCAAATGGGAATACTCCCAAAAACTGTATGGCAAGACACATCATAATCAAACTTCTGATAACTAATGACAGAGAAAACAATCTGGAAATATGTTAGAGAAAAATAACATACCAACTATTTTGGAAAAAATGGAATGAAAGTGGATTTTTCATCTCAAACCGTGGACTTCAAAAAAATGTAGCAGGGCAGACCACGGTGGCTCAGCAGGTAAGAGTGCTTGCCTGCCATGCCCGAGGACCTGGGTTCAGTTCCTGGTGCCTGCCCATGTAAAAAAAAAAAGATGTAGCAAAGCATTTTTCAAGTGCTGAGAGAAGATAAGTATCAACTGCAAATTCTATATCCATTGAAAATATATTTAAGAAAAAGGGGGATGCTTGGGGGAAAGATGGCAGTATAATGAAGTGTAGAATTTAGTTGGTCTTCCAGAGCAACTAGTAAATAGCCAGGAACAGTACAGAACTGGGGAGACCAGTAACCAGACATGCAGCATACACCAGTCCAGACCAGGTGGAATGGCTGAAATCCCATGCAGGACATTAAGTCCCCCAAGTCCCAGAGGTTGGTACCTCTTCCCCATGAACATGGCAGGCTGGGTCTCCAAGGGGAAAGGAAACAGACTTTACTAATATTGAGGGTTTAGCTCAACCAAGCTCCAATTGCAGAATTAATTAACAAATTCTGAATACTGAGAACAGGCCCCCCAGCACAGATAAACATGGAATAAGCACTAAAGGAACTAGGAGTTTTTGCCCTGGTAGAGAGGATGTGGGGCTGGTGGTAAAAACAAACAAAGAAACAAAAAATCCAGAGGCTTTTTGAGTTGGACAGCACAAAATACTGTAAAAGGGCTGGTCCCCATAAAGAGGGACACATAGAGCCTAGAGATACATAGAGCCATGTAACAACTCAAGCTCTTGATTGACAAGCCCAAGGAGTGGGGGTCTGGCTCTGAAAAGGCTTTTTTAAAACTTCTTAACAGCTCATTAGATAGAACTTCAAATAGTCTCAGGCTCCAGCCGTGCCCCAGCAAAGGTGGATATAAGGCTTGTCTGAGAGACAAAGTAACTAGTCACATGAGAGAGGTTAATTTCCTAAAGGGTATATATTCCCCAAGAAAAGGGGTACACGGTTCAGTTCAAGTGGAATCCCTCCTTCAAAGAATTCAGGCCCTAGTGGGTGGAAAACAGAAGCAATCAAAGCTGTCCTTCTATCTCAACCTCTGTATCAACCACACCCCTGGCAAGGAAAATCTGCTGAAATTAAAGGCACTGCATCACCTTACTTTGGTGGGAAACCACAGGCAGACAAATACCATATGCTGGGCGGGATAGGAAATACACGGTCTAGAGGTTTCATAGGAAAGTCTGACAACCTGCTGCATTTCACCTTCAGGGAAAACTGAGGCTGGCTACTCTTTCCTCCTAAGACATGTCTTGTCTGGTCTGGGAAATCTGACTGGTGTCTGAGAGACCCTTATCAAAAAAAAAAAAAAAAAAAAGGCTCCAAATAAGCAGGGCAAGACACAGGAAAGAAGAACTGGAAACTTCTGATCAGTTAAACAGAACTTATGCAAGAGGTCCACAATAAGTTGAGCTGAATGTCAAAGAACAGATAGAGAACAAAACCATCTAGCAGGAAAACCCCAGGGAAAAGAGTGAAAACAATCTCCAGAATAAACTAATTAAGGAAAGCAAATGTATAGATGCCAGCAAAAAAAGAACAAGTCATACTGGAAAAATTAAAGATATGGCCCATTCAAAAGAACAAATCAATACTTCAAATGCGATACAGGAGTTGAAACAACTAAATCAGGATATTTGAACAGACATGCAAAATCTCATAAACAGTTTAATCAGTGAGTTGGGAGAGGCTATAAAGAAGACATTGGGTGAACTAAAAGAAGGAATTGAAAGTTTGAAAAAACAAATTGCAGAACTTGTGGGAATGAAAATCACCATTGAAGCAATGGAAAAAAAATGGAAATCTACAATAGTTTTGAAGAGGCAGAAGAAAGGATAAATGAATTAGAGGACTGGGCATCTGAAAAGAAACTGGACACACACAAAAAATATATAAGGAAAAGAAAGGAAAATTATGAGCAAGACCTCAGGGAATTAAATAGCAACATGAAGTGCATGAATATACATGTGGGTGTCCCAGAAGGAGAAGAGAAGGGAAAAGGGGGAGAAAAAATAATGGAGGAAATAATCACTGAAAATTTCCCATCTCTTATGAAAGATATGCAATTACAAATCCAAGAAGTGCAATGTACCCCTAGCAAAATAGATCAAAATAGACATACTCAAAGACACTTACTCATCAGATTGTCAAATGTCAAAGACAAAGAAATAATTTTGAAAGCAGTAAGAGAGAAGCAATCCAAAACATACAAGGGAAGCTCAATATGACTAATGTGTAGCTTTCTCAGCAGAAGAGAAGATCTACACTAATGTGTAGATTTCTCACCATGGAGGTGAGAAGGCAGTAGTATGATATATTTAAGATTGTGAAAGAAAAAAACTGCCAACCAAGAATTCTATACCCAGCAAAACTGTCATACAAAAATGAGTGTGATATTAAAATATTTTCAGACAAATAATCACTGAGAGAATTTGTGACTAAGAGACTAGTTCTACAAGAAATAGTAAAGGGAGCAATACAGGCAGATAGGAAAAGGCAGGTCTGAAGAAGAGGTCTGGAGAAGAGTGTAGAAATGAAGATTATCAGCAAAGATAAAAAGAGGAAAAAAATAGATATGACATATAAAAGCCAAAAGACCAAATGGTAGACTAAAGTACTATCTTTAGAGTAATAATGTTAAATGCTAATTGATTAAATTCCCCAATCAAAAGACATAGACTGACAGAATTCATTTATGTGCTCTCTAGAGACTCACTTTAGACTCAAGGACAAAAATAGGTTGAAAGTGAAAGGTAGCTATACTGATATCTGACAAATTAGACTTCAAATATAAAACAATTAAAACAGACAAAGAAGGACACCATGTTAATAAAAAGAACAATTCAACAAGAAGATATAACAATCATAAATATTTGTGCACTGAGTCAGAGTACATGAGGCAAACACTGACAACACTGAAAGGAGAAGTAGATACTTCTATCATAATAGTTGGAGACTTCAATTCCCTACTCTCATCCATGGATAGGATATCTAGATAGAGGATCAATAAGGAAAGAGATTTTTAATAATATGATAAACAAAATAGACTTATCAGACATTTATAGAACATTACACCCCACAACAGCAGGATATGCCTTTTTCTCAAGTGCTCATGGATTGTTCTCAAAAATAGACTATATGCTGGTCTCGATAAATTTAAAAAGATTGAAATTATACAAAATACTTTCTCAGATCATAATGGAATGAAGTTGGAAATCAATAACAGGCAGAGGGCCAGAAAATTCACAAGTATATGGAGGCTGAACAACCCACTCTTAAATAATCAGTGGGTCAAAGAAGAAATCACAAGAGAAATCATTAAATAGCTCAAGGCAAATGAAAATGAAAACACAACATATCAAAATTTATGGGATACAGCAAAGGCAGTACTGAGAGGGAAATTTATTGCCTTAAATGCCTATGTTAAAAAAGAAGGGCAAAAACCAAGGAATTCACTGGTGACTTGAAAGAACTATAGAAAGAACAGCAAATTAACCCCAAAGAAAACAAAAGGAAAGAAATTATGAAAATCAGAGCAGAAATAAATGAAATTGAGAATATGAAAACAATTGAGAAAATCAAGAAAACCAGAGGCTTAATTTTTTGAGAAAATCAATATAAATGATGGACCCTTAGCTAGGGCTGATGAGAGAGAGGGAGGGGGAGAGGAAGAGGGTAAGAGAGAGTGCAAATAAATAAAATCAGAAAGAGAAGAGGGGACATAACCATTGACCCCACAGAAATAAAGGAAATAATGAGAGGACACTATGAGCAATTGTATGCTGATAAACTTGACAATGTATATGAAATGGAAAATTTTGTAGAACATCAACAGCCAACATTGACTTGAGAAGAAATAAAAGACCTCAACAAACCAATCACAAGAGATTGAATCAGTCATCAAGAAACATCCAAAATAGAAAAATCCAGGAGCAGATGACTTCACATGTGAATTCTACCAAGCATTCAAGAAAGAATTAGTACTAATCTTGCTCAAACTCTTCAAGAAAATTGAAGAGGAGAGAATGCTACCTGACTCATTCTATGAAGTCAACATCACCCTAAAACCAAAGCCAGATAAAGATATTACCAGAAATGAAAATTACAGAACAATCTCTTTAATGAAATAGATGAAAAAGTCCTCAACAAAAACTTGCAAATTGAATCCAGCAGCACATTCAAAGAAATTATACACCATGAGTGTGCCATTCTGAATCTGTGGTGGACCCCAGAAAAGCCATGCCCTTTAATCCTCATTCAATATTGCTGGGTGGGAGCATTTTGATTGTTTCCATGAAGATGTGACCCACCCAATTTTGGGTGGTAACTTTTGATTAGATGATTTCCATGGAGGTGTGTCTCCACCCACTGAAGGTGGAGTTGCTTACTGGAATCCTTTAAAAGAGGAAACATTTTGGAGAGAGTCCCTTTTGGTAGAGCCACGAGAAAGTCAGCAGATGCTGCCATGTTCACCATGTGCCCTTCCAGCCAAGAGAGAAATGTTGAATGTTGTCGGCCTTCTTGAACCAAGGATGCCTTAAATTGGACATTTCTATAGACTTGTTTTAATTGGGACATTTTCTCAGTCTTAGAACTGTAAACTAGCAACTTTTTAAATTCCCCTTTTTAAAAGTCATTCTGTTTCTGGTATGTTGCATTCTGGCAGCTAGCAAACTAGAACAATGGCCAAGTGGGGTTTATTCCAGGTATGCAAGGCTGGTTCAACACAAGAAAATCAATTAATGTAATATGCCATGTCAATAAGTCAAAGAGGAAAAACCACATGATCACCTTGATTGAGGCAGAAAAGTTATCTGACGAAATCCAACATCCTTTCTTGATTAAAACACTTCAAAGGATAGGAATCAAAGATAACTTCCTTCATATGATAAAGTGAATATATGAAAAACCCACAGCTACCATCATCCTCAATGGGGAAAGACTGAAAGTTTTCCCTTTAAAATCAGGAACAAGACAAGAATGCCCACTGTCACCATTGCTATTCAACATTGTGCTGGAAGTTGTGGCCAGAGCAATTATTCAAGAAAAAGAAGTAAAAGGCATCCAAACTGGAAAGGAGGAAGTAAAACTCTCACTGTTTGCAGATGACATATTATATGTTGAAAAAAACCCAAATCTACAGCAAAGCTACCAGAGGTAATAAATGAGTGCAGCAAAGTGGCAGGCTATGAGATCACCACCCAAATATCAGTATGTTCTAAACAATAGTGATGAGCAATATGAGGAGGAAATCAAGAAAAAATTAATTTACAATAGCAACCAAAAGAATCAAACATTTAGGAATAAATTTAAAGATACAAAAGACCTATCCACAGAAAACTACAAGAATTTGCTAAAAGAAATCATGGAAGACCTAAATACAGGGAGGGATGTACTGTGTTCATGGATTGGAAGATTAAATACTGTTAAGAGGTCGATTCTACCCAAATTGATTTATAGATTCAAAGCAATGCTGAGTGAAATCCCAACAACTTACTTTGTAGAAATAGAAAACCAATAACCAAACTTATATGGAAGTGCAGAATGTTCTGAATAGCTAAAAATATCTTGAGAAAGAAAAATGAAGTGGGAGCTCTCACACTATCTGACTTCAAAGCATATTATGAAGCTATAGTGGTCAAAACGGCATGGTATTGGCATGAAGATAGACATAGTGAACAATGGAATTGAATTAAGTGTTCAGAAATAGACCCTCTCATCTATGGTTAGTTGATTTTTGATAAGGCTGTCAAGTCAACCCATGTGGGACAGAACAGCCTCCTCAATAAATGGTGTTTGAAGAACCATACCCATATGCAAAAAGATGAAAGACTATCCGTATCTCACACCTTATAGAAAATTAACTCAAAATGGATCAGAGTCCTAAACATTACAGTTAAGACCATAAAGCTGTTAGAAGAAAATGTAGGGAAATATCTTACACATCTTGTAATAGGAGGTGGTTTCCTAGACCTAAAAGCCAAAGCATGAGCATTGAAAAAAACTAAATAGATAAATAGGATTTCCTCAAAATTAAACCTTTTTGTGCATCAAAGAAATTTTCAGGAAAGTGAATAGGCAGCCTAAATAAACAATAGGAGACAATATTTGGAAACCACATATCAGATAAGAGTTTTGTATCCAGACTATATATAGATTCTTTAACTCAGCAAGAGAAAGACAAAGAACCTAATTAAAAAATGGGCAAAAGACAAGAACAGACACTTTTCACAAGAAGAAATACAAATGACTAAAAGGCATATCAAGATACTCGACTTCACTGGCTATTAGGGAACTGAAAATCAAAACCACAATAAAATATCATGTCACACCCACTAGAATGGCCATTATCCAAAAAACAGAAAACAGCATGTGCTGGAGAGGTTGTGGAGAAAGAGGCACACTTATCCACTAATGGTTGAAATATAAAATGGTACAACCACTCTGGAAGGCAGCTGGGTGGTTTCTCAGGATGCTAAGTATAGAATTGCCGTATGATCCAGCAATCCCATTACTAGGTATATATTCAGAGGATCTGAAAGAAGGACACAAATAGACATTTGTACACTGTTGTTTATAGCAGCGTTATTTATGATTGCCAAGAGATGGAAACAGCCCAAATGTCCATCAGTGGATGAGTGGCTAAATAAGCTGTGGTATAAACATACTATGTAATATTATGCAGTTGTAATAAGACAGAATAATGTCATGAAGCATCTAACAATGTGGATGAAGCTTAACGACATCATGCTGATTGAAATAAGCCTGAAACAGAAAGATAAATGATATGGTCTCTGTAATATGAACTAATATTAATACAGTTAAACTTAAGAACCCAGGTCATCAGGAGTTAGGAATAGATTAGACATTGGAGTTTGGTGTCGAAGGAATACAGGTTGTTCAACCAGACTAATGGTAAAAATTCACAAATGCATAGCACAATACTACCTGATGGTAGCACAATAATATAAGTGCACTGAATGAAGCCAAATGTGAGTATGGTTGAGGAAGAAGGGTTGGGGGCACGTATGAAATCAGAAGCAGATAGAGAGGCTAAAAATTGAGACAGTTTATCATAGGAATGCCTAGAGTGGACAATGATGATGATTAAATGTACAAATAAAAAAACATTTTTGCATGAAGGAGAACAAATGAATGTTAATATTGTAAGGGGTGAAAATGAATGACATACATGTAAAGGTGCAATCAACCCAAGCTAAAGTCTATAGTCAACAGTAACATTGTAATATGCTTCCACTGAATGTAACTAAGGCATTATGTCAAAACTAAATGTCAGCAAGCAGGTGGGCATGAGGGAGGGTATGGAGTCTATGCATAAGAAAAGGAAATGGGACTTCCGGAGAAGATGGCACCTTAGTAAGACGCATGGATCTTAGTTCCTCCTCCAGAACAGCTACTAGTGGAGTAGAAACGATACAGAACAGCTCCTAGAGCCATGACAGAGATAAAAAATACAGCGTACCCCATCCTGGAATGGCTGACTGGCTGAGAGAACCCGCTCCGGTGAGATGGTCGAGGGGCATGGGCTTCCCCGGGCCAGGGTGGCAAGCGGCCAGAGTCCCTCCCTTCCTCCTTCCCGGGCCAGCTGGGACAATTGGACAGGCGGTCCCCTCAAGCCACGGCGGCTGGCGCCCCACCCCCCACCCCCCACCCCCACGCAGCCCCCTGGACCAACTGGGAGAATTGGATCGGAGATCCCCAGGCTGTGGAGAACGGTGACCAGGGTCCCTTCAAAACACGTGATTTCCCGGTCCGGCGGGGAAGGGTGCACTCTCCTGGGCTGCGGCAGTGGGCACCTTCCTGCCACGCTTGGCGCCCTGGGCCAACTAGGAGATTCAGACGGGTGCTCTCCCGGGCTGCTGCGGCCGGCGACCCTCCCCGCATTCAGTTCCCTGGGCCAGCTGGCACTCTTCCAAGCTGCTTCGGCTGGCGAACCTCCCCCAGGACAAGAGTTTTCCAAAGTTAAAGGACCCACAGCACCTTTTACTGGTGGGACACACAGACAAACGTGTGCCATGAGCGCCACCTACTGGGCAGGATAAGAAAAACAGAACCCAGAGATTTCACAGAAAAATCTTTCAACCTGTTGGGTCCAACACCCAGGGAAATCTGACTAAATGCCCAGATGCCAGCAGAAGATAATGGATCATGCTCAGAAAATTGAAAATATGACCAGTCAAAGGAACAAACCAATAGTTCAAATGAGATACAGGAGCTGAGACAAGTAATGCTGAATATACGAACAGAAATGGAAAACCTCTTCAAAAACAAAATCGATAAATTGAGGGAGGACATGAAGAAGACATGGGCTGAACAAAAAGAAGAAATAGAAAAACTGAAAAAACAAATCACAGAACTTATGGGAGTGCAGGACAAGGTAGAAAAGATGGAAAAAACAATGAATACCTACAATGGTAGATTTAAAGAGACAGAAGCTAGAATTAGTGAATTGGAGGATGGAACACCTGAATTCCAAAAAGAAACAGAAACTATCGGGAAAAGAATGGAAAAATTTGAACAGGGGATCAGGGAACTGAAGGACGATTTGAACTGCACAAATATACGTGTTGTGGGTGTCCCAGAAGGAGAAGAGAAGGGAAAAGGAGGAGAAAAACTAATGGAAGAAATTATCACTGAAAATTTCCCAACTCTTATGAAAGACCTAAAATTACAGATCCAAGAAGTGCAGCGCACCCCAAAGAGAATAGACCCAAATAGGCATTCTCCAAGACACTTACTAGTTAGAATATCAGAGGTCAAAGAGAAAGAGAGGATCTTGAAAGCAGCAAGAGAAAAACAATCCATCACATACAAGGGAAACCCAATAAGACTATGTGTAGATTTCTCATGTGTAGAAACCATGGAAGCTAGAAGACAGTGGGATGATATATTTAAATTACTAAAAGAGAAAAACTGCCAACCAAGACTCCTATATCCAGCAAAATTGTCCTTCAAAAATGAGGTAGAAATTAAAACATTCTCAGACAAAGAGTCACTGAGAGAATTTGTGACCAAGAGACCAGCTCTGCAAGAAATACTAAAGGGAGCACTAGAGTCAGATACGAAAAGACAAAAGAGAGAGGTATGGAGAAGAGTGCAGAAAGAAGGAAAATGAGATATGATATATATAATACAAAAGGCAAAATGGTAGAGGAAAATATTATCCAAACAGTAATAACACTAAGTGTTAATGGACTGAATTCCCCAATCAAAAGACATAGACTGGCAGAATGGATTAAAAAACAGGATCCTTCTATATGCTGTCTACAGGAAACGCATCTTAGACCCAAAGATAAACATAGGTTGAAAGTGAAAGGTTGGAAAAAGATATTTCATGCAAATAACAACCAGAAAAGAGCAGGAGTAGCTATACTAATATCCAACAAATTAGACTTCAAATGTAAAACAGTTAAAAGAGACAAAGAAGGATACTATCTACTAATAAAAGGAACAATTAAACAAGAAGACATAACAATCATAAATATTTATGCACCAAACCAGAATGCCCCTAAATACGTGAGGAATACACTGCAAACACTGAAAAGGGAAATAGACACAAATACCATAATAGTTGGAGACTTCAATTCACCACTCTCATCAATGGACAGAACATCTAGACAGAGGATCAATAAAGAAATAGAGAACCTGAATATTACTATAAATGAGTTAGACTTAACAGACATTTATAGGACATTACACACCACAACAGCAGGATACAGCTTTTTCTCAAGTGCTCATGGATCATTCTCAAAAATAGACCATATGCTGGGTCACAAAGCAAGTCTTAACAAATTTTAAAAGATTGAAATCATACACAACACTTTCTCGGATCATAAAGGAATGAAGGTGGAAATCAATAATAGGCGGAGTGCCAGAAAATTCACAAATACGTGGAGGCTCAACAACATATTCTTAAACAACGAGTGGGTCAAGGAAGAAATTGCAAGAGAAATTAGTAAATATCTCGAGGCGAATGAAAACGAAAACAAAACATATCAAAACCTATGGGATGCAGCAAAGGCAGTGCTAAGAGGGAAATTTATTGCCCTAAATGCCTATATCAGAAAAGAAGAAAAGGCAAAAATGCAGGAATTAACTGTCCACTTGGAAGAACTGGAGAAAGAACAGCAAACTAATCCCAAAGCAAGCAAAAGGAAAGAAATAACAAAGATTAGAGCAGAAATAAATGAAATTGAAAACAATAGAGAAAATCAATAAGACCAGAAGTTGGTTCTATGAGAAAATCAATAAGATTGATGGGCCCTTAGCAAGATTGACAAAAAGAAGAAGAGAGAGGATGCAAATAAATAAGATCAGAAATGGAAGAGGAGACATAACTACTGACCTCACAGAAATAAAGGAGGTAATAACAGGATACTATGAACAACTTTATGCTAATAAATACAACAATTTAGATGAAATGGACGGGTTCCTGGAAAGACATGAACAACCAACTTTGACTCAAGAAGAAATAGATGACCTCAACAAACCAATCACAAGTAAAGAAATTGAATTAGTCATTCAAAAGCTTCCTAAAAAGAAAAGTCCAGGACCAGATGGCTTCACATGTGAATTCTATCAAACATTTCAGAAAGAATTAGTACCAACTCTTCTCAAACTCTTCAAGAAAATCAAAGTGGAGGGAAAACGACCTAATTCATTCTATGAAGCCAACGTCACCCTCATACCAAAACCAGGCAAAGATATTACAAAAAAAGAAAACTACAGACCAATCTCTCTAATGAATACAGATGCAAAAATCCTCAATAAAATTCTAGCAAATCGTATCCAACAACACATTAAAAGAATTATACATCATGACCAAGTAGGATTCATCCCAGGTATGCAAGGATGGTTCAATATAAGAAAATCAATTAATGTAATACAACATATCAACAAATCAAAGCAGAAAAATCACATGATCACCTCAATTGATGGAGAGAAGGCATTTGACAAGATTCAACATCCTTTCCTGTTGAAAACACTTCAAAAGATAGGAATACAAGGGGACTTCCTTAAAATGATAGAGGGAATATATGAAAAACCCACAGCTAATATCATCCTCAATGGGGAAAAATTGAAAACTTTCCCCCTAAGATCAGGAACAAGAGAAGGATGTCCATTATCACCACTATTATTCAACATTGTGTTGGAGGTTCTAGCCAGAACAATTAGACAAGAAAAAGAAATACAAGGCATCAAAATTGGAAAGGATGAAGCAAAACTATCACTGTTTGCAGACGATATACTATACGTCAAAAACTCGGAAAAATCCACAACAAAACTACTAGAGCTAATAAATGAGTACAGCAAAGTAGCAGGTTACAAGATCAACATTCAAAAATCTGTAGCATTTCTATACACTAGCAATGAACAAGCTGAGGGGGAAATCAAGAAACAAATCCCATTTACAATTGCAACTAAAAGAATAAAATACCTAGGAATAAATTTAACTAAAGAGACAAAAAACCTATATAAAGAAAACTACAAAAAACTGTTAAAAGAAATCACGGAAGACCTAAATAGATGGAAGGGCATACCGTGTGCATGGATTGGAAGACTAAATATAGTTAAGATGTCAATCCTACCTAAATTGATTTACAGATTCAATGCAATACCAATCAAAATCCCAACAACTTATTTTTCAGAAATAGAAAAACCAATAAGCAAATTTATCTAAAAGGGCAGGGTGCCCCAAATTGCTAAAAACATCTTGAGGAAAAAAAATGAAACTGGAGGTCTCGCGCTGCCTGACTTTAAGGCATATTATGAAGCCACAGTGGTCAAAACAGCATGGTATTGGCATAAAGATAGATATATCGACCAATGGAATTGAATAGAGTGCTCAGATATAGACCCTCTCATCTATGGACATTTGATCTTTGATAAGGCAGTCAAGCCAACTCAACTGGGACAGAACAGTCTCTTCAATAAATGGTGCCTAGAGAACTGGATATCCATATGCAAAAGAATGAAAGAAGAGCCGTATCTCACACCCTATACAAAAGTTAACTCAAAATGGATCAAAGATCTAAACATTAGGTCTAAGACCATAAAACAGTTAGAGGAAAATGTAGGGAGATATCTTATGAAACTTACAATTGGAGGCGGTTTTATGGACCTTAAACCTAAAGCAAGAGCACTGAAGAAAGAAATAAATAAATGGGAGCTCCTCAAAATTAAACACTTTTGTGCATCAAAGAACTTCATCAAGAAAGTAGAAAGACAGCCTACACAATGGGAGACAATATTTGGAAATGACATATCAGATAAAGGTCTAGTATCCAGAATTTATAAAGAGATTGTCCAACTCAACAACAAAAAGACAGCCAACCCAATTACAAAATGGGAAAAATACTTGAACAGACACCTATCAGAAGAGGAAATACAAATGGCAAAAAGGCACATGAAGAGATGCTTAATGTCCCTGGCCATTAGAGAAATGCAAATCAAAACCACAATGAAATATCATCTCACACCCACCAGAATGGCCATTATCAACAAAACAGAAAATGACAAGTGCTGGAGAGGATGCGGAGAAAGAGGCACACTTATCCACTGTTGGTGGGAATGTCAAAGGGTGCAACCACTGTGGAAGGCAGTTTGGCGGTTCCTCAAAAAGCTGAATATAGAATTGCCATACGACCCAGCAATACCATTGCTGGGTATCTACTCAAAGGACTTAAGGGCAAAGACACAAACGGACATTTGCACACCAATGTTTATAGCAGCGTTATTTACAATTGCAAAGAGATGGAAACAGCCAAAATGTCCATCAACAGACGAGTGGCTAAACAAACTGTGGTATATACATACGATGGAATATTATGCAGCTTTAAGACAGAATAAACTTATGAAGCATGTAATAACATGGATGGACCTAGAGAACATTATGCTGAGTGAGTCTAGCCAAAAACTAAAGGACAAATACTGTATGGTCCCACTGATGTGAACCGACATTCGAGAATAAACTTGGAATATGTCATTGGTAACAGAGTCCAGCAGGAGTTAGAAACAGGGTAAGATAAAGGGTAATTGGAGCGGAAGGGATACAGACTCTGCAACAGGACTAGATACAAAAACTCAAAAATGGACAGCACAATAATACCTAAGTGTAAAGTAATCATGTTAAAACACTGAATGAAGCTGCATCCGAGCTATAGGTTTTTTTTTTTTTGTCTGTCAGGTTGTTTTTTTGTCTTTTTTTTTCTTTGTACCATTATTATTATTTTTATTTTTTTCCTCTATATTAACATTCTATATCTTTTTCTCTTGTTTTGCTAGTTCTTCTTCTAAATCGATGCAAATGTACTAAGAAATGATGATCATGCATCTATGTGATGATATTAAGAATTACTGATTGCATATGTAGAATGGAATGATTTCTAAATGTTGGGTTAATATCTTTTTTTATTTAATTAAAAAAATAAAAAAAAAAGAAAAGGAAATATCTTCATAAAGATTATGGTGATGAAAGCATGTCTATTCACTTCGGTTGGATTGTGTGATGTGTGAATAAAATTGTTTAAAAATGAAAAAATAGAATAAAGGGAAATAAAAACATTCTCAGATGAAGGAAAACCAAGAGAATTTGTTGCTAGCAGGCAGTTCTTTAAAGAATGAATAAAGAAAATTCTCCCAACCTAAAGAAAATGAAGACAGAATAAAGCTTGGAATTTCAGAAAGGCAGGGGAAGAACAATGGAGTGGGCGGCAGTAGGAGTAAACATAATAGATGATTCTCTTATTCAAGAGGATAATTAATTCCTTTTTGATGTTTGAAGAAAAAGTTATAATACCATCTGATATTTGAACTCAATGTTTATAGAAGGAATATTAACAACAATTACATTTTTAAAATGGGGAGAATAAAGGGACTTAAACAGAAGATTTGGACGTTTCACTTAGTGAATAAACATAGAAACCAGGACACTATGATAAGTTATATGTGCATATTATAATACCTAGAGTTACCATTAAGAAACTATGCCAAGCAATATACTCAAAAACACTATAAATATATTTTTAAGTGTTCTAAAATAGTAAAGTAACCCACAAGAAAGAAGAGCAGAGATAAAGACAGAGGAAATGAGAATGAGAAACAGAGATAACAGAAAACAATGAAATGGTAAACTGAAGCCCTGACTTATCTAAGAGTACTTGAAATGCAAAATGTATAAATATACCAATTAAAAAATAGAAATTGGCAGAATGGATTAAAAATATATATATAACACAACTATGTGACATCTATAAGAAAAATTTTTCAAACAACACAGGTTGAAAGTAAAAGGATAGAAAAAGATATACCACGCAAACATTATTTTAAAAAAAAAAGAATGGCTATATTGATATCAGATGAAATAGACTTCAGAGTAAAGAATATTGCTAGGGAAAAAAGGCATCTTTTGTGTGTGCATGAAAGGACAATGGATAATACAATTCAATCTTCTTGGTAACTCTTTCCATTTAGGAGACAAAGATCTAAAAGGGAGAAAACACCAAGTATCTTAGGGAGGTAACTTTTCTCCCATGTGAATCCATTTTCAGGATGTCTTTTGGCCTGAATATGATTCAGGCAGTAAGGAAGTTGGCTATTTTGAGACTCTATCTGCTTTCTTATAGACACCTTCACCTGATATAAAAGATTCCAAACCACATTGGAGGAAAGAGTCTCAGAGAAGACTTGCAACTGAAGTTTCACGTGTAAATATTAGGAGACTCCCACAAAACGTTGTTGTCTGCACCATGTTTTTTTTTTAAACCTTCATGAATGTACGTGTAGGCTGTTGTCATCAACCTATAAGCAGATCAGATCCTTGACTATCTACTGAGAAAGCCCAGGAAATAAATTCACCGTTTCGTGAGGTTTATTGAGTCCAGATAAGTCCAGACTCTCCAGGGCCATGGCCCAGCATTTGTATTTTTAATAATTTCCCCAAATGATTCTAATATACACTCAGGTCTGGAAGATATTTCTTTTGATTAGTGGTCCTCAAACTTCTACAGGCATCAAAATCACCAGTAGGGCTTATTAAAACACAGATTACTGGATTTCATGTCCAGACCTTCTGATTTATTGAGTTTGATGTTGGTCCTAAAATATACCTAATGATTTCCCAAGTGATGATGATGTTGCTTGTCTGAGAAACAGAGGTTCAGAGACAGTGTTCAAGAGTAGGGGTCAGTAAACTCTTTCTCTAAAGAGCCCTGCGGTAAATATTTGAGACTTTTTATGCCATTGCTGTCTTTGCTACAATAAATCAAAATTGCTATTGTAGTGCAAAAAGAGCTATAGACAAGGCAAACATGAATGGGTGTGGCTATATTCTAATACAATTTTACATGCAGAAGCAGATATTGGGCTGATTTGGTTAATAAGCTGTGATTTGCTGATGCCTGTTCTAGAGAACATAGAAGAAATGGACCTGCTGAATAATAAAGTCAGCATATTTAAAATCTTAGCACTGCTGGATTGCTATCTTTCCTGGCTGACCTATTTTATATTTCACCAGTGTGAGCAAACCTTGATTACCCTCATCCTCAACAACATTTGGATTTCTCAGACTAATTTTCTTTCCAATGTGCTATCTTCCAGTACTACATCAGTTACCATATTTATGTAGGCAAGGGTTTCTGGGGTCTTAGCAGTCTGGACCTAGGCAAACTGATGCTAAATAATGTGTGATGATAGTGTGGGGAAGGACACATGATAGTAGAGTGAAGGAATGTATCTTCCCTCCAGTGTTGAGATAACCCATGGGAAGGGTAGACAAGTGCTAATTGATATCCCATGCAAAGACAGGATCTAGGGCAAGGTTTCTTAACCTTGGCACTGTCAACATTTTGGGCTGAATAGTTCTTTGTTATTATCCTGTGCCCTGTAGGATATTTAGGAGCACCCCTGGCCTCTACTCACTACATGTTAATAGCAACCCCCAGGAGTTGTTAAGTGTCTTTTGGGGGAAGAGGGTAACAAAATTGGCCACAGTTGAGAACCACTTGTTTATAGCCATAGTAATGACTTATTTCCATTGCCACCTGCCTTGACTTTTTACAAGATGACAGCTGTCAACTTCCTTGCTTGACAGGTGAGTTAGACTTTGTAGAAGGCTAATATGTGTCCACACTGTGGTAGAAGAAGTAGTGAAAGGAAAATGAAGCAAAAGTCATATTTTTATTTTCAAGTAGTCTATGGCCCACTGAAACCAGAAACTGAAAGCCTTTGGATCTAATTTAGATTTAAAAATGTTATTTGGTTCACATAATGTTTTATTTTTTAAAAATTATTTACCAACATTCATATGAAACAGGAGACTTCAGATAATGGGATTTCAAGCTCCACCTGAAAAATGGAAAACTCTAGCACATTTGAACTTGAATTTCTTCAACAATCAGCCAAAGCTAAGTAGTGGCTATCCCCATAGAAGGGCATCATACATTCTCAGATTTTTGTAGTTCCTGCCACTCCTGATTGCTTATCTTTAGCCTGCAATATTTTCGTTACCCATGGGTATTTGAGGTGCCAACACCTTGGCTTGGATTGCTGACTGCTGCTGACTGCCAGTAGGCAGGATTTATCAAAGGAAAGAATTTGGTTTTTTTTTTTTTTTTCCGCATTTAGCCAGTGTTGAAAGAAAACAACAGACTTTAAGTACCAATAAAATAAGGTGGGCAGGGAAGGAAGAAAAAGAAAACCAGCTTTAAAAAAATATCATAAAATATAGGTTTGTTATTTGCTGATTTATTTGTATTATGCTGCCTTAGTTAAACTTAAATTTCCCCCTGAGTCAGTGTGTTGAAATGATGGAAAGAGTCTTGAAGCAAAAGGCTGAATGATTTCTTCCAAGGCAGGGAACAGGTAATTATAAAAATTAAAATAGTTTCCCACTAGCAATTGGAGATTGCCTCTTTGAAAGCATGCCTGAGCAATGGCAATAATCAATCATGTTTTTAACTCTGTTCAGGAAAATAAAACTGCATTATGTTCCAGAGAGGAATATAGATATGTTCCCCAACATTGTATCTCATTTTCTGATCTCTGCTCCTTATGTTGAGGTAAGGGCTGCTTGTTATGCAGCACCTCAAACATCAGAGACAGTGAGAACATCTTGGGAATGGATGACGGCTAAACAGAGTAGAGACCACAAAGAATAAAGCCTTAGAAGTCACAGAAATCTGAGTATCTCCCTGCTCAATTTTGTGTACTGAGGGGGCTATGTGAAGCTCTCTAATCAATTAATATGTGGTACTGCATAAAACTGGCTAGTCTCTTATCTTCTGAGTTTTGGGTCTCTATCTCAAATTTTCCAAGTTGGACTCTGTGTTAGTTATATTCGGTTGTCAACTTGGCCAGGTGAACGTACCTAGTTTTGTTGCTGCAGACATGAGCCAATGGTACGTGAACCTCATCTGTTGCCAATTACATCAGCAGTTGGCTAGGAGGCATGCCTGCTGCAATGAGTGATGTTTGACTTAATTGGCTGGTGCTTAAATGAGAGAGCCCAACCTAGCACAGCCAAGCAGCTCAGAATTCCTCAGCTCAGCCCTTGCAGCTCAGCCCAGGCCTTTGGAGATGCAGAAAGAAGTCACCCCGGGGAAAGTTGTTGGAACCCAGGGGCCTGGAGAGAAGACCAGCAGAGACCATCCTGTGCCTTCCACGTAAGAAAGAACCTCAGTGGAAAGTTAGCTGCCTTTCCTCTGAAGAACCAACAAAATAAATCCCCTTTTTTTAAAAGCCAATTCGTCTCTGGTGTGCTGCATTCTGGCAGCTAGCAAACTAGAACAGACTCAGATCATCTTCAATATTTTGAGAGAAGAGAGATAGTTTTTTAACTGGGATTTCTGGATAGGAGTGGAAAGTTGACTTGGAAATTACTGTACCACCCAATAGGACAGTCTCCAGTCTCCAGTAGTCTCAAATGTTCTATCTTCTGTGCTATCCAGTGTGATAGCCGCTATCACAAGCAACTCCACTTGAAATATGCCTATTATGAGGGAGGAACTGAATTTCAAATCTTAATAATTTTGAATAATTTAAACAATCATATGTGATTAGTGCCTGCCTTAATGGACAACTCAGATGTAGAATCTTTGATCAGATACAGGACTGAGGGTTGGTTGTCAGAGTGACGAGTTAGATGAGTGACAGTGGTTTATAAAGAGTTTAGAATAAAGAACCATATGGCCACTATGATGAAGCATAAACCAGTTCATATGTGGTACAAAAAAGAGGAAATATAGAAACCCTGGAGAAGAATGAACACAGGATCTAAAAACACACACACATATGCACAAACACATGCACACGAAAACATCTAAAATACTTTGCAGTTCTGAAAAAGACACTGTCTTTAAATTTTGATCCCTTTGTGTGCTTCCAAATGTAATTCATACTTATTCTAAGGAATCACATTACAGAAATATGATTTAGAAAAACTAATGTAGGTAGGATTGTGCTATGACATCTTGGTTAAGAATGACCACTACATTTCTCTGAATCCCTCTCTCCCTGTAGTTCTACATCAGAGTGGGGTAAAATAAAAGAAGTTATGTGAGGTTTGAAAGGTAAAGGTAAAGCAGATGGTTTCTCTCAGGAGGTCATTACAGTCAGATTAGTGGCCAGTTGATGCTGAGCTACAGGGCAAGCAACAGCTTCTTTTCCTCTTATCCATGTCCCTACTGTCTTCTCCACGGCCATTCCTGCCAACCAGCAGTGGCCCCAGCCTATCACCAAATGGATGGCTATAGATCCATAGAGGTATGACCACACTGAAGCAGTGACTTTCTGTACCCATCTCCATGAAGCCCACCAATGTCCCATTCCTCCTCCTGGACATGTTTTGCTTCTAAATTTTCTCTGCAGGTTCCAATGTATCTACCTACATTAGTGCTTCAGGCAGACAGGTTAGTAAATCTTTTCCTGATCCACAGAATCCCCCCTTCAGGCTTTACTCCCTTAGCTCCTCTTAAATTCATATAATTTTTATTTCCTATTGTACATCTCTTATTCCCATAATAGTCATAGTGGTGCTATATCTATGATTAAACCTTGACAAAGCAAAATGACCTCATAATTTACCTAGTTATTTTCATCTATGCTGCTGTGAAGCTGTGTAGTCCCCGTGCTGTTATCAGATAGTTGCTTTTATGAATCTTAGTGAAGGATATTACAGTTATCCTGGATATATCTTGTTCAATGGATTAAGGACATCTTTCGATGAGTTTGAGATAATTTCGGATGTGGTCCAAATGATTCTTTTCAATTTAGCAGGACTGCCATCTCTAAGCACAAAAGAAGTTTTAGGAATGGAGCACATACAGGAGTACGGGAATAAAAGAACTATTTGTCATATTAGGCCTCAAACACTGATCAATAGGGCGCATGAATCATTGTTTGCAATGATAAGTAAGACATTCCCCTTTGTGCTCCCCTTTTCAAGATGACTTTGCAAAGCCTTCTATCAAGAGGTAGAGTTTTGGCCTAAAGGGGTAGAGTTTTGGCTTACTTTGATCAATAAAATTCGGCAAAAGTGAATTCTAGTGGGTAGGTATCAAAAGATCTTGAACTCTCTCACTGTCCTGAAATTGTCGTGTAAAGAAGCTCAGACCCACCAACTTAAGGATGAGAGATCACATGGAAAGAGTGCCCCTAAGGACACTGTGGAGTTTGGTCTGACCCCAAAACAGGGATCCTCTTCTCCTTCACTTCCCAATTACTAATATCTCCATCTCCATTTTTAGAAGATTTTCTGAGTGCTGTAGGTCTAGAATTCCAGTTTTATAGCATTTTTAGAAATATTAAATTATTAGTAATAAGCCAAGGAAAAGAATTTTCTGGTTTCTTCCTGGTACCTTGTACAGGATGGAGCTGATTATCATGCCCAATTAGTTCCAAAGGCTGTAGTGATTCTATGCCCTTCTATAAAAGGTAACTGCTAATAGCAATATTTTTTCTATTGCAGAGGATAATTTTACTCTGGGAATTAAAAGCATGGAATTTGCATGCCAGCTCACCAGCAAACATCTGTAATTTATTGATAGCACTATCAGACACTTATTTCAGCTCTTCTTTCTGCTCTGAAAACATAATGTGTAGCTGCCTCTCTAGGTTTTTTTTTTAATTCTGAAATAATGTTAGAAGTAGTCCAAAAAGTATAATTTTGCTGGAAAAAGCAAGCTAATTTGATGCTTTACCTGTGCTTAAGTGGTCTTTTCCTTATGCCTTTGCCTAGTTAGAGCTTGATATGTATTAGGACATTACAATTTGGAATAAATACATATTGTTCTGAACAAATAGCTTGGGAAGAAATGTGTTTGTCTGCATTAAACAAAAAGTTAATGGATGTACGTCCTAATCTAAATCACTTATTTGGATGACTATTTAAGATAATGTGGGTTGAGTTGCATCTATTTTGTGAGCTTTTATAGTGCCTGTTAGAGAAGTGATTAATTTAAGTATATCCCTACCCTTTGCTCTGTTCAATAAGTAGCTCCTTGGATTATTGGTCAAATACATCAATTTGCTGACATGACTCAGTGACTCAAAGTTACAATGGTGTGAAGCAACCCAGTCAGAGTTGAATGATGAAATGAGTCCTAGGTTGGATCACTAACTAGTTGTGTGACCTTCCATGAGACATGCTAACACTCAGGGCCTCTGTTTTTTATTAGTAAATGTAATATCTGGCTTGCTTCCTGCCACTCTCCAGGTTGTTTTGTGAAAATAAGACATTATGTATGAAAACATGTATTAAACTGATATGTGCAATACACATATATTTCTATTATCCATTATATTTATCTTTATTTTATAGAATAGAATCTGATGAGGAAGGATGGAGCTTATTTTGTGGCTTTGAAGTAGTTCTTATAAAAGTTTTTTATACTAGTTGATGCCTGTTGTAAAGGTCAACTGTTTTCACTCCAGCTCGGCTGCTGTACATTGCCACTTTCTGAAAACTCTTTCTTTTGAAACTGTACACCTTTTAGAGTTTGGACTCTTTAATTGTTATATGATTTAGTGCAGGGATTCCTCATGATCCACTGCCAATTATAATCACCAGAAGCCTCTGAAAAAAAATGCCAATGTTCCTTTTTCATCCGAATCAGAATCGCCGAAAGTGAGACTCAATACTTGTATTATTCAAATGTCCTCATGTAACGTTAATGCACAATGAAGAATCAATGCACTAATTTAGTGGAAGGAACAATAGCTTTGGAGGGAGACATCCTTGGTTGTGCCATTGCTAATTGTGTGTCCTTGGGATGAGATCTCTGGATCTCAGTTGCTAATGCTACAAAAATGAGACAATAATTATCATGTTGCCAGGCTGTTGTGAGGTTGGATGGTCACTAAAGCAACATGGCTAGTTAGTTGAGAGCCCTAAGTGGTAATAATTAGAATTAAATTCTATCACATAGTCTGATCCATTCCATGGGTGTCTGCCTTGTAACTTCACTCAATTATAATGTTTTCGAGAGCAAGACTATGGTTTGCTTTTCTTCTATATCTTCTACAGCATTTACTATAGTGCTGAATGAACAGCAAGAAATACATGAGAAAAATAATTGTGAGAAAAAAAGTGAATTTATCTTCAGCTTTGTCTAGTGTAATTAAAAATATAAAAAGTGCATTATGGCAGATTAATCAGAGCTTTAGACAAAATTCTTAGTGCATTTTCTCGTCTGCAACTAGGCCAAAATCAGCCTGTGGAATCCATTGGTTAAGAGATTCTTTAAGAGAATAGTTTGTGTCGTCATCATCCCATTAAATTTAGGATATTAGAAAAAAAATACTGCATATACATGTTGAATGCACTGCTAGGGTGACATTACTAAAAGGACCAATGAGGAAGCCTGATCTGTCAAATAGTTAATGGACCAGGTTGGTGGTAGAGAGGGCAAGGTATAGTTTTTGCTGTTGGATACAGAAGCCTCGTGGGAAGACTGGGATGCTAGTGACAAGGTTGGGAACCAGAGGACATTTATTACAGCAGGGTGTGGGTAACAAGGAGTGTGACTGGGAGGAGTGAGAGTCAAGGGTCAGCATGGGGTCTTACATTTATGATCAGCCAAACAGGAAGAAGGCTAGTGCTTAAGCAGAATAACTGGATGTGGGATGGAGTATAAGAAGGATATAGATGCTGCAGTCTTTTCTCTGTCAAAGTCAGATATATCTCACCTGTGGTAGAATTCTGAGCCTACAGATATGGAATCATTGGGTCCAGCTGTGGTGAGCTAGAAAGCACTAAAGGAAGGGGATAAGACCGAGAGCCTGAACTGAGCATGCTCTATCGTGTGACTTCCTTTCTCCTAACCACACAGAGGTGGGAGGCAGGTAGGAGATAAAGCAGACTTGATAACTCACAGGCTTGCTTTGTATGACTCCTTTATTGACTGACTGAGATTGTCAAAAAAGGTATTTAAATCAAGTAGGTGTTACTCTTGGTCTTATTGCAGCATCTGCACAATGTGACTCCGGTGTTATCTGTCTGCTCTCTTAGTAAAGACAGGTTAATAGCCATAAGTGTAGTGCAGTCTCCATAAGGCATTCAAGCACTCTTCACTTTTCATTACACTTTTCTTGATTTTTAAGCCTGCACTGATTTGCAATTTCCTTCACAGAAATAACAGGCAATTAGACCAAAGATGAACAAAATGTAGACCTTATCCTGAGTCATCATTAGTTACTGTGTACCATGGGTGCATGTGGTATTTGGGGAATCAAGGAAGTTGCACAGCAGCATATAATTATAAGAGGTCAAATCACGCTGTCCAGAGATCAGGAAAACAAAACTAGGTCTGGGGGAAGTCCCATCTAGATGTTAATGAAGACTGAGACTCAAAAAAAGTCTTTAAAGACAATAAACCAAGCCCCAAACCCAGGCATCTGAGCTCAGTGTGAATGGGAATTAGAGACAATATCTGCCTTGGCCAGAAGCCCCTCACCTATAGTTTTTTCTACCAAGCCAAGGTAGAGGTGAGACGAGATGCAGACTTCAGTGTACATTGGCCTGGCTGAACAGGGTTGTCCCTACCTCAAATCCAAATACATTCCCAATGAAAAGAAGTAGCCACTCCAGCTGTTCTCATACATGCCCTGAAAACAAAAATATTTGTGAAATAATTAAGCAAATAAGAAGATATTGATGAAGAAGAAAACATGAAGAGTCACATCAAAATCGATGAATGTATGGGCAAAGATACTTCTACTGATTGGAGTTAGTGTAGCTGATTGTCATTCACTCAAAATATATGGCATTTTATTAGTTTTAGACTTTTAAAATATATTTTTATTTATTGTGATTTTGACCCACAAAAAATTTTAACAAATCCAAAATTTCTGTGGGAGGGTGGGGGGTATTATTTTTCAGTCTTTGGCCATTTATTCGCTTCCTTTGAATTGTTACAGTCAGACTATAATTTCATCCCAGTAAACATTTATCAAAAACTTTCCTCATAGAGAATATATGGTCTTTAATATATTTTGTATAGTAGCATGATATTAAAATTGTTTATGTAAAACATGTTGCTTAAAATAATTCAAGAAAATTATAGAATATTGAGGTTGCTTGTGTTTGTTATTTTAATAAGTCACAATAAGTATCTTTAAATATGCATCTCCTTTCTTCTTTTAGACTATTTTATAAGAATAAATTCCCTGGAATGGGATAGCTTCATCTAAGGTTAAAAGTTGATAAGAACATTTTTAATAGTTTTTACAACTTAGTGCTCACAAATTTATTGTGAGACAAGGGAGGCCTATATTTTCCCCTCATTTTACAGGTAGAGAAACTAAGTTTACTAACTTTCTCAAGGCAAATTAGAGAGTAAGTGGTGAGAGCCTGATCTAGAACATAAGCCTCCTTTATTGGTGTTATCCCATTAAGCCAAGGAAAGCAAAAAGATGTTGTTTTGTCTGTAGTTTTTAGGTGTGGTTCTATTTTAAAATTGTCATTATTTCTCAATTTCTACAGTATTTCTGCATTTTATCATATGATTTTAAAAGATCTGTATGAAGGTAGGAAAAAGGATACATTTGTTCTAAGGATCATCATTGTATAAAATGAAATAAAAATAAGTATTGACATATAAAGCATTATTGACTCCTTGAATGTGCTTTGCATTAATTACTTCATTTAATTCTTACTACAAGTTTATGAGATTTTTACTATAATAAACCATTTGAGAAAACTGAGGCCTTGAAAGATTGAGTAATATTGGTTAGACAGCAAGCAGTACTAGTAGAGTTAAGAGCCAAATGGAGCTAAGATCTTAACAGAGGTAAGATCCAAATGGAGTCTGACTTCAAAGCTCTTACACTTGGCACAAACTTTACTGACTCCTTAATGATAGAAAATCCATGCAGATGGCTACCATGTAACCTGGGATTAATGGGGGCAATTCTTGAATTGTGGAATTTTGTGTTTATTTTCCCAACAAGTGGATGATAAGGTTTAGTTTATCAGTTATTTCATTGCCTTTCACAAATATAACAGTGACCCTCTATGACCAGTTGGTCATAAATTTCCTATGATTTCCCATGATTCCGATATCCTGAAGGTATGAGCAATTTGCCCAGAGTTACTGAATAAGCCATCCAACACAATCCAGCCCATCCAGCACAGTCTAAACACTCAATTCTTTAGACTGATTTGTTCCCTTGAAGAATGAACTGAAGATGTCAAATTTGTGACTAAATAAAGCAAAAAATATGATCAGCCTATTTTGGCCATGGGTTCTCAAATGACTGTACTGTACATGGTAAGCACAATCACAATTTCCTTTAGGTAAAATCTGTTTTCTCCCAATCTTAATGCCAGTAGATTTGTTAATATCAGTGTGCCTCTGAAATGCCATCTAATGTAGTGCCAGTTGTTCCTCTCTGGTCTCATTACAGATGGCTTCTATAACTACTTTTCCAGATGTTATAAGAGTACTTTAAGATATAAGGTGGCAGCAAAACTTGATGATGATGAAAACAGACTTTTCAGGAAGTTATTCACGAAGTAAAAACAAATATGTTCTTTCTGTCAACTTCAGGTATTATGGACCACATGCCTAACATTTCTTTGAGCATTAGGAAATATGTTCTTGATTTATCGTAATGGGGAATTGATTGGTCTTCTTACTTCTTAGGTTGTTGGAGCTTTAGGAATAAGTTTAATAGGTAAAGATCGTATTTCTCTGATCTAATTAAAATTTGTAAATCGTGTGCAAACATAAAATTTACATTTTATATGTTTTAGAGCTTGAAAATATTCTTTTAAATAGTCCTGGGAGGAAAGCCAGGCAGTTATTATTCTCTTTATATTACTGGTGAGGAAACTGAGGCTGAGCTGGGCCATGTGTCTATTTATGGTCAAACAGCCCTCCATGAAGGAAAAAAGGTATCTGTTAACCTCAATCTTGTCTTTTTTCTGTATCCAAGTAGAACATTGTTGCATCAGTCAGGGTTCTCCAGAGAGAGATAACCAACAGGATAAAGGTAATTATTAAAAGAAATTAGCTTATGCAATTGTAAGGACTGGTGACCCAGTTTCCAGAGAGCAAGCCAGAGGCTGAAAATTCTGATAAGAGTGATGTTGAAGTTTTGAGTTCAAATTCCTTAATCTGAAAACTCAGGAGGGAGTGGAAGATTTTGTCCCGAGGCAGAATTCCTTAACCCTTTAATTTAACTAAAAATTCTTAAACCCTTAGTTCTCTAAAGCCTCCAATTTTTTTAGATGAGGGCTATCTACATACTTGAGGTTACTCTCTTTTACTTAAAATCAGTTTATCCTAGATGCTAATCCCATCTATGTAATACATCCTCAAAAACAACCAAGCCAGTGTTTGACCAAACAACCAGACATCAAACATAGGCAATTCAATACATAAAATCAGCCATCCCAATTGTGTCTCCTAGATCAGTAGCACTGATTTGGAATGTATGGATTAGACTTTGAACCTCCTGCATGGGACCCTTTCCAAAGTCAAAGTAGTTGGATAGCAGAAGAATTTGTTTTTGTGAATTTCTTTAGGACCAAATGATAGACCTTGGCATCCCTTATCTACAAGAGAAAGGAAGCAGTTCTTCACAAGAAACAGTCCCAGTTCTTTTCAACCCATTGCAAAAACCTCTCTGTTCAAGTTACAAGGGATATTGACCCAAAATTCCTAGACTCTGTGACCCTTGGATTCTTTCCTTGCACATCTGCATTTTGGGTAGGGGTCAGTTGGGGGTTAGTTTTGGCCACAGTCATAGACTTGTTCAGATTCAAGGAGAGGGAACGTAGACCTCAGCTCTTGATGAAGGTGGTCAATATCATCATGAGATGATCATCTAGATTAGCTCTATATGATAGATTAGAATACATAAATATAATCTGCTATATTATCTTACGGCATCTATGACAATCATTCATCTCACTTTTGACTTAATATTTCTGAAATTTAGTTGACTTAATATCTCATTTTTATATGGTTCTGAGTTAGAGAAACTTTTTATGAAAGGCTGTCAAAGTTAGTTTTCTTCCTCCTATAATTAGTCTTAGGCCGGACTTCTATTATATAGGGTAGTTCTGCTTGTGAATGATACTGGATTGGTAGTTTCATTGTTTGTTATGTTTTGCAATCTCTTAATATAGTAGGAAAAATATGTTTTTTCACCTAAATGTTTTTTTACTAAACACAGCTGGATTTTACAATGTATAATCATATTGAAATGATGCCTAGATGCCTGACTCTGCTTGTCATTATGTGTTAGTATCCTTAAAACTTTGCAATATGTGCCAACCTTTAACTCTTCTCAACAAGTCTGCTTTTAGTATGGAAAGAGTATCAAATGTCACATAGATGAGGGGACAGGAGTTTATTCAGGGTGTTATTAAGCATCAGATTGCTGAGGGTTTTCTTTTATAGCATGCTGGTTAGCATGATTATTTATATAATGATAGGAAGAAAAATTGTATGACAGAGTGGATTTACGGGTAGGGAGAGTGAAGAGAGCTGTGCTCAATCTCCTAACAACATGGTATATGAGTGATGTTGAACTGAAGAATAATTCATTATACTAGAGAAAGGTATCAATATTATCAAGTAGAAATCGAGTAGGTTGAATAATAAATCAAAATCTTATTGGGTAAGAGATAATATGAGAAGGAGACTGTACAATTGTTGAATTCCTGAAAACACGAGATTGGGATGAACCGAGACTTAGATCAGAGTCTAACAAAGTGTATCTGTAGTCTCAGTACAGGCGGAATAGTACATGTTCCCATGCCCTGTCCTTATCGGGACTGTCCTATGCCTGATAAGTATTAAAAGAGATAGAATTCAAAGGCTACCCACCTACAACTTTAGGGAAAGTCTGTAGAAAAAATTGGCAGAGGTTCATGCTGCAGAAGAAGGATGAGGTCATGAGGCTACAATTGTATTTTGAGACTATGTGGGGTAAGGAACTTTCTGGATGGGGCAGACCTCTTTGCCTCCCAGGAACTTTAGTTGGGTTCATAGGAGGCAATAATCTAAAGGTTTAGGGTATTCAATTTACATTAAACATTCTCTTTGATGTCAAGGCTCCAAAGAAGGAATTCAGAGAAGAATCCTCCTTTTAAATGTTAATAAATGTTAGTAAACCTAGATGGCATAAATCAAGGAGGGCAACTTCTCTGATCCTAACTCAGAGTTGTGAACATTTGGGTTTGGATTTGATAACTGAGATAAAGCCCCTGTGCCTTTTAAATCCATGCAGACTAGGTTCATTAGGTCAGCCTTAATTCAGCTTTATGCCCTCTACTCCTAACGACAGGGCTGGAAAATATTCTAGGCTAGTTTTCTGATTATACCTTCATACGTACAATGTAGAAAACAGGAAAATAGTGAAAAGAAAGAAAATTTTATAATTCATATCTTTTCTCTTTGGAAATATGTGTGCTTTGCAAAATTAGAGTCATGCTATCTCTATGACTTTTAAAAATTGCTTCCTCATTTAATATTGTACAAATATTAACTAATATAATGAAATATTTCCATGAATTTGATTTTGATGGGGCATAGTGTTTGATTTCTATATTTTATTTAGACAATGACCTTTATAGAAATTTAGACTGTTTCCCATTTTCACAATGGTAAACACTTCATAAATATTTGCATGCATTTATGAATATTTATTTAAGATAACTCCCATAGTTAGAAATATTGAGTTAAAGGCATGATATTTTTAGTTATTTGAAATACATTGTTCAGTACCTAATATTCCTTTATTATACTACCAAGATACCATTTACACATTTTTAAAATAATATGTTGGAAATTTTATAGACTAAAATCAGCATTGGTATTTGGCACTATTTTCCTTTGGTTACTACAAACATTGTTTGCAATTCATAATTTTCCAAATTTCTTGTTTATGTCTCTTAGAATCATAATGCAGTCTGACTTTAATTCAGCACGTTATGACCTCTTATGAAAGAGAAGAGATTTCTCTGACAATGAAAATTCTAGAACAGAAACTAGAGTTCTGGGTTCAGTCAAAGTTTTTGACACTAGAAGACTGCATACTTTAGGGTTAAATTTCTCCATCAGTTACCTTAGTTTCTCCCATTTAAATATATTTTATTTCAATCTTATCATATTAAATGTGATTATGTTCTAGCCCTTTGACATCTCCTTAGCTGACTGTGTAAGGTGAATTTTCCATATGGACATCCTCACTGAGTTATTAATTGATGGATTGTAAATTATTACTCCCTCAGCTTCCCTCTATTCAGTCTTAGAGATCACTTTCAACCTTTTCATTTTACCAATATACAAACTAAAACAGGATGTATGGTGTGAATTAAATGGTGTCCAAAATTTTAATCTAGGTAGCCTGCTTTTTTACACCAACTCATTTCTCTTTAGAAAAATGGTGGCTCTTCTCTGACTTTAGGCAATAACTGCACAAGTGCAAGGAGGTGTACACATGTTCCACTAATATAATTTCTAATATCAGAAAACTTAAAATGGTCCACTTTTCCTTAGTAGAAAATTTATGTATAGTTTTGAAGATACAAATGCAATAGAATTATGATCTCACCTCTTAAAATGATGTTTTAAACTCTATTGACCTTAAAACATGTTAATGGTGAATAAGAAAAAAATCTGAATGAAAAACAACATACATGATGTAGTCTACCGTGTTTTAAATGGTGATCATATATCCATATGGAGATTCTATATAGAGGAATAAATGTTTACAATAATGTCCAAAGAGTTAGTGAGAATACTCACCAGTTATTATTCTAGTGAGATTATGAATGTGCTTTCTTTCCTTTGTTTGAATTTTCCAGCTATTTACACTGATCATTTATCAATTGTCTTTAAAACAAGGCAGCTTTTCTGATTCTGTATGTTTTCCTTAACTGTCCAGATTGTATTTTTCTTATAGATTCCACCAGGCTTTTTCATTTCTCACTCCATAGGTAGTTTCTGACAGTACTGGTCAGAATACTTTTTCTCCATTCATTAGTTTTATATATTTATAGGTAAATGGAGCTCTGGAGTTTCTTATTTTTATGGTAGTTGATAAACACAAGTTTTGGGAGTCATTATCTGAAAGTTGTAGCTTTCAGTTATACAGCCAGGAACAATGCTCAATAATTGACTTTCCCGTGAGATAACTTTTATCTTCATACCCTTGACTGAGGATGATCTCTGATTTAATGGCATTGTTATCTTTTTAAATGTATGAACACCAAGGGAGTAATCATGCTTCTCTAGAAACAATGGTAATTCTCAGGCCGTTCAGCAAGTGGAATGAGGTCTTACAATGTTAATTTTTTACACAGCACTTTGTGTATATTTGTAGATAAAATGTCAACTTGGGAGAACATTCTATTTTTTGAAATTAATATGATGGGATAAAGCATTTAAAAAATTGCTTTAGTCTTAAGAATGACAACGTATGAGAATGGACTAATTTTCATTACCAAAGGCAGCACGCATAAAACTCTAGACTTAAAAAGAAGTGTTTTGTTTTTAGTTTTAAGTCCCAGCCTGAGCTTAGTAAACTTCTTTACTCCTATGCTCATTTAAAGCCTTTGACACTGCCATGAAAGTGAGAATAACAACAACTAATGGTTATTGAGTACTCCATATGTCAGTCCATGTGTCATATCACTTACCTGCTTTTTCTCATTTGATTCCCACAGTGATCATAGATGATGAAAACTACAATTACTTCCATTTTACATCTGAGTTCTTTGAAAATTAAGAGAGATTCAGCAGGAGTGAATGTTATCCTTTAACTCACCCTGTCTGACTAGAATACCCAAACTCTTAATTGCTTGGCTATTGTTTAATAGGTAAAAAATGGGATATATTTTAGAATCTTTGGGATTTTTTTTTTGGCAGAGCTAAATATCTGCTTGTCCTTGAATTACTCCAGATTGATAATGGCTTGGAGTTTGTGTTCACTACTCTCAGTGGTTTTCTAGACACATTCTGACCCACTCTTGGATAATGCATCTTCAATTTCATGGAAAATTGTTTCATACACTTGTTTCTGTTTTAATAATGAAAGCACATTTGCCCATTGCTGTCTCTAAATGGGAGACCCCTCTAAAAACACCTGGCAGGGTCTACCAGAGCAAATCTCCAATGTTGGTGAACAAGTAAAAATGAAAAGGAAACAGGAAATGAAGGTTGTTATCATGGTGTGATATTGAAACTGAATAAGTTGGGATTTTATTAAACCAATTTTCCTTCACCTAAAGAGTGCAGGGTCAGCAGGATCTCACAGGCTCACTGAGGATTCTGGTGCCTCATTCAGGAATGGCCTTGGGAAAGATGGGAAAATTATGGAATCTCGCATCAGTGTGCCTGGTCCTCAGTGTGCCTGGCCCTCTGCTCTGCACACCCTCAGCCTTTCCTGTCGTCTGCATCCCTTTTTAGTTAGGTCCACTTCTCTTCTTCCCTTCAGGCTCTCAAAGCACTGTTGCTCTCTGTGCTTAATGATTACTGACTACTGTGTGCCATGGACTTTGCTAGAGGCATTACATTTTATCCAATCTTAGGTCTCAGAAAGAGTAGATGACTTCCAAGGTAACAGCTCAAATGGGACTACAGTGAGATGATAGTTTGGGGTTGACTAATTGCAAATGCCCTTTTTTTTTTTCATGCAATGTCTCTTTCCCACCCTCTCACAATTAAAACAAACTCTCAGGAAATATAATGACTCCATTTTTTTTTTTTTTTTTTTTTTTTGCCCAAATGTAAATTTCAGTGAGGGTATGGTGCTTGTCCTCTTGCAGGAGTTCATTTTAAGGATATTGCTATGCAGCAGTGGAAAGTCCTTTTGGATAAGCGGAATTCTCCTAGTACTTTTGAAATGGCCTCAAATGGGAAACTGCCTATTTCAGTCATGCATAAGGATATTTTTCATCTAGTTGTAGAAAGGATAGGAAGGCTTACATGAGAGATTATCTTCCTCCATAAAAGAGAATCTGTCTCCTCTTGGGAATAGAAAATTTAGTTTTGTTAAAAAATCCACAAGATTGACAAGTTGTTTTGACTCTCTAGGTTTCTTTCCATCTGTTTTCTTGCTTGAAAACTCTATTCCTTAGAAGAGATTTGAAAGGAGAGGGGATTTATTGTATGTGTGTATGTGTATGTGTACATGAACACTTGTATTTTAATTTTACGTTTCTTTCATTGTTAATTGGAAATAAAAATCCTACTTGTTGGTTAGAAGCTAAGCAGGAGATGAAAACTCACGCATAAGGAGCCTCCTCCAACCTCCCTTGCTGAAGGATATGGCAAAAGTATGCTCATGACTTTGTCCCTTTCCCATCCAGTCAAAACCTAATTTGTCCTAAAAGCAAGTCTAGTATGTGGAATCAGCATCCAGATTCATTTATTTGATTCTGATTTTAACACTTAAAAATGTGTTGCACAGACTTCAAAAATAGAAGCTCTTGAGTTTTATTTGCACATTTAATAAATTGCAAGTTTGTGTCAGATATTGTTTTAGGTGAGAGAGTTACTCATTCAACAAAGCAAAATTCCTTAACTTCTTGAAGCTTTATTAATAGTAGAGAAATAAAGGTTTTTATGCATTTTATGAATGATAAATTAATATATCACTGATTCTTTTTAGACCTCAGTTTTGTCGGCTATAGAATTAATTTTTTTTGTTATTTTCAAAAACATTTAATCTAGCACTTTATGACCATGGGAATTATTATTATTATTCATATTATGGTTTGTTTTTCTCAGTTCATAGTCCCAAATCTACCTTTAGGTCATTTTTAATTGCCTTTATTTCCTGGCTTACTCTAGGGTTCCTTTTATACCATTTTATTTGTCCCTAACTATTCCTGGCCACAAATGGAAGAAAGAAGGGCAGATTTGAGAGGTGTTTAGACTGCTAGTGTGCAACACATTGGCTTGGGAGTAGCAACATTTTGCCAGCTCCCCTTCACCATCCTTCTTCTACCTCTGCCAGACTGCTTATGGCCTGCCATCTTGCTTTAGGGCTCCCCGCCATTCTCACAGATGGGCCCAGATGATGGGATCAGGACATCATGTGTCGGAATCAAATGAAGTCAATAAAAATTATTGCTGACAGCTGTTCATGTGTTGCCATAAAGTGAACTGATCCACCCATCTGGGTCCCAGAAGATGTTTTAGGTCAATATGATTAAGTTTTTAAGCAACATGCTATGATTTATGCATTTCAAAAATGCAATTTTATTCTACCCATAAAAAAATTGTGAGATAATGGAATGGAGGGAGGTGAAAGGACTCTGGAGCCACATCCAGGTTTGCTACACATGGATCTTTGCTGAAAATGATGGCTATAGTTCAAGGCCCTTTCAATTTCTCAGCATTAATTTTCAACAATAATTCATTGATCCATTCAATAATATGCATTGATATATGTTCAATACCCATAATAGGGATATGTATATTATGAGCAAAATGAGGCTCCTTGCCCTCAAGGAGATCACATGTTCTGTAGACACACAGGTTTATAGGACTTAAATGATTCGAGCCATTGTGGATAAAAATGGCTCGTGTATATAATGCCAAGACATAGATTTTCAGAAACACATGTACAAGTAAGATTAGAGAGAAAGAAGTGAAGTCCTTGGGTTGTGGGGGCCAATAATATATGAAATATGTAAAAGTATCTGTCTTGGGGGAAAAGGACATAAAGCTAACATTGTTCTATGAATTGATGGAAGAGAAGGTCATTGCTGTCCTTGGATTTTTATAGACTTTGCATACCCTGGAATTTCAGACCATGTCATAAGTAGAGAAAATAAGCATACTGATTGTTCTTACTTTTTTGGAGGGAAGGATTGGCTTGAATCATCAACAAAGACATATTTAGTCTCCTGTTGAAGTTGGATCTGGATGTTCAGTACCCATTTTCCTTCCATTTTGAGCAAACCAATTCTCCTTTTGAGGATGCTAATACCTAACTGGCAGTGGGTATTGGGTTGCAAATACCTAACCCAATACCTAACTGACAGTGGCAAGATAATTCCGTGGTTTGCCAGGAAGAGTCCAAAAACTTTATCACGTATCTAAAACCCTTCACATTTCCTAGGATAGTAAGTAATATGTAATCAGAAAGACAAATTATCCTAGTTTACCAAGAAACAGTTCCAATGTCCACTTATTGTCCTTTTGTCCTGTCCACTCTTTAAAATGTACTCATTGGATGATACATTAATGATCTCCCTACACATAACCAACAGATCTTTGCACTTTCCCTACAAATCCAAAAACAAAACTAAATGTGATGCTTCAGCACATTCCTGGAATTGATTTGGCTAAAAGCTGACAAAACTTCGTAACAGAGACTGTCTCCATGTCTACTCACTATACTTAAATTCTCCTGACAGTACATATATTTTCATATATTCTAAAGCCAACTAATGCAATATGTGTCTTTTTGCTTTAGAGAAAGGGGTGGTGGAAGGAGTTTAGGTAGAAATAAAATGATGATAAAGCTCAATTGCTTGTTTAAATGGTTTCCCATTTCTGGACATGATATGTATTTAATAGGCCATAGCTAAACATTATGTAGTCATGAATTGTAAATTGCTGAAAATGAAAGAATGTGACACTCTTTTCTGTTCCAGGTTGGTAAATATAGCTGCTTTTGGGAAGGCTCAGGCAGTGATTCTAATAAGAACTGGAAAGGTACTTTCTTTAGAGGACAGCATAGCAGTTAAGAGAAAGGATGCTGAAATTGTGTAGTTCTCAGTTTGAATATTGTCTCTAAAATAAATAGCTGGGTAGTCTTAGGCCTCATACTTATTAGTTTAAGTTTCAATTTCCTAATCCTTATAAAGTAGAAAAAATTCTCTCATAGAGTTTTCTGAAGATTACATTTAATTGCATATATGGATTAATATATATGTCATATAGGATTAAATGATATATAATATAAAATATAATTATATCTATATATATATCAAACAAAGTCAAACCTAGTAAGAGCTTAGTACATTTTGTAATTCGTGCCATTCTTCTGATTGGAATTGTTGTTCTCCATCACCTTTATTTCTTTCTCTTTCTTTTTTCTCTCTGTTCGGTTTTAGTAAGGTGCTGGCTTTCCTTGAATGCCTTTTTAAAATTTCTTTTCTGTGTATTGCTTCAAAGCACTTATATAACTCTTTGAAAAGCCTGTGCATACATTATATGTCAGGGCAGCCTCTCTGTTTTCTTATTCCTTGATATCTCCATTTTGCAGTGTTGGGGCATTTACGCGTACTAGTTTTTTGTTTTGTTTTGTTTTGTTTTTCCAACTTTACTCTTGTGTGATTCTTTCCGTGACAATTGTTATTCGTATGTTTTCTTTGCTCACATAAGCAGGAGAATGCTTTTACATTTCAGAGGTTCCTTGCTTTGTCTTTTCTTTTGCTTCTCATGCTGAAATATATTTCAGGTCCATTGTTTATCTTCCTTTGTTTGGATTTCACAGCACCTGCATCTGTGAACCTCAAATATAGTTTTCGAAAAGTTTTGTTTCCTGATTTTGGAGCTCCAAGGATGCTGAATTCAGAAACAAGAATTTTCTTTTCCTCTGGCAGGGTAGCTAAATGTAAATGACTTGGGAAAGATTTTAAAGGTAAAATGTGAAATGAAAGCACTGTCTGAGCATCTTTAAAAAATCCATGCATAAAAATTAAAGGGTAAGCAGGGATTGTTTCTTTTAATTTAATTTGGAATTAAGAATAGGGTAGTACTTTTTTTTTAATCCAAAGGAAATGGCAATGGGAATGGCATAACTGTGTGTGAGCATGGGCTGCCTTATCTACCCCTGGATATAGAAAGACTTCTGTTAAAATCCCATTTTGATGCTTCCGAACTGAATGACTTTGGGGCAAATCACTTACCCCCATGGAGTCTTAATTTTCTCATTTATTAAATGTGGAAAATGATTCTACCTCATCAAATTGTTCTGTGGGGAAAATGAGATCATACATGTAAAGGAGTGCTTGGAAAAGGCTAAGTGCTCAATCAAATTTAGTTATGATCATTAATATTATGGATTGGCTCTTCTGTTCCAGACACTGTTTTAGCCCAGTATATTCATTATCTTATTTTGAAAATTCATTAGAGAAGCTGTATATTTACAGAAAAATCATGCAGAAAATACAGAGTACCCATATATCCCACCTGCCATTAACATTTTGCATTAGTGTAGTATATTTGTTACCATTGATGAAAGAATATTATTATAATTTTACATTAACTATGGTAACTATGGTCTATGGTTTACATTAGGGATCACCATCTGTGTTGTATAGTCCTATGTTTGCTTGTTTGTTTAAATTTTTATTCTAGTAACATGTATACTACTAAAATTTCTCTCTTTTAGACGTATTCAAATAGGTAATTCAGTGTTATTAACCACATTTGCAATGTTGTGCTGCCATCCACACCATCCATGACCAAACGTCTTCTATCACCTGGAATGGTAACTCTGTACAACTTAAGCATTAAATCCTCATTCCCTACCCAACCCCAGCCCTGGTAACCTGTATTCTAGCCTCTGGTTCTTATTTAAACCTTATAATAAGGTAGTATTATTTAATCCTTATAATAAGGTAGTATTATAATCATCCCCATATCAAGATGAGTCAACTGAAGATTCAAAGAAGTAAAGCAGTATGCTCAGGGCCATGTATCTTGTTAAGAGTAGAGCTGGAGTTAATCCCAGGTTTTTCTGACTCTAAATTTTTTTTTTTATTACCATAAAATGTTGAGCGTCTAACATAAAGTGAGTACATTTATATTACACATATAGTAGCTCTAAACCTGCACATGGGGAATTTGAATAAAATAGAAGTTCTGAGCATTTCATGTATTTAAATAGGAAATGCTCCAAATACTATATATAACCACACTTGCTGTAGGAAAGTTAAACTCTCCCAAGTGATTTATTCCTAAAAATTCAATATTCAGTTTTTCCCTAATTTTCTTCCTCATAGGACACAGAAAAATAAGAGGGGTCCCAGGAGATCAGACAGATGACCATCTCTAAACCACTAAGGATTTTTAATTATATTATTATTATAATTATCTTTGAAAATCCATAAGGATTAAAGTTTTACTTAAAATACTTTAGATGATATTTATACTATGTGTATATACATACACACACACACACATGCACACAGATAGATGTACTAATCTTCTCAGTGTAAAATAACCCCAAAGTGTTCATGAGCTTTGTTTGTCAAATATTCCTTTAACTTTTCTGTATTCATAAATATTTTAATACCTATTATATGCCAGACTCTGTTCCAGGAGTTAGTATATACACAGATGAACAAATGATAACAACAAATTTCTTCTGTGCTTTACGTTAAAGGTAAGACAAACAATAAATAGTAGTATGATAAAAATAGTAAGATGTGGTATTATTAGAAGATGGTAATTGCTCTATGAACAATAGTATCAACAACAATAATAGGGTGAGAGAGTGCATGACTGGAAAGTTGTCATCATTCAAATGGAGTGGTAAAGGTGGGTCTCCTGTAGGAGGTGATGTGTGAGAATGACTGTAAATTGGCATAAAAGAAAACCATGGGGAGGACCTCCTGGAAGATGGCGGCTTAGTAAGACGCGCGGATCTTAGTTTCTTCTCCAGGACACCTACTAGGGGAGTAGAAACGATACAGAAAGCGCCCAAAGCCACAACAGAGATAAAAAAGACAGCGTACCCCATCCTGGAACGGCTGGCTGGCTGAGAGAAGCAGCTCGGGTGAGATCGCCGAGGCGCGCGGGCCTTACCGGGCGGGGTGGCAAGCGGCCGGAGTTACTCCCTTCCCCCTTCCCGGGCCGGCTGGGAGAATTGGAGAGGTGGTCCCCTGAAACAAAGACGGCTGGCGCCCACACCACGCGCAGCCCCCGGACCAACTGAGAGAATTGGATCGGAAACCCCCAGGCCGCGGAGAACGGTGACGGGTGGGGGAGGCCCCTTCCAAACCCGTGACTCCCGGGGAACGTGCACTCTCTCGGGCGGGCCGCTGCCGCTGGCGCCCTCCTGCCACGCTTGTTGCCCAGGGCCGACTAGGAAATTCGGACGGGCTCTTTCCCTGGCTGCGGCGACCAGCAACCCTCCCTGCGTTCGGACCGCGGGCCGGCTCAAGCCGCTTTGGCTAGCGAACCCCCAGGACGGCGAGAGTTTTCCAAAGTTTAAGGTCCCACAGCACCTTTTACTGGTGGGACCCGCAGACAAACGTGTGCTACGAGCGCCACCTACTGGGCAGGATAAGGAAACCAGAACCCAGAGATTTCACAGAAAAATATTACAACCTTGCTGGGTCCAACACCAAGAGAAATCTGAATAAATGCCCAGACGCCAGCAGCAGAAGATAACTGTCCACGCTCAAAAGATTGAGAATATAGCTCAGTCAAAGGAACAAACCAATAGCTCAAATGAGACACAAGAGCTGAGACAACTAATGCTGAATATACGAACAGAAATGGAAAACCTCTTCAAAAATGAAATCGATAAATTGAGGGAGGACATGAAGAGGACATGGGCTGAACATAAAGAAGAAATAGAAAAACTGAAAAAACAAATCGCAGAACTTATGGAAGTGAAGGATAAAGTAGCAAACATAGAAAAAATAATGGATAGCTACAATGATAGATTTAAAGAGACAGAAGATAGAATTAGTGATTTGGAGGATGGAACATCTGAATTCCAAAAAGAAACAGAAACTATAGGGAAAAGAATGGAAAAATTTGAACAGGGTATCAGGGAACTCAAGGACAATATGAACCGCACAAATATACGTGTTGTGGGTGTCCCAGAAGGAGAAGAGAAGGGAAAAGGAGGAGAAAAACTAATGGAAGAAATTATCACTGAAAATTTCCCAACTCATATGAAAGACCTAAAATTACAGATCCAAGAAGTGCAGCGCACCCCAAAGAGATTAGACCCAAATAGGCGTTCTCCAAGACACTTACTAGTTAGAATGTCAGAGGTCAAAGAGAAAGAGAAGATCTTGAAAGCAGCAAGAGAAAAACAATCCATTACATACAAGGGAAACCCAATAAGACTTTGTGTAGATTTCTCAGCAGAAACCATGGAAGCTAGAAGACAGTGGGATGATATATTTAAAATACTAAAAGAGAAAAACTGCCAACCAAGACTCCTATATCCAGCAAAATTATCCTTCAAAAATGAGGGAGAAATTAAAACATTCTCAGACAAAAAGTCACTGAAAGAATTTGTGACCAAGAGACCAGCTCTGCAAGAAATACTAAAGGGAGCACTAGAGTCAGATACAAAAAGACAGAAGAGAGAGATATGGAAAAGAGTGTAGAAAGAAGGAAAATCAGATATGATATATATAATACAAAAGGCAAAATGTTAGAGGAAAATATTATCCAAACAGTAATAACACTAAATGTCAATGGACTGAATTCCCCAATCAAAAGACATAGATTGGCAGAATGGATTAAAAAACAGGATCCTTCTATATGCTGTCTACAGGAAACACATCTTAGACCCAAAGATAAACATAGGTTGAAAGTGAAAGGTTGGGAAAAGATATTTCATGCAAATAACAACCAGAAAAGAGCAGGAGTGGCTATACTAATATCCAACAAATTAGACTTCAAATGTAAAACAGTTAAAAGAGACAAAGAAGGACACTATATACTAATAAAAGGAACAATTAAACAAGAAGACATAACAATCATAAATATTTACGCACCGAATCAGAATGCTCCAAAATACGTGAGGAATATACTGCAAACACTGAAAAGGGAAATAGACTCATATACCATAATAGTTGGAGACTTCAACTCACCACTCTCATCAAGGGACAGAACATCTAGACAGAGGATCAACAAAGAAATAGAGAATCTGAATATTACTATAAATGAACTAGACTTAATAGACATTTATAGGAATTACATCCCACAACAGCAGGATACACCTTTTTCTCAAGTGCTCATGGATCATTCTCAAAGATAGACCATATGCTGGGTCACAAAGCAAGTCTCAACAAATTTAAAAATATTGAAATCTTACACAACACTTTCTCGGACCATAAAGGAATGATGTTGGAAATCAATAATAGGCAGAGTGCCAGAAAATTCACAAATACATGGAGGCTCAACAACACACTCCTAAACAACGACTGGGTCAAAGAAGAAATTGCAAGAGAAATTAGCAAATACCTCGAGGCGAATGAAAATGAAAACACAACATATCAAAACTTATGGGACGCAGCAAAGGCAGTGCTAAGAGGGAAATTTATTGCTCTAAATGCCTATATCAGAAAAGAAGAAAAGGCAAAAATTCAGGAATTAACTATCCATTTGGAAGAACTGGAGAAAGAACAGCAAGCTAACCCCAAAGCAAGCAAAAGGAAAGAAATAACAAAGATTAGAGCACAAATAAATGAAATTGAAAACATGAAAACAATAGAGAAAATCAATAAGGCCAGAAGTTGGTTCTATGAGAAAATCAATAAGATTGATGGGCCCTTAGCAAGACTGACAAAAAGAAGAAGAGAGAGGATGCAAATAAATAAGATCAGAAATGGAAGAGGAGACATAACTACTGACCTCACAGAAATAAAGGAGGTAATAACAGGATACTATGAACAACTTTACGCTAATAAATACAACAATTTAGAGGAAATGGACGGGTTCCTGGAAAGACATGAACAACCAACTTTGACTCAAGAAGACATAGATGACCTCAACAAACCAATCACAAGTAAAGAAATTGAATCAGTCATTCAAAAGCTTCCTAAAAAGAAAAGTCCAGGACCAGATGGCTTCACATGTGAATTCTACCAAACGTTCCAGAAAGAATTAGTACCAATTCTCTTCAAACTCTTCAAAAAAATCGAAGTGGAGGGAAAACTACCTAATTCATTCTATGAAGCCAACATCACCCTCATACCAAAACCAGGCAAAGATATTACAAAAAAAGAAAACTACAGACCAATCTCTCTAATGAATACAGATGCAAAAATCCTCAATAAAATTCTAGCAAATCGTATCCAACAACACATTAAAAGAATTATACATCATGACCAAGTAGGATTCATCCCAGGTATGCAAGGATGGTTCAACATAAGAAAATCAATTAATGTAATACACCATATCAACAAATCAAAGCAGAAAAATCACATGATCATCTCAATTGATGCAGAGAAGGCATTCGACAAGATTCAACATCCTTTCCTGTTGAAAACACTTCAAAAGATAGGAATACAAGGGAACTTCCTTAAAATGATAGAGGGAATATATGAAAAACCCACAGCTAATATCATCCTCAATGGGGAAAAATTGAAAACTTTCCCCCTAAGATCAGGAACAAGACAAGGATGTCCACTATCACCACTATTATTCAACATTGTGTTGGAGGTTCTAGCCAGAGCAATTAGACAAGAAAAAGAAATACAAGGCATCAAAATTGGAAAGGAAGAAGTAAAACTATCACTGTTTGCAGACGATATGATACTATACGTCGAAAACCCGGAAAAATCCACAACAAAACTACTAGAGCTAATAAATGAGTACAGCAAAGTAGCAGGTTACAAGATCAACATTCAAAAATCTGTAGCATTTCTATACACTAGTAATGAACAAGCTGAGGGGGAAATCAAGAAACGAATCCCATTTACAATTGCAACTAAAAGAATAAAATACCTAGGAATAAATTTAACTAAAGAGACAAAAAACCTATATAAAGAAAACTACAAAAAACTGCTAAAAGAAATCACAGAAGACCTAAATAGATGGAAGGGCATACCGTGTTCATGGATTGGAAGACTAAATATAGTTAAGATGTCAATCCTACCTAAATTGATCTACAGATTCAATGCAATACCAATCAAAATCCCAACAACTTATTTTTCAGAAATAGAAAAACCAATAAGCAAATTTATCTGGAAGGGCAGGGTGCCCCGAATTGCTAAAAACATCTTGAGAAAAGAAAACGAAGCTGGAGGTCTCGCGCTGCCTGACTTTAAGGCATATTATGAAGCCACAGTGGTCAAAACAGCATGGTATTGGCATAAAGATAGATATATCGACCAATGGAATCGAATAGAGTGCTCAGATATAGACCCTCTCATCTATGGACATTTGATCTTTGATAAGGCAGTCAAGCCAACTCACCTGGGACAGAGCAGTCTCTTCAATAAATGGTGCCTAGAGAACTGGATATCCATATGCAAAAGAATGAAAGAAGACCCATCTCTCACACCCTATACAAAAGTTAACTCAAAATGGATCAAAGATCTAAACATTAGGTCTAAGACCATAAAACAGTTAGAGGAAAATGTTGGGAGATATCTTATGGATCTTACAACTGGAGGCGGTTTTATGGACCTTAAACCTAAAGCAAGAGCACTGAAGAAGGAAATAAATAAATGGGAACTCCTCAAAATTAAACACTTTTGTGCATCAAAGAACTTCATCAAGAAAGTAGAAAGACAGCCTTCACAATGGGAGACAATATTTGGAAATGATATATCAGATAAAGGTCTAGTATCCAGAATTTATAAAGAGATTGTTCATCTCAACAACAAAAAGACAGCCAACCCAATTACAAAATGGGAAAAAGACTTGAACAGACACCTCTCAGAAGAGGAAATACGGATGGCCAAGAGGCACATGAAGAGATGCTCAATGTCCCTGGCCATTAGAGAAATGCAAATCAAAACCACAATGAGATATCATCTCACACCCACCAGAATGGCCATTATCAACAAAACAGAAAATGACAAGTGCTGGAGAGGATGCGGAGAAAGAGGCACACTTATCCACTGTTGGTGGGAATGTCAAAGGGTGCAACCACTGTGGAAGGCAGTTTGGCGGTTCCTCAAAAAGCTGAATATAGAATTGCCATACGACCCAGCAATACCATTGCTAGGTATCTACTCAAAGGACTTAAGGGCAAAGACACAAACGGACATTTGCACACCAATGTTTATAGTAGCATTATTTACAATTGCAAAGAGATGGAAACAGCCAAAATCTCCATCAACAGAAGAGTGGCTAAACAAACTCTGGTATATACATACGATGGAATATTATGCAGCTTTAAGACAAGATAAACTTATGAACCATGTAATAACATGGATGGACCTAGAGAATATTATGCTGAGTGAATCCAGCCAAAAACTAAAGGACAAATACTGTATGGTCCCACTGATGTGAATGGACATTCGAGAATAAACTTGAAATATGTCATTGGTAACAGAGTTCAGCAGGAGTTAGAAACAGGGTAAGACAATGGGTAATTGAAGCTGAAGGGATACAGACTGTGCAACAGGACTAGATACAAAAACTCAAAAATGGACAGCACAATAATACCTAATTGTAAAGTAATCATGTTAAAACACTGAATGAAGCTGCATCAGAGCTATAGGTTTTTGTTTTGTTTTGTTTTGTTTTGTTTTGATTTTACTATTATTACTTTTATTTTTTTCTCTATATTAACATTCTATATCTTTTTCGGTTATGTTGCTAGTTCTTCTAAACCAATGCAAATGTACTAAGAAATGATGATCATGCATCTATGTGATGATGTTAAGAATTAATGATTGCATGTGTAGAATGGTATGATCTCTAAATGTTGGGTTAATTTCTTTTTTTCCGTTAATTAAAAAAAAAAAAAAAGAGAAGGGATAATTGGAGATGAAGGGATACAGACTGTACAACGGGACTGGATATAAAAACTCAGAAATGGACAGCACAATACTACCCAATTGTAATGCAATTATGTTAAAACACTGAATGAAGCTGCATGTGAGGTATAGGTTTTTTGTTTTTGTTTTTTTTTTGTTTTTTTTTTCTTTCTATTATTGTTTTAATTCTTATTCTGTTGTCTTTTTATTTCTTTTTCTAAATCGATGCAAATGTACTAAGAAATGATGAATATGCAACTATGTGATGTTATTAAGAATTACTGATTGTACATGTAGATTGGAATGATTTCTAATTGTTTTGTTAATTCTTTTTTTAATTAAAAAAAAAAAAAGAAAAAAAAAAAAGAAAACCATGGGTGGTGGCGTGACGGTGGCTCAGTGGCAAAATTCTTGCCTGGCATGCTAGAGACCCAGGTTCAATTCCCAGTGCCTGCCCATGCAGAATTATAAAAAAAAGTAAACCATAGGTCTGTCTGCAGGACAGCATTCTAGGCAGGGAGAATATACTAGAACAGTGAGGCTTTCACTGTGGCTACACTGAGAGATCAGGGAGAGAATAGACTGAGTTGAGGTCAGAGAGATTACAACTGGCCAGGTTATGTAAGGACATTGACATTACGCTGAGAGAAATGAAGAGCCCTTGGTGGTTTGTGAGTAGAGGGAAGATGATCTAACTTATGTTTTGAAGAATCCCTCTGGCAACTGCCCAGCACATGGACTCAGTTTCACAGGTTTTTCATTCCATTGCTTCTCCCACCTCTTATTTAGGGTTGGCTGCATCTACCCAAGATCTAGACCACCCCTCACCCAACTCGTAGGTAGGGCCATGGTGTGAACTGGTGTCTCTTATGTGAAAGGGATCTCTTCATCCACTGGAAATTCTGTTTTAGTAATGTGTGAAATATTGTATTGCTAAAGCAATATGACAGAATAAATATTTCAAATGGAAAATATTTTTTTAAAAAATCAGTCATGGGTATAAACCAGAGTTGGACTTATTGTATCAAGGAGACTCATTGGTACTTTTGGTGTTAGCCACTTGATTTATTTACAATGAAACCGAAAATAAAACTATGTCTATCTTTCAAAATGTTGTGTGCCCTTCCAAGGAAGAGGGGGACCCAGATCAGTTACTCAAATATATAGAACTGAAAATATCCACTGAGTTACCAGTGATAGAATGATCACTTACTTTAAGGCAGATTATAAACACAATGGTTAGCCATCTGTTATTATTTAAATTGAAGTATAATTTATGTATAATAAAACGTACAAATCTCTAGTGTATAGTTTTTTTTTTAATTTTGAAAGTAGCCACCACCACAATTAATATGTAGAATATTTATATCACCCCAGAAAGTTCCCTTGTGCCAATTTACAGTTATGCCCCCGAAGGCAGCCACTGTTCTGATTTCTTTAAACATAGGTTAGTTTTGCTGTTCTCATACTTCATGTAAACCAAATCACATATGTGTTTTGATGCTCTTGTGTCTGGGTTCTTTCATTTAACATAATGATTTTGAAATACACTGTTGCAGATAACAGTAGTTCATTCCATTGGTTGCTGAGTATATTCAATTATAGGCTATACCACATTTGGTTTACCCATTTTCCTGCTGAGGACCATTGGTTGTGTCCAGTTTTTGGCTATTATGATTAAAGTTGTAGTCAGTGGTCATGTACAATCTAATTGCAAACATATATTACTTATCCTGAGTCAATACCTAGTAGTGGAATTATTAGATCTTAGGTTGGTGCCTGTTTTAATATATAAGAAACTGTCTTATTCAAGGGGATCTTAACATTTTATATTCCAACCCATGATTGGCAATTTGTCTTTTTCACCCATTTGGTTCTTAAATTCTGCTTTACTTACTTTGAAAATCTTTTAAGTGATCGAACCTTTAGGATTTTAGGTCTTCTTGATGAATTTTCCATTTCATTGTTTTGAAATGTCACTTTTTAGCTCTCATAATACTTCTTAATGTTTGTACAGCATGCAGTTTTCCTAATTTTTACTTTGAATCTTATCATTTCTTAATATCTTAAAATGATAAGAATATCATTTCTTATCATTTCTTAATAAGAAAAGTGTATCTCTTATAAACAGCATATTAGGTTTTATCCCAATTCAGTCATAAATCTCTCCATTTTAATTACAATAATTACTTGACTTATATTTAATATAATTATTGGTATAGTTGAGTTTAGCCAACTATTTGTTTTGCTGTTTGTTTTCTATTTGTCCCTTCTCTTCCTCATTTCTTTGTTCCTCTTTTCCCAAATTATTTCATATTAATTATATTTTTAGTATTTCATTTTACCTATTTTATTAGCATTGAATCTATATACTATTGGATGTCATTGTTGCACTCTTAACTTATCTAGTCTTCTTTGGATTTATATAACTTAACATAATATAGAAGAATCATAAAATGGAATATAATTCTATTTACCCTTCTTTCCATCCTCTAAGTATTATTATCAGACATTTTGCTTTTATACATGTTATAAATCTCAAAGTCCGTTCGTTTAATTTTTGTTATAAAGAGCAAAAAGTTTTTGTTTTTTTTTTAATAAAAAGTTTTTAAAAAGAGGGAAGTGGGAAATGGTATTCCATATCTAACCACATATTTATCATTTCTGGTTACCTTTATTCTGTTCTATAAATCCAAATTTCCTTTTGGTATTATTTCTCTTCAGCCTAATAAATTTATTTTAGTTTGTCCTGTGATATACATCAGCTGGTTACAAATTATCTGAGGTTTTGTTTGCCTGAAATGTTCTCATTTTTTCCTTCACTTTTAATTGAATTTTTTTGGTGGATATTGAATTCTAGTTTGATACATCATCCCTCCAGTTTTCTAAAATGGTTGTTCTCTTGTCTTAGTGTCTCCATTGTTTCTGATAGTGATTCAGTATCACTCTTATTGTTTTTCCAGGTATGCGATTAATATTGTTTTCCTCTGGCTGCTTCTATGATTTTTTTCTTTATCTTTGGTTTTCCGTACTTAGATGGGGTTAACTTTATATTTATTTTGCTTGGGCTTCAATGAATTTCATGGATACTTGTGGGTTTTTTTTTTTTTCCTTTTTTCAAATTTATAAACATTTTGTTCATTGCTTTTACAAATTCAAGTGCATTTGAACTTTATCTTGGAACTGTCCTGCCCCACCCCAGCACAGTTAGACTTCTTTCAATGGATAAATCTCTTCCAAGCTCTGGCTCCTTTTGCTTATACTTCTGTGTCTTCATTTCCCCCCAGTGTTTATAAGTGTTTTTGTCCTAAGTATCCAAATAAAAATTTCACTACTGTTGCCAAAGCTAAATATGTAGGATTGTGCGTTATAATATTTAAATTTTCATTATTTACAATAGTCCCTTGAATACAGATAATTCTTGCTAAGTATTTGATTAACTATTGCTGAATAAAAGCCTAAATATTTCTGTTGTGCAACAAGTTTTTATGATGTAAATGAATAAATTCCCTTTCTCTCATTTCTAAAGATACCACAAATACTCTAGTTGACTTTAAACTTGAATTTACTTTTTCATTTTTCATATTTTTATAAATTAGCTCAGTGGCATTATGAACTTTCTCAGGGACAATTAAATATTAGTTCATCCAGATGTCAAGAGAGCTCTTATTTATACGCTAAACTTACCTCTCTTCTTTATCTATTTGTTGACTTTATTTTAGCCTAATTTCTTTTCATTAATGTCTATTTTTTTTATAATATTTATTTCAGAAATTTTGCTCTTCTCTTCCTTTCCCTTCTCTTTCTTTACTTTGGTCCTAATGTAACTTTCTCTTTTCTACTGTTCCTTGGAGAAGGTCTTAAAGCCAGTACAGGAATTTTGACTTCAAATTGTTGCATTATAAGCATTATTAAAAACACAACCAGATTGAATAGTCTCCCTGGCATCTACCTGATTAGTTGAATATTTTCTCTGAAATCTATTTTCTTTAACAACAATGCCTGATATTTCTCCCACCCTGAAGCAGTGTGTCATAGAATAAATGATACCAGAGAAATGAAATAGATCAGTATAATTACATTTACCTTTTCTACATTTGTTTTCACAGATTGTCTCTCTATAATCTTACATTCAGAAGGAAATTTTAATGTAATGTTACTGTCCTTAAATAATCCAGGCTCCATCCTCCCTATAATTCTCCAACAGAAGATTTTTCTTTATGGTCTCCTGCTTACTTTGCTCATGATATTACCTGTGGGTGGAAGAGGAGGCGAGGAAAAGATTTACATTGCTATGGAAACAATGTTCAAAATATGTTTTTGCCTCAAAAAGCTTAATACTATTTCACCTTAAATGTGGAGATTTACAAAAGATCATCTGAGCCTCTACTGAGGTTTATGCCTATTAATACATTAGGAAATATGCTGAATATATGTATTAATTATGTAAAGAAATTGAAAATCCAGAAAACTGATTTTTTTTCAGAAAGCTAAAAGTTTTTAAATTGAGAAAAAATCATTTTGAGGTAATATGCTTTGCAATTATAGACAAATATCAACCTTGTCCATGTGAAAAGTGACTTTCACTGAAAGCTAGACTGTGTTGGTAGAATATCCAAAATGCACTTCATGAATAGAATGAAAGCACTTTGCTAGAAAGACCAGACCTAATAGGCCATTGTTGTGTTTAATGGTGAGTGGAAAATTAATTTTTACATCACCTCCACTATCGAACATGTGTTTACTTTGGAGACCATCCCAATACAAATCTTCTATTTGATATAGCTTTCTTGCATCTTGTAGCATACATCTTAGAAGGACTCAATCCCAACTATTACTGCAATCACTTATGATGTTGGTATAACTGCCACACTGAGGTGCCTCATTTCTGAGGCTTCTGTTACTTTGCCTGTATCAAATCTGATAAATCCTATTCATTGTGAAATGGCTTAGTTTGTAGGCTAATGGAATGTGATATACCAAAACTAGAACAGCTTTCAAAAAGGGAAATTTAATAAAGGCATTCATGGATCGATACCTTAATTTAAGCAAGACTGATGGGTCAAGAATACCTCAAGTCACATGGCTGGCATCTCCTGGTCCCTTGTTCCTGGGCCCCATTGCTTTCAGGCTCTGCTCCTGAAGGGATTCCTTGCTTTGCTTCTCTGGGGCTGGCTTTCATCTTTTGGCTTCCTTTGGTTCTCTCCAAGTTCTCGCTTACTTAACCTCTCATGTTAAAGTCTGCTAGGCTCCAAGCATCTCCAAACATCTGCGTCTCTGTTCTCCAAGTGTTGGCACCTGTGTCAGCTCTGTCGTTTCTGTCATTTCTTCAAAATGTTTTCCCTTTTAAAGACTCTAGTAAACTAATCAAGACCCACCTGGAATGGGTGACGTCACATCTCCATCTAATCAAGAGAACACACCCACTATTGGGTGTATCACATCTCTGTGGAGATTAATCAAAAATTTCCAGCCAATAGTATTGAATTAGGACTAAAAGAAATGGCTACCTCTGCAAGATTGAATCAGGATTAAAACATGGCTTTTCTGGGGAACATAATACTTTCAAACAAGCATGAAGGTAAGGGTGATATGTGGTTTATTTTACCACTACCTGCTAACTCCTGTTACACTTGACTAATCTTCCAATTATGTGATTTTATTCATTATTGTGATGAGGCATATAAAATGAACCATTTAATAATCCAGTCTGCTTTACAGAGTAAGTTCTAATCTTTGAATAAATATGAAATGATATATTTCAATTACATATAAGCACTGACTTTTCGGCATTTTGTAGGAGAAAACTGTGAACTTAAAAGAACAGACTCAAAACTCCTGATTACAAATTACATGTCTTATGTGTGTACACTTGGGTGTATGTGTGTTTATTTCCAGGCTTTTATGAATAGAACAGTTGATTTGCTTCTGATGTGTAAAATAATGTTTTGAAAATCTTTTCCACAAACAAATTAATGCAGTATGATGAAATAGTTTGATGTATTTATAGCTCTCCTTTTCCTCATTTTACCTTTTTTCCATCCTGGCTGGTCTACTTCACTTTCCTTAAACAAGTTTTTGCATTTGGAGAGGCAGAATAGAATAATGGAAATTTATGATATAGATTCTAGACTCAGGTAGCTTGGGTTCATGTCCCAGATCTGCCACTTGGTAGGTTTGTGACATTGAGGAAGTCACTAAACCTCCCTTTCCTTATGTATAAAATATGAATGATGTTAATTCCATTCCTCCTAGGGTTGAATTTCTATTTTAAGAAAGTAGAACAGTTTCAGGCATATGTTATCCATTTATTATATGACTTAACTACTATTAATCAATAATTATCATGCGTAGTGAACCCAGTTGAATTGTCTGTAGAGCATTTAGTGACAGCTCCTTGAATTTCCTTTATGGTTACTTCTCCTCCATTATGCACTGTCAGTGGAGATGTATTCTCTCACCTAGCCAAGGGCTGACTGAGTGACCCTCCAAGTCTAATCAGAACTGTCCCAAGAGTTTGAACCTTGGGGAAAGTGATACAAGGTCAGAATTTGGAAGAACAGATGAAGGCATGTATTTGCTATGAGTCTTGGTCTTAAAAAGAAGCCTTTAGTCCCTGTCAATCAAATCCTCATAGTTTTCCTGTCACTGTCCTGGCCTTTTTAGGGACTATTTCTTCTGATTCTCTTCTGATTTTCTAAACTATTATTCCTATCCTTCCAGTAAATTTCTTGTTAGCTTTGTTTTATCCAAAGTTGCTTCCTGTTCCTGTAATCAAAGAATCCTGAGCAACTCTGCTCAGGATACTCCATATTTTGGAGTTCAGTTCCTCTATTCAAATTTGTTCATCCTTCAAGCTCTGATTTATGCTGTTTCCTCTTTAAGAAACTTCTGCCAGGCACAGAAATCCATGACGTCTTCTATTCTGAAGACAGATTATCATTTTTGTCCACTTATTCAATTATCATATTTCACTGTATGAATAGTTTTCTTTGTATATACTTGTCAGTTTTCTATTGCTGTGTAAAAAACAACTCTGAAACTTAATGTCTTCAAGGAATAAAAATTTATTTAGTTTTCAATTCTGTTTATTGGAAAACTCTTCTGAAGTTAAACTGAGGAGGTGGGTTATCCTGGGCTCTGTAGTAATTTTGTGTCCAGCTGTCAGATCAGCTGGAGGATGGGGAGTCAGGGAGGCAGGGAGGTCCAGAGCTTGGATGGCTCGTACCTTCTGTGTAGTCACTGCATCATCTATAACCATGATAACTGGCCTGGCTCACACATGCAGGGTTTCACAGGCAGAGAGACAGGATAAGCCCACTAAGTCCTTTACAAGCCTCTTCTGTTAACATCCCTTTGAACAAACCAAGATATATGACCAAGCCCAGATTTGTGTGTGAAGGGGAGTGCACTCCATCCCTTGATGAAAACAACTATAAGGTATTGTTGTCATTGTTGCAAAGTACTACCTATGTAGAGTCTTAGAATTGAAATAAATCAAGGATGCTTAGAGATTTATCTTCTTATATAAGAAATGTCAGCCATTGTTCAAATACTGTCAATGTCTATGAACTCACTACTTCAGGAGGTAGCCTTTTCAAATGTTGATGAAACCTAGTTATTATGTTCCTAAAATTTTATTTCCTACCTTCCTTTTTCTATTTCCTACATGTGGGTCCTAATACCTGGTTAGATAGAATAAGTTTTCCCCTTTTCCTACATAATAATCCTTCAGATATTTCTCAAGAGCTATCATGTTTATACTGAAACTTTTCTTCCCCAAACTTAACACCTTCTATTCCATTAATTCTTTCTTATAGCAGATAGTTTTTTTTTGTCATCCATGACATAGTCTTGGGATATAGTGCAATTAACTTCTTAATCCAGTTTACTTTTCAAATGATGAAAGAAATGACATTGCTCAAGATGTGGATTGATCATAGCTCTTTACTATAGAAATACTACTTAGCATTTTAACTTTATAGTTGTCAATAAATCATGATACAGAACATTGAGGGAGAGTAAAGTCAAGGGACTATTGTAAAAATAAGGTCAGGTGAAGATTTTCTAGGAATCTATTTTTATGACAATTATTTATCAAAATAAAATGACAAAATACTCTTGTGCATGGTGTTTATTCAACCTACTTTAAAATTTGGTGGAAATTCAGCATGCAGTAAAAATTTTCTTTGTGCTCTTAAAGAGTTGGCTGTCCAATCTGGTAGTAAATTCACCCATGTCGCATTGTTGTAGTAGTTAAAATCATAGGAAATTTCTTCAAACTCCTCAAATAGTATATAGAAGCCTTCATCTTTGACTCCAAATATCCTTTTTGTGTGATTTTTTCTTGTGGTGACTTTTATACAACATAAAATTTCCCACTTTAACCACATCCAACTATTTAATTCTTGGTATCAATCACAGTCATAAAGTTGTGCTATTGTCACCACCATCCACAACTGAAACATTACCAACACCCGAGTGGAAACTCTGTACCCATTAAATATGAAATAATTATCTTTTATATTTGTCCCCTCCACCCCACCACTACCCTAACCTACCCACCAGCAGAATGAAATATGGGATTATCTGTCATTGTGTTTTTAAAATTTATTGTGATAATATTTATATACATCACAAAATTGTCCATTTTAACAACTTTTAACTATACAATTGAGTGGTATTAGTTACAATCACAATGATGTGCTGCCATCACCTTCAATCCATTACCCAAATTTTCCATCAACCTAAACAGAAATTCTGTACCTCTTAACCATTAACCAATTAATTCTGCATTCTTTCCTTCCCCTGCCTCTGGTAGGTCTACTTTCAGTATCCATAAATTTGCATATTCCAATTAGTACAAAATAAGAGAAATCATAAAATATTTGTCCCCTTGCCTTTGGATTATTTCACTTAACATCATTTCCTCAGTGTTCATCCACATAGTAGCATATATAAGAACTTTAATCTGTTTTGTGACTGAGTAAAAATTCATCATTGGGTTAACTTTTGTATATCATTGAGATAAGGGGTCCACTTTCATTTTTCTCATTTGGATATCTAGTGTATCCACCACCATTTGTTGAAGAAACTGTTCTTTACCCAGTGAATGGACTTGGAACTCTTGTCAAAAATCAATGGTACATACACGTGAAGGTTTTATTCTAAGTTCTCAATTCTATTCCACTGGTCTATATACCTGCTCATGTGCCAGTGGCACATTGTTTTGATTACAGTAGCTTTGTAATGAGTTTTGAAATTGATAAGTATTAGTCCTCTGACTTTTTTCTTTCCCATCAAGACACTTGGCTAAACAGAGTTCCTGGTATTTCCATATGAATTTGACAATTAACTTTTCTGTTTTCTCAAAAAAGGCTGTTCTAACTGTGATTGGGATTGCACTTATTCTAGTTTGCTAGCTGCCAGGATGCAACACACCAGAGATGAATTGGCTTTTAATAAAAGGGGATTTATTTCGTTAGTTCTTCAGAGGAAAGGCAGCTAAGTTTCAACTGAGGTTCTTTCTTACTTGGGAAGGCACAGGATGGTCTCTGCTGGCCTTCTCTCCAGGCCTCTAGGTTCTAACAACTTTCCCCAGGGTGATTTCTTTATGCATTTCCAAAGGCCTGGGCTAAGCTGCAAGTGCTGAAATGAGGTGTGCTGAGCTGCTTGGGCTGTGCTACGTTGCACTCTCATTTAAGCACCAGTCAATTAAATCAAACATCATTCATTGCAGCAGGCATTCCTCCTAGCTGACTGCAGATATAATGAGCAACAGATGAGGTTTGTGTACCATTGGCTCATGTCCACAGCAAAAGAACTAGGTGCGTTCACCTGGCCAAGTTGACAACTGAATCTAACTACCACAGCACTGAATCTATAAATCGCTTTGGGTAGCACTAACGTCTTAACTATATTGAGTCTTCCAATTCATAAGCACAGAATAACCATCCATTTATTTAGGTCTCCTTCACTTTGTTTCAGTAATGGTTTGTACTTTTCCATGTACAAATCCTTTACATAATAGTTTAAATTTATTCCTAGGTATTGTATTCTTTCTTTTCTACTGAAAATGGAATTGTTTTAATAATTTACTTTTCAGATTCTTTTTCCATTTCTGATGTATCGAAATGCCATTGACTTTTTTTTGTTATTTAGAGAATACTTTATTAGTTTCTGTAATCAAACCCATGAAATATTACATATCACATATTTAATACTGCATTACCCCTGCACAAGTAGAAAAAACTAATTTTAATGCCTCTACACCAATATGGCTGTTAATTTCTGTTCAATGCCAACTCAACATGGTACAGCTGGAATACTTTTTCTAAAGTTGAAAGCACAGCTGAAGTTTCCAAAAATTCAAATCATATCTATATCTGTGTCTATATAAAGACCAAATGCATTATGTTATGCATCAATAACAACAGCTTCTCCAAGTTCTGCAGTTATCTGAACAAAAATTATAGAGACATCCAGCATACTCCATTCAAAAAAGAAAAAGTAAAAAAAAAAAAAAAAAAATCCCAGAAAATGGCAAGTTCTATTACTGTTATGGTGCCTGGCACTAATTTTTACTAGCTTTTTAATCATCATCTGAAAGGAAAATAATCTGGAATAATGTCATTAAAAACAGGTCTAATATAGCATGGTCACAACTATGTATCAAAAAGTTATATATATACATATATATATATGTATATATATACATACATATATATATATATATATATATATAACCAGTAAAGTAATTTATGTATTTCTAAGAATTTGTCCACTCCATCTAGGTTACTTAATTTGTTGATATATAATTGTTCATAGTATCCTCTTAAAATCATTTTTATTTCTGTAGGTTGGTAATGAAGCTGCCTTTCACATCTATGATTTTTTAAGTTTGTCTTCTCTTATTTTCTTTGTTGGTCTATGTAAAAGTTTGCCAATTTTCTTGATATTTTCAAAGAAACAAATTTCTTTAATTGATTCTCTCTGTTGTCTATCCTCTGTTTTATTTGTCTCTTCTTTAATCTTTATTACTTCCTTCCTTCTATTCAATTTGGGGTAATTTGCTCCCCTTCTAATTTCTCTGGGTATGATGTTAGGTTACAGATTGGAGATATTTCTTCTCTTTTTAAACATTTATCATTATAAATTTCCCTCTGAGTACTGCCTTTGCTGTATCATATAAGTTTTGGCATGGTTTGCTTTATTTTATTCATCTTCATTATATCCCTGTGATTTATTCTTTGAAATAGTTGTTGCTTAAGAGTGTATTGATTACTTTCTACATATTTATGACTTTCTGGTTTCTCTTCTGTTCTTTCTTTCTAGCTTCATTCCATTGTGGTAGGAGAATATACATTGCATGATATTAATCTTTGTTGATTGATCGAGCCTTGTTTTGTGACCTAACTTTTGATCTGTCCTAGCAAATGACCATGTCCACTTGAGAATACTGCCTTTGGTGGTTGAAGTCCTCTATATTAATGTCTGTTTTAGATGTTTTGTAGTATCGTTCGTTCAAGTCCTATATTTCTCTATTGGTTTTTCTATCTACATATTCTATTTATTATTGAAAGCAGTGTACTAAATTTTCCTAATATTAACATGGTACCATCTATTTCTTTCTTCAAATCTGTCAATATTTGCTTTGTATATTTTGGGGCTGTCATTAAGTGGATTTAAATTTATAATTTTATGTATTTTTAATAAATTGATGCTTTTGTCAATATCAAGAGTCATTATTTGTCCCTTTTAACACTTTTTTACTTAAAGTTTATTTTATCTGATATTAATATAACCACCTCTGCTCTTTTTTTTTGGTTACTATTTGCATAGAATATTTTTCCGTCCTTTTACTTTCAATCTACTTGTGTCTTTCAATTTAAGATGAGTCTCTTAAAAATAGCAGATAGTGGGTGGCCCACAGTGGCTCAGCAGGCAGACTTTTCATCTGCCATGCTAGAGACCTGGGTTCAATTCTTGGTGCCTGCCCATGTAAAAAAAAATGAAAGAGATAGTTGGGTCATGTGTTTTTATTCATTCTGCCAACCTCTGCCTTTTGATTGGAGAACTTAACCAATTTACATTTAATATAACTAATGATAATGCAGGCCTTCTGTCATTTTGCTTTTTGGTTTTTATGAGTCATATCCTTTTATTTTCTCTGTAAGTTCTTCTACTACTGCTTTTATACTGAATTGACTTTTAATAGCAAACCCTTTAGATTCTCTTCTCATTTTATTCTATGCATATTTTTTCTGATATTTTCTTTGTGGTTACCATGGGACTTAATCTTGACATCCTAAATATATAACAATTTCATTTGATTTGATACAAAATTAACTGCAATAACATACAAAATCTATGTTACTAAACCTCTCTGTGTCCCTACCTTTATGTTGTTCATTTCACAAATTACATATTCAATGTTCAAAACTAATGATTTATCATTACTTTCATGCATTTTCATTTTAAATCTTCTAAGACGTAAAAAACAGAGTTACAGACCCAAAGTGTATTGTACTGTCACTTCTATGTATACTTGTTACCTTTTCTGGATATCTTTATTTTTTCATGCAGCTTTGATCTGGTGTCTTGTGTCCTTTACTTTCAATATGAAGAATTTCTGTTAGCCATTAGGGTAAGTCTGTTGGTGATAAACTTCAGTTTTTCGTTATCTGGAAATGTCTTAATTTCTTCCTCATTTTTGAAGGATAGTTTTGCTAGATATAAAATTCTTAGTTGACACATTTTCCTTTAATCTCTTTAAAAATATCCTCCCATTGCCTTCTATCTTCTGTCTTTGTCTTTGTCTTTCAGCAGTTTTATTATAACATGTCTCATTGTGGGCCTATTAGGGTTTCACTTGTTCGGAGTTTGTTGAATTTCTTAGATATGTATATTAATGGCTTTCATTACACTTAGGAAGTTTTCATCTCTTACTTTTTCAAATACTTCTGTTTATTTTTCTATTTCTTCTCATTTGGGAATTCCCATAATGCATATATTGGTGTGTTTAATGGTGTACCACATGTGTCTTAGGTTCTGTTCAATTCCCTTCATTCTTTTTACTTTTGTTTCCTCATATTGGGTACTTTCAATTGTCCTATGCCCAAGTAGGAAAGGAAAGGAAAGGAAGGGAAAGGAGACGAGAGGAGAGAAAGGGAGGGGAGGACAGGAGAGGAAAGTAAAGTAAAGGGGAGAGAGAGACTTACCTTTTTAGACTTTGCAGATTGGTTCTCTGTGTGCTCTCTTTTGAAGCTTAATCAATCTTGGAATATACCTATGAATTCTCCCTATTTACATGGAAAGTTCAAAAGGCCTTTATTCCCACAGAGAGTATCATGTTTCTCCTAGTCCTGGGTGTTCTATTTTATGTTGGTGATCCTTTTCCCCAAGCAGCTCTGCTTTGATTGTTTTTATACAGCATTTTTTGCTGCCTTGCAAGTCTCTTCTGTATTCCCAAAAAAAGTGCTGGACCAGGCAGACAGAAAGAAGCTTTCTCGTTTAGTCCTTCAGGCAGCCACCAGATGTATTGGTACAGGCATGCATTCACTCTAATATGAGCGTAAAGGCTATTATGCACCCTCCAGAAGTATGACCAGAAACTTACATGGGGATCATGAGTTTGTACCATAACTATCCAGGAAGAATGTGAGATGGGACAACAAAGGTGTAATGGCATTTTCTTACCATTTATAAGTTGTTTTTTCCTTGACTTGATGTATGGCCACTTACTGCAGCCCATTAACTGGTTTCTGGAACACTGACAAAGGTGGTTCTGTGACTTTTTTCTTATTATTCAAAACTCTTTGGGGAAGAACCCTGGAGCATCTCATGTCACCATCATGGTGACTTGTTTCCCTCAGAAATCTATTCATTATTACATACCCAACTTCCAATTTCTCACTACTGTAAGTGGAATTCTGTAGGTATATGTCATCCTTTTCCCTTGACCAAATGATTTCAAGGGGTAGATTGATTGAACAACTAATTCTTAATTAAAAAACAATTTTTGAATTATATAAATTAGGAAGAGATAACTTATATCCCCCAAGGATATGCAAAAAGCTCCTTCTTCAGAGTTCATTCAAGGTATATATTCAAAAATCAATTTATGTGTAACTTTCAAGAAAATATCATGCATTTGTCAAATGAAATGAAGTATTCCAGCTGTCAATAATGTGATATGAGATAAAATTGGAAATTGAGTGTGACAGACACATTAATCAACTCTTTAAGGCTCCAACTTCTGAATCAAACAAAATCACATTGAATATAAAACATTGTCAAGGGCTGCATCAAGAGGTATTTGGAGATTGAGTTAGTGAGTTAGAAACTACAATTTCATCCTAATTCAGTTTCACTGCTGGAATTTAAATATCCTTGAACACAGCTAAACAATGGTGAGGTGAGAATGTGAGTTTAGATTCCCTTTTCTGGCAAGTAAAAGAGCAGCGGCATGGAAAGGCTTTTCAGAGAGTGACACAAATTTCACTGATCAAGAAAGGAGAAATCAATGATTTGTTAGAGCCTATTTAAGTTCTTATTTCTTAAGTAGATATGCTTCAAAACCTAGTTCTAGACATTAAATTTGATTATTATAAAATAACTTTTCTTTGCTCAATCTTACTTAAAATTCTTTTTATTTTATGCTAGTATTGGAATCAACAGGTATTCGAAATTGAATCATTTCCCCCATAAAAGGCATATTCAGTTCCCAACCCCAGGTCTTGTGGATGTGAACCCATTTGTAAATAGTCCTTTGAAAGATGCTTTTTGTTAAGATGTGCCCAAAATGAATGAGAATGGTGCTTAATCCTTTCCTTACAATAGACACAGAAAGAGAAGCCACAGGGAGCAGCCAGAAACTGAAAATCACTGGAACCAGTAGAGGAAGGAGAGGATGCTGTCATGTGACAGAAAACCCCCAAAATTGCTGGCCAGCCAGAAGATACTGACCCAGGGAGGAAGCAAGCCCTCTAGCCAATAATGGCTTATTGTTAAGCCACCCTATTGCACGGTATTTGTTTTAGCAGCCGGGAAACTAAACAACAGGTTTTCAAATTAGTGTCTTCTGTGTGGTTATTAGTCTTAAGCAGTGACCTTTATACAACTAATACAAGGGTTCAGCTATTCATATTTGGCTTGTGTAGATTTGGGTTGATCACAAAACACTTCTAGTAAGACTTTTACAGGAAAATTATTATTTTAAATATTGAAGGAAAGAGGTAATATCTATGAGACCTAGTTGCTCATTAAAAAAGGAGGTGAAGGGAGTCCTCATCCTTTAGACTTTACCATCTCCTACCTGCACTTCACCCAGAGCCCCCCAGTGTTCTCTCTGCTTGCAATCATATTACCTTTAATTCCATCCAACGTAGCCAACAGCAAGATCCATTTTTAAAAATACTGAAGTTGATCCTATTCCTCCATAGCTAACAGTTCTGAATGGTTCCCCATCTTGTAAGGAAGGTTTAAGCCACCTTTTGTGGTGTTCTAGATGGTCATTGAAGGTGTTGTAGGACTGTAGCTTAAAGTGTCACGAAGAGTGATGAACACAGTGCCTCATAATGTGTACCGACTCAACAAAAGAGAAACTCTCCCCTTTTTTTTATCTGTGATACAAACTCAAATTCTTTATACATTTTACTTGATCAAAATATTCTAATAAAGGTAGTTTGAACACAAGAGAGAGTATAGTTTATTCATGTAACAAACAAGGTGTGCTGGTTAATTTTGCACATTGACTTAACTAGTTTATGATCTGCTGTTGTTTAGCCAAACGCGCCCACTGGTTAACTTTGGAGGTATTTCATAGATGGGATTAGCATCACAATCAGTTGATCTTAAGGAAAGATTATCCTCCTTTATGTGGGTAAGCCTCAGCCAATCAGTTTTAGGACTCAATCATAAGAATTGAGGGTTCTAGAAATCAGAAGAATGCATTTATGTATATACGTATCTATGTATATATGTGGGTGTGTGATATTAAGATAGCAGAAATATACTGTCGGTTCTGTTTATCTAGAGAACCCTGACTGATGCCCAATTCTACTGCGATTGCCCTCTTTCACCCTCCCTAATTCATCTCTTCTCTCTTCCTACCTTATATTTTGCCAAATAATTTACCTTTCTGGTACTCTTAGACTCTGTGCCTTTGTGATTACACCCCAACTGCGAGACAAATCCTTTCAGTTCTTTGTCTGGCTAAGTGTTCATCAAATTTTAAGACTCAGTTTTGGAGACATCTTTAGGGAATATTTACTTACTTATATGTGAATTAGGGACTCCCCCTCATTATCCCCTGAGCATATTTCTGTAACCAAGCTTATACAATAGATGTATGGGTTCTTTAATTATAGAATTCCCTGAAATGTATAAGAATTCTACTGCCAATATAAATAAGCACACTTGTGTGTGTGTGTGTGTTTGTGTGTGTAGTGAGAGAGAAAGAGAGATCACATAGCTTTCTTCAGATTCTAGGGGGGATGCGGAGCACAAAGAAAGTTAAGTTCAGAACTGTTGACATGTCAGGAACAAAATGTCATTCTTTCCTCTATCTTTAGTCCCTTAAAAATTCCTGATGTCTACATAGTGAGAGCATAATAAATGCTGTTCAATAAATAAAGAATAAATTTATTGCATCATGTAATTCAATAAGTTTGTGGTTGTTCAAACTTTTTACTTTAACCTACTACTACAAAAGTTATTTTTTGTAGTATAACTCTTTCTTACCCATTTTCCAAAGGCAGTATTTCTGAATAGGCCATGGGGTTGTCAGTAGATGCCTGGAAATATGTTCTTAAAGTAAAGTCTCTTCTACTAGGTATAAATGTCAACTACTTGCCCTCACAATTTCTATTCAGGCTTCTATGAGACTAGGGGTCTTAAAATAAACTACAAATTCAATGCAACTCTCTTCCCTAAAAATCAAAATATTAATAGGATTTACTTTGGAAAAGTGAAAAAATATATTAAAATATAAACTATAAGTATACTAGGATAAACTAAATATATGAAATCAAAGAGGAATACCTTATCAAGTATTTAAGATTGTTACACAGTAATAAGCCAATGAACATGTCCTCAGGATGAAGCACCAAAATTCATCGGAGGGTTCCAAATATGGGGTTTATCAGGGGGTTGATAACAGGATCAATGCATGCGCCTCAGAAGACTGCTGTGAAATTTATCCTTATCCATCATTTCACAAACTCAGCCTTCTTTCTTTACATTGAATTTCATAGGCTGATTTTATATAAAATTCTACTCATCCCGATTTTTCACTGGCAGACAGTCAAGAATGAGGCTCATGGAAAGTGCATTGTGTTGTTGTTCTACCCAAGAAAATTGCAAAGAGATCATTTTTCACTACTAATAGCAAGTGCTATTATTTATTGAATTTTAATGTGTCTAATATTGTGCCACATGCTTTAAGTATGTTATCATATTTTATCAGTACAACCCTCTAAAATAAGGGATTTTTTTTTTTATTCCTCATGAAAGATGGGGAATTTAAGGCTTTGATTCCAGAGTCAGGATTTTAGGAACAGACTATAAAATTTCTGAAAATATGTGATGCTTTGACCACAAGGCTCATTGCATGTTAATGTCATATGGCGCACTCAGGTTCCCCACTCCCACCAAATCCCCCTCTGCCTGGACCTTACAGAAGGCAGAATTGGAGCAGGACTCTATGGGAAACTCCCATATTCCCTTACATTTCAGAAAGTCACATCCTACTACATTAAAAATGTAGCACATGAAGCTTGTTCATAAGGGACTATCTCCACAGACTTCTGCTTTGTGATTCCCCACACCTTGATAATATTCCTATCTGGTTTCTGACATCCTGAGATGTAGGGGGCAATAGTCTGCTGCTTAGAGACCACCAACTTCTAAACCCTGGTTCCTTTTCACTGATTATTTTCCTCTAACTGGTTAAAATTTTACATTTGGGTTTGAAGTTGGTCCAAACTTCAGTGTGCATTTTGTTTTCCACACAATAGTTTGTTTTTCAACTTCTATGCTCGGGTGTTTCCAGGCTTTGACTCTTGATAGTTAAAGATAAATTCTGGAATTTATAAAATAAAATAAACAGAGTTAAGAGGAAGGGGAAAATGAATCATTTTTTTTTGTTGTTCGCAGGCACCTGACAGTGTAAAAAGTCATAGCTACAGATATACCAAAGTTTCATTAAAAGCTTTAAAGTCGGGCGGGCCGCGGTGGCTCAGCGGGCAAAGTGCTTGCCTGCTATGCCGGAGGACCTCGGTTCGATTCCCGGCCCCAGCCCATGTAACAAAAACGGAGAAACAGAATACAATAAAACAAGAAAATGTTTAAAAAATGTTTCCCTTTCTTCCTTCTTTCCTTCCTTCTCTCTGTCTTTCCTTTAAAAAAAAAAAAAAAAGCTTTAAAGTCAGAATCTGACACCCGGTTCTCTGTGTTTCACCCCTACACTGAAGGTAATTGCACATATTAAGTCTTCATAGATGCTTGAATGGGAGAGGAGGTGGAGGGAAGAGGATAAAGTAAAATATAAATTGAAATAAGAATCCATAATTTAATTTCAATCAAAGCATTCTTTCCTACACATGAGTTTTTTTGTCTAATTTTCTGAAAAATGCTATCAGGTTTATACCATTATCTCATATTACCCCAGAGGAAACTAAGGTTTAAAGTAGTTGTTATCTTGCTCACTGTCCTACAACTAGTAAAACCAGAGCTAGGATTTGCTGCAGGTTCTTTGCGTCTAATGCCTGTGTTCCACCCACTTATATTACACTGCTCCACTGATGGTATCTAAGTAGACTTTGAACAGTATCTAGAAATTAGAGACTCTGCTCTTTGAGAATAAAGACTGAGATTCCTTACTGAAATTTTAAATTACTTTAGCTCACCCTAACTGAGCATTTTTTTATGTGTCAGACATTGTTCTAAGCACATTATGGGCATTAACTGCTTTATTGCTCACAAAATTTGAAGTTGAGTACTATTGTTTTTTTACCAGTAGTAGTAGTAGTATCATTATTTTCATTTTTAAAGTTTGGGAAACTGAGTCAGAGAGAGGGTTAGAAATTTGCCTAAATTCACACATCTAGCTGGTAAGGACACAGGATTCAAGCCAGCCATTTCCGCTGCAGAGTCCCTGTTCTTGGCTATCTTGCCCTGCAGGCATATCTAATACTGCCTGGTTGATAGAATGTAGGGACTAATTCCTGGTCAGCCATTCCTGATTTATTAAATTATTCATGCTGATAAACTTTCCTGGTTTGGGGGTAAATGCTCATGTCAGACAAATAGCACCTCAGGTCTTGAAAAGATTGGAAAACTCTATTAGCTTTGAGATGCTCCATTCCACTTTTAGAGGTAAGCAACAACATATTTCAAACGGTTCTGCACAGGCTAATGGCATTACAGCATTCATATGTAAATATGGATCACCAGCCTTTTGAAGCCAATGTAGTTTTTGTGTTTGTTTTTCGTTTGGATGCTCCTTGTCCTGGGCACAGATTGCGTAATGGAACGTATCAGCAACTGAACCATGTCTCTCCCAAAAAACATGTTTAATCTTACTCCATGTCCCTGTGGGTGAGAACCCATGTGTAAATGGGACTATTTGAAAATATGATTTGGGTAAGTTGTAGCCAAACTGAATCAGGGTGGGTCTTAATTCTGTGACTGGGATTCTTATAAAGAGAAGAAATTCAAATACTGTCAGTAGCAGCCAGAAATCAAAACAACCCAGAGAAGAGGGAGAGATCACCATGTGACAGAGGACTGGCATAACCAGAATGCTGCTGGCTCCAGTACTTTAGACTTCTAGCCTTCAAAAAAAAGACACTAGATGCCTGTTATTTAAGCCAACCATTGTGTGATATTTGTCAAAGCAAATCTGGCAAACTAAGATAGTGTGGTTGTTGCATACATTCCCTGGGAAGTTGGAAATATGGGTTTATTGTTTCTTCAAGAGCACACATGCAGGGCAGGCTATGGGGCTCAGTGGCAGAGTTCTCATCTGCCATGCTGGAGACCCGGGTTCGATTCCTGTGCCTGCCCCAGGCTAGAAAAAAAGAAGAAAAAAAAGCACATATGCAAACACACATACACAAGCACACACACACTAATCAAATCAAAACAAAACACCAGGCTTCTGTTGTCTTAGCATCCCCCTCTATCACTACTCTGTCTTTCCTTTGATGGCAAAATACCTTGAAAATCTTGCCTGTGCTCACTGTCTCCAATTTACCTCCTCCCATTCTTTACTGAGCATTCTTTAGTCTCCATCGATCTTTTGAAATGCTCTTATCAAGGTTACTAATAACCTCTATTTGCTGAACCTTAATGATCAATTTTAAGCCCATCTAAATTGACCTATTAATAATTGTATTATGCATCTCATTTTTCTTGGCACAAATCCTGGTTTATGCCTTTTGTGCTGTGCTAATTATTAATAGCATCCACATTCACTCTCCAACATCTCCAGGTTTGGATGATAGATTAAAAGGTCACCCTCATCTCAGCAGTATATGACCCAGTCACTCCTCCATGAAGCAGTTTTTATACTAGGTAAGACACTACATACCATTTATCTTTCCCATCAACTTGATTTCTCTATCTTATTGCTCTTATCTCCATTCTCTATCTTATCTCTATCTGATTGCTCTTCATATATCAAATCTCTATATGTTGGAATGTTCTAGGCCTTGGTAATTGGGACTTTCCTTCTTTTCATCTACCACTTTTCTCTGGATCATTTCATTTAACTTTATGACATTGCATGTGCTGATAACTCCTAAATTTCTACCATCAACCAAGACAGCTTCACATAGCTCAAGACACTTATACCAATGGTCTAAGCAACATATTCAATTAAATATCTAATAAGGACAGACTTCTGGGTCAAGATGGCAGCTTAACAACATGCACATTTTAGCTTGTCCTCCAGAACAACTACTAAATAACCAGAAACAGTACAGAACAGCTCCTGGGGCCACATCAGTGACCAGACACACAGCATATCCCAGTCTGGAACAGCTGGACCGGCTGCGAGCACCCTCCTGAACCGTGAGTTCCCAAAGCTGTGGCAGCCAGCATCCCTCCCCCACAGGCTGCTTCCCAGAGGGGAAAGGAAAAGACTTTACCAGCAGCAGAGACTAGGCACAATCAAATGCCAATTGTGGAATTAATTAACAAATTCTGACTACTAAAAATAGGCCCCCAGCTTAGGTGAACCTGATCAAAGCAGAGGTTGCTCATTTTTGCCCCAGCACAAAGGGGGCAGGACTGACAGAAAAAGGGGGGGGGGGAGAAGGAAACATAGGTTTTTGTGGCTGTGTATCTACAAAGGTTTGACTGCCTCTGGATACAGCAGCAGAACTTTTCAGGCTGCAACTGCCCCAGGCATAGGCAGAAGTGAGCTCTTTTGGGGGCTTATCTGGAGCCTGTGCCTTCCCAAGGGGAGTGGTGAAGCCCCACCCAGGTGGAAGCCCTCCATCAAGGAATTCAGACAGCAGGGCTTGGTAGTTTGAAGCCATTAAAACCAGCCTACAACCTTTCCTCTGTCTCCACCATGCCCCCAGCAGGGAGAGTCTGCCAAAGTTAAAGGTACCGCATCATCTTATGCTGGTGGGACCTGCAGTCAGACAAGTGCCACACACAGGGAAGGATAAGAAAAACAGAGTCCAGAGCCTTCACAGGAAAGTCTTTCAACCTGTTGGGTCTCATGCTCAGGGAAAACCGATGCAGGTGACTCTTTCCTCCTGATAGGAGGCCTGTTTGGTCTGGGAAAATCTGGCTGGGGTCTATAATATCTAAGTAGACCCTCCTAAGTGTGGGGAGGGGAAAGGCACCACACAAGCAGGGCAAAAAACAAGAAAACAAGAACTGAAAAATTCTCCTCTGTTAAACAAAACTTAAGCTAAAGATCCAGATAAAGCTGAACGGAATGTCAAAGAACAGATAGACAACAAATTCATCCAGCAAGAAAACCCTAGATAAAAGAAGTGAAAGCAATCTCCAGAATAAACTAATTAAGGTAATTAAATGCCTAGACACCAGCAAAAAATAACAAATCACATGAATAAAATTGAAGATATGGCCCAGGGTAAGGAACAAACCAACAATTCAAATTACATACAGGAGCTGAAACAATTAATTCAGAATATACGAACAGACATGGAAAACCTCATCAAAAACCAAATCAATGAATTGAGGGAGGATATAAAGTAGGCAAGGAAAGAACAAAAAGAAGAAATGGAAAGTCTGAAAAAACAAATCACAGAACTTATGGGAATGAAAGACACAGTAGAAGAGATGAAAAAAACAATGGAAACCTACAATGGTAGATTTCGAGAGACAGAACATAGGATTTCTGAACTGGAGGATGGAACATCTGAAATTCAACAAGAAACAGAAACTATAGGGAAAAAAATGGAAAAATATGAGCAGGGGCTCAGGAAATTGAAAGACAATATGAAGCACATGAATATACGTGTTGTGGGTGTCCCAGAAAGAGAAGAGAAGGGAAAAGGAGGAGAAAAACTAATGGAGGAAATTAGCACTGAAAATTTCCCAACTCTTATGAAAGACTTAAAATTACAGATCCAAGAATTGCAGCGTACCCAAAAGCGAATAGATCCAAATAGACATACTCCAAGACATTTAATAATCAGAATGTCAGAGGTCAAAGAGAAAGAGAGGATCTTGAAAGCAGCAAGAGAAAAGCAACCCATCACATACAAGGGAAGCCCAATAAGACTATGTGCAGATCTCTCAGCAGAAACCATGGAGGCGAGAAGACAGTGGGATAATATATTTAAATTATTAAAAGAGAAAAACTGCCAACCAAGAATTCTATATCCAGCAAAATTCTCCTTCAAAAATGAGGGAGAAATTAAAACATTTTCAGACATAAAAATCACTGAGAGGGGCGGGCCGCGGTGGCTCAGCGGGCAAAGTGCTTGCCTGCTATGCCGGAGGACCTCGGTTCGATTCCCGGCCCCAGCCCATGTAACAAAAACGGAGAAACAGAATACAATAAAAAAACAAGAAAATGTTTAAAAATGTTTCCCTTTCTTCCTTCCTTCCTTCCTTCTATCCTTCCTTCCTTCTCTCTGTCTTTCCTTAAAAAAAAAAAAAAAAATCACTGAGAGAATTTGTGACCAAGAGACCAGCTCTGCAAGAAATACTAAAGGGAGCACTAGAGTCAGATACCTTCGGGGAATGGTAAGAACGGGGAGAAACTCAACTTCCCCAAGTTGAATTCTTGATATTCTCACAAGCAGTGTGAACAACCAAAGCTATAGACTGAGCCCCCAGTCTTGGGGTTTGTTCATATGAAACTTAACCCCACAGGGGATAGGTCAAGCCTACTTAAAATTAAGCCTAAGAGTCACCCCCAAGAGAACCTCTTTTGTTGCTCAGATGTGGCCTCTCTCTCCAGCCAACACAGCAAGCAGACTCACCACCCTCCCCCTGTCTATGTGGGACCTGACTCCCAGGGGTGTGGATCTTCCTGGCAGCGTGGGACATAAATCCCAGAATGAGCTGAGATTCAGCATCAAGGGATTGAGAAAACCTTCTGGACCAAAAGGGGGAAGAGTGAAATGAGACCAAGTGTCAATGGCTGAGAGATTCCAAACAGAGTTGAGAGGTTATCCTGGAGGTTATTCTTATGCATTAAGTAGATATCACCTTGTTATCCAAGATGTATGGAGAGGCTGGAGGGAACTGCCTGAAAATGTAGAGCTGTATTCCAGTAGCCATGTTTCTTGATGATGATTGTATAATGATATAGCTTTCACAATGTGACTGTGTGATTGTGAAAACCTTGTGTCTGATGCTCCTTTTACCTACCTTGTCAACAGATGAGAGGAACATATGGAATAAAAATAAATAATAGGGGGAACAAATGTTAAAATATATTTAGTTTGAAATGCTAGTGATCAATGAAAGGGATCAGTAAGGGGTATGGCATGTACAATTTTTTTTCTTTGTTTGTTATATTTCTCTGTTGTCTTTTTATTTCTTTTTCTGAATTGATGCTAATGTTCTGGGAAATGATCATGATGATGAATATACAACTATGTGATGATATTGTGAATTGCTGAGTGTATGTGTTGGGAATGTTTGTGTCTCTTCTAATTTTTTTTAATTAATAAAAAATAAAAAAAAATCTAATAGGCATTCAAATGCACTATATTGAAAACAACATGCTTCTTGTCATCCCATATCCTGCTTTTGCAAACAAATTTCTTCTGCAAATGCACCCCTTTCAGTTAAATGCAATTTTGTTTTCCTTTTTTTCCGGTTCTCAGCCAGAAACCTATGGGGTAATATTGAATATTCTTTCTTTCCATTATATATGATGTAAGAAACTCTGTTAAGCAGGAACCAGAGAAATTTGTCTCTCTGTTAACTATAAAATGCCTGGCAAACCCTGTCTGCTTTCATCATTTCCTCTGTTAAGAGGAGGCCTCTTCCCCATAGTCTCTCTACCTCTCCATAATCTAATCACCTTTAAGTGCCCAGGACCTCACTCCAGGGCTATGGGATGGCTTCCTTGTGGAATGGTCAGTGTTCAAGTCCCTCTGACTGTAAAATATTTTGTCTCTTACCCCTACTTATTGCTCTGTGGAATCAGAAGAATGAAGTGCTTTTAGTACCTATGAATGACTCGTCAATGCTAATTACTATTAGATAAAAATTTTTAAGCTCTCTTTAACTCACTTTAACAAGGTGCAGTTGCCAGTTCATCGTCTGTATGGTTTATTTATCTTGGCCTGTCTTTGCTGTTTCTAAAAATAGCTGAATTATTTTGTGACTCACTAGTATCTTCTATGGCATTATAACTTCAAATAGCTGTTTTCATTTATACCCACATTCTTCCATATGACTTTTCTGGAATTTCCTCCATTTGCCATTTTTGGATATAAAGTATCAATAACATTTTTTTTTTTTTTTTAACATGGTCAGGCACCAGGAATCAAACCCAGGTCCCCAGCATGGCAGGTGAGAACTCTGCCTGCTGAGCCACCGTGGCCCTCAGTAGCAAATTTTAACCCTAGTTTAGTTTCTCTTTATCATTTCACAGTTTCCAGAAACAAAGGTAATGAAGAAAGAAGACCAAGGAGTATGTTTCTGAATGAAAAAAAATGTTTCTCTCCTTGGTGTCTAGCAGCCAGGAAGACAGATATCAGAACTCCTTCAGTGCAGGTCTTCAAGGAGGGAGATGAGAAAGAACATGAAGTAGGCCTAAACTGGAAGTACTCCTTTGCCATAAATCTGTTAAAATTTGTGACTGTTGGTTATCAATTCATACAGAATCAGTAAAAGCAAATATAAAACTTGTGTGCTGTATACTGTTAGCAATACCAAACAGTCACATGGACAAATAAGATGTCAAATACTTCAAACTGATATATTTTAAATACTTGGTCAAGTATTTTATTTTATTTTTACAAGACTGTTCAAAGGCCATTTAGGGAAATGTTTAGAAATTAGAACTCGGACCATGGATTAGACATTTGTCTGTTATCCTAAGAAGTTCAGCCCTGCCTGGAGTTTCCATACTCCTCTCAAAAAATCGATGCTCTGTAATGTGCAGACCCACCTTCCAGAGAAGGCAGTTAGAAAACATGTCTTTCTTACCAACTGGTGCTGACCTCATGGGAGTTTCAGCTCCTACCTGAAGGAAAGCATCTCTGAATAGCCCTTCCAACCACACAGAGCTCTTCCCCAAGATGAATTTTCTGTATTCCTTTTGCATTTCCAAAGATATGATAGCACCCAAGGGTCATATAAGACCTCTTTCAGACAGGTACCCAGGAAAATAGGCTGAATTTGTTTCCAATGCTGGAAATTCAATCTCAACATAATTTCAGTGATTCAGCCTCAGTTTTTTTCTCCCTATCTGATATAGTTCTATGTCTTTCACTCTTTGATTCTTGATGTTTTCTTGCCTTAATTCAAGGAGCCTTAGGGAGTTGGTCATTTTCATGCCAATGAGAGTCTATAGAACATTTGAATGATGACACAGATTGAGTGGATATATTTGTTATATTTATTACCTACCAAATCTCACTGAAGTGAAATATACTGAAACAGACAGAAATGTGTATCTTAATTCAATATTCAGACACTGATTCATTGAATTAATTGCATGCCCTCTGCATGTTAAGTTTGGCGCTAGGTTTGGGGATGCAGGGATAAATGAAATAGTCTCCACCTTCAAGGAGTTTGGGGAACAAATGAGATCCTATTAAATTTTTCTTTTTTTTTTTTCATGGGTGGGCTCTGGAAATCAAACCTGGGTCTCTGGATCAGCAGGCAAGAATTCTTGCCACTGAGCCACGATTACACCATCCTTTTTGTTTTTTTTCCTATTAATTTTTAATGTTGAAATCACAATAGCAGTCAGTGCCTGTCAGTGTTCTTGGTAAACATTAGCCTTCTTTATATTAACATGTGCCTCAGTCACTTCTGGAAATTTCTTAACAGCATCTGTTAAACATGCTTTCTAAGCATTTCTGAGCATACTCCACTAAATTATGGAACTAATTTAAAAAGGGTTATTTTTACCAAAAGAATTTACACTAAGAATGTCAGAAAATAACTATTTAAAACACAAAGGAATGCCCATGATAGATACTTCACAAATGGCATTTACAGATTCCTTCTCCCTCTATTAGTTCTCTTCCCTTTCTACTTCATTGCTCCCTCTGTTATATGTCTGCAATCCTGTGGAGGGCAGATATATCTCATTTTCTACAGAGGGTATGTTAAGTAGTGCTGAAAGAAAACAGGACTTAATAGCATTAAAAAAAAAAAAAACAGTCACAAACATATCTTACCCATACATAGCACTTAAGAAACCTTGCTGAAGAATTCAGATCATGCTAGATTTCTGTAATGTTCTCTAGCATTTTTGTTGTCTCATATGGTTTAATTACCAATGCAGCCAGCTAGACAATTGTGATTTAACTTGTGACAGTGAATCTCAGCACTGAATGATGTGACATCATGTAGCCATGGTGGAGACACTGACATGTACAATTATATTTTTTGCATGAGGAGAAGTGGTCTTTTCGATAGGTGTCAGCTCCCTTCTGGAATAATGCCTATTTCACCATACGAATTGAAGATGAATACATTTGTGTTTCCTCAGTTACCCCCTTGATACTGCCTAGGACCTATGAGTCAATTTTGTTTTACATCTGTTTACACAAGAAACTTTTTGTTTATCTCTTTAATGGAATATGAGTGGGTAAGCCGAATGGTCATTACTTCTAAAAAGAAAATAGAGTGTTAAGCTAAATATAATATTGAAAGAGTAGGAGGAACCCTGGGATAAATGTGTCTTTTTAAATAGCCATTTTAAACCAGTCTCACCAAAACCTTTCAGACTTTACTGTAGGGAGCAACTCTACATTGACAATAGATTATAGTTGGATCGGGTGACATTGTAATAGGCCATTTATTCTCCCTCTACTCATTTAAAAATCGCATTATGAGGGAAATGGACAAGTTGAATGAGCTCCAACTGCATCTCATTTTCAAAAGTTATTTTATAACTGCTTTGAATCTAGTCATTTAAAAATATAACCTCCAGATAAATTTCTCAATCCAGCTCCATTAAATAGCTAACAATTATTGGTATTAAAGTACTAATTATTTATAATAAATCATTTTAATGTAGAATCCTGACATTATACCTCTGTTGTATATTTAAGTGTATATTGTGCCTGTTTTCATAATTATAAATATGCCCTGCCTCTTTTATTCATTTTGAGAAAAATCTCTCCAAATGACACTTACCATTTCTTATAATCAAATATTTAAATAATATGTTCAGGGAGCATTAAAACAGCTCTAATAGGGTATAAATGTATTTTTTTTTCAAAGTACATGATGACAACTTAAACAGCCTCACTGAAGGAAGCAAAAAATAATGAAAGTCCATCCACAATGAAATTCTAAAATCTTATGTTTCCTGTAAATTTCATCTGATGAATAAGAGCGGAGTTTATACAGCAAAGACCCTGTGCAGTACTTTAACACTTTAGTCGCTCCCATCTGCTCCTGCTAATAATTTTTTCTTCTTCCTCCTCTCACACTCACTTCCTTCTCCTTCCTCTTCATTTTTGTGTGATGGCAATTATTCAAGCTTCTTCAACTTTATATATTCAAATGATCCAGGCTTCTTCTCCTTTATATATTCAACCTTTCTTTCTTCTTGCTTCCTTCCTCCCTGCCCCCAAATCAGGAGAATCAAAAATTATATATAAACAATTTACTGTGTGTAATGCAGTATGTATGTTTATATGGTTATATGGTAATGAATATATATAATATGTATACACATCAGGACATTGGGACTCATTTTGGAGAGAGCTAGATCATGTGAAATCCCATGGCTCTAGAGAATTATTAAGCAAAGTAATAAATTCCTTGGGGTCCTTGAGGTTCTTGAGACAATAGACCTTAGCTATTTCTCACTTGACTTTGATTTCTCAGAGATGAGAGTACCCAAAATAGTCCTACCACCAAGTACAGTGATACAAAATATTCTATTACTCAGTGGGGGCTGTGCAAATTGGTACTAGACACCATCTATTGGATAAGAGAAATATTGGAGCCAAGGGAAAATGTAGCACATCCTGACAAAGGCTTATCTCAATTGGATGATTTTTTACGCTGTGAAATATTGTGGCTAATGATCTTTTAAGGTGTATAATGTTAAATTCTAAAGCATTCTACCCTCTATTTAAAAATCACCAAAGCCCAAGCTCCTGCTTTGGTAATGGATATTCCATATCCATTATGGCAACAGTTACCTTCATTTCCAGTGCCTATGTGTCAGTGAATGTCTGTTGATAACCAGGCCTCACGTTAATTATTGTGGTCTAATATTAACATGAGACCTTCTGTCCAAGATATCACAAGGCATGGTGAACATTTTAGTTCCATCACTATTAATGAATCTCTAGAGTTGTATGTGAGATGCATCCTGGGATGAATTGCTCTGGGTTTCACATTATCACAGGTTTATTTTAAATAATCACTTACTGCACAACTAAAACAAACAATGAAGCAGTTATTATTGAGATAAGACACATGTGTCTCCACAGGTTATTTTTATCACCTTTACTTGAAGAATCTTACACTCTAAATGGAATAACATAATGGTAGAAAAAACTAGAAGCATAGCATAAAGAGATAATTAATTGATGCAATTATGTATTCAATTTGGAGTGCCTTATTTTGCATTGTTGACAGTTGCTATGTAATTATCCTTCCATTGTTTAATGTGTATGTGTCTGGTTCCAAAACCATGTTGAAAGATCTTTGCTGTCTCAGAAATGGGAGAAGTCAAAATTAATGTGAAAAAGAGGGCTGATGTAAAATATATAGGAAGAATAGAGGATGCAAATGGGAGCTTGAAGTGATAGAAAAGAATATAAAGTAGCAAAGATGAGGCAATATGGTGATTTATTGGTACATCTTGCCAGCAGCCTATTGTGGCTTTCTATATAACCCCAAATAGCATATGCTCCCATTTCTTAGGCTTGAGGAAATGATGCATTTCAAAGACTGGTATGCATGTATTTTCCACATGGTTTTACTAAATTTAAGTTATGCCAAGATAAATAGCAGGAATATTAAGCATAAGAAATAAAGCAAAGTGTACACCTTGTCAGCTTCTATTTGATTTTGAAAGTGTGTTTTCTCCATTTCATCAAGCAGTTGTACTGCCCATCAAAAAGAAAAAAATAAGCATTACAGTATTTCCTACTGTGTATGACATATAGCTAATAACCATATTCAAAGACTTTATGGGGCCAACAGGGTGTTGCATTAAAAGATTTGATACATATTCATATCTAATAATTATAGATTATATATGGGTCTTATAATACCTGCCATATATAAAGGAAGGTATTAAGTATCTTGCCTGGATGTCTTGGACCTGGTGACCTGAAAATGTATTTATGCTTTTCAGAGAGTAAGAAGAGAAAACAAAACAAAATATAGACTTTGAAATCCTCTAAGATTGGTATATTATCTTAGTCTTTTCCTAATAATGAAGCTATATTTCCCTGATGATACAAAATTTGTTGAAGAATGAGAGTATTCTGCTGCAATTGTGGTTCTTTCTAATTGTCTGAATTGTCCCTGAGGCAGGCCATTAGTGCTGGAAAATTGGAGAACATTAAATGAACTGTTAGTTGCTAATAAGGTATATAGATCCAGTGCTAGGACACACAGAGAAAATGGTACTGCTTGTAATTGGTCTCACCTTTTGCCCCAGGGCTTCACCACTAAAGGGCACTGAAACTCATCAACTGGATCTCAGTCCTACAGCCTTACTAGAAGCTAAAGAGAGTGGTGAAGTGTAGAGAAGCTTTCTTTAAATGGGCAGAGAGAGGTATAATTTAGCCATTTCAAACCATCACTACCTCTCAGATAGGTAGTGAGACTGAGGTTAGTCTCCTTTTTTATAGCAGCAGGTAATTGCTAGTGCTGGCATATATTTTTTCAATTGCTACCTCTGAGCCCTGCTCTGTGCTCATTTGGTGATGCCACTAGTATTTACTGAGTGCCAACTATGTACCAGAGTAGTGTTAGATTTGGGGATTAAATGTAAAATCATTTGTTTTCATTGAGAGAGCTCTTGAATTTCAACATACTCTGAATCATCTACAGTTCCTACTAGCAGTGTAAACTGGAGCAAGTTATATGATAATTTTTACCTCAGTTTCCTCATCTGTAAAATAGGAAAAATAGTAAAACGTAACTCAAAAATGTGGGGCATTGAAAATATTACACATAAAGCAATTAGCAGAGAACTTAAATAGTTGAGGATTATTAATAGTTATAACTATTATTTTTAATGAATGGCAGCTGTCAGGCCTTTGCTCAATGCTGGAGTAATAGCAATAAATACTTCTGCCTTTTACTATTGAGAAATTAATTTTTTTAAGTGAAGAAATAGAATGAAAAAGAACAAAAACTAATGCTATGTGACAAATGCAGTGGATATGTAAACAAGAATAGTGGATATGTAACGGGGGAAGTTAAAACATTTTCCTTGGATATGAGAAGACTTATGAACAGCATATAAAGAAAGAAGTACTTGAGGTGTATATTGAAGAATTAGTAGAAATCTACCAGTTATAGAAGAAAGGTGAGACTGTAGGTCAAATTATGTACCTCAGGGGGAAAATCATACTCTTAATCTTAATATTTCTGTAAATGTGAAATCATTGTAAATAGGATCTTGTGACAATGGTATTTTTAGTTGTGGCCAACTGAATCAGGTTATGCTTTTATTCAAATTACTGAAGTCCTTTATAAGCAGAATGAAATTAAGACATAGACAGAGAAAGCCATGGGGAGGAAAAGAAGCTGAAGTCAAGAGAACTAGGAAGAGAAAGGAAAAGAGGCTGCCATGTGCATTGCCATCTGTGATGGTTGGGTTCTGGTGTCAACTTGGCCAGATGATGATGCCCAGTTGTCTGGTCAGGCAAGCACTGGCCTGACTTTGTTGCGAGGATATTTCTTGGCTGCTTGATAAGCCAGAAGGTTGGTGTATTAAGTCATCAGTCAGTTGATTGCATATGTGGCTGATTACAACTAAGGTGCCCTCCCACCACAAGATAATCCAATCAGTTGGTGGTTTTTAAAGGGAGAAGAGTGATTTTCTCTGCTTCTTCAGCCAGCAAACCTCTCCTGTGGAGTTCATCTAATCCTTCATTGGAGACGCCAGCTTCACAGCCTGCCCTGTGGATTTTGAACTCTTCCATTCCCATAGTTGCATGAGACACCTTTATAAACCTCATATTTACAGATCTCTCCTGTCAGTTCTGTTTGTCTAGAGAACCCTAACTAACATACCATGTGACAGAACAGCCAAGAACCTAACTATCACAGTTAGCCAGCCCCAGAACACCACTCTTCAGGGAGAAAGCATTGCCTAGCAGATACTCAATTTTGGACTTTTTCTAGCCTCAAAGCCATGAGCTAATAAATCTTCATTGTTCAAGTCAACCCATTTTACAGGATTTGTGATTGCAGCTGGGAAGCTAAGTATGAAAGAGCAATGGAAGAACCCAATTAAGTACAGCTTAATAGGTAAACAGAAAGGGATTTTCAGTGCCTAGTCACCCATCTCTGAGTCAGAGAGCTCATTTTTGGCTATAGCAAAAGCACTGGGCACTAGGGCATAGGTAATCAGTGAACTAGGCTAGGGCCATATAAATGCACAAAATCTGGGATGTCATCATCCTCTGGTGAATGAGACCCTTCAGTTCTACCATGCAGCTCAGTTCTACCATGGAAATCCTTCTCTGGCTTCTCTAGGTCTTCAAGGAATCACTGCTGAGACCATTGCCAGGCATTTTAGGAATCTCATAGGTTCTACGTGTATTTATTTCTCCAATCTATTCTTCCTTTTCTCAGTTCTTTTGCCTATTCTAGATCCTTTGCCTTTCCATATAAATTTTAGAATTTCCTTTTTGATATCTATCAAAATCCTGCTGGGATTTTTATGACAGTTACATGGGATCTATAGATCAGACTGAGGAGAATTGATATCTTAACAATATTGAGTTTTACAATCAATTATCAAAGAATAATAATTTTTTAGGTCTTATTTGATTTATTTTATCAGATTGTTTTGTTTTCAGAATACACATCATGCACATATTTGGTTAGATATATATCTAAGTATTTCAGGTTGTTTTTAATGCCACTGTATAGGGTGTTTTTAAATTTTAATTTCCAACTATCACTAGTATATAAAATTGCAATTGATTTGTTTCTAATAAGATTGTGTTCCCCAAACTTATATAAACAGATGTATTAGGTCTAATAATATTTTTGGAGGTGCTTTGGAATTTTCTAGACTGTCCTGTCATCTGCAAGATAATTATATTTCTTCTTTACCAATACATAAATATGTTGTTCTAGTTTGCTAGCTGCCAGAATGCAACACACCAGAGATGGATTGGCTTTTAATAAAAGGGAATTTATTTTGTTAGTTCTTCAGAAGAAAGGTAGTTAATTTTCAATGAGGTTCTTTCTTACGTGGGAAGGCACAGGATGGTCTCTGCTGGCCTTCTCTCCAGGTCTATGGGTTACAATAAATTTCCCCAGGGTGATTTCTTTCTGCATCTCCAAAGGTCTGGGCTGAGCTGCAAGTGCTGAGATGAGGTATGTTGAGCTGCTTGGGCTGTGCTACATTGAGCTCTCTCATTTAAGCACCAGCCAATTAAGTCAAACATTATTCATTGCAGCAAGCACACCTCCTAGCTGACTGCAGATGTAATCAGCAACAGATAAGGTTCACATACCATTGGCTCATGTCCACAGCAACAGAACTAGGTGCCTTAACTTGGCCAAGTTGACAAATGAATCTAACTACCACATATGTTATTAATATTTCCTGAATCTACTTAGGTGGTAACCCTTCCTGGATGATGTTGAATATAAATACTGAGAGTGAACTTCCTTTCTTTGTTCTTGATCTTAAATGGATACTACTAATTCTTTCATTAGAAAGTATAATGTTAACTGTAGATAAATTTTAGCTCTTCTTTATCAGGTCAAAGAAGTGTCCTAGTTTTACTGAGGTATTAACTTAAATGAATGTTATGTTTTTTAAATATTTTACATCATTTTTGAGATAATCACTTTTTAAAAAAATTGTGCTGCAATGGGAAATTACATTGATTATTTTTTAAAAGTTAAACTTACATTTCTAGGATAAACACTATTGGGTCATGGTATAATTGTGTTTTTATATATTGCTGTACTTTATCTGTTACTTTTTTTTTTTTTTTAGCTGCTTCTAAGTTTATAAGGGCCATTGGTCATTGGTGTGTGGTTTTCTTTTCTTCTAATGCCTTTGTCTGGTTTGGATTCAGCGTGAGGCTGTCCTCATAAAATGAACATCAGTATATATATATATATACTGATGATGACTCTAAGGCAATTTTTACTTATCACAGTTTACAGTAAAAATATATACACCTCCATGTATAATGTAAGAAACTTACAACAACAGTACACTTATATTTTGTTCTACTGTATTTCATGTACTAGAGGCTTTATCATATGTTATATTGTATATGTTAGAAATTTTAGTTGGCATTATTACTTTTGCTTTAAACCATCATTTATCTTCTAAAGAAATTTGTCTTTAGAATAAGACAATTTCCACACAATGGGTTGACTTAAATTTTATTGGCTCATAGTTTCAGAGGAAAGAAGATTTGCTTCCAGAGGAAAGAAGATTTGCTTCCTCCCAGGACCAACAGTGTTCTGACTGCTCAAGAATCCTTAGCATCCTTGGCTTCCCCAATGTATGGCAATGTCTTTTCCTTTCTCTATTGAGTTCCATTTACTTCCAGCTTCTGACTCTTTCCTGTGGCTTTCTTCTATAATCTTATAGTAATAAGATTAAGACCCAATCTGATTCAGTTGGCCACATCTTTACCAAAGTAACATGTTCAAAAGGTACTATTTACAATGGGTTCAAACCCAAAGGAGAGGATTAAGATTAAGAACATGTTTTCTTCTGGGGTACATAACTCAATCAGTCACAGACTGATAATAAAATGAGAAAAATATGTCGTATTGACCAGTACATGTGTATTTCCAGTGGTCTTTTATTCTTTGGGTAGGTCCATACTTTATTTGCTAATTTATTCTTCTCTGTCAAAAACTTCAGTTACTATTTGATGGAAATAAATATATTTTAGTATCAGGTATTTAATTGCCAGTTATAGTAATTTTTATCACAGCAATTTCATTTTGGGTCTCCTTTAAATTTTTCCTTTCTCAAGTTTTCAGCTTCATAATTCCCTCTGTTTTCTTGAATATATGGTACATGCCTATAATAGCTATTGATCACCCTTGTCTTTGTAATCCCTAGGCCCTATCATTCCTGTTTCCATTTCATTCAATGGGTTTTTTTTTATAATTATTAGTCATATGTTCCTGATTCTTAGATGACAAGTGATTTTTGATTGGCTTTTAGGTATTGAAAAATTTTACGCTATGAGTGCTGGATCTTATTGTATTTCCCTAAATAAAGTTGGCTTTTATTGTGACATGTAGTCAAGTTATTTGGAACCACTATGGACCTTCCAAGAATTGCTTTTAAGTTTATTAAGGTTAATACTGTTTTACCCCACTATTAATTCATTCTGATGATATTACTCAATGTCCATTTATCATGATGTCCTAGCTTTCCAGCTGGCGAGCAGATGAACTATTTCCCAACACTGTTTGAGCTCTGGAAATAGTTCTGCCTACGTCTTTCAAGTGGATATTTCCTCTCGTACTTCATCCAAGGATTCAATGGGGACCTTCAGATATCCAGAACTTTCTTTTTTTCCAAGCAGTTTTCCCTTCTATGGTAGTCTGCCCCACATAATCTAGCACTTTGTACTCACTGAACTCCAATATCTCTCTTCTTGACTCCGAAGGACAACTAGGATATGATTGGGTTTCCCTTCTCTGCACTGCAGGTTAGAAACTACCTCCAGACAATAAACTGGACAATCCTAAGGTTCATCACATTTTTTATTTCCTCAGTTAATCACAATACTGTGTTGTCTGTGGTCTAGCTCATATATATATATATATATATATATATATATATATATATATAGTTGTTTTTCTCGTTTAAGATAGAAGGCAAGAAGTGGAAATCCTTTTATTACAAACATACAGTAAATGAACTCCAAGTTTCGTGTTCTTTACATAATGTTATACAGAGTTTTGTTCCCACTAGTACTTGACATCCCTTTGGCAGCTCTGATTACTATTATAAGATGGGGTTTTCCCCAACATGCATATGTGAGCATCCTGCTTGTGTTGCTGAGTCTCTTTCAAATGACCATTTTCACTGAACTCATCCATATCAGTACCCAGCAGCAGCTGATCATCACTTCTGGTAGCCATCAAGTTTAGCAGCTGCCATGTACTCTTCATAACATAAATACAAATCAAGTATTAAAAGTTACATGAGACTACCTAATGAAAGACTGTTGAATTATCCATATTTGTTTCATTTTAATAGACACAATAAAGCAAAACAATGAGAGTATTTAGTAGAATTATTAATAGGCAAAATTCTCCCACAGTTTTGTATAGCCATGATTGTGTCTTTCCATAAGCTATGACTTTTTTTTTTCTTTTCTTCCTGTAAAAATATTGATTGTCAATGTAAATCCATTGAGAAAGTCTGTTTCTCAACAGAAACTCTGGTTTGGTTGTTAAAGTGTTAAACTCGGCCAGACCTTATTAAGAGTCTGCTTTGTGATTCAAAGCCCATGGGTAAACCAGGCTAATTATGATGTTGATTTTAGTTCAACAATGACTTATTCTTGCAATTGTTGGTGAGTTTATTAGACTGCTAAATCAAGAATTTGTTAAAATAAACAGTGTCTTTCTTAGTTTTGCCAAAGTACCACGGCTATAAAATAAGGCACTTTTGGTTAAAAATGTTAAATAGAAGATAATTGGCTTGGGTTACTCTATAAAACAAAGCTAAGTGGGTTTAAAATTAGGAAAGGTTTTGTTTTATACTTTGAAGTCTTTTTAAATCAGCTTTTGAAAATGGTTCTGTGATATGATGGGAAACCTATGTTTAGAATTGGAACAGGAAGTTGGGAATGCTGAGAAACCATTAGACTCAAAAGGACAAAATGGAGATTTTTATTTCATAGACCTTGGCTCTTCAAGAGTGAATATATTCAGCATAATTTTCAATGAGAAAGCTTTTCTCCCTGGTCTGGATGGGCTGCCATGATAACCCACCTTTACTACTAATTGACAGACTCAACAATGATGAATACCAGCCAAAGGAATCGGAATCAGTGAATATCTCTGGTTATGAAAGCATCATTTCCCTCACTTGGAATGTCTACCCATGCCTCTTGTGCATCCAAATTTGATGCATATTTTTAAACCCTGCTTTATTCCCTTGGGCCTGATAAAATTTCCCATTGCTATTACAATTTCCAACACATTCACATAAAATGATACTCTATTCTAACTAATTTTTTATTTGTATTCTCAGGGGTGAAAATTTGTCCTCTCAAATGAACTGGAAACTACTATGCACGGAGAGACAATAAAACAAACTCAGTGAATTTGTCTTTCATTAAAAGTTCATGTGTCTTTATGACTGAGGGAGGAGCCACTGTCTTTTCTGGTTTCTATTTTGATCCATAAAATGACAGCTGAGTTAGCTGTACAAACTGGGTTTGAGGACAGTTTCTAAACTGAATTGAGCCATTTGATAACTGGGTTCTATAAATTTTTTAACTCCACCATCTCTATATCTAATAAAAATGCAAAATACATTCTTAATATATGCTTATAGGATAAATATACAGACATATAAATGAACTGAAGAAGTTTGATGTGTACTGCAAAGCACTGACTGAAGCATATTTGTTTTGCTGGGTAAATCCACAAATCTGTTTCTGGCACCCACTTTTGGTTCCACTGAACCTGTCCCAAATCAAGGACCCAATACTACTTATCTAGAATAGTTTCTGTGCACTTAGGGGTCTCCCACCCTAGAAAACTATGTTACTCTGCAGGTTGATTTTAATGATCACAACTCTAATCATACCATTTGCATATTGATAAATCAAGTTATTGAGCCAGGAATTGAAAAAAAAAAAACCTCCATATTTGAATTAATATTGTTTCTTCATTCCCTAATTGTGGTTGAACTGGTCTGTTCAAAACTTCCCAATTGGATTCCACACATTTTTTGTCGCTTACACAAGCCTACTTTTACTCACCTACACTTTACATGTTATCTCCTTCCCTTCTCCATGACCATCTTAAGAGATACCTCTTTAAATAAAGCATTCTGTGATCCTCCCCAAACATTGTCTCCTTTTTTCTCTCTCCCCATTTATCCCAGAGCATTGTTTTGTTGTTTTGGGTTTTTTTTTGGTTTGCACTACTGTTAGTTACACCATCCCTATTAGGCTACATATTTCTTATGGGACAGAATGTGAGAATGTCTCTGATCAAGCACAAGCCCGACATATAGAAAATATTGGCAGAAGAATGGAAGGAAGAGAACAAGACATTTTGGGCAATTTTGAAAAAAATATACATCAATATCTTCATCATCTGGACTCTATCCCTGATAATAGATGAAAGAGAATATGATAAAAAAAAAAAAGTGGATCCTCTTCTGGCCAAACACCAACTGAAATTCCAAATGGGTGAGAGTTAGATACAAACCAAACCAAAGAATAAAGAATATCTTTAAAATTCTCACACAGTTGTTGGAGGATGTTTTACATGAATTTAAGAAAAATGTCTAATATATAAAAGAAAAAAATCACATTATTTAATAAATATATGAATTTAGAAATTCCTCACATTTAGATGCATAAACTAAATAAAGACAAACAGCAAGCCAGGAAGAATAATTGAATCAAGTAATGCAAAAATCCACTATCGACAGCACCTTTTACTGGTGGGACCCGCAGACAAACGTGTGCCACGAGCGCCACCTACTGGGCAGGATAAGAAAAACAGAACCCAGAGATTTCACAGAAAAATATTACAACCTTGCTGGGTCCAACACCAAGAGAAATCTGAATAAATGCCCAGACGCCAGCAGCAGAAGATAACTGTCCACGCTCAAAAGATTGAGAATATGGCTCAGTCAAAGGAACAAACCAATAGCTCAAAAGAGACACAAGAACTGAGACAACTAATGCTGAATATACGAACAGAAATGGAAAACCTCTTCAAAAATGAAATCGATAAATTGAGGAAGGACATGAAGAGGACATGGGCTGAACATAAAGAAGAAATAGAAAAACTGAAAAAACAAATCGCAGAACTTATGGAAGTGAAGGATAAAGTAGCAAACATAGAAAAAATAATGGATAGCTACAATGATAGATTTAAAGAGACAGAAGATAGAATTAGTGATTTGGAGGATGGAACATCTGAATTCCAAAAAGAAACAGAAACTATAGGGAAAAGAATGGAAAAATTTGAACAGGGTATCAGGGAACTCAAGGACAATATGAACCGCACAAATATACGTGTTGTGGGTGTCCCAGAAGGAGAAGAGAAGGGAAAAGGAGGAGAAAAACTAATGGAAGAAATTTTCACTGAAAATTTCCCAACTCTTATGAAAGACCTAAAATTACAGATCCAAGAAGTGCAGCGCACCCCAAAGAGATTAGACCCAAATAGGCGTTCTCCAAGACACTTACTAGTTAGAATGTCAGAGGTCAAAGAGAAAGAGAAGATCTTGAAAGCAGCAAGAGAAAAACAATCCATTACATACAAGGGAAACCCAATAAGACTTTGTGTAGATTTCTCAGCAGAAACCATGGAAGCTAGAAGACAGTGGGATGATATATTTAAAATACTAAAAGAGAAAAACTGCCAACCAAGACTCCTATATCCAGCAAAATTATCCTTCAAAAATGAGGGAGAAATTAAAACATTCTCAGACAAAAAGTCACTGAAAGAATTTGTGACCAAGAGACCAGCACTGCAAGAAATACTAAAGGGAGCACTAGAGTCAGATACAAAAAGACAGAAGAGAGAGATATGGAAAAGAGTGTAGAAAGAAGGAAAATCAGATATGATATATATAATACAAAAGGCAAAATGTTAGAGGAAAATATTATCCAAACAGTAATAACACTAAATGTCAATGGACTGAATTCCCCAATCAAAAGACATAGATTGGCAGAATGGATTAAAAAACAGGATCCTTCGATATGCTGTCTACAGGAAACACATCTTAGACCCAAAGATAAACATAGGTTGAAAGTGAAAGGTTGGGAAAAGATATTTCATGCAAATAACAACCAGAAAAGAGCAGGAGTGGCTATACTAATATCCAACAAATTAGACTTCAAATGTAAAACAGTTAAAAGAGACAAAGAAGGACACTATATACTAATAAAAGGAACAATTAAACAAGAAGACATAACAATCATAAATATTTACGCACCGAATCAGAATGCCCCAAAATACGTGAGGAATATACTGCAAACACTGAAAAGGGAAATAGACTCATATACCATAATAGTTGGAGACTTCAACTCACCACTCTCATCAAGGGACAGAACATCTAGACAGAGGATCAACAAAGAAATAGAGAATCTGAATATTACTATAAATGAACTAGACTTAATAGACATTTATAGGACATTACATCCCACAACAGCAGGATACACCTTTTTCTCAAGTGCTCATGGATCATTCTCAAAGATAGACCATATGCTGGGTCACAAAGCAAGTCTTAACAAATTTAAAAAGATTGAAATCTTACACAACACTTTCTCGGACCATAAAGGAATGATGTTGGAAATCAATAATAGGCAGAGTGCCAGAAAATTCACAAATACGTGGAGGCTCAACAACACACTCCTAAGCAACGACTGGGTCAAAGAAGAAATTGCAAGAGAAATTAGCAAATACCTCGAGGCGAATGAAAATGAAAACACAACATATCAAAACTTATGGGACGCAGCAAAGGCAGTGCTAAGAGGGAAATTTATTGCTCTAAATGCCTATATCAGAAAAGAAGAAAAGGCAAAAATTCAGGAATTAACTATCCATTTGGAAGAACTGGAGAAAGAACAGCAAGCTAACCCCAAAGCAAGCAAAAGGAAAGAAATAACAAAGATTAGAGCACAAATAAATGAAATTGAAAACATGAAAACAATAGAGAAAATCAATAAGGCCAGAAGTTGGTTCTATGAGAAAATCAATAAGATTGATGGGCCCTTAGCAAGATTGACAAAAAGAAGAAGAGAGAGGATGCAAATAAATAAGATCAGAAATGGAAGAGGAGACATAACTACTGACCTCACAGAAATAAAGGAGGTAATAACAGGATACTATGAACAACTTTGCGCTAATAAATACAACAATTTAGAAGAAATGAACAGGTTCCTGGAAAGACATGAACAACCAACTTTGACTCAAGAAGAAATAGACGACCTCAACAAACCAATCACAAGTAAAGAGATTGAATTAGTTATTCAAAAGCTCCCTAAAAAGAAAACTCCAGGACCAGACGGCTTCACATGTGAATTCTATCAAACATTCCAGAAAGAATTAGTACCTACTCTCCTCAAACTCTTCAACATAATTGAAGTGGAGGGAAAACTACCTAATTCATTCTATGAAGCCAACATCACCCTCATACCAAAACCAGGCAAAGATATTACAAAAAAAGAAAACTACAGACCAATCTCTCTAATGAATACAGATGCAAAAATCCTCAATAAAATTCTAGCAAATCGTATCCAACAACACATTAAAAGAATTATACATCATGACCAAGTAGGATTCATCCCAGGTATGCAAGGATGGTTCAACATAAGAAAATCAATTAATGTAATACACCATATCAACAAATCAAAGCAGAAAAATCACATGATCATCTCAATTGATGCAGAGAAGGCATTCGACAAGATTCAACATCCTTTCCTGTTGAAAACACTTCAAAAGATAGGAATACAAGGGAACTTCCTTAAAATGATAGAGGGACTATATGAAAAACCCACAGCTAATATCATCCTCAATGGGGAAAAATTGAAAACTTTCCCCCTAAGATCAGGAACAAGACAAGGATGTCCATTATCACCACTATTATTCAACATCGTGTTGGAGGTTCTAACCAGAGCAATTAGACAAGAAAAAGAAATACAAGGCATCAAAATTGGAAAGGAAGAAGTAAAACTATCACTGTTTGCAGACGATATGATACTATACGTCGAAAACCCGGAAAAATCCACAACAAAACTACTAGAGCTAATAAATGAGTACAGCAAAGTAGCAGGTTACAAGATCAACATTCAAAAATCTGTAGCATTTCTATACACTAGTAATGAACAAGCTGAGGGGGAAACCAAGAAACGAATCCCATTTACAATTGCAACTAAAAGAATAAAATACCTAGGAATAAATTTAACTAAAGAGACAAAAAACCTATATAAAGAAAACTACAAAAAACTGCTAAAAGAAATCACAGAAGACCTAAATAGATGGAAGGGCATACCGTGTTCATGGATTGGAAGACTAAATATAGTTAAGATGTCAATCCTACCTAAATTGATTTACAGATTCAATGCAATACCAATCAAAATCCCAACAACTTATTTTTCAGAAATAGAAAAACCAATAAGCAAATTTATCTGGAAGGGTAGGGTGCCCCGAATTGCTAAAAACATCTTGGGGAAAAAAAACGAAGCTGGAGGTCTCACGCTGCCTGACTTTAAGGCATATTATGACGCCACAGTGGTCAAAACAGCATGGTATTGGCATAAAGATAGATATATCGACCAATGGAATCGAATAGAGTGCTCAGATATAGACCCTCTCATCTATGGACATTTGATCTTTGATAAGGCAGTCAAGCCAACTCACCTGGGACAGAGCAGTCTCTTCAATAAATGGTGCCTAGAGAACTGGATATCCATATGCAAAAGAATGAAAGAAGACCCATCTCTCACACCCTATACAAAAGTTAACTCAAAATGGATCAAAGATCTAAACATTAGGTCTAAGACCATAAAACAGTTAGAGGAAAATGTTGGGAGATATCTTATGGATCTTACAACTGGAGGCGGTTTTATGGACCTTAAACCTAAAGCAAGAGCACTGAAGAAGGAAATAAATAAATGGGAACTCCTCAAAATTAAACACTTTTGTGCATCAAAGAACTTCATCAAGAAAGTAGAAAGACAGCCTTCACAATGGGAGACAATATTTGGAAATGATATATCAGATAAAGGTCTAGTATCCAGAATTTATAAAGAGATTGTTCATCTCAACAACAAAAAGACAGCCAACCCAATTACAAAATGGGAAAAAGACTTGAACAGACACCTCTCAGAAGAGGAAATACGGATGGCCAAGAGGCACATGAAGAGATGCTCAATGTCCCTGGCCATTAGAGAAATGCAAATCAAAACCACAATGAGATATCATCTCACACCCACCAGAATGGCCATTATCAACAAAACAGAAAATGACAAGTGCTGGAGAGGATGCGGAGAAAGAGGTACACTTATCCACTGTTGGTGGGAATGTCAAAGGGTGCAACCACTGTGGAAGGCAGTTTGGCGGTTCCTCAAAAAGCTGAATATAGAATTGCCATACGACCCAGCAATACCATTGCTAGGTATCTACTCAAAGGACTTAAGGGCAAAGACACAAACGGACATTTGCACACCAATGTTTATAGCAGCATTATTTACAATTGCAAAGAGATGGAAACAGCCAAAATCTCCATCAACAGAAGAGTGGCTAAACAAACTGTGGTATATACATACGATGGAATATTATGCAGCTTTAAGACAAGATAAACTTATGAACCATGCAATAACATGGATGGACCTAGAGAATATTATGCTGAGTGAATCCAGCCAAAAACTAAAGGACAAATACTGTATGGTCCCACTGATGTGAACGGACATTCGAGAATAAACTTGAAATATGTCATTGGTAACAGAGTTCAGCAGGAGTTAGAAACAGGGTAAGACAATGGGTAATTGAAGCTGAAGGGATACAGACTGTGCAACAGGACTAGATACAAAAACTCAAAAATGGACAGCACAATAATACCTAATTGTAAAGTAATCATGTTAAAACACTGAATGAAGCTGCATCTGAGCTATAGGTTTTTGTTTTGTTTTGTTTTGTTTTGTTTTGATTTTACTATTATTACTTTTATTTTTTTCTCTATATTAACATTCTATATCTTTTTCGGTTATGTTGCTAGTTCTTTTAAACCAATGCAAATGTACTAAGAAATGATGATCATGCATCTATGTGATGATGTTAAGAATTAATGATTGCATGTGTAGAATGGTATGATCTCTAAATGTTGGGTTAATTTCTTTTTTTCCGTTAATTAAAAAAAAAAAAAAAGAGAAGGGATAATTGGAGATGAAGGGATACAGACTGTACAACGGGACTGGATATAAAAACTCAGAAATGGACAGCACAATACTACCCAATTGTAATGCAATTATGTTAAAACACTGAATGAAGCTGCATGTGAGGTATAGGTTTTTTGTTTTTGTTTTTTTTGTTTTTTTTTCTTTCTATTATTGTTTTAATTCTTATTCTGTTGTCTTTTTATTTCTTTTTCTAAATCGATGCAAATGTACTAAGAAATGATGAATATGCAACTATGTGATGTTATTAAGAATTACTGATTGTACATGTAGATTGGAATGATTTCTAATTGTTTTGTTAATTCTTTTTTTAATTAATAAAAAAAAAAATATTGTCTCTGCCTGTACCATGAAAAAAAAAAAAATCCACTATCATTAATTCTAAAGACATTTATAAGTATAAAGCAATGAAGTTTCATTAAGTTAAGGGAAATAGGAAAAATAGGTGATTTTTAGCTCATACATTAAAAATATTAAGTAAACAAAAATAATTACTTTAGTTTTAAGTGAGTAAAAGTAATGTGTTCTAGTTTGCTAGCTGCTGGAATGCAATATACCAGAAACGGAATGGCTTTTAACAAAGGGAATTTAATAAGTTGCTAGTTTACAGTTCTCAGGCTGAGAAAATGTCCCAATTAAAACAAGTCTATAGACATGTCCAATTTAAGGCATCCAGGGAAAGATACCTTGGTTCAAGAAGGCCAATGACATTCAACGTTTCTCTCTCAGCTGGAAGGGCACATGGCAAACATGGCGGCATCTTCTCGCTTTCACGTGGCTCTACCAAAAGGGACTCTCTCCAAAGTGTTTCCTCTTTTAAAGGATTCCAGCAAGCAACTCTACCTTCAGTGGGTGGAGACACACCTTCATAGAAATCATCAAATCCAAAGTTACCACCCACAATTGGGTGGGTCACATCTTCATGGAAATGATCAAAATGCTCCCACTCAGCAATATTGAATGAGGATCAAAGGGCATGGCTTTTCTGGGGTCCACCACAGATTCAGACCAGCACATAATGTCACAATTATTTTTTTGTTTTTTTAGCAGATAAGCAATAGTAAAAACAATGATAAACTTCAGTGCTGGAAATGGTGAAGAAAATTGGCAGTTTAATTACACTTCTGACATGATTTTACATTGAGTTCAACTTTCTAGAAAGCATTTTGGCAATTCATAATCAAAAACCTTTAAAGAGTTGAAAGCTTTAATAAATTATTTCCTCATCTAGGAATCTATACTGAAATACTAAATAATCTATTATACATATGCACTTTTTAAAAATTTCAGAATATTCTAAAGCTGTTGAATGTTCCCATATTGAGTAGTGCTAAAATTAATTTTAGCATATCAAATCATACTACTATGCAACATTCATAATGCTCTTTTTAAATATATTTAATGACAGAGGAAATATTTATGACATAGTGTCAAATAAAAAGAAATACACATAGAATTTTATATCAGGAACACTATAAACCACATACATGCACAGAGTCATAAAGTAAATTTAAGATCACATTATCTCCAAGGCAGAATTATGAGTGGTAATACTTTTCCATTTTCATTTCTTTCCGAAGACTTTTCCATTAACATAATTAATATTTTAAATTAAAATTGCATTAAAAATTGTGTCTCTAGCTGTGGCTGTAAACATATAATCTTTGGAGAGTGACCTCATAATATAAAGGGGAAACTGATGCAAAGGAGATAAAACTATTTGCTCAAGTCATTTGGTGCCTAAAAGTGGGGAGAGGAGCCTGTGCATCAGATGTTGTCTCCACTTCTTTCCTGTTAACACCAACTGTGCTGACTCTTAACTGTCCTACAGGTGCTCCCTAGCACATTAGCTTGACGTGCATTTGTCAGTCTCAGCTGAAGTCTCATTAAGTAACTTGGATGCTTCTGCCAGTTCTTGACATTCTTATCTAGGTCAGGCTGGGACAGGTGGCCCATCAAAGATTAGCTATCAGATGAACCCCAAAGGAGTGTGCATTTTACACATCTTCTTCCTTTGGGAAATTTGGCGGGATCTATGTTTATCTGTATTTGGCATGTTAAGGTTCTCTAGGAAAAAAATCTCGTCTATGATAACATTTTTCTTGCCAAATGCCTACCCATAAATTCTCATTTGTATATTGTAATGATAATAATAATAGCAATTGCTAGACATTATCAATGTCTATATGAGTTCCAGGCACTGCAGGTGGCCCTTTACATGCATAAGTCTATTTAATCATCATTGCCATAGCATCATTATCCTAATTGCACAGATGAAGAAACCAAAGTTGCAAGCATAAGTGGATTTTTCAAAGTCACAGGGTTTCCAAGTAGCAGTGGATTCCACCCACTCTAATAATGAAATACATGAATTGTTATTTAAGCAATGGTTCTCAAAATTTTTGAACTTTGAAACCCTATCATTCTTAAATATCATGGAAAACCTCAAAGAGCTCTTGTTTATGTAGGTTATATACTTATCAATGTTCAATGTATTTGTTGTTAAAACTAAGAATTAAAAAAATTACTTAAAATTATATATACACCTATATATTCTTGTGAAAATAACTGCTTTTTTCTTGATTAATTATGAAAAAAGTGTCACTGTTTTACATTTTTATTACTCTCTTAATTTCTCTTGCAACAGAAGACAGCTGAAGTCCCATAGCTGCTTATATATTCAATTTGTCATGATAGCACATGTCATTTAGCCTCTGGAAAATTTTACTTTTATTCAAGCACAGTGTTAAAAAGGTAAATAAGTGCTTAATAAGATTATGGGAGTAGTTTTGAATTTTTGGAGCCCTGAAAGGTTATGGGGGACCCCTAAAAGTCCCTTGACCACAATTTGTACACCATTGTTTGAATGTAGTTGACAAGGAAGAAATTTTATTAAGTATCTGTCATAATTTATGTATTTATGTTCTTAGTCATTCTATGAAATATACATCTATCTAAATTTTTAGGTGAGGATATCTTTGTGGGCTCCTGCAATAGGTCTGAGTTTCAAATCATTATCTTTTACTAGGCTCACAAACTACAATAAAAAAAGGCTAGCTTGAATTTAACAACTAATGAGCGTTATTAATGGAAATGTAAATATAACTCATGAATAATAAATTAATACAGGTTTCCCCCAGGTGTACCCTTCCTTAAATTCAAACTGTTATTTTTTCTTAAGAATATCTAGAAAATGTCAGACAATAACTTTTCTTAGAAATATATATTTCATAGTCAAAATACAAAAGATTGAGTTTTCCTCGTGGTACCTTTAATTCATTCCAGCTGGGCTTAGCAAGCTCCAAGAGAGGGAACCAAGAATCTTAATAGATCTGTAGCTGTTATATTTAGATCAACCCACACTCTGTAAATATGACATTCATATATTTGAACTCCATAGAATCAAAATGAATTTCTCCCTCAGTGGGAGCTGCCTCTGGTTAAAGATGGAGGTTTTTTTTGTTGTAACCAGAAAGAGAAAGGAGAGTGAATGAGCCAACTGAAAAGTAAAAGACTGAAAATGAGAAACATCAGAGTTTATGAAAATGGATCTATCTTTTGTTAGCCCTTACAATAAAGAATATATTCAACTGGGTAAAGTGCTCAAGGATAAAAATGAAAATCTCTCCTGTTAAGCTGGAGCAAAGAGCACTGTACCTGCTCAGACTGTCATATTTTCTTCCCTTTTAACAAAGAGGAAGGTCAAGTTTTAAACTTAAAGATATAAGGGTAGTTGCATACTGAAGACACCTTTGTTGGAATGTGCAAGTGAGAAAGAATGGCAGTCAGCAGGGGGTACAGAGGAGATTTGACTGTCAGGCTGAATTCTGACCATGCTGCATTTAGTTAACAGTGATTGAGGAGTTCAGAAAAAGGCAGCTGCAGAACAGGAAAAAGATTTCTGTGGTCTTAATGGACCTATGGAAAAAGCTTTATATAAATTTATTGCTACATTGTGTATTAATAAAGAGAGGAACTGTGGTTGGATGACAATTTGAAAGGCTTAAAAGGGGAGGTGATATATATCTCTCCAGATACTGGCTTCTTATGTAAAGATCCTAATATTCCTAGCTTTTACCCAAGAGAGGTTTCCTAAGCCAAATAATCCATAGAATTCTTCCCTGCTTTAGCTGTGCATCCCCAGAGGGTTACCCCAGAGTGTTACCTGTTACAGTCTCTAAGAGGGATCTGGGATCTGGAAGAACAGGCTAAGCTTTGTCAGGAATTCAAATTCCAAGGGTAAAATTTCCTGGGTGGTGGCAGAGTGTTACTCTGGCATGCTTGTATACCTCAGTAGACAGTTCCCAAAGGCTTCAGGAAATCTAGTGACCATTTGAGTCTCATCTGAGGCATCTTGTTTTAATGATTACCACCCTCTATCTATAAAAGAATGCCAAATGATACATTGTATTTTGGAAACATAGTGGGTAACTATATAATAAATTTTGGTGAATATTTTGAGTATAGTTTTTTCCTTCTGCAGTATCATTCGTATAAATATAGGTGATTCTCTTGGGTCTACTTACAGTGAATATATATTATATTAAATAAATATATTAAAATAACAGTAACAATAGTGACAATAAAAATAGCTAACATTTTTAAAACCATCTACCATGTACGCTTTTTGAGGTCTTCAGTACAATCCCCTTTGTGGAGTCTATTGCCCACAAGCAACCACATGATTTCCCTTATGTAAAGGGTTTCCTTTCTTTTTCTTTTTCTTTGTCTCCAAAATATTCCTTGCCTGAAGTCATAGGTCACCCTACTGTTAATGCAATGGTTTGAATTTTGGTAGAAGGGACATGTTTGGAATATGTAAGTCAAATTAATTTCTCTCAATAGATTTAGTAGGATCTATAAGTTATTAGTGTACAAGTTAACAAGCCTATGAGTGCTGATCAGCTACATTTAACAAACCTTAATATTGATAATTATTTAGGCAACACACACACACACACACACGCATGCAATAAACACCATTAGAAATTATATGAACAACATTCTCTAAGTACAATGCAACAAAATTAGAAGTTAGTAACAACAACAATATCTCTCCTCAAAATTTCTTTTACCTAGAATAAAATTTTTCTTTTAAGTAGCTCTTAGATAATAAAAGGGAATAAACTCAAAATTGAAGGATTTCTAACAAAGATGAGCACAATGCAAATATGATGTGTCCATGGAATGTAATTAAAATAGTGATTAGAGGAAAATTCAGAGCCCTAGGTATATCTATTAAACAAAAATAACATGAAATATAAATAAGTTAAATCTATCATCAAAATATCAAGAACAAGAATTATTAAAAGAACCAGAAGCAGATAGAAGAAAATATAAAACTGACACCAGAAGTTAATGAAGTAAAGAAAAAAAGAAATATATATATATATATTTTTTTTTTTACATAACATAATTCAAATACTATATAGTTTACCAATTTAAAATGTTCAGTTAAATGGCTTTTTGTACCTTTTTGGAATTGAGTGACAATTACCACAATCATTTTTCAACCATTTTCATTACCCCCAAAATAAACTTCTTAACCATTAACAGTCGCTCCCCTTCCTCCCTCCCCCAGCTCCTGGCAACCACTTAAACTTTCAGTTTCTATGGATTTGTCTATTTGGACATTTCATGTTAATGGAATTATACAATACTTGACCTTTCTGTCTGAATTCTTTCACTTAGCATAATGTTTGGGTTCATTTGTAGCCTGTATCAGTACTTCATTTCTTTGTATGGCTAAATAACATTCCATTATATGAATGTGTCACATTTTATTTATCTGTTCACAATTTTTTGACATTTTGATTGTTTCCACTTTTTGGCTGTTGTGAATAATTCCACTATGAAAATCCATGTACAAATTTTTTGTGACAATACATTTTCATTTCTCTACTATATATATCTAGGTGTGGAATTGCTGGGTGATAAGGTAACTCTGTGCTTAGCCTTTTGAAAAATTGCCAGATTGTTTTCCAGGGTGGCTGTATTATTTTAAATTCCGAACAGCAATATATGAAGGTTCTAATTTCTCCATTTCCTCCACATTTCAAGATAACACTTGGTGTATATGTGTGTGTATAAGAGTTTTTTATTATAACCGCTCTACTAAGTATGAAGAGATACCTCATTGTAGTTTTTTAAAGTTTTTATTAGTAAAATCAATCAACATACAATAGGAATATTCTTAACATATGAACCTTCTATACTTGGTGTGCAATCAGTGGCTCACAATATCATCACATTGTTGCATATTCATCCCCATGATCATTTCTCAGAACATTTACATGACTCCAGAAAAAGAAATAAAAAGAAAAAACTCATACATGTCATATCCTTTACCCTTCCCTCTCATTGACCACTAGTATTTCCCTCTACTGAATTTATTTTAACATTTGTTCTACCTATTATTTATTATTTTTAATCCATAATTTTTACTCATCTGTCCATACCATAGATAAGAGGAGCATCAGAACAAAGGTTTTACAATCACACAGTCACATAGTGAAAGCTATATCATTATCCAATCATCTTCAAGAAACATGGCTACTGGAACACAGCTCTACAGTTTCAGGCACTTCCCTCTAGCCTCTCTAATATACCTTAAACTAAAATGGGGTGATCTATATAATGCGTAAGAATAACCTCCAGGATAACTCTCAACTCTATTTGAAACTCTCAGCCACTGATACTTTATTTTGACTCATTTCTCTCTTACTCCTTTCAGTCAAGAAGTTTACCTCAATCCCTTGGTGCTAAGTCCCAGGTCTTTCTAGGATTTCTGTCCCACACTGCCAGGGAGGTTTATACCCCTGGGGGTCATGTCCCATGTAGAGAAGCAGTGAGTTTGCTTGCTGTGTTGACTGAGAGATAGGCCACATCTGAGCAACAAAAGAGGTTCTCTATAGATGACTCAGGCCTAATTTTAAGTAGACTTAGCCTTTCCTTTGAGGGAAATATGTTTCATATGAACAAACCTCAAGATTGGGGGTTCAGCCTATTGATTTTGTTTGATATTGATATACAAATGTATATTTTAAAAGTACTACTAATAAATCTATCAACCAAAATTTCAGTACTTTGGAAAATCAAACTCAGGGAAAAAATAAACAAGGTTACAGGGAGAAAGCATATAAACAACAGCAACAACAGAAAGACTGAAAAAGGGAAATAAAAATTGAAATAGATTAATTTAAAAATAGAATAAAGTATTTCTATTCTCCCACTTTTGAAAATGAGACAATTTAGCAATAGCCCTACAACAGTATTTACATTCCTGATAAGCAACATATTCTTACTACACCTCTGTCATTATTCTCACTTCTTAAAGTTTGTCAATCTCTGAAATCTGCGTTTCTCCAAATTTTAAAGGACATTTTTTCTTTGCTTGATACAAAGAGATTGAGGTTTTTGTTGCTTATCAAGGTATGCTTTTAATTAGTTGTTTCAGGTATATTTGTCTGATTATTTCTTCTCTATACAATAGTTTGCACAAGTCAGTGTACTTGAAATGTAGGAAAAATAGATAACTTTTAATGGACTCAGACTCCAGTCTATTTTGAGAGAGGAAGTCATCAGGCATGCAACAACATGGAAGAACCGTGAGGAGATTATGTTGAGTGAAATAAGCCAGAAACACAAGGACAAAAACTGTATGGTTTCACTAATATGAACTAATTATAATGAGCCAGCTCTTAGAGTTAAAGTTGAGAACACAGGTTATCAGGAGATAGAAAAAGGGTAGAGTTTGGGTATTTGATGCTGAAGGAGTACAGAACATTCAACAGGATTGATTGTAGAGATCCAGAAATGGATAGCACAATGCTATGTGATGGTTACACAATATTGTGGGTACAATGAACACAGCAGAATGTGAGTATGGTTCTAAGAGAAGGCTGGGGCATTTATGATACCAGAAGGAAAGAGAGGATAAAAACTGGGATTGTATAAAATATAGCAAAACCTAGGGTGGACAAAGCAGTTGATAAAATACACAAAGAGAAAGTGTTTACCTGAGGGAGCACAACAGAATGTCACCGCTGAAAGGTGTTAAAAGTGGGATGGTATATGGAAAAAATACAGTTGATGCAAACTAGGGTCTGTGGTTAACTGTAGTGTTCTTTCATTAATGGCAACAAAAGCTAAATGTCAGTAAGAAGGGGATACCATGGAAGGATGCGGGATTATTGCTGTTGTTTCTTTTTTATTTACTTTTTTTTATTTCTTCCTCTTATTCTTTCTTTGTGGAAGAAATGGAAATTTCTCATATAGATTGTGGCGGTGAGTACATGACATTTACCTATACCTGGAACCACTGATAGATACTTAAGATGACTTGTATGGCGTGTGAATAAAACTGTTAAAAAATGAAGATTAAAAATAGCTTGTGTGTTACAGAAAATTTGGGTTCTCGACATAATAAACCTCTCTGCCTTTGTTTTCATACAGTAGTTGGAGGTCTAGAATACATACACTATCATCTTTTCCCTAAAATCTGATTTACCTTAGTCCCAGCCACATTGACTTTGTTTTCATCTCTAATTGAGGCCTGATCTACTTTTTGGTTACTTGAACTGTTATTGTATATAGCTATGCTAACTTCAGAGTTACAGCACTCCATTGCTGGGTCTTAGGTGTCACACAGTTACTCAGAGTTCCAGGGAAATTCATATAGCTCAGTTTCTCAGACTCTAGAAATACACTTACAACTTCAGACTAAGTTGTAGTTTTTGCTAAAGCTGCTATAAGGGTTTATAATCTAGGCTCTAATTTTCTTATACATCTTTTCTGAAAGAGTCCTTAGCATATTCTTTTCTTTCTGGCTTAGTTTGCACAGCACATTACCCCTAAGTGTGCCGGTTTGAAACTAGAAAAAAACATGTTTAATCCTCATCCAATCTTGTGGGACCAGACCTATTGTTTAGGGTGGGAAACTTTGATTGGACTGCTTTCTGGAGATGTGACACACCCCATTGTGGGTGTGAACTTTTGGCTGAATTACTTCAATGGAGATTTGACACACCCAATTGTTGGGTATAGCCTTTTTATTAGATGGAGATGATTCCTCAAGGGGGTGTTTTCGTTAGTTTACTGAATCCTTTAAAAGGGGAAACATTTTGGAGAAACCTCAAATGCTGATGCTTGGAGAGCAGTTGCTTTATAGCTGGCAGGGACATGGATGTTTGGAGATGCTTAGAGTGCCAACAGAAAGAGCAGATGCCCAGACATGGACAGAGCCCATCATACCTCACCATGTGCCTTCTCATGAGATGCTAAGCAAGCCAGAATCTATAGAGAGCCAAAGGAGGCCAAGAGATGAAACCCAGCCCTGGGGAGAAGCAAGTGAAAACTCCCTACAGGAAACAGAGGCTTACAACAATGGAGTGCAGGAGCAAGGGACCTGTGTTTTGGAGCAGCTTCTTAGAAGGGAAAATCTGAAACAGTGGAAAGATAACCCATAACAAACTCTGAAATCTGTTCTGTAGCTACTTGTTAAAGTGTACTTTGAAAATTATTTATTTTTCTCTCTTTTCTTTCTATATATGTTATATTTCACAATAAAAATGTTTTTTAAAAATCAACTCATAAGAAATAGCTTATGTGCAAAATCTACATAGTGGCTACAGGAGAATGTCCTAATTCCTGTACTGTTACAAAGAAAAAGGGATTTACAGCCATACCTAAGTTAAGGATTTTGAGGTTTTCCTGGATTATCCAGATGGGCTCAATATATTCACAGGGTCCTTATAAGAGGGAGACAGTAAGGTCAGAGTCAGAGAAAGAGTTGTGCTGCTGGTAGAGGTTGTAGATACCATTGCTGGAAAGGGACCACAAGACAAGGAATACTGGCAACCTCTAGAAGACGAAAAAAGCAAGGAAGTAGATCTTCTCCTAGAGTCCCTAAAAAGAAATCAGCTCTGTTTGACACCCTAATTTTAAAACCACAATTTTTCACTTCTGACCACCCAAACTATAATATAATGCATTTCTGTTATTTTAAAGCCAATACATTTCTAGTAATTTGTTACAGCATCAATATGAAACTATTACAGATTTTAGTGTTTGGAAGTGGGACACTGCTTTAACAAATGCCTGAAAATATGTAAGTGGATTTGTAATTGGACAATGGGAAGAGGCTAGAAGCATTTGAGGAGCATGATATGAAAAGCTTAGATTGCATTCTTAAGGGTTTACTGTTTGTGTTGTACAGGCCTATTGTGTGTGTGTGTGTGGCAACGTATGTACAGCCTGAGATATCTCATTTTACCTCTTTTAAAATAAATGATGAATCAATCCATTTATCATGAAATAAATGTGAACTCTTTACTTGGTATTTACTAAGTATTTAGCATGTCTGCTGACTGCAACTCAGTTGCCAAACTTGTCACCAGTGTCGCCTCCTCAATGAAGTCTTCACATGAATTTCCATGTACAGCCTATCAGTAATGCCAATTTGATACCCTGCCTGGTTCAAATTCTGGTTTTGCTTCTTACAAGATATGTTACCTTTGAAATGGCATTAATCTCTCATTTTCCATAGTGATAAAATAAGAATGATTCATTTCAGTGGACACTAAAGGAGTTAATTCATAAAAAGTTAGATGAGTGCCTGACACCAGGTAGGCACTCAATAAATGTTACCTTTCAATATAAATTTCATTTCTTGTTAAAACAGTTATTTTACTGATTTTTTTAAATCTCCAGGGCCTGTAACAATACCTGAGATTTAAAATTGCTTTCCTTCTTCCCTGAATTCCACTACTGATAAAAATGTGACAAGTTATCTCAGAGGTTGCTGCACCGTCTCATACATAGCTGGCATTTGGTTGCCTTCGGTACATTCTCCAATCTCTGGGATAGCCATTTATAATTAGTGTAATCACAGCCTTCAACTGATTGACTATCTCAGTTTTATTCACTCAAGTTATACAATATCAGCCCTAATAATGCATTCAAGCAAATAAAATGTTATAGCTACATTCCTGAGAAGATAACACCTCTTTTTTTCACCAATTTAATCACACTTCCTTAAAGATGATGCTGATGGGATTTCTTCTTTTTTTTAGAGATAGGCCACATCTGAGCGACAAAAGAGGTTCTCTGGGGATGCTTTTAGGCCTAATTTTAAGTAGACTTAGCCTTCCTTTGTGGGGATAAGTTTCATATGAACAAACCTCAAGATTGAGGGCTCAGCCTATTGATTTGGTTGTCCCCACTGCTTGCAGGAATATCAGGAATTCTCCAAATGGGAAGTGGAATTTTCCCCTTCTCAACATTTCCCTAAGGGGACTTTGCAGATATTTCTTTATCCACTGTTCAAATCACTCTGGGATTTATTGGGGCATCACACTGGACAAACCTACAAAATCTCATGCCTTATTCAAGGTGCCATGTGCTTATGGTGTTCAATTAACCTGTCCATATAAATTATATTAGGAAATGCGCTAGTTAAAATATAAATTTTGTACCAAATAAACTTTTTTGCTTTAGACTCACACAGATGTTGAAGTTTTAAAATATGAATGACCATCTATTTTCAACACCCTGTAATACTGACATTTCTTTGTTCTTCCTCATGCAAAAACATTTTTCTAATTTGTACATTTAGTCACTATCATTGCATATTCTAGGCTTTCCTAGATTATACCATCTTTATCATCTATCATTCCTTCTGGTTTCTTATGTGCCCCCAGCCCCCTCCCTCTATCATTCTTACATTCAGCTTCATTCAATAATGTACTTCATTCAATAATGTACTTACATTATTGTGCTACTATCAGGTGGTATTGTGTTATCCATTTCTGAATTTTTACAATCAGTCCTGTCACACAATCTGTATGCCTTCAGCCCCAGTTGCCCAATAGGTTCCTTATTTCTATCTCCTGATGACCTCTGCTCTTAACTGAAATTCTCCAAGTTCATTCATTAATGTTAGTTCATATCAGTGAGACCATATAGTATTTGTCCTTTTGTTGCTGACTAATCTCACTCAGCATAATGTCCTCAACGTCCATCCACATTGTTACATGCGTCGTGACTTTATTCTGTCTTACAGCTGTGTAATATTCTATCAAATATATATACCACAGCTTGTTTAGCTACTCATCCATTGATGGACATTTGGTCTGTTTCCATCTCATGGTAGATGGTGTTTCTGATGATAGTGATAGTTAATCTATTTTTTTCCCTTGGGATCAATCAGTCCCTGCTATAAGTGACTTACACGTATTAACTTTAATCTTCAAAAGCACACTACAGAGTAGATGCTATTAATGTCCTCATTTTACATAAAAGGAAACTGAGCACAAATAAATAACATGCTCAATTTCATGCAAACAGTAAATACTAAGATAGACAATGTAAATATGAGGTAAAACCCTAGCCCTAAAGTTATAGCAAACAAGGACATCTAGGAGGTAAGTAGCCACATCAGGCCTCATGAATCTTCATTCTGTTTCCCCAAAAGTGACTTAGAACTAACCATGTGTATTAGTCAGGGTTCTCAGGAGAAACAGAACCAATAGGAGATATTTGCAAATAGGAGATATATAAAGATGTCTCACGCAACTGTGGAAATGAAGAGTGTAAAATCTGTAGGGCAGGCTGTGAAGTTGACAGCTCTGATGAAGAGTCTCAGCAAAACTGCACTGGAGAGGCTGAAGAAGCAGCAAGAAGTCTCTCTTCTTCCTTAAAAACCTTCAACTAATGGACTATCTCATTTGTGGGAAACACACCCTTAGTTGATCACAGATGTAATCAGCCACAGCTGTAATCAACTGACTGCTGGCTTAACAAACCAGCCTTCTAGTTTCTCAGTCAGCCATAAAATATCTTTGAAGCAACAGTTAGGCCAGTCTTTGCCTGATCTGACAGCTGGGCATCATCACCTAGCCAAGTTGACATGAGAACCTAACCATCACACCATGGTATCCTTTTTAGAGAGCAGAACTTTCAAAATTAAATAGAAGCACATAATGCCAAAAGCTGGGGGGATTGGCATTCCTGGTTTGCCTCAGTCATTCTAGTTCTGAGTTTTCCACTGTAGCATCCATCATTCAATCAAAGTAGACACCTTTTGTACATGGAAATTATTTCAAGAAAACATGGCAATAAAAATATAAGTTCTGGGAATTTCTCATCTCTGATAAAAATGCGTTGTTTTCCACTTTTGCTGGGAAAATACCCTAAAAACTCCACCAGTTATCCTTTCTCCGCACCTTCCATTACTCCCTCCATACTCCAAATTGACATGATAATAAGGGTGGCATCTATACTGTCTTGGAGGTGATAGTTTTTGTAGATACTATATATACTTTTACTCTGAAACTACAGGATAAAAATGTTGTAGAAGCAGAAGCCCTAAGTTGACAGAACCCTCAAAATTCTTTTAACAAATATTATCTTCTGACTTCACAAAAATAAAAAGATTATGAGAATATAATTAATAATTGCATGCCAACAAGTTAGGTAACCTAGATGAAAGGGGCAAATTCCTAGAAGCACATAAACGACCTACACTGACTCAGGAAGAAGTAGAAGATCTCAACACACCAATAACAAAAGATTGAATCATTAATAAAAAAAACTTTCCAATAAAGGAAAGCCCAGGACTGGACAGCTTCCTGGTGAACTTTACCAAATATTCCAAAAGTAATTAACACCAAAACTGTTCAAACTAATTCAAAAACTTGAAGAGGAAGGAAACTTCCCAACTCATTCTATGAAATTAGCATCACCCTAATACTAAAGCCAGTAAAAGATAACAAAAGAAAAGTGTAATACAGACCAATATCCCCCATGAATAACAATTCAAAAATCCTCAACAAAATACCAGCAAAGTGACTCTAACAGTCCATTCAAAAAATTATATGCCATGATAAAGTGGGATTTATCCAAATATGCAAGTGTGGTTTAACATAAATAAAATTAATACAATCCACCATATTAATAGATGAAAGGGAAAAACAACACATGATTATCTGAATTAACACAATAATGGCATTTGACAAATTCAGCACTCCTCCATGATAAAAACACTTAAAAATCTAGGAATAGAAGGAAACTTTCTCAACATGTAAATGGAATAACATGATAAAGGGAATAGCTAGCATCATACTCAATGGTGAAAGACTAAAACTTTGCCCCTAAGATCAGGAGCAAGACAAGGATACCCACTGTCACAAATGATATCAATATTTTACTAGAAGTTCTAGCCAGAGCAATAAGGCAAGAAAAAGTAACATAAAGCATCAAAATAGGAAAGGAAGAACAAATGGTCTTTGTAGAAAGAAAATCCTGAAAAATCCATAACAATGCTGTTGGAGCTAATGAAATCAGCAAAGTGGTGAGGCGCAAGATCAACATGCAAAATTAGTGATGTTTCTAAACAAAGGAATGATCAATTCAAAAAGGAAATCAAGAGAAAAATTCCATTTGTAATAGCAACTAAAGGAATTAAATACCTAGGAATAAATTTACCCAAGGATATTCAGGACTTGTAGATTGAAAACTACAGAACATTGCTGAAAGAAAGCCAAGAAGACCTAAATAAATGGAAGGACATTCCATGTTTATGCTTTGGCATATTAATATTGTCAAGTTGTCAATTCTACCGAAAACAATATACAGAGCCAACACAACTCCAATAAAAATTCCAACAGACTTCTTCACAGAAATTGTAAAGCCAATTATCACATATTTATGGAAGAGTACAGGGTCCCAGATAGTGAAAACTACCTTGAAAAAGAACAAAGTTGAAGTACTCACATGTCCTGATTTAAAAACTTATTATAAAGCTAAAGTAATAATTAAAAAAAAGCATAGTCTTGGCATAAGGGTAGACACACAAACCAAAAGAATCAAATTGAAAGTTCATAATAAGCCCTCAAACCTTTAATCAATTGAATTTTGACAAGGATGCCAAGTGCACTCAGTGAGTAAAGAAGACTATCTTCAACAAATGATGCTGGGAGAATTAGAGATCCATATGTAAAAGAATGAAGGTGATCCCTACCTCATATAATATACAAAATTAATTCAAAATGGATTAAAAAAACTAAATATAAAGACTGAAACTATAAAACTCCTAGAAGAAAATTTAGGAAAAGATTTTCAGGACCTTCTGTTAGGGAGTGGTTTCTTAAGACTTTATACCAAAAGCACAAGTGGAAAATAAAATATAGGTTAATAGAATTTCATCAAAATTGGAAACTTTCTTCAGCAAGTAAAAACACAACATGGAGAATGGGAGAAAATATTAGGAAGCCATATATCCAATGAGGGTTTAATGCCCAGAATATATCAAGAACTCCCTCAACTCAATAACAAAAATACAAACAACCCAATAAAAATTGGGAAAAAGACATGAATAGACATTTCTCTAGAGCAGATATGCAAATGTGCAATAAATACATGAAAGATGTTCAATGTCATTAGCCATTAGGGAAATGCAAATCAAAACCAGAATGTGATACCATTTCACAGCCACTAGGAGAGCTATTTTTTTTAATGGAAATAAGTGTCGGAGAGGATGTGGAGACTTGTACATTGTTGATCAGAAAATGAAATGGCATAGCCACTGTGGAAAACATTTTAGCAGTCCCACAGAAAATTAAATATAGAAATATCATGCAATCTGGCAGACATACTTTAAAATATATACCCTCAAAAAATTGAAAGCAGTAGCTCAAACAGATATTTTCATACCACTATTCATGGTGGCATCATTTACAATAGCCCAAAAGTGGAGGCAACCCAGGTGTCCTGAATGGAAAAACGAAATGTGGTATATACATATAATGGAATATCATTTGTCTGTAAAAAAGAATGAAGTTCTATTGCACGCTACAACATGCATGAATGTTGAAAATATCATGTGAATAAAATAAGCCAGACACAAAGGACAAATAGTGTGTGATTTCATTTAAGTGAAATAAGCCAAATATTCAAATTCAGAGTCAGAAATTATAATACAGTTTACCAGGTGCTGAATAGGGTGGGAAACAGGAGTTAATATTTAATTGGTATGGACTTTCTATTTGGGGTGATAAAAAAGTTTTGACCACGGGTGATGGTGGTGGAAGCATGACTTCATGAGTAAAATGAACACTGAATTGTATATTTGAAAAGAGATAAAATGGGAAATCTTAGGCTGTACATTTTACCAAATACATACACACACACAATAGACTTGTAGAACACAAAAAACAATCCCTTATGCATATATGGGCTGAAATTAAAAGCATAATTACAATGATATTGTTTCAATAATTCTAACAATTTTAACAAAAGTGTCATATTAATGTATTGGTAGTTTTTTTAATTGAAAATTGAACTGTTCTCACCAGTGCCAGAAAGGCTGAGCTCAAGTTTATATACATCAATATCTCATAACAGATATTGCATATATCATTAAAAAATCATAGCAGTTATTCTTATATGACTGGATTAGAATACAAATCATAGATCTGAATCGTTTTCTGTTTTACTCATGAAAGTAGGGACTATAAATAATATGAGCTGTTAATCATCACACAGCTCACAGTTGGATTATTTTGAGGACATCCAGCAAACATTAAGCAAATAAACTAGTATTATAGAGTGATGATGAGGAAGATAGAAGATGACACAAATGAGGATAAAGGTATTACAAAAAGGAACAGTCATGATAACATTCATTGATATTTGTACAGGGAATCTTCCAAATTACCAATGACGTAAGGTCCAGCAGTTCACCAGCAAGTTGATTGATTGTTTTCATTGGAAAATATGTTCTGAGTCCCAAAAATGTTTAAATCTTTCCCTCTGAGATGTGAAATAAGGATATCCCATTTCCTTTGGGAATTTTGAGGCTCAGGGGGAATTGAGAATCACTGATTAAATCCAATCCTTTGGTGTGCGTGTAGACCAAACACACCTAAGCTAGACCTGCTTGTGCATCCAGGTGGAATCACAGGCTCAAATGTGACTTCACTCTTATCCCCACTTTTCAAACAAGACCTTATTTTTTGGGGAGAGAGATTGTTTTTGGAGACCCTAATATTCCTTATATATGCTCATGAATTGAGGAGAGCAGACAATGAATAACATTACCTGGGAAGGGGATGTAAGGAAGTGGGAGCAGGAAAATGGGTCTGGGGTATGTGGCAGTTATCTCAGTGAGGTAACTGGCAGTGCTGGGGGGGCGCAGTCATGGGCCAGGATTTGTGAACTAAGGAGACTCTGACCACCTCAGGCTACTTCAGGTATTGAGTCACTCAGTAGATACCAGTAATTCATTGCTCCCTCTCCTGACTAGCATTGGGCTATTATCTTTCCTATGAAAATTATTTGGGGAGGGAAAATGTCTACACTTTTTTTTTCCTTTTAAACAGAGAGGGATCTAATTGTAAAACTTGATAAGGAACAGTGTATGTATCTTTCAGGTATACAAATAATTACTCAAAAAACAGACAAAATGTCTGCTCTTTCTTATAAATGTGTTTTGGATCATGTGAATCATGTTATAAGTTGAGATTAGAGATGGGATCTTCCACTGAGAAGGTTAAGTACAATTCTTAGCCAGAAAATTTAATTTCTCTCTCAAGATTTCAACATTCCTCACTGCAAACTGCAATCCTGAACTACAGGTGAGAAGTGTTAGCCAGGTTGATTTTATCAGGGAAAAAAAATTGAAGAGGAGCCATCCACTTTGCCTGCTATGTCTTCTTACTTGTATTAGACTGACTCTATAGATATTATGAAGCTAATTCTGTTTTTCCCCCAAATAGCTAGGATAGTTGGCTGCCATCCAAAGAAAATGAATATACAATAATTTTTCTCCAATCCTGTTTTAAGTCTTTTAATACTATCTTTAAAAAAAACTCTGTAGTCATAGGTATTGTGAACTATGAGTGGAGTAAATTTCAGAGTTATATTTCCTTTGTTTTCTTGATTATTCCTTATCATAAACCTTTAGTTTTCACTTCCTATGTGAAGTAAACTCAGAAGCAAATTGAACAATGTCTAAGGATGCATTTGGTGCTTTGATGGAATATGACTGTATTAATTTGCAAGCTGTCAGAATGGGATATACCAGAACTGGAATGGCTTTTAAAAACAAGAATTTAATAAGTTGAAGTTTACAGTTCTAAGCCTATAAAAATGTCCAAACTAAGGTGTCTAGCAAAAGATGCTTTAATTCAAGGAAGGTCCAGGGGTCAGGAATATCTCTATCAGCTGGGTAGTCACATGGCTGTCATCTGCTGATCCCTTGCTCCTGGGCTCCATGCTTTCAGCCTCTGTTCCTATGGGGGTTCCTCACTTTGCTTCTCTGGGGCTGGTTTTCAATCTCTTGGTTTCCTTTGGCTCTCTCCAGGTTCTGACTTACTTAACATCTCATTCAATGTCTGCCAGGCCCCAGGCATTTCCAAACATCTGTGTTTGTGTTCTCTAATTGTTGGCATCTGTGTCAGCTCTGCTCTGAAGTTTCTGTCAGCTCTGTGATTTCTGACTCTCTCTAAAATGTTTCCACTTTTAAAAGATTCCAGTAAACTAATCAAGACCCACCTAGAATGGATGGAGTCATGTCTCCATCTAATCAAAAGATCACATCCACAATTGGGTGTGTTACATATCTGTAGAGATTATCTAATTAAAATTTACCAACCTACAGGATTGAAATAGGGTTACAAAAAATGGGTGCCTACCCAAGATTAAATCAGGATTAAAACATGGCTTTTCTGGGGATACATAATACTTTCAAACCAGTACCATGACATTCCCCTCGTTCCCTTCTTATAGACCTCCAATTTTTCTATCTTTAAGACCAGTTGTTTATAAACATCATCCAACAAAAATTAAATTACTATATGCTTCCCACGAGGAGCATTCAGTCTAGTGTGAGCAATGAGCCATTCATCTGGGTTCCTGCACTATACTGAAATCCAACAGAATGTAGGAAAGATGCCAAGCCCTGCGAGAAAGTGTTTTTGTATTGAAGGAGAAATGCTGGGGTTGGCTTATGACTTCAACCTCTTTTTGTGTCTCCCATGGGTCTGGAGTCAGGGTCAGGTCTGTGAAACACTGGAATCTAAATGATTTTAGTACATTCTACTAACTTAGCCCACAAAATTTGCTTTTGAATAACCACTCTGTGTCAGGCGCTGGGTTTATTATTATTATTATTATTTGCTTTTTTGTTGTATAGTATAACATATACAAAACAAAGAAAGAAAAAAGCAATAGTTTTCAAAGCAGTCTTCAACAAGTAGTTACAGGACAGATCCCAGAGTTTGTCATGAGAATCTGAGATGATGGCATGGGTTTATTTCTATTTATTTGCCTGTACTCTTTACCTGTCCATTCAGATAAATATTATTAAGTCTAAATTACTAAACTCAAATGTAATTCCCTCACTGCCCCGGGCCACATAGCCAGCAAGTGGTAGAGACAAGATTCATGCTCAGGACTTTCTAATGGGGGAGGCTTACTATCTCTATTCTGCCATGTCACATCTCCTTCTGCTTCCTTTAGCCCCATTCTCAGGTTCTCCTTATGGAGGAGGGCATCTTTTAGTTCTTCATTCTCAGAACAAAAACTAAATTCTTGGTGTCACAAGTTATTTCTCACTTTTGCTTCTTTCCTGAGGAGGAAAACCCAAAGGGGTCATGAAATTAAGCTGGATGCACATTTGGGGTGTGTGTGAGACAATGTGGACAGGTATGCATACTGTGCATTAGGCTGCAGCACCAGAATAATCAGGACCCAAAAAATGAGAATGAAAATAGAGTAGCACATACACAGGTGCCCGCAACTACAAAGGGCATGCACATAAATGTCAATTAGAGGGAAGAAAGAGAACATTTTTGCGAAGGTGAAGAAATAAATGGATAAGATGGCCAAAAGTAAAATGTCATGCACAGCAGAGCCGTTATTGTTATAGCAGTAAAAAATTCTCACTCACTGGTAACAATATTGACCTAATGTCCTCATTTTTTAGGTAATCAGAGGACAGTTTCCTCCCTCAGCTCATACACTTTAGGGTAGGGGGTCAGAGATTTCCTTACTTTTATTAGTGCCAAAAGATTGTGACATTCCAGGCATCTAATTGATACTCCTTCCACAGACCTTGTGAGTAAAAATACTCCTACGTCCTCAAAATGGAAGCAGTAGCCAAACTTCCTCCTCAGCAGGATTGTTTAGCTATTCACTCAGAATGCCCTGTCTGATGCTACAGTGAATGATCTCTTATCCAGAGGGGATCTGTCTTTCACTTGAACAATGCTTAATTGCATCTGCAGGTCCAGATACTTGAAGCCCTGGGATGCATTTCCAATTGGTCCAGTCTCTAGTTAAGTACTATGGACACCAATGATTGCAAATCAAAAGACTTCTCAGGTAGGGGTAAGTGGTAGGTGGACTGCTATCTCAGGGCACACCAGAAATTTGTTAGCACCAGATGCCTCCTCACAAGTCAGTTCTCATCTATAGGTTATCAAAATTCCTTCTTGTCCACTGACACATCCCTGTTAAGATATATTTTGTGCTTGCCATCATGGCTCCTGGCAAATTAGTATATCAACTCATTTCAGAAATAGGAAAGTGAAGATAAACAGTGACCGTCAAGCCTGATGTCATTTAAAACACCTTGGGAAATCACTAAACCATCCTGAACCTCAACTTCCTCATCTATAAAGTTGAAATAACACCGAACTCTCAGGGTGATGGTTAGGATTAAATGATCCAGTGTAAGAAGTGTTGGACAATGATTGATGCACATTACTTTACTGAATGAACAGAAGCAATATCATTCAATATTTGGTACCTGACTAATGAGTGTGAATTTTTGTAGAATGTTAATAATAACAAGATGCTGTATACATAGGAGATATCAAACAGGCCACAACATTTCCAAGTTAGTAAATCACTAATCTGTGATGAAATTTAGACTCTCTCCTAGGTAGGCCACAGAGGAAAAAACAAGACTGATCCTGGTGATGAGAGAATCGAGGCTTCATTCTCTACTCCCTCTATATTCTATAATTACAGATCAATGCCTAAGTATAGGGCACATTTTCTTTCTTGCTTTGGATTTTGGAGAATATGCTGTCTTTTTCACCATGAGATCTATTGTTTTGGTTTAATGCACTCCACATCAGATACCTTCTCAGGGGAAAGATGAGAGTATGGATAATCATTTGGGGGAGGGGTTGCCATTCTTTGAATTAACAAGATAAATCCTCAGTAAGATGTTTATTGTCTATGTTTGATTGGTCTGTTAAAGTACAGACATATGCTAAGTCCCTACTATGTGCACTAATGAGATAGACCTACCCTCAAGGCACTCATTTGTTTGTGTGGAGGTAGGGAAGAAGACACAAATACATAAAGAGAATATAATATGGTAAGCTCAACAACCCAAAACTACATAAAATTCTGCAGGAGCATAGTGTAAGGAGATACTAATTGTACCTTAATTAACATACAAAGTTTCATCAAATATGAGGAATTTGAATTGGGTCCTTTGGAAAAGAGATATGTCCAGCAATTCATGAATGCTACCATTTAAGGGGTCCTGTCAGTTTATAGCTCCAGTGGATTTTGGTCTAGTGGGTTCTGCTCCAAGGCAAGCAGGACTCAGCTGTGACTCTCTGGATTCAGCTGTCCCTTCACATTTTGGGGTGGTGGTTTGATCTGAAATCTCATTTCTTTGATAGGTGCAAGATTTAAGTTCAGTTTTTTCCTGTTGCATGAATGGGAGTGTCAGCTTCCTAGCTCTTTGTGTATCAGAGCTGAAACAGAAGCCTGTGTGTTAATTTTGTTATGTTTTGATTTTAGGTATGAGGTGTGGTGGGGGTGACGTTTCACTATTTTTCTATGTGCATATCCCATTATAGTAGCACTATTTGTTGAATGTTTCTTTTTTTGAATGCATGAATTCTACCACTGAAATACCCATGCACCCCTTATGCATTATAATTTTGTGCTACGCACATGTGTGTGTGAGAGAGAGACAGAGAGAAAAAGAATATGTTCATCCTTTTATAATTAGTTTTTAACCCACATTAGATCATGGATTTTTGCTACATATCAGCATATATATAGATCTATCTAATAATTTTCTTTAGATGACTAGTATACCATATTTTAAATACCATAATTTATTTTGCTAATCCCTATTGGTGAGCATTAAGGTTGTTTTTATGTTGCTCTAAGACACTGATAAAATGAACACCAAAATATATGCCTCTCTGTATATCTCATCTTCCTAATAAATTTCCAGAAATAGGATTACTTGGTGAAAGAGAATATGAATTTTAAACCTTATTAAATGTAGCAGCTAATCATTTTATGCTCTTCCATTCTGCAGATAAGACAATTTCTTAAACTATTTCTCCACAATAGAATAGTCAGTTTTTCAGTAGAGGATGGAGGAGAATCCACGATATCAGTTCTTATACATTAGTGTATTTTTTTTTTTTTTGACACTGGTCTTCCAGATAACATGAAGTGAGGCAGAAAGACCTTTATGATAAGGGAGACAGAAGAAATTATGGACAACAGGATGTGTACGGAGACATAAGAGCCATGCCTCAGAAATTGGTAGCAGAATTCTTGCCTGCTGTTCCAGAGATGCCGGTTCAATTCCCGGAGCCTGCCCATGTTAAAAAAATAAAAAATAAAAGAATAAAATGAAATCATGGTCTCTGGGACACACAGAACTGGATACAAATTCCTGCTCTACTATTTGGAGAGTGCCTTTGGGTATATTATTTGATATCTTATCAGTTTCAATTTCTTTCACCTGTAAAATAGAAACAAGTATACTTGATATTTGGAAAATTTAAAAATTGTCAGCAAACTCTTATCTTTATGCCTGATGCCTGATAAAGTATGAATAAAAAGAAGCTACCATTAACAGCATAATACCACAATCTTTTCTCTGCACAACAATATCAGTGGCATATTCTATGATGTATATGAGGACATCAGGACTGTCATAAAGGTCAGAAGCTGGCTTAAGATGGTAGCAAGATCAGAAAAGCTGAAAAGTCTTTTTCTATAGGAAGCTTAGTATACTTTGGGGACAAGATAAAGATTGCTTTAAAAAAATTAAAAAGTGTTTCAACATTTAGAGTCCCTCGATGATGTCAGCCCATACCCCACTGACTAAATCCATCACACTGCTCCTTCTATGCGTCAAGTTACTAAACTGTCATGGAGAAAGTAGCCCAGTGAGGCAGGTTGGCAAAAGCATAAAATTTTTACCTAAGTCTCAAAGGGTCCTGTGGTGCTGATAGCCAATTAAACTAAAGGTCCTGGTTAGAATTTCTTCAACTTTCTACCACCAAATCTATGAAGCTACATGTACCTACACTCAACCCTTCTAAACTATCCACCTGTGGTGAAGGAAATGTCCCTAATTTTAAAAACTAACCCCAATTAGTTTTGGATTTCCAATTAATGAGGGTGGTGGTATAAGAGACCCCCAAGTGCCATTCTTCCACAGAAACTTTGAACAGCTAGCAAAAACTGTCAGAACCATCCTACTCAAAACTCTGAAAGCAATGTTTACTGTAACTGTGAGAGAACCAAATTGAGAAAATACAGCTTTAAAAGTGTAGGACAGGGCAGTGTGATGGTGGTTCAGTGGCAGAATTCTTGCCTGCCATGCTGGAGACCCGGGTTCAATTCCCAGTATCTGCTCATCTACAAAAAAAAAAAAAAAAAAAAAAAAGTGTAGGACAAGTTCATGGCACTTTGGATCCATGCCAACACTACTGTTCTGGGTCCCTGACCATGTTACAGAAGCACAGGTTAAGCCCTATGTATATACCAGGGTGGTTGTGCATCCATGCTAATCTATTAGGTAGCAACCTGAAAGACTGGAACAGGAAACTCCTCTTTGGCTGGCCCTCCCAGAACTTGTCCTGCAGGCAGATGCAGCTTGCAGACTGCTAAAGCAGTATATGAAACAAAGTCAAAGTGGCCTGAGGCAAAGGATTATGGACTTTAAGGCATACTGTTGAATACTGAGGAGGGGAGGAGGAAGTCATTCTGATAGGGAGTGAAGGGGACATTCTGATTCCTGAAAAAGACAGGAATTCCTGAAGTCAGTCAGGACAGGATTTAGTACAAGCTAAAGACAGAAATAAAGCTCAGTAAAGACAGAGAGGACTCTGCACTTCACTTTGGCCTTGGGCTAATCTTCTAGATAGGAGGGCTGACTCTTAAAGAGAGCATTAGACAGTGAAGAACCAATTTGAAAAGACAGAGAAAATTGTGTTTCTTTTTTGCATTGGTTTGTTTATTTTTGTTAGCTCCTCACACTCAAAGAAATCTCTGTCATACCACTAACTGGACACAAACTTAAAGAAGACAGCTCAGGCACTGATTCCTAGAGTTAATATTTAAAATGTTAAATGTGCAGTGTGCAACAAAAGATTACAAGAGAAGGAAGCAAGAAATGATGGTCCTTCCAAAGGAACAAGAAAAAGTCTAGAAGCCATTAGTGAAGAACACAAACTTTGGACCTACTGGACAAAGACTTTTGAAAAATGATCCTCAACATGCTCAGGGAGATAAAGAGAAACATGGGTAAAAAGTTAAGGACTATCAGGAATATGATGAATAAACAATACGAAAATTGTTTCTTCATATCTCAGTGGCAGAATTCTTGCCTTTACACCATTAAGAAAACAATATTCCCCAAATTTTTCGATAGATTCTGCAAACACTCTATCAAAATTACAGCTGCCCATTTGTAGAAATTGTCAAGCTGATCCTAAAATTCATTTGGAAATTCAGGGGATCCATAATAACCAAAACAATCTTAAAAAGGAAGAACGTTGTTGGGGAATTCCAGATTTCAAGACCTACTACAAAGCTACAGGAATCATAATTCTGTTGTATCACATAGAATAGTTATATGAATGTATGGAATAGAATTCAGAGTCCAGAAACAAATCCATATATTTATGGTTAACTGATATTTAACAAAGATTCCAAGACAATTCATTAATAAAATAGTCCTTTCAGCAAACACTCTGGAATAACTGGGTAGCTAAATACGAATATTGAATTTGGACCCATACTTCATGCCTTACAGAAAAGTTACCTCAAGATAAATCAAAGATCTAAATGTTAGATCAAAAACTATAGAACTCTTAGAGGAAAAAATAGATCTAAATTTCCATGACCTTGGATTAGGTAGTTGATTCTTAGATGATACTCAAAGTACAAGTCACTAAAGGAAAAAAAAAGACAAATTGGACTTCATCAAAGTTATAATTGTGATTCAAAGAAAACTACCTAGAAAGTGAAAGACAACCCAAAATGATAGAAAATGTTGGCAAGTTATATATCTGTCATTATCCAGTATCCAGTTTATATAAATAACATTTACAACTCAACAATAAAAAGAAAAATAATCTGATTAAAATGAGCAAAGAATTTGAATAGACATTTCTCCAGGGAAGATTTACAAATAGCTAATAACCACATGGAAAAATTAGTCATTAGGGTAATCCAAAACAAAATCACAGGTATATCACTTCTTACCTACTAGGATAGCTATAATAAAAAGACAAAATATACAAGAGTTGACAAAGATGTGGAGAAATCAGAACCCTCACATTGCCAGTGGAAATGTAAAATGGTGCAGCCACTTTGGAAAACAGATTAGCAGTTCTTCAGAAGGTTGAAAATAGAATTGCTATGTGACCCCAAGCTATCGTACTTCTTGTTATATACCTAAGATAACTGAAAACAATATGCAGAAAATATTTGTACATGAATATTCATGCCAGCATTGTTCAGAATAGCCATAAAGTGGAAACCATCTAAATGTCCATCAGTGATAAATGGATAGACGAAATATGGCATACCATACAGTGGAAGGGTTTTCTCCCATAAAAAGGAATGAAGAACTGATACATGCTACAACATGGATGAACCTTGAAAACATTTTGCTAAGTGAAAGAAGCTAGATATTATACAATTCCATTAAAATGAAATGTCCAGAATAAGAAAATCCATAGAGGCTTAAAATGCATTCATGATTACTAGGGGATGTGCTGAAGGAGAATTGGGAATGACAGTAAGGAGTCTCCTCTTTAGGTGATAAAAAGTTTTATAAAATATAATTTTTTATGGGTAGTTCCCATACCCTTTTTTCTCAAGAACCTCAGGCTGTTGGGTGTATCCTTTTTCTCTCATGTCTTCAAACTGTCCCTCATTTTTGCAACTCATTATATTAACATGGTAAAAAAAAACAAACAAAAAAACACTTCTATCTGTAAAATAAATAATATTAAAAATTATATATTTTGATCTTATATTCTTCTCCATTTACAACCACACCTCATTTTCTTCACTGGTAAACCTCTCAAAAGAGATGTCTTCCTCAACCTCTCAAGCACTTAGCCCATCTTAAAAGTATACCAGCTTCTACTCCCTCCATTCCACACAAAAAAACATCCTTTCACACCAATAATGGCCTTCTTAACTCTTAATCTAATGGAAATATCTAAGTTCTCATTCTACCTGACATTTTAGCAGTATTTGGACTAGTTGACCATTTCCTTCTTCCCCAAACTTCCACTTCCTTTGCTTTCTATCTCCCCTAGTTTTTCATCTTCTATACTAACTGCTCCTCCTCTGCCTTCTTTTTCAGCTCTTCAGGGTTTTTGTTTGTTTATTTTTGTTTTTAAAAGATGGAGCTATTGTGTGGGTGTCCCTGAAAAAAATGTATATGCACGTAGGCCTGTGTGTGTGTTTGTGTGTGTGTCCTCGAGTGATCTGAAGCTCATAGGTCTCTCAGGTTTTTATTGCTAGCTCACCTACTTAGAATGTGTAATCAAAGATTGAAAAAGCACCTCAATTGCAACAAGCCCAGAACTCATGCTCAATAGTGCCCAAATCTGGTTTGTGCAAATTTGGTGTTCTAAATATTTATCATACTGTAGAAACAAACTTAGAAACCATCCTTGTCAATTTTGTTCCCCTTCCACCCTCTATCTAGTCCAAAATCAAGTCCTGGTGATTCTAAGCCTTCCTTAGTCTTGTTGCTCCTAACTGTACATTTTTTTAGCTCTACAAGTTCCTACCTTTCCAAATCTCACATAAGAATATATTTTAACCCTGGTTAATGCTGTGGTAGTGACCACTAGCTTTCAGCTGACTGTGATCACTTAGAACTAAGTCTATCATGTAAGAAGACAATTTGGGTATATGGTTTGTATTATATTTGTGTATTAATAAGCTTGGTTAATTCTAATTGTGCATATTCTTTCTTCAGTGATCATAGGTAATTTCCATGATTGCAGAGTCAAGTTAATTTTGTGTTTCTTCCTTGCTTTTGCTTTGTTCTTTATTGTTTGAGCCATACAGTGTTGATTGTTGAATTGACAAACCCAATTTTTTAATTACCTTTTCATGGAAATGAATCATATTTTTTGCCACCCTTCTCTCAGTCTACTACAGAGGGACAAAATTCAAAATAAGCCTGATATCATGCTGTTGTAGGGCCATTCTGTATTACATTCATAAATCATGCAGGCAAAAGTCATTTGTCAAAAACACATTTATTTGAATTGAATTTGCTCTGCATGCAGAGGATACTAAATTCATATGTAGCTTTCAATAAATAATTTATCAAACTCTGATTTGTTTGAAATATAATAAAAAACAACCCCAAATAAAATTAAACAAAAATTTTTGTATCTGAGAATAGTACATTGGATGAAATGTACATTTCATCATAAGATCATACCACCATTATGCTAATTTCAAGAGTTAAGAGGTTGGTAGTACATTTCAAAGTAACACAAAGTTAAATTTAATACAATTTTATAAATTACTCTTGACTTCAGCATAGTTGATATTTTCCACTTCTTTGCACTATTCCATTTTTCCATACACTCTAAGTCTCTTTTCTGCTACTGGCTAAAGAGAAAATAAAAATAATAATAATCTCCTGTGATGTAGATAGAAATTTTATTTTTTCCTGAGCTTCTGACTGAACTGCAGTCACTGAGGAACAATTATTTCTAGCCCATCAATGGAAGAAACAGTAATTGCTGTTTACAAAATCCTAAAGACTCACTTAGAATTCAAGAGCAAAGATGTGTCCTGATTTGAAATGAAGGATAGTTACAGAGGTGACTGTGCCCTCAGCGCTATAGCGTTTGGTGGCCTGTTTCCAGCCCAGACTGTCCCATCAAGTTAAAGGGTCACTATCACGTAGTAGTGACTAAATGTGCTGGTTCTAGGATTTAGCTGATAAGCTTTGAGTAGTGTTCTGTTACTGCTTAGTTGAGTGACCTTCAATAATTTAATTTCTCTCTTTTTTCCCTAGTTTTCTCATCATGCAGTATAAATAAGTATTGTGTTTACAGCTTAGAGTTAGTGAGAGGATTAAATCAAAATCATATGCCTGACCCATTGTAAGCATTCAGTCAGGAGAAGGTAGGGGTAACTCTATTGTCTTAAAACAGTTGGTGAGAACATTGAATAAGCCCCTACTTACCCTTTCAGGTGGAATGAATAGGGCTTTCTAATTTCCTCCTGGTCCTAATTTTTGAGACATTTCTTTGTCGTTGTTGTTCCCTCTTATTTATTTATTTATTTATTTAGAAGTGGAATTGAAGTAGCAGTCCTAGCTCACCAGTTCATGGGATCTAGAATAAAGCTTGATGTGCCATTAGTTGTTTCTGTAATGTGATTTGCATATAAAGCTCCCAGAAAATCACCACCATCTCAACCCCAGCTTCCTGTTAGTTAGGTCAGTATAACAAGGCCTTTCCCTTTTTACTTTTTGTCCTGGACATGATCTCTCAATTGAGAATCAGTTCCTGAATGATGGTCTACTTGGCAAAGTCCTTGGCATTCTACCCAGATCTTGACTTCACCTCCTCCTGCAAAGGTGAATTTTCTCCCATCATCATCAGCCATGGTCTGACTTTTTGTGACAAATAGACCATCACAATTCCGCTCATTTATATTAAAGCAATCCTTCTCTTTTTGGCTCTTGCTGGCATTTTGGAATTAGAACATGAAAAGTATCAGAGCATTTCTGAAAATCTTTTGAATCCTCTATACCTGTGGACACATGTTGTGGAATGCTAGCTATCTGCAAGGGTCAATTCCTTCAGTCTGGTCATGTTCTGAAAGCTCAGGCAAGGTTTCTTTCTACTTGCGATGTGTCAGTGTGCTGACATTCCACCTTACTCTTCATCAAGTCTACTACATGTAGTTATTAAGTAAACAAAGGGTGCTGAATTTTCCTTTGGTTGCCAAGAAGTCTTTTTATCTTTTTAGGCAGTGTTGCAGAGGGTGATGAAATCTGTAAGACTTAGGTTTTGTGACTGCTTTTCCTTTTTCCTTTTTCTCTGTGCTACATAATCTCATAATTAATGATATTTCAAAATGTCAAATTATTTGGCCTAAAAAGATAAGATTCATTTACTACATTTCTTGCAGAATAGGTTTGTGGTTGATATATTCTTTCAGTGTTTGATTTCTGAAACGTTCTTTATTTCACTTTCATTGTAATAGTTTTATTGAAAACTAAGTAACATACAATGAAATCCATTTATTGAAGGTGAGCCATTTGATAAATTGTACAAGTACACAATAAGGAAATCATTACTGCAAACAAGACAGTGAACCTATTCACTGCCCCCTCAAATGTCCATGCACCCCTTTGTAATATTTCCCTTCCTCTTCCTCAACCCTTGCTAGACAACCATGATCTGCTTTCTGTCATTATAGATTAGTTTGCATTTTCTAGACTTTTAAATAAAAGAAATTATAATGTATGTTCTTTATGGCAGTTGGCTTTCAGGATAATTATTTTGAGATTGTCCATGTTCTCAAAAGCATCATTAGTTAATTTCTATTTATTGCTGAGTAACATCCTATATTTTCTATTGTAAAAATGTATCACAGTTTGTTTATCCATATACCTGATGATGGACTTTTGGGTTAATCCCAGTTTGGGGCTATTACAGATAAAGTTTCCAAAAATATTCTATACAAGACTTGGCATAAATATTTGTTTCATTGAGTAAATACCAAGGAGTAGAATGCCAGGATAATATGGTAAGTGTATGTTTAACTTTTCAAGAAAATTGCAAACTTTTTCAAAGTGGCCCTACCATTTTACATTCACACATGCAGTATATGAGAGTTCTAGTTACTCCAAATCCTTGTCAACACTTGTTATGGTTAGATTTTTAAAATTTCTACATCCTAATAAATGTGTAGTGGTACTTCTTATGATTATGATTTGTATTTACTTAATGACTAATGATACTAAATATCTTTTGATCTGCTTGATTTTAATCCACATGTCATCTTTGGTGAAATGCATTTCATTTTTGTATTGAGTTATTCATTTTCTTATTATTCAATTTTGAGACTATCAAGTATTTTGGATTTGGGGTATAAGACCTTTATCAGATATATGGTTTGTAAATATTTTTTTTCCAATCTGTTGCTTGCCTTTTCTTTTTATAATGCATTTTGAAGACAGAAGCTCTTCTTTGAGGAAGCCCAATTTATAAATTTACTCTATTATATATCATGCTTTTGATGTGTACCTGAGAAATATTGGCTACTGCAAGGACACAAATATTTTCCCCTATATGTTCCTTAAGAAAGTTAATAGTTTTATGTTTTACATTTAAATCTATGTTCCATTTTTAGTTAATTTATGTGTATGGTGCAAGGTATTAGTCAACCTTCATATTTTCATTGTGATATACCTTTCCCAGTCCATTTGTTGAAAAGAATATTGATTTTTTTCCCTATTAATTGGCCTCTGGTACTTTTCAAAAACCAGTTTTTAGTATATGAAGGGATCTATTTCTGGAATTCCTATTTTGTTCCTTTGATCTATTTACCTATCTTGACATGAGTACTTCATTCTCTTGATCAGTATAGCTTTATAATAACTCTTGGAATCAAGCAGTCATAACATTCAAATTTTGTTGTTTATCAAAATTATTTTGTCTACACTAGGTCCTTTTCATTTACATATGAATTTTAGAATCATTTGGATTCTTTAATTCCACAAAAAATCCTGCAGAAAATCTAACCATGTTTGCATTGAATATAGAGATAAATTTTTAGAAAATGACATCAAAACAGTATAAATTCTTGTAACCAGTTTGCAAAGTATAAATTTACATTTATGTAGGTCTTCTTTACTTTTTTTTCAGCAAAGTTTTGTAAAATTCAATTGCATGTTTTTCATATGTTTTATTAGATTTATTCCAATTTTTTCATATTTTATGCTACTACAATTGATATTAATTATTGTTTATTTTTGAAAGAGCTTTAAATAATATATTACCTGGACCAATATAGTAGAACAGGGCCTAAGGTTACCCTCTGCCTATAACCACCAGAGCAAAGAAATAGAAAAGGCATATACATTGGAAAGACTGCATGATCATCTATATGGAATAGCTGTTGGAGCAAACAAAAAAGTTTCTAAAACTATTAAGTGACTTTAGAAAGATAACAAGGTAGTTTTAGAAAAATATTTCTCGTTTGAGACTCAGGAATATCAAAAGTTGATGGAGAAAAGTTTTTTTAAAGTACACTGAAAAGGAATATTGCAGAATAATATAAATGAATACAGGTAAGATAAGAAGAAAATTTTGGACTTTATAGGATAGAAGTACACAAAGAACCAGTGTCAGGAAAGCAGAGACTAGATATGGATTACACTCACTAACCAAAAGCAGAGTACTGATTTGTTAGCTGGTCATATCAAATAGAAAACAAAGTTAAGATGCAAATAAACAAAATGAGAAATGAGAGGGGGAATCATTACTATGGATCCAGAAGAAATAAAAAATAACCATGACAGGACATTATGCACAAACTATAATTCATAGGGGAAATGGACAATTTCCTGGAAACACATTCACATCCTACATTGACTTGAGAAGAAACAGAAGACCTTACAAAATAGTCAGAAGTAAAGAGATTCAATCAGTCATCAAAAACCTTCCTACAGAGAAAAGCCCAGGACCAGATGGCTTCACAGGGAAGTTTTATCAAACTTTCCAAAAAGAACTAACACCATTTCTACTCAAACTCTTCCAAAATTTGAAGAAAAAAGGAACAATACCTAATTCATTTTATGGAGCTAACATTACTCTAATGCCCAAACCAGATAAAGATACTCAAAGAAAGTAAAACTGCAGACAAATCTCCCTAACTAATTTAGAAGCAAAAATTCTCAAAATGCTTGCTAATCAAATCCAATGGTACATTAAAATAATTATACAACATAACCAAGTAGGGTTCATTACAGGAATGCAAGGATAGTTCAACACAAGAAAATCAGTCAATATGATACAATACATTAACATGTCAAAAAGGGAAAAATCACATGATCATCTTGATTGATGCTAAAAAAACGTTCAACAAAATCAGCATCCTTTTCTGATAAAAACATTTTAAAAAGTTAGGAATTGAAGGAAATATCTTCAGTATGATAAAGTACATACATAAAAAACCCACAGCCAGCATCATAATTGATTTGGAGAGATTGAAAGCCTTCCCCCTAACATTGGGAATGAGACAAGGATGCTCATGGTAACCACTAATAGCCAACATTTTGATAGAAGTTCTAGGTAAAGAAATTAGGCAAAAAAGAAATGAAAAACATCCAAATTGGAAAGGAATCAGTAAAACTTTCATTATTTGCAGATGACATGATCCTATTCTTGGAAAATTCTGAGAAATCCATGAAAAAGTTTCTTGAGCTAATAAACAAATTTAGCAAAGTGGTGGGATGTAAGGTTAATGTATAAAAATTAATAAAGTTTGTATGTACTAGCAATGACCAAATGAGGAGGCAATTGAGAAAAAAATTCCATTCACCATGCCAACTAAAAGAATCAGGTATTGTTCAATTCCCGCTGCCTGCCTATGCCAAAAAAGAATCAAGTATCTAAGAAAAAACTTAAGCAAGCATGTGAAAGACCTCCATGCAGACAACTATGAAACAATGCTAAAAGAAATCAAAGAATACCTAAATAGGTGGAAAGATATTCCATGTTCATTGATAGGGAGGCTAAATATCATGAAGATGTCAATTCTACCCTAAAAGATCTGCAGATTCAATGCAATAACAATAAAAATTCAGCAACCTACCCTGCAGCCCTAGAAAAGCTAGTTGCCAAATTTATTTGGAATGAAAAGAGGCCTCAAATTACCATAAACATTCTAAAAAGGAAGAACAAAGTGGGAGGGCTTACACTTTCCAATTTTAAAGCTTGTTACAAAGCCACAGTGGTCAGAACAGCATGATACTGGCTCAAAGATAGACATATTGATCAATGAAATCAAATTAGGAGTTCAGAAATTGAACTCCAGATCTACAGTCAATTGATTTCCAACAAGGTCCCCAAATCTACTGAACTGGCACAGAACAGTGTCTTCAATAAATGGGAATGCAAGAACTGGATATCCATAGCCAAAGAAATGAAAGAGGACCCCTACCTCACTATCTATGCAAGAATTAACTCAAAGAATATAAAATATCTAAATACGAGAGCCAGTGCAATAAAAATACATATGGAAATATCTTCAAGACCTAGTGATAGAAAGTGGCTTCTTAGACATTATACCAAAAGCACAAGTAGTGAAATAAAAAAAATAGACAGATGGAAACTCCTCAAAATCAAATGCTTTTGTACTAAAAGGACTTTGGCAAATAGGTGAAGAGGCAGGGAACTCAATGGGGGAAAATATTTGGAAACCATATAATTCATGAAGGCTTGATATTCACTATATATAAAGAAATCCTAAAACCCAACAACAAAATAACAAACAACCCAACTATAAAATGAGCAAAAGAATAGGCATTTTTCTGAAGAAAAAACACAAATAGCTAAAAGGCATGTGGAGAGACATTCATCTTCATTAGCTATGAGGGAAATGCAAATCAAAACCAGAATGAGATATCATCTCAAATCTATAAGAATGGCTTCCATTAAACAAACAGGAAACTACAAATGTTGGAAAAGATGTGGAGAAATTGAAACACTTATCCATTGTTGGTGGAAATGTATAGTGGTACAGCCACTGTGGAAGACACTTTGGTGGTTCATCAGAAAACTAAATGTTGAATTGCTCTACAGTACTCCACTACTTGGTATATAGCCCGAAGATCTGAAAGCAATAACTCAAACAGACATATGCACACCAATGTTTATAGTGGCATTTTTCATGATTGCCAAAAGTTGTAAACCATGCCATGTGTTCATCAACAGACAAGGGGATAAGCAAAATGTGGTAGATACCTATGATGGACTATTATGCAGCTACAAGAATGAATAGAGTCATAAAGCATAGGATAACATGGATGAACCTTGAAGACATTATGCTGAGTGAAATAAGCTGGACACAAAATGATAAATGCTACATGATTTCATCAATATGAACCCTCTAGAAAATGTAAACTCAGAGTCTTAAAATGTAAAATGCAGGGTACCTATAGATAGACAGAAGCTAGAGATGTGGGAATGGTCACTGAATATGTACAGATTTGTTTATGAAGTTGAACTTAAGTATATGGGAATAGATAGAGATGTCAGTAGTATATTAGTGGGAAGATAAGTAATAGTGCCATATTGAAGCTGAATATGATTTAAAGGGGTTGTTTAAAGTCAGGTGTCTCACCAATTAGCATTATAAATATAAATAAATTATCACATGAATTACTTCAAAGGTATGACATGTATACAAAAGGTTAATAATAGAGTGGTACATGAGAAAAATTACCTATTGCATGCTATGGACTATATTTAACGGGAATACCTCACTAGTTCCACAATACCTCTATGGGGGATAAGAGTTATGCAGTGTTTGGTGTTTTCTCCTTGGTGTGGGTGTGAATAAATGTTACTTTTCTCTTTGGAGCAATGAAAGTTAGCTAAAATTGAGAGTGGTAATGAGTGTAAATGTAAATAAGGATAGTGTGAAATATTGATTGTCTATTTTGGATAGAATATATGCTATGTAAATATATATCAACAAAACTTGCAGATTCAAAATAAATAAATAAGCAAACAGAAAGATTCAAGTGCTAGAGAAAATGTGGAGAGAGAAGTATACCTATTCAGTGTATGGAGGGCAGCAGAATGGGGCAGCCTCTCTGGAGGGAAATGTAGTGGATCCGCAGGAGTCTAAATATAGGACCATCATACAATTAGCCAACCCCATTACTAGGAATATACTAGGAAGAACTGAAAGCAGGGACTTGAACAGACATTTGCACACTGATGTTTGTGGTGGCATTATTCAGGATACCTAATGGATGGAGGTGGCCAAGTGTATTTTGACTGAGATGCAGAATGGTGAACTATGGTGTAAACATGCAATGGAATATTGTGTGGCTACATAAAGGAATGAAGTCATGAAGTATGCACTGAGGTGAATGAAACTTGGGGACATTATGTTGAGCAAAATAAGCCAGAAACACTAAAAGGACAGATACTGTGTGGTCTCTTTTAGAAAATTCTTATAAAAGAATTAGGACATGGATTGTAAGACCTTACAGCAAGCACATCTATTCCTGAGCTTTAAACTTTATTTCTAAATTCTGAGATGCTGTGCCCTATGTGTATAACCTGGTATTTCTCTTGTAATTCTGTGTAGCTTAATGTAATGCCTTGATACATTCCGGAGTATGTTGGGCAGATAATTTAAAGGTATTGGCAAAATCTCTTGAGGGAATGGAGGGAAAATATGAAACAAATAAACTTCCCCACAGGGAAATCCCTAACACCCAAGCACTTAGAGACTCCTAAGTTAATAGGTCACACCCTTGAACTTGAGGCTCCTCTTATGAAACTTATTTCTGTAACAGGGAAGCTAAGTTTACCTATAATTATACCTCGAATATGGCATCTCTCTCTCTCAGCTGAATTCCACAAGTAAACTCATTACCCTCTCCCCTACATGGGACATGACCTCCAGGGGTTATAAGTCTCCTTGGCAATGTGGGACATGACTCCCAGAAATGAGCCTCCCCTGGCATCATGGGATCGCTAATGCCTTCCTAACCCAAAGGAGGACAAGTAATGTACAATATATGGTATTAGTGGCTAAGAAATTCCAAATAGAATTAAAAGATGATTCTGGAAGTTGCCCTTATGCAAGCGTCAGCTTGATATTACAAATTGCTACAGTATACGAATTCCCAACCAACAGTATTCCCTCAAGCCCTAGTGAATACTCAGGGATCTGTATGAGGTTCTATAAAAGTTTCAGTCACTAAGTTTATTTTTCAGAAACTTAATACCTCCAGATTGTTTCCATGCCAGATATGCCATGAAATCCAGAGGCATTAGTCTCTCCAAGAACATTAACCAGTTGTATTCCCCCTGCCCCATAATGTCAACAGCCCTTTCCAACATGAAGAAGGTAGAATGGCCATTGCCCAAGTATCCTTAAAGACTGAGAGATGGATCAAATGAGAAGGAGGAGTTGTAACAGACAAGATTATTCAACATTAACAAATGATTGTGACTACTGAATCATTATGTTGATATTTCTTGTTAGTCTCTGCTATATTAAAACAGCTAGAAAGAAATACCTGAAATTTTGGAACTGTAACCCATACCATACTTTGACATTTGTTCTATAACTACTGGTTAAACTATACATTGAAATTTATCACTTTTCTACCTATATGTCATATTTCACAATTTAAAAACTTTTAAAAATAAAGCTTTTTCTGTCTTTGGTTTGGTTACTGTATTAGTTTACAAGCTGCTGAAATACAATATACCAGAATTGGAACAGCTTTTATAAAGGGAATTTAATAAATTACAAGTTAACAGTTCTAAGCTGATAAAAAATGTCCAAACTAAGACATCCAGGGAAAGATGCCTTAATTCAGTGAAGATCCATGGTTCAGGAACACACCTCTGTCAGCTGGATAGTCATGTGGATGGCATCTGCTGATCCTTTGCTCCTGGGCTCTATGCTTTCAGCCTCTGTTCCTGTGGAGGTTCCTCACTTTGCTTCTCCAGGACTGACTTTCAACTCTTGGTTTCCCTTGGCTCTCTCCAGGTTCTGGCTTGTTTAACATCTCATGGCAATGTCTGCTGGGCTCCAAGCATCTCTGAACATCCATCTTTTTATTCTCCAAGTGTTAGCTTCTCTATCAACTCTGCTCTGAAGTTTCTGTCAGGTCTCTTTCCATCAGCTTTGAGTTCGCTCCAAAATGTTTCCTTTTTTAAAGGATTCCAGTAAATTAAGCAAGACCCTCCCTGAATAATGTAGTCACATCTCCATCTAATCAAAACTCCACAATCACAATTGGGTGTGTCATGTCTCTGTTGAGAGAATTTAATCAAAGGTTTGATCCTTTGATTAAATCCCACAGTATTGAATTGGGATTAAAATAAATGGCTGCTCCCATTAGATTAGATCAGGATTAAAACATGGCTTTTCTGGCATGCATAATATTTTCAAACTGTTGCAGTTACCTTCTAAATCAAAGATATTTGCTGACCTACAGAAGGGCAAAAGCCAGGTATAGAATAAGTAAAACAGGAACACAATCATCCACATTGTCATTTACTTAGAATTTAGTAATACCATACCCTCCACTAAATGTACAAGTCCTGCCTCATACAATCGTCATCCCAACCATAGATGGTTTAGCTACTATTTTTACAGAAACTGAACCTTTTGTAAAATTTTATCATTCCTGAGATTTTGAATCAGTTCTATAAGCTTAGAAAGCTCTTAATATTTGTATTGTATACCTGAGATATTATATAAGGCAAATAAATATTTTTGAATATATGATTAATATTTTGGAGAAAAGATAGAGTACCTATGATTTATTTTGTCAATAAACTATGCCTTTTGCTTTTCACCAATGGTAGGTATACATAAAATTAACTCAGCACTATTGAAGTGAATCCTGCATTTGAATCTGAATGGTGTGCTAGAAAAATATTGAAAGACTACCTGGGAAAAAGAGTTAGTAATTTCAATGTAGAAATGAATAGTTTAAAAGGGGAAATTTTATTAAATTTATCACCTTTTCCTTAATTAAAAATCAGCATAGTATAATAATGTGACATTAAAAATGAGTTTCAACAGTCATCACTTGTCTTGCTTTTGTTGTGTTTATGCCTGAGGACTTTTATATGATCAATATTTTATTAATGGTCTTGAAATAATGAACAAGCTAGTGGGAGCTGCAGACTGCAGTCTAAAATTGTAGTATTGATATAGATATAGATATGGACATAGATTTAGATATGGACATAGACATAGATAGAAAGATAGACAGATCGATAGATAAGATTGAGAAATTCCTGGGTGTTATAGTTCATTGATTTCAATTCGGCTTGGATGCATTGATTAATGGTTGAGAGCAAAACATCTTTTGTGCCAGCACTTGAACCAAATTGATCAATCATAGAAGAATAAAAGAACAAGGAAGGAGTAGACAGTGGAGGAATACCCCTATTCAATATGTGTTTGGCTTGCATAGCTTTGCAACTTTTATTCTCAGAAGATGAAGTGATAGGAGGAATTAACCTCCTATCATTAATAATCATGTGTCCTAGACTGTGCATTTAAGGTCATAAAAGAACTTCTCATAAGCTCTCTATGCAATAAACTCATAGTAACTCAGTAAATGGATAAATTTTGAATTATATCAAAAGATGGATATTAAGTGAGTCAAAGTAGGGTGATTAATTCAAGGCAGAGTATAGAGGAATCTGATCTAATTTTAGTATCCATCAGGGTTTGTTGTGGGGCACAGAAGAGAGACCACACAAGTCAAAGCAATTTGCAAGCCAATTAGGAGTCTTTATTAGCCGGCCAGCGACTGCCTCAGAAACTCAAGGAAGAATCAGAGAGCAGCCCTGAGGAGTTCTCAAGGGGGGCTTGTAAAGGTAAAAACCACAAGTGTATCCACAGAAGCAGGAAAAAGGACATTATCTTTTTGAGCCACATCTTGGTTTGCAGCTGTAAGCAAGCAATTTTATCTACAGAAGCAGAGAAATGCCATTTGCTCTTGCACAATACATCCTATTCTTTTTGTTTCTTAACAATGATTATTGTTCAATTTTTAACTCTTGGGAACTTCCTGCCCTGGATCTTGTGACTCCGGATTCCTTCTTCTTGCTAGGGCCTGATTTATTGCCTGATTTGCTCCTGACCCGCCACAGGTTGGCGCACAGAGAACAAGTGCACAATGATGCTACAATTTAAGGTAATCATTTTAGATGAGAATTTTGATCTATAAAATTATTGTTTTTCAAGAGACAAACTTTTACTCACCAAAATTTAACTTGCCAATTTTAGTTCTAGTAAAAGTCTTAGGGATCACCCATCATAGTCCATATTTTATAAAAGAGAAAATTGAGGCTTAAGCAGGTTAATATTTATTTAAGATTATGCCATTAGTTATCAGGAATCTTAGATTACAACACAGATTTCCTAGTGTACTATTCAATACGTAGTCTGCTTTTTCATTTATTTGAGCCCAGAGATTCAATATCGTAAAATTTTCATGCCTTATCTAAGTTAATCCATTTTTCAAATATTTATTGAAAACTTATTGCATGCCACCAGGAAATGACTAGACACTTGAATAGGAACAAATATGTACTATTCCCTCATAAAGCTTACATGAGGTACAACACTGAATAAAAATTTCCAACTATGGAAATTCTTTGAGAAGGGAAGTATAGTAGGTTATTTGGCAAGTTAGGTATTAATTTTCCTATTTTGGTTGATGAAACTATTGAAATTCCTCAAACAGATGTTAGGGAAAGAATTTGAGGCATCTGTTTACTATTTCATTACCCCTGCAATTTTGCATCCAGCTTTAGAATTTATATGGGGTATTTGGTTTATATAAATTCTTAACCATTTTAAAGGAATTAAATCACATTGGCAATCTGATGAAAGCTATAGATTCTCTTCCCAGAAAAAGGTACTCTCATGCATTGTAGTGATGTATATACAACATCCATCCCCATTTCTGGTAAGAACAGGCTGATTTTCTTTTTACTAAATCATCTCTCCACTGCTTTCAGTCACAATGATTTGGGTCTTGTGCATACTAAATTTTCTGGCCACAATCATTGTTCGCAAATGATCCTTCACCTAAATTGGCACATTCTGGAGCTATTATAAAAAAATACATTTCTCTTTCTGCTGAACCAAAAATGGAAAGTCCTAAGGCAAGAGCTTTTGGGGCTGTCACATGGAGAGATACCATGGGAAAGCAGACATAAAAGAATTAGCACATCAGAGATCTGATAATATCTTTTAAGCCCTGCAGATCATGATTGAAATTGGAAAATCCTCCTTAAAGTATATTTTATGAAAGTCACTACATTCCCATTTTTGTGTAAGTCATTTTGAATTGAGTTTGCTAAACTTGCAACACAAAGCATCCTGCCTAGTTGTTATCTAAACTATACACACAAAAGGAAACACCCATTACAGGAATCTCACTAGGTCTTTCTAAAAGCTGCATTCCAGAAGGAAGAAAATAGCTTTGGAGGGAACCAAAAGTCATTTGAATGAGATTGATGAAGTGAAGACCAGTCAAAAATCAAGAGGAACAATCACCATAAATTACCATGAAAAGAGCTACTCTTGTAATTCCTGAGAGTAAGGAAATCACAGCCAAGAACTTCATGGTGTTGATAAAAGTCACTACATTTATAATCGCTAATTATGTGCAAGGCTGCTAGTTGGATACAAAGAATCAGAAAAATAAGCCATAGGTTCTGTTCCAGAAAACTCTGTGGCATGGAGGGAGAAAAAAGATATACAGATGCAAAATCATTTAACAGGGTGAGGGCCAAGTAATTGGAACAGATAAGGTACCATGTAAGTATTGAGAGTAAGGAATAAAGAAAGATATGGGCACACTTCATGAAAGAGGTGACATTTGAATGTGACCTTGAAGGACAAGCACAATTGTAGTAACTTAGATTTCAAAAGGGATATTTGAGGTAAAGTGAGTAGCATGTGAGAAACACAGGCCTGATTGTGGATCAGTACTGAGCAGGGATTTGTACAGAGGAGTCATAAAAATCGCCATTAGAAAATGGCCTGAATTTCAGTCGATAACCAAAGAAAGTGCCTTGGAAATGTCTGAATAGTGGAAGGAAAGGCTCTGTATAGATTATTTGGTCAGAGGAAACCATTATTAGTAGCAAAAAATATAACTCCATACCTGAGTCTAGGTAAAGCCATTGAAAAAATATTATTTTATTTCCCTTAATACTAAGAGAGTACACATTACCTAATGTATCCCATCCTGTGACATCTCATGGATACATTTTTGCAATATTCATTCTTTATTTCAAATTTCCAGTGATTAAAAATTAGAAATGCAATTGAACTTTGACCTAGCAACCCTATGCTTGGATATTAATCTTCTAGATTTATTGTATTTTGTATAATGACATATATATGAGGAGGTTCATGGCAATGTAACTTGCAATAACCACAAAATTAAAGGAATCCAAAGATCCATCATCAAAGAATTGTTTAATCTCCATGAGACAATGGCCTGCAATGGAGATGCTTCCCACGAACATAGTAAATGTACTCCAAAGTATACACCTAAATAAAAAAGGACAGAATGTTGTACATGGTATGCCACCTTTGTTTAAAAGAGAAAATACTAAGAATTTATATTCATGTTTGCTTATATCTTATAAAAATAAAGATGCTTAAGAAATTAATAAAATTGATTATGAAGAGGGAGGTGGCATATGTATACATGAAGAACAGAGGACATTTTGAATATGAGGAAAACATGTCTTTTTTTGGGTCCAGTGGGTAGAATGAGTTTAGTATGGTTGCAATAAAGGGAATCAGAGCCACTTGTGTGAATATCATGAAAGTTTATTTTTTCTTGGATTAAGTTTTTAATAAAAAATTATTCAGAAGTTGTGAATTTACAGAATAATCATGCCTAAAGTAGAGAATTACCATACATCTCCCTGTGCTGGTTTGAAAGGATGTGTGTATCCCCTAGAAAAGCCATGTTTTAATCCTAATCCCATTGTGTAAAGGCAGCCATTTCTTCTAATCCCTATTCAGCATTGTATGTTTGAAACTGTAATTAGATCATCTCCCTGGAGATGTGATGTAATCGAGAGTGGTTGTTAAACTGGATTAGGTGATGACAGGTCTCCACCCACTCGGGTGGGTCTTAATTTGTTTCTGAAGTCCTATAAAAGAGGAAACATTTTGAAGATAAAAGATTCAGAGAGAGCAGAGAATGCTGCAGCACCACAAAGCAGAGAGTTCACGAACCAGGGACCTTTGGAGATGAAGAAGGAAAATGCCTCCTGGGGAGCTTCATGAAACAGGAAGCCAGGAGAGAAAGCTAGCAGATGACACTGTGTTTGCCATGTGCCCTTTCAGCTAAGAGAGAAACTGTGACCCTGTTCACCATGTGCCTTCTCACTTGAGAGAGAAACCCTGAACTTCATTGGCCTTCTTGAACCAAGGTATCTTTCCCAGGATACCTTTGATTGGGCATTACTATTGATTTGTTGTAATTGGGACATTTTCTCAGCCTCAGAACTGTAAACTAGCAACTTATTAAATTCCCTTTTGAAAAGCCATTCCATTTCTAGTATATTGCATTCTGGCAGCTAGCAAACTAGAATACTCCTCAAAACAAACACTTGCATTGGTGAGGAAAGTTTCTTGGAATTGATGATAACAGTAATTCTACTGTTTTTTAACAGTAGTAACATTTGTTACAATTGATGAAAGATTATTAAAGTAGCACCATTAACTATATCCCTACATATAGCTATGTCAGGGTATTTTTCCCCGTATTCCCAAGCTATTATTATTATTATTATTATTATTATTATTATTATTATTATTATTATTATTATTCATGCATGTCTTTATTTTATTACTCAGCTACCTTACACTGGATAAAGGGGGTATCAGTCCCAAAGTTTTTATGATCACACAGTCACAAGATTAAAGCTATATAGTTATATAATCATTATCAAAGATCAAGGCTACTGAATTACAGTTCAACAGTTTCAGATATTTCCTTCTGGCTATTTTAATTACTAGAAAATAAAAAGAAATATCTATATAATGAAGCAATAGTCATAATTATTTGTTAAATCCTAACTTGTCAGTTATAACTCCTCCCTCTCATTTGATCATTCGCTCAATCTACAGAGATATCTGGGCAATGACCATTGTAACTTCTTCATGCTGGAATAGGGTGTTGAAATTATGGTGTAGAGGAATGAAACTATTTGATATTCTTGGAAAATCTGGTAAATCTGGTTTCAGGGCTTATATGGCATAGAAACAATCTGGAGGCTTTTAGTTTCTGAAAAACAAACTTAGGTGAAACTTTTATAGTCTTAAATGGAGCGCAGAGTATTCTTTAGCATTTTCAGGAATATTTTTGATTAGGGTTTGGAAAATTGTGGTAATTTGCAATATCTGGCTGAAGTTTGCATAAAAGTAACTGCCAGAATGACCTTTTGACTCTACTTGAAATGTCTTAGCCACTGAAACTTTATTTTGTTCCATTCCTCTTTCCCCTTTTGGTCATGAAGGCATTGTCAGTCACATAATGCCTGAGCCAGGCTCAACCCTGGGAATCATGTCTAATGTTGCCAGGGAAAATTATACCCCTGGGAGTCATGTCCCACATAAGGGGGATGGTAGTGAGTTTATTTGCAGAGATTGGCTTAGAGAGAGAGGCCAATTCTATGTAACAAAAGAGGTTCCCTGGAGTTGACTCTTAGGCATAATTAGAGGTTGGCTTAGATTTGCCATTACAGAAACGTTTCATGAGGGCAAGCTTCAAGATTTAAGGCCTGGCTCATAAAGTTGGGAGTCCCTAATGCTTGAGAGAATAGCAGGAATTTCCAAGGTGAGAAATTTAATAGTTCTATATATTTTCTCCAGTCCTTCAAGGGACTTTGCAAATACTATTTTTTAAAATTTTCTGCCCCAAATATTCTGTAATGTATCAGGGTATTACAATAACCCATACAGAATATCCAGATATTATTACCTGTTCTAGGTTCCATGTAATTAGGTGGTTTAAATAAACTGACCAGACAGGTTAAGCTACATAGTATGCTACAGAAAATTTAGATTTGGGACAAAATGAATTTTTCTTCCTTTAGTCTCACGTAGAAGTTGAAGTTTTAAAATACAGACATACCATCCTTTGCTCTCTATCTACCTTAGCCCTAACAAGATTAGCTTCATTTGGATCTCTATTTTAAGTCTGATCTCTTTTTAAGCTTCTTTAACAATTGCTGTATGGAATAATACTGACTTTGACAGCTGCAGAACTCTAACTCTGAGTCTCAGGTGTCACACAGATACCTAAAGTTCCAGGACACTGCCAGGTTATATACAAGGAGCACAGCACCTCAAAATATAGAGATAACAGTTAAAACTCAGCGTTTTGACTGCTGTAAAAGCTTACAATCCAGGCACCTTTACAATGAGCCCTATTGAACATTCTGTACTCCTTAATCATTGATTGCTCAATCTCTGTCTACTTTCTACCTCATAATAACTTATGTTCTCAAATTTAATTCTCAGAGTTTGCTCATTATAGCTAGTTCATATCAGTGAGGCCAAACAATATTTGTCCTTTTATTTCTGGCTTATTTCACTCAACATATTGTCCTGAAGGTTCATTCACCTCATTGCATGTCTCATGACTATGTTCCTTTCTGCAGCCACACAATATTCCCTCATATGTATACTACCACAATTTTCCCTTCCACTCATCACTCAATTTATCCTTGGACCACCACCATCTATTGAAAATTGTGAATAATGCCACCATAAACATCAGTGTGCAAAAGTCTATTCTGGCCCCTATTTTCAGTTTTTCTGAGTATATACCTAGTAAAGGGGTTGCAGGATCATATGCTAATCGTATACTTAGCTGTCCGCGACTTCTCGCTCAGCTTCTGGTCCCCGGCCGGCGGAGGGAACAGGAGGGAGAGAGAGACAGACGCAGACAAATCCGCGCTGGTGAGAAACACAGATCCAAGACACGTAGCAGTTGTGAGCACAGACCTTTACTGGAGTTAAGCTTGCATTCTCTGTTACAGGTTCCGCGCGGGCGAAATATCCCGCGGGGGAGCAACCTCTATGCGGCCGTCAGGTACGGCTCCCTGTGGGTCGTCTCCGCCCACCCCGTCCGGGTAACCTCTTATATACTGTGCCCAAACCCAATAGGTTAGTGCCACGTATACAGAGGTGATTGGAAGATAGGGTTGGTGGGCGTGTGCGTCATTTGCGGAAGCAGGATGTGAGCGCCATCTTAGCTCACTCGATGGGCGGGGGGAACTCTAGAGCAGGCTGCAGCGTGTCCACTAGGCCAAACCCGGAAAGCGGCTCTCTACATCTCCCCCTTTTTGTTTTTATAAGAGGCATGGTCCGTAGACCGTATTCTTGTACCCAGTGTCTCTATTGATGATGGTGCTCCCGTGGGCCTGAGTGGCTCACAACATAGTTTGGTGCTTTGGGGAGTCTGGACTAGGCTCGCGTCATCACACGACGGAGCCTCTGGCACCGACCAGAATGCTCACCTCATATAGAGACCGGAGAGTCCGTGAACTGGATACCACGTGACTCCTCCCTGCAGTGCTTCGCCTCGCAACTGGGTCAAGCGGGGATTATGAGAGCGACAGCCAGGGCATAGGAAACGCTGCGGAGGCCTCGGTGCAATGGCTAGAGCCAAGCCCAATCTGGCCAGGACTGCGGCCGCAGCTCCACCGTCGAGGCGGCTAGGCGCGCAAAATTAACAGCCTCTGGTGCCTAGCTAAACACGGGTAGTGGCCAGGGAGCCTGCAACAAACCTTGCTGACAAGAGCTTTGCCCCAGGTGATTCAGACGGGCTATCTATCGAGGAGGGACGCACACCCACATTTGACTGGGAAGACATAGCTAACATGGTAGAAACACGTAGTTGCTGCTGTGTCTGGAACAAGCGTTCTAACAAACATTTAACAGTGACTAAGCCCACTAATAGTCCCACTGCCACGAGAATCCAAGTAGTCAAATTGGGCCAAGAGAACCATGAGGTGACTCGGTTCCACAGACTTTGTACAGTCTCGCCCAGTTTGGAAAGGTCGAAGGCAACGGGGGTTATTAAAACTGGTCCCCCTTCTAAACAATCGAAGGGTGACCGGCGTTTTCGTTGCTATCTCGTCAGTCGCCGCCGTCATCAGCAGAGTTGGAGGCCTGATCTGATGGTTCAGGTTGAAGGCTTGTTGGTTTTTTAGGCAACAGCTCCGTGGCCTCCTCGGGCGATGTCACGGTTCTCACCAGTCTTTCCGGAACCCACACTGGTTGACGTCCTGGCTCCTGGGGAAAAACACAAACAGAGCCTCTGGCCCAGCTGAGCACTGGGTCAGGGCCTTGCCATTGTCCTGACAGGACATCCTTCCAACGGACTAGACCTCTATGTGGAGGACTCGGAGTAGTGTGCTGAAGAGCAGGTGTCATTCCTAGTGAATTTTCATTTAAAAAATTGTACGTAAACAATGCTATGGACAGTTGAGCCTTTGTGGACAGGCCGTGGCCTATTCCCCCTTTCTGTTTCTTTAGTAAGTCTTTGATGTCTAAGATGAAAATAGACCAATGCTCTGGCAGAGCTGAGAGAAGGGGCAACCCCATCTGAACAGGTCCTAAGGATTCCATGCAATTATTAACGGCTTTTAAATCATGTAACAATCTCCATCTGCCTGATTTTTTCTTTATGACAAATACGGGTGTGTTCCAAGGTGATGTAGAGGGAATGATGTGGCCTTTTTTTAACTGATCTGACACTAGAGTGTGTAATGCTGAGAGTTTTTCCTGTGATAATGGCCACTGAGGCACCCACACCGGGGTACTGGTCTTCCATTTTAGTTTTATAGGTGTGGGTGGGAATTTCCCCTCAGTGGCCCCTAGGAAAAACCCAGGCCTCGTTTATCAGAATTGGAGACAGCCTGTATAGGTGTTGTGCGCCCCTGCAATGAGGCTCCTAAGCCTTTGCCAGGGACATATCCCATTCTTTTTAACAAGCGCTTAGAAGTTGGAGAACAGCCACTGTAATTACTTGATTCGGCCACCAGAGGGAGCCCGTGGTGAGGGTTTTTGGCGAGATCACCAAAACCATTCACCGGAAGCCGCCGCGTCCCTGCAGCAGGCGCTGGCGGGGCGGAAGGCTGCGTGGGTGAGACAGGGGGCCTCCCCCAATCGATCAGCGGAGGCGCGTCTGCACCCTCGGTCTCATTACCATCTGACTCTGAGTCAGAGGTGTCTGAACTAGCGCCAGACTCTGGCAGCTTGCCTTTACGGGAGCCGTCCGCAGACGAAACTGACTGAGTTTCTTGGAGCGCGTGCCGTGCCTGCAGCAGGGCGGAAGACGGACTTAGGCCTGCAGCATTCTCCGCCTCAGGGCAAGCACGGACGGTTTCCCAGATAGGGACCAGGATCGGGTCTATACAAAGGCCCGTCCGGCGCGCCCGTTCTATGTCATTACCAAGTTTCAGCCAAGAAGGCAGACTGAGGCTACCGGAATGGGCGAACCAAAGGGCAAAGGTAACAACATCTTCAAGGAACCGCAGGAGGGAACTCTTCTTAACTGAGATGCCCCGCTGCTTCAAAAGGGTTTTTAAAGGGGGTAATAAAGGTGAACTTCCTGACTGCCCCATGCTTGCAGTCGGCACTGTACTTTAACCAATCGGGGAGCTCTCCCGATTCACTGGGGCTACCTGAACGCCCACAGCCCTTAACTCTCACGTAATAGGAAGCACTTACCTTCCCACGGTGATCAGGCGTGGAAAGTCCGCTGCGAACTCAAGAAGCACGTCCTCACCAGCTCGGGGAAAGGCAGCAGAAGGGTCCCCGTACGGGCCACCACTTGTCCGCGACTTCTCGCTCAGCTTCTGGTCCCCGGCCGGCGGAGGGAACAGGAGGGAGAGAGAGACAGACGCAGACAAATCCGCGCTGGTGAGAAACACAGATCCAAGACACGTAGCAGTTGTGAGCACAGACCTTTACTGGAGTTAAGCTTGCATTCTCTGTTACAGGTTCCGCGCGGGCGAAATATCCCGCGGGGGAGCAACCTCTATGCGGCCGTCAGGTACGGCTCCCTGTGGGTCGTCTCCGCCCACCCCGTCCGGGTAACCTCTTATATACTGTGCCCAAACCCAATAGGTTAGTGCCACGTATACAGAGGTGATTGGAAGATAGGGTTGGTGGGCGTGTGCGTCATTTGCGGAAGCAGGATGTGAGCGCCATCTTGGCTCACTCGATGGGCGGGGGGAACTCTAGAGCAGGCTGCAGCGTGTCCACTAGGCCAAACCCGGAAAGCGGCTCTCTACACTTAGCCTTCTGTGGATTTGCTACACTGCCTTCCAGGGGAGCTGCACCATTCTAATTCATTATCAACAGTGAATAGGTATATGTCTCTCTCCATATCTTCTCCAGCATTTGTATCTTTCCGTGTTTTTTTTCCTTCATTATTTCATTGATATATATTCACAAACTATCCAAAGTATATAGTCACTGGCTCACAGTATCATCATGTGTGTGTGCATACATCCCCATGGTCAATGTTAGAATATTTTCATTACTCCAGAACAGAAATTAGAATAAAAAATAAAACTCAAATCTCCCCATACCCCTTTATCCCCCTATTGTTGACCAATATTATTTGTGTAGTAAGTTTACTACTGTTGATAAAAGAATGTTAAAATATTACTGTTGACTATAGTCCAGGAGCTATGTTTGCAGTAGCTACATCTTTCCCCATGTACCACTCTTAATTTTTTTTCCTTTGCAGTGGTTCAGGCAAGAACTTATTTAGATATATGACTTTAAACAACCACTTTCAATCAAATTCATTTACAATATGTTACTATTACTTATAGTCCCAATAACGAGCTTCCATCTCCTTTATTGAATCCCAAACATTTAAGTCTGAACATATCAGGTAACCATTTCCCCCTTCTTTAGCTTCTGTTTATCTCTAGGTACCCTATAGTCTACATTTTAAGACTCTGAGTTTACATGCTCTACCTAGTTCAAATTAGTGAAATCATACAACACCTTTCCTTTTGTGTCTGGCTTATTTCACTCAACATTATGTCCTCAAGGTTCATCCATGTTGTCACATGCTTCAGGACATCATTCCTTCCTACATCTAATTCTTCTCATGACCCATTCTCACCATCCCTCTTTTCTTCAAGACCTATAACTAGACCAAAGTCGCAAAATGGCCTAAAAGGTTAGGTACAAAGTATGACCCATGAGGAAGTATGCTATATTAAAAAAAAAAAAAAAAAAAGCATGAATCTTCCTATATATGTGTATGTATGTATATAGACAGAAGTCAAGGAAATATGGTGTTGGAATGGATATTGAGGGTGTGGAATAATGGTGGAAGGAATATAAAGTTCGGTCAAGCTGAAAATATTGATATGGGCCCACTAAACAGAGATTCTGCATCCAGTGTTGCAGCTCAAGGGGTTAGACAGGGTGTTAACAGTTTCTTTGGGTGGTTGGCTGAAACATGGATCAAAAGGTGGCCAACATTACCTGAGATAGAGATATCAGAACTTCCCTGGTAAAATGTAGATGAGAGAATCAAAAGTTTAGAGAGTGGATTTATCATGGAAGACTTGCTTACATATCCCAGGAATGTCAGAAGACACATGTTTTACCAGAACTTTGAGGAAAAAAAAATGTGAGACTAGTTCTATCATCCTGAAGAATCCTGTAGTTACCCTTCTCTGTAGGTCAGATATTACTGTAGGAACTGCTATCACTAAGCTAGAATCTTGAAACACAATGGGATAACCACATCCCAAGTTGGCAGAAGCCATGTGACAACAGTTAGTTATGATAGGCAAGGTGGGCATGGCACCAAAATGGACAGCAGAGTCAAAGGAACAGTCAAAATAATATGACTCACAGAGATTTATGGTGTTGGCTAGTAGATCAAGGAGTATCTAGAAGTAAAATAGATGTGAAATCTACTAAATTCTTGTTTGAACTGTATAAGCAAAAGAGTTCTAGGTCAAGTGAACAGAAAACTAGCCTGAGCTACAAAAACAGAAAATCACTGTCTCTTAGTCAATTCCCAGACTTGGAACAGTTTACAGACCCAGAGCCCCTTGAATAAGGGGCATGCTGGGTACACTTGGAGAAGGAGCTTTTAAAACCACCCAAAATTTATACTGTTAACATTCCTTCCAACCTTCCCTAAGGGGACTTAGGCCTTTTACCAGGGTAACTGTGCATTGGGGAAAGGGAAATGATCAGATATTTGGGGGATTATTAGACACTGGCTCAGAAGAGACACTAATTCCAGGAGACCTAAAATATCACTCTGGTTCAGCAGTCAGAGTGGAGGCTTATGGATGTCAGGTAATTGATTGGCTTTTAGCTCAGTTCCATTTCATAGTGGGTCCAGTGGTCCCTGGACTCATTCTTTGGTCATTTCCCCAGTTCTGGAATGCATAGTTGGAATCAGCACACTCAGCAACTGGCAGAATCACAACATTGGTTCCTGACTCATGAAATGAGGGTGATTATGGTAGGAAAGGCCAAATGGAAACCACTAGAACTGCCTCTACCCAACAAAATAATAAATCAGAAGCAATACCAGATTCCTGGGGAGATTGCAGAGATTAATGCCACTCTTAAGGACTTGAAGGACTGCAGGGATGCTGTTTAGTACCACATCCCCATTCAACTCTCCTATTTGGCCTGTGAAGAAAAGAGGTGAGTCTTGGAAGATGACAGTGGATTATTGTAAACTTAATCAGATGTTGACTCCAATTGTAACTGCTATTCCAGATGTAGTATCATTGCTTGAGAAAATCAACACATTGCCTGGTACCTGGTATGCAGCTATTGATCTGGCAATTTTTTTCTCAATAACTGTTAGTAAGGACCATCAGAATCAGTTTGCATTCAGCTGGCAAGGTCAGCAGTATTCCTTCACTGTCCTACCTCAGAAGTATACCAACTCTCCAGCCCTATGTCATAATCTTTTCCACACAGACCTTGATTGTTTCTCCCTCCCATAAGACATCACACTTTCCATTATATTGATATCATGTTGATTGGACCTAGTGAGCAGGAAGTAGCAACTATGCTAGACTTATTGTTAAGGCATTTGCATGGCCAGGGATGGGAGATAATCCAAGAAAAATACAGGGGCCTTTCACCTTAATAAATTTCTAGTGTTCAGTGGTGTTGGCATGTTGAGATATCCCTTCTAAGGTGATGGATAAGCTGTTGCATCTGGCCACTCCTATGAAAAAAAAAAAAAGGCACACTGACTAGTTGGTCTCTTTGAATTTTTGAGACAACATATTTCTCATTTGGGTGTGTTACTCAGGCCTATTTACCAAGTGACCAGAAAAGCTGCTAGCTTTAAGTGAGGACAGCAACAAGGTCCAGACTGCTGAGCAAGCTGCTCTGTCACTTGGGCCATGTGATCCAGTGAATCTAAAGGTGCTGGAAGTATAAATGACAAATAGGGATGTTGTCTGGAGCCTTTGGCATGCCCTTATAGAAGAATCACAATGCAGATCTTTAGAACTTTGGGGCAAAGCATTAAAATCCACTACAGATAACTACTTTCCTTTTGAAAACAGCTTTTAGCTTCCTACTGGGCCTTAGTAGAGACTGAACGTTTAAACATGGGCCACCTAGTTACCATGAGACCTGAATTTCTTACCATGAGCCCAGGTGTTGTCTGACCCATCAAGCCATAAAGTTGGGTGTCCACAGTAGCACTCCATAATAAAATGGAAATGGTATATAAGAGATAGGGTTCAAGTAGGTCCTGAAAGCACAAGTAAGTTACATGAGGAAATAGCCCAAATGTCTATGGCCCCAAATTCTACCACATTACATTTTCTTTCCCAGACCAGAGCTATGGCCTCTTGGAAAGTTCCTTATGGTCTGTTGACTAAGGAAGAGAAAACTCTGGCCTAGTTTACAGGTGGTTCTTCACGATATGCATGTAACACCCAGAAGTAGACAGCTGCAACAATATAGCCCCTCTTGGGATGTCCTTGAAGGACAGTGGTGGGGGGAAATCCCTTTAGTGTACAGAATTTTGAGTAGTACACTAGGTTTTTCATTTTGCTAGGAAGGAGAATTGGCCAGCGGCATATTTGTATACTGACACATGGGCTGTTGCTAATGGTTTGGCTGCTTGGTCAGAGACTTAAAAGGAGCATGATTGGAAAATTGGCAACAAAGGGGTCTGGGGAAGAGGTATGTGGATAGACCTTTCTAAGTGGGCAAAAAACATGAAGTTATTAGTGTCTCATGTGAAAACTTACCAGAGGGTCACATCAGCAGAGGGAGGTTTTATAAATCAAGTGTATAAAAGGATCTATTCTGTGGATACAAGTCATCCTCTTTCCCTATACACCCCTGCCATTGCCCAATGGGCTCATGAACAAAGTGGGCATGGTAATAGGGGTGGAGGTCATGCATGGGCTCAGAAACATGGACTTCTATTCACCAAGGCTGACCTGGCTACAGCCACTGCTGAGTGCCCAATCTGCCACCAGCAGAGACCCACGCTAAGTCCCCAATACAGCACCATCCCCCCAAGGTGATCAGCCTTCTACCTTGTGGCAGATTGATTACATCAGACCACTTCCATCATGGCAGGGCAACAATTTGTTTAACTGGAACAGACATATACTCCAGATATGGGTTTGCATTCCCTGTATGCAATGCTTCCACCAAAACTACCATGCATGGATTTATGGAATGCCTTATCCACCATCATAATATTCTACACAGCATTGCTTCTGATCAAGAAACCCACTTCACAGCAAATGAAGTTCAGGAATGGGAACATGGTCATGGAAATCTCTGGTTTTACCATGTTCCCCATCATCCAGAGGCAGCTATGTTGATAGAATGGTGGAATGGCCTTTTGAAGATCCAGTTATGATATGAACTAGGTGGAAATACTTTTCAGGGCTAGGACAATGTCCTCCAGGAGGTTGTGCATGCTCTGAATCAGCATCCACTCTATGGAGCTGTTTCCCGCATAGACGGGATTCATGGGTCCAAGAATCAGGGGTGGGTGGGGGGGAATGGGAGTGGCATCACTCACCTCTAGTGATCTATTAGAAATATTTTGACTTCCTTTTCCTGAAACTTCAAACTCTGCTTGTCTACAGGTCTTAATTACAAAAGGAGGAGCGTTCCTTCTAGGAGACACAACAATGATTCTGTTGAACTGGAAGTTAAGACTATCACCTGGCCACTTTGGTCTTCTCAGGCCTCTGAATCAGCAGCAAGGAAGAGGATTACTTAACTGGTTGTGGTGATTGATCCTGACTATCAAGGGGAAATAGGACTGCAACACAATGGAGGTAAAGAAGGGTTTTGCTACACCCCCTGGATTGTCTCTTGTACTATCATGCCCTGTAATTGTGAAAACTGCAACAACCCAATCCAGGTAACACTACCAAAGGCCCAGAAACTTCAGGAATCAAGGTTTGGGTTACCCCATCAGGCAAAAAAACATGGTCAGCTGAAGTGCTTGCTGAATGTAAAGGGAACATGGTATGGGTAGTGGAAGAAGGTAGTAATCAATAAGAATTACGACCATGTAACCAGTTACAGAAATGAGGAATGTGATGGTATGAATATTTCCTCCTTGTTTTGTTACAAGTACATTTGTATTTGTACATAAAGCAAGAATCTTGTTTTCTTCTTATCATAAGACATAAATTATATTGCTCCTGCTACAGTGTTTAAGTTCTAAGATATCAAGTTTCAGAGTGAATGCCATTTAGGAACTTGCACCCTATTCTGAAGAAATTTAGTGCATTTCCAGGGCAGTTGATTATTTTTAGGAAAAATATGTCTGTTATTTTGTTCTATTCAGAGATTAAGTATGGTTTAAGGTGATGTGTATAGTTGCCACATTGACAAAGGGTAGACTGTGATGGTTGGGTTCAGGTATCAACTTAATCAGAAGATGGTGCCCAGTTGTCTGGTCAGGCAAGCTCTGGCCTAACCATTATTGCAAGGATATTTCATGGCTGTTGATAAACCAGAAAGGTAGTTTATTAAATCATCAATCAGTTGACTGCATCTGTGACTGATTACATCTATGATCAACTAAGAGTGTGTCTTCCACAGATGAGAGAATGAAATCAGTTGGTATTGATCCAATCAGCTGAACTTGTAAGGGAGAAGAGAGAACTTTCACCCCTTCTTTAGTCAGTGAGCCTTTCTTGTGGAGTTCATTGAGATGCTTCATCAGAGTTGCCAGCCTTGCAGCCTGCCCTCTGGATTTTGGACACTTGCATTCCCGCAGTTGTGTGAGACATTGTTCTTAACAACATTTAACCTTCTAATCGATGAACATGGAATATCTTTGTACCTATTTAAGTCTTCTTTGATCTATTTTAGCAATATTTTATAGTTTTCTGTGCGTAGATCCTTTACATGTTTGGTTAATTTCATTCCTAGGTACTTGATTATTTTAGTTGCTATTGTGAATGAAAATTTTTTCTTAATTGCCTCCTCAGTTAGGTCTTTGCTAGTGTATAGAAACAGTACTACTTTTGTGCATTAATCTTGTATCCCACCACTTTGCTGAGTTACTGAAGTAATAAAAGTAGATTTATTATAGATTTCTCAGGATCTCCCAAATAAGGATCATGTCATCTGCAAATAATAAAAGTTTTACTTCTTCTTTTCTGATTTGGAGGTCTTTTATTTCTTATTCTTGCCTACTTGCTCTAGCTAGAACATCTAGCATGATGATGAAAAACAGTGGTGACAGAAGGCATTCTTGTCTCATTCCTGATCTGAAGAGGAAGGCTTTCAGTCTCTCACCATTGAGTATAATGCTACTGTCGGTTTTTCATTTATGCCCTTCATCATTTGAGGAAATTTCCTTTGATTCCTAAATTCTGAAGTTATTTTATGAAGAAAGGATGCTGAATATTGTTGAATGCCTTTTCTTTGTCATTTGAGATGATCATGTGATTTTCCCCTTTTGATTTGTTAATGTGTTATATTACATTGATTAATTTCTTTGTGTTAAACCACCCTTGCATTCCTGGAATACACCCTATTTGATTATGGTATATAATTATTTTAATTTTCTGTTGGATTAGATTTGCAAGTACTTTGTTGAACATTGTTGCATCTATATTCATTAGGGATATTGGCTTGTTTTTCCTTTCCTGTGGTATCTTTATCTGTTTTTGACATTAGAGTAATGTTTGTTTCATAGAATGAATTACATAGCATTACCTTTTCTTCACTTTTTTGGAAGAGTTTGGGCAGGTATGGTATTAGTTCTTCTTGGAATGTTTGGTAAAATTCCCCTGTGAAGTCATCTGGCCCTGAGCTTTTCTTTTAGGAATGTCTTGGTGACTGATTGAATGTGTTTACTAGTGATTAGTTTGTTGAGGTCTTCTATTTCTTTTCATGTCAGTTTAGGCTGTGTATTATCTAGGGTTCTCTCAAGAAACAGAATCAGCAGGAGATATCTGTACATATAAAATTTATAAAAGTGTCTTACACAACTGTGGGGTTGTAAAAGTCCAAGATCTATAGGGCAGGCCACAAGCTAGCAGCTCCAGTGAAGATGCCCAATGAACTCTCAGGACAGGCTGTCTGGCTGAAGCAGAAAGATTGATTGTCTCTTCTGAATCCTCCTTAAAAGGTTTCTGGTGGTTAAATTAAGTGTCACTCATCACAGAAGACCCTCATCTCAGCTGATTGCAAATGCAAATGCAATCAGCTGTGGATGCAGCCAACATGGTCATGATTTAAGTCCATGAAATGTCCTCATAGCAACAGACAGGCCAACACTTGCCTGACCAGACAATTGAGTACCATCACGTGGCCAAGTTGACATATGAACCTGACCATGACAGGTCGTTCACATGTTTCAGGGAAATTTTCCATTTCATGTAAATTCTCTAGTTTGTTAGTGTACAGTTTATAGTACACTCATTTAAAAAAAAATTCTTCAGGGGGGCAGTGCAATGATGGTTTAGTGGCAGAATTCTTGCCTACCATGCCGGAGACCTGGGCTTGATTCCCAGTGCCTGCCCATGCAAAAGAAAAAAAAATCTTCAGGGTCTATGACAATGACCCCCCCTCTCATTTCTGATTTTATTTATCTGCATCCTCTCTCTTTTTTACTTTGTCAGTGTAATTAGGGGATTGTCAACCTTGTTGATCTTAAAGAACCAAATTTTGGTTTTATCGATTCTCTGTATTTTTTTGTTGTTGTTGTTCTCCAATTCATTTATTTCCATTTTAATCTTTGTTATTTCTTTCCTTCTACTTGCTTTAGGGTTTATTTGGTGATCTTTTTCTAATTTCTTCAATTGTTCAGTTAGGTCTTTGGTTTTAGATCTTTCTTCCTTTTTAATGTAGGCATTTAGAGCTATAAATTTCCATTTCAGTACGACCTTTGCTACATCCCATAGGTTTTGATATATTGTATTCTTGTTTTCATTCATCTCCAGATATTTAATGATTTCTCTTGCAATTTCTCCATTGACCCACTGATTGTTTAACAGTGTGTTGTTTAGCCTCAGTGTATTTTTGGAAGTTCCAGTTCTTAGGTGAATATTGATTTCAAGCTTCATTCCATTATGATCAGAGAAAGTATTTTGAATTATTTCAATCCTTTTAAACTTACCAAGACCTGCTTTGTGCTCCACTATATGATCTATACTGGAGAATGTTTCTTGAGCACTTGAGAAGAATGTATATACTGCTGTTTTTGGGTGCAACAATCTATATATGTCTGTTAGTTCTAATTCATTTATCCTATGGCTTATATTCTTAATTTCATTATTGATCCTGTGTCTGCTTGTTCAATCTGTACACAAGAGTGTTGTGTCGATGTCCCCCACTATTATTGTAGAAATATCTCTTGCTTCTTTCAGTTTTGCCAGTGTTTGCCTCATGTGCTTTGGAACTCCTTGATTGGGTGCATAAAGATTTATAATTGTGCACTAGTAATTTTATTAAAAATTACTCCTTTTATTAATATATGTTGTTCTTCCTTGTTTCTTATGACATTTTTGCATTTAAAGTCTATTTTATCTGATATTACTATAGCTGCCCCAGATTTCATTTGGTTATCACTTGTGTAGAATATCTTTTTTCCATGCTTTAGCTTTCAACCTATTTGCATATTTGGGTCTAAGATGAGTCTCTTGTAAACAGTGTATAGATGCACAACTTACCTCATGTCATGGGACTTTGTGGGCTTGGGTCTCTGTGTCTGGATATATGTGGAGAACTGTCTCGTGCTGTGAGAGGCTTTGTAGTCTGCTTCCCTGTAGGAAGTAGAAGGGATCCCAGCTGTTGCCTCTGGAAACTTCCCAAGGTGTGTGGGACTGAGTGAGGGTGAGGGGAGAGGACTGGCTGATCTGGTACGGAAATTTATTTTGTATCTGCTATTTTTCTCTGTCTTTTATTCAGCATTTGTGGGATCTTTCTCCAGTCTATACCTTCTTCCAGAGTTCTGAATAAGTGATAATTATCCTTTTATTGCTGAATTTCTGGGGAAAGGCTTTCAGTAGCTGTTTATGTTGCCATTTTGAATTAATTTGTGGTAGATATTTAGATCAGTGCTCCCCAATGAATCATTTGTTTTAATTTCAGTGTCCCATTGCACTATGACATTGACAGTCTTCCTGTCAAGAGTTGTAATATATTTCTCCATGCCTTTGAAACTGCACTGGCCTTGATCCTTGCTTTGATTAATGGAGTGCGGTAAAAGTGATGCTGTGCATGTCCTGGAGCCAAGAGCTTGAGAGGGTCTGCCTGCCTACATGTTTTTTTCCTTTCTTTTGGATCCCCAAGAACATGCCATTGTAAGGAAGCCTGTTTAAGATAGTGGAAGATGAGAAAGAAAACTGGTATCCCACCAACTGCTATATATGAGAGTGAAACTTGGAATCCCCAGTCCTGTTTAAGCCACCAGTTGACCTCAAACCATATGAGTGCGCCCAGGAGAGGTCAGCAGGAAAAGAGCCCAGCTTGCCAACCCATAGAACTGAGATAAATAATAAATTATTTTTGTTTAATTCACTAGGTATTTGGGATTTGGGGAAGTAATTATTATGAAGCAGTAGATAACTAGTAAAGTTTTTAAGTTTTTCAAAAATAATTGTTGTTCTTTACATTTGTAGGCTCTTCAAATATGACAATATGACCAGAAACAAATATATGACTTAAGTGCTTCATTTTTCTAGGTGGCTAAAATTTCTCAAGGTCTGAGTTATGTACAATAATGAGTCTATTATACATAATATACATATTAGCCATCTCACCAAAAGTTAAAGAGGCAGATATACTCATTTTTTAAACTTTTTTTATTAATTAAGAAAAATTAACAAACAAAACGTTAAGATATCATTCCATTCTACATATAAATCAGTAATTCTTAATATCATCACATAGTTGCATATTCATCATTTCTTAGAACATTTGCATCGATTTAGAAAAAGAAATAAAAAGACAACTGAAAAAGAAATAAAATGATAATAGAGAAAAAAAGGATTATACATACCATACCCCTTACCCCTCGCTTTCATTTACCACTAGCATTTCAAACTAAATTTATTTTAACATTTGTTCCCCCCTATTATTTATTTTTATTCCATATGTTCTACTCTTCTGTTGATATAGTAGCTAAAAGGAGCATCAGACACAAGGTTTTCACATTCACAGAGTCTCATTGTGAAAGCTATATCATTGTTCAATCATCATCAAGAAACATGGCTACTGGAACACAGCTCTACATTTTCTGGTGGTTCCCTCCAGCCTCTCCACTACATCTTGAACAACAAGGTGATATCTACTTAATGCATAAGAATAACCTCCAGGATAACCTCTCGACTCTGTTTGGAATCTCTCAGACATTGACACTTAGTCTCATTTCACTCTTCCCCCTTTGGTCGAGAAGGTTCTCTCAATCCCTTGATGTTAATTCTCAGCTCATTCTATGTTTTTTCTTAGTCCCTTGATGTTGAGTCTCAGCTCATTCCCGGATTTCTGTCCCATGTTGCCAGGAAGGTGCACACTCCTGGGAGTCATGTCCCATGCAGAGAGGGGGAGGGTGGTGAGACTGCTCGTCTTGTTGGCTGGAGAGAGAGGCCACATCTGAGCAACAAAAGAGGCTCTCTTGGGCGGGCCGCGGTGGCTCAGCGGGCAAAGTGCTTGCCTGCTATGCCGGAGGACCTCGGTTCGATTCCCGGCCCCAGCCCATGTAACGAAAACGGAGAAACAAAATACAATAAAACAAGAAAATGTTTAAAAAGATGTTTCCCTTTCTTCCTCTCTTCCTTCCTTCTATCCTTCCTTCCTTCTCTCTGTCTTTCCTTTAAAAAAAAAAAAAAAAAAAAAAAAAAAAAAAAAAAAAAAAGAGGCTCTCTTGGGGGTGACTCTTAGGCCTAAATTTTAAGTAGACTTGACCTATCTTTTGTGGGGTTAAGTTTCATGTGAACAAACCCCAAGACTGGGGGCTCAGCCTATAGCTTTGGTTGTCCACCCTGCTTGTGAGAATATCAAGAATTCAACTTGGGGAAGTTGAATTTCTCCCACTCTCACCATTCCCTGAAGGGGGCTTGCAAATACTTTTCCAGTCACTGATCAGATCACTCTGAGATTCATCGAGCATCACTCTGGAAAACCAACAAAATCTCATGTCCTACCTGAGACTCCAAGTACTTATGACATTCAATCAAACTATCTACATAAGTTATATTAGGAAATGCTTTAGTCAAAATATAAATTTTGTAACAAATAAACATTTTTTGCTTTAGTCTCGCACATAAGGTGACATTTTAAAGTATTAATTATCATCTATTTTCAGCACCCTGCAATAATGACGTTCCTTTGTTCTTCCTCATGCAAAAACATTTTTAAAATTTGTACATTGCGCATTTCATGGTTATTATACACTCTAGGCATTTCTAGATTATACCATCTTGATCTTTAACATCTATCTTTCTTTCTGATTTCATTTATGCCCCAGCTCTTCTCCCTCTATCATTCTCACATGCAGCTTCATTCAGTGTTTTAACATAATTACATTACAGTTAGGTAGTATTGTGCTGTCCATTTCTGAGTTTTTGTATCCAGTCCTGTTGCACAGTCTGTATCCCTTCAGCTCCAATTACCCAATATCTTACCCTATTTCTATCTCCTGATGGTTTCTGTTACCAACGACATATTCCAAGTTTATTCACTAATGTCAGTTCATATCAGTGAGATCATGCAGTATTTTTCCTTTAGTTTTTGGCTAGTCTCATTCAGCATAATGTTCTCAAGGTCCATCCCTGTTGTTCCATACTTCATAACTTTGTTCTGTTTTAAAGCTGCATAATATTCCATCGTATGTATATACCACAGTTTGTTTAGCCACTCATCTGTTGATGGACATTTTGGCTGTTTCCATTTCTTTGCAATTGTAAATAATGCTGCTATAAATATTGGTGTGCAAGTGCCCATTTGTGTCTTTGCCCTTAAGTCCTCTGAGTGGATACCTAGCAATGGTATTGCTGGGCCATATGGCAATTCTATATTCAGCTTTTTGAGGAACTGCCAAACTGCCTTCCACAATGGTTGCTCCATTTGACATTCCCACCAACAGAGAATAAGTGTGCCTCTTTCTCCACATCCCCTCCAGCACTTGCATTTTCTGTTTTGTTGATAATGGCCATTCTGGTGGGGGTGAGATGATATCTCATTGTGGTTTTGATTTGCATTTCTCTAATGGCCAGGGACGTTGAGATCCCTTCATGTGCCTTTTGGCCATTTGTATTTCCTCCTCTGAGAAGCATCTGTTCAAGTCTTTTTCCCATTTTGTAATTGGATTGGTTGTCTTTTTGTTGTTGAGTTGAACAATCTCTTTATAAATTCTGGATAATAGACCTTTATCTGATATGTCGTTTCCAAATATTGTCTCCCATTGTGTAGGCTGTCTTTTTACTTTCTTGATGAAGTTCTTTGATGCACAAAAGTGTTTAATTTTGAGGAGCTCCCATTTATTTATTTATTTCTTCAGTGCTCTTGCTTTAGGTGTAAGGGTCATAAAACCGCCTCCAATTGTAAGATTTATAAGATATCTCATTACATGTTCCTCTAACTGTTTTATGGTCTTAACCTAATGTTTAGATCTTTGATCCATTTTGAGTTAACTTTTGTATGGGGTGTGAGATACGGGTCCTCTTTCATTCTTTTGCATATGGATATCCAGTTCTCTAGGCACCATTTATTGAAGAGACTGTTCTGTCCCAGGTGAGTTGGCTTGACTGCCTTATTAAAGATCAAATGTCCATAGATGAGAGGGTCTATATCTGAGCAGGAACAAGACAAGGATTCCACTATCACCACTGTTATTCAACATCATGTTGGAAGTTCTAGCCAGAGCAATTAGACAAGAAAAAGAAATACAAGACATCAAAATAGGAAAGGAAAAGTAAAACTATCACTGTTTGCAGATGATATGATACTATATGTTGAAACCCTGAAAAATCCACAGCAAAACTACTAGAGCTAATAAATGAGTACAGAAAAGTGGCAGGTTACAAGATCAACATTCAAAAATCTGTAGTGTTTCTATACACTAGTAATGAACAATCTGAGGGGAAAATCAAGAAACGAATTCCATTTACAATTGCAACTAAAAGAATAAAATACCTAGGAATAAATTTAACTAAAGAGACAAAAGACCTATACAAAGAAAACTACAAGAAACTGTTAAAAGAAATCACAGAAGACCTAAATAGATGGAAGGGCATACCATGTTCATGGATTGGAAGACTAAAATAGTTAAGATGTCAATTCTACCTAAATTGATTTACAGATTCAACACAATACCAATCAAAATCCCAACAACTTACTGTTCAGAAATAGAAAAACCAATAAGCAAATTTATCTGGAAGGGCAGGGTGCCCCGAATTGCTAAAAGTATCTTGAGGAAAAAAACAAAGCTGGAGGTCTCACACTGCCTGACTTGAAGGCATATTATGAAGCCACAGTGGTCAAAACAGCATGGTACTGGAATAAAGATAGATATATTGACCAATGGAATCAAATAGAGTGCTCAGATATAGACCCTCTCATCTATGGACATTTGATCTTTGATAAGGCAGTCAAGCCAATTCACCTGGGACAGAGCAGTCTCTTCAATAAATGGTGCCTAGAGAACTGGATATCCATATGCAAAAGAATGAAAGAGGACCCGTATCTCACACCCCATACAAAAGTTAACTCAAAATGGATCAAAGATCTAAACATTAGGTCTAAGACCATAAAACAGTTAGAGGAAAATGTAGTGAGATATCTTATAAATCTTATAATTGGAGGCGGTTTTATGACCCTTACACCTAAAGCAAGAGCACTGAAGAAAGAAAGAAATAAATGGGAGCTCCTCAAAATTAAACACTTTTGTGCATCAAAGAACTTGATCAAGAAAGTAAAAAGAGAGCCTACACAATGGGAGACAATATTTGGAAACGACATATCAGATAAAGGTCTATTATCCAGAATTTATAAAGAGATTGTTCAACTCAACAACAAAAAGACAGCCAATCCAATTACAAAATGGGATGAGGATGATATTAGCTGTGGGTTTTTCATATATTCCCTTTATCATTTTAAGGAAGTTCCCTTGTATTCCTGTCCTTTGAAGTATTTTCAATAGGAACGGATGTTGAATTTTGTCAAATGCCTTCTCTGCATCAATTGAGATGATCATGTGATTTTTCTGCTTTGATTTGTTGATGTGGTGTATTACATTAATTGATTTTCTTATGTTGAACCATCCTTGCATACCTGGGATGAATCCTACTTGGTCATGATGTATAATTCTTTTAATGTGTTGCTGGATTCTATTTGCTAGAATTTTGTTGAGGATTTTTGCATCTATATTCATTGGAGAGATTGGTCTGTAGTTTTATTTATTTTTTTTGTAATATCTTTGCCTGGTATTGGTATGAGGGTGATGTTGGCTTCATAGAATGAATTAGGGAGCTTTCCCTCCACTTCAATTTTTTTTAAGAGTTTGAGCAGGGTTGGTACTAATTCTTTCCAGAATGTTTGGCAGAATTCACATGTGAAGACATCTGGTCCTGGACTTTTCTTAGGGGAAGTTTTTTTAATGACTGATTCAATTTCTTTACTTGTGATTGGTTTGTTGAGGTCATCTATTTCTTCTTGAGTCAATGTTGGTTGTTCATGCCTTTCTAGGAAGTTGTCCATTTCATCTACATTGTTGTATTTATTAGCATAAAGTTGTTCATAGTATCCTGTTATTACCTCCTTTATTTCTATGGGGTCAGTGGTTATGTCTCCTCTTCCATTTCTGATCTTATTTATTTGTGTCCTCTCTCTTCTTCTTTTTGTCAATCTTGCTAAGGGCCCATCAATCTTGTTGATTTTCTCATAGAACCAACTTCTGGTCTTATTGATTTTCTCTATTGTTTTCATGGTCTCAATTTCATTTATTTCTGCTCTAATCTTTGTTATTTCTTTCCTTTTGCTTGCTTTGGGGCTAGTTTGATGATCTTTCTCCAGTTCTTCCAAGTGGACAGTTAATTCCTGAATTTTTGCCCTTTCTTCTTATTTTTGTTATAGACATTTAGGGCAATAAATTTTCTTCTTAGAACGGCCTTTGCTGCATCCCATAAGTTTTGATATGTTGTGTTTTCAATTTCTTTTGCCACGAGATATTTACTGATTTCTCTTGTAATTTCTTCCTTGACCCACTGGTTGTTTAAGAGTTTGTTGTTGAGCCTCCACGTTTTTGTGAATTTTCTGGTGCTCTGCCTATTATTGATTTCCAGCTTCATCCCTTTATGATCTGAGAAAGTGTTGTGTATGATTTCAATCTTTTTAAATTTGTTGAGACTTGCTTTGTGACCCAGCATATGGTCTATCTTTGAGAATGATCCATGAGCACTTGAGAAAAAGGTGCATCCTGCTGTTGTGGGGTGTGATGTTCTATATATGTCTGTTAAGTCTAGCTCATTTATTGTAATAGTCAACTTCTCTGTTTCTTTAATGATTCTCTATCTAGATGTTCTGTCCTTTGATGAGAGTGGGGAATTGAAGTCTCCAACTATTATGGTAGATGTATCTATTTCCCTTTTCAGTGTTGGCAGTGTTTGCCTCATGTATTTTGGGGCATTCTGGTTCAGTGCATAAATATTTATGATTGTTATGTCTTCATGTTGAATTGTTCTTTTTATTAGTAGATAGTATCCTTCTTTGTCTCTTTTAACTGTTTTACATTTGAAGTCTAATTTGTTGGATATTAGTATAGCTACTCCTGCTCTTTTCTGGTTGTTATTTGCATAAAATATCTTTTCCCAACCTTTCACTTTCAACCTATGTTTATCTTTGGGTCTAAGATGTGTTTCCTGTAGACAGCATATAGAAGGATCCTGTTTTTTTCATCCATTCTGCCAGTCTATGTCTTTTGATTGGGGAGTTCAATTCATTAACATTTGGTGTTATTACTGTTTGGTTAGTACTTTCCTCTACCATTTTGCCTTTTGTATTTCATATGTCAGGTCTAATTTTCCTTCTTCCCACACTCTTCTCCACACCTCTCTCTTCTATCTTTTTGTATCAGTCTCTAGTGCTCCCTTTAGTATTTCTTGCAGAGCTGGTCTCTTGGTCATGAATTCTCTCAGTGACTTTTTTTCTGAAAATGTTTTAATTTCTCCCTCATTTTTGAAGGACAATTTTGCTGGATATAGGAGTCTTGGTTGGCAGTTTTTCTCCTTTAGTAATTTAAATATATCATCCCACTGTCTTTTAGCTTCCATGGTTTCTGCTGAGAAATCTACACATAGTCTTATTGGGTTTCCCTTGTATGTGATGGGTTGCTTTTCTCTTGCTGCTTTCAAGATCCTCTCTTTCTCTTTGACCTCTGACATTCTGACTAGTAAGTGTCTTGGAGAATGTCTATTTGGATCTATTCTCTTTAGGGTGCGCTGCACTTCTTGGATGTAATTTTAGGTCTTTCATAAGAGTTGGGAAATTTTCAGTGATAATTTCTTCCATTAGTTTTTCTCCTCCTTTTCCCTTCTCTTCTCCTTCTGGGACACCCACAACACATATATTTGTGCACTTCATATTATCATTCAATTCCTGGAGTCCCTGCTCATATTTTTCCATTCTTTTCCCTATAGTTTCTGTTTCTTTTTGTATTTCAGATGTTCCATCCTCCAGTTCACTAATCCTAACCTCTGTCTCTTGAAATCTACCATTATAGGTTTCCATTGTTTTTTTTCATATCTTTTACTGCATCTTTCATCCCCATAAGTTCTGTGATTTGTTTTTGTAGACTTTCCACTTCTTCTTTTTGCTCATTCCTTGCCTTCTTCATGTCCTCCCTCAATTTATTGATTTGGTTTTTGACGAGGTTTTCCATTTCTGTTCGTATATTCTGAATTAGTTGTTTCAGCTCCTGTATCTCATTTGAACTATTGGTTTGTTCCTTTGACTGGGCCATATCTTCAATTTTCCTGGTGTGATTTGTTATTTTTTGCTGGCATCTAGGCATTTAATTACCTTAATTAATTTATTCTGGAGATTGCTTTCACTTATCTTACCTTGGGTTTTCTTGCTAGATGAGTTTGTTGTCTATCTGTTCTTTGACCTTCAGTTCAGCTTTTTCTGGGCCTCTAGCTTAAGTTTTGTTTAACAGAGGGTAATTTTTCAGTTCTTGTTTTCTTCTTTCTTGTCCTGCTTGTAAGGTGCGTTTTCCCTCTCCACCCTTAGGAGGGTCTACATAGGTATTGCAGACTCCAGCCGGGTTTTCCCAGACTAAACTGACCTCCTATCGGGGGAAGGAGTCACCTGCATCAGTTTTCCCTGAGGGTGAGACCCAGCAGGTTGAAAGACTTTCCTGTGAAGTCTCTGTGCTCTGTTTTTCTTATCCTGCCCAGTATGTGGCACTTGTCTGCCTGCAGGTCCCACCAGCAAAAGATGTTGTGGCTCCTTTAACTTTGGAAGGCTCTCCCTGCTGGGGGCGTGGTGGAGACAGAGAAGAGTTTGTAGGCTGGTTTTAATGGCTTCAAGTTGCCAAGCCCTGGGGTCTGAATTTCTTGAGAGAGGAATTCCACTGAAGTTGGGCTTCACCCCTCCCCTGGGGAAGGCACACGTGGGAGATAGTCCTGAAAGCAGTCTGTTTCTGCCTATTCCTGGGGCAGTTGCAGCCTGAGTAATCCCACCACTGAATCCAGAGGCAGCCAAGCTTCCGTAGAAACAGCCACAAAAGCCTGTTTTGTCCCCTTTCCTCTTTTTCAGTTAGCCCAATAAGCGACCTCCACCTTGACCAGTTTCGCCTGAGCTGGGGGTCTATTTTTAGTAGTCAGAATTTGTTTATTAATGCCACAATTGGTGTTTGGTTGGACTCAGTCCCTGCTACTGTTAGAATCTCTTTCCTTTCCCTCCGGGAAGCCACCTGTGGGGGAGGAGCGCCGGGCGCTGGCCGCCGCAGCTTGGGGAACTTACTGTTCTGGAGACTTGCAGTCATTCCAGCTGGTCCAGACTGGGGTATGCTGTGTGTCCAATCACTTTCGTGGCTCCAGGAGCTGTTCTGTACTGTTTCTGGTTATTTAGTAGTTGTTATGGAGGACAAACTAAAATGTGCACATTGCTAAGCCACCATCTTGGCACCTCCTCCTGATATACTCATTTTATAGATGAAGAGTATAAGACTCACTTCCATGGCCACAAAGCTAATCATAGCTGAACCTGGAATTAGTATCAGGCAATCTGATTCCAGAGCCTTTGCTTCTTAAATAGTGGATCGTGCTTTACCTGTATATAAAGTCTGAAGGCTTGAGGATTCTAGTACAGCTGAAGTCTGGCCCTATTAACAAAATTCAAGAGGGGTCATATGATGCACTAAAGAGATTTAATCAGTTTAAGACAAAGATAATAATGATGATAGAAGTAATGGAATCGTGCAAATAGGCCTGTGGGCTGGCTTTGGCTGGTGAAATTTTCTCCAACACTTTGCAGAACTGTGGCATGTATTCCTTCTAATCTCAAAGAAAAGGGGCACATAGCTTTTTGCTCTATTTCAATAAACATTTTAACTATTGTTCTAGTTTGCTAGCTGCTGGAATACAATATACCAGAAACAGAACAACCTTTAAAAAGGGGAATTTAATAAGTTGCAAGTTTACAGGTCTAAGGATGAGAAGATGTCCCAGTTAAAACAAGTCTATAGAAATGTCCAATCTAAGTTGTCCAGAGAAAGATACCTTGATTCAAGATGGCTGATAAAATTCAGAGTTCCTCTATCAAGTGGAAAGGTACATGGAAACCTGGTTAAGGTTTCTCTCTCATCTGGAAAGGCACGTGGTGAGCACAGCATCATCTGCTAGCTTTCTCTCCTGGCTTCCTGTTTCATGAAGTTCCCCAGGTGGTGTTTTCCTTCTTCATCTCCAAAGTGCTGGCTAATGCACTCTCAGCTTCATGGTGCTGCAGCATTCTCTGCTCTCTCTGAATCTCTTCCATTCTCCAAAGTGTTTCCTCTTTTATAGGACTTCAGAAACTAATCAAGACCCACCCACCATTTTAACAACCACTTTTAATTCGGTTACATCTCCAGGGAGATGATCTAATTCATGCAGTATTGAATAGGGATTATTCTGCCTTTACAAAATGGGATTTAGATTAAAACATGGCTTTTCTAGGAAACATACATCCTTTCAAACCAGCACAACTATATAATATGTCCTTAAAATAAGCAAGAATTGCTTAGTAATATCAAAACTAAACTCTGTCTCCTTTCACACTCTGGAAAAAATAATTACATGGCTGTACCCTTGAGATTAGTATATGATCATTATTATTAGTTTTTGATCTCAGTTGAAGGGATGGTTTGAAGTTATAGGCATACAAGAAAAGTATGTTCTTTAGGGTTAATCCATTCCTGTGGGGGTGGACTGATTTTAAGTAGGATCTTTTTATTTTCTAATATATATTTTTTTGAAATATATATATGATTAAGTGATAAATTTCAAAGTACATTTTAACAAATAGTTATTGAAAAGATTTCAATATCTGGTATGGGATACAGCTCCACACTTTCAGGTTTTTCCTTCTAGCTGCTCCAAGACACTGGTGATAGAAATAAATATCAATATAATGACTCAGCAGTCATACTTACTTGTGAAATCCTGTCTTCTCTGTTATAACTTCTTCTCTTTTGATTTTTCTCCCCAAATTTAGGGATATTTGGGTTATGCCTATTGTGATTCCTACATCTTGAAAGTGGTATTGACAGTATAGGACAGAGGGTAGAATCAATTGGTGTTCTTGGAGAGACTGGCTCCTATGGGTTTCAGGTCTAGGAAACATCTGGAGGTCATAAGTTTCTGGAATATAAAATTAGAGCATGAAAGTTTTGTAGAACCTCAACATAGAGCCCTAGGTATTCTTAGGGCTAACAGGAATAATGTCAGTTGGGATTTGACAAAGCATTGTGTGCAGGTCTGAAAGGATGTATGTCCCCTAGGAAAGCCATGTTTTAATCAAAAATCCCATTTTATAAAGGCAGAATAATCCCTATTCAATACGGTATGTTTGAAACTGTAATCAGAGCATCTCCCTGGAGATGTGATTTAATCAAGAGTGGTTGTTAAGCTGGATTAGGTGATGACAGGTCTCCACCCATTTGGTTGGGTCTTGATAAGTTTCTGGAGTCCTGTAAAAGAGGAAACATTTTGGAGAGTGAAAGAGATTCAGAGAGAGCAGAGTAGAACGACATAGCCATGAGAAGCAGAAGTCCACCAGTCAGCGACCTTTGGAGATTAAGAAGGAAAATGCCTCCTGGGGAGCTTGATGAAACAGGAAGTCAGGAGAAGAAGCTAGTAGATGATGCCATGTTTGCCAGGTTCCCTTCCAGATGAGAGAGGAACCCTGACCATGTTCACCATGTGCCTTTCCAGATGAGAGAGAAACTCTGTGTTCGCCATGTGCCTTCTCACATGAGAGAGAAACCATGAACTTCATCGGCTTTCTTGAACCAGGATATATTTCACTGGATGCCTTAGATTGGACATTTCTATAGACTTGTTTTAATTGTGACATTTTCTCGGCCTTGGAACTGGAAACTAGCATCTGATTAAATTCCCCTTTTTAAAAGCCATTCTGTTTCTGGTATGTTGCATTCCAGCAGTTAGCAAACCAGAACACATGGTAATTAGCAATATTTAGCTGAAGCTCCCATAAGGGTATCCTCCAGAATAGCCTCTCAAATATTTGAACTCTCTTAGCCACTGATACGTTGGTTGGTTACATTTTTCACCCTTTTGGATTAGTAAATTGTTGTTGATACCACAGTGCAAGGGCCAGGCTCATCCTGGGAGTCATGCCCCACGTTGCCAGGGAGACTTTCACCCCTGAATGTCATATCCCATGCAGTGGAGAATTAATGATTTTACTTGCAGAGCTGGATTTAGAGAGAGAGAGAGAGAGGCCACATTTGAGCCACAGAAGAGGTTTTCTGGGAGTAACTCTTATAGTTATATTTATAGTTAGGCTTAGCTCCTCCATTGCAGAAATAAGTTTCATAAGAAAAGCCTCAAGATCAAGGGCTTGGCCTATTAATTTGGAAGTCCCTAATGTTTAAGAGAATATCAGGGGTTTCTCAGGTTGGAAAGTTTAATAGTTTCATATTTTTTTCTCCCATACCTCAAGTGACTTCGCCAATATGTTTAAAATGATCTGCCCAACATACTCTGGGATGTATCCAGGATTACATTTATCTGTAGAGAATTATAATCCCTCATTCCCATTCTGGGCTCTATTGTTTGGGTTGTTTAAATGAGCTATCCTGAAAAGTTTATTTAGATTGTTTGTTACAGAAAATATAGGTTTTGGGCAAAATAAACCTCTCTGCCTTTGGTCTCATACAATGCATTAATCTCTATAATATAGACAATACCATTCTTTGCCCTGTATTCTGATTTACCTTAGTCTGAACCAACTTGGCTTTGTTCTTATCTCTAATTGAAGGCTCATCTCTTTTTTGGTTTCTTTAACAGTTTTTGTATGTAGCAATACTGATGTTCAGAGCTGCAGAATCCCAACTCTGAGTCTTAAGTGTTACACAGGTACCCAAAGTTCCAGGAAAATACCAAATTATATACATATAGCACAGCACTATAGAATCTAGAAATACAGTTACAACTACAGACTAAATGTGACTGCTATAGGTGCTTATTATCTAGGCCCCAATTTTCTTATAAGTATTTTCTATAAGAGACTATACAATAGTTGTTATTGTTTCTGGTTTATTTTGCAGAAAATAATGTCCCCAAGTTTCATTCACACCGTTGCCTGACTCAGGACTTCATTATTTTCTGCAGCCACATAATATTCCATCATATGCTTACAGTTTAGTTCACCTTTCTGCTTATCAGACAGTATACCCATTGGCCACCTCCATCCACTGGACATCATGAATACTGTACAAAAAAAAACAATCCATGTCTTGAAGTATTCTCTCTTAGTTGTACAACCATCGACACTCTCAGTTTTAGACAATTTTCGTTAATACAAACAGAAAAATAACAGTAAGTACAGCCTCACCAAATAGCAAATCTAAACTTCCCTTTAAGTCTTGTCTCTCTCCTCTGATTGTTTATCCCTGGTATTGCTGTGGTACTTTTGATGTCTTCCTGTTAACTATAGGCGATAACATGCAATAGTATTTTCCCCCATACTTCATTATTGGCTCTTTGTACAAGATTCATACTTTTGAAGTAGTTCATGTAAAAACTTATTTATATTTGTAATGTTAATTGGTGAAATTATGGCTCTATACAAGCCCTTTCAATCATGTTCACCTTCAGTATAACAATATTATTTATACTCCCACTAATGAACTACCATCACTTCTGTCCATTCCCATACATTTATGTTCAACCTCATTTGGTAACCATTCACCCATCTGTAGCTTCTGTGTATCTCTACTTCCCTTATATTCTACATTATAAGCCTCTGAATTTACTTTTACAAGGGTCATAATAGCAAAATTGTACAGTATCTATTCTTTTGTATCTATCTTATTTCACTCATCATTATGTCCTCAAGGTTCATCCATGTTATCATAATCTTCAGGACTTCATTTCATCTTACTACTGCAAAATGTTCCATCGTATGTGTATCCCATATTATGTTTATCCACTAGTCTGCTGTTGGACACCTGGATTGTTTCTATCTTTTGAAATAGTGAATAATGTTGTATGAGCATTGGTGTGCAAATATCTGTTTGTGCCCCTGTTTTCAGGGCTTCTGGATATATACTCAGTAGTGGTATTGCTGGGTCATAGGGCAACTTGATATTTAGTTTTCTGAGGAACAGCCAAAATGCCTTCTACAGTGGTTGTACCCTTGTACATTCCCACCAGAAGTGAATAAGTATTCCAACTTATCCACATTCTTTCCAACATTTGTGGTTTCCTGTTTGTTTAATAGCAGCCATTCTGTAGGTGTGAGGTGATATCTCATTGTAATCTTGACTTGTGTTTACTTTATAACTAATGAAAATGAGCATCTTTTCAGGTGATTTTTAGCCATTTTTATTTGCTCCCCCCCAAAAAGTATTCATATCCTCTGCCCATTTTATAATTGGGTTGTTTGTTCTTTTGACATTGAATTGTACAATTTCTTTATATATACAGTATATCAAACCTTTAACCAATATGTAGTTTCCAAATATTTTCTCCTTTTGAGTTGACTGCATCTTCACCTTTTTGACAAAGTCCTTCAAGCCACAGAAGCATTTGATCTTAAGGAGTTCTCATTTTTCTATTTGTTCTCTTGTTGCTTGTGCTTTCAGTGTAAAGTATATGAAGGTACTTCCTGTTACTAGGTCTTGAAGTTGTTTCCTATATTTCTTCTAGGAGTTTCCTTGTACTGGCTCTTATATTTATGTCTTTGATCAACTTTGAGTTAATCTTTGAATAGGGTTTAAGGTAGGGGTCCTCTTTTCTTCTTTCAGCTATTGATGGCCAGTTCTCCCATGCCCATTTATTGAAAAAACTATTCTGTCCCAGTTCAATGCATTTGGGAGTCTTGTCGAAGATCAATTGACCATAGATTTGGTAGTCTATTTCCATACTTTCAATTTGATTCCATTGGTCAATACTTCTTTGTGTCAGTAGCATACTATTTTGAACCCTGTGGCTTTATAAGTTTTAAGCTCAAAAAGTATTAGTCCCCTAACTTTGTTCTTCATTTTTAGCATGTAGTTAGCTATTCGAGTTATCTTTCCCTTCAAAATAAATTTGATAACTAGTTTTCTAGGTATTCAGATTATGTTGTTGGAATTTTGATTTGTGTTGTGTTGTATCTGTGCATCAATTTGGGTAGAATTGACATCTTAGCTACATTTAACCTTCCTATCCATGAGTACAGAATGTTTTTTCCACCCTTTTACATCATCTTTGATTTCTTTTAGCAATGTTGTGCAGTTTGCTGTGTACAGGTCCTTTGTATCCCTGGTTAAGTTTATCCCCAGATAAATTATTCTTTTAGTTGTATTTTGAATGGAATTTTTCCTTTGATTGTCTCCTCTGTTAGGTCATTATTGTGTATAAAAACACTTCTGATTTTTGTATATTAGTCTTGTTTCCCACCACTTTTCTGTATTTGTTAGCTCAAGTAGTTTGTCAGATTTCTCAATATTTTTCCCCATGTTGGACATGTCATCTGTAAAAAATGAAAGTTCTACTTCTTCCTTTCCTGTTTAGATACCTTTTATTTCTTTCTCCTGCCAGATAGCTTAGCTAGAAATTCTAGTATGATGTTGAATAATGGCAGTGACAATGGGCATCCTTGTCTCATTTTCAATCTTAGGGGGAGTGCTTTCAGAATCTCACCATTATGTATGATGCTGGCTATGTGTTTCTCATGTATGATCTTTATGATATTGAGGAAGTTTCCTTTGACTCCTACCTTTTGAAATGTTGAATTTTGTCAAATGCTTTTTCAGCATCAATAGAGATGACCATATGATTTTTCCCTTTTGATTTGTTAATGTGTTGTATTATATTGGTTGATTTTCTTGTGTTGAACTACCCTTGAATTCCTATTAAAAACTCTACTTGGTCATGGTGTATAATCCTTTTAAAGTGTCATTGGATTCAATTTGCCAATATTTTTTTTTTTGAGAATTTTTGTATCTATGTTCATTAGGGAGATTGCTGTAGTTTTCCTTTCTTGTAACATCTTTATGTGGTTTTGGAATTAGTGTGATGTTAGCTTCATAAAATGAGCTAGGTAGTGTTGCTTTTCCCCTAATGTTTTGGGAGAGTTTAAGCAGTATTCATATTAGTTTTTCTTGGGAATGTTTGATAAAAAGTACCCTGTGAAACCATATCATCCTGGCTTTTCTTTGTAGGAAGATTTTTGATGACTGATGGAAACTCTTTACTAGTGATCAGCTTTTTGAGAGCTTCTATTTCTTCTCAAGTCAGTGTAGATTATTTGTGTTTCTAGGAAGTTATCCACTTCATCTAAGTTACCTAGTGTGTTGGTATATAGTTGTCCAGGCTATCCTCTCAGGATTTTGTTAAAATTTCTTCAGGTCCATGATAATTATCCCCCTGTCATTTCTTATTATGTTTATTTGCATTCTCTCTCTTTTTATTTCATCAGCCTAGCTAAATGTCCATCAATTTTATTGATTTTCTCAAAGAACCAAATTTTGGTCGTATTGATTCATACTATTGTTTTTTGTTGTTTTTGTTGTTCTCCAATTCATTTATTTCTGCTTTAATCTTTGCTATTTCTCTTCTTCTATGTGCTTTGGGGTTAGTTGCTTTTCTTCCTCTGGTTCCTCCAGTAAGCATTTAAGTCATTGATTTTTGCTCTTTCTTTTTTCTTTTTGCATAGGCAGGCACCAGGAATCGAACCTCCAGCATGGCAGGTGAAAATTCTGCCGTTGAGCCACTATTGCACCACCTTCCTCTTTCTTTCTTTTTTTGTTTTTTTCATTCTTTTTTAATATAGGCATTTATGGCAATAAATTACCTTCTAAGCACTGCCTTTACCACATCTTCAAATTCTGATGTGTTGCATTCCCATCTTCATTAATCTCCAGATATTTACCAGTTTCTCTAGCAAGTTTTCCTTTGACCCACTAATTGTTTGAGTGTGTTATTTAAATAATCTTCATGTATTTGTGAAAGTTCTGGTTCTTTGGTGGTTATTGATTTCCAGCTTCAATCTGTCTGATCAGAGAAACTGCTCTGTATAATTTCAATCTTTTTTTAATTTATAGAAGCCTGTTTTGTGCCCCAGCCTATGATCTATCCTGGAGAACATTCCATGAGCACTGGAGAAGAATGTATATCTTAGTATTTTGGAGTTTAATGATCTATGTATCTTTGTTAGGTGTAATTCATTTTTCACATTGTTTATATTCTCTGCTTCCTTATTGATCCTCTGTCTGCTTTTTCTATCTATAGAGCAGAGTCATATATTGAAAACTCACACTATTATTGATGAAACATCTTTTGCTCCTTTCAATTTTGCCAGTGTTTGCCTCATGTAGTTTGAAGCTCCTTGATTAGGAGCATAAACATTTATGATTATTACTTCTTCTTGGTAAATTGTCCTTTCTATTAATATGTAATGTCCTTCTTTGTCTATTATGACATCTTTACATTTAAAGTCTATTTTGTCTTATATTAGTATAGATATTCCTGTTTTCTTTTGGTTATAGCTTACATGGAACATCTTTTTTCATCCCTCCACTTTCAATCTATTTGTATTCTTTGGTCTAAGATGAGTCTCTGAAAAGCAGCATACAGATGGATCATATGTTTTAATCTATTCTGCAAATCTGTCTCTTTTAATTGGTGGGTTTAGTCCATTAACATTCAGATTTATTGCAATAAAGGCTGTTCTTGAATCCACCATCTTATCCTTTGTTTTTTATTTGTTAGATCTATATATTAATTTCCCTCTCTCTCTTTTTATCCCTCAAGTTGCCCTTACTGGTACTCTTCAAATTTTCTTCCTCCCTTCACATGTCATTCTCCTGTATTTTTTTTTTTTTCACCTGACAGAACTCCCTTTAGTATTTCTTATAGGGCAGGTCTCTCATTGACAAATTCTCTCAGCCAGTGTTTGTCCATGAAGATTTTAATCTTTCCCTCACATTTGAAGGACAATTTAGCTGGGTAAAGAATTCTTGGCTGGTAGTCTTTTTCTTTCAGAATCTTAGTTATCTCATACCACTGCCTTCTCACCTCCATAATGGCTATTAAATAGTCTGATCTCAGTGTTATGTGGTTTCCCTTGTATATAATGAATCACTTTTCTCTTGCTGCTTTCAGGACTTTCTGCTTCTCTTCATGTTTGAGCCTGATTAGCATGTGTCTAGGAGTAGGCCTATTTAGATTCATTCTATTTTGGGTTTGTTGGGCTTCTTTGATTTGCACATTTATATCTTTAATAAGGGTTGGGAAATTGTCCCCCATTGTCCTTTCTACTAATCTTCCAAGTCCTTTACTCTTTTTTTCTCCTTCTGGGACACAAATGATTCTTGTATTTGTGCACTTCATGTTGTCTATCATTTGCCTGAGATCCAATTCCAATTTTTCCATTATCTTTCTATTTGTTCTTTGGTGCACTCACATACAATTGTCCTGTCCTCTAGTTCACTCAGTCCTTCTTCCACCTCTTCAAATCTGCTGTTATGTGTTTCTGGCATATTTTTAATTTGTTCTAAAGTACCTTTCATCTCTGTGAGATCTACTATTTTTCTACTCATAATTTCAGATTCTTCTTTATGCTCTCCCAGTGACTTCTTGATATCTTTTATGTCATTAGTGAACCCATCTAATTTATTTAGGAGAGTTGTATGAGCATCTTTGACTAGTTGTTCCAAATTCTTTGTCTCCTCCAGTGTTTTAATATGGCATAGGCCATATCTGCCTGCATCTTCATATATTTTGTGATTTTCTGTTGCCTTTGAGGCATTTGATTATCTTGGTAAGATTATTTTGAAAGTTCATTTCCTTTCTTGTCCAGTGTTTTATCCCTGCTTGGGTTTGCATTGAAGGCCTCCTTTTCCACTTGGTTTGTTAGTAATTCTACACCAAACCAAGCATGGACCTCATTCAGAAGATGCAGTCTACTTGAGGGTCTGTTAAGAGCTAGGCCCAATGGGCAATTTACCAGACTGCACTTTCCACTTCTTCCCAGAAGATGGTACTCATAAGCCACCTTTCCCCCTCAGATCCACCTCTCCCCAACTGAAGCAGTCAGCTGAGTTGGATGGAGACCCAGTATAATTCCAGCCTGGGCCACTTGTGTCTATATGTACACTGAAAGCTGTCCTCCCCAGGGCTGTGGGTTGAGCAGTGTTCACCTCAACAGAGATTTCACTTGTGTGCCTAGTGGGTCTGGTGGTCCAAAGGCTCCATCTTGGGAAGATCTTGGGCTTTGGGACTGGGTATTTCAGATGTCTCTGTTCACAGACAATTTGGAAATGCCTGATGGCTATTTTGCAGGGTGCATGGCTGGTCCCTGACTCTCTTCCATGCATGCCTGGGGTCTCTGGGCCTCTGCACCTCTGCAGGGAGAGGGGAGCAGTATCAGGACTCAGTGAGACTTTTTCACTGGCCAGTTGCCAGACCAGCTCCATTCTGCCTCCCCCTTTCCCCAGGGGAAGGCCACCTAATCTATGCCAAAAAACCAGGTGCCTAACGTAGCTGGCCTCAGGAGTCAGGAGCAAAATATGCTCTGGTGCAGGGAAAGCAAGTCTGCTGGCTTCCTGGTTCCCCATGGAAGACCCCAGCTTTGGAGCTGAGAGAGAATCTCTCCCAAATTAGCTGCAGGAGTAGGCTGTAGTGTAGGAGTACTCTGTTCCTTTAGGCCTTTCACTTTCCTGAAAACTGCCACTTGTCCCTCATGGGGTCAGGACTGAACACACTTGCCCCATTCTCTCCATCCCAGTTTCTCTGCTTTTTAATCCAGGACCTCTGCATACAGTGTAGAATACCCTCTCTGTTTACTCATACCCTGGAACTGCAGTCCTGGTCTTTTATCTGTCCCTTTTCTCATTCCACAAATCATAGCTTCCATTTTTCTTCCTACATCCAGAATGTGACTTCCTGCACATCTTTGGCTCACTCTGGGGGTCCTCTATATAGTCCATACCTCTTTAGCAACTTGTTACTTGATGGTTTTGGGTACCCCAAATCTTCCAGTGCAGTCTTGGTGAGTAAAATCTTAAGATGTGACCCATTTCATTCATTGATTGTCTCATGATCCTAAGGATAACTCTATGTAAGTTCTATGATTATCTCCAATTTATAGAAGTAAACATTGAGTCCTAGAAAAGTTGAGAAATTGGGCCAAAGTCAGATGTGGCCCATTTATTTTGTGTCCTAATGTGGGGTTAGGTCCTAATTACCCAAAGTATACATTAAGCCAAACTAGTTACTATTTTAAGCATATCTTTTATTTACTGGTTTCAAAGCTTTTTTGTTGTTGTTGTTGTTGTTGTTGTTTGCATGTCTTTCCCCTACACACTGCATTTCATGCATCTCCACACCATAATTCCAAGAGGGTCAGAGCTCTGAGGCTTAAAAAGCTTAAGTGATAATGATATTGTCCTTGCAATTTTGGAGCTAGAGCTAGGACATATCTTCTGAGTCCCATCTAAGTGCTATTTCCCCCACATGCAACCAACCTTTCCAAGCAATGCTACTGCCTTTCCTCAAATCAGTGACTGAAGTAGAAATTGCAGACTCTACAGTAGGATCATGAAGGAGATGTTTGGGGACAAAGGGAGTTAAACTTCAGTGTTCTTTTAACCTAACCACCTAAGCCACCAGTTTTAGCTAAAGACCTAACTTCTCTTTCACCCATGTTAACTATTTAGTAGACTAGACCCATATTAGACAAGGTGTGCCATATTGTAGGGATCTGGAGGATCAGGGAATTGGAACTCATCTCCCTTTGGTGAGGGAACATTTTCCTTCACTTTAGTTTCCTTTCTGTAGCGTTTACTATTCAGTAAAATTTAATACTTGTCTTTATATAAAGGCTGCTAGACGGAGTGTTGTCAGATATCCCCAGCCCCTTGGTAGTGACATTTTGAGTAACTGACTTTTATTATATTACATGAAGGTGTTTATCCGATGAAGAAGGCATGACTTCTTCTTTCTTATGTGGATTCTTGTAAGGTGAAGCTCTAACATATTTATTACATGCTCCAACAGCATGCACTACCTTTAAGGTAGCTGTAACTCCCTATTCATAGAGAACAGTCTAAGTTTATATCTTCTGTTCTGGAGAAATTGTTAATAGTACCCTGTTTTAATTTCAGAAACATCCTGATCTGCATAATAAATTATTCAGCTGCTTTATGTATTCTGCAGCACATGTTTAATAGGTTCTCCTACTATGGTAAGAAAGTAAAAGTCTATTGCTTTATGTTTATGGAAAGTGCAACTGGGACCTTCCACTTTATTACACCCTAGACCCCAAAGAATGAGATGAGCTATCTTTGAAACTAAGTAGTTGTCCCTTTATGCCACACCCTACATCTGAAGAGTGAGAGAGCCACCTTTAAATCCAACTGCTAATGCCATTTAAGAAGTGATAATAATAGGCCCACATTAGAGTTGCAGTGTTTTCCGTTATAGATCTGAGGAAATGTATAGCCACCCTGGCTAATGATGATCATTTAACCTTCATTATTCTATGTTACTCTAACTATAACCTTCTTCTCTCAGAAACCCCACCATAATTATGCCTTTAATTATCCAGCACCAGAGAAAGCATTCAGCTTTCAGATTCCCTTTGCTTAGGAACATGGACACCAGTGTATCTCCTTCTCTGGAAAAATTGGTTGTCTTTAAACACACATGCATTTATACACACAAACACAAACACACCCTACAAATACCAGCAAAGTAAAAAACAGATTTTTGCTCCTCTAGTAGTCTCTGGGGTGTGTGCTCCTAGAAGGAAGCTGCCGAGTCTTTTTCATTTTTTTAATTGTGAAATAAAACATATACAAAAAAAGCAATAACTTTCAAAGTACATTGTAATAAATAGTTATAGTACAGATTTCAGAGTTTGGTATAGGTTACAGTTCCATAATTTCAGGTTTCTCCTTCTGGCAGCTCTAAAATACTAGAGATTAAAAGAAATATCGATATCATAATTCAGCAATCATACTCATTTGTTAAATCCTCTCTTCTCTGTTTTAATTCCACCTTCTTTGACCTTTCACCCAATCTTCAGGGGTATTTGGGTTATGCCCATTCTAACTTTTTCCTGTTGGAAAGGATTGTCAATAATATGGGGTTAGGGAAATGGAACTAGTTGATGTTCTGGAGAGGCTGGCCCCTCTGGGTTTCAGGACTTATCTAGTCTAGGAACCCATCTGGAGGTTGTAGGATTCTAGAAGGTAATAATAGTGCATGGAACTTTTGTAGAATCTCAGATAGAGCCTTAAGTGTTCTTTAGGGTTGGCAGGAATGGTTTTGATTGGGTTTGGCAAACCATGGCATATAGCAATATCTAGCTGAAGCTCCCATAAGAGTAGCCACAGAATAGCCTTCCAAGCTGTTTGAAGTGTCTCAGCCACTAATATCTTATTTTCTAACAATTCTTTTCCCTTATTTGGTCAGGCAGGTATTGTTGATCCCAAAGTGTCAGGGCCAGGCTCATCCCTGTGATTCATAAGCCATATTGCCAGGGAGATTTTTATCCCAGATGTCATGTTCTATGTAGGGGGGAGGGTAATGATTTTCCTTGCAGAGTTGGGTTTCAAGAGAGAGAGAGACCACATCTGAGCAAAAAGAGGTCCTCCAGAAGTAGCTCTTAGGACTAACTATAGGTAGGCTTAGCTTCTCTGCTACATAAATAAGCTTCACAAGAGCAAGCCTCAAGATCAAGGGCTTGGCCTATTGATTTGGGAGTCCTTCATATTTGAGATTGTATCAGGGGTTTCTTAATAGTTCCATGCTTTTTCTCCCATCCCTCAAGGTACTTTATCAGTACTTTTTAATTATCTGCCCACCATACTCTGGGATGTATCTGGGCATTGCATTAAGCTATACAGAATTACAAGCCCTCATTCCCATTCTGAGCTCCCTGTGTTTGGGTTATTTTAATGATCTATCCAGACAGGTTGAGTTAGATTATGCGCTACAGAAAATTTAGGGTTAGTTCAAATAAACCTCACTTTCTTTGGTCTCATTGGGTAGGTGAAGTTCTAAAATACAATGTCCTCCTTACCCCTGTATTTTGATTTACCTTAGTCCAGACCCAATCAGCATCATGCTTATCTCTAATTGAAGCCTTATTTCTTTTTCCATTTCTTTAACAGTTGTTATATGGGCAATGCTGACTTTTTTCCACTTTATAATTTCTTGGCTATGGTATTTTCAATGAACTTTAGAGAACAAGAAATGGCTCCTTTTGGGAAGATCCTGAATCATGGAAAATATTTCTTCCAACTTGTTGTTTTGTCTCGGGATTTTGAGTAAAGAAGTAATTATTGGGGTCCTGTCTTCTTTTTTGACTTTCACTTTATGTCCTTGCTTCTTTCTTTCTCATTTTCTTTTTAAAGGCAGTATTTTTTATTAACAATAAATTATCCTCCAGCATTACCTGTGTTTTAGAGAACAGAAAACAGACTGGAAGATACTAAGTAATTTACCAGTAGTGCACTCAGATGGATATAGGTCTAGGATTCCAACCATGTGTCCTGACTCTAGATTCCACACTCTTAACCACTTACATTTTGTTAGTTGGCAACAATTTAAAAATATGCAGAGTTGTAGAGTGTGGGGCATTATTGAACACTCTCCACCTCTACCTTATTTCACTACTACAATGAAAGAGCTAATGCATGTTATTTGGCTGATTAGAATATGGAGAGGTTTTATGAATGTCCTGGGGTAATCCTGCAGTTACAGGAATTTATGATCAGTCCAATTTTAGAACTTCCTATCGGAGACCATTTCTTACATTGAGAAATTTTTGCTGGCTGTTAAGAGTGTCCTGGGATATCTATTTCTCTTAAATTATGCTCAAAACCTGAATATTTCCTTCTTTAGCTCACCACTTTGACTTTTTAATCAAAATTATAAGCAACTTCAAATTAAATAACACTTAAAACACTATGCCTGAAAAGCTCCTTAGCCAGATCTACCACAAGTTTAAAACTTCTCATTTCTGTTTTCCAAACTACTGCAGGCTCAAGCCCCAGTGTTTTTTCTTATGCATAAGCTAGCTCCTCTTTTTCTCCATTTCCTCACTGTCTATAAAGTTTCAGTAAAAGTCTTCTAAGATTCTCCTAAGTTCAGGCTGCTGAATTTGAATCCTATTGTTTTAAGTTTTTGTTAAGGAGACACTTATCTTCTGGTGATAATGGTTTCAGTTTTCTGTAGTTTTCTAACAAACTAAACCAATACTTAATCAATTACTTTAAACAAAATGTATTATCATCTCTCACAGTTCTCTGGGTTAACTAGGTTCAGCAGGGTGGTTCTTGCTGGTGGTGTCCTTTGTGGTAGCTGTCAGGTTACAACTAGAGCTGGAGTCATCTGAAGACTGCTGGGATGGAAGACCAAGACATCTTTTTCACTTATATGTCTGGCACATTATCTGGAATATGTGGAACAGTTATCAGCCAGCCGGGCATCTGTCCTTCTCCACAAAGAATTTCTAAGTGGCTAGCATGAGCCTTCTCAGAGCATGACAATCTCTGGGCATTAATACATATTACCTGTAGGTTATAAAAGTAGCATTTCAAGAAATTAAGACACCAGGTAGAAAACATTGGAAGTCACATGGTATCACATCTTCCAAACAGTATTGTTCAAAAGCAGATTTCAAGTGAGAGGAATCACACATGGATACTGGATGCCGTGGTTCATGGGTAGGTCATATGTGGAGACTAGCTACTATAAAACTATGGAGACACACAACCCCGTTTGCCTTTCATTCTAATCTTTTTCCTTTGATCCCTAATTTGGACCTAGTATTTCCCAATTAATGGGTAAATGGAATTAATGATATCATATTAGTGGAGAACATAAATTACCTAAGAAGAGCTTCAGCAAGATGGCATATTCTTATTATTGGTAAGAGAAATGTTTAGCACTTTTACAGTGCTTTGTATACTTTACCGGTTCCAAGAGTTTATTCACACACATATTATAATCCTAATGGAAGTGTACTTCCACTTGTAATACAGATATGGCTTTTTATTGCTTATATGAGAAAAATCAATTCTTATGAAAAACTGCAGCTGTTTGTTCTGCGTGAGTTTTGGTGCTTTGTATATTTATAAAGCACAATCTCTTCTAATGAGGAGATGAGGGCCAAAGGCCAAGATAGATTCTTTGGATTTGGGACCCCCTAGAATCAATTTCTTCTGTTAGTGGAGAGTTTAATTTTCTACTGGGTATTCTTTGACTCATTAGGGGGCTTCTATTAAGGCAGCTTCTCCACAGTGGAGCCTTTCCTTCTGGTTACATTATTTTTACCTTGGTTTTATTTTCATAGCCTTTCAATGTTTCTGAGACAGCTTAATTTTTTTTGGGGGGGGGGCTGGCATTTGAGTTCTTTTGCCTAATTCTTGCTGCATGTTGATCTGGAACAATGAGGGGAGAGCTGATTGGTGAGAAAGCTGTTATTTTTTTAACCAATCTCTATTTTACATAATGAATTCTTATTTAATGTATAACATTATAATGTATAACATTATACATAATGTATATAATGTATAAATAATGTATATTGAAATTATTTGATTATTACTTATTGAATACTTATACATCAACATAAGTATTCAACATATGTTTTATTGTTCCTCTAATTTTAAAATATTTGATAGGCTATTTGGGAAACCTCAACACACTTAAATTGCCTCAATGATCAAAGCTAAAATAGAATTGTCTAGTTTTCCCATTAAAAAAAATTCTCTATCCTTTCTCTTTAGGAATGATGCCTAGGGCCTGATACCCCATCTTTCCCAAGGTAGGTCTCTTTCCTTCTTACAAATGATAGGTACTTACCTGGCTAGTACGCAGAGGATAATATCCTTCCTGAATCATGACTCTTGCTGGAAAAGGAGTTTCTGTCAGTTGCTAAGGGAATCTTCAACTCTAGCTCATTTTTGGACATAATCAGCACCACTTCTTTCACTGTATTCAGTAGGGACATCAGAGGGTGTTCCACAAGAGGACAGAGGGGAATGCTTTTTTAAAGCACCTATTGGGTGCCATATACTATGCATAGAACTTTCAGTCAGACATATTTCACAAAAAGTACAATCTTTTTGTTTTGTCTTGATCAGTATTTGATGTCTAAAAACTATTTTGGGGCATCAAATGAATGGAAAACAAGTCCTTCTTCTCAGCCTTAGTTATGCAACACTAGATATTGAAGGAAGGCAGTCCTGAACTCGATCCCTTTGGAACTCTTCCATAATCCCCAGGTAGAAGCTGCCACCTCTAGGAACAAAAATATATCTACCTTGTTGTGTTTTTTTTTTTTTTTTTGGACAATAGATTTCAAACCAAATTTTAGCAATTTTCCAAGGCACTCCTCTCAAGTATCACGATGAGCATTCCCTTGCTCTGGGGATAAGCAGTCATATGATTTTGAGTACTTTTATATCCACCCCCAGAAGAAATGAGGCAAAAAAAGAACACAGTGTCCCTGAGCTATTGTCAAAGTGCCCGGGAGTTTGTGTTGCTTGACTATTTTATAAGCTGGACCCTTAAATAGGAACAGGAATTGTAAATGCTGTCTCACCTACTTTTGATAGAGATGGTGGGGACCATATGGCTGTGAGGGCCTCTGGTGTAAGATGCCATTTGGGTGATTGTATCACTTTCAGCATCACTGTGACTCAGAGCCTAAGACGCCTACCCTTTGAAAATTGAGTCAACATCAACAGGTCTCTCCCTCGAAGATTTAAAGTCTGTCAAGACCCAGGGAAGATCATCTGACAAGCCTGAAGATTAACTGTGTTCAGAGGTAAATGAGTGAAAAAATTTCAGCAGAATAGTGTTTAACAGGATGAAGCACATAAATTTGTCAGCAAACTTTAATCTGTGTACATGAAATTAGGCAATTCTTTTTAATGCCATTTTGAATTATATACTCTGCAAAATAGATATATCAATTGTTCCTTGGTTGTTAGCCAATCATTTAGAAGACAAGAATGGATTATATTTCTGTGTCACTCTGCTCCTGATTCAGTGCTTCAGGTGACGTATTGTCAGGCATCAGGTTAAAATATGAATTCTAAGAGTAAGTGCAAACCATTTTCCATTATGCCCATTGAGATATAATTGGCCCTATTGACAACACTCTAGATTGCATTGATTTTTTTTTTTTCCTCAACTGAGAACTTTCTTTTCCTATCCTGGCTATACTATGGGCTTTGAAATAATTTCAAGGGAAATCTATATTTATTACAATTTTCGTCTATTAATCTATGTTGTAATCTTGACAGAATTAAACTTGGACATAAATCATCCAAAATGACAGTCTAATATTGACTTGCATTATCTAATGATATCCTCAAAAAGTCCTATGTGCTAGCTAAGCATATTATTCATATGTGTTAGCTAAGCATATTATTCATATTTCACAGATGATGGAATTAATTTTCAGAGTTAAGTAATTTACCAAAGGTAGCGCAGCTAGTAAGTAGACACAATGGAATTCAAACCCATTTGCAGCTGACTTTGGAGCCTAAACAGTTAATGAACCAAAATATGCTTGTTCATGCCAAAGGAAAGACCTTTACTGTCTATAGCAGATTGCCTTACCGCATAAACCACAGGTCTTTATGCAGATATTACAGATACCTAAGATAGCAGACCTTGTTTAGATTGGAGGCTTTTGATATTCAGAGCATGAATATTACTCTTTGGTGTCTTGCACAACACTAGACTGGTTGAAATGTGAGTCAAGCTTTCAAATTCTTGAAGTCTAAGTAGACCTAGCCTGATTTCAGCCCTCAGTCCCATCAAGGATAAACTACAGCTAAATTGTTCCCTCCTGCTCATCTTCAAATAGGCATTCCAAAGATAAAAGATTTAGAGTTGTTTTTCTGATTAACTGGCAAGGATGGTAACCACTATCCTTATAACAAATTTATTCTGCAGCAGCTGCCACTGTTAGCAACAGGGAATACAATTATATGATCACTAGTTTGTTCTGATAATTTTCATTTCTTACAGTGATTTAATAAGAAAAGAAAGATCTGGTGCACTGACATCTCTGTATTATGCTCACCCCACCCCACCCCCAGAGAACCCTGGATGGTGAGAAAACCTGGCATCTGCCATTTCCACTTTCAAAGACTACTCTTTTATATTGTCTATTAAAAGCAGACCCTAAAAAAGCTCTTTATAATTATTGATCAATTGAAACAAAGGAGCGCCCTTTATTCTCTCTACCCATCCCAAGCTCTGTCCCAATGAGAAAAGCCGGAAAATGCTTAGGTCATCATCTTACATTTATACCACAGGGTAAATAGAAAAGATCTTGGACCATATTTTAAATGTCAAACATTTATCTGTCCCATGTAGCCATGACCTGTCTGGGAAGAATCCATTACAATTAAAAGGGCATCCACCTGTTACACACACACATATACAAACACACACATCTGCAAATTCCTTTTACTCTAATCACAAGAATATGTAGCCCTCTGGAGGTCCTCCCTCTTTACTTGCCCTTGGGCTAAAAGGAAAGCAGCATCTGGAGCTGCAGACCTCAGGACTATGGGTCTGCCAATTAACAGCTGCTTGACTTTAGGCAATTTGCTTGGCTATTTTAACCTCAATTTTCTCAATTATAAAAGGGATTGAGATGACCCACCCCATACTTTCCTATAAAGTGCTAAACAAATCTTAAGAGTTTTGGATTTTGTATTTGCCATTTACTGTTATATCTTCGTATCCTCAAAAAGTCCAACTAAGAATAGTGTCTGAGTCATGGAACATATCATTTTCCTTTAGTTCACCAAGACAACTCTTGGCTTTTCCTAAAGGAACTATTTTTTTTTCCTGCCCTGGGAAACAGAATAAATAAAATTTCCTGCTTTGCTAAAGCACGTCATCAAATATCATCAAATTTGGAGTTTTCCTTCCCTATGCTGGGTTGCCTTATTTTCTAAATTCCTACATAGTATGTGAAAAAGGCTCTCTGAAATCTGTTTCAAATCTGCTCATATAGTTCAATCAATCATTTCACACCCTACTCCATCTCCCCCCTTACACATAACCATTTGAATTTCGATAGAGGCTTTCAAAAAGATCTTAGGCCCCATAATCTTACCAATAAACAGCTGCAGATTTTGCCTATGCCTATATTGGAAGAGCCTCTGGCACAGGTTAGGGCTATGCCATGGAAGGCAAGATCATGTGTCTTTGAGCACTGACATCAAATGACTGTTTTGTATTAGGGCCATCATTTTATCATTCTGAGGCTCAGTATCCTCAACCCTATAGCCCAAGAAACAGAGATGATTATAACATCTAGCTGAAAATGTTGAAATGAGGTCTAAGTGAAAGATACACTCATCACAGGGCTTGGGAAAGAGAGGTCTGCACAATGCAGCTATTGTCTTAATATTGCCATTATTATTAGCAATACTTGGTCATAAATGTTGATGGAAAATAGTTACAATATTTATCTGCCTAGGATATCCAGTTAACCCCATATTTTTGCTAGCTCAGGTTGACCTTGCCCCTACTTTGATTTCTCACAGGATGCTGGATGACACAGAGATTCCTCCAGGATCTTTCTGAAGGGAGCTGCTTTTTCCAATCAATCAGGCTAAGTACAGTGCACTGTTAATTGCATGAGATTACAGCATGGATCAAGAGACCAAATCTGATTGTCTCCTAACTCAGAAAGTCTGTCCTTGCAGACACAGCAGCCATCCTGGCTGATCTTGGGCTAAAAAGAGCACATCTTGTTTTCTTCAAAAGGAGGACATTCATAACTGAAAACATCTGAGAACATCTCCATCATCCATCATGCTGATTTAATGAATTATTGTGTTAACTGAAATAGTGGTGCCTGAAATAGCCATCGGTTTTATCTTTAATTTGGGGGCAAGCTAATTTCCTCTGGACTGGGGAGATTGCACTGACAAAATGAGATGTACAACTAAGTATTAGCCATCCTGGTCCAGCCAAAGCCTGGTGCCTCCATTAGAACAGATGACACTGACATCATCAGCACAAGAAACAGTCCTTGTAAATCCTTTGCAAAGGAGAAACCGGACCACCCACAAGGCCCATGGCTCTATCCCAGAACCCACATCCTCCCATTTGCTGGCAAAATTAATGCATATAGTCATGCATGAAAAAGGAGTGGTAGAGTTTATTTACCTGCTCTTGGGCCTTTATTAGGAAGACTATCTGACAAAACTGCAGAGAAGTTACATGCTAACTCTTATGTGGCATTGTGCCAAACAGCTTGGGATAAGACTCATACAAAGAGCCCAGACTTAGACAACACAGATAAAGAACACTCAGAGAGGTATCATTGGCGTTTTGCTGAATATTCCTGACTTCTGTTTGGAGAATTACTTAAACAGATTCTTTTCAGTCTACTTAAGTAGTCATTATGCACTTGTTTCATTGAATACATTCTTTAGACTTTCTTCTTAAGACCAAAGAAAGACAAGAGAGTTTTCTCCATAAGCATTTCATTATTAGAAGGTAAATGAAATCATAATTTAGGAAATAATAATAGGCATCAAGAGACAGTTTTTTAAAAAATGTGGTCCACAGATCAACTTTATCAGAAATGCTTAGGGTGAGGTTGGTTGGTAAATATGAAAAATGAACATTCATCATTCCTACCCCAGAACTCTTTGAGAAAGAACAGTCCATTGACACCTCCATGTTTCCTCCCTTCTTTCTCTCCCTTCTGGTTGGAGTGGCAAGTATTGAATTTCATCCTGAGAGTTTTTGTTTCTTGCTCTTTTTTACAGTGATATGGGTAAATTGGTATCTTTCTCTTTTTTTCCATGTCCGGTCATAACTTTACTTTGTCAACTCTCACTCCATCCACCAACTGTCAAAATTTTTTTTTTCCTCCTCATTTATTTATTAGCTACTTTTCTAGAAGAAATAAGACTAATTCTTCTGTAGGCAGAGAGATATTTTCTGTCTTCATTGGTTCTTAATGTGTCCATGTCAAAGGACATGACTGCAGGGTTCACTTGCCAGCCACTAGGGAGAACTCACAGGCAGCCCAGACCTCAGGGCACTTTGTAGAGCAGAGGAGCCTCAGTGGAAGGAAATGCCACTCCGTGGAGCTTTGCTCTTTCCTTCAGCCAGCCAAATAATTGTTTCTAGTCACCTCCTAGAGCTAATTACTCACATGTGTATTGAACGCTAACTTACCTTATGCCTTAAATTAGTAATTGTTTCATTGGCTCTCTCTCATTAAATTGTGATCTCATTCAAAGCAGGAATGAAATGTTATGGTTTTGCTTGGCACAGTTCTAGATCCTAGTGCAATGTCAAACCCAGTATGTGTTTGATAAGTGTATACATTGAAGCAAATTGTACTGGACCTTTTAAAAAGAATACAAGGAATACATGCCATTGTAAAAAATCCTGGCAAAATCATAGTCCAAGAAGATACAAAAACAAAAACAGAAAGCGTAATGCCACCACCCCTTAGTAGTCTTGTTTATTATTGGTATTTTAAAAATTTATTTGAAATGAAAACGCGTAGCTATAATATTCTATATATAATGTAAAATTTTTCATAATGATAATATAAGATAAACATTTACCCCAGAGAAATTACAAACATAAATCTAGCTAATTTAATGCCTACATTATCCTCCACTACATGAATGCAAAAGCAATTACCATATATTTTCCAATATTATTTTAATATAAATTATATTGTAGTGAACATCTTTGTGTGTAAGTTTTGGAAGGTCGTTTTTAAAATCCCTTAGAACTTATTGCCATAAACAGAATTACTGGGTTAAGTTTATAACATATAATTGTTTTACTAAGCATTAATAGCTACTTCCTTTCCCTAAAGCAGAAAAAAATGGTTATCATCAGTTGAATATATATATATATTTGTAATTATATGAATATTTGAAAGTTAGAAGAAGTAAAATGATTGCAGTGTGATTTATCTGCGGTATACAAATTTGGGCAAGTTAGGCACTATCCAAATACTCCTGCATAAAGAGGTACATGGGTACTGAAATCCAGCCTTTGCTCCACCACCCAAGCTGAGTGTCTGAAGCTTGTCTGCCCAGGGACATTCTTTAAATACTACAAAGACACCATCTACTCAACAAGCCATGTCACCCATCTGGAGGGAATGCCCTTTTCTTATTATCACAAAGCTTTCCTACAGGCCAGCTGTGACCCTGATTAGATTCATCAGGAAAAAGGAGGTAAAATCTGAGTACTTCATTCCTCATATTGCTTTCTTGAAGAAGCAGGTAGCATCTTGTGAAGGTAGAAGGATCCCTGGTGAACAGAACTGTCCGGAAAGCTTGGGTGGCAAAAATGTCTGAAGATGTTTAATTTCAAAAGTCTTCCACTATTTTTCTATCCAGCCTTATTACTCACTGCAGTTTATTAGTACTCACCGAGCCCTTCTCCCCTGCATCCCCCCAACAACATGTTGATTTTCTCTCCCTGCTCCCCTTATTTGCTCCTCTTTACCCATTTAAATCTTCCCAAGCTTTCTAAGCTCATCTTATGATCTCCCTCTGCTTTGAAACCTTCTCTGGAATTTGGTGGTTAAGTGAATAAATGCACACAAGCTTTTAGTAGTTTTTAGTAAAAAAAAAAAAAAAGAAGCCTGCAGATCTCTTTTCCTTCTTCCCTTCTTTTTGTTTTATACCCAATATATAAATATCTATAAAGAGCACCTCCTATATTCCAGGTATTGGAATACAAAGTGGATCATGGTCCTCACCTGAGGAACCCACATAAAGAGATACATGGATAGATGTGGTGAGAAGACTGCTGTGAGACAGCTATATGCTCTTACTGAACCTGGAAGCCTGCAAAGAGGACACCTGCCCAGCTAAACCTGGGGGAGGCTGACATAAAGCCAGAGCCAAGCTCACAGTTGCCATGGCATTTCTGACCAGAGAGGAATCTATTTAGTATTAAATAAGAGATGAGAGATACAAGTGGTTGACCTAAAAGTTCCTCTAAAACCTTGGCAACAATTATCATCCCAGACAGAGGACCAAGTCAGAACTCATGGTGTTTCTTACAATGCAAGAGATGCTCTGATTTACTCAGTACCTTATTGTGCTGCTTTTCTTTTGTGTATTAACAAAAAACAAAGTCGAAACAACAAAGGCAATCTTTTTTGTAAACAGTTACTGTGCCCAGAAACCCCTACTACAATAGAAGAAAATTATTAGGGTCTATTCATGACAATTTTAGCTGAGTCAACTGCTTTTATTTGGTGCAAGTTTAGGATAGAACCAGGCACTGAGTAACTCATTGCATAATTACTAGATCGCATTAAAATAGGGCAATTTAGTTGCAATTAGGATTATAATAAGTTATTTATGAAATGCCAGTATGTGCATTTATATCCTACAGTTCATTTACTTCCAGTATGATATTGTGTGTGCCCCATTAAATTGTAAAATGCAAGGTCATTAACTTGTAGTTCTGCTTGCAATCATGTAACTAGATGGCATTCTATTCCTCTCTGTTTGGTGTATGCATCGTTCAGCCTTCCTAGGTCATTTTCTGTAGATTTTCAATTCCTGTGTAGTCATATAAGTTTATAACTGTTAATTAAGCAGGTTTGACTTATGCTAAAAACAGTTGGTTTTCCTTAAACTTCTATTGGGGATCCAAAATTGATCATACCTTTTTAGTTCTCACTAGGTCCTCATGTTTGCCTTTTGTTCTATTGATTTAGGAAGCACAACACATGTTCCGTGTTCTAGATCATCAAAGTTTAAGTGCCTTCACATGAAAAAATAGACCACAGGTAGACTTGTAAAGCAAAATTTTGAAGCTTAGATACCACTTAGCCACCTATTTATCTTTTGGGTACATTGGTTGAAAGAGTGGACCGTAGCAGGGCACTGGGTTTATTGAGCCAACATTTGTTTAGAGCTTATATTCCAACGAAAATACCTTGTTAAAAAAAAATGAGCTGTGTGGCTTGAAGCCCAGGGATGAAGTTGGCTGTTCTATAGAAGAACATCTATAAATAGAGAAATGTATATAGAGAGAGCCTCATTTCCTTTCCTTGCTACCTTTTTCTTCTTCTCTTTGCTCCAGACTAATAACTAGCATTAAAGTACAATACTGTATGGCCAAGGAGATGCTGGGCCTCCTGAAGAAATCTCAGAACCTAAACAATATTTACCTACAAAAACCAGGGGAGTACTTATGGGACTGGGTTCCATGGATTCTGGGAGGAGACAGGCATGGAAGATAAAGTTGGTTAAGGGATAGTGTAATGATTTGGTCATGCTTCTCTGGGATACAGGATTTAACACTTTGAAAAGACCAGGAGAGATGGTGTTAGCATGCTGTTAGGAGGAATCTTATAAACTTCTCCAGAGTGATGGTTCACACTAGGTGAAGTAGAAATGGTGGAATTGCAGTGGCTGTAGAGGAGTGGCTATTATACATAAGGCCAGAAAACTACCAGATGGCTATGTTCTTCAAAAGAGCTTAGAGAACATCAAAGCAATAAGGTAGCTTTGATGATGAGAGGGGCCCTAGCATCATCAGCTACTAAGAGGGGCACCAGGAAGTGCTAGTATGATCTAGGCTCAGTGACAGCAGAGGGGATGATCGTATCCTAAAATAATAGGGGTGAGGCAGTGGCAGTTAAGAGTCAGGAAAAAGACAGGCAGAATTATCATAATGAACAGCAAGACAAGAGTTGGGGCCAGAGGAGTAGGAACTGAGAAGAGTATGAAGATGGTTTATAGAATTCAGTCTCTCTAGGACACACAGATTGTCAGTCAAAAAATAATATTGATTAAGGTGTATTAGAGAGACTAGAGGGAAGTGCCTGAAACTGGAGCTGTGTTCCAGTAGCCATGTGTGCTGGTTTGAAAGGATGTATGTCCCCTAGAAAAGCCATGTTTTAATCTAAATCCCATTTCATAAAGGTAGAATAATCCCTATTCAACACTGGTGTTTGAATTTGTAATTAGATCATCTCCCTGGAGATGTAACCCAATGAAGAGTGGTTGTTAAGCTGGATTGGGGGAAATGTATCTCCACTCATTTGGGTGGGTCTTGATTAGTTTCTGAAGTCCTATAAAAGAGGAAACATTTTGGAGAATGAGGGAGATTCAGAGAGAGCAGAGGATACTGCAGCACCATGAAGCAAAGAGTCCACTAGCCAGCGCTTTGGAGATGAAGAAGGAAAACACCTCCTGGGGAGCTCCATGAAATGAGAGGCCAGGAGAGAAAGCTAGCAGATGACACCATGTTTGCCATGTGCTGTTCCAGCCGAGAGAGAAACTCTGACCGTGTTCACCATGTGCCTTCTCACTTGAGAGAGACCCTGAACTTCATGAGCCTTCTTGAATCAAGGTATCTTTCCCTGGATGCCTGTGATTGGACATTTCTATAGACTTGTTTAATTGGGACATTTTCTTGACCTTAGAATTGTACACTAGCAACTTATTAAGTTCCCCTTTTTAAAAGCCATTCATTTCTGCTATATTGCATTCTGACAGCTAGCAAACTAGAACACCATGTTTCTTGAAGATGGTTGTATAATGATATAGCTTTTGCAATGTGACTGTGTGATTGTGAAAACCTTGTGCCTGATGCTCCTTTTATGTACAGAATGGACAGATGAGTAAAACATGTGGCTTAAAAATAAATAAATAATAGGGGGAAAATGTTAAAATAAATTGAGTAATTGAAATAGTAGTAATCAATGAAAGGGGGTGGTAAGGTGTATAGAAAAATAGTATGGGGAACAAAGGTTAAAATATATTGGGTAAATGGAAATATAGCAGTCAATGAGAGGAAGTGGTAAGGGGTATGGTATGCATGAGTTTTTCTTTTTATTTCTTTTTCTGGAGTGATGCAAATGTTCTAAGAAATGATCATGGTGATGCTTATACAACTATGTGATGATATTGTGAGTCATTGATTATATACCAAGAATGAAATATTCATATGTTGAGAATGTTCGTGTTTGTATGTTGCTATATTTTGTCAATAAAAATATTTTTTAAAATATTGATTAATCTATACAAATAAAAGAAAATGAGTGTGAGAAATTAGGAGACTGAGGGCAGCTCTCCCAATAAGAATCATGATTCCTTGCCCAGGTTCCAGATCCAAGCAGTTTTCTGACCCTGAACCTTTTAAATGAAAAAAGGGCTATAGCTCTGGGAGGAAGGTCTCCAAAACATGGCATGTGTATGCAGTAATGATACTTCTAGAGCAACTTCAATGAGACAAACCAACATTTACTCAGGTAACCATACACAAGGGTAGTGGAAACATCTGAACATTTAGAGAATCCTTGAAAATAGCCCAACCCTCACACTTGTTCCTTTTACTATGGGGTAAGAGTTATCACAGTGGGAAATCATAGTGGAAGCCTTTTAAACTGACCCCACCCTTGGTTAAGATGGTAAATGTAATCAAAACAGTTGGGGGTGGGGCAGAAATTAGAGACAGCTATAAAGATTTAAAAGATTCAGCAATGATGGTTCCTATTATATATATATATCTCCATTTTTTCCACCTCTATAAACCCCTATAAAATCCTCCCCCTATAAAATCCAGATGTGTTCTAGGAAAATTTAGTGAAATGCCACAAACTCAACCAAGTAGTAGCCTTAATTCAATCTGCAGTGGTAAATGTGGAATCTTTGCATGAACTCAGAGTACATGTGGCTATTAATCTGACAGATGCATCTTTTCCATCCCTATCAGAAAAGAAACTCAGAAACTGTTCCTATTCATATGAAATAACAATGGGATTAATTTATAGTTTTACCCAGTACTATGCTTACTATCCCACTCTTTGTCATAATATAGCCTGAGAAACCTGGGCTAGTCCAGCATCCCCAGAACATTATACTGGTCTACTCAATTGAAGACACTGTGCTTACCATCCTGGATGTGTAAGAAATGAAAATATGTTGGGGACCTTAGTAATACACAGGTGCTCCAAAGGGTGGGAGCTTATCTGGACTATAGGATTTAATACTAGGAAAAGACTAGGAAAGATGGTGCATTCCACAACTGTGAATGTTTTGGGAGTCCAATGATTTGTGGCATAGTAGGACATTTGCTCCAAAATAAAGGACAAGATTATTGCATCTCTCACTTCCCACAAAGAAGGGAGCACAGTACCTCTCAGAGCTCTTCCAAAGCATATATACATATAAAGCATATATACATATATACATGCTTCCAAAGCAGCAAGTTTCATCATGAGGAAACTGTACTAGCCCATGTACCAGGTGACCCAGAGGCTGCTAACCTTAAGGGAGCCAGAGCAAAAAACTGTGAAGCAGGTCCAGTCTGCAAATTCAAGCAACCCTCCATTTATGCTAAATGATATAGCAGAGCCTATATTATTGGAGGTGTCCAGGATGAACAGATGTCCCGTTGGATTTACAGCAAACTTCAAATGAAGATTCACAATGTAGCTGTCTAGATTTCTGGAACAAGACCATGTGAATGGAAGTGATGATGGGTTCTATCCTACCTTCTAAGCCACATGGAAAGGAAGACTCAGAAACCATGCATTGGAAGATGGGAGTGGCACATCCAGGATTGGGTCCAAGAAGGCTGCACAACCAAGTGCCCCTGACCCTCATGTCATCCATCACTGTTGCACAAGTGCCTCTTTCTCAGCTCACATCTACTGCTACCTTAGGGAAAAGGGTTCTTCATGATCAATGGAAAAAGGAAATATTTGCTTCCTCAAGATTAAAATGAACTAATATGTATAGTGTTTACTAATAAGAGAGTCACATAAAAAAGCTCAACAAAATGCTAACTTTCCATTGTTGTTTATTGTTTTAGCTGCTAAAGTGGGATCTCTCTCCTACTTTAAAAATGAAATTTTTTATTTTACATGCTTTTTTTTTCAATTAATTGCTGTAGTTCTTTCTCCATGCTGTGTAATTATACAACAGAGTGCTTTCCAATGGTAGCAAGTCTCTAAATTGATGTTTGTGGTTGATGGGCAGATATGACAGGACTATGAAGTTCTCCAGGGCCATGGCATAAGCCATGGCATAAACCAATGTCACACATTGATCTGGAGACTCATGGAACACAATACATCCTTCAGTCTCTCTAATGCTTTACTGACATGGTTCAAATTGGTTCAGTTTCATATTCATGGGGAAGTTTCCTTGCTTTTGTTATTTCCTTTTAAAAAATGATAGCATCCATTAGTATTCTAATTAGTGTTGTATTTCCTTTTCAAAGAAATAAAATCAATTTTTGCTTGAATAGATGCCATCTTTGTATTTTAATTTGATTTTATTTTTCTTGTCTTGCAACAACTGTCTTTTAATGAGGTTTTTACTTCCCACTGAGAGCCCACAGCTTGCCCTAGATTCCTGGTGTGGTTTTTTTTGCCATTGATTAGCCCACCAAGGTTTCAGAGAACTATTTGAACTGTGCAATTGTTGATCCCACAGTAGGATGGTTTGCTGAGAGATTTCCAACTTTACCACCAAATTAGAGAGCAATTTGGGTAAGATGCCAGCATTGAGCAGAACTTTGGACTGAGAACTCTTTACACAGAAACTTGGTTAGATCTCCCACCATGAAGGCGCTGAGATTCTTCAGCTACATTCCCAGAGAGCTACTGTATTTATACTTATAAACCCACTGCCTCAGCAGCTTCTTCAGTTTCTGGGCACCTCCAAGGAGGCTGAATGGATATGTTGACTTCAATGACAGTAACACCAGAAATTCCCCAGGAGTTGGAGGGGCTGGAAGGCTGGGGAACTCTGTACTTAAGGGAAAAAGAAAGAGCAAAAACAATTGAACACAGAGCAGCTGCACTTGTCAAAAATAATCTTTGTCAGGACAGAGTAGTCCTTGGAGTGCACAATGTAAATAGCTCTATTAGAGAATTTTGCCAGATTCCTTAGTCAGTGAGGAAATAATCGGCCCACAAATATATATATATATATATATATATATATATATATATGGTTGTGTGCTATACTTAGAGGACAGGACCAGTTCTATCTTGAATCCCATTTTCAATTCCTACTGGGTTCTTTTTTGTGTGTGGGTAGGCACCGGGAAAATGAACCTGGGTCTCCCTCGTGGCAGGCAAGAACTCTGCCTGCTGAGCCGCCGTGGCCCACTCCCTAATGGGATTTTTGACTAATTAAAAATACCTGATAATCATTCGCCTTTAGTTTTGATTAGATTTTTGGTCAATCTAACAGTCTAACATCATGGCAGAAAATTACATGCAATCAGAAATTACAATAACCTGGAACAAGAAACTCATTAATTTATTTATTCAACAAGTCCTTGCTGTGTATCTACTATAGCTTGAGCACTGTGCTAAGCACAGAGAATGCAAAGATATGGAATCCCACATTCTGCCTTCAAAGAGTTCACAGTCCAAAGATGAAAACAATTAAGCAGGCATTTATAACAGAGATAAGGGTCCTGAGAGGAGAAAGTATAGAGGGCACATCTAAGGGAACATGGTTAGTCTTCTGGAAGGAAATAACTTTGCAGCAGAATTATTATTAAGCATGAGAAAGCAAAGGAGAAGGGGTGGAGCATTCCAGCCAGAGGTGAGAAACTCAGAGGTGAGAGAAATACTGGCACAGTGGGAAATATTGTGTAGTTCTTAAGGCAGGATCATGGAGTCTGAAGGTATGAATGGAGAGAGTTGAGGTTTAGAAAATATGGCAGGGCCAGACGACACAGGCACTAGGTTGCCTCACTATGCTTATCATTTACAGTGTCCTCCTAAAGCTTATAGAAATCAATGTATACTATCACATGGTATCATTAGTAAAATGTGGCTGTAAAAATGCCCATGGTGTACTTCCCTGCCCTTATGGAGACAGAGGTGGTGTCCCCATCCCCAGCCAGGTCTCCTTATAAGGAGTCTTCCAGACATAAATTAGAAAGAGTTTGAAGGTTGATGAATGGCCACAAGAATGCATGGGGAAAAGAGATAATTCTTTTATTTGTTAGATAGTGTGCGTGTCTGTTTATTTGAAACACCAGGTAAGTGTGACCTGGGGGAAAAAACTGTATGTATATCAAAACTATAAAATCCCTAAGGTATTCATGGCAATGAAAAGAAAATAGTCTTATCCAAGTTCCCAAAATAGGCATTAGAATAGTGCAACAAAAAAGCTGCTCCAGCATTTAGAAAGGATGACCATGCTCTTGAAGGCCAACCAACTAACAATTCAAAGTCCACTATATATGCACATTCATTAGTAAAAGAACAAAATACATGTAAGAGAGGAAATTTGATGCAGGGTAAATACGTGTGCTCCATGTTTCAGGATATTAGCAGCACTTCAGTAACTACTTCAGAATGATGCTAATTCCTGAAATAACCAAATACTTCCCTCCCAATACAGAGTGTGCCCAGTGAGAGGAAACTGCTCAAGCAAAGGAAAAAAAAAAATTAATATCTAAAATCCTCCTCAAATTCAGGAGAAAACTAACATGTACTCAGGAATGGGGTAGTATCTATTATGACATGATCAGCCTTGAGATACCCTTATTCTATCTTCTCTATGATCTTAACCTCTATTTTATCCTATTCAAAGATCAGTAAGCATCTGTAAGCCACGATCATGGAAGGGTGGGGGATTCCTATCTCAACATTCTTTCTAGTCTTATAGCCAAGAACACACCACAGTGTATTTGGAAGAATGTACAAATCAATCCTTTCTATTTGATTCGCATATTATAAGCCACTGGATTGTGAAAAATTGGGAATAGCTATTCTTCCCTACTATACCTCAGTTTCTCTCATGAATATTGAGGCCTTGTTTCCAGATCTCGACAGACCCACAAGCAACTCCTTACAATCACCAAAAGAAAATCCTCACAATCTCTTAGTTTTCTAACCCATTCTCAGTTAAGACTCCTTACATGTTGAGTCCTCTTTGACTGTCCACCACTAACAATCTTGCTTCTGCACATCCTCAGCAATATCTAGTTCCTTGCTAGATACAACTGGGGCATCTATTTATGTTCTTGAGATGTTTACAAAAGAGAATTGTCAAGACTCCAATGAGTGCACTTGTGAAACACTTCAAATGTAAATTGAGTGAGATGAGGTGAATTGGGAATATGGTCAGTTCATGGTAAACCTAACTAATAGATTACACAGGAAAAAGTGTAGTGGAAAGAGCAGCATGTTCGGTCAAAAATTTTCAATGTTTGATTCCATCACTTAATGGAAATTAAACGGGAAACGCTTTATGTATAGCTTCACTGTCTTACTTATGAAGTGGTGGTATTAACCATAGTTATCTCCCAGGATTATAGTTGAGATCAAATAGGAAAATTACAAATGCTATGTAAATGGTGGTTATCTTTTCTATTGACATTATAGGATGACATTACAGGAATTGGTATTTGAAGTTGGATGTAATTATTTTAAAGACAAGCAGAATTTCTTGTGGCATGTTGCATTCTTTGCATACTTTAATTTACTTTTAATCATGAAAAAATAACTTGATAAGGGGATAGGATGAAGTAAATTTGATTACAAAAACTCAGGCTGTAATCTAATTAATAACAAATGGTAGTAATATCCATCATTCAAGGGAGGATGAAATAATTGCTCTTGGAGCAGATCTTACAATATGTATTTTCCTGCTATTATGCTTCTGGTCTTTTAAAATGCTGAATGCAGTTTGTGTGCAAGGAGATATCAATATTATTTTTATAGTTCTAGCAGTAGTAGTAGCAGTAGAAATAGTAGTAATAAGACAAGTATTTGTATCTGAGTTCTTTCTATATGCCAGATATGGTAGAAGCATTTTACCTGCATGAACTCCTTTAATTTTCATGACAAATTATGATATAACCAATGCTATCATTATTCTCATTTTATAAATTAGAGAACAGAGGCTCAGAAAACTGAAATATATTGTGTAAATTCACACAATGATTAATGTTTGGTGGAAACACTTCCTGGGATTCTCTGCCCCCAATGCCATGCTCCAACATATAATTACTGCCTTTCAAGTATTTATAGCACGAAAACAGAGAAAACTTGTTTGATATAGTCATAATAAAATAATACTGTTAATGAATGGAACAAATTTATTTGAATAGGAATAATTTAACATTCTGGATAATTATAAAATTTAAAGAGTTTCAAAGGATCTTAGGGCTAAATGGGATTTTGAGGTCATTTACCCCTTCTGTCTTTCTTTTTTACTTGATCTTGGAACATGCTTGAGGCCACAGCGTTTTTTTAAGAAATATTTTAAATTTTCTTTGTATTGCACTAACATTGATTTATCTGAGCAATGAAGAGAGAAAATGAGTCATATTAACATTCTTCAACCTTTGTTTCCAGATATGACTGATGACCTATCTCCATGACATTCATTTTCACTTGCATTTTTGTGATCAATTAACACCCCCCACCCCTTATCCTAAATCGATTTGAGTTAAGTTTCTCTCGCTTACAATAGAGTCTTCCAAGCCCAATATGTAATATGACTTTCCAACTTCAAGTCATTCAGTCAATTGATGTCATAGCTAGGAACAGAACTTTTCTTAACATCCCAACCTAGGATTGATGATATAATACTTCCAAATTTACCTTCTTTCAATTTGCCATTTTGCTTTTTATCTTGGACAATTTACCTTTAAACTCATTTTCAGGTAAAAAATCATGACGATTTTTTTTCTCTGATGGTAAAAATCCTCAGTGGTTTAAAAAACTAACAAAGACAAAACACTAAGCTCACTCCTCTAGGAGGGCCTCTGGCATGTGCACATGTTTTCATACTCGCATTCTGGCCCACTAGAAATGGACGCAGAACTTTTCTCATACTACTGAGACAAATTCTCCCTCGCTGCAGATACCTGAGGCCTCCATATCTTCTGGCCTTTTTTGTTGAACATGGCAAGAAAGACACATTCATAGGTTTGTTCAATAGTTTTTTTGCATGGTGATAGATATTTATTTGTCCTGCAGGCATTTCCTGTAGTTCTTGGACTAAGTCTGTCAGGCCTGATGAAGCATAGCATATATCCTTACTGTGGATTTTAATATGAGGAGTTTTTATTGGATAATATTAAGGGATCTGGAAACTTTCATATTTGAAGTCTCATTTTAAACTCTACTTTGTTGGGGTTGACAATTTGCTGAGCCCAAGAATTTTTTTCCTACCTTCAGCATACCTGTTTCGTTTCTATGATTTATAATAATAGGTTTATTTTGTGATTCAGTAAATTTAAAATAAGATTTTCCATTCATAATTATTCATCACCCAAGCAAAAAAGGGCCTCTTTCTTTATCTAGTTTGTACTTTATCAATTTAACATAGAAAATATGATGAGAGTCTTTCATCTTCACATATATCCAGATGAGAATTTGGAGTCACAGAGTTCTTATTTCTCACTTTTACTGAGACATAAGTAAGAAGACTAGATGTACACATTAAATATTAGGACTTTTGTTGGGCTAAACTGTTTTTCTGATTAGCAAATATATTTATATAACATGTTTTAAAATAACAGCCTGTTTAACTTAATACTTAGCACAACCCTTTATGGAAACGAATAACCTTAAATTATGTGATTTAAGAACAAATTATTTGCTTACTTTGGCCTACACTTTAATATAATTCCTCTTAGTTTTTTTTCCTGTGCATATATTACAGAAACATATTAATAAAATGCTATTGTTGAAAAGACTAGAGAACAATGCAAGATGGTTGTAAGACAATTAAAATATATTCTGTACCAACAACCGAGATGAATGGGCTGAACACCAATTGTACTGGGTTTGGGCTATATTACTATACTCAAACTTCTTAATCTGAGTATACATGAGCGCTACTATGTCCCTATACCCCCAGAACTTTAATGTGTGCATACATTTTCTTCTGTTGAGTCTACAGAATCACCAGATTCTCAACAGACACCATGAAGTGAAATGTTAAGTGCTGATAACATAATACTTTCTCTATTTATAAAATGGAAGGAGTTGGATTTTATTTGCTCTAAAGGCCTCTCCAATTTTGGATATCTGAACTTTCTTCCTGTGTATAGTAAATCTTGTTTGCTGTTTCTTTAAGAAATAATCCATAGAAGGAAAATGACCCTCGTGAAGTCATGCAACTAAATGATACCACAATAGGGAAAATAAATTCCCCAAGAGCCTTCCTTTTCCAAGGAGTACTGGATTTATGTGTTATAAGGCCTATTTCTTTCTAAGGTGATCTATTTTCTAAAACTGTGAGGAGGCGAGGCTAAGTCTGTGTGGCAGACACATGAAATCAGGGAAGTCTCCAGGGCCAGAAGATACTGAGATTTCTGAATTTACTAAGCTGGGTAGGAGGGCTGATTTTTTGCTTGTCCATAATGTAAAAGCCAGAAAGCAATTACAGGGAGCCCAGGAGAAAAGCCAGAGACTTTAGAAACCTCAAAATGAGAAAGAACAATGAAAAAAACAATGAACATTTCTTTGAAAGAAGAGTATGGTCCGATGTACCAGATTCTCTCATGTTTAGATTTGTGTTAAGTTACATGGAAAACCTGCTACTATTTACTGGGCATGTCAATTGAGTTAAGATCTCCTGTTTCTGTCATTTTCTCTACTATCCTATTTCCTATGTACACAGGGAACTCTATAGAAGAGAAAATTTGCAAACTATTTAAGTTATTAAATCTGCTGAAATAAATTGGATAAAGTAGGAAGAATTTTCTAAAGAGAATAAATGAGGACAATGGCAGGGGGTGGGTGTCTTTGGCAATGAGGTCACTGCAGGAGGGTGCTGCACCAGGACAGAGAAAACTATATCACAATTACCAGCCAAGAGCAGATAAAGTTAATCACTGAGCATCAGACCAAATTCTGACTCCTCCTTAACCATAGTAAGAAAGATAGCATATGATTGAGCAGTAAGGTTTCTTCTCCACTGTGATGTGTTTGTTACATAAGAAATTAAATATATAAAGCAAAAACCACTCTCTTCATGAACACATGGGAGCTGAGATTTAAGATTCTGAATGCTTTATTTACCAGATTTATGCAATCACTGATTACATAATTACATCAAGATCATTAAGTGAAAAATGGACTGATGAAATGGAAAGAATATGGAGCACTGATAAAATCCAAGTCTTGGTTCTAATACTCAGTAGATGCATGGTATCTAGGGGTTAAGTTTGCAGTATGTTAACAGATCAATGCTCAAATTGGACACAGCAGCGCTCACTCCCTTGGCCACTTATTAAGAATGAGCAAGACTCTAATTGGAGAGTAAAAGGGGAAATTCATAATGGAGATCTACTTTGTTTTGCTTTGTTTTACTTTGTTTTCGAAGCAACATGAACATGGGCCAAACATGTAACTGCATTAGGCCTCTGTTTTCACCCTCATAAAATAATGTGGTTTGCATAAGTTGTTTGCAGCTTTATCATGTTGTACATTTATGATCTAAGATGTCGCATTTAGAACTTTACCCCTTAGAGAGTATGCAGGGAGTGACATCAGCAAACAGTGGAGTAGGCAGCTCCAAACACATATCCCTCCACAAAAATAAAATGAATAAGTACCAGAAAATGTTAGAATGAGCTTTATTACAACCTTGCAAAGTAGTCAAATGTTTACAGCAACCAAGCAAATGCTGAATTAAGAAAAATGTAACTCAGTAATGGCAAGAAAGTCCTTGTCCCAGCCCTTCCCAGAATCCATGGTTGTCTTGAAGATGGCAGTTCACAGGCCCAGTGTGGGTCCCTAGACCCTGGTCCAGAGGGAGTGGTTTGCTAGAGTTGCTATCATAAATGCCACAGACTGATTGTGTTTTAACAAGAAAAGTTTTGTGGCTCGTGGTTTTGAGGCTAGAAGTCCAGAACCAAGATACCAGCAAGGCTTGCTTTACCTCCCAAATCTGTAGGGTTCTGGTGTTGACTTCCAGCAATCCCTGAGATTCCTTGCCTTGTATTTCCACTCCCTGTCTCATAGGAATGCTCTCTTTTTCTTCCCATCTGAGATTTCTGGGTCCTATTTAAGAGGCCTCCAGTAACCCCCATGAAGATTTAGCCTGATTTAATCTGGCCATACATAAGTAAATATGACATCTTCAAGAGCTCCTATTTAAGGTAGGCATAAACCCACAAGAATGTGGCTTAAGATGAAGGACATGTCTAAATTAGGATACATAATTCAATCTACTACAAACTTATTTGCAGATGATCAGGTGTGTTTGTTCTGATCTGTCTGAGGACCACCTAAAGGACTGATCCTAGTTCCTTATCGGCTCATCTGTTTGACATCACATGTAACTCATTCAGGTCAGAAAATCAGCAGAAACTCCTGAAAAACATTGTAAGGCCAATGAAAAGCCTCAGCCATCTGGGGCAAAAGATTACAGTTAAGAAATACAATAGACCACATAATCCCTGGAAGAAAAGTTTGAGAGTTTCTTTGGGAAGAAAGTCATCAAAATTGCCTGGGTATACTGAGGATATAAGAAATTTTCTTGCATGTCCAGGATAGGATGTATGCCGCTGACCTGAGACCTGAAAAGTCACTACAATTTCACTTTTGGCTGATCTCTAGGCCCAATGCAAACATAGAGTGAAAGCTAAGGCAGAGCTGTAGACAGCCCGGTTAAGTGTTAAAGACTGCTCCTCCACACAGTGTCAATCTGCATATGGCTTTTGTTAATTTGCTTGTTTCTTTTTGTTTTTGTTTTATCAATATTTTTTAACTTCTGGGCTTCAAGGAAATATCTGTCAAAGCACTAGCAGGACACAAGCTGAAGAAACAGAAACTTCGGCGACCACACATGACAAAGAGTATAGTCAAGGCAAAAGAAAATTAGATTAGAGAAGTCACTAAACAGATGACTACAGTGTTCAGAATAAAGAACGTGGGGAAGAAGAAGAATTTCATTTACAGAGTCACCATATTATAATATCCACATGTCCACTTTTCAACACTGTAGCTCCAAAGCATACAAAGAAGAAGCAAAGTATGGCCAAGTCAATGAAAACACATAATAAATTGACAGAAACCTTCCTAAGGAAGCCCAAACATGGGACTAACTAGACAAAAATTTTTAATTGTTTTAAATATGTTCAAAGAGCTAAAGGAAATAATGGACAAATAATTAAAGCAAACAAAAAACAAATGATATATAATACAAAATGAGAATATCAGTGAAGAGAGAGAAATCATAAAAGGAACCAAGTTGAAATTTTGGATCAGAAAATTACAATATCTGAAATTAAGAAATTTCTAGAGGGGTGCAATAAGAGATTTGAGCAAACAGAAGCAGGAATCAGTGAGCCTACAAAGAAGACAATTGAAATTATCCTAATGTAAGGATTAGAAAGAAAATGGAATGAATAGTGAACAGAGCCGAAGGGACCTATAAAACATCAGTAAATGGACAAACATAAAAATTATGGAAGTTCCAGAAGAAGAGAGAAAGTGACGGAAAGAATATTATGTAATAATGACCACAAACTCCCCAAATCTGATGAAAGACATTAATCTACACATCCAGGAAGCACAACAAAATCCAAATAGGATAAACTCAAAGAAATCTATACAGAGACATATAGTATTCAAGCTATTGCAAAGAGAAAAAGAGAATCTCGATGGTAGCAATAGTATAGCAACCCCTCACTTACAAGAATGTCTCAATAAAATTGACATCCAATTTCTCATGTAGAACAATGGAGGCTTGAAAGGTGTGGTGTGACATATTTAAAGTGCTGACAGAAGAAAACTTGTCAACCAAGAATTCTCTCTCTCTTTCTCTCTCTCTATATATATATACATATATAGAGAGAGACATATATGTCTCTCTATATATATTCTATATCCTGCAAAAAAAATGAAGGAAAAATCAAGACATTTTAAGACAAATGAAAGCTGAGGGAGTTTGTTATTAGTAGACCTGTTCAACAAATAAAGTTAAAGGGAGTCCTCCCTTGAAAGGAAAGAACACTAGATAATAACTTGAAGTTGAAAAAAGAAATAAAGATTTCTGGTAAAGTTAACTATATGGGTAAATAAAGAAGCCAGTGTTCATGGGTTTTTCTTTGTAGCATCACTTTTTATTTTTCACATGACTTTAAAAAGATAACGGCAGAGAGAATACTTATAAATATACATATTGGTTATACAAAATAGAAAGATGAAGGATGGGCCACAGTCGCTTAGTGGCAGAGTTCTCACCTGCCATGTCGGAGACATGGGCTCACTTCCCAATGTCTACCCATGCTAAATAAATAAATAAATTACATATATACATATATATATATACATATATGTATATATATATATACATACACACATGCGTGTATGTATAAAGATGAGATGAGACATCTCAACTCATCTTTATGGAGAGATTTAGGGACAGACTTTTTGTATACCAGTGAAGCCAAGTTGGTATTAATTCAAACTAGATTGTCATATACTTAGTGTGGTCATTGTAATCTCCATGTTAAGCACTAAGAAAGTATCTCAAAATAATGTACATGAAAGGACATGAAAAATAGATCTAAAGATAATAAAAAAGAGAGTCAGGGAGGAGTCATCATTTGAGAACCTGCATCAAATTGAGCTTGAACTGTGAATATAACAGAATAATTAGAATAAAATTTCTATCACCTGGAATAAACAAAATGGAATCCTAAAACATTCATATATGAATATTACTAATACATTATTAATAAATATTGCTAGAATTTTATAGTAGTAGTCAACATGCAAATATATTCAGCCTTTTGTATTACATGATGTTAGCAGTCAGAAATGGCAGCAGAAAATTTAGTACCAGAAGATTTAGCTTTCTGCCTAACTACTTATGATACATTCCTTAAACTCAGTTAACTTCATTATGCCTTCACTTCCTCATTCATAAAATAGGAGACAAAAATCTTAAGATAGATGATATACAATGAGGGATGTAGGAGCACAAGTAAATTTTTAGTACTTAGATCCAAATAAAGACATAAGGTAAAAATTTGCAGATACTAACATAAAATAAAAAATATTCTATGTTTAAAAGGTGCCATAAACAAAGGCTAAACAATATGCAAATGATGGTAACATTATTTAAAATATATAATGAACTACTACAAATATAATCAACTTTAATAGAACTAAGGATAGAGAATATGAGCAGTCAGTTTACAGAGATAGAAATAAAAATGAACAATACACGTGAAATATTCTCAAACTTGGCAATCAGGGGAATTGCCAATTAAAATGATAATAAGACACAGTGGCTGGCTTCATGTATATATTTAACTTAATACTGACATTAGAACTAGAATCAACAACCATCACTCATACCCACTCACTCTAATGTCATTTTACAGGACTTCAGAACAGCGTCAAAATACATGTTTAACAGTAGTTATTATCACAATAGAAGAAGTCAACTTGGAGAACAATAAAGAATTGTCCTACTTTTCAAAAAACAATGAGAATGTGGTTCTCCCAGAGGAAATTTAAATTTAAAGTTTAAAATTTTTGAGCACTTCTAAGTTCTATGTCTGTGCTAGGTAATTTCTAGTATTATTTTATCAAGTGCTGCAAAAATAAACAAATCTATTGTCATTTATTAAGATTGCAGAGGTTTAATATAACAGAACGTGTCAACCTTGTAGGCAAACGGGATCACTTTACAAATGCCTCCATCTCTCTCTATCCCACCCTAGGTATTTAATAATTTTCTTAAAGCAGAAAGATTTAGCTCCCAGATATCTGCATGCAGACCTTCCTTCTATCTTTCCCTTTCTTCCAGCTCAGTGGTTCTTAAACTTCAGTGTCTAAGAATTTTAAAGTCAATGGGGATAGATTGACTATCCCCAAATAACATATGTCATATTTAATGACTTTCTAAGATAATTTTGACTATATGGAGTTTCACATTATGTTCTGACTTTAGATACAAATCTCACTTTATGTGCAACTCAGTTGTTTTTTACATTTGACGTTTTAAAAATTTGTTATAGGGTGCAAGGGTAGTTCAGTGGTAGAATTTCCCCCTGCCATGCAGGAGACCTGGGGTTCAATTCCAGACCCATGTACTTACCAAACAAACAAGTAAACAAACAAATGAAAAAAACAAACAAACAAAAATTCAACAAATGGTGCTGCAGTAAGGTGATACTCACGTGGAAAAAGAATGAAATGTGACCCCACCATACAGCATACAAAAACATTTATTAGGATAGCAAATCTTTAATAATGTCAATATTAAGAATTGACCAGGTCAGGACATGGAATTTCTTATACACTTTCATAATTAGTGAGGAATATTTTTCAGGCTTTTTTTTTTTGCCACTGTCTATCGATATATTAATAGTGCAAACCTTTTGAAATGAAAATTCCACTGTTCAGATGTACGGCATCCCAAGTTGCTCCATGATCCCCTTATCAGGTCTTCCAATGTCACCTTTTCGCAATAGAGGGGCAATGACTGTCATTTGTTCTTGTGCCCAACTGTTTTTTTCAGCTTCTAGGAGTTTACTGGCCTTCTCCTCTTCACATGTAAGCTACTGGAGGTTTTGACTATGGCAGAGGGCCAAGTAAGAAAGCAGACGTTTTGTTTAGCATTGGTAAGTCGCAGATATGAATTCTATCTCAACTTTATGGGAAGAATGACTTGACTTCTCAGTTCAGCCCAAAGGAATAGAAAGACAGAGACTTCATGTCCTTCACCTAAAATCTGGCTCAAGTTCTCCCACACACAAGCTGTGTGACCTTAGACAACTTATTTAACCTCTTTGAGTCTCAGTTTTCTTGTCTGCGAACTGAGAATTATAATGACTATCTCCGGTGTTGTCAAGAAGATTGTCTATTTCCATTATTGAATCAAAACTTGACCATGATTATGGATATGAAGAGTGAGTTATTGGGTCTTTGGTCTTGTTGCTATAATTAGAGTCACTCACTGACATGGTCTTTGGCACATGGTTTTGCTTTCCTCAGAGAGCCCTCTATTCTTAGGATTGTCACCCAAACACTGTGACTGTTTTCTTTTCCAGCATAAGATCATGGGATTTTACCATTTCCAAGTTATTTATAGAAGCAGAGGGAGAAAGTTGATTGTGGTAGTTAGATTCAGTTGTCAACTTGGCCAGGTGAGCATACCTAGTCTTGTTGCTGCGGACATAAGCCAATAGTACGTGAATCTCATCTGTTGCTAATTACATCTGCAGTCGGCTAGGAGGCGTGTCTGCTGCAATGAGTGACATTTGACTTAATTGGCTGGTGCTTAAATGAGAGAACGCAGTGTAGCACATTCTAAGCATCTCGGCATTCCTCATCTCAGCACTAGCAGCTCAGCCCAGGCCTTTGGAGATGCAGAAAGAAGTCACCCTGGGGAGAGTTGTTGGAACCCAGGGGCCTGGAGAGAAGACCAGCAGAGACCATCCTGTGCCTTCCACGTAGGAAAGAACCTCAGTGGAAAGTTTGCTGCCTTTCCTCTGAAGAACTAACAAAATAAATCCCCTTTTATTAAAAGCCAATCCATCTCTGGTGTGTTACATTCCGGCAGCTAGCAAACTAGAACATTGATCATATATCTTTACTGCAATTAAAGTTTGATTTAGAAAAATTCTATTTAGAAACATTCCTAGAAAGAGTCTTAGTGTATAGAGCAAGGGCATCATATAGTTTAAACTAATTTCAGAAGATTTCCCTATTAATCCAACTCTATGTATCATTTCTACTTTATAATATATAACCTTATAATTTATCTTTTAATTTATAATCTTATGATCATATCATGGGTCATCATCTAATTTGATCCTCCTGTGATAGGATTATTATTTCTGCATTTCAGATAAGGGAAAGTAAGTTTAGAGAGGTTATGACTTGCTACCACAGAGCTCACTTTAGGATGTGTCTTTACCGATTCCCAACTCTGAATTCAACTTTACCATATTGTGCCCATTAATGACATTACTATTAATTGTTTGACAATAATAAAACAGAAATAGTAATAATAATAATTATATATCTTCACAGTGCTTATGTCCAACATTTTCCTGGTATTTGAGAAATGATAGCAATAACAACATAAACAATGTAACAATTTAAATAAGGCTCATATGCTACATTTCCTGATATTAAAAAAGTAATTAATCCCCCAATTTCCTCCAAGGCTTCTCTTCCTCATCCCAGGAAGTATTTTTTAGTTATGTTTTCTTACCCTTAAATAAATTTACAAGGAGTATTCAACCAAATCAACTCTGATTGCCTACCAACATAATTCAATAACCTTGTATCACTCATATTGTTAAAGAATTAATTGGACCTGCACAGCCACCAGCTAAATATATCGGTTTATGCAAACAGTAAATCCAATTTCCTCCAGAAATATAACTCTGCAGGAGGGGTATAGACCTAGGGAAAAGATAGAGGATACATGATGCAACTTCAAAATATCAATATAGGTACAATTTTCTTCATTAGATAGATGAGGTAGAAAATATCATTAACTTAATAATTTCTTTAAATAACTATAAATGATCATGCATATATGATAAAATATTATATATCATTTGTATCACAGTTGCATATAATACTATTATATATACAAATTATTTATGTACATATGTATTATATATGTGTACACTTTTTTTAATTTGACCTTTAGATACAATTACTTTCCAACTGTACTAGGTTAACAAATAAAGATATGATGATGTTTAAAGCACAACTAAGTTCAGTCGAAATGAGCAGGGACATATACTTCTTCCTCCTGCCCAGGATACCTCCTACCTAAACATTGTCCGTAAGAACTTGAGCAATTAGTCCAGGAGTGAAGGGGGTTCTGTGCTTGTGATTTGTTGGCTGTTACTTGCTTGATTGTTTTGTTTTTAATCCTATCATTTCCCTATAGGTATATCAACATGCCTCTAAAGTAATATCTGATGTATTCTGGACTGAAGGCTTTCCCATTGGGGTTTATTTCAGATCAGTGGTTAATCAGCATATTAGAAATAATTCAAAGATTTGATTTCTGTTCCCGTCCCATGGCTCATTGGTCTTGAATCTTGGGAACGCCATGGAGATCTTTAAGTCTTGCATTTTCTGTCTATGGGCAGCTGACACTTTATGCTTGACTTACCTGATAGACTATGCATAGATCAAATGAGAACATGCCTTTGAACTGTTAAGTGCTACCCAAAAAGAAGAAACCTTTTGAGGTTAAATTAAATTAAAATGTTGTAGACAACTGTAAAGGGTACTTATTTTACTGCAAAGAAAAGCTATTTTCCTTCATCATGGGAGCGCTGGAGGTACCCTATTAATAAATATGCTGATAGCAAATATTCATAAGTTCACCAAACAAGGTGCTCATTGTGGAACATTTTCTTGTAACATTTTGTTAATCAGAATTTAGTTGTTGTGCATTTTACATATGCCTCAGAAAGCTGTCTTTGCACCCATTCAAATTGATTGTCACTTTAATCCAAATTAGTGGGCTCATATTCTAATGATTTTCAGTGCCTGATTTGGCATACCACATGTGGAAATCTATGTTGTAAAACAAACACCTCTCTGCCTCCCAGAAAAATCAAACAAAGCCCATTTGTAAATTTTCTGAACATTCTCTTTCACTAAGAAGTTCCTTAAGTGTAGAAAATAAAAGAGATGGAATAATGCTCTATTTACTCTATTTACTCATTTACAATAATTTATAGTGGACAAAGCCCTGCCAAACTTATATTACAAACACTTGTGTAAAAGGCTTAGCATTTATTTCAGTGCTTTGAAGCCCAATGAAGTTTAAGAAAAGAGTGAGTTACTCTGCGTTTATCTGGTCAGCTTGCTGTGGGGCTCTGTGTAAGCAAAACTAGATTTCATGTTCCCAAGATTTGTTTACTGAGAATACACCCAGTACTGAGATTCTAATTTCAGAAACTAGAAGGAAGGTGATTGTTAATTAATGATAATAATTATTATGAAATTTCACGGATCTTAAAATCCAATTAATGAACAATTGAAAACAATGTGTAGTCAAGGAAGATAATATCTGACTCAAATTCTCAGTGCTTTGGAAGTGGGTAGAAGAGAGAATTCAGTGCAAAACATGATCCCTGGGAAGTCTGATTATGGGAGGAGATATAAGGCTTATTTGGGGATACGTAAGTTTAAACAGGATAAAATGTAAGAAAAGTGGCCATGTTCAAATTGAAGAGTAGAGCTATTGATGGCTTTTTCTTTTGTTTATGCTTTGCTTTTTAAGGAGTTAAACCAAATCTGTGATTAATGTAGGACCTTCCCTTGTTTGTGTAGCTGCGCATGTAATTGTTCAAAATAGCCTTCCTATCACCTCCACCCCGGACATGCATTTTTCTTTGTCCAGGAAGTCTTCATCTACAGCCTCCATTTCATCCATATGGTTTCTAAAGATACAGCATTTATCATAGGAGTCTAACATCTTGGGAAGACTTGCTTTAGTAGTTAACTCAAGGTTGGCCATTGAGTTACTGCCCCAGAATTCTGGACTTCATACCAGGGACACCATCATACTTAGTCTCCCTCTGGGATTGAACCTACAACACATAAAACAAGGGAGCTTGTTTGGTCACAGGGCCATGTTCCACAGATGGGAGGGAAGAATGAGGTACTATAAGAATGAGAAGAGAGCATTGCTGGTTCTCTTGTTTCTGAAGTCTAACCAAAAACTTATTCTTTGGTTCTGTAGTTCTTTTAGCCAATTCCATTTCTGATTAAATAAATTCAAGTTTGTTTGTTATCTCCATTTGAAACAAAAAATGTCCTAATTTATGCTTTGCAAATAAGCAACCATAAATCAAACTAAAGTATCTGGGCATGAGCTGGTCTACATATTGCCATAGGGTGCTTTTGCTTAAGTTGGAGAATGACATCTCCTCTGGCTAGATGCAATCCCATAAAAGCAGGGTGGAGTGAGTGGACCATTCACCAGTCACCAAGAAAATCTGTCCATAATGATCTCTACAATAACTCACAATTAGGAGAACTTTGAGTAAGGGTAATGGATACTGCTGAAATCAGTATGTTAAGAACAGCAAGGGCTTATTTGCTTTTGGTTTTGTGATTTAAATCTTGTGAGTAGAAAACTGTAGGTTGATTCCTAGTTCATCAATATTTTCTTACATTGACACTGGGCTTGGCACCAAATAATGTTTCCAGGGAAAATTCAGGTTGCTATGCACAAATTGTATTATACAAGTAAATGAAGCCATAATGCAAAGAAATATTCACAATAAGGAAAGTTATGCTTGAGCTCTAGTTTTGCTTTACAGCCTGCATAAGCATTACTCCACAAATAGAGGGCGCCCTCACCTAGGCCAGGTATGGGTTTCTGGCGATTTCAGTCAAGCCACTACAATGATCAGTGAGAGTTTTTCAGAAAATCTTCAGAACAAAGAGCTCATTTCCTCTGAAACTTAAGAAACCACTCTTTTCTCCGTGGGGCAAAGATCTTCAGCATAAATATATAGTCATCTTTTAAAAGTTTCCTTAAAGAAGAATGTAATTTAGGTTGTTCACTCAGAGAAGGAAGAATTTATTTAACCATTCAAGTTTGCCTAGAACTGAGGGGCTTCCTGGCAGGCATGTGGCACTTTCAATGCTAAAATTAGGAATGTTCCAGGTGAACTAGGAGGAAATGGTCCCCTTATGTATGGAAGTGATACCTGGCAGAAAGCTCAGTTGGGTCAAGTGAGTTTACTTTGGACCTAAAAATTTTCTCAGAACTCAGATGTTTGCAGCTCTGCTGTTCAAATTTAAAGTTATGGAAAACACTCTATTTGTGACTGTGACTGATACTATCAATCAATTAACAGTCGAAGTGATGTTTATGAACCAAATAGGTAGGAAATATAGTTAAAAACGCAATCAAGTCCTCAGGTTATGTAATCTCTATCCATCTCTACAACCTTTGTTCAATCTTCTTTGTCTCTTTCCAAATAAAGAGAAAACATAGGAGGTACTATAATACTAGGGGCTAAGGGCTTGGGCTCTGGAGTCAGATTGAGTGGGTTCAAATCTGGGTATTTCTTACGAGTTATTTAACCCTCTCTGTGCTTTGGATTTCTCATCTATTAAATGGGATTAATAATAGTAATTATTTTATAGAATTCTGATGAGACCAAAGTAACAGAGATATGTAAAAACATTGAAAAAAATCTGACACTAATATATATTGGCTGTTATTGTGATGTCACTCCCAGCCTAAGTGCTCCAGTAGCTTTCCATTGCCTATCAAATCCCTTGGGGAGACGTTCAAGACATTAAAATCTGGCTTCAGATTTCCCTTTTACTCTCAGCTCCTGCTTTCCTCTTAAACCCATACTCTTCCTGATCCAGATTCAAGACTTGCAGAATTCTTCCCCATTTCCTCAACATATCATAGTTTTTTCACACTCCTGAGCAGATGTTCTGTTCACTCTGTCAATATCTTCCTTCCTTCTCCCCTGTATTTCACTCATCAAAATAAAGGTTTGTAGAACCCAGAAGTTAGCAACTTCAGAAGCAAATGAATCTGGGTTTTCATTTTGGCCCTATCAGTCACTCACCATGATCTTGGAAAATTTACATTAATCTTTTGTGCCTTAATTTTCTCATCTGTAAGAAGAGCTTAATACCTCACAGAATAGTTGCAGGTTTAAATAAGGTAATATACACAAGCACACAGTAACTGGTACATAGTAAAGGCCTAAGTAAGCAAAATTGTCATCATGACCCAACTCAAATTTTAGCTTTCCTGTGAAGTCTTCTCTATTACCTTAGGACAGAGGTCTTCTCTCTAAGTTTTCACACTACTTGTGTATATAGTCATAATAGTATTTATTAAATTATACACTAATTATATAATTACTGGTCTGTTTATTCTATGAACTGGAAGCTGCTTGATGCAGGGGGGGCCGTGTCTTATTAATTCTTGCTGCTTAATGCATAGCACAGTTGTTAAAGAAAATGTGCTTAATTTGTATTCAATTAAAGAGTAAATGAAAGTAAATAGATATGTGCGACATCACTGAAAGATAATTAGTGCTGAGGATTTGTGTTGGCACTACATTTCCCAGAATTCCTTTCCCTGAATAGCTCTTGTGAATGGACCACACAAGATATTTTGTACTAGGTCTGGAAGGCGCAGTGAACCAGTGACCCCTTTTATGTTTATGTTCCATAAGTCAGGCATGCAAGGCACTTTGGCAGGGCACCCATGTTGTCTTTCATTTGTTCGCTCCCCTAGGTGATATAAGGCCGTGGACCCACAGCTTCTCCAGCTGCTGTCTGAAATCCTTCAGATTTTCAATTCCTGGCATCAGTTGTGTGTTTAACCTTATGATGAAATGGCAGCACCTTCTCCTGCAAGACACTCATATCATATAAATTGGAAGCTTGGAGGTAATGAGGGAATGACGTTGCTTCCAGCCCACAGAGGAGGAGAGGGGCAGGTACTGTTGTGGGGCGCACCAGAAGAGAGACCACACAAGTCAAAGCAATTTGCAAGCCAATTAGGAGTCTTTATTAGCTGGCCAGTGACTGCCTCAGAAACTCAAGAAAGAGGAATCAGAGAGCAGTCCCGAGGAGTTCTCAAGGGGGGCTTATAAAGGTAAAAACCGCAAGCGTATCCACAGAAGCAGGAAAAAGGACATTATCTTTCTGAGCCACATCTTGGTTTGCAGCTGTAAGCAAGCAATTTTATCTACAGAAGCAGAGAAATGCCATTTGCTCTTGCACAATACATCCCATTCTTTTTGTTTCTTAACAATGATTATTGTTCAATTTTTTCCCCCACCCCCTATTGTTCAATTTTTAACTCCTGGGAAGTTCCTGCCCTGGATCTTGTGACTCCGGATACCTTCTTCTTGCTAGGGCCTGATTTATTGCCTGATTTATTGCTCCTGACCCCCCACAGTACCAGCTCAGCTTTGCGGATTACTTATAGAATCCCTGTGTGTGTGATCCATATTTTCTGGTGGTTCAGCTGCTCTGTTTTAACCCTGACTGATATAAGGTAACTACAATTAATGGCAATGTAGGCTAAGGGTTTAGAGCTTAGACTCTCAATGATACGGGATTTCAGAGGAGGGATAACATTCGGAGTATCCTGGAGGAAAAAGATCTTGAGCTGGGCCCTGGAATGTGGTAATGGTTTAAGTAGGTAGAGAGAAGAACCAAGAGCACGTTATATGACAGGATGTGTTTTAGTTTATTTAGCTGCTCAAACAAAGCCATGCCATGGGAATTTAACAGCTCACCATTCTGAAACCAGGAGAAGTCTAAATCTAGTCCAGATTAAGGCTTCATCATGGTGTTGCTTTTTTCCAAAGACTGGCATTCTAGGGCTGGCCGTGGGGCTTCACAGGGCAATGCATATGGCAGCCTCTCCTGGCCTTTCCCTTCTCTTCCGGGTTCTGTTGACTTCAGCTTCTTGCTCCCCGTGGCTTTCTCTCTCTCTGACTGGATTTCACTCTGCTTATAAAGGACTCCAGTAACGGGATTAAGACCCACCCTGATTGAATTGTGTCACATTTTACCTGAAGTACCCTCATCGAAAGTCTGACTTATAATGGATTCACACACCCACAGGAGTGGATAAAATTAAGAATATGTTTTGTTTTTTTTCTTTTCCTATGGTGCATAGCTCCAAGCCACCACTGGATATGGCAATTTATTGAAGTAATTCTTAATAATGCTAATAGTCAAGCCACTCTTAATTATTTGTGGAACAAGGTTGGGTGAGATATTATGGAAGCTCCAAATGTTGGTCAAACTGTTATACAAAATGAGTTAAGTATAAACATATTTATTTAAGATCACAGCAAATATTTATCATGTAATCTTTTGTTTGTAAGAAGCCTATCTCTACTTTCTACGCAGACTACTGGGTGATCCAAATGGGCAAGCATAGCACCAGAATGTACAGTTAGTACAGGCCAATGGCTGCAACAGAAAGATCTCAAATTGGAGAATGGTGCAACTACAATAGAAGAGCTTTTTTTTTTTGCTTACAGAATAGGCAAAAGGAGTATGTTCCCAAGCCAGCTGGTGGCTTTCTTCCCTGTGATTATTCAGGGATCCAAAACTCCCATTTTGTGGTCCTGCCACCTCCTTGGGTCTCACTTTCATTTACATATGGTTGGTGACTGTGACAACAGCATGGAGAACTTCATGGGAGGATTTCTATTAACGATGCCTACAAGTGGGACACACACCTTCTATTCATTTGCGTTGGCTAGAACTCAGTCCCATGGCCATACCTAACCCTAGGGATTCTGGGAAATACAGCCTGGCTTTGCATCAAGGAAGAAAAAAAAGAGGATTTTGGTGAACAACTAGTAGCCTCTTGGACTTAGGACACTGTATTTTAGTTAATGATTTCTTCCTTCTCATTCTAACAGGCTTTTCTTCTTCTCTTCCACAGGACCATAAAAAAAGTCATCATTATCCAAGGTCTGAAATCCTATATTTCATACATCATAATATAAATATTAGCAATGATATTTTCTCTGATATGTTTTCCTCCAAGAGTTAAACTGGCTGCCTGTGCTAATATAATTATCTGTGATCTGCGATCAGGTGTCATATTTCAGAGAAGATTTGTCATCTAACCTATAAATAGTTTAATTCTCAATTAAAAAAATGTTTCTGAAAGTGCAATACCCATTATTAGTAGTTGTTGTGTTTTAAATGAATAATCACACCCTGAATAATCATGATTTGACTGGACTCTGATTATGTACTGATTATATACCCTGTGCCTGATTGGCACATTATTTTATACATGATTTTTAAAACAAACTTATGAAGACATAATATTACCCTAATTTTTATTTTATTTTGGTATTTTCATTTTTATACTAGAGCATTTATGGGTTTACAGAAAAATCACGTAACAGTGTTCTCACATAACACTCCCCTCATAGATAGGTTTCCCTGTTATTAACATTGTTGCATTATTATAGTAACTTTGTTACAATTATTGAAATAATATTATTATCACTTTACTATTAACTATAGTCCAAAGAAACACCCTTTGTGTTATACAATCCTGTGTTGTTTTCCAATTTTCAATCTGGAAACATATATACAACATAAAAGTATCCATTTTACCTACTTTGAAATATACAATTCAGTGGTGTTAATTACAATCAAAATTTTGTGCTACCATCACCACTGTCCATTGCGCAAACGTTTTCATTACCCCATGCAGAAACTCTACCAATTAAGTATTAATTCTCCATTCCCCACCTCCACTCTCACCCCTGGTAGCCTGTATTCTAGTTTCAGCCTCCATGAATTTGCTTATTCTAATTATTTCATATCTGTGAGATCATATAACATCTATCCTTTTTTGTCTAGCTTTTTTTGCTTAAAATCATATCATCAAGGTTCATCCATATTGTCGCATGTATCAGAACATCATTCCTTTTTATGATTGAGTAATGTTTAATTGTATGCATAGATCACATTTTGTTTAGCCACTCTTCTGTTGATGGACGTTTGGGTTGCTTCCACATTTTTGAAATTGTTAATAATGGACACTATGAATGTCAATGTGCAAATACATGTTTGAGTCTCTGCTTTCTCTTCTTTTGAGTATATATCTAGAAGTGGGATTGGCAGGTCATATGATAATTCTATACTTAACTCTCTGAGAAACTGCCTGTGCCAGTTTGAAAGGATTTGTACCCTCGAAAAGTCATGTTTTAATCCTGATCGAATCTCTTTTAAACCCCATTTGGTACTGTATATTGGAAACTTGATTAGGTTATCTCCATGTAGATGTGACTCATCCAATTGTGGATATTAACTTTAGATTAGAGGGAGATGTGACTCCACCCATTCTAGGTGGGTTTGATTAGTTTACTGGAATCCTTTAAAAGAGGAAGCATTTTGGAAAAGGCTTGAGATTCCGAGTGAGCAGAGCCAGAACAGATCCATGAAACAGAGAGTCCACCAGCCAGAGACCTTTGGAGATGAAGAAGGAAAATGCCCCCTGAAGAGCCTCATGAAGCAAGAGGCTGGAGAAAAGGCCAGCAGACGTCACCATGTTTGCCACATGCCTTTCCAGTTGAGAGGGAAACCTGAACCTTGTCAGCCTTTCTTGAATGAGGGTAACCTCTTATTGGCACTTCAATTCGGACATTTTTATAGTCTTGCTTTAAGAGAGACATTTTCATGGCCTTGGAACTGTAAACTAGCAACTTAATAAATTCCCCCTTTTAAAAGCTGTTCCATTTCTGGTATATCGCATTCCAGCAGCTAGCAAACCAGAACACTGCCAAACTGTTTTCTACAGCAGCTCCATCATTCCCCACCCTCACCTGCAGTAAATGTGTTCCTTTTTCTCCACATCCTCTCTAGCACTTGTTATTTTCTGTTTTTCTGTTGTTGCTTTCAATAGGAGCAATTCTAGTGCTTGTGAAATGGATCTGATCATGGTTTTGATTTGTTTTTCCCTAATTATTACCCTATTTTAATGATTCTGAAAGTAAGGCCCTGAGGAGTTAAGCAACTTGCTCTAGGGATTTGAATTCTAGGGCTTTAGAATTCACACTATTTATCATAGATCATGAATTATTCCTTTTATGTCTTCATCAAGAGTTTAAAAATAAATGTCATATCATGACTATGAGAAACCTTGGGTCACTTCAGAAATGCAACTGTATTTTTTTGCCTAACTTACCTTCTAAGGCATTGAGACTCAGGGTTCATAAGCCTAAACTTCGTAGAAAGGCAGTGAGGTATTATGATTATGCCTTCTGAAGATGGGAAGTACATTTTTGTAAAATTATTAGGCCTGCTTTCATAATAAGATATGAGTGATTTATAGTTGGCATATGATGTCACTACCAAGAGAGAAAACTGAAACCGGAGGATTTACGTGGATAAATAGAGTTAAAGTTTTACTGTTGGAGGCACATAAATCATTTGGAGTTGTTTTGAGTCTTAAACACTCTCTTTAAAGAATCAGAGAGTGTTTTCATGACATATAACTGGAGTAATGAAGCATCTGAAGGGTCTCATATTAATTATGGACTATTTTAAATTCCAGTAAGAATATAACCCATTGACTTGTAGTGCTATCTTATTCAAATTGATAGAAATTTTAATTATTTAACTTTAACCTCAGTGTTATTACTGAGACACTTTGCCTGTGCTTCCTGATTAAATAATATATATTTTTAATTAATCCTTGTTTTGGTTTCCTGACTGTTAAAACAAACACTGTACAACAGGTTGGCTTAAACTATAGGAATTTATTTGATCATGGTTTACATGCCAGAAGAAGATAAAATTTGAGGCATCTACCAGGCAATTGCTTTCTATGCAGAGAAGTGGCATTCTGGAGCTGGCTGCTGGAAATCCTTGGCCGTGGCTTTTCTGTCACATGGCAGTGCATGTGGCAGCATCTTTTCCTTCTCCTCTGGTTCTGTTGTCTTCTAGTTTCTATCTACTTCCCATGGCTTCTCTTTCCATGTCTGATTTCCTTTGCTCATAATGACTTTAGCCATATTGGATTAAAGTTCATCCTTATTCTATTTGGTCACATCTAAACTAATAACACCTTCGGAGGTCCTATTTATAATTGTTTGACCCTCACAAGACCAAAGATTGAGACCTGAATATCCTTTTGTGGGGTACATGATTCAATCCCCAACATTCCTAAAATGATCTTTTAAATACTACAATTATATTATAATTTTTGCATGTGTTAAATGTATTATTTGAAAAATGTGAATATATAAAATATGTCACAATTTTGTAAGCTTGCTGGACCATTAATTAATTGATTGATTAATTAATTTCCAAATTCAGGTTTTCAAAAATGAATGTCCTGTTTCTATTTCTAGAAGCTTAGAAGTTTTGGTCGATTTTGTTTGTGACAGCTTAGCAAGTGCTGATGTCTTCTGAGTGTCCTGGAAGTAGGCTATAACTTACCCATGTGCTGGAGCATCGATTGCACCTTCTGTGTCCCCAGAGCATCTGGGCAGTGAAAGCAGATGACTCTGTCATACTCTGTCGGTCACACAACATTTTGAGGGCAAAGGATGGGAACCTGAAATGAGCTAAAACAAACTGTAGTGTATCATCTGAGATTAATACTTATCTACTGTAATAACCAGTCTGCTTTGGAAAATATTGTTCTATGTTTCTGTAAGATGAACTCTTTTTAAAGAAACCATAGTAAACACCCATTTCTTTTTATTCTCTTTACTGTCTTTTCTTGGGGTTTCAACTCAGAGGAATTTGGGGGACCACCATACATATCTGAATTTCCAAATGAGTGAATTTATGATCAGGCCAATATCTACGCACTCACATGACGATTTCACTGTGGTATGTCATACATGTTCCCCCCACCCATCAGGAATTCCTTATACCCCAAGGTTGTAATTAAACATGTGATTATCCTGTAGTAGAGAAGGAAAACCCTACTATGTACTCAACATTACTAGCAACAGTTTCCTAATAAAATAGTAAGCGTCTATGATTCCGCCAAAGACAATTTCCTACAAGCCTAATTCGAAAGCAGGAGCCGTCTGTCTTTCGGTAAGAATTCTGACACCTTAACTTTTTTTTCAAAAAAATATGGAACGCTTCACAAATTTGCATGTCATCCTTGCGCAGGGGCCATGCTAATCTTCTCTGTATCATTCCAATTTTAGTATATGTGCCGCCGAAGCAAGCACGACACCTTAGCTTTTATTACTTTTAATCTGTAAACTATCTTGGAGTTCTTAAGTGCAGAGGTCTCAGGATCTGCCAAAAGCATAAATTAACTTCTCCTGAGCCCTCCTGGGAATAGGGACAATTTTAGACTATTAACGCCTATTAATATACAGAAGAGATTTTATCAAATAAATTAGTGATCAAAATATCAGAAGATTTTGACAGCAAATCAGTATCAAGTTTGAGAAGAAAATTCAGGATTTTAATGACTAAAATCTGCACACCAATAACCAGAAGTTATTGGTACTTTTCAATGCTTCTTTTTAGTTTCTTTTCAGCAATTGGTTTTTATCACAAGGGAAAATAACGTATTTGTTTCTCACTTAGTATGTCTCAGTTGCTTTATATATCATGTATTATTCTCACAGTATAATTGTAGAAGGTAGTCACGTTATTCTCAGTTTGAAAAATTTTTAACTAAGGTTCAGAGTGATCATTTCACTCCTGCAACGTCACTCTTAATAAAATGACAGAGTCAAAATGCAAACCAAAAGGGATGATGGATTCTAAAATCCTTAGCTGTCTTTTGCCCAGTTAATTTTGGTGATTGGCTCTTTCATGTGAAAAATCTGAATTCAGATTAGGAAAAAGGAAAATGGCTGAAAGGAAGGAGGAACATGTGGCTGAGGAGGAGAAAGAATATAGATATACAGATGGGGATTGTGGGCAGGCTGAAGAGGGGCAGGATGGAATCAAGGACTATAGAGAGCCTGCTTTTCTTATTTGTCTAATAGAGAGTCTGCTTTTCTTATTTGTCTATGACTGTCTCCAGCAATACCTCAGGGAAGGAAAATTTGAAATAATGTAGTGCTGCTTGTTCCAGACACTATCTTAGGCACCTTTGACACGTACTTCTCTCCTCCCCACCTTTGGATTCAGTGGCTTAAAGTAACACAACAAAACAGAGGTGGGTATCTCCCAGTTCAACACTGTCCTTGTCTATAAGACATCAAAGAGAAGTTCTGTTTTAAATAGGTACATACATAAACAGCTTATAAAGTCAAAAATAGCAGTTTCTGGGAAACTAGATTACAGGGTGGAGTAAGGTGGAAGAGGAAATGGCTGAGTTTGTTATTGTTGTTAAAATTATAACAATTTCCCATTTTTAGATAAGTGATTAAAATAATTTGGTAAAGATAATAGTGATAACACTAACAAGAAACACAACTGTCAGGCAGTTACAAATGACTATGGAACATTGCCAAAGGGAAGGGAACAGATAACTGCCCCTGCTTCCAGACATATCTAAAGATATGAGTCCCAATAGGGCACAGGAAAAGTTAATCGGGACCGAAGTTCCAGTGTCTGTGGACCCCTTGGAGATGAACCCACAGGAAGGGGTTAGCTCTTGGCACAGAGTGGATTCTCAAAATATGACTCTTGGATTACTTTGTTTCCTGATAGTGAAATGTAATTGTTGGTCCAGATGCTCCACCACTCAACATGCTTTTGGTCACACTTCAACTGTTTCAGTCACATGTGGTTAATCTGTGACTAAGGACTGATGTCACGTAGTCCAAATCAAATGGAAAAGATGGCCCTGATCTTACCATTTCCACCCACTACACATGGGGCTGTCCCATCATATTTATCAGATTTGGAGTCAGTGAGTCGGAGTCTCCTCTTACTATATTCTTTTAAAATAATATAGTGCAGGAATATTTAAGGAAGGATGTTGGCTAATTGCACAAAGCGGCACATTTTGGAGTTCATCTATCATATCTAGTTTAGTTGAGTTCCCCAGAAGCCTAAGAATTCCAGTTCAAGGAACTTACTTGGAAGATTAAAGAAATGCCATCAGTGGAGTCAGTAAATGAAATACACAATAGGAGACATCTGATAAAGGGTTTGTTTTCTTAGGATAGGTATCAAGAAGTAAACTCTGAGATACTGAAATGAGGATTCTTGTCAAAGAAGCCTTACATTCCCCACCATTATAACTCCCTTGTTATGAAAGATATTGAAACAGTAAGAGTCTTGAGGTGAGACTGAGACTTATGAGCTGGGGGTAGGAGTAGGAAGGGAAAGATCCTGAAACTTTATGACCTACATCTCCCTGAGATATTAAGTTCTAATAGCAGTGTGTGAGAATGAGCCTGCCCCTGAAAGCTGCTCCAACGTGGCCACAATGGAGACCAAGATTCCACTTCTCAGGGTGAAATACCACAGCCAGGTTTCCTGCCAGGGTTGGAATAATGGCATTCCTTTGCTTGTACAGCTGAATGAATTATTTGGCTTGTATTTAGGGGTACACTATATGAAAAATCAATGACTTTAAATACTGAGGTGACACACAAGGCAATGTAATGGAGTACTTCCAAAGTGGGTGTGACACGTGGTTAAGAAAACTTATATCTAAACCTGGACACCCTCAGATAACCTTGGTCACTTCTACCATTTCAGGTCCCATCCACTCTGCCTAGATAATAGTTGCATAAATCCAAGGTCATCACCCTAGATCAAGACAAAACCTCTTTTGGCTGCACTCTTCCCAATATCTCATGTTTACTACTCTGTTGGGGAACACCAGGACAACTTTTATGGATACCTGAAAATCTATCATTCACTTCCAGTGTTAGCCACCCATTTCTCTCTGAACTAGAAAACAGTAACATTTCAGTCTTAGGTTTCTCCTCTCCATATATCCTTCCAGAGTCACAGAAAGCAGTAGTAAGACATAGTGCCTTGCACTTTGGGAGAGTATAATATTGTTCTCTCTCTTCCACTACCCCTTTCTCTCCCTTCAACTGTTTGGTTCAAAGTAAATTTAATCAGAAATAACCACAGGAATAGGATGTGCATCCACTTATGCTTTACAGCTAAAAGTTATAGTAATTGCATTTGGATTCAGGCTTCTTGACTTGACTTGTAATGACACCCTGGGCAAGCTTTTTCTTAACTTCCCCAGGTTCAGTTTCTTCCACCACAGCTTTGTTGGGAGGATTACACAGATAGCAATTACATAGTGCTTAGAGCAGTGCATCCAGCTTAGTAAGTACTCAATAAAACTCTGCTGCTATTATATTGTTTCTCTTTTTCCTTTAATAAAGACCTTTATGCCATTTGAGTCTTGCATCCAGTAACCTGCCCCCAACCCCTTACATCTCTTTAAACTCTATGTTTCGGTGAATCTCTGTATTTGCCAACACTCAGGACTTAGTATAAGTTGTCTAAAGAATGGGTTCCTTTCATTTAGCTGCATAGTTGTTCTTAGTAGATTTTGCTGAGGTCTGCTTACTGTTCATAGAGTTAGATCATAGGTAACTCATTTATGATCTGGGATTTATATTTATATTTAAGATGAACAGCAACCTGGAGAAATGTCTTAATAGTGTCCCTGAGGATTTTCATAATGGTAGGTGAAACTTTCTTGCTACTTCTATTTTTGGCCCTTTCCTCTGCAGCTTTTCTCAGCTGTTGGTGAGCGGCCAGTGGGGCCAGCATCATAAGCTGCAAGGCTGGAGGAAAGTGCACTGAGTGCCTGCAGCATCTGAGCCTCCTCCTGGGCACTAATCAGATAATCCATCTGGGTAAATGCTGTTACCCTGAAAATATTATATTGAAGGGTAGGTATTTGAAAAATGAGCACACTATATGGATATGAGCACTGAAAATAAACTTTAGCTATTATAGAAAAATTAGAGGAGAAAGTAAACAGATCCACTACTGGAGAGCCTATGTTGGTGTCTATCAAGAGATAGAGCTATCCATCTTAGTATATTAAACAGAAGTGTGAATACTGAAACATTCGTGAAGGGGCATGAAAGCAGGGGAGCCAAGCTTCAGTCCAGGGTTCTCGTTTGATGTACACTATGCTGACAAGATAAAGGGACAAGAAGAAAGAGCTACACACAAGGGCAATTTTCGATGTGCATGCTTGCTTTTTTCTTCTGTGTTTATACAAATTTCATTTATTCCAGGAAATATCAACAAGTATATATTTTGTGTTTTCTAGCAGGAAATGTAGGGAAAAAATGCATGAGTTTAACCAGATCCTTCTGTGATTTCTGTCTCCTTAGAATTTTGTGTTACGATATTTATGCACAAAGTAATGGGGCGCCTGTGGGTCATGGACTTGGTGGGGGTAGGGATAGAGTGGCCTCAAGGCTAGTGATGAAAGCCTCAGCTGAACCCACAGTCTGTTGGCATTGTCTTCTCATGTTTGCATGTAATTTGGAATTCCTGCAGCACTATGCTTAGACAGTATTTCCCTGATGCCCAGTGGGAATGAAGGCTGATGACACACTTCTTTCCCAGAAGTTAGGAACACCAGTGGGGAAAGCCTAGGGATGGGCAGGCCTACGCGGTCTTTGCGAATGAAGCTCTCTCCTTACCAAGGTCTCTGTGACCCTCCGCACTTGCCTCTGCTGGGACTAAACAGAAGCAATTTGTTTTTCTCTTTTACCTGACAGAAGTGCATTCACAAAGAGATAAGGAGACTGTGACTATGCAAGAGAATACAAATCCATTGATTGAATCCCTGCTGCTGCTGATGATGATGAAGGAAGTTTTCTGTCTGAAAATGTATAAGCAAAGGTAACAAATTCTGCTTGAGTGGGTAAATTCCCTGGGATGCTAAAAAGACTATATGTGCTATTAGTTGTTTAATAATAACATAGAAGAGATACAAGCTTTCCTCCACCAGTAGCACTTCACTTTTACATTCTCGGATTGGACAAATCAAATGACCTTCAACAACTTTGACTTAAGGAAAGATTAACCAGTCTGTCATTTCATTTGGGATCACAAAATGTTGTTGTTAAGAAGATACCCTGGCTGGTATCCATGGGACCAAAGAACGTTTAACAAATTGATAAATTAAGGGGCAGAAGAGTATTTAGCAAGTTGAAATTTGGACTGTTTCCTCTTCTATTGTGACAATAACTCATTTAATTTGTATTCTGAGTTAAATGTGGAAGCAAAAACTAAGTGGATTCTTGATGTAAAACAATAAAATGTATGAAATCAAAACACAAGTGTAGAAATATAGATGCATTTTGCATTATCTATGGACACAAATGGCTTTAGTTCAAGGAAGCCTTCTTCCTCAAAGCAAATGATTGACCTTGACTCATGAACGTGTGATTACTGAATTTGGTAAACATTTTTCTTGCCTCCAAACTTAAAATAGCCATGGGTTTCTGGCTCTTGCACATGGGTGATGCATTTGTCAATAGTCTTTGTATTTGAGGACGATGCTGTTGGTTACCATCTGTGTGTGATAGTGCAGTGGCTGCAGGGAGTTCACCTACTCTTTCCACTCTATATCACTGACTGTGTGTCACTGTGGTTGTAGCCAACTTCAATTTTGATTCCTCTTTGACCCAAAACCATTGTTCAGATTCATCCATACCATATCTCTTAATTTCATATTACCCAGGCTTTATTCTTTCTGTGCTTTCCATTGTGTCTGAAGTTAATATCTCCATACTGACTTGTTGGCATCAGGAGAACTTTAATGTATTATTGATATTTCTCTTGTAGCCCACACCACAGCTATGCAATGATACTTGAAAGCTAAGTCCATGATAATGCTGTGAATTTTAAAACTCCCCAAGTTTCCCTCTTTGTACTCAGGGAGACTGACAATTAGAATTGTAGCTTCCCTATCATAAATGCATCACAATCCATGGCTGTCCTCTTTGGATTAAAGTAGGGTAGTAAATAAGTTGATCCATTTTATGGTGCAGTGAGCTTTTTCTTTCTATCTTTTATGTCCTCCCTCCCTTTCTCCCTCTCCTTCCCTCCTTTTCCCCTTCCTTCCCCTCCCCTCTCCTCACCTCCCCTCATCTTACCTTCCCTTTTCTTGCAATTGAAGAATTCATTAGCAATATTATTTTTCCCTCATACCACACAGCTTGGCAAACAGTTTAAAAGGCGCATATGGGTGAGCCTGGCTGCTGTGAGTTGTCTTCTCTGGTAGCTGTGTGAATTCATTGCTACCTCTTCTAGGCTGCTTGAAAAAGCCACAAGGCGACGGAAGGCTCACAACTGTGGCTTAATATCAAGGATTCTAACTACCGTGTATCTTCCTTTCCACCATTTTAAATTCTTATGACCTGATTCTAACGTTTCCTATAATAATAAGAACCGCTGGCGACCTAAGAATTTATTTGTTTCCCTGCATAGCCTTTGGGTTCTATTTTGTTGGTTGGTTGGTTGTTGTTTTTTATTTTTTATTTTGCTGGCTTCTGTCCAAATAACAAGCCAAAATAATTCAAATTTGTAGGGAGGCTTAAATGGTGACAGTTGATAAAACAGTTGAATTTCCATACCGAGTTTAAATACTGACCATCCGAATGCATTGGGTTGGGGCACAAATTCTATACAGAGTTGGCGGCTTCCATTGGTTGCTGTGGGTGACTTTATGAGCAACTAAGCAGCTCACTCTTGGAATTTCTAGGTGACAGTTCTGTCCTGAAGCACTTGGACTAAATTAAGGTGGAAATTGAGGATGACTTGGCATGGGGCCCAGAAATGTCAAAACTTGACCAATAAAGTTATTAAAAGCCACCACAAACTCAATTTACTACACTCCAAAACCCTGATGATCTGAAATGCAGGATTCTTGAGAAAAGCAGCTTCCAATTAAAAGAGATCAATAACTCACTGTGCCCACAGTACAGAGCACTTACCAAGAACTGTGGGAAAAGCCTTCCTGATCTAATTGTTTTTAGAGAGGCTCAGGTAAAATGCAGATCTCTCATGTGTTAATTGCAAATTCCTCCTCTCCTTTCACAGTTGTCCTTATCTTTCTCCTCCTCCTAATTTTCTCCGCTGTGATATTTCCTCATCTCACTTGATAAGACATAATCCCTTTTCCTTGCATTTAATCACATATTGTTGCTACTTATGGGGAAAACTGATTCCAAAAGGATATCTGTATTTGGTGTTGCTCAGCCTCAACAGCTGAGCTGGTGTCTCAGTTGAGGCTGAGTATCCTGCTGGATTTTGATTCAACTTGTTTTACACTGAACAAGTATAGAATACTTGTCCTCACCCTCTCAGTTAATTCCATTGCTATCTCTATAGCCATTCAAGCCTTTATCCCAGTACACTAAATTCTTTCCTGACCACGCATCTAATTGGTCAGAAATTTCTATCAAATTTGAATTATTATGTTGAGAGGAGACGTCAGATTTTAAAAAGACAAATTGTATCCTTAGAAAGAAAGACATGTAATCAAAAACTTCTGACTCTAGTTCAGGATTCTGGTGGGGAGGTGGGTGGGATTTGTTGTTCTTTTGCTTTTTTTTTTTTCCTGAGATTCACACTTCTCTATCACTGATTCATCAACTGAAAGAAGCTTCATGTAGCTAAGTAGCAAACTAAGTACCTGGGAAATGAAGCATCTTTCACTGACAAGTTTTTAGGGTCTAATCAGTCATTTTTCCAAGTTAAGAAAATGCTGTTGATTTTTCCAAGCACCTTGAGATAGAGCAGGGTTCTTCCTGAATTTTGTAAATAATGTCTGTGAACAATCTGCAGTTAATACCATAGTTAATGTTGAATAAAGGAATGTTTGCCAGAATTGAAAGCAAAACAAGGATTTTGCTCTCATTCCATTCAATGCTCTTTGCGAGGTACTCAACAATTCAACAAAACAAGAAAAGAAATTAAAGGCACTAAGTTCACAGATAACATGAGCATGCATTTTAATAATCCTATGAAATCACCAGGGCCGATACTAGATTTAGTATTGTAGTTTGGCAGTTTAGCAATGCAACAGAATAGATTGACAATCAGAAATCAACTATATTTCTATTTACTAGCAAGGAATAATTGGAAAATATAAATTGCTTTAAATACCACTTAAAATAATATCACAAATGTGTACTATTTAGTTACACATCTCACAAAACTTGTACAGGTCTACTTGCTGAAAATCACAAAAAGTTGATGATAGAAATTAAAGAACTAAATAAAGGAAGAGATATACCAAGTTCATTGATAGGAAGGCTCTATATTTTAAAATTGTCATTTTGACTCAATCAAATATAAAGATTCAATTCAATCACAACAAAGTTCCCAATAGACTTTCTTTGTAGAAATTGACAAACAGATTCAAAATGTACACGGAAATAGAAACTCTGGAAGAATTAAACCAATTTCTGAAAAAGAACAACAAAGTTGGAGGGTTTATACTATCTGATTTCAAAACTTACAATGAAATGCAGTAACCAAAGCAGTGAGACTTTGGTGTAAGGGCAGACATATAGATAATGGAATAGAACAGATTTCTAAAAATCATACCATACCTATGTGGTCAACTGATTAACAAGAAAAGTTCTAAGGAAATGGGCGGGGGGAGGGAGGTTGGAAGATAGACTTTTCCATAAATTGTGCTAGAATAAATTTAAATATCCATATTAAATGGGGAAAAAAGGATCAGATAAAAAAAACTTCAACTCTAGCCCACACTAAATAACAAATTAATGAAAAATGGGCCACAGATCATGGACAAAAATGTAGAACATAAAACTATAACATTTCTATAAGAAAACATTGGAGAAAAACTTAGTGACCTGGGATTAGGAAAAGATTTTTTTTATATTTAAAAAACTTCTTAATATAGCTTTTTAAAAACTACTTGAAGAAAAGAAAAAGGAAAGCCACAGACTGGGAGAAATTAATTGTGAAGCATGCATATGATAGAGGATTTGTATATACACACACACCACATAAAAATAGCTTTTACACCTCAATAATAAAATGCAGCCCAAATTTTAAAACGGGCAAAAATATTTGACAGATATCTCATCAGTAATGCTATACAGATAGTAAGTAAATCCAAATGAAGATGTTCAATATCATTAGTCATCATAGAAATAAAAAGTAAAACCAAAGTGAGTTATCTCTACATAAACAAAAGAATAACTACAATTAGTGACAATATCAATAGTTAGGAGAATGTATAGGAATTGAAACACTCAGACATTGATGGTGGGAATGAAAAATGGTACAGACACTTTGGAAAATATTTGTACAGTTTCTGATAATGTTAACTATGCCCTTATTATGTGACCCAGTAATTCCAGTCCTAAGTATTTACCAAAAGGAAATGAAAATGTATATCTATGCAATGATTTGAGGATGTTATTTTGTAGATACCTTTAATAGCCCAAAACTGGGAACAGCACAAATGTTCATAAAGTGGAATATAAGCACCTTGTGGCATATCCATATAATAGATTTCGACTTAGGATAAAAGGAGCAAAACTACTGATAACAACAATGTGGAGGGATCCTTAAAGTAGTATCTTAAGTGAAAGAAGACATACACAAAATAAAGCATTATGAATGATTATGATTTGATTTATATGAAATTTAAAAAACAAATTGATTAGATGGATGTGCATATGACCATATCATACATATATATTTCACATATGATATATAAATGCATATATATGTGTGTATGTGTATCAATAAATTCTGAGGCTGTGGGTAGAAATGCACTCTCATTCATTGCTGATGAGAAGGCAAATTTGTACACCTCGTTGGAAGGGAGTTTGGGCAATATTGTACTAAACTACCTAAGCATTTACCTTTTGACCCAGTAATTACTCTGAAACTATACCTCCAACAATGTTTACACATGCACAGACACACAATTATTCATTGTAGCATTGCCCATACATAGTAAAAAAAAAGCAACTAAATGTTCATTTGTAGGAAAGTAGTTCAATAAATTATGATATATACAGCCTATGGAATACTGTGCAATTTTTAAAAGATGGTGAAGGTCTCTATGAACTGATAAAGAGTTATTCCAATTTTATTTAACTCTAATCCAGTGATTCCTAGAGTACGAAAGACAATGGAATATATGTTATATATATACATATATGTATTTATAACCTTTTGTATAAAATATAAGGGAAATAAGAAAATATACATATATCTACACATTTGTGCATAAAGAATCACAGGAAAGATAAATCAGAAACTCATGACATAGGCTACCTAAGGCACATGGGTGTGAACTGAGTGGAAAGTGTTCTGGGCATGGACACGTGGTGGAATGGATGGATGGACTGAGATAGAAAATAATGGATGGTAATACTACTCTGAGGATACTTTTTTTTAATAGCTTTAGCTTTCAAACCTATCTTCTATTTAAAGGCATGAAAAAATAAATAAAAGCAGCAAAGATTTTAAGGAAATGGACTATGAACAGAAATATAGAAATATAACTCTATGTCAAATAAATAATATAAACTTGTGCAAGGCAGAGAGGAGTAATTCTTGAACACACTATTTTGACCATATGCCCTCAGGATAAGGACAAAAGAAAATGTTTTGAAAAATTACACTAGTTAGTAGGTCTGCTTTTCTCCAGGATATGGGCTAGCCATTTTGAAACAACTTGATACGTATTTCAGAATTCAATTAATAAGTAACTATACTATGAGAAATGGGAATTGGGTTTCTCATTGTCAGAGAAAGAAGTTAAAATTGTGGAAAGGAAGAAGGCTAGAATAAACTCTGTGGTATTGATTAATAGCTAGGTATTGCAATGTATACACACATGAATATGGTCTTCAACTTAAGTTTCTGAATAGGTATACAGATACAGAAATAGATGTAAGTGTGTGCATATATATCTTATCTCATTTAATTATTTTAAATGGCATTAAAAACATTATTACAAAAAAGTTAAAATGTTTTAAATGATATTCTAAAACCTCTGTGTGCTTTCATTCACTTACTTATCCCAAATTATTTGTTCCATTCTTTTCCCTCAAGCCTGCCCTTCCTACATTCTCCCAAATGCAAAAGTTACAGTTCTTATTACAGCCTTAGCATACTGAAGACACACAGTGAAAATTTATAATTGGTTAATGACAATAAACCAACAGGTAAGGGAAAGAAAATCACAGCTCATAAATTGTCTCCACATGACCCTGATCAATAGGTTTCTCGAAGTAACACTGGGTATGGGGAAGGAGAAGGAAGACAGAGAGAGAGAAAGAGATGATAATGGAATATTAAGTGGATTATATGATACATGCTGAAAGGGAAGTTTATAAGCTGAGTATGTACATTGGTTCTCAGGGGACACAGCATGCTCCCTTGATGAAACCCTATTATTTTTTATTCTGAAGGTCACATGCAAGATTATAATCATCCAAGAATGATTCTTTCTGTATTTTTTTCTGTAAATGTTTGACAATTCTACATGTGCAAAAACCATTTAGCAAAATGACACCATAGGCTTCAGAGTTTGTAATTTTAAAAAGCAATAACAAAGATCTGCTGCAACTTGTAAAATATTCAATGAGGGGTTTTGAATAAGATTGAAAAATTGAAGGAAAATCTGCGTTCCCAGCAGGCAAAATATTACTGACATTTTCATAATAATGAAATATAAGACCTGGGTAGAGTAAAACAAAAATCAATTTTGCATGCCAAAGACATGTTTGCAACAAATTTCTTTAGGTTTCTTTGTTAGATGTTGTGACTCTAATGGAATAATTTCAAGGTTAAGAAGAGTAAAATTGACATCTAAATGATTGTGAGGAAGTTAACTTTTTCAGCAGAAAGATGAGAAATTTTTTTGTAAGAAATGACTTCTCCACCTTTACATCATGAATGCAGTTTTATTTTACTTCCAGAAGACAAAAATGGGAAAAAAAGTAACTGCCAATTTGTCTTTATATTATTTATGTTCTCCTGGCTATGCATAAAATTAAGGATTTAAACCATGTTGCTTGTATCTACTGAGATTGTCTTAGTTGTCATATTTTTCAACTTTACTTAAGAAAAACACCATGACTCATATACCCTAGAGTTTAAAAATATGTTTAGTTTATGAGCACATTATTAAATCTTTTTACTGTGGAAAGAGATAAGGAGATTGAATTATCATGAAATGGGCTCCATGTGCCATGGAATTATAGTTGAAGAAACATCATTAGTGGAACTTTAGTTGGCCTGAAAAATGCAATTTAAGGATATTTTTTAAACTCTTAAAATATAAATAAAAGATCAAGCTTCATAAATTGATGTCTAGATTTTATCAGTCACTAAGCTAATGGAACATGCCTTTTGATGATCGAATTTCATTTTCTAATTAATGCCAGAGTCTTTTCATTTAAGGAAGATCTTTAAGAGAATGTGATTGATGCTTAAAACATTATTTCTATGTAAAAAGAAAGAGTGAGATCCTTTGGGAAAATTGCTTATCTGGATATGGTAGACTGAGCATAACAAGAACTGAATTTTTAAGAGCCTACAGCTTATGGGCAAATAGTCTCCAAATATGGATCTAGGGTCCCTAGAAGGAATAGTGTTGATTTAGCAACTTATTATTGACCCAGTCTCATTCAGGTTTGTGCATAAGACTACTGGCCTCAATGGCTTGTTATTATATACAAGCTTTAGTATTTGAACATGGATTTTCATTGATCAATGACTGATTCAATTCAAAATGAGATCATCCATGTGTCATGTGGCTGTGAAGTTAAGTGACTTCTCTTTCACAGTTTTCTTGGAAGCATTAATGACTTCTCTTAAACCTCCCTGTAGCTTTAATGGACCTTTACCGTGGCACTTTTTCAGTTCCCATCTCTTCTCTCCTTCTTGTGTTCTGGTTCTGGCTTTGCTTTCCATTTATTGCATCAGGGAAAGTATAGCATGTCTCCTACTGACATAAAATAGGGCAAAAACCCCTACATTCAGATTTTTAGGAATTAAATAATTAAATTAATATAGAACCAGGGAGCTAGTCACCAAGATGACAGGATGAGATGGTTCCTTCCACCCACAGAAGTTTCAAATAACAAGGAAAACCAGGCAGAACCATCTTACTTAAACCTCCAGAAAAGAATTAAAGGGTTGTACTGGCTGGGCAAGCATTGCACCACAAAAGGAGCAACCTAAAAAATGTCAGGAAAACTGTGATATCATTTTTGGATCATCTCACATGCTGATTTAGCTTGATGTGGAGATGGCCTGTCTTCTCCATGTACGTCCCTGATTTCAGTTTCAGAGGAAGCAAAATAACCTTTGTAGGCATAATGGGTGAATGAATGTCTGTACCAGTGATACTGGAGCTGAAAACCCCAGTAAAGGAAAGAAAAAATTCCTAGAGACATCCAATATCAGAGAAGCCAGTGGAAGAAAGAACTGGTGAACTCAAAGTCAATAAAATTAATATAATGCTGGCTAAGAAGCAGAAAGAGAAAAAAAGAAAAAGAAAGAACAGAGCCTGTGAGACCTGTAGGACACTGTTTTGATATAATAAATGTTGCCAGAATGCAGTGTACCAGAAATAGAACAGTTTTTAAAAAAGGAATTTATTGTTACAAGTTTATATGTCTAAGGCCATAAAAATGTCCAAACTAAGGCATTTAGAGAAAGATACCTTGACTCAAGAAAGGCTGGTGTCTGTCACATGGGAAGACATGTGGTTAGTACTTGCTGGTCCGTATTCCTGGTTTCATTGTTTCTAGCTTCTGATGTCAGTGGTTTCATCTTTAAGTGTCTGTGGGCCTTCATTTAGCTCCTCTGGGAAACAACCCTGGGCCCTGGCTTGCTTAGCATCTCATGGGAAGGCACATGGTGACATCTGCTGGGCTCTGCATCTCCAAATGTCCGTGCCTAGGCATCTGCTCTCTCTGTCAGCACTCAAAGGATCTCCAGAACTTTGCATCTCTATTGGCTCTGAGCTTTCTCCAAAATGTTTCCCTTTTAAAGGACTCCAGTAAACTAATCAAGGTCCACCTCGAATGGGTGGAGTCACATTTCCATCTAATCAAAAGGACACATGCACAATTGTGTGCACCACATCTCCATGAAGTAATTCAATCAAATTTTCCACCACACAGTATTGAATCAGGATTTAATAAACATGGCTTTCCTTGTTTCTTGATTAGATCAATAAGAAGGACATGGGTTTTCTGGGGTACATAACAGCTTCCAAACCAGCGCAGATATCACCAAGTATAGCAATATATGCATTATGGTAGACTTAGAAGAAGAAGAAAGAGGGAAAGGGGCAGGAGGAGGAGTCAAAGAAATAATGACAGTAAACCTCCCAAATTTAGTGAAAGACAGAAATTTACACATTCAAGAAATCCAGCGAACCTCAGCCATGATAAATCCAAAGAAACTCACAGTGAGACACATTATAATGAAACATGCAGGTGCAAAAGACAAAGAGAGAGTCCCCAAAACCACAAAACAGAAGGAATGCATCATGTACAAGGGAGATCAACAAGATTAACTGCTGATTTTTAATCAGAAGCCATGGAGGCAAGAAGGCAGTAGGATGACATATTTAAAGTGCTGAAAGAAAAATGAAGTAGTTTTAATCAAAAGACTGGCCCCACAAAAAGTTGAAGAAACAGAGGGGAAAAATTGTTTGTGTAAGTTAAAGTTAATTTAGTATCAAATCGAATAAAATTATTATTGATTCAGAATGCTAAATTTAAACCCCATGGTAACCACGAAAAAATATCTGAAATATATACACAGACAAAAAAGATAAAGGGTGTTAAAGGGTTCATTATAAAAAATCAACTAAATACAAAAGAAGGCAATAGTGGAAGAATTAAGGGACAGAAAAGGTATAAAACATACAAAAACTAATTAGCACAATGGGAAGTGAGTCCCACATTATTGATAGTTTCTTTAAATGTAAAGTATATAAAAAGCAGATATTGGCAGAATGGACAAATTTTTTTAAAATCCAGCTCAATGCTGTTTACAAGAAACTCTCCTGGAATTCAGACACACATATATTGAAAGTAAAAGGATAGAAAATTTCTCCATGCAAAAGTAGCCAAAGAGAGCTGGAGAGGCTATACTAATGAAAGACAAAATAAACTTAAATTCCAAAACAAGTCTCAATCAATTTAAAAAGATTGAGATCATAAAAATATCTTCTATGAGCATAATAAAACAAAACTCGAAGTCAATAACAGAGGGAGAACTGGAAAATTCACAAATATTTGGCAATAAAATGACACACTCAAATAACAAATGTGTCAAATAAGAAGTCAGAAAGGAAATTAGGAAATATCTTGAGAAAAATGAAAAATAAAACACAATGTCACAAAATATGGGATACAGCAAAGAAAATGTTGAGAGAAAAATGTATAGCCCTACGTACTTACATTTAAAGAAACACCTCAAATCGGTAACCTAACCTCACACCTGGAGAAACTAGAAAAAGAAGAGCAAACTAAGCCCAAAGTGAGCAGAGGGTATGAAATAATAAATATTAGAGTGGAGATAAATGAGATAGAAAACAGACAACAGACAGAATCAGTTTGAAACCAAAAGTTGGATCTTTGAAAATGTTGATGAAACTAACCAGTCTTTATCTAGACCAATAGGGAAAAAAAAGGAGGGCACAAATAAAAAAAATCAGATATAAAAAGAAAAATGTTACTACTGACTTCACAAAAATTAAATGGATGACATGAGTATGCGGCAAATTAGATAACCTAAATGAAATGTCAAACTCCTAGAAATATACATACTACCTAAACTTAGTAAGACATAGAATATATCAACAGACCAGTAAGAATTAGAGTTTGAATCATAATTGAAAATCTCCCAATAAAGATAAGTCCAGGATAAGATGGCTTCTCTGGTGAATTTTATAAAACATTCCAAAAATATTTAACACATATTTTTAAACCCTTCAAAAAATTGAAGAAGAGGGAAACTTCTTATTCTGTGAGGCCAGCATCCTCCTAATACCAAATCCCAGGTTAAGATATCAAAAGGAAAAAAACTACAGCTCAATATCCCTTATAAATAGATATGCAAAAATTTCTACAAAATATTAGCAAACCAAATCCAATGGCACCTGAAGAAGATTATATACTATGACCAAATGGGATTTATCCCAGGAATGCAAGGGTGGTTCAACATAAGAAAATCAATTAATGCAATACATTACAATAACAGAAAGAAGTAGAAAAAATACCATCGTGTCCTTTGATGCAGAAAAATCATTTGATGAAATCCAGCACCCTGTCTTGATAAAAAAAGCTCAAGGAAATACAAGTTAACTTCCTCAACATGATAAAGGGCAGATATGAAAAAACATACTGCTAATGTTATGTTTAATAATGAAAGACAGAATGTGTTCACCCTAAGATCAGGAACAAGACTGGCTTAACCACTTTCTCCACTGATATTCAACATTGTACTGGAAGTTATAACCAAAGCAATTAGGTAAGACAAGGAATAAAAGACATCACATTGGAAATGAAGAAGTAATGATGTTTTCTATACAGAAAACCCCTAAGACTCTACTAGAGAACTACTAGAGGTAATAAATGAATTCAGGAAAGTGGTGGGGTATAAGATGAACACAAATAATTCAGTGATGTTTCTATACACCAGAAATGAACAATATGAGAAGGAAATCAATAAAACAATTCCATTTATAGTAGCAACTAAAAGAATAAAATATCTAGGTAGTAATTTACAGAAGAATGTAAATGACATTCTTTGAAAACTATACTCATTGCTGAAAGAAATTAAAGGTGACATATAAATGGATAGATATTCTGTGTTCATGGTTTAGAAGATTTATCCATGTTAAGATTCAATACTAGCCAAAGCAATGTACAGGTTCAGTGCCATCTGAATCAAAATGGCAGCAGCCTTCTTTGCAGAAATGGGAGTGTAAATCATCAAATTCATATGGAGGGCCAAGTGGCCATAAATAGCCAAAGCTGTCTTGAAAGGGAAAAATATAGTTAGAGGACTCACACTTTCCAATTCCATAACTTATTAAAAAGCTACAGTATTAAAAACATTGTGGTATATACAGAAGGACATTTAGCAGAGTAGAATAGAATCAAGAGGTCAGAAATAGACCCACACATTTGTGGCCAATTGATTTTTAACAACTTTGCCAAGACCACTTAATGGGGAAAGAATAATCTTTTCAAAAAATCATGCTGTGAAAATTGGATAGCCATATGGAAGAGTATGAAAATGGACCCGGGCGGGCCACGGTGGCTCAGCAGGCAGGAATGCTTGCCTGCGATGCCAGAGGACCCGGGTTCGATTCCCGGTGCCTGCCCATGTTGAAAAAAAAAGAAAGAAAGAAAATGAAAATGGACCCTTACTTCACACCATATATAAAAATTAACTCAAAGCTAATCAAAACTTAAATATAGAAGCTAAAAATATAAAACTCTTAGAAAGAAATATACAGAAATATCTTGTTGGACTTATATAAGGCAGTGGATTTTTAGAATATCAAAACACAAGTGACCACAACAAAAAATAGACAAATGGGACTTCCTCAAAATTTTAAAAGTTGTGCAATATAGGACATTATCAAGAAAGTGAAAGACCACCTACAGAATTGGAAAAAATATTGGAAATCATATATCTGATAAGTGTTTAATATCCAGAATATATAAAGAATACCTATGACTCAACAACAGAAAGACAACCCAATTAAAAAATGGGTAAGTACCCAACCAAAACCATTCTAGCTAATCCTAAAGAACACCTAGGGCACTATCTAAGATCTACAAAGTTTCCATGCACTAGGTTAACTTTCCAGAAACCTACAACCTCTAGATCAGTCTCTGAACTAGATAAGTCCTGAAACCTAGAGGGGCCAGCCTCTCTAGAACATCAGATAGTTTCATCTCCCTACCCCATATTATTGACAGCCCCTTCCAACATGAGAAAGTTAGAATGGCCATAGCCCAAATACCCCTAAGGAATGGGAGAGAAAGATCAAACATGATGGTGGATTTATACAGAGAAGGTAGGGTTTAACAAGTGAATATGATTGCTGAATCATTAAATTGATATTTCTTTTAGTCCCCAGTATCTTAGAGCACCTATAAGTTGCTCTAATTGTGGAATTGTAACCCATACCAAACTCTGAAATCTCTTCTACAACTAATTGTGCTTTGAAATTATTTCTTTTTGCATATATGTTATTTTTCACAAAAAAGAAAAAGAAATTGATTGTGATGATAAAAAAAATATTTATTCCTTCTAGCCTTCAATGTTCAGGAGCAGCTAGAAGGAAAAATCTGAGAGGATGGTATGGTGGCCCATGAGAGAATCTGGGATCTGTCCTGTAACTACTTATTGAAAAGTGCTTTGAAAACTATTATACAGTAAAAGAAAGTCTAAAAAAATGGGTAGCTTAAACATTTCTTCAAAGATGATAAATAAATGGCCAATAAACATATGATAAGATGTTCAAAATCCTTAGTCATTAGGGAAATGCCAATGAAAACAAAATGCGGTATCACCTTACACTCACTAGAATGGCTATTAAAATGGGGAAAAAATACCATAGGAGAAACCTGGGTTCGATTCCCTGACCATGCACCACCAATAAAAGGAAAAAAATAAATGCTAGCAAGGTTGTGGAGAAATAGTAACACTAACACATTATTAATGGGAATGTAAAATGCTATAACCACTGTGTAAAACTCTTTAAAGCAGTTCCTCAAAAAGTTAAACATAGAATTACCATACGACCTGGACATCTCATTTCTAAGTATGTGTTTCAAATATATGAAAGCACAGACTAGAACAGATATTTGTACACCAATATTTAGAGCAGCATTATTCACAAGTGCCAAGAAACAAACCAAGTGTCCATCAGAAGATGGTCAATAAAATATGGTGTATAAATACAATGGAACACTGCTTAGTTAAAAAGGAATGAAGTTCTGATACATACTACAACATGGATGAACCTTGAAAACATCATGCTGAGTGAAATAAGCCAGACAAAAAGGATAGATATTGCTTGATTTCATTGACAGGAAATAACTAAAATATGCAAATTCACAGAGGCAAAATAAAAGTAGAATACAAGTTACCAGATATGGGGCAAGAGGACAATGGGCAATTAATGCATAATGAGTTTAGCATCTTTGTTTGTGGTGGTAGAAATGTTTTGGCATTCGACAGGGCTGATGGTAATACCCAAGTGTAAATGTGATTACTGTCCCTGCATATATGCTTGGGAGTGTTTGAAATGGAAAAAATGTATGTTGTATATTACGCTACCACAATATTTAGAAAAGAGAGACTAAAGAGATAATGATAATTAAATGCAATACATGATCCTGGATTGGATCTAACTATGAAGGAGAAAATACCCAAAAAGACATACTGGGACAATTGAAAAAAAGGAATAAAACCTATGCTTTATATCAATGTTAAATTTATTAAATTGATAATTGTACTTAATGTGGTTACATAAATGAATGTCCTTAATCTTAGGAAATATCCATGAAGTATTACATGATAAAACACCATGATATATGCAACCTACTTATAGATGTTAGAAAATAATAGATGATAGATAGATGATATAAATAGACAGATAGATAAATAGATAGAGAGATGAACAGATAGATAGACGGAAAAAATGATATAACAAATGTGACAAAATGTTAAAAGTTGGTAAATCTAGGGATCTCTTTATGAGATATATTAAAGTTGTCTGTGTCAGTTTTGCACTTGCCTCTAAGTTTGAAATTGTTTCAAAATAAAAAGTTTTTTTTTTAACAATTAGTAAGAACCAGGTACATAGAAACATTTCAAGATGTAGCTATTGTTATTATTATCATCATCATCAACAAGCGGGAATACCCTCAAACTCTCCTATTTCAAGTATATATTATGAATCACCAGGTAAATGAGTCTGAGTAAAAAATGTACTCTCTTCAAGGATTGAAATGGCTTAATAAAGTTATATTATTTATTTTCTTTTTAAAAAATGAGATTGTTTTTGGTCTTGACTTTTTTGTGTGTAATAAGCCTAGAATGTTGTGATATAGGGAAGTAGCATATTTTAACATAAACACATTGAACCAGCCCTGAAAATGCAAAAGCACTGAATTTGATGCTAATATTCACAGCAAAAAAGTAGAATATTACTACATCCTGAAACATCTCTCAATTATACAGGTCTTCCATTTTTTAAATATCTTACACCGGTTTGTATAATTATTGTGTATAACTGAAAAAACACTATCTTTGAAGTATTAGAACTGCGTTAGCTTCACCATCAGTCTTGGTCCCCAAATTCTTCATTATAAGGAGAGTTATTATATTAAATAGGAAATATGTATACTTTTGAATATGTTGAGAAAATGGCTAGAAATCAAACTGAGAATTTCCTCTGAAGTCTAAGCATCAATGGTGATATTGTGGCTTAAATATCCTCCACTCATTCTTTCTTCCTTCTAGTCCCACCCCTCATACGCTTAACCCCAGTATCTAATATATACATGTGCTGGTTTGAAAGGAAGTGTGCCCCCTAAGAACAGCCATGTTTTAATATAAATCCCATTTCATGAAGGTAGAATAATCTCTATTCAATACTGTATGTTTGAAACTGTAATGAGATCATCTCCCTGGATGATGTGATTTAGTCAAGAATGGTTGTTAAACTGGATTAGGGAATGACATGTCTCCACCCATTTGAGTGGGTCTTGATTAGTTTTTGAAGTCCTATAAAAGAGGAAATATTTTGGAGAATGAGAGATTCAGAGAGAGCAGAGAATGCTGCAGCACCACGAAAGCAGAGAGTCCACCAGCCAGTGACCTTTGGCGATGAAGAAGGAAAATGCCTCCCAGGGAGCTTCATGAAATAGGAAGCCAGGAGACAAAGCTAGCAGATGACACCGTATTCACCATGTGCCCTTCCAGCCAAGAGAGAAGCCCTGACTGTGTTCGCCATGTGCCATCTCACTTGAGAGAGAGACCCTGAACTTCATCGGCCTTCTTGAACCAAGGTATCTTTCCCTGGATGCCTTTGATTGGACATTTCTATAGACTTGCTTTAATTGGGACATTTTCTCGGCCTTAGATCTGTAAACTTACAACTCATTAAATTCTCCCTTTTAAAAGCCATTCCATTTCTGGTGTATTGCATTCCAGCAGCTAGCAAACTAGAACAATACATAAATAAATATTAGGAATAATGGAATAATAGAGCCATAGAGGTTTCCAAACTCCACATTTTAACAAAGAAAATAGCATAAGTGTAATGATTTAGCAGTTAGTAATTGAATGTAAATGATTGCTCTCAATTATTGTCAGACATTTCAGGCGGAATGAGAAATTTAAGACAGAAGTGCACTTTGAGAATGAGGTCTGCTTAGAGTGACTGGTAGTTTATAAGCCATTGAAAAAGATTCCTGGTTTAATCTATTTTAATAAATTCAAAAGCATGCTTATTCTAATAAATAGTTATTGCCTGCTCATTTTCTGCAGGCATGGGTGCACTGGAAAATGAGACTTCTACTTGTCTAGAGTTTGCACTTTATTTAACCGTGGCCGTCTAACGCCACAGCCCTTGATGACCACATCCACCCTCATGTTTTTGGTTTTAGAAAAGTCCAGCATCACAGTACAGATTCCTTTATATCATTCCTGTGGAAAGAAACTTTAACTTTTCTATCTCTCCTCCTCATAACTACATGCTTTAGACCAATAGAATAACTTGCCATTTTTAATAAACCTGTTGCTCACTGGTGGAAGGCACCCTACCAGGCACTGTGAAAAACAGAACAATAAATAATACACAACACTGTGTCTTAACAGTCAAGTACATGTTCTGTGTGTGTATGTAATTTTTCTTTGTGCAGATTTACAGGCATTTATTAGTATTATATTTAGTTCTCAAGAATGATCAAAAGGGGGGCCACGGTGGCTCAGCAGATAAGAGCACTTGTGCATATGTGTATTATAAATGTATTTTTCTGGTATATTTAAAATTGCATGGGTTTGAAATGTCCCTTGCTATCTCTATTATTAAACCCTATTTCAAAATCTATTCTGTCTTATATTGATATAACAAGGCTTAGAAAGTGCCTATTATGGGTTACGCATTATGCATGAGTTCGTTGTGTGAGACCATTGTCATATACACATATATGCATATATAGTTGTGCTCATGATATTAGTTTACATATTGTCTATACGCACATATGCACAAACACGCATAATACAGAAATGGAGAGGAGAAGACACAACGTTCCAATATCATATGGAAAATAAATCAGAATTAACTTGGAGTAGATTGGAATAAGGTCAAGATGCATATTGCAAACCCTAAAGCAACAACACCAACAGAATAGTGAAGGGAAATATAGCTAGAAAGTCAATAGATGAATTAAAATGTTATAATAAAAAACATTTGTCTAACATAAAATAAGGCAGTACAAGAAGAACAGAGAAAAAACAAAAGAGAGATTAGATGAATGCAAAACACAGAAGGATGGCATATGTAAGTCCAACAATAAAAAATAATTACATTAATGTGAAAGTTCCAAAGACTCCAAGCAAAGGAAGAAATTGTCAGAGTGGATAAAACTGATGATCCAACTATATGCTTTGTATACAAGAGATGCACTTTAAATTTAAAGGCAAAATATATTAAAACTAAAAGCATTGAAAAAATATACCTACCACGCAAACATGAGGAGCTGGAGTGCTATATCAATATAAGACAGAATAGATTTTGAAATAGGATTTAATAATAGAGATAGCAAGGAACATTTCAAACCCATGCAATTTTAAATATACCAGAAAAATACATTTATAAGTGTATAATTTATAAATGGAGTAACTCCAGAATAAATAAAGCAAAAAATGATAGAACTATAAGGAGAAATAGATAAATAAAAATTAAAGTTGAAAAGTGTCCAGGCTTCTAATATCTGAAATAAAAATTGAAAAAGGGTGCAACAATATATATATATCTATACACACAAATACACACACATGTGTAGGTATATATACATATATATTTATTACAAATAATCTTCAAGTGAAATACAAAAGTGTCAATACCATTTCTTGTGAAATACAAAAAATATTTAGGAATAAATTATTGAAAATGTGTGTAATATTTGTACAATGAAAACTAGAAAGTATTGCCAAGAGAAATAAGATACTAAAAAATAACACAAGAAACAGACTGGGAAGGGGTGCAAGGGCAATTCAGTGGTAGAATTCTCGCCTGCCATGTGGGAGACCCAGGTTTGATTCCCAGCCCATGCACTTCCCATAAAAATAAGCAAACAAAAAAATTCAACAAATGGTGCTGCAATAATGGGATACTCACATGAAAAAAGAATGAAACGTGACCCCCGCCATATTTACACACACACACACACACACACACACACACACACACACACACACAAAACAGACTGGGAGAAAATATATGTAGTTTACAAAAAAAGTTACTGTATCTAGAATATTTAAGTAACTCATATTACTCATTAGTAAGAAAACATGTAAACCCAGTAAAATACGGACAGATACTCGACAGGTATTTCGAAAAAATAGATATAAATGGCTACAAAGCATATGAAAAAGTTTCCAACCTATAAATCATTAGAGAAATGCACATTAAAACCACAATGATGGGTGGGCCACGGTGGGTCAGCAAGCAGAGTTCTTGCCTGCCATGCCGGAGACCCAGGTGGTGCCTGCCCGTGCAAAAATAAATAAATAAATAAATAAGAAACACAATGATATGTCACTACACCTACATTTACACTACAGTGGCTAATGTTAGAAAGGCACCAAATATTCCTGAGGAACAATCAGAACGCTTATACATTGTTGGTGTGTAAGATGGTACAACTTTGGACTCTGGTATACTGCAGTTTTAATATGTAATTTATTTTTAAAATAATTATGACAATAAATAATTAAGATATGTCAACCCTGTGATCCAGAAGTTCTACTTTTAGGTATTCATCCAAGAGAAAGAAAAACATATCTATCCATATTTACCAAGAGAAAGAAACAGCTTTGTTTACAAAAGCTAAAAACTGAAAACAACTTAAATGCCCATAGAACAATGAATAAATAAATTTTGGTTTATCTATTCATTGGAAGATTATTCAATAATAAGAAGAAAATAATAATGATTACTACAGTATGCACAAATCTCAAAACATCATGATTTCAAAAGAATCCAGACAAAAATGTATACATGCTCTATGATTCCATTTATATGGAGTTCTAGGACAGGCAAACCTAATTTACCTGGAGTTATATCCAAACTCTGATATTCTCTTGGGGAAGGTTGGAGAAGGAAGCAGTGTAAGGGACCTTTCTGGGTTGGTAGAGATATATTTTGATGGAGGTTTTAGGTTAAAGGGGTATATGCAGCTGTAAAATTCAATGTGCAATTAAGATCCGTCCATCTAAAAGGATGCAATTTATATTTCAATAATAAATCACTAAAACCACTGAAATTAAATAGACACACACACACACATATTCATTTAATACTTCTTATTTCCTAAGGCCTTTCTGGTTCGTTTACCACCAATGATTTCACAGGTCCTTCACCCACACAAAGCCCAGACCCTGATCTTCTTTTCCTTTTCTTCCTTCTCCTTCTCAAGAACAAGCAAAGAGTCTACCTTTTCCATGTTATTCCCATTTGAATGTCTTCTCTTAAGTCCTGATAAAACCAGATTATTGGGTCCATCCTATGACCTAAAAACTTCTTGTAGCGGTTTTTCCCCATAAATATTTCCTTCTTAAAGAAGAATCACAGTCTTTATGTTAATATAATGTTTTTCATTTTATTACACCTGCACTGATGCAGAGAAATGGTTAATATTTGACTTCCTTCCTGTGAATAGTTCTATATTGGTTCTGCCACTTTGGCTGCTTCCTAACCAAAAAGAGAGACTGACACACAAAAGTTATGGCAGGAGTTGTGCTCTATTGCTTACCATGTATCAATAGGGCTATCATCTTAGTTCTTGTAAACTGCAACCTTAGAATTCAATGGGAGGTGTCACTTCAGCTAAAGAACCACTTAGGAAAACTGGTAGTAAATGGCTGCCCACCACTATAACTGATCACTTTTCTTCAAACACTGGAAGTCAATGGGGACGTGTGAAAAATGTCATGTACAAAGAGAATAACACTGAAGAGCGATCTCTTGAGGCAGGCATCGATGAACGGAAAGTTATTAATTGAAATACAGAATCCGGAGATTAGGTCATTCAAATATCTACATCTGAACAGAGCTCCTAAGAAAGACATTCTGGAATCAGAATTAAGTTCTAGATCAACCCCTCAACAGCTGCATAGCCTTAGACAAATGATCAAATGTCTTAGAATTTTTATAAAAATAAGCTAATGGAATGCATGTTACAGGTCTTAAATGAAATAACACATTTAAAGAATATAACACTAGGCATAGTATATAGAAAATTCTCAATAAATGGGCCCCTAAGAGAGATAATTGATGTTGGAAGGAGTCAGTGAAAAACTTGATTAACATATTTTGCTTATGCAAAATTATCAGAAAAAGCTTTTATATTAATCCTTTTGCATATAAGGATTTCACTCTACTGAGTTCAGGGCACCACTCATTCAGTTTAGGCACACTTTAATAGCATCTCCAAAGGTCTTATTTACAAATGGGTTCATGTGCAATGATCAGGGGTTGCGACCTAAATGTGCCTTTGCAGTGGTCTTGATTCAATCCCCAATACCATAAATTCTATTGATTATGTCCTAGATTCTAAGGTGAATTCCCTGTAGAATATTTACAACTTGCTATCATTTAAGAAAAATATTTTATTAAATTATCCTTCTGTGGAAGAAGCTTCCAACACAGATTTAGGAAACCATCTTCTTAAATACAAGTAATGGGTGAACTGTTTTTAAATATTGCTTTTTTTCTACAGTTTCTCTTCCAGGCGATGGTGTCTTTTATAGTACATATTTATTTATTTTATTCAGATCTTAGGATAGTTAATTGCCAGGTACACTATCTCTGCAGGAAAGAACGACACTGTGCATTACAGAAAACTGGAAGAGTTGTTGATAAATTTGTTGGATGTATAGATTGCATGTTTCTAAATAAAGGATTGGAAACATGCCAATGAAATAGTAACAGAAAAAAACAACTGTCATGCCTGTAATTGGAAATCAGTTAACTGGAGAGATTCAGAAGCAATCTTATTTATGAATCAATGATTAGGGATAGGAAGTGAGAGAAAGTGTGTGTTTTCATTAAAACATCTAACAAAAATCTTCCTCAACTTCTAAGGATGAAAACAGGCTCTGACTCCTATTTTATTTTATTTTTTTAGGGGGTGGGGAATCTCACTTCAACATTGATAGTTTCCCCAGGGCAACTTCACTTCAAATTTGTATGCAAATGACTTGTGAACTTGCTTAGTAAACCCATCAGTATTCAGAAGGGATGGGAATATCCCTAAAGGATTCCTTAGGGATATCTGGGGAGCAAAATTACAGACTTGCACCTTGTGGAGGTGAATAATCCAGAGTCAGAAATTACCTTTTGAACAACAGAGCATGTAGAGCGGAGACTGGCATTGATGTGCAGGGTAGGGATTTACAGACAACCTTGGCTCCATTCTAGGCATCCATTTCTCCAGCCATCTCTGCTTGGAATCCCCCATATCCTTATTCAACCCAACTCTCTAGCTGCATTTCTCATTTCATAATGGCATTAATCAACTGCTATTTCCAAATAAGTAATTGTTTTCAATTCATACCTGAATCAGCCCTTTTCTTCCCCATCACTGCACGTGGATTGGACTGGAAGAAAGTTTTGATATGTTTACCATGCACACTGATTGGAAGCTCACAAGCAAGCACAGGGAGCCTCCTTCTCCATTAGAATCCCATCTATTCTTCAGTTCACAGTTCTTACATAGACCCCACTGAATCTTTCTGTTTCATTACAGAATGAACTAATGGTACCATTTTTGTGATCCATTATTAATTGTCTTATGTATTTATCATTTTATTAGTTTATGTTTTACCTGGATACATATAGGTTATCGCTTCCCTAATTAAATAACAACATCCATGGAGACAAAATTCATTATCTGAAATTACAACTGAAGTCCTCATAGTATTTTACAGTTCTCTGGTCACCATTAAATGTGTATCTTAAAAATCCTCTGAAGTAGGACTTCTTACTATCTTTGTTTTAAAGATGAAGGTGCAAGTTCTAAGCAACAATAGCTTCTGAATCAAAATCATTCTATTCATCATAATGCCTTCTATAACCTTTAGTTATTATTTTTCAATCAAGCCCTGAAGTTTCTCCTTATAGAAATTCAATAAATATGCATGGCTGAGTAAAAAAAAATTATCCTCCCTAAAAAATGTTGCTGTCTGGTACAGTCATACAAATATGGACTATAATGTATTAAATATAATATAATAAACATAGTATAATACAATGTTTTATATTGTAAAACATTGTAAACTCCAGAACTATGAAGAAAGTGTTTTTGGAGATACAGTTAAGTGTAGCAATTAATTCTCCCTAGGAGGACTGGGTGAAGCTTTACCAAAGACATAACATTTTCATTTTATGTTGGAATTTTCTGGGTGAATAAACAATAATGGACAGTACATACTGAAAGAGCAATATGTTGAGACAGACATGGAGTTGTAAAAATGTACAAGGTTCTATGAGATGTGTGAGAATTTCAGCTTACCTAGATGCTTGGAAGGAAATTACAATATAAAGACATGAGTGAGGCTGGAGAGGTAGGTTTGGGTCAAGTGTTAAGTCCTTTCTTATCTCTTGTTTTAAATTAGAGTGTTTTGTAGTACTATCTCATTTTTCCCTCTTACATTTTCTTCATTGATATTTATCATGTTATGATTATATATTTTTATAATTATCATTTAATGTTGGCTTTCTCACTTACCTTTGGCTTCTTGAGTTCAGAGGCAATGGTGTTGTTTTTCCCTACACAGCTATACCACTATGGATAAAGTAGTTTCTGGACCCTCAATAAATGTTTGTGGAATGAATAACTGAACACAGTCATTAGAGTGAGTTGACTATATTGGGGAAAGGAACTCACCTGAGTTTGGCAGGGGGATTTAAAAATGAATCCAAGCCTGCAAATCTGAGAAGTAGGGTGTATAGTGACTCTTGAATGGAATGGAGAATATTGAAGGCAGAACATATTTGGAGTGAATTCATTTAATCTGAAATCCAGGAGGCATTCTGCAATATAATTATATAGAGTTTGTTGAAAGGTGAGGGGGCAGTGGGGATTTGTAGTATTTAAATAGAGGTAAGAAGAAGGGTTTTGTTGGAAGTAGAAATACTTTGTGCATAGGAGCTGAGGGGAAAATATATTTGGTGTATTCAAATAACAAGAACAGTATGGCTGATGTATCCAGAAAGAGAAAAAGAGAAAGAGCAGTGATGCAAGAGACAAGGCTGGAGTGGTATGCAAGGGTTTTGTGGAAGATAAAGGAGGTAATGTTGTCTTAGTATCATGAGAATGGAGAAAGAGACCGATTCTCATTCGCGAAATGAAGGCAGTAAATTGTTTTCTCTTAAGGCAACTCAGAACCCAGCAGCAGCCTGTGGACCAGGCAAATTTTATTCATGATTTCTATTCGACCCATTCTGAGAAGATTTCAGAGAAGTCTCTTGCAAAGGCGGGATATGAAAGAGATTAAATCAAAATTTTCTCAGAGAAGGTCAGGCATGTGCTTATAAATCTTTCTCAGCTTCCCACATGAAAGAATATTTCAAATCATTTCCTTTCTTTTGTTCAGGGCAATATTGTTCTTGGTGAAAGAAAGGTCTGCTGGGGTTACAGAAGTTGGTTTTTGCAATATCTAATTTTTCAAGCCCTATGTAAACCTATCAGTGAGTTGATTCAAACTAACTATTTCTGGGCACTAAGATCCACAAGTAGGCAAAGCGCTTTGCTTATGCTAATTCATTATTGTCCAGCAGCCCTCCAGAGAAGACTGGACAGGAATCTCAGGGGACATAACTAGAGAACTTCTCTCACAGACCTTTTTGCAAACAACCCATTATTATTTGGACATCCTGAGAACATTTTAGCTGCCTTCACCTGGCTAGCAGTGACAAACGTTGCTTACAAACAATCTTTCTGAGCTACTTTTAAAGTCTCATTTTCAACTTCACTTCACAAGTTCTTCATTAAGAATATTTTTTCCTTTGGAGGAACCTATGCCCTGATCTGACCTAGGTTTGCTCTGATAGGGGCTTTAACGTGTCCATTCCTGGAAATAAACAAGAATGTACATGTACTATTTACTCCCATCATCAGTATAAACTGACTATTCTAGTACAGATAAGATGTTTTTTCCCTGGCCATGGGTGAAAAAGTCCAGAGCTGTTCACTTAGTTCTCAATCTGAGGGAGAAGCCATTAATGAATTCACTACCATCTCTGCTCTCAAATTTCCCCTAAAGTTTAATGCTTGCTCCAAAAGAAGTCATTTCCAGTCCAAGTGAAGTGTGGCCCTTGGAAGAAGAGGTAGGACTTGCTGTGCAGTTGTGTAAAAATTGAAGGGGAGGATCGCTGTCCTAGGGCTCCCGCAGCACTCAGGGTCTCACTGGCTGCCCCCTGACATACAGGAAGAGGCCCTGGCACAGCGGGTAAATTTTCACCATCTCGGCTATTCCCTGGACAGCAAAGCACCTTTTCAGTATGTTAATGGCCCTGGTGCCTACAGTGATTCCAGCATTCCTCTAACTCTTTGGTCCTTATATCCAGCCAATTCCTGATTATCCCTGAGTGGGTGAATAGAGTATCTACTTCAGTCATCAATTTCCTAGGAGCTTCTATCCTTAGCAGCTATATGGAACCAAGGCAAGAAACAGAACCAGAATGGCTACAATAGTTCCTTGCACTTACCAGTCAAATCTGGACTCCAGATCCTACAGACTTTGTGATATGACTGAAGTTTGGGGCATTGTCCTAGAAGCAGTGGCCGCATTTGGGGCCATGACCTCAGTCGCCTTGATGCCAGCTCTTCTGGTCCTTATCTCCAAGGTACAGGATTCCAACAAGCAAAAAGTGCTCCTGAACCAGTTTTTCTTCCTCTTGGGTATATTGGGGATCTTCAGTCTGACCTTTGCCTTCATCATCAGGTGACAGGGCAACAGGGCCAACATGCTTCTTGTTCTTTGGTATCCTGTTTTCCCTCTGCTTCTCCTGCCTCCTGGCCTATGCCTTCAACTTGATGAAGCTGGTCCATGGGCACAAGCCCCTTTCCTTGCTGAGGATTCTGGGCCTGTCTGTAGCTTTCAGCCTAGAACAGGACGTCATCACTGTTGAATATGTCATCCATACCATGAACAAGACCGATGTTGAAATCTTTTCTGAACTCTCTGCTTCTTGTCGCAATGACAACTTTGTCATGTTGCTCATCTACATCGTCTTCTTGATGACATGTCTCACATCCTCCTTCACCTTCTGCAGACCCTTCATAGGCTGGAAGAGACATGGGGCCCACATTTACCTCACCATGTTCCTCTCCATTGCCATCTGCCCTGCTTTTGATTCCTACTCCTGGCTCCAAGTGGAATGATAGCATCCTTGGCTCAGCCTTCATTGCCAATGGCTGGATTTTCTTGTTGGTTTTTGTTGCACCTGAATTACTGCTGCTCACAAGGCAAGGAGACCCCATGGATTGTCCAATGTAGGATGCTTTATGTAAACCTCAACTCATGAAAAAGAGCGTTGGTATGGAGAACAGAGCCTACTTGCAAGAGGAAATCACTTAAGTTCTTGAAGAGATAGGTGATACCTTCTTCACCCCTTATTCTACCAGTTTTCAGACCTTGCAAAAGGAATTCTCCATTCCATGGACCCAGATGCAGGTTAGCCCTTACCAGTGACTATGAAAGGAGGAAAGAGGGCAGTTAGCTCTGCTCTGAAGGGTGGAATGACCACAGCAAGGCAGCAGAATCAGCAGCAGTACAAAGGGATGGGGACTAAATTCCAAATCTTCTAAGAAAACCAAACATAACCTTATAGATAGAGTTTGCCTCTCTGCCAAACTTCACCACCTCTATGCTGCTTTAGAGGTGGTGGGCATTAATGGGACTCAGGGTGTTGGTACATTGTAGTGTTTTTCCTTTGTTCCATACTTAGGATACTACTTTTAAATGGGAGTCTCAGTCAACTCAGGGTTAGAATCTTATTATCCCTCATCTTATATGTGACTGAAGATCTGGGTATCTGATACCATATTGGCTCAATCAACCTGAGAAACCAACTCATCTAATTCAAAATGAGTTTTGTGAGGGTCTCTTGGCTCAGAGCAAGATGGCAAATCTGAGTAAAGTAGCAAAGGCCTGACTTTCAGCTCCATCCTACTTTAAATCTACCCTGGAAGCCAATTTCCTGGCATGCTTCCTTCTTGCCTGGGCAGGAGAGGCTAACAATCACCCTACATTTACTCATCCCAATAGCACTGCCTAACACAGGAACTTCATGGCCCCCTAGGACCAATTCACAGGCCGCCTCTTCTTTCTAGCACCATTCCAAAGTTTTCTGTCAATCTCTAAACCTAATCTGCCCAAATGTTTACCAAGAGTTCTTCTTTTGGACCTCATCAACATGGAGAAGTCCAATTTCCAATTGCCAGGAGAATTTGTGCACTGTTCTTGCTTAATACATTCCTGACACATCTTCTCTCATTCCCTGGTTCATCGTCTCTGTAAATAGATTTATATTCTGTTCCACTCCTGTGTGTTCAAGTGAGAGTTGTCTCCTAATGGGGTAGTGTTCATTTTGTAACAAGTTAGTCACCATTCCTCACCTGGAATACACAATAAAGATGTGGTGGCAACTTTAAGAAAAAACATTGAAGGGGACTTCAGATTTTGGCTAATCTCGTCACAAGGAGACAAGAGCACAGTTACAATCATGTCACCCCTGTTTCTGCAGGCAATTTTGCTCTCCAACAATTACCTGCATCCACAGCCACAGCACATACCACCAAAGGCAGATTCAAATACTTTACTGGCAAGTTCCAGGCATCAACTTTCAATACAGTGCTCTTAGAGGTTGTAAATCATCTTCTTCAGGACAATGAACGATAGCAGTTATTTCTTGAGCATTTACTGTGTATGAAACACTGTATTAAGTACTTAACAAGTGTTATTTTATTACATTTTATAGTGATCCTATAATATGGAAATTATTATAACCTGTATTATGTATACCAGGATATTGAGGTTTAGAGAGACTAATTAATCTTCCAAGGTTTTCCAGGTAGTGTTTGGTAAAACCATTATTTGAACCTAGTTCATTATATCCACAGAGCCAAATCTTTCAACAGATCCATGGAAAGGATGATGATGGATGGGAATATTTATGGACTTGGTTTCAGGAGGAATAAGTATAAATCCCAGTTCTTCTACTTACCTTTGTGAACCTGGGCAACTTCTTAAAGGCTTACCCACCATTGAAAATAAAAATAAATTTAACTATATTTCTATGGAATTATCCTTGTTTAGAAGAAAAAAATGCATACAAAATAATGACTGTCTTGGAAAATACCTTATTTTTAATATGTTGTCTAGATAATACTACTTATCTCTATTCTCTTCCTGAGAAATATATTCTTCGTGATAGACACAGTAAGTTCTCAAAGTCCCCTTCAGAGAAGGTTTGCTTCTTAGCTGCTATGAGTAGGATGTGCAGACACACTTCAGCTGGCAGCAATTTCAGGGTCAACAACAGCTGCCCCAGGGAGATATATCATTGGGGATCAAGCCTCTCTGGAGCAGCCAACATTGAGCAGCTGAGGACGGAAGGGGTTATTCAGTCCTGTGTTTCAGTTGATCAGAACACTTTGAGGGGAAATACTAACTCCAGAGCTTATGTTGGGCTCATATTACATTTCAACTCTTTCCTCTGCCCAATCCTATTTCCCTTCCTTTCAGAGAGAAATATCATATACTGCAGACATCACCCTGGGCTTTGTTTCTGTGTATCACAACTGCACAGTCAGTAATGCAAGTGGGGTTGGAGCTGGATCCCTCACTTTCCCAGCTGGCAGTGAGAATCCCTTCGATGGTGGTAGATGTAACACAAACAGCCCGGGTCCAATGTGGTGGTTCAATCGAGGAGCTTTCACTGGTGGCAAACAGATAGGTTGTGCTGGTGGAAGAAATGTACTAGTAGCTGCAACACATCAGGATTTTAAGGCTTATGGAGGAAATAGTAGCAATAAGGATAGCAGGATTGGATGATTATTGTTAAACTCTATTAATGCCCTACAGAAAGACAATGAACAGTTGAGGGTGAGAAACAGGTAGTTGAAAACCAGATGCAAAAGCCAGGTGGCCTTTTATTTATATACCAAGAAACTCAAATCTCCTCAGCAGCAAAGCTGAGAAAATTAAGTACCAAAATTGGCATCTTATAGTTTGATTGGGGATACCAAAGAAAATTAAATGCCCAGACAAACAGGTATGTTAGGCCAAAATCAGGCCTAGAAAGGGATAGAGACATATGGAGGGATTCTCAAATATATTGAATACTCAGACTCCTCTGAACTTCTCAAACCTCAGAAGCAGCTGGTCATTCCCTAATAAGAGCTAACATTCCCCTTGTTCTAGAAACATTGCAGGGGATTCTCCCCCAAAGGCAACAGGAACCCCACTCAGTGCATTGACTTGTTAACTATGCTGTGGAATGGAGTATACCCAAATATTTTCAGGACTTTTGGAAATAGCCTTAGTTGTCACTGACACCAAGAGACCTGGAATAGCAACATGCCCATCCTGTTAGCATGGGGGAACAAGGCCAGATAATAAACACAGCCCTGGGCAAGGCTCAGTAACAGTGAGGCTGTGGAGGTCTCCTTTGTGTCCCTCTCTCTAGTACCTGGACACTTTGAGCTCTATGTTTAGGAGTGGGGAGGCAAGGAAAGGAGTCACCATATTAATAGGGGTGATTGATATTAATCATCAAGAGAAGACTGAGCTATGGTAAAGGGTAGGATGGAATTTGTTTGAGACTCAATTGATTCATTTGAATGTTTCTTGGTACTTCCTTACACTTCAAGAAGGTGAAAGGACAGATGCAGCAATCTTAGCCTGAAAAGGACATGGTGACCAGACACTCATAGTCCCCAAATGTGAGAGTCTGACTCACCTTACCAGGTAAAGATAGGAAAATCAGCAGAGGTGCTATCTGAAAATGAAGGGACTCTAGAATGGATAGTAAAGGAGACAGACGAGGAGTATCATTTCCCCCCAAGATCAGCTGTATCTGTAGGGCCTCTGCTTCAGTCCATTAACCCATTTACACTTTCCCCAGGAAGAGATGTCCACTGGAATCCTGAAAGACCTCCTTGCCAAATAGATATTAAGAAGTCTATTCAAGAGATGCAAGTAGAGAACATGGAGAGGCACAATCCAGATACTCTTTTGATGAAGGAAGTCTTGTCCCAGCTTCTGGGAGTGTTCTTGGCAGTCTTTAGCTGTCAGTCCCTTCAGAGACTGCTTCAGGGACAAAGAGCTGCCTTACTTGAAATTACTTCCTTCCTGGAGCAGCCTGTCTCCAGTGACTGAGCGTGGTGGCTATTAAGGCCTGGCCAATTTGGCTTGATGCTGGACACTTTGATGTGAAACTTTCACTCCAGCACTCCCTGCCAAATTTACTGACTCTTTATCAGGACTGAAGCCCATTTTAGCTTCTTCCTTGGCCCCAGAGTTGCGTCCTCCTTCTTTCTTTCACAAGAAGAATCCGCAACAAACATCATATACTCCAAAAAGCATCTCGGCGTCTGCTTTCAGTGAACCTAACCTCTCGCATACTTTTTTTTCATGCTCAAAATCCCTTCTCTTTCCCCATATTTTAAAATTGTTAATAAAGGCTGTGTTAGCCAGTGTCAGTGCTCCTTGTGTCATTTGTCTGAAGCATGAGTTCTAAAATGTTTTTGTGTTCATGAGCCTTGGGGAATTTTCCCACCATGGCCACATTGCCCCAGGATCTTTCCCCCTATGGGTTTACACTAGAATGATTATATAATTAGGTTCTTTAAAAATACAAGATTTTATAGGCAACTGCATTGATTGTAGTTGTTTCTCTAGCCAAGGAAAGGATATCGAAGAGGTCAGTTGCTTTTGTAGACTTGGAAGTATAGAATATTTGTTAACAGCTCTCTCTGGAGTTGGACAGAATGTGATTCAAATCAGGGCTCTGCCACTTTTAAGCCATGACCTAAAGCAAATCATGTAATCTTTCTAAAACTCAAAATCTTCATGTATAACCTGAGGTTAATAATACGTCAGAGGGCTATTTTGAGCATTAAATGAGTTAATATTCCGTGTACAAAGTAAGCCACCATTTAATATATTATCATTATTTTGGATAACCTTTTTTTTTTTTTTTTTTGCATGGGCAGGCACCAGAAATCTAACCCAGGTGCCTGGCATGGCAGAAGAGAACTCTGCCTGCTGAGCTACCATAGCCTGCCCTATTTTGGATAACTTTTTGTGCCTAACTAAATAGAATTACATTATACTTTTCTGAGTTTAAGGAATTTTCCATTGTATATATTCACCGTGGACAAATACACTCTGTAAACCAAATTACCTGTCTTTAGAAACAATGTTTTCTTGGAACATAGCCATGCCCATTTATTAACATACTGTCTATGGATTTCACACACACCAGCAGAGCTGAGTGGTTGCCCCAGAGACTGTATGGCCCTCAAAGCTTGAAATATTTACTGTCTAGCCCTTTACAGAAAAAGATTGCTGACCCCTACTCTATACCCCCCAAATATTTTGATATTTTGAGGGATGTTTCTCTCTCTCTCTCTCTCTGTCTTTCTTTCCACTTTCTCTCTCTCAACATTGCAATAAATATCTCTGCATATGTAGCTTTCATTTTGTGCACCTGCTCGACTACTTATTTAGGATATCATCTTGGAACTGGAAATTCTAGTTGAAAGAACATGTGTCTTGCCCCATTCCATTATAACCATTACCACGGTCTAAAATGAAGACAGAATGAGCTGGCTCCTAGTTAAAATTTTTAAAAAATCTAAAGGAAATCAACTCTAAATTGACCTAGATTTAGATATCCTATAGGTAGGTGAGGAATGCTTAAGCATCAGAGAAAAGCCTATTGGCTCTAGCCCTGCAGTGGTAATATGCTTGTGGCTTTCAGGCTTGATTCTGGACCCATACAGTTGAGCTCCTGGCCAGGCTGGCACGCAGGCCAACTGAGCTGGGAGAAGGCACATTCGTGAGTGCCCTGGCCTATAACACAGAGCAGTGATCAGGTCAGAATGATTGCTAATACAGGTTTAAACGGGGTGTGGTGCAAGAATATGATAGCACCCAGAAACACTGCTAACAGGGCTAAAACAATGCTGGGGGAATATTTAAGGCTTCCCATTCAATGTGTCAGGAATTTGGAAGTCTTGTCTTCTTTAGGGTTAAGCACTCTTACAGCCCCTTTCTCTTTTTTATTGAAGATGAGCACCTGCACTCTGTTTGCTTTTCACTGAATTACATTAATCCTGGTTGATATGTAGACCCACTGAGAGATGTGCACTTGTATGATCCTGAGGCTGCTGAACTAAAACCGGTAAATCTAGAACAAGTGGATCATATGGTAAGCAATGCCACAAAGCACTGAGAACTTCTTGCCATTAGCCAGCCTCTATTAGGACAACTACAGTTGACACCTGGCACAGGTATTAGCTAACCTTTTTGAGCACCTACCATATGTGTTTCAGAAGTTATTTTATGAGCTCTACATTTTAAATTTCCAAATACCCTGCAAGGTAGTTGCTATTTTTAGAAGTAAACTATTAGGAAGAGCACTAGGCTAGGAGATGCACCAAAACTCAAGATTCTGGTTTCAGTTCTACTAAAGTATCTCCCCATGACTTATTTGGCTGGGCCTCTGTTTTTCCTGCTAAGGAATGAATGGGTTGGATTTGCATACTCCTGTTTCAATTGGTTGATATTCTATCGTTTTGTGACTTTTGACCCTTCTTGTGTAAAAAACATTCACAAGGTACTTCCCACAGAGAACCATTCTCAAATCTCCCTGGACGCCTCTCTGATTTTAGTTAAATAGATAGAAGAAAGAAACGAATTGGTTAGTGACTTAGTTAAATAGAACTGTCTTTGAAAAAATATGTTTGTAGCAGTTTTTCATAAAAAACCTGTTCCTACAGGACACTGTGGCTCTTTCAAACTCTGGACATCTAAATACCAGTATTCATAGCCTCTTTGGAGCTGCCTCACATGGGACACAGGCATTTTTCAGAACTCTGTCCTGTTATGGTGCCTTAAAAGTTCTGAACTGCATTGGAGATGTATTTCAATGTGGAGTTTCCCTTCTACAACATCAAAGGCAGACCCGTAGGTTAATAAAATATGGGATGAAAAGCTCTGTGCTATATATACTGCTTTTCCCAGGATTTCTGACTGTCTCCCAGGAATGTTGAAGACACCTGGATGTTGGTGAAATTGAGTCATAAGGAAAGCTTGCCTTTGGGGGACTCCTCGTGCTTATTCCATTCTGTACCTCTCTCTATTTCTGCTGCTCCCTCAATTCCTCATTTATGTGTCTATAACTTTCCCTATTATTTGCTAGAATCTGAAGAGTTAAGGCTCACAGATTTGTCATTTGAGACTAGAGAAGCAGGTCTTTTTTTACTCCTTTTCTCTTTGTTAATTATGTTGAGTGCTGTGGTAGCCAACCTCTCCTTCATTTTTGGCAGGGTTTAACTTCCACTGAAAATGCAGATGCTGCACTTGCTCTCTCACATATCCTTAAATTGAAAGGAAAAAAAAAAATCACCTATGCCAAATGGACCTGAAGGAAAGACTACTGGGGGCGTGGAGGGGGGTGAGTTTGTAATAAAGGAATACAAAAAAAGATACTGTCTTCCTCATCTGTGGGCACAGCTGCAGGCTAGCATGATGCGTTGGCAGCAACCTTATGACCGTGAAGCAGCGAGCCTGAGGATGAAGATGTCTAAGTAGAAAGTTAGAAACACTTGGACACTGGTCACTTTGCTTGTTAATGAACACTTTCTGGAACTCTCTATGCTTGTTAGGCAAGCAAATAAATGCATTTATTTTACATCCATTTTAATTTAGGTATTCTGTTCACTGAAGCTGAATTCTTCTAGTTGCATTACTCAAAGTCGGTATAGGCCTTGCAAGGGTTCACTTTTTCCCTAACTTACTATATATATTTTTTGTTCATTATTATGAAAGAAAAGTGGTGTCAGCATGTAGATGTAAGATGCTTAAGTTTGAGCAGGGAGAGGGCCTCTTTGACATGGAAACATAATTGAGCCATTTAAATTAGGTGCAATATTTCACTAAATTGTAAAGCATAAATTATACTTCCATATTCTTTAATTGAATAAAAATCACAAAAATAAGATAGAAAGCTAGGATATTTTGAGCACTTGGAGAATCTGGACAATATACCTCCCAATTCCGGAGTTAGAGAACCACAACATGCACAATTACAACATAACATTTCAGTAGCACAACAAGAAACCCAAATATCCTTTTCCATCTTGACTTCTGAGTCCAACGTCATAAGGCAGAGGTTATGGATGGTCATCAACTGGGCTGTGGGTAATATAGAATAGACATGCTAAAATCTGGGAAACAAATCTTTTTCTACCTGACCCTCTTCACTAACAGAAGTTGAGTTAGAGAAAAAAATTTCACAAAAACAATATTACCATTTATTTTGATTGTGTCCTTGGGTCTTGACTTTTTTTTGTTTTGTTTTGTTTTAGCTATTCCTTATTTATTTATTTATTTATTTTACCTTTTTCCTGTAAACATTATGCTTAGTAATTGGCTAGAATAGTATAACTCTTTTCCTTTCCCCCTCTTTTATTTTCCTACAGAGATATAAATATGAATCTGTCAGTGTTCAATAGAGTTTTGTGACTAAAAAAAACTTTCTTCAGATGGCTTCATCTATGGCACAAGTTGTTATTTGAAAACTTTAAAGTAATATAAATGTAATGACAGTCTAGAGCTTCTTTAGAAAAGAAGACAATTTGATTCACAGAACATTTCTTTTCACCGCATGCCTTATACCTCCGTGAACTATTCGTAACGTTTCTCGGGCTACTCTAGCAGCTGTGGCACACTCCATGTGATTCATTGGTGAGGATATTCAGATTGATAGCTTTTTGAAACCAAGGAGTAAGTCCTCTAATTGAATAAAATATTTGCTTTCGTAAAAAAAAAAAAAAAAAAAAAACAAGTGGAGTGACAGGGCAAGCAGTAGACTATAGTTAGTTATATTGACATGATAGCACCATGTTCCATTCACTGGGATGCTAGTGTTTGTGATGACTATGGCTTAACTACCTTCTCAGGCATTCAAAACTTGGGTTGAAAAACATAAAACACGCTCCAATACATCCACTCTTAATTAATACAGATTGATTTACTTCAGATTTCAAGTTGTGTCAAAATTAACAACGCAGGGCGGGCCATGATGGGTCAGCAGGCAGAGTTATCGCCTGCCATGCCAGAGACCCGGGTTCAATTCCCAGGGCCTGCCCATGCAATTAAAAAAAAAAATTCATAATACTTTATCTGAAAAAAAAAAAAGAATACATTCTTTAAAAAGATGAAACAAACATATGATTCTAGTAAAATTTCAATGGAAGATGTACAGATGGTTTTCATCCTAGTGCTAAAATGGTATTTAAAATAACATGATTTTTAACCAATTTTTTAATTAACTGGGAAAAATAAAATTTAGATATTGAAATTATTATGCGGTTATCCAAAGTTTTTCAAATAGTTGGTGTATATTCTCTTAGGGAGAGTTATAGGTGGTATATTTTCAATATAGAGCATTGAATCATAATTTTCATAAGTCCATACTTCCATAATCAAGTTAAGACTTATATTATGCTCAACTATTGGATTTCCAATACTGGAATACTTTATTTCATTCTAAAGGACTAATTAAAGGTACTACCATCTTGATTTGGGGAATAAATATGTTTTATTTGGTTTGAAAAGGACAATTGTAAAAGTAAGTGCAACTATTAAACTAAGCAGCATCTAAAAAACTGTCCGGTACATAAACATTGCTTACTAATTGAAGAATTCATTGATGTATGACAATGTCAGAATATTAGCCTTTCTTGATGTGGAATACTTATAAAGGTTTAGAAGTTCATCGGGCATAGGCAAAATATGAATATAAATATCCTGAGATTTTATTTAAAAATATGACATGTCCAGGTTTTGTTACTCTGGTAAGAGTGGAATGGAAAAATTCTTACATATGAGTGTTTCTCTAAAACTCTAATTTTCACCAATCAGCATTGCTATTGTTCTCAACAGAACCACAACAGGGCCAGCCATTATTATTTATTCCAAGGAGGATTTATGGGAGGGCAGAGTCAAGTTTCTCTCTTCTTCAGTTCTTTTTTGGAATACTTATTTTTAAAAAAAGTATATACCATGCCCCAAAATAAATGGACTTTTTTTTGAGCCTAAATCTCTTTAGATGGAAAATTATTTTAAATTAAATTTTACATGATGCTGTGATTTTATTAACACTAATAAAAAAGGAGGGAGTTGCTTAAGAGAGAGTCAGATCAATTTTATTTTAGTGGCAACTACTCAGTAGTTTGCAAGAAATAAAATTAGCCTTGTTTTAGAACAGTGGAAAGTACATAACAGAAAATAAGGTTACAACGGATTCTAAAGTTAAGACAGCAATGCTGCCTAGCTGATAAAATAGTGGGAAAAATGCTCAGTTCACTGTTATAAATTATTAAACTAGTTCTTTTTTTGTTTTACAATACTGTTAATGTTTTAAGCAGAAAGGGAGGCATCAAAGTCTGACTTTTATAGTCAGCAGTCTGGTCAAAGAATGAAATTACCTTGCCTCAGAATGTAATTTGTTTGCTTAGGTTGCTTGCAGTGCAAATATAAGTTTTATTTCTTATCTTAAAATTGAAGATATTTTTGTATGAAATGTTGAAAATGTTCTACAAATCAAAATTTTCATATTTATTTAAAAATTTCCAAATCACCAATTTTCTTGCTGGATGAGCTAAAATAAATGAAAGAAACAAAGCACAGAAACAAATCTATTCTACTTACATATCTTGATCAGAAGGTGTTTATTTAATACTGAGTATGTGCAAAGTATCAGGTGAATTAGAAGTTGGAGATACACGGAAACCTGTTCTGAAAGAGCTTTTAACTGAGGGGGAGAAATGAGACATATCTCAAAGGATGCATAATAATCTCAGGCAGAATGGGTTAAGACCTAAAGGAGAGGTGGGGTTATTCTCTAGAACTTGCTAAACACCCTGGACTTCTGCTCCTTTAGTACAGAGTCCAGACCCCTCTCAGAGTCGTGCCTCAAATCCTGTGGTATTAAGGAAAGGCTTCTTACTTGGTCTTGTGTATTTGCTGTTATAGACAAACTTGGAAACATATTTTGGCATCCTCCATTCTCCCCTGATCAACAGAAGTGTATGTATCTGTGTGTGTGTGTATATATATATATATATATATATATATATATATATATTTCATGATCCTGGGATTCTATGTCTTCAGCACAATTAATCCCAAATTTAGCACAAACCCTGTGAAAATTATCGATTTATTTATCTGCCAATCTTGACTGAAGACAGTTACAGCTAATCAAACCTGAGGAAATGGGAGTTATGTATATGTATAAATGCAATTGTAGAATCACACTCAATTTCAGGAATAAAGCAACCCCTAATTTTGACATATCAACCACACAAACAATCAGGATTCATTGTTCCAATGACTGCACTTTGTTAGGTGAGTAAACTCTATCAATCCATACCTTGCTTGTAGACTCATGTTATACTGTTCATCTCACTCTTATATCAGACACCGATCCTCTAAGTTAGTAATGAGGGAGAGTACAAGAAAGAAGTGGCTGGACGCTCTTACCCGATTCATGCCCCACAAACATTGACCTTATCCTGGTTTCACCACTGTCACCACGGGAGATCCCCTCTCCCCTTCAAATCTTGAAGAACTAGAGCTTTAGTTTATTAAGAGAAATGATGGGGCTGATACATTTTGTATTTCTTTGTGAACAGGAAAGCCCATCCCCACTGTCATTATCTCAGGGAAATGGAAAACTCTTTAATTTGTCAGTTACTAACTCTGAAAAAAACTAAACAGAAACCAAAAGCAAGCAAAACAACAATTTTGGGGGAAAATGGGTAAAGGAAAGGAAAGCACCAGGACCTCGGAAATTAAGTTGTTAACCCCTTAGTCTTAGGAAGACTAAGATACTTTCCTGATGAATGACTTTCATTCATCAGGAGTATCTTTGGAGGCAAGTGATAATATACTTAGGTTCAGGTGTCAACTTGGCCCGGTGATGGCACCTAGTTCTGTTGCTGTGTACTCGAATCATTAGTATGTGACGCTCATCTATGACTGATTCCACCTGAAGCCATCTAAGCGGAGTGCCTTCTGCAATGAGTGATGTTTATTTTAATTTGTTGGACGCTTAAAAGAGAGAGGTCAGAAAAGAGTTCAACACAGCATGGTCCAAGCAACTCAGCTTCCCTCATCTCAGCACTCGTAGCTCAGCACAGACATTTGGAGATACAGAAAGCAATCGCCCTGGGAAAGCTGTTGGAACCTAGAAACCGGCGGAGAAGGCCAGCAGAGATTACCCTGTGCCTTCCCAAGTAAGAGAGAACCTCAGATGAAAGTTAGCTGCCTTTCCTCTGAAGAACTATAAGTTTTTAACTAAATAAATACCCTTTTATTAAAAGCTGATCCATCTCTGATGGGTTGCATTCTGGCACTTTGGCAGACTAAAACGCTTGCCTACAAGGACTTTAACCATTCAGGGCAAAGAAAAGGTGAATATCAGCCATCCAGGGCTGACCTGCACTATTGCTCAGGAAGTGAGGGTGGAGTTTTCCAGCCTGCATTGTCAGAGTCTTTCCCCTACCATATCTAATATGTTTTCTTCCAGCCAAGTAAGGGAAATTGTTGTTAAATACTCAAGACATCTTGAAATGATACATAATTGCCAAAGACCATGGAGACACCCACACATGGCATCTCTTATGTAAAAGAAATTTCAAAAGACATTAGTCATATTATTTTCTCTTTATCTCTTATTCGAATTGTCGTTATGGATCTGGATTCAAGAGCATTTTGGTCGATTTGACAAATGTAATTACCATGAACTCTTTGTAGTTTTATATTTTCTTACTCTTACTCTGAATTGACTTTCCTTTTGCTGTCTGTCTTTCCTCTCTAATCTAGGTGGTATTTCCAATTACTCAACATATGTGCTCAGATGGCACAGAAAAAAACATGCATTGAAGTGAGTTGATTCAAAGTTCCAGAACTTTTACTAAGGAAAGAAAATCTTTCTTCTTCATTAAACTTATTTTGCAGAAATCACTCAATCACAACATGGAAGAAATGGAGTAATTGTAGACCAGCCAAGGCCCTTACTAGGCACAGGACCAGAGATACGGTCTTCGACTTTTCTGTGATTTCCTTCTGCTGTCCTTGGTGGAATGAATATCCATCTCATTGTCTTCCCTTCTGCCCCTCTGTGCCTTTTTCCCCTTCCAGCTGTGTTTTCTGCTTCTGTTCTTGGCCTTTGATTAAGAGTAGAGCTCCCACTGTCTCTCTTCTGGCTTGGATTTGAGTATCAAAGGCCACCTGAGGACACTAAGAAAATCACAACGGCAGGGTATTTTTTCACCATCTTTGCTCTTTTTTTGTTTCAGACTTCTCTGTGACTGAGATTGAAAGAGAAAACAAATTTTGTTTTTCAAAAACAAACTTAATCTTAAAAATAAATGCATGAAAATCTATGGAATACCCTTTGTGCATTTACACAGCTAAGAACCATTGGGAAATGTAGTTTAAATGAAGTAGGCTTTTCTTGTTCATCAGATTTGAGGCTATGCAGTGGGAAGAGGAAAGTTTCTATCCTTAGAGGTTTGTGCAATTTATAACTGTGGACGACATAAGAGACTGAAAAGTTAATCAAGGTACAAGCAAAGTCAGCCTGTGCCTTTTTCTTAGGGGCAGACTTCGAAACAGCACACCTACCCTCTACCCTACTCTGGTTTTCTGCTCCAACACTTCACTCTAAGAGGGCAGTGTGATTAGAGCTGCTGTTGAGGATTAGCCTAGGGTTGAAGTGATTAATATAATAGCCAACAGCCACATATAGCTATTGAGTATTTGAAATGTGATTAGTCCAAATTGAGTATGCTGTAAGTGTAAAAGACTCCTATTTTGAATATTGAATATAACTGTAAAAAAACTCATTAATATTTGTGTATTGATGACATATTGAATGATATTTTGAATTATTGAGTTAAATATATATTATTAAAATTAACTTCATCTATTTATCTTTACTCTTTTCAATGTGGCCCCTAGAAATGATAAAATTATATATGCATCTTATGGCATGTTTTTATTGGGCAGTACTGGTCTAAAGTCAACATTTAACTTAACATCAGAGGTAGTTAAGTTAAATAGTGATTTTAGAATATTCTAGAAAATATTTTAGAATATTCTAGAGAATATTCTAGAGTCTGAGTGAGAGAGGCTCTCATAAGTAACAGAGAAAAGAAGTGATTATAAGAGAGGTTGCAGGAGGTGATGGAAAGAGCAAAGGGTTTGTCATCAGGCTGACCAAGGTTCAAATCCTAATTTTACAATTGCCTGTTATGAAAACAGGGATAAGTTACTTCACCTCTTTGAGTCTCATTTCCATTTTTAAAATGGAACAACATAATACCTCTATCCAAGTTTTAAGAGTATGAAATGAGATAATATATCTGAAGTATTTAGTATGGTACATGTTAAATAAATCATAAAACTAAGAAAAAAATTTTACCAGCAAGAGGCTCAGAAATCAGGCATATTACACAATTACCAGGATCTGAAAGAGAAGCAGGCACCGGGCATGGAGGTAGGGTGGGATGCTATTTCCTTAGTGGCTGGGGTCTCATCTTTCTTGCTGTGAAAGGAGGCAGTGTGGAGGTTTTCTAACAACTTCAGCATTCTTTTTTGCATATTTTGTTGATTATTCCATAAACAACATTTCTACCGATAAATTATACATCTTAATTTTTTAATATTTTTTTATAATACAATTTATTTTGGAAACTTAATTATAATCACTTTATAACTATTGTGTTAACATAATAATTTATGTTACATTAAGTTGTTAGCAATATTTTTCTGCACAAAGTTCATCAAATTGTGAATCCTTTCGAGAGATTCTGCTTGTCCCCACTACTTTTCCAAACTTTGCACTACAGACTTGTCTAAACTTTAGTGTAGGCTTCTCTAATGCTGACCATGTACCTGCATGGATCCCTGCCCCTCATCCTGAGCTCTTGCCTATGATAAGATGATACTATCAAAACCACAGAATATTTTTCTCAGAAAGTCTGCACAACTGCCTGAACCCCTTCTGTAAGCCCGTTGCTCGACCCCCTCACCTTTTTGAGGATCCTCTCAGCAATCTATTTTTCAGTTCCCCTTTTCCTTTCCAGACAGTCTCCAGACCCTCAGTAAATGTTACAGTTCTCTATTTCCCTTCCCTCTGCTGCCCTTTAGAAAACGTACCTACATCTGTGCTAATGGAATTGAAACTAGCCACTGCTGGCTTCTCTTCCCCTGTCATAGCAGTTCAAATAAAATCTGTCCTGTCCCTTTAACTACTTCTGGTACTTTTCTTTGTTGATATTAAGAACATACTCAGCTCAGCGATTGCCTGTAGGGGGCGTTCCCTCTGCTTCTTCTCAGATTTTCTTCTCTGTTCTCTTTTCTTCTCTTCTCCTTCTAAGATATTTGACATGACTTTTTAGTAAACTTGATATTCTGCAGCCTTGTCCTATTAATAAAACACTCGCAAATACTGTGTGGAGCTTATTTCTTAAAAACACAGTCTTCGTCTCTCAAAGAACAGTGATTACTTCCCCCTTTCCCACTGATACCTTGGACTCATTATTGATTAACTTCTTCAGCCAAAGGAGACTAGAAAAAAAGGAAAATGCAGAGCCATAGTGCCATTTTGTGAGCTATCCCAGGATAGGTCTCTTGCCACAAAATGTCTATATTTACATCTGTCATCTCCTATTATAGAGCTTTATTATCTGAATCCAGATGTCTCCATTTTCTTAATCAGGCTTCTGTCAAAGAAACTTTGTGTAGTGGAAAGACCATAAAACTGTATCAAGTAGACTTGAGTTATTTTTTATAGCTCTAACTTCCTTTGTGACATTGAGAATGTTCCTTCACTATCTTTGGCCCTTGGTTTTCTCATCTGTAAAATAAGGCACTTAGATTTGATGATATTGAAAGCCCTTAAGAATTCTATTTTTCTAGAATTAATTAAATAAAAATGCAATTTAGCCTGAATCATCAATAGGCTAAAAAGCTCCAGTACTAGTTTTTGTGTGAATTAGGGAAAGAAAAAGAAAACCTTATCTTTCTCATTTGCTAGAAATGGGCATAGTGAGTGGGTAATTCTATATTGATTAAAAATGTGAATAATATCCTCTAAAGTTGTTTAATATGCAGACTGCACAAGGAGGTTACTGGGAGTTGTACATTCACAAGGGGCAATCAGGATTTAGAATATGAAAATGTCACCTCCTGTTCACTTGTAGCACCAGCATCTCAGGGAAAGTCTGTCCAGCTGTTAAAGTGTGCCAGGAAGGGAAAGTTTTGGAAGGATTCTATGAGAAGGTGTTGCTATTGTGTAACTACCACTTCTGTGTATCTGTGTGTCTGCAGCCACACAGCTGCTGATGAGTCAGAAATCACTGTTTAGCAGAGTCAGCTATCAGGAAAATGAGTTGACTGCTGGACACTCCATGTCTGTGTCTGTCCATCGATATATCTGACTTTTGAAGTAATGTCTTTTGTTTTACTCCTGCCTTCCAAATCATTTACAAGTTTCTATGTTCACCAACTCTAACCCAGAACCATAGGGAATTCTGCAAAATACAGTTCCTAGCATACTAATTAAACTGAGATAGTATTATCCACAATTGACAATCCTTTTTCAACTAGGCATCCATACAAATGTCTTTTAACCATATTACATTTTAAATAAAATCAGTAGTAAAATCATGCTTCTGGATAACATGATAAAACTATGTTTTATAAAAATAAAAACACCAGCTTCCTCCCAAAAGATGAACAAATTACCATTTGTCATTTTTCCATATACCTCCATCTTTGGGTGTATCTATTTCTCATTTAGCTGATTCACACTCTTGCTAGGATATCCTGAACCTTCAATACTAAGATTAAAGCTTAATCATTATTAACCATTCTCAACACAATTTATTTTCGGATGTTAGATTAATAGGGGAGTAAAAAATAGACATTTAAAAATTATTGAGATACATACACAAATAATCACGTCAAAGCAAAGGAGAAAAGTTCACAGCTACAAAACAGCTCATGACTGCAAATGGTCACATGCTGGTATCTGGTTCCTTTTTACTTTGCCTTCAGAAAGCACTTCCACTTGTTATGGTTCTGTGCCTAGAAGGTTGACCCAAGCCTTCAGTCCCAAAAGTTCTGTGCCTTTTGAAGTTCCACCTGTATTTGGTTGTTGAAGTTTATTATTAGTGCTTTTAGATAGGACATGGGATCCCTAAGCAGCACCCTAGGTGATATTGTTCTCTACTTGCATTTTATAGAAACAATCCAACTTCCTCTCAGTAATCAGTCAATTTATCAGATCCTGAATTCAAATACCTTATACCAAGGTCTTATTACTTCCTCAGCCCGAAGGCCAGTAATCTCAGTCTCTCACTTTAGTGATTAGGAGACTCTTTGTGGATGAGTGAATTTCCTGAAGAGCACAATTTCAGAAGGAACTGAGGGTATGGACCCTTGCCTGTCTTCTTTTGATGCATCATCCTGTGATGTTAAACGTGAATTGCAGAATGCTGATACTGTATACAACCAATCGCCAGTCTCTTGTACACTCTCAGAAATGGTTAGGTTTCCCATGAAGTCTTTGCTGTGTACCTATTAGGATCTCCTGTGGCGTGGAGCGGTAGAGATTGTCAAAGGCATGGTCCACATTCAGATGTAAAACAGCCTTCTGTAATGAGATGGGAGAATGAACAGGGCAGAATGGGAGGTGAACTGAACTTCTGGCTACTAAAAGTCAGCATGAGCTAGAGTAGTGGAAGGTCTCAGGCCCGAGAGGCTGCTCTGCAAGGTAAAGGAGCTGGCCAGGGTCTTGGAGAGTTGCTCTTGCTAAGCTGGGTAAAGCACTGTTGTCTTGGGGTAGATCTCTAGGGCAGTTCTTGGTAGGTTCTGCTGGGCAAAACACATGGGTTAAATCTCTGAAGAATTCCCCCTCATCCTCTTATCATAAATCCTTCAAAGCAAGGTCCCACTCCAGGTGGTAGTAGTAGAGAGGGACCCCTGCAACTGAACCTTTGAGGAAAGAAGGAAGGAAGAAATGCTTTCAGAGCTTGGATGCAAACCTTTTGAAGGGCTAAATGAAACCACATGAATCAACCACATGCACATCCTTATTATAAATTCATCTTTTCATTTCAAATGTAGCAAGCTATGATTTTTATATGTAAATATTATATAAATAATGTATAAAAGAAAAGTTAACGATGTAAAATGTTATTTCTGAAACAATGTTAGCTATATCCACTACGATTGTGAACTGTCTTGACCTGTGTTATTTATATCAGCTACTTAAAAAAGCATTGAGCTAATTTTTTTAAATATCAAGTAAAATTTTGTAGTTCTGTGGTAAATGTTGTTTTACAATGAGAGAAATAACTGCACCTAGAGAAGACTGTATAAAAACATCAAATTGTCAGTATTTTTGTAAGGTTCCATTTTGTAAAGAGAATAATATTCATGGACTTCTGTAGAGTACAAAATGAAAACTTGTACCTGTGAAACTATACTTGGATTAAATGTGCTTTTAAAATAAAAGCTCATAACACAACTAATTTAAAAAATTCTAATGCTAAGCACAAATATTTAGTTTAGATATTTGCTAACAGTTCCATATTTGGCCCCTCACTGATTCATTCTTTGCATGACTAGACTCAATGGATCACGCAGACCAGGTGGCAAAGCCTTCTCTTGCTGGGGCTTTCGTAAAGATTGGCAGATTCTCAGATTATTTCGCAAATGGGTTGAAGTAGCACTCCCCATTAAGGTACGCTTTGACTATAAAATAGAAAGAGAAAAAAGAAAAAAAAAATACATATATATAAAGAGAGCTCACTACTTATTATACCAAAGCTTAGTGGAATGCATACCAATTTGCCCTTCACCATGGAAGGATATCTATACATGCACTAAAGTAGGATTGTAAACAATGCTGACATTCCTCTGAATTTTGTGTGATTTATTTCCCATCCTCTGGCATGGATATGTGGTAACCAGTATCTGAGATTAGATAATTGTCCCATTTTATAGAGTGTATCAAGGTCCCTATGGACCAAACTATGACTGAGGGATGGAGAGTTAAGCACTTCTAAGATAGAACAATGAAGGTATATTCTTGGTTCTGCTAGTGGAAAGCAAAGTTTGTCAGATAGTCTTAACTAACAGGTATAGAGAAAATAAATAAACAAATGCATAAATTAAATTAAATTGTAAAAATACATCAGTTAAATAACTGCAGGCAATGTATTGAATCACACCAGTAAAGAAATGTGTAGAAGAACCTTTGCAATTGGAGTCACTGTCTGATTAAATTTATGATAATCCTCTGTTGTTCTCCAAGCTGTTTCTGTTTTCTGCACAGGCCACACAGGCAAGCCAAATGAGCTCTGATAGGAATCATCACTCCTGAATCCTTCTAATGCTCACTGGTGGTATTAATCTCTGCAATCTTTTGGGGAATGCAGTTTTGATTTGACTTTAATATTTTGGTTGGTAGAAGAAATTCTAGAGACTTTTGATTGGCTTTTCCTCCCTTTAAAGACCTAACTTCACAAGTCATCAATGTGGGAATTCTGTCAGTTGCTTAATATTCTACCCCAAATATGTAATATGGAATAGGGGCAATTACCAGAACCTAAGGCTTGTTCATTTTTATAGATCAGGTAAAACTCTATAGGCTGCACATCTGCTTTAGTCCTAAGGATAACATAGTTATTTTGTCAATGTCAAATATTGTGATAGCCAAAGCATTTCAATTACTGCTTTTTATCCACCACCCATTATAATTATGCTCATCTTGTCCAGGCAATTAAGTATTACTGTTTGTCCCTTGTCACTTGGGGATTCCATCTTTCCCATTGCATTCAGGCAGCTCATTTTAATGATAGTATTTACCACTCTCATTCCAAGTCTAATACAAATATTGGCATATCCCTTCACAGGGATTTGTTTTCAGACATTTGACTGAGAAAACTCTGAGAGCCACTCCCCACTGCTTCAGCTAACTCACTGAATCCAGGATCTCTGGCTTGTTCACCCATTTGAAACAAACATCCAACAACACACTCCTTCCACTCTGATCCAACAATCTTCATTATTTATACCAATGCATATACCACAGTTACTGATGAGGTAAATTGGCAAGTCCTTACAATTATATTGGTGAATAAATTCCTCCCCAGGGTTCACACTTTGAACAGTCTCCTGGGTCCTGCTGGCATTGATTCTGGTTATAAACTTAAATGCAATGAGATGCTGTAGGGGTGGGGTTTCAGTAGGATTCCCATCCTCCCACCAGGTAACTTCCTCAGGCGAGACCACTACAGGTTTTTCAGGAAAGGGAAGAAAAATCTGTCCAGGCAGAGAAGAATGTAACTGTTTCTACTGGTGATTAAGGCAGTAGAATTTGGAGCTTCAAGGCCTTCAGTCTAGTGAGATTTTCTCATATGCCTTCATTCCAATCTATAATGTCTTACTCCTTCTCAAAAATATTCTAAAATTAATAGAGAATCTGCAAAGTTTAGCTAAGTGGAATAAAGATTTTTGGAATTCACAATGTTGTGACTTGAAGAGATAAGTGTTACCCATAGAGCAGTCATAGAAACGATCTAGTTTCATACTCAAACTTTGGCCAGGAACTTGAAGCCCTGAGCTATTTTTTAATCCTTTAAAGTACTCCAGCACATTGTAAGCTACACCAAACACCCACAGTTCCTATGCTCTTTATTTCTACTACATTGTTCTGTGGCCCTATGGCAATAGCTACTTGATCACCCAAAGCCTTGCCTTCTGGAAAGAGCTTGACCCCACGTCTTAATTTTAGTAACTCTTTTGCCATGGCATAACAGGCACTGCCACTGTGCCGCGGTCCAGCCGCAGCAGAGGGAACGGGCTTGAAGGTGTGGAGGGTCGTCGGCGCGAGAAGAACACCAAGAGACAGCTTAGAGAATTTTCCTCTGAGAAGAGTTGCTTAGATTTATTTTTTGCTTAACTGATTTTATACCCTTATTCTTGGCAAGGAAACAGGTATCACAGAATCATGGTTGTGTCATGGCTTACGTTTTAGGTAAAGTTACAGGTTCAGGGAAGCAAAGCGAAAGTACACGTTTTGATTTTCTTAGGAACACTTACACAAGATTTTAATAGCAGCAAGATATTGGCTTAAACCACAGACATTGTGTTTGCAGTTTTCTGAGTTTAGACTTTCTTTTCCTATTATTCTACAGGTGAGGCAATATGTCAAGACCTATTTTAGTCTGGTTAAAGGTTAGCTTGTTTTGATTAAAAGGTTACATTGTTTACTTAGATTTTTTATTGTTTTATAGCAATGGACCGGTGCCGTGGTGGGGAGTAAATTTCTAGGATGGCTCAATGCAGGGTTTTTTAATTGTAAGTGTTTACTTTCTATGGGGTACTTTTCTGTGACTTGTTCTAAAAGCACTTCTGCCTGCTGTATCTGCAGCATGACTTGCTTAATGGGGGCGTCCCAACCTAATTTTTTCCAAACAGTCATTAATAAGGTTTTGCAATTTGTACAATTTGTATCATTTTTTCCAATTCTTTTGCTTTCTGATTCGTTTTGATATAATGCTTGGAGCACAACCAGCAACAAGAAACACACAATTAGTGTTGTTAATCCCAGTATTTTTCTATTACACCATTTTATGCCTCGTCCTCTTTTGGGGCGTTGAAGGCCTTGCCACCGCCCTTCTTTCCAGGGAACCGTGTCAAACCGGGGAGGAAAAAGAGGACGCGGCACCACTGTACTGTTTATCCCTGGCAACATTGTCATTAATACTATTAAATTTTGTCAAATCAGTAAAACAATTCCAGATTTCTATCCTTAATGTTCTCTTTCTGTGGAATCACCTCTTATATCAAAATGTGAAGTTTTCTATCTTTAGTCATGAATTATTTTATGTATTAGATCTGTTCCAGAACTAGGCAGATAAAGGTCAAGAAGAAAATCAGAGTATTAGAGAAAGTATCATGAATTGTTCCTCTGATATACTGATATGTGTATACACATGAAATGTAAACAAATTATGACTTTCAGTGAAATCTGAAAAGCCAAGGATGACCCAGCTGCCAAAGCGGACCTGTGGAGGGTGATTCTGAAAGAGAGATCCACAGGAAGCTGTTGCTGGTTCGATTCTGAGGTCTGGCCAAGGGCTTAGTCAGCAGGGTCAGTAGTCTAGAAAATAAGCAAGATGCAATGAAGAAGTGAGCAAAGAAAATTGGACTGAGCTATTCTGTACTTGTAAATGAGTATACTGCTCAACAACCTTCTCTGATTAACTGTGATTGCTTTATATCCTCCTTCCAAATCTCATATAAGATGCTTCATTTTTTTCTTTTAATCAACCCTAACATGGAACATTTTAGGGGAGGGGATTTTAGTTCCTCCTTAGCTAAGTTTCCATCTTAAACAAATTGACCTGGAAACACCCAACACATACATAAAAATATTTAGTTAAATAAATAGTCATGGTTTATCATAGTATGGTATTAAACATATTGCTGAGCACAAAGCATACCAGACTTCTCATATATCAATCAATATTTATCTTTCTAAATTCTAAACCATATCTCAGAATGTATTGATTGCAATTTTATTTTCCTGGAGATCTCCATTCTGGAGACTTCTAACTTCTTACTGCAAAACAGTATGCATTCTTTATGCTTTGTGTCTGCTGAATATAGCAGTTGTTTCCTGGACCCTGATGTTTTAATCTTTGTTTGTTCGTTTGTTTGGTAGCCAGTTGTTTGGTTTGGTTTGCTTTATATAGTAGCTTCCTCAAGAGAGGAATAGGCGGGAGGGAGGCAAGGGAGAGGACACAAGAGGGAGAGGGAGAGAGAAGAAAGAAAAGAAATAGAGAAAGGAAAGGAGGAAAAGAAGTAGAAAAAAAGGAGGAGGGGAAGAGAAAAGGAGATGAGATGAAGAAAGTGAAGGGGGAAGGGAAGGGGAGGGAAGAGAGGTGAAGAGGTTATGCGCATCTGAAAATACCTTTTATTCTATGATCACACTTAAATGATAGTATGGCAGAATACATAATTCTAAGTTGAAAATAATTTTCTGTCATAATATCATTGAATATATAGGTCTGTTGATTTCTGTCACCAAAGAGCCTACTGAGATGCATTGCTTTTTGAATTCCAAATTCAACAAAGTACACCTTAATTTGTATTCCTTTTTATTCAGTGTGGAATACTCTTGAGTACTCTGTCCATCAGATTAAAATAAATAAATAAATAAAAAGTCCAGATTAAACTTTTCCCGTTCCTATTATGTCCATATAGAACAAATTCAATATTCATTCAAACTAAATTTTCCTTATTTGATATTCTGAAGAAATTGCTCAACTTGATAATTATAGTCACCAAACTCACCTCTGAAATCCTTCCTACCTAAGCCATGTTAATCACAATCTATAAAAATCTTTGCTCATATTCTCATCCTCTTTTCCTTGCATGCAAATCCTACTCACCCAACAATGTCCAGCACATATGCCATGTCTTATGGACTATTCTATTTCTTATTTTTTTCTTCCTTCCTGAACTCACGAACCCCACATTTTAGCAGTTTTATATGCATACCAGCAGACAGAAGGCTTTATAATGCTCTTGATAGTTTTTTTTCAATCCATGTTTGTATCATCATTCTAGACTTCTTTATTTGAATATATTGAGAAACTTCAAATATTGTGTTTTGACTTGTGGAGTTCCTTGATTCTCCAGTTCTACTTTATTTATTAATAATGACACAGGAATTATTAACTCTCAAATAAATATCATTTAATGTATATTAGTCATATTTTCCCAGCTATACTTTTATTTAGTTTTTTTTTTTTTGGTTTGTTTTATTTTCCCCCATCTATTTTGTCTTTGTTAGTAGTATAATTATAATTATTCTATATCATCATAGTGCCTTCCATGATTTTGAGGCTTTTAAGGAAGTTTGGAAATTTGTGATTGCCTCTCGTGCATACGTTGCTTTCATCTTGTTCTAAAAATATTTCAAGGAGTTTAAAGTAGCATACAGGCTACTAACAACAGTATTGATAATGATCATAATACCTCAGTACTTTAATTTTATAAATAATGGAAGATTTTTTTCAATATACTTACAAATGGAATGATCTTCAGCAATTTCACAACCAGTTTTTATGAATGACAGTTGTTTCACACTTTCTCATAGAAAAGTATAACAATTTTATAAGACTTCAAAGTTTCCCTGGTAGGAGAAGACAAACAGGTTTTTGAATGCTAAATAAAAATCTTAGTAGAAAATTAAACACTTGTGCATGGTGACTATAATAAATTTATACTCTAATGAAAAGAAACAATCATTGGGCAGCAAAATTTGCTATTGTTCCTCATAATACAGTTGCCAAAAACAGTGTCTAAGTGTGCAGAAGACATTAACTTCCATTGGCTTTATAAGTGACTCTATTATATCTTATAACTGCAGTTAAATTCAAATGCATTTTAAAACATAGCTTGAAAGAAACCCATCTCCTTACTATCTAATCAAAGTGGTTTAATTTCTAAAGTAGCAGCATATTTTTTTAAATCTGCTTAAAATCTGTGTAAGGTCTTTAAATATCCCACTTTTATTATCTTTAGTCTTAAATTGTGTAATTTTATGGAGTTTTCGAGTAGTGGGGCATAAGAAATGACTGCAAATTTTTCAGGCCTCATTTCCAGGCATATTATTAAAAGATCTTATGAACTAAGAAGTTGTTTTCAAGAGTAAAGGTCCTCAAGAGACCACACAGAGACCAGGCCACATAAGCATTTGAAATGTAAAGGACAGAAGAGTAAATTGAATCGTATGTAAGTATATTGGGGGTGTGAAGTAGAGCAAAAAATGACAAATTCTCATTTATATACAATACATTGGAGGAAAACAAATTTCACATCTGTTGAAATTTAATTCAAGCTTGTTAATTTTCATATTCAGGGTAAATTGCTACTTTCAAGGATTTCATTTGAAGGACCTGGTAGTGTGCTAGTGAAGAGGGAAATAATCATTTTCTGGGTGTAAGATGTAAAAATGTAATATCATATTTATTGTTCTAGTTTGCTAGCTGCTGGAATGCAATATATCAGAAATGGAGTGGCTTTTTAAAAAGGATAATTTAATATGTTGCTAGTTTACAGTTCTAAGGCTGAGAAAATGTCCCAATTAAAACAAGTCTATAGAAACATCCAATCAAAGGCATCCAGAGAAAGATATCTTGGCTCAAGAAGGCTGATAAAGTTCAGGGTTTCTCTCTCAAGTGAGAAGGCACATGGTGAACACAGTCACACTTTCTCTCTCAGCTGGAAGGGCACATGGCAAACATGGCATCATCTGCTAGCTTTCTCTCCTGGCTTCCTGTTTCATGAAGCTCCCTGGGAGGCATCTTCTTCTTCATCTCCAAAGCGCTGGCTGATGCACTCTCTGCTTCATGGTGCTGCAGCATTCTCTGCTCTCTCTGAATCTCTTTCATTCTCCAAGATGTTTCCTCTTTTATAGGACTCCAGAAACTTATCAAGACCCACCCAAATGGGTGGAGACATGTCATCACCTAATCCAGTTTAATAACCACTCATGATAAATCACATCTCCAGGGAGATGATCTGATTACAGTTTCAAACATACAATATTGAATAGGGATTATTCTGCCTTTATGAAATGGGATTTAGATTAAAACATGACTTTTCTAGGGGACATACATCCTTTCAAACCAGCACATTTATTGACATGTATTATCCTAAGGGAAAAGAAAAGCTGATTAAGCCTCCTAAATTTTATCTTGAACAAGGAGGGCAACAATTTTACCTGAGGACAAAAATTTCCCTGCTCAACCTCCAAATGTAAATTCAGACCTTTGCCTTCTGTGTAACATCAGAACAATATTCAGAATCAAAATGTTCCACTAGAAAAGACAATAGGGAAATTATCTACAGGAAAAAGATGATAAATGGTGAGGATATGTGTGTAATTAGTGTAGATACTAGATTAGAGAGAAATGAGGAAAATTAGTAAAAAATTATGATTAATAATAATTTCCAAGGCTTAAATAGCACTTACTATGTGTCACTGACTGTTCTGTTTTTTACATAGCCTAAATAATTTAGTTCTTAAAACAACCAAATGAAGTAGATACTCTTAGCATTTTCCTTTTTTTAAAAAACAAAAACAAGTGAGGAAACTAGAACATTAGAGTTTGTGGCATATCCATATTACTGTGCTAGTAAACAAAAAGGCAAGGAGGCAAGATTTCAACCCAAGAAACATGGTTCTAGCATGTGAACTATTAAATATTAGTGCATCTTTTTCCTAGGATGTAACTAGTTATGAAGTGGGTTGAAAATAATTTGATATAATTAATTTAAAAAAAAACCTTTGACTTCCATATTTTTTATAACAAAGCAACAAATGCTGGATTAGCCCTATGATGTAAACAATTAGAAAACTGAACAGATAAATGAAAAAGATAGGAAGTATAGGAGTATATTATTGAAAGAAGAAAAACAAATATGATGATCTTATGATAATCTTAGTCTATGATCACTCAGGCTTTTTACTTCAAAATGTTTACTGAATTCTCACCCTGGGAGGCAAGGAGGTGAAAACTAAGCAGAATATAATGGTCTCACTGAGTGGAGGAGATGGGAATCAAAGCTTGAGGAGGCAGAGGGAGCTGGAGTTTATGTGGAAGAATGTGGGAAAAGAGGGAAGTACTCAGAAAAAGAGCTTGTATCTTTGGCTGAATAATGGACTGTGCATTCTCAGGGTGAGAGTCCATGGAACTGAGCAAAAAAAAACTCCTGAAAAAAAAAAAAAACTACTAAATGGGGCTGTAAACCAAAGAATATGGGACATGAAAAAATTTGGGAGACATTTGATTTCTTACTAACTGGACTGGAGAGACTCTTTTAAACACCAGAGCACTTATACAGAACCTCAAAATTACTTGCCTTAATTAAGAGTAGGGTCAAAATCATCCAGGAGTGATAGTCTCCCTGGCAGCATGGGAGATGACTCCCAGTGATAAGTACAGCCCTGGCACTGTGGGATCAACAATTCTATCCTGACCAAAAGGGGGAAAAGAAGAGTTCCTAACAAAATATCAGTGGCAGAGAGAGTTCAAATACAGTTGAAAGGCTACTCTGGAGATTGCCCTTCTACAAGTTTCAGTTAGACTTTGCTACCTATCAGAATCTCCCAAACCCCAACCAGGGCCATCCCAGCCAATCCTAAAGAACACCTAGAATAATATATAAGATTCTACAAGGGTTCCATGCACTAGGGTAATGTCCAGAAACCTAAAACCTCCAGATGGGTCCCTGGTCCAGATAAATCCTGAAACCTAGAGGGTCCAGACTCTCCAGATCATCAGACATTTCCATCTCCCTACCCCAAATTATTGACAGATCCTTCCAACATGAAAAAGTTAGAATGGTCATAGCCCAAATACCCTAAAGAGAGGGATAAAAAGATCAAAGGTGATGATAGTGTTACAAAAAGAAGATAGGATTTAACAAATGAATATGATTGCTGAATCATTACATTGATATCTCTTTTAGTCTCCAGTATCTTAGAGCAGCTAGAAGTAAAAAGCTAAAATTGTAGAATTGTGAGCCAAATCCAACTATGAAATCTGTTCTATAATTAATTGTTGTGCTGTGTTTGAAATTTATCACTTTTTTGTGTATATGCTATTTTTCACAAAAAAGAAAAAAGAGGTCTGGCCACGGTGGCTCACCAGGCAAGAATGCTCGCCTGCCATGCCAGAGGACCCGGGTTCGTTTCCTGGTGCCTGCCCATGGAAAAAATTAAAAAAATGGGAAAAAAAAATAAAAGAATCTTAAAAAAAAAAAAAAAGAAAGAAAGGAAAAAGAGTCAATTGTGATGATAAGAAATATTGAAGCCTTCTAGTCTCCTATACCCTATATTCTGGAATAGTTAGAAGGAAAAATAGTTAGAAGGACTGTATGGTGGCCCATGTAGTCCCATGTAGATCCCATCTAGGATCTGTCCTGTAACTACTTGTTGAGGGGTTCTTTGGGATCTATTGCTTTTTATTTCTTTGTTTTGTATATTTGATATATTATACAATAAAAAAGTTATTTTAAAAAAACAGGCCTAAGATTCACCCCCAGAGAATTTCTTTTGTTGCTTAGATGTGGCCTTGCTCTCTCTCAGTTGACACAACAAGCAAACTCACTGCCCCCCCTACCCCCCCACCCCCCCGTCTATGTAGGACATGGCTCCCAGGGCAGTAAACCTCCTTGGCAACGTGGGACAGAAATCCTGGGATAAGCTGGGATTCAGCACCAAGGGATTGAGAAAGCCTTCTCCACCAAAAGTGGGGAAGAGAGAAATGAGACAAATTAAAGTTTCAGTGACTGAAAGATTTCAAACAGAGTCAAGAGGTTATCCAGGAGGTTATTCTTATGCATTATATAGATATGCCATTTTTAATTTATGATGTATTTGGAGTGGCTAGAGGGAAGTACCTGAAACTGTAGAGCTGTGGCCCAGTAGCCATGTCTCTTGAAGATGATTGCATAATGCTACAGCTTTTGCAATGTGATTGTGTGATTGTGAAAACTTTGTGTCCTTTTATCTCTATCCTTTTATCTATGGTATGGACAGATGAATAAAACATATAGATAAAAAATAATGGGGGAACAAAGGTGAAAATAAATTAAGTAGATTGAAATATTAGTGGCCAATGAGAGGGAGGGGTAAGGGATATGGCATGCATAAGTTTTTCTTTTTTTCTTTTTTGCTGGAGAGATGCAAATGTTCAAAACAAAGATCATCGTGATGAATACACAAGTATGTGATATTGTGAGCCATTGATTGTAGCCATGTCAAGAATGCTTATATGTTTGTTGTTTAGAATAAAATATTTTCTTAAAAATTCACTACCTGGTGTAAATAGAGAATTACTGATGAAATGCAAAAAAAAAATTACAGTCAAATTTTCCTACTATGGAGGCTATCCTACATCTACTCAAAGATTAAAAACAATCTTCAAAAAGATTAAGCTGACCCACAGTAAATTAATCACTGACAAAATAAAGTTCAACGGTCCTTTGAAGGATATAGCAAAATCAAGATATTCAGCAATGTAACATTTGCAATGCCCTAATTCCTATAGCAAATTACTAGGTGTACAAAGAAATGGGAAAATATGACCCAAAACAGGAGATCTGTCAATAGAAACACAAAGAAATGATAGTGATGATTGAATTAGCTGACAAGGGCTTTAAAGGTGTGAGGGAGCATGTGCGTGTGTGCACATGTGTATATATTTATACTGGAAATGATGGGAAGGAAAAACTCTCAACCTAGACTTCTGCATATCTTGATAATATTCTTCAGAAATAAAACAACAAAAGAGAGAGAAGTAATTTTAAGACAAATAAAAGCCAGGAGAATTTCAGCAGCATAGATGTTCTGTAGGAAACATTAAGGAAAATTTTCTGCAGGCTGGAGGGTAAATATCCCACCTAGAAACTCGTATCTACACAAAAGAATGAAGAATGCTAGCAATAATAAATGTGTGAGTAAACACAAAACACGTATTTTACATTAAAATGTAAAAAATAATCTTCCATTTAGGTAAAAATAACAACAACATATAGTAGTGTTTGAAACATATTGACGAAACGTACAGAATCAAGAGCACAAAGTACAAGAGGTATGGACACATTTACATTATAGATGAAGTGGAATAATATTAAAATATATTGTCCTAAATTAAAGGGGCATATTGTAAATCCTAGAACAACTATATCACCAAGACACAAAACAAAGAGCTATAGCTAATATGTAAATGGAGGAGATAACATGAAATATTAACTAATATTGAGTTCATCCAAAAGAAGGCAAAAAACACTCCCAAAGCAATCCAATGAGGAAAGTATTTTTTTTCAAGTGGTGCTAGAATAATTGGCTATCCATATATTAACGGTGAATCAGTACCTTTACCTTATACCATATGCCAAAAAATTAATTCAAAGTCAATCAATCCTAAATGTGAAAGCTGAAACCATAAAGTTATAGGCACAAAGCATAAGAAAAGATCTTTGTGATTTGTGGATAGGCTGAGTTTCTTTGATAGGTCACAGAAAATAATAACTATGAAAGAAAAAGTATGATAAATTAGTCATTCTAAAATTTAGAAACCTTAAGAAATTAATATGAAAGCCATACACTTGGAAAAATATTTATAAAATACGTGTCCAGCAAAGACTGCTATCCAATGTACTGCAACATAAGAAAGATGAGGCAGAGGATGGTGGTATTGAAGTGTAAGACAACTTTTAAAAAGATACCATTTAAAAAAAATCAGTTCGCAAGAGCATCCCTTAAACTTGAGAAAAACCCACACTATTGCGCCAAGAAGATTAATGGGCATTTCGACAAACTCAATTGATCTCAAACTGTCTCCTTCATCTTAGACCAGTGCATTTAGTAAATTAATTTATTGTCCATTTATCTAAATTATGAAGCTTGCTATTTATATCTTCTAACTATCCTCTGGTTTGTTTTTAAAATTTTTGATATTAGTTTTCCTTCTGATTTTCATATCATCTGTCTACTGGATAAATATGCATATGAAGCCTTGATTCAAAACAGTGAAAACTTGATGAAGAAGTCTTATAACCCACTGTTGAATTTATCACCCAAAAGACTCGAATGCCAAGTGAAGAATGAACTCTTTTCAGAACGTGTAAAACATTAGAAACTTATAAAGCCAAGAAAATATCTAAGAACCTATGAAATTATTTTTATCTAGTAAATTCACAGGTGTTTATGTTCTGTCAGTTTCTTTCTTTTTGGTTCATTTCTCTACTCTGCATTCCTCATTCCATTCAGAATCCAGGACTCTTAAAATTATATTGTCCTCAAATTTATTTTGTAGGTGCAGATTTTTTCATAATAAATCAACAATATGTAAGAATATCATAGTTTCTCAAAACACTTATTTTATAATAAAGAAGGAATGACCCTAACCACTTGAAGTTACTCCAGCGCAGAGTTATTGTGATGATATTATAAGATAATATATTCATCGCCTGTAGCCCAGTGCTAGGCACAGAAAGGGGTTCAATGCATAGATGTTGAATAATTTAATCTCAACAGCCTGTGAGAAAAGGTCATGTGCTATGTTGGTTTCCACTGCGTCAAGATAAGGGAGTCTCAGTTCTTCATCCAGGAAGATTTCAGTATATGTGACAATCATGTTATTGAAGTATAATTGATGGATAATGAACAATACAAATTTTAAGTATACAGTTTGATGAATTTTAGCATAAGCATCCCCATGTGAAACCATTACCACAAACAAGATAAGGAACCTATCGTCTGCCCCCATTATCCCTTTCTAATTCATTAATCCCTGTCCTGACTCTGTCCCTGGGAAACTACTGATCTGCTTTCTGTTCACTATGAAGTAATTTACATTTTTTAGACTTTTATTTGAATGGAATCTTGCTGTATATATAACTTTTTTTGGGGGGAGAGGTTCAGTTTATTTCATTCAGCATAATTCTTTTGAGATTCATCAATGTTGTTGTATGGATCAACATGTTTTCATTTTTATTATTGCATTGTGTTCTATTATATGATTATACCACCATTAGTTTATCCGTTGCACTATTGAAGGACATTTGGTTTGTTTTCAGTTTGGTGCTATTATAAATAAAGCTGCTCTGAACTTTTTTTTTTACAAGTCTTTGTGTAAACAAATGTTTTCCTTTCTCTTAGATAAATATCTAGGAATAGGATAACCAGATCATAAGGTAAGTGTTTGGTTCAGCTTTTTAAACAACTGTGAAACTTTTTTTCCAAATAGTTGCAACATTTTACACTCTAACCATTGGTCTGTAAGTGTTCTAGTTGCTCCATATCCTTACCAGAACTTGGTATGGCCAGTCTTTTTCATTTTAGCCCTATAGCAGAGGTGTAGAGACATATTATTGTGGTTATAATTTGCATTTCTCTAATTAATAATGATGTTAAGCATCTTTTTATTTACTCATTTACTAATAATGTATCTTCCTCAGTGAAGTGTCTTTCCAAATATTTTGTTGATTTTTATTGGGTATTCGTTTTATTATGGATTTTGCCAGATCACTTGTTTTCCAAGTATTTCCCCTGGCCTTTGACTCACTTTTTCACTTGCTTAATACTATCTTTCAAAGAATAAGCATTTTAAATTATGATGAAGACCAATTCATTGTTTTTTTCTGTCATATTGAAGAAATTTCTTTGCCTAATTCAAGATATTTTATTTTCTCCTGAATTTTTAATGAATATTATAATTCTTGCTCTTACATTTAGCTTTATGATCCATTTTGAATTAATTTTTTATATGGATATGAGGTAACAGTTGAGGCTTGTGTGCTTGTTTTTAAATTGCTATCAAATTGTTCCAGCATCAGGTGTTGAAAGAAAGTTATTCTTTCTACATTGAATAGCTTTGTACCTTTGTAACATATCAAGTGTCCGCATATATTATTTGGATTTTCCTTTGAATTTTCTACAGTTTTCCTTTGATTTATTTATCTACCTTTATGCCAATTCAACACTATGTTGGTTAGTGTAGCATAAAAGCAATTGAAATCAAAGGGCAAAACTTACCCTTTGTTTTTTCTCAAAACCTTCATTATGCATAAAGATGCCTTTTCCGCTGAAATAATTTCCCTTCTAAAAGGAAAATACTACTTCATTCTGCCGTGAAATCTAGGCACATGAATTTGGAAGAAACTGTAGCTGTGAAGATGGAGTGCAACTCACTAATTTTGATCATAGGTCCTTCCTGAGACCAGGACCACACGCGCTGTCCACATTTCCATGATATACAAGATGATGCTTAAATCCTGGTATACAGATGATGCTTAAATGCAAAATTGTTCATATAGTTTTAGTAAGCATTGCTAGTTATTTTTGCCTAGTATCATTTATAACTGGTCATATAGATCATTAAAAGAGTAATCAAATATCCTTATTTGAGCATAGAAAAGAAATGTCTTGGAAGATGAGAAAGATATCTATTATCTATTGTACCATGAAAAACTATTGTGTAATTTTCTGTTTCTTTAATCATGGCATCTGGAGATATTATTTATGTGGGAGCAAAACTGGCAAATTAGACACACAGTTTTAAGTTACAAATACTACCCAAGTAAGACCTCAGTTGAACTAGGGAGACCCTCCCTAAAAGTAATCAAAGAACTCCTAGATTGCTATTCTTAGAATAGACCCTACTTTATGAAACAAGAATTCATTCTATCATCTTCTTCTAGCATCTGACCTTTTAGTTTTAATAATTAATTTTGAGAATGTTCTCTAATATATAGAAAAATATTTTTTTCTTATTTTATTTATTGATTGATTTGTTGGTTGTCTTGCTTTCTACATTTTTTATCTTGGGTTAATAATAACAATAATAATCGCCTTGCTTTATCCCATATGGCAGTTTGAAGGATCAAAAGACGTAACATATATGAAATAATTATGTATGTCAGAAAATAACATGTACATGATAAAACATGGAAAAACAGAAAATAAATAATAGGAATTCTAAAAATAATGACAAGAAGTTTTCTGGTATTTTATGAAAGTGCTTTTTTTTTAAAAACTCACTTTTATCTTTTTCCGATTCTTATATATTATATTGGAAAGAGTATGAGACAATCATAAACCAGAGATTAGACGTAAGTTCCTCCTTGAAAGGTTGAGAATATCTGTCTGTAAGTTTTTGTTGCAAAAGTTTTGGAGACTTCCTCAGTACTGTGTAGGAAAGAGTGTTTTTGTTTGATTAGTGGTCTTATGTGGGTAGCTAATGGAAGTGCTATATATTTCCCATGCATATGATAGGCTCTTTTCACTCTTTGTTTATTTCTCCCCTTTCCTCATTCTTAAATTCTTTTCATTTATTTATTTATTTATTTATTTACTCTTGCCTTACTTAAATGTATTTTATTGGGACTTCTAGGAAAATAACAGAATGGATAGGCAGAGCTAACTCCTCCACTGTGCAATAACTTGAGAAAGGGCATAAAACGACCAGAACAACAGTTCTAGAGTATGAGGGGCCAAAGAGGTACTTCTCCATCACATAGGGAAGACCTTTCTAGATACTGTCCAACAGGCTCCTGCAGGAGGGCAGAGGCAGATTTGAGGGGAAAAGGTGATCCAAGAGTTCCATTCTCTCAAAACTTTTACATTGTAAAAGCTGAAGCATGATAATCTGATGGGAAGTAGAGGTTTTAACACACAGGTGAGAGTTTTGGAGTGACTTGGCCTTTCTATGCTGTCATTTTCCACTCAGAGCTGTGGCCACCATCGCCATCTGGAGTCCATCGCAACTGCCGGGCAAATGGCAGGATGCCACTCCCTTTGTCCATTCTTAAATTCTTAATCCTACATTCTTGGTAATAGAACCCACCTCATTCCTCAACTTCCCAAAACTATTGATGGGGTTAAATGATCAGGCACTCTCTTAGTCCAGTATTTTCTGATTCTCTCTATTTTAAAATTATGGATAGCTTACCAACTCTCATTTACCTTTCCTTCGCTCTCCTTTATACTTCAGTACTTTTAGAAATTCACTAGAAATTATCAAATTCCATTGGCTCCCAAGTAACTTGGGGAATTAATAATTTATTATTGCGAGGTTATATATGTCTCTTCCACCTCTCTCACCCATCTTTAATACAAATTCAGGTACCCTATGTAAAAAAAAAAAAAGTCTTCTGAGGGGTATGTTACGTAGATTAAAGAAATAAGGTAATAGTTGGGACTTCTCTTCTAGCTATGACTCAAATATCTTCAGCTCTTTTTTCACTGCTACTCTCAAACCTGGTCCTCCTGTTAATCAGATGTGAGATTTTGACACTGAGAAAAGGGCCAAGGGATGAATAGAACATCTTCAGAAGTTTCTCATGAATTTGGTGAGGAAAACAACTCCCTGTTTCTGAGTCCTTATTGCTGATTTCCATTGACACATATCAAGCATTGCAGTATCATGTTTCTGATTTTTTCCCCAAACCTAACAAGGTCCAGTGTAATGACTATAAAGAAATAGTGATGACAGAAGCCCCATCTCAAGATCTTTCCTTTATAATTGTGATGACTCATGAAGACACTGACTTTAAGTCTAACTTTGAAATTAGCAGAAAACAGTGCTTTCTTTTCTGGAATAGGCACAGAGTGATCAGAGTAGGTATAAAAATTGCTCTCTGCTTTATGAAGTGTGGATTAATGAAGGTATTAAACCATTCTAATGATAGATAAGGAAATTATTTCCACTGTAGCAGAAAGAAATAAAACTTTCATCATATATTAAAGAGGTCTTAAATGTCGCAAGCTCATCAACAGTACATGGGCAACAAAGGGATACAATTTTATAACCCATTATAATGCACCTTAATTTCTTAACATCCATCATTTTTCCTGCTTCATTACTGTCAGTGGGCTCCTCAAAAGCTTGGAAAACATCAATTTTTGAAAAATGTAAAAATAAATATGGATCAGGCTGATATTTTTAAGGGGAATTCTGGGGTTTCCTCATTTTACTAGCATGGCATTTAACTGACATCTTGTCTATATAGGAGCTGCCTCTAAGCTTGAATGGCATGAGTTACTGCTCAAAGATTCAACCTGAAGTTATAATAGTCAGACTGTGGATTCAGTGAATATAATTCCTAAAATATCGCAGCAGAAGAGCCCCTCCTTCACTTGGGTGAAATCCTATGAAAACAATGGATTCCATCAGAATAGGCTAATACACAGCATAATGCCACAAAAAGTGGGTTGAGAACTAAATGTATTGGAGACCTCTTGTTTACTATTTCATGTCTTCTCCACTCCCATGGTGACTACTGCTGTGACTAGCTTTCAGCTGCTGTAATCTAGTAGTACCTAGCCTCATACCTTGCACCATGTACTTCTCCCTTCCTGCCCTGGAACTTCTCCAGTATCAGGAAATAGGATGGCTGAAGGAAAATGCTCAATACTAATGAATGTACAATCTGGAAATACCGTTTTGGAGTGTAAGGGATTTGGCACCCTGAAACTACTCAACAAATTTGAGATGAGAGCTAATGAATAATTGTTTCCTCCTTTCATCCCTGAGGCAATATCACTCTCACCTCTTTTTCAAGAATCGCAAGTAAAAGAGATATCTGTGAACCCTTTACATTTTTTTTATTCACCTTTAGTGAAAGATGGAGATTTTATTCACCACATGACCTCAGAAGCTCATTTAAAACAGTTCTTAGAAAGCATTATCAATTGTTTGGAGTTATCACCCTTGCTCTAGCTCTTTTTTCCACTGTTCAAGTGAGAATTAGTTTTGTGGATCATCATGGATTTTCTGTCTTTAATTCTATAATCAACTGATTCCTGTAAATATCTGATGAACTAATGCTGCCCACACTGACTAGGCAGTATATTCACTGCTGATGATAACAGGACAGTAGGTGTATTTGCTTATACTTACTGACTCTTTTTACACTAAACAAAAGTAAGGAAATAACAGGAATAGATTTGTGCGTCAATATAATCATAATTATTATTATGCCGTGGGTATAAATTAAAAACAGTTGAAAACACAAATGTTGATTGTGAAAATTACATAAATCTACCATATGAAAATACTCAAGAATCATGCCCAGGAAAAAGTCTACTCTGTGTTTATGCTCTCTCAGTGGACCTGACCTTTTGAATTCAGGACTTAGGACTGTCTTGATTACCTAGTAAATTTTCTCCATCTTGCTCATTATTACTCCCAGGTCCATAGCTTGTCCTTGACTAAAAAAGAATTTTAGCTTTTTAACCTAACTCTTGATTGTTTTATTCTTTAACCTTTCCAGGGGTCCTGGAATAGTGGTCTTTAACCAATGGATTTAAAACTTGACTTTCACATCTGGGGCATGGTAAGTTTCAATACAGCCTGAGTAAAACTGGGACTCTGATAATAAGAAGATAGATAACTAGTGAATGTTATATCACAGAGATGGTAAATACATTTAAAATCATGATAATTCTTACTGACTGATAGATGCTGACTCAAATACTGTAAAGAAAAAGATTCTGATACCACATATGGGCTCAAAGAAAGAGTTTCATGGGAAATTGATGTTTTCTCTCACAGAGATCATTGTGAGGGGTTGCTTTTCACAAACCTAATTTTTATCATCTCTGTCCCAGTAGCCAATAGCAGTGGGGAGTCTTAGAACATTAACAAAGACCGGCATTAGAAAATATGGTAGGTAGTAGGATGCTTTAATGAAATTTAAATGTCACCTTCGATGAGTTTTCCACACAGAACTTTTCTCAATGGTTTGATTCCAATGGATTATTTTCCACATTTCCCTATTATCAACTAATATGGAAATGGTTTGCACTTTGTCTCTTTAAATATGGTGTGAGTTTCTTGAATGCAAGGAATGTGACCTATTCTTTTTTACATTCCTATCACTTTTACATAGAGTTTATTCCAAGCTTTAAATAATGTTAAATGAAAGAGTGAATGAAGGAATGTATAGAGAGATAATGATGATAATGATATTGGTAAAGCAGAGATTCATTGACCACATTATATGAACTTTAGTGCCAAGAAGAGTACTTCACTTATACTAGGTTTTCTGTCAAGACTTAAAATGATTGAATCTTATATCCTGGGTAGATTATTGGCTACAGATTATTGGTAGTTTGGGGCAGAAACCAAGACAAAGAAACAAGACTTCAGGGGTAGAACTTCAGCCTCTGGGAGAATTGAGGAAAATCTTGGTCCCTCAGGTCCTGAGGTATCCAGCAAGAACAGATTTACAGAGAATACAGAATGCAGCAATGTCCTGGTTACAAACAACTTGCCAAGAGACGCTTATTAAAACCAGGATGTTACATTGGGTTCAATAATAAGGGGTGGCTCAGTATTGTCACTAGGACTCAAAAGGCCTGTAAAATACCCTCTGCTCAGACAGAGGTTTGATTTGACCTAGAAATTGATCCTAATTTAAATTTTTGTATGAGGGGTCGTGTCTTCAGGAAGAAAATCTTCCTCTCAACCCCAGAATGGAAATTTATAACTATAAGGCAACTATTGCTACTGGGTCAAGTTCTTAGTAAAGCATCTTTAATGGGAATATGTGGCAGTCCTGTTTATTGAAATAAATTTTTAAAAGTATTTTAGTAAATAAGAAGACAATTCTGTAATTATAAGTTGGATGTTCAGCAACACGACATGAGAAAAGTTTGCCGAATCTAGGTTATCAGGTTTGGTCAGGAAGAGGGAGAACTCAATGTTGAGAAAAGTCAAAGATCAAGGAAACATATATTAAGTCAAAGTAATAGCAGTAAGAGGGCTAGTAAACCTGAATTTAGGTTATTGGAGATCATGAGACCTTAATAATTTCTGCACAGACATGTATGAAAGGAGACCTATACCTGAAGTTTTGGAAGGTGTGATATAATTAAAATATGAAAAACCATGGATGTGCAAGGGCTCTGATACCTACCTTCTCATTTGTATCTAAGACACTTGAAATTGGTTGCACATTTAATTAATCTACCTATTTCCATCCAGACTTTCCCTTTGGACGACATAACATAGTGAATGAAATACTAAAGGAATTAATCGATACTGACTGGAGAGAAGGATACAACTGAAGAATATGGATACATTAATAAATTGAAGTTATGTGCTATAGGAAATGGCAGGGAGGAGGATGGTTCTTAACCTGTTATTAAGTTGGCCAATAAGTACTCTCCAGGTAAATGCTTAAAACTTGCTTACTAAGTACCTGAAAGAAAAAGCATTCAATTCAATGTTCTATAAATTGATGGAGGGAGATGTTATATGGGATAAATGTTGTATACCACCTTAATTTCTCATGGATCAGTTAACCTTTGCCAAAGTATCTAGCAGTGCACAGGTGTATCGTGCCACTACCTCACCTCCTCTGCACCAAATATCTGTTGATTTCTTTCCCCAAATGTTTCTGCTTTGACTGAATAGGTTTCACTCAAGAATCTACCAACCCACGTGCAAATCTCCAAGTGGGAGAAAATTAACACTCCATAGTCAACCTGTGGCCTATGGGAAATGGAAATCAGTGAATGAATACTGTTTCATTTCTCAAACAAGTATTTTGAAATTTTTTTTCCAGAGCAGTTTCTCACAAGGTCACTAGAGGATTTGAGTTCCACTGGCTCAGAATGTTGATAAGCTTGATAAGGGGCTATTGGATTGATTTTCCTTTCATATTTTGTCTCACTATCAACATTCTTCACTCTTGATTTTTGGGGGAGGTAGGGTAGGGTGGGGGACCACTTGAAAAATAAACGAAATACATAACAACCTTTTTTTTTTTTTTTCAGGATCTGCCTTTGGGGTAAACCAAACTAAGACTTTTCATCTGACAGCAGCCCTAAAAAAGAAATGCCTCTGAATAGGACTGGGGAAATGAACCACTGAGAGTTCAGTGAGCAATAAGGCTCCATTCTGCTGGTAGATGGGGAGTGTTCTAGTTTGCTAGCTGACGGAATGCAACACACCAGAGATGGATTGGCTTCTAATAAAAGGGGATTTATTTTGTCGGTTCTTCAGAGGAAAGAAGAACTTTCCACTGAGGTTCTTTCTTATGTGGAAGGCACAGGATGGTCTCTGCTGGTCTTCTCTCCAGGCCCCTGGGTTCCAACAACTTTCCCCGGAGTGACTTCTTTCTGCATCTCCAAAGGCCTGGGCTGAGCTGCAAGTGCTGAGATGAGGAATGCTGAGCTGCTAGGCTGTGCTACATTGCATTCTCTCATTTAAGCACCAGCCAATTAAGTCAAACATCACTCACTGCAGCAGACACACCTCCTAGCCGACTGCAGATGTAATTAGCAACAGATGAGATTCATGTACCATTGGTTTGTGTCCACAGCAACAGAACTAGGTATACTCACCTGGCCAAGTTGACAACTGAATCTAACTAACACAGGGAGGTAGTAACTCCTTCTACAACATTTTTACAATTATTAAAACCTTGCTGTTAGTGGGTTGAGATGAAGTGGAGGATTAAAACTTGGCTTGTGCAGTGGTGGTGACACGTAAATGCTGTGGGTACAATCGCAATTTTAAGTACTCTCAAGCTGGCTGGCTTTTCTTAATGGCTTTAGATGCACTGAAAAGAAGTAAGAGGGACAGATTAACCAAGCACTAATTCAAGTCATGCTATGAAAGTCAGGATTACTTCTCCGCAGCTTCTGAAAGAGATTGTGATCATCTGCAGCTTCAGGAAAGGCTATGTTATAGATGTGGATGCAGAATTTATATGTAATGGTAGCCTAATTACAGAGGAGACTGAAAGCTCAACCACAATAAAAAATTTTTTCTACCATAAATATAGAGAAATAATGGGACCCAAAGACTGAGGTCATTTTTGTGGACGAGACTAGGAGGCATTTATAATCAGATTCTCCTGAAATCTTACTATCAGAAACAGCCTCATCTCCTGTGCTAAGATGATCCTACCTGATTCTGGATACCTAACAAAAGTATCCTGAATCAGATGCTTGCCCTATCAAGATTTTCTCCATTTTTTCTCATTGTCTCCTAAATAGGCTTATGTTGAAAGAAAAAATAGTCTCTACTTCAGAGGAAATTGTGAATACAACAAATTATAATACCTAGTGCACCAGGTACCCTTTTAATCCTGATTCAGTATGGAAACTTTTGATTAAATTATTTCCACAGCACTGTGACTTGCCCCGGTGTGGGTTTGACCTTTTAATTAGATGAGCTGTGACTCCACCCTTTCAAGATGGGTCTTGTTTAGTTTTCTGGAATCCTTTAAAAGAGGAAACATTTTGGAGAAAGTTCAAAGCTGACAGAGAGGGCCTATGCAGACATCTGGAGAGCAGAAGCGACAGAGCCCCCATAGCCAGAGACCTGTGAAGATAAAGAAAGAAAATGCCCCCAGGGAAGCTGTTTGAAACTAGAAGACAAAGACCCCAGCAGATCCCAGCCTGCCATATGCCTTCCTAGCTGACAGAGGTGTTCCAGACCCATTGGCCTTTCTTGAATTAAGGTATCTCCCCTTGGATGTCTTTGTTCGGACATTTTTATAGGCTTAGAACTGTAAACTTACCACTTATTAAATTCCTTCCTTAAAGGCCATTCCATTTATGGTATACCACATTCTGACAGTTTAGAAAACTAATACACCTGGATAATGTGTACTGGTAGAAATTATAGGACCATGTGTGGGCTAGATAATTAAGGTTTTGATGTTGAGGATAGAATATGAGATTGTACTGGGATAATTTATCGTGTAGGGACACTTTACCTAAATTTGAATTTAATGCTTAGAGTAGGATAGTTAGAACCTATCTTAAACACAAATGGGATGTTCCTTGAAGTTGGAGATAATAATGAGTTTTGATGAATTAGGTAGATATAAACAATTGCACTGAAGCCTATTGAAGAATAGGCTCAGGGATGCAAGAAAATTTGAATGGATTGATTATGTAAGAATAGAGATTGTATCACCATGTGGTTCCAGATAATATTCCCACTTAGCAAGGCAATAATGAATGAGCTGAGGAGAGTATCAGTAGAATCACTAAAAAGCTCAGTGGTGGCCAATATCTGAAAGCCAGCATTGATAGTAGGAAGTGCTAACATCACAGGGATTGTGACACCAAACTTTCAATTGGGATGAGACAATTGTAGAATAAGAGGCGAGATGATGCAACTTTACAATGGAGACAAGAAGTAACTTATCTAGTTATTTGCACTTCACATAAGAACGCAAAAAAAAGATTATCATATAGGCAAATGTATATACCTTAATTACCGTGTTGCACCAGGGTTGCTGCTATACAATATAGGAAGAAAGGAGTACATCTGGAAGCCAGTATATTCATTGGGGTAACCCTTGGTGCTTCTTTGCCAAATGACAACTGTAAATACACGATCTGTAAAACCACAGGCAAGTAGGGTAAAGATACTGGGAAATCTGACTCCTTACTGTCAATAGCAAGCACAAGTTGCTAGCCATTTGAGTGAGTTTCCTTTAAAAGGCGATCATCCAGTTCATGTTAACCCTTCAGATGACTGCCATCTTAGCCAGGTTCTTAGCCACAAACTCATAAAGGATACCAGGCTAAAGCGACTCAGTCAAGCTGCTCTTGTATGCCTGACCCATAGAAACTCTAAGACATAAAATATTTATTGTTGTTTTAAGCCACTAAGATTTGCGACAATTTTTTGCAAGGCAATAAATAGCTAATACAGATTAGTTCTAGTATCTAGAAAGAGGGTAATGTAACAAAAATGGGGTTTTATAAGTCTTAAAAAATGTGTGAGTAGATTTGGAACTGTTTATAATAGATAGAAAGTTGAAGGATTTTGATGAGAGTGTTAAGCCAGAGAAGTTTTGAGATGCTTCCAGTGAGCTCTAAAGGAGAGTGAAAAAAGTTACTAGAAAACAGAGTAAAGGTAATCTTATAATGTGGTGACAGAAAGTTTAGCAATATTGTCACCTATGATAATATGAAAAGGAGAGAATGTATCTAAGGAACTAGGCAAATCTAACTAAGAAGATTTCTAGGCAGAGTTACAGAAGTTGTGTGTGTGTGTGTGTGTGTGTGTGTGTGTGTGTGAGAGAGAGAGAGAGAGAGAGAGATTGAGAGTGAGAGAGAGAAGATAGATAGCCTAAAAGAAGGTTTGTTAAAAAGGAGGAAACCAGGACCTGACAGGTTTAAAAATTCCCAGTGTCTCCAGATGGCAAACAATGATAAAATTAAGAAATGGTTCCTGGACAAAGATAAAACCCAGAGCAGGCACTGCCAGGAAATCATTGACTAAATATAAAGTTGAAGATGTATTCTGTATATAGTGAGAAAGATCTTAGGCAGTACCTCAAATAACCTTCCAGTTAAATAATATGGCTTCTAAGAAGAAGTTTATATGCCTTGTCTTTCAGCAAAAGCATCTGAAACAAAGACAAAACACTTATCTTGAAGAGATTTGTAGGTATGGCATTTATCTAATACTGTGCACCCTAATACAATTCACACTGTTTTAAGTTAGAAATACAATGTTTTAAAAGAGAAGGTTGACCTCTTCTGAAAAAATAAAGACAGTGCAAAATGAAAATAAGCCTTTGAACCTTCAAATTTCTACATGCAGGAAGTACACTGAGAAATCTACTCACTTGTGGACATAAACTGTGTTTCATGGAAAAAGAAGCATGATTCAGAATTAGGACCCAAGAATTCAGATGGTTGAACCAAGATCCAGGGAGAATCAGTCCTAAACCTTCAGTTCTAATCAAAGAACTGCCAATCCATGTGTTAAAGAATTTCAGAATTTCTATGAACCATCACATTTTGTATACCTCCTGTTAATACCACTTCTGGAAGGGAGATTCAGTAATAGCTACCCCATGTCTGCCCTACCATTACTTGTTTTGTGTATAGCTAGCAGCTACACTTCTCTTCCATTTTTGGGGGAACAATATTGAAAAATCTCCATTGAGTACCAATGATCCACAGTAGTGATGAACTAGATATTGTAACTTCAGATTGGCTTTCCCTATTACCCTGTTACTTTCCAGTCCCCACATCCCTTCCTTGGGATAATTTCCTAATATAAACTAACTATATCAGGCTCTGCTTTTGAAGACAACCTAAGTAAGACAGATGCTTAATCATTTGCATATTTCACAACTATTCTGGGTACCAGTGACAGAAGTCTAACCCAAAATGTTTTTAAGCAAAAATAATTATTTGCTCATATACATAAATAATGGATAGTTTGGGGCAAGTCAGATAGGGACTCTGATAGCTTATTAGAATGTGGCCTCTGCCCATCTTACAGATATGTGAGGGTGGGAGTGGGGGTGGAGGATTCTGGTCTAAAATAGGCTCCCCCATCATGGTGATCTCTTATAGCACAGGTTTTCACCCTTCTAACTTCTCAGATGTGCAATAAAATGTGTTCTTTTTCCCAGTGCTTTTTACAGAAAGGGTAGAATTGAGTTTAATTGTTGCAAGTTGGCCTGACTTCACTTACATGTTATCCTTTGGCCAGGAAGATGTGAAGGTCTCATATGACATTTCTGAAAAACATGTTGATTCCTATAGCTAAAGAGAACCAAGGTCTTTCCACCTTAAGAACATGGGGAAGTCACACTTAGCTGCCAGCTCCCAGCCCCTGCCTACTTCCACTTCTTTTCTAATGTGTACAGATGTTGCAGTATTTTTCCATGGGGTGGGGAATGGGGACATGGTGGTAGAGATGTTAGGTCTAATAGAGAAGTTTGACCTTAGTTTGAGCCCCAAATTATGCACAAGCAGTCCCAGCTGCTTTCCTGGGTGGGAACTATGCACAGAGATTTCTTGTTAGGTGCTTTTGGCTCTGTAGCAAGAACCCTTCCTGGGGCTTGTATAAATTCTTGATCCCCTGACAATACAGGTGTCTCTCCTTCCAACATGAACTGAGGTTTAAGTGTTGCGGAGCCATCGTCCATGACACTGACCCGAACATTTGGCCTCTCCCAGGGGACTATCCATGATAGGCTCTCCTTCCCTGCTCTTTTGGCCCCTTTGTGATGTGTACGTAATGATGGTGCCATTTCCTTAAAGTCTTTTTTGTGCCTGGACCTGTGTTCTCAAGATGCACCATGTAGCAATTCACTTCACAACCACTATATTTAATCATGGTTGTCCCTCTCCAATTTAACAATGACTTTGGCTCTCCAGTTGCTTATAAATAACATGAAGACTTTGAGGCATGTCATATATAAAACAATTTTACTGAGTGCTCCTCCCTCTTTGGTCAGCATAGGGAACCCCCTTAAACTGTCTATTGCCTTTTGTGAGGTGCTTTTCTTTCCTGGGCTGGTGCTTTTTCTCAGTGCTAGAGTCCTTTCTGGTTCCTCTAGAGTACCCTATTATATTGCTTTCTCAGAGGTTAGAAGTAAGGTAAACAGAAATGCCATGGTTGTTTTCAATGCTATGTGGTTCAGGTTCAAAGAGAACTGGTCTAGAAATCTAGCATCAAGAAGCCTGATACATCTATTTGGCTTTTACTTCCTTGCAATTCAAATATGGATGGATCTTGGAATTTTGTGCCTCTATGCAATCTGTTGTGAAAACCTTTTGATGGAATTAAGAGAGAGCTTTATGAATTCCAATTACTTTTTAGTTCTTAGAAAGTTCCTATAAACTTTATATTTCCCCACAACTTCAGTGAGGGGAGAGGCCATACTGAGAGTGCCATATCTTGCATTATCACTATCAACAAACTTATTTAGGGCTTATGTGCCAGGCATCACTTAATGCTTTGCATTCTTATCTCATTTAATGTTCCAATAATCTAACAGTATCGGTTTTATGATCATACGAGTTTTTCAGATAAAAAAGAATAAGAACAGAAGTGTGCCAATTTTGCAAGGCAAGGAAGTGATTAAATGAACTTTCCAAGTCAGGTTTGTCTGATTTCAAAGCCCAAGTTCCTCTGTAAGATGCCAGACTTGCCCCTATGTGGGCACAATGAAAGCCATAATGACTAGGCCCTTTTTTCAGCTCTGTATAAAAAAGACCTACATCAAGGACATATTTTTCAATTCACTGACTCCCTCTTCTCCCATATGCATTCAGAGTGCTCATTAAAACCCAGCCTCTATATCTTAGCCTATCTCACGAAAATAGGCCTCAGCATCTATTTATGCTAAGATTTCCATATTCACATTTTAAATGTTCAAAATCTTTCCCTTAGATGCTGAAGTGCCTTAAATTTTTCTCACGAAGAGGTTATTAATTCTCTTCTACTTTCTTATGCTATGCAAGCCCCATGGATCCTCCAGGGCTCTGCCTGTCCCATTGGCTCACAAGACCACTAAAATAGCCCAAGTAATCCATAAATAAAAAGCACAAACATGGTAGAAACAACTGTGCCAAAGCCCACATTTAGAAAACAATTGATAAAAATAGGTACATTGATGCTAGATTTTTACTTCAAACTAAATATATTCAGTGATGACCCAATTGAGTGTCTTATGTTTCTTTTCCAAAAGATTGTGGTGGGTGGGCCATGGTGGCTCAGTGGCAGAGTTCTTGCCTGCCATGCCAGGGACCTGGGTTCGATTCCTGGTGCCTGCCCATGTGGGAAAAATAAAAAGATTGTGCTGACCTTTTTTTTTATTGGGCACTAATTAGAGAGAAGGTAGAAAAACTGACCACCAGACAGTGTCCTGGGGGTCTTTGACTGGTTGCCTGACATCCACTGCCTTTGCTCTCTCTAAAAATCCTCCTTTATGCTGATTCACAAAGATTTTCAGAGACCAGAATCATAGGGAGAACTGCTGGAAATACTTCCTACATGCTCTAATGCTTGCATATATTTAATGTGCTTCCAAACATTTCTGTATAAACTTAGGTTTATACTTTTAAAAATCAAAACAGAAACCATTACACTTATGTTCATTGAGAAAGAAAATGTGGAAAGTGTTCATTTATATAACCATGATTCTAATCATCCTGACACAAAAGAGAAATGGCAAAAGGAGTGTAACCTGAGTATCAAAATCAACTTGATTGTCTGCACATATTTGGGGCAAGCTGCCAGCTCTGGTTTTACAAACCACACAGTAATTTCAAAGAAAAAACAGATACAGGTGCTCTCCTCAAAGAAAATTATCCAAAGGTATTGAACATTCGCACACACTCATACATGCATATGATACATTTTACATGCCTAGTCTGTGTCCTCTAATTTTTTTATTTTTATTTTTTTGCTCTTTTAGCGTTGGCTATTTTTATGTAGGTTTATGTCACATGTAAATGAGAGAAGCATAATTATCATAGTTTTGAAGAACAGAAAAAATGATCATAGTGTGACTGAAGTGAGAGTCAGGGGCCCTTCAACAGAGAAGCTTGCAGATAATTGACAAAGGGTATCCTTTATTCTCTTCTCATTTAAAGAGTGGAACACAGAGAGTCTAGGATTTTACTTCCTTAAATAGGAACTTGCAAAGCTCTAAGCTGGGCAAAGGAATGTGAGGTTTCTCAATCAACGTTAAAGTAAGTGAAGACTAATATTTATAATGAAGCACAAAGTGAGTCTTTGGCACTTTGTTTTATTTAGAGTTATTAAAGTGTTGTGGAAGCTGGAAAAAGATGCTTAGAGATGTATTTTTCAGTAATTAAACATCAATTATTTAACTTGTGATGGCTGCTTTATGATTTCTTTTATAGACAGCCTATCACACATTGCTGTTTTCAAGACAGCAGCTATGTTCTGGCATGTATGCACCCTCTTTTTCTCCCCCTCTCTCTCCTTCTCTGTCTCTCCATTCTTGTTCTCTCATACCTTCTTGTCTTTTATCAGTTAATCAGTGAGTCAGTCTCTCTCTTATTTTTCCTACATCTTCATTTTTCATCTCAAAAAAGAAATTCTTACCCTGAATGGACATATAACCCAAAGATAGGAGACCTAGCGACCTATCTTCTTAAATTAAAATATTTTAATGTCTGCATCTATTGACATATTCTTTAGTGTTCATTGCACTCTCAAGCAGAAAACAATGACTTGCCTTAGGGTTCACATCTTTAAACAAAATTAAACCTTTCCTCTTTAGCTCTTGTTTCTGATCATAAATTATGCTAACAAAGTTGCTACAATGGGTAGAAGGGAGGGGAAATTGAGTTTATAATGAGAATTATCCTTTATCGTTTTCTATAGATCTCTGGCTCTACATAGGTAGTAATAAGGGTCTCTGGACTCATAAAAATAAGCTTCTGATAATATATCTCTGTTTTGAAACTTACTCCAGAGTGCTTGCACTATTTTTGTTGAGCAACTGTCCTAAAAATCATGTGGGGAAGAAACTACTAGAAAGCACTGGGTAAAGGGAGTTGGTGTCCTTTCCCATGGGTATCTCTATCCTCATGCCTTGTTGAAAGTGTAAAGTGGATTCATTTAGCAGAATGAATCTCCCAGGAAGATAGCATATACTACAGTTAGTCAAACCACTTTGAGAATCTAGGATTGAGGTAGAAATGAGAAAATGACTCAGAGAACACTTATGTAAGATCAACTGGAGATCAGTATGCCTTCATATCACCTGAGGACTGAACAATAGTAAATAAGCTCACCCTGTCCTCAGACTTAGACTAGGCATCAGGGAAATTGTTCTGATGAGGTAAAGCAGAAGCTATAGAGCAGTTAACAGAAAGTAGCTATTAAACTTCTGTATCTCAAAGCTCAAAGTATTGTCAGAAATGGTTTTCAGTTAGGATTAAATCTACACTATCTCACAATTTATCACAGAAACCAGGATTTGAATCGTATGTTTGAAAAGAAGGCATAAAAGGAATATTTATAAAAGAATGTTTCTATTACATTCTCCCTACTACATTGCATGAAATGAGAGGAACGACAAAAGAAACGGGAAAAAATCGCAAGTATTAGGAGAGGACAGGCAGGAATATTCTGGAGGAAAAAGGTATAAGACCATGGGTGTTAGTGATGCAGGATTGAAACAACTGGCTTGAAAGGGAAGAAAGAGAGAGGTACCACAAACTGACCACTCATGGCCTGGGGATAGTAGAGTATAGGAACTGAGAGAGAAGTGTTATAACAAAGACACCTTCCGTGGATCTCTTCAAAGTCAGGCATATAGCTGAAGATCTTGGGGATGCTACTGGTTGCATGGACCTTAGGTTTCATTTGTCCCTATTTGGAGGTATAAACTTTTTTTTTCTTCCATTTTTAAGACCTCTCTGAATCACTGCATCTCGCCATCTGTTCTCAAGACCAGCCAAAGGAGAGGCCAAACAAATTTGCAATGCATCACTTATTACTGGAAAGGTAGGAGAGAGGGTAAAACTGGAGCCATTGGGAGAGCAATTTTAGGAGTTTGACAAAAATACAATGCAGAGGTTAAGAGGGTGTCAGATAAACTTGGGTATGATATTTGGCCCGCGTGGCAACTCAGTGACCTTCAGCAGTCTCTTAACACTGAAATCCTGCTTCTAAAATCTATCAGATGTGACCAATTATAGTATAGCCAGAATTATGAGGATTAAGTTAAAACAATTCATGTAATTTTCTTAGTATAGTTCTTGTCAAATGCTCAGGAAATGCTAGTTTTTAGCTGAAATAACAGTGACAAGGAAGCCTTTAGAGAATAGTGTCAGCCCACTCCTATCTCTCAACAATTTCTCTCTTGGGCCCTGACTGAGATCTCATGTTCAGACCTTCCGGGTCCTTTACTCTTTTTCTTTCAGGGCCTGGAAGGTGATTTTAACAGTAAAGCTAGAAAAAATAATTTGAGGAAACTGTCCAAAAAAGGTTAAACTGGCTTGGCACTAAACACAAATCTCTCTTTAGTGGCCATGGTCATGTGTAACACAGTGATCTGAGGATGATTCTCTGTCACTGAGGAAGAGAGAGAAGTATTATGCGTTGGAGAGAACTTTGTGATAACCAGTAGTATTGGGTTAATATTTCAACCATATTACTTGCTAGCTACTTAGCGTTGGTCTCCTCCTTTCACACTCTGCACTTCCCTGAGCTCATCTGTAAAGTGTAAATCTACCTGTTGTAAGGATTAGTCTAATGCCCGTTAAAGGTTAGGCATAATCAAGAGGTGGAAAGGTTAAATAAAAGTGGCCCTGGGAAGAAAGTGTATGTCATAGTTTACCTGTTGATTCTGGCTGGAAAGATTGGAGTGATGTCATGTTATTCCAGGAGAACAATATGATGCCATGTGCTAGCCTGGATACAGAAGCTGTATAAATCTGCTTTTTCAGTTTTGATAAACATCTCACTAAGAATTTGGATTCATATGTAAGAGATTAGGCTGTTCAAAAATAGAGTATCTCAATAACTTTACAGAAACCGTTTGAATACCCACCAACAAAGTCCTGAGAAAAGGAAGATGCAGTTCCAAAGTCAGTCGAATAATGACAATTAACAGATTGTGATTCCATCTGAACAGCTTTCTTGTAAGCAGTATTATTGTACAAGAATACAGCCAAGCATCAGAAAGAGACTAGATCCTAGAGTAAAACAATTTTTTTTCAATATCTTTGGACATAGCCTCTTTGTTCACATTTATACCTATTAATTCTCCCTCTCCCTCTTTCTCTCTCCATATGATAGCTCACTGCTACAGAGCCAGCACCATAGAGAAAGATGCCTGCTATTCAGTTCTGAAATGCATGTATTGCCAGTCAAGTTATATGCAGAGACTTGCTCAATTTCAGTTTCCAAATTCCAACAAGAGAGGTGATTATCTCAATTTGAGTTCAAGGTACTAGACTTCGGTAAGTCCAGCATCAAAACGGTGATGCCTAACTCTTCAACCCTATGTATTGGGGAGCCTTTCTGAGCTGAGCAGATATTATATAATATTAACAATGCAGAACTGATTTTAGGAATAGAAGTTGCAACAGACCCAATCTTCCCTGCTATTCAAAAGACTCGGTGAATATCTGACAAGGTTTCCCCTATAATGACTTAGTGCAAATCAAGTGGAGCAAAATGGCAGTACTAGAGGTAGTGAATCATAAACTGGAAAGTTATCAGCAAGAAGTTACCCAGTACTCTCTTCTGCTGCCTTTAATTAGGACAGGATAATAGAGAGCCTTCTGTTACTTATGACATACTTTCATTTCATACCTGAAAATAGTTTTTACTTTGGAGTAAGAATTTCCCTAGATTTCAGTAAGGAAATGCTTTTCTCTTCTTTTGTTCAAATCCACAGTCTTACTTAAAGGTTATGCCCTAAATTCAAGCTAGGTGAAATTTAACATTATTTTTGTTCAGTAATTCTTGCATTAAGGGTTTATTGATCCCCTCCTGAGTGACTGAAGAAAGGGGTAGTATTTCTCCACATATTAAAGGAAATATCCAACTCTCGTTCTTTGGCTTCTTCCCTCTACCACTCACTTGCCAATATAAATTCTTCTGTCAGTTTTGTTTCAGTACCTGTATGAATCTAAATATTTTATTTGAGCTTTTACACTGACAAATTTCCAAAATGAGATAACTTTATGTTCTTACAAATCGTCTTGCTGGGATAATGAAGATGAGTGTTCACAGCAGGCACTAGCCTTAGCAGATACAACTGGGAGTATCAATCACTCTTTGTTCTCTTCCTACCCAGATCAACATTCCTCCATCAAGTCAATTTCTTCTGCATCTCATCTGCTTGCTATTTTTAATTAATCATGGTTGTGGAAGAATAAATAATGGTTGCCAAAGATATCCAAGCCCTAATCCTTGGAAACTGTGAAAAGTACTTTGCAAGTGTGATTAAGTTAATAATCTTGAGATGGAAGGGAAGTAGAGAGAAATTTGACCACAGAAGATAGAGAAGGTGTTATGGTAGAAGGTGAGGTTGGAGATGGGCCAGCAGCCACCAGAAGCTTTAAGAAGCAAGAGAATTCTCCATTGGAATAAGGAACCAGCTCTGCCAATACTTGATTTGAGCCCTGCAACACTCATTTTGGATTTCCAACCTCCAGAACTGTAAAACCATAAATTTCTGTTGTTTTAAGTCATTAAAATAAAGGTAAGTTTTTATAGCAGCAGAAGGAAACTAATACTGTGGCGGGTCAGATAGTGTGTTCAGAAGGATTCTAAGCCATTGCCAGAAATCAGAAGGTCTAGTGACTGATTGCTCTTGGCTGTCTTGATTCGGAAGGAAGTATAAAACATTTGTGCCCCCCCCCAAAAAAAATTGTGCCATGTATTTTACTTATGCGTTTTTAAGACAGCATGAAATGAACAATAGTTTCATACAAAAGTTGATCCCCGTCTCCCTGGAGAGAGAGAGATTCTGAAACCTTTGCAAATCACTGATGTTGGTAATATTATTCAAATTTGATGAAGCACTTAATGTATCAGGCACTATTCTGAACACTTTAAACATATTCTCACCCTTTCTTTTTTCATCCTTTTTTAATTTTCACAGCAGTCTCATGAACTAGGAGCTATTATACCCCTTTTATCCTATAAAAAATAGAATTAGAAAAATGAAGTAATGGACTGATGATCATGCAGCTGTACTAAGTGATGGAGATGAGATGCAAACGTAGGCAGTGTGTCTTCACAACTCTTGATCCTTGTGCTATTATGGGCACCAGTGTGTAGGGAAAGTGACAGTAACTAAGATAGGGATGTGGGGCCATTGGCTGGGCTTGCTCAGCTATTTTGACACAGCTACCTTCACTGAGCACTTGTCTTGTACTTGTGTCTTTACTCTCCATAATCATACAGCATAGCTATGATCATTCTAAACCTTCATTTTTCAGAGTCTCTAGAATACTTCCAAAATTCTGAGCCCCTAAACATCAACTGACTATCATGGCACATCGGCTTTTCACCACTCTATTTCAAAGATTAGATGATTAATTCTCAAGAACAGGGCAGTAGATACTAATAAATAAGGTTCCCATTTCAATAATAGAAAATCTTAGTAAAAGTGAATTAAAAAGGGGATAATAAAGAGAACATGGATTTATGTGGTGGTGCTACATTTCTTTTCCCTTGTGCTCAAATAGCATCAAATTTGTCTTCATTGTATGTAAGCAAGTCCTTTGTGTTATAATAAATCATACACCTACTTTGACTTCTGTTATTTATTTTGAAGGGTCAAAGGAAAAGCCATGGAAACTAGAAAAAACTGGACAGGAGTCTCTCTCCACTTCAGAGCTAGGAAAATGCCCAAAGCTGGACTGAGAGCCAATTTTCAGAGTTGCCTTCAGTATCTGGGGCATGCCGTTCTTAGTCTAGGAAAATCTTGCTATGTTTATAGTATAGCTATCTCTTCCTTGTGGTTGTCATTTGAGATAATGTAGAACCTGAAAATAAAGGGAGAGACTGACTTTAGGGAAATTAATATTTAATCTCAAAATTTAAATTATCCTTGCCTAAATAGAATTATCTGATTCATAACTTGATTATAAAAGTCGCTTTGAATTTGTAATTGGATGTGAGCCAGCATAATTTGTTCTTTGCTGTATTCTAAGAGATGTATTCATGAATATTTTTCTGTCTGTAATCTTTTATTTTTAAAATTCTTCCTTTTGAGAATAACTTGCAAGTCAGGTGATAGGCTTATAGTCCTGGACCATCTCTTTCCTTTTTTTGTTTTTTAGACTTATGATCTATGACAATTTACTTAGCTTCTCTGTCTCAACAACAAGAAATAATTGGCTTGGCTACGTGAGGGATACGTGTATATGAATCCTCCCTTCCTTAATCCAGCTGTCCCAGCTGTCTAATTTTAAATTAGGATACTGTGAGCATTTTATGAGCAAAATGATGTGACTTTTCCCTGTCCTGAGCCCACAGGAATCATACCTTATCTTCTTTTTGTGCCACAGACCCGGTCCATGCATCTTTTCTTTCGTCTGTAAGATTTCACGTTCCTTGAGGGCAGAAATCTCTTTATTGTGTTTTTAGCAGTGCCTATCACAAAGTAGAAGCTCGATAAATGTGCTTGGAAAGGGAAGAGGAAAGGAAGAAACAAAAATGATATATTAATTTACTTCCTGATTACTTCGTTTGAATAGTTTATGTTTATTTTCACATATACGCATATATACGTGTATACACATAGAAACAGATGCACGTGAACATGTTGTGTCATAAAAGCCAGCTAACGTTATGGTTCTTCAACTAGTATGTCAATGTGATTTGGACTTCAGACCTCCCAAGGAAGCATTTCGGTTTCGTATCTGATCATCTAGGCTTTGCGTCTCGTGAGCAGCCTCTGGTATCAGCCTCTACAGACTGGGTCTAGGAAATATTTAGACAGGAGGGCCCAGCTCTTTGTCAAAAGGGAGGATGACAGAGTCAGAGGTTTAAAAAAAAAAAAATTCAAGGCCTTTTCACAGACGCTGCTTGGACATTTATTTCTGTCAGTGACATGGAGAGTGTGGTAGGCAGAATAAAGGGCCCCCAAACTGTGGCCCTAATCCTCAGAACCTATGAATGTTACTTTATATGGCTTAAAGGACTGTGTGGATGTGACTGAATTAGAAGATCGGGAAGATATTCTGGATTATTTGGGCGGTTACAATGCAATCACAAGGGTTATTACAAGGAGGAGGCAGGAGGAAAAGAATCAAGGACAAGATGTGGCAATGGATGGTGAGGTGGTAGTGACTTAGTCATAAGCCAAGGAATGTGAACAAACTTTAAAAGCTGTAAAGGGCAAGAAATGGTTCTCCCCTGAGCCTCCGGACAGAACTCAGTTCTGCCAACACCTTTGTTGCAGCCCCTTGAGACCCATTTTGGGCTCCCCATCCCTAGAACTGTAAGAATATAAACATGTGGTGTGTTAAACGCCTAAATTTGTGGGAATCTGTTACAACAGCAATAGAAAACTAATACAGAAAGGAATCCTCGAGTTGGACAGACTTGAGAATATAGGAGAAAATGGAGACCAGGACAGGTGCCTTCCGGGGAGATGAGGCTCCTGTTTGCCCATTGACGAATGCGTCACATTTTGGTTATGCAGTTTGGGCACAATTGCCATGAATTTGGCCTTTAAAATAGAATATCCTGGAGCAGGATTTTTTTTTTTCCTCAAGCCTTACATATTTCCAACCCTGGTTTTGTGAGTCTACAAATTGATTTTGATGAACTTCTTACATTCTTGAAGTGAATTTAAATTTCTCTAAAGTTGAAAAATAAACGTCTTATTTGCATTACTTTTTTGCATTACCCTGAGGCTGTGGTAAAACAATAATCAAATACCTAATAACATTGTACTCGATATGGTACACCCGAGCCCTATAGTAGCTTGCCACAGCTACATTAAACTGCAGAATAAATATGATCCATCTTGCTTGGAGTATTCATTTTACTCAGTATTTTGGGACTTTTTTTTTTTATAATTAAATCATATGGATATGAGTTTTCATATATGACACAACAGAATGCAGAATCCCCCTTTTTTATAATTAAAAAGTACAAGTCTTCAGAGAAATGTTCTACTTTCCAGATCAATTCAGATGACCCCTTTAATTTTGTCAAGAAATCTTCAAGGACACTTTATGAAGTAACTTCAGTTGGAGTAAATAGCTTTCTGGCCACAAAATATTTATCTCCCTCCCTACTCACATATAGGCCACATCTAAAACTCTATCATCAGAATTGTGTTTCTGTAATGCAAGGATTTTATTTACCCCTATCCCTTTGTAAAACTTCTATTCACTCAGACTTAATTCTTTACTATTATTAAGACTCACCATGAGATTTCATATCTCAATACTGTTATTCATTCTGGTCCATACTCTGGGAAATCCTTTCTCTTCTCTCGGTTCCTAAATCACATTGTGTTGGTTTGTAACTGTTAGATACCCTAGAAAAGGCATGTTCTTTTAATCTCATCTTGTGAGGGCAGACCTATTGTGGGGTAGGATTTTTTTTATTAGATTGCTTCCATGGAGTTGTTACCCACACAATTGTGGGTTCACATTTTGATTACATTATTTCCATGTAGTTGTGACCCCGCCTATTTCAGGTGGGCCTTAGCCTACTGGAGTCCTTTAAGAGGGCAAAATTTTGGAAAAGCATAGATGCAGATGCTTGGAGACTGAAGAAGCTCAGAAAGGAGGCCACTGGAACCAGGAGCTGAAAGCAATGAAACCCAGGAGCAAATGGCCAGCAGATGTTGCCATATGCCTTCAGAGCTGACAGAGGAATTTGAATGCTGCCTTTCCTCTGAGAAGATATTTTCTTATTGGTGCCTTAATTTGGACATTTTCATGGCCTTAGAATTGTAAATTTGTAAACTATTAAATCCCCATTGTAAAAAACCCATCCATTTCTGGTATATTATATTCTGGCAGCATTAGCAAATCAGAACACACATCTTCCCAGGCATTTCACATTCTTTCAAAACCAAGCTCAAATTCAACTTTCACTGAGAACTTTGTCAACTTTCTTTCTTCCTTCTGTCGCATCCATCCAGAATATTAACTCAACAAATGTCTATCAGTTTTCAGCTCTGTGCCAGGTACCCTGGAAGGCACTGAATATACAAACTTTAATAAGGACAAAATTTGGATAATTTCTCTTCTGGACTTTCACCATCTCATACACGTGATTACTTTTTTTTTTTTACCTTATACTATACTGGTTTGTAAATGCATTATATAGCTGAAAGAGCATGGGACTTGGAATCACACAGATCTGAGTAACAGAAACTTTGATAAACATATGATATTGAAAAATTGCTGAACTTCTCTGAAACTTGGTTTCTTCATCACACTTCATGGTTACTATAAAATAATGCATACCAATAATCTGTACTGTTAAATACTCTGATTCTTTTCCTCCTCCTAGCATGCAAGTTTCTTAAGGGAGGCATCCTTAACAGTGTGCAGTGAATCATTATGCCCTATATGTCACCCAGCACAGGGCAAAGTAAACAAGGAGGACTCAATAAGTAATGAAAGGACAAATGTTAATAAATGGCAAGTAAATGGGTGGTCTGAAAGCAGGTTGGGGAATGGTGAGAAACCACGACGGACTGTGATGACTTCAATGAATTCTGTATAATTGGTCTCTTACCTATAATAATCATAGCTTGACTTGGACCCTAAATTGATTATATGTATATTCCTTAGAAAATATATTCTTTAGTAAACTCATTATAAAGTTTGTTAATCAAAATACTGGTTCATAATAAAGAATAGAGGCTCTTTCTAGCAGTAAATAGAAAAAAACTGAGGTAATATTTAGTAAATAGTTCATGAGACATTTAAGTACAATCAAGGGTAAATGCTAGTTGGAGAGGTAAATTACACCCTACTTAAGTGAAATGATTTGAAGAGAGATTCATTTAAAGAGTCCCTCTGGGAGTCCTGATTTAAACTATAGTATTAAGCAAAAACTACAAACTCTTTCTCATATTCTATATCCTTAGTAATGTTGAGAGAATCATTAATGGATAGGAATTGAGCTGTTCAAAAAAGATAAAAAAAACAAAAGAAAACTGAAAATCCCACACATGACACACACGTATCATAGGACTAATGCATGTTGGGGTAGCTTAATCAAGAGTTATTCATGCACATAGATGGAGATCCTGAGGGTAGCATGGGGTTCAAGGGCTGTGGTCCCTTCATACCTTCCATGCCTACCCTGTCTCAGTTATCACCATAATCTTTGTTTTATTGACCCTCTACCCTTCTTGTGTCCTGCTTGTCTCTTGAGCCTATTCAATCTAACTTTCTTATATATTAGATCCATGCCTCTCATCCCCCCTTGGATCCTTCCCTATGGCCATTTGATCCATTTAGTCCCCATAACCACATTTTCAAATGGTCCTCCATGGTTTAGTCTACAAACAATTGCAAGCCACTACTATCCTATGAAACAAAACCAATAAAAATGATCTCTCCAGGGATTCTATAACATCATCTAGAAACAGTCCTACCTTTCAACTTCTTTTCTCAGCTTTACCTCATGAGTCATCCACATTAGTTGCTTCCAGCTTCTCAATCACCTGCATTTGGGCCTTGACCATGACACTAAAACTGCCCCAGGAGAGGCCACATAAGACCTCCATTTTGCCAAATGAATTTCAGTTCTTTTGGGTAGGCTCTCTCTGCAGGATAGAAGATAGCTTGTCTTTTCCCTTCATAGTATAGAAAGTACACTCTCTTTCCACTTGGCTTCCTTTAGAAACAAACTTTCAGAAGTCAACGACATTGGAACATGTGTTTTGGGCCAGTACATAGACTATTTTCTCTATCAGTATGCAATGTTGAATGTATCAGAGTATTTAGGAAAGAAGAATGTAATTGATGTAGGTAGAATATGATTCTGTCTCTAGTGTTTATTAATCATTTCAATATTTTATGTCTAATATTTCAGATAAATATACCACTGTTCTTATTTTGTACATGAAGATACAGAAGCTTGGAGTGGGAGGTGATTTATGCAATATCTTGTTAATCCTCAAATTGAAAATTGAATCCCTTTTTTATTTCACTGTCTCATACCATTTCAGGTTCCCTGTACATGCTTGTTAGACAAAAAAAGCAAGGAAATTCTGAAGTTACCACAATGGAATATCAGTAACAGTAATCAATATTTATTATATAATAAGTCATCATCGTAGTACTAATGTTTTGTGAACACATACTAGAACATATGGACACTTTACTAGAATCTTTAATATTTATATACTTCTGTAATTATATCACAACAACCTGTAAAATATGTACTTTTACTTTCCATGTTATAGACATAGGCATGGATGATCAGAGACTTGAATAATTTCCCCAAGTTCCTATTGTGATCAAGTTAGTTATCAAATACAGAGATGTGTGACTCTACTGTAAAGTCACCTCCGCTATATTTTGACAGACATTCACATAGCATTGTCTAAATCAGAGCTCACACTCCAAAGCCATTATTTTCATTCACTTACAGAAAACAAAACTAAATCTTCTGCAGAGCGCCATATGCATAAGTGATTCCTAAGCCTGTGCATTTACCACTCATTTTCCAATTTATTATCTCCCCATGGTTTAGTGTAGTAGTTAAGAAAACCATGAAAGATTTCATGACATCTAAATCTCCCCTCATCACTGTTTAAAGTAGAGTAATGCTATTCATTATCTAGCCATATTCTAGGGCAGAAGAATTTCTGGCATCACAGTAAAGATACATTTCTCCAATGGAAAGAAGTGATTTTATTTCTGTGACATTAACTTTCTTACTTTACATTTTGGTTTCTGGTTTTTGTCTTAAAGTTCAGATATAGAGGCCATCTGACATGTATTGATGTAAGAAGTCAGTCTGAAATAATGGGTGTAATACTACAAAGGGGATTAAAAATTAAGAAATTTGATTTGGTGTTCTGATAAGTAAGTAGCATTCCACAGTCCAGCATTCTACTGTAACCAATAGAAAGAGATCAAGAACTCAAAGATGAGAACAGGTGGGTTCCAGTTTTAGAAAATCAATCCTGTGAAAACCTGAGTTTACCAAAATAATGATTAGGTGGTGAATACCAACTTTCTAAACATTTTTTGTGTGCCAGTGAGATCAAATGAAGAGGTCTTTTAAGTATCAGTTTTCCCACTGTGTTTAAATTATTCTTTTTAGAACATTTAAGCACTGAGGGTGCTTAAAAGAACTTCTGAACTACATGACCTACTTCAGAGGAAGAAAATTTTCTCGGCTTGTAAGAAATCATGTATCGGGATACTTTTTAAAAGTAGATAACCAAAAATCAGCCAAACAGAAACTTATGCCATATGAATGAAACTTTGTTTTGTCATGGAAAATGGAATGGAAAAGTCCATGATATGATATATCTTCATGTGTATCTTGACTCAGGACTCTGATGACATCATCTCTAAAGTTTCTCTATTTCTGGACTCCCTCTTTGTGCTGTTTCCATTCTCAGCCAGGCTTTCTTCCAAGCAGGATTAAATCCAGGAGAAGGGAAAAAAGCTTTTCTCCCACCTGATCAACCTCACTCCTGATTGGCTCTAACTGTGTATTTCTGTGGCTATCCTGCCTCAATATTCATGGTCAAGGGAATGAAATATGTGGGTGGGCTTGGGCTTAAGTCATGTCCACCTCTAGACCTGGGGAGGGGTCAGCACCATCCAAAGCCCACAATATAAGACTTAGGTAGCTGAGGATTCCCTAACTACTCATGGACCTAGGGTGGTTTAAAGAAAAATAAATTTCCATCATACTCACCAGGTACATGAATATCCTAATTGTACTGTGATGCTTAGATCAGCACTTGGGATAATGTGTGGAAGTACCTTTTCCCTGCCCTGCCACCAGGAATTATACCTTGCTATAAGAAGTAGGTAAAGTATAGCTGGCTGAGCCTCTCTCACATAACCAATTCTTCCACTTGCCACCAAGGGCCCAAATATTATCTTTAGCAGCTAAATTTGTGTATGTGTCCCATAGCAGTATCATATATCAGTGCCTCAGATACTTTATCACCACCTACCACATTTCTAGAGCAGGACCTAGTCAAGGGATGGAAAGAGAGCAAAGCTTTATTTTTCTGACATTACAAAAAGGAAAAAAAAAGTGTTGATTCTTAATTTGGGTCACCTAAAGCTATCTTGGATTTAGCACAAGAAATAGTAAATGCACAATCCCTGAGAAAGAACATGATTCTGTATTTTAGACAACGTGAATGAGTTTGCCAATTACCATCTCAACAGCGATATTGCATGATGCTAAGCTTTGTTGTCTCATCCAGCATGCACACAAATTCCTGCAGAGGTGCTCCTCGGATTCACAGAGCTGAGGAGCAGCCCCATGGCGTCCAGCAAGACTAATGAGCAGAAATAAGTGAGTCTCTGCTCTCATTCCAGTTCTGTTCCCCTTTTATCACACTGCCCTGTCCTCAGTGGAGATTTTGATTGCCATCTCAAGGGCTTCATTTTGTCTTGTCTTGCTTTCCCATGCCTTTTTGGCCCAAAGTGGAACTGGTCCGTTTTGAAGGAGGAGACTTTATGTGAAATTAATCAGCCAATCTCACACTGGACAGTAGTATTTCAGCTGACCTACTACAACTACTCATTTATTGATCAATTGTTCAAAAAACCCTTATTTTTGTGCAAATCGGTATCATCAGGAATGAATCTTACAAAGGTACTTTCTCCCAGAGATGATAAACTTTATTTCATTATGAGTGTGTAAAAGTTTCTGTTCTTTCTTTCTTTTTTTTAATTCCCTGCCTTCCTCTTTAGGTTTCTTTTCTTTTTTTTTTTTGGTGGCATTCTTATTTTTTGTTCTTACAATTAGGTCAGGTAATTCTGAGGCAGGTGAGCCATGGATCAAACTCTGAGAAATGACTCCAGGCATATCTCAATCCCTTTTATCCGTGAGGCTCCTGCATACTTAGGAAATCGTGTCTCAAAGAACGTCTTGCTCCCTGAATCTGAATTTTCTTATGAAATATTTGTTAATGCAGATTTTTAATGCAGCATTGCATTAACAAATATTGCATAAGATCCACAGTTAAATGCCTGAAACTGGATAAAGAAGGGAGGATATTAGGAATGTGCAGAGTATAGACACCTGGCTGGCCTGGGACTCGGATTTAAGGACCCGGTTTTGAGTACTGATGAATTTTACATATTGGTGATATGAGAAAATTTAAAACCTCCTATAACCCATTTTAGTTACCCATGAATTATAAAATTCACAGCAGGTTTTGTAAAGAGCATCAGCTGCGCTCTTATCACCACTGATTTGCCTAGTGAAGCATGAAATTTGATTATTTTGTTATTCCTTAACAGCGATGGTTAACTGGACTTAAAAACCAGGTAGTCCTATTCAGAATCAAACTATATATATATGTGAGTCACTGCCCACACAAGGATATCTTCAGCTTCACCATGTAAAAATCTTTGGGGGTGGATTTGGATGACACCAAATGTAGAAAATATTCAGGTGTTCGTTAAGTGCTTGGATGTGAGAGATTTCAGAATCTCAGTCCATTCTGAGACTGTGCCCTACAGAGGCACATTCAGGATAACAGATGTGAAAGCATGGCACAAGAGGAGTGTCTCTCCACTAGAAGTCAGGAGACCTGGTTCCAGTACTAAGTCTGCAAGAAATCACAATACTGAACATTTACCAAGCACTCTGCTAAAAATTTCCACGTATTTCTTTGATTTGTTTCCAAAAATTCTGTAATAGTCATTTCACAAATGACAAAAACATGTGTCAGTAAGTTTAAATGACTTATTCAATGTTATATACCTACTCAGTGGTAAAAGTGGGATTTGAAGCAAGTTCTTTAACACCGGAGATTTCTCTAAACCACCTTACTTCTCTGCCACTACTTGCGCATGTAAGAATCTTGGATAACTTACTCTGCATATGCATATATGAGCATATGAATATGTATATAAGGTTGGGAGATATATATATATATATATATATATATATATATATATATATATATATAATCCAGTTCTTTATTGCCTTAGTTATCCTATAGTAGATACTAAAATTCTCATAGAAGCATGTGATACTGTACCAAAGTTGTTTAGCAAATGCAAATACCTTCATGGGTCTGGCAGAAGGAATGGAGGGAGTATTCCTGACCTAAAAGTGACAGGTACCACTGAGCTCAGCCTGTTGTGGAAGATGGAAAACAGGTATAAAATCATGGGATCTTTCAATTGCTTCAATACAGTTTTCTGTGAAACTTGCTGGTTTTTAATTATTATGTTTAAAAAGAGAGAGAGAAATGCGAATCAAGAGCAAGTCTGCAAGCTGCTATCTTTCAATTACAGAGACCCCTGTATTAGAAGGCAGACAGGAGAATATTATTTCTATGAACCTGGGAAGCATCGTGTAACCGCCCAGCTTCTCAGTTTCCATATATATAGCAATGGGTCTGTCCTAGATGCCTGAACCCATTATCCAAATCAGAAATTGAAATTCTCATAGTAAATCTTGAATTTGATTACCTTATATTGTGACTAAGGAGTTGTAAAACTCATGAAAAAGATATGAGAGCCACTTTAAAGCAGTTTATAGGTAAGAGTGACTTTTGTCTTCAGTTGCAAAAGAAGGGCGTAATTAGAAGAGGACAATGCAAAAAGTCCAAAGGTAGCTCAGGTACTGGAAAAGACAAAATGCGAAGGGCTGGCAGTGGGAATACATATGAAAGACTTCCTTAGTATGATTAAATTACCCTAGAGTGCAAATACTCAAGTGGGATTGTTAAGTATTTTCAAATAGCTGTAAAGCTTTCAAATGGAAATAGAGGTTAAGAGACAGCTTAGTTGGCTAGAATGCAGCTGCCTTGTATAGAAGATATGTTCCAAAAGCCAGTGATCTCACCATTAAGTGGGCATTGAAGCTAACTAGGTAGTCATCTTAATCAGTACTCTTTGTTTCTTCTTGTGGGTTCTAGTACTTGTGTGTTTCCTTTCATTTCAGCCTTAATGACTCCTTTCAGTATTTACTGTATTTGCATTGTGATCCAGCCACTGGCATGATGAGACTCTGGGTTTGGTTTATCAAAAATCTCAGCCCTGTGACTACAGGAGATACTACTCTTTGTTCTTGTTTTGTTGTTTTTTTCAAGGAAGATGAAGCTTTCAAGTCATCTATCCAGAGCTTGAGCTGGCAATTTCAAGCTCTGAGTTCATCCTTGCCTTTTTTTTTTTAACACTTTTTCCAGTACAGTTAAGAGCAATGAGAAAATCCAATTATGTTTTTAGATTTACCCAAATGTTCTGAGTTATCAAATACATGGTAACTCTGCACCTTGTCTTCAGTGGATATCTGATTAGAACTCTTCAATGGTGTTATTTTGCACATCTCTATCCACATGGCATATGAATGCCCGCAGGCCAGGAATGCCTTTAAATCTAATAAGATTAGAGAGTCAGTTCCAGAAAACCTAGTACCTGTTCAGAAAACCCAACCTTAAGATTTTGTTCCTCTAGAATCACTATTGGAACCCAAATCTTTATCACTCAGAGTTCAAATAGACCAGAAGGAAGGGCAGATTAAGGACTTTATTGCAGGGACTCAGCCTAAGCAATTGTGGTGGCTGAAATCCACAAGGCAGGCTGTTAAGAAGGGAAAGTAGATCTCAGTCTAGAGCTGAAGTTTCAGTCCACAGACAGGACCTCTTTTTTTCTTTTTCCTTAGGAACTCCTCTATTCTTTTCCTAAGGCTGTTCAACCGATTAAATCAAGCCCACTAAGATTATGTTGTATAATCTCCTTTACTTAAAGTCAGCTAATTATGGTTTCTAATCACATTTATAAAATACCACCAGAGCAACAGGGACTCCTAGATTAGTATCTGATTGAATAATTGAGATTCTAGTCTAGCCAAGTTGTCACATAAAATTTACTACCGCTTTATAGATTAAATATTGAAACCTGACATGTTTTGCTTCAAAACCTATACTGAGTAGAATATTGTCAGAAAGCTCCCATATTTCTTAGATAAAAACTGTGAAAGATATTGAAATGGGTAAAAAAAATAATAATAATACCAAGAGTTCTGTCCAGTGTATTATTTCAGCTTATCTCAACCTTTCATTGAATGTTTTACCACTAGGTTAGTTTAGAGTACTGATGGTGATACAAATTATTCTTAACCTAGAAATGAAAATTGTGTCCAGCAAATAAGTGGATGTTTTTGCTCTAAAGGTATCGATGAATTTGGCATTTATTTGCAAGTTCATTTTAGTTCCTGATGGCTATATATGTGTGTTTGTGCTAAATTGTCATTTGAACTGGTCATATATCTCATGGTTCCCTCATATTCAGAGATCAATAAATATTTGATATACTTCATTTTATATTGACAAGGGAGGTGCTCCAATCCAGCTCTTGAAGAGGTCAAGTCGGCTCAGTCCTAAGACCAAAGAACATGCTAGACAGAGAATTAGGCATGGATTTTATTGGACTTACAAACAGGAGAAAATTTTTCCTGGTGGCAGCCATCCAGAAAATGTAAGTCAATGTTCTGCAAAAGGGTGGGGAGTACAAAGGATCACTTATAAGGGTTTAGGACAGAGACATTATATAGGGTATGAGAACAGAGTTTCAGCAGGATCTCGTGACACAGATGTCTAAAAGTTTGTTATCAACAGTGATCAAGTGAGGGGAGTTTTAATACCTAGTTTATGATACCGTCTGTTTATCCTCCCACACCCTCTACCTGCCCCAAAGAGGTCTGATGACCTTTAACTTCCATCCCAGTCATGGTAGGCAGTTACATGCAGTAACTCATTCTCAGCATGAAGGGGAATTACCCTGGCCCTGGGTCTCCACAAGGCACGTGATTTTAACTTAAAAAATTATCCTCCATCAGAAACCCCTCTTGGGGGAAGGGTGTCAAAGGTAGGGAACAGATGCTTCCTACTCTCTACCCCAGGAAGAGAATAAAAAAAAAACAGATAATGGGTTCAATCCTGGATCCTGTGAAGATGCTTCAAGAAGAATGACTGCTTCATCATCTCTACCCCTATGCACTGAGACTTGGGAAACGGTCTATGAAATCAAGTTAAAGGATGAAGAGAAAAGAGGTAAGAGAATGTCTGACAGAACAAAAGCAATTCACGTGGCTTGATATTAATCCTGTCAATACTCTGAGCTTCCTACCTGAACACAAATCTGCACTGAGAGCCATACAGAGCTTTCTGAAAAACAACTAGCTGGACAGGGATGGGATGGATATGTGTAGCAAACCTAATAATGCAATTACAGTCAGTGGGACTGGTTTCCAAAGAACACAAGGTCTGTGGTGGTATAAATCCTCCAAAGCTTTGGAGGATCAGATGGCTTAGCACTTTTCACCTGTTTAGTTTACTTATTTTTCAGTACCAGGCAAAATAAAATGGAAAGCCATTTTTCTATGCTAAGGCTAACAAATTTTGCCAAAATTAAGTGGGCTCTGGATATATGAGGGTTTGCTCGGCCTTGGCACTTTTTTTTTCATTATTAACAAATCAACTTCTAATTGCTGTTGCTTCCAGTTCTTTTTCTAAACAGAGATGTTTGGAGTTGCCACCAGAAGGGATCATTGATGCATATGTTATGTTACAGAATTGTATATAGTTCAGGCAAAAGCCAATTATGTATAAATACACATATATTTTTTAACATAATGGCGCAGTAGATATACTTTGGCATCAAGCCAGACACACAGTAAGCATTCTAAACCTTTGCCGATTTCAACTTGGCAACTGCTTTAATAAAATAGAAGTTAAAGCTGGACGGTGGCCCATGAAAATACATTGGATTGGAATATGTGGAAACTGTGAATTTTCGTTTAATGTTGTTGACTTTGCCAGAAGTTAACATTGCTGCAATTTGAAGTGGGGAAAAGATGTGAAAGAAAGCAGGAAAGCATAAATTAGGAGATGAATTTAGCTCCAACAATAGTCTGTACATTTAAGGGATAGTGGCTATATTTTTTATATGTTTACCTGGTATGCTTTTTTAAAAAATATGAAATTGAATATGAAATGAGTCATAATGGTTTTTGACTACTAATATAGTCCTCACCCTCATAGGCCATGGGATTATTTTTTAAGAAAAATAAAAAGATATATTAGAATATTGTATCAGAGTGCCCTCAGAAAAGTAGAAATTGCCTGAGTATTTATAGAAGTGAATTTAAGATTTCAATCAAGTTAATATGAGTCTCCTCAGATAGGGAAGGGACAGCCTGCTTCCATTGACAAGAGAGGCTCTGAGAGACCCCTGGGTTCAAGGTTTCAGCTTCTTCCAAGTCCATCCAGATGTCTTTATTCCAAAGTTCTGGCCCCAGCTTCTCTCTAGTGCCCTAGCATTCATATATGAAGTCTGCTGTGTCTATAAAAACACATTATATTGTAATTATTCAGCCAAGAGTTGTCGCTCAGTGGCTACAAAAAGTAAGAGATTAATTTCTGGCTATTGTGGAAGTTTTTTAATCATTTGACATTGGGTTGATCTCAGAGACTAAAGAGCTTGTTATTTGTCTCAGAAAGTGCTAGGGATGTGAGAAATTAGCCGTCTTATAGCATTTACACTCGCCGTTACTACCACAACAGTCAAACGTAGTAGCTACTTGGTTCCCAAGGCACTAGCTCTAGTAGTATCTTTACCTCAGTCAACCATAGGTCCTATTTTAATTATGATATCACTGCATGCCATGGATTGCTAATTTCTCATTTTCCATTACCATGCAAGCACACCATTCACAGAATTTCATTTTGAAAATCTCTTCCCTGAGAAAGCTTCTAGTTCCAAATATAGTTTTCATGAGGATCACATCTAGAAAACAAACCATACCAGGTATTTTAACATAGATACTTTAATGAGGCAAATCTTTTGCACAGGTGTTGAAGGCCTGAATGAGGGAGGGAGAGCCCTGAATTTGAAAAAATAGACTAATTTAGGAAGCTGCTTCCAGCTCTAAGATTGGGAAAAACAAATGAAGTGGCTAGAGTTTTGAGAACCTGGATACTAAAAGTAGTGTAACAGGCATCTGCCAATACATCAAGAACTCGGAAGGGAGGCAGTCTGCTCTGAAAAGAAGTGGCCACCTAGCTATTTCTGATACTCAGAAGTGCCCTGCACAGATGGACTTGAGAATCCTGGTGAGGCTGTGCTACCTAACAGTTCTGGTGCCTGTAGGGAAGCACAGTAAAGCCAATTTAAGGAATATAAAAATAAACTGTAACCTGGAATGCTGCTCTCCCAGGGCGAAAGGTGTTTCCTGTAGCAATGCCTATAGGAACACCAAGCAAATAGGAACTATTTCTTCTCCCCGCCTCCTGTCTGCTTGTCTTACTTCTGTGCCCATTATCAACGGGACGTACGAATCCATCTAGTGAAGGAGAAATGCAGTTTGCACAGTCCTAGCACTCATGAAGCAGAGTACAGAGGCTAAATTTTTGGAAAAGAGGAATAGCTTAATTATCCTATCCACGACAGATTTCTGTCGTGGTGATAGATTATTCTTTAAAATAAGCTTTATACAGGTTTTGATCATGTTTTTATATAACGTCTGGAAGGGGATCTCTGAGTTCAAGCTTAAAGATAAGTCAACAGGAGAGGGGATTAAGAGAGAGAAAATTAATGTACAATTAACAGAGTCAGAAGTCAGAAGCTTAGTTTTCCAGAAAGCTATTGAGGTAAACCTAACATGTATTTGTGCATATGTGCGGTTGTGTGTGTATCTTTCTGAGTTCTTACCCTTCTAGGTGGTATCGAGTTTAAACATAGAATCAAACTTGCACGCATCGCTACGCTAAACCAATTCTAACCTTGATTTTTAGAAAAAAAAATTGAGTTACATATAATGTACTGTCTTATAGCAATTCATTACACAAAAATATCAAATATAAAAAAATAAAACAGTGAGGAAATTGGAGTTTATTTCAATTACTTTATAACACATTTTCCTTTTCAAAAAGGGTTCATCACTTACCATAAAACATTACAGTGAAACCCAAATGCAATAAGCATCCGATTTGATTATTTATGGATAAGAGTAAAGCTGTATTAGACCCCTCACTTGGGTGTCTCATCACATTTCTTGTGTTGGGCCATCAAAAATGTTCTGCTGGAGGTAACATATTTTTAGTGCATAAACAGTAGTTTCATTTTCCCTGGACAGGAAGTAAATAGAACCAGGTATGTTTCTGCTAAACTAGCTCATATCTTAAAAAGTCTACACTAAGTGGAAAGAGGATCATTTAGAAAAGCCTTTAAGAAGATGAATAAGAAGAGAAAGAGCTAGATTTTAAAAGCTAAATCATATGTGGGCAAGCACAAAATTGTGGGTTTCACTCAAACTTTTGTTTCTATGAATAATTGCACCATAATTGTCATAGAAGCCTGTCTATGGGGAGGGAGGGCCTTTGAAGTTGCCTCCTTGTGAGAGCATGAATTTCAGAAAGTGAGCCTTGCTGTGCTGAGAAATTCTTCTAGAAAGCGTGAAGGCTGATTTTTTTTTTTTTTTTTTTTAAGATTTCATCTTTCAAATGCATCCTGTGATGATGAGCAAGTTTAGGGTATTTTAAGAAGAAATAAGAAAGGAAAATTATTTCCTCTGTAAAGGTTGACAAATCTTAAAACTACAGATAATGTTTCTCGTTCCTAGAGCGTATTGGTAACACTGGAACTAGTGCCTTTTCTAGAATGAAGAATTTGTTCAAACCAATGGGACTAGTATTAAATCTTAAATAAAAAGATGCAAAATGGGTCCCATATTCATATTTGTAGCTTTTGGAAAGATAAGAAAAAAAAAATAGACCTAATAAAAAAGCTAAGGCCTTCACCTTATCATTTTGTTGAAACTTCTAATATTAGTCTAAAATATTAGAGTCTTTGTTACAAAAATATTTATAATTATTTGGTACCTTTTTTTTGCACATGCAGTATTCCTTGAGTGACAGTGGATTTGGTACCTACAAAATTGGATAGAAACAAAATTACTTGTTAAGGAAAGCCAAAGCTTGCCAAAACGTAGCGTTTGGAATAGTCATTTGGATCCATAGTTCTCATGGGATAGCCCAGTTAGGTGACGTGTGGATTCCTGGCCCAAAACTGAGAGGTAAAATGTACATATTGTTTGAAGTCACTGGGGTTTGCAGTAATTTGTTATGTCAGCAATAGATAGTTGAAACGATCCACGAGGGTAAACAAACAGATGTCCCTCCACTCGTGGATCTTACAGTCTACTAGGGGAGACAAAATTAATCAATGTTGATAGCATTGAATGTATAGTCACAGATTTTATGTGAATTAAAACAGATAAACACACAGTGTTACGAGAGTTTGTAAAAGTGGCTTTCACCCAAACTAGGGAGTCAGGGAAGTCTCAAAATCTATCGAAGCCACACTTCAACTAACTCTTCTGGGTAACTGCCTATTGCCAGACTGTACAGATGAAAGCTTCTTGCTTGGTCTCATCCTTCCCTTGAGGCAAAGGATGAAAAGACAGGAGGAGAGAAAGGGCCCATTACCAGGGCCTCCTTTGCAATCCACACCAAATTCAACTACTTCACTTTACTTTTTGGGTGCAGCTGTTGTAGAGGAACAGGGATTTATTGTGTCTTCATGGCAAGATTTTACTGGTCCATATATTTCGGTTTTGTTTCACTTTAAAACATTTTTTTGTTGTTGTGCAATATAACATATATACCAAAAAAAGAAAGAAAAATCAATTTTCAAAAGAGTAGCCTTCAGAATAGCCTCTCAACTCTCTTTTATGTCTCTTAGCCACTGATGTCTTCTCTTATTACACTTCGTTTTCCCCCTTTTGGTCAGGAAGGCCTGGTTGATCTGATGGGGCCAGGGCCCAGACTCATCCCTAAGAGTCATATCCCATGTTGCCAGGGAGATGTTCATCCTTGAATGTATGTTCCATGTAGGGCACAGGGTTATGATTTTCCTTGCAGAGTTGGGCTTAGAGAGAGGCCACATCTTAGCAATAAAAGAGGTTTCCTGGAAGCAATTCTTAGGCCTTATTAAAAAAAGAGTCTTAACTTCTCCACTATAGAAATAAGTTTCATAAGGGCAAGTCTCAAAATCAAGGGCTTGACCTATTTTCTTGGTAATCCTCAATGTTTCAGGGGGTACACGTGGTTTCCCAGATGGGAAAGTATAATAGTTGCATCTTTTTTCTTCAGACTATCAAACAACTCTATTAATACTTTTTAAATTATTAGCACACCGTAGTCTGAGATGTATCTGGGTATTACATTCAGCTTTATAGAATTACAAGGCCTTGTTTCCATTATGAACTCCAGGAGTTTGGGTTGTTTAAGTGAGCTCCCCACACAAGCTGATTTAGATTGTCTGTCATAGAAAACTTAGGTCTAGACATAACAGACTTTCTGTCTTTGGTCTCATAGGTAGGTGGAGGTCTAGAGAACGTGTACTATCGTCCTTTACCCTATATCCTGATTTACCTTAGTCCCAGCCAGATTGGCTTTGGTTTTTAATCTCTAACTGAGGTCTGATTTTGTTTTTTTGGTTACTTTAAGTGTTATTGTATGTAGCTATGCTAACTTTCAGAGCTGCAGCACTCTATTTCTGGGTCTTCAGTGTCACAGAGTTATTCAAAGTTCCAGGAGAAATACCAGCTGATACACATATAGCCCAGTGTCTCATAATCTAGAAATCCACTTACAACTTCATACTAAGTGTGGCTGTTATAAGGGCTTATGATCTAGGCTGCAATTTTCTTGTATGTATTTTCTGAAAGAGACTTCAGCGTATTTGTTCTTTTGTTTCTGGCTTATTTTGCACAACACATTGCCCTCAAGGTTTATTCAGTTTCTTGTGTGTCTCTGTATGTACTTCCTTCTTGTAGCCACACCATATTCCATCATATAAATATAACACAGTTCACCTTTCTGCTTCTCAGTCATTATACCATTTGCCTCCCTCCATCTGTTAAACATCATGGATGATGTCCCAAATAAACAAAACATGCCTTACAGTATCCTCATTAGTTGTAAAATCAGCAGAACTCTCTTTTTTGACAATTTTCATTGGCTCACAGGGACAAAGAACTGACAACCACAGCCATACCAAATCGCAAATCAAAACTTCCCTTATCATTTGTCATCCTCTAAATAGTTGCCCCTGGTAGTGCTGTCATATTGTTGATATCTTCCTGTTAACTATTGGCCATAGCATGCAATTTTAGTTTTCCCTCTATGCCCCACTACTATTGACTTGGCCAATATCAAACCTTTGAAATAGTTCATGTGAGAACTGTTTAGTAATTGTAGATTTAATCAGTGGGACACATGGTCCTATACATCCCCTTTCAATCATATGTACCTCCAATATGGCAATATTACTTGTAACCCCTCTTATTAGTTACCATCCATCGATTCCTTTGCATCTAAGTTCAGCCTCATTGGGTAGCCTATCCCCGTCTCTAGATTCTATGTACCTCTAGGTCTGTGATATTCTACAGTGTAATCTCTCTCAGGTTACCCACCAGAGTCATAATAGCAAAATCATACAGTATTTGTCCTTTTGTGTTTTATCATTTCAATCAGCATTATGTCTTCAAGGTTGACCCTCATTGTTATATGCTTCAGGATGTCATTTCATCTTCCTGCTGCATAATATTTCATAGTATGTGTATACCACATTTTGTTTATCCACTCATCTGTAGATGGGCACTTGGATTGTTTCCAACTTTTGGCAATTGTGAATAGTGCTGCTGTGAACATCGGTGTCCAAATGTCTGTTTGTGTCACTGTTTTCAGCTCTCCTGGATATATGCCACATAGCGGTATTGCCAGGTAATAGGGCAACTCAATAGTTAGCTTTCTGAGGAATTGCCAAACAGTTTTCACAAAAGCTGCACCATTTTACATTCCCACCAACAGTGAATAAATGTTATAATTTCTCCACATCCCCTCCAACATTTGTTTCCTGTTTACTAGTAGCCATTTTTATAGGTATGAGGTGATGTCTCACTGTTGTCTTGATTTGCACTTCCCTTATAACTAGTGAAAATGAGCATCTCTTCATATACTTTTTAAACATTTTTATTTGCTCTTTAGCAAAGTGTCTATTCATATCCTCTGCCCATTTTATAATTGGGTTATTTGTTCTTTTGTTTTTGAGCTATATAATTTCTTTGTGTTCACAGGATATTAAGCCTTTATCCAATATATGATTTCCAAATATTTTCTCCCATAGAGCTGGCTGTCTCTTTGTCTTTTTGACAAAGTTATTTGAGGTACAGAAACTTGATTTTAAGGAGTTCCCATCCATCTATGTTTTGTTTTGCTGCTTGTGATTTAGACATAAAGTTTAAAAAGGTACCTCTTATTACTAGATTTTGAAGATATTTCCCAATATTTTTTTCTAGAAGTTTTATGGTACTGGCTTTTATGTTTAGGTCTTTAATTCATTTTAAATTAATTTTTATATATGGTATGAGGCAGGGGTCCTCTTTCATTCTTTTGGCTACTGATGTCCAATTCTTTCATGCCCATTTATTGAAAAGACTATTCTGTCCCAGTAGATCTGGAGGTTCGATGGAAGAGCAATTGTCCAGATTTTCATAGTCTATCTCCACACTCTTGATTCAATTACATTGGTTGATACTTCTGTCTTTGTGCCAGTACCACACTGTTTTGACCACTGTGGCTTTATAATAAGCTTCAAAGTGAGGAAATGTTAGTTCTCCCACTTCTCTCTTCTTTTTTAGAATATTTTTAGCTATTTTGGATTTCTTTCTCTCCCCAATAAATGTGATAACTAGTTTTTCCAAGCCTTCAAAAATAGGTTGTTGGGATTTTGATTGGTATTGTGTTATATTTGTAGATCAATTTGGGTAGAATTTACATGTTAACAACATTCAACCTTCCTATCCTGTTTTGTTTTGTTTTTAAATCTTCAGTATTTTCTGCTTTGTTCAGCCTTAGATAACAGATGTGAATCTTGGTATCTTGGGGACATTTTCACAAATCAAAGATGTAAGAAAACTCATTTTTATATGAATCAAATGTTGAAATGTAATTGATCAGACATTGTTAGATTCTCTTTTTACTACTTGAACTTTTTCATACCAGGCCCTTCATTTCCCTTGAGTAAGCTGGCAGAAATTGTGGCCTACAGTGGGTGAAATCTTAGATATATAACACCCAAGTTTCAAAATAAACAGTAAAATAAAATATTTTATTTCTGCTTTGAGATTTGTTCTACAATACTTTGGAATATAGGCTTATTTATAATAATTCACAAATGGCAGTTTTCCTGAAAGGACTGATATTTATCCCTTTTTCTCCCAGAAATTAGCTATATAGAAAACAAATACAACTTATTAAAATGCATTTTGAATTCACTTTATAGTTACTTGTGAAAGATATGCTTAGGATAGTCTTATTTTCTCCTAACCATATTTTACCTTTTTTTCATTTAAATGTAATTTTATTAAAATATACTCACACAGCATAGAGACCATCTTAAGTATACAATCACTGGCTCATAGTATCATCACATAGTTGTGCATACATCCCCATAATCAATTTTAGAACATTTTCATTACTCCAGAGGAGAAATAAAAAGAAAAAAAAATCCTCCCATGCCCCATATTCATGTTGATTATTAGCTCATAATATTGGTGTGGTATGTTTGTTAGAGTTAATGAAGGAATATTAAAATATTATTAACTATATTCCATAGTTTGCAATAGGTACCTTTTTACCCCCTACATAACCCTTGTGGTAGCTAGGTTCAGGTATCAACTTGGTCAGGTGATAGTGCCTAATTCTGTTGCCAGGAACTTGAATCATTAGCATGTCAAACTCATCTATGGCTGATTGCATCCACAGTATGCTAAGGCGAATGCCTTCCACATGAATGATGTTTAATTTAATTAGCTGGAGGCTTAAAAAAGAGAGGTCAGAAGAGAGTTCAACACAGCACAGCCCAAGCAGCTCAGCATACTTCATTTCGGCACTTGCAGCTCAGCCCAGACCTTTGGAGAAGTAGAAAGGAATTGCCCCAGGGAAAGCCACTGGAATCCAGAACCCTGGAGAAAAGGCCAGCAGACTTTGTTGAGTGCTTTCCCATGAAACAGAGAGTCTCAGATGAAAGTTTAGCTGCCTTTCCACTGAAGAACTATACCTTTTTACTAAATCCCCTTTTATTAAAAGCTGATCCATCTCTAGTGTGTCACATTCTGGCAGCTTTGCAGACTAAAAACCCCTCTATTATTAATTCCTTGTAATGGTAACTTACATTTGTTCTAGTTCAAGAAAATAACTTTTTTTTATTAGCACAGTTACCACAGACATTGTCCATCACAAAATTCACTGTGTTATACATTCCGATGTTTTAATTTCCAGCTTTCCTTCTGGTAATACTCATTACTCTAAACTTCCCCTTTCTACTGCACTCACACTATTAAACACTGTTAATTATTTGCCCAATAATGTGCTACCCTCTCCTCTATACATTTCCAAACTTTTAACTTCATCCTATCTGAACATTCTGCATTTATTAAGCAACTGCTCCTCATTCTTTACCCTCATTCTATATCCTGGTAACATGTACTTTATCTGTTATGTCTTTGAGCTTACATATTATAATTGGTTCATATCAGTGAGCTAGTACAATATCTGTCCTTTGGTATCTGGCTTATTTCATAAGCCAGACATAAGTCCTCAAGATTCATTCATGTTGTCACATGCTTCAGGACCTCATTCCTTCTTACTGCTGAATAATAATCCATTGTATATAAGCACCACATTTGTTTATCCATTCATCCGTTGATGGACAATTGGATTGTTTCCATCTTTTGGCAATTGTGAATATTGCTGCTATGAACATCAGTGTGAAATGTCTGTTCATGTCCCAACTTCTAGATCTTCTGCGTATATCCCAACTAGCGGAATTGCCAGGTCATAAGGCAACCCTATCCTTAGCTTCCTGGAAAACTACCAAACTGTCCTCCATGGCACCTTTCCCATTTTACATTCCCACCAACAGAGAATAAGTGTTCCAGTTCCACCACATCCTCTCCAAACTTGTAATTTCCTGTTTGTTTAATAGCAGTCATTCTAGTAGATGTGAGAAGATATCTCATTGCAGTCTAAATTAGTATTTCCCTAATAGCTAGTAAAGCTAAGGATCTTTTTATGAACTTTTTTAGCCATGTGTATTTTCTCTTTGGGAAAATGTCCATTCAAGTCTTTTGTTCATTTTTAATTGGGTTATCTTTTTATTATTGAGTTGCAGGATTTCTTTATATATGTCAGATATTATACCCTTATCAGATATGTGATTTCTGAATATTTTCTTCCATTGAGTCAGTTGCCTTTCACCTTTTTGACAAAGCTCTTTGAAGCACTGCAGTATTCAATTTTGAGAAGTTCCCATTTATCTATTTATTTTCTTTCATTGCTTGTGCTTTGGGTATTAAGTCTACAAAACTGCCACCTATCACTAGATCTTAAAGGTGTTTTCCTACATTTTATTCTATGAGTTTATGGTACTGAATCTTATATTTAGGTTTTTGATCCATGTTGAGTTAATTTTTGTATAGGGTGTGGGATAGGGGCCCTCTTTCATTCTTTTGGTTATGATATACAGTTCTTCCAACATCATTTATTGAAGAGACTGTTCTGTCCTAGTTCAGTAGGCTTGGGAGCCTTGTCAAAAATCAACTGCCTCTAGATCAGAGGATCTAGTTCTGAATTCTCAATTCAATTCCATTGATCAATATGTCTATCTCTATGCCAGTACCATGTTGTTTTGACCACTGTGGCTTTATAATGTGCTTTAAAGTAAGGAAGCATGATACCTCCCACTTCATTCTTTTTCAGGATGTTTTTGACTGTTCAAGACCACTTACCCCTCCAAATAAAATTTATAATTAACCTTTACATTCCTACTAAGTATTTTGGTGGAATTTTGATTGGTTCTGTGTTGAATGTAGATTAATTTGGGTAGGATTGACATCTTAACATTTAGCCTTCTAACCCATGAACACTGAATGTCTTTCCATTCATGTAGGTCTTCTTTGATTTCTTTTAGCAATTTCTTGTAGTTTTCTGAGTATAAGTACTACACATCCTTGATTAAGTACATTCCCAGATATTTGATTCTTTTAGTTGCTATTGAAAATTGAATTTTTCTCTTGATGTCCTCCTCAGATAGCTCATCACTAGACTATAGACATACCATTGACTTTCATGTGTTGATCTTGTATTCTGCCACTTTGTTCAGTTTACTTATTAGCTTAAGCAGTTTTGTTGTCATTTTTTTCATGATTTGCTAAATACAGGATGATGTCATCTGCAAACAGGGAAAATTTTACTTTGTTCTTTCCAGTTAGTATGCCTTTAATTTATTTTTTCTTGCCTAATTGCTGTAGCTAGAACTTCTAGCACAATGTTGAATAACAAGGATAACAGTGGGCATCCTTGTCTTGTTCTTGACCTTGAAGGGAAAATTTCAGTTTCTCACCATAAAGTATGATGTTAGCTGTTTTTTTCATGTATGCCCTTTATCATTTGAGGACGTTTCCTTCCATTCCTACCTTTTACAGTGTCTTTATAATGAAAGGATGATGAATTTTGTTAATACACTGTATTACATTAATTGATTTTCTTGTGTTGAACTACCATTGCAAACTTGGAATAAAACCTACTTGGTCATGGTGTACAATTCTTTCAGTATGCTGTTGGATTTGCTTTGCAAGTACTTTGTTAGAATTTTTGCATCTATATTCATTAGAGATTGGTCTGTAATTTTTCTTTTCTGCAGTATCTTTATCCATCTTTGGTATTAGGGTGATGTTGGCTTCATAGCATGAGTTCGGTAGTGGTCCCACTTCAGTTTTTTGAAAGAGTCTGAACAGGAATGATATTAACTATTATTGGAATGCTTGGTAATTAGAACAGTTTGTTTTTTTCCCCTGCTGTCAGGCTATGATAAGGCTAGTTCTAGTTGGCTACATGATTTGGAACTATGCTTTTCCCATTTCCAATATTTAGAACAGCCATATTGTATATGACAAATTAAGTAGTTGATTGCAGAAAGAAAAAGAAAAATAAGAAAGACTTGCTGACCATACAATGAAACACTTACCATTTCATGCAAAGACCACCTCTTCATATTTATTGATGAATTGAATTGAACTAAAATCAACTGTAAGCATTCCTATACCTGTTTAAAAATCTAAACTTGCACCACCAATTAACAAAATTTTGAGAGCTGTGATTTTTTTTTTTATTAATTAACGGAAAAAAAAAGAAATTAACCCAACATTTAGAAATCATACCATTCTACATATGCAATCAGTAATTCTTAGCATCATCACATAGATGCATGATCATTGTTTCTTAGTACATTTGCATTGGTTTAGAAGAACTAGCGAAACACCAGACAAAGATATAGAATGTTAATATAGAGAAAAGAAATAAAAGTAATAATAATAGTAAAACAAAAAACAAAAAAGACAAAAACAAAAACAAACAAACAAACAAACAAACAAAACCTATAGCTCAGATGCAGCTTCATTCAGTGTTTTAACATGATTACTTTACAATTAGGTATTATTGTGCTGTCCATTTTTGAGGTTTTGTATCTAGTCCTGTTGCACAGTCTGTATCTCTTCAGCTCCAATTACCCATTATCTTACCCTGTTTCTACCTCCTGCTGGACTCTGTTACCAATGACATATTCCAAGTTTATTCTCGAATGTCCGTTCACATCAGTGGGACCATACAGTATTTGTACTTTAGTTTTTGGCTAGACTCACTCAGCATAATGTTCTCTAGGTCCATCCATGTTATTACATGCTTCATAAGTTTATCCTGTCTAAGAGCTGTGATTTTTACAGAATAAAGGGAATGTTTGAATTTCCAGAGGATTCATTGCAAGGTAAATTCAATATTGAGTTACTCAGCAAATTATAAATGGATTCTGTTTATAAAGTGAAATCTGACTGTAAAGGAATGAGCTTTTACTTTTATGTGAAGTGAGGCCCTGCAATATTGGAAGTGGTCTGATTGTGGTTCCCCATCTCACCCAGTGCATTTCCTTGCCCAAGAGGAAAAAGGCCCAAAAATCTTTAAAGCATGTTTTGTAATCACTCACTGTTCTGGTAAAAAGTTAACTTCTAGGCCAAGAAAGATTCCCTATAGTAACTTCCCTTTAAGTCAAGCTTTTATATCTTATATCCTATGTATAATGGCTCTGGACCAAAAGAAGGATTAGTAAATATCATGAGTAAAATCAAGAGTGGCAGTAAGAATGAATGCCTTCTTTTTCCTTTTCTTTCTTTGCCTCTCTGAAGCAATATGTTTCTGAGGAATTCTAAGTCATATTTTCTTTTTCTTCCATCACTTAATAATTATGGAGGCCATTTGTACGCAAAGGTTGAGAACCTTCATGTTAGCCATTTATTCCTCAGAAAACACAGCATGCTTATGCTCATGGAGCCTACTGAAAAAAGAAGTTGGAGTGTATGGCCACAGAGAGGTAAGCAATGATGTAGAAGGGCTCTATTGATAGAGAAAGTGGCAGTGGCCAGATTGGAAGGAGATACAGGGGAAAAAGTCAAATTCTGTAAAGAAGTTTAATTATAAAAAGAGATAAGAATGCGAGCAGCTGAATGATTTTCTCACCATAACATGCAGCTTTACTTTTGGCTTAGAATTCTAGGATTTGTACTTCTAGATTTCTATTTTGTAAAATCTAACAAGGTCAGGCTTCACATAGCCTCCCTATTTGCCACTGATAATACCAGCACCATTGATTCTGCTAGATCATATGGCCCAAATGACAGCACAGCTTGCACAGCAACCTGAATATGTCACAGAGAATCCTCTTGTTCCAGTCCCCACTCAAAACTAGCAGCTTTTCTGGTCACTCAGTAAATGGATGAAGACTATACTGTCCCCAAAATCCAAAGGGGACAACTAGGCCTTGTGCCTCTTTTTGGTCATAGGAGGACCCAGATGCAAAAGCTTATCCTTCACCTTTGAAGGGATATCTCAACGTATCCCACATGTCCCACATGACTGGACACCTAGAAATTTCACTGACATGGAAGGCCCTTGTACTTCTGTTGGATTTATCTCCCATCCCCTGACCTATAAATGCCTTACCAATAAGTCTAGAGTAGTTGCTACTTCTTGCTTTTCACTAGGTCCAATCGACATGATATCATCAATATAATGGAACAGTGTGATGTCTTGTGGGAGGGAGAAATGATCAAGGTCCCTCACAGACAAGGTTGTGACATGGGGCTGGAGAGCTGATACACTACTGAGGCAGGACAGTGAAGGTTTACTGCTGGCCCTGCCAGCAGAATGCAAACTGCTTCTGGTGGTCCTTCTTGATATCTATTGAGAAAAAAACCTTTTTCCAGATCAATAGCTTCATACCAGGTACCAGGTGATGTGTTATTTTGCTCAAGCAGTGATCCCACATCTGAGACAGCAGCTCCACTTGGAGTCACCACCTGGTTAAGTTTACAGTAATCTGCTGCCATCCTCTAAGAACCATCTGTTTTCTGCACAGCTCAAATAGAAGAGTTGAATGGGGATGTGGTGGGAATCACCACCCCTAGATACTTCAAGTCCTTAGGAGTGGCACTAATCTTTGCATTCCCACCAGAAATATGGTATTGCTTCTGATTCATGATTTTGTTGAGTAGGTGCAGTTCTTGTGGCCTCCACTTGGCTTTTCCTACCATAATAGCTCTCATTCCGTGAGTCAGAGAACCAGTGTGGGGATTCTGCCAGTTGCTGAGTGTGTTGTTTCCAGTTATGCATTCCAGAATTTAGGAAATAACCACAGACTGGGTCTGTGGACTCACTAGAGTCACTGTGAGATGGACCTGAGCTACAACTCCATCAAGCACCTGACCTTCATAAGCCAATAATCTATTGGACCAGAGTGACGTTTTGAGACTCCTGGAATTAGTGTCACTTCTGAGCCAATGTCTAATAATCCCCAAAATATATGATCATTTCCTGTTTCTCAATGCACAGTCACAAAGGTAAAAGGCCTTAGGTCTCCTTTGGGAAGTCTGGGAGGAAGGCTAACAGTAGAAATTTTGGGCAGTGTGAAAAGGTCCTTCCCCAGGGGTACCCAGCCCTCCTCTCATTCAAGGGGCTCTGGGTCTGTAAACTGTCTCAAGTTTGGGAATTGATTAAGCGCCCATGACTCTCTGTTTTTTGCAATTCAAGTTAGACTTCTGTTCACTTGAATAGAATTCTTCCGCATTTACAGCACAAACAAGAATTTAGTAAACTGCCCATCTATTTTACTTCTAGGTACCCCATGATCTACCAGACAACAACACAAGTCTCTGCATGTCAGATTATTTTGACTGCTACTTTGACTCTAATGTTCATTATGGGGGCCATGCCCACCTTGTCTATGGTGATTAACTGTCACCACATGGCTTCTGCTAACTCAAGATCCAGTCATCCCCATTGTGTTTAAGGATTGCAGCTTAGTGACAGCAATTTCCAGAGTAATATCTGACCTACAGAGAAGAACAATTACAGAACTCTTCAGGGATGATGGAGCTAGTCTCAAGGATTTATTTCTCAAAGTTCTGTTGAAAGACGTGTCCTCTGGACATTCCTGGGGTGTGTGAGCAGGTCTTCCATGATAAATCCACTCTAAGCCTCTGAATCCCCTCATCTAAATTACAATAGGGCAGTTCTGGCATTTCAACCTCAGGTCATGTCAGCCACCTTTTGATCCATATTCCAGTTAACCATTCAAACTGTTGATGCCCTTTTTAACCCCTTGAGCTACAACATTGAATGCAGAATGTCTGCTTAGTAGGCCCATATCAATACGGTTAGCTTGATCCACCTTTATATTCCTCCCACCATTACCCACACCCTTAATATCCATTCCCACACATATTCCCCTGATTTCTATCTATATAGGTTGGAAAACTCACGCAGTTCTTTGGAGTATAGCATACTTCCTCATGGGTCACACTATGGGCCTCACCTCTTGGGACCTATTGGGACTTTAGTCTAGTTATAGGTCTTGAAGAAAAGGTGTGTGTGTGGGGGCGGGGAGTGGTCATGAAAAGCAATAGAAGTGTCTTTCAAGCCAATTACCTTAGGGGGCCTCCATTGCAGTTTCATCTGGTGAAACAGGGTTAGTTGCTCCAGACAGAGGAGTGAAGGCTGTTTCACCAGTGGAGGTAGTTATAGTTAGTAGGCACTAAAGGATTATTCTTGTTAGAGTTTGGATGGTTGACTCCTCTGATCAGACTGGAGGTCTGGAAGTTGTTTCCTCAAGGCAGGCCAGAGGTCAGAAAGCTCTTTCTTCAGGGCAATCCATTACAGATCTATCTAGCAAAAGCTTAGCAAGTTACAGAGATTCCATCTCCCCATTGCCATCATTGGCAGGCTATATATCCCCACCCCATGTTTCAGGGTCCTATTCTTTTCCAGTGAAAGTCCTTATTTTAACAACAGACATCCTGCAAAGTTGAGATTTTAGTTTATGTTATAAATCTGCTACTTGCACAATGAGGCTCTGTGTCTGGTTTTCAGAGATCTTAAAACCACTCTCACAGGAAGTAAGATTTTCTTTCAGGACAAACATGGAAACTTCTACATCATTCATAATGCACTTAATATGCAAATTTGAAGCCTTCTGGTTTACCAACCAGTCACAAAATATCCCTGCAGCAATGGTCACACTAGTGCTTGCCTGACCAGACAGTTGGGCATCATCACTTAGCCAAGGAGACACCAGAACTTAACCATCATAGTCAGGCCTGAAGATGCCTCAGTCATAATCCATGGAATCCATACTGCTTCTGAAATCTAAGGAAGCTATTTTAGTTGGCAAATGATCTCTGGAAATAAGTCCCTTTAATCCCATGTAGTCAGAAAGCTTATGGAAGTGTTCTGAGGCTAGAAAGTAAATTTCAATAATGAGCAAAAGTTTTTAATATTTACTGACAAATGTGAAGCTCTGGGGAACATTTCAATATGAAAAAATGATTGTTATTGTAGCCAACATCTGACAGTGACAAAACCACTCTTACAGAGCTAGCAAGAGTGGCAATTCTATTTTTCTAAATCTGTCTTATTAATTGAAGCAGTCTACTTCCTTAACATTGACTCACTTAATGCTCTGACTTGAATAAACACAAATTGCTTGAAACAGTATATATATATATATATATACTTTATGAGCTCCAAAACCTGCTGTTCTGTACCTCTTCAGATTTTATAGACTGAACTTCAGGATGGTAAAAGTTTGCAAACTGTTACTTACCACTTTCTCAAGGCAGTAATATCACAGCTAACAACCAAAAATCACAAGCACAGAGGGAATGCAGCAACTCAGCAGCTTGTGATAGGGGTGAAAATAGAAGTAACTCAAAAAAGAGAACAAATGTGGCTCAGACATGGAAGTCAGGCAAGGATGCATGCCCCCCAGCATGTGCTTGTGAAGGAAATAAAAGAAAGGAAATTTATAGGTAGATTTTTGATGGATTTTCACTAGGCAAAAGAGGTGCAGCTGATGTTATATGTAGTAGCAGTAGTAATAAAAATAATCATATTGATAGAAGCCCTCATTTATCACATGCTGAGGTACCATGCACTGTGCCAAGGGCTTTGCAAGACGAATTTATTTGAATACTGATTCTTTGGACTGTGAAAGTTATTTAAGTTCTCTGAACATCAGTTTATAAATCTGTACAATGTGTCTAAGGTCAAGAAAGTTTAAGTTGATAGACATCAAATTTAAACTCTAAGCCATCTTTTGAATTTGGACTGAGAAGAGCATCTGTGAGTAGTCCTGCACATAGCCACAAATGAAACATGTGAATCAGAACCTGAAGAGCAAAGTAACTTTTTCTGAGTTTCCCCACTAATAAAGTGAGGAGGTTGAACGAGGTGATTTCTCTGGTCTTCTAAAGAGCTTACACCTTGACTATGGCATGAGCTTTTGTCAAGAGGCTGATTCTTGATTTCTTTCCGCTGTGACCAGGCAACATAAACTTTAGCCCTTCTCAGCTAAAGACCAGAATGTGAAAGAATGAATTCCTGAAGAGCTGTGCTCAGGGCACTCTTTACATACACATAGGAATAGAATGACAGTTATGTGTGGTGTAGAGTGAGAACAGAACTTTCTTTGATGCCCCTGTGATTGGGCACCTGTCTTACCAGGAAGCAGGCTGGAGAGATTTTCAGATACCAGAGAGAGTCAGTCCCCAAATAAATGCTCTTGCTCCAGCAACCTCTACGTTTTCTTTTTCTTACATCTTGCTTTCCTAACATCTAGTGCACTGGGTTCCAGGAAATCCCCCATGCTATGCTCAGGGATAACCAGCCCCAAAAGCGAAAGAGACAGGTGTTAAGTGGTCCTGTCTACCTCTCATCTTGGTGGTCTTGGCTTCCCATGGAGGAAATTGAGTTGATTGGAGCAGCAGAGAGTAATAACTCTGCATCCATTCTCAGATCACTACCCCGGCCAAGGCTTAAACTCTGTTATTTCCTAGGCAAAAGCTCAACTATGGCAGGAATACTCGATGACAGAGAAGGTAAAGCAACGGGTATCTGCTAACATTGATTTATCTATAGTGACTTGCAACCTGGTCAGGGGGGAAATAACCCAAGAAAGTTTCAAACGTAACATACTGGATTTAAATATCTACAGAAACCTTATACTCCTTTGCATTTTTCACTTACCACCTGCAGTTCCTGTTGGTTCTGTCCTTTTCTTCAGTAGATAGTCTAGTCCACGTTATTAAAATATGAAAGTAGTTTGGGAGCATTAGATAACTCTATTTCTTCTCTGACTACAACCCTAATGCTGCTTGATTTTCTTTGTAGTGTGTGCAAATCAATTCGCTCCTGAAATACAAATGATTAGGTTTACTTTTCAGTTGACTGTATCTAACAGTCAACTGCTGTTAAACAAAACTTTTTCCTCATTGTCCTTTGTACTTTTAGTTTAGATGCCTTCCTTCCTTCCTGTTTTTGCAAGACTCTTACCTATTTGCAAAATTTGCTAATTTCAAAAATTTATTTTGACAAACCTTCATTTTATTTCATTCCTTGTTAAAGAATGCTTAATCATACAGGCAGTACATCTATTATTGGTGAACTAAGAGGAAGACTTAGCTATACAGAATAATGAGCTTTACTTTGCAGGTATAACATAATATCTCTTTTCCTCCAGGCTTCTAATGTATGTTAAATATTTACAAATAAAATCAATGTTCTCATTCTGTGACTAGCTCACACATGGTTGAACCAAACCATGGTAGACTTATTCATTCTATTCCAGTAGTTGTTAGGGAAAATATGCAGATCTCCAGCATTTTTGTTTGTTTTGTTATTCTAAAAAATGCTTAGTATAGCTTGGCCATGAGTGGGAAGACTTGAATTTGGAAATTCTCAGTAGCCCATTTTGGCTTAATATGTCAGTTTTGTGAAGTTTTACAAAATCACTCCCTTTTTCATTCTACTTGTGGAGAAGTTCCAAGCTCTGTGTGCCCTTCTTTGTCAGCTGCCTTTTTTAAGACTGTGCCTAGTGGGCCATTAGGTCTGCAAAAATCCCCAGCTGTGCATTTTTCTGGGGGTAGCGTTAGAGCAGGAGGCCTCACACAACTGCAGATTGGTTTATTTTCTGTCTTCCTGGTTTTTTTTTCCTTTCCCTTAAGGGTCATTGTTTATTAACTAAATTGAAACTTAAGTTGTGGGTTTTTCATTAGTCCCAAATTGACACAGCTGGCCCCAACAATTTAAACTGAATCATTCTCAAAGAACCTATTTAGCTCTGCAATACCTTCTTCCCCACCCTGACCAAAGAACATCTGTTGTGATCACGTGAAAGCAGATGCCTCCCTGCCCAGAAAGTGAAAATCTAAAGAAACTGAGTACTTATTTAGGCTCTGGGCTGGTAAACTCATATTTTCTTCCATAGTCTCCAAAAAGGAATTTGTTCATAGGCATGGTCCTTTATAGTCCAGCATCTTAGGATTTCTGAGAAGTCAGGAATGAGAGAATTCTTGCTCATTTTCACCTTTATAGAGAAAATTTGATCCTGAAATGATAATTGAAGATTTTTAACTTTTCCACCTTTTGCTCTTAATAGATAGCATTTTTTTTTAAAGAGGATTATTGGTAATATATTTCCCTTTAACATTTGTTTTTGATGATGATAGCTACCTAGCTCCCGTTTGTGGCTGTCCAGTCATGTGCCTGTGTATTACCTCCTCTGATTCCCACCATCACGTACTAGGGGTCAGGCGTGCCTAGGAGTCTTATGTTAACGGAGAAGAAAACTGAAGGGTAGGACCCAGTATCTTAGGTGCTATTCATTGAACTTCTCTGTTGGCCTGATTTTACTTTCACTGAATGGAAATAAATTGGATAATGGCAAATGTCACCTCAGCCCTAGCCTAAGGTCACCGATTATGAAGTCTGGAGGAGAGATGACAAGCCTAGTCACGTAATTTAAAAGCCTGATACCTTCTAGCATTAACTAATTAGCTATTCTTTTAGAATATTGAACATACATGAAATGCCACAATGATTTTGGCCAAGCTACTTTTGTTACTAATTATGATTTTATGTTGACACTGAATTGTTTTATGTTGATGTGTCATGGTTTCCTAATCATGGGAGAATATCTGGGCATGACACATGTTTAGGAAGTTTGAGTCACTAAGATAATGAAGATAAATATTAATAATAATAGCAGCTGACTCGTATGAGTTTTTACTAGATGTCAAATGCTTTAAATCCTTTCGACCACCGTGAGAAAGACTCTAATATCATCATCCTCATTTTATAAAGGTGAAGAAAATGCTTCAAGAGTTTAGCACCTAAGTTTTAAGGCTTTAAGCATTTGAAATCAATTTTTTAAGACCACTTTTTGATCGGTGATGACAAAATTTAAGATCTGGCATGTTATGAATCTATTACACTCTTTCCCTAGGCTTTGCCCTCTGAGGATCAGTTGAGATACATGTAAAAGTGGTAAATAGAGCATATTGTGAATGTGCACACACATATGTGAACAAGTGAGTGTCCATGTCTTTTCATCTAGCTCTGAGACTATTCCCAAAGTTCACATCAGTGACTATGCAGGGGGGAACGTCTTTCCTGCTCTATGGTACTTGTACACATTGGCTAAATTCATTTTAATCTATCGGCAGATATGGTGGTCTTTGGAGAAACTTCCTTTGAGTTTAGCCCAATATATTTTAAAATCACCTAGAATAATCATAATAATCCTTAATCATAAGGAAAAGATTTCTTCAATATTAGGTGCTCATTACACCCTGTCCAAGAATGCATAACTGCAAGTGTGTGACATATGTTTGTGTACACATTTGTCTATATATGTGTGTGTGTGTGTGTGTGTGTGTGTGTATATATATATATGTATGCACATACATACACATATACAGACATATATACATACATACACACATTGTGTTGTGTTATTTTGGGAAACAATGCAAAAATGCCATTGATAATCCATCTGTTGTGTATTTATATAAAGGGATAGAAATCAGCATATGCACAGCATACATTATAGATAAAGAAATAGCTAATGGTAAAGAATGAAAAATACCAAAAATCCTTCTTTTACTCCTCAGTTGCCTCAGTGCTACTTCAGTGAAAACTTTTGTTTCATACCGTTTGACTCAAGAATTCTATTCTGCAAATTAACCAAGTAAATAGTTTTTTTAAATGCAGAAATGTAAATGCATAACTGTTCACCAGAATATTGCTTATAATACTAAAAATATAATGTTCACTAGACAAGTGATTAAAAAATGATACATTAATTAAATTGAGTATAATCTAGCTTTAAACATTTCATTGCAAAATGAGTTTATTGGTGTGGAAATATGTCAATGTTCAACTGTTAGTTAAAATAGCAAGTTAGTAAACACCATAGCATGAATCTATTTTTGAACAAAAATTAGTACAGATAAGGAAATTGCAAGCATAGACACTATATATTTAGAGTGGTTATTTTTAGGTAGAGGACTTATGAGTGACTGATTTTTTCTTCACATTGATATGTTCAGATTGCTTATAATTAATTCATATCTGTTATGCAATAAAAATATCTTACATCTTCATAAGAGATGGTTGTACCCCATGAAAATTTTATATTTTCCTGATTTGGGTTTTGCATGAATAAGTGATTACCATTGTCAAATAAAATACGAAACTCTTCGGGTTTTGCAATTCTTATAACTGAGAGGCAATTAGACAAATAACAGTCTTTTAGAAGAAAACATACGATGATTGGTAGGAAAATTCATGAACAACTTGTCCTTCCTCTTTAGGTACATGTGTTCCCTTGGAGAGAGCTGAAAAAGCATGCTTTTCACTCATTTTCATCCTCAGACCTCTCTCCTGGCTGAGAGCAAAGCTTTGAGGGCTCTCCACATGCTCTCCTGATTGCAGAAATAATTCCACTATCAATCTGCTATATTGTGAAATTTAATCTGATCACATGGAGAAAAATGTGACCTTCTGAGTAGCTTGTCTCCTTTGAGAAAAATCCCCTAACTCTATATAAATCATGGAGACAGAAGAATGGGCTTTCCAGCCTGCTTATGTCTCTTCTATTTTCCTATTCAATGTCTATTTTCCCTACTAGAATATAAATCCTATGAGGGTAGTGATGGTGCCAGCCTTATTCAGTGATGGATCCTTGGGGTTTGATGTGGTGTCTGGCTTAAGTTGAGTTGTTATAGGAGGGAGTGATTTTAGGAAGGTGCACAGGATGCTGCTTCTATGGTAGACCTGTGAGAATGGACATGTCTACTGGGTCTGGCTATTTGAAGAGAGGAGAGTAACTTGCAGGTCGGAAACTGGAAACTTAATCTGCCATTTGGGCTCTCCAAGGCAAGGCAGAGACCAAAGATAGGAAAATGAGTGGGATCTGGGAAGCAGAGCTGAAATCTGAGAGAAAGAAGGCCTGTGTCAGGTAGTCTTGGGCTGTATTTCCATAAAGCACAAAGGAGAATGAAACTAGCAAGAAGCTTGAAGGAAGCATGTCGTTCACATGGTTCTTCTAAGACCATGTTCTAATGGTCTTTCTATAACGAGGTAAGCTCTTGCAAGAATCTACTCTCTCTTCATCCTCTCATCACATCCTTGAAGGTAGAAATACCACCTCTAACCCTGTCAAAGTAATGGTGCTGGTTATTCTATAATCCATGCTGCTGAAAGAAGGAGTTCTTGGGAGCAGTGGAACACACAGCAACTAGTGCGTGTCCAGCCTGCTCGACTGCATTGTCATGTGGCTGCTGAGTGGGTATGGAGAAGGAAACACTATGGTTAAGTTGCTTAAAACAAGAGTTGAGGCTTATATACATGCAATCATTTTGTAACCATGCCTCATTAATATCAATGCAAAAACTGTCTGGGTCCTTTTTTAAGGGTTGCTCAGGTTTCATTTTACAGCTTCTCTTTCTTGGAAAACTATTTCTTTCACAATTGTAACCTATTTTACTATGACACACATGGAAATTTTGGCTGACAGTGGTGTCACATGTACACACCCACAAACAAACACACATGCATGTGTGATGGTTATCTGAGACCTTCACATTCTAATGACCATCCCGTCAAGAAGTAAATTATATATTTAGAATATTTAGAAGTAAAAGCAAGTATCCCCAATTTAAGGTTAGTTTCATGTTTTTCTTAGCAAAGACGAAATTGGCAATTGCATATATCCCTGAAATTCAGGGTGCAAATTTATAGTAAAAATGATATTGCTCTATATAAAGACACTGTGAAACAATCAACGTCTCAATTTGATATTCTATAAAATGGGAAGCATGACATCTTCCCATTTTATATCGTCACAGATATTTTTGTGATGATTCAGTAAGATAATATAGAAACATTACCGGAAAATTGTTTTATTATTACCATTGTTTAATTATTAGAAGAGTGAGTGACAGAAAGTCCGGTTCATTTTGGACTAATTCATCCTGAAGGAAATCCTACATGATGGTGAGAAGGAGCAAGGGAAATAAGAAAAGAAATTGAGATTCAACCAAGTCTTAATTTTCATCATTTTTGAGTAGCGTTCAGATCTGCAGTGTTGCTTCCAGCAGTCTAAAGAGGAACTGTGAAGCCCTGCCCCATAGCTAGAGTGTCCTGTAGCCTTGCATTCCAGTCTGTTGACAAGGATCAGAGGGCATGGTCACCCATTCCTATTTTTACTTAAGATACTGGTGTAAGGTTGAACTTGGCATCAAGATTTTAGGCAGCATTCTTTGAGTTGTGAGTGGCAGAAATCTGACTGTAGTTTTAAAAAAATGGGAAAAGAAGTTTGCTGACTCATATTAATAGAATTTAGAAAGGGTAAGGGTGGAATTGGGTCCCTGGGAGAAGCCCATCAGAGCTTTCTTAGCCTTCCAACCAACTTTGTCTTTACGTATTTTTTTTTTTTTCTGAATTCACTTACCATTGATGGGCTTTTTAATAGTAATAGGAGACATATATTCTCACAATTCTGAGTTCACATCTTTACATTACCAGCAAAGATAAAAATGGCCTTGAGAAGCTCTAGAAGAGTTTGACCTACCCAGCCAGGTTGTGTGCCTTCCTTGGTAGACTCAGGCTGCGTGAAATAGGAAATATGAATTCCTGATTCCAACCAGAACAAAGAAATTGGAGTGGGAGAGGGTGCTATCCTGAGCAGATGATACAACGCCTGTCAGAGATTATAGACCAGCAGAGTTCCAGGCAATGAATTTTGCACTTAATGTACTTGTGCTTAATTGATTAATCATCTGTTTTTGAAGCAGGATAGATCCTCAGGTTGAAATTTTGCCTTTCCGGGTTTCCACAATGATGATAGCCAGAATTACTACCAAGTTCTAATTCTCATTTTCCTTAGAGGAAACTGAAGTGGCGGGGGAGGCTTATTTGCTTATTAATAGTATGGTCCATAGTAACCACATCCCAGTGCTCTATCTCCAACTCGGTGCTCTTTTTCTCTAACCCATTCTACTTTCACCCTTATAGATTTCCAAGAAAAGACAGTGTATAGATATAAAACATTGAGAAAATACTTAGTATTCCCCTTGCGTTCTCCATTTGTCGTCGTATAACCAACACATAATTTATCTTTTAATAATACCTTTTAACATCCTTCACTATCCCAGAGAGTCCAGTCCAGCTGTTTGCTGCATGTGCACACTGCTTACTCCATGTATTCAGGTATTTGAATCAAGTCATTCAAGTAGTTCTAGTTACATGAATACAATATACCAAACTCTGTGCAAGGCACTAGGAATGAAGCCCCAGTCTCACAATATGTATTTGGGAAAAGTGTGCAGTTCATAGTCAATTTCAAGATAGCGTGAGATGCACTGAACTGGGAAAAGTGCAGGATGGGTCAGTGTGTTAGATTCAGTTGTCAACTTGGCCAGGTGAGCACACCTAGTCTTGTTGCTGCGGACATAAGCCAATGGTACGTGAACCTCATTTGTTGTTAATTACATCTGCAGTCGGCTAGGAGGCGTGTCTGCTGCAATGAGTGACATTTGACTTAATTGGCTGTTGCTTAAATGAGAGATTGCAACGTAGCATAGCTAAGCAGCTTGGCATTCCTCATCTCAGCACTAGCAGCTCAGCCCAGGCGTTTGGAGATGCAGAAAGAAGTCACCCCCGGGAAAGTTGTTGGAACCCAGGAGCCTGGAAAGAAGACCAGCAGAGACCATCCTGTGCCTTCCACATAAGAAAGAACCTCAGTGGAAAGTTAGCTGCCTTTCCTCTGAAGAACCAACAAAATAAATCCCCTTTTATTAAAAGCCAATCCGTCTCTGGTGTGTTGCATTCCGGCAGCTAGCAAACTAGAACAGTCAGTTTAATAGTGTGGTAGAAACTATGCCTTGATCTTCATGGCATAACAGTGGGACCTCTGATTTTAGTGACCATATGGGTTCCCAAAAGATTATCTTTCTAGTTTTGGGGGTGGTTGTTGTTGTTGTTTTCTTTCTTGAGTCAAGATGTCTTTCTCTGGACATCTGTTTGGACATTTCCATGGCCTTAGAACTGTAAACTTGTAACTTGATAAATTCCTTTATAAAAGCCAATCTAGTTTTCTTTTGGCAGCTGAGTGTAACCATGTAGACATAGTTCTGGCCAATGGTTTGTGAGTGGAAGCAAAATATACAATGTCCAATTTTTTCACTTAATGGAAGCACATGATCCGGCTTCCTCCTGTCCTTGCTTCCCACTGGTTGGAATGTGGATGTGAGGAAGCCAGTTTGAACACTACAAATAGTCAAGTCCCTAGGGATGGTGAAGCAACAAGATAGAATGAACCTCGGTCCCTTACACTGTAGATCTTTTATTCCAAGCCTGTACTATTTAAGCCCTTTCAGCTAAATGTAAAGGAGAAATAAATAAAAGCTTATTGTATCTGGAATAAATTTCTGTTTTTTTGTGTGTCTGTGTTATATAGTAATCCTAACTATTGCAGGGGTCCATTTAACCCTGCTTAGAGGGTTAGGGGAAACTTCTGGCATCGAAACTAAGACCTGTGGTTGAGTACTAAAGAAAGTTGTCCAGTTATGGGTGTTTGGGGGAGATGGTAGCAGGGAGAGGAGGAAAAGAGTTAAGAATATCCCTGCTGGAAGGAACACCTAATTCAAAACCCAGACATGCTGCTCAGTATTGCATATTTAAAGACCTGAAGTAGTCCAGTTAATTAGACCTTGGGATACGAGGGAGTACAGGAGTGATGCGGTAAGGAATATCAGCCTAGCCTAGCTATGATGGGTAGTTCAGGCCATACTAATGTGCCTAGAATTTATATTACATGTACAGTGATACATATTTCTCTCATACAATTATTGGTGGTGGGGTGGGGTGTTTAAGTAAATCTCAATAATAAATTCACTAAATGCATTAAGAACTATTATGCAATAACCACCTTCTTTCTTTTCATTTTAACTAGACAAAACTCCATTGCTGTGGTCTAAGGTCTTAAAAAATGAATGGTAGAACAGTCAAAGCCAATTTCAATATATTTATTCCATATCCATTTTTGACAGGATTCCTATACCTCTGTTTCTATGCCAGCATTTCAGGTGGTTCTATTTGGGTTTGCAGCGAGCTTGCTATTGCATTCTGAATGACAGGTCAGATCACCAGGCCATGGGGTCAGGCTGTGGCTTTTCTGTTCATAATCTACCTGGTAAAGAAGCAGAGAGGCCTAGTCCCTGGGGAGGACTAAATCTCTTTAGACTGTGAGGTTTTCTGAGACCATAAGATGACCCCAGACCCAGAAAGTTTATAAACATGTGTCTTTATTTCTCTTCCTCATCCATTCCCCTTCTCTATCTGTTTTCGTAATTATTTTATTATTATTATTCTCCATTCCTTTTTTTTTTCTTCTTACCCCTGTCATTTGACTGTTTCCATGGCAAAACAGGCTCATGGACTGCAAATTCCTTATGTAAATCATGCTATTATGGGTCCTTCCTAGGTCTAGAGAATCCTTAGCCCCTGTCTCAGATCCTTCTCAGCCTTCACGGCTCAGCTGAAATCCACTTGTATCATCAGTACTTTTTCTAGGTTCTCTAATCGACTACAGCTCTGCTTCTGGAAGTCTAAGCTACTGGGAAACTGCACTGCCTATTAGTGTCTCACTACCCACCGACTGGAGTTTTTCTTAAATGTTTACTATTTTACTGTGCCTAGCTGAAACTAATGTTCAAGGAATTGTATATGCTTCATAAATGCTGGTTAGTCCCAAATATAATGATATTTGAAAGGAAAGAAAATGAGAGAACAGAGGCATGCTGTTAAAGACTTCTTGTCTAAAAGTGCTCCTATTTCTTTCCAGCTTCTATGTTTGTTTGTTTTTTCCTCTATTATCACTTTCAGCTGCCTTCCATTCTGTGTTTGTTCTTGGCCCTCCATTTGCTCTTTTGCTGACAGTCATTCTCTTCCTTTCCTCTTGCTCTTCCTAGTCCTTTTTCTGGAATGCTACATGGCTTTGCGGGAAGTCTACCATCATTTTTATGCTTTCCCTGTCCCTCTCACTCTTCTTCCCATATTCACCCACCCTCTGAGCTCCTTAAGTATTACTTCTACAATGAGTACAAATAAAATTGCCTCAGAGTACAGAACATGAAGTCTAAGCTTTACCTATGGAAAAGTTTTATAGCTGAGAGGTAAACTGTAATAATGATGGAGGGTCTGACAGACTAATATGTCACTGGGGATGTTTTCACAAAACTGCCCTATGTAAGAGTATAAATGCTTAATAGCCTCTACAGCCAAAATAAGTCAGCAAGAGGCAATCAAGCGTAAGAGCTATTGTGGTCAGAGTATAGGAACTTACATTGAACCTAGTATAGTACCTGTGCCACTGAGATCAAATTTATGCTAGTTGTTTTTACATTACATACTGACAACCCATGACAATGTAATTGGCACGTGCACAGAAATAAGTTCATTAATTCTCCAGAAAAAGGTTTTGGGGAAGGAATGAGAGTAAAAGGCTCTGCCTGTGGTTGCAGGGTGAAGGAATGACAGGCAGAGGCCAGCAATCACCTCTTCATTCCATCATCCCCTCTTCCATTCTGTCATTTCCATTCTTGCAGACTTTCTCCAGCTCCTGACTATAAGCGTGATAGTCACAGAATATCGTTATAAAAGAAAACAAGAAGTCTTCCAGCCATCTCCCAACTGATGGAGGATTTCTCTGCAGCAGTTTCTGTGCTGGCAAGCTCCCTGATTTCCTGGGAATCCCATCCTAAAACAGTACTTGAATTTCCAGGGCCAAATCTACCATTAACAAATGTTATTAGTCTTATTTCTGCAAATGTTTCTCTAAAGGGAAAGTTTTTCATCATAGAGGAGCTACATAATGTCTCTTAAATGTACTTTGTTTTCTGTAGGCTCTTAATATCCTTCACTATCCAGTCCCTGGCCCTGAAATGTCCTTCCCCTCCCCCTTTTTGGGAAAGAGGTCTTAAGGTCCAGCTCAAATCTTTCTTTATTTGTGAAGTTTCCTCAGCTTTATACATTGTAGCTCTCCTTGGGTTTTGTAACATTTATATCTTTGCATTTCTTTGGCAATTGATCATATGCAGTCAGTTTTGTGAAGTTATTAAGACATACTTATTCCTTTAGCCCGTAGGGCAGTCAGGTTGGGTCCAGTGACTGGGATATGTTGATTTTACTAAGTATTTTGGAGTGTTTTATTTGGATTAAAGAAAAGATTATAGTTACTCAGCAGTGTTAAAATTTTAGTTCTGATATAAGTTCCCATATACTTGATAACAATGAGTATTTATTGCATGTTCCCTATTTGAATTTATTGTGCTAAAAGCTTCACATGTACTATACCATTTATTGCAAGGGATATAATTATCGTCCTCATTTTACATGAAAGCTAACTGAGGAAAGAGCCCAACTAAAGACACAGATCTTTAACATGGGCTTTAATGAATGCAGTCTGACTTCAGAGTTCATGCTTTCATCTATGACACTACGGTGCTTTTCCGTTCTTCTGCACGCATTAGGCACTCAATAAATATGTTTTCTTAATTGTAATGAGACTGACTGGTGAGATTATATGGAGGAAATCTGTTTTCACCCCAAATTGCTGGGTCATCAACTGTCTTTGAGTAGGGCATATCTAACCCATTTTCTATTCTGTCAGACCTTATAGGGGAAAACATGGATAACTGGAGACTTGTCAGATAATTAAATATTAGGTTTCAACCATATCAATGTTACTCTTTACAAATCCCTGCAGTAAGGTTTGAAAATCTCTTTTCATGCTTATGCACACTTGTACCTGCACATATGCTTTGTACTCCAGTAACCTAGGAGGAATTCAATATCTCATGAATTTCTTCATAACATACTTAAAAGATATTTTCTTTATACTTAATATAAAGGTCACTTGCACTATTATCTTTTAATGTAGTAGCATAAAAACTACTGTTCAAATTTAAAGCTTGGTTGATGCTTTCATGAAGCAAGGTTATATATACAAATATATGTAACATATCTCCCCACCACACACACAAACACATATATGTGATGTACTTGGGGTGAGAAAATGATTTTTATTTATAGTGAATTCAAGTTTATAATACATTTTATTTTTATTTCAAGATTTCCATTTCTATTTCAAAATGCCATACTAAGTTTCAAAATTGCCAACAATTGGATTCTGGGCCCATAGGCACACTATCATCATTCTCTCCTTTAATCACCTGGAAGTTTATCTGTAGTCATGGCCTCTTTGGATTCCAAATCCTATATTTAAAAAAAAAAAAAGAAAGAAAGAAAACAAGGAAAGGGAGTGAAGGAGTGAAAAGAAAGAAAGAAAAAAAACCCAGTAGATTATATGTTCTTACTGCTTTTTGATTTGGAATGACAAAAATCATTCCTCCTATTGATTAATTAAGCTTTACCAAAACCATAAGAATTATATCACTGTAATGAGCTCCTGTTACTGATGGGCAATGCCAAGGAGAGGTTAACTGATACGTCAAATGTCAAGCAAAGACAATCAAGGATGAGTAGCTAAATATGTTTATAAGCAATTCAATAGAGTTCAGTGGTCAGTTCACTTAAATCCAGAATGAGAAATTTTTTATATTGCCACTGATGACTGTGCCAGATAGAGAGTTGGATTTCTTTGGATTTTCTGAGGATGTTGGAGGGCCCAGAATGACTCAGCTGTCTCCTCCTTTCAGGGCTTCATTCTCACTGATGCATGTTTCATATTTTGTGCTATTTACCACCCTCTTCACGTGGTAAATTTCTGCATATTCTCCTTATCAGCCCACTTGTGATTTCATTCATTCACTTATTCAATTAAAAACTGTTGACCACTTAATCTGGGTCCAGCATTTTTCTATGTACTGGTGGTACTGCAGGAAACAAAATATAATTCCTGGTATTATTGTAATGGGAAAGAGATAGTGAACAAATAACACATACATAAAATGTTATCATGTGGCAGAAAGTATTATGAAGAAAAATGAATCATGTGAGGGAATAGAGAAGGGTGTGGTTTGATATGAACATCTATTTTAGATAATATGGCCAGGAAAATCTATTGAAAATACAGTATTTGAGCTGAAACATGAAAAAAGTGAAACTTGAACTATGCTGACATCTGGGAGAAAATATCATTATTCAACTCTGTAAGCAGGTCCTATTGAAGTACATTAAAATACATAACTTAAATCGGTCCTCTTTGCATCTCTACTCCTGAGCAATATATTTTCAGTCATCAACCATCATCACGACTACCACCACCACCACCATCATCATCATTCCCTCCCCATGGGAAAAAGAAGCAGTCACTAATAGGAGCAAGGGAAGGTAGGTCAACCAAGCTCCAACTGAAGTTTTAATTAACAAGTTTGGATTGCTTAATACAAGTTCTAAGCACAGATAAACCCAGAGATGGGTTTCTCCAATTAGAGAAAGCCATAGGCATTTTCAACTGTCAGTGCTGACCCAGGTAAGGGTGGAGTTAATTTAGGTCTGAGAGACAAAGAAACAAGCTAAGTGAAGAAGGTAATTCCCTAAAGGGTGACTCTTCCCCAAGAAAAAAGGGGCAGGGCCCAGCACAAGTGGAAGCCCTCCTTCAGAGAATTCAGACTTCGGGACAGAATAGAAACAGCCTAAGAATGCCTTCTACCTCAGCATCTGTCTCAGTGAAAAACCTCTGGAGGAACAGTCCACTGAGAATTAGAGGCACCACACTACTTTTCACTGGTGGGGAGCTGAGAGCTAACAAGGTTATGTGCTGGACATGATAAGAAAAGCATAGAGTCTAGACGTACAACTGGAAAGTCAGGCAATCTCCTGGGTCTCATCCTCAGGGAAACCTGATACTGTTTACACCCTCCTCCTGAGACCTGGGCCTGCCCCATCATGGAAAATATAATTGGAGCCAATCATACCTGGAATGAGCCTCCTCAAAAATGGTTCCATATAAGCAGGACAAGAACCAGAAAACAAGAGCTAAAAAATTCAGATCATTTAAACAGAAGCTATAGTAGCAGTCTAGAATAATTTGAATAATTTGACCTGAATGCCAAAGGACAGATAGAGATCAAAGCCAAACAACAAGAAAATCTTAGGTAAAAAAGTGAAAATGGCCTTCAGAATAAACTAATCAAGGAAATCAGATGTCTAGACACCAGAAAAAATTGCGTCATACTAAGAAAAACACAAATATGGCCCAAAGGAAGAAACTAACACTTTCAGAAACATACAGGAGTTGAAACAACTAATTAAAGATGTTCAAACAAATACGCTAAATTGAATAAAAATCTAATTCAATGAGTTGAGGGAAGCTATGGCAAAAGAAATGAAAGATCTAAAGACACTGGCTACCATAAAGAAAAACTTGAAAGTTTGAAAAAGCATCTTGTAGAACTTATGGGAATGATAGGTACAATAGAAGAGATGAAAAACACAATAGAGACTTACAACAACAGATTTGAAGAGGCTGAAGAAAGGATTAGTGAACTAGAGGAATGAACATCTGAAATCCTACAGCAAAGGAACAGATAGGGAAAATATGAGTGGGGTCTCAGGGAATTTAATTATGAGATGAGCTATATGAATATATGTATTATGGGAGTCCTAGAAGTCTCCAGAAAGGAAAAGGGGCAAAAGAAATTATGGAGGAAATAATCACTGATAAATTCCCATTTCTTATGAAAGACATGAAATTATAGATCCAAGAACTGTAGCGTACACCAAACAGAATAGATCCAAATAGAACTATTCCAAGATGCTTACTAGATTGTCAAATGTCAAAGACAGAGACAATTCTGAAAGCAGCAAGAGAAAAAGCAATCTATTATATACAAGGAAAGCTCAATAAGATTATAGGCAGATTTTCAGCAGAAACCACAGAGGTGAGAAGGCAGCGGCATGATATATTTAAGATACTGAAATTCTATAGCTGGCAAAACTCTTTTAAAGATGGGGGGAGTTTAAATATTTCAGATAGACACTGAGAAAGTTTGTGAACAAGAAACCTACTCTACAACAAATATGAAAGGAAGCATCACAAGCAGATAGGAAAAGATAGGAGAGAGAGAGCTAGAGTAGAGTGTAGAAAAGAGGATTATCAGTAGGGGTAAACAGAGAGAAAAATTGAGATATATTATTTCAGAATAAAGGCATGAAGTTGGCAACAGTGTGGATGAACCTTGAGGATATTTAGTTGAGTGAAATTTGACAGAAATAAAAGAACAGATGCTAATATGGTCACACTAATATAAAATAACATTAATGAATGAACTTTGAGAGTTAAAGTTGAGAAACAGGTTATCAAGAGGTACAAAAAGGGTGAAAATTGGGAATTTGATGGTGAGAGAGTTTAGAATGTTCAACTTTGATTGAAAGATTTGGAAATGGATAGCACAATAAAATCTGATGGTAGCACAATATTTTATGTACATTGAACAAACCTGAGTGTGAGTGTAGTTGGAAGAGGAAGGCTTCTGTGTATGATAACAGAAGGAAAGATAGAAATTAAAAATTGGGGCTATATAATTGAACAAAACCTAGAAGGAGAACAATGGTGGTTAAATATACAAATATAAGAATGTTTTCACATGAGGTAGAACAAATACATGTCAACAGTGCAAAGTGATTGAAATGGGATGATATACAGACAAAATATAATCAATGCAAAATAGGATCTATAGTTATCAGAAACATTGTAATATGCTTCTGTTAAATGTAACAAAGGAAATATACCAAAGCTAAATGTCAGTAAGTGGGATATGTGTAAGCAGAGGTATGGGATTCTTGGTGTTGTTTTTGTTCTCTTTTTTATTTTATTATCATTTCATTTTTTATTCTTCAATGTTTTCCTCTTCTGCTTTCTTGGCAGAATAAATGGAAATTCCCTCATATAGACTGTGGTGGTGCATGCATAATTATGTGATTACACAGGGAACCTTTGATTGTTTACTAAGGATATACTGTATGGTATATGAATAAAACTATTTAAAAATAAACAGAGGGTGAATGGGTGGTTCAGTGGTAGAATACTCACCTTCCCTGCAGGAGACCTGGGTTCGATTCTTGGACCATGCACTTAAAAAAATAAATAAAAATAAAAATAAATAAAGAGAAAGATACAAGTGCTAAAGAAAATGTGGAGAGAGAGAGAGATGTACCTGTTCACTGTCGTAGAGAAGTATAATGGTGCAGCCCATCTGGAAGAAGTGTAGTAGTTCCACAGGAGGTTGAGTATAGGGTTCTCAAATGTTTCTGCAGCCCCATTATTAGGTATATACTTGGAAGAAACGAAAGCACAGACATAAATGGACATTTGCATACTGGTGTTCATGGCTACAGTATTCATGGTTTACAAAGGATGGAGGTGACTTAAGGGTACATGCACTGATAAACAGAAGGGCAAACTGTGGTGTACATATCTCTCTATCTATATATATATACAGTGGGATACGGTGTGGCTGAAAGAAGGACCAAAGCTGTGAGACATTCAACTAGGTGAATGAAACTTGAGGAGAGTATGTTAAGTGAAATAAGCCAGACACAAAAAATAGATATTGTAATGCCTCAGTACTATTGAATTAATTTTAAAAATTAATCTGAGAGCATAGTTTGTCAGGGGAAGGCTTTTTATAAAGGTTCCTAGATTGTAAGCTCTTACAGCACTCACATCTATTCCTGAGTTATAATGGTTATTTCTAAATTCGGGGATGTTGAGCTCTTTGTTAATACCCTGGTTATTCCTTAGAACTTCAGTTATCTGTGTTACACTGAGACTCAGAGCTAGAGTTCTGCAGCTACGAAAGTCAGCATTACCCCGTATAGCAACTGTTTAAAAAGCTGAAATAGATCAGACTTCAACTAGAGATATGGATGAAGCTGATTTGGTGAAGACTAAGGTAAATTAGAATACAGGATAAAGAATGATATTAACTCTATTTTAAAACTTCAACTTCTTAGACTGAAGAAAGATGTTTATTTGGTACAAAATTTATATTTTATGTATCACAGAATCTAATTTGACTTGTATGGGCAGTTTGTTCAAACACTGTAATTACATATAATCTTGAATAGGGAGTGAGATCTTGTTGGTTTGTACAGGTTAGAGTGATGTCCAGACTAATCTGGGCAGAAGATATAAAAGTACTTGCAAAGTCCCTTTTAGGGACTAGGGAAAATGTGGAAATATTATACTGCTCCACCTTGGGAAGACCTGATATTCTCACAAGCTTTGGGGACACACAAGTTAATAGGCTGAGCCCTCGACCTTGGGGCCTGCCTTTATGAAACTTATTCCTACAAAGGAGAAGCTAAGAGTACTTATAATTATGTCTAAGACTTACCCCCAGAGAACCTTCCTTGTTGCTCAGATGTGACCTTTCACTCTAAACCAACTCTGCAGGTGAACTCACTGCCTTCCCCACTATGTGAGGCATGACACTAGGGGTGTACATCTCCCTGGTCATGTGGGACCTGACTCCTGGAGATGAGCCTGTGTTATGGGAGTGAAAAAGCCTTCTTGACCAAGAGGGGGAAGAGAAATGAAATGAAATAAATTTTCAATGGCTGAGAGATTTCGAATAGAGTCAAGAGGTCATCCTGGAAATTATTCTTATGCATTATATAGATATTCCTTTACAGTTTTTGGCATATTGGAGTAGAGAGATGCAAATGTCTGAAACTATTGAATTGATGTCCTTAGCCTTTATTCTGGAAGATGAGTATATAACTACATAGCTTTTATGTTTTGACCATGTTACTGTGAAAACCTTGTGACTGACACTCCCTTTAACCAGTGTATGGACAGATGAGTAAAATGATAAAGACAAAAAAATAAAACAAATAATAGGGGAGATAGGGTGTATGGGATGTTTTCTTTTTTACTTTTATTTTATTTTTATTCTTATTTTTGCTTTTGGAGTTATGAAAATGTTCAAAAATTGATTGCAATGATGAGGTCATAACTATATGATACTGTGAACTTCATTGATTATATAGTTTAGATGATCACATGATGTGAGAATATATATCAATAAAATTACATTTAAAAAACATCTTACACTAAATTTATTTAAGTATTTGATACATTTTGGTACTTTAAATGGTACAGCTGCTTAATATTTTTATTTCTAGTTATTTTATATTATTTAGAGTTATAATTGTGTGTGTATATATATATATTTCTTTGAGAGAGGATGCCCCATAAATCCATCATAAGCAAATACTTTTTACGAATATTTTATTAGATGCTTATTATGTATTCATTGATATGACCAGAGTTTTGCTCCATTATTTTACTAATGTGTTGAGTTAAATAGATTTTCAAATTTTAAACCAATTTTGCATTCATAGACCAAACTTTACTTCAATAGGTACTACCCTTTATATATTTTGTGAAAATATTTATATCTACATTCATTAGAGATTCTGGCTGAATGTATTGTTTTTTTATAATGACTTTGTTTGATTTTCATATAGAATTATTTTGGCTCTATAAGACATAATGAAAAGAGTGAGTTCTTCCTCTATTTTTGAAATAATTTTGAAAAGATTGGAATCATTTCATCATTAAATATTTGTATAATAACCAATGTATAGTTATCCCTTCCACATCATGACTTTCCCCATTGTGGTTTTAATATATCAGAGGTTAACATACGAAATTAAATCAGAATTTTGGGGGAATTTTGCAAAGGCTGCAAACAGCATATGAAGGTCAGGAGATGACACACAAAGACTTAAAATGTAGATGTATCTTTAAAAGTTTAGTGACTAATAAAAGCATAAAATATATGTGTCATTATTTATAATATACCTTTGTAGTATGTATTTTACTGTTTAATAACATAAATGAACAGCTACTTATTTTCTTTTCTTTAAATTTATAGTAAAATAACTGCGATTCTGGTACTGGTTTGGGAATGCCAAGCATGTTTACAGCAATCTCTCACATGACATCTCACAGTAATCTCTGCATCTCAAGTTTCTCATATCTTGTGTCATTTAAATGCCATGAATGCTATTAAAAGATGGGTGCCAAATGCAGTGTTCTTGGGCTTCAGAAATGCTCCCAAGAAACAGAAGAAAGCGATGAACTTGAAGGAAAAAGAATTGTTAGATATGCTTCATTCAGGCAAAAAAGAATCATTAGATATGCTTCATTCAGGTAAAACAGTTGCTATGGTTGTCCTTCATTATGGCATTAATGAATCACCCTTGAGGCATATTAAGAAAAAGGAGGAGGAAATCCTTGAAACAGTTGGTTTAGCTATATCAACAACTGCAAAACATTTGCGTAAACCACAGCATTCACATTTCTGGTTTGAAAAATGCAGCATTCTTTGGGTGCAGTATTGTTTATAAAAAAAAAAAAAGGCATTCCAGTAGACTCTGGCATCATACAAAAGAAGGCTAAGTCCTTATATGATTTCCTAAAGGAAAATAAGGTGAAGGGTCTATCCCTATTGACTTTTAGGCAAAGAAAGGCTGGTTTGGAAAATTTTAAAAATGATTTACCTACACAGTGTAAAAGCAATGGGAGAGGTGGCCTCTGCTGATCAAGAGGCAGCTAGGGAGTTTCCTGAAACCCTGAAAAAAAAATTTTACAGATTTTCCAGATTGTGTGGATGTTGTACCCTTAATCCCCAAACTATATATGTCAGCCTTGACTCTCTCTTTTTTTTTTTAGGAAAATTTTAGGTTACAAATTCAATTTCTTGAGGTTAGATTACTGTTCTAGTTTACTAGCTGCCAGAATGCAATATACCAGAAATGGAATGACTTTTAAAAAGGGGAATTTAATGAGTTGCTAGTTTAGTTCTAAGGATGAGAAAATGTCCAATTAAAACAAGTCTATAGAAATGTCAAAATCAAAGGTATCCAGAAAAAGATACCTTGGTTCAAGAAGGCCAATGAAGTTCAGGGTCTCTCTCTCTCTCATTTGAGAAGGCACATGGCGAACACAATCACGGTTTCTCCCTCAGCTGGAAGGGCACATGGCAAACACAGAGTCATCTGCTAGCTTTCTCTCCTGGTTTCCTGTTTCATGAAGCTCCCTGAGAGGCATTTTCCTTCTTCATCTCCAAAGTGCTGGCTGATGGACTCTCTGCTTCATGGTGCTGCAACATTCTCTGCTCCCTCTGAATCTCCTTGAATCTCCAAAATGTTTCCTCTTTTATAGGGCTCCAGAAACTTATCAAGACCCACCCAAATGGGTGGAGACATGTCATCACCTAATCCAGCTTAACAACCACTCTTGATTAAATCATATCTCCAGGGAGATGATCTGATTATAGTTTCAAGTGTATAGTATTGAATAGGGATTATTCTGCCTTTATGAAATAGGATTTTGATTAAAACATGACTTTTCTAGAGGACATACATCCTTTCAAACCAGCACAATTACTGTATTTTATATTTCTGTTCTGTATTAAATTTGTAAAATTGCAGATGACTTTTCTACTTGTTCTACTTTGTTGAATTGAATGGCATAATATTGCCTCCCTGTTCTCCTCAGAATTTTACCCTGGGTGAACAGCCATTGATGAGTCTAGTCTAATTCAAACTTTACTTTGGCCAGAGTTGATGATACTTGCAATTCCCTTCACTTTTACCTGTATATACACTCAAGCAGTTAGTACTCTCCAAACAAGCTCCCTCTTCCTCCCTTCAATTACTTTGAAGTTTTTTTCCCTTTATTTGAGAAGTTGAGAGTTTACAGAACAATCATGCATAAGATACAGGATTCCTATATACCACCCCACCACCAACACCTTGCTTTTGTGTGGAACATTTCTTTCAATTTATGATAGTGTTTTTTAAATTGTACCATTAAAATCCATGGGTTAAATTAAGGTCCACTGTCTACTGTTGTTTCATGTGTTCTTTAAGAATTTTTATTCAAATACCATATATATAATCTAGCATTTCCTCTTTTAAATTAATATTCATATACATATATTTCAGTGCTAATTGTATTCATAATGTTGTACTACCATCACCACCATCCATTACCAAAACACTTCTATCATTCCGAATAGGAATCCCATACATGTGATGCCTTAACTTCACATTCCCTATCCCCATCCTGTCCCCTGGTAACCTATGTTCTAGATCCTGACTCTGAGTTTGTGTATTCTAATTATTTCAAATCTGTAAGCTACTACAATATTTATTCTTTTGTGCCTGGCTTATTTCACTCAACATGATGCCATCAGGCTTCATCAGTGCTATTGCATGTATCAGGAAGTCATTCCTTTTTATAGTTGAATAATATTCCATTGTGTGTATATAACACATTTTATTTATTCATTTATTGGTTAGTGGACACTCGGATTGTTTCCATCTTTTGGCAATTGTGAATAATGCCACTATGAACATCAATGTGCAAATATCTGTTTCAGCCCCTGCTTTTAAATTCTTTGGGATATATAAGTAGATATGGGATTGCCAGATCGTATGATAGTTATATACATCAGAACCACCAAACTCTCTTCCCACAGTGGGTGCACGATTTTACATTCCAACCAGCCATGAATAAGTGCTCCTGTTTTTCCACATCCTCTTATTTTCTGTTTTTTGAATAGCAGCCATTCTAATGGGTGTGAAATATTACCTCACTGTGGTTTTGAATTGCATTTCCCTGACAGCTAATAATGTTGAGCAACTTGTCTTCTACTTTCTGGCTATTTGTATATCTTATTTGGAGAGATGACTGTTCAAGTCTTTTGTCCCTTTTTAAATTGGTTGTGTTTTTTTGTTAAGTTGAATGATTTCTTCATATATACTTTATTGGATATATACCTTTCAAATATTAATCCTTTATTGGATATGTACTTTGCAAAAATTTTCTCACATTGTATAGGTTGTCTTTTAAAAAGTATTTTATCGACAAATCTTCACACACATAAAATCCATACATGCTATACAATCAATGGCTCATGATATCATCACATAATTGTGTACTTATCACCATTATCATTTTAGACCATTTGCATCACTCCAGAAAAGTAAATAAAAAGAAGAAAAGAAAAAACTCATATATTCCTTACCCCTTACCCTCCCCTTATTGACCATTAGTATTTCAATCTACCCAATTTATTTTACCCTTTATCCCCCCTATTATTTATTTATCACCTATATTTTTTATTCATCTGTCAATATCCTGTTTAAAAGGAGCATCAGATATGAGGTTTTCACAATCACACAGTCACGTTGTAAAAGTTATATCATTATACAGTCGTCTTCAAGAATCAAGGCTACTGGAACACAGCTCAGAAGTTTCAGGTACTTGCCTCCAGCCATTTCACCATAAACTTAAAAGGGAAATCTGTATAATGCATAAGAATAACCTCCAGGATAACCTTTTGACTCTGTTTGAGATCTCTCAGTCACTGAAATTTCATTTTGTCTCATTTTTCTCTTCCCCCTTTTGGCTAAGAAGGCTTTCTCAATCCCATGATGCCAGGTCCTGGCTCATCCTAGGAGTCTGTCCCATGTTGCCAGGGAGATTTACACCCTTGGGAGTCATGTTCCACGTGGGGGGAGGGGGGGGAGGGCAGTGAGTTCACCTGCTCAGTTGACTTAGGCCACATCTGAGCAACAAAAGAGGTTCTCTGGGGGGTGACTCTTAAGCATAATTTTAAGTAGACTTAGCTTATCCTTTGTAGAAATAAGTCTCATAGGGTAAACCCCAAAATCAAGGACTTAGCCTATTGATTTGGTTTTTCCCACTGCTTGAAAGAGTATCGGAAATTCTCCAAATGGGGAAGTTTAATTTTTCTTCCCTCTCTTGGTCAAGAAATCTTTCACAATCCCATAATGCAATGTCAGTCTCATCCCTGGGAGTCAGGTTCTTTGTTATCAGGGAGATTTACACCCCAGAGAGTCATGCCCCATATAGTGGGGAGCGCAGTGAGATTACCTGCAGAGTTGGCATAGAGAAGGAGGCCACATCTGAGCAACAAGAGAGGTTCTCTGGGGGTGACTCTTAGGCATAATTATAGCCTCAGCTTCTCCTTTGCAGGGATGTTTTGTAAAGGCAGGCCCCAAGATCAAGGACTCAGCCTATTAAATTGGTAGTTTCCAATGCTTGCAGGAATATCAGGTTTTCCCCAGGGAGAGAAGTTTCATATTTCCATACTTTTCCCCAGTACCTCAAGGGGACTTTGTAAGTACTTTCATATCTTCTGCCCAGATTAGTCTGGGATGTATCAAGGCATCACACTAACCTGTACAAACCAACAAGATCTCACTCCTTATTCAAGTTTCCATGTAATTATCGTGTTTTAATAAATTGGCCATACAAGTTAAATTAGATACTGTGCTAAAGAAAATATAAATTTTGCACCAAATAAATATCTCTTCCTTTGGTGTCATTAAGAAATTGAAGTTTAAAATACAGTCAATGTTATCCTTTTCCTTTTAGTCTGATTTGCCTTAATCTTAATCAGATCAGCTTAATTCATATCTCTAATTTTAGTCTGATCTATTTCAGCTTTTTAAACAGTTGCTATATGGGGTAATGCTGACTTTCATAGCTGCAGAACTCTAGCTCTGAGTCTCAGTGTCACACAGATAATTGACATCCCAGGGCATGACCAGGTTATAAATAAAGAGTTCAATATCTCAATTTAGAAATAACCATTACAACTCAGGGATAGACATGACTGCTGTCATAGCTTACAGTATAGAAAACTTTACAGTAAGCCTTCCCTTGATAAATTATGCTTTCAAATAAAATTCTCTGAGTTTGTACACAAGGTTAGTCCGTATTAGTGAGGCATTGTATTTCTCTTTTTGTTTCTGGCATATTTCATTCATCATACTTAAGTTTCATTCACCTAGTTGAATGCCTCACAGCTTCACTCCTTCTTGCAGTCACTCAATATTCCATTGTATGCATATACCACTGTCCACCCTTCTGTACATCAGAAGATATATACCCTTAGTCCACCTCCATCCATTGAAAATTGTGAATACTGCAGTCATAAACACCAGTGTCAAATGTCAATTTGTGCCCTTGCTTCCAGTTCTTCCATGTATATACCTAATAATAGTGTTGTAGGATCATTTGACAATCCTATATTTAGTCTCCTGTGGAACAGCATACTATCCTCCAGATGGGATGCACCATTCTACTTCCCTACCAACAGTGGATAGATACAACTCTCCACATTTTCTCCAACACTTGTATTTTTCTGTTTATTTTTAAACAGTTTTATTCATACACCACACCAAGTAAACAATCAGTGATTCCCTGTGTGATCACATAGTTACGCATTCACAATCACAGTCTATATGAGGACATTTTTATTTCTTCAGAAAAGAAAGAAAACAAATAGAATAAAAAATGAAAAGTAGTAATACCACCACCATGAATCCCATACCCTTCCTTATATTACCTATTATTGGCAATTTGCATTGGTATATTTACCTTTATTATATTTAATAGAAGCATATTGCAATGCTAGTTCATAATTGATTTCATTTTTTCTGAATACCATCCCATTTTGAACATCTTGAAGGTTGATATTAATTTATTCATTTTGCCTCACATAGAAACATTCTTATATTAGTTCATTTAATCACCAACATTGTCTACTCCAGGTTTTGATAAGTAATATAGTCCCAGTCTTTATTGTCTATCTTTCCTTCTGGTGTCATACTTGCCCTTAGCCTTCCTCTTTAACCACACTCATACTCAACTTTGTTCAGTGTACATACAATATTGTGCTACTATCAGATTTTGTTGTGCTTTCCATTTCTGAAACTTTACAATCAGTCCTATTGAACATTCTGAATTCTTTCACCATCAAATATCCAATCTCTACCCTCTTTCTATGTCCTGATAACCTGTGTTCTCAACTTTAAATGTCAAATTTTGCTCATTAATGTTAGTTCATATTAATGAAACCATATCACAATTGTCCTTTGTTTCTGCCTAATTTCATTCAATGTAATATCCTCAAGGTTCATCCACAGTGTTGCATGCTTCAAGACTTTATTCTGTCTTATAGCTAAGCAATATTCCATTGTGTGTATATACCATGGTTTGTTTATCCCATCATCTGCTGATGGATACTTGGGATGTTTCCATCTCTTGGCAATCATGGACAATGCTGCTGTAAAAACTGGTGTGCAAATACATGTGTGTGCCCTTGCCTTCAGTTCCTCTGAATACATACCTAGTAATGGAATTGGTGGATCATTTGGCAATTCTATGCTTAGCTTCCTGAGGAAACATCAATGTGTCTTTCAGAGTGGTTGTACCATTCTAAATTTCCACTAACAATGATTAAGTGTGCTGTTTTCTCCACATCTTCTCCAGCACTTGTTGTTTTGTGGCTTTTATATATTCTGCCTAATTTCATTCAACATAATATCCTCTAGATTCATCCACATTGTTGCATGCTTCATAACTTTATTCTGTCTTATAGCTGAGTAATATTCCATTTTGTGTATTCACCACAGCTTTTTTCAATTCCCTCATCTCTTGATGGACATTTGAGATGTTTCCTTCTTTTGGCAATCATGGATAATGCTGCTGTAAAAACTGGTGTGCAAATATATTATTAAAAAAATATATATATATATACACATACATATAATGACCATTCTGGTGGGTGTGAAATAATATCTCATGGTGGTTTTCATTTGCATTTCCCTAATAGCCGATGAAGTTGAGCATCTTTATATATTTCTGAGCCACTTATATTTCCTCTTTGAAAAAGTGTGTCCCCATGTCTTTTCCCCATTGTTTTAATTGGGTTGTTTGTCTTTTTGTTGTTGAGTTGTAGAAGCTCTTTATATATCCTGGATATTAAACTCTTACCTGGGGGTGTGCAAGGGTAGTTCAGTGGTGGAATTCTCGCCAGCTATGGGAAGACCTGGGTTCGATTCCTGGCCCATGCACTTCCCCCAAAAACAAACAAACAAAAGAAAACCCCAACCAAACAAAAATTCAATAAATGGTGCTGTAATAATGGGATACTCACATGGAAAAAGAATGAAATGCAACTCCACCATACAGCATACCAAAAAAAAAAAAAAGAAAGAAAGAAAGAAAGAAAAACCTTACTTGAAATGTGGTTTCTAAATATTTTCTGCCATTTCATAGGCATCCTTTTTACTTTCCTGGCAAAGTCCTTTGATGTACAAAAGTTTTTAACTTTGAGGAGATCCAATTTACCTATTTCTTCTTTCATTGCTCATGCTTTGAGTATAAGGCCCTATCACAAGATATTTAAGATATTTCCCCACATTTTCTATTAAAGGTTTTTTGTTCTTAGCTCTAATGTTTAGGCATTTGATCCATTTTGAGTTAATTTTTGTATAACGTGAAATAGGAATCCTCTTTCATTCCTTTGGGTATGGATATCCTGTTCTCCAAGCATTATTTATTGAAGAGGTTGCTCTCTCCCAGCTGAGCTGATTTGATTGCTTTATGAAAGATCTGTTGTGCATATATGACAGGATCTATTTCTGAACTCTCAATTTCACTCCATTGGTCAGCCAGTACCATGTTGTTTTGACCACTGTAGCTTTGTAACATGCATTAAAGTCATGTAGTGTGAGACTTCTCACTTCATTCCTCTTTCTCAAGACATTTTTAGCTATTCAAGGCATCCTGCCCTTCCAAATACATTTGGTTATTGTTTTTTCTATTTCTGCAAGTAAGTTGTTGGGATTTTAATTGGTATTACATTGAATCTATAAATCAGTTTGGGTGGAATTGACAGCTTAACTATCTTTAGTCTTCCAGTACGTGCATGCAGTATGTCCTTCCATTTATTTGGGTCTTCTTTGATTTCTTTTAGCAATTTATTGTAGTTTTATGAATATAGTTCTTTTATGGCCTTGGTTAAATTTATTCCTACGTACTTAATATTCCTACAAGTGGTCCTTCTTTTCTTGGTTTTCTCCTCAGATTTCTCAGTACTAGTATATAAAACACTTCTGCTTTTTGCATGTTGATCCTGTACCCTGCCACTTTGCTCAACTCATTTATTACCTCTAGTAGCTTCGCTATAGATTTTTCAGGATTTTTGACGTATACTATCATGTCATCTGCAAACAGTGAAAGTTTTACTTTTTCCTTTCCTATTCAGATGCCTTTTATTTCTTTTCCTTGCCTAATTGCTCTAGCTCCTATTTCCAGCACAATATTGAATAATAATAGTGGCAGTGGGTATCCTTGTCTTATTCAAGATCTTAGAGAGAAAGTTTTAAGTCCTTCCCCATTGAGTATCTTAGCTGTGTGTTTTTCATATATTTCCTTTATTATGCTCTGGGAATTCCCTTCTCTTCCTATTCTTCAAAGTGTTTTCATCAAGAAAGGATGTCAAAATTTGTCAAATGCCATTTCTGTATCAATTGAAATGATCATGTGCTTTTACAGCTTTGATTTATTGATGTGGTTTATTACATTAATTGATTTTCTTGTGAACCAGTCTTACATACCTGGAATAAATCCCACTTGGTCATGGGATTTTATTTCTTTTAATGTGTGCTGGATTTGATTTGCAAGTATTTTGTTGAGGATTTTTGCATCTATATTCATTAAAGTGATTGGTCTGTGATTTTCTTTTCTTTTAGCATCTTTGTATGGCTTTGGTATTAAGGTTCTATTGGCTTCATAGAATGAATTAGATAGCTCTCCCTCCTCTTCAATTTTTTTTAAGTGTTTGAGCAGAACTGAATTTAATTCCTTCTTGAATTCTTGGTGAAGCCATCTGTCCTGGACTTTTCTTTTGTGGAGAGCTTTTAGATGACTGACTCAATCTCTACACATGATTGGTTTGTTGAGGTCATGTATTTGGTTGTTCATACTTTTCTAAGAAGTTGTCCATTTTGTCTATGTGTCTAGATTTTTAGCATATGGAGGCTCATAGTAGCCTCTCATTATCTCCTTTATTTCTGTGGGGTCAGTAGTTATGTCTTCTCTCCCATTTTATTTGCACCCCCCACCTTTTTTCTCTTTCTCACCATTGTCAGCCTAGCTAAGGATCCATTGATTTTATTGATTTTCTCAAAGAACCAACTTCTGGTTTTGTTGATTTTCTCTAGTGTTTTCATGTCCCCAGTTTCATTTATTTTTGCTCTAATCTTTGTTATTTCTTTTCTTCTGTTTGCTTCAGGGTTAGTTTGCTGTTCTTTCTCTAGTTCTTCCAGGTAAACAGTTAATTCCTTGAATTTTGCTCTTTCTTCTTTTTAATATAGGTATTTAAGGCAATAAATTTCTCTCTCAGCACTGCCTTTGCTTTATCCCATGAGTTCTGATATGTTCTATTTTTATTTTCATTTGTCTCAAGCTATTTACTGATTTCACTTGTAGTTTCTTCCTTGACCCCTGGTTATTTAAGCATATGTTGTTTAGCCTCCATGTATTTGTGAATTTTCCACTCTTTCACCGGTTATTGGTTTCTACTTCATTCCCTTATGATATGAGAAAATGTTTTGTGCAATTTCTGTCTTTTTAAATTTGTTGAGACTTACTTTGTGACCCAACATGTAGGCTATTCTGGAGAATGATCTATGAGCACTTGAGAAAAATGTCTATCCTTCTGTTTTAGGGTGGAATGTTCTGTAAATGTCTGTTAAGTTCATTTATCATACTGTTAAAATCTCTGTTTCCTTATTGATCATCTTTCTAGATATTCTATCCATTGATGTGACCAGTGTATTGAAATCTCTAAATATTACTGTAGAGGTGTGCACTTCTCCCTTCAGTATCATCAGTATTTGCCTCATGTATTTTGGGGCACTCTGGCTTAGTGCATAAATATTTATGATTATGTCTTCTTGATAAATTGTCCCTTTTATGAATACAATGTGTACTTCTTTCCTCTCTTTTAATTGTTTTATATTTGAAGTCTAACTTGTCTGATATTAGTATAGCTACTCCTGCTCTTTTATGGTTGTTGTTTGCATTAAATATCTTTCTCCAACTTTTCACTTTCAACCTATTTTTGTTCTTGGCTCTAAAGTGAGTCTCTAGTAGACAGCATATAGATGGGGCCTATCTTTTAATCCATTTTGCTAATCTTTTTCTTTTGATTAAGGTGCTATATCCATTAACATTTAATGTTATTACTGTAAAAGCAGTACTTCTTTTTTTACCATTTTGACTTGTGGACTCTGTGTGTCACATCTTAATTGTTCTTGCTTTTACCCTTACTGGTGTTATTCATTTCTGCACTCTTCTCCAAACCTCTCTCTCCTGTCTTTTCCTATCTGCATGTACTGCTCCCTTTATTATTTATTGTAGAACAGGTCTCTACTTGCACATATAACCATGTGCTTCGTATTGTCACTTAATTCCCTGAGACCCAGTTCATAGTTTTCCATTCTATTTCCTATCTATTTTTTTATGTGTAGGATTTCAGATGTTCCGCCTTCTAGTTCACTAATCCTTTTTTTAGCCTCTTCAAATCTGCTGTTGTAAATCTCCATTGTATTTCTCATCTCTTATATTGTGCCTTTAATTCCCATAAATTCTGCCAGATGTTTTTTTCAAACTTTCAAGTTCTTCTTGAAAGAAGAAGAATGGTTGCCCCAAATCTTCTTTACATCCTTCATATCTTGTGCCATATTTTTCCTTAAATCATTGATTTACTTTTCTATTTAATTTAGTATGTTTATTTAAACATCTTTAATTAGTTGTTTCAACTCTTGTATTTTATTTAAAGTGTTAGTTTGTTCCTTTCACTGGGCCATATCTTTGTTTTTCCTAGAATGACTTGTGATTTTTTCCTGATGTCTGGGTGTGCTGGTTTGAAAGGATGTATGTCCCCTAGAAAAGCCATGCTCTTATCCCACGCCCATTTTGTAAAGGCAGCCATTTCTGCTAATCCCTGTTCAGAATTGTAAATTTGAAATTGTAGTTAGATAATCTCCCTGGAGGTGTGATGTAATCGAGAGTGGTTGTTAAACTAGATTAGGTGATGACATGTCTCCACCCAGTCAGGTGGGTCTTGATTAGTTTCTGAAGTCTTATAAAAGAGGAAATATTTTGGAGATTGGAGATTCAGAGAGAGCAGAGAATGCTGCAGTACCACAAAGCAGGGAGTCCATGAGCCAGCGACCTTTGGAGATGAAGAAGGAAAACGCCTCCCGAGGGGTCATGAAACAGGAAGCCAGGAGAGAAAGCTAGCATATGACACCGTTTGCCATGTACCCTTCCAGATAAGAGAGAAACTGTGACTGTATTCACCATGTGCCTACTAGGATGAGAAAGAGAGACCCTGAACTTCATTGGCCTCCTTGAACCAAGGTATCTTTCCCTGGATGCCTTTGATTGGACATGTCTATAGACTTGTTTTAATTGGGACATTTTCTCAGCCTGAGAACTGTAAACTAGCAACTTATTAAATTCCCCTTTTTAAAAGTCATTCCATTTCTGGTATATTGCATTCCAGCAGCTAGCAAACTAGAACACTAGGCATCTTATTTCCTTGGTTAGTTTATTCTGAAGGTCATTTTCACTCTTTTACCTAGAGTTTTCTCATTGGTTTTGTTCTCTATCTGTTCTCTGGCATTCAGTTCAACTTATTCTAGACCTCTATCATAGCTTCTGTTTAAATATCAGAATTTTTCAACTCTTGTTTTTCTGGTTCTTGCCCTGCCTTCCTGGAAACACGTTTTTATCTTTTGAGGAGGTTCTCCTTGGATATGATAGGCCCTTATCAGATTTTCCCAGACAAAGCAGACCCAGGTCTCAGGAGGAGAGTGTAATCAGGATCAAGTTTCCCTGAAGGTGAGACCCAGCAGGTTGTCTGACTTGGCTGTGGCATCTTTAGACTCTCTATTTTTCTTAACTTGCCCAGCAGACAGTGCTTCTTATCCCTAAGTTCCTCATTAAATTAAAGTGCAGTGCTATTAATTCTCAGCAGACCCACCCTGGCAGGGGCTTGGTTGAGACAGATGGTGAAATAGAAGGCATGTATATGCTGTTTCAGTTTTCCAGTCCTGGAGTCTGAATTCTCTGAAGGAGGGCTTCCACTTGAACTAGGTCCAGCCCCCCTTTTCATATGGAAGATATGCCCTTTAGGGAATTATCTCCTTCACTTGACTAGTTACATTTTCTGTTGGACTTTTCATAACTCCAGCCTTGCTGGAGTCAGCACTAACTGACAATTGCAAATTCCTGGGGCTTTCTCTCCTGAGATACTTAGAATGGTTTTAAACAAGAGAAAAAAGAGAAATCCCTTTTCAGAGTTGCTCACCAGTCCCAAAGGTTTGTGAGTCAACTGCTGGAGTTGGTATATGGTTCCATGTGCCCCAGTTTTGGGGGCACAGCCTTTTTCCAGTATTCTGAGCTCAGCCAACTCCAAAAGCCTCTGTTTTGTTTGTTTGGTTGTTTCTTTGTTTTCCTGTTGGGCTCACCTCCTGTCTGTCTAGAGAGACATCATGGTTCCTCTCCTGCTTTCTCTGGGTTTATCTATGTTCAGAACTTGTATATGAAGTACAAATTTATAAACTAAAACCACAGTTGGAGCTTGATTGAGCTGCCTTCCCTTGCTCCAATAGAGACTGCTTCTTTTTCCCATGGAGAAGTGTTCTCCAATAGATCCTGCCATGCCAATGGGGGAAGGGCTCCAGCCTCCCCAGTTTGGGAAGTTTGCTTACTTTTGTGTGCTGTGATCTCAGGCCATATAGCCCATATATCCATTCCAGTACAATGTGTCTGGTCATAGATGTACACTAAGCAGTTTTTCTACACAATTCCTGGCTATTTACTAGCTGCCCTAGAGGGTTAACAAAATCCCTCACCTCCTTATGCCACTATCTTGTACTTTATATCCATTTTTGAGAGTGATGTGTTGAAGCCTCCTACTATTAATGAGGGACCATCAATTTCTCTTTTCAGTTCTGTCAGTATATGTTTCATCTATTTTGGGGCTCTACTGATAGGTACATATATATTTATAACGGAGTCATCTTCTTGTTAAATTGTCCCCTTTATTAGCATAACCATCTTTGTTACTCATAACTCATAAATATAAGTTTATTTATATGATATTAAATTAGCCCCCTAAGCTGTCTTTTGGTAAATACTTGTATGTTATATGTTTTTCCATTCTTTCACCCTCAACCTACTTGTATCTTTGACTTAAAGGTGAGTCTCTTACAGACAGCATATAGTTGGGTCATGCTATTTTTTTTATCCATCCTGCAAATCTCTTCCTTTTGACTGGACAGCTTAATCTATTTACATTTAATGTCACTAGTGATAATACTTTTTCTCTTTTGCCATTTTGCTATTTAGGCTCGTAAGTCTTATACGATTTTTTTGTCCTTCACTTCTGTTAAAGACTACTTTTAATTTGTTTGCTCATTTGTGTTGTACCATATGAAGTGCCTTCTCATTTCTATTTTTATATCTATTTCTTCTTTTTTCCTTGTGGTTACCCTAAGTTTAAAATTTAACCACCTGTGTTAGTTAGATTCAGTTGTCAACTTGGCCAGGTGAGCATACCTAGTTCTGTTGCTGCGGACGCAAACCAATGGTACGTGAATCTCATCTGTTGCTAATTACATCTGCAGTCGACTAGGAGGCATGTCTGCTGCAATGAGTGACATTTGACTTAATTGGCTGGTGCTTAAGTGAGAGATCGCAATGTAGCACAGCTAGCAGCTTGGCATTCCTCATCTCAGCACTAGCAGCTCAGCCCAGGCCTTTGGAGATGCAGAAAGAAGTCACCTCGGGGAAGGTTGTTGGAACCCACGGGCCTGGAAAGAAGACCAGCAGAGACCATCTTGTGCCTTCCACGTAAGAAAGAACCTCAGTGGAAAGTTAGCTGCCCTTCCTCTGAAGAACCAACAAAATAAATCCCCTTTTATTAAAAGCCAATCCGTCTCTGGTGTGTTGTATTCTGGCAGCTAGCAAACTAGAACACCACCTAAATATATAACAGTTATATTTAGTTTGATATCAACCTAACTTAATAGCATGCACACAGACTTTTCCTATACCTGCGTCCCTCCACCATTGTTTTGTACTTGTTACCATTAATGTCTTCATTTTTTGTATGAAAACCTAGATTTGTCATTGCGTTTTGTGCACTTGCATTTTAGCACATGTATGAAGAAGTGGAGTTACATATCCAACAATACAATATGACAGTGCTGGCATTTATTATAACTCAAATGATTACCTTCACTGTAGGTATTTATTTTTTATTTTTTATTTTTTTTAATTTTTTTATTAATCAAAAAAAAGAAAAGAAATTAACACAACATTTAGAAATCATTCCATTCTACACATGCACTCAGTAATTCTTAGTATCATCACATAGATGTATGATCATCATTTCTTAGTACATTTGCATTGATTTAGGAAAAGAACTAGCAAAACAGCAGAAAAAGATATAGAATGTTAATATAGAGAAGAGAATTAAAATAATAATACTAATAATATATATATATATAAAAAGGAAAAAGAAAAAAACAAAAACAAAAGATACAAACACACAAACAAACAAACAAAAAACCATATTTCAGGTGCAGCTTCAGTCAGTGTTCCAACATAGTTATATTACACTTAGGTATTATTGTGCTGTCCATTTTTGAGTTTTTGTATCTAGTCCTGTTGCACAGTCTGTATCCCTTCAGCTCCAATTACCCATTATCTTACCCTGTTTCTAACTCCTGCTGGTCTCTGTTACCAATGATATAGTCCAAGCTGATTCTCGAATGTCGGTTCACATCAGTGGGACCATACAGTATTTGTCCTTTAGTTTTTGGCTAGACTCACTCAGCATAATGTTCTCTAGGTCCATCTATGTTATTACATGCTTCATAAGTTTAGTCTGTCTTAAAGCTGCATAATATTCCATCGTAGGTATACGCCACAGTTTGTTTAGCCACTCGTCTGTTGATGGGCATTTTGGCTGTTTCCATCTCTTTGAAATTGTAGAAAATGCTGCTATAAACACTGGTGTGCAAATGTCCGTCTGTGTCTTTGCCCTTAAGTCCTTTGAGTAGATACCTAGCAGTGGTATTGCTGGGTCATAATCCATTCTGCCATTCTATGTCTTTTGATTGGGAAATTCAGTCCATTAACTTTTAGTCTTATTACTGTTTGGATAATATTTTCCTCTACCATTTTGGCTTTTGTATTATATATATCATATCTGATTTTCCTTCTTTCTACACTTTACTCCATACCTCTCTCTTCTGTCTTTTCGTATCTGACTCTAGTGCTCCCTTTAGTATTTCTTGCAGAGCTGGTCTCTTGGTCACAAATTCTCTCAGTGACTTTTTGTCTATAAATGTTTTAATTTCTCCTTCATTTTTGAAGGACAATTTTGCTGGATATAGGAGTCTTGGTTGGCAGTTTTTCTCTTTTAGTGATTTAAATATATCATCCCACTGTCTTCTAGCTTCCATGGTTTCTGCTGAGAAATCTACACATAGTCTTATTGGGTTTCCCTTGTATGTGACAGATTGTTTTTCTCTTGCTGCTTTCAAGATCCTCTCTTTCTCTTTGACCTCTGACATTCTAACTAGTAAATGTCTTGGAGAACGCCTATTTGGGTCTATTCTCTTTGGGGTGCGCTGCACTTCTTGGATCTGTATTTTAGGTCTTTCATAAGAGTTGGGAAATTTTCAGTGATAATTTCTTCCATTAGTTTTTCTCCTCGTTTTCCCTTCTCTTCTCCTTCTGGGACACCCACAACACGTATATTTGTGCGCTTCATATTGTCATTCAGTTCCCTGATTCCCTGCTCAAGTTTTTCCATTCTTTTCCCTATAGTTTCTGTTTCTTTTTGGAATTCAGTTGTTCCATCCTCCAGTTCACTAATTGTAGCTTCTGTCTCTTTAGATCTACCATTGTAGGTATCCATTGTTTTTTCCATTTTTTCTTCTTTGTCCTTCACTCCCACAAGTTCTGTGATTTGTTTTTTCAGATTTTCTATTTCTTCTTTTTGTTCAGCCCATATCTTCTTCATGTCCTCCCTCAATTTATTGATTTGGTTTTTGAAGAGTTTTTCCATTTCTGTTCATATATTCAGCATTAGTTGTCTCAGCTCCTGTATCTCATTTGAACTATTGGTTTGTTCCTTTGACTGGGCCATATCTTCAGTTTTCTGAGCGTCATCCATTATTTTCTGCTGGTGTCTGGGCATTTGATCAGATCTCCCTGGGTGTGGGACCCAGCTGGTTGAAAGGTTTTTCTGTGGAATCTCTGGGCTCTGTTTTTCTTTTCCTGCCCAGTAGGTGGCGCTCGTGGCGGTCGTTTGTCTGCGGGGCAGTCGGCCCGGGAAACCGCGCGTGGAGGCGGGGGTCGCTGGCCCTGGCTTGGGGGAGTGCCGGTCCAAATTGCCCAGCTGGCCCGAGACGCCAAGCGTGACGGGAGGGCCCCGCTATCCAATGTTCCCAGTCAGACCGGGGAGCCACGTGCGTGGAGGGGACCCCAGACGCCAGCCACCCCAGCCGGGAAAACGTGCACCCCTCGGGTATCTCACAGCAGTGGATTCTCCCTACCCGTTCAGCCGTTCCAGAATGGGGTACGCTGTCTTTTTTGGTCTCTGTCGTGACTCCGGGAGCTGTTTCGTATTGTTTCTGTTTCTTTAGTTGCTTTTCTGGAGGAGGAACTAAGACCCGCGCGTCTTACTAAGCCGCCATCTTCTCCGGAATTCCTGTAGGTATTTATTTTAATGCTGCTTTGAACCACTGTCTCATGTCCTTTCATTTCAGTCTGAAGAACTCCCTTTAGTATTGATTGTAGGGCAGGTTTAGTGGTGATGTACTCCTTTCTTCAGCTTTTCTTTATCTGAGAATCTCTTCATTTTTGAAAGAGAGTCTCACTAGATATAAGATTCTTAGCTGGTGGTTATTTTCCTTCAGCACTGCATGTGTTTCAACCCATTGTTTTCTTGCCTCCATGGTTTCTGATGAGAAATCAGCACTCAGTATCACTGGGATTCCCTAGTATGAAACACATTGCCTTTCTCTTGCAACTTTCAGAACTCTCTCCTTGTCCTTTGCATTTGATAGTGTAATCAGTATATGATGGGGTATTTTTTTCTTCATGTTCATCCTGTTTGGTGTTTCTGGACTTCTTGGACATGCATATTCACATCTTTTGCTAAGTTTGAGAAGTTCTTTGCCATTATTTCTTTGACTATTCCTTCTGCCCCATTCTCTCTTTCTTCTCCTTCTGTAACTCCATGATGCATGTACTGGTGTGCCTGATGGTGTCCCATAGCTGTCTTAGGCTATTTTCACTTTTACTTTTAATATTTTTACTTTTTAATATTTTTTTCCTTCTCATTTCAAGTTTCTTATCTTCTGGTTCATTGATTTATTTTCTTCTGTTAGCTTCAATCTACCTTTGAAACCCTCCTGGGCATTTTTCAGTTATTGTGGTCTTTTATGCCAGTAGTACTGTGTACTTCCTTTTTAAAATTTCTATCACTTTACTTAGATTTTCATATTTTTCATTCACTGTTTTCCTGATATCCTGTCATTTTTTGTCTGTACTTTATCTCCTTGAGCATTTTAACATCTTCTTTTAAAGGCTTTCTTCAGAATGTCCACGTTATTGTTTTCATTGGTATTTTCTGGATTTGTCCTGTTCCTTTGGAAGGGCCATCTGTGCCTACTTGTTTGTCTCATACTTCTTTTTTGCACAATGTACATTTTGATAGTTTAAAATGTTTACTCTAGGATTTACTCCCTGGGATGTCAGTTTCTTGGTTTTGTAATCCACCGGCAAATAAGACAGGGATTTCCTTGGGCTTCAGGCCTCCTATCAGGAAGATCTACGGAAGGTGAATGTAGTGTGCATGATTTTCCCTGTCTTTCTGGACCTCTACCATGACTTGGGTTTTTGCTTGTTAGTTGCTTTGGAGCTCCCCTGTTCACAGAAATTTGGTTGTCTCCTCTGTTTTCAGGTGACAAGCCTCTGTTTCCTAGATTTCTGAAGGCCAACAGGCCTTTGCCCCAGAGTCTGCCTCTATAATCTTGAAGGGGGGACAATCCATGGGGGCCTTTCCCAATCAGGTCTTTCCCAATTAAAATAAGGCCAAGGATCCCAGAAGAGAGCACATACTGGCTCCGAAGTGCTCTGTGCCAGGGGTCATGAAGGGTACCCAAAACTTCTCTGAAAGTTCCCTAAATCTTGGATTTCCTGGTCAGCCCAGCAAATGCAGCCCTTTAGCCAACATTTCCCTGAAGCCCTAAGGAAATCATGTGTCATTAAATTTCCACCACCTCTACCTCTCTCTGGGGAGGGCCGAAATAATGGCTGCTATTGCCTCTGTCCATGGTAAGTTAAAAATATATTGCTTCACTCAGAGCCAGGACCCAGCAATCTGAATTCGCTAATCAGTAGCCTTTGTCAGTGATCAGTCATGCACACCCCTGTTTTTGGGGCAGAGGATTTTAAGTCCCTTTCTGTCATCAGTATCTATCTAGGGACTGGGTCCCACAGTGACCTGCTGTGAGAGTAGGGGATGGGTGTCAGTGGCTGTGGCATGCAAAGAATATTTACAGTTCTTTACTGTAATTTATCAGCCTTTTCCTCCTGTTCTTCCCTGGATATTGTACAGTGTTCTTCTGGCTTCTGGAATTTCAAAATAGCTGTTTCAGACAGTTTCTGCCTGATTAATAGTTGTTTTGCTGGGAGGGACTGAGTCCTACAGCTCCCTACACAGTAATATTGCCTGAAAGTCTCTTGAGTTCAGGTTTTGATATCCGGATTCATTTTTCTTCTTAAGCAATGGCAATCTTTAAATGATTTTCCTGTCTATAACTTCTGCTTTCCTCTTTGATTAATATGTGAATTTCCTCACAACTATCCTGCTTCTAGCTTCCATTAGAAAGCCTTTCCTCTATCAGACCCTGATGTCCCCTTTCAATAGACTCACATATTCTCAGAGCTGAGGAAATTCATAGGTAGTTCTCTTGCTTTGGTGCAGAACTTAGATGCAAAATAATTAGTAAATAGCTTCCTATAAACTCTCATACCTTCTAGGTAGAAAAATATTTTTATCTTAGTCGAACAGAAAATGTAAATGCATAAAGAAATTAAGCAGCATGGAGAGTTAAGAGAACACCAAGTAGTGTTCCATTTGGCTGGAGTGAAGGGATGCTTGTGTGAGGAGTGATAGGATTTGGACCTAAAACGGTGACATTAACAAACTAGTTCAACCAAATGGTTTCTTAGTACAAAGCCTGTGCCATGAGTTGTGGCTACACAAATGAAGAAGATATAATAGCTGCTATCACAGAGCTTACTATTTTGAAAAGACTTTTATTATAGCAATGTTTGTTCTTTTCATCCAAAAGATCACACAGATATATTGAACTGATTAAAGCAGGAACATTTAAAGGATCTTGGAAGCAAGATCATTCTTATCAGGATGTAACAGAAAGGCAATTTTAGAAAATGAGCATTTAGTTGGAAGCATGTTGTAGTCACCTAAGCAGGGAATGATGAGGGCCTCAGTTGAGATAGTTGGGGGAGAGGAGCACAGCACTGGAGGTAACAGGTGAGGCAGGTGGATTTGATATATTTGGTGATAAGAAAAGAGTTTAAAGAAAGAGGAAGAAGATAAAATGAGTGGAATCTGGAGATAGAATCAGTAGGACATGACTGATTAGATGTGGGAGTGATGAACAAAGGAATGGCGAACTGATCTCAGATGAACGGCTTGAGTGTTGATAGGTGGTGGTAAGATACACAGATGTGAGACAAACAGAAGAAAGAATAGACTGAGGAAGGGGTGTGATTAATTATTTTGAATATACTGAATATTCTGAATATTTTGAATATACTGAATGTGAGATGCCTCTGGGACTTCCAGATGGAAGTGTCCAATGTTCACGTCAGTACAGTGATCTCAAAGTAAGGAGAAAGTTGTAGATAGATATTTGTAGTTGTTCTCATAAAGGTAGGTACTGATTCTCAGGCTTGTGTTCCCAGCCCTTCTCATGACTATAGATGGTGTCATCCAGGAGGATGATACTAGATGACAAGAACTGGAAATTAGTCAGATCCAGGGAAAATCTCCTTCCCAAAGAAAATCGAGATAAGAATTGTAGAGGGCAAAGGATGTGAGAATGTTTTAGGGACAAATGGAGAAGGAGGTTGAAAAAAGGAGGGCATTTCAGCATCACTACCACTACTGAGGAATCCAGTGTTGAAGACCCTATCAGATTTGCAATGATGCATCATCCTCAGCATTAGTGTGAGCAATATCAGGTGCTACATTGAACTCTTTGAATGGATTACTGTATTCCATCTTCACAACAGAAGATGGGATAAGAACAACCATCCACATTTTAAAGAGAATTGAGGACCAGGAGTTTACCTGGCTCAATACCATAGAATTAGAGGGTTGTATAGCTGTTTTCTTAGTCCCTATGTACTATTGAATTGCCTACTAATAAACCTAATTATGATCCAGTTCAGCACATGACACTACAGAGAGTTTTTTTTTCACTAATTTTTCAAAAACAAAACTTTTTAATTTCCAACATGATTATCAGGATTCAGAGGTTGAGACCTATCTTATGTTGGCTGTTTACTGCTTTCAAAGCCTAGCACAAAGTTAAGACGTTGGTCTGGTACCTTCTAAATCCTCTTAGGTGCATGACATTGAACAGAAATGGATTTTGGCAAGTTACAGTGAACACAGACAAACTAGGTTGCCAAATGATAATACAAATTGCTGATTGAAGGAGGGGTGCCAGTATTCATTTTATCGCCTGGTCCTCATGTCCAGATTTCTGTCTTTCTTGATATGAGTTTGATATGAAATTTCTGAGATTAAAAGTGGAGGCTGCTTCCAAACCTTGAAACAGCCATAATCCCCCATGGATTGTCTTTGGATTGTCATAGTCTTTGGTAGGCAATTACTTAGGGAACACTTTTTTGTGGAAGGGAGAGCTTTCTTTCTTCCTGCTAATAATGTACCATCGTTGTTATACATGTTGCAACTTTAATACCTGCACTCCAGTTCCATGTGTGCATATATATCTCTTAATTGTGCATGTAAGCAAATATATAGGTGATACCATGGATCTGCTCCCTTCTGAAAAGCAGGCACCCCATACACAGGGTTGCCATGGTGCAATTAAAGGAGAAATAAAACTTACCATTAAATGACAGCATGGTGATCGGAAACCAGGCAACATAGATTTGTTTGAGAAAATGGAAAATTGTATTCTTTGACAGCGTAATCATTGTGTCCTGTGAAATTACTCAGCTTTTTTCATGAAGGTCACTTACTACTTTGTGCAGAGCAGATACTTTTCCATCAAATTTCACTTCGGAAAAAGTTAATAATTTAGGAACTTTTTAATTTAACAAATGGCAAATCCAATAGATGCGTGAGATACCATAATCAGTCAGCTCATCCTAAAAATTTTGTGTGATTGCTTCAATCTCAAAATAGTTCACCCAAGAGAAAAAAAAAAAGATTGCACATTAAGATCTGGAGGGTCAGAACATCAACACTAGTATTGGAAGTAGTTTAAGAGGGCACTGTGACTTTTGTTTAGAAAAGACACATTTCCTCTCTGCCAATAGTCTTCTCCTTTGGTTTATGACATTTTAACTTAAAGCAGAGGTCTGATTTTTGCAAAGTATTTACTGTCCAGGCTGAGATTTACTAGGAAGAAAAAATACATTTTTATTCTTATGACAGCAATTATAGTAAGAAGGTGTGCCAGTCACTATTTGTGGCCTCTTTATGATTATTCTCTTGTTTAAATTCAGTTCTATCATTATCCCATTTTTTACATGAGGAAGGAAAATCACAACAATGTTAAATATCTTTCCTGATATCAGGAATCAGCACTTGTCTTAGCCTGAATTTGAACAAGGAAAGTCTTAGAGCCAACGTCATAACCACCAAGCTTTACTGATTTCTCTTTAACAACTCCAGATTACAATTCCAGGGCTGTTCCCTCCAATCCTCTTTTCTCCATTCCCTCCTTTCATAGGTGTTAGGTCTGCATTATGATCTTGAGCACATTGTAAGCATTTATTTTGTTTGCAACTTACAACAAATGAAAGTTATCTTTTGATTCTCATTATATTGACAAGGAAACTGAGGCTTATAGATATTAAGGAATTTGCCCATGGTAAGGCTTCTAATGTTAACTTTCAAATGCATCTTGAAATAGTGGTCTTAGAAAGTGAATTTTCATTTTTTATCATCTTCATTATCCTATTTCCTTTATTGATTCTTTTGTGTGTGCAATTCATCTCAGCTTGTGCACAGAGAATCTTCCACACTTCAAGATAATGAAGTAGATAATAAAATCTATTTGGTACAAAAGAGACCTTGTCTCTACCTTCATTTAAGTTTCTATCTTGATTCTGTCTCTAACATGACTTTTAAGGGTTGACAAAAAAATATACTCTTTAATCTTATTGCATCATCATTACACACGGAGGGTGATTTTATATACTTTTCAATATTAAATTTCACTTAAGAGGTTACATCGTTGTTCCAATATAAAGATTTTAAAAGTTATGCTGGGTTGTTTATAGTGTTGCCTTTTGGTGAACACTTGGAAGCATCTACTATATACTAGAGATGTCCAATGAGAGGATTTGTTTGTTTTTTCAAGTGTATTTGTAGTAATGATATTGTGTTTGGTTCTCATCCTTCAGTAAAAAGCTTTGGAGCACTTTATGCAAGTACTTTACTTAACCATCACTATACTCAGGACATGGATAGTATATCAGTTTATTTGAGGTATAGTGTGTGGGTCACTGAGCCTGCTGGGAATGATCTAGGATTTATCACAGTGGAAATGGATCTGTGAAAAGACTGAGGAAGAAGCAATACCACCAAACCCAATACCACCAAACCCAATACCACCAAACCCTAATGTCTGACATTTTCCTGGCAATAGCCAATCTTTGCAGTTCCCACTGCTCCTATGAATGATAGATTTTTCAATACATTTCCATATAAGAAGATAGTTTAGATTCTTTTTTCTACTCTCTTTCCTGGATTCTGGAATATAGATCTTGGTCGAGGGAGAGGTGTGGTGACATATGGAGGGGTTATTTCTTTTCCCAATGACCCTAATATTTTAGTCAAATCTCAAACTACTGTCGGTTGGATTCTTAGGTATGTTTCATAGATCCTCCATATCATTTGTTATTATAGAAACTTCAAGCAGTCTCAAAGTAAATGTCGTGAAATGAGTGTGTTACTGTGGAAATTTATTCTCTCATGGTTTTGAGGCCAGAAAAATGTCCAAAGTAGGGCATGATCAAGTTAATGATTTCTTTTCGAAGACCAGCTGCCAGGGATTCTTGGCTCCTCTGTGATGTGGCAAGGCACATGGTGGTATTTTCTGGTCTCTCCTTTCTCTTCTTGTTTTGTTGATTTCGGCTTCTTGCTTCTGTCACCTTCTCTTTCTCTGAATTTCATTCTCTTGTAAAGGACCCCAGTCATAGGATTAAGAACCCATCCTAACTGGGGTGGGTACACGTTATCTGAAGTAAGCTCAGCAAATGATCCTACTTATAATGGATTAACATCCATAGGAATGGATTACATTTAAGAACAGTTTTCTGGGGTATACAGCTTCAGACCACTACAACAATGCTGTGGTGTGAAGCTGTTCCCTCCCAATCCTCTTTTCTCCCTTCCCTCTTTTCATAGGTGTTAGGCCTGCATTGTGGTCTGTAAGTTCTCTCTGCCTATTCCTGTTGTCTCTGTTTTATCATTCAGAGGTGCTTCCTCCATAAAACTCTTACACATATCATCCCATCCTGGCCCCATCTTCTCAAGAGGACAAAACCCATTATATCTAAGCTATCAGATACTCAAATGATTATATCTCTCTTGAGCAATACAAAAATTTCTCCCATAAATTATAGCCACCAGTGTTCTGTGATATTCATCAGAATTCTCAAGAATTGAGTGAGCAAGGGTCAGCATCCATCACTCATTTACAGCCTTTAAAGACTGAAACCACTGGGCTCATGAACATTCTCACTCTTACTTCCCGACTGCCTGCTCCTTGTCAGAAATTAGGTCCTGTTCCCTTTAACGAATAAAACTCAGACCTTGTTTGAGATGTTGACAATTGTTATATGTGTACAAATTCCTTCCAGGCCTTGTTTCTTCCTCTCCAAAATGTGGTTAATCGATCCTACTAAATAGGGCTGTTGTCAGGGTGAAATGATTTAAACACTAGAAAACAGCGAGCACTTTGACTAGCACATTAAGAGAGTTCTGTGAATGTCAGCTGTTGCAACTTATATCTAGGAGGTTGTCACCCTCAACATATAGACCCTCAAAATCTGAAAACCACAGAATCATAAAGCTGGGGGAAATTGCTGAGATATAATCCCTCTGAACCCCTCCCTTTGCAAATGTGAAGCCCTCGGATGTCATGAAACAACTGAAGCCGGTTAGGTATTATCAGAATAAGAACCAGAACCCTGGAAAGCATTGTAGGAAGTGAAAAGAACCCTGAAGATCTGCTCCTTTGATTCAACTTCATGAAAACAGACGTTTGTCCTTAGAGCCCCCTGTGTTAGTTAGATTCGGTTGTCAACTTGGCCAGGTGAGCATACCTAATCTTGTTGCTGCGGACATAAGCCAATGGTACGTGAACCTCATCTGTTGCTGATTATATCTGCAGTTGGCTAGGAGGCGTGTCTGTTGCAATGAGTGATGTTTGACTTAATTGGCTGGTGCTTAAATGAGAGATCACAATGTAGCACAGCCTAAGCAGCTCAGCATTCCTCATCTCAGCACTAGCAGCTCAGCCCAGGCTTTTGGAAATGCAGAAAGAAGTCACCCTGGGGAAAGTTGTTGGAACCCAGGGGCCTGGAGAGAAGACCAGCAGAGACCATTCTGTGCCTTCCATGTAAGAAAGAACCTCAGTGGAAAGTTAGCTGCCTTTCCTCTGAAGAACCAACAAAATAAATCCCCTTTCATTAAAAGCCAATCCGTCTCTGGTGTGTTGCATTCCGGCAGCTAGCAAACTAGAACACCACCTCATTTAGTAAAGGCCACTGAGGAACCAAGTACCCTATTATCCTGTGGATTCACTGAGGTATTGAATAATGACATTGGAATTAGGAATTGTAATTTCTACTCTAAATTCTTCCCAATTATTTGTGCTTCTAAACCCACCCTTAACTCTTATCCTCCCACTTTCAGTAAAAAATACTATGGATTTTATCATGGAGTCACTTCTGAGTTACTTATGAACTTCTCTGGCAGAGAAAGGGGGATGAATATGATGTACTTATCTCTTTGTTCATTAGTCCTTAGTCTGACATTATTTGGATGAATTTTGGGAATGAAAAAAAGAGAAATTGGGTACACAATGCTGAAGCAATAATTATTAAATTCCATGTTTCCCAGAAAATTCCCTATCAAAACCTAACTGGTTTCCTAAATCACTGTACTTATCTCCAATGAACCTATGGTGTGGTGAGGTAGGAACAAACAAACAAAATTTTTAGAATAGGAAATCTCTGTTCTTGTCCTTTTGCTGCTACTAGTTAAGTGTGTGACCTTGAAGATAATGCTGTTCTAACTGCATCTCAATTTCCTTATGTATAAATGAAGGGCTTTGAATTGGATAGCATCAAAATCTCCATTTATCTTTATAAACAGTAAACATTTAGCTCTTGATTAGCATAAAATTTTGTGAAGCATAAAATAAGAACAACACAACCATATAGACCAATTTATAAAGCAGTATTTATAAGGATTGTTTCTGATTTTCTTGGATTTGGTTCTCCTGTGCCACTTTGACATTCTGTTCTTGTAGTTTCCTCAGCCATTTAAGCCTGAGCAGAAGGAAATAGGGTTGATAAGATATTTACATATGATTGCTTGAGGCAACTAATCAAGTAATTTGAGAAAAGAAAATTTGCTTGAGTTCCTTGAAAAATTGCTAAAATAGGAATTTATTGGCTCACAGTTTCAAAGATAGAAGTCTTGCTTCCCACACTCCTGTTCTTTCCTAGTAGGCATCTTCTGGCTGGCTCACAATCTGTGAGGTTCCTTGACTTTTCTGTCTCATGACAATGCACAGGACGGTGTCTTCTCCTTTTTCTTATGGTTCTGTTAACTTCAAGTTTCTTGCTGCTCCCTTAGCTTTTCTCTATGGCTGTCATAGCTTGGAGCTATGTACCTCAGAAAAAAACATGTTTTTAAATTTAATCCATTCCTGTGGGTGTAGATCCATTGCAAATAGGATCTCTTCAGGATGCCGCTTCAGTTAAGGTATGCCCCAAATGAATCATGTTGGGCTCTAATCTTGATTACTGAAATTCTTCATAAGCAGCATGAAAGTCAGGCAGAGAAACTCAGGGAGAAGCCAGAAGCTGGAAGTCAATGGAACAAAGAAACCAGCAGAGGCTGCCACATGTATTGCAATGGGTTAAAAAGCCAGGGATTGCTGGCAGTCAGTCCCAGAATTCCACAGTCCTTTGGGAGAAAGCATCACCTTAATGACATCTTTATTTTGGATTTTTTCTAGCCTCAAAACTGGAGCCAGTAAATTCCTGTTGCTTAAGCCAACTCATTCAATGGTTAGTTTCCTGGCTCCTAATGCAAATACCATGCTAAAACTATGGCCTGCGCTAAGAACTCCAGTGATACAATTAATTTAATGCTCAACCTGATTCCATTGGCCACACCATGAACAAATAAATAACCCCACGATACTTCTGATTTAAAATGGGTTCATTTTCTTATGCTAATTTACCAGAATAGATTAAGAACTCTGTTTTTCCAGGTACATAATTCGATCCCTATTAATTGTCTAATTTAAAGGAGGCTTATTTGCAATTGTATAATGCTTTCCCCAACTCTGAGATCCAAAAGTATTATCTTCATTTAGAGGTAAGAAAAATAAAGCTAAGGAAGTTCAACCATCATCTCCAAGGTCACTAAGCTGGTGAGAAGGAATCAAAATCTTGCTCATGCTCCATAATGATGTGGAGAGAAAGGTAAGTGTTGACATCAGGAACATGAGTCGTGGTGCCAACTCTGCCACTCACTTACTTGAAGCCAAAGGCAAGGCATTGAATCTCTTTGACCTTCACTGTCCTACTCTAAAATAAGTAAATCTGATCCGTAGCCTCTAACAATGCTTACAGCTATGCATCTGTGTCCATTCATACAGCTTCTACCCCCATACTGAATAGTAGCACTTTCTGTGTGCTGAAAATAGGATTGAGGGAGCTTTATATTTCTGATGGAAAATACAGAATTAAAAGCTTTAAGGGCATGATTAGCAATAAGTGGAGATAAATTATCTCAGGTGAACTTGGATCCTTAAGTCAAGCCTTAGAGGGGAGTTCATCAAAAATGCTTGTGAAAATATCCTCTAAATTGAGAGGAACTGTGGAAACAGTTGCTTACTTTGAGAAGAAGGATTTTGAGGTGTTAACTGTCAAGGAAGAATGCCATGGGAATAACACCTAACTACATAGGCAGAGATGATCTGATGTGTGAGATGGAAGAAGGACAGCTGGAAAAAAATAAAGTGGCAATTGTGCTGTAGCTTTGAGACTCAGAACTAAGCCCATGGTGAGCATCAAAGGCATATTAAATTCTCAGGAATGATGGCCACTCTTGAAGGTGTTTGAAAGATGTGCTCCCTTCTGCCTGTGGGAAGGGGGAAAAGGTGGCAAGCAGGAGGATTACAAATTCATTGAGTCCCTCACTCTGCACAGTAGTTGTGCCAGAGGTAATAATGGGTAAGTTTGTGAAATAAAGATTATCTCTTTTAAGTGGTCTCAATCTGTAAGGAGCTTTAGATGATTGACTTTTAAAAAAATGATACATAGGATTAAGAATACATTTAAGAAATTCTGTCTGTCACATTAGAGTCTACATTCCTCAAAGTTAGAAAATGAGGATGATTGTCCCTCTCTTTCTCTGAGTCAATCCAGTGATTGGAACATACTTGGGATTCAGAGAGCCCACATTCATGTGTTGAATAGAAGTATTCACCATACTGTTAAGATGTGTTGATGTAAGCATGAAGAGTATAGAGGATTATTGGATTCCACTAAGTTTTATGGCGTGAAATGAAGAAAAGGGCACTGAAATGTTCCTCGTATCTTCATGGAGAGGGGAGGATCCAGTACCTAGAGAAATTTGCCTGCAGGATAATACTGACAGAACAGGAAGCTTCTCTAAGGCATCTCTTACTGTTAAATGCCCCAGCACTTATGCCACATTCTCTGCTCAGTTCTCACCTGCCTCACTTGGACCAATATCACTTTCCTTATTTATTTCAGTCTCAAAGATTTAGGAGATAGAAGCCTGTGTTCCCAGAGGAAGTAATTGGCAACATTCAGCCAGGGCCCCTCAATCTTATCCATCACTATATTTAATTTATTTCATTTTTAGCACACCTGTTTGTCCATCAGGTTGTCTGCTCCATGTGACAAGGAATCTGTCTAAATAGCTCACAGCTCTTTCCCCAGAATCATTCTAGCTAGTGTCTGGGACATAACTAGAATTTTTTTTTTTAAATGATGGAAGAAAGAAAAAATGAAGCATTAGTGAATGAAAGGATGACTGAAAAATGATGTGTTCCATTTTCTTCCAGTTACTTAGTATTTTGAGCTTTCTGACTATAAAATACCCTCTTATCTTCAGAAACCTCCCAGAGAATTCTTCAAAAAAACCTGAGAAAAGAGAAACTGAAGAAGTGGTAAAGCAGAGTGAAAAATAGTTGAAGTACTATTTCTCTATTATAATGCAGAGCAAAAAGGAACCAGGCATAAGAGATATTTCACCAAATTATTTAATATATATAAACCAGGGAAAACTAATGCATGATGTTCAAAGTTGAAAGGGTGGTTGCTCTTTGCATGTGTGTGAGTGACCGACCACAAGGGCCACCGCCTGATCTTGTCAAATCCATTTCCCTGCTTTGCCTCACACAGGACACTTCTCCCCCATTTCTTTTCAAGGTCACTGTGAGTCTTGTAAAGTGTCTTTTTCCTACCACATTTCAAGTCCGGTTTATTCCCTAAACTTGGTACAACTTCTAGCACTTCCATCAGAATTCTCTGCCTCGTACCAGCCTCCCCATTTCCCATTTTACAAATAATTGTCTTTTTTCTGTAGAGCAAATGTGATTATTTTCTGCAATTGTTGACTTATTTCTCTAACTATTTCTCTCATTGGACTATTCTTTGAGGAGAGGCCCCATGACTTTTGTTCCTTTCATTTGTCACACCACTTAAGGTACAACTTCAAGTATGGGAAGCTCAATTAATGTTTGTTGATTGACCCATAATGGCATTTCTATAAATAAATTCAGCATAATTTATAACAGTCTGTCACCTTGAATACAACACAATGAGCTAGTCTTTCCTCTAATCTTTCCTTAGAATTTTAAAGATGGGGGAATTAGGAGTCATTTATCTAACCTCTTTACTTTTCAGTGGAGCACCATGAAACCCAGGAAGTAAAATGACTTGTTTAAGATTCTTGGCAGTGAGCAGTCTGGGATCAGGATGTCCACCTCCAGATTTGCAGCGGCATGTTCTTCCAGACCCCAATGCAGTGCCACGCTGCTCCACGGTCATGGTCATCTGGTCCCCTGGCTCAGTGAGGAAGGAGCAGACTGGGAGTCTTTGCTGTGTCCCTGATCCCCTGGGACGTCAAATCATTTTACCCCACTGACATCAGCACCCCCAGCCACAGGAAGTGGGGTGCCCATTCCTGTACCCTGTGATGCCTAGTGTCATCCTACAAGCCACATGCAGGTCAGAGGTCAGGCCTGGCACTCTTACACTGTACAGTGTGGTACTCAGATGCAGTATCATGGTCATTGTTATTAGACACAGTAATAGCAGTAATGGCCCTAGCAAATCACAACACTAACCTGCACTTAAGAATGTCAGAATTTTTGTTTCTTCAATGTGTGGCCTCCAAAACTGCCTCCCTGGTGTTCACAAAAGTGAAAGTCATTTTTTTGTTTTGTTTTGTTTTTTAACTTGATTATACCTTGGAAGATTTCTGAAATATTCTAGGAAGAATTGGTTTAAAGACTTATATGCAAAACACTAATGAAGGTTGTCAGAAGCAGAAGACCAGATTCTCACCCATAAGGGCATCTACTGTCACTTCCGTCACAAACAGGACTGCACCACGGTCACTCTCCTCTCTTGTAGGTGCCTGGGGTGCAGTAGCACTCACCTGGGAACACTTTTTATTTAGCTTTGTTGCTCTAATACATCAGGTCTTATTATTATTGAAAGTGAAGTTGGTGCTTCTAAGGGTGTATTCATTTTCTACTACTACGAAATGAATTATCGCCAACTGATCTGCATAAAACAATACACATTTATCTATTATCCCATAGTTTCTATGGGTCATGAGTCTGGGCAGGGACTACCTGGGTACTTTGCTCAGGGTGTGGAAGGCTGAAGTCACTGTGTTAGTTGGGCTTTAGCCCAGAGACATTTTTCAAGCTCATTCAGGTTCTTAGCAGTGGTCAGTTTCTTGTGGTTACAACATTTATGACCCCATTTTCTCATTGGCCATTGGCTGAGGGTAGCTCTCAACTCCTGGAAGTCCCCAACAGATAATAGATGGCCATGGGCGATCTCACAACATAGCAGCTTACACTGTAAAAGTCAACAGGAGAATTTGTCTTCAGTCTGCTACAACAGACTGGTATCATGTAACCTTATTAAGGGAGTGACTCCTATTTAGGGACCCACCTACCCACAAGAGGAGGGAGTTATAAAGGGCATATACAGCAGGGGGCAGGAACCTTGGGGGCCATCTTAGAATTCTGCCTACCCAACCAAGGGGATTTATTCTGGTATGCTGTGGATATGACTACAAATTAAGGAAGACAAACATCATCAGCAAAGTAGGAAAATTAATCTTTGGGCCCAACCAGTTCCTTTCCCTTCAGTTTTTGGTTGAGGATACATAGTGAGAAGTACTTCGTCACAGGAGTCAAGATACCAGATACCAGAGATACCAGATTCTGTTATCTGCTACAGAAATCCCTCAGAGTTTGAGTAGGGCCAAGTTCTTCAACCTCCCTGGGTTTCAGATTTCTCATTAAAAAACAGAGTGTTCATATATTTTTGTGTTTCTTCTCAAAAAGGGTTTTGGGCAGAAAATGAAAGGTGAATTAATAAAATTGTTAATGAACTTGGAAAGTTTAGAAAGAATGAGCCAGTCTAGGATTGCAAATTATATGGAGACACTAGCCAACATTTTTATAAAGTCTTTAATTTGGTCCAGCTATCTTTTTAAGTATTTTACATAAAATGTACATTATTGGATAGCAAGGCAATTAAAAAGACTAAATTGAATAGAAGGTTATCCATATGGCTATTCACAGTTTTAAGCGAAATATGAGCAGTTTTTGACCCATCTCCACATGTCTGGCAGTCTCCATTGCAGTGCAGGAAGCAGAGATCTTGCTATTGAGCCTCATTTGAACAGTTGAAAAGATGGCATAGCCCATTTTATTCCTAAAAGACCTAATCTTTGTATTCCTCAGCTCAATGGATGGAAAAGTAATCTTTCTCAAAGGCAAGGGAATGAAATTCTACACTCTTCTGAATTGAATGGTTGAGGTATTGGCTGCAAGTGCAAATACCACAGATAAAAAGTTAACTTAAAATTCACATACTGTTCAATTTATGGGTATTTCAAAGGATAATGGACTTGATCAGCGATAGGAAGTCAATAACATGATAATTATTTAAGGTACCGGAGTATTGAATGGCTTTCTTCAACTGCTGCTGAACCAATGGGTCCACAAATAAAAGACAAAAAAATGTTGCCTCCAACGTGTAGAAACTAATAGAGACCCCGTTTTTTTTTTCTGTTGTTGTTTTTTTGTTGATGGTGTTTTCTCTGAAAGATAATGTCTGGAATGTAATAACTGGAAGTTTTCTAAAAGACAGGCACCCACCTGTGATTCCCAAATGAGATGGAGTATAGGTGGATCTGCAGAATATCAAATATTGTTGGTCATTGGTGGAAACAGAAATAAGAGCTAAAAATCTGCATGTTTTAAAAATGGCCCAAAAAGAAGTATAGAAACTGATTTTTAATAAACACTTACTTGATATTATAAAACAATTTCCTGTTTACTTGCAGATTGTTAGTTCCACAAGTGGTGTAGGAATCATACTTCTCAGTTTCAAGTACCAGAAACTAAGGAAGTTAAGCAAGGACACTGATCAATTAATGAAGTGTCCTAGTATGGCTGGGGAGCCAATCTCAGAGGGCACTCAATAAGGAAAAATCACCCAAACATGCCATTTTGGGGTTTCCTAAAGACACCCTGCATCTGGGCACATAGCACTGCCTCTGGATACTGGATGTGGCTACTTTTATGATGTGACTTTTATCCTCAAAAGAAAGTTTGTGCAGAGTCTGTTTGTTTGCATTTCTCTTCAGAATTAAAATCAAATGTGGGCTTCTCTAACTGGCAGAATTCAGGTCAAATGATCTAGCTATAGGGGGAAGCTGGGAACATGAGTATCTTGCATTCTTCTAGGGAAGTTGGGGAAAAACTGTCTCCTACCCACACTCACAAATTGAGGGAATTCCCCCCAAATAGCAGAGAGGTCAGAAGTTGGGTGGTAAAAGATAATGATAAATGTCCACATGACCAGGGACTGAGTTTTTAACACATTTTCATTCCTAATGCCTGACACAGTGCTGGTACATAAATGATTCTCAGAAAACACACAGTAAGTGAGAAAAATGCAAAAATATGAACACTTACTTTCCTTCCATCAGTAAAAGCATTCCCTACCAATGATGGGCACCATCATTGCAATTGCCTGTTTACTTGGAGAGTAGAAGAAGTCAGGCTATACATACTCTTAATGTTGATACCAAGAACGATTAGTCTTTCTTTAGTGTATCCCTTGAGTGCTTCAGAGCCATGAATTAACAGTGGAATGCAAATATTCCAATCTTAATGAAAAGTCACTGAGAGAAGCCAGGGCATTCATGCACTTACTCACAAAATGACTTTACTTCATATGTTGCATTCTTCTGTGTTAGTTTTTTTTTTTTTTATTAACAGAAAGAAAAAAAAAAGAAATTAACACAACATTTAGAAATCATACCGTTCTACATATGCACTCAGTAATTCTTAACATCATCACATAGATGCATGATCATCGTTTCTTAGTACATTTGCATCGGTTTAGAGGAACTAGCAACACAACAGAAAAAGATATAAAATGTTAATATAAAGAAAAGAAATAAAAGTAGTAATAATAGTAAAAAACAACAACAAGCAAACACACAAACAAGCAAACAAAAGCAAAAAAAACCCTATAGCTCAGATGCAGCTTCATTCAGTGTTTTAACATGATTACTTTACAATTAGGTATTATTGTGCTGTCCATTTTTGAGTATTTGTATCTAGTCCTGTTGCACAGTCTGTATCCCTTCAGCTTCAATTACCCATTGTCTTACCCTGTTTCTAACTCCTGCTGAACTCTGTTACCAATGACATATTTCAAGTTTATTCTCGAATGTCCGTTCACATCAGTGGGACCATACAGTATTTGTCCTTTAGTTTTTGGCTGGATTCACTCAGCATAATATTCTCTAGGTCCATCCATGTTATTACATGGTTCATAAGTTTATCTTGTCTTAAAGCTGCATAATATTCCATCGTATGTATATACCACAGTTTGTTTAGCCATTCTTCTGTTGATGGACATTTTGGCTGTTTCCATCTCTTTGCAATTGTAAATAACGCTGCTATAAACATTGGTGTGCAAATGTCCACTTGTGTCTTTGCCCTTAAGTCCTTTGAGTATATTCCCAGCAATGGTATTGCTGGGTCATATGGCAATTCTATATTCAGCTTTTTGAGGAACCGCCAAACTGCCTTCCACAGTGGTTGCACCCTTTGACATTCCCACCAACAGTGGATAAGTGTGCCTCTTTCTCCGCATCCTCTCCAGCACTTGTCATTTTCTGTTTTGTTGATAATGGCCATTCTGGTGGGTGTGAGATGATATCTCATTGTGGTTTTGATTTGCATTTCTCTAATGGCCAGGGACATTGAGCATCTCTTCATGTGCCTCTTGGCCATCCGTATTTCTTCTTCTGGTAGGTGTCTGTTTAAGTCTTTTTCCCATTTTGTAATTGGGTTGGCTGTCTTTTTGTTGTTGAGTTGAACAATCTCTTTATAAATTCTGGATACTAGACCTTTATCTGATATGTCGTTTCCAAATATTGTTTCCCATTGTGTAGGCTGTCTTTCTACTTTCTTGATGAAGTTCTTTGATGCACAAAAGTGTTTAATTTTGAGGAGCTCCCATTTATTTCTTTCTTTCTTCAGTGCTCTTGCTTTAGGTTTAAAGTCCATAAAACCGCCTCCAGTTGTAAGATTCGTAAGATATCTCCCTACATTTTCCTCTAACTGTTTTATGGTCTTAGACCTAATGTTTAGATCTTTGATCCATTTTGAGTTAATTTTTGTATAAGGTGTGAGATACGGGTCTTCTTTCATTCTTTTACTTATGGATATCCAGTTCTCTAGGCACCATTTACTGAAGAGACTGTTCTGTCCCAGGTGAGTTGGCTTGACTGCCTTATCAAAGATCAAATGTCCATAGATGAGAGGGTCTATATCTGAGCACTCTATTCGATTCCATTGGTCGATATATCTATCTTTATGCCAATACCATGCTGTTTTGACCACTGTGGCTTCATAATATGCCTTAAAGTCTGGCATCGCTAGAGCTCCAGCTTCGTTTTTTTCCCTCAAGATGTTTTTAGCAATTCAGGGCAACCTGCCCTTCCAGATAAATTTGCTTATTGGTTTTTCTAATTCTGAAAAATAAGTTGTTGGGATTTTGATTGGTATTGCATTGAATCTGTAGATCAGTTTAGGTAGGATTGACATCTTAATTATATTTAGTCTTCCAATCCATGAACACGGTATGCCCTTCCATCTATTTAGGTCTTCTGTGATTTCTTTTAGCAGTTTTTTGTAGTTTCCTTTATATAGGTTTTTTGTCTCTTTGGTTAAATTTATTCCTAGGTATTTTATTCTTTTAGTTGTGATTGTAAATGGGATTCGTTTCTTGATTTCCGCTTCAGCTTGTTCATTACTAGTGTGTAGGAAAGCTACAGATTTTTGAATGTTGATCTTGTAGCCTGCTACTTTGCTGTACTCATTTATTAGCTCTAGTAATTTTGTTGTGGATTTTTCTGGGTTTTCTACGTATAGTATCATATCGTCTGCAAACAGTGATAGTTTTACTTCTTCCTTTCCAATTTTGATGCCTTGTATTTCTTTTTCTTGCCTAATTGCTCTGGCTAGAACTTCCAACACAATGTTGAATAATAGTGGTAATAGTGGACATCCTTGCCTTGTTCCTGATCTTAGGGGGAAAGTTTTCAATTTTTCCCCATTGAGGATGATATTAGCTGTGGGTTTTTCATATATTCCCTCTATCATTTTAAGGAAGTTCCCTTGTATTCCTATCTTTTGAAGTGTTTTCAGCAGGAAAGGATGTTGAATCTTGTCAAATGCCTTCTCTGCATCAATTGAGATGATCATGTGATTTTTCTGCTTTGATTTGTTGATATGGTGTATTACATTAATTGATTTTCTTATGTTGAACCATCCTTGCATACCTGGGATGAATCCTACTTGGTCATGATGTATAATTCTTTTAATGTGTTGTTGGATATGATTTGCTAGAATTTTATTGAGGAGTTTCGCATCTGTATTCATTAGAGAGATTGGTCTGTAGTTTTCTTTTTTTGTAATATCTTTGCCTGGTTTTGGTATGAGGGTGATGTTGGCTTCATAGAATGAATTAGGTAGTTTTCCCTCCACTTCGATTATGTTGAAGAGTTTGAGGAGAGTAGGTACTAATTCTTTCTGGAATGTTTGATAGAATTCTCATGTGAAGCCGTCTGGTCCTGGACTTTTCTTTTTAGGGAGCTTTTGAATGACTAATTCAATCTCTTTACTTGTGATTGGTTTGTTGAAGTCATCTATTTCTTCTTGAGTCAAAGTTGGTTGTTCATGTCTTTCCAGGAACCCGTCCATTTCATCTAAATTGTTGTATTTATTAGCGTAAAGTTGTTCATAGTATCCTGTTATTACCTCCTTTATTTCTGTGAGGTCAGTAGTTATGTCTCCTCTTCCATTTCTGATCTTATTTATTTGCATCCTCTCTCTTCTTCTTTTTGTCAGTCTTGCTAAGGGCCCATCAATCTTATTGATTTTCTCATAGAACCAACTTCTGGTCTTATTGATTTTCTCTATTGTTTTCATGTTTTCAATTTCATTTATTTCTGCTCTAATCTTTGTTATTTCTTTCCTTTTGCTTGCTTTGGGATTAGTTTGCTGTTCTTTCTCCAGTTCTTCCAAGTGGACAGTTAATTCCTGCATTTTTGCCTTTTCTTCTTTTCTGATAAAAGCATTTAGGGCAATAAATTTCCCTCTTAGCACTGCCTTTGCTGCGTCCCATAAGTTTTGATATGTTGTGTCTTCATTTTCATTTGCCTCTAGGTATTTACTAATTTCTCTTGCAATTTCTTCTTTGGCCCACTTGTTGTTTAAGAGTGTGTTGTTGAGCCTCCATGTATTTATGAATTTTCTGGCACTCCGCCTATTATTGATTTCCAACTTCATTCCTTTATGATCCGAGAAAGTGTTGTGTATGATTTCAATCTTTTTAAATTTGTTAAGACTTGCTTTGTGACCCAGCATATGGTCTATCTTTGAGAATGATCCATGAGCACTTGAAAAAAAGGTGTATCCTGCTGTTGTGGGATGTAATGTCCTATAAATGTCTGTTAAGTCAAGCTCATTTATAGTAATATTCAGATTCTCTATTTCTTTATTGATCCTCTGTCTAGATGTTCTGTCCATTGATGAGAGTGGTGAATTGAAGTCTCCAACTATTATGGTATATGTGTCTATTTCCCTTTTCAGTGTTTGCAGTGTATTCCTCACGTATTTTGGGGCATTCTGGTTCGGTGCGTAAATATTTATGATTGTTATGTCTTCTTGCTTAATTGTTCCTTTTAATAGTATATAGTGTCCTTCTTTGTCTCTTTTAACTGTTTTACATTTGAAGTCTAACTTGTTGGATATTATCTTTTGTTGCATGAAATATCTTTTCCCAACCTTTCACTTTCAAGCTATATTTATCTTTGGGTCTAAGATGTGTTTCCTGTAGACAGCATATAGAAGGATCCTGTTTTTTAATCCATTCTGCCAGTCTATGTCTTTTGATTGGGGAATTCAGTCCATTAACATTTAGAGTTATTTCTGTTTGGATAATATTTTCCTCTACCATTTTGCCTTTTGTATTATATATATCATATCTGACTTTCCTTCTTTCTACACTTTTCTCCATGCCTCTCTCTTCTGTCTTTTTGTATCTGACTCTAGTGCTTCCTTTAGTATTTCTTGCAGAGCTGGTCTCTTGGTCACAAATTCTCTCAGTTACTTTTTGTCTGAGAATGTTTTAATTTCTCCCTCATTTTTGAAGGACAATTTTGCTGGATATAGGAGTCTTGGCTGGCAGTTTTTCTCTTTTAGTAACTTAAATATATCATCCCACTGTCTTCTAGCTTCCATGGTTTCTGCTGAGAAATCTACACATAGTCTTATTGGGTTTCCCTTGTATGTGATGGATTGCTTCTCTCTCGCTGCTTTCAAGATCCTCTCTTTCTCTTTGACCTCTGACATTCTAACTAGTAAGTGTCTTGGGGAACGCCTATTTGTGTCTAATCTCTTTGGGGTGCGCTGTACTTCTTGGATCTGTAATTTTAGGTCTTTCATAAGAGTTGGGAAATTTTCAGTGATAATTTCTTCCATTAGTTTTTCTCCTCGTTTTCCCTTCTCTTCTCCTTCTGGGACACCCACTACACGTATATTTGTACGGTTCACATTGTCTTTGAGTTCCCTGATACCTTGTTCAAATTTTTCCATTCTTCTCTGGATAGTTTCTGTTTCTTTTTGGAATTCAGATGTTTCATCCTCCAAATCACTAATTCTATCTTCTGTCTCTTTAAATCTGTCATTGTAGGTACCCATTGTTTTTTCCATCTTTTCTACTTTATCTTTCACTTCCATAAGTTCTGTGATTTGTTTTTTCAGTTTTTCTATTTCTTCTTTATGTTCAGCCCATGTCTTCTTCATGTCCTCCCTCAATTTATCGATTTCGTTTTTGAAGAGGTTTTTCATTTCTGTTCGTATATTCAGCATTAGTTGTTTCAGCTCCTGTATCTCATTTGAACTATTGGTTTGTTTGTTTGACTGGGCCATATGTTCAATTTTCTGAGCGTGATCCGTTATCTTCTGCTGGCGTCTGGGCATTTAGTCAGATTTCCCCGGGTGTTCGACCCCACAGGTTGAAAGATTTTTCTGTGCAATCTCTGGGTTCTGTTTTTCTTATCCTGCCCAGTAGGTGGCGCTCATGGCACACGTTTGTCTACGGGTTCCACCAGTGAAAGTTGCTGTGGGTCCTTTAACTCTGGAAAATTCTCGCCGTAGGGGAGGTTCGGCAGCCGAAGCCTCTGGGAAGAGTGCCAGCCGGCCTGGGGTTCCGAATGTGGGGAGAGTCGCTGGCCGCCGCAGCACGGGAGAGCGTCCGGCCGAATTAGCTAGTCGGCCCGGGTCGCCAAGCGTGGCGGGAGGGTGCCAGCTGTCACAGCCCGGGAGAGTGCACTGTTCCCAGCCGGACAGGGGAGTCACGTGTTTGGAAGGGATCCCCCGGTCACTGTTCTCCGCAGTCTGGGGATATCTGACCCAACTTTCTCAGTTGGTCCGGGGGGCCTCGCGTGGTGGGGGCACCAGCTGCCGCGGCCTAAGGGGACCGCCTGTCCAATTCTACCAGCTGGCCTGGGAAGGTGGAAGGGAGGGACTCCGGTCGCTTGCCATCCCACCCAGGAAAGCCCGTGCCCCTTGGTGATCTCATCGGACCTGGTTCTCCCAGATAGTCAGCCGTTCCAGGATGGGGTACGCCGTCCCTTTGATCTCCCTCGTGGCTCCGGGAGCTGCTCTGTATTATCGCCACTCCCCCAGTAGCTGTTCTGGAGGAGGAAAGGTGAGGGTGGCAAGGCTGTTGAGGCTGGTGGCGGCGGGCCGGCGGACAAAAGAGGGGAGAGGAGGGCGGGCGGGTCCGCTGCTGCGGGGGGCTTTTCTGTGTTAGTTTTTAAGGTAAAACAGTAAGTAGAAACAGACACCACACCTGTCCACATGCAGGTACAGCCAAGTCCTGAAGAAAGACAACATTCCCCAGAAAATGAGATAAATAAGCATTTGCTGCCATCTTACATGCTATTAAAGAAAATACCTGGTGCAAAGAGGGTATATAATGAAAATTATGACCACAGCAGGGGGTTCAAAGGAGGCTTCTTTGAACAGTCATGATTGAACTGAGATTAATAGAAAATAGCCCACTTACGTGGGAGAGAAAAAGCCTATTCAAATACTCCATAAGGGCAGAAGCAAGGTATCTGAAAGATGTTTTTAAAGAGAGACAAGAGTTGTCGGCACATACAGAGTGTTCTATGAGATGCGACTTCAACAGGTGGCAATGGCGAGAATGAGGCATGATTTTGAAGATTCTATTAAGGATCTTAACTTGACTGGAAGTCATTGGAGAGTTTGAAATTGAAGAGAACTTCTATGATCGAATTTGTGCTATGGAAAACTATTCCTTGTAATATTGTTAAGAATTTTGAAGGATGCAAGAGTGGGAGCAGGAAGCTAGCCAGAAGATTAGGTTTTGACAAGGATGGCGGCAGAGTGGAGGAGATGCAATGAATGAATGTCCATGATGAATGGAGGATGGGGATGACTTAGCAGGAGGGTGGAGCGGGAAGAACAAGCCCAAGTTCTGTTAGTCCAATCATAATTCAACATTGCCCGAGGGGTGCTAGTGCGAACCCAGCCAGATCAGATTTCCTCCCCAAATCTATTATCTGACCCTATTTAAAATGGGTGTGTGGACACATAAAGCCAATTCTAATTGGTCTCTTTTATTCTTTGCCAATAAAACCTAAAACTTTCATCCGGCAAAACTCTTAACCATTTTTTTTTAATTTTCATCTTTAAAAGCCATTTTAAATGTACTAAGTAATTACTGACTAATGACGAATGGATTCCTAATTCCACAATTACTTTATTAAAAATCATCAGTTTAAAAATGTTTAAAGTCTGAGATTTGTTTGAGGAATAAATTACTTTATTTAATGGGTATTGCAATTTCCTCTCAAATAATTACTTGCAAGTTGGGGAGAAGTAGAATAGGGCTGAAAATCCCCAGTATGTACTTCTAGATCTGATATCAGGCAGCACTGATTGTCATGTAATGAGACCATGATCCTGTTTTCCTGGACAGAAGAATGTGCACACATATGTGCATGTATGTGTGCACACAGTCATAGCTTATCACAAAAGGAACATGTTTTTCATCAGCAAGGGGGTCATTTTTAGTCTATGGCCAGAAGTTACAGTAAGTATCTACAGGGCAAGAAACCCTTTCTCTACTCACACCACTTAATATGTCCTCTTTATTTCTCTATTTCAGCACCTGAAATGCATGTTTTAAAACAAATACTTCCTCTCTTCTCCTTTCCTTCCCCTTCCTCCCCTCTCTCCCTCTCCTCTTCTCCCCCTCCCTTCTCCTTATCTCCCTCTCACACCCACCCCTGAATGGGTTCTCCAGATATCTATTCCAGTGCCTGAAATGCATGTTTTAAAGCCAATACTCACCTTACCTCCCCTCCTCTCCCTGTACCCACCACCTCCCCTCCCCCACCATCACCCCCCCACACCCTATGCCTCTCCCAACCATTCCCCTCTCCTGGGAATGGGCTCACACGCAAATAATAAAAGTGCCCCCTCCTATACCCTCTCATGCTCCTCATCCACTACTTCTCAGGCTATTCTAGGACTCTCAAATTAATTTCCTTTATTATTCAGAGCCACTTTCTCCTGTGAAACCCAGGGAACAGGCAGCACTTAAGAACTCATAAGCTTTAACTTCTACCCCAAGCCCTTTTTTGAAATTATCTCCAACAAAGTTCCCTCTCTCAGAGGTAGCCTAGGGTTGCTGCTATGATAATATAATTTTCTCTCACACATTAACTTGCTTATTTCATTCATTGGAGTTTAAGTAACATGAGAAAAGGGTTTGTATCTGTGTTAGTTAGATTCAGTTGTTAACTTGGCCAGGTGAGCATACCTAATCTTGTTGCTGCGGACATAAGCCAAGGGTTCCTGAACCTCATCTGTTGCTAATTACATCTGCAGTCGGCTAGGAGGCGTGTCTGCTGCAATGAGTGACATTTGACTTAATTGGTTGGTGCTTAAATGAGAGAACACAATGAAGCACTGCTAAGCAGCTCGGCATTCCTCATCTCAGCACTAGCAGCTCAGCCCAGGCCTTTGGAGATGCAGAAAGAAGTCACCCTGGGGAGAGTTGTTGGAACCCAGGGGCCTGGAGAGAAGACCAGCAGAGACCATCCTGTGCCTTCCACATAAGAAAGAACCTCAGTGGAAAGTTTGCTGCCTTTCCTCTGAAGAACTAACAAAATAAATCCCCTTTTATTAGAAGCCAATCCATCTCTGGTGTGTCGCATTCCGGCAGCTAGCAAACTAGAACAGTATCCATTACATTTATATCTGTATTCCAAGCAGAGTATACGGCATATGGAAGTGGCTGGAAATAATTTGTTGAGTGAATCAATGAATGGGAAAGACAATATCCACCTGCTGAAATGACAGGAATCTTTGGCTTCAGTCTGTTAGTAAATAAAACATTTACTTAAATTTTGCTGAGTAATTCCTTGTTGTTACAGCAAAATGTGAACATTTGGGGGTGGGGTGGGGTGACATATAAGTTGATTATGTATTTGCTCTAATGAAATATACAGTGAAAAAGATAAAATGGAAATGTCTGAAATGATTAGCAGTGGGTAATGAACATCTGATTTGGGCTGTCTCTAAGACCAGTAAACTTCAGAGAAAGGTATAGCTGATTCTAGTTGGAAAAATTGGGTGACTGTCTATCAGGGGTAATCTTGATTAGAGTCTTGAAAGGTGGGTGGGATTTGGACTGACAGTGTGGTTTGGAGAGGACTAGTCTGTCTTACTGGATGCTCACAAGTCAGGCAGTGAGGTTGAAGTGAGCATGGAATACATACTTGACAGGGAGAGAAAATTAGCCCAGGTAGAGGAACCACATACATTGGGGAGAAGTAAATCTAAGGTCAATAAGTAGCCTGTGCTGGGAGATAGTCAAGAGAGTCAGGCAGAGAATTGTGTACTCTATACTTACAAGTAATCAGAAGGAACTGTACATCTTTTAAGTAGAGGAGTGTCCTAACTGATGTTCATTTCAGGTAATGCTTTTTGAATACTATTTATATTTCAGGCTCTTTCACATATATCAGTCACACCATCTAACCAACCAGTGGGTTGAGATCTGTCCATATTTTACAGATGAGAGATCTCAGACTCAAGGAGGCTGATTAAATTCTGCAAGGACACACCACAGTCTAGTGGCAGAGCTGAGATTCATCTCTGATCCTCTCCTTCTAAGTCCAGGGTTCTTCCCATCCCATCAGTCTGGTTGTAGAAGGGAGATTGCAAACAGAAGATGACGAGGAGGTGCTACTTTTAGAGAAGAGTGTGATGTCTTTTTCTGAGGGGTGGGAGGAATTGGGGGCAGGGGAAGGAAGTAAAAACTCTCAGTAGCTCCATACGGTAAAATTTCAGAAATACCTCAATCTCTTCTGAACTAACTGAACTGCCCCTTAGGACTCCCCTCCAGATAACAGAGGTACCCATGACAGAACAACCTGGGGGCCTTCAGAGTACTCATAGCATCTTCCTTCTCTGGAATGTAAATTATGTCCCACAGAAATCACAGCAGGGTAGCAAGGTGGAAGATGCATGCCTCAGCCCCAAGTGTGTGAGCAAATACCACCTTGACTCTCCCATTAGTTTCTAATGACCTTCTTGGCTAATTCTATGTTCACTTTAGAGTTTCTTCTTTTCCAGCTGGGAAATCTACAGGGCTGCTGTAACAAATGGCCATAAATGAGGTGGCTTCAAACAACAGAAACTAAATTTCTCACAGTTTTGGAGGTCGATGGCTATAATCAAGTTGTCACCAAGCCCACACTCCCATTGAAAACTAGGGAAGAATCTTTCCTTTCCTCTTCTTAGCTTTAGATGGCTACAGACATTCCTTGGCTTGTGGCAGCATAACATCAACCTCTACCTTCATCTTCACATGGTCTTCTTTCCAACTTGTGTCAGTGTCTCCAATAGCCCTGTCCTTCCTCTTATAAGGATGTCTGTCAACGGCCTATCCTAAATCCAGGATCATCTCTTCTCCAGGTCCTTAATTTAATTATAGCTGCAAAGACACTGTTTCCAAATAAGCTCAAATTCAGAGATTCCAGGGGTTAGGACATAGACATTTCTCTTTGCAGACCACAATTCAACACCTCCTACAGTCTCTAACCAGACTGTGGGCCCCAAAATGCAATGTGAAGATGAGGAAGGACAAGGAGAGGGAAAGAAGGGGAAAAGCACAAAGAATCTACATATGACACATGTGCCAGCTTGAAAACATTATGTACCCCGGAAAAGCAATGTTTTAATCCAGATCCAATCTTCTAGGGGCAGGCATTTCTTTTAATCCTGATTCAATACTATAAGTTGCAAATTTTTTATTAAATTATCTCCACAGAGATGTGACACACCAGATTATGGGTGTGGCCTTTTGATTAGATGGAGATGTGATGCCATCCATTCAGGGTGGGTCTTGATTAGTTTACTAGAGTCTTTAAAAGGGGAAACATTTTGGAGAAACCTCAAAAATGATAGAGCTGACAGAAACTTCAGAGCAGAGCTGACAGGTGAGAGCCAACAGAGAGAACTTGTTGTTTTACACTTGGAGAACAGTGGCTTCAGAGAACAGAGACACAGGTGTTTGGAGATGCTTGGAGCCAGCAGATGTCACTATGAGATATTAAGCAAGGCAGAACCGGGAGAGAGCCAAGGGAAGTCAAGAGATGAAAGTCAACCTCAGAGGAGCAAAGTGAGGAACCTCCACAGGAACAGAGGCTGAAAGTAACAGAGCCCAGGAGCAATGGACCAGCAGATGCCAGCCACGTGATTTACTAGCTGACAGAGGTTTTCCTGACCCATCGACCTCCCTTAAATGAAGGTATCTTTCCCAGATGCCTTAGTTTGGGCATTTTTATAGGCTTAGAACTATAAACTTGAAACTTACTATCCTCTTTTAAAGGCCATTCTGGTTCCAGTATATTGCATTCCAGCAGCTTTTACAAGCTGACACAACTTGATTCAGGCATCTATATGGGCAAACAGCAGGGAACTATCTCTGGAAATCAGACCTTTCCATGAGGCCCTGTGGAAACCCTTGCATCAATATGATTATAGGCTAATGCTGATGTAGGGAAAGTAGAAACCTTTAAAGTAGAAGTTGGCCACTGCCTCTGGATTCTCACCAGCCAAGTGCAGCTTCTGTTGATAATCTGTGAAGATATACTATCTTCAGTGTTCCCAGAGGCACCAAGGTACAAGGGTTCTCTCTTGTGTGAAACTCCCTTTTCCTGCCATTAGCTGAGCCATCATCTGGAGAACAGAAACTGTCCCTGTCCTATGCCTTTGAGATGATATTATTGCCAGTTCAATCTCAACCACTATCATCATAGAAGTATAAAGAACATTAGCAGCTAAGTAAGCTTAGAGCTGGGTTTGGGATAATCACAAGTGAGAAGAACGTTCTCATGGCAGGTTTTAGGTACGGTTTTCACATATCTAGTACTTTTAAATAGTCAGACTCTGAGATCACTTCATCATAAATGCTATAAGCAAATCCTTAAGATAACTTTTATTCTCATAATTCTACAGATGAGTAATGCAAAATTTAAGGAGTTAAACTAAACACTAAACTATACATGGCAAAACTTGAATTAAGACCCTACCTTCCAATATTCCAAGGTCTTTCTATTGCATCACAAAAGACTGAAACTACAATTAGAATACTTGGGTACTGGCATTACAGAAAGGGCTTTCAGCTGAGAGGCAGAAATTTTAATTGAAAGTGTCCTTGTTTCAGCATCTACTCTGACAGGTGTTCAATTTTGCATTGTGTGGCTGATGCACGCTTGACTTTGTTGTCATTTCCCCCCTGCTATTTGAAGCTGCCTGTAGCAGTGGAGCTCTAGTGCTAATTCTTGCACCCCTTTTGCGAGCTTGAATGAGTCATTTATTGTTTCTGGGCTCTACTGATCTCTTATGTAAAAGGTTTAGATGATGCAATATATCTATTTAAAACCCATACAAACTGTAGTTACATTTTGGAGGTTGAACAGGGTTGGTCTGTAAGAGGGAACCAGGGAACTATGAGTTCTGAGTAGCATTCTGTTTATTGATCGATGCCTGGTCACGCGGGTACATTCACTTGGTGAAAATCCATGGAGCTGCATACTTATGATTTGTTTACTTTTCTGTATATATATTTTATTTCAATAAAAGTATTTGCTTTAAAGGCAAGGAAATAGCAAAAAAACATACTAGGAGCTTGCATCCTTATTGGGGAAAAAGGCAGCTATAAATGCATAGAAAATAAGCAAAAAGACAGCAAAAGCATATAAAATCTCACACATATCCTCATATCTTTTGAGGGGTTACCAGGTTAAAGGATCTCTCAGGAGAAAAGTAACTGTTGGAAGAGAAATATACAGCAGTGGTAAATGCAGGTCTAAATAGGATGGGCTAATCTTGGAGCAAATGCCTAATTAAAAAATTGCCAAATGCAGGCCTCCTTTGAAATAAGGGCCTGAATACTACAGTCTGAGATGTTTATTTAAACTTTATTCTGAGGCATTATGCCATTTAATAAATTGTCCATAGAGACAGTAAGTTGCAACCTGTAGTTACGACACCCTCAGAACTTCTGCAGCCACGTTGCCATGTTATGGTGCTATTATCCCATCACACAATGTAATGAGATAGTAAAGCTATTAGGATACTGGAAGTCCACGAGCAGATAGAAGGGACCATCATCAGTCCTATTAACACAGATCACATTTAGATGAACGCAACTCTTTCTCTGCCATTAAAGGTAATCTTCAATTATGCTAGAACCTGTGTTTTCAATGAATGGACCGCAAATAGTTTCGAAAAAGGAAGAAGGAAATCTTGGTATGCTGCGCCAAGTGGCATCAAGACCACTGCAAATGGAATCCATTCCAAACTCTCTGCTTTTAAACATATATCTGGAGCTTTTAGACACTGCTCCTTGAGCAAGCTTGGCAGCAAAGAGCATCTTGTTGTAGAATGCAGTGCCCAAAAGGCTAAGTGTTAGTGTTGGAAAACTGAACTTTTATAAAATGAGGATTCATAGGAATGCAAATTGAATTGAATAACCATTTTTATGAGGTGTCTGGTAATACCTAGTAAAGTTGAATTTATGTACACCTTATGGCACAGCAATTCCATTCCAAAAGATATTCCCTAAAGAAACCTGTTCACTTGTACAATCAAAGACAAGTATAAGAATGTGTATAGTAGCTTCTTGTTAACCGTAACATTTGGAGGAAAGAATCTGGATTTCCATCAGTACAAGAATATAAAATAAAAATGTTATATTTCTTTTACAATATCATACTATTAAGCAGTTAAATGAAAGATACTAGAATCTCTTGGGAGAGTAAAAGAAACCTGCAGAAGGATAAGAATGAACATAATTTAAAAACATGTAAAAGCAAGGCTGTGATAAAATTATATAGAGGGAAAAGAAAAAAGAAAAAAACAAGACATGTCCTACTACTTCTTTTTGAATTCCCTGTTGAGTTTCCTTTTGAAATCTTATGATACTTGAAGTCCCCACAAAGGCAGCTGACCCTGACAGCCCAGCAAGCCTCAAGTTAAGTATGTTTGACCCAATACAAAATAAAGCCCATCTGCCCTAAACCCACCCTGATAAGGCAAACACATGTCCAACCAATAGGACTCAAGCTAACTTCCTTTCTATGTTTATAAAAATCACTTGCCATTCCTAGAAGCTCAAAGTTGCTTCTGTTTGTGCCAGTGATCAGCTTCCTTCTTGTAGCAAAACTTGTGATATCCAAAATAAAATGCTCTAATCTACAAACTTGACTCCAATTTGCCTTTCAGTAGCTGTGTAATTTTAATGACCTCCAAATAAGCAGTAAATATCTAAAGAGATGAACACAAAAGATAATATGAAATTCAGTATGGTGTTTACCTCTGAGAAAGTTTGTTGTGTAACAAAAACATAATCAGAATCTATCCACTTATTCATATATATATATATACTTATTTATATATGCAATCAACATTTACAGAGCAGCTTTCTTGTGCTAAGTCCTCTCGTAAGAGCTAGGAGACAAACAAAAGAAGATTATGACATAGCCTTAGCCCTCAAAAGACAATAGTCTAGTTGAGAATTTAGGTCACAGTGTAAGTAATTCCTCCATTTAATAATGGAGGAAACTGCATCTGAAATGGGGATACAGTATAAAGCAAAAGCACATGCAAATCCTGACTCCCAGAACATGACCAAGGATGAGGGAAGCGATATGTGTAGCAAAAACAACTCTGCAAAGCACAGAAATAAATCCCTTCACTGCCTTCATTTTTCTTTCCAAGATGCAGTGGGACCTATTGACTTGACAAGTGGTCCAACTCAAACCTAGTTATTTCAGTCAATTCTACAATAGCCTGATATTCCAAACCAGGGGCACTTTTAGTCTTGTGATGTATGTAGTTTTGTTTTGTTTTGGTGTTAAATACAACTCTTTTCATTAAACGAGATCAATAATGGGTGCTCTGTACATCAGCTCTTTTGTATTTGGAGAGCTTAATGTTTTCCACAAAGTGCTTCATATAATATAGTGGGACAGTATAGATCAGATTCTCTCCCTGAAGAGAGAGTATAGGAGAGATGTACTGTCACTATTTATGTCATTTGCATGGAATTTTGTTAAGGGAAGGGCTGGGCTAGAACACCTAAAATGGCTTGGTGTTATAAGGTTATTTATGTGGATAGTCTGCTGTGGCAAGAAAGTGACAGCAGAGATACTTGAAAGTCAAATTTATCAGCACTCACAGGTTCTAAAGGAGAGAAGAACAGCAGGCCTCACAGGCTCACATGGGAATCCCATCAGCAGCATAGGCTCCACCATGCAGGAGGGGAGTAACAGGTTCCAGTGGACCTGGACACGATGTCTTTATGATGTTACAGGGCTGGAGCTGCAGCAGTAGAGCTAGCAAGAGTGGAGATTGGGAAGTTGGTGTCTTACTTTCAAAGGGGTAGGAGTGGGTGAGAGTGCATGAACTCAGATAAAACATGAGAAGAAGAGGGAGAAACTTTTTATCTTAGTTAAGCAGGTGTCAGGGGTAGTCACTGGGGGACCTGACAATTGGGTATAAGATGCAGAGGCCCCAGGACAATGCATAATAAGCTCCTTAGTTGGGGCAAACCTCAGAAATGCTGATACAGCAGAGAAGTGTGAAAAGTACCTACTTTATTTTAACTCATTACAGACCTTCCCAGCTCTGAGATTCTCTTCCATCAGCTTGCAAAATTGAGATCTGTCTGTCTACATCACTTCATATCTTTAAGAATTTATTGTGGTGTCTGTCATCCATCAGTCTCCCTGAACCCTTGCTTCAGTTATATTACCATCATTGGTTTTAATTTAATTACTGCACTGGAAGGTCTTGAAAATAACATGTTTAATACAATTACTTATTTCTATTCCAAAATTTTTTTTTCATATTCAAAGAGAGGACCCCTTATGGTTCATATTTCAGAAATTGATGAAAAGGACTTGAGTTCTTCTCAGCTGGATTTTCCACAAATTTCACAGTTTTAAATCAGGCTTCTCATTCTTTCTTCATTTCTCTAGGATGAGAAATGATTTAGTTTTGAACCCAATTTTAAACATTTTATTGTTAACATCTTTGGACAGCTTCAATTGAATCAATTTTCCAAATGAGGAAACTCACACAAAGTGAGGTTGCAGTTTACCGAGAGTATTATAATCAGGCACAGGCTTGAGGAACTTCCAACTTTCCCTACAACTTGAAATGTAGAGAAGTTTCATAAACACATATACACTCCTGAAGATGGGAAGAGGGGAATGAGGCTGAATACTACTTACTAAGACTGCTTTTGTTTTGTTTTCTTTTCTTTAATGGAAGAATAGTAGTTGAGAGGGGAAGGGTATCTCAGAAGTAGGATTTATGAATCCCCTTACAAATTGGACAGTCTCACATTGCAACAACATCCTACTTTAATCTACAGAAAGAATCTAAGAGAACTTGAAAATCATATGCTTTGAAGTTCCACCAAAGACCTTTATTAAGTATTGTGACTTGGGAAGAAAGTATTCCATAGTCCAATCTGTCTGAGATAAACATAGAAAATTAAAGTTAAGCTGGTTTGTTCCCTGTCATACTTCTCAGAACCTTTAATGTGCAATTGTGAAAGGAAAATTCCTAAGAAGAAATAAAGAACACGGTATTTTCCAAATTCTGACTGCAGAACACTGTTTATGATTCAGCTCATGTTCTAGTTTGCTAGCTGCTGGAATGCAATATACCAAAAATGGAATGGCTTTTAAAAAGGGGAATTTAATAAATTGTTGGCTTACAGTTCTAAGGCCAAGAAAATGTCCCAATTAAAACAAGTCTATAGAAATGTCTAATCTGAGGCATCCAGGGAAAGATCCTTGGTTCAAGAAGGCTGATGATGTTCAACGTTTTCCTCACATGGTGAACATGGCGGTGTCTGCTGGCTTTCTCTGGCCCTAGAAGAGGGACAATCTCCAAAATGTTTCCTCTTTTAAAGGATACCAGTAAGCAGCTCCACCTTCCATGGGTGGAGACACACCTCCATGGAAATCATCTAATCAAAAGTTACCACCCACAGGGTGGGTGACACCTCCATGGGAACAATCAAAATGCTCCCACCCAGCAATATTGAATGAGGATTAAAGGACATGGCTTTTGGGGGTCCATCACAGATTCAAACCAGCACAGCTTACAAAATAAAATTTGGGATATATTGGTCTATAATGGTCCCAAAAGGGAAACTACGGCATGGAGAAGTGGAAAGATTAACCAAGTATAGTCAGCTTGATAAAGGAATTAAGCAAGCAAGGTAGGGAAAGGTCATTGGATACTATATAGTCCAAACAAAGGATAAATACCATGAGATGATATTTTATAATCTGTGTGATGCTAAGGATACCAATGTACTCAGAAAATTAGAGTGCTATGTACCACATATATATGATTCACTTCATACTTCTAAGGACATCCACCATCACTAAACAACATGGAAAACATACAATTTTATTTTGGCAGCAATGATGCTACTCGTGCGTTAAATACCTATTATACATCTGGAATACAAGCAGAAACTTAACAATATTACATTATTAGCATATAGAAAGGCTCCAACCATGACACGCTGGAACGTCTTGATATGAGATGTTTAAAGAAGACAGTATTTTTGAGGTGATTTAGGCCAGCCCCATCATTTTGAGAAAACTGACGCCTAGGGTCATCAAACAGAAGGGCAAACAACTAGATTTCATCAGAAATGGACCAATAGTTTGTGTTCCCACAGCCCAAAGCTTTTAGTCTTCTGTGTGTAATCATGCAAACTTGCTGGAGATAACCCACAGAATATTCCAATTCATTTTCATTTGAAATTCTGTTTGGATTTGGGCAAATAGAATAAGATGACTTGTAATCTGACATAAGATGACCTGCCATTCCTGGGTGAACAGTTATTCTCAGTTGGGTCAGAAAAATAGGTCATTCTTTCCCCTCTGAGGAGGGCCTGGGGTGGGCAGTAGCTGCTTGCTATATGCAAGATTCATTAGCCATACATTTTATTGTTTAGAAACACCTGCTTTGTTTAGAAATGCCCACCCCTTTCAAGGAGAAGTAGAGCCCTTCTTTCTCATCAATAAATATCATCTGTGCTGCAAAGCATAAGTAAGAGTTATGAATGCAAGAGAAATGAAGATTATCTTGCTCAGATTAAAAAAAAAAAAGCAAAATTTACCTTCTCTTGAAATATACATCAGATATAAATGATGCTGGGAAAACCAAGAACTGCCTGCTCATTCCTCCTTGGTTTATCTCCACTGATTCTTGGTTCACAGTTAACCTGCTAATCTGTTGCTTATGATCCTTTGGGATCCTCTTGATCATGAAATTGTATTTGGAGACTTGCAGTGTCCCCCAGATAATTCCAGGTTACTTTAATTCCTTGTCTTGTCATTCCATGGCTAGCCCCATCATTGTGGGTGGTTCCAACTGACTGGGGGCAACACTGCAGAATATTAGTAATTAAAAGTCAAAGATGGTCTTTTCACTAAAAGGTGGTTAGATCTTGGCAATGTCATTATTTTCGAGCATAAACTTTGCCACTGAAAATCGTAGAGATGAGATTCTTTTTTCCTCTTGAGAAATGGAAGCAACATTGATGTCCCTAAGAGAAAATATCAGTTTCAGAGATTGTGACAACATCAGCAATGCGTGGACTACCTGGGAATTCAGGTCCAAATTATCACAGCATCTCTGCTGTTAATGATTATTTTTTTCTCATCCCCATGGATGAGCAAAAAATAGAACATCAAAATTCAGATCCATCTGGATTGTGTCTAAGTACCTCACACCTTGTCTGATTATTTGGCCCTTAGATATCAAAATATTGTATGGTGTCAGTGTGTGAGAATCACAAGCAGAAAAGGAAACTAAAAAAGCTGTGATTCCATGGTTTAGAGTTTCTAGGACACACAATTGTAGATTCACTTTTTCTTTATTATTAATTGTATGAGTGGAAAACAGGTTCTTTGTCTCTGATTTCAGATTTCAATTAAGAGTTAGAGAAAAGATGAACAATATGGCACCACTGGCTGGGCCAGAAATTGAGGATTTTTCAAATCCTTTAACACTCCTGGGTATCTGATAAGCCATACTTTCCATGTTGGTGTACAGGGTCTACCCTTTTCTCAGGATGATGTAAGGAGTCCTCTTGTCATCTGAAATAAAAAGCAAACTCTTTCACATCAAGAATTGCAACTCAAATTCTTGAAAGTGAATCCTCTGTAAGCATCTCAGCCTCAACAGAGGAATGATGATTTACAGGTGAATTGTTTCACTGACTGGAGAAAGATTCCATGTTAAGAAGAACTTCAACTCTTCTTTAGCCAGTTACCCTGCATCAACTGAGTGGAATTTGAGATGCCAAAATCGCAACACCTGCTGAAGTTCCTGCCTCTCCCCAGTCTCCTAGAAATCTGAACTTTGGGGATTAGAGATTATCTTCTTAAATAAATGATGTCCTTGTTAAAATGCAAATTTCTAGCAGTATTATGTTTGGTTAAATTATGCAGCATAGTGTTTTAGCTCAATGAGTTGGATTCCAAATCTAGTCTTTTTGGCCATTATCTTGGGACAGGTTGCCCAACTATATAAAGTCCTATGCCTTCTGTTTAAACATCAGAACATCTCATCTCTCATCTAAGGTTATTGCAAAGATTAATTACAACTATACATTCTATACATTCAGAATAGGCCCTGATTCTACAATTCCCTTTTGTGTCACACTCTCAGGGCCATTCAAACGAGCACTGTGGCCTAGGATCTCAGCCTCTGCAGTATTTGCACCTCTCTGGAGATTTCTGCTCCTCCATCAAAGGAAAGGAGTGGAGTAGTGAGGCAGAGTTGAGAAGCTGATGGGCCCTGTTGGAAGGAGAAGGAAAGGACAAATATACTCAGACCTTAAAGACACAATTGCAGATTTCAGGTTAGGGTCAGAAGATGTCAGTCACCTACCATAGCTCTGTACTGCCTTTGCATGCCAAAGTTATATGCAGCCCAGGAACTCCAGTGTTCAAGGACCCAGCAATAAATTCACTGCCTTGCCCCACTGTACTTCCTTGTCCCACAGTGGCTTCACCTTTATGGAGGGCAGGATGGGAAAGTGGAACACCCAGTGATGCAATTCCACCACATAGGACATGATGGATTTTCTCAAGGTAGTTACATTCTTTTACTGTATTTACACAAATGTGAGTGTGCATGTATGTCTATACTATTTACAGTTTATTGGGTGATTATCATATGCTTTGTTCTTAACTAAATTCTTTATACTATTGAAGAACTGATATTGTCTGTAATCTCTTTCACCTGTCATTAGTCAGCAAAGTTGTTCCATAAGGCATCTCAACACAGTTTGAGTATGGGGGCAATCCTGAGGCACAATAAAACCCTCTCTGTTCACAAGCACCTATTGTTTTATTGGTGGGGCAAACATCACTCTCATGGTGGAAGCAACATAAAAATAGAAGTAGAGGGGTGACATCATCAATATGGCGATGTAAACAGCAACTGAAAACCTCTCCCCAGAGATTTTGTGAAAAAGAGGACAATTCTCACTCATTCAGAACTCTGGAGGAAGGCAGAGGCTAGAGAAGAAAGAAAAATATCAAGTAGGAAACTTCTGTACCAGACTGGCCTCTCCCCTCCCCCTCACTCAGTCTCATGCAGCTCAGTCCTAGAGGCCCCAGCTGAGACCCCTTCCACCTCCCACTTGGAACACAGACTATAAAATCTCTCATAGCAGTGAGACAGATCCCCACCTGTATTCAGATACAGAGACCCAAGTCACAGGACTTAAGCCGCACGGAAGGGCAGAATAAAAAAAGGCAGTAAGGAGGATTTTCCAAAATGGAGGATCAGGAAGGGGACCACAAAATTTTCCCTAAAAGCAGCAAGTAGCCAGGCAGAAACTACCCAAATCGACTGTTTGGGGATCCAGGGACAGGGGAGGATATTTCAAGGTCCAGGTCAGTCAGGGATTAAGACTCTGAGAACACATGAACAGAGACTGTGTTTCCAGGTCTGGGTCCTGATGCCCATCTCCCACCCTCTAGGAAAATAGCAGCTGGAGCCCAATTCTTGCCTGTGGGTGGCTGCAGTCTGGGACAGCTGTAGGAGGCCTTTAGCCCCATGTTGAGTGAGATTTTGTTCAGCAAAGTAGGGCCACAGGAGCCATACAGTTTCAGCCCCACCAGGATCGACACTGGGTTCCAGAAGGTAAACAGCTTCTGAGGGCAACTAAGTCACCAAACAATGTCATCTACTGAGTAGGCCAAAAGTGCAGAGGAATTGCAGGGCTTTTCAGAGCCTCTCCAGACCCTATCCCGCCTACATAAGTACTTGGCCCTTGTTTGACTGAGAAATACAGACAACCAAGTGTCAAAGCAGTGCCCTTAAACAAACCCAGGTCCTACTGGCTGAAGAAAACCAGAGAACTCCTGGGCTGGCCCCTGGCTGAGGAAATTGAAACTCTCGGTACCTCCACAGCTGGAGGAATTTACATGCAGGAGCCTGGGATACACCAGACAGGTTGTGATCTCAGGTGGTCTCAGACAAGGTGCACAGTACCCATCCTTTACCCCCGTGTTGGTAACTTCCAGCACACACATTGGGAACTGCAGCCTTGATTGGATTGTTGCCTGGTTGGGTCCCAATCCAGTGGGCTGCCACAGTTGAGAAAAAGGGGGTAGCAGAGAAGAGGTGGTTCAAATGTGCTATCTGTTCAAAGATAGGAAAAGGGCAGTCTGGTAAACTGCTTTTCTGCCCAGTCCCTAAAAGAATTCAAAAAGGGATTGCACATCCTCTGTGAGGCCCCTGCTCTGGTTTGGCTAGAATTACTGGTAAACCAACTGCCAAAGAAGACCTGCAATGCAAACCCAAGCAACTACAAAATTTTAGACAAGTGAGGGAAATGAACTTTCAAAATAACTTCATCAACATAATCAAAAGCTGAGAAACCAACCAAAAATCACAAAGCACATGAAGGTGCAAGAAGATATGGCCAAGCCAAATGACCAATTTTTTTGACAGAATTTGGAACTACTAATAAAGAATGGCCAAACAAATATCCTAGATAAATTTAGTGGGTTGGCGAAAGATGTAAAGGATATCATGAAGATATTAAAAGAGAATAAATAAGAATTTGAAAGAATAAATAGACAGCAGGTCTTATGGAAATAAAAGATACTGTAGCTCAAATTAAAGTATGAGACTCACAACAGCAGATTTAAGGAGGCAAAAGGAACAATAAGCAAACTGGAGGATGGAGCAACTGAATTAGAACCCACAAAAAATGATGAAAAAGATGAGAAAATGTGAATTGGATCTGAGGGAATTGATTGACAACACAAAGTGTACAAATACAAGATTAGTGGTATCCTTGAGGGTGATGAGAAGAAGGTCTAGGAATATTATTTGAGGATTTAATTGGGGAAAACTTCTCAACCATTATAAAAGAAATAATTATGCAAATCAAAGAAGGCTAATGAACCCCAAATAGAATAAATCCAAATAGACCCACTTCAAGACACCTACTAATTAGACTGTCAAATGTGGAAGAGAAAGAGTGAGTCCTGAAAGCAGCACAAGAAAAGCGAATCACCACATTCAAGGGGAACCACAAAAGACTAAGTGCTGACTACTCATCAAGTACCATGGAGGCAAGACGGCAGTGAGGGTATGATACATTTAAGATTCTGAAAGAGAAAAATTGCCAGTCAGTAATTCTTCATTCTGCAAAGTTGTCCTTCAAAAGTGAAGGAGAGCTTAAAATTTTCACAAATAAGCAATGCTGAGAGAATTTATTAACAGGAGACCTGCCCTGCAAGGAATACTAAAGGTAGTTCCATTGACTGGAAAAAAAAAAACAAAAACACAGGAGGGCATAAAACTGAAAAGTATTAGTAAAGGAAACTTAAAGGACAATAATAGAAAATAAATCTGACAAATAAGAACCAAAGGGTAAGATGGTTGAATCAATGTAATAACATTGAATGTTAATGGATTAAACTCCCTAATTATATGCTGTTTACAAGATATACATCTAAGACCCAAGAATACAAAAAGGTAAAAAGTTAAAGGATGAACAAAGATATTCCATGCAAGTTATAATCAAAAGAAAGCAAGGGTAGCTATGCTAATATGAGACAAAATAGACTTTAAATGCAAAGATGTCATAAGAGACAAAATAGGACACTATATATTAATAGAAAAGAAAATTGAGCAGGAAGAAATAACAGTCATAAATATTTATACACCCAACAAGGAGCTCCAAAGCACAGGAGGAAATTGTTGACAAAACAAAAGGGAGTAATAGATGTTTCCACAGTTATAGTGGGAGACTTCAATGCACCACTCTCTTCTACAGATGGGACAACCAGACAGAGGATCAATAAGGTAAAAGAAAACCTAAACAGTATGATAACTGAATTAAACCTAACAGACATATCATTGTATCCCAAACACCAGGATATACATTCTTCTTGTGTACTCATTGAACATTCTCCAGGATATATCACATGCTGGGGCACAAAACAGCTCTTAATCGTTTTTAAAATATTGAAATTATTCAAAGCATTTTCTCTGCCCATAATGGAATGAAGCTGGAAATCAATAACTGCCAAAGATCTAGAACTTTCTCAAATATATGGAGGTTAATCAACATGCATTTAAACAATCAATGGATCAAAGAAGAAATTGCAAGACAAGTCAGTAAATATCTGGAGATGATTGAAAACAAGAATACAACATATCAAGACCTACAGATACAGGAAAGTTGATGCTGAGAAGAAAATTTGCAGCTCTAAATGCGTACATTAAAAAGAAAGAAAGAGCTAAACTCAAACATCTAACTGCATGACTGAAGATGCTAGAGAAAGAAAAGCAAACTCGCTAAAGCAAGTACAAGTAAAGAAATAAAGATTAAAGTAGAAATAAATGAATTGGAAAAGAAAAAACAATAGAGGGAATCAATAAAACAAAAATTAGGTTCGTTAAGATTTACAAACCTTAGCTACACTGACAAAGCAAAAAAAGGAGAAGATGCAAATAAATAAAATCACAAATGAGAGGGGGATCATTATACAGATGTCAAAGAAATGCAAAAGATCATAAGGGGATACTATGTTCAATTGTATGCCAACAAACTAGACAACTTAGATGAAATGGACAATTTCTCGGAAACACAAGAACTTCCTACACTGACTCAAGAAGAAATAGAAGACCTCAACAACCAATCACAAATAAAAAGATTCAATCAGTCATCAAAAACCTTCCTAGAAAAGTCCAGGGCCAGATGACTTCACGGGAATTTTACCAAAACATTCCAAAAAGAGCTAATGTCATTCATGCTCAAATTCTTCCAAAAAATTGAAGTAAAAGGAACACTTCCTAACTCATTCTATAAAGGTAACATCACTCTAATACCAAAACCAGATAACGTTACTACAAGAAAGGAAAACTTTAGGTCAATATCCCCAATAAATATATATATGCAAAAATTCTCAACAGGACACTTGCAAATAGAATGCAACTGCACATTAAAAGAGTCATACAGCATGACCAAGTGGTTTTATTCTAGGATCAAGGGTAACTCAGCAGAAAAAAATCAATCAATTTAATACCACACATTAACAAACCAAAAGGGAAAAAAATCACATGATCATCTTGATTGATGTTGAAAAGGGATTTGACAGAATTCAGCATCTTTTTCTGATAAAAACACTTCAAAAGGTAGGAATTGAAGGAAACTTCCATATGATAAAGAGCATATGTATAAACACACACAACACACACCCAGCACTGTATTCAATGGTAGAGACTGAAAGCCTTTTTCCTAAGATCAGGAATGACACACATATTGTCTCCCCTGTTATTCAACATTGTGCTATAAGTTCTAATTAGAGCAATTAAGCAAGGAAAAGAAATAAAAGACATCCAAATTGGAATGAAAGAAGTAAACCTCTCATTATTCGCACATGATATGATACTATACTTGGAAAATCCCAAGAAATCTACAACAAAGCTACTTGAGCTAATAATTTCAGCAAAGTGACAGGTTATTAGATTATTGCACAAAAGTCAGTAATGTAATATACTATATACTAGTAATAACTTAATCGAAGAGGTAATTTAAAAAAGAGGTCCATTCACAACAGCACCTGATAGAATCAAATATTTAGAAATAAATTTAACTAAGGATGTCAGGACCTGTACACAGAAAACTACAAAACTTTGCTAAGAGAAAGTAAAGAAGACAAATAATTGAAAAGCCATTTTGTTTTTATGGTTAGGAAGGCTAAATGTTGTTAAGATGTCAATTTTACCCAAATTTTTCTACAGACTCAATGCAATACTAATCAAAATTACAACAACCTATTATGCAGACTTGGGAAAGAAAGATAGTTCTGGAGTTCATTTTGAAGGGAAAGAGGCCTCAAATAGCCAAAATTATCATAAAGGAGAATGAAGTGGGAAGACTTATAATTTCTGACTTTAAAGCCTATTATAAAGCCAAATGGTCAAAACAGCATGTTACTGGCATAAAGATAGACACATTGATCAGTGGAATTGAATTAAGAGTTCAGAAACAGACCCTCATATCTATGGTCAATTGCTATTTAACAAGGCCCCTAAATCCACTCAACAGAGACAGAATAGTTTCTTCAATAAATGGAGCTGGGAGAACTGGATATCCAGATCCGAAGGCATGAAACAGATCCCTAACTCACACCCTATATACAAAAATTAACTCAAAGTGTATAGAAAACCTAAATATAAAAGCCAGTACAATAAATTTCCTAGAAGAAAATGTAGGGAAACATCTTCAAGACTTAGTGTTACGAGGTAGATTCTTAGATCTTACACCTAAAGCACAAGCAATGAAAGAAAAAATAGATGAATGGAAAATCCTCAAGACAAAATAATTCTGTGCTTCAAAGGACTTTGTCAAATAGGTGAAGAGGCAGCCAAATAAATGTGAGACAATATTTGTTAACAATATATCTGATAAGGATTTTCTAATCCAGTATTTATAAAAGAAATCCTACAACTTAATGACAGAAGGATAAGCAGGCCAGTTATTAAATGGGGAAAAGATATGAATAGACATTTTTCCAAAGAGGGAATACAAGTGGCTAAAAAACATATGAAAAGGTGTTAATCTTCATTACTTAATTGGGAAATGCAAATCAAAACCACAATGAGATATCATCTCACATCTATTGGAATGGTTGCTATTAAGCAAATAGGAAACCACAAATGTTGGGAAGATGTGGAGAAATAGAAACACTTAAGCACTGCTGGTGGTAATGTAAAATGGTACAACCACGGAGAATTGTTTGGCAGTTCCTCAGAAAACCAAATATTAAGTTGCCCAATGACCCATCAATACCCACTTGGTAAATACCCAGAGGAGCTGAAAGCAGTAATAAGAAAAGACATTTTTTCACACTGCTGTTCATAGTGGCATTATTCACAATTTTCAAAAGATGGAAACAATCCAAGAGCCCATCAGCAGATGAGTGGATAAATAATATGTGGTATATACATATGATGGAATATTCGTGCAGAAATAAGAAGGAATGAAGTGCTGATACATGTGACGACATGGATGAAGCTTGAGGACATAATGCTGGGTGAGATAAGCCAGACACAAGAGGACAGATATTGTATGATTTTACTAATGGGAATTACCTACAAAATGTAAACTGAGAGTCTTAAAATGTAGGATATAGGGGACCTAGAGATAGACAGAATATAGAGTAGGGGAAGCAGTTACAAAATTGTTAATAAGGTTGAGCTTATATATTTGGGAATGGATAGAGGCGAAGGTAGTTTGTTATTGAGATTATAAGCAATGGTGCCATATTGTAGGTAAATTTTATTGAAAGGAGTTGTTTAAGTCCTGTATGTTACTGATCAACACTGCAAATATAAAAGTTCTTGCATGAATTACAAATGTATGAGACTTGTACAAGGAGTTAATAATATAGTGTTTTTTGGGGGGAAATGTATGATTGCATACTGTGGGCTATATTTAACAGTAATTCCTTAATATTCTTTTGTCAACAGTAACACATGCCACATCAATTACTAGAGGTAAATAATTGAGAGGATAAGCAATATGGGGTGTTTTGGGTTTTCTTTTTGTGTGTGTGAGTTTATCTGTGATTTTTCTCTTTGGAACAATGAAAATTGTCTAAAATTGAGTTTGATTGAACAACTAAGTGAGGATACCATGAGACATTGAATACTTTGTATGTGAATATATCTCAGTAAAGCCTGCAGATTTTAAATAAATCAAATATTTAAAATGTAACGGTAAAGCTAAGCCTACTTATAAGTATGCCTAAGAGTCACCCCAGAGAACCTCTTTGGTTGTTTAGATGTGACCTCTCTCTTTAAGTGAAACTCTGCATTACCCACCCCACTACACGGGACATGAATCCCAGGGATGTAAATCTCCCTGGCAACATTAGACATGACTCCCAGGGATGAGCATGGCCCTGGCTTTGTGGGATTGAGAATGCCTTCTTGACCAAAAAGGTTAAAAGAAATGGAGCAAAATAAAGTTTCAGTGGCTGACAGATTTCAAAGAGTTGAGAAATCATTCTGGAGGCTACTTTTATGCAAGCTTCAGCTATATAGTGCAGATTGCCACAGTATGTTAGACTCCAACCACCAGTATTCCTGAAAACCCTGATGAATGCCGTGGATTCTATCTGAGATTTCATGAAAGTTTTACTTCGTAAGTTTATTTTTTCAGAAACTTAAGGCCTACCGATTATTACTATGCTAGATAAGTCCTGTAACCCAGAGGTATCAGTCTCTTCATGAACAGCAACCAGCTTCATTTCTCTACCCCATGAGGGCAATACCCCTTTCTAGTATGAAGAATTTAAAGTGGTTATTGCCCAGATATCCCTGAAGATTGAGAGAAAGGTCAAATGAGAGGGAGGAGGCGTAACTGAGAAAATAGGATTTAACAAATGATTGACTACTGAATCATTATATGGGTGTTTCTTTTTAGTTTCTAGTGTATTGGGATAGCCAAAAGGAATATCTGAAATTGTTGAACAGTAATCCAGTAGCCTTAATCTTTGATAATGATTGTAAAATTACATAGCTTTTATCGTGTGACTGCGTGACCTTGTGATGGACACGCGCTTTATCCAGTGTACAGGTAGATGGTAATAAAGACATGTATGAATAATAATACTAATAATAGCAGGTCAGAAATATGGGGCAAATACCCCTACATAAACTAGGGACAATATAGAACTACTTTAATAACCTTTCTTCAATTGCAGCAAATTTAACTACTGTTAAACAATAGAATTGCAAAAAAAACAGTATTATCAACTGTAACAAATTTTTTCCACACCAATGCAAGTGTGGGAATCTTATATTTATGCAAGAGTATTCTGTAAACCCGCAACTTCTCTAACAAAAATAAATAAAAAGATAGATAAGTACCTTGTTCTGCATAGACTAGATATATGACTTTTCATTAATTTTTCCTTCCCTAGTTTCCTAGTTCTCATAGAAGACTTTGGTTTATTACTTAGACCTACAGAAATATCAAGCAAATATAGCTAACTGGATTTGAGTCTTACCCCAGCTTAGAGGAAAAAAAATCTTAATGAATCAGATGATTCATTAAGATAAGCCCTCTTGGCTATATACAACTACTGCCTGCATTGCAAGGAGAATAAAGTTAGTTTCTTACAAGTTCTGAGTAATGATGAGTTCTATATGAAATTTGGAGGAATATTTTAAGTTCCATATGGAGCTCAGTGATTCAACTGCCATAACCAGGCTCATAGGAGCCGTTTTCAAGAAACGTCTCGAAACCCTAAGTCTTCAGTCTTGCTTGTGTCTTACCCTAGCTTAAAGGAAAAGATCTTCAAGGAAAAAGGGCAACAAATGAATAAATAACAAGAGTGGATACATAATAACAATACAAAAGTAAATACAAACTGGAGCAAAAAAAAGCAAAGCAAGAATCTTTTCTAACTGTCAGTAAGATTAGAAAGCCTGTAAAGCGGTCTGGAGCAGGGATGCATGGTTTATCTCCCAGGAGCTGATATTTGATTTTTTTTTTTAAGGTGCTTTAGTTTTCCAATGAGCACCTGTTTATCTGTGGCATATTGAAGAGTAGAGGAAGAGAAATCTCTGAGGAAATATGTGTAAGATATCTACAAGATGGTATCCCATCAAGGAAAGCCAATCCACATTTAGGGGAATAAAACCTGTGCGGGATTGTTGAAAGCCATTTACGTCACCAGATTCCTTTACAAAGTAAATTGCTTGTGCTTAAGAAAGATGCTTGGAACCAGGAGCTTCCAGAAAGGAAGTGAATAGTTCCAAATATATTCACAACAGCCTCACCCGCAGGGTTTAGGTTCTTCAGAGCAACTTCCAGAGTTTTATTTCAATTAAAACTTTCACCTGATCTTTGATGCATTAAGATTTCAGCAGGTGGAACACATCCTGGAAGATTGCTTTCTGCAATGATGTATGATTCATTCATTCATGTCTGAGCTACTTAGATGAAAGTATCCATGGTATTGCAACATTCGTTTAAAAGGGCCTGCAGTTGTTTTCTGTGTCAGTATAATTTTAAGTCATGTAAGAGCACTAGTTGGAAAAACGTGTGAGAACTGGCGAATCCATTCTGTTTTGTTAAAATGTGACTCAAAGAGCATGTGCTTATTTATTATTCATCAACTACAAGGATAGGGAGAAAACAGAACCACCCTCTTCTGTTATCAAGACATTTTACCCTCAACTCCTCCATTAAAGACATCCAGGCGCTCAAAAGGAAATGTCAGCCCAGCTACGCTTAGGACTTTAAGACCTCTCCCGACAACTACTCCTAAGAGCCTGGTTATGGCAGCTGATTCTCTGAGTTCCATATGGATCTTAAAATATTTCTCCAAATTCTGTATAGAATGCCTCATTAATCTGAATTTGTAAGAAACTAACTTTATCTTGTTACAATGCAGGCACTAGAAATTTATAGCCAAGAGGGCTTCTCTTAATGACTCGGAAACATACTAAATATATCCATATTTACATCTCTATTTTTCTCTTACATAAATTCCCTGGGAAGGCAAAATTAAATAGAAAAGGGCAAAAATAGAACATCATGTTCATGAAGGAAACATTAAAATACAGAACAAATGAGAGATTGGAAGAATCTCCTCATAACAAAATCATGGGATTTATACATGAAAAAAGTGTTAATACTGAGAAAAGTCATCATGCAAAGGGAGAAACAAAAGACAAAGAAGATCCTGGGAGAAAATGTCATGGTATGAATACTGATTAAGTGAGGAAAATCAAGAAAGAAGACACTTTTTGCTCCTGACAAACATCTTTAAGCTAAATTTTTGCTGTGTGGGAGTTAAGTTGGCATTTCTTCCTCTCGTGGCGCTGTGATGTCATGAAGTCTCAAGGCTGGACAGATCATCCATGAGCAAAGACCTCAAAAATTTCTAGGTTCCTAAAATCTGAGTGTCTCCTATAGCAAGAAAGGAGAGGGCTGTTTGCCAGCCTTATTCTTTTGGGGTGCCAGGAAATACAAGAATTATATAACATGAGATGTTGTGTGCATTTATTACACTTTTTTTCTTTTCATTATGGGATATAGTTCCTATATAATAAAATATGTAGATCTCAGGAGTACCTTTTGATGTGTTTGATAACTCTATGCACCCACATAACAGCCATCCCAATCAAGATAAAGAGCATTTCAGTTTCCATAAAAGTTCCCTCTCACCTCTTACAAGTCAAAACCCATCAGTACACCACAGTGGGGAAGACAACTGGTCTGAATTCCATCATGGCAGGTTTTTTTGGCTTACTCTAGTACCTTATATAAATGGGACAGTGCAGTATATACTCTTTGGTGTCTGGCTTATTTTTATTAACAGAGAAACTTGAGGCCCATCTACGTTCTTGGAGCCTTTGTTATTAGTAGCAGTTTTTATTACTGAATGGGATTCTACTTTGTGGCTATACCACCAAAAAAATGGTATTAATTGACTCTTGAGAGAATTTTAATTTGTTTTAAATTTTTGGATAGTCAGGATAGCAGGGCTATAAATACACTTACCCATTGCTTTTCGTAGAACTATGTTGTCATTTTTTTGTTTGTTTGAATCTATTAGGGTGGGAGTGCTGGGTCATAAGGTAGAAGTACCTTTAATTTTAAAAGCAACTGCCAAACAGTTTTTGAATGTGGTTTAATTGTATTACATTCTGACTACGAATTGATGAGGATTCCCATGTTCCATCTCCCTGCCAACCAACATTTGTTTTCTTTTTTTCTTCCTTAAATCCACCTTTCTTCAATTGTTCTCATTTATGGTTTAAATTTTCATTTCTCTGATTCTTAATCTGTTGAGCTTCTTTGCGTGTATTAATGACTATTAATACATCTTCTTTTCTGAAATACCTTTCAAATCTTTGAAGCCATTTTTATTAGGTTATTTTTAATTATGTTATTCAGGTTGTTTTTCATTCTGTTATGAATTGTAAGAGATATTTATGTATTCTGAATATAAATCCTTTATCATTTAGATGTACTGCAAATATTTTTCCTAATTTGTTATTGTTTACTCATTTCCTTAATGGTATTATCTAATGATCATATGTTTACAATTTACAAAATCCAACTTATTTTTGTTTCATAATCATTTCTTTGCCCTAAGAAATAACATGTCAGAAATTTTCGAAGATATTCTCTTTGCAAAGAGAGTATCTTTTTTTTTCTAGTTTTATAATTCCAATTTTAATGCATAGATTTCGCTACTATCTCTAACATGTGTATCCTGTGAGTTAGAAGAAGTCATGGATTATTTTATTATTTTATTTTTTTTCTTATGGATATCTGCTTGTGCCAGCATGATTCAATAAAATGAGTTTTCCTTTCCGGGCCACTTTATAAAATCTATTGATAATTCATACAGGCATTTATTTATTGAATCTCTCTTCTGTTCCTTCGAACAATATGTCTAGCCATATGCCGTATGCCATTACCAGGCGTTCTTGATAATTGTAATGCTATAATGTGTTTAAATTAGGCATTGTTTTCTCACCCTATCTATTAAGATTGTTTTGGTCATCCTAGACCCTTTGTATTTCTATATAAAATTTTAGAATCAGCTTGTCAGTGTTTATAACCAGCATCCTGGCAGGGTTTTGATTGTGATTGCCTTGAATCTAGAGATTATTTTGGACAAAAATGACATCTAAAAAAAAAAAAATGATGTTTCATTAATCTGGTGCTCAGTAACAAATCACTCTGTAGACTCAAACGTTGTTGTGTTTTTTGTTTCCCTTGATTCTCTGTACTTCCTATGTGGTTATTCTATGGCATATTGTCTGGGCTAAATATGCAGGTGTATTTACTCAGCAATTGGCCAAACGCAGGGCTCATTTAAGACAGCGTGGAAAGCTCAGCCTCTCCCCGGTCTTTTATCTCAGGCTTTTTCATAGCATGCCGGTCTCAGGACAGCATTCAGGTAAGACAGCTAAAAGGTGTCTTCCTAGGCACCCAGGGCATAAATAATATATGCGTACAGGATATGATGTTTAATATTATTTACATTAATTAGATAGCCAATTAGTTATTAATTTTCTAACCAAAAAAAAAAAAAGGGAAAATTCACTCTGGCTACAAAATTGTAAAGACAATTTCAGCAGATGAAAAGTTGGAAGCCTTTTCCTTAAATATCCTTACAATTTTTTCATGCAAATAAATTTTGTGTTTACTAGGATCCCACAGTAGAAATGTATCATGATTTACTGAGCAAATATTCAGAGATTGAGGTTGTTTGATAAAATAAAAACAGGGTTATACATCTTTATAGAAAAAAAATGTTTCAATACATCTATAATGAATTTATTAGGATGGATTGTTGCTAGAGAAATTGCTGGGTCAAATTTCGGGCATATTTTTAAGATCAATGATGCGTATCTGCAATTTAGAAGTAGTTTATCAATTTATACTCCCACTTGAGGTATATGAGAGGGCTCATACTGAACATTATTATTTAAAAGAATCTCAGAAACTTCACCAACAATCTACTATACCAATAAATGAGTAAATGTCAGGTTAAGTGTCCATGTCTTAAATAATCAATGCAATAATTTGTGAGGATAAAGATATAAAATATGTTCATAAGCCTTGGCATTGCTCCATTTGTGAATTTTGACATTTATACATATTTATATTTATATATTGGACAAATGAATAGTCTTTATGCTTTATAGTTTGAAGATAACTATTTTCTTTTACACATATTTTAAATAGTTTTTCCAGTTCTTTGTTTACCTTTTATATTGGTGAAAGGTTATATCTTTAGGTATTTATGTTACCTATGTACTTAGTTGTAGTAGATAGAAATGGAATAATTCTTTCCATAGTAAACATTTGCAATATAGAAAGTCAAAGTTCATATGCCCACATTTGTCAAACTCTTCACCGAAAGAGTTTCCACAAAACGGTGCGAAATTTTTGTTCTTTATCTTTACTATATTTTCAGATGAGCAGGAATACTTTGATTTCCCTTTGCCCAGCACATATAGAGGTGAATTCAAAAGAATGAATTCACAGGAACATTGGCTAACCATCCTTCTCTAGATAATTAGTGGGATAGCCTTTGAGGGAAATAAAAAATTCAAACCGTATTGTTTCTGTGGGTTTGGAGAAATAGGCCTTATTAATGGGGATTATTAGTGAGCGTCCTTCATGCCATCATACTCAATCTCTCTGAATTTTACTTATGCATATTCTGAGAAATTGAGCCTGAGTCAAATATGTGGAGTGTTATTTCTAGGCACATGATTTCATTGCCTCCTACAGCTAAGTGGTCTCTTGAACTTGCAGACCTTAGCCAGGTGGAGAAAGTGCAAAAAGTCATATAAGCTTGAAACAAAACAAAGCAAATATGCAAAAACTTCAAATATGAAAAAATCTGCTTTGAATTCTAGTCTTTGAATATTTTTAATGGTCTTTGAGTTTCTTTTTTTTTATACCCCTGACTTACTGGTGACTTTACATTTTCTGCATGAATAAGGAGTATCAATATGAGGTTTTTAAAGTGTTAATATTTCCATATGAAGATCAGCTAACCCTGCCCACAGAATCTTCTTCAAACAGTCCACACTAATCATTGACTCCATAGAACAGAGAACGTTTCAGACCTTCTAATTGAACTTAAGCAAGCCTAATAATTAGAATCACCTGGGAGAAATAACTATTTCCTGCAAATTCAAAAGCCTGAATCCTAGATGGACTAAATATCTATAGTTGGAGCATGGGCTGATGTAAAAGAATATCCATGTTATTTACCTGTACACTCCATGGTAATGAACAGCTGATCTATTCCTATTATTCAATAATAAAACAAGGAAATAGAATACACTTATTTAATGTTAGTAAGTTACCTGGTTCTGTACTAATTTTTTTGCCCTAAATGGTTTCTCACAGTAGTTCTACAAGGTTGTGAAATTTAACACAGTGTCAGACAGTAAATGTCAACCAGGATCCAACCCTTAATCTGAAATGTGAATTTTCACTCTTAACCACTGTAGCATATTGTCCCATTGTTACATAATTTACCCACAAGAGTCACATAGGATGAGATGAGAAATAACACTCGAACCTTTTTCTTGAAAAGTTGTTCTTTCTTTTTTCTGTAGAGATTCACAATTTAAGAAGAAAAATATGAGATTTGGCATCGCATAATTTTGAATAGAATTTTAGTTTTTCCATCTGCTGATTGTATCATCCAGGTACAGTTCTTACCTGAAACTCATTTATTTGCCTCCAGATGGGCCTCATAATATATTATTGACTAGGGTTATTTTGAGGATTAAGGGAGATTGCATGTTTAAGTTCTTAGGCTGGTGCAATGTGTAGCAGAAACTCAATGGGTATTAATTAGTTTGATTTCCCTTCCTTATTTTTCCTGATCTCCTTTAACATGCCCCGTGACAATAGCACACTTTAATCATACGCAGATGATTAAAGCATGTTAATGGCCTTGATGATCCAGGCACACATGGCTGTATTCCCACTTGTGTGCTGGGGCATGCTGGTGACACTTGACACATATGCCACTCAACTGTGCTCACTGTGAACCCTAAACATAGTGAACAATGTGACATGGGTAGGAGGGGTGAGGTGATCCTAACATCAAACAGAACCAAAGAAAATTCATAGACCATGAAATAAGTTTGCCTTTTCTGAATCTAAAAGTAGTCTGAGAAATTAAATAGTAGCGTAGCACTTAAGAATGACTGAGGAGTTGTGTGAAACCTGGGAATTGTGTGGCTCACATAAAATGTTTTAAAATTGTAGTACTAAATATGAAAGTTATGATTCCATTATAGAAGTGAAAAGTCCTAGAGTCCTTTTTCTCTTTTTGATTACAAATAACATCTCTGGAAAATAAAACCTAAAACAATTCCCATCAATACCAAGAACACCCCTAATTATGCCTGCACAGAACAGACCCAAACCGAAACATGACAGTTCCTGAGAACTGAACTGAGATTTGGAGTATGTGTCTAAATCTCAGCCTAACCTCTGAACCATGCATGCTACAGGAGAGACCCAAACCAGCACGTCAAAGACACTGAGAATGAATTGAGATTTGAATAACTCACTTCCATGAGTTCATGGGATATGAGACAGAACTGGTTTGAATCTGTACCAGCGGTCTGCTAAAATATCAACATTTAGCAGATAATAATAAAGGATTGCAGAATGTATGGAATAAAACTTTTATAATTCCTAGTATATAATCTTAAATACCTCGACATACTAGGAACAAGGGAAGTGTGACATGTTCTCAAGAGAAAAGACAATATACAAAGGAAGGATATCCCTGAGATGACCTAAATGTTATAATTATCAGGCAAAGACTTTGGGGCTGATATAATAACTACATACCAAGAGCTAAATCATGATATGCATTATATGAATGAAATGATGGTAAATCTCAGAAAAACATAAATGATAAAGAGGACCAAAATATTAATTTTATAACTGAAATTTCAAGGAGTTACTACATGGAAATAGCACAGAAAATTAATGGTGAACTTAAAGATCAACAAAATCATCCAATCTGAAAACAACAAAATATTAAAAAAAAAAAACATAAAGCATATGCATACAGCATACAAACAAATAGCTCATTATATGCAAGAGAATAAGAATTCAAATGACTGTAGATTTCTTCATTAAGTATTATGGAGTCATGAAATAATGTACATCAACATTTTTAAAGAGCTGAAAAGCCAAAAAAAAAAAATACTGTCAACTTATTCATTATTTAACAAAAATAGCCTTCAGGAATGAAAGTAAGATACATATATTTCAGAAAGGGGAAAACTAATAATTGTTCCCAGAAGATCTTCTCTATAAGAAATACTAAATGAAGTTCTACAGACTGGAGAAAAATAATACCCTACCCAAAGTAAATTTCAATATTTACAAATAAGTATCTGAAATAGTAATATGTGGGTAAATGCAAATGACTGAATTTTTCCTCTTAATTTCTATGATAGTTTTAAAATAAAAGTTACAGTATTTTCAAATTTAAGAGACATGATATATTAAGTCTAATAAATTGTTAAAGTATAGATATGTAAATTATGATCCTTATTGTAAGTAAAAATGCAAAGAAATATAGAAAAAAGCTAATAGATGCACTAAAATCATATACTAAAACTATTCAAAAAATACAAAGGAACCCTTAAGAATGACTGAGGAGTTGTGTGAAACCTGGGAATTGTGTGGCTCACATAAAATGTTTTAAAATTGTAGTACTAAATATGAAAGTTATGATTCCATTATAGAAGTGAAAAGTCTAGAGTCCCTTTCCTCTTTTTGATTGCAAATAACATCTCTGGAAAATAAAACCTAAAACAATTCCCATCAATACCAAGAAAACCCCCGAATTATACCATCAATACCAAGAAAACCCCTTGTTCTCTTGCATATAATGTGCTATTTGTTTGTATGCTGTATGCATAGGCTCTATGTTTTGTTTTTTTTTTTTAATATTTTGTTGTTTTCAGATTGGATGATTTTGTTGATCTTTAAGTTCATCATTAATTTTCTTTGCTATTTCCATGTAGTAACTCCTTAAAATTTCAGTTATAAAATTAATATTTTGGTCCTCTTTATCATTTATGTTTTTCTGCTGAGGGATAACAGAATAACAATAACAAAAAAAGAGAAGCCAACATAAAACAATATATTAGACCTAAAGATAATTATATTTATAATTATTTGATTTATTAATTTTCATAATATTCTAATTAAAAGATAAAATTCAAACCAACTGTGTGACATTCAAAAAAGAGACATATAAATATAAATACATAGCTTGAAATTAATAGAGGGAACAAGACATACCATGAAACAGTAAGTACAAGAAGTTTAGAGTGGATTTATTAATACCAGATATAAAGAAATTTAGATAAAGAGCATTATCACTCCACAGTAACAAATGTGACCATTCATCTGAAAGATAAAACAACTTTGTGTAGGTGCTTAATAAAGAGTCAAAATGCATGACACAAAAATATTAAGGAAATTAAAGGGAAAAAATCTACTCCATAACTGAAGATTTTAGTACCCCTTTCTCAACAATTGTTAGTAATAGACAAAACTTCAATAAAATTTAGAAGAACTGAAAAAGCGGATCTAATTTTTGTTTACACAACAAAAAGTACTTTCAACAACTGTAGGATGACTGAAAAAAAGAGAGAGGGAAAATCATTAAAATCAGAAATGAAAAGGAGGACATTAGTATCAACCACAGAGAAATAAAAAAGACTATAAGAGGAACCTGTAAACAACTGCACAACAATAAATTAGATAGCCAAGATGAACGAATGACTAGAAACAGTCTACCTACACTGATTCAAGAAGAAATAGAAGATCTCAACAATCCAATAGCTAGTAAAGAGATTGAATCAGTAGCCAAACACCTCCCAACAGAGAAACTTCCAGGACCAGACAGCTCCACAGGTGAATTTTAGCAAACATTCCAAGAAGAATTAACACCTATCCTGCTCAAAGTCTTCCAATAAATTGAAAATCAGATTTGATTAGGCAGAACCAAGAAATCAGAAAACTTGAAAATTGGTAAATTGAGATTATTCAGTTTAAGTAAATAAAAAAAGGAATTAAGAAAAATGAATAGATCTTCAGATACCTGTGCAATGTTGTATAATATACCATCATATGCATAACAGGAGTCTCAGAAAGAGAGGAGTCAGAGAAAGGAGAAGAAACAAAATTTCAAGAAATAATGGCCAATACCTTCCCAAATTTTAAGAAAAACTTTACTCACCCTAGAATCACCGCAAACAGCAAGTAAGATACATTCAGAGTGACTTGCAACTAAATACATAATAATCAAACTATTGAAAGCCACAGACAAAGAGTGAGTCTTGAGAGTAGCAACAGAGAAGTAACTCATCACATACAAGGTATCCTCAATTATATAACAGTTGATTTCTCCTTAGAAACCATGGAAGCAAGAAGACAGTGGGACGACATATTCAAAATGCAGGTAGAAAACAACTAGCAACCAGGATTCTATATTAAGCAAAACTATTATTAAAAAATAAAAGGAGAAATGAATCTATTTCAAGATAAACAATAAAGTGATAGAGATCATCATTAGCAGACATGTCTTCAAGAAACGATAAAGGGAGTTCTTTAGGCAAAAATGAAAGACTATTAGAAAATAACTTGAATGTAAATGATGAAATAAAGAGCAGTGGTAAAGGCAACTACACAGATAAATATATAACAGTTTAAATTTAACTTTCATTTGTAATTCTCTTTTCCTACCATTAATTTAATAGACAATTGCATAAATCAATAGTTATACATCTGTGTAAATGGGCATATTATGTATAAAGATGCAACTTGTATTGCAACAACAGCACAAAGAATGGAAAGGCAAGGTGCTTAATAGGAACAAAGTTTTTCTATGCTATTGCAATCTCATTAAACCCATACTAGATCATTATAAGCTAAGAAGTGGATTGTAATTCACATGGCAATCTCTAAGAAAAACACCCAAACATATAGTGAAAACAACAAGGACATCAATGTAATACAAAGTGAAAGAACTATTTAACACAAACGAATGAAGTAATAGAAGGATGGAAGAATAAAAAAGATATAAGACAAAGTAATCAAATAGCAAATGGTACATGGAAATCCTACCTTATCAGTAATTACATTAAATATAAATGGATTAAATCATCAAATTAAAAGCCATAGAGCACCAGATAGAATGAAAACATCATCCAACTATATGCTGTCTATGAGAGGCACAATTTATACTAGAAGCAAAAAATGAAAAAGTTTGAAAATAAAAGGTTGGAAAAAGATTACCATGAAAACAATAACAAAAAGAGAGCTAGAGTGGCTATCCTAATATCAGAAAACTTACACTTTAAGACAATTGTCAGTAGAGACATAGGAGACCATTTTATAATGAAAAATAATCCATTAAGATAATTTAGTGATTACAAACATGTGTACTTAACGAGAGACCATCAAACACACAAAGCAACAAATGGAAGAATTGAAGGGAGGAATAGATGTTCTACAGTAATAGTTGGAAACATCAATACACCATCGTTCTAGTTAGCAAGCCGCCAGAATGCAATATACCAGTAACATAATTATTTTTAAAAAGGGAAATTTATTAAGTTACAAACTACAGTTCTAAGGCCATGAAAATGTCCAAATTAAGGTACCCACAAGAGGTTGCCTTCACTCAAGAAAGGCCAGTGGAGCTCAGGGTTTCTCAGCTAGAAGGATGCATGATGAAATCTGCTAGCTCTTTCTCCTAATTTCTTGTTTCATGAAGCTCCCCCAGGGGTGTTTTCCTTCTTCATCTCCAAAGATTTCTGGCTGCATGGGCTCTCATGACTCTAAAGCTTTCTCCAAAATGGTTCCCTCTTAAAGGGTTCCGGTAAGTAGCCCCATTTTGAATGGGTAGAGACACATCTCCACGGAAATCATCTAATCAAAAGTTACTACCCGTAATTGGGTGGATCACATCTCCATTGAAACAATCAAAAAGCTCCCACCCAGCAATATTAAAGGACATGGCTTTTTGTGGTACGTGGTATCTTCAAATCGGCACAGCCACTTTCAATAACGAATAGAACAGCTTGCCCCAAGATCAACAAAGAAATAGAGACTTGAACGTTGTAAACCAGCTAGATCTAACAGACATAAACAGAACAGCAGGTGCACATGGAACACTCTCCAGGGTCTTATGCTAGGCCAGAAAACAAGCCTCAGGAAATCTAAAAGGATTGAAATTATACAAAGTATTGTTTGCCAACCACAATGGAATGCAATTAGAAATCAATAACAAAGACTTTTGAGAAATCCATAAATATGTAGAAATTAAACAATGTCCATTTACATAATTAATGGGTCAAATAATAAATCCCAAAGAAAATTAGAAAATACTTTGAAATGAGTGAAATACACAACATACCATAATTTATGTGATGCAACTAAAGCACTGTTTAGAGGGAAATTTATGGCTGTAAATGTATATATTTTAAAAAGAAGAAAAAGATCTCAAAATACCTATATATTTATATGTAAAAGTATGATTTTGGAACCCTATCTCACATACATTGTCTTAGTTTGCCAGAGCTGCTTTGACAAACAGCAAAGAGTTGGCTGGCTTAAAGAACAAACATTTATTATACGACTCTTTTGAAGTCTAGATGTCCCAAATCAAGATGTCAGCAAGGCCATACTTTCTCCCGGGGTTGGTAGCACTCTGGTGATAGCAGTGCTTCATTACATGGTGACCAATCTCTCCTCTGGCTGCTTCTGACTCTGATTTTTACTGACTTCTGGCTTCTTTTGACTATACCCAAATTTCCTCTCTTTTTAAGCCCTCCAGTCATCTAAGATAACTTGTTAAAGGTACAGGTTCCTTTATCTTACTATTATAAATCTACCATATTTTGTATGGCTTATGGTTACAAGCAAAAGAAATAACCTCTGGATACTTTTTTCCAAAGGAAGAACTAATTGGGAGAATATGAGGGCTTCATAGAATTGGACACATACTAGAATGACGGGACTTTTAGAGGAATCACATCAAAAAATCACACTGCAGGAATGATTCCTGCATCACTGTTAACGTTTGAAAGTTCTGGAGAGTCTAAAAAGGATACAGCCCAAGCAGTTGTGCCTTTCCTAAGACCCTGCAAAAAAGAAGATGCTTCTTAGGATGCAAATAGGAAGTGAAGTACAATTCTGGTGAATCAAAACTGACAAATGTCTGTTGATTACCTGTTAAATTAGAAGCTCTTACTTTCAGGCTGGCTATTTTCCCCATTTTAAATAATCTAATTAGATAATTTGAATCTAAGAAAAAGAATTTGGAGGCCTCTCTCTACCTTATATCATGACTATTTATAAAGCTGAAATAATCAAGAGAGCCTGGAATCTCTTTCCCTACAAATACATAGTCATAAAGATCATTGAAAATAGAACAGAGACCCCCCAAAATTACTCATGACCTATATATAAGTTTCCAAATATTCAACAGTAGCAATGCAGTTTAATGTCAAAAGGAAAGTTTTCTCCATATAACAGGCTAGATGAACTCAATATACTTTTAGACAAAACTGGACAGTTATTTTCAGTGGGAACTACCATAGGCGAGAGAACTGCATAGGTAGATAACTAGATATCTCCAGAGAGGACTCCTTGATTATTCAGTTTAGTACATATCAGCACATGAGTGTGAGGAATGTATTCAAGAGCTGGGAAAAAATCATGCAATAGGGTCAAAGGGAACAATGCCTAAAGCTGACATTGGGCATGGCTCCAGTTACTGAATTTAAAAGCCTAATAATACATGGGGCATTGGGTGGACCCAGAAGGGTTTTACCTCAGTAGTGGAGAAAATTAACCAAATACTAACAGTCTGATCCTGCCTAACAAAGCTTAAAAATAAAACCTGGGAAACAATTCTAGAATAGAGATTATCTAATTTTGCTTTCAGGATGCCTTTAGAAGCTTAATGATAAAGTACTTCAATGATCTTTTTCCTTATTTGGGTTATTTCTATCAATATTTTCTGTTAGCAAAATTAAAACTTATGAAATTTTAAAGCAGAAGAAGATGTAAGCATACATCCCATTGGCCATAAGCACAATGAGGTCATTATAGATACTATAATTTTTGGAAAACTTCTGTGTACTCTCAATATAAACCAGAAGGAAAAGGCATATAACATCTTAGTATCAATATGAAAGTAGTTTTGACCATTAAGACTTCCTAAAAGGATTTTGGGGGCACTTCTTGAAAACAAACATAGGGATATGAGAAAATATTGGGGAAGGTTTAAGGTCTCCCATTGGTAAGAGTTAAATTCTTTTTTTTTTTTTTTTCTGGATCTTGAGGATTGTGGAAACCCTGCTTAGGAAATATAGTTTCAGCAATGAGCAAGAGAAACAACCCCAATTCTATAAAAAAATTTTCATACTGCCTTTAAAATGGATTCACATATGATGTGCTGAGGTAATAGGAGGGGGCAGGTAAATAAATAAAGGGAATCTGCTTCATTCCAGGGAGACTGTTCTATAATAAAGAAATTGACAATTCAGAATTATCAATATGATTGAGTATTCAGACATGTTCATATAATATACACAAACACTTTTGGTTTTGTGGCTACGATTAACCCATTTTACAGACAAGCTATATAGAGGAGATATCACACAGCCAAGGTCACAGAGTAAGAAGGTAAATTAGTATTTAAACTCAGGCAGTTTGATTCAAAGTTCTGGTAGCCGTCCACTGTGCTAATGAAGATATATACTAATCTATAGCACATGATATGTAAGTAAAGATACTTACCAGCCTATAGCACATAATAGGTAAGAATGGAGAGAACTTTTGCAGAACAAAATTGTAGAGGAAATAAATGGCAAGGGTGACCTGAAAAAAGCCTCTTAGTGTCTCAATTTTCCTGCCAGAATCTAAAAGGTATCTGCCAGGGACTAAATCAGCTATGCAAGTAACACCTGATGGTAGAGTTCATTGAACAGTCCCCATGTCCTAGAATTATTGTGATTCTCTGGCAGAAGTTCACCAGCTCCCCTCTTCTGAAATAGCAGTTGCCCTCTTAGAAGGACTTAAGAAAACTAATTTACAATGTATATATATTATAACTTGCATTCTGAATGAGAGAAAATTGGCAACAGATATGTTTAAATTCCATGTATTTACAATTACCATGTCTGAGAATAGAGACACAGTATTTCCTAATGTTCTGATAATTAATACATAATACCTAATGTATTATCTTATTCCATGTGTAGTTATTAAGCTCCTGCCAAGATGCAATAAAAGGAAATTAAAATGACAGAAGAGGCATAATATATGGCATTTTTCTCCCTGGAGCATCCTTTTAAATAACATTCAATCAGTGCAGTGTCATCCAGGGCATTTGGGGATTACACATTGTATTATTAATAAACTGTTTGGCTGAGATGAATTGGATTTGCAGAAGCAATGCACATTAGATGTATCCTTCAGAAAGTGTGAAGAAAGTGATGTATATGAAGATGTGGATGCGCAACATCTGAAGACATATTAACCCAAGGGAGCATGTGCTGCAATGGACTGGAAAGAGCTCACCCCCACCAGCACAAGCAGACTCCTCTGAGGTGTGTTTTTTGAAGTATGTACCTGAGCAGAGTGAGCTGCTTTGTCCAGATGGCAGAGCAGAAGCAGAGGCCACAGACTTCTGCCTCTCTCATTCCTAGGAAGAGGAGAATCTCCAAGAGTTTATGGTGGTGAATTAGATCTGTCACCATAGACACTCCTTGAACCTAAATGTTTTCTTAATCATCTTGAATTAGGTTTGTTGGTGTCTCGATTTTTACCAAGGAAAACACTGAGTAGGTGAGAATCAGATAGCATGTGAAGTACAAGAATATCAGGGGACCATGAATTTTTTTCAGTGTTTGCTAAGATCAGGAGAGGAGAAGAAGCATGAGAGAATAAAGAGAGAAGTTACCGAAGGCCAATGCAAGGAGGCAAAAAAAAAAAAAAAAGCAGAGAAAAGGAGGCAGAATCTACTGCAGAGTGAGAATGATGTGTTAAAGGCAGAAGGAAAGCTGGAAGCAGTGGCAAAGAGAGGTGTACAGGGGCGGTAAAACTGTGGAATCAGTTTGATCAGGCATGGGGAAAATTTTTAAAGGTATACTATAAATATAGAAGAGTGTATATATCATAACAATAAAGCACAGGGCTGTTTTTTAAGCACACCCATATAACCAGCACTGAACTGTATTAAATTGGTAAATGTACCAGAGTATATTTATCCACTCTACTGGTGACAGGAAGTTTGAGTGATTTCCTATCTATGGATATTATAAGTAGTGTTTACAGGAACGTCCTAATCCAGGTATTTTGGTGACCACATGTTGTATATTACTGTGGATGGACCTAAAAATGGAATGGCTGTATCAGTGAGTATGGATATTTGGGAAGGGTCATCTACGGTACGTCCTTCCAAAGAGAAAAATGACTGTGCTAATCTGCACTCCTACTGGCAGTGTACAAGCGTGCATATTCCACATCCTTGCCGATCCTTTGTTTTTCACCCCTTGTATCTTAGTAATTCTTAGGGATGTGTAGTGAAGGCTTATAATATTCATTTGCATTTCCATGATGACTTTAAAAGTTGTCTCTTTTTCATTTATTCCTCATTTTGGCATCTTCTTATATACATGTTCAAGGTATTTGCCCATTTTTTCTATTGAATTGTTTTATAATATTGATTTGTAGATATTGCTTATAGATTTAGAATACAAAGTCTCTGTCACATATGAGGATTTTAAACCATTGTTTTTAAACTGAATTGACATTTCACCCTCTTGCTGGTATCTTTCAGTTTTTAAAAATTCTTATTTTTCTAGTATAATTTAACATATTTGGGGAGTTTAAGATTTTTGTGGCCTTTTTTACTGCTGCTTTTAATTTTTTGTGGCCTTTTAAAGAAATATTCACCTAGTACAATATAGTAAGATATTTTATTTCTCTCAAAATCTATGTTTGATAATTCAGTTGCACAATCAGTCTGAAATATTTGTGAATAGGTCCAAATACATTTTCTTATCAATTGATCCAGCACTTTTTGCTTAAAAAAACATCTCTCAGTTTCAATAAGGATGTCATAAATTAGGTGGCCATATATGTTTTGGTCTATTTCTGGTTTCACCATTCTGTTCCTTTTGTCTCTCCCTGTGCCAAAAGTCCAGTATCTTAATTACTATTTTTTATGATACGTCCTGATGTCTGGTACTGTCAGCTCCCCAGTTTTATTCAAGTTTTCCTTAGCTATTCTTGGCTCTGCATCTTTACCTATGAATTAAATAGCCATGTTGTCCAATTTTCCAAAATAAACAAAAATCTATTTTAGATTTTTTTATCTGTTACAACCTATTCTAATAGCATTTAGAATCTATAATAGTTTTTTCTGTGGTCCCATTTAATTCATAAATTAATTTGAAGAGAATTCACTTTTACAATATTGAGTATTCTAACCTATGAATATGTTATCACCTTTCATTTAGGACATTATGAATTTACATCAATAACATTTGATAGTTTTCAGTTCAGTGGTCTTAAAACATCTTTCTTTAAATTAATTCTTAGACATTTTCTGATTTTTTGATACTACTGTTTGTGGTATTTTTTAACCACCAAGGTTTTTTTTTTCTGTTTTTTTGAGTATGGGCTGGCACCAGAAATCAAACCTGGGTCTCCAGCGTGGCAGGCGAGAATTCTGCCACTGAGCCACTGTTGTACCACCCTGTGGTATTTTTTAAATGACACCTTCCATTTATTTTGGAAGTATATAGAGATATAATTGTGCATATTGATCTTGTGTCTCACAAACTTGTCATGTGCACATTATTTCCAATTTCCTGTACTCGTTTCATGTTCTTAATAGACAATTAAGTCATCTATGAAAGATAATGGCTTTAGTTTATCTTTACATTCCAGATACTCTTTGTATCTTTTTTCTTACCTTATTGTACTAGCTTGGCTATCTAGTAGAATGCTGAGTAAGGTTGTTATTACTAGGCATTTTCCTTCCATTCCCCACCAAGGGGAGTATTTCACTATTCCTCCACTGTATGCAATATTTACTGTAGATATTTTTGATACTTTTTTCCTTGATTTTTAAATGTAAGAATCTGCTGTCATCTGGAGATGCTGGTAATGAAAACCAATCTTATTTTCCAATCCTGTGATCTCTGTCTCCTTCATACTACTAGTAATTTTTTCTTGGAAACAAGCAAGTTTTGTTTGTTATGTTTTTATTTTTTAAATCTGATCTCTTCATATACCTTATTATAAGGAATGATTCTATAGATATTCTCTCTCCATGTTACTACAGACGAGAGTTTTGCTGAACATTTTGCGACTACACAGATCTAGTTCTCTGAGGAACAGTGCCTTGTGGTTTTTCTTGGAAAGTTTGGGTGTGAGAGCTATCGTGCCAAATCTTAAAAGTGAAAGAAGATGCTACTTAGGTGGAAAAGAGCAGCATTTTCTTTTTAGGAGGCTATATCCATTTAGCTTTCAGGACTGTGTTCTCCTGTCTCCCTTCACAATATTTTGAACAAGGACCCATTTCCTAGCTATTCATATGAATTGCCTTACCTTTAGTCCCTAAGACTTGTTGAGGACTCTGTGTTGTCTCTTCAGAACAATATAATATCCAATACTTTTGTCATCATTATTCATCTGCAGCAAATAAATCAGGAAAACTAGGGAAAGGAAAGATATAGATATAAATATAGATCTTAATGTGGATATATGCATATATTTATGACTGCATTCTTCTTGATTTTACATCTCTATATCTCTGAACATATCTAACATTCCCAAGTATTTCATAGTAGCTATCATTAAAAGAGCCATCTAGCTGAGAAATCACAGAATAAATATATAAAAAGTTAAAAAACATTCTAAGAGAATCATAAAAATCCAATACAGCAATGTAAAAGGACCATAAGATAATCCATGCTCAACAAATTTTTACTGGATTGAATTGAGTTAAATTATTGTGGGTGGTAAAGGAAATAGAATGCCCATTCCCTTTTTTCAGACATCTTCCAGACTAATGGGAAATGTAGCAAAGACAACCTCTCCAAAACAATTCTAGAATATTTATAAAGAAAATTGCAAACACGTGAAAATGTAAAGAACAGGCTGTGGAAACTGTCAAACCAACTGATCTTTACCCATATAGTTACAATTGTATAATTTATAGATAGGGAAGTAGATATCCTGGTGAATACTTAACGAGGCAGCAGGGTGTGTTGGATTTGGGACACAAGTAGAAATCAATCCCGGGTCAATTCTAACCTCTAACAGGTACTTGCTTTGAATTCATTCATGTTCGTAAAACAGCCATAAACATTTAAAAATTATTTTGCTCCTATCTTCAGTAGTCATATTATTCCACTGGATACTAGGAAGAGCCTCCTATCTTGCCTCATCCTTCACTTAAAATTGATAGTTATTATTTTACTGCCACATTTTAGTTCAGGTTTGACCATTTGTCAGCTGTTCTTTATAAATTGCGTTTTTAGGTAGAAAACAAATAATGATTTTAGTTTTCAGTGACTCGGTGAATAGACTAGTTATTTAGTCAGTATTCTCAGCTTTAAGGCTCCTTTAAAATGTCCCCAGTCTTCAGGAATGGAAAATTATCTCCTTGTTTTTGTTTTGTTTTGATATTCATCTAACATCTAATTTTTCTACTTCCATCATAGGGTTAAGGGCCAATGACTATAACCAGCTTCATGATTCTGTTATGATATGACCCCTGGCACCACCTTCCCCCAGGGTTCTGACTACCACGATTCCATAACTCACATAAGCATAATCCAGTTTTTTTTAATTCTAAAAAATTTATAACTTTGTTACCTATTTTCTTTTTCTTGGATGACTCCCGCTTTATTTTTTCAAGGTCTTTCAGGAGAGAGAGGAAGCCTGGCAGTAGAGAGGAGAAGGCATGAAAGCAATCATTCCAGTATTTCTAGATTTCTGCCAGTGGCTCTGAGCCAAGAGATTATATAAAGGGAGGGCAGGGATGGATGCAGGTTTTGTGGGATCTGACACTTAAAAATTTAAGGGCCCTGGGCTGACCACCATGGTTCAACACTGCCATGCTGGATACCTGGGTTGGATTCCTGGTACCTGCCCATGCGAAAAAAAAAAAAAAAAAACAAGACAAAAAATAATAAGAATAAAAGTAAGAAAAAAAGAAAGTTTACTGTAAAAAAATTTAAGGTCACTCTTTAAGAGAAAAAAGTATGAAATTATGAATATAAAATAGGTAAAAGTGAAAGTAAACACTTCTTTAGAATGAGGAAGTAAGAGGCCTCACAAAGGGTTCTTGCAAGGAATGGCCCTGAAACATAGGATACATTAGTTCACACTGAAATTGCTTTTGGGGGATGGTGTCATAGAGAATTTGAATTAGCGCCAACAAGCTCTCTTGTGCTGCTTAGGGCTGACTATAAATGCAATGAAATGATATTTTTGTTCACTAAAATTAATGTAAGTGGAGTTCTATGACTTGGAGTAGACAATAAGACCTGAACTGCAAATTTAAGTAAATTTGTCCAAGTTATTAGACAAAGAGGAATTGTGTATATTCTAAGAGCAGGGGTGGAAAACAGATAATTGAAGATAATTTTTTAAAATAGACAATATACAGGAGCCAAGGAAGAGGTTGGTGCTGCCCTGGGGAAGACCAGGGCAGTGTTCTCTTTGGACAGACTGTCTCACAAGTTCTTTACTCCTATAGCAAGTGGAAGGGCAGAGATTAAGTTTGTTTGTTTGAGGAGTTTGCAATATAATCTATAAGCATCCCCTGCTCTGGTTCCTGCTTATTCTTTTCCTCCCATATCAGCTATTTAATGTCTTGAAGTTGTCTTGTTTCTCATTCCATTTATCATCTGCTCAGGCCAAAAAGTGACTGTATCACAGGTTTCATAACCAGCATCAACTGTAAGGTATTGGGTAACTAAACACAAAAACTGGGAAAGGAAAAGAAAAAGTATTCTCACTTGTAGAGTTTAATGTTGAAGTATTTTGCATGTCTCAATAGCCCCCTTTCATTGATAGAAATGAAAGGAAACAACATGTCCTTTGCCTAAGCCTTGAGAATGTTGGTACGAGAGCACACACCTTTAGTCCATTTCCTCATTTTGCCTGTTCACCTACAGCTCTTTTCTTTCCACTGAGAAAAAGCAGCTCTTACCTGCACTCAGATCTTTATGCTGACATTCACCAGGAGGCTGTCAGCTGAGTAGGCTGAGCCAGTTTGCAGAGTACTCTGCGTGTCTAAGCCACAATGCCTGAGCTTCCAGGCAGCAGCACATTGGTACAGGGACATCAAATTTTTCACTGGGCTGTTCTATATCCTCTACTTACTGTGGTTTCCAGGGCCAGACTTCCTGAGCAGAGGAAAAATCTGGGGGCATTGAGCATTGATGAAACCCTTCTCACTTACGCTAATGCTTTCAAATGTAATAACTGAGGGGGAAAAATGAAAACATGAAAAAGAGACAATTCTATTTCCTTTACTTTGCACTTTGGTGATCAGATCTCATTTTTAATTTAAAGCTCTGTCTAGGGGATCCAGCAATTTACATGAACACAATTAAGTGGTGAGTCATCCTGTCTTCGATGTCTTGTAACAGTCTCCTTCTAGGGAGCTTGTAACTCAACCATGCTGTTTTCTGCCATCTCTATTCAGACTAGATAGACACAAGACGCATGTAAGGTGACAACGGCAGTAATTCAAGACTGCCCAGGAATTAGAATTCAGCTGAGGCAAAGAATGAATCAGGTTTCAGGGGACAGGAAAGACACAGGATAAACTTTGAAAGTGAACGCAGCTGGGAGAAATTTGTGAATAATATTCTTTCATTTGTAGCACTTGGCAATTGTACTTCAGAATTACCCACTTTTATTTGTATATTAGATTTTAAAACCTGAATTAATTTATATTTGCACAATTAAATGTGTCTATTCTATATGCCAAAAACCATGAACATAATACTTTCACACAGGCCTCTCTAGCGTAAAGGTGTATTATCAGACATCTGAGAGACCATTGATATTTTGAAAGCATGTTTGGCTTATTATGTCCACTAGAATGAACAATAACACTCCACCCTATATTTTCTGAAATATTAACAAGAGCGTGACAGCCACACCACACTTAATTGGTCTTTGCCAAAGCAGCTTTAAAAAACCCACACATTTATTATTTTACGGTTTCTGTATGTCATGAGTTTTGGCACATTTTAGCTGGGTCCTCTGTTTCAGGCTTTTACACAAGTCTGCAAATAAGGTGTTGCCCAAGGATGGGTTCTCATCTGAAAGCTCAACTGCTTCTGGTCTCAAGCGGTTGTACAGAGTTCAGTACCTTGTGGGTTATTGAACTGAGAACCTCGAGTCTCACTTGGGTATTGGCTGGAGGTTGCTTTCAGTGATTTGTTCATAGCAGCTTGCTTCATCAAAGTTTGTAAGCCTAGAAGGCAAGAGAGAGTTTTGGATAGCAGGATGCAAGTTACAATCTTATGCAGGTCAATCATGGAAGTGCCATCCCATCACCTTTGTCATGTTCTATTGGTTAGTACCAGTCACTAGACAGCCTACACACAAGGGGAGGGGATTATACATGAGCATGAATACAAAGAGGTGGGTTGATGGGAGACATCCTAGAGTCTGCCTGCCACAACAGTTGTACACTTACTGTTTTAATTATGCGGTTGAATTAATAATATATACCATTGATTTATGAGTGTGAAAAAGTTGGCATTAAAACTGTTGTATGCTTTGTTGACTAGTAATAGATGCAAGTTGCTAAAAATAACAGCTTTGAATTATGTGTGCATTAGACAACTGTAAAAACTAAAAATTAGCTAATTATGTAGACAGATTTTTCATGAGTATCCAATTTTTGTTCTACTTTAAAAAAATGGGAATTAGAATTATAACTGACCCATTATGGATTTGAATTAAGAAAAAAAGACAATGTAGCAATTTAATCAGTCATATTCAGGCTCAGGTCTTGCAATTACGTAAAAAATATGAGCAGCTTCAAATGTTTTTCACAAATTGGCTTCTGATAAATGTTGATAAAAGGTCATGGAATCTATATATTTAGAACTAACTGAGAGAAATTGCCTGTGCTGACATATGTGCTGCTCAGAGATTTGTAGAAGAGTTAAATTCATTTAATAGACACAATTGGATGGACAAACAACTTCACAAAATGTAAGAAATTATTCTAAACAAATATATGTTATATTAGCTTCAAAAATATAATGACATGAAAAGCAGAGCAAGCAGCATCTACATTTAGAAAAACAAATAAGAAACCATATGGATTTTACTTTACCCTAACATTATATATAAATGTCCATAGCTTTTAGATGTTTATAGATGGTTTCATTTTACAAACTGCAATTTCTGAGCTCTCCTTATTTTTTCTCCCAAATTCTATTTCTATACCAGAAGTACTCTTCTGAGTTCATCTCTTTCATAGAGTGCCTTATCAAATTCAACTGCTAGCAACCACCTTCCTTTTCAATATTCTACGTGGAAACTCCCTCATACAATGTGCATAGGATTGTAGATTGACTCAAGTTTAGCTGAACTGAGGATGGGATTATGCTTCAGGTTGCTGGTTGAGTGCATGACTGTTCTAGGTATGGTTGTTTGGAGACCCCACTTGAAGTTAGAATAGCTCCCTGGGACATTTTATTATCATGGTGTATCATCAAAACATAAGAGAAGACTCCCACACATGCAAATACATTTCATACCTCTGCCTGTTATCATGAACACTGGTATCCCATAGGCTAAAACCAAGTCTCCTGGAAAAGCCCAAACTAAAGTGGGGAAGGGATATATTCAGTCAACTCGGTGACCATGACAGTAATGTACAAACATCAATCTCTGACATAATAGAAAAAGTTAAAACTAAATAATTTAATCAACCATAGTATTTAACTCAAACTGGGCCATTCAGAATCCTTTCCTTGGGAATAGAAATGAGTGCTTACCCTTATCAATATGATTTATACAGCTGTAGCACACAGCTCATTCTGCCACAAGATTTGGAAAGAAAGACTCTAGAGAGAAAGAATATTGAGAAAGTGGCATTTTTTGTTTGCCTCTAAAGAGAGCTGCCTGTGTTTTCATTGTAATTATTTTTCTTTAAATTAACCCAGCTCAAGTGATTTAGTATAACTTGAAATCTAATGTGCCCAGAAGGATATGATCTTTCTTAGGCCAAAGTCATTGATTAGATCCCATAGAGACCAGCTTTCCAGTCTTAGGCTGTCAGAATGCAGACTGCATGGTCTCTTTGGTCTCCTCTATGGAAGGAGCCTCTGAGTGACCTCACTGTCGGAGGGAATTAATATTTTCTACAAAATAGCAAGTAAAGATCACCCAAGAGTAACTGAATAATTAAAGATACCAATGTTCCATTATTAGAGAAACAACTCAAAGTGAAACCTTTACGGGTATAGCATGAATGACTGGTTAAGCATTCATGGAGCACATTCTTACTGGGTCCAGTGCCAGCACACAACTTCAGGATTAGTGGGGTTTTCTTGTTGATGCATGTAATAAAACAAAGAGTAAGTGACAGAATGAATAGGAAGCAAAAGGAATTTACTTTATAGATTTAAATAGGTAGCAACGACCGTCTCTGTATAAACACTGCAGTTCTGAAGTTGAGGTTGACTGAATCCTCTCATGATAAACATCGTTGGGTGGAAACTTCTGGAGTCGCTCCTGTGTCTGGTAAGTTAGGGAGTCACCCACAGTGTAAACTAAACCCAGTTCATAATGTGACAAAGGTTAGTCCCCCAGAAATTGTCCTCCCTCAAATGGCAGTGGTGCTGTCTGCTCTTTGATTGAACAGACAACATGCGGGATATTCCAAACATTCCAGGCCCTTTGAAAAAGCCATGGAGTCAGTACCAGCATAGGGTCACCTACTTGTGAATCTCCTGCAGGGCGTGTCTTTGTCTGCGGTAGGAGAAAATGGAGTTTATACTTTCTACAAAAGCCCAGGAGCCAGATTTTAGAATATGTATTTTCTTTTGAGAGTCTCTCTGCAGACTTTTATTCCTACAAAGGGACACGTCACTGTTTACTGAAAATTTGTTTTCCTAGGTTTGAATGTCAGAAAGTCAGCCCTATTGTATTTGTCCAAACAGCTAAGACAGGAAAATTTATATTATATCAAAGACCCTACCGATCATGTGATAATTAGTTCTTCACATCACAACGACAGATTGACTGAAATAGATAGCACCATGAATAATAATGAAAGAGAAGTACCATGCAGTGTTCCTACTACTACATTAAAAAAAAAGATGAGGCAACATTTCACTGCTTTAATGCATCATTCCTTTTAGTGGTTACAGAAATTCTTGATTTAATATTTGTTGAAAATCCATGTGCTTTGTTCAGGTCACTCTGGATGGAATATATAGATAATAGCTTTAAAATTAGAAAGATTTGCATTTTAATCTCATAACAACTTACTAGCCATGCCAGTTTATTTTCTCTAAGGCTTTATTTTATTTTCTGTAAAATGGGCATAATAAATCCTAGTATTTTAGAGTTGTTACATGGATAGTTATAAGATGTGGGCATACTTTTTAATATAGTCTCTGGCTTATAAGAAATATTTCTTTTGTGGTTCCTGTTTTGTGATCTTTTTACTTGAATTGTAATGTAACATTGCACATTGATACCCCATGGGTGAAAATCAGTTTATACAGGTTAAAACGAAAGACATCATCTCATGACATTCTATTTTCTAAGGATCTTTATTGCATTCATGTATACGCTTTCACTGGAAATTCTGTCTCCCTTCAGGCTCTGAGGTTTTGAGCCATATTTTTATAGACTTTTAAGTTAGAAAAGGTTGATTCAGTGTAACATGTTCATTTTATGAATGAAGCAACAAATACCTCAAAATGGAGAGTGAGGTAGAATCTATTTACTTTCTGTTCTGGGATCCAACCTAAAGGTTGAAATTGAAATTGCCATGATTTTTCTGGGTTAACTTCCTACTAATTCTCAAGTTAACAAGTAGAATGATGGTCTGATTTATTTTTCTAACTTCATTTTGCTCCCACATAATTCACCTAAGAGTTCAGTTTCAAGTCTCACAAGTATGCAGGAACAGAGGATGCTTATGAATTTCAAGACAAGTGCAAAGTAAACAAATCCATGGCTCTACCAAATTTCAACAATCCAGTAGTTCCAAAAGAACCTTATTATGATTCCCATATAGCCTAGTATCTAGGACCACTTAGCAGGCAACCAACAGAAAAATCCAGAAATAAGCTTTATTGAACAATGATATATCTGGAACACCTGTACTGTTGAGACCCAATGTACATTCTGAACAGAGAGAAGAGAAAGGAAAGAAAATTCTACTATTGTTATTTCAAGAGAAACATGTTATGGTTGCTAGGATATTCTACCAGAGGATGTCAGCGTCAGGAAGCTAGATCTGAAAATTTACAACTGTTGAATTGGATGTCCTGCACTCAAACCAACCCATTATGAGAAGCAGATTTTTAAAACTATTCTTGGGGAATGATGAATGTGACTTGGACACATAGCAATCCTATTCAGAAATTTAAGACATTAATAGGTACCATGTTTTGTGCCATGTAGTGCATTGGCCAAGAAAGTACCAGAAACTGGACCGTGATCTGCTTTATATTACTGTACACACAAAGCACCTATGTTCTAAAGATAATGATCACCTAAAGCTCCAAAAACCGAGAAAGAGCACTATATGTTGGGAACTGTAGGAATTCTTCGTAAACTAGGTTTGGTTTACTATTCTCTTTGGGCCTGCCTTTTTGGGCCCCTCCTCTTTGCCCTTCTGTCTTGATTTTGACATTTCAGTTTGAGGTATTTTAGCATCATCTACTGCTGAACTTTTTCATATTAACCTTAGGACATTTAAAATAGATACAACTATATGTTTTTGTTCTTGTATTTGCCTTCCTACATGTTTAAATGTCTTCCCTAACCTATTGGAAAAGCTGTTCAGCAGCTCAATGTTAGCATGATTATGATATTCAGTCTCCTACTTCTATGCATTCTAAGTCCCCTTTGACTTCCTTAGGGCCCTTAACTATCTATTCATTCCTACTTCTCATTTTAATGTGCATTTAACTTAACAATGCCTCTGGAACAATCTCATTTCCCCCCAAAACATTAGCATTGTTCATTTGTACATAAACCACTAGAATTTCTGTTTACCTTTCCTTTCCCATGTCTTTGAATTAAATATCTTCTGAATGATAGGACTTTTTATTGTCTATGCAATACCAGGGAATCTCTTCATTCTTGTAATATGCTTGTCAACTTGGATTTAAATATCACAGTTCTCTACTCACTACATTAGATAAAATTACTCCGCGTGCCTCTTAAATTTACTAAGACATATGCAGTGATTGTTATCCTTAAGTAGTATTGTAAGAATTATTTAATAATGCACTGACTGCTGTGAAAAACAAAGCTAGTTCTTTCTCAAAAGGTCCATTTAAATTTTTAAAAAAATTATTCGATGAAATGGGGAAGGCATAAATTGTAATTGGAGAGAATGATGATAAGACACATCTTTACATAGAGATGTTTTAACTGGGTGTAGAAGAGGGTATATGTCCAATGATCATCCTTAACAAACTCAGGAGCCCACTAAAAGGTACTTTTGAGGACCTTAGAGTATTGTTTTGATGACTTTAGCCATCAAATTAGTTTACATTTGGAACATTTTTGTTTATTCATTTTAAAACAAGTAGTTGTTAGTAGATTTATTTATTGATTACCAGATCTGCTACACCTTGCTATAATTAGGCATGTGTTTTTTATAAACTATAAGAAGCACCGTCATGTATTCAACAAAAACATGTGCAGTGTTAACAACAGAAAGAGAATAAGCCCAGTTTAACTGGGCAAAATACTTGAATAGCCATCTCTTCACAAAGGCATATAAATGGCCAGACAGGAAATGAAAAGATGCTCAACACCATTAGCCATCAGGGAAGTGCAAATTAAAACCACAATGAGATATCATTTAATACTCATTAGAATGGCTGTTATTAAAAAAAAAAAAACAGAAAATGATGTATCTTGGAGATAATGCAGAAAAGCAGGAATACTCATTCATTGCTGGTAGCAATGTAAAATAGTGTAGCTGCTGGAGAAAACAGTTTGGCAGTTCCTCAGAAAGTTAAATATAGAACTATCATACGACCTGGCAATCCCACAAATAGGTATAAAGCCGAAAGAATTTAAAATAGGGGTTCGAACAGATATTTTCATACCAATGTTTATAGCAGCATTATTCACAGCTGCCAAAAGGTGTAAACAACCCAAGTGTTCATCAATGAATGAATGGACAAATAAAACATGGTGTATACATACCATGTACCAATGGAATATTGTTCAGCATTAAAAGGAAATAAAGTACCTGATACATGCGTCAACAAGGATGAACCTTCAAGATGTTATTGTGAGTGAAATAAGTCAGACACAAAAGGACAAATATCACATGATCTCACTTATTTGAAACAATTAGAATAAGAAAATTTACAGTTAGAATCTGGAACATAGTTTAACAGGGGTCAGAGTAGGGATAGGGAATGGAAAATTAGGCCTTAAAATGAACAGTTCCTATCTGGATTGATGGAAATGTTTAGGTAATGGATGGAGGTAATGATAGCACAACATTGTGAATTCAATTAATTGCATTGAAATATATATCTGAATATGATTAAAAGGGGAAATGTTAGTCTGTATATAAGGTAACAAAATTAAAAAAAAAAATCCATGGAACTACACTACATAAGCAGGGAACCCTAAGTTAAAACATGGACCTTAATTAATAGTACAATTATAAAAATGTTCTATCAATTGTAACAAATGTTCCGCACCAGTACAAGGTGTTGGTGGTGGGGTGGTGATGGGAAATCTGTTTTTTTATGCATGATTGTTCTGTAAACGCACAATTTCTCTAATAAAAAAAATCAACGATATAAAACATGAATGGTGTCCATAATATAACAAGCACTGAAGCACTGAGCAGACACTGAGGATACATATAGTAGCAAAACAGACAAGGCTTCTATGCTCGTGGAGCTTATAATATGGTTGGGGAAGTATTTATATATTTCCCAGTATGAGAATGTGTTTATAACTATTTTGGAGTAAAAGTGTGGGATTCTAGGAGGACTTACAATGAAAGAAATGACCAAGTCTGAGGTTAATATTAATCTAATAAGATTTTCCTGAGAGTGTGACAATTGAGCAATGCTTCCAAAACTTAAGCAGGAAATTAGAGAAAGCAGATAACTCCTCTATGGGGTAGAAGAAGAGTGACTCAAAGGCAAGAGAACTTAGCAGACCAAGACCGCTGAAGCTTGAGAAGGCACAGCACATTTGAGGAAGTCCTTGCTATTCATTATGGCCAGAAAGCAGGTAAGACTGGCCAGAGGTGAGGCTGAAGAGACAAAGGACAAGATCATGTGGAATTTTTGCATCACACTGAAGATCTTAAATTTTATCCCGAAAGCAATGTGAGCCATTGGATCTGACTTTTCCTGGTCTCAAAACTTCACGTGGAGTGCATGTAAAATATAGCAAGGTTTTAATTTTAATTAAAGCATGCCTACTTCGGCTGACCTGGATGAAATAATATGTGAATATGTCACCTTTTCAGATGTTTTTTTTTTTTCCCCTCAGGTACTCGAAGAAATTTTATCTGTTACTTGTATCTTTATAGCATTCTTTGGGAAACTCCTTTCTTGACTATCTGAACTGGCAGGGTAGGAAACTCTGGTTCCATAGAGTTCTTTTAATTTCTTCATCTCTACCCTTCTCTCATGATTTTCCAAGATCCACTGCTTTGAGCCTAACGAACAAGATAGGCATGGAGATGTGAATGAGGGAGGTAGGATAAATGAGTATCTATGAAAAAGCAATAGTTTTATTACAACCTTGGAAGAGAGTTAAATTGTTTTGCTCACTCCTACCTCCCCAGTTCCCCCAGGGCTGATGTTCAATGCTATTCTTGTTAAGTGGGTTTAAAACTGGATTAAATATTAAAGTTAACAACTTGAGAATTAAACAAACCCATAGATGTTACTAAAATCAGAGTCTCAAGGTTCATTAAGCTCAGAGAGTGCCAAGAATTAGGGAAGGGATTTGCCCTTGACTGCATTTAAGCAGCCACTTCCTCATATTTATTTGGAGGGACTATTTTTACTCTCTAGCTAGTCCTCTCTTTTAATGTAACCTGGATCTGCCCACCTCTTTTTTTCTTTCGTGCCATGTGTGAGCAGTATGAGTACCGTTCAAACCACCTCCCAAACCCTTCATCCTGGTCCATCTACCAAATGCTTTATTTTTTTCTTTTATTTCCATTGATTTATTTATGGAGGTAAAATTGTACAGTGAAAATATTTTCAGAAATTTAATCTAGGGATATTATACCAAAAGAACTCCGTAACAGTCAGTTCTATTACATGCTAGAGCAAGTTCCCAGGAGTAATAGTAAGGAGCCAATTATCTGAGTTATTTAAAACCCATCTGGACAATGTTATGGTGAGTGTACTAGCAGGAATTTCCCAGTTTCAGCCAAATAAGTATTAAAATGACAAAAAGATCATCAAAGAATATGTTTTCTCTTCAGGTGAGTTTTCCTTGAGGTTTTGAATTCTATAATTTCTGCTGAAATCAGGGAGATTAATAGCAATATTCTCTGCTTTTCTGCTGTCAAATTTATCAAGAACTGGAAGAAAAGAAGGGGTGGGCACTAGGGAGAATCTTTAACTTTCAGCAAGCAGCCTCCTCTCATGAGTGAAAATCTGAACTTAGTGCCCAGCTACTTGGTTCTTACTTCTCTTGCTGCTTCTGAATCTGAGATCAAATTATATAATCCTTTGGGGGCAGGCAATAAATCCTGCTACCATCTTTCTGCAGTATCTATGTATCAATTTTGTTGATCAAAATCACTACCACTACCAGAACGGCTATTATTATTCTTATAGACTGTGCCAGTCTTGAAGAACATTATAGACAGACATTACAAACCTGATGTTTGTAATATAAGCATTGCTGTTTAGAGGTACGTCTGTGTTGCTAGCATGGTGGTGTTGAGCTTGTCAGTACAATTTCATCAAAAAGAATATGTACTCTAACAGCCCTGAAATATAATAAAAAAGGCCACTATGATCCCATATGCCAACAAATACTCCAGTGGAAATGGAACTTATGGTTTATGGAGTACTTTCACAAGTACCCTTCATTTAAACCACGGGAAAACTGAGTATGTTATAAATGATTAACGTTATTTCACATGTGAAAAAAATTAATGCACGGAAAAGGAAAATGATTTGCTTAGACTGAGTATAGTCTAAACTTAAATCTAGCTCCTACTCCAAATCCTTTCTTTCCTCTCATTCTATACACCCTGTCCTTCTCAATCACTTTGGGGCCTCATTTTCTAGAGATATTCAGATGATCTATTTTATGAGCTAAGTACCCTCTCTTTTACCCTGTATCTTCTCTGTATATTCCTGTCTCAAAGCCACGCACATAATATATACCCCGTTTGAATCATGGGTCCTCTAAAGTAGATGCTTATTTATTTGCAAGTATTTCTTTATTCATCCATAGGAAATGGTCATGCATATTGCTTTAGATTGTGTATCTCTTGATTGAAGTAATTAACCCTTCATCCCATGACCCAAGAACTGCCTCCATTCTGCCTGCTCACTTTACAGGATCCCCTGATTCATAGCCTCCTTTCCATTTCCAGCCACTTACCAGGCCAGAGACCTGTCCAAGCATGTTTTTCTGTGATTTGAGAAAACAGTCTGTGGGAATAACAACAACTTTTTTTTTTGATGATTTTCAACAGTTAGGGAAGGCAAACATAACCTTATTAAGCTATGAGCAAGAGTCTACTGTCTTTTGCAACTGACCTGCACTCATTACTAAGGTCATGGAACCATCAAAAACTTTAACCCTGATCTTCAGAATCACAGAGAATAAAAGAAATGGGTGAACAAAGAAATAATGTTTTGATGAACGTGAATACAGCTCAGAAGATAAAGGTGGCCTCAGTAAAGAGCTGAGGAAGATTTTTCTCTGTTGCCAGCGTAAATTAATCTGCATACACAGCAGTGTGGATGCATGTCACCTATATTGCATTTCAGAAGTACACACTGTATGGTTCTATTTCGATGATCTTCAAGAATAGCCAAAACTAATTTAAAGGGATTGAAGTCATGGTAAAGCCTACTCATGGGGAAATATTGACTGGGAATGGACATGAGAGCTTTAGGTGGTACTGGAAATAGTTTATATTTTGTTCTGAATAGCAAAATAAGTGTATACATATGTGATCGTTTATTGAATTTTACTTTAATATCTATACACTTCACTCAATGTATTTTATATTCCAATTAACAGAGAGTAGGTCATGAAAGACTTTCTTATTTATGTCTAAGACTTTGTCCTGTAGGAAATGGGAAGCACCAATAGATGTTAAGCAGATAATCTGCACTTTACAAAAACTATTTATTGGAAATATGGAGGATTTATTAGAAAAATAGTGAAATTGGAGTCACAGAGCTATTCCAAAAACTATTGAAATGGACAAAGTGAAAGTGATGGGAGCAGAGAATTTAGAGAGTAGGCTGTTATGGGGTTTGAATCAATAGTGTGTAGTGACTATTTACCTGTGGAAATGAAAGAGAAAAATCTAAGTGTTATTCTCAAGTTTCTGGCTTGGTTGACGGAGTATTTGTGATCATCTCAGCTGATATCATTCAAACTTTATGATCCAATGACTCATCAAATTTAAAGATGAACTAACTTTTCCTCTGTATTTACTGTTAAGTATACAAGTGAGTTAATGAGTGCCATTCACCAGAAAGATGTCTTGGTTGGTGAGGCAAGCATATGAGTCATTAGCACACACACATTTTAAGCAATGTCACAGAAAAGTTTGTCCATAGATATTTCTTAAGTAGAGTAAGAAGTCTAGGAACAAAAATTTGAAAAAACAAAATTTAAAGAATGAACAAAGAAGTAGAAGAGGAAGAAAAAGGACAAGGAGAAAAGTAGAAGAAAATCCAGACAGTCACAAAGGTCAAGGAAGGCGAAAGTTCAAAAATCCAATGGTTCATGCTATTGCATCTCTGTACCAATTTTACATTATCTACTGAATTTGGTGATTAATAGTCATTGTTGATCTAAGTAAATAGATATGAAATATGCAATGTGGGTGGTGGTGGTGGTGCTTGAGGCCAAAGGGCTGTTGAAAGAAAAAATAATAATAATAAGAGAGAATTAGTTAAAGCCTTAGTAGAATAATTAGGTTTGGATGGAAGTGCAAATTTCTGAGCCTTTGACATTGGAAGGAAGCTTGTGTGCACACTGTAGAGGTAGATCATTTGCAAGCAGAGGAGACCAGGTGTTCTGAACTCTCCATGAACTAGAGGTGAGGGAGTGAGTCTAAGATATAGAACAAGTAGGGGAAGTTAGAATAGATACCAAGTGGAGTGCAAAAAGGGTCATAAGCATTCTCTCCACCTTCTTCCCTTTCTAAATATTCAATACCTGGATTGAAATACTGAAACATGAGAGGTGATACCAATTTAATTTTAAAGGTAATTGGAACCTAATGAGCATAAAAGGATACAAATCTCTAAGGTAAAGCAAACAAGCAAACAAAAAAACTAGTGACTGTTCATGACCCTAGTCCCAAATAGCCACAGAACTGAATTTAAACCAACCCCTCTCACTCAGTGACAGCCTGGTTCAGCACTCATGCTGCTGGCAAGACAGGGACAAGAGTGAGGCAAGTGAGGTACTTGCCTTGGACACAGATTTTAATGGGGCATGATAGAGCTCAGTAATAATATTGTATAATAATATTGTAATGTAATATTTAAAAATTAAAATTAATACAAATAATGTAGAAAATATCAAAATTTTAATTTATTACCATACAATCCTGCTAGTTAGGAAACTGTACCCTTCCCTACACCCTAACCCCCACCCTTCTTCTGAAAATCTGCTAGTCCCTAAACCACCCACCTATAGGAAAAGTTAGCCATGCTTCCCCCAAACGCTATATAAGATTAGGTCCCTACTTTGCTCTGCAAAGCACAGTTGTGTCTGATTTTGCAAGCAATAGATAGAACTTTGCTTCAGATATATTTGACTGCTGTTCTTTTCCCTCCTATTTAGAATAACAGCAAAATATTTATATTTTCTGTGTTGAACAAGAATTTCTAACCCAGTCCTACCATTAATATGCCTGAGATCTTGCTCAAGAGTTGCTCTCTCTAGGAATCCTTTCGCGCGTATTAAGTAGTCTCTTAAGTTTGCAACAAGAAAGCTTCTCTTGGATTTTTCAGTGGAAGTGGTTATGGTGAGGAATCAAGAAATAAAGTTGGGATAGTTGTGATTATTGCCTTTTAACACTGACAGATACAGGCTTTCGACAGAACCCAAAGAAATCTTTGTATATTTTTTTCCAGGATAGGGCCAAACTACTGATGATGTTCTTTTTCCTTATTCTTTTAAGACCACGGATGTGAAATTTTAAAGTGAGGATTTTCCCCAGAATTACCTCTCAGAAAAAGAGGAAATTAACCTTGAAATGCTTACAAATTATCTCTAATTATGACATACACTAGATCTATTTTAAATAAAACAATACAAACTAACGAGCTATCTGGGGAAGACATTACTTTGGAATTACCTCGGTCATTATTAGTTTGGGATGCTAATAAAAGTGTAATTCATCAAGTGCTAATGTTTGAGGCATGATCCTATGATCTTTCTTTAGATTTTCTTCTAATCCTAATATTAATTCTGTGGGGCAAATTCTATTACACTCTCACAGATGAGGAAATTTAGGAGAAAAAATATTACACAACTTCCTGTATCTGTTCTGTGGAAAGACAGATTTAAACACACAGCATCTCACTTTGGAACCTCTAATGTAAGCACTGTGCTCATTTGCTTATAAAGTTTATCACATCGAATCAGATAAAAACACAGGGCAAGAAATTTGAAACAAAAGTTGTATTAGGGCATGGGGCTATGCCTTAATAAGTACAAATCACAAGTGTTGTAAACAAGCCTTTTAAACATGGCTTTATTTAAAAAAATGGTAAGATATTTCTGTGAAGATAAATATGCTTTGAAGGAATGGTTTTTTACAAAGTGTCTTTTTATATGAGGGAGAACAAATGAACATTAACATTGCAAGATGTTGAAAATGGGATGTGTTGGAGCAGCTAGAGGGAAATGCCCGAAACTGGGGAACTGTAAGCTGGTGCCCTTGATTCATGAAGATGACTTGATTCATGGTGTGACCGCATGAGTGTGAAAACCTGGTGACTGATACTCCCTTTATCCAGTTTGTACGGACAGATGAATAAGAAAATAAAGACAATACATGAATAAATAATAGGGGAGATAAGAGCTATGGGATGTTTAGGGTGTTCTTTTTTATTTTTACTCTTTTAAGTTCAAAAATTGATTATGACGATGAATGCACAACTATATAATGATACTATGAACCATTGATAATATACTTTGGATTATTATATGTGTATATATCTCAATAAAATTGCATTCAAAATTTAAAGAATGGGAAAACATCCAATGCAGAACTTTTTATTTGAAAAAAAAAAAGAAGAAAAACCCAAAATATCCAGTAAATATGTGACGAAGTAACAGTTAAAGAAAGGAATATGATACTAAGCAAAACATGTAAAATTTAAAAAATCAAATTAGGTTAGGAATTTATAGAGGAAATTAAAAAGCAGAAAATAAAACATAAAATTAATATGGACATACATTGATTTTCATAGAGCAAAAACATTAATTTACCAGCTTCCCTTCCTTACTAGGGAAGATTTTAAATGCTTTTAGAAAATTATTATCCATCTAGAATGCAAATATATGGACCTCTATCTTACATAGGAAAAGAAATCATCTAGACAAGTTTGTTAATCTGCCAGTGCCGGTATGAAATATACCAGAAATGGAATGGCCTTCAAAGAGGGTATTTAATAAGTTACAAGTTTACAGTTCTAGGGCAGAGAAAATGTCCAAACTAAGGCACCAAGATGAGGTTACCTTCACTCAAGAAAGGCTGATGCCATCCGTAACACCTCAACTGGGATGGTATGTGGCTGGCATCTGCTGTTCCCTTGCTCCTGGTCTCCGTTGTTTTCAGCCTCTGTTTCCTGTGGAGGTTCCTCATTTTTTATCTGTGGGCCTTCACTTAGCTCCTTTGGAACACAAGATTCTGGCTTGCTTAGGGTCTTATGTAAAGGCACATAGCGACACCTACTGAGCCCTGCATCTTCAGATGTCCAGGTCTCATGTTGGCTCTGTCAGCTCTGAAGCAACTGTTCTCTAAGCATCCGCATCTGCCCTGAAGTTTTCACAAAATGTTTCCTCTTTTAAAGGACTATAGTAAACGAATCAAGAACCATCTTGAATTGCTAGAGTCACATCTCCATCTATCCAAAAGGTCACACCCACAATTGGGTGTGCCGTATCTCCAAGGAGATAATTTAATAAAAAATTTCTGCCATACAATATTGAATTAGGATTAAAAGTAATGGCTGCTCTCACAAGATTGGATTAGGGTTAAAACCTGGCTTTTCTGGGTTACGTAATAATTTCAAACCAGCACATCATCTAAACCCAATCTATGATCCAATGAATCTTTTAGTAAACAATGTCTGTGCTTAACTGTACAAATAATAAAAAGTTCTTTGATGAACTAGAACATACGTACAACACTATTACAAGCCATTAATACTGGAGGGATAGGTGAGAAAACGTGTTCCAACCGCAGTGTAGTTAAAAGTAACATCCTAATATTCTTTCATCAACAGAACAAATGTACCACACCAAAAATTTGGGTAAATAATGGGGAGCGGTGTAAGGGGTAAGGATTTGGGTTTGCTTTTTCCTTTTATTTCATTTTTGGAATACCAATACAGGGTGTCCTTTGGGAAAGATTGATGACAAGTCATCTCAGAGACAGTTGCCCTTGCTCTGCTCTGCTCATGTGTGATTATCTTTAGCCCTGATGCTAGTGCAGTTTTCCCCAGGATATACCAGGGCTTTGGCCAGTGGGTGCAGCATCCACTGAGGCTCCATGGGTGCCTCCATAGTCTGTCCATTATTCTCCACATTTACCAGACAGAGGTAGTGTCACCCATTCCATCCTCTTCCAGAGCAAAGATGACAGGTTTTTTAACCCTTTCATCTGACTATTAACACAAGAAAGTACTGTTAGAAGGACAATGTTTCTTTGCAGTGCTTAGTGGAATACCTGACGTCAAAATGTGTAGCCTAGAAAGGCTTATGTGTCAGCACCAAGAAGATGAGATGCCACTATAGTTGACTTCCCTTTAGGGGTTTTACTTGTTCCCCATGTTTCCAGGCCCTAGCATGGTGCTCAGGACAAGCTCCACTAATTACTCAGGTGCTTCCTGACTAAGGAAAAAGGGAGAAAATTAAGCTGTCTATAAGGCCCAATGCTACTGATATACTGATATCCAGTGCCTCTGGTTCCCCCACCTTGCTGTGGGCTTTTATTATATTCTTCATATTCTTTCCCAGAGTGATGTTATGGAAGTCAGAAAAATGCCATTTAGAAGTGCTTAGTCTCCTGTTGTCTCCAGAGTCTATAACTTGCTGTGCAATAGAAGAATTTTGAAATAGTGGCAATAGACTGAGGATTATTATTAGGTCACCTTGAACTCTAGTCTTCCTCTCACTCTGTCACTTTGAACAAGGCATTCATTGCCCTGGAAATCTTTTTTTTCTCCTCTGTAAAAGGAAGGAGATGAATTAGAAGATCTCAAAAATATCCTTTAGGCTAAAAGTTATATATATGTGTTTCTAAGACTGCATAGATACTGGTAAACATACTTTTTTTCTCACAGAAGCTTTGTGAAAAGAAGCTTGGCATCTTAAATGTGCCTGGATTACATGTAAGAAGGTGCTCAACTTATTTCAATGCCACTACTGTTTAAGTGTCCCAGCAGCTAAAATAAATACCATACAATGGTTTGGCATAACAGTAGAAATTTATTAGTTTGCTGTCTCAGAGATTTAAAGGCTTGCTTCCTCCCAGCATTGGTATCTTCTCAGGGGTTGAGATCTTCTGGCTGACAGACAAACTTGGGATTCCTTGGCTTTTTCATCACATGGCAGTGCCATCTCCTTTTCCTTCTGGGTTCTTTTGACTTCCAGCTTCTAGCTGTTCCCAGTATCTTCCTCTCTGTGTCCAGTATCCTTTGTTTATAGGGACTTCTGTCATACTGGATTAAGTCTCACCCTCATTCAGTTTGGGCACCTTGATAATAATATCTTCATAGTCCTATTTACAAATGCTTTCACAATGACAGGACAAAGGTTGGGACCTGAAAATACCTTTTGTAGGGGTGATGTTTCAATTCCCAACAGATATGAAAGCTTTTTATCACTTCTATTAATATGTCATCAGTTGATTTGTATATATGAAATCAGCAATATCAGACACTGGGATTAATGGAAAAGCATGTCTTGTGTATCAGAAAATTAAGGGATCAAATCTAGGCTGTGTCACAGATCAGATGTTTTCATTCTTTAATCTTTCTCCCATTTTCACATTTCTCAAATTAGGATATTTATGTCTACTTCAAGGCTAGACATAAATTAGGATTTATGTCTAGCTCCAATCATTAGGATTATATAAGTAATATGTGGTATATATTTGATGAGAGAATACCAAACTTTTTATGCAGTGGGTAAATATTACCACTTGACAATTATTAGTTCAATGATTTTTAATGTTATATGTATGGTAAAGATGAATATTTCCTAAATATTGCCCAATGATTCTCCATTATGTCATCAGATTAATATATATTGCATTTGGACATATACTGATAGTGACCTCTTTTAATACAATTATACATTTACAGAAAACTGAAACATATTTGTCAGCAACTCTGCTAATCACAGTCATGTACGTGTTATTCTTGTAAGTGGCAAAACTCAGCGTGTTTCACCAGCAATCTTGAGATTACAACCATCTGAGCCTTCTCTAATAGGCCACATTAACCTGGGTTCGTGATGAGAATGCATTTCCTATGCCCTGCCTATTACATATCTGCCTTCCTGACCCAGGGTATTAACTGAGAAGTAGTCACTATGGGGTTATGATATCATGATGGGCAAAAGTATTCTCTCAAGAACTCTGCCATCACTTTGATATTAATTTGAATTAATATCACAATTATATCACAATGATATTTGAATTAAATATCATTGGGCCAAACATTTTAACTGCTCTAAACATTCTCCAGAACTGAATTTATTAACCAGAATCTGATTCTGGTTAATAAATTATAAGGAGGGAAAACATAGATTATACAGAGGGCAAACAATTTTCTATCTCTGACTAGTGGAGCCAGAAGTTATTTGCTTCTTTTATAACTATGGGCAAGTACTTCCCCTCTTTTGATTCCATTTTTGCCCTCAGTGATATAAGGGAACTGGACTAATTCACTTTTGCCCTTTGCTGTTGATCATCCCATAATATTTTATGACTTTTAAGTATTTGAGCAGCTATTATGTGCCTGGCCCCATGGGTTTTAAAAGGAAGAAAATGTCCCAGGCCAGGGATGCATCTGATAAGAATCTCCTACTCCATGGGGATCTATATAAGATCAACAGTCAGTCAGCCAGGGTAGAAGAGGAGATGCAAAAGCAATTGTTCTGGTGACAAATCTTCCTATCAACCTGTCCCCTGAATGCAAGAACAAGAAGGTACTCTGGAGTGCCTGTCCTGTCAGCAGGAATGAGGGTCCTTCTATTTACTTGGTGAAGATCAGTAGGAGCAGTAGATCAGTCACCAAAGTTAAGTATGCGTTAAGAGGGAGCTGAAACTTCCCAAACCAAAATATTTTCACCACTTATTGGCCCATCTCTTTGATGGGCATTCTAGAGTTAATAAGACACAACTACTGCTCTCAAAGAGTTCAAAATTGAACACATTGTCTATCTGTAAGGACCCAGGTTCCTCACCCCCTCCTCCATTTTGAGAGCAAAGTTGCATAGCTGCCTACATGACTGAGACAGATGCTAAAATTCAAGAATGTAAAATGCCCCTCTCCTAATCAATTCTTGTGGGACTCTACTACCTTATAAGTTGCCCTCTATTCCCTTACCCCACCTCCCTACCCCAGGACTCCTCTCTCTCTCACTTTTGGTTCTAGGCAGAGTACAGAGTTCCATTTCCCAACTGGCTGTCACTGGAAAGAATTATTCTCCTGTCCATAAATCCCTAATTAAAACTGATGGCTAATATTCTGTCTGGCCTGTTCTTTGGTCTCAGGGTTGTGGTGGGCTGGAATATTTGGTAAGGCAGCCAGGAGACCAAAGAGCCACCAGCCATGGAGAGCATGACTCTGGAGAAATGAGGCACTGTGGGTATAATCCAGGATGGCCTGCTTCCTTGATGTGGGAAGGGGTCACCCACTTGTTTGATTAGGCGGCAGTTTGTTGGCCACTGTTTTATGTGGCATGGCCAACTACAGCAGACTGTCTCAGAAAAACAGAGGAATTAGTACATTTGAAGAATGCCTATGTGAGAGGCTACACTATGTAGATAGGAGTTGAGAAATAATGGTATGCTGGTATGCTTAAGTAAGAGGCTGGAGACAGCCCAAGGGACATATAAGGCATATCCAGCCTCCCTATGACTTGGACCCAAAGGCTTGAGATCTTATAGATTCTTTATCTAATGATGAAAAGGAGAAAGAAGAAGTTTGGGAGGCAAAGAGTAGAATGACGCCACCTTTGTATGCCATGATTCCAAAGGTTGCCTTCTTCCTGCAAGGAATTAACACTCATTTCTTAGTATTCCCTTAAACAGAACCATTCAACCTGTTTTTACCCTCACCTGGGAAGAAGAACAAAGTATTTTCATCACGTTCCCACAAAGCTATTTCCATAGCCTGATCATCTATTACAGGCTTATAGCAAAGGATTTGGCTAAGTGGAAAAATGTAACTCTATTCCATTATATTGATGATGTCATGTTAATAGTAACTCTTTTCCCAGAACTAAAAGAAGCCTCAGATTCATTTCTATTTTACCTTAACAGCTGGGGATCAGCAATTGATCACAGTGGACTGTAATGTCTTGTCTGAACTGTCAACTTCTTGGGCATTTTATGGTTGGGAAGGACACAATTTATTCCTTTTGTTGTAATTAATAAGGTACAATGTTTTGTATGCCACATATGCCAAAACAACTAATGGTTTTCTGGGGATTGTTTCACTCCTCACCACTACCACCCCACATGTTAAAATCTGTGTATGTTTTGATTAGGATAAGCTATCCCTGGGAATGGGATATCTCCCAGTAGGATGATTTTGAAAACACCAGATGGGCAATCACTCTGGCTCAGGCTTTATGGGGGTTGGACCCAGATGTGCCTTGTGAATTAGATATGACCAGTACTGATATTGGCTTTGGGTAGGGTTTGTGGCAAAGGCAACTGGCAAGTCAAGTTAAAAGGGCCAAACTGCAGTACAATCCCTTAGGAAAACAACTGTGTGCTGCCTATAATGCCTTACTGCAAGTTGAAGGACTGACCCAGAAATGCTCTGTAAAATTAAGAACAGCCATCACATATAGGAGTTGACACAGGACACTGCCACTAATGTGCTCACTCAGCAGTGCACAGCTGAGCACATTAATAAAATGGATAGCTTATCTGCTATAGCACAGCTTTTTTAAAAAACAGCCCTTTAAGTAAAGAAATGCATGATATCCTGAGATTAGTTTCCCATGTCGAAGAAAACACTTTCCCCTCCCTCCTCATCTTCCCAAGTTGGCTGTCTCTGTACACACTCTTGATGGATGTGGCAGTATGCCTTAGTCTGCCTGGTATACTGATGAATCAGCATATGGGCAGCCTGCCACCTGGATAACAGTAGTCATGCAACCTCGTATGGACACTACATAGTGTCCATAAAAAGTCATCAGTGGACTGAATTAAGGGCTGTATGGGTGGTCCTTGTTCATGAAACAGGAGATGTGTTAACTATTTGTGCTGACAACTGGGCTGTGCACCAGGGCCTGGCAATGTGGATGGCCACATGGAAACAAAAGCAGTGGACTGTTGTCCAGTTACAAGGAAAAGAAATGTGGAAAGATATCCAAACAACTTGTCACAAGTGAAAGGTAACCATGTTTTATGTCTCTGTCCAAAATGCTGACTCTTTACCTGACAATACTGAAGCAGATACTTTTACCAAGAATTCATAGTCTAAAGCCAACATCACACAAGGCTGCTAAATGGTTGCACAGAAAGACAGGACACCAAGCGTACCAGACTCTATGGAGATTGGCACAGCAATTCCAGCTACCCTATCACCTCACAGCAACTGAAAGAAGTCATGGAAAGACTTCAACTGAAAGAAGTCATGGAAAGACTGTCTCTCCTGTTTGCTGTGATGCCCAAGAATGCTTCCTTTTCAACTCAGTCCCATAAGCCATGAGCAGATTCTGTCACCATGTAGAAGATAAATTATTGGGCCCTTTCCCTTATCTGAAGATGTAAAATATGCCTTTACAGTCATAGATATGGCTACTGGACTTTTTCTGGCCTTCTCAATAGGGAAAATTTACCAAAGAGCTATATATGTGTGTATATATATATATATATATATATATATATATATATATATATATATATAAAGCTCAGTTCATTCTTTGGAGTTCCCACACATGAGGACAGTGATAGGGCTCTCCCTTTGCCAGACAACTAAACCAAGCCTGGGCTATTGAACATGGCATGTTATTCATTTGCCTTACAACCCCACAGCAGTGCGGTTAAATGAAAGGATGAATGGGTTTTTAAAAGATGACGGGCACTCTCTGCAGCAGTGGACATGCCAGCTGTATCCAGCCCTCATCAGTCTCAGTTCATGGTCCCTGCTGAATGGTGGGGCCATGCAAGAGTGTGAATTCAGGTAAAAAGACCAGCAACATTACAACCACAATGAACTAATGAAAATAACTTTCTCTTGCCTGTGCCATAAGCACTGGAAATTGGGGAAAATAAGGTTGATTGGCCATTGTCCTGGCCAATGGAATGCTGGTTGGAAATCCTAAACTCTTTGGGGTATCAGGGTCACCCAAAATTTAAGTATTAGACCATAGTTTACCAAAAGTTGTATATGTAACCAACCTGGGACATCCACCCCATACCTTAAAGCACAGTAGTATGACTCTGAGGACACTTAGTATTCTCAGGCTAACCATGAATTTGACTCCAGAAAGCTCCCTGCAATTGCAGGGGGAAAAGGTGTGGTATCTGTCTACTGATGGAAATTTAGCTTATATTCTTTCTCCTTTTAGCATCATAGCAAATACCTTTCTGCAGTAGGTCACTGTAGTAACTTACATGTACAATAGATCTCAATGCTGAGTGTGCACTGAACTATCACTGTTGGGTGCTGCTAGCCTACCTTGGACTGTGATCCCTGTACATTGGACTGCATAGAAAACCCTGCTTGCCTGGAAGAATTCAGCACATCAGAAAAGTCTGGAAGAGAATCTTCTCATTAAAAACTGAAATCACAAGTCTTATCAATTATCCATAATGGCATCACTTTGTGGAGTTATTTCTGTGTAGGGAACTCCTAATGTTCTGTTGCCTCATTCTTTAATGTATGTAATGACTGTCCTATGGTGAATGTAGTCCACTGGGTGGGGGATGTAAAACTTCCCTCTCCTAATCAAGTCTTGAAAGACTCTGCTACCTTAGACTCTGCTATCTCTCCTTCCCTCCTTCCCTCCCTCTCTCCCTCTCTCTCTCTCCTGGGAAGAGTGCAGAGATCCATTTTCAAACTGACAGCCATTGGGAAGAATTATTCTCCTGTCCATAAGTCCCTATTTAAAACTCATTGCTAATTTTCTGTCTGGTGTATTCTTTGGTTTCAGGATTAGGCCAGTCTGAAACCCTATCCCTGAGGGAAGGGAAATAGATTTTAGGAAAAGTTAATACATTAAACTTAGTATGTTTTAAAGGCCTGAGCTCAGACCACAATTTATTTCCTTCTCATCTATATGACTTAACAATAACTTTTTAACTCTCTGACCTTCAGTTTGCTTAACTTTGTAAGTGGTTACTGGTAATATTCCTTTCCTAAAATCTTAGTAGGTAGAAGGGTAATGAGAGGATAAAATCTAAAAGGATTATGATATGATTAGAGAAGTTGGGGGAGAATGGTCCAGGGAAGGCAGGCACAGATAAGTTTAGGTGTCCATTTAGCACCCAGGGCTGAGTGACAACTGGCATGTGAGAAAGTGTATTGGGACATCGAAAGTGTGACTAAGGAACATGAGGTTTCACTGTAGGACTCTTGGTTGGCTCTTTAGAACTCAGAAGTTGAAAGCAACTTCAGAACTTTTTAGATAATTAGTGAAATAAGCATGGAATTTAGCTACACAGTCCTTATTTTTTAGAAAATACAGTCAGGACTTTGAGAGTTATTTTAGGATGAGTTATTTACTGATGGTGTGTCATGTTGCTTTGATATGCTTTGCTGACTGGAAATGAGGCCAGAGCAAGAGGCCCAGGAATTACTGGCCTAATTCAAAATTTAGTGAAGAGGTCAGTTGACTACAAAAGCCATTGTATTTCAACATAACATGGAAATTGTGTGCATTAATTCTGGGGCTGAAATTCACAACTGGGGAAATCTGAGGGGCTAGGAGAGTTTTCAGGCAAGAAGCCCCCTGGAGGAAAGACCATATATCTTCCTCAGATGATGAGGCAAGGACTGTAACTTCTTGAGAGACTGTGAGATGTGACTGCCTGGGTGTCCTCTGGGATGGCTGACAGTGGAACTCTCTGGCCTTATTATTTTTTTAATCTTTCACTTCATGCCCATATAGAAGATAAAATGGAGATATGGGAATGAGGAAGGAATACAAATTTGATTTGCTTAAAATAGAGGGCATCTATTTTCATCATTATAACTCATCTTTTGAATAAGTATCCAAACTTTTCCTTGGTGGATCACTCATTATCCATTCTCAGCTCATATGCTTTAGTTACCTAACTCAGTTGCAGGAATAGATCTTGTTTATTGTATGACTTGCTTCCCATGGACTACCTCATGAGTTTCACTGGGCAATCTGTTAAAATTTCGGTGTCCTGGATCCCATACAAGACCTCTGAGTCAGAATCTGCATTTAGAAAGAAACCCTAGGTGAATCATATAAATATGAATCCTTATATACCAGGTCTAAGATTATGGTTCTATTTTTTTTTTTTTAACATGGGCAGGCACCAGGAAATGAACCCAGGCCTCTGGCATGGCAGGCGAGAGCTCTGCCACTGAGGCACCATTGCCCGCCCAAGATTATGGTTCTTAATTCTGGATAGACACTGAACCACTAGGAAGTTTTAAAATATACTAATGGCTGATTTTCACTCAAGGAGGTACTGGCTTAGTAAACCTAAGGTGGGCCTCAGCATAAGTAGTTTCAAATTCTCTGCTAGTGATTCTGATGTGCAGATAGTGTTTCTCAACCATTGGTCAAAGCTTGTCAGCATAGTCTATCCACTGCCTATAGTGATTGCTTCAGGTGTAAGAATTCAACTTAATCTAACCAATGAGAGGCTGGCCCTGGATGATAAAGATCTGGGGGAGAGATAAGGTCTCTTCTTCCCAGCTGGAGGCAAAACTGAAAAAACACGAGATTCAAAGCAGTAGTAGACAGGATGTTGGTAAAGGAATAAATGTTTTATGTACAATAAAAAGTTATTTGGTCAAGTAAATTTGGAAAGTGCTTTTTAAACAAACTATGCTTCCTCTGAAGGTATCACAAATTCACTTAATTTTCTGAGAAATGTTTCAGTATGGAAACCTGTTAATTCCCCTCCTCCCCAAAAAGATCTATTACCATAATAACTCTCTGAATTGGAGTTTTAGAACACAATTAGTGTCTACTAATATGAATTTGAAAGAGGGATTGTGTTCCTAAGAAGGGAAATGCCTGGGTTAGGTTTCTTCCAATTCAAACCCTGAGAAAATGAACAAAAAGATTTATTTAGGAGGAGACCTCAACAAGCACAAGTGGAGGACTAGATGAAAGAGGGTTGGGGGATAAAAACAGGGATTGTGCATTAATGAGTGAGCTACCACTGTGGGCAACCCACGGTCCCATTCTACTGGATGGTTAGAAACTGGGATTGAGAGGTGTCCTTGAGTGTGTTAAGTGCTCTGCAATTCTGGTCTACTCTGCACATGGCTAGAAAAGACCCTGAGACAGAAGCAAAGAGAGGTGGAGCTTGTGATGCAAAGCTGACAGTAACTGTCTTCTGTAGGTGGTGGAGACCTTTAGTAGTGAGCTGAAGGGAAAAGGGTCCTGGGTATCAACACTGTATTCTAGAATAAGGGCAGAAATATCATGTATCTTCATGTATTTCTAATTGTTTAGATACGTTTCTTCTAACCAGGGCATCAGAGTAAACTTAATAAACAATTTGGAGGTGAAGACATTGGATAGAGTGTGTAGATGAAGAATGGTGGAAGGTAGAACACAAGGGTTTGGAGAATTTAGCCAACTTCTTTATTTGTGCTACTATCTCCTTGGTTTATGGTATGAGGAAGCAAATAACACTGCAAAGAAGTAGATACTTGAGATTGATATGCTATTATTCAGTGTCATCCTTTCTTCCTTAATGTTACTTTATAAGGATTGCACTATTGACATGAAACTGTAACAATGAGAGTTCATATCTCTCAATGCTACAGCTTGTTCTATTTGTAGTAAATTCTGCAGGAGGATTTGAGAGTTGTTGGCTTTATTTTTTCCTCAAGGTGTACTCTGACTGATTAGTGCACTTCACTTACACAGGCCAGAAAATAGTCTGAATTTACCAAGTTCGTTTTTCTTTACTTCCAGGGGATGCTATTCAGAGAAGAATGTTCTTCTGTGTGCTATGGGCTTGGCTTGGTACATTTTCAAATAATTAGAAGATTCAATGAATTTTAATGTGATTGATTTAGTGGGACTCACACCATTCATATTATGAGTTATTTTTCTCCTAAGTTCTGGTGGAAAATACATCAATTTAGAAAGTTTTAGATACAGAATGAAATACAGACATTAAAATGACCAAGTAAAATTGAAGATAATGGCTAACATTTTTATATATTCCCTACCAATTTTTCAAGACATATTTTAGCATAAAATGTATATTATTTTGCATCTTGAATAATCTAAATGTGTAACATAGTGATTATAAAGAGTTCAGGGCAACATTATTTATGATTAACCAGACTCTCCAAAAAGCCATAAAAAAATAAAATGTATAAATGAAATGTGGTATAGTCGTTCAATGGAGACCTAAGTTGTGCTGAGAATGAATATGTAGTACCATAAGCAAAAACTGAGATAAATCCACAAACATAATATGTGCAGAAGAAGCCAGACATAAAATTATACATATGCTATGTAAAAAAAAAAAAATAGGTATAATTAGCACATGCTGTTGTAAGTACTGATGATGTACTTTGTGGGTTGAATGGTTTGAAAAAAAGAATGAATGCTTTGGGGCATTGGTAGTAGTCTGTTAATTGCTCTGGAGGTTCAGTTTAAAAAATATCTTCCAAAATATGCTTGCTTATACTTTTATGTTATATTCTGTTTAAAGAAAAAGTAAAAAAAATAAGTTGCCTTAGCAATTCTCACAAAGCTTTCATTAAACATCCACCAAGTAGACTTTGCCTTCTGATCTCTCCTTTGAAATGACCAAAGGGATTGTCTCCATTCTCTTACCCTTTTTCATTTTACCTCTTGAACCACCATTACTACTAGTACCACAATCTATTGCATATTTCCTTTCTGAAGGTATGTGTGCACAAAAAAAAATTTAATTAACAAATTATTGATATATTATGAGTTACTAATATATAATTGGATCCTGCAGTCTCCCATCTTGACCATGACTTCTAAATTCCTTCATTATAAAACCAATAATTCTGAATCAGAACCATGGATGAAATGAACATCTAACTTGCAAAAGGTAAGATGGCCAACTTTCATTTTCCTAATGATTGTTAAGCAGTGGTTTTAAATGTTTAGGGGCTGTGATGGTTAATTTTGTGTGTCAGCTTAACGAGGTTATGGTGTCCAGTTGTTTGGTCAAGCACTGACCAGCTTGTTAATGTGGAGTGTTTCAAGCTTGGATTTTCATCTCTATTCAGTTGATTGCATCTATGGTCAACAAAGGTGACTGCCTTCAGCTATGTGAGCAGTCTCATCATCCGGTCAGGTAAAGTCTTAAGAACTGAGGACTTCAGAGGTCAGAAGAGGAATTCAGACTCAACATCAGCATTGGTTCTTGCAGGAATTTCCAGGCAGCCAGTGCCCCTGGGAAATTCAGGTGAAGGACTTTGGTATCACATTTATTGGAGTTTCCAGGTGCCTATAAAGTTCAGATTTGTCTGACCTCTTTATAAGAAATCTCTTACATATATATCCTATTGATTCTGTTTCTCTGGAGAACCCTGACAAATACAGAGAGCCTAGAATAGATTATGTGTGCACTTGTTTTTACTTGATTTCAGCTGGCTCAGACTTAATATAGTACAGTTTTCAATCTTACAGTATATTGTTGATACAATTGTTTCTGTCCAGCAAGGGAGATTCTATTCATGTAATTCAATCCATATTGGATTAGTAATGATCTATGAGTGTTTGCTAGGGTTGTGTTTGATACATGTTAGCTTTGGGTGTCAGTTTCAATGTGGTTTAATTATGTCAGGCATAAATAAATTGTCAGTTGCTAGCTTAATGATGATTTTTCCTTTGTCATTCAGATTAAATTCTCCTTCATGTGCGGAATTGTTTCCCCAAAGAAAACTTGCTGATGAGTTGATGCTTTGAATGTTGGAAAAAGTTCTTTCTATAACATGTCATTGTTGCATACGATGACTGAGAAAATTTCTTGGAAAAAATCCTTCCAAGTCGGGTGTCTATTTTCAGTGTTAATAATGTTTGGGCAATGCCACTTTGCAGAGCAGCAAATCCTGCCTTCCTAGTCCAGGGGATGGAGATGGTATTCTGTTTTATGGGACTTGGTAATATTTTTTGATGATAACAAAACTATCTTCCCAAATTCTGCTGAAAAGAAAAACTTTTTTTGGGGTCCCTTGCAATGAAACAGTTCTTCTCAAAATATATTAACCCTCAACAACCAACACATTCTTTTTAAGTACAAAATGCATTTGTCTTCCACTGAATAAACAGGAATAACAATTAAATAAAACTAATAAGTAAAACAAACCAAAAAAGGCAAGGAAATGAACATTCTATCTATAGAAATCTCAATATTTTATTGCCAAGAAACAAGTGAAGCAGCTGGTATTAGCACTGAAAAATATTTTTATATACTTTTAAAGAAGGGAGACAATATGGAAAGAAATTTTACTGATGTTTTAATTTAACTTGACTTGGTTCATTGAGAAGTAAGATGGCTTGAAAGCAATGAATCCCATCAATCAATAAAGGTTGTTTAGTTAATTCAAGGATTTACTAAGGGATCTCCCATATTTGTTGTTCCCTTAATTTACTAATCAGATAACAATTTTCAGACCAGAATATCAAAGAACAAAAACAGAGTATTGTGTTAAGCCTGAGAAATAAGAGTGAGCAATAATCTTAAAAATTATTTTTTAATTGGATTATGGATAGAAGAGAGAAACTAGATATCATTTACTGCTCTGCATTTGCAACTGGGATGCAGTACTTGTGAAGGCATGAGGTAGTATGCAAAAGGTTGGTGGAAATCAAAAGCTGAAACTATCTCAGCTTCCTGGAAGATTTCTCTTTCCTTAGTTGTTCCTATACATAAATATTATGCTATATTAAAACAAACATGGATAATATATAAAATCAAGTGAGGGGTATGTATGAGTTTTAAAAAATAATATTTGAGATATAAAAGAAATGCATTTTTGTAGATATCTTCTGTTCCTAGGTTTAGACTTTGCTCACCTTTGCCATCAAGATTATCTCAGAGGGATTGCTTCAAAAGCTCAGCGTGAACTGCTGGCCTCAACACCATTTTTTAGATCAGGACAACTTGAAAACCAAAACAACTTGTCCAGACCACACAGCCGACAGTGGCAAAGCCAGACCTGTACCCCCATTTCTTTATCTCTAGGGCTCTTCTCAAGACTTTATACCATAGATTTGGGCAGATGCTAGGCAGAGCTGTGATGAGGTAAGGGCTTGTTCCCATTTTCTCCAGTCTTTCACAGCAGAGTAGAAACATACCCTCTGGAATGCTCTTTTTGTGGGGAGAATGATTCCTTGGTTAATGTTGCCCTATCTCAATTTTTATGCTCCCTGCCTTTTCACCCTTGCAGCACACTCCTCATTGAATAGTCCTGAGGTACCATTCTCTTTGAATGTCACTATTAAGAACATCCATTCTATCATTTTTGTCAAACAAATGTTTGTTGTTCACCTATTATTTTTGACATGTAGGGGGCTTCATGAAGCTTATAGTCTAGACTAGCAGGAGAGAAGGATGAATTTGAATGTGCTCAGTTGATGGGCACTGTACATTCTTCCTTCTTTACACAAATCCCAGCAGGAGTTTTCCTGGTGAAGGGTAAATGCCCTGGCCACACTAGTTACTGTGCCTTGTGTCCCTCCTCAAACCTACTCAAGAAAGAAATGTATCCTTACACCTATAATAATATCTGCAGTAAATTGAGACTTGAAGCTCCAGGAAAGAATTACATTTGTAAATGTTTGGCTGTTAGTGGTACCATAATCTTCAGGCAATCCTTGGCAGAACAAATCCTGGGGCTAAGACTGAGACTCAAATGCCTTCATATGTCCTGAAGAATAAATCCCCTCGGATCTTGATAGTGCATCTTTTTATTGCTCTCCTACCTATGCCCGTGTGACACAAGACGGAGAGCAAGGTCACCCCAAACCTCAGTTACCCTTCTGACCTGGCATAATAAATACTGACCCAATGATGTCTCGGTCAAAGAAATTTTTCTCCCTAGCCTCCTTCTATGAGCCAAACCCAATTTCCTGGTCTTTTGGATGCCTTATGTTCTTCTGCATGGTACTGAAAGATTTGTGCTGAGATTAGTTTTATTCGCCTAGATCCTATAGAGAAGGAAAGGGTCCTGGATTTCCTGGTAATGTAAAATAAAGGATTTTGTCAGAGTGAAAGTTTATAAATAACTTTGAAATATGGGTTTTTTTTTTAAAGCATCTCCTCCTTTTGCAAAATCCCCTCTCTCTCCATACTTTGTATGTAACTTGAAAACAAAACAAATAAAAAAGAACACAGCCATATCATTCCCTGTTTGTTTTGGAATATGGTGTTCATTTTCTTTTCCTGATGAATAACCTGAAAATGAGCAGTTGGTTTTTACAACACTTTGATTCCTCTGTTGATCAACAATGGCATGATTACTTACAAAGATTCTCCTTTTTCTTTGGGGGATGATAACTTCTGATAAATTCATAATTTCTTACAGTTTGAAGATACTTTATTATTTATAATTTTACTTATCTAGAATTCTTTGAGATGGAGAGCACAGGTACTATTATCTCAGGTTGTTAAGGAGGATAATTATTCACCATTATTTACTAAATTTACCCTAGTAAATATTGTATGATATTAAATCCTAGTTGTGCAAGGCATACTTTCTGTTTTTTAAGTCCCTTTAACCACATTCAAAGATACTGTTCAGTGGTGTTAATTACATTTACAATGTGGTGTTATCAACACTACCATCTGTTAGCAAAACTTTTCCATCACTCCAAAGAGAAATACTGCACACATTAAGCATTAATTCCCCATTTCCTATCTAATTCTGGCCCCTGGTAGTCTTTATTCCAATTCTGACTCTACGAATTTGCTCATTTTAATGATTTCATATCAGTGAGATCATATAGTATTTGTCCTTTTGCATCTGTTTACTTCACTCAATATGATGTCTTAAAGAGTCATCCATGATTTAGCATATATCAGAACTTCATTCCATTTTATAGCTAAATAAAATCCCATTGCCTGTAGATACCACATTTTGATTATCAATTCATTTGTTGAAGGGCACTTGAGTTGCTTCCATCTTTTGGCCATTGTGAATCATGTTACTGTGAACATTGGTGTGCGAATATCTGTTTTACTCCCTGCTTTCAATTATTTTGGGTAAGTACTCAGAAGTGAATATACCAGGTCAAATGGTAATTCTATACATAGCTTTCTCAGGAACCACCAAAATGTCTTCCATACTGGCTACAACATTTCACACTTCCATCAACAATGAGTGAGCGCTTTTATTTCTCCACATCCTGTCCAACACTTACATTCCTTTTTTTTTTAAAAAAAAAAAAAAGAGAAAGAAAATAGTGGCCATTCTAATGGGTTTGGAAATAATATCTCATTGTTTTCATTTGCATTTTCTAGTGGATAATGATGTTGATCATCTTTTCATGTGCCTATTGTGCATTTGCATATTCTCTTTGGAGAAATGTCTCTGCAAATCTTTTGAATATTTTATACTTGGGTTGTTTGTCTTTTTATTGTTGAGTTGTAGGATTCCTTTGTATACACCGGATATTAAGCACTTATCAGACATGTAGTTTCCAAATATCTTCTCCCATCAAAAAAGTAAGCAATTTTACTTTTGAAATTAATTCCTGTACGTAAAAAAAGTGTTTAATTTTGATGAAGTTCTATTTATCTTTTTTTTTCCTTTGTTGCTCATGCTTTTAGAATAAAGTCTAAGAAGATCCTGAGGATACTTCCTTGTGTTAACTTCTAGGAGTATTATAATTTTGGTTCTTATATTCAGGTCTTTGTCCTATTGTTTTATAGGACATGTATATGGCATGAAATAGGGGTCTACCTTCATTCTTTTACATATGATATCCAGTTTTGCCAGCACCCTTTGTTGAAGTGACGATTCTATCCTTATTGAGTGTACTTGGCACCCTAGGCAAAAATCAGTTTGCCATGGATATGAGGATTTGTTTCTGAACTCTCAAATCAGTTGCATTGATCTAGATGTATGTCATTGTGCCAGTACCATGCTGTTTTTATTATTACAGCATTATGTTAAGTTTTAAAATCAGAAACTATGAGTCCTAAAACTTCATTCTTCTTTTACAAGATAGTTTCAGATATTTAGGGTCCCTTATCCTTCCACATAAATTTGATGATTGACTTTTCTATTTTGCACAGAAGGCTGTTAGAATTTTAATTGGGATTTTGTTGACTCTGTAAATTGCCTTGAGTAGACTGACAACTTAACAAAATTTAGTATTCCATTTCACGAATATGAAATGTCCTTCTATTTATTTTGGTCTTCTTTGATTTCTTTTAGCAATGATATGCAGATTTCTGAGTGTAAGTCATTTATATCTGTGGTTAAACTTATTCCTGAATATTTGATTCTTTTAGTTGATATTGTAAATGGGTATTTTTTCATGATTTCCTCTTCAGATTGTTCATTGTTAGTGAAAAGAAACACTACTGAATTCTGCATGTAAATCTTATAGCCCACCATATTGCTTCATTCATTAATTAGTTCCAGTAGCTTTCTTATAGATTTTTCAGGATTTTCTGTACATAGGATTATGGCATTAGCAATTAAGGAAAGTTTTACTTCTTCCTTTCCTATGTAGATGCCTTTTATTTCTTTATTTTGACTAATTACTCTGGCTACAATTTCCAAATCAATGTTAAATAACAGTGGTGACAGTAGTGTTTCCAGTGTAGGTGCCTTTTATTTCTTTACATCAACTAATTGCTCTGGCTACAATTTCCAAACCAATGTTGAATAATAGTGGTGACAGTAGGCATCCTTGTCTTGCTCCTGATCTTAGATGGACAGCTTTCAGTCTTTTACCAATGAGTATTATGTTTGCTGTGGGTTTTTAATATATAAATTGATGGGTTTTCTTCTATTCCTGATCTTCTGAGTGTTTTTATCAAGAAGCGGTGCTTGATTTTGTCAAATGTATTTTTGCATCAACTAAGATGATCATGTTTTTTTTTCTTCCTTTGTTCTATTAGTGTGGTCTATTACAACAATTGAATTTCTTATGTTGAGCTTCCTTTGCATAACTGAATAAATCCCACTTGGTCACGATACATAATTCTTTCAATGTGCTGTTTAATTTATTTTGCTGAGAATTTTTTTATCAATATTCAGGAATGATAGTGGTGTATACTTTTCTTTTCTTGTAGTATCTTTATCTGGCTTTGGTATGGGGGTAATGATGGCTTCATCAAATGAGTTAGGAAGTAACCCCTCCTCTTCAATTTTTTGATGAATTTCAGCGAAATTAGTGTTAATTCTTTTTGAAATGTTCAATAAAAGTCACCAGTGAAGACATCTGATCCTGGGCTTTTCTTTGTTGGTAGTTTTTGATTACTGATTCAATCTCTTTTACTTGTTGTTGGTCTGTTGATATCATCTATTTCTTCTTAAGTTATAGTTAGTTTGTGTGTTTCTAGGAATTTGTCCAATTGTTCTAGGTTATTTAATTTGAAGATGCACAATTGTTCATGGTATCCTTTTTGTCCTTTTTATTTCTATGGGGTTGGTAGTAATGCCCTCCTCTTCATTTATAATTTTAGATATGTGCATCCTCTCCATCTTTTCTTTGTCAATTTAGTTAAAATTTTGTTGATTTTACCAATCTTTTCAAAGAACCAAATTTCGGTTTCATTGATTCTCTCTCTCTCTCTCTCTCTCCTTTTTTTTGTTTTTTTCTCTCTATTTAATTGATCTCCACTCTAATCTAAGTTATTTCCTTTTTCTGCTCACTACTTTGGATTTAGCTAGTTCTTCTTTTTCTAGATCCTCCTGTTGTGAGGTTAGATCTGTAGTTTGGGAATTTTCTTTTTTTTTTTAATAAAAGCATTACATTAAGTTGCCTTTTCTGCATCATATACATTTTGGTAAGTTGAGTTTTCATTTTCATTCACTTCAAGATTTTTATAAATTTTCCCTTGTGATGACTTCATTGTTGTTTAAGAGTATGTGAGTGTGTTTTAATTTCCACATATTTGTGAGTTGTCCAGTTTTCCTCTGTTATTGAATTTTAGCTTTACTACATTTGGCCAGAGAAAATACATTGTACGATTTAAAGAGACTTGTTTGTTGATCTACCACATGGTCTGTCCTGGAGAATGGCCCAGGTGAACTAGAGGAGAATGTATATTCACTTGCTGTTGGGTGAACTGTTCGATACGTATCTATTAGGTTTAGTTATTTATAGTATCATTCAAGTCTTTGATTTACTTAATAATCTTTTGTCTGGGTATTATATTCATTATTGAAAGTGGTATATTGACATACCCTATTAATGTAGAGCATCTATTTCTCCCTTCAAATCTGCCAATCTTTGCTTCGTATATTTTGGGGCTGTGGTATTAGGTTCATATATGTTTACAGTTGTTACGTCTTCTTGTTGAAATAATCTCTTAGCAGTATTTAGTGTCTGTGTTAGTCAAGGTTCTCTAGATAAACAGAACCAAAAGGAGATATCTATAAATATGAGATTTCTAAAAGTGTCTCTTGCAATCATGGGGATACAGGAGTCCAAAATCCATAAGTCAGGCTGCGAAGGTGTCAACTCCTGTCTCAACAAACTCCACAGAAGAGATTCATAGCTGAAGAAGCTGTGAAAATTCTCTCATCTCTCTTAAAAACCTTCAACTGATTGGGTCAAATGTCATTAATTGGATTCTTTCATTTATGGAAGATGTACCCATATTTGATCATAGAAATAATCAACTGACTGATGTTAATAAGCCAGTCTTTTGGTTTATTAATATCCTTGTAGTAATGGTTAGGCCAGTGCTTGCCTGACCAGACAACTGGGCATGATTGCCTGGCCAAGTTGACATCTGAACCCCACCATCACAGTTTGACTTACAGTCTAATTCATCTGATATTAGTATAGATACCCCAGCTCTTTTTTGATTACTATTTGAATGGATTTTTTTTTTCAGTCTTTAACTTGCAAGCCAAAGTCCAAAACCATAGCTTTGTCTGTACAAAGATAGGTCATGCATCATGACTTTTTATGTATTTGCATTTTAGAACCTGGGAGAAGTAAACAATGATGTTACATACGAAAATACAATAAATTAGTACTGGCATTTATAATTACTCATGTGGTTACCTCTCCTGGAGATTGTTATTTGTTTTACATCTTTTTGATTCATGGTCCAGTGTCCTTTCCTTTTCATCTGAAAATTCCCTTTAGCATTGCTCATAGGACAGATCTGGTGTTGATGAACCTCTCAGGTTCTGTTTATCCAGGAATTTCTTCATCTCTCCCTCATTTTTGAAGGAAACCATCACTGTATACAAAATTCTTAATTGACAAATGTTTTCTCTAAGCAATCGAAATATTTTGTCCTATTGCCTTATCTCAATAGTTTCTGAAGAGAAATTGGCACTTAATCTTACTGGGGCTCTCTTGGACATAATATGTTTCTTTTCTCTTTCAGCTTTCAGAACTTGCTCCTTTTCTGTGACATTCAACAGTTTGATTACTATGCATGTGGTCATGGTTCTCTTCAAGTTTACTCTGTTTGGAATTCATTTTGCTTCTCAAATGTATGTTCATGTCTTTCATTAAATTTGGGAATTTTCCTAGTACTATTTCTTTGAATATTATTCTGTTCCTTTCTTGCCTTCTCTTCGTTCTGGGACTCCCATAATGCTTACACTGGATTGCTTACCAGTGTCCTGCAGGTCTCTCGGACTCTATTCACTTTTTCTCTTTCATTCTTTTTTCTTTTTGCTCCTCACTCTGAATCATTTCCAGTGTCATATCTTTGATTTCAGGTTCTTTCTTCTGCTATTGATTAGGGAATTTTAAAATTCAGTTACTGTGGTTTTCAACTCCAGTAATTCTAATTGGTTTCTTTATAAAATTTTTATCTCTTTATTGAGAATCTCATAATTTTCCTGATATCCTTTAGTTCTTCCTCTATGTTTTCTTTTATCTCCTTGACTATATTGAAGATCATTTCTTTTAAAGTCCTTGGTATGTCCAAAGTCTGGTTTTCTTCATTTATGGTTTCTTAAATTTTTATCTTCTTCCTTGGGATGTGCCATCATTTCTTGTTTCTTTGTTTTTCTTGTAATCTTTTCTTGCACACAGTACTTTTTCATATTTTAAAGTGTTAGCTCTGGGATTTAGTCCCTGAGCTGAGCTGTTTCTTAAGTTTGTGTACAGCTAATGATACAGAAAAGATTTCCTTGATTGGCTTGAGGTAACAGAAACAAACTCATGAAACAAACCAAAAAAACCTTTGCAGTCTTTGCATATTGGTTCTGCATTGGTTGGTACTGTGCCTCCTCTCAAGAAGATCAGCCTGAGGCAAAAGTGTAGGAGCCTCTCCCTGTTTTTGAGCCTATTTTTTCTCCTGTGTTTGTGCAGGCTCTTAGCTTTAGGAATTCTATATTCACGGGGTTCTGAATGCCCCCTCTATTCTCTATGAAGAAGACTTTAACTCTTACTGACCAAACATATGTCTTAAAGACTATAATTCTTTGCCCCAATCCTCTTTGGTTTACTAGTTTCTTATACTTCTTTAGCTGCCTGCAAGATGTTTCTGCTTACAGAGCATGTTCTGTGAGGTCAAGTCAGAGATGAATATCCTGCTTCAGTCTTTTAGGCTGCCACCTGATAGGTTGTTCACAATATATAATTACGCCAGTATGTGCATTGCTGTTACTCTGCCTCCCACAGAATAGGGCCAGGGACCCACAACAAGAGCACAGACTATCTCCACTCTGTTCCAGTAAGGGGTTGAAGGAGGGGCCAGCAAGGATACCACAAACCTCTGCTACCATTTCTTTAAGTTGTGTTCTCTTGATTCTGCCTGTACCCAGTATAGTATGATTAATAAACCCTGTTATGACTTTGGCAAGTTAAATAATGTATCCCAGAAAAATGCATTCTTAATCTATTTGTTGGATGTGAACCCATTCTAAATGAGACCTTTTTTAGATTTTATTTTAATTAAGTTGATGCCAGCTGTAACCATATGCATATTAATCCAGATTACTGGAATCCTTTAAAAATAGAAGAAGTTCGGTAATAGTGAGAGAAAGTCATATGGAAAAGCAGAAGTGGGAAGTCAATGAAGTTTAGAAGAGAAAGGAAAAGACACCTCCATGTACATCGTCATGTAATAGAAAATCCAAGTCACCCCAAAAATTGCTGATCAGCCAGAAGATATCATGCCAAGGAGGAGGCAAGCCTTCTAGCCTCTGAAATCATGAGCCAGTAAGTTTCTGTTTTAAACCAACCCATTAATGGTATTTGTGGTTACAGGCTGAGAAACTAAGACCATAATATTTCATGTGGGCAATAATAAATATTAGAAATTGTCCTTATTATTACTGAGAGCATTTTACAGTCAACTCGAACTAAATAGAGCCAGTGGGGTGGGCCACAGTGGCTCAGCAGGCAGAGTTCTCACCTGCTATGCCAGAGACCAGGATTCAACTTCTGGTGCCTGCCCATGTTAAAAACAAAAAAAAAGAAGAAAGCCAGTGAAGTTCTAATGAGTCATTGCATGAGCTAAAACTTGAAGGAAGAGAAGAATTCACTAAGTGGACTTTGGGCGAAAAGGAAGAATGTTTTTTTTCTGCAAAGGGAACAACTTGTGCAAACACCTGGTAACATTAAGTTATTAATGGCATAGGGCATTCATGGAACTTCATGTGTGGGGTTAGGGAGCGTCATGGCAGGCTTGGGGTCAAGATTAGTGTTCCTCCCTTAGCATCCTTCTACCCAGTTTTAAGCATCCAGGCCCTGCCTAATACACTTACTATGAGCTTCCTGAATTGAATGCTGCCTAACAATGCCTTCCAACTGGGTATTCAGAGAAAATCATCTTGGATATTCTTGATTTCAAGCCACATTTTCTTTGGATAAGCCTCTTTCTACACTGGTAAAATGAAACAGCTGTGATCATAGTAATAAAATCATAAGAACAATCAAATGGAATTGAGATGAAAATGTACCATTTTAGCCTAAGTTTCTGCTCTTATCATGGGCATTTAAGTTTAATGCCTTTTATGATAACCTAGAATCTGTGATGGACTGCCCTCTATATGTGGTTAAGTTTAGTAATTAATCTCTCTCTCCCCCATCCTCAAAATTCAAAGGAAGGGGAATCAGAACTCTTTCTAAAATCAGATACTATGTGAGCCTACCTAGAGTTAAAATAATGAAAGGCAGACAATTTATAAATATATTTAAATTACCACTGGTGGGTCAAAACTGGACTTTTGTAAAACAACATGTAAATACCTTTATGCAACAGTTTCAGCACCTTTGCACTTTTATAAATTTCCTGCAGCAGGCCAATAGAACAGTGTCCTGCAGATTTTTCATGGTTTAATTCTAACTGCTTTGATAATTCTTATAATTTTTATTAGAGGCAGCATCTGCTAGACTGTGGGTAGGACTGCAATGCTTGTTTTGAAGATGCATCTGAATATCAGGATTTCTTTTTTGATTATCTGTTTACTTGAAATGATTTTGGGGGGTAGCTAATGGTGCTTGGGGTGGTACAAAAATAGAGATGGCCCAGGTCACCCACAGTGACAACACAGGTTAGAGGCATGTTTCCTTCTCTCTCACAGTAAATGCACTAAGCCTTCCCAGCAGTTAGTTGCATATTGTAATTGAGCAGCTGTGTACAAAACCAAATGAGAGACATATGTCTCCATGAAAATTTACGTACAAATTGGGATCCAGAATCTTCCCCGGCCTCTCACTCTTCATATGTCTGTGGAGAACAAACAGAATTATTCTACTCTCTTCTTTTTGCTCAAGTCTCATTGGACATATAAAAAACTGGAAGCTTGTTATAGTGTCTGATTTGCTCATAAACTATTTTCCTCCATGTAGAAGGCTGAGATGACTAGATTGGCAAGTATAAAGAGTAATGTTTTCTATTAAATTTATTTATATTCCTTGTCTGACATGTATGACTGAGGTGGCCTAGGCTATAGTAATTTTAGACGCATCAGCTATCTGGCCAATGACTTGTTCTCTGATGTAATTCAACAACTCAACAATTTCTGAGGGAGAAAAGGAAGATCTCTAGAGACTACTTTTAGTTTTTTGATATAAATAACAGAGTAAATTCATTTGTGTTCAAGGCAGATATGGCCTTATATGCTCTATCCTAATCAACTTTAGAAAAAAAATGACTCTCTTTTAACTAGCATAAATGAAGTAGGCATTAGGGATTAAATACTAAGAATCTTATTTCCCCTAACATTTTCCTAGAAAGTAAATTAATCCTTACTATGGCCTGTTTTAAGCCAATTATAAAAAACCCTGAAACTATATTCAAAAGAGATAGAAGCTAACAATAGTTATTATTAATATATTTACTATATTCCAAGAATTATAGAGTGTACCTTATGGATAATATCTCATTTAACTCTCACAGCAACCTTATCTACTATCTACTTCTTATAGATGAGAAAATTGAAATCAATGAAAACTATCCATGAATATGTTTGTGCAAGCAACTGGCAAAGCCAGAACTTTATCTCAGAAATTTCTGAACCCAAGGCCTTTAACCACAAGGCTAAACTGACTCCAAAGAGTGTGGGTCCCAAGTAGTTTAATGTTGTCATTTGATATTCCCTTGATTAAATTAATCCCAAACTTTTTTATGATAACTTCCTGTTGTACTCAAGGCATACCACTAAGCCCTTGAGATACAGAAACATGAATAAGAGAGATTCAGGTTGGATTATTAAGAGCTCTGCTTTTAAAAATGTTTAGTAAATGCCAAATCTAGAATTTGCTAGTTTTCACATTTTCAGGTGAATCCATTTAATGAGATTACTTTGGTCTCATCCAGTGTTTTCTAAACGTTTGAATCACTTGGGGGACTTGATAAAACAAATTCTAGAGCTGACCATCTCCCCAGAGTCTCTGAGTCTATAACTCTGGGGTGTTGCCTGGTACTTTGTATCTCTAACAATTTTCCCAGTGATGCTACTGCTGGTGCTTCAGAAGGGACTTTGAGAAGCACTCTAACTGCTGGCTGATTAAACTGATTCACAAGGATTGGTGAGTGACTGGTAACTCAAGCACTTCCTAAGAGCAATAAGCAGAAAGCAGTAGAAATGTTTCTGTCATGAATGTGGAGAGGGATGATAATGGCCTAAGGAGCATCACAAGGTTAGTATAAGAACTAACAATAGCTTTGGGGTTGGGAGGGATGGAAAGCATCATGAACATTCTGGAAGGCTCAATATATGGGCCAGCAAAAGTAAGATATGATCTAGAAATGGGCATGCGAAGCCCTCAGGGACAAATTTGCCCCCTGGGAGATGTAACATAAATCTAGGTAATGATTTGCATTGAGGAATAAAGTGGAGATCAGTGCCCAATGTTTCTCTACTATGAGAGTCTCATTAACAGAATAGCTGTGTTAGGTCCCCACATGATATAGCTCTGCTTTCTGAAAAAAAAGAAGGCAACATAAAGCCATACCAAGGAAATCCTTAGGTTTGGAGTGATCACCTAGGTGGCTTGTGTTGACAGTTACACTGATGGAGGTAGGTCTCCTCACCTTCCAGATGTTTGATATAATCCTGGGACACAGTTTACCCACCTCTCCCCTCTTCTGGCAGCAGCAGTTAGGTCATCTTTGGGCTTGAATATCTTCTAAGCCTCCTGATTAGAGAATTTCAAGGCAGAAAGGGAGAAACGTGCCTTCTTTTGCTCTGATGTGGTCGACCTTCATTTGTATTGATGACTTAGCCCCCAGTATCCTGGGTCTCATCAGAAGATAGCAATCTGAAAATAAGGACTTTGAAACCACCAAGATGGTTGAAATTCAAATAAACCTTTTAGAACAAAATGGAAGATGTCGGCATGGTCATCTGAAGAAATGAAGACTGGCAGTTTAATTTCTCTAAATACCATAAGCTAAGGGATGTCAGCTCAATTGGCTGGTGGGGTTGCCTAGGTTGAATATAATAGACTATGCTGAAGAAATTTAATATTGAAATATGTCTTTATAACATTTTACATTGAAAAACTGGGAGGAACTCTTCTGAGTAAGGACTTCAGGATGTATTTTAATTCTTTCCCTTGTCCCAGGTTTTAAAACAGGCTGAAGTAAATTGATTTATTTGCTATAGCCGAAAACAGTAAAATGGCCCTTTGTATGTATCAAATACATATACTGTCCTTAAGAATGATGCTTCAACAAGTGACAGGCACTCATGCCTTCTCCATTCAGGGGTGTCTCAATTTACAATCTATCAAATATGCTGTGTGCAAGATAATTGACATCATTGAAATAGACAAAGGATACATGCCATGCCTGAGTTTTATTTTCTAGTCAAGAATTGTAATCTTGGATTTAATTTTGTACCAAGTTTACTCAATATAGCAAACAGGACCCATTGTGCAGAAAAAAATAATATAGCAGTGTATTTTAAGCTTATGTTTCAGTAAGTTTGAGGCTAAGTGAAAGAAGAATTTCATGGTGCTGATGAAATCATTGAGGGGTAGGAGAAAGACTCATCTATAAAATAACGAGAATATTTCTGCTTTGTTTTATTTTAGTAAATCTACTTTAAAATATGTACAACTGTCCTTCGAACTCTGGTTTGCTGCATACTGCGACGATAATTGTAGTTTAATGAGAGCTTTTTATATCAGGGACTAAGTAATGGGCTTTGTCTACATTAACTCAAATATTGCATGGCAGGCATTATGTATAGTAAAGGCAGAGAGAATAGATGAAATAATTTTTATGCTAGGTAAATCAGTTGCTTGCAATGTTAATCATGGAATTGGTATTTACTAAATACTAGACCCATTACTTTATAGAAATGCTACATTGCTCATTCCTGAAATGGTTTAAGAATACTGATAAAGGGTGGGCCACGGTGGCTCAACAAGCAGAGTTCTTGCCTGCCATGCCAGAGGACCTGGGTTTGATTCCCGGTGCCTGCCCATGTAAAAAAAAAAGAATACTGATAAAATATCATAACCACCACAGTAACTATCAGGTGAAAATAAACATTTAACATGCTTTTAATTTAATATGTGATAAGTATAAAACCATAGCCTTTGAGCCTTTACAAGAGTTGCCCTGGCAGAATGTGTGTGCCTTGAAGAAAAATTCTTTGGAATTCAAGATCTGTTTTAATTCCTTATTCCTATGCAGAAAGAAAACGCCCCTGGGGAAGCCACTTCAAATGAAAAGCTGGGAGAAAAAGCTAGCAGACATCATTGCCATGTGCCTTCCAAGCTAACAGAGAAACCCAGAGTATCATCGGCCATTTCTTGAGTCAAGGTACCTTTCTCGGAATGCCTTAGTTTGGACATGTTTTATAGCTTTAAAACTGTAAACTTGCAACTTATTAAATTCCTCTTTTAAAAGCTGTTCCATTCCTGGTATATTGTATTCCAGCAGCCTTTGCAAACAGAAACACCTGGGCAAGCTTCTCACAGGCCCAAGCAACACGGTTCTCTCTTCCTCCATAGTTATTCTGGTGCTCTTCACCTGTCACAGAACTTCTCACAGCCTGCTGAGCATTAGGATCAATTAGGTTCATGTTCCTTTCTTCTATCAGGTGGTGAAATCTTAGCAGATAGAGCATATGTCACATTTATCCTTGAGTCCCTCAATATGTTTAGCTCAGAGCCTCCTGTATGTTAGCAGTTGAGTGATGCAGCAGGCCGTATCTTTTCCCTCTCCCTCAATCTCTCTTTCTCTATTTCTCTTCCACCCTCCATCACTCTCCCCCTTCCTTCTCCCTCCCACTCACTCTCCCCAGCTCTTTCTTTGCATCCCTCTTTCATCAATCTCTCAGTTTGGGTCCTTGGTCTTTTCACAGAAAGATAAATTATTCCCAAAAACTCTTGATGCCCCAGTTCTCTAGTTGTGATAACCAATTAGAGAAGCAGAAAGAGTTAGTACAATTAAACTTCCAAAGTAATGAATTATATTTCAGGTTATACAAATTAAATTGTATTTTAAGACTTCTAATATAAACAAAAAACTTGCAGCTTGGCCATCTGGAATGGAATAGATACCAAACAATAAAAATAGACTGAGTGTATAGGTGGGTAGAGTAAAGATGGTGACATGGACAAGAGCACGTAGTCTTTGGGTGGGGAGAATTTAGACTGGGGCTCAACATGCAGCTCCCTCATTTATCATCTGTACTAAGCAAGTTGATTCGTCTCTCTGAGTTTCAATTTTCTCATTTATAAACTGGGGACAAGAATACATAGCTTGTAAGGCTAATATAAAAATTAAATAGGGCTATGCATACATAGTGGTATTAATTACTCAAGACGTACAATCTATGTGATTTCCTTTCCTAGCCCATCCACTGTGCATCTTTATGACTGCCAAGTCAATTCCAGTGTATGAAGATGATAATAGTTATTGTCATGACCGAATATAAAAAAATATGACAAGAGTTTGTTAAGTGCCTTATTTGCTTTATCTCATTTAATCCTCATAATAGCCACAAGAAGGGAAAAATCCAGGGCATGGTTACTCTGTAAAAATTTTCTTTTTTGCTTACCTCTAGAATTATTTCCAGCCCTCGTTACCAATTGTGGATAAGGGAGTGTTTTCTTAACCCCGAAATGGAGTTCAACCCTGTCATGAAAGTGCTGTACCTGAAACTTAAGCTATCATCGTGGTTAATGGAAACAAAATTTCACCTTGGAGATGTGTTTATCTCAGAGGAAGACTGTAGCGTGTGTCTGGGGGTGGTGGTGAATGTCATTCACAAAGCATAGACTAAGGATTGTAGTCTGGTTACTTGGTAATTTGAGAAGAAGGAAAGTAAGGCTTGGATCTTGATACAGATTTACCACCATTAGATTACTTTTGAGACTTAGAAAAGACAGTTGATCTTTGTGGACTAGAGTTCCTTCACTTGTAAGAGATACTGAGTTTCATAAAAATGTACTATAGTGGGGCAGTGGGAGAGTGGCTCTGTAGCAGAATTCTCACCTGCCATGCAACAGACCCGGATTTCATTCCCGGTGCCTGCCCATGCAAAAACAAACGAACAAATAAAATGTACTAAAGCGAAGTTTAGTGGTTCTCAACCATAATTTCATATTTGAATCATCCTATTGTGTCTAGGCCTCACCCCAGAGCAATTAAATTGGAATCTCTAGAGGGTGAAGTCCAGGCATAAATATTTTTAGAGTATGCAACTGGTTTATATGTACAACTAGGGTTGAGATCACAAAGATCTAATCCATGTCTAAGACACTAGGTACCAGATGCTAGATACCAGAGAGACTGGGTAGGTGCACCATTGATGCTACTGAAAGGGATTAATTAAAATATGATATATTCCAAATAGAAGCTTTGGTAGCTTATTTGATTTGGGGAAATTTATGAAACTCTGCCTAACCCCATGAAAATAACTTCCAGAAAGAAGCTGGAATTGGTGATGTACTAGAGGTGGCTCTACTGGCAGGTTGATTTAATAAATTTCTTCAACAAATGTTTTTTGATGACCTAATATTTGCATGAATCCTATCAATAGAGCACTTAAAATTTGTCAGCAATTAGTTATAAGCTTAAGAGAAGGGCTACATTTTCTTTCCATGGCCATCAGAAAATACTTCATGGGGAGAGGAGTTGATATTTGAATTGAGCCTCCAGGACCAGGTGGAGACACAAGCATACTTGGAATTCAGGGCCGGGAGATGGGAAGATCACTCACAGCAGGAGAAGTGTATAGCATTGCATTTCACTTTGACTCAGCAGTACTGAATTTTGCATGATTCTCCATTTGCCTTATATTATTTTACTCCATACAATTAACCAAACTATTCTCCCTCCCATTAATGTCCTGAACCTCTTTTTCATCTTCAAAACTCAGTGGAAGACTACCTTCTCTAGTAAACTATCCCTGTTATACTGTGTGCATTTCTCATACAGTCCTGTGTTCATCCCTTTCATGGTATCTCTACAATGTAGTATCCCAACTACATCCCAGGATCTTCAAAGCAGAGATCTTGTTCCAAACTTTCATTTCCGTGGTGTGACTATCCCATTACCTAGCTCCAAAAATGGTCAATCAATGACTGCTTAACTACAAAATGAAGTAATATTTAAAATGATAAACTGTAATGATTCAGCCATTAGCTGAAATACCTCTCATGCCTTTTTCTTGCACTTAAAATAAAATCCAATACCAGATCTTAGGTTCTTACGTTCACAGGTAGCATCTGTACTGTTGCCATAGCCTAAAACTGTTGTGTGATTTGTCTCTAAATGTTTGTCTAATCCCGTCATATACTCCCTCCCCATTTCCCCCCCTGTGCCATCCACTCTATCATCCTTCCTCCTTTCCTAAAAGGTGAAGCTTGTTTTCTTCTCAGGGAATTTGTACTTTCTGTTCCCACTGCCTGAAATGCTATTCCCTGTACCAAATGGTACTCCCCGCAGAAGCCTGTCCTAATTACCTCTTTTCCTTCCTCCCACTCAGGGCCACCCTTCTTTGTTTACCATTAATTTACTTTGTTTAATCATCAGTTTACTTGTTTACTATTTGGCATCCCCCTGATTGTACACCATGTGAGAGTTTACACCACATGAGAGTGTGTCATTTACTGTTTTATTTACTTTTATATTCCTAGTTTTAGAATGAACTACGTGTAGTAGTGCGTTCATATACATCAAATTTTAAAAATTGTAAGGAATGGCATGCGAAAGAATAGCATGTCCAGTTTCTCAGCTTATCTGGATTTTCAAGGAGAGTAATGGAAGGCAGGGCTGGAATGTTTGATTCATACCAAATCATGTCAAATCTTAAGATGTCACATTTCTAAATTTGCTCATGTGCTTTTCTGTTGGCAAAAATAATAGTGCAACAGGAAAAATGGGATGGGTTTCTATAAAGTAAAACTGACTTTCCAAAAGGTCATATTGCACACAAAAAAGGCAAGTCTTCCTTCCATCCTCTGACTTCAACCTTCCCCATGAAAAATGCAATAGAGATGACGCTGCATTTAGCTACCCAATCCCCAATGCATAAACAAGAAAATGACATTTACCCAATGGTGACATTTACCTTGTATACTCAGAATCTTTCTTCAAAAAGAGAAAATGTATTTGCAAATTTGAGAAACTAGTATATATAGCCTTCCCTTGTCAGTAAATCGCTAAAAAAATTAAGAAAAAATTTAACAAAAAATTAGCTCTTGATCTATTTTTTATTGTCAGTGCATTATTATTGTCACCCCAACATTTTATTTCGACAGTGGGAGAAAATACTTCCAGTATGAAGGTTTCTTGAATTAAAGGAATAGCAAGATGAGGAAAAGGCAATGCTTTTGTCTTTTTTTAAAAAGGCTGATAGCAATCTCTTCTTGCAAAAAGTGTAGTTCTGATAAACCCTAATCGTGGCCTTTAATACATTAAATATGACACAGAGAAGAATATAAATAAGACAGTTCCTAATGATACTAACCAGAAAAGCTGAGAAACTCTCAGTTACCTCTTTCCCCTGCAAATGGAATTCAGCAAAGGGTCAGGCCTTAGACATGAATCTGAGCTTAATCATTTCAACGAATGGCTAAGAGGTACGTTTTTTAGTGTCGTCTATTCCCATTAGAGGACAAATGGCAAAGGATTTGATTGTGCCTAAAGTCAAAAGTCTGGCTGAGACATGGTACCAAGGGCACAAGCCCATGAATCTGTCTTAATTTTACTCCTGATTTTGTCCCTAAATAGCAATGTGACCTGGAACAAGTCGCTCAATTTTTCTGGTCCCTAGTATTCTCCTCTGTGAAATGACAATACTGGATCAAGTGATCTCAAAGTCCTTTCTAGCTTGAAATGTTATAGGCCTGGTACACGCCTATATTAGAAATAAATTAGAAACATTCCTCACATATATTCCCCTACCTCTAATGGTTTTCTCTCCTTCTGTCTTCACCTTTCTAAGAACTATTTCCTGATTCCCATGGCAGGAAGTGTTCTAACTCTACCCTATGAATTTTTAATACATGTTCAACCTTTCTCCCATCATTTGTAGAATTTTTTCCTTTATTAAGATTATTCCTCCACTTGTCTTTCTCCCATACTAAGACCAGAGGGATGTTATCTTCTCCAGGACATGAAAGTAGAATAAACCATACTTATCTAGATCATTATGGTGCCAGGAGATCTGTACATGACATCCTGATTACATAAGTATGTTTGGATTCTAAACAGCTTTAGATATAAGTGATCAAAATGTTTGTTGCATGCTTATGATTGATTTGTTTACTTGCTTTTCTTTTGAGGCTATTAAGAAATAGATTGACATTTTCTAATATGAGAGAAAAATTATAGAATTGCTGAGGAAATTCCATCCACATTTTTATGAAATTTCCTTCTAGAAAAAAGTAAAAGGAAAACAATCTAATATCTACATTTTTCCCTCACCAGGAGGATCACACCTAATGTCCAAATGATAGGATTAATTATGTGATGTTTTTTAAAACCCTAAAAACTTGTTGTTCTGATAGGAAATACTTTTATTTTTATAATTTGAAATATCATTCAGCTAAATATTAATCTATATTTAATCATGGAATATGTTTAAAGCCATAGGATATTTATACTATATTAATATAAACTTAATCATGGAATATGTTTAAAGCCATAGGATATTTATACTATATTAATATAAATATTTACATTCATAATAGGATTCCTAGGCTAGATGAAATGTAGTTTATTCACACTACATTTTGGTGAGTATGAATACAAAGATTCAAACTGGTGCTCTCAAATAATCGTGCTACTGCAAAAAGTAGAGTTCCATATCTGTACATTTTTACTTTATATTTGAAAAATGCTGTTTTCTACACATCTTGTAGAAGACAAAAATAAATCTAGGTTGTGACATTTCCCAGCAGCCATTAAAGAACATTCTGTCTTTTGACTGGATCATTTCTATACAGATAATATTGGTACAGCTGCTCCTTACAGGATATGGCTGGCTAAACTTTAAAAGGATATTTTGAGTATATATTTACTAAATTAATAAAATATTTTCTCAATTGAATTTCACAGAGTCTGAAACAACTCTTCACTTGTGTTTTGGTGGCTCAAAGTAAGTGGTGTTGCATCAATCACTTAAAGTGGGACATGTCACAAGCTTTTCCTTTGTTGATTCCTGAAACTATTTTGTTTGGTGAAACTGTCTTATCTTCCATTTATTTGACTTTTAAAACTGTTCCTCTATTATTTATTTTTCTGGTTCTGCAACCATTATCCTTACCATCATTTTCTTTTCTTATATTGATCAATATTTACTGAATTCAGTTATAGGTGGCTAGTTAATGTTTACTGAATAGAGAAATTATCTATAAAACTTTCTTTTTATGTGTCACATCCATCATCAGAAACTGGAGGTAGAATACTGAATCAGGGCTGAGAAGTACATTTTTTGTGTCTTCTATTTCCTAGTAGAGGACAAATGGCAAAGGATTTGATTCCCCACTACCAAAGATTTTGTAGTTCATGGGGAAAGGAAAACATTAACTGAAACAGCAAGCAAATCCAATGAATAGTATTAAAAATTATAAGTAATACAGAACAAGGAGATATTAGCTAGGGGTTAATAATGAGCTCCCATTTATTGAGCTCTTACTGTGTTCAGTCTCTGTGCTAAACTGATATAACTGCTTCTAAAGTAATAGTCCATTTCAAATTATCCCTTAGTAGATCCTCTTCAGACCAACATCCCATTCTGATCTTTGAACTTGCAGAGATATTAGTTTCAATAGCAAATAATGATAAACAAATAATGAAAAGTTGCCAATAAATGGCCAGGCATTTGAAAATATGATGAAAATCCCAGTGGTTATTTAACTCATTCAGTAAGAGTGGTCATTTCTATCACCATGGGACTTTTCAGTTTCCAATATTCCCCAGCTCCATATTATCCTACTATATGATCATCATAATGTTAAGACATACCCTGGTCACAAGAGGAACAGCTGATATGGTGCCACTCCCACAAAAATCCAACAGTTGTGATTTATTGAACTTGCCCAATAGCATTGGTTTTGCAAAGAAAGAATGTTCCAATTGCTTATGATGTAGGGTGTTTTAATGATATTCATACTTTTTACTAGAGCGTTGACCACCTACTTCAGGCCATGGATCTCTAATATGACTGATAGTATTACACATAAGAAACTTACCTACATGTATATGAAATCAGCCTTGTATGGATTACCAGAATAATGGCAGAATGACCATTTTATTATGGCTTTTATCTAAATACCAAAGTATGCTGATTAAGACTCTGAGACTATTACTCTTAATGTCTTCCTTTCTAATTAATCTGTATAGAATATAGCCTAAGAAAGTAGTCCAATAGACACATCTACCCTGTTAGTTAATCCAATCAAAATACTACCTTCCTTTGGCTCTCTTTATACTGTTGATACCAAACCCCAACCCTCAAGGTTTATCTCTACTAATACTTCTACCATTGAATAGTTCCTATTTACTTCCCCATCAGGTGGCTGAGAAGTGTTCTCGTTTGAACCTACCAAATCTTCTGTATTCCATTTGTAAAACACATCATATTTTGCTTTCTATAATTACTTTCTACCTTCGCTGGAGTGAAAGATTTTAAGGACAGGAATCATGGTTGCTCACTCACTTTTTTTTTGCTTGGGCAGGCACCAGGAATCAAAATCAGGTCTCCACTTGGCAGGTGAGAACTTTGTGGCCCACCCTGCTCACTCACTTCTGTAGCCTTTAAAATATTTAATCTAACTGTAATAGATTCTCAATTTATGGAGGTGCACTTTAACTGAACACAAAAATATTCTGGGAAACCCTAAATGTGAATCCTAATCTCTCAGAGCTTCCTTGACAATGTGTGAAAATACATTTCTCGTGCTATAGCTGTCTTTCCCATAAGCTGAACTGGATGTCTTTGCTGCCAAAATAACCATAAAATGAATCCAAGTTTAGCAACCAAGAAGCCTTATAACTGAGATAATTTCAACCCCAAGTGTGAAAACTGAAAAAAAAATAAGAGAAGAATATTGGTCAATGTAGAGACAAGGATATATTATATGTATATTATTAAGGATATATGTATATTATTAATAATGTATATTATTAAGTGTATATATATTATTATTAATAATAATAATATAATATATATATATTAACTTTTTCCCCAGCGGTGTGTTTTTCTTACTCTTAAGGAAACAGGACTTTCTTTTTATTTCCTTTTCTTTTCTCCTTTGTAAACAATTTATCACCATCATTGGAAAATATTACTTTTTTCCTTATAATAAATCAAACACACAGTTAGAAAAGTTCACTGAAATCAATTTACTTTCCTAATACTGCACAGGAGAAAAGTAGTGAAGCTGAAATTCTGAGGCAGTTTGCCTGATTTTAGAGTGCAAGCTCTGAACTTCTGTCTCTTCCTTAATATCATGCATGATGTACGGAACACCCATGAATACCATTACTGCGTCCACTCCCTGGCATTAGAAGAGGTTCAAATTCTCACTAGAAAATCACACAACTTAATGTGGTATTTAACATTCCTTTTGTATTCATTATTTGACCGAGGAAGTCAAACTTCAAAGTCACCCCCAAAGGAAAAATACAGAAAGTGATATTTCTAAACTTCCTAGCTGTTAATATCCTGCTGGATTACTCTCCAACACCTAAAATTTATTTGAAAGTAACTTTCTCAAGTTTAATTTTTTTTAAATCCCATGAATGTAAGTTTGGAGAACATTTATGAGTTTTTAGAAAACTTAATCTCAACTTTACATCTTCTTCTTTAAAGGGCACATCCATAAGACATGTAGTCTCCAATGTAGTAATTATTGTCTTTGGTTTCTCTGGTGTCAGTGAAGACCCTAACCAGAAATTTTACCTCTGGAGGGAAATAGAGACGTGGGGAGTATAGGGCTATGATCAGCAAGGAGGACCTTGCCCGAAATAATACCCCGGGGAGATGCTACAGCTCTACCAAATCCATTGCCATTATTGATTCCAGTCCATCAATAACGACCAGACAACTAGGCAAAGGCAGGATAAGAGGAGCTGAAAACTAGAAAACCAATAATAATTTACCCCTTCATTCAGCACAATATTGAAAGTGCTGAAGCAAATATAAGCTAGCATTTGTTCACCATGTAGATATACATGGGGTGCCCTAGAAATAATTGAAAAATATGACTATTTATCAAACATCATCATAGAAAATTTTCAGTCTGTTGGGCATAGTAATTACAACATCTTTCTCAGACCTTCTGAGAGACATAATCTAAGACATCCAATAAAATGTGCCTCTCTCTTCTTGCAGAGAAAACACAGAAATGAAATACAATGAGAGATAGCACAGTTTACTGACCTAAAGAATTTAAATCCACAAATACAAAGGTTGAAGGAGATTCAGGTGTGTCAAAATTCTGGAGAAATAGTGTACATATTTCCAAACTAAGAGGTCTTTATTATATAGAAACACCTGGAGCTACATAGGAATATAAATGTCTTAAGTCATTGGAGATATTTTGAACCTGCAAAATCAATGATTTCCAAAAGGAAATCATATAGGGACAAAAAATGGAATATTAGTACCAGCATCTAATCTATTAAATGAGAAGTTTTTTGTGTGTGTTCAGTGCAATTTATTGTTGGCTTGCTTTGCATATAGTTAAAATTTTCATTTTATTGCTTGGAGACATTTGCCTGAAATATTTGGGTAAATCAGTACAAATAGTAGGTGTTACCTAAAAACAACAATTAAAAGCCCTTTGGCATTCATGTATGATTTGTTTAATGTGCAGATTTCTCACCATAGTAATATTTTGAGCAATCCTTTCTTCTCCACAGCAGTACTGATAATGAAAATAAATACTGTCATTTGCTTTTTGAACCCCTCTTGTTTAAAATGAAACATTTGTGAAAATCTGGAATTGGTGACTCTGCAATTTTGCTAACCCAACATTGAGAGTTCTGGAATATTTTCAAACTCGTTCATTTTGCATTGTTTCAGGATATTTTTCTAAATTACCATCATACTATGCATATTCAAAGAGTTTTAAAATTTTAAAGATATTCATGATTTTTTTTTGCCCACTGACACTATAGAAATGCAAAACCATCATTTTTATGAACAAGAAATGAGGTTTAGAGAAAGTAGACAATTTGCCAAAGGTCATACTACAAGTGTGAGTGGGCAGAAGCGGGACTACATATTCTATTGTCATTAATACCCTTTTATAATCGTTCTATAGCACTTTACTCCATCAATATTAAAATCACCCAGACCAACCATTCATTACACAGATAAAAAATTGGAAGCTTACAAAAAAAAAAGACCGGATGTGTTGTCATTGCAAAATCATATCATTACAAACTTAAACTCACAGCTGATGTTGCCTTGAAAATCTGGCATGTGTCCATGGATAGACTTGTTGTTAGCTCAGCTCTAGCTCATTAGACATTCTGAATTTGAAGCAAATTGCTTAAGATGCACCATATGTGAAACCAGTATATTGATTAAATACGCCTCCTGACATAATCAAAACACTTTATTTTTGTCTCTCAGCATTCCTCTACAATGTTGTTTAGGAGCACGTCTCCTTCTGGTCCTGAATAAAACTTCCCTGCTCCATGACTTTTTTTTTTTTTTTCTTTTTTGCAGGGGGTGGTGGGGAGGGGGAGCCAGTTTGCATGGTCCGGGAATCGAACCTAGGTCTCCCGCATGGAAGGCGAGCCTTCTACCATTGAACCACCCATATGTCCTGCTCCATGACTTTTATGTTGACTTTTTTGGTAAAAGAAAATCTTACATCAACAAAGTGATCTCATTCAGAAATGAGAATGTCTAATCCAAAATACTAATCAAAAATTGGAACTTAATTTAGCATTTGAGACTCTCCTCTCCCCAATATGGAGCCTATTTCAGACTCAAAACATGTAGTGGGAAAAGGAATTATAGATGACTTCTCTAATCTCTGCCTCTGTAATGGCCACTGTTCAACTCATAGAGATAAATTCTGTTTGAATATCATGGCCTTCAAATTTACTGAAGGTGACTTCAATTAATGTCATTTACCTCCAGATAAGTTTTTTGAAAACAGATGAGAAAACTCTCCTGACATCACTTTTGCTATTCCTTAGAGAAATATTTAGAAACATGTCCACTTCTCTTGCTGTAATTCCAAAGAAATTGTAAAGAGCAATTTGGGATCTCTGATTTATTCTTTCTATTTGCTTTCAGCATTGGCCTTTTGCGTTTAATACATCATGTACCTTTTAAAACTGAACTAGCATGTAGCAAACTGAAGGGAGTTCGTGATATTGGTTCATTTCAAGACTAATGTATGAAATGACCAGATTAATGTATGTTAGGTCATTTCAAGATTATTTTGATTATTTTATTATGTATTTTATGGATTTGTCATAAAAGGAAAATTTTTGAAAGTCTACTATGTTTATTTCTAAATAATATTACTGAGTCATGATATGTCATCTATTTCTCATTCTAATTAGTATAACTGTTTCAGGATGTACATACATATGCATATTTTGACAATTATATTATTTCATGATTCGTTTTTGCAGTTTAATTACCCAAGTCATTCTTTAGAATCCCAAAATAATTAGAAAATAATATATAAAGTTAAAAAGTCATGTGTGCCTTCAGTACATGCATATTCACAGTAGAGAGAGAATGGAACCAGATGAGGGGTGGGGGGGAATATATGAGATCTCTATACTTCATTTATCTCTAAATCTAAGTTCATTTTTATTCTATAAGATATAAGTATTCTATGCCATCTAATTATCCTTTGAATATTTTGTAAGATTGAGGAAATTAGATAAAATATTGTTCATAGATCTCATGGAATGTGTACTTAATAAATATAAGGGAGCATAAATAAGCCCCATTTATGTTATGTATACAAATAGGAGTAGAATTCTTGCATCGTAGGATATATATTCATCTGACCTTGTTAAGTATACTAATATATTTTTCTGAAGTGACTGTAACAACATCGTTATATTGTAACAATGTAAGCAAATCCCTATTGCTGTACATCCTCACTGTGCTTGATATTGTTCGACTTTTCATTTTTTTTTCTAAATTTGACTTTTTTTTTTCATTTTTACTATTCAGGTAGCTATGGAGAGTTCTACCACTGTAGTTTTCATTTATATTTTCTGAAGACTCTGTAATGGCCACTGTTCAACTCGTAGAGATATATTCTGTTTGAATATCATGGCCTTCATATGAATATCAAGGCAACTCTGAAAGGCAAATGGAAATGAGCTTCTTTTCATATACTCTTTTGGCACCATACACACACATATGATATTTAAGTCCTTTACTCATTTTTCAAGATGTGCTACTTCTTTTTTTTTAAATTTATTTATTAATTTAAAAAAATTAAGAACAAACAAAGACATTAACATACAATTCTGTTCTACATACATATTCAGTAATTCTCAATATCATCACATAGTTGTATATTCATCATTTGGCTCTGGGGAGGCTCGCAGCCAGTCCAGCTGGTCCAGACTGGGGTACGCTGTGTGTCTGGTCACTGACGTGGCTCCGGGAGCTGTTCTGTACTGTTTCTGGTTATTTAGTAGTTGTTCTGGAGGATGAACTAAAATGCGCACATTGCTAAGCCTCCATCTTCTACTTCTCTTTTTTTAAAATTGATTTGTAGGGATTCTTGATATGTCCTACAGTGGTCCTTTGTCAATTATATACATTGTAAATATTTTTTCCCATAGTGCTTCATGTCTTTTCATTTTCCTAATGGTGTTTTTGAAGATCAAGTTTTTCAAAAAAATAGATTTATTGAAATATAATTTACATAAATAAAATTAACCCATTGAAGATACAAAATTCAATTATTTTACTAAAAGCATACAATTGTGCAACTATCACCAAATTCTAATTTTAGAATATGTTCACGACCCTACCAAATTCACTTGTGACCCCGTGGAAGACTGAATTATATGCCCCAACAAAGAATGTTTTTAACCTTAATCCACACTCCAGTGGGTATAAACCCATTTGTAAATAAGGCCCCAAGGATGTATTATCAGTTAATGTGTGACCCATTTGTGAATAGGATCTTCAAGACACTGTTAAGAGAAAGGAAAGACAAGTGGGAGGCTGGGGAAATAACACACACAGCATTTAACCCACGTTAAATATGATGCAGAGAAGTCATTAAGTAAAAATGAAGGAAATCTGAATAAAGCATGGACTATAGTTCATAGTAATGTATGAATTTTGGATCATTAATCATAACAAATATCCCATACAAATGTATATTAATAATAGCAGACACTGGATATGTATGTATACATGGAAACTTCCTGTAGTATTGTTAAAATTCTTCTATTTGTCTAAAACAGTTCAAAACAGTAAATTTTATTTGTTCAAAAAATGCTGAAAATCTCTCATTCAGACTCAGCTGGCAAGTGCATACCTTTATCAGTAGGATTAAGATCTTGTTCCTAAGAATAAGCTATTACTCATGCGTAGCAAAGGTGATTTTGGCAGAATATTCCAATTTCTTTAATGACAGAACATTCTCCTGTTCATGGAAGCACTAAAATTTTTAATGGCTGTGATGCCTGCTGTGCTTGTATTCGTTTTTATTTTAGACTGGTCTAGATTTACTCAGAGGACTTCTGCAAAAATAATCCTTAGGAAAGAGCTTGTATAAAAGAACTTTCTGTTGGACTATTCAATGAGTTATAATTACTCTGTTAACTTCAAAGTGGGCCCATCACATGTCCAAAAATATCTGTTTTGATGAGATTACCATGAAGGTAACATGTAAGGAAACAGAACACAAATTTAGAAGATAGAATTTTTATGATTCTGTTGTAATAGTTATTATCTTGCTGGTGTCCATTTATTGAATTCTGAGCATCTACATATACATATGAGAGTGTTACTAGTTTTGTGGAGACTGCACAGGAAACTAAATTTATTTGAAACTTCTTGACTGCTCAAAAAGTTTTGGACTTTAAGAAATACTTTGCAAATTTCTAAGCCCTGTTTCCTCCATTTGAACTTTATAACAGCTGCTGCAGGAAACTGGACTGGCGGATATTGTAATCATCCAGTGTAGAATCTTAGGCAGAGAAAAGAATTTTAAAGATCATTTAACCCGATCCTTTTATTTTATTTTTCATCATTTTAAAAATCATTTTCTCTTTCCATTTAAAAATAATTCCAGACTTCTAAAAATCTGCAAAAATAGAATTCTCGTCTACCCTTTATTCAAATTCCCCAAATATTACTGTCTTACACAAACACAGACATAGAACAACTTCAAAATTAGGAAATTAAAAGTGGAGTGGTATGATACTATTAAGCAATCTACAGATCTTATCTGAATTTTGCAAATTAACCCATAGGTATCCTCTTCCTTATGCGGAATCCAATGCAGAACTATCCTATTTGTTTTCTTTTCGTTTTAGTCTCCTTTAATCTGAACTAGCGCCATAGGCTTTTTGTTTCTCATGACTCTGACACTTTTTTTTTTTCATTTTTCAATGAGTTTTAGTATTATCTAAGTCACTATACAGGATCCGAAGGCTTGGAGTCTTCATATCCCCAAGTTCCCTTTAATACACTGAGAGAAGGCTTGAGGTTCTGGGAGAAATGGAAGTGGGGCCAGTTCATATCTTCCCAAGAAACATGCCTTTGCCAGGCTGATACTGAGAAAATGGGACAAAGGAACTTGTGTCCCCACTGGTACCATCCACACACGGTTATGTCACACCCGTTAGCAGCCTTTGCCTTCTCACAGTGGTGGAAGTCGGAGTAGTCCTGCCAGCAGTTCCCCATCTGGGTCTGGTAGAGGAAGTGACTGTCTACAGGGGGCTGTCCAGTATTTGTTTTTATGTGAATCTTGATGTCTTCTGCCATGGTGCTAACCCCTAAAGAGGCCGCTGAATCACTCCCACCCTGACACTTCTGAAATGTATTGGCCCCTTATTTGTAGACCGTTCCTCAGGGGCAACCATTAGTTTTCAAGTTTAGGAAATCATGTGTGGTGATGCCCAAGATGCCACAGCAAATTGACAGCAGAGCATCTTTTACAGGAAGAGAAGTCTGCAAACAGTATGGAAAATTCATTCCAAGATTTCAGAAGTCATGTCACCTGCTAAAGGGTAAGCACATAAACCCACTTTTTTTTTTAAGGCTGTAAAATACATAATATGCATTTCCTACCGAAGTGTGGGTTTGTGAGAAGCCCTGGAACTACAATGGTGCACAAAAAACAAAGAGCTCCTGAGCCCACAGTTTGTTTTCTCTAGGACTTTGCAGTGTTTTGGGAGGAAGCAGTAGAGGTTGCCCACGAAACATTTAAAGCCTGATTAGTAGAAAGGCTCTCTTTGTCATTAAATAGGTTTAAATGCAAGAAGAGCCGGGAAAAAGAGGCAAAGTGTGATAGTTGATGAGAAAACCCCTAAACATTTGTATACATAAAATTTCCGCCTGCTATCCGCCTTCTGGCATCACGGCTAGACCAAGACACATTGTCTGCACCCTGGGGTCAGATATAAGTACCAACTCGCAAAGACTAAGAAAAGAGAGGAAAATCTCTCCTTACTGAGGGCTCTGGGAAAGCTCCAGTAGCCCTGGAGGCAGAGGAAATCTGTGCTCCTCGCAGGGCACAGGTCTGGAACAAAGAAAGGTGGAAAGCAAGTAAGGGAGGGTCCGCGGTGTGCGCAGTCTGAGCCCAGCTGATACCGGCGCGGTGGGAGAGCGGGTGCGGCCCCCAGGGTCCCCACAGTTCCCGGCCCTCCGGCAGGCTCCTCCCAGGGCGGCAGCTCTTCACTCCGCGCCACCCGTGGTGGTCCAACTTTGGTGGAGTTGGGGTCCTGAGCGCCTGGTCCCCATAGCCGACCCTTGGAGAGCCCCTTTGCTGCCACCTTAGGTCCGGGACCCCCCTCTGCTCTTGCGATGGGAAAAGTTGGCGGCGCGGCGGCCAGGCTGAGCACGTTCCTGCCCGGAGCCGGGCTCGCAGTTCTCTGTGCGCCCTGCTCGTCTGCAGCGGCAGCTCCTGGTGCCCCTTTCCCCACTCCGCACTCTCTGGTTCCTTCACCACAGACCTATAGGCAGAGTTTCTGCTGCTCCCCTGCCCCTCCCTGAGCGTCGCCAACACTGAGGGGTGAGACAGGCTGCGGAGAGGAGCAGAGCAGGTGTAGAAGCCCCGGGACAGAGGGCAGCGGGAGCCTGCAACTTGGAAGCAAGACGGAGCCAACAAAACCACCCGCTTCCGGACGGAGGAGCTGAGGTCCACGACCAGCACGTCAGAGGTGACGGGGGACTCCACGCAAGGACTGCTCGGCTGCTCTGGCCACAACAGCATTGTGAGTAGGGAAGCTGTGATGGGGCGGGGCAGAGAGGTGAGGGGTGGAGGCACAGAAGGAGTTAAAGGGGGCGGAGAGTCACTTGTAGAAGGGGCTTGGAGGCTTCCGGACTTAAGGGGTGTGCAAAATAAAGCCTTTGCCCGCCTTCCCCAGGAATCTTATCACCCTCCCCAAGATCTGTCATCCTGCCCAGACCATCATCTTCTTCAAGCCTCAACCCTGAAAATAACTTCCAAGTAAGGACACAAATCCCTATCTATGTCCTTACACATTGGCCAGTGGATCTGAAAACCTGGCAAAGAATAAGAATGTTATCAAGTAGCTGGCATGTGGCGATGAATGGGTTAACTTTTCAGGCGGTCTAACTTCCCCTCGGTGATTTTCCACTTGTGACAAGCTTACAAAAGCTAAAGTCCAAGAAGGTATATTTATATAATAATTTAGAGAAGGCAAGAACTGCAGTGGATAGTGTCCTTTCTTTTCTCCCTTTTTTCCTGAGCAATCAGAGGATCCAAGTTGTAGAATACAGTCTGCACTGTATTCTAAGAACCTCCATGTATGCATGTGTGTTTTCAGAGCTGGACTTTCCAGTGTTCTCCACTGTGATCAAGTCTTAGGAAAATGAGATATCCTAGTGGCATTGCCCTTTCCACCCCATTGCCTCACCTCCTCTAGTGGAGAGCACAGATAGACTTGGCCCTTCCTTTTCTAAGAGAGAAAAGGAATTGATGGGTTATAGGAGGCTGACGCTGGGGAAAGTAAGTATGGGTTGGGCTTCTATTCAACACAGAGAAGGTAGGTAGTACCGGTGAAAGTTGGTGATTTTTGGCCCTGCTATAGGAAACTTTAGCTTGGAAGTAGGGGGAATCTGCAGCTCCACCATCTGTGGGAGCTATTAGTTTAAGCTGAATCTGGGAACTCTTATTTGCAGAAATAGTAAAGCTTTGGTGGTAATGATTAAAGATCATTTAAAAAGTACACGGCAGTTCTTCAGGCTGCCATAAAGTGGGTAGTGAAATGTTATAACCAAGAATGATGGTTTTTTTTAAAATGAAGAATCAGCCAGGGCATTGACAATTTACACTTTGTAAAATGCACAGATTAACCAGCCCAACACCTTTCATCATGTCTTTGGTTGTAAAGTAGTTGCCAGAATCCTTTCAACAGACATGTCACTTTAGTTATGTTCGTTGTTAGCTTTTGAAATAAAAAAAGATTTTGGACATTTAAAAATAAATACCTGCTTATTAGGAATTCTATGGGCACATAGGTATAGATGCGATTGAGGCAAATCATGATAATCACATTCGATATTGGTGATTCTGTCCTGAGGACATCCAAGCTGCCCTGATATCCAGCCTCAGGACACAAGCTCTGGTGTATATGGTTCTCACAGAAAAGTTTGTTGAAATAGTTGCAGCAGAGATCTTTCCATCCAGCTGCTGGAAACCTTTGTCTGCTCTCTCTACTTTAACAATTACACCTTTAAAATCATTTTGAGTAAAATTACTCATCTAATTTAAACTTGAATTTTCTTAAACTTTTTCACTCCTTCAAGTGATTGGCTCAGAATTTCTCACAGTAAAGGGATGTTTCAAACATATCAAATATGTAGGAGATATAGAACCAAGAAACAAAGGATATTGGAGTAGAAATACTTAAAATTATCTAAGCTACAGATTATTTTTACTGACTCTAGAAATATTTTGGACAGAGCAAGAAGGAAAAAAAATAGGGTCCTTGGCACACCAAATCATCACTTATTTTAAAGAAATGATTGAAATGTATTGCCAAGTTTGGGCTTTTTTTTTGCCAGCTCCCGAGCCCAGTAGGCGGTATATGATGTAGATCATAACTCAGATGGTAAGTAATAGAAGTGGTGACAGTTAATGTTGTGTGTGACCTCTCACTCTGACGTCTGCTGTTTCACCAAGCCACCCTCCTAACACACACACACACACACACACACACACACACACACATATACACACACATCACTTTGTCGGTATACACCTCCATATACATACCTCAAAAACAGAACGAACCACTTTACTCTAACTAAATGTATCTGCCTCAGCATCACTGGGGAGGTAAAGTTTAAACTTATTACTGTTTTAATTACTGTGGGGAAGTATAGGAAACTTCTGAGATTTAGGTAACCTGATGAAATGAAAAGCAGAGTGGAGACCTGATTTCTAGGCTTGTTTGTTTGTCGTGTGTCCTCGGCAAGTTGCTTATTATAATATGACTTTGAATTTCCTCATCTGTAAAGTGGTGTCAGTGTCAATGCCAATCAAAATAAATTCCACAGAATCAAGTATCTTGATACACACGAAAGGGCATGGTTGCTATAAAGACCTCTGCGCATGTATTTTACTGTCATTTCTAACACTTCACTTTCCTCTTAGATAAGTAAAGAGGACAGATCATTAACCCCAGATCTGAAGATAAAATCAAGACTCTTGTAATAACCCATTTAGATTTCCTGCTGCAGAGGAGGAGTGGACCCAAGCATCACACATCCTTTAAAACTGTCCGATCTTGAGCTAAAATCTTTGGATAAGAAACACTAATAATTTTAGTAACAACTGCATTGAGGTACAAATTATAATCAGTTCATCAAACTTTTCAGGACATGTAGATGGCTTCCTTGCCTCCTTCGCTTCTCCTACCTGTGCCCTCTGCGGATGCTTTTGGGACAGCCATTTGAAGATAGAACTTTTGCTTGCATGTGATTAGCCTCTTCCTATTGTTCATAGTTATGTGCATTCAGAAGAATTCTGAAATTTGAGATCCATTATTTAAATCCAGGGACTGATCTTCTCAGCCTTTTCATACAGGGAGGCCTTGCTTGATGGGAATCTTTAGTAGCTCTGGATGAAATGGGGGAACTTTATGGTGGGAAAAATACTGAGTACAAACAATTTTTGTTTGTACAAAACAAAATTGTACAATTTTGTACAATTGTAAATTGCTTCTGTGCCATTCATTCTAGAGCCCCTCTGTGTCTTCTGGACTAAATGTATATAATACTGAATGCCTTGTGATGTGTGTGTGTGTGTGAATGAGTGCATTATCCTTTCTTCCAATGAGTTCCAAATGCTAACCAGCATTCACTCATTAATCTTTATGAAATCCTTGTTAGGTAGGTGGTAAGCATTAAGACCTTTTTTCACATTTTTTATGCTGAATATACTTTAAAAGTTTCAGTCTCTCACTCCCAGTCTCTCTTCTTGCTGGCAATGTTCTAAAAGAAATATTAACCAAAGAGAGCCATGTGTGGTCCATTTCTTAATATATGTCACTGTGATGGCATTATTTCTGCATTATCAAATTACATGGCTGTCTGGTTATTTTACATGTGTGTCTTTGCCTTCAAAAATTTTTAGACCTGACAAACATCAACAAAAACCTTGGTGAATAAATTGGGATAGTGGTTTGGTAAAATGTCTTATATTCATCGTCTTATCTAGTTTCCACAATTATCTTGTGATATCTAGTTTCCACAATTACCTTGTGAAGAAGAGACTATCACTCCCATTACCCAAAGCAGAAACTGAGGTTTAGAAAGGATATGTGACTTGGTCAAGGTCACACAAGGTCACATGGAGTTAGGGACAGAGCAGGGTTTGGAGCCCATATTGATCTGACTTCAAAGCCTATACTTTTCTTTATATACATTAATGTTTGTAAAAATATGATTGTAGAGCAATTAATTTTGGATAGACTTCAGAGGAAGCTGTAAGGAGGCAAATTCTGGTTATGGAAGCTCCAGCTTCTTGGGAAAAAATGCATTTATCATGTGTTTGTCACATTTCATTTCTTACTTGCAGTAGCAATTGCATTCCTTTCACACTCCCTTCTTCATCATTAGAGTCTTGAAATAACAATTGTGGGATTCATTGAGCTCAAGGTAATCTGCAACCTTCAGTCTTGAGATCTGTTCTTCATTGATAGACTCTTGAGTTAACAATATCTGATTTTATTTAGCAATTGGATGTTAACTTGGTTTGATGATCATTTGTCAACTTCCCCCATGCCCTGCTTTTTAAATTTTACTGGAAATGACTTTCTTTAATCAACTCACATTTTTTCATGTTTCCATTTCTGATGAGGGTTCTGATTCTAATCATGAATGCAAATGCAGTATGCAAGAAAAGCAGGGTGCTATAGAGGAAAAAGCATAGGATATTGAGGCAGGCAGACTTAAGTTTGAATCTTAGATCTCCTGAACAGTCTATCTTGAAAGGAGACTACCTTTGTTTTGCTTTCTGATCATGCATAGTTGGCCACTGTTCGGGGTTCTCATGCAGAATCGACCTGATGCATTACTGTGTTAACCTGAAAGTGGTGAGTGTCTTATACTTGTAAATGAAATGCACTGGAGGTGCTGTGGAAACAAAGGTATCACATTGACCCATGCCCTTGACTTGGGAGTGATTGTTCACTTATATTTCACATGTTTATGTCTTTCTCTATTATTCCTACACATACATATCTATTTATAGAAATTCCTGAAATTAGAAAACCGTTATTTATCTAAGATTCCAATATTTGTGGTAAGATATAAAGGCTTATTCGGTTTGTTTTTTCTCATCTTTATGTTGGTAAACATGCAATCTTCACACACAAAATACATAATCTGAGATTGGAAATGAAAGAACTTTTTGAAATTTACTGGTACTTTCTAGAAACAATAAATTAAATATTGATTCTTAGAAAGATTCACATCATTTTTGAAAAAGACTCTCAAGACTTTCATAGGACTGGGCCCAGAAATACATGGAATATTTTCATTTATTTATGAAAATAATGATAGCTAACATTTAAATAGTGCTCACTGTGTGTCAGGGACAATGCTAATAACCTTTTATGAATTATCTTTTTAACTTTGTTCTGCACATATTTGTTGAGCACCTAATATGGTCCAGGCACTGATTTGGGGTGTGTGTGAGGTGGTGCAAAAAGTTGTGAACATGTATATGAGACAAAAGAAGAAGTGCATGTGGATGGCAAAACTGCTAGAGAAGTAAGGTGAGATGGAACCTTCTGGCTGGAGTGGTTACAAAGGCTTGTGGAAAGGGTGGTATTTTAAATTGGATCATGAATAGGGAGAACTATAAAAGGGGAAGTCTGAGATGATGATAAGTATATCATAGGCAAAGAAATAGCAAGAGCAAAGGTTTAGAGGAGAAAGAGTAAGAATCCCTTATTTATGATATCTATGGCATCAATTTTGAATGAGTGCAAGTATATTTCATTAACATAGGTTTTCACTGAAAATTTGTGCCATCATTTAAAGACATGATTGCCCTTATTTGCACATTTAAATCTCTGTCTTGGATTTTGTTGCTTCTCTTTACCCTGACTTATTTCTCACATGCAGTTTCAACAAAAGAACTTCCTTTTATTTAACTATCAGAGAAACCCCCAGCCAGGCTGCCCAGACTGTCATTTTATTTTGTGTCTCTAAATTTATATGTAAAATATGTGCCTGTCTTTATGTCTATGTCTCAATTACTGTCCTATATCTCTCACTAGAAAGTATAGAGAAAGCATCTGTGTCTCCTGGAGGGGAAATTAGAAACAGCATCCCTACACGGGCCAAAGGCGATAGCTGAGCAGCATCAGCATGATGGGCAGTCAGGCTCTGCCAAAGGTAATGGTCCCTCCTGAGAAGCAGAACTCTGCTCAGATCTGATGGACGGAAGAGTCAGCCAACTGCCAAGAAACAAAGATAGAATCTCACTGTGCAAGATTTATAACAAAAGAACAGAGCCTGTTCTAAAAGAAAGGTAGGGGACAAAGGGCCTGGATGCCCTGCAGGAAATGCTTTGTGAGCTTTTACATGAACGTAAGAGAACATAAATCTCTGTTTCTACAGATCTCCTGAATGTTTTCATGCCACCATACAACCATAAGGTGCCTTTTCACTTTTTAAAACTTTTGAAGAATGTTGTCATATTGCTTTAGTTTTAATCTCATCTTAGTCCAAAGAGATAAGAAAGAGAGATCTCATTATTACCTGCGTTTCCTAGGAGATGAAGTTGCTGTTATAGCAGTGTGATTTGCACAACTCAGTTGTTGGAAGAAGATGTTACTCTAACTTAGGACATGACAATAGTAGTGCTTTCAGACCCACCTTTCTATTGGTTCCTGGGTCTCCTCAGGCTTTATTTACCAAGAGCTGGGGACAGAGACACAGCCACATTCACAGTTTATGTTTTAGCTGGAGCCTGTGTCTCTGCCCATATGTACCACCATCAGGGAGAACAAGTACAGAGATTGGGTATGGAATTTTTGAGTTCTAGATCCACTTATATACCTCAGTTGTGCTGGACTCAGAGCAAGTTGCTTAGACTAAGGTGACGTGTGTGCCATTATTAGCCTTTAGAAAGTGACTTTAAAAGGTACCGATAAAAGACGGCAAGTGAGGTGTCTGCCACCACCTATCCAACATCTGTATTATGTTCTAACACACCCAGGGACGAGAAAACTTGTGGCTGGCATTATTGCAGCAGAAGACCTGGAGCGAGAAGGCAGTGGAGTCCCCTGGTTTCCTCTCTAAGTCTTCTGCAGGGGGAGTCTAGTAGGGTTAGGAGGACCTAGACTACAAACAGCAATAACATCAGTCACGGGAGGTTTTTACAGAGCAAAGGACTCCACATAGAGAATTTTTAAAGGAAAATTATCCATGCTGACCCTTTACCCTTAAACCGTTGGCTCATGGACACAGATTGATAAGCCAGTTATTTGAGAACATGTCTTAATAGTACTGTCTTAAAACAAGTGTGCAAATTGTCCATGCTGTTTCTCTAGGGTCCATAGCCAGCAGGGAGAAGCCAAATGCCAGCTCCCACACATCCTCCCAGATAACAAGCTAGAGATGACATGGATTAATCACACTGCAAGCCACTCATTGCCTGTTGATATGAATGATATTTTATATGCTACATGATTGTAATTGAGTCATTAGTTGCTCCTTTTGCTCATCTTGTATCTGATAGGAGCAGGGGGGTGAAGAAGGGAGTTGAACAGAATTGTTCTAGAGCAATTTTGCTACAGCCAGAAACATATTACAACAGAAAGTGCCTTTTAACAACAATAAGAAGAAATAAACATCTTTTGAGCAATTTTCTGTAAGTGCATTGTAGAAAATCACTACATCATTTAATATAGTCTTGAAAGCAATGCTGTGGAGTAGATATCATCATTCCCATTCAAATGGTGTGAAATGTGTGGGTCAGAGGAGTTATGAAACTTGCCCCAAATTGCTTAGCTAAAAAGTAGCAGAGCTGTTTGGTGCCAAATCTCTTTCAACTGGATGCACTGCCCCTGTGCATGGATTTATTTCAAGTTTCTTAATGGTGGGCTTCGTAAGTCTGTTCAGAGTGATAGTAGGGAGAACTCCTGGCATGAGCAGAGGCATTTAAGTGTGCTTCCTTCCATGTCACCCTGTTCTCAGGTCACAGCCCTGCTTTATCTGTTTCATGACCTCCATCCATCCCCATGATGGCTTGCATAGCATTATTAATGTATATCATCTTCAGTTTGTTATCAGGGAAGAACTGTGGTAGCTGGTGTTTGATTTTTCCCTCCTGGCCGCCGACCCTGGAGGGACAGGGTGGGCAAATTGCACACTCATTTTAAGATAGTGTTACAAAGACATGGTATCAGGTAGTTGGCTAATCATACTGTGCTCATTGCTCAAAGGTTTGATGGCTCTGGTCATAGTCCCTAATTCAAATAGCAGGGACTGGGTGAACCCACTTTCTTAGACCATATAATGAAGGGCTTGCCTACTAAAAGTAGGTCTTCTGCTTAGTTTTTCACTTCCTACTGCACTCTTGCTTAGAATCATTAAAGGGGAAATGGTTTTTTAATGAAAGTTCTGATATTTATCACTCTGGAAATGCTGTTTCCAGTACCCACCATTCTTACCCTGCATTTTGCTGAGTGCCTGAAAGAATTTTGATCTGGGCACCCTGGGCTCTCTCAGAGGCCACTAAACCAGCATGAAAGTATGGTCTGCAGGTCCCTGCATTTGAATGACTTGGCACATTTTATACCCCAGAAATCTTACTATGTCAGAGGGGTTAGGGGAGTGGACAGGAATCTTCAGGTTTTACCAACTCCCCAGATGATTCTTATCAACACTAATATTTTAAAAACTGTTTCCATGGAGAACTTTTTAATGGGCTTCAAAGTCTATGAGTTCCCTGAAATTATCTGCCTGATGGGTATACATGGGCTTTGTTTTTCTTTCCCTGCCCCAACCCACAGAGAAAGTTGCAGTCCACACCCCACACTTTTCAATAATTTCTCAAAGGAATCTATAAATAGAAGAGTATAAGGTCCTCTGAAGCAAGTTGATGGAACTTTTATGATGTGCACCTAGGACAGCACACCCTCAGCAAGCACCTCCTCTGGCCATGGTTCTTTGCCTGGTGGAGTGACCCAAACTTTCATTCCTGAAGTTTCAGAGCCATTGGTTAGTCCTGCCAGGATTGGGTTGTTGCATTTTTCCATTGATTTTAATCACAGGGCATGGTAGTACTAAAAGGCACCCTAGGGGACCGCTATATTCCAGGAAAACTCTTCTTTACCTCCATTGTGTAGTTGCAGTCCTATTTCCCCCTGATAGTCAAGGTCAATCACCCCAGCCAGTCATGCAATCCCCTTCTTGGCTTGTTGATCCAGGGGCATGAGTAGCCCAAAATGACCAGGTGGTTAATCTTAGGTTCCAGTTCAATGGAATCATTGTTGTTTCTCCTGGTGGAAGCACTCCCCCTTTTGGAATTAAACCTGTAAACCAGCAGAGCTCAGGGTCACAGGGACAGGAAGCAAAAATTTTCCTAGCAGATCACCAGGGGTAATACTGAGAGATACCACTCCCATTTCTACCCCTTGTTTCCTGAACCTATGGATCCTGGCTATGGGAGAAACAGCACCGTACAACAGACACTGATGCAGAGCATATACAGCTTCTTGGAGAACACTCCCCTGCCCTTCAAGGTGTTGCTACCTAGTTGGCACCATAATTGAATTTTCAAAAGGCCATTCCACTGTTCTATCAATCTAGCTGCTTCTGGATGATGGGGAACATGGTAAGACCAGAGAATTCCAGGAGCATGTGCCCATTCCTGCACTTCATTTGCTGTGAAGTGTGTTCTCTGATCAGAAGCAATGCTGTGTGGAATACCATGACGATGGATAAGATATTCTGTAACCCCACAGATGGTAGTTTTGGCAGAAGCATTGCATGCAGGGAAAGCAAACCCATATCTAGAGTATGTGTCTATTCCAGATAGAACAAATCACTGCCCCTTCCATGAAGGGAGTGGTCCAATGTAATCAACTTGCCACCATGTAGCCAGCTCGTCACCTTGGAGAATGGTGCCATATCGGGGGCTGAATGTGGGTCTTTGCTGGTGGCAGATTGGGCACTCAGCAGTGGCTGTAGTCAGGTCAGCGTTGGTAGTCAGGTCAGCGTTGGTAGGTAGAAGTTCAAGTTGCTGAGCTCATGCCTAACCTCCACTTTGTTCATGAGCCCATTGGGCAATGACAGGAGTTGCTAGAGAAACAGGCCAACTGGTATCCACAGAATAGGTCATCTTATCCACTTGATTATTAAAACCTTCCTCTATGAAAGTCACCCTCTTGTGTGCATTCATATGGGACACAAATATCTTCATGTTTTTAGCCCACTCAGAAAGGTCTATCCGTATGCTTCTTCCCCAGACCTCTTTGTCACCAATTTTCCAATTATGGTCTTTCCAAGTCCCTAACCATCCAGCGATACCATTAACAACAGCCCATGAGTCAGTATACAAATGCACCTCTGGTGAATTCTCCTTCCAAGCAAAATGAACAACCAGGTGCACTGCTCGAAGTTCTGCCCATTGTGAGGGTTTCCCCCTCACCCCTGTCCTTCAAGGACACCTCAGAAAGGTGTTGTAGTGTTGCAGTTGTCCACTTTTGGGTGGTACCTGCATATCATGCTGAACCATCTGTAAACCAGGCCCAACTTTTCTCTTCCTCAGTCAATTCACTATAAGGAACTCCCCTAGAGGCCATAACTCTGGTCTGGGAAAGAGAAGGTAATGTGGCAGAAGTGGAGATCATGGGCATTTGGGCTACTTCCTCATGTAACTTAATTATGCCTTCAGGACCTGCTCTGGCCCTATCTCATAAATACCATTTCCATTTTATGATGGAGAGTTGCTGCGCACACCCAACTTTATGGCTTGGTGGGTCAGACAACACGCAACTCATAATAGGCAACTCAGGTCTCATGGTAACTTGGTGGCCCAAGGTTAAGCGTTCAGTTTCTACTAATGCCCACTAGCAGGCCAAAAGCTGTTTCTCAAAAGGAGAGCAATTATCTGCAGCAGATGGTAAGCCTTTGCTCCAAAATCCTAAGGGTCTGCATTGTGATTCTCCTATAGGGGCCTGCCAAAGTCTCCAAACAGCATCTCTGTTTGCCACTGACACTTCCAGCATAATTGGATCTGCTGGATCATATGGTCCAAGTGACAGAGCAGCTTGTACAGTAGCCTGGACCTGTCGCAGACCCTCCTCTTGTTCAGATCCCCACTCAAATTTAGCAGCTTTTCTGGTCACTCCATAAATGGGCCAGAGTAGCACACCCAAATGAGGAATATGTTGTTGCCAAAATCCAAGGAGACCAACTAGGTTTTATACCTCTTTTTTGGTTGTAGGAGGGGCCAGATGCAGCAACTTATCCTTCACCTTAGAAGGGATATCTCGGCATGCCCCACACCACTGTACACCTAGAAATTTCACTGAGGTAGAAGGCCCCTGTATTTTTGTTGGATTTATCTACCATCTCTGACATGCAGATGCCTTACAAGTAAGTCTAGAGTAGTTGCTACTTCTTGCTCACTAGATCCAATGAACATGATATCATCAATATAATGGACCAGTGTGATGTCTTGTGGGGGGGAGAAATGATCAAGGTCCCTGCGGACAAGATTATGACATAGGGCTGGAGAGTTGATATACCCCTGAGGTAGAACAGTGAAAGTATATTTCTGAACTTGCCAGTTGAAAGCAAACTGTTTTTGGTGGTCCTTACTAACAGCTCTTAAGACAAAAGCATTTGCCAGATCAATAGCTGCATACCAGGCACCAGGGGATGTATTAATTTGCTCAAGCAATGATACCACATCCAGAACAGCAGCTGCAATTGGAGTTACCACCTGGTTAAGCTTATGATAATCTACTGTCATCCTCTAAGACCCATGTGTTTTCTGCACAGGCCAAATAGGAGAGTTGAATGGGGATGTGGTGGGAATCACCACCCCTGCATCCTTCAAGTCCTTAAGAGTGGCAGTAACCTCTGCAATCCCTCCAGGAATCTGGTGTTGCTTCTGATTTACTATTTTGCTAAGTAGGGGCAGTTCAAGTGGCTTCCACTTGGCTTTCCCCAACATAATAGACCTCACTGCACGAGTTAAAGAGCTACTGTGGGGATTCTGCCAGTTACACAGTATATCTATTCCAATTATGCATTCTGGAACTAGGGAAATAACTACAGAATGGTTCTGGAGTCCCACTGGACCCACTGTGAGACGGACCTGAGCTAAAACTCCATCAATCACCTGACCTCCATAAGCCCCCACTCTGACTGGTGGACCAAAGTGATGTTTTGGGTCCCTGGAATTAATGTCACTCTGAACCAGTGTTTAATAATCCCTGAAATATCTGATCATTTCCTTTTCCCCAATGCACAGTTACCCTGTTCAAAGGCCATTGGTCTCCTTGGGGAAGGCGTGGAGGAAGATTAACGGTATAGATTTGTGGCAGTGTAACAGTGTTCTTCCCCAAAGGGACCTGGCCTCCCTTCATTCAAGGGGCTCTGGGTCTATAAACTGTCTCAAGTCTGGAAATTGATTAAGGGGCTGGACTCTGTGTTTTTGTAATTTAAGTTAGACTTCTGTTCACTTGACCTAGAACACTTTTGTTTATACAGCTCAAGCGAGAATTTAGTATACTGCCCATCTATTGTATTTCTAGGTACCCCATGATTTACTAGCCAATGCCACAAATCTCTGCGAGTCAGATTATTTGACTCCTGCTCTGAGTTTGCTGTCTATTATAATAGCCATGTCCACCCTGTCTTTGGCAGTTAAGTGCTGCCACTTGACTTCTGCCAGCTCAGGTTCTGGTCATCCCCATTGTATTTAAAGATTCCAGCTCAGTGACAGCAGTTCCCACAGTAATATGTGACCTACAGAGAAGTGCAACCACAGAGCTCTTCAGGGATGATGGCGCTAGTCTCACAAATTTATTTCTCACTGTTCTGATAAAAGGTACATCCTCTGGGCATTCCTGGGGTGTAAGAGCAGGCTTTGCATAATAAATCCACTCGAACATTCCAATTTCTCTAAGCCTCTGGATCCCTTCATCTACATTATACCAGGGCAGTTCTGGTATTTCTGGCATTTCAACCTCAGGTAGTGTTGGCCACCTTTGGATCCATGCTTCAGCCATCCATCCAAACAAACTATTAATGCCTTTTCTAACCCCTTGAACTATAACATTGAATGCAGAATCTCTGCTTAGTGGGCCCATATCAATAATTTCAGCCTGATCCAGCCTTATATTCCTCCCACCATTATCCCACACCCTAAAATCCATTGTCACACATATTCCCCTGATTTCTGTCTATATAAATTGGAAAACTCACACAGTTCTTTTCGAGTATAATGAACCTCCTCATGAGTGATACTTTGTACCTCACCTTCAGGGACCTCTTGGGACTTTAGTCTAATTATAGGCCTGGAAATAATGAGGGGTGGTGAGGGTGGGCCATAAAAAGAATTAAAAGTCTCTTCCAAGCCATTTGCTTCAGGGCATTCATTTGCAGTTTCATCTGGTGAAATAGGATTCATTACTCTAGGGCTAATCCCTTCAGGTGGAGTTTGGATGGCCAACTCCTTGAGGCAGGCTGGCGGTGGGGCAGCTATGATCTCAGGGCAGACGATTACAGGGTTATCTAGACAAGACTCAGCATGACCTAGGGTTTCAACCTCGCTCCCAACATCATTATCCATCCATATGTCACCATCCCATTTTTCAGAATCCCACTCCTTTCCAATCAATTCCCTCACTTTAACAGCAAACACCATCCAAGATTGAGATTTCAATTTTACATTGTAAAGCTGCTACTCTAACAATAAGATTCTGAGTCTGATTTTCAGAGATCTGAAGTCTATGGCTACAGGAAATAAGATTTTCCTTCAGGATACTCATAGAAACTTCTACATCTGTCAGATGGCACTTAAGCTTCTCATTTGAAGACTTAAGCTCATCCCTTTCACTCATTAATGTATACTGGGTCTCTAACAACAACCAGCCAACATCTCTATACTTTTTATTTCCACAGAACTCTGTAAAGATGTCAAAAACATTATCCTCCATAGCCTGGCTTCATACAAGCGAAGCATCAGAGGAATAGAATGGTGATATTTTGGCTATCTCTTTTGCCAACTCACTCCATGGATAGGCAATGTCATTCTGATTATGGGACTCAGAGTCCTTAGTGCCTTTGAGTCCAGTCAGAGTAGGAACCCATTCATAAAAACCCATTTTTAAGATTCTGTTTCTTAAGAACCACTCCTGGTACCAAGTTGTATTGGGATTCTCTAGAGAAACAGAATCAACAGGAAATATCCGTAAATATAAAATTTATAAAAGTGTCTCACATGACCATGGACGCACAGAGTCCAAAATCCATAGGGCAGGGTGTGAAGCTGACGATTTCGATGGAGGGTCTGGATGAACTCCACAGGAGAGCCTTGACGGCCGAAGCAGAAAGAGAACCTATCTCTTCTGAGTCCTCCTTAAAAGACTTCCAACGATTAGATTAAGCATCACTCATTAAAGAAGACACTCCCCGTGGCTGATTACAAATGGAATCAGCTGTGGATATAGACATGTGATCATGACTTAATTCTATGAAATGTCCTCATAGCAAAAGAGAGGCCAGCACTTGCCCAACCAGACAAACAGGTACCTACTACCTGGCCAAGTTGACACATGAACCTGACCATGACAGGGTTTTTCTGTTGCTTGATCAAGCCCTGTGAGTTAAATAAAAATTCCATTATTCCTAACAAAGTTCATTCTGAAGAAACTTAAGAGTGAACTTATACTATGATTTCCTTAAAGGAATGCATATATGTTAGAGATAAAGTCAGCATTGCCCTGAGCAAAGCCACCTCTCAGATTGGTGACCCCATCGCAGCCCCCTCTAAACTCATCACCATGTCCTAGTTGCAAAGGGATGATGAACCGCCACTCCTTATCATCAGGCCATCTCTTTGAAGCCTCCTGAAGGAGGTGGACTTTATCATTTCAGATGGTCAAAGGAAATCTATGAATCCTGGCTGCTATAAACTTTAAATGAGTAAGTCAAGGGAATTGAAATGATGGATAACCTCACCTCTTGCTGAGATTGCTCAGCTAGTAATATCCTGTGAGTCTGCTGTGAATGGAATAATTCGTCTTACTTGTCCAGTCTTTCTTGAAATATCTCAATATGGCTTACTTCCCATTAAAACTTTCAAATGCAAATTTTCTACAAGAAGAGATTTCTCATGTTAAAAATAAAGTTGGGGGAGCTAATCAAGTCTTCTGTCTTCTCCAATAAACTGTTGGTCAGTTGTCTATACCAGCTAATGCCCTTGGGCTCTTATGAAGTGAGGGATTCATTTATTTAATTTGGTGTAATTTAACTAATTAATTATTAATGAGAAATGAAAGGCTGCTCCTTCATTGCTGAGTTTCTTTCTCATAACTTATACCTTTCCATTATCCTTCCTGAAAGTATCTTAAACGCTTAAGTTAGGTCTTGACTTGGGAGACTGGGAGAGGGAGCAAAAACTGGTATATAAATGTGGAAAACATATAGAATATGTAACATTGTTAGTGATTTGATCAACACTTCACAGCAATGACTTTAATGTTCCGTTCTCACAGGAAGTTAGGAATGTGTCTAATGGAAAAACCTAATTAAGAAACCATCTTAACCAACTCTGGAAACCAAACTTATGTTTGAATCGATGGATTGCTATTAATAGTAATAGCCTACCATTTAAAAGTATTAAAGCCATTTAGATAAGGGCAGGGGCTTTCTTTCACTTGTATATTGCAACATAATCCCAAAAGGAATTATTTTCTATTTCACTGTGTATGGTGAGGCTGTTCTAAGAGATAGCACCTCTGTATCTTAGTTGGATGCTACCTCAAGTCCAAATCTTCTGAGAAGATACCCCTGTTTTATGCTGTGTAGGTGCGACGTTCTTCTCCGTGCTGCCAATGTCAGACTTTCGCTAAAGGTGTCTCCATGAAACTGTTAATTTTTTAAGTGCCAAGGGTTTGTGTCAGGGGTGGGGTGAGTTCTTTATGACCTCACTGGTTGACTGGCTATCTATCGATCTATCTATCATCAAAAGGCAAATCAGAGTCAAATTTGCAGATTATAGCATTTTATTCAGGAAACCAAAATTTTTGCTGCAGCAGGGAATCCAGATCACTTTTAAAAACAGGAGCAGAAGCAACTTTGAGCTTCTAGGCATGGCAATCAATTTTTACAGACATAAAAAGGAAGTTAGTTTGAGTCCTATTGATTGGATGATTATCTCTCTTTTTTAAAAATTTAGAGCAGTTGTAGGTTTATAGAAAAATCATACAGGAAATAAAGTGTTCCCATATATCCACTCTCCCCATTAGCAACACTTTACATTAGTATGGTACATTTGTTATAATTATGACAGAATATTATAATTGTACTATTAACTATAGTCTATGAATTACATTAGGGTTCACTGTTTGAGCTGTATACTCCTATTTTTTTTTTTGGCATGGGCAGGCTCCAGGAATTGAACCTGGGTCTCCAGTTTGGCGTTTGAGAATTCTGCCACTGAGCCACCATTGCACCGCCCCCTATTTTTTTTTTAATATTTATTCTAGAAATATATATATATAACCTAAAATTTCCCCTTTAGCCACAGTCAAATATACCATTAGTGCTGTTAATTATGTTCACGATGTTGTGCTACCATCACCACCATCCATTAACAGACTTCTCCATCACAAACTCTGAACAGTTTAGGCATGAGGACAGATTCAACTCAGGTGGACTTTATTTTGTATTGGGTTAAACACAACTAGAGGCTTTATTGGCCATCCAGGCCAGCTGCCTTGATGGGGATTTCAAATTTCAAAATATGTCAAGAGGAAACTCTTGGGAACATGAAAAAGAAGTAAGGCACAGGGATTATTTTGGCTCTCATGAGCTCCAGGCTTTTCTCTACATAATTTTATCAATATATAGTTAAATATGCATATATGTATATATTTCTCTCTCTCTCCAAAGCTTCATTTTTTACTTGAAAAGTGGATCTGTTCTGCTTCAGAAAGCCTTGGCACAACCAGTGTGTCCCAGCCCTCTTTGCTTCCTTAAGAAGAACATTCCTTTAAAGAAAAGTGATTGCAGACATCAGTAAATTATATGAGGTAGTAGAAGACAGTCCCTTGCAATAGGGTCAGATATGTCTGGTTTATGAAGTCCATTTAATTGATTATTAAAGGGTAAGACATTTCGAGAAATTGTAACAGCCATCTTACCTTTGCTTCTTAGAAACGTAGCTAAGATTCAAGTCTAAATGGTTTGGGCCATTGTGTTGTTTCAAGAGTGTCCTTGTCCATTTGGGGCAGTAAATGAGATGGGGGTTGGAGTGATCCGAATGAGCTCAGAGACCTGGTTTCACATTGCTTCTCTGCTGCTGACTGGCCCAGTGATCTCAAATAAGGTACTTGCTACTTGTCAATAAACAGGTAAAAATACCCATTTCCAGGTTAGTTGTCAGGATTTCATAAGATATGAAAGCAGCTGGTATAGTGAGGGCCTATCGCACTGTAGAGGCCTAGTAAATGTTGTTTGGGTTAAAATTTGGTTCAGTCTTTCCTAAGAAATTTGATTTAGAAAATATCTTTGAGCAAAGGAGGTTCACGAGGTGCCATTGGGGCAAACCCATAACATCCAGCACTATTTATAATGCTGGAAACATCAGCCATGTTTAGCATTTGCATCCATGGAACTTGTTTTTAGGCTGAGGAAAGATCACTGGACCTGATTCAGGAAATCAGAGTTTTGATGCTGATTTGCTTCTCATTAGTTATGTAACTTTGGGGCAAGTCACACAGCCTTTCTTGAGTATTCATTTCTTCACCTGGGCTATAAGCATATTGCTACAATCTCTGATAGCAGGGCTCTGAGAAAGGCTGTCTGACTCTGCATCCCAGCTCTCCCACTTACTAAGTGGAAACCTTGGGCAAGTTTCTGTAAAATAATACACCCATCATAGGGTCCTGAAGATGCTGACATGATTTTGTACATGTAACATGCTTTAGCAGAGTGCCTGCCACATGATAGACACTCAATACATGCTCATTGGAATGATTTTTATTTCTTCCTTGCCCTCACTTGAGTGAAATCACCAGTCATCAAAATAGAATGCTGTGTACACTGTTAATGCAGTGTCAATGCTATGGCCATTCTATGAAGTTCCTTTTTAAGAGATTTAAGAAAACCTGTGTCATAATCGCAGTTTTATTTTACCTGACATTTTTTCCCCCTTGATTCCTCTAAGTGGCATTGCAACAGCAGCAGTAGCAACTATAGTCCAGGGCTAAACTGCCAGAAGAAACCAAATAGGATGAAAAAGATCCCACCCTTCCTCTCCCAATCTCAGCTGTGCCCCACCATAATGCATTTTCCAAACTCATTTATTCAGACCAATCCAGGGTGATTAAGATGGGACAATTTCATTTTCCTTTGCGGATCTGTGGAACCATCACCAAGACAGAGACATAGAAATCCACATTTTTGATAAATTCTGCAGGTGATTTAATTAAGCAGGTAAATTTAAGAAATGGATCATGAACAACAACAATAAAAGATTTATAGACAGCTGTTTTAATTTTCTAGGGCTACTGTAACAAAGGACCATAAACTTGATGGCTTAAACCAAATAAAATTTATTCTAACAGTTCCTGGAAGTCCAAAATCAAGATGTTGGCAGGGCCATGTTCCTTCTGAAAGTTCTAGAGGGTGTTCTTTCCTTGCCTCTTCTTAGCTTCTGGTGGTCTGCTGGCAATTCTTGGCATTTCTTGGTTTATGGCAGCATAGTTCCAATTTCTGTTTCCATCTTCAGATGGCCTTCTTCCCTCTGAGTCTGTGTCTTTTCTCTTCTTGTAAGAACACTAGGCTTATTGGAGTAGGGCCAACCCTAATTCATTATAACCTCATCATAAAATGATTACATCTGTATAAACCCTCTGTCCACATAAGATCAGATTTATAGGTACCAGGGGTTAGGACTTCACCATATCGTTTTGGTACACGCACTTCAAACCACAACACCAGTCAACATAGCCTGAAAGATAGCTGCTTTAGTTTGCCCCCATGCCAGTATTTCCAAGGAAATACTAGTGGCTTAGGTAATGGCTTATCTTTAAAAGACCCACTTGGTGTTTATCAGCATCACACAATTGGAAAGAAATAGCTTCATACACCTGTAGCAATACTGATGGAAGGGAGTTTTCCATACAGAAGTGATCATTCTTGAAAGAGGCCTCCAAAATCTCCCCAGAGTCATTTCCATTAATACATAACCAGCTACATTCCTCCATCATGGGCTGATGTCACCTTTGGTGGAGTGGATAAAAATGTTGTAATCATCTGTGGGAATAGAGTGATTTGAGGCCGTAGCATATGGTCAACTGTTAACATAGATAAAAACAAAACAGAAACTTCCGGTTGCTTAGCCCCAACAGAGTTCTCAAAAACCAATTCAGAAGCTTGAGCCCAGATACACTCTTATTCTATCTGTGTTCCTCTCCAGCCCGGAGAAATGTTTGCTTTATTGGACCAGGTGCACTGGGATGCCTCCAATGCGCTATTGGTCTGGGCTTTCCTAATGGCACGGATTTCTGCTTATCCAGAGGGAAGTTGTGCTGATTCTGCACCTCCTATGCCCAATAAGTAGGATGAAAATCACCTACACGGATGAGCCCCTGCTATGACTGAGGGGACCCACATCTGAAGGGCAGGCTCTCATGGTATCCAGCTTTGGAGAAGAGGAAAGTTCTATGTTCTTCCCTTTCCCACCATAGGACTTTAATAACTACTGCTAAATTTGATTCTAATGCAGACAAAAATGATAGATAAAAATTATGAAACATGGGGAAGAGAGAATAAATGGGGAGAGGAGTTGGGGAGGGTTATAGCCATTCTTCTCTCCTCTTTTGTCGTTTTCCAAAATTGAGAGGTAAAGATAGCCTGAGTCTGAAAGTAGGTCCCTTGAAAATAAGAGTTCTTTTTTCTTTGTTGAGCCACCTGCAAGAGTCATTCTTGTTCCCTGTTCCTCAAGCCTGTGAGACTACTGGATTTTGTGATCGGAGTAGTATCCTATCACATACTTCCCAGCCAAACAGGAAGCACAGCTAAGTGTAGGCCTCCCTCCATTGATGTGTCCCCTAAAAAATATGCTGATAGCCCTTGGTGCCATTTACCCATTGCTAATAAGATTCCTTCCCTGCATTTCTTGAAACAATAAGGAAATGACAAGCCAATTTATTTCTCAAGTGCCCTGTACTCCCATGCAGGAAAAAGGGAGGTGATAACAGGGGCTCTAGGTTAGCTCAGATCATGCTGGGGCCATGAAACCCTCCTTCAAAGCAGCTGGTCATACTCAGAGTCTGGATGTCAGCCAAATCTGGGAAGTTTAGGTCTTGAAAACCATTTTGGTAAAAGGTGTGAGTGTTCAAGTGATGGCTGCCCAGGAGACCTGGAGCTTAGACCCAAGGGCTTAAGTATATCAAGTAAGAGCAAACCCATAGATCACACATGGGACAGGTACTGTCAGATAAAACAGTCCCAAATAGGAAGACAGGATCCAGAGGGACACAAATTCTGGAAGCAAAGTAAAGTAGGTGGTCATAAGTCCCAACAATAAAGGAAATGGTCAACAGAAGCTAAAGGGGAGTGCCAATCAAGCAGGATGAGTTCAGATATAAGAGGGTTCTTTTAACCTGAGGTAGCCACTTATTTTATTCCAGAAATTTTTGTGTAGCTCTTGAGACTGAAACTTAACCTGAATAGGGCCCATTTGGTACTGAATAAAGGCTTCTCTGAGGAACGACAATGGATGGGGCACACATTTTCCCTTCTCTTCTAGAAGAAACACAGTTTGGGATTCTCCCAGTTGGAGACCTCTGCAGCTCCTCCAGCTCACAGATGGTGACAGAGCAAAGTCTTCTGTCCCCCTTGGAGATCAGCACTTAGCTACCTTGTGTTTATGGTCATGACAACTCAGTGTTCCCCACATACAGCAGCTTTTCATTAAAGTTCTACTAGGTGGATGCTGGATCTATCCCTCTCTACCTCTACAGTGTGACTGATCAGTCACCAACTGATTTGCTGGGAAGTGATCAGAAAAGAACTCCAGGAACAGGGGGCATCAGGAAGTTCTCTGGGAGATCAAAGTCATCTCCAAACAATATCTGTATACACATTGCTGCATATTTTTTTTTAAATATGCTTTGGAGAGAAAAAGTTATCATGGCAGATTACTTACATCTCCTAGCTCTCCTTTCTTCCCCTTCCTTTGTCCTTCACCAATTCCATTTTGTTGTAGTTCTCTAAAAACATTAACCCCAAAATTTCTTTTATATTGTCTTGCAAACTCTTTGTTCCTTTATTTTTCTTTTTTGATTGTTGAATATGATCCAAGCATAAAATTACTAAAACAGCTGCATGCCTACTGAAAAGTGAAAATTTGGCTGGGGAGAACCATTTGGAAAGCTGTATTACTCTGGCTAGGGATGAGAAAGCAGTCAGTGTTCAAAGTGATTCCATTCCAATTGATGGTATATTTTCATGATACCTGTAAATCTCATGAAACTGTACCTATGACCAATAAGCACAAGTTTAAGAGCTGTGCTTCCTCTCAGCCATCTCTCTGTGCCCGTAGTACTTTCTCTACAATTGCCAGACAAGATGGTTTCCAGAGTTGGTGACTGTGTATGCTGGGGAATTTGCTATTGATGGAGCCTCCTGGAATAGGTCTCTGTGGCAGAAGTCTACAAGGTAGAAGAAGGTACATGTACCTTGAGAAGATAATCCTGGTATGCCTTCAATCTGTCTGGCTTAATCATAAACCGTATTTTCTGTTCTTTATAAAAACCTGTTTCAAAGTAATTTTTCTCTATCTCATCTTTTTTCTCTCTCATTTTAAAGCAATAAATTCTTGATATTATAAAAACCTAGTAGTATAGATTTTAAGAGTGAATGTGACAATATCTCATTATGCTACCATCAGCAGATAACCTCCATTAACTAATACATACTCTTCCACTTTTCTTTTGGTGCCTTTAGAAACATGATGTTAATGCACACAAAATAATGTTCTCGCACATATATAGACATTGGTTCATACAATGCATATTATGCAGCTTGCTTGCTTTCCTCTTGTCAATAGATCTGAGCCAAATTTCCATAACAACCCATGCAGATCTACCTCATCCTTTTTAATGGTTGCAAAATAGTCTCTTATATGCATGTATTTAAATGTTCTGATTACCTCTTAAATATATCTTTACTATAAATGAATTTAAAAAGCGAACAACCAAAGGCATATCTTTGACCATTCACCAAACCAGAGTTGGTGATATCTGTTATTTGCTCTACCTGGAGGCTCAGAAAATGAAAAAAAAATTAATCTATATTTATAATCCAATGGCACATTTGTCAAACACACCACCAAGTAGAAATAGCAGCAAATCAAGCCTACTCAAAAGTAGGCATCTAAATGTAATAGCCTAGGTAAATAGATAGATGGGAGAGAAATCAATTGTGTGTGTGTCTTTCCCGGGATCCATGATTCCAAATGACCTAGTGGAAACATGGCATACTGCTAGTTCTCAGGTTATATATATATATATATTTATTTTGTTATCTGTATGACTGGAATCACATTTCATTAATTTTCCACGTGAGTATCCCATTATTGCAGCACCATTTTGTTGAATTATTATTGTTGTTGTTGTTTTGTTTGTTTTTTGGGAGGTGCACAGACTGGGAATTGAAACCAGGTCCCCCACATCACAGGCGAGAATTCTACTACTCAACTACCCTTGTACCCACCAAACCAGGAGAGCTTAAAATGATGATTTACAGTAGCAACCTAAATTTTGATACACTAAGGATATCTTTAATTTATATTTGTTCACTTATCTAATCTGTCCATAAGTTTAGACTTCAAGGGAGACTTCCCCTTGAATATATAGGAAGAGTTTTCAATTTATTGATTGTTTGGCACTCTGCCCCTTTCAAATTCTGGAGCCCTAACATTTGGGACTTAAGCAATTGTCTCCTCTGTAATATTCCAAGAAATAGGAGCCCTGAATAGCAGCTGTATGAAGTTTGACTGTAACTGAGGTGTGATGGCAACTCCTCACCATGTTCTTAAGCCTGTCACCTCCCAAGGCAGCCTAATGACCAAAGTTGTCTTTAATTGGTCAAGCACAAGAAACAAAAAATGCCCAGGTACCTTACTTGTATGAAGTTTTTACCCTTTACCTTGCTGTCAGTTAATTATTTATGTCTGAGAGCAATAAACTAGGCACGATGGCCCAATGAAGATTGCAGGCCATGAAAAGCATTGGGATATGCAAGATCTCAGTGGAATGATTCAGGGATAGCAATGTGGCAGGAAGGAAGTACTCTTTCTCATTCTTAGATAAATTTAAAAAAAAAATTGGTTTGGAAGAAATGTCAATTAATCTAACGTTACACAATAGTTCTTGGAGAGTAGACCCTGTGTCTTTGACTCTCCACTTAATCTTTTTCTTAAGATTTTATGCGCAAGGCCAGCCATTAGTACACATCAGGCACTAAGCTATTCAGCAGTCATCTTCAGTGGTCTCTTATCTGACTGATTCTGAATCCAGATAGGGAAATTGTAACAGGTGACTTAAACGGAATCAAGATTGTCGTCATCAGTCGTGATTGAGATTTTGACTGTGGGTTTCTCCAACAATTTTTAAATTCAGTTTCTTGGGGCAACATAATGGATATCACATGAGGATCCGATGTGTGTCATCTTGAGATCCTTTTAAGCAATAGCTTTGACACTTTGGGCTTTTTGCAGGATTGATGGTTTTGAGGGGCAGGTTTAAACAAAAAAAGGCATTCTTGGCTAATTTTAAAGGCTATATTGTAGTTGCTATTATGATACTAGCTAAAAGCACACACGTTAAGAATTAACAGTTCACATTGTGGAAATCCTCATAGATCACAGTACTGCAGCTTCAGAAAAGTAAGCTCTGTCAGTTAGGCTGGCAGGTTGGGGAGGTGGGGGACCAAGGAGTGGTCCCTCACCCTGAAGGGGGCAGCAGCTGTCCATGTCCAACTAAATGTCACACTGTGGCCAAGAGAGCCCAGAGGAAAAATTGAAACCCTTCATTTTTTGTTTTTGAAGCTGAAATCTCAAGATTTGTTTGAAATCTCCCGAGTTTCATTATTGACAGTGAATTAAAGATTTTTACAAACACTCATCTAAAATTTGACTATGGGTTCCAATTTTCCTCTTTATTATTAGGATGCAAGCAGCCTGAGGTCATGTGCATAAAGGCCTCCCATCTTGCCTTCCACAGATGCTGAGAGGCTGTTAGCAGCATAGGTGGATGATTCTGCAGAAGCCCTCACACTGGGCACAAACTAAGGCCGAGGCTTTACCCACCACATTCTCTTGAAAGCGGAGGCTGCAGAAATTATCATGCTGTAGAGCATTTCCAGCTAGAATGTTCTCTCTTCAAATTCTAAGATATGCTTCTCCAAATACCTTTTTTTTTTTTAAGAGTTAGAAGGGACCATATGTGCCATAGAGCCCAACAGCTCATTTTACAAATGAGGTAACTGATATTGTGGTTGAAGTTCTAGCCCAACATCTTATTAATAACTGATTTCCTGGCTCAGCCCTGGGGTACTTTCTTCTAAAGAGTGCTTTCCTTGGCCTTCCTTTCCTCAGTGCCTGTCCTGTGAACAAGTACATCCACCAGCTCCCACCTCCCTGGAAGCTGTCTTTTCTGTCTTTTGAGCATAGGTCAAGTTCCACATGAATCTCCATAGGTCAAGCTCCAACTGAAACTGCCCCCTCTAAATCCATGTAACATTTTCTCTTTTGGAATCTTAATTATTCCCTTTTATTATTTAAATCACTCCACAGCTCCCAAAATAATTTTGGTGTGCAAATTCAGCTATTGCACAAGATAGGGTCCATAGTATGTATGGTTGTATTGTATTGCATTGTATTGTTGATTGATAGAATGGTTGAAGAAATCCCTGACATATGACATAGTAATTAAGGTTTCAGACTTGAATCCAAGCCTTGTCATTTCTTTATTTATAAGGTAGAATAATATGGGCTTTTAGACATGTATTTTTGTGAAGATTAACAGAAAGAATGTGCATGAAGTTGATTAAGGGCAAACATTCCCTAAATACTGGCCATTAGCATTTTATTGTAATGATAGATCCCTGTCCTTCCAATAAGTTAAAGCTAAAAAAGAGTAATGGCCATTCTGTTTTGAATTATATGCTTATCTTCCCCATCCTCTACCCCTCTCTTTCCCAAATATTCTCCAATGTTCCTATTTGGTTATTTTTTAAAATTCCAAGGCAAGGTATTTTTGTTTGTTTTGCTTTCTCCTGGTAAGAAAAATTAAGGTACAACACCCACTGCCCCATGCTTTCTTAAAAGCAACACCAGAGAACATAGTGAAGCATAGTAGTTAGTAGTTAAAAACATGGGTAAGTAATGAAAGTACAGCACAAATCTCTCAAAGTCTCAGTTTCCCTTACTGTAGAGCTTATAATAGAGTTGTTTCATATAGTGCTGTGAGGATTGAATGAGAAAGTGTCTGTAAAGGGTTTATAAAGTTGCCCAGCATGTAAATGATTCCACTGATGGTCCCAGTTAATGTTCTCCTTGTATGTGAGCCCTTTTGCGCTTTAATTTTTGTAGCCCTTTACACGTTGACTCTGGGCCTAGACATGTAATTTTCTTTGGCCAAAATATTGTTAAAAGATATTTTGCAAGCAGAAGCTTGAAAAATTGCTTGCACATGCCCACCTCCCCTCTCGGAACCCTGCTCTGGCTGTGAAAATAAGACTAGAGTATCTTCCCTGAGACCACAGGCAGGAGAGCCCAGGTGTCCCAGACAACCTGCCTACTGCCACCCAACCTCCAAACGTGATAGAGCCTAGCCAAGATCAACAGAAGCACTTAAGCAGCCTTCAGCTGACTGGAGATACAGGATGAGCCCAGTGGGCCTGATCCAGATAAGCAGAATTGCTTATAGCACCCATAGACTCATAAGAAATAATACATACGATGTTTATATGATGCAGAGATGCTTTCTTGATCATACCAGAAGCCGTCTTATAGGTTTTCACACAACATAACCAGCCATCTTTTTGATAATGATTGTGACTGTTGCATTCCATTGATTCTAAGATACATCCTGATTTCAAATATGTTAAAATGTGGTAGTGAGCTTATGGTAGATAATTTCCCTAAGAACCCCCAGGATAGTGGTGATCTGTGAGCTTGAAGGAAGCCTAGTTCCTTGTAGTCTGAGTGTGCTGCATACATAAAGGTTGTCTGCTTGGTGTAAGAGACAATCACAATCCAGGCTCATGGAGAATAGAAGCACCTGGGAATGGATGGCAATGGTCCCCTCCCATAAAGCAAGCCAATGGGTGCAGCTCTCTTTGATCTCCTAGGAGAGGAGGGGGAGCAGTTTGGGAGGCCCATGTGAGCCCTCTGGACCACCTAAGTCACAAGGACAAAGGCTAAGGGAATAGAATTTTCTTTCACACCTCCAGTTTGAAGAGATAAAATATATCCCCCAGGGTTCTCTTGTGCTAAATCAGAATAGCATTTAATTAAGCTGTCCATAAACTGTGTCGAGCAGTGAGACAGAATTTAAATACTACAATTAAAGTCACTCACTGTATGTTTTGGCTTTTATGTGGCTTCAGAGTTTCTGTGTTCCTCAGAGGCAAGTTAATTCTTTATTTAATCCTCTCAATCATTTACAGTCCTGAATAGTTGGGGGAAGTGGTGTTACTATTAGGCATTGATGCTCTTACTGGCAATTTACAAGCATCCAAGGAAAATCAATGCTGTCATTTTGTTGTTATACATCATTTTAGAGCAAAAACAATATTTCCCAGGTTAAGTCCCACACTCAGCACCAAATACTCTTTACCTGTTGCAGAAAAGCCCCTCACTTTCCTTAAACCAAAAATCAAGTTCCTCCAAAGCAACTTCAGTAAACTCTCAAGCCTGCTGCGAAAAGATGGGTGTTCCTAAATTGTTTAAAATAATGGCGGTGCTACAGGGATCTCAACTGCTTCTTTGATGACAAGAGGCCTGAAGGGGGTAGTTCTCTGTCAAGGGAAATTGGCACACTCTAACTGAGTGCTGAGCAGATGCTGCATCTTCTTTCTTTCAAGGAGCCCTGTTACTCCCTTTGCCACATTTCTAAGGAAGGGAATTTGGCTTCATTTATCAGAACTGGGCTCCTGAATATTCTTCCCTGCCTAAGATCCAGCTTTGGTTTCCTATTTAGACCCCTGGTGGTTCCCAGGAAGGGCAGAGGTACTGACCTTGACCCAAATCCTAGCTCCACCACATACCAGCTGTGCAGCCTTGGCTAGGCTGTCTGGCTTCTCTGAACCTCAATTTCTTCCTTTCTTGAAAGGTAGAAGGAAGTGAATGAAGCTGCCTCCTAAGTCATGGTGTTAATGAAATCCAATACGGTAGAGCAAGCACTTTACATAATAGAAGTTAGTTCCCATTCACCTACCTTTCCTTTTCTTTACAATCTTAAGCAGCCATCTCTGGGTTATATCTGCTACTCCTTGATACCAACCACCAACCATCTGACCTCACGTCTAGGTTCTCTCACTCCCAGCTGACATAGTCTAGTTCCTGCCCTTTTTGATGGCATCCCCCAGGTGACTGCAGGCCTGGATCATTGCCACTCACTCTGCTCTTCAATACCACTGCGCTTAGTTTCAGGGTTGTGTGCTGCCACCCATCCAGTGGGCACACTATCATCTCTCAGTCTTCCCAGAGGAGTCATGAGACCACACTCTCCACCCCTCTGCAGCACTGGAGTTGCTGGTAACTAACTGAGGTTGTGTGGATGAATCAGTGCAGACATCGTTATTTTTAGGAACTTCTTTCAAAGAGAATTTGCTATGGAAGGTGGGTCACCTGCATCCCCTTGAAGTAACTAAGAAAAGAGTGACAAATGGCATTAGGGCCATTTGGATACCCTGGGATCACTGTAAACACTGAACTCAAGCTCTTTAGAAAGTTCGTATGTTGAAGTTGAATACAACAAACATTTAATGAGCATTTTCTACATGCCAGGCCTTCTTCTAAGGGCCATACATTTATCATTTTGTTTAATACTCGCAACACCGTATACCACCACAGCATCCACACTCATGTGGAACATTCGTTCCACTTGTTGAGAGCACTTTTTATTATTGTACTATTTTTTAAACAGTAGTTACATTTGTTACAGTTGATGAAAGGTTATTAAAATCATGCTATTATCTATCATCCATGATTTACATTAGATGTATTTTTCCCATATGCCACCCTATTATGAACAGCTTGAATAATATTTTACATTTGTTATAATTTGTGGAAGAACATTCTTATGCTTGTACTATTAATTATAGCCCATCATCCACAGTAGATTTCACTGTGTTGCCCAGTCCTGTATTTTATCTTTTAATTTTATTGTAGTATTAAATTCATCCTAAAGTTTCCCCTTTTAACCACATTCAGCTCTCTAGTTCAGTGCTGTTGATTAAACTCACGAAAATGTGCTACTATCACTACCATCCATTTCCAAACTTTTGCCATCAAGCTAAATACAAATTCTATATAAGTTAAGCATCACCTTTCCATTCTCTAACTGCAATCTATCTCCTGGTAACCTATATTCTAGATTTAACACTATGAGCTTGCTTATTGTAATTAGCTCATATCAGTGAGATCATACAAAATTTGCCCTTTTGTGCCTGGCTTATTTCACTCAACATAATGTCCTCAAGGTTCATCTGTGTTGTTGCATGCATCAGGACTTCATTCTTTTTTATGAATGGGTTACTTCCATCTTTGGGCAATTGTGAATAATGCCACAGTGAACATCAATGTGCAAATATCTGTTCAAGTCCTTGTTTTCATTTCTTCTGATCATATGACTGGTAGTGGGATTGCTGAATCATATGGTGATTCTATACATAGATGCCTAAAGAACAGCCAAACTGTCTTTCACAGTGGCTGTGAATGAATATTCTACTTCTCTACAACCTGTCTAATACTTGTAGTTTTCTGTTTTTTTTTTAATAGTAGCCATTCTAGTGAGTGTGATTTGAATTTCTTAATAGCTAGTGATGTTGAGCATCTTTTCATGTGCTTTTTAGCTGTTTGAATTTACTCTTTGGAGAAATGTCTATTCAAGTTCTTTTCGCCATTTTAAAAATTGGGTTGTTTGTCTTTTTATTGTTGAGTTAGGATTTCTTTAAATATTCTGGACATTTAAACTTTATCTGATATTATAGATATTTTCTCCCTTTGAGTAGGTTTTCTTTTCACTTTTGTGATAAGCACACTAAAGTTTTTAATTTCGATGAGGTCCCATTTATCTATTTTTTTCTTTTGTTGTTTGTACTTTGGATTTAAAGTCTAAGAAACTACTGCCTACCACAAGATCTTGAAGATGCTTCCCTGCATTTTTGTCTAGATATTTTAAAGTTCTGGTCTTTATATTTAGGTCTTTGATCCATTTTGAGTTAAGTTTTTGTATATGATGTGAGAGAGGGGTCTTCTTTCATTCTTTTGCATATGAATATTCATTTATCTCAACATCATTTGTTAATGAAACTTGGGGGCCTTGCCAAAAATTAGTTGAGGACTTCCGGAGAAGATGGCGGCTTAGTAAGACGCGCGGGTCTTAGTTCCTCCTCCAGAAAAGCAACTAAAGAAACAGAAACAACACGAAACAGCTCCCGGAGTCACGACAGAGACCAAAAAGACAGCGTACCCCATTCTGGAACAGCTGAACGGGCAGGGAGAATCTGCTGCGGTGAGATACCCGAGGGGTGCGCGTTTTCCTGGCCGGGGCGGCTGGCGACTGGGGTCCCCTCCATGCACGTGGCTCCCCGGTCTGACTGGGAACGTTGGATAGCGGGGCCCTCCCGTCACGCTTGGTGTTTCGGGCCAGCTGGGCAATTAAGACCGGCACTCTCCCAAGCTGCGGCGGCCAGTGACCCCCGCCTCCACGCGCGGTTTCCCGGGCCGACTGCCGTGCAGACAGACGAGCGCCACGAGCGCCACCTACTGGGCAGGAAAAGAAAAACAGAGCCCAGAGATTTCACAGAAAAACCTTTCAACCAGCTGGGTCCCACACCCAGGGAAATCTGCTCAAATGCCCAGACACCAGCAGAAAATAATGGATGACGCTCGGAAAATTGAAGAAATGGCCCAGTCAAAGGAACAAACCAATAGTTCAAATGAGATACAGGAGCTGAGACAACTAATGCTGAATATACAAACAGAAATGGAAAAACTCTTCAAAAACCAAATCAATAAATTGAGGGAGGACATGAAGAAGACATGGGCTGAACAAAAAGAAGGAATAGAAAATCTGAAAAAACAAATCACAGAACTTATGGGAGTGAAGGACAAAGAAGAAAAAATGGAAAAAACAATGGATACCTACAATGGTAGATCTAAAGAGACAGAAGCTACAATTAGTGAACTGGAGGATGGAACATCTGAATTCCAAAAAGAAACAGAAACTATAGGGAAAAGAATGGAAAAACTTGAGCAGGGGATCAGGGAACTGAATGACAATATGAAGCACACAAATATATGTGTTGTGGGTGTCCCAGAAGGAGAAGAGAAGGGAAAAGGAGGAGAAAAACTAATGGAAGAAATTATCACTGAAAATTTCCCAACTCTTATGAAAGACCTAAATTTGCAGATCCAAGAAGTGCAGCGCACCCCAAAGAGAATAGACCCAAATAGGCGTTCTCCAAGACACTTACTAGTTAGAATGTCAGAGGTCAAAGAGAAAGAGAGGATCTTGAAAGCAGCAAGAGAAAAACAATCTGTCACATACAAGGGAAACCCAATAAGACTATGTGTAGATTTCTCAGCAGAAACCATGGAAGCTAGAAGACAGTGGGATGATATATTTAAATTACTAAAAGAGAAAAACTGCCAACCAAGACTCCTATATCCAGCAAAATTGTCCTTCAAAAATGAAGGAGAAATTAAAACATTTATAGACAAAAAGTCACTGAGAGAATTTGTGACCAAGAGACCAGCTCTGCAAGAAATATTAAAGGGAGCACTAGAGTCAGATACGAAAAGACAGAAGAGAGAGGTATGGAGTAAAGTGTAGAAAGAAGGAAAATCAGATATGATATATATAATACAAAAGCCAAAATGGTAGAGGAAAATATTATCCAAACAGTAATAATACTAAAAGTTAATGGACTGAATTTCCCAATCAAAAGACATAGAATGGCAGAATGGATTACGACCCAGCAATACCACTGCTAGGTATCTACTCAAAGAACTTAAGGGCAAAGACACAGACGGACATTTGCACACCAGTGTTTATAGCAGCATTATCTACAATTGCAAAGAGATGGAAACAGCCAAAATGTTCATCAACAGACGAGTGGCTAAACAAACTGTGGCGTATACCTACGATGGAATATTATGCAGCTTTAAGACAGACTAAACTTATGAAGCATGTAGTAACATGGATGGACCTAGAGAACATTATGCTGAGTGAGTCTAGCCCAAAACTAAAGGACAAATACTGTAAGATCCCACTGATGTGAACCGACATTCGAGAATCAGCTTGGAATATATCATTGGTAGCAGAGACCAGCAGGAGTTAGAAACAGGGTAAGATAATGGGTAATTGGAGCTGAAGGGATACAGACTGTGCAACAGGACTAGATACAAAAACTCAAAAATGGGCAGCACAATAATACCTAAGTGTAATGTAACTAGGTTGGAACACTGAATGAAGCTGCACCTGAAATATGGTTTTTTGTTTGTTTGTGTGTGTGTTTGTATCTTTTGTTTTTGTTTTTTTTCTTTTTCCTTTTTATATATATATATATTATTAGTATTATTATTTTAATTCTCTTCTCTATATTAACATTCTATATCTTTTTCTGCTGTTTTGCTAGCTCTTTTCCTAAATCGATGCAAATGTACTAAGAAATGATGATCATACATCTATGTGATGATACTAAGAATTACTGAGTGCATTTGTAGAATGGAATGATTTCTAAATGTTGCGTTAATTTCTTTTCTTTTTTTTGATTAATAAAAAAAATTAAAAAAAAAAAATTAGTTGACCCTCAGACCATCTGAGGGTCTATTTCTGAGCTCTCAACTCTGTTCTATTGGTCAATATATGCCAGTAGTATGCTGTTTGACCACGATAGCTTCGTAACATGCTTTAAAGTCAAGAAGGGTAAGTCCTCCAACTTTGTTCGTCTTTTTCAAGATGTTTTTGACTAGTCAGGGCCATATTGGTGACATCACTCACGATCATCCTATTGACCAAAACTGGGCTCCCAAACTGCCTCTGGGCTTTTCCGGGGGGTGGAAGAGAAATAATGTGGCCTCCTTTGCTCTCATTAGCAGAAGGTGGCAGAGGAGGCTTTGGCTTACCTTCTGCCAATATCTCACACTGTAGAGAATTCGTCCAAACAGGAGGCAGAGGTCCTGCAGGAGCAGGAGTGGGGAGGCATTAACATAAGCCAGCCAGAAACAAACAACATTTTCCTTCTAGGAACTAATGTAAAAGCAAAAACTGTAGAGGGATAACAATCTGTTTTTCTATCTATCTACCTATCTATACATACACATGCATACACATATGCACATACATATATTTACATGTGCACATGCACATATATATGGCTTCTTATAACAGATTTCTGAGAAGTTATATTTACAATAAATCTTATTCCAGTGTAGAAGGGAAACTATTTGCAATAATTCAGTGCTGCATTCTTTAACTGCTGGTAATGTAAAACAGAGCCCCAAATTGACTTTGTTTAAATGTAGAATTGTCCCATAATGGTTTTCTTCAAGAGAAAGAGGCTTAATACGTAATTTAGCTCCCCTGGGAAAAGTAATTCTGAATTCTGCCAATACAGGGAGCTCCTCTCCTTGAACAGATCTTGATGGAAGATTCCATCGCAGATCACATTACCTCAGTAGACAATTATCCCTTAAGAACTGAGACTGATTTAGAAAAGATATCCCTTTTCTGTCTGTACTTTTTCTTCCTGTGGGTGAGAATGTAGGTTATTTTTCTCTGAAAATGTCTCTAATGCTCCTCATTTCAGATGTGGCACTGATGCCATTGCAGACAGCCTCCAGATCAATCACAAAACTTATTTGCAACAATTCATACTACTATAGCCCTGATTAGAATGATTATTTTATTTTCTATTGCAAGGAATTAATAAAGTAGCGTGTGATTTTTTTTTTTTTTTTTGGAGGGGGGATTGTTTGTCTGTTCATTTGTTTTTAAAATGAGTGCCTGTTAGGACTTTCTCTTTATGGTCTCCTTCTGGTGGTGAGGCTTTCCTTGCAGTCCACCAGCTCAGGGCATATCCCCTCTTTCCCAGAATTCCACTAGGTACTGTGTTTGAGGACACAATCCCATGCGTCAGATCTCCGTTCTCTTTGTCCTTTCTAGTAGTGGGTCACAAGTTCACTCCCAGCACAGGCTTTCATGCAAAACTTATGGGCTTTGGACAAGATCTAATTTGGCTTGATATTTGGGGAAATTGATGCTATTTAGTATTTATACTTGTGGGTCACAAACATCAAAAAAGCCATACCCTCCCTCTAACCCTTTCAGAAAACATCAATCACTGAACAGAGTGGCTCTTTTGGATACCATGACAATCTGCCCACATGGGTTGGCCACTGAAGTTTATTACTACCAAAGGTGAGTGACTTGAAATGCCCTAAAAGCTGCAGGGCTAAGTACTAGAGAGGACTTTAAACCCTAGTGTGTGTAGCTTGAGGATTTCAAGGCCCAGTCAAATTTTTTAGGATAATAAAATTGGGAATGGAATTTGCTAAATTGGTTCATAAAAATAAAACAATAAATAGATAAAATACCAAAATCAAGCTTCAGGCTATAAACATTGAACTTCAAAAAACAAAGAACATTTTATTCTGAAAAAGTTGAAGTGACAATCTCCCGAGAAAGGACAATGACTTATTTTGAATAAACTTAGCTTTATTAAAAACATACTTCATATCCTTATTTTTTCATATTTTAAACATGTCTCAATGAACCCTTCAAATGGAGCAATACATATGGATAAATTTCAGAAACATAATTGTTAGTGAAAGAAGCCAGACACAAAATAGTTCATGCTGTATGGCTCCATTTTTATAAATTATATAAGTAGGTAAAGCTAATCTATGCTGATAGAAGTCAGGACAATGCAGGGAGTGCCTGCAAGGAAAAGACAGAGGATTTGGAGGGTACCTTTAAAGTTTTATTTCTTGATTCAGGTGACGTGTGTTACACACATTAATTGAGTTTTTGACAATTCAGGAACTTATACACTACGTGTCTGTTTGGTATATTATGCTTCAATTAAATTAAAACAAGAAGGTGACATCACTGCTGATCTGGCGTAGTTTCCCTTTTGACAGATGTGAAAATGAGGACTGAGAAGGAAACTGTGTTTCAAAGCCAAGCAGCAAATCGGTGACCCCAGTGGAGGAACTGAGTCTGGGCCTTTCCAGCTTGTCTTCATGCTGAGATAACCACTTTGCTTGAGGTACTTCTACGAGGAAGGATCCAACTTACCTTAGGGATGCTTGTTCCAGGTGCAGACACTCAGTAGGCACTGGATTTATACCCTTTAAGTGATACGTGGAATGGATATTGCTATCACACCTTCCTCTCCTAGGAAACTGGGCACATCCCTCTGCAGACAGTGAACCCTCCACACTTACATTTCTTCCCCCTTTTTCCTGGACAAACTCCCCTCCTTGAATGCCTGAAGCTCTCCAACCCTTCCAAAATTATTTTCTCCTCACATTTGCATCATCTATCTCTCTTTTATCTATTGGATCTTCCCCCTCTGCCTACAAATATGCTCAGTTTCCCTCTGTCTGTAAAAATAAACAATATGAACAAAAGAAAAACAATAAGCAAACAAGAGCATCCCTTCCCTCATTCCTGCTAGTGAGTCATCAAATAGTTTCTCGGGTACTCACCATGTGCCACAATCAAACAAGCCTCAGCTCCCTCCCCCGGTACTGCTTTCTGTCTTCAAGGTTTCTAAAGAAGCCAAGTTATCTTTCATTTGTCCCTCTCTTTATCTCCTGGACTCTCATCAACCTCCTGTTTTCCAGCTTCCACTCCAAAGTGTTACTGAAACTCTCCACGTGGAGGATGCCTGTACCCTCTTTGTAAGGTGACCACACATCCTAATTTGCCTAGGGTAGTAACAATCTATGCCTCCTGTCCTGGTGCACATAATAATGGAGACCCCTTGTAAATTCTCAAAAATCTCCCAAACTGGAGAATAAATTATGTCCTAAACACTACCTCACAGTCAACAACCAAATGGGCATTTACTGAGTCCTGGTTCTCATTAACACGTCACCACTTTGGGCACAATATGCCTTATTGCAAAGGGCATAGGCTTTGGCACAGAACCTGGGGTTAAATTTCCAGCTCTTTCACATTGAAGCAGTATTATTTTAGGCAAGTTGCTTATGTAATCATTCTGATTCTCAGTTTCTTCATCTGTGAAAGGGGACTAGAGATAATAGCCTCTACCTCATCATTTGGATGAGTTGGTTCAACGAGAAAAGTCTTGAAAGTATGTTATAGAGTACCTGGCACAGATTTAACATTTAATAAACTTAATAATGCTTAATAAGCTTCCTTTTGCCAGTATTGCCATGACACCCTGAGGGCTTATCTTATCTCTGATGTTTTTGAGGATCCTTCTTTCCTCTACTCCTTCACTCACACTGAATTTACTGGGATTCCCATACTTACAGTTTCTGTGTTTGACACTGCAATAGACCTTTTGAGTCTGTGGGATAAACAACCAGATGCCAACGGCTCATAATCCCAGCTCTGTCTCTTACTAGCTGAGAGTACTTGGGCAAATTATTTTATCTTTCGTTGCCTTGGTTACATAGCCATAAAATGGAAACTACAGTAGTATCTTCCTTCATAGCTCCATATCGCCGTAAAAGCTGTTATAAAGATTCAATGAGCTAAAGCATCTATCAAGCACTTAGTTCAGTCTCTGCATACAGTAAGCACCCACAAAATGTTAGCTATTACTATGACCAGAGGAAATATTTTGGCCCTATATTAATCTCTCCCTCCCTCTGCTGCTGCATAAGTATCTATGCTTAGCCATGCCCATTTATCCTCTGTGGGTGCCTCATAAACCTCTTCCTCTCCCTGAATACCACTGTTGCCCCAGTTTGTTTGTTTTTTTTCTTTCTTGACTCACTGGAATAACCTCATGGGTGGTTTCCTTGCCTCTAACCTACTTCCTTTCATTAATCTTCCTCAATCACTATTCTGATTATGCCATTCATTGACACTGAAACCCTCTTTGGTTCCCCATTTTCTACAGACTAGATTTTGTTCTCCAAACTCTGCCATTCAGTCTCTCCTCCATCTGGATTCCACTCACCTTGGAAACATTATTTCCCCCACACACACACTGTTGCACCCTATGATCCGGCTGAACAGACCCATTCCCTCTTCCTTATCTCCAAATGCAATTGCCCAGATGGGGACAGTTGTTTCCCTTTTCTGTTCATCTAAGTACTTTCCCTCCTCTAAATGTCTAATTCCTATCGTACTTTAATGCTCAGCTATATTTTCTCTATCACTGCCATTATTTCCCCTCTGCCCCTAAAGTGAAAGAAGTCTCTCTCCCCTATCCATCCTTCTGAGATGTCTGACTCTTCCAATAGATGCTACATTTTCTCCCTTGCTCTCTTCCTGAAGACAATTTTTTTTTCCATAACAACAGCACCTACCGCTGTTTGCTCTTTCTTTTTTCCTGTCTCCCAAACCTCTGTCCTTCACTATATAGTTTGCATTAGTACATCTGGAGGATAGAGGGTGACTTGGTTGATTTAATTAACTCCAGTTGTGTTTGGATTGAGCCAGGCTCTGTGGAGGACACTACACAAAATATAAAGTGCTATTTTCCTGCCTCATGGGCCTATAAAGCTGAATAGTTGAGGAATAACACACACACACATGAAAATGACTTAAGAACAATCTCAGAGCAGCCTTAAACAGGAGCCAATTAATGCTGTGCCTGAGGAGTGCTTGGAGGATGCAGAGCAAAGAGGACTCAGCCTTGTGGTGTAATGGGGGAAGGCTAGGAAGAGGAGGGGAATTTTACATAGTGTGCAGATAGAAGGGAGGCAAAAGTTTCCCAGAAGAGAGGAAAGGGTATCCGGGTGAGTAGAAGTGCATCTATTTCAGTTTGCTTGGTTGCCTGAGGAACAGGGTTCTATTCTAGAGAAGTTTAGGTGAATTACTGGCCCAAATCAGCATACCCTGAGGCCCCAATTTAGAGCATTAAATAACTTAATCCTTCATTTGTAATAGGAAGAACACACATTTGGAGTCAAGCATGTCTGGGTTAATATCTTCCACTTATCACTGTGTGATCCTGAGCCTGTGACTCTACCTCTCTGACCCTCAACTTGTCAACTGTCCTTAGCACAGCTTCTGGTGCAGAGCACCAGGTCTGGCAGTAAATTAAATTCTACCTCAACTAAGAGTTGGTCTTGTGACCTCTCCAAGCTTCAGTTCTTCACCCTCGTGGGATGAAATAGTATACACGAGGGTCTGGCATATCAAAAAGATCAAAGCAGGTTAGATGATGATATTATTATTTTCATTACCTTGTGAGAATTAGTTTCCTCATCTACAAAATGAGAAAGCTGTTGATCACTTTTTTAGGTATGCTGTATGACTTTAGTGAATCAACAACTGTAGTGCTGGGCATAAGAGGGGATACTCAATAAATGACAGCTCCATAGTGTCCCACAACAATATGAGCTATGGTTTAACTAGAAATGGGCATTATTGGATTGGTTGTTTAGTTATGAGTTTCAAGTCTGTCATCCAAGCTAGAATGAAATTCCAAGCGTTCAGAACTATATCTGCCTGGCCTACCACTGGATACCTGGTACTAACACAGGTTTTGATGCACAATCAGGGTTAACCAGTGCATAGACACAGGGGAGGGCCTGGGGAAAAAAGTTTCATTGGTAATTATGGGGAGATGCACAGCTGATAGATGGTAGATTTTTGTACACTAATGAATTGTGTAAATTATTTCCGGAGTGGTTGGAATGTGGCCATCAGCATTAAATATGCAGAGTATTAGTGATTAAGCTATAGATTCTAACTTTCTCCAGGCTCTGTTCTTCTGTTTACCTTATCTGCAAGAAATTCGTGCTTTTGCCACTATATTCTCTTTGTTAGTTGGCTCTCTCTAATATTCTCTTATGGATTTTATTACTTATAAGGTGAAAGATTTGTGGACAAAGAATCACCACGGTTTTAAAAGCACACTTGCTATTAGAATCTGAAGTATGTTATATCTTCTGAAAATGAACCTAATTAATGACAAACCTTAATGAGCTCCTGGAGGGGAGAGGATTTCCCTGGAGGGTAATTCATGAAGAACAAGGGAGAGAGAGAAGACTGAAAAAAAGGAGTAAAAGTGAAGAGTTTTTTTTAATGGGGACTTAATAAACCTTTACCACTTGCGGTTGTGAAAATGGCTAACTGCTTTATTTGCAAACAGTTATTGAGCACCTATTGCATTCAGTGTTGTGAAAAACTATAATATGCAGGGTGGGAATTAGAAGGGCTGAACTGATACAACCTCTGCTTTCTGGGATCTTCATCTTAATTGTAGGGGACTATAATAAATGGAGAAAATTGAAGCAATCTATGGATCATCTGGATTTTAGCCTAAAAAAGACAGGGAAGATGATGAAGGAGTTTAGAAACTTGCTATCTGAGGAATGACTAGAAAACTTTGAGGTATTGTCCCAGAGAAGTTTCAGCACGAATAGGCCAGGAGCTTCAGAAACTAAAAGGATATTGTGTATAAGAGCATCAGATTCATTTCCTGTAGCTCCAAATGGCAGAGTTCAGACTCATTCCTTCTTTCATTCATTCATTTACACATTTCAAAAATACTTATAGAGCATCTCCTAAATGTTGTTGTAAGTGCCACAGAAAACAAAATATACACAAAAATCTATGCCTTAATAGATCATAAATTCACGAATGGAGGAAGTTGCAGAGGAGACAAGCTTCAGCAGAGATGGACTTCTTAACAGCCAGAACTTTTCAGAGCTTAGCAACCTTTGGATACAGGGTCAAAAATCTCTCACAGAGTTTTCTAGTCATCATTTATTACACATAAAGAACTTGACACATTGATTTATTGATTTACTTAACAAATAGTATTGCTTATGAGCCATGAATCAGGCTAAGTATTGGGAATAAAGGGATAAATAAAATAGTCAAGATCTCTGTCTCCATGGAGTTTATATTCTAGGTGAAGGAAAAAATAAACAAACATTTATACAAATAAATAATTTAGTTTCAGATGATGACGAATGTTATAAAAATTTTAAAGCATGCTAATGTGGCAAGTGAAAGCTAAAGAGGATGCTATAAATTGGATGATAGTCAGATAGAGTCTTTCTAAGAAGAGGTATTTGAGCTAAGATGTAGATGGTACAGTATCCAAATTCTCCAAATAAGGTTCAAGGCACTTTTTCTCTCAGCTGCAAGGAGTGGTGGTAGCTGAAAGCTTGCATTTGAGTGTCCACATCTATAGGGAGCTGTCTTCTCCAAGGCCATACCCTCTCCAGGGGAATGAGCATATAACAGCCTGAGCACCTCATCCTAATTAGGGGCAAGTCTGTAGGGCTGTGCTAGCTCCAGTGTACCAGATGGAATTGACTGAGACTTGAGATACATCACAGTTTGACCTCTCTTTCTGCCCCACTCTGCATTTTTCACTCCCCTTCAGAGTTCGATTTTGAGAACACTCCCCAGTAAATTTCCTGTACACAATTCTCTGACCCAGTCTGTTTCCCAGAGTCTGCTATAAATGAGAAGATGGAGTTAACCATGCAATAATACAGTGCATCTGCTCAATCATTAAAGAGAATAATGAAACTGATGACAATAAGGGTAACATTATCAATACAAGGCAGCCCAGGAAGATAAAATTATTTTCCAGTTCCCTAACAAATGTGATTGGCTGCCTTCTAATGGATGTTCTGTCCCCTGCTCTATTAGAGTCATTTTGTCAAGCAGGGAGTTTGGCGGTGAGAAGTATCTGGAGTTAGCAGAGCCTGGTTCCGCCTACCAGTGAACTTATGTTCAGGATTAGTCTTCCAAATTCCTTCTGCTCAGGATCATAGAGGACTGCTAGTCATACCTTCAGTTACTCTTCTGGAAGGACAGCAGCAATACAATCTGATGAGGTCTCAAAACCCAATCTGAAAGGACAAATTGCAGGTGAAGCAAGATGGTGGTATAGTGTAGTGGGAAATTTAGTTCACACACCTTAGCTTCTCCAGAGCAGCTAGTAAATGCCCAGGAACATTACAGAGCAACTGCTGGGGAAACATCAGTGACCTGACACACAGCGTACCCCAGTCTGGACCAGGTGGAATGGCTGAGACCAAACACAGAACTGTAAATCCCCCAAGCTCCCAAGGCTATTGCCCCTCCCCATGGGAATAGCAGACTGGCACCCCAAGGGTAAAGGAAACAGACTTTTACTAGTATCACTGCTTAACTCAAACAAGTTCCAACTGTGGAATTAATTTTAAAATTCTGACTACTGAAAACAAACTTCCAGCACAGATAAATCTGAAATAAGCACTAAAGGAACTAGGAATTCTTGTTCCTGCAGAAAGGGAGTAGGGCTGATGGAGAAAAAGAAAAAAAATAGAGGCTCTTTAAGTTGCATAGAACAAAATACTGGGAAAGGGCTGGACCCCAAGAAAAGGGGGCACATAGAGCCTGGAGATACATAGAGCCAACACAAGCTTTTGATTGGCAAACCTGAGGAGTTGGAGTCTGGCTCTGTAAAGCCTTTTTTTGCTTCTTTTTTATCCCCTTATCAGCTGATTAGATAGAAGTGCAAACACTCTCAGGCTTTAGCACTGCCCTAGTCAAGGGCAGAACTAAAGCATGTCTGAGAGACCAAGTAGGTGAAAGTGGTTAATTCCCTATAGGGCATATCTTCCCTAAGAAAAGCGGGGAGCAGGACCCATCTCAAGTGGAATCCCTCCTTCAAGGAAATCAGGCCACAAGGGCTGGAAAACAGAAGTGAACAAAGCCACCCTACTACCTTATCTCTGTCTCAACAATGCTCTTGGCAGAGTCGGCTGAAATTAAAGGCAATGCATCTTTTTACACTGGTGAGAAGCCACAGGTAGTAAAGTGCCACATGCTGGGCAGGGTAGGAAGAACACAGAATCTAGACTTCATAGGAAAATCTCACAGATGGGCCTCACTCTCAGGGAAAACTGATGATGGCTATTCTCTCTTCCTGAGACATGGGCCATGGGCCCATCTGATCTGGGATAATCTGACTGGGCTCTATAATATCTGAGGAGACCCTCCTCAAACAAAAAGCTTCATATAGGGAGGGCAAGAAACAGAAAAACAAGAGTAGAAAAATTCTGATCAGTTAAACAGAACCTATGTTAGAGGTTTAGAATATGTTGAACTAAATGTCAAAGAACAGATAGAGAACAAAACCATCCAGAAAAAAAAAAAGGTAAAAGAGTGAAAATAATCTCCTGAATAAACTAATTAAAGAAATCAAATGTCTGGATGCCATCATTAAATGAGTCATTCTAGGAAAATCAAAGACATCGTTCAGTCAAAGGAACAACCCAAGACTTCAAGTGAGATACAAGAGTGAAAACAACAAAGTAAGGTTGTTTGAACAGACATGAAAAATCTCATCAAAAATCAAATCACTGAGTTGAGGGAGGATGTTAATAAGACATTGGGTGAACAAAATGTAGAACTTGAAAGTTTGAAAAAACAAATCACAGAACTTAAGGGAATGAAAGGCACAATAGAAGACATGATAAAACAATGAAACCTACTGCAATAGATTTGAAGAGGCAGAGGAAAGGGTTAGTGAACTAAAGGACTGGACATCTGAAATCTGATGCAAAAAAAAAAAGAAAATATAAGAAAGAGACTGGGAAAATATGAGCAGGGTCTCAGGGAATTAAATGGTAACATGAAGTACATGAATATACCTGTTGTGGGTATTTCAGAAGGAGAATAAAAGGTAAAAAGAGGAGAAAGACTAATGGAGGAAATAATGACAGAAAATTTCCCAAATAGACATACTCCAAGACACTTACTAATCAGATTGTCAAATGTCAAAGACAGAGAGAATTTTGAAAACAGCAAGAGAAAAGCAGTCCATCACATACAAGAGAAGCTCAATAACACTATGTGTGGATTTCTCAGCAGAAACCATGAAGACAAAAAGGCAGTGATATAATATATGTAAGATTCTGAAAGAGAAAAACTGCCAACCAAGAATCCCAGAAAAACTGTCCTTTAAAAATGAGGGGGAGGGCAGATGACGGTGGCTCAGCAGGCAGAGTCCTCACCTGCCATACCAAAGATCTGGATTTGATTCCTGGTGCCTGCCCATACAAAAAAAAAAAAAGATTTTAAGGGGGAGATTAAAATATTTTCAGACAAACAATCACTGAGAGAATTTCTAAGAGACTGGCTCTATAAGAAATAGTAATGAGAGCACTACAAGGGGATAGGAAAGGGCAAGAGAGAGAGGTCTGGAGAAGAGTGTAGAAATGAAGATTATCAGTAAAGGTAAAAAGAGAGAAAAAATTAGATATGACATATAAAATCCAAAATATAAAATGATAGAAGAAAGTGCTGCCTTTAGTAATAACATTAAATGTTTATAGATTAAACTTCCCAGTCAAAAGATATAGGCTTATGGAATGGATTAAAAACAGGACCCATCTATATGCTGTCTACATGAGACTCACTTTAGACCCAAGGACAAAAATAGGTTGAAAATGAGGGGTTGAGAAAAGACATTTCATTCAAAATCAACAAGAAAAAAACAGGGGCAACTATCCTAATATTCAGTAAAATTAGACTTCAAATATAAAACAATTAAAAGAGACAAGGAAGGATACTATATATAAATAAAAGGAACAATTCAACAAGAAGACATAACAATCATAAATATTTATGCACCTAGCCAGAGTGATCCAAAATACATGAGGCAAACACTGACAACACTGAAGGGAGAAGTAGATTCTTCTGCCATAACAGGTGGAGACTTCAATACCCTGCTCTCTTCAAATGATAAATAAACTTGACTTAATTAACATTTACAGGACGTTACACCTCATAACAGCAGGATAAACATGTTTCTCAAGTGTGCACCAATCATTCTCAAGATAGACCATATGCTGGGTCACAAAGCAAGCCTCAATAAATTTTAAAGGGTTGAAATTATATAAAACACCTTCTCAGATCATAACAGAATGAAATTGGAAATCAATTACAGGCACAGAATTTAGAAATGTATGGAGGCTAAATAGCACACTCTTAAACAACCAGTAGATCAAGGAAGAAATTATAAGAGAAATCAAAATATCTTGAGGCAAATTAAAATGAAAACACAGCATATCAAAATTTATGGGATGCAGCAAAGGCAGTGCTGAGAGGGAAATTTGTTGCCATAAATGCCTATATTATAAAAGAAGAAAGAGTAAAAATTGAGGAATTAACTGTTCACTTGAAAGAACTAGAGAAAGAACAGCAAACTAATGCCAAGCAGACAAAAGGAAAGAAATCTTGAAGATCAGAGCAGATGTAAATGATATTGGCAATACAAAAACAACAGTGAAAATCGACAAAACCAGAAGTTTGTTCTTTGAGAAAATCAATAAAATTGATGGACCTTTAGCTGGGCTGACAAAAAAGAAAGAAAGACAGAGAGAGAAAGAGAGAGAAAGAGAGAGAGAATGCAGATAAATAAAATCAGAAATGGAAGAGGGGACATAACAACTGACCCTACAGAAATAAAGCTGGGTAATGAGAGGATACTATGAGCAGCTATATGCTAATAAACAAAACAACATAGATGAAATGGACAACTTCCTAGAAAGGCATGGACCACCAACATTGACTCAAGAAGAAATAGACAACATCAGCAAGCCAATCACAAATAAAGGGATTGAATCAGTTATCAAGAATCTCCAAAAAAAAGAAAAGTACAGGACCATATGTCTTCACATGTGAATTCTATGAAGCATTCAAGAAAGAATTAGTACCAATCCTGCTCAAACTCTTCGAGAAAATTGAAGAGGATGGAAAGTTACCTAATTCACTCTATGAAGCCAATATCATGCTAATATGAAAGCCAAAAGAAGAAACTACAGGAAAAGAAAACTACAGACCAATCTCACTAATTAATATTGATGCAAAAATTCTCAACGAAATACTTGCACATTGAATCCAGCAACACATTAAAGTAATTATACACCATTACCAAGTGGGATTTATTCCAGGTATGCAAGGCTGGCTCAACACAAGAAAATCAATTAATGTAATATACCATATCATTAAGTCAAAGTGGAAAAAACACATGAGCATCTTGATTGATGCAGAAGAGGCATTTGAAAAAATCAACATCCTTTCTTGATGAAAACCCTTGAAGGGTAGCAATAGAAGGGAATTTCCTCAACATGATAATGGAAATATATTAAAAACCTACAGCTGACACGATCCTAAATGGGGAAGACTGAAAACTTTGCCTCTAAGATCAGGAACAAGACAAGGATGCCCACTGTCACCACTGTTATTCAATATTGTACTGGAATTTCTAGCCAGAGCAATTAGACAAGAAAAAAAGGGGGGGCATCCAAATTGTAAAGGAAGAAAGAAAACCATCACTGTTTGAAGATGATATGATACTGTATGTTGAAAATCCTGAAAAATCTTCAACAACACTATTAGAGCTAATAAATGAGTACAACAAAGTGGCCGGGTACAAGATCAACACAGAATAATCAGTATTGTTTCTGTACACTAGTGATGAGAAATCTGAGGAGGAAATCAAGAAAAGAAATCCATTTACAATAGCAAACAAATGAGTCAAATATTTAGGAATAAATTTAACTAAGGATAAAAAGACCTATACATAGAGAACTACAAAAAATTGCTAAAAGAAATCATGGAAGACCTAAATAAATGCAACAGCATACCATGTCATGAATGGGAAGACTAAATATACTTAAGATGTCAATTCTACCCAGATTTATTTATAAACTCAATGCAATACCAATTAAAATCCCTAAAACTTACTTTACAGAAATAGAAAAACCAATAACCAAATATATTTGGAAAGGCAATGTGCCCCAAACAGCTAAATTATCTTGGGAAAGAAAAATGAAGTGGAAGGCCTCACACTACCTGACTTTAAAGCATATTATGAAACTATGGTGGTCAAAACAGCATCATACTGTCATCAAATTGAGTGTTCAGATATAGACCCTCTCATCTATGGACAACTGATCATTGATAAAGTGGGCAAGCCAACCTACATGGGACAGAGCAGCCTCTTCAACAAATGGTGTTGGGAGAAATGGATATCCATACACAAAAGAATGAAAGAATATCCATATCTCACACCTTCTATAAAAATTAACTCAAAATGACCAAAGACCTAAACATGAGATTTACGACGATAAAACTGTTAGAAGAAAATGTAGGGAAATATCTTATAAATCTTGTAATAGGAGGTGGTTTCCTAGACCTTATGCCCAAAGCACAAGCATTGAAAAAAGAAACAGATAAATGGGATCTCCTCAAAATTAAACACTTTTGTGGATCAAAGAACCTTGTCAGGAAAGTAAAAAGGCAACCTATGCAATGGGAGTCAATATTTGCAAACCACATATCAGATAAAGGTTTAGTATCCAGAAAATGTCAAGATATTTTTCAACTCAACAACAAAAAGACAAACAACCCAGTTAAAAAAATGGGCCAGAAACATGAACAGACACTTCTCAGAAGAGGAAATTCAAATGGCTAAAAGGCACATTGAAAGATGCTCAACTTCACTGGCTAATAAGGAAATGCAAATGAAAACCACAATGAGATGTCATCTGACACCTACTAGAATAGCCAATATCAAAAAATCAGAAAATGACAAGTGCTGGAGAGGAGGTGGAGAAAGAAGCACACTCATCCACTGTTGGTGTGACTGTAAAATGGTGCATCTACTTCTGGAAGACAGTTTGGTGGTTCCTCAGAAAGCTGAGTATAGAATTGTCATATGATCTGTCAATCCCATTACTGGGTATATATTCAGAGGAATGAAGGGAAGGACACAAATGGCCATTTTCACACTGATGTTTATAGCAGCATTATTTATGATTGTGAAGAGATGGAAACAGCCCAAATGTCCATCAACAGATGAGTGGGTAAACAAGCTGTGGTATATACCTGTGATAGAATACTATGCATCTATAAGACAGAATAAAGTAATAAAGCATGTAACAACATGGATGAACCTTGAGGACATTATGCTGAGTGAGATTATCCAGAAACAAATGGAGAAATACTGTATGGTTTTATTAATATGAACTGATATTAATGGGTGAACTTTGAGAGTTGAAATTAAGGACAAAGGTTGTCAGGAGATAGGAAAAGGGTCGCCATTGGGCATTTGGTGCTAAAGGAATAGCACCAAATTGTGCAACAGGACTGATTATAAAAATTAAAATGGAGAGCATAATGATAGCACAATAAGTACACTGAATGAAGCTGAATGTGAGTATGATAGAGGGAGAAGACCTGGGAGCACATATGACACCAAAAGGAAAGAGAGAGGATAAAGGCAGAGACAGTATAACTTCTCTTTCATTCATGCAACTAGGTGATGAAACTTAAGGACAGCATGTTGAATGAAATGTCAGAAACAAAAAGACAAATATCGTGCCTCACTCATATGTACTAACTATAATATACAAACGCAGAGAATTAAAGTTGAGAGCTTGGGCTGGGACCTGTTGTAAAGGGTCTTAGATTATAAGCTCTTATAGAAGTCACATATATTTAGGAGTTGTAGCTGCTGTTTTCTAAATTCTAAGATACTGAGCTGTTTGTATATAAACTCGTCATTTGCTGAAACTTCAGGTTTTATGCAGCACTGAGACTCAGAGCACTGAAGCTGTGAAAGTCAGCATTGCCCCATTCAGCAACTGTTAAAAAAGCTGAAAAGTGATCAGACTTTATCTTGAAATATGAATGAAGATCATCTGGATAGAACTAAGGTAAATCAGAATACAGGGTAAATGATGATATGGTCCATATTTTCAAACTTCAACCTCTGAGCGAGACCAATGGGAGAGATGTTCATTTGGTGCAAAATTTATATTTTTGGTAGCAGCTTATCTAACTTAACTTACATGAGTCAGTTTACTTGTACTCCATAACTGCTTGGAATCTTGGATAGGGCATGAGATCTTGTTGGTTTGTGCAGGATAGTGTGATGCTCCTATAAATCCCAGAGTAATTTGGGCAGAGAATAAACATTTATTTGCAGTCCTCTTGGGCGACTGGGGAGAAGGGAGGCAACATTCAACTTCCCCATATGGGAAATTCCTGATATTCTTGCAAGCAGTGGGGACAACAAAGTCAGTAGGTTGTGCCCTCAGTCTTGGGGCTTGCCCCTATGAAGTTTATTCTTGCAAAGGGGAAGTTAAGCCTACTGATAATTATGCCTAAGAGTCTTCTGTTGCTTAGACTAAACCTCTCTCTTTAAGCCAATTTGACAGGCGAACTCACTACCTTCCCCCCAATGTGGGACCTGCCTCCCAGGGGTATAAATCTCTCTGGCAACATGGGACAGGACTCCAGAGGATAAACCAGGACCCAGCATCATGGGATTGAGAAGGCCTTCTTGACCAAAAGGAGGAGAGAAAAATAAGACAAAATAAAGTCTCAGTGGCTGAGAGATTTCAAACATAGTCAAGAGGTTTTCCTGGAGGATATTCTTAGGTATTGTATAGATATCCCTTTTTGGTTTTTGGTGTGTTTAAGTAGCTAGAGGGAAGTACCTGAAGCTGATGAACTGTGTCCCGGTAGCCCTGATTCTTGAAGAAGACTGTATAACTACATTGCTTTTACAGTGTGTGTGATTGTGAAAACCTGTGTCTGATGCTCCTTTTATCCATGGTACAAACAGATAAGTAAAAAAAAAAAAATGAGAAGAATAAAAATATATAAATAATAGGAGGTGATAAAGGGTAAATACTGGGTAGATTGAAATACTGTGGGTCAATGAGAAGGAGGGATAAGTGGTATAGGATGCATGAGTTCTGTTTTTTTCTTTTTCTGGAATGATGCATATGTTCTAAAAATGATGATGGTGAAGAATACACAACTATGTGATGATATTGTGAGCCACTGATTGTATAATACTGTTGGACTGTATGTATGTGGATATTTCTCAATAAAAATATTTTTTTAAGAAAACAGTCTGAAGATGAGGTGGCAAAGAGGTGTCCTTGATAACGAAGCCTGAGCTCTGCAGGGGACAGAACAAGCACTTGAGATTTGGGGCCTTAGGATGTTGCACCAGCAAGCTCTGCAACTGATGCTAGGCATCCTCAAGTATGATGATCTTGCTTATTTATAAGGTGTGTTTCTGCTCTGATGATTCCATATGTACTTCTCTGAAATTCAACATGGGATTCAGGGACCTCAGTTGTTGTGGTGATGTAATGGTCTGTGAGGTGACACACTGAAATTCACCTTACAAACTTACTGGCAGTTGAATTTTTGCTCATAAAAGCAATGCTGTCAAGAACACCTCTGTACACTCATTGTTTCTTTAAGTTTTTTTCCCTTAGGATACATTCCTAGTAGCCAGATTACTGGGTCAAAGGGCAGATCATTTCTATGGCTCTCGTTACCTGTTGTCAGATTGCCCTTTTGAAAGATTGAAACAACTTACTTTGCTGCTAGCACTAGCTGAGCATACTGCTCTCCACAGTCTTGTCCAATTCTTTTTATCAATGAATTTATTGTGTTTGTTATTTGTTTGATGGGACCTGGTAATTATTTCAATTTCCATTTATTTAATTGCTGTTGTGTTTATTTTTCCCATCTGGGTAGTATGACAAAGATTCTTGAGATATGCTTCAAGTGAGTGCTCTGGGCCCAGTTTTCCCATCTTGAATTCCCACTGGCGAGGTTTACAGGATTCCTCCCACAGTTCTGTAATTACTGAGATGACAACGGTGGTGAAGCAGGATTGTCAGTGGAGCACAAGCCAGGCATAGAGATGTACTGTGAGGCCGGGCTCATCCTGGGGCTGTGAAATGGGATCTTACTAGGTATAAGAAGATGCACACTGTGCCTTCTCTCTGTGCCCCTTCCCTCCTAAACCCCCACAACAATGAGAAATTATATGAAACTTGGGATGAGAGTAGTCAGGCAAAAATGGAGCAGAGCCTCCTGAATTTTGCAAAAAGAAGGTATATGTATTTGGAAACCCATGAAAACAATATGCAAGAATATACATTTGTTCTAGTTTGCTAGCTGCAGGAATGCAACACACCAGAGACAGACTGGCTTTTAATAAAAGGGGATTTATTTTCTTAGTTCTTCAGAAAAAAGGCAGCTAACTTTCAACTGAGGTTCTTTCTTACATGGGAAGGCACAGGATGGTCTCTGCTGGTCTCCTCTCCAGGCCCCTGGGTTCCAACAACTTTCCCCGGGGGTGATTTCTTTCTGCATCTCCAAAGGCCTGGCTGAGCTGAGGTATGCTGAGTTGCTTGGGCTGTGCTACATTGTGCTCTCTCATTTACATACCAGCCAATTAAGTCAAACATCAGTCATTGCAGTAGGCATGCCTCCTAGCTGACTGCAGACATAATCAGCAACAGATGAGGTTCAAGTACCATTGGCTCATGTCCACAGCAACAGAACTAAGTGTCTTCACCTGGCCAAGTTGACAACTGAATCTAACTACCACAACATTTTTTAAAGTATTGATTCTCCTCTGTTTTTACTTCTGGGAAAATTCCTTTGTTGAGGTTTTATGTACTTAAATGGATTTTTAAATATTCTTTAAGATATTATGAAACCTTTAAATAGCATACAAAAAATGTAAGGAATGTTATAATGCATCCTTCTTTACCTCATACCAACTTTTATCAAATCTATTATTTTCCTGTTTTCCATATATTTTCCTATGTTTATTTTTCTATATTTATACATATAATTAGGCTGGCAACTTTTCTTTCTTTCTTTTAAAATGTAGTCATACTCTGCACACAATTCCTCAACTTGCACTGACATTTTTCTGAGTTAGTATTTTAGACTAGCCATTCTTAAAACTGGCTGCACATTATGATCACATGGTGGGCCTTTAATAACACCCCTCAAATTACTTTTTCAATTAAAAAATGAAAAAGATAAATTTATAGTATTGAAACTGGACTCCACCTTAATTGTATTATCAAAGCTAATATATTGGGCAAAGCAGCATCAGATGCCTCCTGTTATGATGTCCTGAGAAGCACATAAGTTCACTTCTCTGGCATTCCTGCCAAATTGTGTATAACCTGGATCTAATCAGAAGGATACATAAGACAAATCCAAATTGCTGGCTATTCTACAAAATAACTGGATTGCAGGTCCAGTACCCTTTCCTATGAATGTGAAATGTAAGAAAAACAAGTCAGTCCTTTCATCCAATGAAAGCTTAGAACGAGTTTACTGAACTGAAGCTAGTTGAGAAAGGTCAAGATGAAATCTTCAGATGGTCACTCCACAGAGCATGTTTGGGATTCTGTAAGATTTTAAAGGTGAAGTTTCAGAACACACTGTTCTTCAAACTACTTCCTGGTGCCACTGTCAGAGATGAGCCTCTGCACCAATCCCAGGACTGATGCCAGGTGGAAGAGAAGAGGCCCGGAGCTCAGGGAGCCTGCGGTCAACTCTACATTTGCCGCTAACTCACTGAGTGACCTTGGGCAAGTGACAGTCCCTCTCCATGCATATTGCACACCCCCACCCCCAAGGAAGATAATAATATCTGCTTCATACCAGGAGTTCGGGTTGAGAATAAAATAAGATCACAGCTATGGAAATCCTAAATTGGGATGTTTCTATTGTACATCCAATTCACTCAATAACTGAATTATACCAGCCTTAATGGATCCACATTTCAAATGTGTTCTTTATCAAGACTAATTTTTCACCTTCAAAAATCATTGTATAATGGTCAAAGTTAAGAATTAGTGGGAGTACCACACCACTTGAATGTTATCTTCCCCAATAACAATAGAATGTCTGATTCCTTCTTTTTTGCATCCCTGAGATACTCAACAGGACTAGTAAACTGGTTGAAACATGACACATTATTTACATAAACCTTTCCCCTGATGGAGGCTCTTCTATTTCATCATCTAAATGTGGTAATTTAGCCTCCACATTAAACAGTGGCAGTCATGAAAACTTCCTGCATCATAAGTGGTTATACTACATTGCTTCATGTTCTCCCAATTGCAGAGGTTTTTGTTTTATTGAGACAAAACTTTCTTCCCGATGATATTTGCCTCTTTTATCTTAGTTCAAGCCTCTGAACACAGAGGTCCACTTTTTCTTAGTCATTGACACCATTTTTAGTCTCCAAATCTTGAGATACCTTTTACAAGTCTTTAAAAACTTTGTAAAGTGCCCACACAGACGTTCAAAAAGGAGGGAGATGATGGAACATATTAGCTATACTATCACTCGCCAGACACAATTACTCTTTTCAGTATATGCTCAGTATATATTCTTGCAGGGATTTTTGAAAATGTTAGTGGCATGATGCAGTAATACAACCCTGCAGGATCCCCTCCCCAACCCTCTGTACACACTTACTAATGCAGCATCATCATGTTGGATGTCAGTATATCTTTTTCTACCTGTGACTTTTTTAGTCGCATATTTCATTATGTGGTTGTTTCATAATTATCTAGAATTGATCATATTCCTATTTACCACGCTATTTAATGCTATGCTATAGTGAATATTTTTTATGGTAGTTATGTTTGCTTCATTACTGTCTTAGGATAAAATGCTAGAATTGGAATTGCTGATCAAAAGCTCTGTGACTGTGCGTGCATGGTTATAGTTTGTTTTTCTTTACTTTGTCTTGTTTTTCCCTTGACTGTTCTCAACCATAATGGCTATGACATTTCACCTTAGTTTTTTTTTATCATCTTTAAGTGAAAGAAGCCTTTTACGTCTTCATCTAAATCACTTAAAAAGTGTAGGGAGATCCAAGAAAAGAGATTCCCAGTAGAATTCTGTATACGTGCATTTAGATTGACTCATTTGAAAATTGTGGGCTTCCACCAAGTGTTTTTACTTTGAATAGTGCCCTTTCCTGTCTGTATTTTGTAATGAGTCACCTTAAACCTCACCAATTAGTACTTTCTGGAGAGGAATTTTTCTCCAATTTTTTTTAATCCGAACTATGACAATGAATTATTACAGAATGCTAATATAGTCATGCAGATTTCATTTTTCCACCCTGTCTCATTTTCCTTCCCTATTCTATGCATTTTGAAATCATGCTATTGTACAGTCTTGGGTGAAAAAGAAAGATATACATTACTTTTCATTTTAGCAGCTCTCCATGCTGGTTCATTGTGATCCCTTCTTTCTTTTCTCCCTTCCGCCCTCCTTTTCCTTCCTTCCTTCCTTCCTTCTACACTCCCTTCCTACACCCCTTCCTCTCTCCCTCCTTCCCTCTGTACTTTCCATCCATCCTTCCTTCCTTCCTCCTTCCCTCCCTCCCTCCCTTCCTCCCTTCTTTCCTTCCTTCTATCCTTCTTTCCTTCGAACTTGCAAACCATCTGCCTAATAATTAACTGTGGAGTTTTGACAAGTGCTTTTGAAAGAGTAATAGGTAGAACAAGTCAAAGGGATATTGGAGAGCTGCTGGTGGTGACATGTATCCAATTACATTCATTATCACTAGTCTTGTATTTGTTTAATTTGGGGGAGAGGTATGTTTAATAAAACATTGGATATACATAGATTTTTATAGGAATATAACCAAAATCATAGACTATCAGAATTGGAAGGGACCATATAAAGCATCCATTCTAATGTTGCAATGTTTGTTTAATAAGGAGTCCAGGGAGGAGTTGTGACTTGAGTAAGATCATGGGTTAGTTAGTGGTAAACTCCAGAGCAGATTCCAGGTCATTTTGAGCCTTGGCTTAAAGTTTTCTCCACCCATTCCCTACCTGATTTTTATTTCTTCTCATTTTCTCTTGATTAAAATCAATGAATTTTGCATCCTTTATCCCATGTTCTCAAGAGTTTTCCCTTTTCCTTTCTTTCTCTTTCCTTTCCTGTTTCTTTTACTGCAGAAACTCAGAAGAATCAGAAGTCCCCAGATTCCTTTAGTTGCAAAGGTGTTCTCAAGTCTGTCTTCTCTGAACTATGAACACAGTAATACCTGTGTATAAAATCCAGTCAACATCCACTAAGACTGAAGATTTGGAACTTGGAACCTGGAACCTGGAACCTGTACTCCAGTTTCTACGATTGGGGGCACACTCCACACTTTCCCATTTTCCCACTAGTAGAAGCCTGTGTGCTAGCTTGGGTCCTAGGAACTCATATGCTCTGCAAAGCATTTCCTCAGTGTTCAATGCACATCAGGCCCTATGCTAAGTTATTTTTAGATGTGTTATTTCCTTTAATTCATTGGGGTGTGTGCATATGTGTGTGTGTGTATGTGCACGTGGATATGTGTATGCAATGTTTATGCCTGGTAAGTGTGTCTTTGGATCCATGCAAGCACTTGAACATGTGTCTTAAGTCAAGAGAAAGATGATCTTTTTATTTAGAAGAATTGGCTTCTGATAGGAAAAGGAAGTGTCCTTACACTAGTCTGAGAATTTCTCAACATGAGTCGAGCTAGGCCTCTCCTCAGTCTTTTCCAGGGGATGCATGGCCTCTCATTTCATTTTTTATTGGGTCATCTATCCCCAGCTCACAGTTTATGAGCAGCATCCTGTCAGAGAGCAGGAGCAGTGGCTCACCGTAATTAATCTCCTTCTCGTCCCCACACCTCTAAGAGTGAGGAATGAAAGGGCATTAAAGGGAGTACAGCTGCAATCCATGAAGGGACCACATGCAATGTCACCTTTATGCTCAACACACTGCTCCCTGTATGGGCCCTGGTCCCAAGTTCCCATCAACAGGGCAGACAGGGTTTGTTTTTCAACTGTGTCCTTATGAGAGACTTGTTGGTGGTTACTCTCCATGATTTGATGGGGGTATTAGCTAAAGGTATGCTGAAAGTTAACATTTTGATTTCCTTATCCTTGAGTGTTAACATGACAGACAGAGAAAGGCAAGAAAAATAGATGAACTGCTAGTGGAATTTTAAGTTTCAAGGCGGAAAGTTGAGTGTGAGTCCCAGCATTGCCATTTACCAACCCAGACTGGTGTTAAGTCACATAAACTTCCTGAGTGTCACTTTCCCCATCTGTATCGTGGGCATCATGACATGTGTCTCCTAAGGTTTGGAGGAAGGTTGAATAAATTAAGTATATGCAGTAACTAACGTAGTACATAGTGCATAGTTGGTTCATATTGCTGATAATAATCTGAATTAGAAACAGTTAAACTGACCGTCCCCCTATTTGTCTTCCCATGCACAATTTGTAAAGCACTTTCACATCACTATGATCCATCAAGATAGGCAGGTACTCTTGTCTCTGTTTGCATATGTTTCATAAATGGATTGGTTGACTTTTTTTAGACTCAATCCAGTAGTCTTTTTCTACCACACCAGCCAACACATGGAGAAAAGGACAGCATTTTCCAGCCCTGGAAAATGCCAAATATCTTTGAGAATGCTACCCTCAAATCACAGGCCCACCAACCTCCCAGGGTAGGACAGATGGACTTCAGAAACAGGGACCCAGTAGGCCAGGATTCTAATACCAATCCTTCAGTCTGTGGTAAGCACCTTGTGCAAAACTCAAATTTCATTTCACTCCCATGATACATTTCAGATTATTGGCCCTGTAGCTTTTCTGTTTCTTACCAAAGAAAAAGAAGCATTTTCTAGATGATAAAAAAATTTAGAGGAAGGTTATCTCTTCCTCTAAATATCAGGAAAATAAATGATGGGGAGAGTTGGTGTGACTCCTCAGTGCAACTCCGAGGCTTGGATTTGATTTTCCCTCCGACAGCAGGTAGGACAGGAAATGTGATGGCAGGTGTCCCCAGAAAGGTACAAACAAGGTGCTTAGAGATGACTCAATGGGGGGAGAGTTGGTCCACCTCATGCCCAGGTTCCCAGATAAAATGCCAACCCATTCCTGGTGCTCTTCTCCATCCTTAGAAATTTAAGAGAATAATAATAATAATATAAACAGGTAAAGGGATTGAGGACTTTTGTCCCTTACAAAAGGTAAGAGAAAAATAGACAGAAATGGGAAACATGAGGTTTGCAAGAAACTTGGTCAGCTTTACAATCCTGAGCTTTGTCAGTGTGTTGGTTTAGAATCTGTTATATACCCCAGAAAAGCCTGTTATTTTAATCCAATCTTGTGGAGGCAGACGTATTGCGGTGGAAACCTTTTGATTTGGTTGTTTACATAGAGATATGGCCCCACGCATTCAAGGTGGGTTTTTATCTGCTTGCTGGAGTCCTTTAAGGGAGAGACATTTTTCGCAGAGAGCTCAGATACAAGAGAAGCTAAGAGAGAAAGAAAACATCCACAGAGACATTTTGGAGAGAAGGACCAGCAGATGTCACCATGTACCTTCCCATTTGACAGAAGAACCCTGGATGCCAGCAGCCTTTCCTCTGAGAAGGTATCCTCCACTTGGTGCCTTAATTTAGACACTTTCATGGTCTTCGAATTGTAACTTGTAATATAGTAAATCCCCTTTGTACAAACCAATCCGTTTCTGATATATTGCTTTCCAGGAGCCTTAGCACACCGAAACAGTCTCCTTATGTTGCCAATCTGGGAAATGTAAAAAGTATATGGTAGGATTAGTCTATGGTTTGTTTGTTTGCTTACTTACTTACTTACTTGATTTTTTGTCAGTTGAGTATGCCAATCCACCTGTATTTAGTTTGAAGGAAACCTGCCGTCAGGGTATTTGGGTACACCATGCTACAGTATGGAGACCTGGCCCCTTTCAAAGCTTGTGAGCATGACTTAGTACAGTCCCACAGGGTTAGGGAGGGAAACGCTGATGTTTGGAATGCTCCTTCTCTGTCTCGCATCCATTTGTTCTTTGTTCTTTTATGGATGAATAAGAACTTGTTAAGCATCTGCTTTATGAAAGGAGGAACTGTCCTAAACTCTTTATTACGTGATTCTAAGGTAGTCAGACAGATTATGTATTTCTGGAGAACTGGAGAGATTCAGCTGAAGTGTGTGCTGTGCTTCATGTATGGAACCCAGGGATAGAGCATAAACAGTTCATTCCCACCAGTGGAGAAGAAGCAACTTGAGCTTTTGTGGAGGCCAGATGAATGTTGTGGCCACTCCATGTTCACGACTTTCTGGGCCCAAAAGATCTTATTTTGACTTGCTTTAGTGAGAAACTGACTGCCAAATTCTGAAAAGTATTCAGGGTAGTACATCATGAGGAAATAGTGGTAGAGGCAGCAAAAATTGCAGCCAAACCATTCATATCTTTGGTGCAAGAATACACAAAACTTCAGGACAACTGGGCAACTTCCTAGTCCAAGTCCATTTGAAAAAAGAAACTGAAATTCAGAAATGGAAGATGGTTTGATCTAAGTCACTCAGAGATGTAGCAGCAGGGAATTAGAACTCTCCTCATACCCTGTTTGAAGCTCTGGTTGGTAAACTATATTGTTCATAAACATTACAGTGTGAATATTCACAGAGTTTTCATTATGTGCCACACAGTGTTATTGAGAATATTTTGCTATATTTAATCCTTACAATAGTTTCATGATGTAGTATTGTTATTCTCATTTGTGGTAAAAAGAACAGAGGTTTCTAGTTAGGTTATTTTCTCATTCTCACACATCTTTCAAGTGATAGAGCTGGAAATAGAGACTAGGCCTGTGTTTGAATCCAGGGACTTTATTTTATTGATTTATCTCCTTTAATTATCAAAAGAAATAATCCCACAAAGTAGGTGCTAACATTTTCTATGTTTCACAAATGAAGGAACTGGTACCCATAGAGGGTCTGTAGTTTTCTAAGGCCATACAGCTAGCATGTGGCAGACAATCTATCCCTGTATATATTACGTTCTATTGCCTCTCAGGATGATAAAAATAAAGAATGATGTGGTAGTTTACTCTGTCCATCAAGGTAGAGATGATTTCCATGGATGATAGGAAGCTCTGGAAAGAGAAGAGCACAGCTTTCTTTCTACCATTCTGGAGACTGCATTGCTCCCTTATTCCTTAAAGGAGATGCCAGGTTGATGCCCTAGTCTTGAGCCATAAGCCAGAGTCCAAAAGCACAAGAGGTTTGGCCTCCTACTTCTTCTCAAGGAATCCTCTCTCCTTCATTAAGTATACTTCCCTAGATGGGCCAGACAGAGTCCTGACTGGCTTAGGATTCTACCATTCAATGTCACTCTTTCCTAACTCCAACCAGCCAGAGGTCCAGTGTTTCCTGCCCCCATGCAGGCTTTCACAGTTCCTGGAGCTTGTCAAAGATAAACAAGAATTTTTAAATTTTTTGTTAAAATTAAAAAGGATTCACTAATTGGGCCGCACCACACAGAAAGTGGTAAGTTGCTCCACCAATGCAGAGGATAGGGGTAGTGTATATAGGGCGAATGTGGTAAACAAGTAAAGAAACATTCTGATTGGACAGCTCAGCTGCATTCCTTTATTTGTGCTGTTTCTAGTGGAAGGGCCCTTCCTAAGGCATCTATTTCTAATTGATTAAGTTTCCATTTCTTAGTATGACAACCATTTATGCAAAAGGTACCACAAGCATTAACTTTTCATTCTTTAGGTAGATCTTGTAAGTGGGGGGATAGGAAATGATTTACATTGATTAATACAGTGTGCTTATGCATTTTGAAATACTACCTCAAATGGACTGAAATTGGCTTATCACCAGGGTATTAACTGCAATTGTGTAGGGCGCATCAAAGTTTTTTAAAGTTCCTGAGGTTAATTTTTTTTTTGTCTTTCGAAAAATGCTTTTTTCAAAAAGGAGTCACTTTCCCCAATGCCCAGTGCACATGGTCATTTTATTTTATTTAACGGGCTAACACAGGATTGTTTGAACAACAGTGCAGAAGACAAGTCTACAGAGCAGGCAACCCACGAGGATGGATTTTGGAAAGAGGGCCAGGAAAGATGAATCCTTTTTCATCTCTTTTGGACAAACCCATAAATTATGGCAATGTCCAGATGTGGTTCTCAGGATGTGCAAATACGTCTCAATCTTATTAAAGTGGTTGGAACCCAATGAAAAGTTTGTCCTAGATCATAACAGTCAGAATGGGATGTGTACACCATCTTCTGTCACATAGGAAGTACTCAAGAAATGCTATCCCAATTGCCAGCTAAATAATCATTTTATTTATTTATTTGTTTGTTTAAGTATTAACTAGATACTCACACTTTGTTTTGCCGTGGATACACAGCAGGAAGCAAAAGATTCATGAGCCCTCTAATACATTAACCTTAGAGTTTTGTAGAGATACAGTGGTTAAAACCATTATCAGTTATGGTGGGATCAATGCCATGAAGAAGCACAGAGTGACATGAGATTGAATCACAGGGAAACTAACCTAGTTTGGGAAGGCAAAGGCATGTTTCTAGAAGAGGAGCCATTTAAGGTGAGATCTGAGGATTAGTCTAGGTGACAGCTATCAGAGTAGCTCTGAGGAAGAGGAGAAGGGGGCAAGTTCTCCAGGTAGTAGTATTTTATTTTAATTTTAAAATGAACTTGTGGTTTACAATCTATTAAAAATAAAAGACAAAAAAATTAATAAAACAAATGACCAAGTTATGTTCCTAGCTGTCTGTTGTAGACTGCCAGTGAGGAACTGAGGCCCTCACTTCTCAAGTCTATGAGGAGATAAATTCTGAGAACAGCCATTTGAGCCAGGTCAGGTGAGCTCTGAGATGACCCACAGCTTTATTGTACCTTGATGTGAGATCTGAACCAGGGCTCCCAGATAAAGCAGATCTAGATTCTTGTCCTAAAGAAACTGTAAGAAAATAACTTGTTTAAAGGTGCTAGATTTTGGCAGTCATTTGTTACCCAGAAGTAGATAATTAATAGACCATCTTTGTTGGGATCAAGACAAGTTAAGCATCATTTTTGTGTGGGGTTTTTTGTGTGTGGACAGGCACCAGGAATTGAACCCGGGTCTCTGACTCAGCAGGTGAGAATTCTTGCTGATAAGCCACCATCACACTGCCCAAAAGAGAGCTCTTTTTTTTTTTTTTCGGTGTGGGCAGGCTCCGGGAATCAAACCCGGGTCTCCGGCACGGCAGATGAGAACTCTCCCACTGAGCCACCATTGCCCCAATCTCCTTTTTAAATGCAATTTCATTTAGATATATTCACTCACCTGATTCAAAGTATACAATCGATGGCTCACAGTATCATTGTGTATTTGTCCATTCATCACCATGATCAATTTTAGCACATTTTCATTACTCCAAAAAAAAATAAAAGAAAGAAATATTTAAAAATAAAACCCAAAATATCTCATACCCCTTATCCCACACCCCCCATTATTATTTGTTTTTTGTCTTTATTTTATTACTCATCTATACATTGGACAAAGGGAGTATGAGTCACAAGGTTTTTATAATCACATGGTCACACGATAAAAGCTATATATTTATACAATTATCAAAAGTCAAGGCTATTAGATAATAGTTCAACAATATAAGGTATTTCCTTCTGGCTTTTCTAATGCACTAGAAACTAAAAAGAAATCTCTATATAATGAGTCAGTAGTCATAATCCATTTGTTAGAACCGAATTTCTCAGTTACACCTCCTCCCTCTCATTTGATCATTCACTCAATCTTCAGGGATATCTAGACAATGACCATTTTATCTTCTTTGTGCTGGACACAAAGCACAAAGAAGTGGAGTGGAGGAATGAAACTGGTTGGTGTTCTTGGAGAAACTAGTACCTCTAGCTCTCAGAACTTACCTGGCATAGGAACAATCTGGAGGCCTTAAGTTGCTGCACAAATAAACTTACTAAGAAAGACTTTTATAAAAACCCAGGGCATATTGGTTTTTTCATAAACATGAAAGTCTGGAGGTGGGGCTGTTGACATGGAAGCATCTAGTTACTCAGAAACTATGTCTTACATGACTCACGTAATGTATGTCTTACATGACTACGTCTTACATGACTTATGTAGAAAATATATGCATGGAAGAAGCACCAAGTCCACACAAACTTCCTACTACCCCTACAGTCCTAAGAGCCAATTGCCAGCAAGTTTTGTCTTGTTTCTGTTCATTTGTTTAATATTTTAATTATGTTGCATTTAAAATCTATCCAAAATTAGAATAAGACGATGAACTCCCATGTAGCTTAATTTAGCCTCAACAATTATCAATTCATTGATAATATATCCATAACCCTCACGGACACAGCCAGTACACACAGTAGATGATTTCGGATGCATCTCCAAGGCAACATATCATCAGCTTGAGAGTTAAATTTTTTCATAAAAATATCCTCTAATCGTATTTCTTCTCTCCTTGCTAAGTGTGGGATAAATCCATAAGTACTGAGGTGATAAGACTTGACTAGCTCTTCTGTTTCTTAAACATTATCTTACTGAATCCTTCCAGCAATGCTTTGAAGAAGGTGCTGTTACTAATTCTGTTTTACAGATGTAGATAGGAGGGAAGTCACTTGCTCAGACCCACTAAGCAGCCAGACCATTGTTTGGACAGAGGTCTATCAGGAGACAGGTTGCAACACCACACCTATCCTTATACTGTGTTCTCAAAGGGGCTAAGGTTTCTCCTTCCCTAAAATAGGACTGTTGCTTGTTTTCCATGCAAGAGGAAGTGAGATAATCTCTCATTTTCTTCTCTTTGCTGGAGTAGAAAAGTAAGAAGCCCAGGGGCCTGGGAGTGTTTGTGCTAAAATCACTCTGTGACCAACAGCCATAAGTCAGCCCAGTGCATTCTTCTGGGATGATGCGGATAAAAAACAGGAAGGGAAAACAGTTTATCTCAGCTCCAATCAGAATAAGAACACGATGAATCAATGTTTACCAGGTAAAATTTGTCTAGAATAGCACTTATTTCCCAAGTCCCTCAGGTATTACAAACTGAAGCAGGAAATGAAAAGCTATTAAAATAAATGATCTAATGGTGTTCTTTAAACAACTCTCAGCAATTCGACAAATAGAAAACCCTTACCCCCACCACCCTCTCCTTATATATTCCCTAAGTTCAAACACATATATCTTTCTTGTCAGGTCAGCACTAAATTTGGGTAATGACTGCTAAGTCCTAGTCCTAAGGAAGTAAAAGTTTAAAACACAGAAAGGACTTTAAGTATATTGGGGCATTATGTTTGCGAGAAGTATATAGACTTAGAGAAAAGTGGCAAACAAGGCTATAAAAAATGCACCAACATGGGTCAAATATTTCATTTTAATTTAATGTGCAGGATAAAAATTGGTAGCATGAAATTTCTAGAATTCCCCTTCTCAATAAAAAGCTTGTTGACTTTAAGGAGAATTTTGCTGCTTCTACTAATCCTTTATCTCCTCTGATCCTCCAGAGAAATATCTGGTGGTAGGGGAGGACAATAAGGGTAAAGTTAAAAAAAAAAAAAAAAGGGTCCCTTTTTGCCAATGCTATTGCTCATTGGTACCTAGAATAATGACTACCAGGTAATTTTATAAAGATGGTGGTATTTTCCAAGGGATTTTAAGAAAAGAGCAGCGGTTACTCTGGTAGATGTTTAAAATAACATATAAAGAGACTTCAAACCCTTTTGTGACTACTTTTGAATGTCTAGAATATGTGCCTTAAGTGACCACAATGTTGAGGCCTGAATCTTTAGAAGCAAATGATGTGTGGTGGTTTTCACAGTCCAGTTTGTAGGAAGAGCTAAGCTATTTCTTTTCCTCTTCATTCTTTCTTCATGTGCTGACTTTTACTGTGAGTTGAAAGAATTTACTTTAATGCCTAGTCAGTGTCGGGGGGAAAGTCCTGAATTTGCAGACATTAAAATTTTGGTAAAGTAAACAAATGCTTAAAAATGTACTAACAGCCTTGAAGGACTCTTGACTTCAGTTTTAGAAGTTCTGTGTGTGTTTTTTGCAATTAAGGTCCCATGACTCAATCCTTCCATTTTTTCAAATATGTTATCCCCTCAAGGAGGCTCAAAGAACCCCTTTCTCTCAAATTTCTGGTAGGTTTATCCCCAGGGGAGGCTCATTCAAAGGGACACGGATTTATTCAAGAGTGGCTGGGATATTTGCAGAACATTTGACATCCTAGCTTTTGTGGTTCGGCTGTTAGTGGTGTGAAAAGTTCAGCATAAATGTTTGTGGTTTTGGGAGAACCAAGGGCTGCTGTTGTGCATTCACAATCTAGATTGGGATCAAAATGTGGTGCTTTCTTGGGCATTGCAATGAGGCTGCCTAATGCCATCTTTATTAACTGACATTTGTCCATGTACGTGCTTTTCATACCAGACTGAATGCTCACCATGAATCTTGTGTTCCAATGTATCTTTTTAAGAATGTGTTAGGCTTCAAGGTTAACATGTTGGTCTGCTAAGTATTTATCCAAATGCTGTCACAATAGAATGGAGAAACAAAAATAAAACCTGATTGTAAAATGGGGGAAAAAAATGCTTTTCTAAAACTTCACCCACCTAGACGGGAACCCCTTGTCCACCCCCCGCCCCCACCCCTCTCGTTTAGAGACTTCATCCTACAAAGCAGTCTCTTCTCTATTATCTCGTAAACTTTGCTATGGGCAAGGATAAGCTCACATAATTGAATCCCTCTATTAAAAGTAATATTAATTTTTATTATTATAAAGGACTTCCAAATGGGTCAATTTGAGAGAGTGTATCTTGGCTATATCTGTGTGGGGTGTTTGCATGACTTGCATTACTGTATGACTCAGCTTTTAAAAAATTCTCTGTATCTTAAGCCCTTCTCTTGTTTGTAAGACAGAGTCTATTTTCAAAGGCTCAGTTTCTATAAAGAGCTTTTTAAGAATACCATCAGTTGTGAAACAGTGCGCACGATGGCAGTGCCTAACACAGAAGCTTGAGTGAAACACCACACAGTTCTAGCCGTTAAGGTGCCTTTCTGTAATTAAAGAAAACAAAACACAACAAAATGATAAAGAAAAAAAAAACTTACCTCTTTCTCAAAACAATCTTCCTCTTTCTGACAGAGGATTATGATAATAAACTAATTTGTTAGAAAAATATACATTTTACCACCAGCTGTATGTGTGTGATCATTTTCTTAATAAATGTACAGATCTCTGATTATCGCGATATGACTGGCACCTACATTGGCATGCTGCCCTGAAATATGAGACTTGCACTGGCATCTGCATTGGTCGTGTGCTTGATGGCATGTGCGTGTGGAGGCTGAGGAAATGGCCTTTCCATTTCTGCTCTCTCAGTCCTCCCTGTGGAGGACTCAGTGGTGCTGAAGGTATGAGGCAGTTTAAGTGTGTGTTTCAATCTGTTCATGCGGCAGAAGCGGAGTACCTGGGGATAATGTTGACTCAACTGACCACCTTGAGATATTAATATCACATAGCAGGCTATGTTAGGTATCTTCTGTGAGCTCGAATATTAACAAGTTGTATCAATATTTGAAGTTTAAATATTTATGAAAGCAAGACTTAAGCTTGAGAAAAAGTCAATCCATTAACTTAGGTTCCTAATGATGGTTGAGTAAAGTGTCTCATTTAGATGTTATCAGCAGAACATCTCACTCCAGCTTCTACATGGATGGAGGTTGATAACCTCCTCTCTCCTATGAGGTAAGGTCAAAATGCTAAGCAGGATGGGCCATGGTGGCTCACTGGCAGAGTTCTCACCTGCCACGCTGGAGACCCAAGTTCAGGTCTCATGTGAAAAAAAAAAACAGACACGCTAAGCAGTTGGCTTACACAGGAGCTCCAATTCTACCATAGGGAGAAACCTAAAAGCCGGAAGGTACATAGTTGTTGCTTGGGCTATTCACAGATGCTGTCTTTCTTCTCCTTCCTTTTTCCTCCTTCTCCAAGTGCAATGTTGTAGGGTTGCTCTTCCTAGCCCCCTTGATGTTAGGTGTGGCCTTGTGACTTGCTTGCCCAATAGAATGTGAGAAAAAGGTGTGCTTGCTGGAGACTCTGCCATCCTGGGCCTTTCCCTGAGGTCATGTTGGAGTAGAGAACTTAGCTAATGGACATGGGTTACAAGAGAGAAATAAGCCGTTTATGCTGCTGCTATGTGAGGGGGGCTTCTCAAATATTAGTGTTAATCAGAATCACCGGACAACATTTAAAGCAGATTGCCAACCAATTCTATTGAATTACTTCTGTATATCTGGCTCTTTCTAGATAGAGTAGATGCTGTAAGGTGAATAATGTCCAATATGTTTTCGTGGAATTTGCAGTTTGTTGGAGTAAACATCTCAAAATAAAGAGGGTGATAAATATCACACGAAATGAATAAACAAAGGGCTTTGGGATTCTAGAGGAGAGAGGGATTTCTTCCAGAGAGCAGAAGAGGATCGACCTCAGAGTGAGTGGGATTTGGAGCAATGCGAGAAGGAAACACTCCAGTTGGGAAACTGGCTACAATATACCATTGAGAAGACAGGTTTGATATATATATAAACCTATCTTACATAGCCACCCTCACATAGCAGCAGCATAAACGGCTTATTCCTCTCTTGTAGCCCATGTCCATTAGCTAAGTTCTCTACTCCAACATGACCTCAGGGAAAGGCCCAGGATGGCAGAGTCTCCTGCAAGCACACCTTTTTCTCACATTCTACTGGGCAAGCAAGTCACAAGGCCACACCTAACATCAAGGGGCTAGGAAGAGCAACCCTACAACATTGCACTTGGAGAAGGAGAAAAAAGGAAGGAAAAGAATATATATATATTCTTTTAAAAATGTCCTTGGAGCACTTTAATTCTTCTTCTAATAGTTGATTAATAGATGCATTTAAGGTTGTGGTAAGTATCACATGAGGAGGTGCTGGAGGAATGAAGAGGAATTGAAGTGGGGTATGAATTTCCCGCTAGGTCATTGTCCTGCTAGCTAAATTAGATAGCTCTGGCAGTACCAAATTACTGATGACATTTCGGAGTAAGTTGTTTAAATCCTCACTCCAGTTGATTTTACCTACCACTGCAGCAGGTAAAATTCCTAGAAAGTTCATACCAATGAAACTGGCCTCTGTAGATTGTGATTTAAAATGGGATTTGACCTGGATTAGGCACCCTAAGCAGGGAAATGAATGGGGATTTCTCTTGAAGAAGGATCGTCTTTCCCTGCGCCTTCCAGAAAATAACTGGCACTTGTTAAAAAGCTAACACTTGTCAGGAACAAATGCAAAAAGAACTGTTTTCCTGAGACTTTCTTCACACAAACATGTCACAGAGAAGTCTGGGTGTCAGCTGCCTCAGAAATTTGATTGGACTTTGAGTCTAACTTTATGGTAATTTGCTTGCTTGGGGCATGTCCAAAATGTTGATTTGAAACTGCTAATAAAGCCACTAGTTGTCCATTTCTTTACAGCAGTGTTTCTGCAAGTTGCCCGGATTAGGTTTTTCTCTTCAAATCTTCACTACAGTGTATCTTCCTTAGCTTCACCCACACTTCAGTGATTCTAGGCTGAAAAGTAAAAACAGTGAAAGTGTAGATTTCATTACCTACAGTCTGACCTACAAACCGAGCATGTCCTTGGATGCCACAGAAGTGGGGTCATCAAGGGTGTGTACTCTGTACTCACACTATCTGAACTAACATTCCCTCCTCTAAGACAGAATGCAAGGATCCTTGCTGGTTGACAGCATGCATAAGCACAGCTGAATGGCCAAGAGTCCTTGGATGAGCCCCTTAACTTCTCTGAGGCAGGGACTGGAAAAGCCAGTGGGAGCTTTGTGGAAAGGCTAGATGTGGAAGACTTGGAATCAGAAGGGCGGTCCAAAGAAAGATATTGATATGCAGCTGCTGTTTTTATAGCATAAATTTAGAAGGATCTCGTTGATATGGCTGCTCTGATAGGATAGAAATGGACAAGAAAGTTGGCCACTTCCACGGTGAGGACAGCATTCAGATCTCTGGCGGATTTCCCCTTGTGACACATGTCCACTGGAACTCTTCTAGGCTCCAAGATTCCATCCCTGTGTGGGCTCTCCACTTAGCCAGATGATCCAAACTTAGGTTGAGGATGGCATCTCTTGGAGGAAATAGAGGGAAATCAAGGGAAGCATTTCTGACAAGTAACTCGAAACTAGAAGTCCCTAGAATGACTGAAGGAGTGTGTGTCCATGTGTGTATCCTTTTCAAACATAGAATCTGTATCATTGCTACTGCCGTTAAGATTATTCATTAGCTATCAAAGGGTGTCTCCAAAAGATTCTTTGGACTATGAGGAGGTTTCTGTGTGGTTGTGTTGGTAACCCTTAGGGCCTTTTTAACTTTCTTTAAATTTTACTTTTCTACCAAGTATCTGCTGGCTGGCTTGGTTCATTTATGATTGTTCCTTATCTGTTACAGCAAAGGATCACAGTGGAGTTACCCCTCTGAGGAGTTACATTTAGAAGAGAACACATTTTGTGCTCATTAGCATGTCAGGTCATGAGCTTAGAAAATAAGGAAAATAATAAAACAATTTTTGTTGAGCAGCCCTGTTAGCAATGAACAGAATTATCAATGGATTTTTAGAAAATCTCTCTGTAGAAAACCAGGCTTAGTCTTCCAAGCTTATGAGAAAGGAGGAATGGCTTATAAAGGTTTTAGAAATAAATTCTGGGGAATGCTAATATATATTATAAAGAATATGTTTTGTGATTTGGGAAATGAGATATTTTAACTGCAGGGATTGTCAGAGCCTTTAACATACTATTGTGCATTAACAATCCCCAATGTATTTGACAATGGCAGTTTTTTTTCCTCTTAGGCTTTATTTTAGGACCAATCTTCAGTGGAACCTCTAGGGAAGCTGGTTTAGATGGCTTCCTCTCCTGTTGATTGTTTCAAGCTAATAAGCAGGGTAGGGTACATAGCTCTCTTGTAGAGGGTGATATTATCAATTTGATTCGTATGATTTTACAATTTGCATCTTGGTGTCTCTGTCAGAGTTGGGCCTAGGTCCTTAGACAGGGAACTAAGGCAAAATAAATAGCTTTAGAAGACTCTATTAGTTATTCTCTACCTAATCATTCTCCTACCTAATAGTACTTCTTCCTGATAGCAATTTGGTAATCACTAGACTCAGTTATGGTCAATGATACTAAAGAAGGAACCTGTTAGGAAAGGTTGTGGTTGCTGATTGGAAAGAATTCTCAGGTAGCAGTCCATTTTTTAATGCTTGCATGGAGTGTGACAACCCCTTGAGGTCATCTGTGAAAGTGAGTTGAGAAGAATAAAAATGAAAAGCCACACTCAGAAGATAACAAAACAGAAGGATAGAGGGGAAAACGATGTTCATTTTTTAATGACATTGCTGCCTGTTTTAGTTTCCTAGGCTGCTCAGACAAATGCCATGAAATGGTTTGGCTTAAACCATAGGAATTTGTTCACTCACTGTTTTGAGGCTGGGAAAATGTCCAGGTCAATGCATCATCAGGTCAATGCTTGCTCCCTGAAGACTGGTGTTGTAGGGCTGGCTACTCGTGATCCTCGGTTCCTCTGTCACATGGCAGCATATCCTAATCTCTTCCATCTCTTCCAGATTTTGTTTCAGCTTCTTGCCTCCTGTGGTATTCTCTCTTTGTCTGAATTTCATTTTCTTTTAAAGGAGTCCAGTAATAGGATTAAGACCCGTCCTGACACAGACTACACTTTAACTGAAGTAACATCATCAACATGTCCTACTTACAGTGGATTAGCTTTAAGAACATACAGTTCTAAAAAAACTGTATGTATGGGGTACATACAGTTCTAAAGCACTAAAGATGGACATTATAAATCCTACATATCTTTACAGTAAATACCACTATTTCTTAGGCAACTGAACACACTTGACACGTGTAAGTTCTTTTTGTTCCTTGATATAACCTCATTTTCTTTATCCTTCCTCTGATCTGCATATTATAAGTGTTCAAAGAAAGCAAGGCCCTTTCTTTGAATGTTTTGAATAGTGACCAAGAAAGCTGATATATTTTTTTCAACTTATGCAACTTCAAATAGTTTCTGTGTTGACTTCTCTTTACCTTTTTTTTAGCTATTGGTCAAACATCCAAATGATGGTCGTAGGGAGTCAGAGAAATTTACCCATTTTCCTCAAAGCACCAGGGCTTGTCTTATAATTAAAAAAATAAAGAAAATAAAGGGAGAAAGGTACAGTATGTACTGTACAAATACAGCTAATCAATTTGGGTCATTATTCACTTTACAAAGCAATTACTGCTGGTTAAAGCTTTGAATTTCCTAGGAGCATTTCAAATAGAATTGTTCAAGTAGGCTGTTCAGAGCCTTTAAGCAACACTTCAGTTTTGTTAATTCTGGTCTGCCCTTTCTGTTTGCTGCTTGAGTTCTGCATGCAAATGTTGTGCAGCTCCACTGGCAAGGAAGCTTTTAGGAGCTGGGTTTCTGGTTCCCTGGGGCTAAGAATTACTGTGTCCAATCAAAGGTACCAGAGAGTGCTGTAGAATTAGGGATTTTAGAATGGGTTATTGAGATATGCTGTGTGGTAAAGCATGCTACTTAAAATGCTTTCAATTTAAAGTCAGTTTATGGATAATAGTCGATCTTCTTATCTGTCCCTCCAAATATTTATCAAAAACTCAGGTTTCTGTATCAGTGCAGCCCTTCCTACATTGCATATTTTCCAGGGTCTTGGACTGGCCTTGTTGTGGTCAGGGAGTTTCCTTATGGAAGAATGAGGAAAGGTCCAAAAGCACATTCCACCTATTTTCCTACTTACTCTCATACCGACCCATCCAAACCAACTCTCCTTGCCTAACTTAATTACTTACCTACTTCCCTATTTACCTACCTATCTGCTTAACTTCTCAAAATGTAATGAACTTCTCAAAATTTAATAAATAAATTTAAAAAGCAAACTTTAATAAATACATTTAAAAAGCAATGTTTTGCTTCATTTTTTTTTTAACTTTTTATGTTGAAATAAATTAGACTTGGAGAGGAGTTACAAAAATAATTCAGAGAGACTTCCGGAGAAGATGGCGGCTTAGTAAGACGCGCAGATCATAGTTTCTCCTCCAGGACAGCTACTAGGGGAGTAGAAATGATACAGAACAGCTCCCAAAGCCATGACAGAGATAAAAAAGGCAGCGTGCCCCATCCTGGAACGGCTGGCTGGCTGAGAGAACCCGCTCTGGTGAGATCGCCGGGTGGGGCAGCAGGCGGCCGGAGTCACTCCCATCCCCCTCCCCGGGCCGGCTGGGAGAATTGGACAGGCGGTCCCCTCAAACCGTGGCTGCTGGCGCCCACACCACGCGCGGCCCCCCGGACCAATTGAGAGAATTGGATCGGAAAACCCGAGGCCGCGGAGAACGGCGATGGGGGGGGGAGCTTCCAAACCCGTGACTCCCTGGGTACGTGCACTCTCCCAGGCGGGCCGCTGCAGCTGGCGCCCTCCCGCCAAGCTTGGCACCCCGGGCCGACTAGGAAATTCGGACGGGCGCTTTCCCGGGCTGCGGCGGCCAGCGACCCTCCCCGCGTTCGGACCCCGGGCCGGCTGGCACTCTTCCAAGCCGCTTCGGCTAGCGAACCTCCCGGACAGCGAGAGTTTTCCAAAGTTAAAGGACCCACAGCACCTTTTACTGGTGGGACCCGCAGACAAACGTGTGCCACGAGCGCCACCTACTGGGCAGGATAAGAAAAACAGAACCCAGAGATTTCACAGAAAAATCTTACAACCTTGTTGGGTCTGACACCCAGGGAAATCTGACTAAATGCCAAGACGCCAGCAGCAGAAGATAACTGTCCACGCTCAGAAGATTGAGAATATGGCCCAGTCAAAGGACACAAACCAATAGTTCAAATGAGATACAAGAGCTGAGACAACTAATGCTGAATATATGAACAGAAATGGAAAACCTCTTCAAAAATGAAATCGATAAATTGAGGGAGGACATGAAGAGGACATGGGCTGAACATAAAGAAGAAATAGAAAAACTGAAAAAACAAATCACAGAACTCATGGAAGTGAAGGATACAGTAGAAAAGATGGAAAAAACAATGGATACCTGCAATGATAGATTTAAAGAGACAGAAGATAGAATTAGTGATTTGGAGGATGGAACATCTGAATTCCAAAAAGAAACAGAAAATATCGGGAAAAGAATGGAAAAATTTGAACAGGGTATCAGAGAACTCAAGGACAATATGAACTGCACAAATATACGTGTTGTGGGTGTCCCAGAAGGAGAAGAGAAGGGAAAAGGAGGAGAAAAACTAATGGAAGAAATTATCACTGAAAATTTCCCAACTCTTATGAAAGACCTAAAATTACAGATCCAAGAAGTGCAGCGCACCCCAAAGAGATTAGACACAAATAGGCATTCTCCAAGACACTTACTAGTTAGAATGTCAGAGGTCAAAGAGAAAGAGAGGATCTTGAAAGCAGCAAGAGAAAAACAATCCATCACATACAAGGGAAACCCAATAAGACTATGTGTAGATTTCTTGGCAGAAACCATGGAGGCTAGAAGACAGTGGGATGATATATTTAAATTACTAAAAGAGAAAAACTGCCAACCAAGACTCCTATATCCAGGAAAATTATCCTTCAAAAATGAGGGAGAAATTAAAACATTCTCAGACAAAAAGTCACTGAGAGAATTTGTGACCAAGAGACCAGCTCTGTAAGAAATACTAAAGGGAACACTAGAGTCAGATACAAAAAGACAGAAGAGAGAGGTATGGAGAAGAGTGTAGAAAGAAGGAAAATCAGATATGATATATATAATACAAAAGGCAAAATGTTAGAGGAAAATATTATCCAAACAGTAATAACACTAAATGTCAATGGACTGAATTCCCCAATCAAAAGACATAGATTGGCAGAATGGATTAAAAAACAGGATCCTTCTATATGCTGTCTACAGGAAACACATCTTAGACTCAAAGATAAATATAGGTTGAAAGTGAAAGGTTGGGAAAAGATATTTCATGCAAATAACAACCAGAAAAGAGCAGGAGTGGCTATACTAATATCCAACAAGTTAGACTTCAAATGTAAAACAGTTAAAAGAGACAAAGAAGGACACTATATACTAATAAAAGGAACAATTAAACAAGAAGACATAACAATCATAAATATTTACGCACCGAACCAGAATGCCCCAAAATACGTGAGGAATACACTGCAAACACTGAAAAGGGAAATAGACTCATATACCATAATAGTTGGAGACTTCAATTCACCACTCTCATCAATGGACAGAACATCTAGACAGAGGATCAGTAAAGAAATAGAGATTCTGAATATTACTATAAAGGAGCTAGACTTAACAGACATTTATAGGACATTACATCCCGCAACAGCAGGATACACCTTTTTCTCAAGTGCTCATGGATCATTCTCAAAGATAGACCATATGCTGGGTCACAAAGCAAGTCTTAACAAATTTAAAAAGATTGAAATCATACACAACACTTTCTCGGATCATAAAGGAATGAAGTTGGAAATCAATAATAGGTGGAGTGCCAGAAAATTCACAATTACGTGGAGGCTCAACAACACACTCCTAAACAATGAGTGGGTTAAAGAAGAAATTGCTAGAGAAATTAGCAAATACCTCGAGGCGAATGAAAATGAAAACACAACATATCAAAACTTATGGGACGCAGCAAAGGCAGTGCTAAGAGGGAAATTTATTGCCCTAAATGCCTATATCAGAAAAGAAGAAAAGGCAAAAATTCAGGAATTAACTATACATTTGGAAGAACTGGAGAAAGAACAGCAAACTAATCCCAAAGCAAGCAAAAGGAAAGAAATAACAAAGATTAGAGCAGAAATAAATGAAATTGAAAACATGAAAACAATAGAGAAAATCAATAAGGCCAGAAGTTGGTTCTATGAGAAAATCAATAAGATTGATGGGCCCTTAGCAAGATTGACAAAAAGAAGAAGAGAGAGGATGCAAATAAATAAGATCAGAAATGGAAGAGGAGACATAACTACTGACCTCACAGAAATAAAGGAGGTAATAACAGGATACCATGAACAACTTTACGCTAATAAATACAAAAATTTAGAGGAAATGGACGGGTTCCTGGAAAGACATGAACAACCAACTTTGACTCAAGAAGACATAGATGACCTCAACAAACCAATCACAACTAAAGAAATTGAATCAGTCATTAAAAAGCTTCCTAAAAAGAAAAGTCCAGGACCAGACGGCTTCACATCTGAACCCCATCAAACATTCCAGAAAGAATTAGTACCAACTCTCCTCAAACTCTTCAAAAAAATTGAAGCGGAGGGAAAACTACCTAATTCATTCTATGAAGCCAACATCACCCTCATACCAAAACCAGGCAAAGATATTACAAAAAAAGAAAACTACAGGCCAATCTCTCTAATGAATATAGATGCAAAAATCCTCAACAAAATTCTAGCAAATTGTATCCAACAGCACGTTAAAAGAATTATACATCATGACCAAGTAGGATTCATCCCAGGTATGCAAGGATGGTTCAACATAAGAAAATCAATTAATGTAATACACCATATCAACAAATCAAAGCAGAAAAATCACATGATTATCTCAATTGATGCAGAGAAGGCATTTGACAAGATTCAACATCCTTTCCTGTTGAAAACACTTCAAAGGATAGGAATACAAGGGAACTTCCTTAAAATGATAGAGGGAATATATGAAAAACCCATAGCTAATATCATCCTCAATGGGGAAAAATTGAAAACTTTCCCCCTAAGATCAGGAACAAGACAAGGATGTCCACTATCACCACTATTCTTCAACATTGTGTTGGAAGTTCTAGCCAGAGCAATTAGGCAAGAAAAAGAAATACAAGGCATCAAAATTGGAAAGGAAGAAGTAAAACTATCACTGTTTGCAGACGATATGATACTATATGTAGAAAACCCAGAAAAATCCACAACAAAATTACTAGAGCTAATAAATGAGTACAGCAAAGTAGCAGGCTACAAGATCAACATTCAAAAATCTGTAGCTTTTCTATACACTAGTAATGAACAAGCTGAGGCGGAAATCAAGAAACGAATCCCATTTACAATCGCAACTAAAAGAATAAAATACCTAGGAATAAATTTAACCAAAGAGACAAAAAACCTATATAAAGAAAACTACAAAAAACTGTTCAAAGAAATCACAGAAGACCTAAATAGATGGAGGGCATACCGTGTTCATGGATTGGAAGACTAAATATAGTTAAGATGTCAATCCTACCTAAATTGATTTACAGATTCAATGCAATACCAATCAAAATCCCAACAACTTATTTTTCAGAAATAGAAAAACCAATAAGCAAATTTATCTGGAAGGGCAGGGTGCCCCGAATTGCTAAAAACATCTTGAGGAAAAAAAACGAAGCTGGAGGTCTAGCGATGCCGGACTTTAAGGCATATTATGAAGCCACAGTGGTCAAAACAGCATGGTATTGGCATAAAGATAGATATATCGACCAATGGAATCGAATAGAGTGCTCAGATATAGACCCTCTCATCTATGGACATTTGATCTTTGATAAGGCAGTCAAGCCAACTCACCTGGGACAGAAGAGTCTCTTCAATAAATGGTGCCTAGAGAACTGGATATCCATATGCAAAAGAATGAAAGAAGACTCATCTCTCACACCCTATACAAAAGTTAACTCAAAATGGATCAAAGATCTAAACATTAGGTCTAAGACCATAAAACAGTTAGAGGAAAATGTTGGGAGATATCTTATGGATCTTACAACTGGAGGTGGTTTTATGGACCTTAAACCTAAAGCAAGAACACTGAAGAAGGAAATAAATAAATGGGAGCTCCTCAAAATTAAACACTTTTGTGCATCAGAGAACTTCATCAAGAAAGTAGAAAGACAGCCTACACAATGGGAGACAATATTTGGAAACGACATATCAGATAAAGGTCTAGTATCCAGAATTTATAAAGAGATTATTCAACTCAACAACAAAAAGACAGCCAACCCAATTACAAAATGGGAAAAAGACTTAAACAGACACCTACCAGAAGAAGAAATACGGATGGCCAAGAGGCACATGAAGAGATGCTCAATGTCCCTGGCCATTAGAGAAATGCAAATCAAAACCACAATGAGATATCATCTCACACCCACCAGAATGGCCATTATCAACAAAACAGAAAATGACAAGTGCTGGAGAGGATGCGGAGAAAGAGGCACACTTATCCACTGTTGGTGGGAATGTCAAAGGGTGCAACCACTGTGGAAGGCAGTTTGGCGGTTCCTCAAAAAGCTGAATATAGAATTGCCATACGACCCAGCAATACCATTGCTAGGTATCTACTCAAAGGACTTAAGGGCAAAGACACAAACGGACATTTGCACACCAATGTTTATAGCAGCGTTATTTACAATTGCAAAGAGATGGAAACAGCCAAAATCTCCATCAACAGAAGAGTGGCTAAACAAACTGTGGTATAAACATATGATGGAATATTATGCAGCTTTAAGACAAGATAAACTTATGAACCATGTAATAACATGGATGGACCTAGAGAATATTATGCTGAGTGAATCCAGCCAAAAACTAAAGGACAAATACTGTATGGTCCCACTGATGTGAACGGACATTCGAGAATAAACTTGAAATATGTCATTGGTAACAGAGTTCAGCAGGAGTTAGAAACAGGGTAAGACAATGGGGAATTGAAGCTGAAGGGATACAGACTGTGCAACAGGACTAGATACAAAAACTCAAAAATGGACAGCACAATAATACCTAATTGTAAAGTAATCATGTTAAAATACTGAATGAAGCTGCATCTGAGCTATAGGGCTTTTTTTGTTTTTGTTTGCTTGTTGGTTTGTTTGTTGTTGTTGTTTTTTACTATTACTACTACTTTTATTTCTTTTCTTTATATTAACATTTTATATCTTTTTCTGTTGTGTTGCTAGTTCCTCTAAACTGATGCAAATGTACTAAGAAACAATAATCATGCATCTATGTGATGATGTTAAGAATTACTGAGTGCATATGTAGAATGGTATGATTTCTAAATGTTGTGTTAATATCTTTTTTTTTTCTTTCCGTTAATAAAAAAAAAAAAAATCTGTAGCATTTCTATACACTAGCAATGAACAAGCGGAGGGGGAAATCAAGAAATGAATCCCATTTACAATTGCAACTAAAAGAATAAAATACCTAGGAATAAATTTAACCAAAGAGACAAAAAACCTATATAAAGAAAACTACAAAAAACTGCTAAAAGAAATCACAGAAGACCTAAATAGATGGAAGGGCATACCGTGTTCATGGATTGGAAGACTAAATATAGTTAAGATGTCAATCCTACCTAAATTGATTTACAGATTCAATGCAATACCAATAAAAATCCCAACAACTTATTTTTCAGAAATAGAAAAACCAATAAGCAAATTTATCTGGAAGGGCAGCTTGCCCCGAATTGCTAAAAACATCTGGAGGGAAAAAAACGAAGCTGGAGGTCTTGCACTGCCTGACTTTAAGGCATATTATGAAGCCACAGTGGTCAAAACAGCATGGTATTGGCATAAAGATAGATATATCGACCAATGGAATCGAATAGAGTGCTCAGGTATAGACCCTCTCATCTATGGACATTTGATCTTTGATAAGGCATTCAAGCCAACTCACCTGGGACAGAACAGTCTCTTCAATAAATGGTGCCTAGAGAACTGGATATCCATATGCAAAAGAATGAAAGAAGACCCATATCTCACACCCTATACAAAAGTTAACTCAAAATGGATCAAAGATCTAAACATTAGGTCTAAGACCATAAAACAGTTAGAGGAAAATGTAGGGAGATATGAAACTTACAATTGGAGGCGGTTTTATGGACCTTAAACCTAAAGCAAGAGCACTGAAGAAAGAAATAAATAAATGGGAGCTCCTCAAAATTAAACACTTTTGTGCATCAAAGAACTTCATCAAGAAAGTAGAAAGACAGCCTACACAATGGGAGACAATATTTGAAAACGACATATCGGATAAAGGTCTAGTATCCAGAATTTCTAATGAGATTGTTCAACTCAACAACAAAAAGACAGCCAACCCAATTACAAAATGGGAAAAAGACTTGAATAGACACCTCTCAGAGGAGGAAATACAAATGGCCAAAAGGCACATGAAGAGATGCTCAATGTCCCTGGCCATTAGAGAAATGCAAATCAAAACCACAATGAGATATCATCTCACACCCACCAGAATGGCCATTATCAACAAAACAGAAAATGACAAGTGCTGGAGAGGATGCGGAGAAAGAGGCACACTTATCCACTGTTGGTGGGAATGACAAATGGTGCAACCACTGTGGAAGGCAGTTTGGCGGTTCCTCAAAAAGCTGAACTAGAATTGCCATACGACCCAGCAATACCATTGCTGGGAATCTACTTAAAGGAATTAAGGGCAAAAACTCAAACGGACATTTGCACATCAATGTTTATAGCAGCGTTATTTACAATTGCAAAGAGATGGAAACAGCCAAAATGTCCATCAACAGATGAGTGGCTAAACAAACTGTGGTATATACATACGATGGAATATTATGCAGCTTTAAGGCAGGATAAACTTATGAAGCATGTAATAACATGGATGGACCTAGAGAACATTATGCTGAGTGAGTCTAGCCAAAAACTAAAAGACAAATACTGTATGGTCCCAATGATGTGAATCGACACTCGAGAATAAACTTGGAATATGTCATTGGTAACAGAGTTCAGCAGGAGTTAGAAATAGGGTAAGATAATGGGTAATTGGAGCTGATGGGATACAGACTGTGCAATAGGACTAGATACAAAAACTCAAAAATGGACAGCACAGTAATACCTAATTGTAAAGTAATCATGTTAAAACACTGAATGAAGCTGCATCCGAGCTATAGGTTTTTGTTTTGTTTTGTTTTGTTTTGTTTTGTTCTTACTATTATTACTTTTATTTTTTTTCTCTATATTAACATTCTATATCTTTTTCGGTTATATTGCTAGTTCTTCTAAACCGATGCAAATGTACTAAGAAACGATGATCATGCATCTATGTGATGATATTAAGAATTACTGATTGCATATGTAGAATGGTATGATTTCTAAAAAAAAAAAAAAATGGACAGCACAATACTACCTAATTGTAATGTAATTATGTTAAAACAGTGAATGAAGCTGCATCTGAGCTATAGTTTTTTTTCTTATATATTTTTGTATTTTTTATTTTTATTTTTATTTTTTCTCTATATTATCATTTTATTTCTTTTTCTGTTGTCTTGCTATTTCTTTTTCTAAATCGATGCATATGTACTAAGAAATGATGATCATACATCTATGTGATTATATTAAGAATTACTGATTGCATATGTAGAATGGAATGATTTCTAAATGTTGTTAGTTAATTTTTTTTAATTAATAAAAAAAAATAATAATAATTCAGAGAGTTTCCAATACATTTTACCCAACTTCCCCTAAAGTTGGGGAAGATTTTTTAGCATTTTAGAGAATCATCACACATCATCATCATTAATTAAACTAAAGACTTTACTCAGATTTCAAGTAATACATTAATGTCCTTTTGTTCCAAGATGAAATCCAGGATCCCACATTATATCTGGTTGCCATTCCTCCTTAGTCTCTCCAACTCTGTAACAGTTCCTCAATATTTTCTTGTTGTTGTTGTTTTTTTTACCAAGAACTCCTTGGTTTTGAAGATTATTGTTTAATTATTTTATAGAGTTTCCCAAATTTGAGTTTTCTGATATTTTTTCAAGACTAGACTAGGATTCTCTGTTACGAAAGGTGACGTGACCTTCTCAGGGCATCACAGGAGATGATTTCTCCTTGGAATAATAATTACTTTACTATTAATAGTAAGTATTGAGGGTAAAAACTTGGAATACGAAGTTACTGCTCCTTGCCTGTTTCAAAGACCTTGAAACACAGTTTAAAGGACCATGTCACATATTATTATGGTGTTTTAATGGTGATTTTCTAGCTCCATCTTTCACTCTATATTCTTTCACTGGAATTATTCTTTAAGGAAGAATTGTCCCTTCTCCCCCATATATGTATTTACTCAGTGTTGTGTTTATATCAGCATGGACTCATAGATATTTATTTTATTCTTTGGCTTATGACCAGAAATTTTTCTTCTCTTTCCAAGGGCAAGTTTTCATTAGTAAGTTGAAACTTATCCCATTTTAAGTCCAAGTACCTGTAAGTGGTGTGAAGTAGAGGGGGTTGGGGGAGGAAGGAACTGTTGGATTTGAAAGGTAATAGAGACTGTTGGTCAAATAAAACTGAATTTAATTGAAATAAGAAAAAATCAATATTTTTTTAAAATTAATTTTAATGATGCTCAATTTAAAGGGATAAATAATCCTACATGAAATGCCTAAAAGTATGGTTGTTTCTGGGAAGCTTTGGCAGAAAAAAAAATTAGATAAACAATGTGTTTGACTTTTGCTTTAATTTATATTATGAACTGTGAGGCAGAGACTTGGTGTCATTAGAGGAAAAGGGCAAATATCCTTCCCAGCATTCCAGGAGTCCATCACTCTAAGTCAGAGGCCAAAATAATGATGGATGCCCTCCCACAGGATGCATTCCAAGGAAGAGGATTACCTAATGCCAAGGTCAAGAGAAGGGGAAAGAGTCCTTTTTGGCTCCCATGTGAAGAATAATTGATCTTCCTAATCGGCATTTATTTCGAATCAGTGAAGAGAAACTTCCTGAGACAGTTTTGTTCCAGTCAGAGATCAGTGAGGTCAACCAATCAGTCTTCCCACTTGTAAAACAGTTTCAGGAATAAGATTAAACGGCCTGATATCAAAATATCTGTAGATAGAGAGTCAGTATAACTGAATTCTCATCCTAGCTTTAAGTTGGACTAAGTTTGTAACTAGACAAATTTTTCTGTCAATAGGCTCCACCAGGTTCCTCAACTCTAAAAGTATATAGAGATAACTGAATAGTTCCATGGGTAGATATAAAATTCTATAGGGCAGCCATCCTTCCTTGCTTAAAATTGCCAAGCAAAGCAATCCCATAGATTCTCCAATAAAGTAGTTGAAAATTTATGGAAACAGTATAAACCTTGTGGTGTTCTTAGGGTACAGGATTTAGAGAAAATGGACCATATGCATTTCCATCAACACCCATCTAAACTCCTAGGCCATATTTGGCAGTTGTTTTATCAGCCAAGACCTCAGTGTATGGGAGAATTGCTGGCACCCTGAACTGCTATCATGAGAAAACCCGAATTATTTAGTGGTTAGGGTGGGCCACAGTGGTTCAGCAGGCAGAGTTTTCAGCTGCCATGCCAGAGACTTGGGTTCAATTCCCAGTGCCTGCCCATGCAAAATAAAAAAAATAAAAATTAATTAAAAAAAAATTTTATGTATAGTGGTTAATCACATGGATTTTGTTGTCTACTGACCTGAGTTAGAATTCTGGATTCCCTCTTGTCATGCGACCTCAGGTAACTAACTTAACCTCTTGCATCTTAAATTCTCTCACTTGTGAAATTAGGACATAATAAACAAACCTACTAATGCAATTGAGATTATGAAATGAGTAATTTCATATAAAGCACAGTGCTATTACATAATAACAACTCAATAAATATTAACTATTATTTTTAGCCCCCAAACCCCTTTAACTGAGTTATATTTAGAAGCCATAAAGTAATGTTTAAAACACTGGTGAAGTAACCAAAAAAAAAAAACATTTTCTCTTTTCTGACCCTCTCCATGGAAGAAATGTTGCAAAACGTGATTTTTTGTTTATTATACTAATAAATCCTCCTTGGGATTGGCAAACACCCACAGTGACTCTGAAGAATTTATATGGAAATTAAGGCAGCACTACATCTGCTTAATTAGACAAATGTACTCATAAAAGGAGACAAGTGTCTGCTGGGATAGAAGGAGGATTGGGTTGGGAGGGGAATTCCTCCTTAGCTGTTTCCGTAAGTTATATTAGGATTTGTGGTATTAGAGAATCCAGTCTCTTGGGACATCTGCCTCCTCTCCCAGAAAGGGGAAGATCCGTTCTTATTCACGCTCAATAAAGTATTCATACTAACCTCTGTCTCCACTGTGATATAATTAATGTCAAATTCAAGGTAAGCAGGTTGCAGGTTTCCAGGAGAATGGCAGAAACCTAGCCACTTGACTAGTAAAGAGATTCTAAACCTGGTCACTCATCAGAATCACTTCAAGAGCATTCAAAAATCTTGTGGCCATAGTCACCCAAGACCAGTCACTAGTAATTCACAGTCCTTTCAAAATCATCTTGGGGAGTAGGGTATGGATCTCCAGGTTAAAAAAATATATCTAATTCTAAAATCACTGGCCCATGGCTTTCCACCTAGTCTGTTTCAACAATTTGGTACCAATGATTGACCAGATTTAAGTTTCTCAATCCTGCCTTTTTGACCCAAAGACTCATAAAATCCTCAGAACTGTCATAGAGACACAAACACACAACATATACCAAGCACAGAGAGATAAACACTAACAAGCTTAGAAATTCGCACTCCACAGATAAAGGCACCCATTCAAGACACAGCAACCTGTTTTATAGAACCGCACACCAGTCCATAGATCTGCATAGCCTTATACACACAGGAACATGGAAAGAGATTCGCACACACCAGTGCACACAGATTTGGTATTGGTACACTGAGACATAAACACATACATATTTGATGCATTGGATTCAGAAGGACATGTGTATGAACTTATCCCCATGAACACAGAGAGACAATGAGAGGTATTCAAAATGGAGAAAAGAAGAATCATGGAATGAAATGTATGATTTGCAAATTATGTCTCAAAGCTGTTTAAAAACAAAGAGTCACTAAGACACACGTAAACATCCAGTTTAAAAAAAATTTAAAAACCAATATTAGTAGAGACATATACATTAAGGAATTCTCCATTAGTTGTTTGTGGGTCTTTTTTGTATGCAAACACTTGGAGTGCCATCGTAGTGTCATTGGCTACATCTTTGTGAATGTATTTTTGCGTGCTCACTTACAAGTTTCCGGTCCTATTTGCCCAGGTGGGTCATGTGGAACACAGGACTGGAATTATACCCTCCAGAAAGGGAACTATTTATATACATTTTGTTGGAAAATGGCATTCTACTGATAATTTCCCCCTCTTGTTGCTTTGAAAATTTGAATAACAGGTAAAAAATATTTCCCTGAATTTGGTTGCTGAAAGTGATCCAGACAGCAGAACAAAACAGCCTGTAGAAATATTTAATTAGTAATATCACTGCAGCCTAATATAGTGGGATAGGTTCTCCCTTACCTACTACCTCAGTGAACCAAATCACACAGATTTTCAGTGTAATCTCAGTTGATCCACATGACAATCAGATGAAACAAGTATCATTATCATCAATACTTTGCATTTGACAAAATTAAGCCCAGAGAAGCCGTGTAAAATTTTCAAGATCACCCAGCCACTATGTGTCATGTCTGAAAGTCAAATTCATGTCTGATTACTCAGCTTTTGTGCTTTCAGCAACTACATGGCTCTGCCTCTTCAAGCACTGAGGGTGTTAATGTTATGATTATTCTAACTTTACATCTGATAAAACTGAAGATCAGAGAGTTTATTTACTTTATAGTTAGCTCTCCAGAGTAGACACAAGAGTTTAATAATTCCTGTTGGAGGGCTGGTTGCACCAGAGAGATGAGCCTTTGGATCATACATGGACTGTAAGTTAACTGGATGAGCTGATTAAAAATACTGAATCTCAGGAAGCATGACTGAAATCGAACTATGGCTATATCATGAACACCCTTAGAAAGGAACCCGGATTCCTCTTGAAGGCAATGGAGAAGTGGTTCTTCTTTATTTCTCTTTACTTCTCTGTTACTTCTCTGAGTGAACATCTCTCCCTGGCAGAAGGTCCAGTGGCATATTCAAGCTCTTGGAGGGAATTGCACCTTTGCCACAAGAAAGGAGGGATGTCCTCAACTTCAGGAGAAGGTTTTGTCTGTTTGCCATTTTCTCAGGGTGTGGGTCTGACTGGAATGATAAACACTCAGGAGATAAGAAACCATCTTGATCATATTGTAGAATTTCCTCCAAACCTCTCCTCAAGAGCTCAGTGTGATTATAAAGTCAATGCATAATCAGTTAAATATTATTGAACATGCCTCATGTGCTTGATTCTATGGTAGGTTCTGCATGGATAAGTGTTCCTGTTCTCAAAGAGCTCATGCTTTAATTGAAAAGAAACAATGTTTAGTTGTTACGGAGTGATTAGAAACCACCAGACCATACATTCTCAAGAGGGCAAGAATTGGTTCATGGGAGACAAAAAATTCTTAAATATTATGATGGCTTGTGGCCCTTCAAATCTCAACTTTGTCTGATAAAATTTTATTCCTTAGTATTTAATTTCATGGGCAAATGATTAAGGGAAAAATAGTCTCAAAAGTCTCCTCAGGGAAATGTTAATGAAAAACAAAAAGGTAGGGAACATTGCATAAGGCCACATATCATAGATCCCCACATTACTTATTTAAAATGTTAAGACTGCTGTCAACTTTAAAAATCAAGAAAATTTATACAAAAACGTAAATGACTGGCTTCTTTTAAAAACAAAAAATTCAAATATGACTCCCACCATATAGCATACAAAAAAAAAAAATTCAGAAGCCCTGGCAATGCCAGGTCCATAAGTTCCCGTGGTAACAATCATCTGGGCCTTTGTAGCAGCTTCACCCTTTAGGTAGGTCACGTACTCTTCTCTCCACCATGATCCCCACCATTCACCATTCATGACGCTCATTCTGACCAATTTCAAATGTTTGGCCCCTGCAAGTATCTGAGATTGTATTCCCTATATTCTAATTACAAATTCAGTGACAGATGTTTTAGTAGATCAGGGAGGGAAAATTCAGCGAGGGCTTGAGCTATCAGAGATGGTTCATGACTAAAGTGGGAATTGAGCTGTGTTATAAAAGTCAGGATTTGTTGAGGAGATTTCTTAACTTGAGGGTCCGTAAGAAGAGAAGCAAAGGATTAATGCCAAATTCAATTCTGATAAACAAAAGGCCAAAAGTGAAAAATAAAATTATTACATACTTTGAGGGAAATATCGATTATATTTACACTCTTATACTTGGAAGGATTTTCTTTTTTAAATGATGCAAAAAAGGATAAACTTACTGTAAAGGAAAAAAATGGATTATTGATTCATTAGATTAAAAAAGCATCTGTTCATCCAAAGACTATAAACAAGGTTATGAAAAGAAGCAACAGATTTGAGATGATGTATGCATAAACCTGACAAAGGATAAATATCTAAAATTTATAAAGAATGTCTACAAGTGGATAGGAAAATGATAAAAACCCAATGGAAAATGGTCAAAATATATGAATATGTCATTCACAAAAGATAAAAGACACATGACTGAAAAGTACATGAGAATATATTGTCTGACATGTCATCAGGGAAATGCAAATAAAAACAATAGCAAGATAACATTTCATGGCCATCACGCATGCATAAATTTAAAGTCTAAGCGTTTCCAAGAGATTAGACAAGGATGTGGCAAAATGAGAATTTTCATATGAAGTGGGAGTGGGATTTGGTACATTCTTTCGAAGGGGAACTGGCAATATTTAATTAATTTTAACATTTTCATGCTTTTTGCCTCAACAATCCCACTGCTAAATACGTACCTTGAAGAAAATTTTAAATGTGTACAAAAGAAGTGGTATAATTGTTTTAGTTTGCTAAAGCTGCCAGAATCTAAGATACCAGAAATGGAATGGCTTTTAAGAAAAGCAGTTCATTAAATTACAGGTTTACAGCTCTAAGAACGTGAAAACTAAGTCCAAATGAGACATCCAGGGAAAGATACCTTGATTCAAGAAAGGCTGATGGGTCCAATTTCTGTCAGCTGGAAAGGCACATGGCAATGTCTGTTGTCTCTCCTGGCTTCTCATTTCATAAGGATTCCCCAGGAGTATTCTCCTTCTGCATCTTCAAAGATCTCTGACTGTGTGGCTCTCTTGGTTCTAAAGCTTTTTCCAAAATGGTACCCTCTTAAAGGGCTCCAGTAAACAACTCCACCTTGAATGGGTGTAGACACATCTCCATGGCAACCATCTAATCAAAAGTTACCACCCACAACTGGGTGAGTCACATCTCCATGAAAACAACCAAAAAGATCCCAGCCAACAATATTGAATGAGGTTTAAAGGGCATGGCTTTTCTGTGGTACATAACAACTTCAAACAAGCACAATAAGTTTTGATATATAATTGGCTTGTGGTTGAAAACAAATTGAAAGCACGTAAATCATGCTCAAAAGAAACTGTGATAAATCATGGCATATTCACACATTGAAAAACTATAAGATAGCAAAGACTAATGTATTAAAACAATGCATATCAATCAAAACCTTCAAAAATTGAAATGCAGAATAATATATACAGAATTCTAACTTTTATCCGAGTATGAAAGTGTGCAAAACAAAAAATAAACAAATACACACAGAGACGAAAGAACAAGATCTGTGAGAGAGTCTTTTGGACTAGAAATTTTTTTGGTGAGTGAGATAAGGTGTCAAGATCTGGCCCGATGGTAAACTGAGGCCTTCAGCAGGGACAAATGTGAAAATTGAGCTTAGATGCAAAATCTTTGAAAGTGCTGTGCTTATTCTGTCTGATCAAGTAGCCATTGACAAGATCTCTTTTCAAGGCTAATATCTGGGAAAGGGGGCATGGCATCCATTCAATTAAATAAACCTTACTTTTCTGTTTGCATGTTTGCAGTGACCTCACTTCTCTGGCCACCCTCTGAACCTGCTCACAGTCCCTGACTCCTGCACACACAGGTCTTTTAGAACTATAGCTGAATGTTTTGCTCCCCTTCTCAAAAAATTTCGTATCCTTATCATCCTCTTAATAAAATCCAAATCGTGCTGCCTCTGCCTCTGACTCCAGTTTTACCTTCCAGCCTTTCTTACCTACTCAATAGATGCTTACTAGGAACCTGTTGTGAACCGCAGATTCAGAGGGAGCAAGATAGCTGCCTTGTTCTTACATGCACCAGGCTAGGGAGAAATCATAAACACAACGGCGAACAAATAAGAGAATTTCAGAGAATGTATGTGCTATGAAATCTGTAAAATATTAATATGGTGGAGTGTAACCAGGGACATGAGACAGGGTGGTCAGGGAAGGTCCAATTGGAGAGGCAAGATCTGAGATGATATGAGTAGGCTATGAGATGGTCTGCCATGCATCAATTTATTGAAGAGATGGGTCACTCCTCTCTGCTCCTCTTGACCAACTGGCATCCTTGCCCTGGAAACAGCCTCCTCTCTTTGGTCACTGTGACTTTGTCCATTTTATTGTTTCTGGCTTAGAACATTTCTTCACTGGTACTTGCATGAGAAAGCCCTGCATTAAATGCCATGCAGTCTGGGATGCCTCTTCTGATCCCCTAATTCAATTCTATCTATCTTGCAGCTCTTGTCCTCAATAGTAGGGTCAGCATTTTCTCTTTTTTATTGTGGCCTATTTTGATTCCAAGTGACTGAATCACTGAAATGGGCTTTAGGAAAAAAGAAGTATATTTATTTGCCTCCTAAGTAAACCCTCAAAAACTGATGGTTAGTAAGAGCTGCTTAAACCCCAACTCTTAATTTGCATGTTTCTGGCAGGCATAAGTTAAATCCCTGTGCTTTACACATATTAGGTGCTCATAAAATGTCTTTTGAATACATCTTTGTACTCTGTTTATCATTGCTTATGATTATTGACCAATATGTATTGTGAATTTATTGTATGCCATTCCCCTTGCTAAGAATTTCTTATGCATGATCTTATTTAATCCTGGTACACAGTCTATGAATTAGATCTCATGATTAATCTTGCATCATAGAAAATGTTTTCAGCAAAGAAAATTAACTACGCCAATAACAAGAGTAATACTTGAACAGTTCTTTCCATCAGAACAACTTCATAAAACACTGCCCTTTAAAAAACTCCCAATTAGCCTTTCCTTCCTCTTGATTAAATGAAACACACTGGTCATGGCCAGGACTGGCAGATTGCATAGGAGCTGGTCTTATAACTATTTTCTAGGCCATTGTAGCTCAATGGTTTTGCACAAGATTATTTTATTGATCCAAAATCTTTATCTCTGACTTGACGCCTATTTTTTTTGCAATGCTACTTTCAGCTTTTCCCCCCAGGGCTTGGCCTGGCCACCTGCTTTGGCTAGTGGAATGTAAGTGTAGGTAACAGTATTCCATTTACTAGCCAGAGCTTTGAGAGGACTGGAGCATTTCCACTTGCCCTCTTAAGCCTCTGGTATCTCCCTAAGAAGAGTTTACCCAAAGGATCTGCTGCCCCCTCAGGCTGGACTCCAGAATGAATTGAAATGAGGCCATCACCCCGTCAACCCACCACAGACTGTGGCAGGAAGCAAAGAGGGAGTAGCCCCAGTAGCATGAAGCCACACCTTTCCCAGCCAATGCCCAAGAGAAATAATGTGTATTCTTGTGTCTCGGTTAGTGTTTGTCCTTCATGCAACAGTAGTGAACTGATATAGATTAGAATGAAAGAACTCACTTTATTTCCTTTTAGGCTCTTCCTCCATACCAACTTTGCCAGTTTTTCCACTCTACTATAAGACAACCAACATCAAAATCAGATGTCTGCCTAATTTTCTTAGGAAATCAAGTTTTGGAGAGGAGTGACTACCACAGGAATTAAAATTTTCCGTCATCACAACTGCTTAACCCCAGGCACAGCCATTTTCTCCTTCCATTAGGATTCTTCCTTCCTTCCTTCCTTTCTTCCTTCTTCCCTTTCTTCCATCATTGAACTTCCTTTTGCTAAAATTGGGTCAAATAGAATTACTCGCTTGATCTAGAATGGTCAAAATTTTCACACTAAAGAATGTCATCTTATTCTGAATTAAACTCAGAAATAATAAGACCAAAAGAAAGAGATAAGAAGAAACCACTGTGAATTTGAATGGTTTGCTCTCTTAAAAAAAGAGCATGTCCAGTAGAGCCAAGAGGAACCAAGGCATTTTGACAACCTTGTCTTCCCATTTATTTGCTTAAAGACCCAAGTTCATTAGGTACCTTTTCTATCTTCCAAGTTATTGCAAGCCAATGATTTACCAAGTGTTTCACCACTGTGTGACAGGGGTTGTCATTTTCCAGCTGCTAATAGCAGTATCTTTGCTACCTGCTCTCTACTCTAGAGCAACTGCTCCAAAGTGATATGGCAGCATCTCACTACTCGTATCAATTTCCCTATTGTTTTAGTTGAAGATAGCTTTGCCACACTTATATAAAATCCTAGAAACCTCATGCATTTATTGCAACAAGAGTTTATCTTTGAAATTTCACACAGATGTGACTGCCTAACATTTTCTCTATTTGAAGATCTGAGGAGAAAGAAGCAACCCCTCTCCTAAGCATTCTAGACTTGTGGTAGAAGGAAAAAGCCAATTACAGAACCACAAGATGCCTCTGAAAGTTAATTCTTAAATAAGTCACATGTCAATTCCACTCACATTTGTTTGAAAAATCATATGGCTAACCTTGAGGTCAGTAAAGTGGAGGAGTACAATCCTAGAGAGTGAAAGGCAGTGAATAATTGGAAACAGTAATTCGATCTAAAATGAAAATGTATCCATTTGCTGTAAGTATTTGCTAAAATTGGAACCACTTCACCACAGTGGACGGGATCAAAATTTGATTCATTTGGCCACAGTGAGATGTAAATTTCAATACAGAGAGAGTGCAAAAATACAGATGGAGAAAACATTCCATATTCATGGAATTCCTACTGTATGCCTTAGTCTATGCTTTGATATACACACTCATTAAATTCCCCAAGCAGTATTAATTCATTTTTGTCAGAACGAAGTGAAGAGAAAGTAGAAATTAAAAGGAAAAGGAAATTAATTAAAATTAATGTCTAAGGATGAGGGGAGCACTTAAACAAATGATAGTATATGTGAATATATTCCTCATGCCGTTATACAACCATTGAAGAATGGTTTTGAAGACTATTTAAGGACATATAAAGGGTCATAAAATAATAGAGTGGGAGAAAAGCTGGGTACAATATTACATAGACACACACACATCTATATATATAAATATATACAACTGGAGTTTTACAAAGTTTGTATGCATAGGGTAATAACTGGAAGAAGTCATATCAAAATCGTAAAATTCATCTCTAGTCAGTGAAATTACAGGCCACTTAAAATATATTCCTTTTTGTGTTTTCCAGTTCTCTACAAAGAGCTTTGCATTATTTTAATATTTGTAAAAAAAATAGTTAAATTGAAAACTAGGAATCATGTATGCCAAATAACTTCTCCAAGTCCAAATTTGCTGAAACCAAGTGGTCCAGTTGAGATTTGCGCCTAGGCCTGTCTAATTTAAAAAATATATTTTTTCCTCACTATGTCCTACTGTCCTCCTTTTTTTATAATGCAATTTTTTTAGATATATCACACAGCGTATAATCCATCCAAAATATATAATCAGTGGCTTATAGTGTCATCATGTAATTGTGCATTCATCGCCACAATCAATTTAGAACCTTTTCATTACTCCTCCCAAAAAAGAAATAAAATTGAGAAAAGAAGACCCAAAACTTCCCATACCCCTTATTCCCCCACTTATTACTTTTTTATCTTCATTTTATTACTCATCTACCCATATACTGGATAAATGGAGTGTCAGTTACAAGGTTTTCACAATCACACAGTGACATGTTAAAGCTATATAGTTATACAATTATTATCAAAGATCAAGGCTACTGGATTGCAGATCAGCAATTTCAGGTATTTTCTTCTGGCTATTCTAATACACTAGAAACTTAAAAGATATATCTGTATAGTGGCTTAGTAGTCATAATCATTTGTTAAATCCTAATTTCTCTGTTACAAATCCTCCCTCTCATTTGATCATTCTCTCACTCTTCAGGGTTATCTGGGCAATGACCGCTTTAACTTCTTTGTGCTGGAAAGGGACCCCATGGGGTACAGAAGTGAAACTGGTTGATGTTCTTGGAGAGACTGGTACCTCTGAGTTTCAGGACTTGTCTGGCATAGGACCAATCTAGAGGCCTTAAGTTTCTGCAAAAATAAACTTGCTAAGAAAAACGTGTATAGTGTTAGATATAGCTCAGGGTATTCTCTAGTGTTTTCAGGAACATTGTTGATGGGGGCTTTGAATATCTGGCTGAAGCTTGCATAAAGTAACCTCCAGAATGACCTCTCAACTCTATTTGAAATCTCGTAGCCAGTGAAACATTTTGCTTCATTCCTTTTCCCTTTTTTTGACCAAGAAGGCATTGTCAATTCCACAATGTCCCTACTGTCCCCTTTTAAGAAGCTTCAGAAATCTGTCTATCTCCATTAAGGATGTATATAGTATACTTTCTTTTTGGCCTCAGTCTCACACACTGAGGACTCTCATCCCTCCACCCAGTTCTGCCTTAGCACAAATGTTCATTTTCCTGGTCTCTTGGGCAGTACTAGGCACAGACCCCTGTCCTATGGCCTGGATCTGCCATACCCACGTGATTTTTGCTTTTTTATCTGACATCCCTGGACTTGGCTTTTCCATTGCAACCACACTTTCTTCTAATCACTTCCTGCCCCTGCCCCCTACATAGTCCAGATATTTTCTGGCTAATGTGTCTTTGCTTTATCCCATTTCCAGACTTGACACATACAAAAAACTTCTTTTTTAATTTTAAATACTCAGGTGTGGAAGGTCCAAGTTTAAGTGAAGCACTACAATATTCAACCTCAAAATGAACTGCCAACAATTTATTTTCCTTAAGATAAAGTGTGTTCAGCTATTGAACCTCTTTTAAGGACTTAATAGTTGTGTTAATAGACCTGGCAAAGGGGCGGTTTTCCATTAGTTTAATTACAAATGAAGATTAAATTAGTGATCTATTTGGGATACCACAAACTGTGAGTGCCAGGCCTCTTCATTTCTATGAAACAGCAAATTCCCTGGGGCTCAGGCCATGAAGCTCACATGGGAGGTGCTCAAGGTTCCTGTCCCCGAGGGTATTTTCTCTAATCCACTGATCCTTTTGGTCGTTTGTGTCCACAGTTCATCAGGATTACTAGTTGGCCCCCACTTTCACTTTCCAGTTTTCTCTCAAAATAAACTCCCCCCTACCATCATATCTCACTAGTTCTATGGGAGGAAAATGCCATTTTGACCCTAGAAATAGAATTATTTGACCCCATCATGTTTCAGATGGGTCCACAAGCAAATGGAAATGGTACCTAGGAGGGACATTCCCCTTAGGAAAGGGGATGGTAATTTGCTAGTGACAATTTTTTTCTCTGAATCAGAGATATATGTAATGAAAATACTAAAAAGCTCTAATAAATATGATAGCCTTCCTATGTGATTACCACACTGTGCCTTAGTCTTCATAATCCTGTGTATCTATCATCACTCTTTATCATACATTTCGTCATTTTCTCTTTCATAGGGAGTCATGAGGTTTGCTAAGCAGGTATTATCTGCTATTATAGATAAGGAAATTGGAGCCAGAAGGGTTGATGATGTGCCCTGTTTTAGCCACTCCTCCCATTTATCTTCCCACATAACAGCCAGAGGGATATTCAAGGAAACAAGTCTTACTAAACCCTTCCCAGTTGACTGCATATCAAAGGTAAATTCCTTGTGATGACCTGGGAATCCCTCTACCATTTGGCCCTCAACCCCAGTCTCAGTCTAATCTCCTATCACTGCACAAGAGGAACTCTTGCCATACAGGACTACTTGGCAAAAATGACCATTGCTTGCTGAATACTTAAGCACTGGGCTGAGTTCTTCACTTACATGAATAATGAAAACATATTGTACTGATCCTCTTTTTACTTACATCTCATGGACTGATGTATCTATTCATTCCTTCAATCACTCATTTTAAAGTGTTCGTTCATTCAAAGTTTTTGAATGTCTATGATTATGAAATTTTTTTTTACAAATGCCAATATATAGCTGCCACTAAAAATGGGAAAAGACAAAATAAATAACTCTCTGTCCTCCTAAACGTACACTCTAGTGAAAAGAAGAGAGCTAATAAATTAGAATGTTATATGGCATATAAGAAGATAAAGAATGCTGGAGAGAAAAATCTGCATTCAGGTTTCCCAAAAGATATTTGCAATTAATTCAAACTTATAAAGAAGTGGCAAGAAGAGTACTCACATTTCATGTATCCCCCTCATCTAGAATTCCCGAATGTTCATTTGTCAACATTTGCTCTCAATCTCTCCCTCTTCTTTCTCTCTCTCTCTCTCTGTGTCTCTGTCTCTCTCTCATCACCATCATCACTATTACTCTTTAAACTGCTTTTAAAAATAATTTCAAATTTACAGGACAGTTTTGAAAATAACACAAACCCCATATAGAGAAATCTACCACCACCCACTCCCCACCAAATACCCAGATCTGCCAGTTTTAACACTTTGCCACCTTTGCCATATTATTCTGTCAATCCATCTATCTATCCATCTATCTATCTATCTATCTATTTATTTTCTGAACATTTCAAAGCAGGTTGCATGCATCATATTCCCTGAATGCAAAATATTTCCATGTGTATTTCCTAAGAACAAGGTTATCTACTTCTGTAATCACACTAAATGAGGTTATCAAGTTTGAGAAATTTAACATTGATATAAGGTTTGCATTCTATGTTCCAGTTTTTCTTATCACCCAATAATATCCTTTTGAGATTTTTCTTCTCCATTCTTAGATCCCATCTAGGATCATGTATGACATTTAAAACAATTATCTCTTTAGTTTCTCTTTATTTTTTTTAAATTGTGAAAACACATATACGACATAAATCATCCCATCCCAACCACCCCAAAGATACCATTCAGTGGGGTTAATCACAATCACAATGCTGCAGTACCCTCACTGCCTTCCATTACTAAAACTTTCCCTTCACCTCAAACAGAAACTTCACTCATTTCTGTTATCTCCCCATTGCCTCTGCTTCCCCCAGCACTTGTAACCTAAACTCCATTTTCTGTCTTTTTTTGGTTGCATATTCTCTGACATTGTGGGTACCATGGGACATAAATTTAACATATTAAATACAATAACAATCTTGTTTGGTTTAATACAAATTTAACTTCAATACCATACATCAACTATGTTCTTGTACCTTTCTGTCCTACCTTTATGAAGTTCTTATTGCAAATTATACATTTATACATTATGGGTCCAAAACATTTATTTACCATTACCTTTTATACTCTGTCTTTTATACATTTGCCTTTGTAGAAAGTAAAAAATGGAGCCATAAATATAAAATTCAATAGTGTTTATCCATGCCATTATCTTTAGTAGCTATTATTCTTTTTTGAAGTCAAGCAGCAGCCAAGTTGCCCCACCCCCCTAAAATCTATACTATCTGTGTGCATTTTCCAAAAACGAGAACACTATCAAATGACCAGATTGCAATCTTCCAAATCAGATAATCCATATTATTACAACATTATCATCCATTCCATTGACTACTCCCAGTCTAATTCTACCAATTCTCTCATTAATGCCTCTCCCTTTCTCTTTCTTCCTCTCTCTCTCTCCCCTTCCCTTCCCATTTCTGTACCAGGAGCCTCTCCAAGGTCACTCAAAGTTCTTGCTAGTCATGCTTTATTCTCTGTTAATCTGGAACAGTTCTTCAGTCTTGCTTTTCATTCTTTAGATGTCCATGAGACTGAGTCCTAACGATATTTCTTCATAACCAGACACAGGCCATCATTGCCTGGGATGCTACAAAAAGAGCACTGATTTTTTTCCTACGCTATCTCATCAAGAGGCACAAACTTCCTGCTAGTCCACTTGTGGTGTGCCAAGCTTGATCATCTGGGCAAATTCATGTCTGCCAGATTCTTTCACTCTCAAGTCACCATTTTATCAATTTAATTGGTAAATATTTGGGGAGGGGGAATACTCTGAAATTATACCAATATCTTATACCATCAGCCTTACCATTCATTGGTTTCCACTGAATCATCCATTACTATTATGGATGTGATGTTAATTTTTCTATTTCAATCATTGCTTCCACATATACTAGTTGTTGTTTTACTGTATGTGACCATGTTATGGTCTATTTATTTATTTATTTCATTGTGGATTTATAGATTTCTACTTTATTCAGTGGGCCATAATCTATTACTACCATTATTTATTTTTGCTTAGATTATACCAGATTTGGCCAACAGGAGGCTTGTCAAAGTCTTGTTTGTCTGCTTTACTCATTTCTTCTATTTTGAGCACTTTCTTATTTTCTGGAACCAAAAAGTTACTCCAGTTTATCCTGTAATTTCTCTGCTGCAGCCTTGGAATTAGCTATTTCTTCAAAATGTCCTGGTTCCTTTTAATAAAGAATGTTGTTTGAAAACCTGAATCTCAGGCTCAGTGTTCTCACTGCTACTGGAGCATCATTGCTTCCAACCCCTTTACACCGACACAGCTAAAAAGCATATGCGTGAATATCTGTTTGCACATCCATCTTTATAAATTCTGCCTATCACCTATCTATTTTTAAAAATAAACTACCAGTGATACTTTCAATTTCAATTAGCCTTGGCTCCTGCCTCCACTTCTGCCTGCTCATCCAACTGGGGACTCTGTCTCTGCCTCCACTTTCCCTCCTCTCTTGCCATGATTGTCTCTGCAGAATCTAACATCATATTGGTCCGTATGTTGTCAACCTCTAAAAGGAGAGAAGGAAGAATACAGGAAGAAAAGGAACGCCTGGTTGAAATTTTAAGCACAGCTGTGGAAACTGATTCTCGGGGAATTAACTTGTGCAGGATCACCCAGCTTGTAGGTAGTGGAGCCTTTGATACGATAACTAGAACTAATTCTTGGCTATTCTGCTATATTTTCAAATCTAGTAATAGGAAACCGGGGATTAGAAAACTTACAGAATTTTCTATTTTATGACTCACTGCTCTCACAGTGGCCTCTGACAGAAATGCTGTCCCATCCCTGCTACCCTGTAAGACACATACTCTTTCTCCAAGTTTCAGCACGAATGATGATCTTAAGTGAAACTGCCTTTGACCACTGTCATACCAGCATTTGTACATTTTCAGGGCCTGGCACAGTGAAGGTACTAAAAAATAGTTATTGAGTAAGCAAAATTAAAGAACTAGAAGGACAAACCCGGTCTTTCAATTTCTCTTTCCCTGGAGAGTGCCGATGTAGTTTATAATAAGCAGCATGTTGCATGATGAAAGTTTTATTAGAGGCATTTTTGCACTGGTGATCTCTTTGTGTTTTGAAAATAGGACTTAATTTTATTTTTCAGTCGAAATTTTCTTTTGGTACAAAACTGTTCACACTTTTGTGAGAATGGAAGTGCACTTCCAAAACAATCTCTCCTTCCCTGGCCTGCATGAAAGGGTTAGCAGCCTCCATCACTGAAAACAGTATCACTCCTGATGAGCTTGAGAGGTTTAAAAGTGCCAGCATGAGAGGCTACCCTTGGCTGGTGATGGCTGCAGCTCTGACTCTTACTGCATATGGCCCCAGACGTGTCCCCATGCCTCCCATCTCTCCCCCACCTACAGCTTCCCCTGACCCTGGCAGGGTCTCACAGGTAGGCCTCCTTCTCTGTTTGAGCTCTGCTGGGCACTTAGCATCTTGATCAACCTTGGCCAAATGTTGCAAAATGTGAATAGATGATTTGGGGGATAATAATAACTGCATATATTGAGCGCTCACTCTGTGCCAGAGGTATATTTTACTTATAAGAATTACCTGGGAATAGGGTATGGGTGGGTTTAGTTTAACCCCATTCAAAGTAGGATTCTGGACTAAGATTGCTGCAGTATGAATCCTGCTCCTACTTAATTGCCATAAACCATTCTCACAGTTATCCCAGGACAGACTCACAGTGAGTGAGGTGTTATCATCCTCAACTTACAGATGGGGGAACTAAGGCTTAAAAGTGTAACTCGCCTTCCAAATCTGCATGGGCAGTCGGGGGCTGGAATGAGATGGAACCAGGTCTCCTGCACCAAGCCCTGGCTGGGCACACAGAATGGCTGATGCCCACGCTGGCTGGGTCAAATCCCTCACTTTTCTCACTTTCATCTGTGCATGATAACCCCCCTGATAAAACTGCAATGTTGACTGAGCATAAACAAAAATTGTAAGGGCCCCACAAGGTTATTAACTGCTGCACGATGTGTACTTTAAATAGTTATTATCCAATTTCTTAAAGATGTCTTGAGCCCATTTCCTCATTACATGACAAAGGCTCTCCAATCCCAATTCCTATTATTCACTTATTTCATTTCTTCAAACCTAATCTAGCTGATAGTATAGGTTAATAGACTTTCTAATAATTTTGCATCTAGCATAAAAAACTTAATACCATGTGTTTTGGGCTCTCAATTCTGATGATTTTTTTTCTCCAGAACGTCACTGTTCTTCATAGATCACATACATATGGTGCGATTATGCTTTTACTTCTTTCTTACTGTGCTATGTCACTGATAACCCTGATGTATTATACATCTGTTCCTTAAAAAAATCAGTATTCTAGAGAGCTTTTATTAGGGTGATATTAATCTTATCTTAACAAGAGCTTGGCTATGGTTTCACCTTATACATCAATATAAAAGTTCAATTAATTTTTGAATTATTGAGCACTGCACTCTGCTATTACAAACTAGATGCCAATTAATGTTCCTTTACTTGCTCATTTATTTGGAATCTTCTTTTTTTTCCTGTCAGAACCTGTGAAAGTGTATAAATTCCATTAATTGTTTTTACTAACTCATTAAATGGATTATAGAACAAAGTAGTAATTTTGAAAATTACAGTCATCCAATGCCTACGCTGGACAAAGATGCAACATTCTAAAGGATATTGTTAGCTAGACAGTAATTAAAAACTGCAGGGAGAATGCTTCACAGCAAGATGTGTGATAATTTTAATGAAGTTTTGAAATAAGATAAACAAATATCCTTTAAAGGAATACTTAACCTTAAGATTTCATGGAATTATAGTTAGTAAAATAGTGGAAATGAATAAGTAGTTTTACTACATTTTAGTACGAAGTTTCTGAGAAGGTATTTAAAGTGGTTGAATATATTTAAAGAAAGTAACATTTATTGACTATATACACATTTTAGTTCACAGTTTTAACAACTCTGATTAAATTTATTTTCTTCCCATTTTATAGTTAAGACAAATGAGGCCTAGAGTTGTTAAGTCACTGACACAAAGTAAACATTCCAGGTAGCAGGACCAGTGTGAATTGGCAAGGTCTGAGGAATATGGGCAGTTGAATGAAGTAAAGGAAGGCCAGCATGCCTGGAGTTCAAGAAATGAAGTAAGGTAGGACTGTGCTGTGGTCCATGAGGCAGGTGAGTCTGGCCCATTCAGAGTTTTCCAAGAAACACTGAGGAACTGGGGTTTCATCCATCTTGTTTTGGAAAGACCAGTGTGCTAGTTTGAAACTGTTATACTGATCCAATCTTGTGGCACTGGACCTATTGTTTAATCAGTTTGATTGTTTCCATAGAGGTTGACCCACCAAACTGGATGTGACATTTTGATTAAATGGAGATGTGACTCTGCCTATTCAAGGCATCCTGATTAGTTTACTGGAGTCCTTCAAAAGGGGAGACATTTTGGAGAAAGTACAGTTGCTTCAGAGGTGACAGAGACATAGGCATTTGGAAATGCAGAAGCCACAGGAGCTGAAAGAACTGACAGAAGCTAGAAGGGAACAAGAGCCAAGCAGATGGCACCATGTGCCTTTCGATGAGATGCTACAAGATGAAACCCAGTGGTTTGTCCCAGAGCACCCAAGTCAGGACCCATAGACACTTAGAGAGAAAACCACTGTAATCAGAAGCTGGAAGCAATGGAACCAGTGACAACGGCCAGCAGATACCAGCCTTGTGCCCTCCCATGTGACAGAGAAACCCAGATGTCATCCAGTCCTTTCTTCAGAATAAAAGATCTTTCTCTGGATGCCTTAGTTTGGACATTTTTAAGGCCTTAGACTGTAAACTTGTAATTAATAAGTCCCCTTTATAAAAGCCAACCCATTTCTAATATCTTGCATTCTGCCTGCTTTAGCAAATTAAAACAACCAGTCTTGCCATAACGTAAGGAATGGCTTGGAGTGCACTAATAGGAAACAGTTTGCCTGACTATGCAAAAGTGCCTGGGGAAATGATGATAGTGTGGACTGTGGAAGGGAAGAGCCAATGTTGTGAGAGATACAATGGTCATGAGGACAGCGACCACTCATTGATTTCATGGAAAGCAGTGATGAGGAAAAGGAGATATAAGGATGATGTCCAGGTATTCAGACTTGCTCAAGAATATGGAAGACAGGAGCCTTTATTGAGGCAGGAAGCATTGGAGGAAGAAAAATTAGCAAGGAATTTTCTGAGTTTATTCTAGGACATGATAACTTGAATGTGAAATGTGGAAAATGTATTTGAATTTATAGGTCTGGAGTTCAGAGTGGAAATCACATAGCTGAGAACACATGTTTAAGGACAAAAGTAAGGAACTTTCTCTTCATTTTCAAAAATTTAATTTAATTTACAGCAGTATTTCTTGGACAACTTACATTGTAGTCCCTTGCATATTGATCTGATAACTCAATGGCTTTCAGAATCACAGAGTATAGCGGGGAAGATGCAGGCTGTTGAGTTAGAATGCTTGGATTTGAATTAGCTCTGCCACTTTCTAGGAAAAAAAAAAGCCCAAGCAACTTACTTAGAACCTCTGTGCCTTAATTTTTTCCCTGTGTATATGGGGATAATAATACCTAACTCATTGGGTTTCTTAAAGATTAAATAAGTTGATTTATATAGAGACTTTACAAAAGTCCCTGGCACTTAGTAAACTCTCAATAAAGGTCAGTCATTATTGTTTTCCAGTGTGTTTATTAAAATACAGATTCACAGACTCCAACTCAGTATTTCATTTTAAGCTAAGGTTAAGAGCCTCATCAAATTACAGGATAGAGGGGGAGTTTGAGGGTAGGTATAGTTGTATTTTGGACTGAAGGTAGAAGATGAATTAGAATCCAGTGATTCTGGGAAGGATCCTGGACCCTGCCACATCTGTGAAATAACAATACCATAATCCAGAAGCCAGAAAATTTGTATTTTTAAATAAAATCACCAGATTGTGGCAATATGGAGCCACAGTCAGATTTGAAAGCAATTATATTAGCCTAGATCTTGCAATTATTTTTGTGTCAGAGGTCAAGATGTCCAACAACATATGTACTCTCCCTTTCTTAGTAGACATTATTTTGCTGGGAAGTGATTGGCCAGCCAGTAAGCATCTTTCAGTTCAGAGGTGGACACATGATGGACGCTGATCATTAGAACATGAACGGAAGTAATGCTAGTTATCTCTGGATCAAGGCTTCTAAGAAGCAGGCAAGTCCTTTCCATAGTGTTGGCCATTTGGCTCACCAAAGCAGAGAACAACAAGCACTAGGTAATGCTATAACTATAAGAAGGAAGGAATCCCAGTTATTGAATTGATGAGGGTCAATTAGTCTGCTGTTATCTGACTGAGAAAACAGCTTGTAATATATTATTATGCTAGTTAAATTTTGGGAATCATTTGTTACAGTCGTTGGTGTTGCTTTAATCACTACTCTTAAACATGAGATTTCCCTCCTAAGGCAAGATTTATCGGAAGCTCCTGGATTCATGGTATCATTCCATTCTACCACAGTCAATGTGCTACACTTTACGATACAAAGAATAGAAAAATCTTTTGTTTTTGGAATGAAATCCATGTCTGTGCAATCTCAGTACTTCGGTTTTATTGCTTGCTTTATTTACTTTTTGTTGACTTAGGGTTTAGTAACTAGAAAAAATATGCATTTGGATATTTTTAAATTTTAAAATTTTGTAAGTAACATTTTTATATAAATTGCTAAAAATTGAAAAGTTTCTGTTCAATATTGCTACTGTTCTTTGTTAACTCAGGAAAGGTTTTGGTAGTTATGTAGGTCTTTAAGACGGACCTGTATTCTGTATTTCTTCAGACAATAAGGCACCTGTTTTTATAAAATACAAGAGTGTTGTTTATATCTAGATCATTGCTTAAAGTAATAAAAAAGAAAAAAAATAGCCAAGCAGACTAAGCATCAATACTCATGAATTATAATTCTTTTCAAAATGTTGGCTAAATCTACATATAGATTAAACTTGAAATTTATGAAATGTGATTTTCTTACATTCTGATGGCTCAGTATCACTTATATTTTATGGGTAAGATTTCTGCAGAAAATGCTCTACATCTTCTCATGTGACTGAGGACATATAAGACCTTGTTTTGGCCAGAGACCAAAACATAAAATTGTAAATTGAGTTTGAGAAGGCAGAGAAAGAATGTGTTCAAGAGTGACTAAGGCTTGGAAATTAAAATGACAAGGAGGTAGCATATGAGACATGAGATGCTAATGATAAAGCTTCCTCTTCTGGAAAGGAAGTTTACAGGTTCCATGATTGAGAACAAATGTTTGATGTCACCATTTGATCAGCACCAACTCAACTTGCTCTCTGCATGGAGCAGATACTAAGCTCGTTTCCTGGAGGATTTCTTACGCACATACACACACACATGCACACATACACAAATTTAGCCTGAGCCCTCGCTCCCACATAGCCTGACTGTGGATCGAAATAAAACATGACCCTCATCTTTTCGCCTTGATTTTTAGTGCTTTCACACTAGTGGCTTTTCCTTGTGACCTGGGTGACAGAATCCAACTTCTTTAGTAGACAGCACAATTTAATGTTGTGTAATCAAATTGATTTTGAGATCCAGCAAAAGCATGCAGTAGAAAGTGGTGAAGGCCTGGAAATTAAAATGACCTGAGGAACTCATAATGATCCTTCCTTCTTTCTAAGAAGGATATTTCAGACAGCAGGCTTAATTAGCAGGACTCTGTGCTTGATGTTAGCCTTTGAACAGTACTCACGCAGCTGATTCTCTGCATGGAGAAGATGCTAATCTCTTATGGTGGTCCAATAAACACGCACGCATGAGTCTGTATGCATACATGCCTATACTTGGGCTGAGTCCTCTCTCCTACATAGCTGGCTGTGGGTAAAATAGAAACAAGAACCTGAAGTTTTCACTGTGAATTCTTTCATGCTTTACATCCTAATGGATTTTCCCCTGTAACTTTGGTGACAAAGTCTACCTTTTTGCTTTTTCTTTCTTACGTTTCTTAAAGCCATGTGATTTAACATAGTCTGCTTCCAAATGCCATTACATCCTTAAGAACCAACCCTGTGTAAAAAGACATGCATTTTTTGCTTTTCTTCCTCTCTTACTCATCTCTTTGTCTTTGGCCCAGTCCCTTGAGCTCTCTGAGCATTAGCCTGCTCAGCTGTTAGAGAGGAGTTTGAAAAAGGCTACACATGGATCTTCTCAAATTGTTGGGGTGATCAAGGTATTACTGTCTCTTTTTCTCTTTGTGTGTCCATTATTATTTCTTCTATCACTATTATTTAATTTATGGGAGAACAAGAAACACGAATGTATTAGCCTTATAGAGAGACCTTTTCACTAGGGAGCAGCCAATCCAGTCCAATTGGAGTGGGAGCAAGCTTAGGAGGGTAGTAATGTGAGTTGAGATCTGTGGGAGAAAGGAACAGGAATTGGCCAAGTCATATATCAAATACCTACAAGTCACTCAGGGCACTTTGATCACTATGTTATTTCTCAAAATATGGTTTCTAGCCCAGCAGGGTCACCATAGGTGTTTTTTAAATCTTAAGATTCCAGAATCTGACTCCAGACTCATTGAAACAGAACCTCTGCTGGTCAGGTCTGGGAGGTTGCCTTTTAAACAAGATACCCTGTTAGTCCTGAGGCACTTAAAAGTGTGAGAACCACTGGCCTAGTGTGCATCTATTATTGTGGGGAATTTTAAATAGGATGCAAATTATCAAAATAATCAAAATGAACACATATCAGTTTTGATATACTAAATGAAAATCCCTCCCTCTTCCCTTTACCACATTCATATCCAAAGCTGTCCTTGGCTGGAACTCAAAAGAAACAGTTCTAACTCTTCCTCCAGAGGTGGGATAGTGGTGAAAACACAACTCTGTCTGGTGTAGAAGCAAGTGTGTTTTAAATGAATACAAATTCTTCTTGCAAGTAAGTAGATATAAATTATGAATAAATGAATGAAAAAATCAACAGAAACTCAGAACGTTCTAAAAAGGCCTTGCACCTCTATCACCCAGGTCCAAGGTTGTTAGGAAGCCTGCAAAGTAAGTCACAGACCTGGCAACTCAACTTAGCATTGTCGCCACCACACGGTGGTTGTGGAATGAAAGTTTTCCTCATGGGAGAGTATACCTCTTACCGATTTCAAGCCAAACCTGTGGTTAAAGCACCTTATTCATTATCCCCACTTTTATATGTGGTTAACACCTGCAAAAGATGTCTCTCTTTCGCTCCCAGTGTCCTTGTTGACCAGAGCTGTATTACTGATTTTTGTTTTTCATTAAAAAAGAAACAAACATCAATATAGTCTATACAATTATTTTCCCGCCCCATCTCTCTCCTCCCACGTCCCCCAATTCCTGATGCATGCTGTACTCTGTCTTTATGTAGCTGTGTCATCCACACCATAACTGGAGATAGGAAAAAAGTGCTGGAAGTTGGGGTGACTCTCTATGTGGAATAATTGCTTTTTTTCTCTGTTGCAGATTGTTATTGGAAAAGTCCACAGCTGCTTGCTTTATTCACCATCTCTAACTTTTCCCCACAGGGCTTATAACTAAACACTCCTGGATTTTCCTTACACCCTTCTTTACTTTTCAATGTAGTTCCAAGTGAGTGGATGATCACAGTGGTTACAAAAAAAATAAAAGGGGCAGCAGCCCCTATTGTAGAGAAACATCAGCTTGAACGTTCATTAGTTTTATCTCTCACACTGCTCACACACACACATGCACACACACACTCTCTGTCTCTCTCTCTCTCATTGTCCCTCTCGATTTGGAATTTAGAACAGACCACAGGTTATGGAAAACCAGCTGGGGGTGGGCAGGCTGTTGTGTATGCATGACAGTGAACTGCCTCCTCTAATGGAAAGAAGCTTCAGACCACTTCTCCTGGGGACAGGAACTGGTGGGAAACTGGTTTGTGTGTGTGTGTGTGTGTGAGTGTGTACCTGTGTGTGTATGTATTGTACGTGCCTGTGTGTGTGTACATGTGTATGTAAGAAAGAGCGAGATTAGCAATGAAAGAACATTCATTGGGAAGATGTGTCTCATCATCTTTTTACCTGTTGGGCCCCTTTCCAACTCCCTTCCTTTACTATATTAAACAATAGGGTAACAGTGGATTTCAGGGGGTTGGGAGCACTTTGGCATGTCTCTGTTATACCTCCATGCCCCTTTTCCATCAAAAGCCATCAGGATCAAATTGTTTTAACAAGTAGAGTGTAACGTGCCCAGCATTGCATAAACTCAGAATAAGGGCTTTGCAGTGATGCATGGAGGAATGCTTTCAGACGCATAGCACAAAAGGCCCAAATCCTGACTTCCTCAAGAGAGTCATTTACACTGAGAAGGAATTTGAGACAGAAGACAGAGGAAGAGAGAATTAAAGTGATGCATGGACAGATTCAGAATTAATCTCCAAGAAGAAAGCACTCAAGCCTCGCTGCAGATGCAGAAGGATTTCCAGCGCCTTCGGGCAATCAGGACAACCAAGAAAGCCCTGAGTGGAGCGGGGGTTTGTCCTCCTCTCCAGCAAGAGCACTCAGGTGAATGAAGGGAGGAAGAGTGGTCTGGGTTACTAGGGTCTGTCCCAGCCGTTTATCCCTATGAGTTGTGTACAAGTCGGCATCCTTTCTGCACCTTTACTCTGACCCACTTTAGTAAAACAAATTTATACCGTAGCTCTTCTCTTCCCTAAATCTCAACACTGCCACATACACCTGACTTGCAGTGACGAACTCCGGTGTTCTCTTTCTGTCAGAGATGATAAATGGAATGGCATAGGTGGCGGTTCTTCTCTTACATCTAATATCTCTCAACCTCTATGGCTCGATGGCTCACAAATATATTATTTAAAGCAATCTTGAATAAGTTTATATTTTCAACCTGTTTCAGATCTTTGGCTGGTTTCACTGTGGGTAGGTGGCTTTGGCTTTCTTTCTCCTGACACTTGCCTTGACTTGTTTAGCTCTACTAAGTGGCACTTTATGGATATCCCTTTATCTATTAGGAGAAATGGGAAGGTCCCTGAACTCAGAGACTTGGGTTCTATTCCAATTATTGGGTCCCCAACTTCTGAGTGATCTTCAAAGTGTCCTTAACCTTTTATCTCATTCTTTTATTTGACAAATAAACAATAAACCCTGACCTTCCCATATTATTGATATTATGAAACTCCAGTTAAGACATAAATGTAGAAGTATACTATTAGCTAATGAACTTAGCTCAGATTCTATCCAAAATCAGTATTTTAAATTTAAAACCATATTTCAGATCACCTTTATTAATCACATTTATTAAAGTAAAATGTGATATGCTTTAAAGTGTTTCATCAGCTTATAATGAGAAGCATGGATTTCTCACCCTACCTTGCCCGCAGTCCCACTCTGTGGAGGCATCAATTTTAATCATTTCTGTTTTTAAATGTTGTAGCTGATACTTCCTGTGTCTTCAGTAATATTCTTTAGCTCTATATTTCAGTTTACTACTTAGACATATTTTGCCTTTATATTATATACTTTTCCATGTTACTTTCTCAGAATATTTCTAATTGTTTTTCGATCCCTACCATGTGCCCCTGGGAGAAACAGTGAAAGGAAAAGAAGGATCTTTCCCCCCTTCCTTTCCTACATCTTAGGGCTCCACAGAATCACTGTCTCTGCCCAAAGACAGCACAAATCAGAGACCAAAAATCAACAGGTGAACCCACAGCTTAGGGCATTAATGGCAATGTCAGGTCCTGTGTGACAGCTGTTAGTGGGTTATGTATTTATCCAATGATAATCTGACATATGGAAAGTCATTCAGAATCCCCTTCCTGATCAATAATTTGCAAAGATCGCAGAAAGTAGCTTGGTGCCCTTCTCAGACAAAATTTAATGATCTTTCAGCTGCAATGAGAGTTGCTTTGACAATAACATGCATTTCCTTTTTTGCCAACCTCTGACGACAGATTTAATAACAGCACAATTGACCCTGGATTCCTACAGCTGTCAAAATGAAGGAGATGAAGCATGAATTCCATTGCTTTATCTTGCTTTACTTTGGGTTTGTTTTCTATAGTAATTATTTATAAGATGAAGCAATTCACCTTATAGCTTCATGGTGGTAGATGAAGACTCCCTATAAATCACTGCCCTATTCTTACCTAGAATTGCACAAGAAGAGAGCCCTGACAATGATTGGAGATGTCTGAGGAACAGAGAGATTTCTTATAAAGAAAAGTAAGAAGGACTGCCTAGGTCTTCACGGAAAAGTTTCAGGAGAAATGATGCCAAGGAATAATTTAAGGACCAGTATGGAGAAAGCATATAGGATTGACCAGTTTACTGAAAAGTAATAGATATAAACAAAAATAGTTTTAATATGGATTAAAACAAGCCTTTTGCTGAGTACATTTAATCTACAAAAATACCATTCCATAGGACTAAATGACAAAGTCATCTTCACCAAAATAAATAATAATAACAGTGGCATGTAGTAAGCAATAATAAAAGACTTTTTGGTATACAATTTACCTTCACTTCTACCAAGTTATAAAACCACTATTGTGATAATGACCTGCTTTCTCTATGATTTTAGAAAAGGTATCAATAAGCAATGGCACACATTATGAAATAATAACCCATTTTTTGTTTGGATGGTGTGTAAAGTTGCCAAAACTCTTTGACATTTCCTCCCTGATTTGAATCTTGAGAGACTCTGTGAAATGCTACAGCAGATGTTACTGGATGAAAGTATAATCTCACTTTGCAGATGAGGAGCCTGAGACTCACAGGGTATCCATGACATGTCCAAAGTCACATTAGAAAGTCAGCATCTGAGCCTGGACAGGAACCTGCTTCTCTTTAACTATTAGTTTTATGATAATTCAAGTGGAGCGGTGTGGTAGTTAGATTCAGTTGTCAACTTGGCCATGTGAAGGCACCTAGTTCTGTTGCTGTGGACATGAGCCAATGATAGGTGAATCTCATCTGTTGCTAATTACATCTGCAGTCGGCTAGGAGGCATGTCTGCTGCAATGAGTGACGTTTGACTTAATTGGCTTGTGCTTAAATGAGAGAACGCAATGTAGCACAGTTTAAGCAGCTCAGCATTCCTCATCTCAGCACTTGCAGCTCAGCCCAGGCCTTTGGAGATGCAGAAAGAAGTCACCCCAGGGAAAGTTGTTGGAACCCAGGGGCCTGGAGAGAAGACCAGCAGAGACCATCTTGTGCCTTCCACGTAAGAAAGAATCTCAGTGGAAAGTTAGCTGCCTTTCCTCTGAAGAACCAACAGAATAAATCCCCTTTTATTAAAAGCCAATCCGTCTCTGGTGTGTTGCATTCCGGCAGCTAGCAAACTAGAACAAGCGGATTGAATCCATTTCAGTTTAAGTTCCATAAAGCTCTAGCCAGAACTGAAATGTAAACAAAAAAAAGGTGTGGTTGTTGGTATGGTTAACTTTAAAAAGAACACCTCTCTCTCCTTTCTGTGTAATCAATCCTATGCCATTCTTTGTGTTTTTTTGTTTGTTTCTTTCTTTCTTTATTTTTTGTTTGTTTTGGGTGCGTGGTCCAGGAAACAAACCCGGGTCTTCCGCATGGAAAGCAAGCATTCTACCACTGAGCCATCCATACATCCTATACCATTCTTTAAATCTACGTAAGATTCCTTTTCTCCAAGAAATATTTTATAATTCTTCTTATCCCACTTGAATACTCCCCATATTTTTTCACTCCTATAATTGATGAGAAGAGTTTGAATGCTTTTAACTACTTATAAGTTGTCCTGAACTGAATATACAGTAGTCGCAGTTCAAATACATTGTCAGTGTAATCAGATCTCAAAGAAAATCTTGCTTTCCAACTTAGATATGGATAGCCTACTATAAGTTATTAATTCCTCTAATCATACGTTTTCTTATCTATAAAATATTTAAATAAATCTATCTCCTTCTAGTGGTTATCAGATTTCTTTTTGACTGTCTACTTCACCAGTGAGTTCTAGTAGAACAGACCTATCAATCATAGGACCCCACCTCCTGGCTGTTAAGGTTGGGCATGAGGGTCAGGACTAGCCAAACAGACATCTCCATCCCTCTGGCTGTGATAATTGGTACAAGGATGGATGTCTGACCCAAGTGTTTTTCCTTGCCCTTCTCTATTGGAGCAATCAGGGATAATTGCCTATTGAAGCTGCACTTGACCATCTTCCTTAATATGTGGAGGGAACATGTACATGGAATGGGAGAATGAAGCTGAAGCATTAAAAAAAATGGTGAAAAAGAGAGAGAGTGAGCAAGTCAAGGCTCCAATAACAACAGATACAAATTCCAAGGGAGTCTTTGGCTACAAAGCCCCATTATTTACTTATTATTTTCATATTTATTTTAATTTTGTTTAATAAACCTTGAGTTGGACTTTCCTTGTCTGCAAGTTGAAGAGTTCTGATGAGGGACTACTTTGTAAAATTACTGTGAGCGTTAAATGAGGTGATAAATGAAAAGTGCTTAGCAAAATATCTCCCACCTAAGATGTACTCATTTCATTCTTATTTCCAATGCTATTTTACTGACCATCAGAGAAACTAAGTAACCTGCACAAGAGCAAACAGGTAGAACATGGCAAGCCAGGTTTTATACTCAGGTTTGTCTAACTCCAAAGCCCATGCTATAAGACACCATAATTTTCTGCTATATTGAGTTTTCTGCCAACACAGCGTTGTCAGGCATAGAAAATTTTTGTTCCTTTCTCCATTGTCTCATCATTTTTCTTCTTGTTATGAGAAATCCCAGTGCTGGTATGACCTCTTCACTAGAGAAGATCAGATTTTCTAACTTCTAAGCAGAAATCTTTCCATTTAAGTAGAAGTAAAAAAAGATGCTAAGTCCAGAGTAGTCCTTGGTGAGTGTCTGAAATTCTGGAGGTGTCAATTATAGGTTCACCTTGATTCTCCATCCTATAGAACCTTCCTGCACTCCCAATCCCCTTAATACATCATCCCACTCAAGGAAAAAGAACTCATCACCTGACACCAACCTCTTTCAATGTCCACTGGTGGCCAGCCCAGCAGAGGAACATTTTAATGGGTTGCAGGGCTGCCACCCTGATAGATTCTATCTATCTATCTAACATTACTCTGTATGTTTTGGAATGTTTCTTGGCCTGCAAAGTCCTTGATAAAAATGTGCCCTTCTACTTTTCAAACTTGAAGGACCAAAATTGATTGTTTTTTCTTAATAACTCTTATCCCCCGACTGTAGGCTGACTAAGAGATAGTGGGAATAGTGATTGTTTCATTTTGGATTAAAAGTCCACAGTCTGGTGCCAAGACCTAAATGTATTTGCAAGTTTTCATGACGCTTTTGGAAGGAACATGCATATATGAAGGTAAGTTGTGTTGTGTACTTTACTGTGGAACCTGAGAATTGATGAGCTTGGAAGTCCATGAGTGAACTCCCAACCAAAGCTAATGCCTGCCACCAATTTGGTGGACAGACTTTAGTGATCCCCATGAAACTTATCTCCTGGTGTTTAAACCCATGTGTAATCCTCTCCCCTTGAGTGTGGACATAACCAGTGTTTGTTTCTAACCAATAGACTGAGGCAAAGATGATGGAATATCACTTCCATGATTACTTTACAAGATATAAGGCTCTTCTTACCTGCAGACTCACTATCACCTTCCTGCTGGCTGTGAACTGGAAAGTTGTCATGTTATGAACTACCTAGGATGAAGACTACAGGGCAGGGAATGTTAGACAGCCTCTTGGAACTAAGGATTCCCATAACCGACAGCCAGGAGAAGCTAAAGCTTTCAGTTCTACAACCCCAAGAAAATGGATCCTCTCTACAACCTGAGTGAGCCTTAAAGTGTATACTGCTTTAGTCAAGCATCCAGCTGAGGACTCAGCCTGGGGAAATCTTCATTCCATTCTGGTGAGTCCCTGAAACAGATGGTCCAGTGGAGCTATGCCTGAACCTTCTGATCCACAGTATCCCCGAAAGAATACATCTGTGCTTTAAGCTGCTAAACTTGTGATAATTTGTTATAGAGCGACAGATAAATACTACAAACCACATACTATGAATAGATTCCTGCAATTTGTATAAATGCAAGGGTTTTCAGTCAGATCTTCCTAGTTTTTGAAGATTAGCTGCAAACTTTCCCTAGCTGTGTGCCTTTAGGAAACTTATTTAATGTTTCTAAGCTTAATTTAGGCTTCATTGGGTGTACAAAAAATAGCATACCCATAGTATTTAATTTACCCAGTGGTTATAAGCTTTAAATGAGCTAATTAATATAGTAATCCATCAAGAAATATTGTCTCCTTTTAACCTTCTGAATCACCTCTAGCATGTTCAACCTTATTTCACATAGTGCTTTATTTATACCTTTATTTAAGCCTTATAATGATACTGCAAGATCAACTAGAATAAGAAGATTCTCATCTTAGCCACTTTAAAATTTCTAGAAACAAGCATGGCCAGCTTGGCTTGCAAATAGGCTTAATAAATAATTGTCAATTATGTGAATTCCTGAACCTATATTAAGGGCTCTGAGCACATCAATATATACAGTGTTTGTTGAACTAGGCAAAGGGATAAATTATATTTGTATTAATTCTTTCAACCAAAGGTTAATTGGTGTGCCAAGAATAAAAATGAAGATGGATAAATAAATTCATTATTAAATTAAAAACTTAGCTTTCACAAGTGGAGTTTACTGAATTACTGGCCATTGGATGTTCATTTACAGTCATTGACTGAGCATCTATGCTGTTCAATTAGTAGAACATAGCATTTATCACTAAAACAGTTAGGTTTAAAGATCTAGAGGAGCTCTAAGATCTAATAAGCATCAACCAAGGTGGCTTTTCCAAAGCATATTTCACCTGAAACTTAAAAGGAATTACTAATGGAGTATATGATAAATTGCAAAGTATGAGCATGGATTTTTCCCACCCTAGTGTGCCAATGTGGCTTTCCCAATCTTTCCATCAATGTGTAGAATCTATTTACTCAACCTTCAAACTGCAATGGCCTTAATGTCATATGTTGACCAATAGGCTGGCTGCATGACATTTGTAAGCTTCTGAAGCCTAGTCTTAATAAGCTTGTGTCTTCAAAAGGAAGCCTGTCTAGCCTTCTAGAGAATAAGAGTCCATATGGAAAAGAACTGAGAGTCTCAGCTAACAACTCACAACAACTGTGAGACATTTCAAGCATCCAGTCCTCCTGTAGAATGCAGCCTCATGAGTGAGACCTGGAAAAAACAGTACAGGAATCACCCAGTCAAGCCACAGAATCATGAATATTATTATCATTTTCATTTAATCCATTGATTTGTGGAGTGATTTGTTACACAGCAGAAGCCAAGTGAACCCTCCTTCCCAAATGCACACACACACACGCACACACACATTGAGACTACCTTAGCTATTCAGTGGCTCTGGCAGATGTGTTTTCTTTCCTGCAAAAATATTGGGTGCAGGAATAAAACAAACAGCCACACAAACAAGCAAAGATTGAAAACCATAAACTAATTTTCCAAGTCTATATTTGTGGTATATAAAATCAGTGTTACAGAGTTGTCTTGAGGTTTAAATGAGTAGCGTTAGAAAATAGAAAGAGCTCAGCTGGTTTCATTAAATTCTCTAAATGCTCTAGTTTCCTAGGTTCCTGATTTACTCCTGCTATTGCTTCATTATAAACTTCCTTTGGCTCCCAGTGACCGTATTCTTTCTCCTATTTTCTATTCAAACCTATTCCTAGGGAACAGCAGTCACAGTCATAGAATTGTTACTCATTTTGTCTTTCCTGTGTCTTTTCATTTTGGCAACTGCCCCTCTCAGAGACAATGTGATAAGGAGGGGATATATTCCATCAAATGCTTCTGCTTCCCATCTAGGATAATTAGAGTCCTTTTTTAGGGACTACTGGGAGAGGCAGGGCCTCTGTCCTTCTGAAATCTCTAGCTGTGCGTATCATATGAGCCTGGAAGGTTTACTGCCTTTTCCACCAGTGAAGAAAACCTGCCAGGAAATGAAGATGTCCCAGAGGAAAGCAGGAAAGAGTTGAGAGAGAGAGAAACTGAGATATATCTCTGCATTTTTAAAAAACATAATTTGAGCCCCTAGATCCAGCTAGTCCAATTTTTTTTATTTATAGGACATGAGAAAATGAATTCATTTTATTTTTCCTTCAACAAGTTTAAAATTAGGTTTCCATAACTTGAAATTAAAAAAAGAAAACAACAACAACAAAAAAACAGCTGTGGTTAATATAGTGTCTGAGACTTTCCACGTTCATTTGCTTTACATTTCAATCCTTTCCTCTCTATAAGCTGAAAATGCTATTTTCCATTAAAAGTATTTCAAATATTAAACTACCAATAAAGTTTACTAGGGAGTTTAGTAAGGATTTTCCTCAGGTTCCTAAAATTAAATCCGTAGAGGCATCAGCCCAGTTCTTCATCTGCTAGTATTTAACCTAAGATCCCTAAGTACAATGTGAAATGACTACAGTGTGTGCATGTGTTTAAACTGCTGACAGAAAATGCACTGCACTGCGTAAGGAGTAAGGATCTGTACATGGATAGTCAGGTATAGAAAGGATGAGAGACACCAGAGATGTGTGAAAGAACCATTTATTGGTACTTATAGGTCCTAGAACACAAAGGAGCAGCAGGCCTCCCAGAGTGACGTGGGGAAACCAATGAGCAGGGTAGGCTCAACCAAGAAGGCGGGGTGGAGGGCGAATTGATACAATGGAGGTAGGACGGATGCCTTCATAGTGTCATGAGATAGCGCTATAGTGGTTGGCTACAGGGAATTTGTATTTGACTTTTGCAAGGGCACAAACACAAGTGGGGCATGGGGAGGAGAAGGAGAAGCTGTTGCTCTTGTATAAGCAAGTGCCAGGGACGGTGACTAAGATGCCGGGCAGCATGGCAATGCAAAGCCCATTTTGTGCTACCAACCTCGTAGATGCTGAGCTCGCTGTGAAAAGTCCCTGTTTTATTTTAATTCCCTACATGTACACTGGGAGCTGTATAAATATTTAAACAGCTTCACACACAGATTTCTGCATCCCACTTCAGGCAAACAACCACTTAACTTTGCTGAATGCCCAATCTTCTCTATTTCCAAAATAAAGATGTTAATGTATGAATGTGCAGCAATGTAAAAGAAGTAAATAGGATGCGTGTATCCACTCCCCAACCTCACACCCAAAATAGTAAATAACTTTGAAGGAGCTAAAAAGGGATTGACTCTCCAGGAAGTTTACTCAGTAGACACTGATGAGTTCAAACTCATTTGCAATCTGGGCAATGAACATTTGGATTCAAAAGTGTTCAAAAGAAGTCCTGAAAGCCAACAAATTAGATGATTTTTGAATCACCAGAGGGACAATGTGTGTATGTTTGTGGGTGTGTGTGTTTGTAAATATGCATATATACATCTGATTATGTGCATATATACGCGTATGCTTACATGCCAGTTTTTGGATATTCATGTTGTTCTTCCTTGCTTATTCCCTTTCATTCCCCTCCACGCAGGTGGCAGCCATTTCTTGACTTCCTTCTGGGGAAGCTTGGGGAGTTCAAGGAGGAGGGACTATGGAGAAAGGTACAGTGAATTGGAGGGGCTAGTAGAGGAAGGTGTTTTTTATTGAGATAAAAAGCAATGTCTGAACGTTGTCTGGAGAGAAAGAGACCTGAACAGCACCTACGTAGAGTAGGTAGAAGGGCACTGAGGTAGACCTCTGAATGTGCCCCAGAGAAAAATAGCTGTATGGGGGATCTGGGAGGTAAGAACATCTGCCCCGGGGTCAGCTTCACCCCAGATTCCCATATAGCAGGGAAAAACATGAGTTCCTACTCCTATTTTTTGAAGCTAAAAATATTCCTGGGATGTACAAGGTACCAGTTTGATAATGTATGCAAAATGCTTGGCAGACAGTTGGGGCTTACGGAATGTGAAGTACTGTGAAGATTACCATCACTGTCATTTCTTTTACCTGCCAAGCATAGAGGGAAAAGCAACTCTGAACAGATTCAAGGCCTATGAGGTGTTATCTGCTATTGAGAATCCACAGCTGCCACATACAGAGATTCTTAATTCTGGATTTTACTCCCAGTCAGGGCAGGAAGCAGTCTATCTTTCCTCAGGTCTCCTTTTCTTTGATGCCCTGAGCCTCCTACTCAGGCCCTCCTTCCTTACAGGAGACAGGAACACAGGTTTTTCTGGATCAGAAGCCAAATGGCTGGCCCTGGAGATTGGGAGCTCTCAGGTAAGTACCTGGTGCTAGGGCTCATTCATGGCCATCCAGGGCATGGGGGCCTGTCTGCACAGCTGGCAGATGGAGGTGGGGCTCTGGCTGATCCAAAGCTCAGGAGTCAGGGCCAGAGTGCAGTAAAATGGATGGGCTGTGATGGTGCCTAAGTTCTGGGTCGTTGATCATAAGAGATTTAATTAGAAGGTTATATGGTATATCAAAAACCTGTGTTAAAATACAGTTCCAGTAAGAAAAGAACCAGACCAGCAAGAGAGTAGAAAGTAATCATATCATTTGCAATACTTCAATGAGTTTCAATCATTTTATTCCTTGCCCTTTTTCCATTGAAGTGTCAATGTTCTGCAAGATTGACCAATCTAAGATTCAGTGAATTCCTCCCTTGACCAAACAAGCATAGTGAAAAGAACCTGTAGGAAGTGGATTTTACAGAGTCTCCTAAGGCCCCAAACAGCTTTCACTGGCCCTCTTCATGGCCATCCCTAGTTACACTCACAGCATCGGTGATCAAACCAGTTTCCACTCTTCCTTGCCAAGACTTGGACTTATCAGACTGTTTCCTTTTTTGCCAACCTATGACTTCCAATTGTTTAAAGGCAAATGACTCTGATAGGTAAGGGTTTACGTGTGGTCAAACAGGTGCTAGAGAGTAGGTGTGGTGGGCGGTAAGCTGAAGCAAACAGGTGGAAAGTGGAATGTGAGAATTATCTTCCTCTCAGTACTCATATCACCTGAGGGAGGGGAAGAAAATGCTAATTATAACCTGACAAAAGTGGACCTGGAAGGTACTATAATAATGGCTTAGTTCCACCTTATTTTGACTGTTCTGGAATAGGAGCTATTCACCTTCTGGTCAGTCAGGCTCTCCTGAAGTGCTTTCATATGCAGCAACCTGGTGGTAACGGTAAGAAAAAGAAAATATTCATCCATTCTCGAGACATTCCTGGGTCACAAATTAGCAGCCCTTAGCCAAACTCAGACCAAAGAGGTATTTTGTTTGAACTACCATGTTTAAAGCTGTTTAAATGGTTTGTGCACAATTAAAACTCAGGAAATTTTAGTAACTAATTCAAATTTTAGCTTCCTTTGAAAGTGCGAAGACCTGACATCATTGGGCTTGAAATTCTTCTCCCTGCTGATGGTCATGCACCTTGCAGTTTCCTGTGGTATATCTGTTTTATTGTACTTTTTGGCTATACACAAGCTTCTTTCTAATTACTGTAAACACCTGATATTGCAATGCCTTGTACTTTCATTGGGTTCAGAGAACTTCAGGAAGGCAGTAGCAACCACAGCATCAAAATGGACAAGGATGTCAGTCAACTTGTATAACTATCAAATCAGGAACATGCTGATGTTCTGCATTTTTGCACTAAATCAGTGTACAGAAGTGACAGGTTTGGGGAATCAACATGTGGTGCCATGGAACAGAAGGATAAAAATCTTCCTTTAAACATTATAAAAAATTGTCTGTTCTTTACTGAGTTATCTGTGGCTTTCTTGTTTGTTTAATCTTTAATTTCCCCTGACTCCACAGCTGCTATTGAAATGATGGGAATATTCTGGCAATGAAAGATGTACTCACAGGCATATAACAGGCACTAATGACAATTAACATTAGGTTTTTCTCCTGCAACCTGAGATTGCCACTTTGAAAGCATGAATGGCAAGTGTGGAAATGTGGATTTTATCACAGTATTCCTTTCTTGAGATAAATAAAGCAGTTTTATGATCCAAAGAATAACAGTGTGCCCCCCAGCATTATATCTCACTGCATCTTCTCTCTCTCTCATGTGTGTGGAAGAAAGGGATGTCTATTACACTTTTCTTCAGATTTTACAGAAAATGGAAATGCTCTTTTGTCCTGTGATAGCTAGATATAATTGCAGTAGAGAGCACAAACAGTGCAGGCTTAAAAATGTATAAAACTGTGTGCTTCCCTGTTCATTTTGAGAATTGTGAAACAATTGGTAAACTCTGTAGCTAACTATTCTTATTTGCTGTGGGTTTACTGTGGCTTTCAATCCAGTTTTCCAAACTGAAATTTGGGAGAAGGATGATCATCTTGTTAATGAAGGTTTTCTTCATGGGAGGAAAGAATTAGATATTTTGGGAAGAACTTCTATTTTGGTTCAGATTCAGGGCTGAAAATTGGTGCAGAGAGGACTAGGAGATGATTTGCAATGGTTGGTAAAGGAGAATTAGAGTGAGGTTTTAAAAGACACTATGATGAAGGGAAAAACCTGCTCAGTGGTAGATGAAAATGGGGAAAATATTGAAACCCTATAGATGATGTGAAAATGAAAAGGAAAAACACCTGGAAATAAAACTGCCATCTAAAATCTGCCATCATTATTCTGGAAGAGAAGCTGGTCCTTTTGTGTTTAGTTTAAATATTAATCATTTTTATGGTGACAAAATGTATACATTCCGATTGAATTATAGAGTTAAAAATTTATGTGATTTAGGAAATAAATGTGTGGAGCATGCTGGGTTAACTTCATTCACTTGTGAAGTACATTGCCCAGAATCCTTTTCCCTGATTGATTTCAGATTAGATTTGGTCAAATTATGTGATTTAGGAAATAAATGTGCTGGATTATGCTGGGTTTAACTTCATTCACTTGTGAAATACTTTGCCCAGAATCCCTTTCTCTGGTTGATTTCAGGTTAGATTTGGCCATAAAAGGAACATGGGTGACATTTGGAAGACAGAAAGGAAGCATGAGTCATTACTCTCCAAAGTCCCTCAGAGTAGGATATGTTGGCAAACTCATGTTACTTTGCTTGGTGGATCCTTGCTTGTCCTCACTCGTCTCCACTCCAAGTCCAACTTGTCCTGCCAACCTCTAGTCTCCAAAGGCAGCCACAGACCCAACACAAGTCCAAGGCTGTGGACCCACAGAGGCGGTAGCTGCACAGAGACAAAAACACCCTGTATACCTCATGGTCCCCTATGGGTGGCCAAATTGCTTGGCACCTTGAATTTCCCTTATAAACTCTGTATTTTACAGCCATAGGCATGCTTCAGGCAAAGGGATTAGTGACTCTTTCTGTGATCAGATTTCTCTTCCAGGACCTTTAATTCCCCATCTCCTCTCACATTTGCTTAAAGTCTAATTTATATCATAAATTATTTATTTCCAAAATGCTCATAGGGTCTCTACTTCCCTGAAAGAACGCTGACATACAGAATATCCTCCTAATCCACCCAGTCCATTTCATCTATGTTGTTGTGAAACTATGTGATTTATGCCAATTTGTACAGGATAATTTTTTAGGTCCTAAAGTATGACCAGTGATATTTTTCTGAACAGTTTAAGCCAACCATTTTATCATTTAAAAATTTTAATCCTAGTTCAAATGGTGCTTTTCCATCTGGGAGAGCTGAAAGTTGCTTTGGGAGAGGCACGAACGGAAAGTTGGAAAATTACAATAATGCTGTCATATAGTATGTGTTCAATAACAATTAGATAATTAGTGATTTTGGATAGATGTTTTTGATACTTAAATACAAGAATGTTAATAGCCTCTATTTTTATGTCTTGCTTAATTCCACTCTTAAAATACTTTATCCGTTTGTTTGACACTTATATGTATTTTTTTTAAGTCACATGGAATTCTAGGCACTGGGGATTTAATTGCAAAGCATATAAACAAAAATCCCTGCCTTAAGTTTCTGATATTCCGGTGGGAAGAGACACAAAGTAAACAAAATAGATAAGAAAAAAATATGACATATTAAATGGTAATAAACGCTATGAAGAAAAATAAAACGGCTGTGGTAGGAGGAGATAAAGCAGTTGTTGCACCCCAGGGAGAGTGAGTTTTCATGTATTACACTCAATAACTTTTTAGTTTGTCTCCAAAAGTCCCAATGGCTCCTTCTTTTTCTAGGCTACTCACTGGGGAGTATGGGTGTTAACTATATTTTAGCTTCTATGACCTCACCACCCCCCTGTTCCCACCTGAGTGAAGCAGGCAAAATATGTAGCCTAAGATGGGCCAATCAAATTATTTGATATTTGAGTGGAAACACTCAGTGACAATACTGTCAGATATAGTAGGGATAGTCATTATAGACAGTTCCTATCAAATTTTTGGATTGCAAGTAAATGATTAAGATGATGAAGTATGGAACATTGGCCTATATAAAAACTTGGTTTGTGCAGAGTAAGGGCATATGCACAGAGGTGGATGGGAGTTTCTGGAAAGTTCCTTTATCATCCAAAAGAGCCAGCGAGAGAACAGAGCAGTGAGTACTGCACGAGCATACACTCCCCTCTGCAGGAGATCTTTTAGCACACTTGCATGTGCAAGCCAAAGGCAGCACATATCAGTACAACACATTTCATCTCAGCACATTCTCCTTAACAAGAGCTTCAGCGTGTTAGCCTGTCCTTTACACGAATGTCACTGTATCCTTCAGTGGAAATTCGGACATTTTATGGCATAGCTCCGGAGGAAAGTTCTCTCACACTGAAGAGCTAAGGTGCTTGGAACTGCCCATGCCCCCATGCTTCCTAAGAATTGATTATTCAATATTTATTGGATTCAGCTGATACACTGGTAAACTTTTCAATTCACATATGGTGATTTCTTTCATGACCAAAAGAACCTAATGTGTATTTTGAAGTCCACATAGCTATTGGGTAACTGCGGGGGATTTGAACTCAGATCTGTGTGATTCCAGGATGGGAATTTTTTTTCCCCACATCTGAACAGTATTAATGACAATTCTCCAGCTAAGAATATGCTCTATAGATACTTGTCTCAAGGAATCTATTCACATTTTGTATTTTTTTTCTTTTTCATTGTCTTGCTGACGTAAATTTGTATTTTCACTTAATTTTCTTTATGTTATATTTTATTTTAATTGTGAATAAAAGACATCTCACTCAGTTAGGAACTTTTTATTCTTACTTTCCTCACTCCCCAGTTTTGAATAACCCTATAACTGTATAAGTTCAAAAGACTTTCTTCAGTGTCTGAGAACCTGACACTTTTATTTTCTGAAGTTTTCTAGAAAGGTAGTAATCCAAAACAATATCAATAGGCAAATGCTATGAGTCCTTCCTGACACATCCATCATAATAGAGTACTCTCACACACAATTAGTTATGCAGTGTGCAGAGTTCCCAAGGTGACTGACACCACTGGGCTTTTCTTCCTTCCAAAAGATCGTTTTATTCTTGGAATTGAAATTACAGATCCTAACTCACCAACAAAACATCTGCTGCTCATTGATAGCACTGTGAGGTGCTTATTTCAGCTGCTGTGACGGCGTCTGTGTTGCTACCGCCCAGAAGATGTTTATTCTGAAATGACATGCTTGAAGTACAGGCCTAATAGTGTAGGTCTGCTGAAAGCGAAAAACTAATTTGTTCTTTTCCTGTGCTTGAATGGGCTCTCCTGATGCCTTTACCTGCTCATCGTCTAAGTATATTTATTTATTGTATTGTGGGAAATTCATATTAATGTGTCTAGTGAGCAGCTTGGAAAGAAATGTGTTTATCAGCATTTTATCCAAAGCTAATAGGCATGCAATTCATAATCTGAATAACTTATTTGGAGGGAGGGTTATGAGTAGGTGGATTGAGTTGCAACTGTCATATGACCTTTAGTAGTGCTTCTTAAAGAAGGGATTCCTTTAAATGCATCCATAAACTTGTCCCATTCAATTAGTGGCTCCTTGAATTATTGATCAAGCACTTCAACGTACTGAAGTATCATGAAGTCTCCAGGGAATTGGAGGAGTCAAATTAGCATGGAGTGATAATAAGGCACTGGATGTGTGACCTTCAATAAGTCACTTAAACCACATAAGCCTCAGTTTTCCAGGACTGCCTTGTCCTGCCCTGTCCGGTTCCTAGGTTATTCTGTTACTAACATGAGATCATATATGTGAACACATATGAGAAGCCGAATGGAGCATGTATATATGTTTTATTCACTCTATCTACCTCTTATTTTTAGAGCAGAAACTGATGAAATAGAGTGGAGCTCATTTTGAAATTTTGGAGCAATTCGAATATATATTTTATAGTGAGGAAACATTGATTTTATGGACAAATTGTCTCATTCCAGCTTACCCTCATTAAATGACCACCTTAAAAAAATACCATTTTCTCTGAAATTGGACATTCTTTACATAACAAGGCCACATGTTTTTGTGGAAAGTGTACCATCATTTCGGGGGGGTGTTGGTCTCTAATCTAGAACTGGTTTGTAATCTCGAGGGTAGAGGCTGTGGTACTTTCCTTTAACATCCCAAGCAAAGAAGTAGAATCTTTATATGGGGGTCATACAAATCTTTTTATTGTTTTATTGGCATGAAACCAATTTAAAAGCATCATTGGTCTTGTTTAATGCATTTAAAAAACACCAAAATTGCATTCATAGACTCATATAACTTTTATGTGGGATATCCCTATATGGCCATAAGGGATATTTGCTCATTTGCTTCTAGGCCACATGCAGAAATTTTATATTCAGCCCATAGAACTCAATAACGTAGATATCACATTTAAAGGATGAACGTGTTTGCACTGAGGCATGCCATATGACTCAAGTCTCTAAGAATAAAGTTGTGCCAAGGAGTTTTGAAGAGAGTACATCTTTGAGTTTCATTTCGGAAAGGCTCAATACAGAAGTGAAAGCGTAGAAAATGGTGTTCAATAGGGATGAAGTGGGGACTCTAGTTTAACAATTAGAGAGCATCGATCTTGTGAGCAGAAAAGAAAAATCATAGGAGAATGGCCTGGAACACTTTTCACAATGTGGGGACTCAGAGGGCATTCATTTCAGAGTTGAAGAAGTAATGAGGGCTGAGGCTGAGGGAACCAGGAGTTCAAAATTCTTGACTAGAACCTGCACCCCTGTTCAGCTTCAACAAGGAAATGTCCTAAACTTAATTATGCTTCATAGAATTAAGTGACAGTGGTAAGGGGACTACCTGGGCCTATTTAGATATTTTCTGCCTCAACTCCATTTTAGTATAGGAAGAGAAGATTAAAGTTTAGATATGAAGATCTGTGGGCCTGACATTATGAACTGGAGAGAACCAAGTCAAGGAAAGTGAGGTGGAGATGATTGTCATTGATGCTTACCTGAGCATACCCTTTCACCTGTTGATTTTCTACACTCAGACAGGTGACAGATATGATTTGGAGCAGACTGGTGTTTTGCTGAACTGAAGAAGCAGAGATCAGAGTTCAAGAATACTGAGACAGCTGGGATATAATGGGAAAAATAACAAAGAGGAAGAAGCTGTGGAAGTTGAAGATCAGAAGACAATAACAGGATTACAAAAACATGAAATTTTTAAAATATGTATTTTCACATTATTTCTTTGAAATGCATGTAATTGTTTAAAAGAAGTTATAGCATTTTCTAAGCATGAAGATGGAGGTGCTAAATAGACCTATACTTTGGTATTTTATATGAAGTGTTATAATATTAGCTCTGATTAAATATTGAAAATCAAAAAAGCATATACTTAGAGCAACTACTCAAACATTGCAAAGTGTCAAACTATAAACAGCCAATGGATCAGTTAAAATATAATTCAAAAATGTATTTAAATCTAAAGGAAAGAAAATCTGAAACAATTATAAATATGTATGCATCTAATAATAGCTTAAAAACATATGAAGCAAACGCTGACAAAATTCAAGAAAGAGATAATTCCACATATTTGTTGCAGATTCTAATGACTTCTCTCAATGACAGATAAAATTTTAAAAAATGAAAAACTAGATATAAATCAGTAAAGATATAGCAAATCCTGACATCACCATCAACCACTTTGATTAATTGATCTATACAACACTATACCCAACAACTTCAAAATACACTTGATTTCAAGGATTCATGGAATATTCATTATGGACTCAAAATTCTAAGTCAAATTAAATTATTAAATATTATAATCAATGTATTCTCTCAAAATAGAACTAAATTGAAATTAATAACAAATTTATAAATAGAAAAGTAAAAAAATTGTAAATTAGACCATATATCTAAATAACCTATGGATTAAAGAAAAAATCACAAAGAAAAAGAGATGATTTTTTAACTGAATGATAAGATAACATATCAAAAATTATGGCCTAGCTAAAGCAAATTAAAGGGAATTTCTATCTTCAAGTGATTTTATTAAGAAAGAGAAGAAAGTGACTTCCGGAGAAGATGGCGGCTTAGTAAGGTGCACGCGTCTTAGTTCCTCCTCCAGAACAACTACTAAATAACTAGAAACAGTACAGAACAGCTCCCGGAGCCACGACAGAGACCAGACACACAGTGTACCCCAGTCTGGACCGGCTGGACCAGCTGTGAGACTCCGCTGCGGTGAAGTCCCCGAGCAGCGTGCACTTCCCTGGGCCGCGGTGGCTGGCAGCCAGCGCCCCTCCCTCCCTTCTTCCCGGTCCGGCTGAGAGACTCAGAGAGGTGAGTTCCCCAAGCCGCGGCAGCTGGTAGCCGGCGCCCCTCCCTCATGGGCGGCTTCCTGGGCCAGCTGGGAGCTTCGGATCAGCGGTTCCCCAAGCTGCGGTGGCTGGTGGCCGGCGCCCCTCCACCACGCGCAGCTTCCCAGGCCGGCTGGGAGCCTTAGATCAGCGATTCCCCAAGCCATGGTGGATGGCACCCCTCCCCCACAGGTGACTTCCCAGAGGGAAAGGAAAGAGTCTCCAACAGTAGTAGAGACTGAGTCCAACCTAACACCAATAGGGGCATTAATGAACAACTTCTGACTACTAAAAATAGGCCCTCAGCTCAGGCGAAACTGATCAAGGCGGAAGTCGCCTATTGGGCTAACTGAAAAAGAGGAAAGGGGCAAAATAGAGCCTTCTGCGGCTGTTTCTATGGAGGCTTGGTGCCTCTGGGCTCAGCACTGGGATTACGCAGGTTGCAACTGCCCCAAACGCAGAAACAGGCTGCTTTCAGGGCTCTCTACCACCTGAACCTGCCCCGCAGGTGGGGTGAAACGCAACTCAGGTGGAATCCCTCTCTCAAGGAATTCAGATCCCAGGACTTCACAATTTGAAGCCATTAAAACCAACCTACAACCTTTCCTCTGTCTCCACCACACACCCAGCAGTGAGAGTCTTCCAAAGTTAAAGGAGCCACAACATCTTTTGCTGGTGGGACCTGCAGACAGACAAGCACCACATACTGGGCAGGATAAGAAAAACAGAGCCCAGAGACTTCAGAGGAAAGTCTTTCAACCTGCTGGGTCCCACACTCAGGGAAATCTGATTAAATGCCCAGACGCCAGCAAAAAATAACAAATTACTAAAAAAAAAAAAATTATTAAAACAAATTACTAAAAAAAAAAAATTACTAAAAGAGAAAAACTGCCAACCAAGACTTCTATATCGAGCAAAATTGTCCTTCAAAAATGAGGGAGAAATTAAAACATTTTCAGACAAATGAGATACAGGAGCTGAGACAACTAATTCTGAATATACAAACAGAAATGGAAAACCTCTTCAAAAACCAAATCAATAAATTGAGGGAGGACATAAAGAAGGCAAGGGATGAACAAAAAGAAATGGAAAGTCTGAAAAAACAAATCACAGAACTTATGGGAATGAAAGATACAGTAGAAGAGATGAAAAAAACAATGGAAACATACAATGGTAGATTTCAAGAGACAGAGGTTAGAATTAGTGAACTGGAAGATGGAACATCTAAAATCCAAAAAGAAACAGAAACTATAGGGAAAAGAATGGAAAATTTTGAGCAGGGGCTCAGGGAATTGAATGATAATATGAAGCGCACAAATATACGTGTTGTGGGTGTCCCAGAAGAAGAGAAGGGAAAAGGAGGAAAAAAACTAATGGAAGAAATTATCACTGAAAATTTCCCAACTCTTATGAAAGACCTAAAATTACAGATCAAAGAGGTGCAGCAGACCCCAAAGAGAATAGACCCAAATAGGCATTCTCCAAGACACTTACTAGTTAGAATGTCAGAGGTCAAAGAGAAAGAGAGGATCTTGAAAGCAGCAAGAGAAAAACAATCCATCACATACAAGGGAAACCCAATAAGACTATGTGTAGATTTCTCAGCAGAAACCATGGAAGCTAGAAGACAGTGGGATGATATATTTAAATTACTAAAAGAGAAAAACTGCCAACCAAGACTCCTATATCGAGCAAAATTGTCCTTCAAAAATGAGGGAGAAATTAAAACATTTTCAGACAAAAAGTCACTGAGAGAATTTGTGACCAAGAGACCAGCTCTGCAAGAAATACTAAAGGGAGCACGAGAGTTAGATACGAAAAGACAGAAGAGAGAGGTATGGAGAAGAGTATAGAAAGAAGGAAAATCAGATATGATATACATAATACAAAAGGCAAAAGGGTAGAGGAAAATATTATCCAAACAGTAATAACACTAAATGTTAATGGACTGAATTCCCCAATCAAAAGACATAGACTGGCAGAATGGATTAAACAGGATCCTTCTATATGCTGTCTACAGGAAACATATCTTAGACCCAAAAATAAACATAGGTTGAAAGTGAAAGGTTGGGAAAAGATATTGCATGCAAATAACAACCAGAAAAGAGCAGGAGTAGCTATACTAATATCCAACAAATTAGACTTCAAATGTAAAACAGTTAAAAGAGACAAAGAAGGATACTATCTACTAATAAAGGGAACAATTCAACATGAAGACATAACAATCATAAATATTTATGCACCGAATCGGAATGCCCCAAAATACGTGAGGAATACACTGCAATTACTGAAAAGGGAAATAGACACATCTACCATAATAGTTGGAGACTTCAATTCCCCGCTCTCATCAATGGACAGAACATCTAGACAGAGGATCAATAAAGAAACAGAGAATTTGAATATTACAGAAAATGAGCTAGACTTAACAGACATTTATAAGACATTACACCCCACAACAGCAGGGTACACCTTTTTCTCAAGTGCTCATGGATCATTCTCAAAGATAGACCATATGCTGGGTCACAAAGCAAGTCTCAACAAATTTAAAAAGATTGAAATCATACACAACACTCTCAGATCATAAAGGAATGAAGTTGGAAATCAATAATAGGCAGAGTGCCAGAAAATTCACAAATACGTGGAGGCTCAACAACACATTCTTAAACAATGAGTGGGCAAGGAAGAAATTACAAGAGAAATTAGTAAATATCTCGAGGCGAATGAAAATGAAAACACAACATATCAAAACCTATGGGACGCAGCAAAGGCAGTGCTAAGAGGGAAATTTATTGCCCTAAATGCCTATATCAGAAAAGAAGAAAGGGCAAAAATTTGGGAATTAACTGTCCACTTGGAAGAACTGGAGAAAGAACAGCAAATTAACCCCAAAGCAAGCAAAAGGAAAGAAATAAAAAAGATTAGAGCAGAAATAAATGAAATTGAGAACATGAAAACAATAGAGAAAATCAATAAGACCAGAAGTTGGTTCTATGAGAAAATCAACAAGATTGATGGGCCCTTAGCAAGATTGACAAAAAGAAGAAGAGAGAGGATGCAAATAAATAAGATCAGAAATGGAAGAGGAAACATAACCACTGACCTCACAGAAATAAAGGAGGGGGGCGGGCCGCGGTGGCTCAGCGGGCAAGAGTGCTTGCCTGCCATGCCGGAGGACCCCGGTTCGATTCCCGGCCCCAGCCCATGTAAAAAACAAACAAACAAAAAATAATAAAATAAAGCATGCCATTTATAAAAAAAAAAAAAAAAAGAAATAAAGGAGGTAATAACAGGATACTATGAACAACTTTACGCTAATAAATACAACAATGTAGATGAAATGGACAAGTTCCTAGAAATGCATGAACAACCAACTTTGATTCAAGAAGAAATAGATGACCTCAACAAACCAATCACAAGTAAAGAAATTGAATCAGTCATTCAAAAGCTTCCCAAAAACAAAGTCCAGGACCAGATGGCTTCACATCTGAATTCTACCAAACATTCCAGAAAGAATTAGTACCAACTCTGCTAAACTTTTCAAAAAAATTGAAGTGGAGGGAAAGCTACCTAATTCATTCTATGAAGCTAACATCACCCTCATACCAAAACCAGGCAAAGATATTACAAAAAAAGAAAACTACAGGCCAATCTCTCTAATGAATATAGATGCAAAAATTCTCAACAAAATTCTAGCAAATCGAATCCAACAACAGATTAAAAGAATTATACATCATGACCAAGTAGGATTCATCCCAGGTATGCAAGGATGGTTCAACATAAGAAAATCAATTAATGTAATACACCATATCAACAAATCAAAGCAGAAAAATCACATGATCATCTCAATTGATGCAGAGAAGGCATTTGACAAGATTCAATATCCTTTCCTGTTGAAAACACTTCAAAGGATAGGAATACAAGCAAACTTCCTTAAAATGATAGAGGGAATATATGAAAAACCCACATCTAATATCATCCTCAATGGGGAAAAACTGAAAACTTTCCCCCTAAGATCAGGAAAAAGACAAGGATGTCCATTATCACCACTATTCTTCAACATCATGTTAGAGGTTCTAGCCAGAGCAATTACACAAGAAAAAGAAATACAAGGCATCAAAATTGGAAAAGAAGAAGTAAAACTATCACTGTTTGCAGATGATATGATACTATACGTCAAAAACCCGGAAAAATTCACAACAAAACTACTAGAGCTAATAAATGAGTACAGCAAAGTAGCAGGTTACAAGATCAACATTCAAAAATCTGTAGCATTTCTATACACTAGCAATGAACAAGCTGAGGGGGAAATCAAGAAACGAATTCCATTTACAATTGCAACTAAAAGAATAACATACTTCGGAATAAATTTAACTAAAGAGACAAAAGACCTATACAAAGAAAACTACAAAAAACTGTTAAAAGAAATCACAGAAGACCTAAATAGATGGAAGGGCATACCATGTTCATGGATTGGAAGACTAAATATAGTTAAGATGTCAATTCTACCTAAATTGATTTACAGATTCAACACAATACCAATCAAAATCCCAACAACTTATTTTTCAGAAATAGAAAAACCATTAAGCAAATTTATCTGGAAGGGCAGGGTGCCCTGAATTGCTTAAATATCTTGAGGAAAAAAAACGAAGCTGGAGGTCTCACACTGCCTGACTTTAAGGCATATTATGAAGCCACAGTGGTCAAAACAGCATGGTACTGGCATAAAGACAGATATATCGACCAATGGAATTGAATAGAGTGCTCAGATATAGACCCTCTCATCTATGGACATTTGATCTTTGATAAGGCAGTCAAGCCAACTCACCTGGGACAGAACAGTCTCTTCAATAAATGGTGCCTAGAAAACTGGATATCCATATGCAAAAGAACGAAAGAGGACCCGTATCTCACACCCTATACAAAAGTTAACTCAAAATGGATCAAAGATCTAAACATTAGGTCTAAGACCATAAAACAGTTATAGGAAAATGTAGGGAGATATCTTATGAATCTTATAATTGGAGGCAGTTTTATGGACCTTAAACCTAAAGTAAGAGCACTGAAGAAAGAAAGAAATAAATGGGAGCTTCTCAAAATTAAACACTTTTGTACATCAAAGAACTTCATCTTTGATGAAAGTAGAAAGACAGCCTACACAATGGGAGACAATATTTGGAAATGACATATCAGATAAAGGTCTAGTATCCAGAATTTCTAATGAGATTGTTCAACTCAACAACAAAAAGACAGCCAACCCAATTACAAAATGGGAAAAAGACTTGAACAGACACCTCTCAGAAGAGGAAATACAAATGGCCAAAAGGCACATGAAGAGATGCTCAACGTCCCTGGCCATTAGAGAAATGCAAATCAAAACCACAATGAGATATCATCTCACACCCACCAGAATGGCCATTATCAACAAAGCAAAAAATGACAAGTGCTGGAGAGGATGTGGAGAAAGAGGCGCACTTATCCACTGTTGGTGGGAATGTCAAATGGTGCAACCACTGTGGAAGGCAGTTTGGCGGTTCCTCAAAAAGCTGAATATAGAATTGCCATACGACCCAGCAATACCATTGCTAGGTATCTACTCAAAGGACTTAAGGGCAAAGACACAAACGGACATTTGAACACCAATGTTTATAGCAGCATTATTTACAATTGCAAAGAGATGGAAACAGCCAAAATCTCCATCAACAGACGAGTGGCTAAACAAACTGTGGTATATACATACGATGGAATATTATGCAGCTTTAAGACAAGATAAACTTATGAACCATGTAATAACATGGATGGACCTAGAGAATATTATGCTGAGTGAATCCAGCCAAAAACTAAAGGACAAATACTGTATGGCCCCACTGATGTGAACCGACATTAGAAAATAAACTTGGAATATGTCATTGGTAACAGAGACCATTAGGAGTTAGAAATAGGGTAAGATAATGGGTAATTGGAGCTGAAGGGATACAGACTGTGCAACAGGACTGGATATAAAAACTCAAAAATGGATGAAATCCATAAGAGAGGCTGGCTGGCTGAAGCAGGAAAGAGTGACTGTCTCTTCTGAATCCTCCTTGAAAGCCTTCCAGTGATTAGATTAAGCATCACTCATTGCAGAAGACACTCCCTTAGCTGATTACAAGCATGATCTGCTATAGATGCAGCCAGTGTAATTATGACTTAAGTCCATGAAATGTCCTCATAGCAACAGACAGGCCAGCACTTGCCTGACCAGATGACTGGGCACCACGACCTGGCCAAGTTGACATATAAACCATGACAGCTGCCATGGTTTTGAGGCTAGGAAAAGTACAAACAAAAGTCATCATCCAGTTGATGCTTTCTCCCAGAAAGCTTCCCTGGGGCTAACTGCTGACAATCTTTTGTCCTTGGCTTTTCTGTGACATGGCAATGCACATGGTGACCTCTTCAGGACTCTAGGTTCCATTGACTTCCAGCTTCTGGATGCTCCTTTTGGCTTTCTCTCTGTGGCCTTCCCTAAAGACCTTCAGTATTAGAATTCAGACCCATCCTGATTCAACTTAGCTGAAGTTACCTCATCAAAAGGTCCTATTTATAATAGAACCCACAGGAATTGATTACATATATAAACATGTTTTTCTAGGTACATGGTTCTAACCCCCTACAACTTTTATAGAAGATAATTTATCAATATTGAGGAAAAGGGCAAATAAGTGTAATTCCACAGTTATTAAGCTACAGAAAGGGAATATTAGGAACTCTCTTATGAGAAGAATTCCAAAAACTTTAATTTCCTTGAAAATGCTATTTACCATAATTAACATGAGATGAAGGAAAAAAGAATCTGAATATACCTGTATTTGTTAAATAAATTGAATTTTTGATTAAAAAAAAGAAAAGCCTTACCACAAAGAAAATTTCAAGCAAAGTTAGTTTCACTACTATATTCTATCAAATATTTAAGGAAGATATGATACCTGTCTTACATGAAATCTTTAAGAAAATAGGAGTCATCTCCCAATTTGTTTTCTGAGGCCACCATAATCTCTTACCAAAATTGACAATGTAGTTACAAGTAAAGATAGGTTCAGATTCCCCAAGATCATAAATGCAAAGCACCCTTAGCAAAATCTTAACAAAACAAAAGGTCACTGTAAACATTTTGGAATACACCGGTTCTTTCTTCTTTTGAATTATTTTTTAAGAATAAATAATGAGGAATGGAATTGCTAGATCAAAAGTTCTGAACAATAAACAAGACTTGCTAAATTGATAGAATTTTTCCCATAAGTTTTAGTCTTTAACACTCACTAGTGCCTAGTGAGCTGAGCATGTCACATGTTATTTCTCCCATTTTATAGATGTAGAAACTGAGACTAAGGAAAATTAAAGGACTGCTCAAGGCTCAATGGACAGTAGTTGTCAGGGGCAGACCTAGAACAAAAAATCTTCCAGCCTCAGAATTTTCTATCAAACCAAGAAGGCAAAGGGAAAGCATTTCTTTTTCTTTGTTTCAAAACTGTCATTGGTTATGTTACAATATTTCTCATATTATTTAATGGCTAATTACAAGTCTTTTGAGGGAGGGCATCAAGAAGGAGCAAGAAGAAATTTATTCACCTGCTTATATGCACATCATTGAATTATAACAAAATAATAAGATCCAATAAAAAATAATACTAATAATAGGGCTTTGCTTTTATTTAGTACTACAGTACTATGCTAAGTGCTTTCATGAATTATATTATTGAATTATAACTAAAATCATATAATATTTTCACCAAAACATTAGAGGAGATTATTACATAATCTCCCAATATCAGACAATCAGCAGGTTGCAGAGTTAAGATTTAAAACACCAAAGCACCCAACTTAACCTCCTATTTAACATGCCCCTATTGCCATAAAGGAGTATTGATAGATTGAGAACATTCCAGAATTGTTAGGGAGATATTCTGGGGCTTTAGTTTTCCTTTTACTTTGTTTCCTTAGCTACACATGAATAATGATGTTTAGGATTAAAACAAAAATCGTGTTTTCTTCCATCAATCCAGCTAGGGTCCTTGGAGGGTGGTTAATAGCAAAATTTTCCATTCTTATCAATCAGTCTGGTGTCCTGGGCATTCAGAAACTTGTCTGAGGTCACTAAATGAGTGCCCATTCATGCAGACAATGGGACTTTGATGATTCGCATGGTAAATTAACTGAGGACCCTAGATTTTGACTCAGATAAGCAACAGGGACAGATGCTCAGCCTGTTTCAGCAGAGGATGACTATGTAATTCTACTGTGATTGATTATAAGCAATCGTATTTCCTTTATGTAAAACTCTTTCCTCCTTCCTTTAATGATGGATTGGCTTTTAATAACATTGTTTTTTGACATTCCTTTCATTAGAACAGCAGTTACTCCGGAGATAAAGGTTTTGTTTTGTTTTATTTTTGGTTTTGTTTTAATTTTTCATCTCTCTCCTCATTCCAGATGGCTTCAATAATTGGTTTATTACCTTTGCAGATGTTGTAGAAAAAATTTAGAATGTAGCCAGTAATGGATCACAGCGGCGAATGAAGTCAGCCTTTGTGGTCCATATTTACTGTGAGAAAACAAATTTATTTTATGTGTCAATGGTAGTCAGGAAAAATCTTGAGCCCAGCATCTCTACAATTTTAAGAAAAAGTTTATCATCAGGATCGGAATCTAGTATCATTACTCCATGAGAGATTAAGATAGTAAGTAAAGAATTTCCTAGTTATGAATCAGATTTCCCCTTCTGAGCCTTTAAATTCCTATAATTATAGCCCCTTGCATTTTTGTACTAATTTCCATATTATGTGTTTGAAAGCATTCCTGAAAGTAAATCCAAGAAAGTAAACTCATCCCTCTTCTTTATAAGTAAGCTCAAACTCAGAGAAGTGACGTGGCAGCTCAAGATCACATGGCTCTTCAATAAAAGAATTCAGGTCTTCTGTCTCTGAGTCTAGTACTTGTTTATTATGCATCTATCATAATGTGGATGCAGAAACTCTGATCAAGGTGCAGAAAATAGATGTTCTTTTCCCATGTGAGGGCCCCTTTCAACACCAGGTTTAACAGAGAAGCATAGGAGTTTATTTCATATAGATTTATTTATTTATTTATTTATTTATTTATTTATTTATTTATTTATTTATTTATTTTACAAGGGCAGGCACCAGGAATCGAGCCCAGGTCTCCAGTATGACAAGGGAGAATTCTGCCTGCTGAGCCACTGTGACCTTCCCTAGATTTCTTTTTCATGACTGATCACTTCTTGTCTTCAGGAAAGAAGACAGGAAGGAATTTTCCCTGAAATATTATCAAATGTAGGGATTTGGGATGGATTTTAAGACTTAATTCCACCTCCTACCCAGGGTTGAAATCTCTCCTAGAGCATCCTTGGCTGCTGAATGAATGCATGGTGTGATAGTGCTATGTCAGTGGCACAGCATAAACCCAACCTCCCAGCACCCATGCCCTTATTTAGTCTCCTCCTGTGACTTGCTTTGCTCAATAGGCTATTAGCAAGTGTAAGACAAACAGCACTTGATAAAAGCTGCCCAGTGAGGCTTTTGCTCATGGAACGCTTAACATTGGAAGTTAGCTAATGTTATGGAGCCTATATGAAGCCTAACTACCCTAAAAGTACCAAACTTTGAGTATGGCCAAGTTATCCACAAGGACAGAACCCAGACACACGTATACTCGTGTGCACGCACACAGACACACACACAACAGTGGTACTATGTGGACCACACAATCACAGCTCTTCTAACAACATAGGTGAGTTGTCAGAAGTGTGAGTGAAGACGTGTGGATGAAGAAGACATTTTGTATGTTCTATGACTTTTACCTACCCTGTGGAACATTATTATACATCTCCCATCCTTTTGTTATTACGGCATTGTGAGAAACAACATTTTATTCTAAGTTACTAAATTTGGCATGATTTGCTTTGTTGCAATAGATATCTGAAGCAATCGGTTTATTTGGTTTTTGGAAATTTCAGAGTTTTGCAAATTTATTTTTAGGTTAAGTAAAAATGGGTCTCCTATCTCTTTCCTTTTTTCTTTAAGTGAGGATTATTGGGATATAACTTAAATTGTAAAGTGTACGCTTTTTAAAAGTACAATTCAGTGAGTTTTTAAAAACATACAGTTGTGAATCACTGCCCTGTTAAAATGTAGAAATTTATATCACCCTCAAAAAGTTCACTTCTGTATATTTATAGTGAGTACACTCCTCCAATATTCAGGCGCTGGTATCTAATTTCTCTCTGCATAGTTTTGCTATTTTTAGACTAGTGGAATTACATGGTGTATGTGTTAATCTATTCCCCAGCTGGTGGGCAGTTGGGTTGCTTTCAATTTGGGACTATCATGCATAAAGCTGCAATAAACACTTGCATATAAGTCTTTGTGTGGACATACATTTCCATTTCTGTTGAGTAAATTCCCAAGTGTGGGATTGCTGGGTCATATGGTAGTGAATGTTTAAATTTATAAGAAATTCTCAAACTGCTTCCAAAGTAGCTGTACCATTTTGCATTCCCACCGGCAATGTGTGAGAGTTTTGAATGTTAGGCATCCTTATTAATGCTTGATGATTGTCACTTTTTAATATCTAGTAGGCAAATACTGGTATCTCCTTGTGGTTTAATTATATATATATATATATATATATATATATATATATATATATATATATATATATATATATAGAGAGAGAGAGAGAGAGAGAGAGAGAGAGAGAGAGAGCCCATTTTATATTTGAATTTGTTTATTTACTTTTTGAGTTTTGAGAGTGACAGTTATTTGTATATTCTAGTTACAAGGCCTTTGTTTGATATGTTGAATTTCAGTAATGAAATGGAAATTATAATGAGGAACCAAATGGAAATTCTGGAGCTGAAAAGTATAATACCTAAAATGTAAATTTCAGTAGAGGGGTTCAGTAGCAGATATGAGCAGGCAGGAGAAGGGATCAGCAAAATTGAACATAAGGCAGTTAAAGTTATCCAGTTTGAGGAGCATAAAGAAAAAAAGAATGAAGAAGAATGAACAGATCTTGAGGAAACTGTGAGGCATAATCAAGCATAACAACATATATATCATGGAATTACAAGAGAAGAGAGAGAAAGGTCCAAAAAATATATATTGGAAGAAATAATGCCAAAAATTTCCCAAATTTTACAAAGAGATACAATTATACACATTCTATGCTTCTGAACTCAAAGGCACAGAAACTGAAAGAGATCCAGATTGAGATGTATTATAATTATTAAAAACTAAAGACAAAGAGAGAATTTTGTAAACAACAAGAGAGAAGTGATATGTGATGTACAGATTCTTAATAAGTTTTATATCCATTTTCTCACCAGAAATCATGGAGACTAGAAGGCAGTGGTATGATATAAAGTGCTAGAAGTGATCTGATACCTAGTGAGAATTTAATAAATGCTAGACAAAGGTACCTCTGCAGGTTGGTGCTGAGGCCCTCCCCTGTGCTCTCCTCTTTCTTTTTCATTGTGTTTCTGTATTGTCCAAGTCCAGCTGATCTGTAAAAATAAATTCTATCTCTGTTGTGTGTAGCTTCAAGGCATTTATACCACCCTTTGAAACGGGCCTGCTTTTATACTCTGTATAAGAGTACAAGGGCAAGATTTTGTACAAGAACAAAACCTTGTTCATTTGATGCTTCAACAACTCAGCAAAGGTGGGGAATTTACTCAGGCAGCATTTTCAATTTTTTTTTTTCCCAAGAAAGTATTATTCACCCATTTTCCTTAGGAAGACAAACAGGACAGCGTTTCCACATTTCCTCAGCTCTCTGGTCTGTCTATTCTTTGGCTTTTCATTCAATAAAATGCTTCAGTCTCCCTCTTTATCTATTTATTTTTGTCTGGATTTTAATCCATCTTACCTCCATGATCCTTCCTATACCATAGCAGCAACAAAATGAGTTTTTGGAAGGTTTTATTTCCTGATTGCAGAGTGCACCTGTGCTGAATTCAGAAACCAGAAGCTCCCTCTCCTTGGGTAGAAATGGAGGAAGTCACGAACCTTTCATTAGAGTATGGGCTTCCTTCCAGGAACCATCAAGAGGTGGGAAGAAAGTGAAGAGGAAGCAAAATCAGAATGTTGAGCCAGGCTGGAGGGTGACCCCTGGGGAAAGAATGTTAGCTTTGGACAGGGAAGCATGAAGGCTATTAGGAAAGAGAATATCCTCTGATCTTCTTAAGGTGTTAAATGTTAAATGCTCTAGATTTGTACATTAAGGGGCAAAAGGAATTGTTTAGTTTAGTAAGAGTAAGAAGGAAAGTGGAAAATGTCCTGAATTGTTTGTGGGGCAATTATATAATAGAAGCTTTATACATTGCAACCAGCTTTGGGCCAGAATTGAGGAAAGAGTACCTTCCTGAAGTCATGGGAAAGGGGGAAGAAGAGCGTCAACTAACAGTCATGCATACATTATAACCAGAGAATTCTGATTATAAGACCCAACTCTGGAGCCAGAGAGGCTTGGGATCACATCCCAATTCTTCTGCTTCCTTCTTCTTCTATGATCTTTTCACAAATGATGCAACCCTGAGGAATCTTTATTCCCTCATGTATAAATTGGGGGAAATAATAGTTACAACTTCATGGTTTGCTTTGATGAATAAAGGAGATAATGCACATAAAAATTTAGCACAATACTTGCAATATACTACTAGCTTAATGAAATTTAGCTAAAACCTGCATTTTTGAGCACCTATGTGAACACTATGCTAGCACTCTTCTATTTGGTCCTCCTGAAATCATAGTTCAATCACTCTCATATTTCAGATTAAGTAAACTAAAGAGTCATAGAATTAAACAGTTTGGTCAAGGCCACGTACTTACTAAATAGCAGAACTTGAGTTAAACCTCAAATCTGTCTCAATCCAATGTTTTTGGTTCCCTGCCAATATATATGTGATTCTGCATCTGATTTAAAATAAGTGTGCCTATATTACATTTATAATGACTCTAATGTGCCTGTTTTCTGAGTGGAAACATTAATATAGGCTGGAAATTTGAATAAAAAACGGGAAGAATAAGGCAGGACTATGAGGAACGGCTTATTTAAATATGACTCTCCTCAATTGCCATATGTAGAATACTAAATTCAGATTGTGTAAACTTTTAAAAGACTTTGCTGGAGTGCAACACTTTTCCATTTTTCCTGTTAAGGCATGATGAAATCAGAGGGATCCTGAGGATTCTCTGATTCAGCTTTTGCCTTTAGACATATGCCTGTCTAGACCACTTGAACAGTTGTTGCATCCTTTCCATAGGACTGTATCTGTCCCGTGCTGGTTCTTTTCTCTTCTAATATAAGGACTCAAAATCTGCACTATAATCCTGAGACCAGGTATAGTGCTTGTCCATCTTTAGGTTTCAGAATTTAGGACAGTGTCCAGCATATAGAAGATTCTATCTATGCATTTACTGAACGTGTGCTGAACATGTACGTCTGAACATGACTGCTGCCCCAGGAGTTCATGTTTTATTTGTATGCTCATAATTATTTCTCTCCACCCACCTCTCCCTGTCCCTCTCTTGCTCCCTCTTCCTTTAATTTTTTACAGGCATCTCACATGCTGGCTCACTCTTTCCTTCTTCCTTTAATATCTGCTAACTAGTTGAGAGACTTTCTGAAACCTCCTTGGAAAATCATTTCAATGTCTGCTCATTCCATTTGTTACTCTGTCTTCATCTCTGAACTCAACTTACATTTCTTCTACAACTCTTTCTTCTCTTTTTCATTCTAGATATTTTTCTTGTAATATATGTCCGTTTTATAGGAATTCATTTTCTTTATAAGGGGTTTATGTGGTGTCTTCTTGCCACAGCTTTTGCTAAGTAGGCTTGCACCCTTGGGGGAACTTTTTTCAAAGGTTGGGAAGGAAAACAAACTTGGCCTCAGGAGGTTGAAAAGATATTGAAGTAGTTGCTAGCCCTGGCTTCTCCCAGACCAGTGGAATATTTTGCCTACCCTTAAAATAGTCTCTCTTCCTAAGAGGTAAGGCCTACTACTTCTCCCTACCAGAGAGAAGGACATCACATCAAGAAATATATCGAAGAATAGAAAGAAGAAATCAAGGTACCTTTGGAAACATTTCCACTCTTCATTGCACCAGATAAGCTTTCTCAAAATTCTGTTAAAATGAGGTATTTTTAAAGATACCATTCTTCCCCCTTTTATCAGCTCATTTCCATCTTACATTGCAATTCTCTATCAACAGTTTCTTGGTGTGGGCATTTGTTGACCCTGTTTTTCAAGTTGCCCGTTGGTGGGTTTGAATGAGAATACTGGACACCAATAAGGGAATGACTTTGAGAAGTTGTTTCTCCATAAAGAAATGCATAAGAGCTCATTTAAACTGTAAAGATTTAATAAATCCCATGAAACTCTGCAATGGCGTCTGCCCCTTAAAAAAAAAAAGAATAGTATAAGCTAATTGAACGTACAGATATAAGGATCTTTAAAGGCCAGGAAAGTAAACAGCCTTTGTGTAAAAAGACACATTTGTTCTGAGTTCATATACAGGGCCAAGAATATTAGTAATGTGTAAGTGTAACACTTGATTTCATTCAAAGCTAGGGTTTTGATGTTAGACTGTTAAAAATCACAAGTCATAATTTATAATGAAAGCTTGCCATAAAAAGATTAGAGTTCGCAGATTGATATTGATCCATTTAATAGGTAGTAGCAAACGTGTTATTTTTTTTCATAAGCTTTGCATTTGCACATTTATCTGTTTTGGAGGCCAATCCAATAAGCCTCTTATTTGACTTTACCTTCCTGTGTTCTATAGTATTTGTTTTAGCTGGATTGAACACTGATTATTGCTAAAATTTCCTGAGGGCATTGGTATACTTGCCATTTCATGATGATTTATTTTACAAGACTTCTTTTTCTTTGTCCCTTTGGTGATTGGTATTCTTTGCAGTGTGAAATGACCTGGGTTTGCAAGCACAAAGATAAGTGTGGTATCTGATTGTACTACCACACAATAATACCTGTTATGCTCAAATAACTCCCAATTATGTGACCCTATTCAATATTATGATGAGGGACCTGAGATGGCATTTTCTCAGTTATCTTTCCCACTTCCAAGAAGAAGTTCTAATCTTTGCATGAATAGCATAATGAATCTTTTGGTAGCATAAACACTGAAGCCCCTGAATTTTGAAAAGGAAAATACAGAACTGTAGAAAGAACACAGACTCCCGATTTCCAATTATATGTGATGAATTATTAAAAATGAAACCATTTTTAAACTGATAACTTCTCTAATAAAAATTATTTTTAAAATGAACCTACAGTATGTGTATATGTGTGTTCATCATCTTATTAGGCTTTTATGAATTTAAGTCCATTAATTTGCTTCTGATTTATAAAATGCAGGTTTGAAAACCTTTTCAGTAAACATAATGAAGCATAATAAGGAAATAACTTAATGCGTCCATGTCTTTTCTTTTTCCTGCTTCCCTTTGCTCCATTCTGCCTGGTCTCACTTCACCAACTTTGAATACGTCCTGCACATTTGAGAAGCAGAGAAGTTTATAATGTTACCTCTCATGATCCTGGAGAGATAAGTCAATCTGGATTCACATCCCGAATCTGCCTCTAAATGCCTGTGTACCCTTTACACAGAAAGGGCTTGGTAGAATAGTCATTCCTGCTATTTGAAAACAGGTTTCCAAGTTAAAAATAATGAGATCTGTGTGTCTAACCATGTTGGACAAAACCTTACAGATATTACTGTAGAGAATAATTCACTATTATGCTAAGGAGTGGATCAGCCCTTTTTACCCCTGCATTCACTTCTAAGATTCTATTATGATGGAAATTGGCTGCAAATGAGCTCCAGTGGCATCCAGACTTCAAAAGTCATATCATAAATTCTTTTAATCTGACCCTTTAAAAGTATAACCTCCAGATAAAATTCTCAATCTATCTCCCTTTTAGAAATAGCAGTTATTAATAAGAAAAGACCAGTTATTCCCATATTTTCCCTTATTGCATGAAATTTTGCTTAAGATGGTGGGTATATGTCACAATGATTGAAAATACACCCTATTTCTCTAGTTCATGTTAGAAAAAAATCAGTCCAAAAAGTCACATATTGATGGCTTACAATCAAATATGCAAATAATATGCTTAAAGAACATTTAATCAGCAGGCAACTCATTTCCTTTTCAATACATACAAAAAGAAATTTTAATAATAGATCCCTTCAATGTATTCACCATGAAGAATGAAAGTCCACACTAATGTAATTTAAAACTCTAGTGCTGCCCATAAATTTGAAAGAACGGACAAGAGCAGGATTTATGTTGCAGAGAACATGGGTAGTGCTTTTACAGAAAATACTTACTGGATCATAAGCTCCTGTCAAACATTTTCTTCCATTGGTGGTAATCCATGCTTTTCTGTTGCCTTCAATATAATTATTGTTAAATCAATGAGAGTTTTGTTTGCCTTTTGGTTTTGTTTTAGTTATCAACCAGCTGAGACCATTGATGGATTTGGGGGACTCATTTTTTGGAGACAGGTAGGCCACTTTTCCCTTTATGAGCCATTTTAAAGTCCCAGTGGCTTAGGTATGAGTTAGACTAAGTATTGGATTGTCTAATGTCCCCAGTAAAGTGGGGGCCCACCTCTATATTTTTCTCATCTGAACGTGATCATCCAATATTTGCATCATCCCCAGAATACCCTAGTACCAGGTAACTTAGAGTCCTTTGCTGTTTGGGAGGAAATAAGTGTTGATCTTTTAAAGACAAAATGAAAAGAAGAGAAAATTGGTACAGAAACATTTATTGGATAAGAAAATATATTTAAACAAATCTTGAGAAGGTCTACTCTTGAAAATGTAGCTTGAATATCTTCACTCATATTTTTTTAGTGAGTCTTGCTGCATTGTAGAATATTGTTGCTAATGAGCTTTTGAAATGAATGATGCTAAATCAGGAACTTATTCTTCCTTTCTTAAAAAGTCATCAAGGCCCAGACTTTTTCCTCGGTAATTAAACCTTAATTTGGAATATTCATGATAGTTACAGTTTCTTCATTACCTTTACCTGTGAATCTGTGAGTGGCTATTGATAACTGAGGGTTGGCTTCCACTTAATTATTGTGAGATTTCCATTAATACTGCATCTTTTATCCCCAAAACTGGAGCCCTTTAACTATTCATGAATTACTTTCCCTGTAAGTAAGATGCAGCTCAATATGAATTACCCTGAGTTGCATTTCATCAGGGGCTTAATTTTAATGATCTCTTGCTGTACAAATAAAGGAAGGAAGAAATGAAGCCCTTATTGTTGGTAAAAGTCAAAATGTTTTTTATATGTTATTTTTAGTGACTCTCCTTGAAGATATCTCTAAATTTTGAATGAGGTAGTATGTGTTAGAACAAAGCTACAATGATAGCATACTAGAGTAATTAACAGCCACTGATATATTCAAATTGCACTCTTTTTATTTTATTTTTTACTTGTTTTACCAGGTAACAATGTTCTTGAGCATAATTTCTAGGATATCTAAATATTTTGCATTTCTCCAACACTGTCCAAAATCTAGTATAAATTCAATCTTTCCTTACTAAAGTTTGGGAGAAACAGGTAGGTAAAATTAGTTAGGACAGGTAGGTTGATACAAAAATACAGCAAGAGAAGAGAGTGTCCAAGAGAGTTTAAAAGTTTAGACAGGAATTAAACTTGGTGAGTTACTAGAACATCTACTCTGAAACATCAGATTGTGGATTTTTGGATCAGCATAAAAGGGTTTATGCTGCCATTTATTTTGTAGTCCTGACATAAACAGTACACAGCAAAATTCAATATCCACTTCACCTATTCAAATTGGTTGTTAAATGTATCCAGGTCTGTGGCAGTGCTAGTAAGCAAAATAAGTGATGCTTACCAGATTAATTGTCAGATGTTGGTTAGTAGCAAAAACAGCATTTTCCACTGCATCCAATAAGTTATGTTTATATATATATATATATATATATATATATATATAGACACACACAGAAGAAACAATGTCATACAGGATGATATACAATTATTCTAAAAGCATTAAAATCAAAGTCCTTTTAGTGCCAAGCCCTCTGTGCATTTGATGGAAGGAAGTGATGTTCTAATGAATTGATTTTTGTCATTTCTTATTTCACAAATATTTTATGATACCTGAAATTCATGGCAGTAAGGTTTAGGCATCTTGTCTGGATTTCTTAGACCTGGTGATCTGGGAATTGCACATGTTTGTCCAAGAGTAAGATATGTATAAAACTAAGGAAAATAAAACATAGACTTTCACATCATCCAAGACTGTGGTATTATTTGAAGTATCTTCCTAGTGACAGAATTAAATTTTCCTGATGGCACAAATTCTGATGAAAAGACAGGCAACTAACTAATGGTGTAAATTTGAGCAAATCATCTTTTCTGTAGCTCATTTTTCTTACCTAAAACTGTGATGAATAATAGTACTTTCAGTAACATAATGCACTGAGGATTTAGCAAAGAATGAAAGGTATACACTTAGTAAATTGCAATCATTGTTTATGTATTGTTAAATATTGTTTTAATGAGTGTTAGCTGTGTCAGATACTATGCCATGTGCTGGTTTATAAAATGAATGCATCTTAACTTTTGCTTATCTGAGTACAGGTAGGCAGGGATCTCGTCTGACATCATAGCAAAGACATGGAATCCAAGATCAAAAATGCCTCTTTCAAGAATGAGGTTCTTCTTGCTGGACAGTTGGTCAAACCATGTAGTTTCTTCTCTGTTTTCAAGCCTCTGAATCCTCAAAGGTTCAATTATAAGACCCCAACTGGATGTCTTGGAACTGAGAGGTCCTCTTACTATCTAGGATCATTTAGTATGTCAGTCTCCAGGGAGCACCTTATCCATTAAGTGAATGCAGGAGTCTTCCATTTACCCAGCAGACTCATTGGCCAGATTATGAGAGCTCTGTATTCATTGTGAGACTCCTTCCCTTTAAGAAGTGCTGTCAATTTCAAGAAGCTTAAAATATGGTGGGGTAGGTAGGCAAATAAATTAGGATAACCTAAGACAATGAACAAAGAGGATAAGCTGTATGAGAACTGTGCAAATATTCAGCCTTGTGGCTCAACTGTGAAGTAGTGTTCCAGATGGGATTTTATAAGTTCATCTAACTTCTTAGTCCTTGGTTCTGCCATTTATCAATTGAAGCAGGCAATTTAACCAGGGCTTTCTAGTACAATGGTGATAATTACAGCACCTTCATCTAAGCTCATTGTGAGATCATAGAATAGTGTGTGTTCTGTGTCTAGCCCAGTACCTGATGCGTAATAGGCTCTAGATAAATATAACCAATTAGAACAACCCAAAGTAAGTAGGTTAGGGATGCTCAAAGTGTTTTTTTTTTTTTTTTTTTTTTCCTTACCTGAAAGACGAGGTTAGAATCATAAAGGCTAACTTCCAAATGCTTATAGGCTGATTCTCAGTAAGTGTCCAATCTGGTTTGATAGCTCTCTGTTTTGCAGAGATTCTTGCTACAGCTACCTCTGGTGGGGATCTTCAGGCTTTTACACTCACAGTCTGCTTTCTTTCTTCACTTCACTTTCTTCCATTTTTATTCTTAACACTAGTTAAATAATTAGTTTGGTCAATCCTAGTACTATCTTAAAATAAATGAAATAAATATTAATGAAAACCAATACACAAATATATACATGTGAGAAACATATAATGGGAGGAGATCAAATTTTCCATGTTCTGTGTCACTTTCATCTATTTGGTAAAACAGTGAGATATATAATGGAATGTATAACAAGAGAGGAAAAGTTGTCCCACAATTGTATAAAGCCGACAGTCACAAAATAACTTACTTATTCATAAAAAAGTCCTTTTTATATTGTTTATAAAAATGTTGTAACAAGTGATGATCAAGTCAAATAAGAAAATTCTAATCCTCAACAGAAAATCTCTTCTGGGTATTTAAGTCTTAAGTTCTCCCATGCCTTAGGAAATGACTATGCGATAATAAAGAACCCAGAGGTATACCGGGCTAATTATGTTGTTGGTTTTAGTCCAACAATGGCTTATGCTTGCAACTTATTAGTGAGTTTATTGAATTGCTAAATCATGAATTTATTAAAACAAACTGTTTTTTCCTTAGTTTTGCCAAAGCATCAGGGTTATAGAGGAAGGTACTTAAGACTATAAAATGTTAAATAAAAGATCATAAGCTTGAGCTTCTAGTTAAAGAAAAGCTAATTCAATTTGAAACCAGCAAAGCTTTAACTTTACTCTTGGAATTTTTAGTGAAATAATTTCATTTATGTGGAAGTGTTCTATTTTGATAAGAAAACTTTGCCTTGAATTGTGGTGAAAAGATAACACATCTGGGGAAATCATTTGTTGCTCATCTCAGGATTTCTGTTCTACGTTGCCAGGGAGATTTATACCCCTGGGAGACATGGCCCACATAGGGGGAATGACAGTGGGTTCACATGCTGAGTTAGCTTAGAGAGAGAGAGCCCACATCTGAGCAGCAAAAGAGGTCCTCTGGGGGTGACTAATTTTAAGTAGGCTTATGCTATCCTTTGCAGGAATTAGTTTCATAGGGGTGAACCCCAAGATCAAGGGCTTGGACTATTGATTTGGTTGCCCCTACTGCTTATAAGAATATCAGAAAGTCTCCAAATGTAGAAGTTAAATATTTTCTCCTTTCTCTCCAGTCCCTCAAGGGAATTTTGCCTCCTTCCATTTATCATTCACCAGTACTATGCTTTACACATTCTGTGATCCCAGATCCTTCTCCTATCTCATGCTATACTTTCCAAAAATAAAAAAAAAAAAAATCAGTTTTTGTTGATTCTGCCTCCTTATTAACCTTTATATCCACAAACTCCCATTCTCCTTTATTCCTGCTGTCAATGCCTTATTTTAACTCTTCATCATTTCTCACTTTTACTACTGTAATATCTTTCCATTTTATCTTCATGCTAGTAGTCTTGCCTCCTCTACTCTGTCCTTTTATTTTCCTTGTAGCCTACTTTTTCTAAAAATAGGAGCACTTAGCTTACTTGTTTAAAATAATTCATCCCATTTATAATAAAACCTAGAATTTTATCATATGTAAATCCATTAATTATAGCCTTTATATCCAATTTTATCATGTGTAAATCCATTAATTATAGTCTTTATATCTGCCCAGTCACATCACTCCACCTACCCACAGTCGCAGTCACAGATCCTATAAAATTCTCGTAACTCATTCCAGCCTGGGTATGTTTCATACAGCCAGTGTGACTCATCTGTAATTTCTTACCTATGTTTCTTAATATTATGGTTAAATTCTATTTATCATTTAAGGGTAGGCTTAAGCAGTACCTTCCTTGAATATACCAGAGAATACTTTTCTATGAGAACTTTATACAGAGCACTATGATGGTCAATTTACTTTTCTCCCATATCTCGTAAACTCATTATTCAATAATATCTGTCTTTACATCCTTTTAACCCTATCCCACAAATATTTGTTGCAAATAAATTATGTTACTAGTATAGTAAAGTAGATAAACTCATAAATTCATAGCTACATAGATTATTAAATATATTTATATAGTACTGTATTTAAGTAGAAACTAAAAATATATATATTTATTCTTTCCCTAGGGGCAGTGGACAATTTATGGCTTATATTCCTAAATTGCTACATCAAGCTACAAAAGAGCTTAATGGCATCTACTTATGATTTCATATTATTGCACTTTGTTTTGGTCTCTATACTCAACTATCCTTTTATTTATTTTATCTTTATTTCTGTTTCTTTCTCTGTATATATGCTGTTCCACATGATTTCCACTATTCCTCAGTCATCCATTACACTTTTGAACCTTTCATTATCACAAAATAATTATAATTCCTTCTCTTCTGGAATCAAGTTCAAACACTGGGAAACTCTTCTGATGCCTCAGAATCCTTTCATGTCTTTTCCTACTGAATGTATTCATGTGAGCTCTTAGTCTCGTTTATGCTGACTTTTTTAGAACCTTGCTCCAGCATTTGTCAACATTCTTTCGTATGTCTTCTTAACTCCATTTTTATTAGCTATTTCCTCACACTTATAACCAAAATTGAGTCTCTTCTCCTGTGTGAGGTTTGTTTTCATTTCAATATTCTCTCAAGCTAATTTTTAGCTCTCTTCTTTCCTGTGTACATATATTTCAAAAGAGTTTACTAAACTAATTTCCTCTCCTTCTTTCTATAACATTAATCCCTTAATTATTTTCACTTTAGCTTGTATTCCTACTGCTCTATGAAGATTTATTTCCTAAAGGGTGCACAGCACACCTAAAGGTAAAGTCCAGCGACTTTCATCAGAGTGAAGATTGATGGATCTCTCTGCACTTGGCTCTCTTCAAAGTTATACTCTATAACCATTTTGCTGTCCTCCTACATTGCCGACTTGTTTCTGTGTCTCTTTCCAACACCATGAGCATTTCCAAAATCCTTCATTTCATCCTTATTTAGTATAATTCTATCTACTCTCTAATTCCAGCTAAGATGCTAGATGTTCTATATTCCTTTAAATAATTGGTGTTAGAAAATTAACCTTAATCATTCTAGTAAGTGTACAGTGGTATCACAATGTGGTTTTAATTTGCATTTCCCTGATGACTAATGACGTTGAGTAAATTTTTGTGCACTTATCTGCCAATTATATAGTGAAAATATATATACATGTTTTCCTCTGTGAAGTATTTTTTCAAGCCTTTTGTCCATTTTTCATGTTTTTTTTTAGTTGAAAAAGAGTTCTTTATATGGATAGGAGTTCTTTATGTCTGAATTAAAGTATTTTGTCTGATATATATATTTCTCATCTAGTAACTTACCTATACATTTTTATGCAATTTTGTTGAAATATATTCATATACCATATAATCATCCAAAATATGTAATCTGTGTCTCACAGTATCATCATAGTATTGTGCATTCATCACCACATTCAATTTTTGAGCATTTTCATTTCTCAAAAAAAAATGAAAATGAGCACCCAAAATACAGTCAATATCATCCTTTACCCTATATTCTGATTTACCTTAGTCCTGACCAGATCATCTTCATTCATATCTCTAATTGAAGTCTGAGCTCTTTTTCACCTTCTTTAACAGTTGCTGTGTAGGGTAATGCTGACTTTCAGAGCTGCATTTCAGGGATACCCAAAATTTCAGGGAATGCCCAGGGTATACATGAAGAGCTCAGCATCTCGGAATTTAGAAATTACCATTAAAAATCAGGAATAAATGTAATTGCTGTAAGAGCCTATACAATCTAGGAACCTTTACAATAAGCCTTACTGAACATTCTGTACTCCTTGATTGTTGATTTCCTGTCCTCTACCCACATTCTATCCCCTCATGACCTATGCAAGTCTCAGAGTTTGCACATTAGAGTTAGCCTGTATTAGTGAGGCCTTACAATATTTGTCTTTTCGTTTCTGTCTTATTTCACTCAACATAATGTCCTCAAGTTTCATTCATCTAGTTGCATGACTCGCAACTTCATTCCTTCTTTCAGCCGCTCAGTATTCCATTTTATGTATGCGCTCCAGTTCGCCCTCCCGTTTATTAGTCTATGTACCCCTAGTCCACCTCCATCCATTGCAAATCGTGAATACTGCACCATAGACAAGAGTGTGCAAATGTCCATTCTTGTTCCTGCTTTCAGTTCTTCCAAGTATATACCTGATAATGGAGTTGCAGAATCATATGACAGTCCTGTGCTTAGCCTCCTGTGGAACCACCACACTGCCCTCCAGAGGGGCTGCATTATTCTACTTCCCTACCAACAGTGGATAGGGAGATCTCTCTCCACACGTTCTCCAGCACTTGTATCTTTCTGTTTATTTTTAAAACAGTTTTATTTACTCACCATACAATCCATCCTAAGTATGCAGTCAATGGCTTCCGGTATAATCACATAGTTCTACATTCACTACCACTATCTATATGAGGACATTTAAATTTCTTACACAAAAAAAGAAGAGGAAAAAGAGGAAGAATAAGATATAAAAGGAGAAACACCAACACCACCAATAATCCCATACCCCTCCTGTATATCCCCCTCTTATTGATATTCACCTTTGCTTTATAGCCTTTGTTACACTTAAATAGATAATACAAATTTACTGTTCACCATAGAACCTAGTAGGCATTGATTGTATTTTCCATATATCATCTCATTTTCAGCAACATGCAATGTTGAAATTGATTTTTTCTCACTGATGTATAAACCTTATTATATTTGTACATTGAATCACCATAATTGTTCATTCCAGGTTTCACTAAGTTATACAGTCCCAGATCTTCTATCTTTCCTTCTTTTCCTTCTTTTTTGGTGTCATACATATCCCTAGCCTTCCTCTTTCAACCATAATCACACTCAGCTTTGTTCATTATACTTAAAACGTTCTACTATCACAACAGAAATAGAAATAGAAGTAGCTATCAATTTTGGGATCTTTAGAATTAATCCTGTTGAACATTCTGCACCCTTTCAGTATCAAATGCCAAATTTCTACCCTCTTTCTATCTCCTGATAACCTGTGTTCTTAAATTTAACTCTCAAAGTTTGCTCATTAATATTAGTTCAATTTGTGAAACCATACAATATTTGTCCTTTACTTTCTAGATAATTTTGCTCAACATAATGTCCTAAGGTTCATCTAAGTTTTTGTACATGTCAAGACTTTATTTTGTCTTACAGATGTGTAATATTCCATTATACATATTGCAACAGTTAATCCACTCATCTGTTGATAGAAACTTGGGCTGTTTCCCTTTCTCGGCAACCAAGAATAATGCTGATATAAACGTCAGTGTGCAAGTGTCTGTTCATTTTCCTGCCTCCAGTTCCACTGAATATATATACCTAGGAATGGGGATGCTGGATCATATGGCAATTCTATACTTAGCTTCCTGAAGAACTGCCAGAATCGCTTCCAGAGTGGTTGTACCATTCTACATTCCCACCAACAGTGAATAAGTATACCTATTTTTTCACATCCTCTCCAGCACTTGTAGTTTTCTTTTTTTTTTTGATAATGGAATTTCTAGTAGGTATGAGATGATATCTCATTATAATTTTGATTTGCATTTGCCTAATAACTGGTGAAGTTGAGCATCTTTTCGTGTGTTTTTGAGTCATTTGTATTTCCTCTTTGGAATAGTGTCTGTTCACATCTTTGCCAATTTTGTAATTGGATTGTCTTTTTGTTGTTGAGTTAAAGGGTCTCCTTATATATTCTGAATATTAAACCCTTTTCTGAAATTAGGTTTCCAAACATTGTCTCCCAAAGAGAGATTGCTTTTTTACTTTCCTGACAAAGTTCTTTGTTGCACAAAAGCATTCAATTTTGAGAAGATCCCATTTATCTCTTATTTCATTGCTTCTGCTTTGAGTGTAAGGTCTAGATAACCACCTTCTATTACAAAATCTTTAAGTTATTTCTCTACATTTTCTTCTAAAATGTTTATGTTCTTAACTCTAATGTTTAGAGATTTGATCCGTTTTTGAGTTAATTTTTATGTAACCTGTGAAATAGGGGTCTTCTTTCATTCTTTTGGATATGAATATCCAGTTCTTAAAGTACTATCTGTTGAAGAGGCTACTCTGTCCCAGTTGAGTTGACTTGACCTCCCTATCAAAGATCAGCTGTCTTTAGATGAAGAGGTCTATTTCTGAACATTCAGTTCAATTCTATTGGTCAATATAGCTATCATTATGCCAATATCATTCTGTTTTGACCACTGTAGTTTTTTAGTATGCTTTAAACTCAGGTAGTGTGAGTCCTCCCACTTCATTCTTCTTTCTCAAGATATTTTCAGCTATTCAGGGCACCTATACTTCCAAATAAATTTGATTATTGGTTTTCCTATTTCTGCAAAGTAAATTGTCAAGATTTTAAGTTGTATGACGATGACTCTATAAATCAATTTAGGTAGAATAGACATCTTAGCTTTCTTTAGTCTTGTAATCCATAAGCAAGGTATACCCTTCCATTTATTTAGGTCTTCCCTTATTTCTTTTAACAATTGCTTGTAATTTTCTGTGTATAGATTAAATTTATTCCTACTTGTTTTGGTTGCTATTGTAAATAGAATTTCTTGATTTCCACATCAGATTTCCAATTACTTGTGTATAGAAACACAAATGATTTTGCATGTTGATCTTATGTCCTGCCACTTGACTGTACCATATTATTAGCTGTAGTAGTTTGCCATAAGTTTTTCAGGATTTTTTACATATATGATCATGTCATCTGCAAACAGTGAAAGTTTTCCTTTTTCCTTTCCAATTGGATGTCTTTTATTTCTTTTTCCTAGCTAACTGCTCTAGCTAGAACTTCCAGCACAGTGTTGAATAGCAATGATGACAAGACAAAGATACCCACTGTCATCACTGCTATTCAACACTGTGCTGAAAGTTCTAGCTAGAGCAATTAGCTAGGAAAAAGAAATAAAAGACATCCAATTGGGTATCCTTGTCTTGTTATTGATCTTAGAAGGAAAGCTTTCAATATTTCCCCATTGAATAAGATGCTAGCTGTGAGTTTTTCATATATTCCCTTTATCGGGTTGAGAGAGTTTCCTTCTATTCCTGTCCTTTGAAGTGTTTTCCTCAAGAAAGGATGTTGAATTTTATCAAATGCCTTTATTTGCATCAATCAAGATGACCATATGGTTTTCCCCTTTGATTTATTGATGTGGTATATTACATTAATTGATTTTCTTTGTTGAACCAGCTGCCTTGCATACTTGGAATAAAACTCAATTGGTTGTGGTGAATAATTCTTTTAATGTGCTGCTGGATTTGATTTGCAAGTAATTTGTTGAGGATTTTTGCAGCTCTATTTATTAAAGAGGCTGGTCTGTAATTTTCTTTTTCTTATAGTACCTTTGTCTAGTTTGGGTATTTAGGTGATGCTGGCATCATAAAATAAGTTAGGTAGCTTTCCCTTCTCTTCAATTTCTTTTGAATATTTTGGGCAGGATTGGGACTAATTCTTTCTTGAATGCTTTTGTAGGAAGTTGTCCATTTTATCTAAGTTGTCTAGTTTATTAGCATATATTTCCCATAATACTCTCATTATCGGAGGGGTCAGTAGTTTTGTTCCCTCTCCCATTTCTGATTTTATTTATTTACATCCTCTCTACTTTTTTCTTGTCAGCCTAACTAAGCATCCATTGGTTTTATTGATTTTTCTTAAGGAACCAATTTCTAGTTTTGTTGATTATCTCTGTTGTTTTCATGATGTGAATTTCATTTATTTACCCTCTAATCTCTTTTACTTCTTTATGTTTGCTTTGAAGTTAGTTTGCTGTTGTTCCTCTAGTTCAGCAGGAGGAACTCTAGGTGAACAGTTAATTCCTTGATTTTTGTTCATTCTTCTTCTTTTAAAAAATATTTTTATTAAGAAATCTTCACATATGGGCGGGCCGCGGTGGCTCCGCGGGCAAAGTGCTTGCCTGCCATGCCGGAGGACCTCGGTTCGATTCCCGGCCCCAGCCCATGTAAAAAAAAACAAAACAAAATACAATAAAACAAGAAAATGTTTAAAGATGTTTCCCTTTCTTCCTCCCATCCTTCCTTCCTTCTCTCTGTCTTTCCTTCCCTTCCTCCCTCTCTTTTAAAAAAAAAAAAAAAAAAAAAAAAAAAAGAAATCTTCACATATCTACATTCCATACATGGTGTACAACCAATGACTCACAATATCATCACATAGTTGTATATTCATCACCATGATAATTTTTAGAACATTTGCATCATTCCAGAAAAAGAAATAAAATAGAAAAGGAGAAACTCATATATCCCATACCCTTATCTCTCCCTCTTATTGACCACCAGTATTTCAAGCTCCATGACTTTTAACCCCTTACCCACCAATTATTTATTGATTTTTATCCATATTTTTTTACTCATCTGTCCATACCCTGGACAACAGGAGCATCAGAAACAAGGTTTTCACAATCACATAGTCACATTGTAAAATCTATATCATTATACAATTGTCTTCAGGAATCAAGGCTACTGGAACACAATTCAACAGTTTCATGTACTTCCCACCAACCACTTCAACATATCATAAACTAAAAAGGGATATCTATATAATACATAAGAATAACCTCTCAACTCTGTTTCAAATCTCTCAGCCACTGAAAATTTATTTTTCTCATTTCTCTCCTCCCCCTTTTGGTCAAGAAGTCTTTCTCAATTCTATGATTCTCTCTTCCCCCTTTTGAAGTCTTTCTCAATACCATGATGCCAGTTCCCTGCTCATCCCAGGAATTCTGTACCATGTTGTCAGGGAAATTTACACCCCTGTTAGTCATGTCCCACGTATATGGGAGGGACATGAGTTCACCTGTTGAGTTGGCTTAGAGAGAGAGGCCATAGCTGAGTGACAAAAGAGATTCTCTGGGGGTGACTCTGAGGCATAATTATAAGTAGGCTAAGCTTCTCCTTTGCAAGAATAAGTTTTATATAGCTGAACCCAAATTGAGGGCTTAGCCTATTGATTTGCTTGTCCCCACTGCTTGCAAGAATATCAGGAATTCCCAAGATAGGGAAGTTTAATATTTCCTCCTTTCTTACCAGTCCCCCAAAGGGACTTTGTAACAACTTTTTTATCCAGTGCCCACATTATCCTGTGATATATCAGGGTATCACACTAACCTGTACAAACCAACAAGATCTCACACCCTATTCAAGATTCAATGTACTTATGGTATTCAACTAAACCGACCATACAGGTTAAATGAGGTAATGCGCTACCCAAAATATAAATTTTGTACCAAATAAACATCTCTCCCTTTGGTCTCACACAGAAGTTGCAGTTTTAAAATATGGTTCTCAAATATTGTCTCCCATTGTGTAGGCTGCATTTTTACTTTCCTGACAAAGTTCTTTGATGCACAAAAGTGCTTAATTTTGAGGAGATCTCATTTATCTATTTCTTTTTACAATGCTTATGCTTTGGGTGTAAGGTCTAGGAAACAGCCTATCACAAGATTGCATCTCCCGTTTTAAAGGACTCAAGTAAACTAATCAAGACCCACCTTGAATGGTCAGAGTCACCTCTCCATCTAATCAAAGGTCCCACCCACAACTGGGTATCACATCTCCATGGAAATAATCCAATCAAAGTTTCCATCATACAATATTGCATCAGGATTAAAAGAAGCATGCCTACCCTGAGAGGATTGAATCAAGAGAAAGAAGATCTCTTTTCTGGGGTACATAACAACTTCAATCTGGTACACTCGCTTTATTTTTTTTTATTTTTATTTTTTTATTAATTAAAAAAATTAACTAACACAACAATAGAAATCAATCCATTCTACATATGCAATCAGTAATTCTTAATATCATCACATAGGTGTATGGTCATCATTTCTCAGTACATATGCATCGATTTAGAGAAAGAAATAGCACTACAACAGAAAAAGAAATAAAGTGATAACACAGAGAGAAAACACAAATAAAAATAAAAAGTACAAATAAGAGAAAAAAAAACAAAACAAACAAACAAAAAACTATAGATCAGATGCAGCTTCATTCAGCGTTCCAAGATAATTACATTACAATTAGGCAGTATTGTGCTAACCTTTTTTTTTTTTTTTTTTAGACGTCATACCATTCTACATATGCAATTAGTAATTCTTAACATCATCACATAGATGCATGATCATCGTTTCTTAGTACATTTGCATCGGTTTAGAAGAACTAGCATTATAACAGAAAAAGATATAGAATGTTAATATAGAGAAAAAAATAAAAGTAATAATAATAAGAACAAAACAAACAAAACAAAACAAAACAAAAACCTATAGCTCGGATGCAGCTTCGTTCAGTATTTTAACATGATTACTTTACAATTAGGTATTATTGTACTGTCCATTTTTGAGTTTTTGTATCTAGTCCTATTGCACCGTCTGTATTCCATCAGCTCCAATTACCCATTATCTTACCCTGTTTCTAACTCCTGCTGAACTCTGTTACCAATGACATATTCCAAGTTTATTCTCGAGTGTCGATTCACATCATTGGGACCATACAGTATTTGTCTTTTAGCTTTTGGCTAGACTCACTCAGCATAATGTTTTCTAGGTCCATCCATGTTATTACATGCTTCATAAGTTTATCCTGTCTTAACGCTGCATAATATTCCATCGTACGTATATACCACAGTTTGTTTAGCCACTCGTCTGTTGATGGACATTTTGGCTGTTTCCATCTCTTTGCAATTGTAAATAGCGCTGCTATAAACATTGGTGTGCAAATGTCTGTTTGAGTTTTTGCCCTTAATTCCTTTGAGTAGATTCCCAGCAATGGTATTGCTGGATCGTATGGCAATTCTATATTCAGCTTTTTGAGGAACCGCCAAACTGCTTTCCACAGTGGTTGCACCATTTGACATTCCCACCAACAGTGGATAAGTGTGCCTCTTTCTCCGCATCCTCTCCAGCACTTGTCATTTTCTGTTTTGTTGATAATGGCCATTCTGGTGGGTGTGAGATGATATCTCATTGTGGTTTTGATTTGCATTTCTCTAATGGCCAGGGACATTGAGCATCTCTTCATGTGTCTTTTGGCCATTTGTATTTCCTCCTCTGAGAGGTGTCTATTCAAGTCTTTTTCCCATTTTGTAATTGGGTTGGCTATCTTTTTGTTGTTGAGTTGAACAATCTCATTATAAATTCTGGATACTAGACCTTTATCTGATATGTCGTTTCCAAATATTGATTCCCATTGTGTAGGCTGTCTTTCTACTCTCTTGATGAAGTTCTTTGATGCACAAAAGTGTTTAATTTTGAGGAGTTCCCATTTATTTATTTCCTTCTTCAGTGCTCTTGCTTTAGGTGTAAGGTCCATAAAACCGCCTCCAATTGTAAGATTCATAAGATATCTCCCTATATTTTCCTCTAACTGTTCTATGGTCTTAGACCTAATGTTTAGATCTTTGATCCATTTTGAATTAACTTTTGTATAGGGTGTGAGATATGGGTCTTCTTTCATTCTTTTGCATATGGATATCCAGTTCTCTAGGCACCATTTATTGAAGAGACTGTTCTGTCCCAGGTGAGTTGGCTTGACTCCCTTATCAAAGATCAAATGACCATAGATGAGAGGGTCTATATCTGAGCACTCTATTCGATTCCATTGGTCGATATATCTATCTTTATGCCAATACCATGCTGTTTTGACCACTGTGGCTTCATAATATGCCTTAAAGTCTGGCAGCGCAAGACCTCCAGCTTCGTTTTTTTTCCTCAAGATGTTTTTAGCAATTCGGGGCACCCTGCCCTTCCAGATAAATTTGCTTATTGGTTTTTCTATTTCTGAAAAATAAGTTGTTGGGATTTTGATTGGTATTGCATTGAATCTGTAAATCAATTTAGGTAGGATTGACATCTTAACTATATTTAGTCTTCCAATCCATGAACACGGTATGCCCTTCCATCTGTTTAGGTCTTCTGTGATTTCTTTTAGCAGTTTTTTGTAGTTTTCTTTGTATAGGTCTTTTGTCTCTTTAGTTAAATTTATTCCTAGGTATTTTATTCTTTTAGTTGCAATTGTAAATGGGATTCGTTTCTTGATTTCCCCCTCCGCTTGTTCATTGCTAGTGTATAGAAATGCTACAGATTTTTGAATGTTGATCTTGTAACCTGCTACTTTGCTGTACTCATTTATTAGCTCTAGTAGTTTTGTTGTGGATTTTTCCGGGTTTTCGACGTATAGTATCATATCGTCTGCAAACAGTGATAGTTTTACTTCTTCCTTTCCAATTTTGATGCCTTGTATTTCTTTTTCTTGTCTAATTGCTCTGGCTAGAACCTCCAACACAATGTTGAATAATAGTGGTGATAGTGGACATCCTTGTCTTGTTCCTGATCTTAGGGGGAACGTTTTCAATTTTTCCCCATTAAGGATGATATTAGCTGTGGGTTTTTCATATATTCCCTCTATCATTTTAAGGAAGTTCCCTTGTATTCCTATCCTTTGAAGTGTTTTCAACAGGAAAGGTTGTTGAATCTTGTCAAATGCCTTCTCTGCATCAATTGAGATGATCATGTGATTTTTCTGCTTTAATTTGTTGATATGGTGTATTACATTAATTGATTTTCTTATGTTGAACCATCCTTGCATACCTGGGATGAATCCTACTTGGTCATGATGTATAATTCTTTTAATGTGTTGTTGGATACGATTTGCTAGAATTTTATTGAGGATTTTTGCATCAATATTCATTAGAGAGATCGGCCTGTAGTTTTCTTTTCTTGTAATATCTTTGCCTGGTTTTGGTATGAGGGTAATGTTGGCTTCATAGAATGAGTTAGGTAGTTTTCCCTCCACTTCGATTTTTTTGAAGAGTTTGAGGAGAGTTGGTACTAATTCTTTCTGGAATGTTTGATAGAATTCACATGTGAAGCCATCTGGTCCTGGACTTTTCTTTTTAGGAAGCTTTTGAATGACTGCTTCGATTTCTTTACTTGTGATTTGTTTGTTGAGGTCATCTATGTCTTCTTGAGTCAAAGTTGGTTGTTCATGTCTTTCCAGGAACCCGTCCATTTCCTCTAAGTTGTTGTATTTATTAGCGTAAAGTTGTTCATAGTATCCTGTTATTACCTCCTTTATTTCTGTGAGGTCAGTAGTTATGTCTCCTCTTCCATTTCTGATCTTATATATTTGCATCCTCTCTCTTCTTCTTTTTGTCAATCTTGCTAAGGGCCCATCAATCTTATTGATTTTCTCATAGAACCAACTTCTGGTCTTATTGATTTTCTCTATTGTTTTCATGTTTTCAATTTCATTTATTTGTGCTCTAATCTTTGTTATTTCTTTCCTTTTGCTTGCTTTGGGGTTAGCTTGCTGTTCTTTCTCCAGTTCTTCCAAATGGATAGTTAATTCCTGAATTTTTGCCTTTTCTTCTTTTCTGATATAGGCATTTAGAGCAATAAATTTCCCTCTTAGCACTGCCTTTGCTGCGTCCCATAAGTTTTGATATGTTGTGTTTTCATTTTCATTCGCCTCGAGGTATTTGCTAATTTCTCTAGCAATTTCTTCTTTGACCCACTCGTTGTTTAGGAGTGTGTTGTTGAGCCTCCACGTATTTGTGAATTTTCTGGCACTCTGCCTATTATTGATTTCCAACATCATTCCTTTATGGTCCGAGAAAGTGTTGTGTAAGATTTCAATCTTTTTAAATTTGTTAAGACTTGCTTTGTGACCCAGCATATGGTCTATTTTTGAGAATGATCCATGAGCACTTGAGAAAAAGGTGTATCCTGCTGTTGTGGGATGTAATGTCCTATAAATGTCTGTTAAGTCTAGCTCATTTATAGTAATATTCAGATTCTCTATTTCTTTGTTGATCTTCTGTCTAGATGTTCTGTCCCTTGATGAGAGTGGTGAGTTGAAGTCTCCAACTATTATAGTATATGAGTCTATTTCCCTTTTCAGTGTTTGCAGTGTATTCCTCACGTATTTTGGGGCATTCTGGTTCGGTGCGTAAATATTTATGATTGTTATGTCTTCTTGTTTAATTGTTCCTTTTATTAGTATATAGTGTCCTTCTTTGTCTCTTTTAACTGTTTTACATTTGAAGTCTAATTTGTTGGATATTAGTATAGCCACTCCTGCTCTTTTCTGGTTGTTATTTGCATGAAATATCTTTTCCCAACCTTTCACTTTCAACCTATGTTTATCTTTGGGTCTAAGATGTGTTTCCTGTAGACAGCATATAGAAGGATCCTGTTTTTTAATCCATTCTGCCAATCTATGTCTTTTGATTGGGGAATTCAGTCCATTGACATTTAGTGTTATTACTGTTTGGATAATATTTTCCTCTAACATTTTGCCTTTTGTATTATATATATCATATCTGATTTTCCTTCTTTCTACACTCTTTTCCATATCTCTCTCTTCTGTCTTTTTGTATCTGACTCTAATGCTCCCTTTAGTATTTCTTGCAGAGCTGGTCTCTTGGTCACGAATTCTTTCAGTGACTCTTTGTCTGAGAATGTTTTAATTTCTCCCTCATTTTTGAAGGATAATTTTGCTGGATATAGGAGTCTTGGTTGGCAGTTTTTCTCTTTTAGTATTTTAAATATATCATCCCACTGTCTTCTAGCTTCCATGGTTTCTGCTGAGAAATCTACACATAGTCTTATTGGGTTTCCCTTGTATGTGATGGATTGTTTTTCTCTTGCTGCTTTCAAGATCCTCTCTTTCTCATTGACCTCTGACATTCTAACTAGTAAGTGTCTTGGAGAACGCCTATTTGTGTCTAATCTCTTTGGGGTGCGCTGCACTTCTTGGATCTGTAATTTTAGGTCTTTCATAAGAGTTGGGAAATTTTCAGTGAAAATTTCTTCCATTAGTTTTTCTCCTCCTTTTCCCTTCTCTTCTCCTTCTGGGACACCCACAACACGTATATTTGTGCGGTTCATATTGTCCTTGAGTTCCCTGATACCCTGTTCAAATTTCTCCATTCTTTTCCCTATAGTTTCTGTTTCTTTTTGGAATTCAGATGTTCCATCCTCCAAATCACTAATTCTATCTTCTTTCTCTTTAAATCTATCATTGCAACTATCCATTATTTTTTCTATGTTTGCTACTTTATCCTTCACTTCCATAAGTTCTGCGATTTGTTTTTTCAGTTTTTCTATTTCTTCTTTATGTTCAGCCCATGTCCTCTTCATGTCCTCCCTCAATTTATCGATTTCATTTTTGAAGAGGTTTTCCATTTCTGTTCGTATATTCAGGATTAGTTGTCTCAGCTCTTGTGTCTCATTTGAGCTATTGGTTTGTTCCTTTGACTGGGCCATATTCTCAATCTTTTGAGCGTGGACAGTTATCTTCTGCTGCTGGCGTCTGGGCATTTATTCAGATTTCTCTGGGTGTTGGACCCAGAAAGGTTGTAAGATTTTTCTGTGAAATCTCTGGGATCTGTTTTTCTTTTCTTGCCCAGTACGTGGCGCACGTGGCACACGTTTATCTCAAGTGTTTGGAATGGGTCTCCCCCAGTCACCGATCTCCGTGGCCTGGGGCTTTCGGATCCAAATCTCTCCGTTGGTTCAGGGGCCGCGCGTGGTGGGGGCGTCAGCTGCCGTGGCTTGAGGGGACCCTGTGGCTGGTTGCGGGCCGCAGCGGGCCTGGGGGATTCCCCACCGGACCAGGAAGCCTCCCGTGGGGGGAGGGGGCTTCCACGGCTTGGATAGCCCTCCTATCTGAGACTCGTATCCGCGGACTCGAAGCAGAGACTCGAAGCCACCCGCAAAAGAGGGGTGCCACCTGCCTCGGCTTGGGAAACTTGGTTCTCCAATACTCTCAGCCGGCCCGGAAAGGGGGGAGGGAGTAGCTCGGACCACCGCAGCTGCCGCTGATCGGGAGATCGCACGCCGCTCGGGGGTCTCACTGCAGCCGAGTCTCGCAGTCAGTCTAGCCAGCCCAGACTTTGGATAGCCCTCTGATCCGGGACTCGTAGCCGCGGACTTAAAGCCGAGACTCGAAGCCGCCCGCAAAAGAAGGGCGCCGCCTGCCTCGGCTTGGGGAACTTACTTCTCCGATACTCTCAGCCGGCCCGGGAAGGAGGGAGGGATTAGCTCGGACCGCCGCAGCTGCGGCCACTCGGGGGTCTTGCCGCAGCCAAGTCTCGCAATCAGACTTGCCAGCCCAGACTTTGGATAGCCCTCTGATCCGAGACTTGTAGTCGCAGACTCGAAGCCGCCCGCAAAAGTGTGGCGCCGGCCGCCTTGGCTGGGAAGCTTGTCTCTCTGAGTCTCTCAGCCAGCCCCGGAAGGAGGGAGGGATTAGCTCGGACCGCCGCAGCTGCGGCTGCTCGGGAAATCGCCCGCCGCTCGGGGATCTCACTCACCGCAGCTGAGTTTCGCAGTCAGACTAGCCAGCCCAGACTTGGTTACGCTGTGTGTCCATTCCCTGCTGTAGCCCCGGGAGTTGTTTTGTACTGTTTCTGTTCACCTATTAGTTGATTTGGAGTCGGAGGAACTAAGACGCATGTACCTTACTAAGACGCCATCTTGGATCCTCTCCCTCGCTTTATTTTTGATGCTATAGATGAATCCTTTGTTCAGTGTTGAAATGGCACAATGAAATTGGACATCTTTTTTGGTATCTTCAATCATAGGGGAAAACGTTCAGTGTTTCACTATAAATGTTATATTAGCTGTAGGTCTCCCCTATGTGTGCTTTTTGAGATTGTTTCTTTCTATTCCTAATTTGTTGAGGTTTTTTTTTTTCATGAATGTGTACGAACATTATCAAAAGCTCTTTGTACATGTCTTAACTGGTTATATTTTTGTGTATCCTTTATTTATATTAATGTGGTGAACTATATTTCATTTCAAAGAAAAATACAACCTTTTATTCCTGTGTTAAACTTGTTAAGATTTTACCCCTTTTTATATAGTTTGGTTTTGACTTGATAGTCTTTTGTTAAGAATCCTGCATATAAATTCATGATAGGCATTGCTTTGTAATTTTATTTTCTTGTAATGTTCTTTATGGTTTTGGTATTATGAATACTCTGGTCTCATACAATGAGTTGGAAATGCTCCTTTGTCTTCTCTTTTATGAAGCAGTTTGTGTAGAATTGTTGTTATTACCTCCTACATGTTTTGTTACAAATTTCTGGTGAAGCCATTTGGGCCTAGAATTATAATTGTTGGAAGGTTTTCTAATAAACCCATTTTCTTTAACAAATATTAAGCTATTTAGATTGTGGAGTTCTGTGTCAGTTTTGAAATAAGACTTAGAAAGGATAAATGAATTTCCCAACATTACTGCTAATAAAATATAAAGTCTTCAGTTTTAAGATGAGCAAAAATTGGGTGTTTTGCAAACTGAAGATAATTTCGAGGTGTGTTTATCTAGTAAAACTTTAGGTGGATAGAGATAATGCCAAAGTTTCCAAAATGAGAGGAGACATGTTAAATGTAAAGTCCCAAAGAGGCCACAGGTAATTAATCTGCAATGTCCTCAATATAGACATTACACAATATCCAATATCTTGGAAGCATTCAAGAGGACTTCCAGGAAGATGGCGGAATAGGACAGGTCAAGTTCACCCCTGCTTTAAAGTACATTAAAGAAGGGACAGAGAAAAGACCAGGAGAATGATTCCAGGGTGTAAGTGACTTGGGAGGATTTTCTAGACCACACGGGGAACCCCTGATTGAAAGAGCAAAAGAATTGATATGAGAACAGGAGACTGGCAAGCCCAGTGCAAACAGCCTAGCGCATCCGTTTCCAGGTGGAGGCCCAGAGCCATCAGGAGTGCACAGAGTGGGGGTGCGAGGGTAGTTCAGTGGTAGAATTCTCGCCTGCCATGCAGGAGGTCCAGGTTCAATTCCCGGTTCATGCACTTCCCAAATAAACAAGAAAGCCAATGAATGAAAAACCAAACAAAATTCAACAAATGGTGCTGCAATAAGGGGATACCCACTTGGAAAAAGAATGAAATGTGTCCCCCGCCATACAGCATACAAAGAAAAAAAAAAGCAGTGCACAGAGAGGGACATGGGAACAAGGAAGTAAGTCAATCCACATTTCCTGAACCTGCTACCATCAGCTGCATTGCCTGCGACCTGCAACTCCCCCAATTCTCCATGCAACCGAACTCTATCACCCGCCCCCACTCCAAGCACCTCCGCCCCTTCACCCTTCCCTGCACATTTGCGCAAGCCTGTCTCCCCTCTCCCACACACGCACATAGTCTTGCCCCACCCCTCCTGAGACCCATGCACCCATGGCGAACCCCTTGACCACCATCTCCACCCCTGCAGGTGACAAACCTTCACATCTGTTGCATGAAAGGCAACATGATATTTGTGGCCACTTAATTTATAGTCTTGGATTCGTGGACAGCACAGACTTCAGTAATATAAAAACAGAATTTATTAAGGAAGTAATTAAAAGATCATTAGAAGTAAGACATAGTTACATCACCAGATAGGACAGCACCAACACCTGAAGAGGAGTGCTGGGGAATCTTGGAGACAGCATTCAGGGTCTGATTAGTAAAACCCACAGCAGAGCATTCTTTTCTTGGATAAGATCCTGATGAGACTTTCTCTTTCTTATAAGATTCTTCAGTCTAACTGCTTGCACGCAGCTTGTATGATATCTTTACACAATAGTGGCTGGATTCCAATTAGCTGATGTGACCAGGCCGAGGTGGTCCTCTGGGAACTGGCTAGGGATTGAGAGGAGTTTCCTGGGACCTAGATAACTTTATCAGAGTACTTCTCTTTCTGAGAGGATAGCCAGGCGTCTCAGCTGAGTGCACAATTCACCAACTTATTACCAAGGTCACGTAATGGCAACATCAGTTGGACAGAACAGACTACAAATTTATCTTTCCCTTACAGTATCTGGGCTGCAGGTGCTCACCTTTATACCCGGGCCACACCCACACCAGCCCATACAGTTGTTCATCCCCACCCTGAGCTCTACACACACTCACATCAGCATCCCAGCCCCCAGACATGTTATGCACACACATACACCCACTCACACCACACCCTCTCAGCTCTGGGCAAGCACTAATCTGTGCATCTGGGCCACACCCACCCCCAGCCCAAGGAGGTACAATCCCACCCTGCTGTCCTTGAGCTCTGCACACATGCACACCAGGGCCCTACCCCCCCAGATCCACACACATGAGCACCCCATACCCCAGATCTACACACCAGCACAACCACTTCCTCCCTGCCTGGCACCCACACATCTGTCTACGGACCTCTTAACCTCTGTACCCCATGCCCCCTGCCTTCCACACAGGCACACCCTTGCTGTACCCCATGGCACAAGTGCCTTTCTCCCTCACCTGGTAGGTGCTCTCAGGCACATCTGTGCCATATATCCTCTGCCATGCACATGTGAGCACCCCCACCTCACCACACCCCTGAACTTGTGGACCCCTGCCAGGACCCTGCTCACTCATCATCACCACCCCTGACACACATCCTACAAACCTCGTGACCTGTTTCTCACTCCTATCCCTTTGCACATCCACATTCCAGCCCCCCTGGAGACCTCCCCCTGTGCTAGGACACACCCATGCCCAAATTTTGCTATGCCCCAACTTCTGTGCCCTGTGCCCCACACCCTGACACCCACAACCTCATGCTTCAAGTGCCCACCCACATCCTGCCCACATACCAGCCTAAGCATAGTGGCTCAGCCCTCCTTCTGCCTCCTGTGGTGCCATACATTTATGTTCCCCCTGCCGCACTCTGCTCCTGTACTCCAAGGCCTGCCTGAGTTGCACCTGGCACCCACAGCCCCCACACCAATGTCCACAGTCCTGTGGCCCACACCTCACACTCACAGACACCAGTGTAGCGTCCCCTACCCATGCAGATACCTGTGCCGCAATCCATCACCGGACTGTTTTGCCACTCCCCATGCCCTGTATCCTGCTCCACATCCATTCTTTAAGTACAAAGCTTTAGACTGTTGAAGAAAATCAATATCCAAAGTAAGCCTATCAAGAAAGTTACATACTGTGAAGACAACAGAAGATCACTAATAATATGAGAATGCAAACAGATACACTCCAGTCTAATTACCAAATTAAAACACTGGGGAAGACACAGGCTCTGGAACAACTAATCAAAGATGTTCATATAACTTAACTAAATAAAATCATTGGGATGGCTAATGACATATAGGAGATCAAGAAGACACTAGAAGAGCATAGAGGAATTTGAGAGAATAAATAGAAAAATAGCAGATATCATAGATTAAAGATGCTGTAGACGAAATAAAAAATATACTAAAAACAAACAGCAGCAGATTTGAAGAGGCAGAAGAAAGAATAAGTGAACTAGAGGGCAGGACAACTGATATTGAACACACAAGAAAAGCAAATGACAAAGCATAGAAAAATTTGAATTGGATCACAGGGAAATGATGGAAAAAACAAAGTACTCAAATATAAGAGTCATGGGTGTCTCTGAAGGAGATGAGAAGAGTAAAGGGCTAGGAAGATTAGTGGAGGATATAATGGGGTAAACTTCCCAACCTTTATAAAATACATAAATATGCAAATCAAAGGAGCCCAACAAACTTCAAATAGAATAAATCCAAATAGGCCTACCCAAAGACATATACTAATCAGTCTGTCAAATGTTGAAGAGAAACAAAAAATCCCAAAAGCAGCAAGAGAAAAACAAACTACTGCATACAAGGGAAACCACATAAAACTGAATTCAGACTACTCAACTGAATTCAGACTACTCAACTGGCACTATGGAGGTAAGAAGGCAGTAGTATGATATATTTAAGATCCTGAAAAAGAAAGATTCCAGCTAAGAATTCTGTACCCAGCCAAATGGTCCCTCAAGACTGAGAGAGAGATTGAAATATTCACAGACAAACAAAGGCTGAGAGAATATGTCAACAAGAGAACAGCTCTACAAGAAATGCTAAAGGGAGTTCTCCTGGCTGGATAAAGAACTAATAGGCGAATAAAACAAATAGACAAATAAAATCCAAAGGATGAGATGGTGAATTCAAGAAGTGCCTTCACAATAATAACTTTGAATGTTAACAGACTAAACTTACCAATTAAAAGGTACAGATTGGCAGAATGGATTAAGAAACATAACCCAAATATATGCTGCTTACAAGAGACTTATCTTAGACACAGAGATGCAAATGGATTGAAAGTGAAAGGATGGAAAAAGATGTTCCATGCAAGCTGTAACCAAAAGAAAGCAAAAGTAGCTATATTAATAGACTTTAAATGTAAAGATATCATAAAAGTCAAAGAACACTGTATATTCATAAAAGGAATGCTTAATCAATAGATATAATAATCAAAAATGTCTCTGCTCCCAATCAAGGAGCTTCAAAGTATATGAGACAGACATTGGCAAAACTGAAAAGCCATAGAGATTTCAGCAATAATGGTAGGAGACTTCAATACACCACTCTCCTCCATAGACAGAATAACCAGAAAGAGGATCAACAAGAAAATACAGAACTTAAATAATTAGATAGAGGAATTAGACCTAATAGAAATATATAGGTTATTATGCCCCCAAAACCAGGATATGCATTCTTCTCTAGTTCTCATGGAATATTTTCTAGGATAGATCATCTGCTGGGGCACAGGACAGATCTTTATAAATTTTAAAACATTGAACTTATTCAAAGCACTTTCTCTGATCACAGTGGAGTGAAGCTGGAAATCAATAACCACCAAAAAATGAGTCTTTCACAAATACATGGAGATTAAGTAACATACTCTTAAACAATGAGTGGGTCAAAGAAGAAATTGCTAGAAAAATAAGTAGCTATTAGGATATGAATGAAAATGAGAAAAAAATGTGTCAGAACTTAAGGGATATGTCAAAGACTGTGCTCAGAAGGAAATTCATTGCCCCAAGAGCAAAAATTGAAGACTTTACTGCTCACCTGGAGAAACTACAAAAAGAGCAACAAACTAACACCAAAGCAAATAGAAGAAGAGAAATAACAAAGATTAAAGCAGGGAGAACAAAAGAATAATAGAAAGAATCAATGAAACCAAAAGTTGGTTCTTTGAGAAAATAAATAAAATCAATGAGCCACTAGCAAGGCTGACAAAAAGAGAGAGAGAGAGAATGCAAATAAACAAAATCAGAAATGAGAGGGATGTCACTACCACAGACCCTGAAGAATAAAAGAAATCAAAAGACAATACTATTAACAATGATATGCCAACAAACTAGACAACTTAGATACAACAAATTCCTGGAAACAGACAAACAGATCATTTAAACAATCCAAACACAGAGAGCCCAGAATAAAAATGAGGGCCTTTAATTCTGTGAAGCTTATGTATGTAGTGGAGAAGCTTTGTCTAGCTTTAGGTATGCCTAAGAGTCACCTCCTGAGGACATCTTTTGTTGCTCAGATGTGACCTTTCTCTCTAAGCACAACTCTACAAGTGAAACCATTGCCTTCCCCACTACATGGGACCTGACATCTGGGGATGAAAATCTCCCTGGCAGCATGGGAAATGACCCTCAGGGATGATCCTGGCCCTGGCACTGTGGGATCAACAATGCCATCTTGACCAAAAAGGGGAAAAGCAGTTAACAAATAAGGTATCAGTAGCTTAGGGAGCTCAAATAAAGTCAAGAGGCTACATTGAATGTCACTCTTATGCATGCTTCAGTTAGACATTGCTACCCACCATAACTTGTCAAACCCCAACCAAAACCATTCCTGACAGTCTTAAAGAATACATAGGGCATTATAGAAGATTGTACAAAGGTTCCATGCACTAGGGTAACTCTCCAAAACTTACAAACTCAAGATAGATCTCTGAACCAGATAAGACTTGAAATGCGGATGAACCAGCCCTTCTGGAATATCAGCTAGTTCCATTTCCATATCCTATATTATTCACAATAAAAAGTATGTTAAGAAAGAAAGCATCCAAGCTGCCTAAGGAGGCTTCAGATGAACCTGACTGCATACCATGCTGATGTACAATATAGTGCTTGTAAATGTTTGAGACTCAGTCATGTATCCATCAAAGAAATTTCTGATGCACATGCTCCTCTTTCAAAAGCCAAATTTCTTGATCAAATGATTCACCCTTTTTGTGTCCATTTCATCTCCTATAACATGAAATCACTCTCCAACTTTTCAGATCATCTGACAACAGCACCTAAATGTGTTTTTTAAGTGTTTCACTTAAAAAAAAAAGTGTTTTCACACTTAAAAAATGTTTGAAGTATAATGCATGCATGATTATTGAGAATAATTCAGAAGCTAGTATCATACTATATTATACATGTTAATCTATTTTATTTATTAATATGTTATGAGAATTTCCCTATCCAAGTGAATATTTTTTCATTTCTAATAGTTAAATATGTCTATAGCTACATGATAGTTTCTATGTGTGCCCTGGAAGAAATTCATATTTCTTTTAGCTGCAGACTTGAGATTTCTAAAAGCCATACCCAGAGTCTCATTATGCTACTGGTTGAACTGAATGGTACAAGTGGCTCAATTGACATAAGTTTAATTTCTAGCCTTGCAGTATGTCTGCTATTAAAGTGGGGGCCTTAACTGAGAAGGAATGTGATCCTGAAAATTGGAATGGATACATAAGGGCTGATAACAATGATGTGGGGACATTGAAATTCTAGAATCTGCTGATATTTTGTCTGATAAACCTATACTGGTTTGCTCTGAGGAATCAACCATCTAGCCTCCACTTGAAGAAATTAATGTTGCTGTGCCTGATAAACCTGTAACTGTCTTCCTTGAGGAAACAGACCTCATACCTCCATCTGAAGAAATTAACCCTGTTTCATCAGATAAAACTGTAACGGAACTTTTCTGAGGTAGTTGGCTTGCAAAGGACTGAATTCCTCTAGTGAGCCCCTACTTTTCTTCTAGACTAAACTGATGTTCCAACAGACCCTGAAAGTTGAGGGCACATGCGGCCGTGAGGAGGGGTGCTGTACTCCAAAAGAACTGCATGACTTGTCCAATATGTACAGGCAGAAATCAGGGGAAGATATATGGGAATGGTTTTAAGGGACTAGGATGATAGGGAAGGAACATGAAGTTGGATCAAGCTGTATCCGCTAAGCCGAGTTTCTGGGTTTAGTGTTGTAGTTCAATAAGTTAGAAAGGACTCTAACAGTCTGTTTGCATCTGTGGCTGAAGCATGGGCCAAAAGGTGACCTATATTGCCTGAAGTCAAAATGCCAGAACTGCTGAGGTATGATGTAGATGAGGGGATCCAAAGGCTTAGAGAGATTGGACTGTTAGAGTGAATTTATCATGTAAGACCTGCTCACATGCCTCACCAGGACTGTGAAGAATCAATTTTCGAGACTGACTCCATCATCCTTGAAGTGGTCACTGTTATCTGTCCTTCAGATATTATCATTAGGATTTCTGCCCCTGAATATGAGCCCTTAAACACAATGGGGATAATTGGATCCCAGGATGATAGGAGCCAACTCATAGAATTTAATTGTCAAAGAAAATGCAGAGGTGGGCATAGTTACTGTAAACAACAGCAGAGTCAATGCAGTAATCAGAATCGTCTGATTCACAGATACTTGTGCCATTGGCTATCGCAGAATAGTCTAATTCACAGATACTTGTGGCATTGGCTATTAGATCATGGAGGATCTAGAAGTGAAATAGATGGGCAGCCTACTAAATTTTTATTTAATCTGTAGAAGCAAAAGAGTTCTAGATTAAGTGAACAAAAGTCTAACTTGAATCATGAAACCAGAGAGTCATAGCCCCTTAATCAATTCCCAAATTTGAGTTTCTTCTCTGAATGAAAGGAAGCCTGGGTACCCTTGTGGAAGGACCATGATATGCTCCCAAAAATGTATATTATTAATCTTCCTCCTAATTTTCCTTGAGGGGACCCATTGTCTTTTACCAGGATGATTGTGCTTTGTGGAAAATAAAATGATCAGATATTCGAGGGATTATTAGACACTGGCTGTACATGTCACTGAGATTCACCACCACAGGCGTATGAAGGTCAGGTGATCAATGACATTTTAGCTCAGGTCCATCTCTCAATGCCTCCAGTGGGTCCCAGAACCCATTCTATGATTATCTACCCAGTTCCAGAATGCATATTTGGAATAGATATACTCAAAAACTGGCAGAATCTCCATACTGCTCCCCTGACTTATGGAAGTAGAAAGGCCAAGAGGAATTCATTAGAACTGACTCTACCTAGAAAAATAGTAAATCAAAACCAATCTGAAGGGATTGCAGAGATTAGTCCCACCACCAAGGACTTGAAGTATGCAGGGATAGTGACTTCCATATATCTCCTTTCAATTCTCCTATGTACCCTGTGCAGACAACAGATGGATATTGGAAGATGATAATGGATTATCATAAAATTAACCAAGTGACAACTCCAATTACAGATGCTGTGCCATTGCTGGTACCATACATTAAATTTAACATCAGTGGACTTACAAAATGCCTTACCCACCATAGTAGTAGTATTCCACGCAGCATTGCTTCTGTTCATGGAACCCACTTCATAGCTAATAAAATGTGAGAATGGGTACATCCTCATGGAATTCACTGGTTTTACCATGTTCCCCAACATTCTAAGCAGCTGGTTTGATAGAACAATGGGATGGCCTTTTGAAGACTCAATTACAGTGCCAACTTAATGGTAATACCTTGTAGGACTAGAGCAATATTCTCTAGGAGGCTGTATGTGCCCATCTTCTACTCTATGGTATTATTTCTCTTTTAGCCAGGAATAACGGTTCCAGGAATCAAGGTGTGGAAAAGAATGCCACCACACACTATTATCCCTAGTAATCCCTTAGAAAATGTTTTGCTTCCTGCCCCTGTAATCTTAAGCTCTGCTGATATATAAGTCTTAGTTCTAAAATGAGAAGTGCTTCCACCAAGAGAAATAACAATGCTTTCATTGAATTGTAAGTCAAAACTACCACCAGCTACTTTGCTGAGCTCATGCTGCTGAAGCAACAGGCAAAGAAGAGGATTACTCTACTTCCTCGGGTGATGGAACATGATTCTCAAGAGAAATTCTACACACTGGAGTTAAGGAAGAGTTTTCCTAGAAATATAGGAACTCCCTTCGGCCTCTCTTAGTGGTACTGGGCTGTGATTAAAGTCAATGGAAGACTACATCAATCCAATCCAAGCAGGATTACTACTGGCCCAGACCCTCCATTACTGAAATTATTTGTCACCCACCAGGCAAAGAACCAAGACCAGCTGAGGTGCTTGTTGAGGGTAGAGGAATACGGAATGGGAAGTGGAAGAAGGTTGTTATAAATATGAGCTACAACCACATGGCCAGTTGAAGAAGGAAGAACTATAATGGTTATACATATTTCTTCCTTGTTTCATTATGAATACATGTATATATTTTATACATAAGGCAAATGTCTTTTTTTCATTCCTATCTCATGCCCTTATCATATAACATAAGTTGTACTAGCTTTATGTCATAGTGTTTAAGTTACAGGATATCAAATTTAGGAGTGAATATTACCCAAGGACTTTCATCCTCTTTGGGGGAAAAGTTAATGATTTATGGTTTTATGAAAATTATGGATCATGTAACATGAAAGTATAGCTGTAATTGTTTTTATTTAGTGATTAAATATGGTTTAAGGAGATGTGTATGGGTACCAAATTGACAAGAGGTGGATTGTGACGGTTAAATTCACGTGCCCACTTGATTTGGTTATGGTGTGTAATTGTTTGGTCAAGCAAGCACCAGCCTGATAGTTACTGTGAGGATATTTTATGGCTTTAAATCTTTAATCAGTAGATTGCATCTATAATCAACAAAGGAGATTGCCTTTCGCAATGGGAGAAGTCTTATTCAATCATTTGAAAGCCTTAAAGAAGTCAGAAACAAGACTTTCTAAATTTACTTCAGCCAGCCAGCTATTCCTGGGGAATCCATAGAAACCTTCATCAAATAGTCAGATGTGCCAATCCCCACAGTTGTGCGAGCCAATTCCTGTAATAATCTCATTAGTTGGTACTGATTCTCTTCAGAACTCTGATTAATACAGAGAAAGTAATAGATTAAAGAGTATAAATCTTGCTAAGATTACTGAAAACACAATTCCAGTTTTTTCAAAACAATGGGAACATTTAAATTCACATCAAGTATGAATGAAAGTGTTAAATTACTTGCACATTTGTAAACCATTATTTTCCCTAAATCTTTGAACATTTTCTAGATAAAACAATTCATTTTCTATTCACTTTAATTTCTTTAAAAACTCAGAACACAGAAAATTAAAAAATTTTTTTAGGTATGCGTACTTTTTCCTATAAATCAGTTTATTCCTTTCCCCTTCATACCTGTCAGAGTTTAATATGTTTCTTGTTAACATATAAACTCTTTAAAGAGTAACATCAATTTTTGTTATAATATTTTGACAAATAGTCTTCCTGTCTTTTTTGCCTTTTCATTTAGTTTATATAGTTTCATATAGAAAATATTTTAAATGCTTTATGCATTTAAATCTTTGAATTATTTTCTGCTTATTTAATTACATGCACTTTTAGTGAGGCTTTTTTTTTAATTAATTAACGGAAAAAAAAAAAAAAGAAATTAACCCAACATTTAGAAATCATACCATTCTACATATGCAATCAGTTATTCTTAACATCATCACATAGATGCATGATCATCGTTTCTTAGTACATTTGCATTGGTTTAGAAGAACTAGCGACACACCAGAAAAAGATATAGAATGTTAATATAGAGAAAAGAAATAAAAGTAATAATAATAGTAAAAAACAAACAAACAAACAAACAAAAAAAACCTATAGCTCAGATGCAGCTTCATTTAGTGTTTTAACATTTAGTGAGGCTTTTATATTTATTCACACTATTCATATATTTGTTAAGTATCCATTTTTTTATTTTTAAAAATTAATCCATCTAGAATTGATTTAGGTCTTAAATCTTGCCAGAAAGAACTGCTCATCTTCTGGTTCACTCTTCTACAGAAGATACGGAGCAGAACTTAATAGGTAATGGAGTCAATGAGTCTATCTTTCACTCTTACTTTCATTACTTCAAAAATATTAGTTGTGCTTTTACTATATAATATTCTATGTTTGGAACTGCTGCTCATATTTCTAGCTCTTAGAGGGGGCAATCTAATCAGAGACTATGAATGTTTGTGTAGTACAGGGCAATAAGACAACTTACCACAGGATGGTCTGGAGAACAATCTTACATTATGGGGTGTTAGAAAAGAAGAATTGGAAGAAATAACATTATTTGAGCTAGCAAGAGAATAATAGAAAATTTATTTTTGAGGAGCTCTATGAGATATGCTTGTGGAATGCTTAGGTCATTCCCGAAATATGCATGATACGTGGCTGACTCTTATCATTATGAAAAAGTCAACAAATCAAGAATGTGGGATGTTTCATAAGGCAGTTGACCTGAAAGATGCAATATTTTGAAAAAAATAGGATGGTTAAGGGTGTAGTCTAGATTGGGAAGACATAACAGCCAAAATGAAATGTTTTATTGAAACCTGCATTTAAAAGAAAACAATTAGGACACATTTTTTAGACAATTGGAAATAGAAATGGACAATTTTGGAAGATATAGTAGAATTAATGCTGATCTTTTTGGCTGTGGTGGTGGTGCTTGATTTTGTAGAAGAATGTCCTTGACATTGAGAGATGGATTATCCAGTATGCTTTTTCTTGAGAAATGCATTTGAAAGTGTTGTTATGGATGCACCTTCCCTTCAAATGGTTTGGTAATTGGCAAATGTGTGTATGCTGTGTGTGAGTGTATGTGTATATTTAGGGAAGAAAGTAAAGAAATTAAGAATATAGAGGAATTTACTACAGTTTTAAAACTTTTTCTATGGGTTTGAAAAGTTTCTAAATATGTATATGAATAGATACATACATTTGTAGGGACGATATCGTGTATTACCGTGACCTACTTCACAGCCTTGTAATGAGCCTAAATGTGCTGATCCATGCAAAGAACTTATACTGTTTTATAAATCATTATTATTCAGTTCATGTTAACTAATAGTAGGCCACAGAGAGCCTTTGTTTGAGAATATTGAGAAAAAATTCTCAGTATGGGAAAAAATTCTCAGTATGGATCAAAATAATAATAACTTAGTTCAATGTTTCATATATTGCCATTATCTTTCTAAGGCAATCCAACTATCTGGTTTCTCAGATTATGCTTGAGTAAGCTCAAATAAGACTACCTTATTACTTTTTAAGATAGTTCTGTTACTTTTGAACAAAGCCATGTCTCATGTTATTCTAACTCCTTTTCCTTTCATTTGGTGATCCAAATTGAAACTGTCTTTTCTTTTTTCAGCGTCCCTACAAACTAATTTATTGCTTATATTACTAAGCTAGATATTTAGATATGCACCTCTTATTCTCTATGTCTCTTACTACTCTAAAATACTTTACAGTAAATACGCAAATACTTTGTGTCCATTTGTAGTACAAAGGCCAAATACAGTTTTGGAGAATGAAGAAAATTGTAGCTTAAAGAAAGAGGAATAATCTATAGTGTGGCAGGAACTGCCCTTTAAGTTTGTGACCATTGTAAAACTAGAGTTTTTCTAAAAAAGCGTGAAATTTAAAGTGAAGAAAAAATCATATGCCTTTAAAGAGCTCTTTGATTACACTGTACAGTACATAGTACAAAGCAGAACTGGCTTTTTCTGTACACTTGGAATGTTAATATTTCTTGCACTAATTCCTAAGTACAAGAGGTATTTTCTGTAATAAAAATTGGCCCAAGAATGGGATTAATGTAGATGAGATTTCCTCAAACACAATACCAACCAAAATCCTCTCAATTTAACCTTCTACTTCCCTGGGATTTGCAAGAAAATATATTTAATTTTTTTATGAATAAAAATGTATTAATATTTAATAAAAATAAAGTCAGATGACAGTGTTAGTAAGAAATAAGCTATTTACACAAAGGCCTTGTATATTTGAATATGATGGCTGAATTGAGCAATATTAACTCTGAGACATGAAATGAGGTGTGTGTGAAGGGAAAAATTTCAGGTGGAAAAAAATGTTTGGCTATTGAGCTAAAATGAATGGATCCATAGAATGGAAATATTTCAAAGATTTATCCTCAGAAATATACTGTCAGACTTGGGTGAATGTAGAGAGGTTCATTGCAAGCAGTCTAGGAAACTGACTGCTATGTTTAGTATAAGTTTCCTACTTAAGACAAATAAAGACTTTTGGCATATAATGGATTTTTTCCCTGCCATCTCTGTCTCTCCATGAATTTTCTATGGTTTATTTTTGGGTGGTTCCAAGTTGGGTCATGCCAGTCAGATTTTTCTAATCTCTTGGCTGTACTGCTTAACTCAGAGATTGGCATGCAATACAAGTCAGTCCACTATGAGTTATCTGTGGAATTTATATCAACCGAATAGTTGTCTTAGCTAGGATATGCTACAGCAACAAATAAACATTAGCATCTCAGTAGCTTAAGAAAATCAAACATATTTATCGCTGAAGTCAAATTTGGTCACACTCCTTCTAACTTCTAACTTTATGTACACCTATGGCCTCCATAGTCATGCGCGAGAGGCAGAAGGCGCTAGAAGATAAATCAAAATATTTTTAAAAGCCAGACTGTATATGACTTCAGTGATGCCCTCCCATATCTCATTGGCCAGAGCCACTCACATGACTCCAATAATGAGAAAAAAAGGCTAGAAAATGTATTTTCCAGTATTCTCAAGAGGAAGAATTGAGGTGATGAAAATTTCATTCCACTGTTCTATAAAGGTTGATGGTCCCATAAAATGAGTAACTGGAAAAAAAAAAATTTTAACCCAATGTAGAAAAAGAAAGCCTGATTAATAATGAAGGAAAACAGAGCAAAGCAGACAGAAAGAGACATTGTCCCAATCACATAATTTGAGGATCTGTGTAGGACCTTGCATATGAATGCACAAAGCCTTCTCCTCCTTTTTTCTAAGTAGAAGTTAAGTTGCATTCATACACATCATACAATGAAAGGTCATCTCTATTTTTTTAAGGTTGCCTCTATTTTAGAGCTTTAATACTGCCTAGCCTGATGCTTTCTAAAATTAACTTCATTGGTCAATTAATCAGTCAACATGCGTCACTTGAAAAACAATTATTTAATATTTATCGTAATCTTATCACTATAGTACTTGGTAAGTTTCAACTCTTTTTTCAAATTAGTTCCAGTGTTACATGCTCAACGAAGTGTCTTCATCACATTCTATGCCCAAATCCATCAATTCACAGATTCTCATAAGCAGCCTGGTATGGAAGAATAAAGCATAGGCACTGAAGTTAGAATTCCTAGGTTGAAATCCTAGCCCTGCCAATTATCAGCTTTGTAGCACTGAGTATTATAATCTCACTGTGTCTCAGTTCCCTCAATTGTAAAATGAGGATAGTAAATGGTTACTGTAAGGAATAAGAGAGTTAACATGTGAAAAAACATAGAACAGTGGCAGGCAGTAGACAAATTTCCATAAATATTAGCTATTTTATTGCTATCATTATTAATTTATATTTATTAGATTGTGAACTCTTCAAGAGCAAAGACAGTGTTTATTTACTAAATTTCTTTCCAGTGCCCAGAGCATTCTTAGGACATAGTTAGCACACATTAAAGTATAGTTAAATAAATTGCATTAGCATTAGTATGAGAAGGAGGAAGTTATAACAACTCGCATTTATTAAGCACTCACATGTGCCAAGCTAAGCTATAAGTACTTTGTTTGTATTAACTCATATAGTGAAAAAGAAAGAGAGTAATATATCATGCAGGGTTATTTGCGTCATTAAAAGAATCTCTAAAATCTCAGTGTTGAAAAATAGAAGTTTACTTCTCATTTCATATTTGACATTGATGTTGCTGGTTGCAGAGTTCTCCAAGTCAGCACTCCTTATAGCACTGACCCAGGGCTCCAGGCTTTGATCTTGGGACATTGCACTTCCTTAACAAGGGCTTCCAAGGTCACCCTGGAAGGGAAGAGATAAAAGAATTATGAAAGAGATTTTGTTTTATTCTTTAAAGGCCAGTCCTAGAAGTGTATCTATTATTTCTACGCCCATTCTATTGGCCGTAGCATAGCACACGATTGTACCGTATGAAATATATATATGCCCATTTTATAATCATGAGTAAAATCAAATTGTTTGGAATACGGGAAATTTTTCTAAAATCTATTGATGGAGGCAAGATAGTATTTGAAATGAAGAAAAAATAGACTGTAGTCATCAGAGAAAATTCCACTAATGAAACACAGGAATGAGTGTGGCCCTGCAGGTTGAGAATTGGATTGGCACAGCTAAGAGGGGAAGGTATCCAGGTGAGGTGACTGGCATAGGCAAAAGTTGTAGTTGTGCATGGAAGTCTTTGCAGGAACCTCTCTTATTAGACAGATGAAGGCTGTGGGAAACCCAGACTCAGCACCAGTAAACCAGCAACCGTAACGGCATGGGGTCATCCTAACCACTAGCTAATCACACAGCCATTCGTCTTCCTGAAGAACCCTTCTGACATAGAAATAAAGCACATTGTTCGTTGGAGGATGGGATTGCCTCTACTGCAACTGTTTGTCAGATTTTTATAAATTAATCCAGCTCTCTTTCAAATTACTACATTCCATACAAGATAGCTTAATGATTGGGTCTAGAAATGATGCTATTAGCAACGTTTTCTGATAATTTTACCCTGTGGCACCATATTTTGAACCCTGTTTGCTTTCTTCCCACCTCACCTATACTAAATAGTCTTTAAAAATACAGACTTGAATCATTCCACCTTCTTAAGTGCATCTGGCACAATAGTTGTTTTTAAAGATTCTTTATTTCTTGATTTAGTGGGGTTTGTTGTAGCTATTTGGCATTGTAGTTCTTTTTCACTTGCTGTACACAGAGACTTTCCTATTAGACAGCTGAGGGCTGTGGGAGCAACAACACAGTCCTTGAAGAATATCTCGATGTTTTTCTCTCTTTTTCATCTTTACTGCTGGCCAAAGAGCACAGAGTTATGTTGTGACATTTCAAGTCATGGGCCTACACTGACCCCTGTAATCCACTTTGTTAGGGGCAGAACTGAGCTTTAGTAAATGATTGAATTTCTCACCCTGCCCTGTTCATACTAAAATAACATACATTCTGTTAAACATGTTTTCCTTACATGCATTATTCTCTCACTCTTCTGCCACATTTGCATGTTCTGCACCATGTTGGTTTGTGTGGGTATCCAAGGTTGGCTTAAAATTCTAGGGTCTTCTCTCTTCTAAGGTCTAAGGCATTTGGGTAAATACAACTGCTTCCTGGGACTGCATCTGTCAAGCAGAGAGAATAAATAAGCAAAGAAATAGCAGTAGCATATCAGGTAAAAACAGTTCATGTCCAATTGGGGTGCCTACAAGAATCATCTTTTAAAAATGAATTTCTAATCCATGGCAAAATTGCATCTTAAATTAAATGTTTATGAAGATAAATGTATTGCTATGTATGAAGAAAGAATTTACACAGACTGTTTTACTCTTAAAATGAAATATGTTCTCTGGAGCTTCAAAATATGTTGGTTGACAGTCCTCTAATCCAAAAATAATTGCCTTCTTAGGCTTCTCGAAAGTTAGAAAAAGATCAAAGTCTATATTTCCTCTTCTGAATAACTGAGGTACCCAGATGAAGTCATCTGCATTGAGTTTGGGGGCAAGGTATTAAATTTGGGGTGCAGACCTGATTTGTGTTTTGCCTTCACTAATGCAGGACAAGGACAGAGTCTCAGAAAGGTGCAACAAAATGGCTAAATGGGGCATCTTTGCTGTTTCAGGAGAAAAAATTTGACAACCAGCCTAAGAATGTGGGACTAATAAGAAGCCTATAAATGCAGGGGATTTTGTGAGCGCCTGGGAGACCTTACTGTACTAATTGTTTTCATTACATCAGTGGATTTAGTTAGAGAATTAGGATAATAGGGAAGTCAAGTAGTAGACAAGGAGAATGGCAGGAAAAGGGTCAGGTTAGAATAAAAAGTTTTGCCACGCATACATATACATATGCACATAAGTTGTATGTATATATGTGTGTATGTATATGTATATTTTTCTACATATCTGTTTGTCACCTGTCATCTCTTGTACAGGTATGTCTTACTTTAACTCATGACCACTTCCTTGTCTACCCATTTGTGAATAGAGTAGCAGGAATAGTTTAGTTTCATTCACTCAATACATACATACAATATAACTCAAACAATAACATGTTGTAGCCACCTGTTCAGGAAGAAACATAGTAAGTCTGTTTTCCTGAGACAACAAGTCCTCCACTGTTGGAAATTAATCGTATGAGACTCAGAAGTCAAAGCTCAGGATCTGTGATGAGGACGATGGAGGGCAGGATGTGATGTTAATTGATGCTGAATTTTATGGTAATCAGGATGATCAAGTCAAGTCTTAGAATCCTCAAATTTTACTTTCTGTCTCTCAGGCTCTATTTTAAGACAATAATGTACTTTATCTTTTTGGCTTTCACAAAAACACTTAAAATAAATATTATTATTATTATTATTATTATTATTATTATTATTATTACCTCCTTTACAAAAAAGGAAATAGAGGACCAGAAAGTTCATCTTGTCCCCAGTTGACATAGCTATAAGTATAATGAAAGATATGCTATGATAAACCTAAAAAAACAGCTCTGAATTTGTAATATCTGAGAATTACTAGGAAGAGAAAATCATCACGGCTTGGGAATTTATGGGGCATTTTCCCTCAGATAACATCTTCCTTCCTAGTGAATCTTTTTGAGAAAACAGACCATTGCAATCCCATGTCTAGGAGAGGAATGAACTTCTCAGGAAAAGTCGTGCCTGAGGCTATAGTGCTAGAACCTGACTGCTTCCACCATTTCTCGGTGTTCTTTGCCATTTATTTAAAGTTGAAATATTTCAAATATGTGGTATAATTCTTACTACTTTTGAAATTAAGTGTCTTGGAAGTTGTGAGATTCTTTTCTGATAAATGTGCCATCTAAATCATGTTTTTGTGAATGAATGACTTAGCAACTGTGCCCAACTATCTTGTTTCATTTTTTTCCTTACTCATTTGATGACAATATGGCAAAGACTGCATAGAGGCACCCAGGGAGGTTGTGAGCTTGAAAGCTTCTATGTTATCTTCTGTTATTCCAAAACCACAAGAGACAGACTACCAAGAAGCAGCATTCCTCAGGTGACTGATTTCTTCCAAGTGTGATTCAAAAGATATATAAATATTTTCAGCATATCTTCTAACGTGCTATTTCCTTGCCCCTGTAGCCTAGCATGATAAAGATTAGGCTTTATCTCACAGCTGTAAATATAACACCTTGACATTAATTACAAATCAGTAGGAGATCTGGCAAGAATGTTGCCCTCCAATAAATCTGATAGAAAGAGTAAATTGTCTTTCAATGTACTAGCATTGGCAATTAGGTTTGATTGACAAATGAGTTGTTCTCACTGGCACAAAAAGTAACAGATTTCAACTATTCATATGTCAATAGATAGTTAACAATGGACATTGCATATTTCTTTAAATAATCATAACACTTATGATTGCTATGTTTAGAGCTAGAATAGTTTGTATACCTCATTTACCAAGTAAGTCAAGTACTTGATACTTTTATTTTACTCTAAAGAGCAGAGACTGTAAATAATGTAAGTCATTGTTAGCTGTCACAAAACTTCTATCATCAGTAGAAGGAATATTTATAGGACCCACAGCCAACGTAATAAGATAGAAATAGAATGAGGCAAAATCACAGATAGAAATATTAAAGGAAGGAATAGAAAATAACAAACTAGAAGAAATATAATAATGTACAACCTGATTTTGTATAAATTTTCTTCCAATCAACCAATGTGTTATAGCTGAAAGTTCACTTAAACTGCATTAGATATTTTCATACGAAAATACATCCTAAGATCCAGTATCATCAGTATTATCAAGTGTAGTTCAGTTGCTAGATTGATGGATAAAAGTCTTTTATTCCCAGAATAAAAATGAAGTATTTTTGGTCATATTAACAGTCTGTGACATCATATATAAGGGTGATTTTTATTTAGTTCTCCCTAACAGAATCTGGAAAAAAAACATCAACTAAAATAAGATGGAAGTGTAAAATCAGAAAGGTAACTTTGCATTCATTGAATAGCTAGTTTTCTTATAGTTTTCTTCTCTGCCTGTCACATCTCATGTCTTGCATCTTCAAGTGTGCCTCATGATTCAAAATGGTTTCTGGAGTTATATAAATCATGCCTGTGTTCTAGACAGCATGAAGTAACAGGGTAAAAAGGGCTGGCCCACTCGTTTGCATATCATTTAAGAAGGTTTTATAGAAGTTCCACAAAAAATTACTTCTACTTACATTTCTTTGGTTAGTACACCTAACTTGAAGTCTGAGAAATAAAGTGAATAAGTGGGCATTTTACCATACTTAAGATTAGTGTTAAAATTTCCTCTTCTAGCAGTGGCTTAATTCATTGTTTTTTGACCAATTTCTTCTAATCACATCTAAAAAGGATTCTGAGAAAAGAAAGAGAGAGAGAGATACACATGGACAGACAATATTTGAAGGCTCTGGAGAACTGCTAAAGCAACATTGAGTTGTGGTGCCAAGATCTGTAGGAGGAAGAAATACGATGATGTTAGCCAAGGATTTGGGCTGCTGAGTGCTGGTTACTAAATCAGTGGCTGAGAAGTTAAAAAGCTGAATACAACTTGTGACGTATTTGTGGAGATGGTGGGATACCACAAAGAAAATCCTTGACAAATATCTCAAGTTTTTGGTTGTGAACACAGTAAAGATAGACTCAAGGAGAAGAATTAATATGAAATAGATCAGTTCTTACAGCAAATGAAACCCAATCTTAAATTGTCTCAGTCACTAGTTAGAGTAAGGTGATCTGGGATTACTAGTATTGCTAGCCTAGATACTTGATAGAAGCACAAATAAATTCTGTCTGGGAAAAAAAATAGTTCTATTCAATGCTTTTTTATTATCTATATAAAGTGTCTTTATAGCCATAAATAATGATCATACATGGAGAAGATAAGACATAAAATAAAGTAAGATAATAACAGACAAAAGAGGACTGGGATTCCAAATAATATTGTCATTCATATTTTAATATTAATAAGAAACTGACATCAATGTATTTCAAAGATGAAGACAAAACTTTGAAACTTTCAGCAGATAACTAAAAACCATTTCCAACGAATGGAAAGCGTAAAGATGAAATATGCATTTATCTAAATCGAGATCAATGGATAAGTTTACCAACATATTAGACATAGACTAAAAAGGAATTAGTGAACTAGAACCAAGAAAGGAAGAAAATATCCAGTTGAAGCAGAAGAGACAAAAGATTGAAATTGCAAGGAAAGACCATAAGGGGCATATGAAATACAGTACAAGGTTTAGCATGCATGAAATTCAAATCCAAAAGAGAGAGGGGAAAGAGAAAAGGACAAAGATAGTGAATTTTCCCAAAATTGATGAAAGTTATAAAGGCATGTGTTTAAAAAGAACAATACACTGAAGCAGGAAAAATGCCAAGAAAACACCCATGAAAATATCATCAGAAAATCCTTAAAAGTCAGAAAAACAGAGAAAGAAATATAAACAGGCATGTAAAGAGTATAAAAATATCCATATTATCTTCAAAGTTGCTATAATGTGTATTATAGTTGACTTCGCAATAAAAACAGTGGAGAGCTCCCAGACCAGCAGAGGCAGCAGCCGGAGCAGCCGCAGCCTGTGCCCTCTCCCGCCCGCCTGCCCTCTGGCCGTCCTCCACCCGCCCCGGGGTCTCTTTCCCCCTTACTCCTCCTCCTCCTCCACCCCCCCTTCCTCCTCCACCCGCCCCCGCGGGGCCCTTCTCGCCTTCCTGCCCGCCCCTATTTTTCCGCCCGGCCTCCCGCCCTTCCCCTTCCCGCCCGCTCCCCTTTTCCGCACAGTCGCCTCGCGCCTGCAGTTTTTGGCTTTCACCCCCACCAGTGACCAAAGACTTGACCACTCAAAGTCCAGCTCCCTAGCACACTGCTCGACATGGACACCGGTGTGATTGAAGGTGGATAAAATGTCACTCTCACCATCCGGCTACTTATGCATGGAAAGGAAGTTGGCAGTATCATCGGAAAGAAAGGAGAATCAGTTAAGAAGATGCGTGAAGAGAGTGGTGCACGGATCAACATCTCAGAAGGGAATTGTCCTGAGAGAATTATCACTTTGGCTGAACCCACTAACGCCATCTTTAAAGCCTTTGCTATGATCATTGACAAACTGGAAGAGGACATCAGCAGCTCTATGACCAATAGCACAGCTGCCAGTAGACTCCCAGTCACCCTGAGGCTGGTGGTCCCTGCTAGTCAGTGTGGCTCTCTCATTGGAAAAGGTGGCTGCAAGATCAAGGAAATACGAGAGAGTACAGAGGCTCAGGTCCAGGTGGCAGGGGATATGCTCCCCAACTCGACTGAGCAGGCCATCACTATTGCTGGTATTCCGCAATCCATCATTGAGTGTGTCAAACAAATCTGCGTGGTCATGTTGGAGACTCTCTCCCAGTCCCCCCCCCGAAGGGCGTGACCATCCCGTACCGGCCCAAGCCGTCCAGTTCTCCAGTCATCTTTGCAGGTGGTCAGGACAGGTACAGCACAGGCAGCGACAGTGCGAGCTTTCCCCACACCACCCCGTCCATGTGCCTCAACCCTGACCTGGAGGGACCACCTCTAGAGGCCTGTACCATTCAAGGACAGTATGCCATTCCACAGCCAGATCTGACCAAGCTGCACCAGTTGGCAATGCAACCGTCTCATTTTCCTATGACACATGGCAACGCCGGATTCGGTGCAGGTTTGGATGCATCTGCTCAGACTACTTCTCATGGACTCACCATTCCAAATGATTTGATTGGCTGCATAATCGGGCGTCAAGGCGCCAAAATCAATGAGATCCTTCAGATGTCTGGGGCGCAGATCAAAATTGCGAACCCAGCGGAAGGATCTACTGATAGGCAGGTTACCCTCACTGGATCTGCTGCCAGCATTAGCCTGGCTCAGTATCTAATCAATGTCAGGCTTTCCTCGGAGACGGGTGGCATGGGGAGCAGCTAGAACAATGCAGATTCATCCATAATCCCTTTCTGCTGTTGGCCACCACCCATGATCCATCTGTGTAGTTTCTGAACAGTCAAGCGATTCCAGGTTTGAAATAGTTTGTAAATTTTCAGTTTCTACACACTTTATCATCCACTCGTTATTTTTTAATTAAAGCATTTTAATTCCTTTCTCTGTTCAGCTGTTAATGCTGAGATCCATATTTAGTGTTATAAGCTTTTCCCTGTTTTTTTGTTTTGTTTTGGCTCATGAATTTTTTTTTCTGTTTGTCATGGAAATGTAAGAGTGAAATATTAATACATTTCAGTTTAGTTCTGCAATGTCAGGAATTTTTCAAAAAAAAAATTAAAAGATGGACTGGAGCTTTTTCTTTGTGAATAGAAACTGGATGCCACAGTGGGAAAAAAAAAAAAAACAGTGGAGAGGAGAGTGCTGTCTTTAATGACTTAAGTGCATTAAAAATATCAACCTAAAATAGTCTATTCAGAAAAAAAAGAGAAATATATATATTTTTCTTCATGAAAAATGAGGCTAGGATATTTTCAGACAAATGCAGAGAAAGTAGCAGGAGCAGATTTTCACTAAACAAAACAAGACAACTGCAGTGACAAGAAAACAACAACAAAACAATCACCAGATAGGGAACAAAGCTAAATCAGAATATAGGGTTAAGAACGACATTGTATTTAGAACCTCACCTACTGTATGAGAACAAAGGAAGAGCATTTCATTTTGTCAAAATCTAAGTTTTATGTAGCACAAAATCTAATTCAACTTGTCTGCATAGCTAATTTTAACAATCCAAACCAAGAATGGGAATGAGGGCGTATAATTGTTTAATGTAGTACATGGGTATATCCCACAGTATTTTGGGCAGATAATTGTATTGGTAGAGTCCTTGAGGTACTGGAGACAAGATATGGAACTATTAAGCCTTACCACCTGGGAAACCCCTGAAACTGTCTCAAAAATTAGGGACTCCCAAATCAACTGATCTTGAATCTTGTCCTTGTGAAGCTTATTTCTGTAGCAAAGAAGCTAAACCTACCTATAGTTGTGCCTAAGAGTTACTTCCAGAAAACCTCTTTTGTTCCTCAGATATGACCTCTCTCTCTCTAAGTGCAACTCTACAAGTAAAATCATCACCCTTCCCTCTACATGGAACATGACATCCAGAGGTAAATGTCTCCCTGACAAAGTGGGACATGACTCCCAGGCATGAGCCTGGCCCTGGCACAGTGGGATCAACAATGCTTTCTGAACTAAAGGGGGAAAAATGTAACAAAATAAGGCATCAATGGCTAAGAGAGTTAAAATAGAGTCAGGAGACTATTCTGGAAGCTACTCTTCTGCAAGCTTCAGCTAGATATTGTTAATTGTCATGGTTTGCCAAATCCCAAACGAAATGATTTCTGAAAACCCTAGAAAACACCTTGGGCACTATGTAAAATTCTACAAAATTTGCACACACTAAGATTACTTTCCAGAAACCTAGAACCTCCAGGTAATTTCCTAGACATGAAGTCCTGGAATCCAGAGGGGTCAGCTTCTCCAAGGATATCAACTAGTTCCATCCCCCTATCCCATACTATCGATACCCCTTTCCAACATGGAAAAGTTAGAAATGAGCAGAGTTCAAATGCCCCTAAAGATTGGATAAAGGATCAAAGGAGAAGGAGGAGTTATAACAGAGAAGATAGGATTTAACAAATGATTATGACTGGTAAATCATTATATTGATACTACTTTTAGTCTCCAGTATCTAAGAATAGGTAGAAGAAAAAAACTTAAATTGAACAGCTATAAACCATACCAAACATTGAAATCTGTTCTAAAACTACTTGTTACAATGTACTTTGAAATGTATTGCTTTTTTGTATATATATTATATTTAACAATAAAAAATGTCTTTAAAAAATCACTAGGTAGATATTCTTCCAGTGAAAGAAAAAGTGCTTAGGTGAAAGGTAGAAACGTGTTAAGGAATGTATGACAATGAAAGAGAAATTATATGAGTAAATACAAATAAATGTTGATGATAACAATAGGGAAAAGAATGAATTGTGAGACTTAAAATACATGCAGAATTAATATCTCCCCACAATTATAAGAATGGCTGCTATTAAACAGAGAACTATAAATGTTGGAGAAGATGTGGAAAAATTGGGACACTTATGTATGGCTGGGGTTAATGCATAATGTTACAGCTGCTATGGAAGACTGTCTGGCAGTTTCTCAGAAAACTAAATATTGAGTGCCCAATGCCACTTCTCAGTATAAACCGAGAAGAACTAACAGCAGTGACAGACATTTGCACACCGATATTCATAGCAGCATTATTCACAACTGCTAAAAGATGGAAACAATCCAAGTGTCCATCAACAGATGAGTGGATTAACAAATGTGGTGTGTATATATATATGATAGAATATTATGCAGCAGTAAGATGAAATGACATCCTAAAGCACATGACAAGAAGGATGAGCTTTGAGACATAATACTGAGTGAAATAAGTCAGACACAAAAGGATAGATACTGTATGATTCCACTTTTATGACCATAGTAAAGTTAAAATCAGAGGCTTATAATACAGAATATAGAGGACCTAGAGATACACAGAAGCTTGAGATGGTGAACAGTTAGCTAATGAGGTTGAACTTAATTGTAAAGGAATAAATAGAAGTGAAGGTGGTTTGCTAATGGGTCTGTAAGTAATATTACCATATGGAAGATGAACGTGATTGAAAGGGGTTGTACAGACTCATGTGTCCCACCAATTAACACTACAAATTTAAAGTTCTTGCATGAACTATTGCAAAGTTATGAATCTTGTACAGAGTGTATAATTTTGAGTTACGGGGGAAGTTGCTATTGCATGCTATGGGCTATATTTAACAGGAAAGCATCAATAGTACTGCAGCAATACCAGGGGTAAATAGTTGGGGGAGGGACAAGAGCTAAGGGTCTGTTTATTGGCTATCTTTCTTTTGGGAACAATGACATTATCTAAAATTGAGAGTGTTTATGGGCTGTTGACTTTGAACATTATATATGAGACCCGGTATAATGAGTGAAAGAGGTGGCTGAGAGATGCACTGACTGAGAATCATATTGGCAAATGATGGTGTATACATATGTGTTAGTTAGATTCAGTTGTCAACTTGGCCAGGTGAGCATACCTAGTTTTGTTGCTGAGGACATAAGCCAATGGTGCGTGAACCTCATCTGTTGCCAATTACATCTGCAGTCAGCTAGGAGGCGTGTCTGCTGCAATGAGTGACATCTGACTTAATTGCCTGGTGCTTAAATGGGAGATTGCAACGTAGCACTGCTAGCAGCTCGGCATTCCTCATCTCAGCACTTGCAGCTCAGCCCAGGCCTTTGGAGATGCAGAAAGAAGTCACCCCGGGGAAAGTTGTTGGAACCCAGGGGCCTGGAGAGAAGACCAGTAGAGACCATCTTGTGCCTTCCACGTAAGAAAGAACCTCAGTGGAAAGTTAGCTGCCTTTCCTCTGAAGAACCAACAAAATAAATCCCCTTTTATTAAAAGCCAATCCGTCTCTGGTGTGTTGCATTCCAGCAGCTAGCAAACTAGAACAACATATAATCAAATATTGTGCTGCTACCAAAAGAAATGAAGTTGTAAGACATGGAACATTGTGAATGAACCTGTACGATATTTGGTGAGGCAAAATAAGCTAGAAACAAAAGAGCAAACAGTGTTATGATCTCATTTAGAAAATACTTATAAAAACTGGGGCCTGGATTGTAAACTTTTTAGCAGTTACATTTAGTCCAGAGTGGTAATTGTTATTTCTGGATTTTGAGGGACTGTTCTATATATGTATCACCTGATATTTAGAGATAAGAACAAGATGATCAGGTCAGGATTAAGGTAATTCAGAATACAGGGACAAAGAAGACATCTGTATATTAGATCGTCACCTACTCTTGAGACCAAAGGTAGAAAGGTTTATTTTGTCCAGAGCCTAAATTTTCTATTGCACATAATCTAACCCAATCTGTCTGAATAGATCATTTAAATAATCCAAACCCAGGGAGCCCAGAATAAGAATGAGGGTCTTTAATCCTGTATCGTTTAATGTAATGGCTGGATACATCCCAGAGTATATTAAGCAGATAATCAAAAAGCATTGGCAGGTTGGGCCACAGTGGTTCAACAGGCAGAGTTCTTGCCTGCCATGTCAGAAACCCAGGTTCGATTCCCAGTGCCTGCCCATGCAAATAAATAAATAATGAAAATAAAAAGCATTGACAAAGTCCCTTGAGGGATGGGAGAAAAAAATATGGAAATATTAAACTTTACCAGCAGGGAAATCCCTGATATCTGTCAAACATCAGGGACACCCAAATCAATAGGCCAAGTCCTTAATCTTGAGGCTTGCTCTTGTGTAGCCTATGTAGTGGAGAAGCTTAGCCAACCTATAGGTATGCTTAAGATATCACCTCTTGTTGCTCAGACGTGGCCTCTCTTTCTCCAAGCCCAACTCTGCAGGTGAAATCATTGCCCTCCCCCCTACGTGGGACATGACATCCAGAAGTGAAAGTCTCCCTAGCGGCATAGGAGATGACTCCCAGGGATGAGCCTAGCCCTGCCGCTGTACAATCAACAATGCCATCCTGGCCAAAAGGGGGAAAAGCAGTGTAACAAGTAAGGTATCAGTGGCTGAGAGAGTTCAAATAGAGTTGAAAGACTACTCTGGAGGTTATTCTTATGCAAGCTTTGGTTAGACATTACTACCTATCACCGCTTGCCAAGCGCCAACCAAAATCATTCCTATAAATCCTAAAGAACACCTAAGGCATTATATAAGATTCTACAAAGTTTCCATGCACTAGGGTAACTTTCCAGAAGCCTACAGCTTCCAGATGGGTCCCTATACCAGATAAGTCCTGAAATGCAGAGGGGCCAGCATCTTCAAATCATCAACTCATTCTATCCCCCTATCCCATATTATTGACAGCCCCTGCCAACATGAAAAATTTAGAATGGGCATAGCCCAAGCACCCTTAGAGTGTGGAAGAAAGATGGTAATGGTGGAGTTATACAGAGAGGGTAGGATCTAACAAATGTATGATTTGAATCATTACATTGATATTTCTTTTCATCCTGTGTCTGGGAGCAGCTGGTAGTAAAAACCTAAAAATGTAGAATTGTAATCCACACCAAACTCTGAAATCTGTTCTACAACTAGTTATTGCAACGCGCTTTGAAGTTTATTGCTTTTTTTGTATATATGTTATTTTTCACACACACAAAAAAGTCAGTTATGATGATTAAAAAAAAACCTTAGTGAGATTAAGTAAATAAGTAAATAAAGCCCTGAATATTGATTGGGTTGCACTGAATTTGTAGATCAGCATGTTCTAATAAAACTTTCTGCAATGATGTAAATTTTCTATACCAGCAGTGTCCAAAATAGTAGCCACTTGCCACCAGTATCTACTGAGAACTTGGAATTTGGCTTGTGTGACCAAGGAAGAGAATTTTAAATTTTATTTAATTTCAATTAATTTAATTTTAAATAGCTAGTGGCTATTAAAATGAAAGTACAGCTATAGGTAAATATGGGGAGAATTGACATCTCAACCATACTGAGTTTTCTGATCCATGAGCATGTTATACATCTTCATTTATTCATGTTGTCTTTAATTTCTCTCAGAAATAGTTTATAGTGTTCAGTATAAAGGTCTTACACATATTTTGTTAAATTTATTAATATTTTTATGATTTTTAAAATGGAAATGTTTTCTTAATTTCAGTTTCCAATTGTCTGTTGCTAGTATATAATAGAACTCATTTGTATATTTGGGTCTTGTGTTTTTTAACCTTTTAAAACTCACTTATTAGTTCTAGTGGCTTTTTCTTAATTTCTTAGGATTTTCTATATAGGCAATCATGTTTTCCATAAATAAAGGCAGTCATTTTTTTAATCTAAAATATATATAGAAAGAGTTAAATTATATAAACAATAGCAGCATTAAAGTCTGAAGAGAGATAAATAATGTATTAAAGATTTTGAATTATTTAGAAGGCAGTAAAGTATTAATTTCTTGGATGCTTTATGCAATCTCAAAATACCACTAACATTATAAAAATAATGTACAATAACAAGTTAACATAGGACAAAAAAGAATAATAAAAAGTGTACTTAACCTGAAAGAAGTCAAGGAAATAGAGCAAAACAACAGAAACAAGGTAGAGCAAAGAGAAAATAAATAAAAGATGGGAAAACGTAATATGCATATATAGACAATCATACTAATTAGCAATAGGCAAAATATTCCTATTTAAGTTAAAATTTAAAAGAATTATGCACTTCCGGAGAAGATGGCAGCTTAGTAAGACGCGCGGATCTTAGTTTCTTCTCCAGGACAGCTACTAGGGGAGTAGAAACGATACAGAACAGCACCCAAAGCCACAACAGAGATAAAAAAGACAGCGTACCCCATCCTGGAACAGCTGGCTGGCTGAGAGAAGCCGCTTGGGTGAGATCGCCGAGGCGCGCGGGTGGCGCTCCCTTCCCCCTTCCCGGGCCGGAGTAACTCCCTTCCCCCTTCCCGGGCTGGCTGGGAGAATTGGAGAGGCAGTCCCCTGAAACCGCGGCGGCTGGTGGCCACACCACACGCGGCCCCCCGGACCAACTGAGAGAATTGGATCGGAAATTCCCAGGCCAAGGAGAACGGTGACGGGCGGGGGAGGCCCCTTCCAAACCCGTGACTCCCCGGGAACGTGCACTCTCCCGGGTGGGCTGCTGCCGCTGGCGCCCTCCCGCCATGCTTGTCGCCCAGGCCAACTAGGAAATTCGGACGGGTGCTTTCTCGGGCTGCAGCGGCCAGCAACCCTCCCTGCGTTCGGTCCCCGGGCCGGCTAGAACTCTTCCAAGCCGCTTCGGCTAGCGAACCTCCCGGACAGCGAGAGTTTTCCAAAGTTAAAGGTCCCACAGCACCTTTTACTGGTGGGACCCACAGACAAACGTGTGCCACGAGCACCACCTACTGGGCAGGATAAGAAAAACAGAACCCAGAGATTTCACAGAAAAATCTTCCTAACTTTTGGATGAAATACCCAGGGAAATCTGTCTAAATGTGCAGATGCCAACAGAAGATAACGGATCACGCTCAAATAATTGAAAATATGACCCAGTCAAAGGAACAAACCAATAGTTCAAATGAGATACAGGAGCTGAGACAACTAATGCTGAATATACGAACAGAAATGGAAAACCTCTTCAAAAATGAAATCGATAAATTGAGGGAGGACATGAAGAAGACATGGGCTGAACATAAAGAAGAAATAGAAAAACTGAAAAAACAAATCACAGAACTTATGGAAGTGAAGGACAAAGTAGAAAAGATAGAAAAAACAATGGATACCTATAATGATAGATTCAAAGAGACAGAAGATAGAATTAGTGATTTGGAGGATGGAACATCTGAATTCCAAAAACAAACAGAAACTATCAGGAAAAGAATGGAAAAATTTGAACAGGGTATCAGGGAACTCAAGGACAATATGAACCGCACAAATATACGTGTTGTGGGTGTCCCAGAAGGAGAAGAGAAGGGAAAAGGAGGAGAAAAACTAATGGAAGAAATTTTCACTGAAAATTTCCAAACTCTTATGAAAGACCTAAAATTACAGATCCAAGAAGTGCAGCGCACCCCAAAGAGATTAGACCCAAATAGGCGTTCTCCAAGACACTTACTAGTTAGAATGTCAGAGGTCAAAGAGAAAGAGAGGATCTTGAAAGCAGCAAGAGAAAAACAATCCATCACATACAAGGGAAACCCAATAAGACTATGTGTAGATTTCTCAGCAGAAACCATGGAGGCTAGAAGACAGTGGGATGATATATTTAAATTACTAAAAGAGAAAAACTGCCAACCAAGACTCCTATATCCAGCAAAATTGTCCTTCAAAAATGAGGGAGAAATTAAAACATTCTCAGACAAAAAGTCACTGAGAGAATTTGTGACCAAGAGACCAGCTCTGCAAGAAATACTAAAGGGAGCACTAGAGTCAGAACCGAAAAGACAGAAGAGAGAGGTATGGAGAAGAGTGTAGAAAGAAGGAAAGTCAGATATGATATATATAATACAAAAGGCAAAATGGTAGAGGAAAATATTATCCAAACAATAATAACACTAAATGTTAATGGACTGAATTCCCCAATCAAAAGGCATAGAATGGCAAAATGGATTAAAAAGCAGGATCCTTCTATATGCTGTCTACAGGAAACACATCTTAGACCCAAAGATAAACATAGGTTGAAAGTGAAAGGTTGGGAAAAGATATTTCATGCAAATAACAACCAGAAAAGAGCAGGAGTGGCTATACTAATATCCAACAAGTTAGACTTCAAATGTAAAACAGTTAAAAGAGACAAAGAAGGACACTATATACTAATAAAAGGAACAATTAAACAAGAAGACATAACAATCATAAATATTTACGCACCGAACCAGAATGCCCCAAAATACGTGAGGAATACACTGCAAACACTGAAAAAGGAAATAGACACAAATACCATAATAGTTGGAGACTTCAATTCCCCACTCTCATCAATGCACAGAACATCTAGACAGAGGATCAATAAAGAAATAGAGAATCTGAATATTACTATAAAGGAGCTAGACTTAACAGACATTTATACGACATTAAATCCCACAACAGCAGGATACACCTTTTTCTCAAGTGCTCATGGATCATTCTCAAAGATAGACCATATGCTGGGTCACAAAGCAAGTCTTAACAAATTTAAAAAGATTGAAATCATACACAACACTTTCTCGGATGATAAAGGAATGAAGTTGGAAATCAATAATAGGTGGAATGCCAGAAAATTCACAAATACGTGGAGGCTCAACAACACACTCTTAAACAACGAGTGGGTCAAAGAAGAAATTGCAAGAGAAATTAGTAAATACCTCGAGGCAAATGAAAATGAAAACACAACATATCAAAACTTATGGGATGCAGCAAAGGCAGTGCTAAGAGGGAAATTTATTGCCCTAAATGCCTATATCAGAAAAGAAGAAAAGGCAAAAATGCAGGAATTAACTGTTCACTTGGAAGAACTGGAGAAAGAACAGCAAATTAATCCCAAAGCAAGCAAAAGGAAAGAAATAACAAAGATCAGAGCAGAAATAAATGAAATTGAAAACATGAAAACAACAGAGAAAATCAATAAGACCAGAAGTTGGTTCTATGAGAAAATCAATAAGATTGATGGGCCCTTATCAAGATTGACAAAAAGAAGAAGAGAGAGGATGCAAATAAATAAGATCAGAAATGGAAGAGGAGACATAACTACTTACCTCACAGAAATAAAGGAGGTAATAACAGGATACTATGAACAACTTTACGCTAATAAATACAACAATTTAGATTAAATGGACGGGTTCCTGGAAAGACATGAACAACCAACTTTGACTCAAGAAGACCTAGATGACCTCAACAAATCAATCACAAGTAAAGAAATTGAATTAGTCATTCAAAAGCTTCCTAAAAAGAAAAGTTCAGGACCAGATGGCTTCACATGTGAATTCTACCAAACGTTCCAGAAAGAATTAGTACCAATTCTCCTCAAACTCTTCAAAAAAATCGAAGCAGAGGGAAAACTACCTAATTCATTCTATGAAGCCAACATCACCCTCATACCAAAACCAGGCAAAGATATTACAAAAAAAGAAAACTACAGACCAATCTCTCTAATGAACATAGATGCAAAAATCCTCAATAAAATTCTAGCAAATCGTATCCAACAACACATTAAAAGAATTATACATCATGACCAAGTAGGATTCATCCCAGGTATGCAAGGATGGTTCAACATAAGAAAAGCAATTAATGTAATACACCATATCAACAAATCAAAGCAGAAAAATCACATGATCATCTCAATTGATGCAGAGAAGGCATTTGACAAGATTCAACATCCTTTCCTGTTGAAAACACTTCAAAAGATAGGAATACAAGGGAACTTCCTTAAAATGATAGAGGGAATATATGAAAAACCCACAGCTAATATCATCCTCAATGGGGAAAAATGGAAAACTTTCCCCCTAAGATCAGGAACAAGACAAGGATGTCCATTATCACCACTATTATTCAACATTGTGTTGGAGGTTCTAGCCAGAGCAATTAGACAAGAAAAAGAAATACAAGGCATCAAAATTGGAAAGGAAGAAGTAAAACTATCACTGTTTGCAGACGATATGATACTGTACGTCGAAAACCCAGAAAAATACACAACGAAACTACTAGAGCTAATAAATGAGTACAGCAAAGTAGCAGGTTACAAGATCAACATTCAAAAATCTGTAGCATTTCTATACACTAGTAATGAACAAGATGAGGGGGAAATCAAGAAACGAATCCCATTTATAATTGCAACTAAAAGAATAAAATACCTAGGAATAAATTTAACTAAAGAGACAAAAAACCTATATAAAGAAAACTACAAAAAACTGTTAAAAGAAATCACAGAAGACCTAAATAGATGGAAGGGCATACCGTGTTCATGGATTGGAAGACTAAATACAGTTAAGATGTCAATCCTACCTAAATTGATTTACAGATTCAATTCAATACCACTCAAAATCCCAACACTTATTTTTCAGAAATAGAAAAACCAATAAGCAAATTTATCTGGAAGGGCAGGGTGCCCCGAATTGCTAAAAACATCTTGAGGAAAAAAAACGAAGCTGGAGGTCTAGCGATGCCAGACTTTAAGGCATATTATGAAGCCACAGTGGTCAAAACAGCATGGTATTGGCATAAAGATAGATACATCGACCAATGGAATCGAATAGAGTGCTCAGATATAGACCCTCTCATCTATGGACATTTGATCTTTGATAAGGCAGTCAAGCCAACTCACCTGGGACAGAACAGTCTCTTCAATAAATGGTGCCTAGAAAACTGGATATCCATATGCAAAAGAATGAAAGAAGACCCATCTCTCACACCCTATACAAAAGTTAACTCAAAATGGATCAAAGATCTAAACATTAGGTCTAAGACCATAAAACAGTTAGAGGAAAATGTTGGGAGATATCTTATGGATCTTACAACTGGAGGCGGTTTTATGGACCTTAAACCTAAAGCAAGAACACTGAAGAAGGAAATAAATAAATGGGAGCTCCTCAAAATTAAACACTTTTGTGCATCAAAGAACTTCATCAAGAAAGTAGAAAGACAGCCTACACAATGGGAGACAATATTTGGAAATGATATACCAGATAAAGGTCTAGTATCCAGAATTTATAAAGAGATTGTTCATCTCAACAACAAAAAGACAGCCAACCCAATTACAAAATGGAAAAAAGACTTGAACAGACACATATCAGAAGAGGAAATACAAATGGCCAAAAGGCACATGAAGAGATGCTCAATGTCCCTGGCCATTAGAGAAATGCAAATCAAAACCACAATGAGATATCATCTCACACCCACCAGAATGGCCATTATCAACAAAACAGAAAATTACAAGTGCTGGAGAGGATGCGGAGAAAGAGGCACACTTATCCACTGTTGGTGGGAATGTCAAAATGTGCAACCACTGTGGAAGGCAGTTTGGCGGTTCCTCAAAAAGCTGAATATAGAATTGCCATACGACCCAGCAATACCATTGCTGGGAATCTACTCAAAGGACTTAAGGGCAAAGACACAAACGGACATTTGCACACCAATGTTTATAGCAGCGTTATTTACAATTGCAAAGAGATGGAAACAGCCGAAATCTCCATCAACAGAAGAGTGGCTAAACAAACTGTGGTATATACATACGATGGAATACTATGCAGCTTTAAGACAGGATAAACTTATGAAGCATGTAATAACATGGATGGACCTAGAGAACATTATGCTGAGTGAGTCTAGCCAAAAACTAAAGGACAAATACTGTATGGTCCCACTGATGTGAACAGACATTCGAGAATAAATTTGGAATATGTCATTGGTAACAGAGTCCAGCAGGAGGTAGAAACAGGGTAAGATAATGGGCAATTGGAGTTGAAGGGATACAGACTGTGCAACAGGACTAGATACAAAAACTCAAAAATGGACAGCACAATAATACCTAATTTAAAGTAATCTTGTTAAAACACTGAATGAAGCTGCATCTGAGCTATTGGTTTTTGTTTTGTTTTGTTTTGTTTTGACTTTACTATTATTACTTTTATTTTTGTCGCTATATTAACATTCTATATCTTTTTCAGTTATGTTGCTAGTTCTTCTAAACCGATGCAAATGTACTAAGAATTGATGATCATGCATCTATGTGATGATGTTAAGTATTACTGATTGCATATGTAGAATGGTATGATTTCTAAATGTTGGGTTAATTTCTTTTTTTCCGTTAATTAAAAAAAAAAAAGAGAAGGGGTAATTGGAGCTGAAGGGATACAGACTGTACAATGGGACTGGATATAAAAACTCAGAAATGGACAGCACAATACTACCCAATTGTAATGCAATTATGTTAAAACACTGAATGAAGCTGCATGTGAGGTATAGGGTTTTTTTTTTCTTTCTATTAATGTTTTAATTCTTATTCTGTTGTCTTTTTATTTCTTTTTCTAAATCGATGCAAATGTACTAAGAAATGATGAATATGCAACTATGTGATGTTATTAAGAATTACTGTTTGTACATGTAGAATGGAATGATTTCTAATTGTTTTGTTAATTCTTTTTTTTAATTAATAAAAAAAACTATAAAAAAAAAAAAGAATTATGCATGTCAGTGGCTCAGTGGCAGAATTTTCGTTTGCCATACCAGGGTCCCAGGTTTGATAGGCAGAACCTGCCCACACCAAAAAAAAAAAGCATGATTGTTCTGTAAACTGACAACTTCTCTAATAAAGAAAAAATAAATAAAAAAGAAAGGGAAAAGATCACAGTATTAGTTTCCCAGGACTTTGATAGCAAATTATCATAAGCTTGGTGACTTAAAACAACAGTAATTTATACTCTTATTCTTCTGGAGTCCGAATTCCAAAATCAAGGTGTCATCAGAACTGTGCTCCCTACAAAGGCTCTAGGAAGATTCCTTCTTTGCTTCTTCCAGTTTCTGGTAGCTAAAAGGGTCCCTTGGTTTGTGACTGTGTAACTCCAATCTCTGCCTCTGTCTTCATACAGCTGTCTCCTCTTCTACCTGTGCCTTCTGCTCTTTTGTCTCATAGAAGGGCATTTGTTTATTTAGGACCAATCTGGTTAACCCAGAAGGACCTCATCTTGAGATCCTTAACTTGGTTACAACTGCAAAAACCGTTTTTTCCAAATAAGATCATATTCACAGCTACCAGAGGGGGCCTTGGGCATATGTTTTATATGTTTATTGAGGCCACCATTCAACCCACTATAATTGCCAGCAGGATTTTTCTTAAGTCATCTATATTCTGTTTACAAAATATCCACCTTAAAGAAAAAGCTGAAAGAAAAGGAATTGAAAAAGATATACCATAAAAGCAGTAACCTTAAGAAAAAGCTGAAAGAAAAGGAATTGAAAAAAATATACCATAAAAGCAGTAACCAAAAAAGGAGACCTGCTATGGTAAATTGATATCAGAAACCTCATATTTTAGGCCAACAATCACAATTTCAAAGTGATCATTTCAAAATGATCAAAGACTCAATTCATCAGGAATATATAATAATTTTTAATTCGTATGCATCTGATTACATAGTTTCAAAATATGTAAATGAAAAATACCCAGAAATAGATAGGGAAATACTCAAGTCCACATTTCTCATAGGAGATTTAACTCAGCTCTCTAAGGATCTGCTAGAAGAATTAGCAAAGAAAAAAACAAAGTAAATTAAGGAAGATCTGCAAAACAAAATTAACAAACTTGCCATCACTGGACCAATTTGGCAAACATTGGACCCCAAAATTTCAATATATGTATTGTTTCTAAATGTGCATGTGATTTTTAGCAAAATGAGCTATATTTTAAGCCATTCCACAAATCTCAAAAAAAATTATGATTGAAATACTAAAGATAAAGCTCTGAATAGAGGAAATGCATAGTCTTAAATGGATAAACCAGGAAGTAAGTAAGCCTAGGAAATAACCATTTATGTATTTGTCCGAAGAATTTTAAAATGTGACAGAAAACTTGTCCCCAAAAGAGCATTACAATAGTATAATGTAATAATGATAGGCATAGGAATTGATCAATAAAATAAATCCAGCATGTAATGGGAAGAGTCAACAGATCTAAAAGATAGCTTCTTAAGGAAAGTATGGCTGAATCCATGGTAAAACTAATAGAGATTATACCAAGGGCCTTTAGCTATCCTGGTGGTAGAAGGCAAAGCAGGGTCCTCTCTTTTTTTTTGCTGGAGTTTTTTCTTCCAGATAGCATTGATTGTTTGCACCCATAGAATGTGGTCTTTTGCTTGCTGTTGATATGCCTCTAAGGGTCATGCTGGTTTAAGATTGTTGGCTTAGACTGTCACGTTTTAAGATTGAGATAAAAGTTGCAAAAGCAACCAATGTGACGATCTGAGTGAAAATTATGCTTCTTTTAGGTTTCCTAGATTTGAATACGTTCACAAAGTGGCAGATTCTTTGCTTTCAGTACAGGTGCTTGGGGCATTTCTAGCTAGAAAGAAAAAATAAAATAAGGTATATTATAAATTTATAGGGCTGGATATTTTTAATACTGAGGCAGAGTGAAAATGGGCAAATAGAAAGGAGAAGCTGTTTAGAGAGTTGCTACCGAGAACCCTGCCCATCATATTTCCAATTTAACCTGTTAAATTTTAGTTGTATACAGAGATCCAAAGATTACTCTCTTTTGTTCTCAAAATTTTCATACATTTTGGCCAAAGAAGTCCTGGCTAGATCATGGGGATCATGGAGGATATGGGATGAGATTTGGGCTTCATTCTAAATGTCAGGGGAAGTCATTGGGCTTTAAAGGCAAAGAGTGATGGAAGATCATTTAAAACTCACTGCTGTGTGGAGAACAGTGTGTGCTGTGTGGAGATTCAGTGAACATGAGTGACCAGTGAAGCAGAGAGACCAGTCTAGTGGCTGTAGCCAAGCTCTCATAGACAGCACCCAGCCAGTTGCTGGAAGGTAATTTTGAATGGACCTAGTGGGCCTATGGGCCTCTGACCCTACAGCTATATCTGACTTGGGGTTTGTCATGGTCAGGTTCATGTGTCAACTTGGCCAAATAGTACCAACCTGTTTGTCTGGTTGGGTAAGTGCTGGCCTGTCTTTTGCTATGGGGACATTTCATAGAATTAAGTCATGATCACGTCAGCTACATCCACAGCTGATTTCATTTGAAATCAGCCAAGGGAAGTGTCTTCTGCAATGAGTGATGCTTAATCTAATCACTGGAAGTCTTTTAAGGAGGATTCAGAAGAGACAGCCTCTCTTTCCCGCTTCAGCCAGCGAACCTCTCCTGTGGAGTTCATCTAGACCCTCCATCGGAGTTGTCAGCTTCACAGCCCATCCTGAAGATTTTGGACTCTACATTCTCATGGTTACATGAGACAGTTTTTTTTAATTTTATGTTTACGACTATTTCCTGTTGATTCTATTTCTTTAGAGAACCCTAACTACTACAGGGTTATTCCCCTAGGCTGCATTGACTGACCACCTCTTTTCCTAATTAGCTTGGGACAACTATTTTTTCCATGAAAATGACTTTTGGGGGAGCACTTCTGTTCTTTCTTCTTAAACAAAGAAGTTGCTGAAAATCAAAAGTCTTGTGTCTAGCCAAAAGAAATATGCAAGACTGTAAAAATCTTTCAGCTATAGAAATAATTAGTCAAAATCAAAAGCATGAAAATGCTAGCTGGCTCTTTAAAAATATGTTTTAGATCTTGTAAATCATATTAGAAGTTGCAATTAGAGATGGGGTTTTTCCCTTGGAAGGTTACATGTGATTTTCAGCTGCAAAAATATATTTTCTCTTTTGTGCTCTAGGCAACCAACACTGCCAGCTGTAATCTGTTGTCCTATATTACATATAAGAATCGTTGCCCAGGTCAACACCTTAGTGAAATAAAGTAAAGGTGTTCTCTCCTGTGCCTGGTACGTGTCTTCTGTTAGGAATATCAGGCTGAAATAGTTTAATAGCAGATATTACAGGGCTAATTCTGTACCTCTTTTTCTGATTGCTAGAAAATTGATGACTGTCATCCAAAGAAAATTATTTTCTGACATATTTTTTCACCCACCCTGCTGTAGGCTTTTAAGATTATTTTAAGAAGCACCTTTGCAACTACATTCATCATGGGATGTGAAAGGACCAAGATTTAGAGTTACGTTTTTTTTCTGAAGTTCGTGGTCATTCTTTATTGTAAGCCTTATGTGAAGTAAATCCTAAAGAAACTTTGAACAACTTTTAAGAAGCCTTTAGGTGGTTGAATGGAGAAGGGCCTTGTTTTGCAGCCCTCCATTGCATCCATCTGCAAATTGGAAATGAGGAGCCTGACTCATTTCTTGATGTTTGACTGCTTACAGAGTTTTAAGGCTTACCACTCCACATCTGGATAAATCTCCTTTTATTAAAACCCAATCTATCTCTGGTGTGTTACATTCTGGTAGCCTTGGCAGACTAAAACACTCTATAACTGGATTGGATGATATACATGGGACTTCCCTATGTACCTGCTACTCTTTATGAACCAATGAGTAGTGGGAATGATAATGGGGTCTCCTCACATGTGGTGAGCAGAGGGAATTTGTGGGGCTGCGCTTTTTCCCACTCTGTCTGATTCTCTAGTGGACATGCACCTACCCACTCTTTCACTGGAACAGCCTTCAGCAGAACCTTTCGGCCTGAAATGTCTTTCTGATTTCTGATCTCCACCAGATAGCATGGAGGCCAGTGATCAAAAGTTGAAAGGCTTCTCAAGTAGGATGAGGTGTGGGGAGGTTTTCTATCTCTGGGCCCATCTGAAATCTGTTTTCATAGCTAGCGGCCTCCCTCTCAGGTCAGGCCTCATCTATTGTCATGTAGACCCTGTTGTATCTGCCAGTACTCTTATGAAAGTAATTCTGGTGACTTCACCCCTGTGTTCCAGCAAATTAATTATGCCACCTTATTATACTTGCAAGGATGTGTGTGATAAAAAGAGAAAAAACACTGGTGGTCAAATCTATAAGTACATATAACCTTCCCCTTAGGCCTCGGGCTTCTCACCTTTAAAATTTGATTAATAATAGCTATCTCCCAGCATTATTTTTTTTTTTTTTTTTTTTTTTTTTTTTTAAAGGAAAGACAGAGAGAAGGAAGGAAGGATAGAAGGAAGGAAGGAAGGAAGAAAGGGAAACATTTTTAAACATTTTCTTGTTTTATTGTATTCTGTTTCTCCGTTTTTGTTACATGGGCTGGGGCCGGGAATCGAACCGAGGTCCTCCGGCATAGCAGGCAAGCACTTTGCCCGCTGAGCCACCGCGGCCCGCCCCCAGCATTATTTTGAGAATTATATAGGAACTTAGAAAGTACCTGATATATGTAAGTTATCTGATAAATAGGAGCTAATGGTATTGCACTTATTCAGAATGGCATCTAAGTTAGGTCTTCTTAGGACAATATTAACAAAGTCCTCTACCACTGTATGACAGGATATGACCACCTTCACTGTTACCAGGACGGTATTTCCAGGTTGGCAGGCTGTTGCTCTAAGCAGAAAGTCTTTCTCTTTCAGGCCTCCAGGCAATGCCAAGTGAGCCTTGGTGGAGAAAGGTCCTATTTCTTGTTCCCTACTTCTTTCACCCCTCTATAACTGAGGACCAGGACCTCAATGTGGGGCAAATTCTCTCTTCTGAATTTCAATTTTAAGGTCCTGTGGCTTCCCGAGGCAGTCCCAAAGATTTCTTTCTCCTTCTAAATGCGCCACCAGACCACCCTGTTACCTTTTTCTGGGCATTATTAACTGTGTCCCTAGAGAAAGGGAATGAAGAAAGAGTTCTGCTTTAGGAAAGAATGAATTCTTCCTGATGTTTTCCTCTTATCTACTCAAAACCTCTCTGCTGGATGGTTATTCACATCTATGTTGTGATAAATCTTAGTTTGCTTGTGAATTATAAATTTTATTAATGTTTGGTCAAAAGAACATTTTTGGTTTGTAACCAAAATATACTAGAGTAATTGTTTAGCTTCAGAAATAGATAAAGAGGTTTGCAAAATATCTTCAGGAAATTTTTACCAGGAGGCATAAAATAAAGTACAATAAGGAGTCAAACCCCAGATTATTCTAGTGTTTGTGCAATTTCAGGACTTTTCTAGCGTATGTAATTTGTTTACATACATAGACATAGGCACATGTCCTGGGACCCTGTTATCTACAATGATGCTATCTACAGTCATCATGCCAGGTAGTCATGGGGAGATGACACTAACATATAAATAACTACAATAAAATGTGGTCAGTATAAAAATAGCATTCTATTTAAAGTGCTGACATTTGAATCAGTTCTTTTAAGAAAGAGGATGATATGTCCTCACTCTAGAGATTCTACTTTAACTGTCTTGCTGTGGAACCTGGCTTGGATATTTGTTTTTTAAATTCCCCTGGTCATTTCCATGTGCCGCCAAGTATGGGATCTACTGCCCTGATAGTTCTCCTGAGCTTCCTTATTCCTGGCAGTAGCTGCCTATGATATCTCCCAGGGAAAGCAGGCAATGGGAATTTTCCATATTCAGGTTTCAGGATCTCATCATGGTAGAACCGGAGATGAATTACCCTCTGAGCCACCCTTCTTCATTGAGCTGTCTATTTGTCAGAGGGGATGGGAAAGGTCTGAAACTAACAGATATATTCAGAAGTCAGGCCTTTCTCTCTCTGAATCTCAATTTTTCACTCTAAGTTAGGAGAATTGGCCATAGCTGACCTTTAAAAAAATAACTCTATGAAAATACATTATTGGAATGCCAGAGGGAAATATGCTAGAACAGTGGTCTCAAACATTGGTGGACGTAAGGATAAGCTGGGGACTTGTTATGATGCAGAAATCACAAACTCCTTGGTAAATCTTAGATTTGGAAAGTTGTATTTCTAACATCAACTGTGGTAGAATTTTCATGTACCATGCACAAAAAAGGGCTGAAGATTCTGTTCTTAAAGGGATTTAAGGGAGAAAAAGAGAGAATATTTATTTCTACTCAACGTTTGTGTAGTAAGAAAAAAATGTTATGAAGGAAAAACCGGGAACTTGGGTTAAATGGTCTAAATTTTCTAAGGAAAAAAAATTTACATTTTATTCTCTGCAAATTTACATCATATAATCCAATCAACCAGATTGGGTGACAGAGGAATGGGAGATGATGGTGAACAGATATATTAGGGTTCTCTGTAGAAACAACAGGAGATATCTATAAAAATGAGATTTATAAAAGTGTCTCACACAACTGTGGGGATGCAAGAGTCCATAATCCATAGGGCAGGTTGCCAGGCTGGCAACTCTGCTGAGGGGTCTCCACAAACTCCATACAAGAGGCTTGCTGGCTCATTGAACAAGTGAAAATTCTCCCCTCTCCTTTAAAGTTCTTCCACTAATTGGATCAAACACAATTGATTGGATTCTCTCATTTGTGGAAGATATGTCCTTAGTTGATGATAGCTGTAATCAGCCTCAGATGCATCTGTGCATTCTTCCTTTCTAAAAAGGTTAGCTTAAACATTAACTGAGCCAGGTCTTGCAAGTGGCTGCATGCTTTAGAGTTTCACAAAAACTCAGGGAACTACTTGGCCCCTAGGCTCCCACAATCTACTCCGACACAGGAGTTTACATTGACCATAGGACAGACATCACATCCACAGTCCATAGCAACAGTACAATAGGCAACAAAATACAAACAAGCTGGTGCATGCAAAAAATAATCCAAGTAGCAAGTGGTGCCTTGGCCAGTTTAGGGAATTAAGCCATTGTGACAGATCATTTGATAGATACTCAATATTTTGAATTTAATCTTGCATGTGGTTTAAAATTTGTGTAACATTTTGTGAGATATCACATGTATATACACAACATCGGATATTTATTAAAGCACAGGTACCACCTTGAGGGCAGTGAGAATATCTAGTGCCATCTTATTTTGCAAAACTGCTTGGTTTAATTGGCTGATGTTTAAATGAGAGCTCAGTGTAGCACAGCCCAAGCAGCTCAGCATAATCCATCTCAGCACTTGCAGCTCAGCCCAGGCCGTTGGAGATGCATAAAGGAATCATCCCAGGGAAAGCTGTTGAAACCCAGAAGCCTGGAGAGAAGGCCAGCAGAGATCGCCTTGTGCCTTCTCATGTAAGAGAGAACCCCAGATGAAAATTAGCTGCCTTTCCTCTGAAGTATACATTTTTTACCTAAATAAATCTCCTTTTATTAAAACCCAATCTACCTCTGGTGTGTTACATTCTGGTAGCCTTGGCAGACTAAAACACTCTATAACTGGATTGGATGATATACATGGGACTTCCCTATGTACCTGCTACTCTTTATGACACCTGGCCACATAAGTTGCCATAACAACTGAAAAAACATGTAGCTGTTTTAGCTAATCACACCGCACATGCATTTAATGAATCAGAATTAGCCATATCTTTACTTAATGAAAAAACTACACAACTTAGAAAAGCAGTTTTGCAAAATAAGATGGCACTAGATATTCTCACTGCCCTCAAGGTGGTTCCTGTGCTTTAATAAATATCCGATGTTGTGTATATACATGTGATATCTCACAAAATGTTACACAAATTTTAAACCACATGCAAGATTAAATTCAAAATATTGAGTATCTATCAGATGATCTGTCACAATGGCTTAATTCCCTAAACTGGCCAAGGCATCACTTGCTACTTGGATTATTTTTTGCATGCACCAGCTTGTTTGTATTTTGTTGCCTATTGGACTGTGGATGTGATATCTGTCCTATGGTCAATGTAAACTCCTGTGTCAGGGTAGATTGTGGGAGCCTAGGGGCCAAGTAGTTCCCTGAGTTTTTGTGAAACTCTAAAGCATGCAGCCACTTGCAAGACCTGGCTCAGTTAATGTTTAAGCTAACCTTTTTAGAAAGGAAGAATGCACAGATGCATCTGAGGCTGATTACAGCTATCATCAACTAAGGACATATCTTCCACAAATGAGAGAATCCAATCAATTGTGTTTGATCCAATTAGTGGAAGAACTTTAAAGGAGAGGGGAGAATTTTCACTTGTTCAATGGCCAGCAATAATAAGAGTCCATAGTGTCATACATATAGTACATTATGCTATGGGGCACCCATGGTTAAGAATATAAAGAGTTTTTGGCATCTTGCAAAGGAATTGTAGCCTAAAACTTAAATTCTGAACAGTCCTAATCCCCCATGGATTTAGTATCCCCCACGCTGTGGCTGCATAGGCCGGCACCAGGGCCAATTGACCGTATTTTCCCCATTTTCTAATGCTTTTGTGGCAGTGGCCACAGGTGAAACACATACATCAATCCTAAATTTGTATGCCCTTATTAATATGTTAATGTATCTGGAAACAATATATAAAATGAATGGTAGTGATTTGATATGTCACAGTATTTGATTTAATTTCCTCCTGACACTTTTCTGAACTTGCTTGGTAAAGTCATTCTTTTCATCAAGTACATACACAGAGCCTAATCCTGAATGTTCACATCCACTTCCAAGGGGTTTTCTATGACATTACTATAGGAATTACATACAAATTTATATATGTGCAAACACAAATATTTGGAAGTATGTATTTTTTAACCTTTTTTAATGTGAAATATAACATGTAGTTAAAAAATAAATTTCCAAGTACATTTTAACAAGTAGTTATAGAACAGATTTTAAAGTTTGGTATGGATTACAGTTCATGTTTTTTGTCTTTTCATCTAGCTGCTCCAAGACATTGGAGACCAAAAGAAATATCAATAAAATATCAATATAATTGGAGACCAAAAGAAATATCAGTATTCAGGAGTCATACTCATTTGTTAAATCCTATCATTACTGTTATATTCCTCTTTCCTTTTTTTTATGAAAAATAACACACACATATATGTATACATAAAAAAACAATAAATTTCTAAGAACATTGCAACCATTAGTTGTAGAAAAGATTTCAGAATTTGGTATAGGTTACAATTCCACCATTTTAGGTTTTTATTTCAGGCTGTTCTAATGCAATGGAAACTAAAAGAAATATCAGTAAAATGATTCAGCACTCATACTCATTAAGCCTGACCTTCTCAGTGTACCTCCACTGTTCTAGTTTGCAAGCTGCTGAATGTGATGTTCCTGAAACAGAACAGCTTTTAAAAAGGGGAATTTATTAAGTTTCAAGTTTGCAGTTCTAAGGCTGTGAAAATGTCCAAATTAAGGTAAAAAGTGTCCAATCTAAGGCATCCAGGGAAAGATACCTTGGTTCAAGAAGGCCAGTAATGTTCAGGGTTTCCCTCTCAACTGGAAAGGCACATGGCGAACATAGTGACATCTGCTAGCTTTCTCTCCAGGCTACTTGTTTCATGAAGCTCCCCTGGTGGCATTTTCCTTCTTTACTTCAAAGGCTTCAAAAAGCTCTAAAGCTTTTTCCAAAATTATTCCCTCTTAAAGGACTCCAGTAAGCAACCACTCCTTGAATGGATAGAGGCACATCTTTGTGAAACACATCTAATCAGGAGGTCCTACCCACAACTGGGTGGGTCACATCTCCATGGACACAATCAAAAAGCTCCCACCCAGCAATATTGAATGGATTAAAGAACTTGTCTTTTCTGGGGTATACAACTGATTCAAATTTTCATGCATTATCAGCTTTGCTCTTTCTCCCAAACTTTAGGGGTATTTGGGCTATGCCCATTCTAGTTTTTCATGTTGGAAGGGGCTTTTGATAATATAGGATAGGAGCATGGAGCTAGTTGATATTATAGAGGGGTTGGCCCCTCTGCATTTCAGGACTTATTTGCTCCAGGGACACATCTGGAGGTTGTAGGTATCTGGAGTTACCCTACTGCATGGAACCTTTCTAAAATCTTATATAATGCCTTTGGTATTCTTTAGAATTGGCAGGAATGGTTTTGGTTGGGGGTTGGCAAGCTATACTAGGTAGAAATATCTCAATGAAGCTTGCACATGAATGACCTCCAGAGTAGCCTCTTGACTCTATTTGAACTCTCTCTGCCACTGACGCTTTATGAGTTACACTTCATTTCCTCCTTTTGGTTAGGATGAAATTGTTGATCTCATGGTACCAGGGCCGGACTCATCCCTGCGAGTCATCTCCCATGAGCCACGGAGACTTTCATCCCTGGATATCATGACCCAGGTTGGGGGGTGAACAATGGTTTCACTTGCAGAATTGGGCTTAGAGAAAGAGAGACCACATCTGAACACAAAAGAGGCCCTCTGGAGGTGACTCTTAGGCATACCTATATGTAGGCCAAGCTTCTCTGCTACGTACATAAGCTTCACAAGAGCAAGCCTCAAGATCAGGGGCTTGGCCTGTTGATTTGGGTATCCCTAATCACAGAATCAGGGTTTTTTCTGATGTTAAAGTTGAACAGTTCATTATTTATTCCCCCATCTCTCCAGGGACTTTGCCAATACTTTTTGATCATCTTTTTAATATACTCTGGGATGTATGCAGGCATTACATTAGGCTATACAGGATTAAGGGCTGTCATTCTTATTCTGGACTCCCTTTGTTGGGGTTATTTAAATGGTCTATCCACACAGGTTGAGTTAGATTATATGCTATTGAAAAATTCAGGTTCTAGACAAAATAAACCTTTCTTCCTTTTGTCTCAAAGAATTGGTGAAGTTCTAAAATACAGACAATCACTTCCATACCCTTGTATTCTGAATTACCTTAATCCCAAACTGGTAAGCTTTGTTCTTATCTCTAAATACCAGGTGATACATATATAAAATAGTCCTTCAAAATCCAGAAATAAATTCACTACTCCAGACTAAATGTGACTGCTAACACATTTAGTGCTTACGATCTCAGCCCGTTTTCTTTCAAGTATTTTCCAAATAAAATCATACATCATCCAATATTTGCTCTTTGGTTTCTGACTTATTTTTGCCTTACCAAATGTCCCACAGATCCATGCACAATATTGCATGCCTCACAACTGCATTCCTTTTTGTCGCGGTACTATGGTTGATCACATGCTGACACCATCATTTGCAAATCTACTTCTCAGTCAGTGCATCTTTCAGCCACTTCCATCTACTGGGCCTCGTGTATAATGTCCGAAGTCAACAGTCCATAAACACTCTCAATTTTAGATAATTTCATTGTCTAAAATGAAATTAGAAAGATAGCCAATAAACACACCCTCACCAAATAGAAAATCCAAACCTCCCCTTAACTCTTGTTCCTACCCCAATTATGTTCCCCTGGTACTGCTGCGGTACTTTTGATATTTTCCTAGTAAACACAGTCAATAGAATGCAATAGAACTTTCCCTCTGTGCCCCCAAATTGTACATTCTTTGTACAAGATTCATATCTTTGCAGTAGTTCATGCAAAAACTTAATTAAATTTGTAGTGTTAATCAGTGTGACACATGAGTCTATACAACCCCTTTCAATCGTGTTCACCTTCAATATGGTAATATTACTTATAGACCCACTAGTGAACTGCCTTCACTCCTCTCTATTCCCTGACAATTAAGTTCAGCCTCATTAGCTAACTGTTCACCCATCTCAAGCATCTGTGTATTTCAAAGTTCCCTACATTCTGTATTATAAGCCTCTGATTTTACTTTTACCATGGTTATTAAAGTGGAATCATGCAGTATCTATCCTTTTGTGTCTGGCTTATTTTACTCAGCATTATGTCCTCAAGGCTGATCCATCTTGTCATGTGGTCCAGGACCTCATTTAGTCTCAGTAATGCATGATATTCCATCGTATGTATTTACCACATTTTGTTAATCCACTCGTCTGTTAATGGGCACTTGGATCGTTTCTGTCTTTTGACAATTGTGAATAATGCTGCTAAGAATGTCAGTGTGCAAATCTCTGTTTGTGTCACTGCCATCAGCTCTTCTGGGTATTTACTGTAGAATGGTATTTCCAGGTCATAGGGCAACTCTAAGTAACCGCCAGACAGACTTCCGTAGCATACAGAACCATCATACGTTCCAACCAGCAGAGCATAAATGTCCCAATTTCTCCATATGCTCTCCAGTATTTCTACTTTCCTGTTTGGTTAATAGCAACCACCCTTATAGGTGTGAGGTGGTATCTTATTGTAGTCTTGATCTGCATTTCCCTTATAGCTAATGGGAATGAGCATATCTCATGTGCTTTTTAAATTTTATTTATTTACTTACTTACTTATTTACTTATTGTATTAGTTAGGGTTCTCTAGAGAAACAGAATCAACAGGGAACACTTGCAAATATAAAATTTATGAAAGTGTCTCACGTGACCGTAGAAACGCAGAGTCCAAAATCCACAGGGCAGACTCCGAAGCCGATGACTCCAATGGATGGCCTGGATGAACTCCACAGGAGAGGCTCACCAGCCAAAGCAGGAATGCAGCCTGTCTCCTCTGAGTCCTCCTTAAAAGGCTTCCCATGATTGGATTTAGCATCACTAATTGCAGAAGACACTCCCCTTTGGCTGATTACAAATGGAATCAGCTGTGGATGTAGCTAACGTGATCATGACCTAATCCTATGAAATGTCCTCATTGCAACAGACAGGCCAGCGCTTGCCCAATCAGATGAACAGGTACCACAACTTGGCCAAGTTGACACCTGTCCCTAACCATGACAGTCCACCCCTTGTCAAATTGGCACCTATATATATATATCACCTTAGACCATACTTAATTTCCAAATGAAAACAAATAAGCACACATTTTTTCTTTTACCTGACAATACTCAACTGTCCTGCATATAACTGGAAACACATTAAATCTCTCCAGAATAGCGTGCAAATCCTTGGGCAACATTCATTCTTAAACTTGATATCTTATAACTTAAATAGTATAACACAAACAAAACACCATTACAGCCCTCGTTTCTGTAACTGATCACGTGGTCGAAGTTCATATTTATCACTACCTTCTTCCACTACCCATTCCATGTTCCCTTTCCCCTCAGCAAGCACTTCAGCTGGCCGTGGTTCTTTGCCTGGTGGGGTGACCCAAACCTTCATTCCTGAAGTCTCAGAGCCATTAGTGGTCCTGCCTGGATTGTGTTGTTGCAGTTTTCCATTGATTTTGATCACAGGGCATGGTAGTACTAATAGACGCCCCAGGGGATCTCCTATATTCCAAGAAAACTCTTCTTTACCTCCATTATGTAGTTGCAGTCCTACTTCCTTCTGATAGTCAGGGTCAGTTATCCCAGACAATAATGTAATCCCCTTCTTGGTGTGTTGATCCAGAGGCATAAGTAGCCCAAAGTGGCCAGGTGGCAATCTTACTCACCAGTTCAGTGGTATCACTGTTGTTTCTCCTGGAGAAAGCACACCCCATTTTGGAACTAAAACCTGTAGACCAGCAGAACTCAGGGTAGCAGGGACAGGAAGCAAAAATTTTCCTAGTGGATCACTAGGAGTAATAGTGAGTGGCACCACACCCATTTCCACCCCTTGGTTCCTGGACCCATGGATCCTGGCTATGGGAGAAACAGCACCATACAGCGGACGCTGATTCAGAGCATACACAGCTTCCTGGAGAACATTACCCCAGCCTTTCAAGTTTTTGCCACCTAGTTGGCACCGTAATTGAGTTTTCAAAAGGCCATTCCACCGTTCTATCAATCCAGCTGCTTCTGGATGATGGGGAACATGGTAAGACCAGAGAATTCCATGAGGATGTGCCCATTCCCGCACTTCATTTGCTGTGAAGTGTGTTCCTTGATCCGAAGCAATGCTATGTGGAATACCATGACGATGGATAAGGCATTCTGTAAGCCCACGGATAGTAGTTTTGGCAGAAGCATTGCATGCAGGGAAAGCAAACCCATATCCAGAGTATGTGTCTATTCCAGTTAGAACAAATCGCTGCCCCTTCCATGAAGGGAGTGGTCCAATGTAATCAACCTGCCACCATGTAGCTGGCTGGTCACCTCGGGGAATGGTGCCATATCGGGGGCTGAGTGTGGGTCTCTGCTGCTGGCAGATTGGGCACTCAGCAGTGGCTGTAGCCAGGTCAGCCTTGGTGAGTGGAAGTCCATGTTGCTGAGCCCATGCATAACCTCCATCCCTACCACCATGACCACTTTGTTCATGAGCCCATTGGGCAATAACAGGAGTTGCTGGGGAAGGAGGCTGACTGGTATCCATAGAACGGGTCATCTTATCCACTTGATTATTAAAATCTTCCTCTGCTGAAGTCACCCTCTGGTGTGCATTCACATGGGACACAAATATCTTCATGTTTTTAGCCCACTCAGAAAGGTCTATCCACATACTTCTTCCCCCAGACCTCTTTGTCACCAATTTTCCAATTATGGTCTTTCCAAGTCCCTGACCATCCAGCCAAACCATTAGCAACAGCCCATGAGTCAGTATACAAACACACCTCTGGCCAGTTTTCCTTCCAAGCAAAATGAACAACCAGGTGCACTGCTCGAAGTTCTGCCCACTGGGAGGATTTCCCCTCACCACTGTCCTTCAAGGACACCCCAGAAAGGGGTTGTAATGCTGCAGCTGTCCACTTTCGGGTGGTACCTGCATATCGTGCTGAACCATCTGTAAACCAGGCCCGAGTTTTCTCTTCCTCAGTCAATTCACTGTAAGGAACTCCCCAAGAGGCCATAGCTCTGGTCTGGGAAAGAGAAGGTAATGTGGCAGCAGGAGTGGAAACCATGGGCATCTGTGCCACTTCTTCATGTAACTTACTTGTGCCTTCAGGACCTGCTCTGGCTCTATCTCGTATATACCATTTCCACTTTACAATAGAGTGCTGCTGTGCATGCCCAACTTTATGGCTTGGTGGGTCAGACAACACCCAACTCATGATAGGCAACTCAGGTCTCATGGTAACTTGGTGGCCCATGGTTAAGCGTTCAGTCTCTACTAAGGCCCAGTAGCAGGCCAAAAGCTGTTTCTCAAAAGGAGAGTAATTATCTGCAGCAGATGGTAAGGCTTTGCTCCAAAATCCTAAGGGTCTGCGTTGTGATTCTCCTATTGGGGCCTGCCAAAGGCTCCAGACAGCATCTCTATTTGCCACTGACACTTCCAGCACCATTGGATCTGCTGGATCATATGGCCCAAGTGGCAGAGCAGCTTGCACAGCAGCCTGGACCTGTCGCAGAGCCTCCTCTTGTTCAGGTCCCCACTCAAAATTAGCAGCTTTTCTGGTCACTCGATAAATGGGCCGGAGTAGCACACCCAAATGAGGAATATGTTGTCGCCAAAATCCAAAAAGACCAACTAGGCGTTGTGCCTCTTTTTGGGTTGTGGGAGGGGCCAGATGCAGCAATTTATCCTTCACCTTAGAAGGGATATCTCAACATGCCCCACACCACTGGACACCTAGAAATTTTACTGAGGTAGAAGGCCCCTGTATTTTTGTTGGATTTATCTCCCATCCTCTGACACGCAAATGCCTTACCAGTAAATCTAGAGTAGTTGCTACTTCTTGCTCACTAGGTCCAATCAACATGATATCATCAATATAATGGACCAGTGTGATGTCTTGTGGGAGGGAGAAACGATCAAGGTCTCTGCGAACAAGATTATGACATAGGGCTGGAGAGTTGATATACCCCTGAGGTAGGACAGTGAAAGTATATTGCTGACCTTGCCAGCTGAAAGCAAACTGTTTCTGGTGGTCCTTACTAATAGCTATTGAGAAAAAAGCATTTGCCAGATCAATAGCTGCATACCAGGTACCAGGGGATGTATTGATTTGCTCAAGCAATGATACTACATCTGGAACAGCAGCTGCAATTGGAGTTACCACCTGGTTGAGTTTACAATAATCCACTGTCATTCTCCAAGACCCATCTGTTTTCTGCACAGGCCAAATAGGAGAGTTGAATGGGGATGTGGTGGGAATCACCACCCCTGCAATTTCAAGTCCTTAAGAGTGGCAGTAATCTCTGCAATCCCTCCAGGAATACAGTATTGCTTTTGATTTACTATTTTGCTTGGTAGGGGCAGTTCTAGTGGCTTCCACTTGGCCTTTCCCACCATAATAGCCCTCACTGCATGAGTTCGAGAACCAACATGGGGATTCTGCCAGTTGCTCAGTATGTCTATGCCAATTATACATTCCGGAACTGGGGAAATAACTACAGGATGGGTCCGGGGGCCCACTGGACCCACTGTGAGACGGACCTGAGCTAAAACTCCATTGATCACCTGGCCTCCATAAGCCCCACTCTGACTGGTGGTCCAGAGTGACGTTTTGGGTCCCCTGAAATTAATGTCACTTCTGAACCAGTGTCTAATAATCCCCGAAATATCTGATCATTTCCTTTTCCCCAATGCACAGTTACCCTGGTAAAAGGCCATCGGTCTCCTTGGGGAAGACTTAGAGGAAGGTTAACAGTATAAATTTGTGGCAGTGTAACAGGTTTCTCCCCCATAGGGACCTGGCCTCCCCTTCATTCAAGGGGCTCAGGGTCTGTAAACTGTTTCAAGTCTGGAAATTGGTTAAGGGGCCATGACTCTGTGTTTTTGTAATTCAGGTTAGACTTCTGTTCCCTTGACCTAGAACTCTTTTGTTTATACAGCTCCAACAAGAATTTAGTAGACTGCCCTTCTATTGTATTTCTAGGCACCCCATGATTTACTAGCCAATGCCACAAATCTCTGCGTGTCATATAATTTTGATGCCTCCTTTGAGTTTGTTGTCTATTATAATACCCACGTCTACCCTGTCTTTGGTGATTAAGTGCTGCCACCTGGCTTCTGCCAACTCGGGATCCTGTCATCCCCATTGTGTTTAAGGATTCCAGCTCAGTGACAGCAGTTCCTACAGTAATATCTGACCTACAGAGAAGTGCAACCACAGAGCTCTTGAGGGATGATGGTGCTAGTCTCACAAACTTATTTCTCACTGTTCTGGTAAAAGGTGCATCCTCTGGACATTCCTGGGGTGTAAGAGCAGGCTTTGCATGATAAATCCACTCTAACATCCCAATCTCTCTAAGCCTCTGGATCCCCTCATCTACATTATACCAGGGCAGTTCTGGCATTTCAACCTCAGGTAATGTTGGCCACCTTTTGATCCATGTTTCAACCAACCACCCAAACAAGCTGTTAACACCTTTTCTAACTGCTCGAGCTATAACATTGAATGCAGAATCTCTGCTTAGTGGGCCCATATCAATAAATTCAGCCTGATCCAGCCTTATATTCCTCCCACCATTATCCCACACTCTTAAGATCCATTGCCACACATATTCCCCTGATTTCTGTCTATATAAATTGGAAAACTCACACAGTTCTTTTGGAGTATAACGTACCTCCTCATGTGTGATACTTTGTACCTCACCTTTAGGGGCCTGTTGGGACTTTAGTCTAGTTATAGGTCTAGAAGAAATGAGGGGTGGTGGGGGTGGGTCATGAAAAGAATTAGAAATATCTTCCAAGCCATTTGCTTCAGGGCTTTCATTTGTAGTTTCATCTGGTGAAACAGGATTAATAACTCTAGGGCTAATCCCTTCAGGAGGAGGTTGGGTGGCCAATTCCTCAAGGCAAGCTGGAGGTGGGGTGGCTATGTCCTCAGGGCAGACTATTACAGGGTTATCTAAAGAAGTCTCAGCATGGTCTAGGGTTTCAACCTCACCCCCAACATCATTATCAATCCATATGTCACCATCCCATTTTTCAGGGTCCCACTCCTTTCCAATCAATGCCCTCACTTTAACGGCAGACACCATGCAAGACTGAGATTTCAGTTTACGTTGTAAAGTTGCTACTCTAACAATAAGATTCTGAGTCTGATTTTCAGAGATCTCAAGTCTATGGCTACAGGAAATAAAATTTTCCTTCAGGATACTCATAGAAACCTCTACATCTTTCAGACGGCACTTAAGCTTCTTGTTTGAAGCCTTAAGCCCATCCCTTTCAGCCTTTAATGTAGACAGTGTATCTAACAACAACCAACCAACATCTCTATAACTCTTATTCCTACAAAACTCTGTAAAGGTGTCAAAAACATTATCCCCCAGAATCTGGCTTCGTACAAGCGAAGCATTAGGAGAATCAAATGATGATATTTTTACTATCTCCTTTGCCAACTCAGTCCATGGATTGGGAGTGTCATTCTGATTACGGGAATCAGAGTCCTTAGTGTCTCTGAGCCCAGTCAGAGTAGAAAACCATTCATAAAAACCCATTTTTAAGATTCTGTTCCTTAAGAACCACTTCCGGTACCAAGATGTATTAGTTAGGGTTCTCTAGAGAAACAGAACAAACAGGGAACACTTGAAAATATAAAATTTATGAAACTGTCTCACATGACCGTAGGAACGCAGAGTCCAAAATCCACAGGGCAGGCTGCGAAGCCGATGACTCCAATGGATGGCCTGGACGAACTCCACAGGAGAGGCTCACCAGCCAAAGCAGGAATGCAACCTGTCTCCTCTGAGTCCTCCTTAAAAGGCTTCCCATGATTGGATTTAGCATCACTAATTGCAGAAGACACTCCCCTTTGGCTGATTACAAATGGAATCAGCTGTGGATGTAGCTGACGTGATCATGACCTAATCCTATGAAATGTCCTCATTGCAACAGACAGGCCAGCGCTTGCCCAATCAGATGAACAGGTACCACAACTTGGCCAAGTTGACACCTGTCCCTAACCATGACAAACACCAACCACATGAGACTGGTAACTGACTGTAGTCCTGAGTCAACCTGATTTAGAAAGAATTTCCTATTTAAAAAATCTTCCAGGGTTCTTGTGGTGGATTGAACTATGTACCCCAGTTTAGCCATGTTCTTAATCTAATCTCATTTCTATGGGTACAAAATAAGATCTCTTGAAGATGTTATTTTTAGATAAAGTGTAGCCCAACAGAATGAGGTTTGGTCTTAATTCAGATTGCTAGAGTCCCTTTTAGGCACTTGAAAATCAAACCTAGAGAAAGTCATGGGAGAAGCCAGAAGCCGTAAGTCAGCAGAACCCAGGAGAGAACAGAGTGGACAGAGCCATGGAGGTTGAGGCAGGGATTCAGTGAAGAAACTCCAAGGATCTTCAGCAGCACCAGAATATTATGGACTTCAGACAGAATGCATTTCCTTGCTGACATCTTGATTTTCAACCTCTGTTAGCTTCAAAACTGTGAACCAATAAATCCCCACTATTTAATGACTACAACTTTATATGAAATTCAGTGGAACAAATATCAACAAAAAAGCAACTTAAGGAATTGAAAAAAAAAAAATCTAAAATGATGCTAATGTAAGCCCACAGTAGACTGCAGAGAAAAGTAGGCACATGATAGAAGAGGGGCCATGGGAGAGGGCTAAGGACTGTATTAAACCTCTCAACATACATATTGTTTGACCTAGATCACCTAACATTAAATCTCTTCTATTAACTCACAGATTAGTTCCTTGCAGAGTTCTAGAAATGACAATAACACAAATCATCTGGGTATATGGAATATATGTTCAATTTCCTACATAGTTAAAAAAAAAACAGTTTTAAAATATCTCCCCCTCTTTTTCTACTATTTCTCTCCTCCTTCTAAAAACAATATTAAAATTCTCCCAGGAGCTAATTATAACATGGGTCACATTGAATACTTGTCTGTATAAATGAGTTTATCCCTGTAATGTGCTGCTTCTGTACCCAGGCTGCAATTTTATTGAGATACAGTATATATTCACATACCATATAATCATCCAAATTGTATAATCAGTGGTTCACAGTATCCTCATATAGCTGTGCATTCATCATCACAATAGATTTTTTGAACATTTTCATTACTCCAAAAAAATTAAAATAAGTGTAAAAATAAAAATAAAAGTGAAAAAGAAGATCCAAAACATCCCATACCCTCTGCCTCCCCCTCCCGTTTGTTTATTTTTCTCTTTTATTTTCTTACTCATCTGTCCATACACTGGATAAAGGGAATGTCAGTCACCAGGTTTTCACAATCACAAGGTTACGCCTTAAAAGCTCTGTAGTTATTCAGTCTCCTTGCTTCCCTGTAGCTTACAACAAAGGTGTTGATTGATGCTGAGAAAAAGTCATCCAACTGGGATGACTGAGAGCAAACATGTTTCTGGTCATCATCAGCAAATAATTTCACAACTGTTGGCCACTATTGGTAAGTCCTTCATTGAAATTCCCTCAACTGTCCAACACCGAATCTCAAGCTTACCTGCACTTACATCCATCCCATACCACATCTCTTATCCTACAATGCAGGAAGATTTTCAGAAGATCAGAAGATTTTCACCACTTTTATTTTCTTAAGACCCTTAAGCTGTTGAGTATCTCCTCTCTGTCCCATACTTTACCATCTCTCTTGTTAACCCACACCTTCCATCAGCATTCAAGCCTGCCAAAATCTTTTCATGTTTTAAACATATACACAGCAAGGCCAAAACTAAAACCAAAACAACTTCTTTCAAGCCCTTATTATCCTCCAGCTACTTCCCTCTCATTTCCTACTCCCAAGTGAACCTCTTAGGTGAAGTGTCTGCACTCTCTGACTAAGTTCTAACCTACCGTTCTCTATTCAATCCATTTGATATGTCATTTACACTTCTCACTCAAGTAAAACTTCCCTCACTAAGGTCAACAATGGCCTTCCACTTTATAAACCCAAGGGACATTTCTCGATTCTCATTTTCATTGATCTTTACAGAGTATTTGTTACATTTCAATGTCCTCTCCTTTTACAAACTCTTTTCCCTTGGATTCTGTAATATCACAAACTCTTGGTTTTCCTCCTGATTTTCTAACTGCTCTGTCCTCATTTCCAACTATTTTTTTAACCTGACTTTTTATTCCTACTTTTATTTACTTATTTTTCTTACTGATTTATAAATTATGTACACTAAAATGTAAAAATATTCTGTCTAGAGTTTGATGGAGTTTTACGCATTGATTACATGCCTTGAAATCACCACCTAGATAAATATAGATTGTTGCTGGTCTCCTAAGAATCTCCCCTACACAGTATCCACTATTCTGATGTAGATTAGTTGTGTTTTCCAGCTCCATATAAATAGAATCACACTGTGGTAAAGTTCTGTCCTGTTTCTTTTGCTCAAAATTGTCTGTGAAATTCATCCTTGTTACTGCATGTGACAGCGGTAGTTCACTCTTTTGTACAGTGATATAGTATTCCAATATATGAATATACAACAATGTCAGTTTTGTTTATGGACGTTCATATTGCTTCCAATGTTTTATTGTTATAGCTAATGACACAACTGATATTCAGAATATGTATTTTATGGGGAGTAAGTGTTCATTCTCGGGTTCTTTATTCAGAACATGTCTTGTATTGAACATAAACACTGCTTTCTCTTGAATAGTACATAGAAATGAGATAACTGGGTAATAGGGAAAATATATACACATATATTTCACTTTTACTGGTTTGCCCAAACATTTTTCAGAAGTGTGTATTCTAATAAGTACTACAGACACTGATGTCTCAGAGCTTTTGGTGCTCTACAGGCTCACCCAAACCAGCGGTTCTCAAGCATTTAAATTTAAGCCATTCTGGCTGGAAGTGCAGTAACATCTATTTGTGATTTTAGTGTGAATTGCCTTTATTCATAATGTTATTGAGAACCACATGCTTATTCACCATAGATCATCCTCTTCTATGGAGTACCTGTTTAAGCTTTTGCTCACTTATACAGTGATTCGTCAGTTTTTCTATTTGTTTTATAGACTTCTATATATGTTTTCTATTTAAATCCTTTGTCACATATAATTTTCTCTTAATTTGTGGTTTGCATTTTTGTACTCTCAAGGTGAACAGAAATTTTTTAACAGGAATTCATGGTTTTAATAAAACACTTGACTCTTCAATATTACTATCTTACTCAAAGACCTTGATAATTCACTTAGTCATTTTAGAATTTGCAGGGAGTGGGGACAGAAGAGTGTAAGAGTGACAAGGAATGCTTTCCATATAGATTATTCTATCTGAAAACAGTGATAGTTTTACTTCCTCCAAATCTTTACTTCTTTTCCAATCATTGTAAGATTTCTTTCTTTTCTTTGCCTTACTGTAGTAATTATGCCTCTAGTACAATGTTAAATTCAAGTAGAGGTAGAAGCTATCCTTAACTTGTTCCTGAACTCAAGATGGAAAATTTTAGTCTTTCCCTTATGTGTATGGTATTTGCTCTAGGCTTTTCATAGATGTAACAGAATCGGTTCCCTGTTCTGTATTAAAGAGTTTTGCATAAATATGTGCTGAATCTTGTCAAATGTTCTTTCTCTATTTAGGGTAATTATGATTTGCAAATATTAAAACAACCTTGAATATCCATTTTATAATCCACTTGGTCTTAAGGCATTATCTTTTTTTTTTGTTTGTGTCAATGGATTGATTTATTGTTACCACATTTAGAACTTTGTCTGGTTTTTATATAGATATATAATGCTTGTCTTATAAATCAAGTTGGGGACTTTTCCCTCCTTTTCTCTTCTCTGAAAAGGAAGTATAAAATTGGTATTCTTTCTTCTTTAAATATTTATAAGAGTTTGCCAATGAATCCATGTAGGTCTAGGATTTTCTGTGTGGAAACACTTTCTTTTTATTTGATAATTGTCTTTGAAAGATATATAGAACTATTAGATTTTCTCTTTCTTCTTGTTTCAGTTTTGCTACATTGTATTTTTGAAAAAGTTCACAATTTTATCAAATTGTAAATTATCATAAATCTTTTTAAAATATCTCAGGATTTTTTCAATGTCTATAAAATCTGTAGTGGTTTATTTGTTTATCCAAGTGTTACATTTTCTTTAATATGTAAGGCTTTTTTATGTAGATTATAAATTACATGAGGGCAGGAAATAATCTTGTCTTACATATTATATAATACCTGGAACAAATAATGTGTTCAATGCAGTTTGATTGAATGAGTCAATGAGAGGATCACCTATATTTTAATTTACAATATCGCAATGTATTATTTGTCTCCATCCGAGTTCTGGGTTGCTCAGTGGCAGGTCCTTGCATGCAACTTCCTAGGCAGGGTTAAAAATACCATTGCATTATATGTTAGTGAAATTTTTAGTAATTGTTTTTAATCAACTGCATGATTGCATGTGCTCTAGAGAAGAACTGGCTGAGGAAAGATCACAAGGCATATAAACCTCTGCAATTTGATCACCCTGAAAGCTACAAGTAGAGGTCAAGGAAATAATGCCACACACATTTCAGCTGAACCATTTTTTCCCCAAACCGTTCCTAATGTCTTTATTAATCCTGGCTAAGTGTGTTGCAGCTTCTACATTTAAACTGACTACAACCCCTTGGAACTAAGTTTATGATGTGAGAAGTCACTTTGTGGTTTATAGTATACATATGCTCAGTTAACTCTAATGGTGCATTTTACCTCCTTCAGCAGACACAAATAATTTCCATGATTGCAGATAAGAATGAACTTTGTGCGTCTTTATTGCTTTTTTTCTTTATTTGCTGTTTGATCCATATGCTGTCAACTTACTACATTTTTTTCCAAATTCCCTTTAGAAATGAGTTATATTTTCTACCTTTCTTCTCTCAGCCTGCAAAGATAGGACCAAGCTTAAAACAGGCCTACTATTTTGGTGTAGGTCCATTCCACATTAAATTCATAAATCATGTAAGTGGCTGTCATTTTTCAAAAATACATTTATTAGAATTAGAATTCCTTTATGTGCAGGATTGCTGAATTCATTTGCCAACACTTCCTACATGATTCATCAAGTCCTGACTTGCTGGGAATATAATACAAAAGGGACTCATAATAAAATGAAAGTTCTTATATTAGGTAATAGTACTTTGCAGGAAATGTAATTATACCTCATTGTCATATCACAAATACCATTATGTTGAATTTAGTAGTAAAATGTTTGCTGGTGCATTTCAAAATAGATGCAATAAGCAGTGTTTATATTTTGTAAGCACTTGGATTTCAAAATATTTTATATTATCTACTCATACCTGTAACCCTTAATAGGCCTATCTGCTGCTGATGAAAAGAAAATAATGGTCCTGTTTGATAAAGATGGAGACTTTGGTTGTCTCCTGAATTTCTGACTGAGCTGCAAGTACAGAAAAGCCACTTTTTACTTTTTTATCTTTTAAACTACATCTTACTATGTTTTTCCATAAAGTCAGTTGGATATCCCTCTGACCAACCCTTAAAATCAAAATTCATTAGTCTACACTGAAAATTAAAGAAAAGAAAGAAGGAACCCTTTTGAAAATTATTCTAATGTCTGGCACTGAATAACATGATAGCAAACCTTCCTGTTAACAAATTTATTATATTAATTTGACAAATAAATGTGATCATGTCCTCTTTCTAACTCACTGGGAAATGTTCTCTCTGCTTCCCTTTTGAAACCTCCTCCTGTATCTCTCAAACGTTGTATATTTTAAACATTCTTTATGTCTTAGATAAAATCCTTTATTGGACATGTGTTATATAAATATTTTCTCCCAGCCTGTGGCTCACCGTTTCATTTTCTTAACACTGTGTTTCAAAGAGTAGAAGATTGCAATTTTAATGAAGTTGAACTTATCAATATCTTCTCCCATGGATTATGATTTTGGTATTATATGTAGCATCTCATCTCCAAACTCAAGGTTTCCTAGATTTTCTCTTATGTTTTCTTCTAGGAGTTTTACAGTTTTGCATTTTACGTTTAGTTATCTGATCCATTCTGAGTTAATTTTCATGGAGGATGTAAGACTTCTCTGTGCTTTGTTTGTTTGTTTGGATAAAGTCATCCAACGGTGCCAGCACAATTTGTGGAAAAACTATCTTTTCTCCATAGGATATCCTTTGCTCTTTGGGGAATGCCAGTTGACTGTATTATATTTGTATGGGTCTATTTCTGGGCTCTCTATCCTGTTTCATTCATCTGTATGTCCAGTCTTCTTGCAATACAGTGTTGTGTTGATCACTGTAGGTTTACAGTAAGCCTTGATATTGAATAATATTAGTCCTCCAACTTCGTTCGTCTTCAGTACTGTGTTTTTACTCTAGGGTTTTTGAATTTCCATGCAAACTCTAGAATCAGTTTGTAGACATCTACAAAATAGCTTGTGGGATTTTAACTGAGGTTGCATTATATCTTAATAATAGACATCTTTAAAATATTGGAATCTTCCAAACACAGAATATTTCTCCAATTTATTTGAATCTTTTTTTATTTCTTTCATCAGAGTTTTGTGGGTTTTCCATATATAGATCCTATAAATATATTGTTAGATTTGTGTGGACAAAATTCCTTTCTAATACTAATTTAAATTGTATTGTGTTTTTCATTTCAAATTTAAAGTGTTTATTGTTGGTATAAAGGAAAGCAATTGACTTTTGTATATTAAACTTGTATCCTGTAGCTTTATTATAATCTCTTATTAGTGCATGCATGATAGCCTATATTGAAAATCAAAAAAAAGCTGCTAGAACTAATAAGTATATTAAGAAGATATGATTCAAGCCCAATACACAAAAATCAACTATATTTTATTTACTAGCAGCAAAAATGGGATATAATTTAAACAAATATTTTCAATAGTATCAAAACCACAAAATATTTATGTTACGTGTAATACAGTGTAAACAAGACTTCTAAACTGAAAAATATTAAAAGTCGCTGAAATAAGATAAAGAGCTAGAAAAGAGAGAGGGAGATACAATTTCATGGACTGAGAACCTTAAAGTTGTTCAGATACCAGTTTTCACAATGATTCTATAGATTCAATGCTATACCAGTTATAATCCAAGCCAAGTTTCAAAAAAATAATTTATGTGTTCATTCTGATATTTATATTCAAATGAAAATACTCAATAAACAAATTACATCAAAATTAACAAATTCTTCCTTTAAAAGACACTTTTAAGATAATGAATGGGCAAGCACTGGCTGAGAGAGAAAGCATTTGCAATATATATTTCTTCCAAAAGTCTTCTATCCAAAACAGCTTAGTCAACTGAATAATGACACAAAAGAACAATAAAAAATATACATGACCTTTCCCAACAATGTCTTTATATCCATTTTTATTTCCATTCCAGGATCTGATCCATTTTCATGGATTGCATTTAGTTGTCATACCTATTTAGTCTCCTGTAATCTAGGCCTTTACTGACCTTGATATGTTTTAAGAGTACATGGACCAGTTATTTTATAGAATGCTCCTCGATTTGAGTTTGTCACTATAGAGTATCATGTTTAAAAAAGGTCATACTTTTTTTGCCAGAAGTAGTCTTGTGTTCTTCTCAATGGCTCACATCAGGAAACATATGATGTCGATTGTGCCCATATTGGTAATTATAAATTTAATCATTTCATAAATTTGGTACCTGATAAGTTTTTCCAACATAAAGTTGCTCTGTTTTCGCCTTTCTATTACTAAGAAACATTAACAATGAAAATATTATTTCCTAGTTGAACATTTCCACAAATATTCCCATTATAGCCATTGAAATATCTTTAGTTAAATATTTTTAGTTGGCATACAGGCTGCTCTTTCTTTGCTACTTATTTATTTGTTGGTTCATTTGTGAAAATTCTCTTTCTCATTCTTGACTTTCCTGCAGCTATTCTCCTTCTCAGAGGCAGCCAATATTATTAATTTCTTTTTTTATCTTCAAATAAATATTTTGTAAACAAATCAAAAAGTAGATTTGTGTTTTTCTCTTTGTTACAGAAATGAAAATTGATTTGCATCTTGCTTTTCTCATTTAATAGTAAATTTTGGAGATCATTCCAAAATGAGTTAATGGAAGGTTTCCTCATTATTTTATATGCCTATATTCTATTGTTGCATTTGGTATACTTTAACCAATCCCTTACTGATAAACATTTGTTTTAGCCAATCTTTTGTTTTTATAAATGGGATTGCTATAAATAGCCTGTTGCTTATATCATTTCACATATATTGGAAGGAATTTTTAAGCTAAATTAATAGCCATGAATTTGTTACCTTAAAAGGTATGACCATTTGAATTTTGTTTCATATTACCATAATACCCTCCATAGAAAGTGTACAGATATACCTTTCTACCAGCACTGAACAAGATTGCTACTTTCCCCAAGCAATATAGCCTAATTAATTTTTTTATTATTTTGCCAATGTGATAAGTGGAAAATAGTCTCAATATAATTGTATTTTATATTTATTTTATTTTGGGTGATGTTGAATATTTCTCATGTTTAAGGCCATTTCAATTCCATTTCCAATAACTTTATTCATAATGTGGCCATTTTTATTGGCGTTTGGTATTTTTCTCACAGGTTTATAAGGTTTCTTTTCATGTTAGAGAAATTAATATGTTTATAATATGATTTGTGATTTTTTTCATTTTGACATTAACCTTTTTACTTTGTTTATGGTAGTTTTAACATTCAAACTTACTATTAATATGTTGCAATCGAACAGACTTTTCTAAATACCACTCAAAACTCAGAAGTAAAAAAAAATTAAGTACAAGATTAAGAAAATAATTAAAATGTTCTCCCATGGTTTCTACTAGTAATTTCTTGGCTTCAGTTTTTACATTTAAATGTTGAACACTTTTGGCATTTATTCTTGTACATGATATAATCAAATTTGCTTCATTCTGGATAGACCCCCAGTTGTCCCAACCCCGATTATCTTAAAAAGTCCCCTTGCCTATAGATACTCTTTGCTGAAATGTCATGATTGATTTAGATACAATAGAATCTTTCTCTCTGCAATTTTGGGCAAAATACGGTTCTATTTTCAATCCTCCCGAGATTCAGAGGGAATCTAGAACAAACAATGCATTTAGAGTCCTGAATCTTTGTCTTTTGGGCCACTATAGTTCATATTGAAATTTATGATAGGTGAATAATTTTAATGTTTAATTAAACTCTGATTGGAATTAAGCTATTTATTCCTATTTTTAAATTCATTCCAATTCTACAAAATATATATTCTTTATCAGCGAGAGAAAGTCACTCTGCCTGATGTTGCAAGGCATGCAAAGTTATTCAAGACAAACCTCTGCCTTCAGGAAACTTGTAGACTAGCATGGAGATACAACAGGCCAATGATTATAATAAAAATCAGAGAAAAATTTTAAAATTAGGAGATACACTATGTGTCAGGAATATGCAAGGTGCTAGGGTTATAGGAGTCCAAAAAAGGGAAAGATCTTATATGGTTGGAATGGAGTCAGACAGCAAAGGATCCATGGAGAAAGAAGCATCTGAAATGGTTCTTGACAGGTTGAGATGAATTATGGGAAATGAAAAGTTGTTTGTTTTTTTTTTTTAAGTCACTATGGTCAGAAGATTGTTCCTGAGCAAAAAGCAGTAGGAGCAGGGGATTCCTTTACAGGTTTTATGCCATGGAAGTCATCTGATACAGAAGGCATTGATTTGTAGTCAAAGGCAAAGGGATCTGTCAGGAAAGTAAATAAAAGCACATTAACCCATCATGGAAGGCGAAGAACACCGAGAGGAGAGGGCATGTGAGGCAAGCCTCTTTCTAATGTGTTTGACTTCCTAGTTGAGATCAAAGTTCTATTCCCAGAAGATTATGCTTCAGGTCAATTTAGCCTTTGTCATTTGCATAATGCATCAAGGTCAAAAAAGAGCATTTTTAACCATTTAAGGGAACAAAGTCAAGCCGATGTGAAATTCCTATTGAGGAAAAAGGAGAAGTCAATTTGGAAAGGTACAATGGGGCCAGAGCTAGCAAAGCATTTATGCAGAATTTCCAGATAGTGGAGAGCCATCAAAAGTTGGAAGTGGTGGAGGGTAGCATAAGCTCTACTTTGGAAAAATAAACCAAGTATCCAAGTTAAGCCTATTGACAGTGGCTTTAGACTACTAAGAAGTGTTTAGAAAGCAATTATTTCTGCTGTAGGCAATTACACTGCTCTTCAGTGATGTCTAACCCTGCATGTGTGTATTGTGTGTGTGTTTGGATGGGTGGGGGCTGTGGGTGGAGGATGGGAGGGAAAATGAAACTGAGTCTGGGGATTCCTCCTAGCATCTGGCAGACATTAGATTAAAATAAGCATCAATTGCTGCCTTTGCTTCTTTCTCCTCAATTTAGTACCTCACCAAACAAGGCAATGCCTTGCAAAAGATTATGAAGCTTCTGTTACCTTATAGGAGAGTATTGGGAAGTGGAGAGCTTGAAGTGAAAAATCGCCCTGCTTTGGGTACAGGTGGGAAATAATGTAGACAATGTCTTCAGCTGGGGACAGGAAAAGAATGCTGGGATACCTGGTATGTTTCCCTAGCTTTTTTTTTTTTTTGAAACTTCCTGGAAGACATCTAGCCACTAATGCACTAAAAAAAAATCTATCATGCAAATTTAATTTGCTAAAAAGCTTATAAATAAATAACCCAAACCACATTCTAATCAGTATTTTAAGCTGGCATAATTATAAGATACTAGTCTGCAGGAAAGGGTGGAAAATTAGACCTAAGTGCCTTTGATATCCTGCCCATCCCCACACACACACCTCCTCCATTCCTTTTGAGGATGAAATGTGTAAAAGTGTATTTCCTTTGCCTATAAGGGCTGAAGAGACTATTGATCATGGCTGCCTTCTAATGCTCTGACCTCCAAAGGCTAGGGATGACATTTTAATATAACACATGGACATCTATATTCATTTTTTTTGCAGTTGATATCATCAGAATAACCTTCCTGGGAAAACTAAGTCTCTAATAGATAAGGCCTTTAAGCAGATAGCTTCTGGGGTCCTTTTAAACTAATGTAGTTGAAACTCCTACTCTACCCCAGCCAAGGAGGGAGAAAGCCAGATTTCATATTTTCTCCTGCTAGAGATCACAGTAGACAAATGAGTACAGAGAGATCAAGAAAGAAGTAGAGGTTTACATTTATAAGATAAAGAAATTCAAGAGTAGATATATGTGACTTAAAAGTGATCAAGTATCAAGTTTTTATTGGAGTTAAAATCCATGAATTTATGGAAATAGAGGAATAAATACATGGTATGATTTTATAAATTGCATTTTCACTGTAGCAGAGACACTAAATTTCCAGAACCTTTTGGGCACTAGGAGAACACCAGGGCTTTTTTCTTAGGTGGACAAAGTGATGAGAAGTGGTTGCTATGAGGATTGGCTGCAATGAGGCAGGGAGCTAGTTCTGCTTGGAGAAAATAGATAACAGTATCCGTGAGGCCAGGTACATTCTTCCACACAAGAGTATGAATTCTTGTATGAAATGGTGATTTCTATATGAATAAGTAAGCAAGAAATTGAAATCAAAATCAAGTAACAGGAGCAGAGAAGTTGATTGTTATTGAAACTGGTGAGGTAGGTCATTGAAGTTCAGGGTAAATTTGCTTTTAGCACAGCGTTTGAAAGGTCATGATCACTCCCCCAAGCATCTGGGATATATCCTTAAAGCAAGTTATTATCAGCATATTACTGTCACACATGGAGAGAGAGAATTATATCACCTCCTAATACTGCTGATTAGCTAACTAAATTGTAAATTCCAGCTCTGGGGTCTTTGATCCATTCTCCTACTCTGGATTTTGAGACCAGCTTTGATTGCTGAGAAAGGCATAGTGTCATTTCTAGAAGCATATCTTGAGTCAAAAAGAATCAGGATTCTATTCATTAAATAACAGATTAATTCTTCTAATATTACAACTGCAAAATTTGATGTATGTGGGGCCATGTTTATAGCTTTTGTAAAGTTGCTTTTTCAATCACTTATCGGCATCACCACTGAAAAGGATCACCTTTGAAAAGGAATAGGAACAGTTGTTGGAGGAGGGTTGTTTTAAAATGGACCATAAGCATGGAGGAAAGGGGAAGAAGACCACAGGGTAATAGATATGGAGGAAGGAGACGTAGAAGGCAAATGCAGGGTGTCGTTGACTAGAGGTGTGAGAAGAAACACTAAGAATATAGGCAAGCTGGTTGCACATCAGGCTGACCTGAAGGGAGAGGGTGTGCCAAGATGGGCAGCTGTTATTGTGATATCTCAAATCACAGGATTTCTCTCTCTCTTTGATCCAGTTGACGTCTACAGCCAAAGACCAAGAGCAAGTCTTTGATTACAGAGCAACAATAGGCAGCTGTAAAGATGAGAACAATGATACAAATATCAACCAGCATTTTTACAAAGTACTTGGTATATACCAGATTCCCTCTACATTTCTTTACCAGCCTTATTTTACTTAATCCTCACCACAATCCTATGAGATGGGTACTGTTATTAATATTATTGAGAGAAGGAAAATGGAGGCTTAGAGAAGGTAGAGAACTGGCCTAAGACTTGGCCACTAGTGTCTGTTGGGGTGGCATTTGAATTCGTGTCCGTATTAACAGAAATGTCATATTTCTTAGGCTGTGGTACCAACATGTTGTTGTTAAGCTACTTTTTAGTTGGTTAGAATCAAAGTAGTACTTTTTCAAATTTAGGGTGTTTTCTGTGGGGAGAGAGGGAGCAGATATTCCAGGGCAATATCTTATCCTGTCAGGGAGGGCCTTCGGCTGCCGCCAAGTGTGAGCCCCACACAATTAACCAAGCATTACTCAAGTGAACTCTGGCTTTGAAACTTTGAAATATGCTTTCAAAAGCAATTGTATTAGAGCTGGGGCTAAAAAAAACAGTCAGCAGTTTTGAAGCAGAAAGAAAAAGGTTTATAAAGAAAAGTCTATTAAAGTCATCAACTTTCCCTTGCTTAAGGTCAAAAACTTAGAGAATGCTGGAATACACTCATTTTATATTACAAATGAGTTTCAACAGTCATCTGTTTTCTTGCTCTTGTCAGATTTAGCCTGGGGTATTTCTATTTGATCATTGCTGCGTTAATGGCTGTGAACCAATGGATAAACTGGTGAAAGCTGTCATACCTTCAGATCTACAATTATAAAAAAAGAGAGACAGAGAAAGTATGTGGTAGGAGGGGGGATTCCTTTACATGTTTTATGTCATGGAAGTCATCTAATACAGAAGGCATTGATTTGTAGTCAAAGGCAAAGGGATCTGTCAGAAAAGTAAATAAAAGCACATTAACCCATCATAGAAGGTGAAGAACACAGAGAGGAGGGGGCATGTGAGGCAAGCCTCTTTCTAATGTGTTTGACTTCCTAGTTGAGATCAAAGTTTTATTCCCAGAAATTATGCTTCAGGTCAAATTAGCCTTTGTCATTTGCATAATGCATCAAGGTCAAAAAAAGAGCATTTTTAACCATTTAAGGGAGCAAAGTCATGCCTAGAATTTGAATCTCATTAAAGATAGAAACTTTGGCCAGGTTGTGGGTGCCTAATTCCAGGATGATAGATAAAGGACTTTCAATTCTCCCCAGGGTACATGCCTACAGGACCAATGTTCAATAACTATTTGAACACATGGATGAAAGGAAGGAAAGGAAAGTGTGGATAGAAGGAAATGAATGATTTTAAGGGCCAGGATTTCTAAGAATATTCTGCAACTCTAAAGCAAGTTTATATCAGGATTCTAATCCATTAAATGATTATTTCTATGGCAGAGAATGGTGGATGACTCCTCCTTGAGTCTTTATCTAAGAAGTTAGTTCTTGAAGAAATTCCAGGAATCAGCTACTCTATCTCTTATATCTACTGGGAGGACATGAGAATGAGTGAGATTTAATCATTACCTAATATCATAAACATAGTTAATTTCAGAGTAGATCCTAAAATCCAAATTTTCTGACATTCTCTTAGGTGCAGATTTGGAATTCCCATTAGTTTGAGACCAAAGTCAAGGTCAATTAAATTTTAGTTTTATTTACATTTCCTCTCATTCTGTGCACACCATGTACTATCTATTCATTTCTTTCATACACTTATTTAGCAACTTTTAAGTTTCAAGTACTATGCTGGGCACTGGGGATTCTGTGATGAATATAACAAGCATGGTCTCTGCTCTTGCTGAATTTACAGTCTAATAGGGTGTCATATACCAAACAAGTTTTTTTTTAAGTATATAGTGTGGAAAAGGGGAGTCTAATAGGATCTTTCTAGATGGGGGTTAGGAGGACTTTATTCTTTCTACTTTAAGAATGAGGAAATTAAAACCCTCCAGGAGATTGTCAGACAAATGTTGGAGCAGGAACTTGGGATTTGAACTGATGATTCAGGACTCTTAACATCTTACAACTGCCTTCCGTATACATAAAGAACATAGGCTTATATAAGTCTTTAACCATTTTAAAGGTTTTAGGGCACACTGAAAAGCTGATACATGCTATGGGCCCTCTTCCCAGTAAAATGCATTTATGAACTAGAATGAAAATCTGCTGTTTTGCCTAAAAACATCCATTCCACTTTGGTTTAGGCAGCTAGACTATCTCCTTCTGGGAGAGCCTACTCTCTACTCTCAGTCCTTATGAGTTTGGGGGTGGAGGGTGGAGGTCATTCATATTCAACCCTCTGGCCACAGAGATTGCTTCATGAATGAGCACTTGATACAGTTGGCCCATTCTGGAGCTTTGGGGAAAGAGAAAACCTTTCTTTCTGGTGGAGATAAGGCAGAAAAAATCTGGAGCTAAATTGCTGAAGGCCATCAGTTGGAGATAGCCTCTGCAGAGAGTCAACCCAGCACTAAGGAAAACAGACTTAGGAAATGTAGAGTAATGGCATCCTCATAACCTCATTTCAGGTTCTGGATTCAGCATGCCTAAACTAGCACAACTCCTGAGATTTTTCTTTGTTTGTGGAAGTCAATACATTCCCTCTTTTAACCAAAACCAGTGTGAGTTGGGTTTGTGAGATTTTATAATCCAAAGTGTTCTATCTGATGCTTAAACTATGCACTCAAGTAGGAATTTAACTTTTAATGAATCCAGAGACCCCAGAACAAGGAACACTTGGCTTGCAGAGATTATAAATTTGGAAGAACTGTAATATATTCAAGAACAATCCTTCGTAGATATTTGAGTAGAAGGAGGATTTAAGAATAACTATTTCCTCTCCCATTCTGGGGATCCTCATTATTCAAAATGTTTAATTATTATATCAGCAGTTCCCAAATTATAGTCTGCATCAAAACATGATCGTCCTAGAACCATACTTAGAGGATGCTGAATCAGGCCCTATGATCATGATCCATCAACTTCAGAGCCACTATTAGAATTTAGTTAGCAGATTCAAACTAAATAAACTCTAGGTTCAACATAGTGGATTCTGGATTTTGATATTGCAAAGGTGTCACTGTCCATCACATAGGGATGTATGAAGAGGAATTTGGAATTCTGCCTAAGTTTGTTATGTGAGTTTGCAAATTGAGTGAACATGTTGGGAACTCTCTCTAATTTCAAGAGAAAGAGGAAAAGCCCTTGGTGGGCAGGAGAAATCAAAAGAGGACCCGTATGTCTTCTTGGGTTATAGTAGACAAGGGCTGAGAGGACAGATGGCAGAAGTATTTGAACCAGAGCTTTTTGAGGCCAATTATAGCATGATATCAATTATTATGGATCTCACTTACAAATGCTTTAGTTCAGGTTTAAAGGGAGACAGTTCCATGGAAATGTCTTCAGTATTTCTGGATGAGTCTACCTAAAATTAAAGGGGATGATGTCCTCACCCATTCCAGATATTGTTCAATTGTTTAAAAATATTGCCAATAGTCACTTACTTGGCAAGTTCCCCAAATGTGACTGGAAACCAAATGTGTGAATTAAGGGCTTTGTTCTCCAAATACCTAGAATTGAATGAACCCTCACTTTGGGCTAGAAAATGTAATAAATGTACTTGCTTAGATCATCACATGTAGTATTGAATATTACATTTAGTATTCTTAGAAACTCTATGAGTAGGTAGAGCTATTGTCCCTATTTTACAGAAGAATAGAGGCTTACAAAATTCAAGTGGCTGTCCCAGTGTCACACAGCTAATAGTTGAGCACAGTAGGTTCCAGTTTGCTTCCAGGGCCCATACTGTTGTCCACTGCACCTTCATGACCCCTACCTGGATAGTCTAAGAGCCTAGGGATTTATATTAGTTTCTTATGGCTGCTATAAAAAATATCACAAACTTAATGGCTTAAAAACAACTCGAATTTATTCTCTTACAGTCCTGTAAATCAAGAGTCCAAAATGGGTCTCATGAGTTAAAATCAAGGGGTCCTCAGGGCTGCATTCCTTTCTATACCATTTTCTTGCCTTAACAGTATCTAGGGAGTTCCTGAATTCCTTAACTCCAGGCCTCTTTCCATCTAAAGCTTGCCATGGCCCGTCTAGCCTTTCTCCTTCTAGTGAATGGTTTGTCCCCTCTGATCTAGTCTGATGCCAAAGACTGCTTTGTAACCACTACTCTATACTGTGAGTTTGGACACTGTCACATTCATACAGCAATGTTTTGCTTGTAACTGCAGTTTTGAGCTGCAAATACAGTGATCTTCTAGCCAGCCGGCGTCTTCAATACTGATGTCTGCCTGCTCCCCCAGTGGTAAAGTCTTCAGCTCTGAGAGGCATAAGAGGGGGAAGGAGATTCTACACCATCTCCTGGCCTAGAGTCAAGTCTAGCTGAGGCCAGAAGTCCTGCTTTCTCCTCCAAGGAGGGGGTCATACTCAGGGTCCCTCCAGAATATGTCAATGCTCTGGGCCGTTATCACTGGGTGGCAATAGTGATGATGACAATGATGACTGCTAGTGGTATTGGTGGTGATAAATTCAATTGACCTCAAGGTTGACTTTGGGGCATAGCCTTTTTCCAGGATATAACCCGACATGATGGGTGCCTTTTTATTTTTCTATATATCGCTTAAATTTATGGCATATTTAGCTATCTGTGCGTTTAAAAATAGCATATAAAACTATCTGTTGTGTTTTGAGTCTCAGCGGAATAATGGTAAAAAAAACACTTTATCATTTAAATAGTTTTCTTACCATCATTCTGTGGTTAGGGCTGGGGAAGCTAAAAAGTCACATCGTCTTTCCTCCTGTCCCTAAACTAACAAGGAAATAATTCAAGGAAGGGAATAGAGTATGCAAACAAAAAAATAGAACTGGGTTTCCTCTCTTGTTCAGCCCTGAGATCTGAATTTTCTCTACTGAGAACTCAATAAATAGAAAGCACTATGCACAGCCTTATGTACAGCAGATACCCTTCACACAGCAGATTTCCTGTTCTAGGAACTTTGTTGCATATTCGCTCATGAATGCAAGTCAAGTCCCTGGGCTACAAATCTTCTGCAATTTCTGTGGATTTTATTAATCTGGAGCAGAATAGCAAACCAATAGTGAGTGCCTAGAGAGACCAATCTTCTGCCTCTTGGAGAGATGTTGTTTCTGGATAACATATCTTCTCCATCAGGGACAGTGGAAGATATCCTGTGCCATGAACTCTTATAGGGTCACTAGTCCCACTGGACAGTAAGATCGGTGAGGAATAGTACTCCCATTATCTCCAAGATTGCTATCATGCATTCCTAGGACTGCCTTACCCATTGAGGTCTGTCCATCCTAGGAAAGTGCCCTATCCCAATACTTTCCATTACTTGCTATAATCATGAAAATGTAACATTGTGTTTTGTTTTATTCTGTTCACTGATACATATTGAATTCCTATCAATATGAATTTGATCAATAAGAATTCTACATTCTTTTTATAGGTACTCTCATTTCATAGCCCTATGAAGAAGATTCTACTATTCTCCTCATTTTATAGATATAGAAACTGAGAGCCCTGGAGTACAAATAAGTTGGCCAATGTCATAGAGATATGACACATACAACAATGTCCTTCCATTCGCTTTTTTTCCCTGCTGCCTAATTTGAGCAAAATTTCTGTATGTGACTATACAGTAATGGTAGAGTAACCCTATTATTTATTATTTTTGAAAGTTAAAATGTAACTTTTTATAATTATTGCTGAACAACAGGCATAAACTAGGACTGTCCCAAGCAAAACAGGACATATTGTCATTTTACTTAAAGGCTACTCTTTTAAATGAAACCTTCCTTAATATTAGGCTTTACTATCTATGAAACTTTTCTCATATCATTTCTCTTTTGATCTTCACTCCAACCTTGTGAGGAAGATGTAACACTCAGGTTCAAAGATCTTAAAAGTCTTCAGACTGTGCAGGCCTGGATAAGCATCCAATTTCTTGACTCAGAGTTAAGTGCTCTTCCCTCTGCACCACATCACTTCTCCCAGGTACCATGTTTGAAGGGACCTTTCCTCAATCAGTGCCTGCAGGTGGAAATCACAGACCTCACAGTGGGAGTGCACAGGAGATCCTTGGGGCAGATAGAGGGGCATCTTTGGTGTTCCCTCGGTCTCACCCCCAAGGCCTCCTGCCTTCCGTGAGCTAAAGGCAGGCCTTCTCTTTAACCAAGTGAAACTGATGGTGAACTGGAGTCATGTCAGATGGGATTGGGTGTGCGGCCTTTTGGTGTGGGAATAAGAACATCTTCTGTGGTAAGAAGTATTTACTTTATGTTCAATTCCTTTTAATTTTAGTTTCTTTTTTTGATAAATAATGTGTGTGTACTATTAATTATATATGTGTATATATATGTATGTGTGTGTGCATATGTATATTTTAAATAATTATATTATTCCATTTTAATGCATTTATTAAGCCCATGTATACACCCAATCATCTAACCATGTATTCTTCATGTACAAGGTGATAATTTGAATAATATTCATTCAATGGAAACACTAATCTTTTCCTCCCAGGTTGAGAAAAGCTATTTTGGAAACTTTCTTTTTTTGTTCTATTTTGCACATTTATTTACATTTTTTGAAATTTCATAAGAAAAGTGTTTACTTTTTAAAAGACAGTAGTCTTTTTTTTTTTAAATAGATTAAGGTTGTTTTAAAAGCCAAAAATTTATTCAAAGGAAGAGATCTATACCTTGTTTCCCGTAAGGCTTCCACGGCATGAAGTCTTAACCAAAGTCATTCCCAGCTTGAGTAAATTTATCTCATACTTATAGTTATCATAAGTGTCCAGTTTCAACAGTTTACCTTATACTTAGAGCTATCATAAGTGTCTTAATGTAGGGCAATAAAATTATTGAGTGCCCTGTTTCCTCTATAAAGAGACCTTGTGTGGAAAATAAATTTATGGTCACTATACCAGGCTGTGTTTTCCAAGAGACAGACTCTGATATAGAGATTAGCTGCAGTATATTTATTTGGAATTGCTCTTATAATCAACACCTGTGGAAGGGAGAGGAAAAAAGCAGGAATTGGCAGTGAGAGAAGCTTAGGGGTGATATGGGCCCAACAATAGTTTTAGTGAATCTCATGTGGAATTCTGGAGCTAATATGGACCATTAGAGTTGTCCAAGTTGGGCTAAGATGCACTAATCAGGCATTGGACATGGGCTACTTTGGGCGGGACAGTTATCTGTTGCTGAAGGAAGGGATTCCTTAAGGGCCTATCTGCTAGAAGAACTTCTAGCAGTTGGGCAACAAGATCTTCATAAAGTAGGATCTGAACAGTCCATTTTAGTGTCAAACACAGCCCTCTACTCTTACTGACATGTGGTTTCATGAGCTCACAGCACCCTTCTGGAAACTAGGTTGGTGGTCTCACGTCAACACAATGGAAAAAGGAAGTAGCTATCTAATGATGCTCACAAGGGATCCCAGCAGACCCAGGTTGGAGCTGAAGTACTTTCCCTAATGGTTCTGAGGATATGTGTGGTCACAGTGGTTATCGAAAGTCATTAAATTGCATTATGCTCCTTTGCTGTGACTTCCCTATGCAATTATGACTTGTAATTTGGGATGAAAGGACAAAACTTTTCTCTGAAGGTCTTCCAGTGGAAGATGTTCTCTACTAAAATATATCCAAGGTTCAGACTCCCCATTTCTCTCTCTGGGGAAAATAATGTGTTTTTTTTAAAGCACATACACACCCCAATGCCCTGAATACCAACATGCCCTCATCAACAAAAAGAAGCAGGTATTTGTTAACCCGGTGGCTTTTGGACTCCAGACTCCTAGAAGAAGTCTCTCTTTTAAATTCACATTCTTCTTCATTGAGGAATTGTCAATGAATTCTGAGGAGATTTCAGATTATGAAAAGAATTCTTCCATCCTGTCCTTTCTCAGGTCCCTGAATAGAAAGGTGTGTCTGGAATTTTCTTTCCTTTCTTTTCGTTCTATGTCTTTATCTTTTCTTCTCTTTCTGAATTTACTTACTTATTTACAAAAATAAGTACTTCTGCCAATAACTCTAAAAGGAGGCACACCTGTTTTGAAGATGAGGAAACCTAGATTAAAAATGTTAAATGATTTACCCAAAGGTTATTCAGCCTGTGATGGAGCTAGGATTCAAACAAAATTTGTCTGGCTCCAGGACTCACTGTCCTCACCATTAAGACACCTTGTCACCCTTGATGAAAGGGGTCAAAATTTGAAAATGGGTAGCCAGGCTGAGTTGAAATGATGGTAGCTATAATCAGTGGACTCTCTACCTCCATAATCTAATTAATTGACATTTAGGATAAACAGCTTGCTCAGCTGGTTAGACTGTTGGGGATATGAATATCTTAGGCTATTTTAGTACCTGTGTCATTTTGGGTCTCAGCAATGTGTGGGTCATCCAACTCAAAATAATCTATGTAATGGTAATAATCAGTTATTTTCAGGGTGGATTTTGCAGAGTTTAAAATAGGTTTCAGAGTAAAGCATGTTATTTAGCATTATTACAGCCTAAGCGAATAATGATCCACCATTTGCTTTTAATTCCATTTTTCCCCCCTCTGGCCCCTAATTGGAACTCAGGGATTCTTCATTAATTGTATAAATGGAATTAATGACTTCACACCAAGCAGAGAACATAAAGTACTTAAGAACTTCAGCCATATAACACATTATTATAGTGGTAAATTGTGAGTAATTTAGCATTTGTATAGAGCTTTATTTCACTGTGCCCACTCTGATGGGGTACTCACATACACATTATAATCCTAATGATCACTCTGTGCTTTTCTATTTGTTGTGCTTTTATGTATTTGCAGCACTTAAAATTTCTAATACTGAGCAAAATTAATGCCGATGAACGCTTGCAGCTGCTTACCCTCTGTAGTTTGTTACTTCATTTATTCATTCAGCACTTGCCTCTACTGGTGAGGATCTTAAATCCAAGGCCTTGGACAGGCTGATTGGGATCAACAGCCCTAGATTAAGCATCTTCTGCTGATGGGGAGTTGAATAATGCCCTGCTGTTATTTGGCTCACGAAGGAGCCTGTATTTGGGACCGCTTCTTCCCAGGGAGTTCTCTGTGTCTGGCTGTAAATCCCAAGTCTTTAAATAGACTTAGATTTTTCTTTTGACCCCAAGTTCTAACTAACCAATGCCTGGTCAAAGGCTATCTAGGATAATGCTGGGTAGACTATGGTGTTTCCCCACACTTTTCCATCACAAGACAATTTTCTGGCTCCTCTAATTTCTACGTGTTAAGTAATGATTGTGATAATGATGATGGCATTGATGATGACTGTGATGGTTAATGAGAATAACAAAATATTGAGGACTTACCATGTGCCAAGCACTTGGATACTTACTTTATATGAACTGTCTCATTTGTGCTTCAGCCCTGTGAGTTAATTACTCATATTATTCCCATTTCATAGAGGAAGAAGCAGTACTTTGAGAATTCAAGTGATTTGCCCAAGGTTTCATATCTAGGAAGTCCTATACAAATAATAACACCCAGGCAATGAAACTGTGGAACTGTGTCCCAGTGACCACGTTTCTTGAAGATGATTGTATATTGATATAGCTTTTGCAATGTAACCGTATGGTTGTGAAAACCTTGTGTCTGCTGCTCATTTTATCTATGGTATGGACAGTTGAGTAAAAAATATGGATAAAAATAAGCAAATAATAGGGGGAACAAATGTTAAAATAAATTGAGTAAATTGAAATACTGGTGATCAATAAAAGGGAGTGGTAAAGGGTATAGAAAACAATAGGGGGAACAAAGGCTAAAATATATTGGATAGATGGAAATACTAGTGGTTAATGAGAGGGAGGGGTAAGGGGTAGGGTATGTATGAGTTTTTTCTTTTTATTTCTTTTTCTAGAGTGATGCAAATGTTCTAAGAAATGATCGTGATGATGAATATGCAACTATGTTATGATATTGTGAGCCATTGATTATACACCAAGTATGGACTGTTCATATGTTAAGAATGTTTGTGTTTGTATGTTGTTTTGTCATTAAAAATATTTTTAAAAAATACACACAAATTCAGACACCAAAGCAACCATGAGCATTAAAGTTCACCTCAAATTATTTGAGTTTCACAACCAGAGGGTGGAGGGATTTTATGCTGGCTGTTGAAAACAGGCAGTGATAATTCATCTTCATCTTCAGTACACTTTGTGCACTCTAATTGTTCTGATGCTCAAAGTTAAAAACCAAAGAACTATTTTGCACTAGATTCCCCTCTGTCTTCCGATTTCTTTTTCTCTAAGTTTTATTCCTTTTTTAAAAAATTGATACTCATGGTATTATAGTTTCCTGTTCAGCTTAGAATTTTGAGTTTTCTTGATTTTAAAATTTGGATCCTTCTACCTCATCTCCTAATGGTATTTCAGTAGACTTTGAGGTGTTACTGTCTATGATATATTTGTGATAATGAGGTAATATCTGGCAAATGACCTCCTATTTTTCTTGAAAGAATATGAAATTCATTGAAGTTTGGGAAATGCTGATCTGTTTGTTTGCCTCTTCCTCTATACTCTTACCCTTGGCTGCTCAAGCTTCCCCATTCTCTTCTCGTGTATGGAGATAAAGGGATTCTGAATGTTGATGACATCATTATATGCCTCTCTCTGGGGATTTGACATTCAAATGCACTGTGCTTATAAGTAGAGAGGATGGTTGTGCTTAACTTATAGGAATATGTCTCTAGTGGTAGAGTTTTGTTAATTTTTAACATTTTTATTGTGAAATATACATAAAAAAGGAATGAATTTCAAAGTATACTGTAGCAAGTAACTATAGAACAGATTTCATAGTTTGGGTAAGACTGAAACAATTTCAGGTTTTTCCTTCTAGCTGTTCGAAGACACTGGAAACTAAAAAGAAATATCAATATAATGATGCCGTAGTCATACTCATTTGTTAAATACTAACTTCTCTGTTATAACTCCCCTTTCTCCTTTAATCCTTCTCCCAATCCTTCGGTATATTTGGACTATGCCCATTCTAACTTTTTTGTGTCGCAAAAGGTTGTCAACAATATGGGATGGGGGTGGAACTAGTTGATGTTCTCGGCGAAACTGGCACATCTGGGTTTCAGGACTTACCTGCCCTAAGAATCATCTGAAGGTTTCAAGTTTCTGAAAAGTTAATTTAGTGCATGAAACTTTTGTAGGCTTTCAGATAGAGAGCTGAGTACTTCTTTAGGGTTAACAGGAATATTAGTTGGGGTTTTGTAAACCTTGGCAATTAGCAATATATAGCCGAAGTTTGCATAAGAGTAACCTCCAGAACAGCCTCCTGACTCTATTTGAACTCTATTAGCCATTAATATCTGATTTTGTTACATTTATTTTCCCCCTTTTGGTCAGGAAGGCATTGTTGATTCCACAGTGCCGGGTTCAGGCTTGTCCCTGGGAGTCATGTCCCACATTGCCAAGTAGACTCACACCTAGATGTCATGTCCCACATGGCCAGGAGGGTAATGATTTTACTTGCAGAGTTAAGTTCAGAGAGAAAAAGGCCATATTTGAGCAACAAAAGAGGTTTTCTGGAAGTAACTCTTAGGCATAATTATAGGTAGACTTAGCTATTCTGCTACAGAAATAAGTTTCACAAGAGAAAGCCTCAAGATCAAGGGTTTGGCCTACTAACTTGACAGTTTATAGTGTTTAAGAGAATACTTGGGGTTCCCAGGTGGGAAAGTTTAATTATTCCATATTTTTTTCCAGTCCCTCAAAGGACTTTGTTAATACTTAAAAAAATTATCTGCCTAAGATGCCCTGGGATGTTTCTATGTATTACATTAAGCTATACAGAATTACAAGCACTTGTTCTCATTTCGGGCTCCATGTGTTTGGGTTGTTTAAATGAACTATCCAGACAAGTTGAATTAGATTGTGTGCTACAGAAAATTTAGGCTTTGGACAAAATAAAGTTCTTTCCTTTGGTCTTATACAGTTGGTGAAGTTCTGAAATACAAACACTGTCATACTTTACCCTGTATTCTGATTTACCTTAGTTCCAACCAACTCAAATTAGCTCTTATCTCTAATTGAAGCTTGATCTCTTCTTCAGTTTCTTTAACAGTTGTTATATATAGCAATGCTTACTTTCAAAGCTGCAGAACTCCAGCTCTGAGTCTTGGGTGTCACACAGGTATCCAAAGTTCCAGGTAAATACTAGGTTATATACATATAGCACCACATCTCAGAATCTAGAAATAACACTTAAAGCTCAGGAATAAATATGACTGCTGTAAGAGTTTACAGTCTGGGCCCCAATTTTCTCATAAGTATTCTCTAAAAGAGACCATACAATATTTGTCCTTTTGTTTCTGGCTTATTTTGTACAATACAATGTCCTCAAGTTTTATTCACCTCATCCCATGCCTTGGAATCTTCATTCCTTTCTTTACAATATTCCATCAGATGTATACACCAGAGTTCACCTTTCTGCTTCTCAGTCATTGTACCCTTCAGCCACTTCCATCCATTGGGCATCATTGAATAATGTCTAAAGTAAACAATCCATGTGTCACAGTACCCTCACTTAGCTGTATAACCATTCTATTGGTAGAATATTAAGTAAAAACAAGGGCACCTTTCTTTTTTTGGATGTGCTTACTAGGTTTTAGAAAAGATACTACGCTCTCCCCATAATATCTCAAACTCCAGCCTGTTTGCTTTTTGTACAGACCAAGCACCCAGCCACTGAATCCACTGAGTGGAGGGCATAGGCATGGACAGGTGGGTCGCTCTGTGATGGTACCAGAGGGGCCACCGCTCTGCCTCCAAGTGAGAGTGACTCTGATTCAGTTTAGATGAGACCCTCCCCTCACTCTTAGAATGATGACATTCTCCTCCTATTAAGGTGGGTATTTACCTGCCTACTGGAGGTGGCAGAGGGTGAAAGGGATTCCTGAACCCTGATTATAACTGAGGAAGCAGGTTTTGATCATAGACTCAGGGAATCCTCAGGGCCCCCTCACCTTTGAACGAAATTAGTTCTTGCCTTCTTTGACATCAGTAGGAGAGGACCAAAGTGTCCTACTTGAGGAAGGAAGGAAGACCCCTTTACTGAGTGTCTACTGTGTGCCAGGAACTTTTAGACTTTTCTCACAGAAGATCCACTGCTTTTCTTGTTTGGCATTGGGTGCTGAAATACTGCTTTCTGAACCACAGACACATAGAAAACAAACTCTAAATGACTCAGTTGGCAGAAGCATCGCCATTCTTGGCTTTTTCACGACCCTCATTACCCAGGGGAGGGTGAAGATTGAAGCCTTTCTGAGCCTCTCTACTTCAGATGCTTCAACACATCTAGCTGGGACTGCCAGGTCCAGGAGCACAGTTGATTCATCTGCCTTGTTTCCCAATTGATATTTTATAATTCTCAGTGTTTACACAAGACACTCTTTTTTGTCTGTTACTGCCCCTTTGTCCTCTAGGTGAGAGAATCTCCTTGTTCTTCATTCTTTTTACCATCACTCCCCACACACCACGCACAGATTCCAAAGAGAACACACTGTGGCCAAGCAACGTCCTCAGTGGCCTGCGGTTGTGTGTCATAAGACTGTTTTATAATGTCAACCTCTCAAAGAGTAGGAAAAACTTCAACCTCTCCATCCCATTTCTAATGTGCGCAGTGGCAGTCATAACTATAAAATGCCCCTTAGGGTGATCAGTGTTACTTTCAGAGCTGGTCCTACTTTCACAACCCAGGTCCTCAGACTGCTCACACCCAGCCAGATTGAATAAGTTCTTCTTTGACAGATCTCCATTGAGAACCAGGTAGGAATATCAGAGGGCTTGAAAATAACTGATCTTTCTATCTTCAATATGAAAAGCAAGTAAGAAATTTCATTGAGTGAAAAGTGTCAGCATATTGAAACTCATAAATCTGTCAGCAAATGTCAACTCTCCATGTATGTGAATTTAGGGAAATTATTTTTTTTCCTCCAATTTTAATTTGAATTATGTACTCTGCATTTTAAATAGATTTTTCTATTAAAAAATGATTTTTCACCTGGTGGCCAAGTCTCTGGAAAAGAATGATGTGCTTTATTTTCATTTTAATCTGCTTTGAATTCAGTACTTAGGGTGTCATATGGCCAACCATAAGGTTACAAAATAATAGTCTGGAGTCAGTGAGTGCAAACATTTGCCCAATTATGACCAATGGGCAGAATTATGTCCAATGAAATATGATTGATGATACTGACATCACTATGGATTGCACTGTTTTTACCATCTACCTGAAAACCTCGATGACACTTGACTTTCACCCCAACATTATTCTTTTTAAATGAATCTACCTTTAAAGTGCAAAAAAAGAAATATTAGTCACAAGTTCCACGTATGAATCTGTGCTGTCTTTCTGAAGGAAACATGGATGTATGTTACCTGCAACAACATCATAATAATGGTTGGTTATTAAATGTCAACTCTGCAGGGCCTCCGTGTACTTTACCCAGGCTGTGCACTGCAGAAGGCCATTCAGCCAGGGGGATAAACAGGTAGTAAAATAACCCATGCTCCACTTGTCCAGCCAAAGGAAGGAGCTCCTTTTCTAGTTTATACTCAACCACTGTTTAAGCAAACAGGTCAGCTATTCTGTGCTAGGCACAGAATGAGAATCTCTATAGACTGTATTATATTTAATGTGTACAAAACAGGGCAGGCCACGGTGGCTTAGCAGGCAGAGTTCTTGCCTGCCATGCCAGCGACCCGGGTTCAATTCCCGGAGACTGTCCATGTAAAAATAAAAAATAAAAAAAACATATGCAAGATGTTTACTCCCTTTCTGACCATAGAAATATGGAGCTGAAATTCAGAGAAATGAAACTAACCAAGTACCATATGGTTTATCAGTGGACATGTTAGATTTCAAAGCAAGGTCAATGTCACAACAGAGCCCTGTCCCTATTTCCATTTGAGCATCTATTCAGAAATACCTTTGTAGGGAGAGGTACTGTGTCTGTCCTTAGATGAAGTAAATAAAAGGTAAATTCTCTGTTACTGTCCCAGCCAGTTATAGTTGTTTCTAATTTCCCCAAATTGTTCTCATAGCATCAACCAGCATATATTGACCCTCTAAGGGAAAAGACAAAATGTTTAGTTGTCTCCTCTAGCTCTGCTTTCACAATGAACACAGGGTGTTCCTTCTATTCAGGACCAATTCTGTGTCAAGAAAGGGAAACAAGCTCAAATGTCGGGGGCAGATATAGGGACCACAGTGAGGCTCACAGAAAAATACAAAAATTTGAACAGGTGTCAGGAAGAGCAAGACAAGAACCTCTCTCATCTTAATATCTTAAGCTTTTCCAGTAGCTTCTCTGGTTCTCCCTCTTCATCCACTCCATACTGTTTTATCTCATCTGCTTCCTAAGAGGCTCTAATCCTTCCTGAATTTGTCTGCATGGGCTGATAATGGGAGGCCCAATTTTGACTTTATAGTGCCTCTCACATCCAGCGATTGAAATTTACCTCTGATTCTACTGATTTACATTCCCAGTCTGGGGGCGGGGGCTGATTGGAGACCCTACTCAGATGTCCTCTCTTATATTTACCTGGGACTGCTTTCTGCAATGGTTTGGTGGGGGATAAGATTAGGGCATTTGTAATAACATGCACTCAAGTTGCCAGTGGGGAGTCTGTATCAGTGGGCATAGACAGGCAGTCTTCTAAAATATATAATGTCCTTTCCAGGCTCTCTGGATGATACCTCACTTGGATAGGGTCATTAACAGACCCAAGCCATGGCAGAGACCATGATAACCAAAGTCCAATTTCAAGAATAAATGATAAAGGGGAAGATGAAGAGAATGGAGTGGCAGTTAGATTTGGAAATAAAATCTGACAACCTATCTTCATTCTTTGGTGCCCATTATACTGAAATCCTTTTAAATATGGTAGTCCCACTAGAGTCAGTGGCTAGGGGACCTATGTAAAGTGGTATGTGTAAAAGGGTTCCAGGCTCTAATTTCCACCCTCTGCATAAAAGCTCCTTTTTCATCTAATCCCTTGGTAGCAGATTTCTTCAGCTACACTCTCCTTTTGAATGGCAATCAGTTTTTAGATGGGTTTCTTTGTTCTGACACACTCTTAAGACATGGCTTCTCATATGGATCCTTGAGGTCCACCTTGTTATATCCTGTTCTGCCATTTTATCTTTATCTAACATGTATTGAGCATTTACTCAAGTCAGGTACTATGTTAAGTTCTTTCCTTGCATTAATGTATTTAATTGTCTAAAGGACCCCATATGATAGCTAATATCATTATCACTATTTTAAAAGGAGAGAAACAAAATTTCATAGAGATAAAATTTAAACTCCGAGATAACTTAGAAACTAGGTGGCCAACAAGAAACTTAAACCCAGACTCTGGAGTCTGTCCACTCATGCACCACAATATATGGGTCAGTGTTAAAGGACCAGATGCTAACACCTAACATTGATCGAATTTCATGTAATGAGTATCAAGCAGCCTGCTTCTGGAGTTGTTACATAGGTCTAAATTAAGTTTCTATTGGTCTTAGGCTATTTAGAGGTACAATTCAAGAGTGCCTCTCTGATGGAACCCGCACTATACTCCATCTTTCACAGCCATCAAAGAAAAGCTGCCACCATGGTGTGTATGTGTGTGTGTGTACATGTGTATGGGGGCAGGGGCTGTGGGTGTTTCTTGTTCAGCACCAGTTTTCCTATGATAATTAGATTTAGAGTTGTTCCTCTGAGCTTTAGATTAACTCATGATGACTGACTATCATCAAAGCCTATGTTTTACTCTAAAGCAATTAGCACTTTTACAAGCAGGATGTGAGATTACATGACTCATTGACTGGTTGTGATGATCGATTAAGGCAATTCATACTGCTACTGCTACAGTGGATGATGATAATTTGGTGTTTCAACAATAATAATTATTATTACTATTATTGGCTCTGCCAATATCTCTAAATTCCTGTTCCCCTCTAAATAGAGCATGATGCAATTAAAAAAAAAAAGATATCTGCCACTTCCATTATAAAATGCCTGTCCTTTCAAACTACTTCAATTGAAAGGAAACTTTAAAAACATGTTTGGTTTTTTTCCCAATATTGGATGATGAAGAAAAGCCAAGGTAACCTTCTTCATCCCTGCCTAGTCCCCTCACCTTTCCAGTCAGTGATCTAAAAACTACTCAGGCCATTCTAGATGGCCAAGATGGATGAAAATAAGAAACCAAGGATGTCTGTGGATCACATTCTTAAAACAAAATGATGGTCTGTCCCTGCTGATTTTTATCCATTTCCCAGGTCTAAGATGAGGCCATTAAGATTAGCTATGCTTTCCCACTACCACCCACATACACACATTGTTCCAGTTATCTATTGCTGCCACTCCAAAATTTAGTAGCTTAAAATGGCAACCACTTTATTATAGCTCACATTTTGTGGGCTCAATTATTCTATAGTCCCATGTGGCATTTATGAAAGTCACTTCTCATGTGCAGTTGGCAGAAAGTCTGGTAAAGGTTGCATATTGGTCTCGCTCACATGTCTGACACTTTGGTAAGAATGGCTGAAAGATTGGGCTCAGCTGGTACCGCAGACAGAAGAACCAACTTGTGGCCTTTCCAGTAAGGCAGCCTTGGGATAGTCAGGGCTCGGAGAGTGAGATTTCCAGTTAACAAGGAAGACTCTATAAGGTCTTTTATGATCTGGACATGGAAGTCACATAATGTCACTTCTGCCAGACATGATTCTTGGAAACAGTCATAAATCCATCCAGATTCCAGAGCATAAGCCTGACCTCTTACAGGGAAGAGTATCAAAGTATTTGCAGCCATGTCTTGGAATGGGCACAATTTTATAAACATATTCTTTTTTATTTTGTACCCCATAGTCTGGGTATAAGCAGGGAAAATGACCAAACAAAAAGTAGTCAAAGTTCACAGATTTCTCCAACATCTTGCCTTCACAGTTGCCTTCTCATGATCTGTCCCATTTTCCTGAGCTACAACAAAAAGAGCATTTGTAGCTAAACATTCAAGTCTGGACCTGGCTTCACTAATTTTGAGCCGTGTGATTTTAGTGATTCATTGACCTGCTTTGTCTTGCTGTCCTTATCTAAGAATGGATATCAAAATCTCCTGCCCTTCATTTATTGCATTTTTTTTCCTAAGAGCAAGTTAGGATAACATGCCAAAATGCTCGACAGCTAAACAGCTTTACCATATTTATTGTTGTTATTGTGTGTATATTTAATATAAATTCCTGCCTGGATTGTTAGGACAATTCAACTGTGAAAGAGGGGTGACTTTCTCCTTAACCAATTGAGACAAATCTTGACTTTCTGGGAAACGGGAAAACTTAAGCCTTCTCACAATTATACTTCACTTAATGCTGCAAGCTCTGAACTTACCTTTCTCCTGTGCTATTTTCTCTTACTTCACATTTGTTAGGTGCTCTGTGATATCAGGGAATAGTCAAAAAAAAAAAAAAAACACAACTCTCTTGATGGTTAAGTGAGATATCCCCTTCTTTCTCTTAGCACCCATTTATCCCTCTTCACATCATACTTTGACTTTAAGCACAAACTTCTTTGGTAACTCAAAGTGATCTTGGGTCCATACAAGACATGTAGAATAAATTTTAGATTACCACCCTAATCTAAACAATAACTAGCTGCTGATGTTGTGCATAGGATAGGTTCGCCTTTAGCAAAGAAACTGGTTTATCTGACACACGTTGAACTGTAATGTGGGAGAAAGGGTAAATTAGAGAACTATAGGTCTTTCATATAATGTTAAGATGATGGGCTTTGTAATAAGACAATCTAGGATTAAATTCTGGCACCTCAATTACCAGCCACATTGCCCTGCAAGGTCACTGCTCTTCTGTGTCTCAATTTCCTCATCTAAAGAAATGATGATGGGAGCAACACCATTCTCACAGCATTGTTGCAAGGGTTAAATAAAATATACCACTCAGTACAGTGCCTGGCACTTACTATGTGCTCTCCAAATTATATAATATATATATATAATATATATATAATATAATATATTAAATTATCATAACTGTTCTTATTAGCTATAATTAACAATACTATGATAGATATGCAATGGCTAAAGTTTTGTCCAGGACACCCAGGTACCTCCTATCTTTCAGTTAACTCCATGTAAACCTTGCTCTGCTTTAGTTTCTCTCACAAAATCTGCCTGAGTTTCCCCCAGGGACTTCCTGAAGGTCATTACTTGCCCTGTAGGGAGCCTTCCTCCTCAGTGAGTCAGGATGAGCATAGGAGATTGTGATTGCATTAAATTGGCACCTCTATCAGAAAGATCAAATTTGATCATCAGCTAATTCAAAAAGCTTGGCCCTGCAGACATGCAATCTGACTGATCTGTAGGCAAAAGAGGGCCCATCGTGTTTTGTTCAAACAATGGCTTATTCATAATTTAGAAGATCCAAGGACATCTCCATCAACCACCACTCTAATCTAATGAAATACCATTTTAACTAAAACAATGGTGTTTAAAATGGCTATTGATTCCAACTTTCACCTAGGGACAGACTTAATTCCCTTTGAACAGAGATTCCACTCTGACTAAATGAGATAAGAAGCATCCATGCATTTTTCTTCTTGGCCCTTCAAAAGCATGATGCCACAACTGCTTAAAACATCCAGGCATTGGATATGATATGAGCCAACCAACAAAATACTCCCCTGAAATTTTGCAAAGAAGAAAATGGGCAGATACCAAAGTCTCTACTTCCTTGTTAGAACCCACTTCCTTCCATGCTTAGCAGATTTATCATGTGTTGCTTAAAAGGGAGGGGCACAGTTTTTCTAACCAATACTGGGCTACCATTAGAAAGACTACTTGGTAGACTTGGGCAGGAACAAATTTTTATAGCTTAAGGTGGGAATTTAGCCAACTTTAGGCATCAGTTAGTCTTCTGTTGCTGCATAAAAAATCAACACAAATATAGCAACTTAAAACAATGCCCATTTATTAGTTCACAGTTTTATAGGTCAGAAATTCGGACTCCAGTAAATTGGTTGTCTGATCAGGGTCTTACGATGCTGAAATCTAGGTGCCAGACTGTACTGCTATCAAGAGACTCTAGGGAAAAATGGACTCCCACTTTACTCAGGAGTTTGGCAAAATTTGGTTCCTTATGACGTTAGAATTGTGGTCCCCATTTCCTTGCTAGCTGTCACCTGGATGCAACCGTTAGCTCCTAGAGGCCACCTACATTCCTTGCCATGTGACATCTTCTATATTCAAAGTCAACAGAGTTTTCTACCTACTCAATCCCTTTCACGCTTCTAATGTCTGACTGTTTTGTCTCTGCCTCCCAGTTTCAGATTTAAGGGATTCGTGATTGTGTCAGGCTCAAGCAGATAATCTCTCTGTTATAAGAGATTATAATCCCTGCCTAGGGACTATAGTTACGTCCATAAAATCTGTTTGCATCACTACCTATTTTGGTGTTTGAATACTTGAGAGATGTGTGTACACCAGGTGTCAGGAATCGTGTTGGCTGTCTTAGAATTCAACCTACCTCACCAGAAAAAAGAGGGTTTATATGAAAGCCAGTCTCTGGAGAACTTTTATGACCTCTAATCTGCATTGGAAAACTCCTAGAGAAGTATTAGCAGAAGAACTTTGGTGACTGTTCCTGATAACTTCAATTGGGAAATTTTTTTTAAAATTCTTTTCTGCTCATTTGAATAGTCATGGAAAGAAGTGATCACTTTTTACAATGAGTATGAGCCTTAGGCATCTTTTGAGCCAAATCATGAGAAAAGAATTTCCTTCAAAAACACTCTTACTACTAGAATGTAACATCAATAGTCAATGAGCAATAGTAACAATACTAATTATAAAAATAAATAGTCTTCGGGGGGGTACAAGGGTAGTTTAGTGATAGAATTGTCACATGCTATGCGGGAGACCCAGGTTCAATTCCCAGCCCACATGTCTCCAAGCAAACAAACGAAAAACCAAACAAAAATTCAACAAATGGTGCTGCAATAAGGGGATACTCACATGGAAAAAGAATGAAATATGACCCCCGCCACACAGCATGCAATGGAAATAAGTAAATAAGTAGTCTTGCAATTACTTACATATTTCACTTCCATTATCTTATTAGGTCTTTCCTCAAAAAAATTATGAAACAAGCTACCTGAGGTAGCTTGGGATTTCTAAAATTGTAGTCCCAAGGTCAACATTAACTACAACCTTGCAGTTGGGTGAGAGTAGAGGGAAATTTTAAAAATACAAATTCAGGAGTCGCTCCCCAGAATCCACTGATTAAGAAACTCTGGGTTTGGATTTGGAATCTACATTTTAAAAATCTTCGCAAGAGATTCATTTGCAAAGTGATATTTGAAAATTGCTGATATTTCCTTCCTTGTGATGGAGGCTTAATTGATGTAATTCTGACTTTATACTTTTACTCACTCCATCCCCAAAGGATATGGAATAATATATCTTTGGGAAATTTTCAAGGCATAAAATATGTGTTCTTGGCTTAACTCCATCTTTTTCTCCTTGGGAGGACATGGCCGGTGGAGAGGAGGTATTCTCACCTGTTCTCCCAGGGTAGGTTCCTTCCCTGTACCTATCATGAATGTGGAGAAATTGCCCTGGTTGAATGTGATTGGATTGGAAGGCTGTCTAATTTTCCATTTTGGGGTCTTTTTTTTGTTTTTTTTTTTTTTTGCATGGACAGGCACCAGGAATCGACCCTAGGTCTCGAGCATGGCAGGCAAGAACTCTGCCTACTGAGCTGCAATGGCTCATTTGGAGGTCATTTGTCAGAAGTCTTAGATTCCTTTATCAAGCTCTATCCTCAAATTTAGTCTGTTTCATAATGAAGGAAAAGTTTGGGGCTCTTAGCTGCCTTGCCCTTTTGCTTTATTTCCCAATTCATTTAGAACCTAGGTGAGACCAATGGCTTTTGTTTATTGGGACTTTCAAGTCCTTAATATCTTTTATTGGCCCTTTCTCTGTTCTCCAAGTTCTCTCATCATAAAAGACCCCCCCCAAAAAAGAAAATCTTGATGTTTCCTTTATCTATCTACCCCCCATCTCTTCCACTCTGGTGGGAAAAGTGCATACTTTACTTATACTGATAGCCCTATTATGCCCCCAGTGAAAGTGTGTAAACTGGCACCTTTCTCTTGTTTATTTGTAAGATCATAAATTCTGTGTCCTCTGTTAATTCTCCTCTTTCAGCCAAATCTCCTCAAAATTTCTTCCTCTCTCCTATATTCTTTATTCTAGTGTAGATAAGTGCATTTGTTTTTCAAATAAAGAGATGGTTTCTCTTTTCACAAAACCCTACTTTGAGATATAAGTGCCTTTAGTTATGACAAAGTAGGAGAATGTCAGTACTCCCTGGATTACCCAATCACTGGGCTTTGTAGGCAGGAAAATCTCTTCCTCTAAGGGCCAGGGAAGTAAAGTATCCATGGAACTTTTCTCTTTCCTTAATCAATTAAGCAATTACTCCTTCCATTTATTTTCCAGAACATGTCACTTGCAAATTTTGAAAATTAATATTCTGCCATAAAAAAAGAATAGTGTTTTGTTTGTTTGTAGTCACTAAATTGTGAGTTCTTTTAAGGCAAGGAACATATTTGGTTCTTTGTTTTTTTTAATCTTTTGAGAATCTACCACAATGTCAGGCAAGAGCAGGTGTATTTGAGGTGAAATACTTTGGAAACTCTGGGTATCATTTTGAATCATGCAGATATGACACAGCATTGTAGAAATTTAAGGAAATGTGGAAAAAGTAAAATAAGGAAAAAAACCCTGTTTTTGCTAATGTGTTGGACATAAAGAGAGCAAAGGGTAGATTTACTTATACAGCAAAAGTACGGGTTTGTTTACTATCCATTACAAGAATATTTACATTCCCTAAACTTAGAGACTATCTTCTGTAATGCATCCCTGTGACTATCAGGGATGCAAATGCTGAAATAAATGCTGATACTATGGTAACTACAATTGCTGTGAGTAATAAACTGTCCATTGTCTCTAACCCAGGAGTTTCATGTCTTCTACCAGTATCCATTAAACTTTGGCTGACTAACTCATTAGCTTGCAAGCTGATAAAAACTGAGAACTTTCACAGCTGTTGCCATTACTGTGACACTTTCTGTGGTCACTACAATTCATAACTATAAAATACCTTTTCTTTCTTTGAAATAATAGCATTTATGTTTTTGACAATTATAATATGTAGCAGTTAGTGTGCAGACTCGGCAATCAGATAACCTTGATTAGAAAACAGGTTCTATTGTGGATATGCTGAGAAGCTTGAGGAAAGTTTCTTAAACAATTTGTACTTCAGTTTCACCATCCCTAAAATGGTAATGGCAACAGTATATATTTCCTGTGGTTATAGTGGGGAGAAACAAGTGAATATTGTTTTCAGTGCAGTGCCTGACAAGTAATTTTGCTGTTTTATTGCTCTTGGTGGTGATTTTGTTTCTTTGTTTTTTCATGTGGATATACCTTGTTTTGCCAGATTAACCTAAATTGTTGAGAGAAGGGCATTTTTTTGTATTTCCTCTGTGTGTGTGCATGTTTTAATTTTTACAGATGACTGCACAAGGCAGACACTAAATATTTGTTTTTTAAATGGATAGCAGTAGAGATGGACATGCAGTGATTTGACTGAGCTGCAAGTTAGACTTCTTTCCTTCCTTCTTCTTTCAATTGATCAATGATTGTGAAATACCAAGTATATTCTAAGAGATCTAAGGATAGATGCAAGAGGATCATGATCCCAACTGCAGAAACTCACAATACACAGACCCATGGACAGATGTATGTAATGTTGTAAGAAAACAGAGAACTGAGAGTCCAGTAGGAGGACAACTGACCTATATGAAATAGGAGAGGTTTACACATAGCAGGAACCAAGGTGACAGTTGCTGTGCTATTCCTGACTAGAATAGTACTTATCCGGTACTAAGGAATAGACGGAAGGTGAACTTGAATGACTTGGAAACGAACCCCATCTTGGGAAGAGAGCCAATTCAGAATTGATGATGTTTCTTGCACCCAAGAAGCCTAGATTTACCCAATTTGCTATAATGATTATTTACATTTGCAGATGCATAGCCTAAAAAAAAGAAAAAAGAAAAAAGAAAAAAATAATTGTTTTGCACATAATTAATGTTATCAACGCCCATCCCATTGAAGGAAAAGGTCTAGAGGTATAGTCACAAATATTTTAGCTGAGTCAAATACTTTTATTTGGTGTCTGTTCAAGCAAGAAGCAGGCAGCAAGTCATTTGTGGCTTAATTACTATATCATATTAAAACAAGGCAATTTAATCACAATTAGTGTTACAATAATTTATTCATAAAATGCCAGCATATGTATTTATTTCCTGTAATACATTACTTCCAGCCTGGAACTGTGTGTGCTCCATTAAATTTTAAAGTATAAGGTCATTAACCTACAATTCTGCATGCGATCATGTTTTTAGATTGCATTCTGTTTGCTCTTTGGTCAGGATTAAGTTCTTAAGCCCTCTTAGGTCATTGATCTTTAGCTATTTAATTCCTCTGTGATCATCTGAAGGCTCTTATTATTGCTAATTAAACAGGTGTGACCTGCTCAGAAAGCAATTGGCTTTCCTTGAACATCTGGTAGGGATCCAAAATCGGGCCAAGCCTCTTTAGCTTTAAACTGTTTCTCATAGTTGCCCCTGGTCATTAGTGATTCTGAAACTTTAATATACCTCTGCATATTCTGGACTATCAAAATTTAGGGATGCCTTTACAGAAAACACTTAAATCATGAAAAAGTGCATGTAGGTAAAGACAGAAAGGAAACTACTACTTTTTATTTTTTCCTTGAACTGAGTAACCCTTACTTTTGAATGGTCAAGGATAGTCAGTTAAGCATACAGGTAATGATGTAGAGTCAATCTTCACATAGATGTTGAGTAGCTTCACATAGAGAAAAACCTAGTACATAGCATAGAATGTTCGCACCCCTAATCAAAACCAACCATCTATATATCTCTCAAGTTTATTTGAGAGGGGGTAGATGCTTCAATTTAAACCAATCACATGGTGGTAGGAGTAGAAGGGGAGTCACATTTAAGGTCCTCCTACCAGTGTTGCAGGATATGTTGAGCCAGGGGCTTTTTTATCCATATCCTCAGACATGGATCCCTGACTCTGGAAGAGAGGCATTCCCACACACACTATCTCATAGAGAGGGAGAAACTGAGGCCTAGAGAGAAAAAGTTACTTTCCTAAGCTGACATGAAATTCACACCTGAGTTTCCAGAATTCCAAAGCTCAATACAAATGCCTCCCTCTATTTTTCCCTTTAGCATTACCAAATGCAGAAAGAGCACTTGATATTCTAGGAACTAGTTATCCTGCTTAAGAATTAACCATGGTTTGCCTTTTTTTCCTATTCTACCTCCATGTTGTCATCTACTAATCATGAGATGTCTTGAGAGGCAGAAAGAGAAAACATAAGGCAGTCTGTAATAGGTATTCTGGGATATCACCCAGCTCCCCCCTCCTTCAGACTAAGGCATTGATTAGCCCAGCTGCAGGAAATGAAAGCTGCTTTGTCCACATTTCATCCAGTCCCTAGGGACTCTCCATCTACTGACATGTTGATGTATGGATACAAAGTTCTGGCCTTTGCCTCACTTAGGGATATCTCCCAACAGACATCCCAAATTTAGAGCTCCCTTATATGATTAGCTGAGGATCTGTTGCTACTGAATTGCAGTTCAACTATTCCTTCTTACAGATATGGTTACTGAATGTATTCCCAATTAAAGCATCAGCATGCCAATATGAATCTCAGAGTCTATTCTCCAGGGAACCTGATTCTAATACTTGGAACCAGAAGAACATTCTAAAATGGGGTTTAGGTGCAGGGCCACCTACAAGCTGGCAGTGAGGATTCCATCACTGATGGAAGGTGGGGGGCTGATACCCCTGGCATGCCACTACAATGTATGTTTGAAACTTTCACCAGTGATATAATGTGATGGGATAACTGTGAAAGGTTCAGAGGCAGGTTCAGTATCTCTGGTGTTCAAGAGGTAAAGAGAAAGTAGTCGTCAAAAGATACAGAGCAGATAGACAGGCCTAGACACTGATATCTGTATCTAGAGCTGATCAATGTATTGAAAAAGACAGTAAAATGCTGATGGCAACTGATCACCATTTTAAGAATAAGAAACTCTTTGGTTTTTCATTCAGAGGACACAGAAAGCTGAAGATCAGGTCCAGCATTTAATTACAAAAGTAACAGAGCCCCAGAGAAGGTTGAATCTCAAAAATGTCATCTGCTCTGCCCAGGACAGAGTCCTGACTATAAAGAAATGGTGAGACCCTAAGAATTGGGATGATGTTGGTTGGGTAGATATACTCATAAATCTCCAAATCTCACAAGTCCCTAAACAATCTTGTCTTGAAAAAGTGATACACCCCTTCCTGCTAAAGTGTTCACCATTTTCTGAAGGCAGTGCAGATGCCTCTACTTTGAAAAAAAAAATGTATATATATATATCCTTAAAGATTCTACCCTCACTATCTCTCCTGTCTACTGAACCAATATATAGGGTTAAATCACAACATAAACTAGTCAGGGAAGTCTTAGCCTGCTAATGGAGAAAAGAGACTAACAACAGGAACTGTAGAAGCTGCGGAACATGCCAGCTTATACTGGCAGTACAGGAGATTGTGTGTAGGATTAAATTCTGAGGATGCTGTGTCAAGGGAGAGGAACAATTGTTGGATAAAGAGAGATTATTGATAAATGAGCACTGTCCCACAATACGGGATTCAATACCATAACTAGGATTCTGGAAGGCACTGCAAATGTACTGTCAAGATGGTTCTTGAAAGCTTTGAGAATGTAATGGTCAATACAAATTTAAGTATAAATGCCAGTATTGCTAAGGTAGACGGTGGAAGAAAGGATTAAAAGGCTCAGAGAAGTGGAAATGCTAGAGCATATGTAACACGAAAGGTCATAAAATACACCAGCAGGATTTGTTCTATGAGTGAGACAGAGGAATCTCTGTTCCAAAGAGATAAGGGATATTCTGGTAGGAAGGGCTCCAGCATCACTGAGAAGTGCACATTAATTGTCATCCATAAGCCAGTGCTATTGGTAGGAGATGCTGGTTCAGAACTGAGCCACCTAATAGCAATGGAATGATAGCATCCCAAAACAACAGGAGCCAGGTTGCAGTGTGGAAACATCAGCAGGTGAGTACAATTATCATAATGAGTGGGAACATCAGAACAATATCCAAGGAGCCTAACCAACAGGAGATATGGAATGACTTATAGAACATAGTGATTCTTTGGGTAGGGAAGATGCAGACAACAGGAATATTGCTCAATATATATAATCAAAAGTGAGCAAGGATGATTACAAGGTCAACAGAAGTTACTCTAATAATAAAATCACAATCTTTTGTCCAGTTTATGGAACTGAACCAAGCTTCAGATCCATTATACTATTACTGGTGAAGAGTGTATATCTTCAGGAGGAAGTCCATGTAACCCCACAGAAAATATTAAGAGTCGTGGTGTGCCCTGTACCCCCAAGAGACCTTAAATTATTTATTTATATAAATGTCAACTTGGGAAAAAGGTATACCAAGACATGTAAATGAATGTTAGATACAAGATCCAATTTTGCATGAAACCCTGAGACCAAGAATGCCATTATGTTGCTACTAGTAGAATAGAGTAAGATGAAAGGTGAGTGTGGACCAGGTAATAAATGGAGCTCTGGCCCAGGTCCAGCTCACAGTGAATCCACTGGGTCCAGAGACACCTACAGCAATCATGTTCCTGGTCCTCAAGTGTGTGGTTAGAATAAACATATATGGTAGTTGGCAGGACAAAGTAGACAAAGAATGTGGACATGGGTGAAACAGAAGCAGATTATTGCAAACTCCTCTAAGTAAAAGGTCCAAATGCAGATGCTACACAAAATGAGGTATCTGAAAAATCATTAGATACATAGAATGAGATCATTGATCTGGTACATGCATCCTTCTCCATCCCTATCAAAGGAAGGACCAGGAACCATCTGCATTCATGTAGAGTAAATTACAGATGTACTTAGATTTTTTTCCAAGGACTATGATTATTTTCTTGTCCTCAGGTACAATGTATTCTTAAGGATATACATTGTTTGCACATTCTGAAGAACATTATGTTGGTCCACTATTATCAATGACATCATGTGAATCATTCCAAATGAGCAATAAAGAGCAAGTATGTTGGGGGTCTTGGCAAGATACACATATTTCAGTGTGGGCATATAGGATGTGGTACAAGTTCTGCCATATGGCCCAGTGTATCCTTTATGTATTACATGTATTTGCAATGGTAAAAGCTGCTATGTGCTTTTTATGGTAAACCCCAGGAAAAAAAAAAAGGCAGAATTTAGATCTTTTATCTTTTTTTGAGCCAGGCCACACTATATTCAGAAAGAATTATACGATACTCAAAAAACTCAGCTGTTTACTGCATAATGTATAATTACTGATGTGCAAAAGGGCTCTTATAAAGATAGAGCCAGATAAAGGGCCATCACATGATGTGACTATAACCAGCTGACTTCTCTTACACTCAACAATTTATAAACAATATATCATTAAATGGAAATAGTACATCCTGGAGCAGGCAAGAGTAGGGCATAAATAAACTGATCGATCCAGTTGCCCAGACACCCTTGCCATCTAACATATTTTCTGTGGCATCTTACTCTCGTTTCATACCTATACTGACCAGCTAAAAAATAAAGGGAAATGCTAAGCTTGATTCATGCATGAGTTAGCTCAATACGTTGGTATAGATTGAAAATGGACAATGGATACACTACACACCCACAGCAGTGATCCTGAAAGATTGAAGTGAGGGAAAATCTTTCCAACAGAAAAACTAATGATACAAGAGACATGTTCTAAGAGTGGCTTTATGGACTGGTAGACCAAATGTTCTTGACTGATTGATCAGAAGCCTTGAAGGAAAATGAATGGATGATCAGAGACAAAGATGTCTGGGTAAGAGGTCTATGGATAGAGCTAGTGGAGTAGACCAGAAGTGTGAAGATCATTGACTCACATGTTAACACACACCAAAAAAAGTATCTACCAGAGAAAAAGCACTAGAAGACAAAATAACTTAGGTGACTAACTGCCATAGTGCTGGTACAAAGGCTATATGGATGGAGTAATTACAGTGGCAGGAATAGAGACCACACACAGGCCCAAAAGCATGGGCTTGCATTCACCAAGTCTCATTTAGCTATTGCCGTTGCTGAATTTCTGACCTGTCACAGTGACAAATGGCGAATTCCAACATGGCATCATCCTTCAAGGAGAAAAGCCAGCCACTTGATGGCAAGTTGATTGTTTTGGATTCCCTCCATCCTTGAAAGGGCATCAATTCATCTTGTTTGGATTTGGCATGTTCTCAGTACAGCAAGAGAAACTATCTAAAAGCCAAAGAGTAATGGCCATTATGTGATGCTGTGTCCCCTAAAGGTTAAACAATTGAATCTAGAAATAAGGGGTGAATGTAGGAGTGGCCCTCCTTACCAACACTCTCAGTGGTCCGCTTGGGGAGCTTGTAGTTCCCATCTCCATAACTATTTCTATGGATTTAGAGATCCCTAATAATCCAACTTAACTTTATTGTTGCTGTGAGCATACAATTAACTGATCCTTAAAAGTGATGATGTTTTCACAGTGTTCAACATATAATAAACATTTAATTTAATGTTTGTTGTCCTTTAGGCATTCTATTAATCATAGATATAATCTCTTTTCACAATTTGTTTTGTCTTTAAGAAGGCAAAACTATTTCTTCACTTAAATTTACATCTAAAAACATTTAGTTGACCAAATTTCACCCTGTCGGTATCCTCACAATTTGTACAAGATACAACATAAATGAAGAAAACTTAAGTGGGTCATTCCATCTCTTGGGCTTAATCTTTCCTAATTTTCTGATAATAAGGATCATTTTCTTCTTCTTTTTTTTTTTTACTTTGCGATAGGAACTGTTTTCATTTTATTCTTGTCAGGTGTATTTTAACAATTAAAGCCAAGGTTTATAAGCATTAAACTTTTTCAGGCTCAAAGAAGTTCTCTCCTGGATGTTCTGAGTTAATTATTGAGCCAATCAAGATAATAAGGAGGAATGAATCTTTCTTCTGCAGAGAAAGACACCATATTCTATCATATGAGAGATCTGTTAATCAATTTGTTACATTCGTGTGTACATTTATGTTTACACAGCTAATTAAATTGATCTTCTTTTTTACTGTAAAATTCTGGCTTTAAAAAGTGCCCCCACTTGGTATTAGTTTGGTATTATTTAATCTTAGGCACTTCAATGGAATTTCAATTATGAAGCATAATGAAAGGACATAAAGGGACCAATCTGTTGTTTTTGTTTCTGTTTTCTTTCCAGATTGACTTTGCTTTCTTCTGGCTTAGAGAAGGAACAGAGAAAAGGAAAGATTTATCTGCCACATGCTTTAAATTACTCTGGTCACTTCATATGCAATTTAGACAAATGAAGGCAGGTGTTGTTATAACCATTGTAAAGATGAGAAAATAAGAGTTTGGAGACAACTGGAAATTTTTCAATGTCCTGTAGCTAGAAGATATAGAGACCACTGGATTCCAAGTCGCAGGCTCATTCCACTCTGTTCTCAGTGGAAGTAGAGCACCACTGCCTCTGCTGTAACAGCAGGAGACCTCAAGCTTCTTCACTAACTAAATTTACTTTCTTTTTTTCAGACAGATCGGTAAATAAATCGTCTTTCGTATGGTGAAGAAGCCATTTTGTTGTAGAATTGTGCCTTCTTCCCATACAATGAGGAAAAATTAGTTTCTAGGAAAATGAAAATCCCAACTACTTCCAATTTCTGGGCAGAACCTTTACCTCCTACTTATCATCAATAAGCAGCCTTTTTTCTCACAGATGCGAGTGGCTTAATTTTGTGTTTTGCTTTTTCCATTAACATTGCATGATCAATATGTATGCGTTATTTCAGTTAGCCATTTGGAGAACTGTCCTTGTTTGTTCTTGGAGATATAGAGGGGCATTAAACATGCTGTTTGCCATTGTAAGTTTCACTTTCTTTAGAGCAGACAGACATGAAGAACAAAAATGACGATAAAGGAGACATTAAAATTATAACAAATGTTATAATTGATGCCTTTGTCCAGTGAGGTCAGGGATGAGTAGGGCATAAGAAAGGAGAGCCTTCTTGGCAGAAGGGGAGAAGCATGGGGCAGCAACTCTGAATGACGGAAGGGATACCAGGTGGTACAGTTGGAGGTGTGAACAAGGTCCAGACCATGAAAGCTGAATGTCAAGTGATTAGGAAATTAACCAATAAGCAGATTAACGTGGGCCAATAAACAATGGGGAAGAGCTTTAACCTATATTGCTTTATAGTCTCCATAATTCACAGTGAATGAAAATAGCCATCTTTCTACATTGTCCTCTTCTGGACATCTGGAGAAAAGTCATGCTCCCACAATGAATGATACGGTAGTTTACTCTATGTAGGGAAATGTGATGATTATGTTTTTTCAGAACAATTTTGCATTTATACCTGACCACAAGCCAGCATGTTAAATTAAAATGGTTGCCAGGTATCTAAAACGTATTGCTAGTGTTTAGTGTTTTCCTAAAGGGAGTGAATTGGATTATTGTTTCCTTGACACTCTGTCGAGCAGGCATTGTCCTGTTTGGATAATTTGAAGTCTGACAATTTAACAATGTTGCTAGGATTATTACATGGTTTCTAAGTCTAATATTGTATGGTTCTGTAGGGTGTTGTTCCGGGCCTCTCTACCTACAGAATTTGTTGTTTTCATCACCAAAATTCTTGACAAACTATCTCCAAGGTGCTAGTCAGCAATGTTGGCTGGAAATCAGAATCAACTAACAGCTGTTTAAAGCCTTGATATCCAAGCCACACCCATTCTCAATTAAATAAGAATACTGTGATACAGGACCAAGACTTCAGTATTTTTTAATATTTTTTCAGGTTATTCTAATGTGCACTTAATTTTGATAAATATTGTTGATGGTTATCAGCCATGATCATTTGTTTTCTTTTAAATTCACACACTAGACTTTCACTGTTTCTGCTGTCTACTTACCAGACTGTCTAGCATTAATCAGAACAATAAAATAAATAATACAGGTTCTGTGTTCTCTAGGAAGTGACGCCTGAGTCAAAAGTATGAAATGATTAAATACAAAAATCAAGAATACTGTAGTAATAACTTACAAGTAATAGTAATAAGTTGTCACATATACACCCTTCAGGAAATACTCTCTATGGGAAATATGACTATATATTTAAGTTTGCCAAGAGACACCCTTTGCTTACACGTCTTTCCTTGGAGTAATTATATCAACAGTGAGTAGAAGGTCCAGCAGACACAAAGCAAATCTAAGGAAATGAATCCAAAAGAGAGTTCCAAATAAGGATGAGAGGTGAAAATAGGTTAAATATCCAGCCCTTTGTAAGGAATTGTCCACATGTAGAGAAAAATACTGAGAGAAGTCAGCCTTCTCTTTGTCTGCTCTACCTGGACATGGAGTTCTGCAATTAATCCCTTGCTCTTTGATTTTTCTCAGTTCTATTCAAACAGTATTCTGTTCTCACTGTCTGTGCTTCTCATCCTCCATTCTCCTTCCCATCTCTTTTTTTTTTGCCCTGACTTCCTAAAGAACAGAGACCTTGTAATATTTATTTTATTGTCACAGTTACTGCTAGGCACTCTGATAAGACTAGAGTAGTTCAAGGAGAGGAATAGGAGAGATGTGGCTAGAGAGGTTGGCGGGGCTGATGATTCCGGCCATTATCTAGGATAATTAGAGAGCTACAGCATCTTTTTGGTGTTCATGTTCATAAATAGATGAGATGGACTATTTCATCCCAGCAAACAGCATCAGCTATATTGTAAACAGTGCCATTGGTCTGCATCCATCAGCTGAGGCGTATGTTGGAATGAAGATGCAGAAGCTGGTCTGCTGATGTGAGGGTTGCCGAGGTTAAGGCTACAGAAAGGATGCATTTTACCTAAAATTGTGGGCATTTCAGGACATATAGAATCAAAAGATAAGCCAGGGTGTGGAGCAGGGCTGAAAAGCTAGAGAGGAGAATCTAAATGAGTCATCAAAGCCACATGGAAATCACAAGCACATAGTACAAAATGAAATTCCTAAGCAGGGCATCAATATAGCAAGGAGAAGTAGATGGAATAAATATTTTGGAGGCCACACCTGGGCAAAAGGTTAATGCCTGTGTTGGTATCATGAGCCAGTCCATAGTCCCCTTGATATTACCTAATCACATTCTAGGTCAAATTCTTCAACATTGTTTCACTTTGCTTATGCCCTTGACCAGCTTGGCTTCTCTGGTGCCAGGAGTTTATTAGCATAAACAGTTAAAGAGCTGTTATTTAATTGTTTTTTTTAATATCCTTCTGTAAATAAACACTATGATCTGTTTCCAGAAGAAACAGGGTGACATTTCCTTTGACAGGATGTTTCTGTCTGCAATGGAAGAATCCCTTCATTGGCTTTTGTCCCTCATTCCTTGAAAAATATTAAATTATAATAAACAGTTTGATAACTCCAGCTTGACTTTAAGATCCATCCTACCATCAGCATGCCAACATTTGTGGGCACATGTCTGGATGACTGGTAGGGCAACTCACCAATTACCTATTTTTATATATCAATATATATCAATAACCTATTTTTATATATCAGACCAAGTTACAACTTTTCATCCTGATGGAGAGGGAGTTGGAGTCACAAACTGTTATGATTTGAATTATATCACAAAAAAAGACATATTCAAGTCCTAACCCCTAAACCTGTTAATGTGAGAAACTTAATTTGGAGGGCTGCTGTAACAAAGTTCAATAGACTATTTGGATTAAACAACAGAAATGTATTGTCTCACAGTTCTGGAGACTAAACATCTGAAATCAAGATGTCAGAGGGCCGTGCTTCCTGTTAAAGGAGATATTCTGTCCCACGCCTCTGAGCTCCAGTTTCTGGGGGATGGTCGACAATCCATGATAGTCTTTGGCTTGTGGCAGCGTAATTCAGTTTCTGCCTCCATCACATGGCTGTCCCTCTCTGTCTCTCACTGCATGTCTAGATTTCTTTTCCTTATAAAGACACCAGTCATATTGCATTACAGTCTATCTGGCATAATTAATATTATGTTCAAAGGTCCTATTTGCAAACAAGTGTACTTTCACAGAATTCAGCATCACCATCATTGAGTTTTCAACTTGCAGCCTGCCCCACAGAATGTGGACTTGCCAATCCCCACGATTGTGTGAGCTATTTCCTATAAAACATCACTTAATATATGTCTATATCCTGTTTCTCTGAAGAATCCTGACTAATACCAACATCATGTGATAACTGGGGCAGAGAACACCTTGAATTATTGGCAAGTCACTGCTAGAAGCCAGGAGAGTGGTATGAGATAGATTCTTCCTTACAGATTTGAGAGGAAGCATGGTCCTGCCAACAACTTTATTTTGGATTTCTAGCCTCCGGTACGATGAGACAGTAAATTTCTGTTGTTTTAAGGCACCAGGTTCCTGGTAATTTGTCATAGTAGCTCTAAGACATACAAACTAAGCTTCAACCTCAGAGGAGAGGGTCAATTCTTTAGCATGGTTTTTGCTTGGTAATTTACCCCTGTTCCAACCCTGTTAGACTTAATCTAGATTCTAGGGAGAGAAGTACTTTGTGCAAAAATGGGAAGATTTTCTTACATTCAAAGCTTTGTTAGTCCTTAGGGAGTAAGGCAAGATACTACCTGGTATCCATGTGGCAAAGTTCAGCACAAATAAAATTCCTGTGCCTTACGACCCAGCCTGCTTGAGGATTATTAGATTCTAGTTATTCTAGGATAGCAACATATCAGCTTCAGGGATTGGCAGAATAGGCTATACACTCTATGCTGTGAGCTGCCAGGAGGAGAATATTATAGTTCATGAAGGTCCTGGATCCTGGCAGCTGTGAACTTGCCACACACGTGTCCTTGTGGCATATATACGAATTTAGGGGGTGGGCTTGGGAGGGGGTAGGGTCAGGCATTCAAACAACTGCCAAGGCAGCAGTTGCTCAGACAGACCTGTGCCAAATGTTCAACAAGATATTGACGGGTGATGCTTTTATTCAGTCTGCAGTATTTCCATGGTGGCTTAATCTCTGTCTCTGCCACTGGTGATCCGTTCCTTTCTGTCTCTGCCTCTACTTTCTTCCAACTGACTGTGTTTGAATTTCCTCTGTTTATATGGGTTTCAGCCATATTAGATTAAGGAGCACTCTGATTCAATTTGGCCCCTTCCAAATATCATCTTCAAAACTCCTATTTACAAATGAGTTCACGCTCACAGAACCAGAGGGAAAAAAGACTTGAACATGTCCTTGTGGGGGACATAATTCAATCCATCACAGAGATTAAACATGATCTTTAATGAAGGGGAATGGGCATTAGCAATGCTCCAATAACCACTTAGAGATGACCCTAATTTTTGAAATAATCAAATGTTCCTCCCTAGATATCTAGTGCCTCAGACTAGGGTCAACTGTTCATTCAAAAGTACAAATAATATAGAGCCCATCCTCAAATTCTTGACAGCTTTTAGAGTAAGCCCAAGAATAAAATGATGTAGAAAGCCAGTGAGTTCTGTGGAAAGGGAATGAAATGGGAAGCCAGAAAACCTGGGTCTCTGCCTTCACTGGCTATGACTATAGGCAATCACTTCTTTTCCCAAGCTCCAGTTTTCATTACTTGAAATAAGAGAGATTGCACCATTCTTGTGCCTGTAACATTAAGTAGAAGATAGATACACTCCTACAGAGTTCCTTCAGCCCCTAACTTCCACACACTTCCCTTAGTTCCCCAAACATACCTTATTTATCTCATTTCCTGACAGCTGTACATGGCTTTTCACGCTTTCTGGCACACAGTTTTTACCATATACCCTTGTCCAAACTAGTTAATTAATTTGTCCATTGTGTTCATAGAACTCAAATCATATTGATCTCGCTCTCTTAGTCCTTGTCTTATAATAACAATCATAGAAATTGTAATGCTCTTTTATTTCAGTAGATCTTGAATAGATCTTATCTATTTCAGTAGATCTTGAACTTTTTCAGAACAGGAATTGGGCCCCTATATATTTTGTTTCTATTTTTGAGTCCATGTCTTTGTGCATAAGAGATACTTGAATAGAAATTACTCACAAGTGAGTAACTAATTGAATTTTCCCCTTGAGAATCCTATAAGGAAATGTCTCTCCACTGGTTCTCTTGTATCATGGCACTGTAAGTATGTTACTTGTATGTGTAAGTGCTTAGATATTTTCAGTAAATGCATTTTCTAAGTAGCTCTTCTCAATTGCCAAGATGGAACCTCTTCCTGACCACAATTGTACATATCAAGAAGCATCAAGACTCAGGAATATAGCTCCAGTTCTACCATGGGCAAGTTATATTTCTGTCAATGACTAATTCCAGAAGAAGAATATACAGAGATATCCTCCAAAGCCATATTTTCCAAGATCAAAGGACACTGTAAATCTTCATTTAAAGTGTGTGTTACAGAGTAAGATTGCCTGGGTTAAAATCTGGATCTCCAACATACTATGTAAATTTGAGTAACTTAACAACCTTTCAGACATTCAGTTTTCTTAACAGTAAACTGACATGAATAATAGAAATAACCTCACAGAGTTGTTGAGAAGCTAAATGGAATAGAACTCTTAATCCAGTGGGTGATACATTAGAAGTACTTACTATATCTGTGCTAGTTTGAATCTGTTACCCCAGAAAAGACTGTATTGTTTAATCCATTCCTGTAGGGCAGACCTGTTGTGGATGGGACCTTCTGATTAGGTTGTTTCCATGGAGATGTGACCCACTCAATTCAGGATGGGTCTAAATCCTTTACTGGAGTCCTTTAAGAGAGCTCTGGAAAAAGAGACCTTAGACAGAAATGCCCCTGGGAGAAACAAGTAAGGACCACAGGAGCCCAGAGACATTTTGTAGAGAAGGATCAGCAGACATCTCCATGTGCCTCCCAATATGACAGAGGAATTCCAGACACCATTGGCTTTTCCTCAGTGAAGATATCCTCTTATTGATGCCTTAATTTGAACACATCCATGACCTTATAATTATAACTTGTAACTTAATAAATCTCCACTGTTAAAAGCCAACCCATTTCTGGTACATTGTTTTTCAGCATCGTTAGCAAACTGAATAATATCTTTGCTATTAACTATTTTACATCCCTGCTGAAAGACCTTGCACTTCTTTAACTTGAATATCTATATATATTTGTTTGCTTCCTTCCCATCATAGTTTTTGCATCCACCACAGCTGATCAAGGAAGACAAGATTCCTCCCTCAGAAAAATTAAAGTCAGACCACTAATACTTCTTTAGTATTTATTCAATTGCTATTAGTGAGTTCTAATTAAGATGACAAGAATGTCACTGCTTTTACTGAGGTAGAAATAAAATAATCTGAAAAGCATTAGAAATATAATCTTATAACAAATAGCAGAGAAAAACTATAATTCACATCATTTTAACTGGATAGTCCATATATGCATCAATCATCCCCACAATTAAAGAAATACAGGTTGCCATCAAGCGGCAAGTGTTGAGTACAGTTTGCAATTATGTATGTAGGCTGCACTGAGAATGAACTCAATGAGCTGTGAAGAATCATGAGCATAGCTTGACTAAACACACTGAAGTGCTGGGTTCTCCATAGCAAGCTTTGAACTTCTTCATATGTGGAGTAGGGGTAGAAAAGTCTGCCAGTATTATGTTTCAAACCTTCAGTAATTTCTTGCTATCGTGTGTTGTTTTGGCTCTCCTATTCTGATTCAAGCCCCAACTCCCACCTCATCTGTACACACTTATTTCTCAGATTTCTTCTTTCATTTTTTCACTGAGGAGAAGGATGATTTCTTCATTGATCCTAGACTATGCCATATGACTTCCCACTCCCAAGAATTTGCAATTGTTGATATCCTGATCCAAAATGTCCTTCCCCTTCCTGCATACCTTTCCAGACCTTACAAAGTTCTATGATGTTTAGCTCAAATCATACGATTTTGGGAAAAATTACTCGGTTGTTCTGGCCCATATTGATCCCATTTCCCCTTGTATTAAAATAAATTTGAATCTTGAATTCAAACTTTACTACTCAGTGCTTCATAAACATGAAATAATAAGGTAACATTCCCTTGACCTTCAAGAAAGAGATACCTAAGGACCTTCATGAATCAACTCAATCTTCTAGGCCATTTAAAAATAGTTAGCTGTTAGTAAAACATGGGCCTTTCTATGAAGAATGATTTAATTGCACCAAATATTACCTCATTACATTGCCTCTTGTCTCAGATATATATTGTACCAATATTCATCCAGTTGGGTGACGGGACAACAGAACCTTCAAAGTGAACCCAAGAAGGCTAGTTTTGTCCCAAGAGAACAAGAATTACTATATGGGTGAGGACTTTTATAGGTTTTGAGCCTCCTAGAAACAGGACAAACACTGAGAAAGGCAAGTATTAAAAAGATTATTTATTGTCAAAAATGCATAGTATAAATAAATTCATGAATGTAAAAACATAAATCAAATACAAATTGACAGCCATTCTACAAAATAACTGATCTATTCTCTCTGAAAAAAAATAAATAAATAAAGTCAAGTTCATGAAAGACAAGCGTGGAATGAAGAATTTTCCAGACTGAAAGAGACTAAAGAGACACATCAATTAAACGCCTGGCTTGGATCCTCTACCAGGAAACAAACATATAAACAAACAAACAGAATTTTAAGAACATTGCTAGAACAATTAGAGACTTGAATATGGACTGTGGATTATATATTATTATTAGATAATATTTACATTGTACTATTATGCTAATAATAAGTTTGGTTATGTGAGAGATGGCATTGATTTTTAAGAAATACACCGGTTCATTTAAGGATAAAAAGATATGTCTCCAACTTCATGTAAAATATTTCAGAAAAATGGTGTGAGTGTGTTATACAGCTGAAGATTATATGTGTGTGTGTGTGTGTATATATATATATATAGAGAGAGAGAGAGAGAGAGAGATTATGTATGTACATATTGTATTTGTACATATCCATATATATATGGAAAGAAAAGAGAAGGGGAGAAATGGAGAAGATGATAAAGCAAATGTATCAAAATGTTAACATTTGAGGAATCTGGTAGAAACATAAATGGAATTATTTTGTACGATTCTTGCAAAGTTTTATGAATTTTAAATTATATCAAAATAAAACGTCTCAAAGTTAAAGGGTCTATTTATCCCATTCTTTCATAGATACCTCATCTTTTGTAGATTTTCTTAACTTGCCCTCTGTTCTCCTAAGATCTGAGTCAAGACCTTGGCTCTATCTCATTAGTTACTTAGATGAATTCTCTGTCGCTGCACTTGCCTGATATCTCAGCATCCTCTGACTCTTCTGAATGAATGTAACAAGGAAAACACATTCACAAGTTTGTCTAATAGCTGTCTGGCATGGTGATAAGTCGTTTATTTTTCTTGGCCAGACTTTTCGTAGTTCTTGGTCTATATTATTCTGTCCTGATGAAACACATATGCTTATCTTCATTGTAGAATATGAGATAGTGCTTACAGAATATTAAACCACCTGAAAATGCTTAAGTATATAGCATCATTATAATCACCCCTCTACTGTGTTTTAGAATTTTGCTTAGCCTGGATTTTTTTCTTTATCTGCCTTCAATATATTTGAAAAATATCATGATTTACTATATTAGCTATAGTTTATGATTCACTGAATGCAAAATAATACATTATATGCCAAATATTTTGCTGCAGAAGCATGGAAGGTCCTCTTTCTTCCTCTAGTGTTCATTTAATCAATTTAGCACAAAGCTAACTTAGGTGTATCCAGATAAGTTAAATTTGCAATGTCCTTCATCCTCATATCTACTAAGCCTTAAAAATATTGATGATCTTTTCTTTTTTTTAGGAATAAGTAGCAAAGTTTATTAAAGAGAGAGAGTACATGTTAAAGAGGTTAATGCAGATGTGCCAAGATCTCCACTGGGTGGAGAGGGTTAACTTGGTTTTTTGTTTTTGCTTTTGTTTTTTTTTTATTATTTTTTAAAAATATAACAACAAAAAAACACTAACATTCTAAAATTCTAGCAAATCGTATCCAACAACACATTAAAAGAATTATACATCATGACCAAGTAGGATTCATCCCAGGTATGCAAGGATGGTTCAACATAAGAAAATCAATTAATGTAATACACCATATCAACAAATCAAAGCAGAAAAATCACATGATCTTCTCAATTGATGCAGAGAAGGCATTTGACAAGATTCAACATCCTTTCCTGCTGAAAACACTTCAAAAGATAGGAATACAAGGGAACTTCCTTAAAATGATAGAGGGAATATATGAAAAACCCACAGCTAATATCATCCTCAATGGGGAAAAATTGAAAACTTTCCCCCTAAGATCAGGAACAAGACAAGGATGTCCACTATCACCACTATTATTCAACATTGTGTTGGAAGTTCTAGCCAGAGCAATTAGGCAAGAAAAAGAAATACAAGGCATCAAAATTGGAAAGGAAGAAGTAAAACTATCACTGTTTGCAGACGATATGATACTATATGTAGAAAACCCAGAAAAATCCACAACAAAATTACTAGAGCTAATAAATGAGTACAGCAAAGTAGCAGGCTACAAGATCAACATTCAAAAATCTGTAGCTTTTCTATACACTAGTAAGGAACAAGCTGAGGCGGAAATCAAGAAACGAATCCCATTTACAATCGCAACTAAAAGAATAAAATACCTAGGAATAAATTTAACCAAAGAGACAAAAAACCTATATAAAGAAAACTACAAAAAACTGTTAAAAGAAATCACAGAAGACCTAAATAGATGGAAGGGCATACCGTGTTCATGGATTGGAAGACTAAATATAGTTAAGATGTCAATCCTACCTAAATTGATTTACAGATTCAATGCAATACCAATCAAAATCCCAACAACTTATTTTTCAGAAATAGAAAAACCAATAAGCAAATTTATCTGGAAGGGCAGGGTACCCCGAATTGCTAAAAATATCTTGAGGAAAAAAAACGAAGCTGGAGGTCTCACGCTGCCTGACTTTAAGGCATATTATGAAGCCACAGTGGTCAAAACAGCATGGTATTGGCATAAAGATAGATATATCGACCAATGGAATTGAATAGAGTGCTCAGATATAGACCCTCTCATCTATGGACATTTGATCTTTGATAAGGCAGTCAAGCCAACTCACCTGGGACAGAACAGTCTCTTCAATAAATGGTGCCTAGAGAACTGGATATCCATATGCAAAAGAATGAAAGAAGACCCATCTCTCACACCCTATACAAAAGTTAACTCAAAATGGATCAAAGATCTAAACATTAGGTCTAAGACCATAAAACAGTTAGAGGAAAATGTTGGGAGATATCTTATGGATCTTACAACTGGAGGTGGTTTTATGGACCTTAAACCTAAAGCAAGAACACTGAAGAAGGAAATAAATAAATGGGAGCTCCTCAAAATTAAACACTTTTGTGCATCAGAGAACTTCATCAAGAAAGTAGAAAGACAGCCTACACAATGGGAGACAATATTTGGAAATGACATATCAGATAAAGGTCTAGTATCCAGAATTTATAAAGAGATTATTCAACTCAACAACAAAAAGACAGCCAACCCAATTACAAAATGGGAAAAAGACTTAAACAGACACCTACCAGAAGAAGAAATACGGATGGCCAAGAGGCACATGAAGAGATGCTCAATGTCCCTGGCCATTAGAGAAATGCAAATCAAAACCACAATGAGATATCATCTCACACCCACTAGAATGGCCATTATCAACAAAACAGAAAATGACAAGTGCTGGAGAGGATGCGGAGAAAGAGGCACACTTATCCACTGTTGGTGGGAATGTCAAAGGGTGCAACCACTGTGGAAGGCAGTTTGGCAGTTCCTCAAAAAGCTGAATATAGAATTGCCATACGACCCAGCAATACCATTGCTAGGTATCTACTCAAAGGACTTAAGGGCAAAGACACAAACGGACATTTGCACACCAATGTTTATAGCAGCGTTATTTACAATTGCAAAGAGATGGAAACAGCCAAAATCTCCATCAACAGAAGAGTGGCTAAACAAACTGTGGTATATACATACGATGGAATATTATGCAGCTTTAAGACAAGATAAACTTATGAACCATGTAATAACATGGATGGACCTAGAGAATATTATGCTGAGTGAATCCAGCCAAAAACTAAAGGACAAATACTGTATGGTCGCACTGATGTGAACGGACATTCGAGAATAAACTTGAAATATGTCATTGGTAACAGAGTTCAGCAGGAGTTAGAAACAGGGTAAGACAATGGGTAATTGAAGCTGAAGGGATACAGACTGTGCAACAGGACTAGATACAAAAACTCAAAAATGGACAGCACAATAATACCTAATTGTAAAGTAATCATGTTAAAATACTGAATGAAGCTGCATCTGAGCTATAGGGTTTTTTTTGTTTTTGTTTGCTTGTTGGTTTGTTTGTTGTTGTTGTTTTTTACTATTACTACTACTTTTATTTCTTTTCTTTATATTAACATTTTATATCTTTTTCTGTTGTGTTGCTAGTTCCTCTAAACCGATGCAAATGTACTAAGAAACAATGACCATGCATCTATGTGATGATGTTAAGAATTACTGAGTGCATATGTAGAATGGTATGATTTCTAAATGTTGTGTTAATTTCTTTTTTTTCTTTCCGTTAATAAAAAAATTTAAAAAATTTAAAAAAATAAAAAAAAACACTAACATTCTTAACATATGATCATTGTTTTACATATATAATCAGTAATTCACAATATCATCACATAGTTGTACATTCATCATCATGATCATTTCTTAGAACATTTGCATCAATTCAGAAAAAGAAATAAAAAGAAAAATGAAAAAAAATCATACATACCATACCCTTACCCCACCCTTTCATTGATCGCTAGCATTTCAATCTACTAAATTTATTTTAACATTTGTTCCCCCTATTATTTATTTTTATTCTGTATGTTTTACTCGTCTGCTGATAAGATGGAAAAAAGGAGCATTAGACACAAGGTTTTCACAATCAGACAGTCACATTGCAAAAACTATATCATTATACAATCATCTTCGAGAAACATGGCTACTGGAACACAACTCTACATTTTCAGGCAGTGACCTTCAGCCTCTCCATTACATCTTAGCTAACAAGGTGATATCTATTTAATGTGTAAGAATAATCTTCAGGATACCCTCTCAACTCTGGAATATCTCAGCCATTAAACACTTTATTTTGTCTCATTTTGCTCTTCTCCTTTTTGGTCGAGAAGGTTTCCCAATTCCTTGATGCTGAGTCCCAGTTCATTCTAGAATTTCTGTCCCACATTGCCAGAAAGGTCCACACCCCTGCGAGTCATGTCCCACATAGAGAGGAGGAGGGCAGTGAGTTTGCTTGTTGTGTTGGCTGGGAGAGAGAGGCCACAATGAGCAATAAAAGAGGTTCTCTTGGGGTTGACTCTTAGGCCTAATTTTGAGTAGGCTTAATCTATCCTTTGAGGGGCTAAGTTTCATATGAACAAATCCCAAGATTGGGGGCTCAGTCTATTGCTTTGGTTGTCCATACTACTTGTGAGAATATCAAGAATTCTCTACTTGGGGAAGTTGAATTTTCCACCTTTCTCACCATTCTCCCAAGGGGACTTTGCAAATACTTTTTTATTCACTGTTCAAATCACTCTGGGATTTATTGGGGTATCTCTCTGGGCAAACCTACAAAATCTCATGCCCTGCTCAAGGTTCCATGTACTTACGGTGTTCAATTAAGCTGTCCAAATAAGTTATATTAGGAACTGCACTAGTCAAAATATAAATTTTGTACCAAATAAACATTTTTTGCTTTAGTCTCACACATAAGTTAAAATTTTGAAATATGAATTACCATCTATTTTCAACACCCTGCAGTATTGACATTCCTTTGTTCTTCCTCATGCAAAAACATTTTTAAATTTGTACGCTTAGTCACACTCCAGGCATTGCTAGATTATACCATCTCAGTCTTTATCATCTGTCTTTCTTTCTGATTTCATTTGTGCCCCCAGCCCTCCTTCCCTCTATCATTCCCACATTCAGCTTCATTCTCACATTCAGCTTCATTCATTCTAACATTATTGTATTATAGTTAGGTAGTATTGTGCTATCCATTTCTGAATTTTTATAGTCAGTCCTGTTGCATAATCTGTATCCTTTCAGCTTTGGTTACCCAATATCATACCCTATTTCTATCTCCTGATGGTCTCTGTTACCAACTGAAATTCTCTAAGTTCATTCACTAATGTCAGTTCATATCAGTGAGACCATATAGTATATGTCCTTTTGTTTCTGGCTAATCTTACTCAGCATAATGTCCTTCAAGTCCATCCATGTTGTTACATACCTCATAACTTTATTCTGTCTTACAGCTACATAATATTCCATCTATGTATATACCACAATTTGTTTAGCCACTCGTTTGTTATGGACCTTTTGGCTGTTTCCATCTCTTAGCAATTGTAAATAATGCTGCTATAAAAATTGGTATACAAATGTCCATTTGTGTCCTTGCCCTCATGTCCTCTGAGTAGATACCTAGCAATGGTATTCCCAGGACATATGGCAAGTCTGTGCTTAGCTTCCTGAGAACCCACCAAACTGCCTTCTACAGCAGTTGTACCATTTGACATTCCCACCAATAGTGGATAAGTGTGCCTCTTTCTCCACATCCTCTCCAGGACTTGTCATTTTCTGTTTTATTGATAATGGCCATTCTGGTGGGTGTGAGATGATATCTCATTTTGGTTTTGATTTGCATTTCCCTAATAGCCAGGAAAGTTGAGCATCTTTTCATGTGCCTGTTGACCATTTGTATTTCCTCTTCTGAGAAGTGTCTGCTCAAGTCTTTCACCCATTTTGTAATTGGGTTGTCTGTCTTTTTGTTGTTGAGTTGAAAAATCTCTTTATATATTCTGGATACTAGACCTTTATCTGATATATCATTTCCAAATATTGTCTCCGATTGTGTAGGCTCTTTTTTTACTTTATTGATGAAGTTCTTTGATGCATAAAACTTTAATTTTGAGGAGTTCCCATTTATTTCTTTCTTCAATGCTCATGCTTTGGGTGTAAGGTTTAGGAAACCACCTCCTATTATAAGATTTATAAGACATTTCCCTACATTTTCTTCTAACAGTTTATTATTTAGGTCTTTGATTCATTTTGAGTTAATTTTTGAATAGGGTGTGAAATATGGATATCCAGTTCTTGAGACACCATTTATTGAAGAAACTGTTCTGTCCCAGATGAGTTTATTTGACTGCCTTATCAAAGATCCGTTGTCCATAGATGAGAGGGTCTATATCTGAACACTCTATTCAGTTCTATTGGTCAATGTATCTGTCTTTATACCAGTACCATGCTGTTTTGACCACTGTAGCTTCATAATATGCCTTAAAGTTAGGTAATGTGAAACACCCAACTTCATTTTTCTTTCTCAAGATACATTTAGCCATTTGGGGCACCCTGTCCTTCCAGATAAATTCGGTTATTGGTTTTTCTATTTCTGAAAAGTAAGTTTTTGGAATTTTAATTGGTATTGCATTGAATCTGTAAGTCAATTTAGGTAGAATTGACATCTTAACTATATTTAGTCTTCCAATCCATGAACACAGTATGCCCTTCCATTTATTTAGGTCTTCTGCGATTTCGTTTAAAAATGTCTTATAGTTTTCTTTGTTAAGGTCTTTTGTCTCTTTAGTTAAATTTATTCCCAAATATTTTATCCTTTTGGTTGCAATTGTAAATGGAATTTTTTTCTTAATTTCCCCTTCAGATTGTTCATTACTAGTGTATAGAAATGCTACAGATCTTTGAGTGTTGATCTTGTAACCTGCCATTTTGCTGTGCTCATTTATTAGCTCTAGTAGGTTTGCTGTAGATTTTTCGGAGTTTTCGACATATACTATCATATCATCTGCAAAAAGTGAGAGTTTTACTTCTTCCTTTCCAGTTTTGATGCCCTGTATTTCTTTTCCTTGTCGAATTTTCTCTGGCTAGAACTTCCAACACAATGTTGAATAACAATGGTAATAGTGGACATCCTTGTCTTGTTCCTGATCTTAGGAGGAAAGTTTTCAGTTTTTCCCCATTGAGGATGATGTTAGCTGTGAGTTTTTCGTATAGTCCCTTTATTATCTTGAGGAAGTTCCCTTCTATTCCTATCCTTTGAAGTGTTTTCAACAGGAAAGAATGTTGAAATTTGTCAAATACCTTTTGTGCATCAATCGAGATGGTCATTTGGTTTTTCTATTTGACTTGTTGATATGGTATATTACATTAATTGATTTTATTATGTTGAATCATCCTTGCATACCTGGGATGAATTCTACTTGGTCATGGTGTATAACTCTTTTAATGTGCTGCTGGATTCAATTTGCTAGAATTTTTGTTGAGGATTTTTGCAGCTATATTCATTATAGAGATTGGTTGGTAGTTTTTTTGTAATATCTTCTTCTGGCTTTGGTATGAAGGTGATGTTGGCTTTGTAGAATGACTTAGGTAGCTTTCCCTCCTCTTCAATTTTTTGGAAGAGTTTCAGCAGCATTGGTACTAATTCTTTATGAAATGTTTAGTAGAATTCACATGGGAAGGCATCTGCTCCTGGACTTTTCTTTCGGGGGAGCTTCTTAATATTAATTCAATTTCTTTACTTGTGATTGGTTTTTTGAGGTTGCCTATTTCTTCTTGAGTCAGTGTTGGTTGCTCATGGCTTTTTAGGAAGTTGTCCATTTCATCTACATTGTCAAGTTTATTAGCATAAATTCTTGTTCATAGTATCCTCTCATTGCTTCCTTTATTTCTGTGGGGTCAGTGGTTATGTCTCCTCTGCCATTTCTGATTTTATTTATTTTCATCCTCTCTCTTCATTTTGTCAACCTCACTAAGGGTCCATCAATCTTATTGATTTTCTCATAGAACCAATTTCTGGTTTTGTTGATTTTCTCTATTGTTTTCATGTTATCAATTTCATTTGTTTCTGCTATAATCTTCATTATTTCTTTCCTTTTGCTTGCTTTGGTGTTAGTTTGCTGTTCTTTCTCTAGTCCTTCCAAGTGGACAGTTAATTCCTAGATTTTTGCTCCTTATTTTTTGATATAGGCATTTAGGGCAATATATTTCCCTCTTAGCACTGCCTTTCCTGCATCTCATAATTTTTGATATGTTGTGTTTTCATTTTCATTTGCCTTGAGATATTTACTGATTTCTCTTATAATTTCTTCCTTGACCTGCTGGTTGTTGAGCCTCCATATATTTGTGACTTTTCTGGCCCTCAGCCTATTATTGATTTCCAACTTCATTCTTATATGATCTGAGAAAATGTTTTGTATGATTTCAGTTTTTAAAATTTATTGAGACTTGCTTTGTGACCCAGCATGTGGTCTATCATTGAGAATGATATATGAGCACTTGAGTAAAATGTATATCCTGCTGTTGTGAGGTGTAATGTTCTATGAATGTCTGTTAAGTCTAGCCATTTATTGTACTATTCAGATTCTCTGTTTCTTTATTGATTCTCTGTCTAGATGTTCTGTCCATTGATGAGAGTGGGGAATTGAAGTCTCCAACTATTATGGTAGATGTGTCTATTTCTCTTTTCAGTGTTTTGTGAGTTTGCCACACGTATTTTGGAACATTCTGGCTTGGTACATAAGTATTTATGATTTTTATGTCTTCTTATTGAATTGTTACTTTTATTAATACATAGTATCCTTCTTTGTCTCTTTTAACTGTTTTACATTTGAAGTCTAATTTGTTGGAGATCAGTATAGCTACTCCTGCTCGTTTCTGATTGTTATTTGCATGAAATATCTTTTCCCAACCTTTCAATTTCAGCCTATGTTTATCCTTGGGTCTAAGATGCATTTCCTGTAGACAGCATACAATGGGTCCTGTTTTTTAATCCATTCTGCCAGTCTATGTCTTTTAATTGGGGAGTTTAATCCATTAGCACTTAATGTTATTATGGTACAGTCAATACTTTCTTTTACCATTTTGTCTTTTGGACCTTATATGTCATCTAATTTTTCTTCTTTTTACATTTACTTATAGTCTTCATTTCTACACTCTTCTCCACACCTCTCTCACCTATCTTTTCCTACCTGTCTCTAGTGCTGCCTTTAGTATTTCTTGCAGAGGTGGTCTCTGGTTCACAAGTTCTCTCAGTGATTTTTGTCTGAAAACATTTTAATTTCTCCCTCATTTTTGAAGGACAGTTTTGCTATATAGAATTCTTGGTTGGCAGTTTTTCTCTTTTAGTAATTTAAATATATCATCCACTGTCTTCTCACCTCCATGGTTTCTGCTGAGAAATATACACATAGTCTTATTGGGCTTCCTTTGCATGTGATGGATTGCTGTTCTCATGCTGCTCTCAAGATTCTCTTTCCATTTGACCTATGACATTCTGATTAGTAAATGTCTTAGCGTATGTCTATTTGGATCTATTCTGTTTGGGGTATGCTGCACTTCCTGGATGTGTAATTTTAAGTCTTTCATAAGAGTTGGGGATTTTTCAGTGATAATTTCCTCCATCAGTTTTTCTCCTCCTTTTCCCTTCTCTTCTCCTTATGGGACACCCACAGCACATATATTCATGTGTTTCATGTTGGCATTCAATTCCCTGAGTCCCTTCTCACATTTTTCCATTCTTTTCCCTATATTTTTTTTTGCTTGTCAAATTTCAGATGTCCTGTCCTCCAGTTCATTAATCCTATCTTCTGCCTCTTGAAATCTGATATTGTAAGTTTCCATTGTGTTTTTTTATCTCTTCTACTGTGTCTTTCATTTCCATAAGTTCTGTGATTTGGTTTTTCATACTTTCCATTTCTTCTTTTTTTTTTATTCCTTGCCTTCTTTATATCCTCCCTCAATTCACTGATTTGATTTTTGATGAGGTTTCCATGTCTGTTTGAACATTCTGAATTAATTGTTTCAACTCCTGTATCTCATTTGAATTGTTGATTTGTTCCTTTGACTGGGCCATATCTTCAATTTTCCCAGTGTGATTCATTATATTTGCTGGCATCTAGGCATTTAATTACCTTAATTAGTTTATTCTGGAGACTGTTTTCATTTCTTTTACCTAGGATTTTCTTGCTGGATGACTTTGTTGTCTGTCTGTTCTTTGACATTCAGTGCAGCTTAGTTTGAACAACTAGCTTAGGTTTTATTTCACAGATCAGAGCTTTTCAGTTCTTGTTTTCTTGTTTCTTGCCCTGCCTGTATGTTGCCTTTCCCCCCCCTTAGGAGGGTCTACTTAGGTATTATAGACCCTGGCCAGATTTTCCCAGACCAACCTGGCCTCCTCTCAGGAGAAAAGAGTCACCTGCATCTGTTTTCCCTGAGGGTGAGATCCAGTAGACTGAAAGACTTTTCTATGAAGCCTCTTGACTCTGAATTTTTCTTATCCTGCCCAGTATGTAGCACTTTTCTGCCTGAGGGTGCCACCAGCATAAGGTGATGTGGTACCTTTAACTTCAGCAGTCTCCCTGCTGGGGGTGTGGTGAAGACAGAGGAGAGGTTGTAGGCTGGCTTTAATCTTTTCACTTTTCCAGATACTGAGATCTGAAGTCCTTGAGGGAGGGAATCCATCTGCTGAGCCCCACACCTCTCCTGGGGAAGGCACAGGCTCTAGACAAATACTCAAACTGGCTTAATTCTGCCTATGCCTGGGGCAGTTGGAGCCTGAGAAGCCCTGCAGCTGTATCCAAAGGCAGTCAAGTCATAGAAACACAGCCACAAAAAAGAAAGAGAAAAATCCTTTTCAGAGCAGGACCCCATTCCACGGGTTTATCAATCAAGAACTTAAATTGTTATGTTTCTTTGTGTACTTTCAGATCCCATGTGCCCCCTCCTTTCCTTCAGGGCCCAGACGCTTTCAAGTATTATGTGCTATCCAATTCAAAAAAATCTTTTTTTTTTTTTTTTTTTCTCTTTCCATCAGCCCTGCACCCTCTGTGCTGGGACAAAAATCAGCAACCTCCGCTTTGACTGGAGGGTCAGCTGAGCTTGGGCCTATTTTCAGTAGTCGGAATTTGTTAATTAATTCCACAGTTGGAGCTTGGTTGCACACAGCCCCTTCTGCTGGTCAACTCTCTTTCCTTTCCCCTCTGGGAAGCAGCCTGTTGGGGAGTGGCACTGGCCGCCACGGCTTGGGGGACTCATGGCTCTGAGTGGGCTTGCAGCCAGTCCAGCTGGTTCAGACTGGGGTATGCTGTGTGTCTGGTCACTGACATGGCCCCAGCAGTTGTTCTGTACTGTTCCTGGCTTTTTAGTAGCTGCTCTGGAGGACGAACTAAATCTCACACCTTGATAAGCCGTCATCTTGGCCCAGACTCTATTGATGATCTTTTAATAATAAAAACATAGATATTTGATGTGATTATTTTTCAAAGGTCGATAAGTATATTTAAATGAAAACATTCCAAAACTGATGACCTTTATAACTAAATATTTAGCAGAACACTTTATGGAACTAATTGAATGGAAAGTTGATTATTTAATTTGGTTTATGGCTTCTTATGTACCAGGATTATTTGTCTTGATCCAGCAGCCGACCTTGCTGGTCTCACACTCCTATCTGTTCTCTCCCCTTCCTAGAAACTAATCTTGCAGATGTGGGACTGGAGAGCAAAACAGCTCAGACTGCAGGACAGAAAGAAAAGGACAAAAACTTCTTCATATAATATCATCCACGCCCCTGCCCTCCTCCTTTACTCTGTCACCAGATGGCTTTCTCTGTAATTTCCTGCTGTCTATGCCTTGTCTATGAAATTCAGCCAGCTCCCTGCCTTCCTGGGACTTGAGTTTACTCTCTCTCCTGTACCATAGTAGCTATGAAGTCATTCTTACCTGTTTAACATTGTCTGGTACAATTTTTCTTTGACAGTACATTTCCTTGCAGATTTTTCCTCTGCATATATGCAGTGATCATATTCTACCAATACCTTATATGGTCTCAAAAGACATTTTCTTAATCCTAAACTGTATTCCTGTGTAAAACTATTTGTAGATAGGACCCTCTGAAGATATTTTTTTTAGTTAAGGTATGGCCAAATGATTCAGGGTAGATCTTTATCCCTGCTGCTGGAAGCCTTATAAAGAAAAGAAACTAGAAGCCAGAGTCATAGACTCTGCCAGAGACATGGAAAGAAGCTGTGGTCAGATGTCAATGGAAGCCTGAAAAGCAGTTATAAGGAGAGAGATGACCATGGGACAGAAATCAGAGATGCGAGCTAGGGAAGCACATATAGTTGCAACCAGCATCAGAATGCTGCAGACTTGGCAAAGAAAGCATCACTTTGCTGATGCCTTGATTTTGGACTTCTAGCCTTCCAACCTATGAAGCAATACATTCCTGTTTTTAAGTCAACCCATTGTGTGGTATTTGTCATAACAGCCTGGAAAACTAAGACACCATAGTTGAAGAAACTCCATTAACACACATTAGACAACTGGACAAATGTAAGATGATGTTTTGTAAGATGAATTAAAATTCTTCTATATTAAGTGCCAAAATATATGGTCCTAATACTACTTTCCTTAAGCATTGAGTTTCATTACTTATGCAGAATTCTGACTGAAGATTAAGATGGGTACAGTGGATCTTAAAACCTCTGAAGATGAGTGCGATAATTTATATATATGTACTTTTTCTTTGGGCAAGGGTATAGCTTTTATCATATCTTTATGGAATTTGTTCATTAAAATATTTAATTACAAATGACAGGAGAGTTTCCTCATTTTTAAGTTAATTGTCTTGAGGTATGAATTGTATACAATGAAATGCATCTCTTTAAAATATATAATTTGAAGTGTTTTGACAGATGTGCACAGCTGTAAAATTATCACTACAATCAAGAGAGAACTTTCCACTACCCCGGAAAGTTTCCTCATGCCCCTTTAAAATTCATTCCTCCTTTTGCCCCTAAACCCAGGCAACCAATGTCCACTTTTTATTACCATAACTATGTTTGCATTTTCCAGTGTTTTATGTAAATAGAATCATACAATAGATACTTCTTTGTGCCTGGCTATTTTTCACTCAGCATAATGATTTTAAGATCCATTCCTCTTACTGCCTTTGCAAGTAACTTGTTCATGTTAGCATTTCATCAGTGAATAATTTCCGATTGTATACTTAAACATATTTTGTTTATTCATTCATCTCTATAGGGGCATTTGGATCACTTCCAGGCTTGGCTATTATGCATGTAACTTCTACAGCAGTACAAAACTTTTATTGGACACAAGCATAGAATTTGAATGGCTGGATCATGAGATGGGTGCATATTTAACATTTTAAGAAAATGCCTAAGAGTTTTCCAAATTGCTCACACAGTTTTACTTTCCTTACAACAGTTTATGAGAGTCTAAGTTTCTCTCTATCCTTGTCAATATGGTATTATTAGACTTTTGAATTATTTCAGCCATTCTAATATTTGCGTAGTGGTGTTTTATTTTGTTTTTCTTTGCATTTCTCTAACTCATGAGATTGAGCACTATTTCAAGTGCTTACTAGATAATTTGTATTTCTTTTTTCCTGTAAAATGGCTTTTCGAACATTGCTCGTTGTTAACTTAGCTTGCTTTTCTTATCATTGAATTGTATTAATTCTTTACATAAGTAAAACACAAATATTTTGTTCAACATGTGAATTGTAAATACTCTCTCCTATTCTTTGGTTTGCCTTTTTCAATTTATTAATGGTATTTTTTAAAAATAATATCTGTTAAGATATAATTCACATGCTGTTTAATGTATTCATTTAAGTTTATAATTCAGTAGTTTTAGTTTACATATACTGAGTATATGAAAACATTACTACAATCAATATTAGAACATTTCCATTACCTCAGAAAGAAGCTCTGTACTTTGCAATCACTTACCACTTTCCATCCCCCATCCCACCCCACCCCCAAGCCTAGGCAATCATTAATCAGCTTTGTAGATTTTCCAATTCAAAACATATTATGTAAATGAAATCATAGCATATGTGGTATTTATGTCCAGTTTCCTTAACTTGGTGTAACATGTTCAAGATTGATCCATGTTGTACATGAATCAGTGCTTCATACCTTTTTATTGCTGAATATTTTTGCATTGTATGGATATAACACATGGGTTTATTCATTCATCAGTTGATGAATATTTCAGTTATTTTCCCTTATGACTACTATGAATAATACTGTTCTGAAAATTATGTAGCTGATATCTGGACATTTGTTTTCCTTTCTCTCGTGTGTATACCTAAGGAATGAAATTGCTAGGTCATACGGTAACTCTATGTTTAACCTTTTGAGGACCTGCTAGACTGTTTCCCGATGTGGGTGCACCCGCAGTGAATGAGGGCTCCAATTTTCCACATCCTCGTCTGCACTTGTTATTACCTGCTTTCTGTTGCAACCATCTTACTCAGTGTGTTTTGGTTCTGATTTGCATTTCCTGGTGGCTACTGATATTGAGCATCTTTTCCTGTGTTTATAGATTATTTTCATAGCTTCTTTGGAAAAATGTTTATAAAGGTCTTTATCCATTTTTTTATGTTATAAGTGTTCATTATATATTCTAGATATAAATTTCTTACCAGATATAAAATTTGCAATATTTTCTTCAGTTCAAAGGGTCATCTTTTCACTTTCTTTGTGGTATCCTTTGAAACACAAAATTTTCTTGAGGTCTTTTTTCTTTTATCAGTTGTGTTTTTGGTGTCATATCTAAGGCTTGTCTAACCCAAGATCATGAATGTACGTCTATATTTACTTTTAAGAATTTTAGTTCTTACACTTAAGTCTGTGATAAATTCTGAGTTATTTTTTGTTAATGGTAGGAGGTGGAGGTACATTTTCATCCTTTTGCATGTTAATATCTACTTTTGCCACATCATTTTTTGAAAAGACTATTATTTCTTTCCTTGAGTTGTCTGAGTACCCTTGTCAAAAAAACTAATGCTGACTTTTAATGAGAAAAAAAAGGATTTAATTTGTTAAATCAATTTCTGAATATTTTTATTTCATGGATGATGTTTCTGTGTGATCTCCAAGAATATTTGCCTACCCCAGGTTCACAAATATATTTTTCATATTTTTTTATTTTAGATGTTTTCTAGTTTTAGGTTTTACATTTATGTCTATGGTTCTTTTTAGTTGATTTTTGTACATGATGTGATATATGATAGGTGTCATTTATTCCTTGGAATGTCAATATAATCTTCTAAGGAAAATATCACAAATTTATTCTGTTTCTATCCCCATCTTGTATAACTTATAGTAAGCTGAATTTTCAAAGAATTTATCTGAATCATCTGTCTTCACATTATTTACCTTTATGTTTTTATTAATATTATCTCATCATTTAATATCTCTAATATTTGTGTGCTAAACCTACTGTCAGTGTTAATAATGAAATTTGGGTTCTCTCTCTTTTTGCATGATCAGTCTTAGCTACAAGTTTATTACTGTTGTTGACCATTCCAAAGAATCAGCTTTTGTCTTGTTAATTTTCTCTGTTTTAGGTTTTCATTTCATTGATTTCTGCTTACATCTTTCTATGTACTTCATTTTCTTGCTCTTTAAGATGCAATCTCAGATCATTAATTTTTTATCTTTCTTAGATGAGTATTTATAACTATAAATTTCCCTCTTACCAAAATCATACAGATTTGTATATGTTATATTTTTCATTAGCATTCAGTTCAATATTTTCTCTTTTTTGTTATAATTTATTCTTTAAACCTAGTTTTTAAGAAATGTCTCTAATTTTGAAATATTTTCCTAGATTTTCAGTTGTTATGCTTTTTAAATATAAATGCAGTCATAATATGGATGATTTCAATCATTAAATTTATTTAAAGCTTATAGTCTATTTTGGTGACTATACTATGGGAAATTCAATATAATGTACATTTTGCAATTGTTATGCATAGTGTTCTCTACTAAATAAAAATTAGGTCAATGTTGTTGATTATGTTTCTCAAATCAACTGTGTTATTTTTGGTCTCATTATTTGAGTAATTGCTAAGAGAAGCATATGAAAATCTCTTACTATGATTGTGGTAGTATTTATTTTGTATTTATTTCCATCAATTTTTGCTTTGTACATTTGAGTTCCTATTTCCTGAAGAATGAACCTGCTTATCTTGACGAAATATCACTTTTCAATCTCTAGATATAATTTTTACTTTGAAGTCTATTTTATCCAGTATTAATGCAGCTACTCCAGCCTTCTTGTGCCTTCTGTTTTAATGGTATATCTCTTTTCAAACATTTAATTTCAATCTAGTTGTACCTTTATATTTAAAGTGACTCTCTCCTAGAAAAGAGAGATTTGGATCTTGGTTTTATAGCCAGTCTGATAGCCATTACATTTATTTAGAGTGTTTAGTTTATTTATATTTAATGTATAATTGATGTGGTAGGATCCCAGGAATGAGTGATTCAGAGGTCAGCTGAAGACTTAGGCAGCTTTTATAGACAGAATCCAGGGTTCCTCTGTAGAAGCAATCTCCATTTCCAGGAGTCCCTTCTTACTGTTCAGTGATTGTGTGTGCCTAGACTCTGTTCATCATTTCTCAAGCTGAAAGGCAAGTTTTCACTCAGGAACAAAAATAATATTTAAGTCGGGTGTTTTTTTGGTCCTTTCTTTCCCCATAGTAGTTAATTGGTTCCTACATGTGAATGGTCTGGTCCCTGATCCTTTGTGATATAGCTGTATCCTGGAAGGGCATTCTTAGTCTGAGCACCTGGATGATAAGATTTAAGGCCTCTAAGTGTTTTTCCTTTGGTCCAGATTTCCACCAACAAAGTTAGATAATTACCCCAAGATCACTGAGTGAGATGGAGGATATGGGAAGGACATGAAAAGCAAAAATCATAAGATTCAAATTTTAGCCCTCCCCTTGGTTATTTATGTCCCTGTGCTTTCATTTTCTCATCTGAAAAATGGTGTGAATCCCTAGTTAGTTGTGCTTAGGGCTTGATGGCTTAACAGTTGTAGCAGAACTTTGTGATGTTTCTTATATGCTACAAGTATTGGTTCACATATTCATTCAAAGGAGAACAGGTTGCCCTGGGACTTGCAATGGTCAGAGATGTGACTGAAGGTTAAACTTGCATTAAGAAACTAGATCAGTTCTCAAGAGGGTCCCATGGTGACCTGTCTTTTTGTCATTCATCACATTTCAAGTATGTGAAAAAGAATACGCATTCACCCGATTGTGGAGAAGAAAAGAATTTATTCACGATCTTGCAAAAATGGGTGCCCACCTGAAAAATGGTGGTCAGTGCACTGAGCAACTAAAAGCAGTGATATTTATCTAACCCTCGAGTCCTTCCCCTGTTTTTCTGCTGATTGGATACTCCAGAGGTTACAGCCTATCCGGCTAATCTAACTAATTTGAACTTCCTACTGAAGTTTCCCCCTTTGTTTATGCATCACATTTTTAATGACCCTGACCATTAAGGATTTGATGCCAGTTCTAACCTTGCATCAGAGGCCCTCCCCTTTCACTGCCTGACGTCATCCTTTGTGAAAGCTAAACTTAGTTTGATTCTTACAATCACTACAGAATAGCCTGCAAAAGCCAAGCCCCCCAATCAAGCTCTCGGCATGAAAACTGTCAACATTTTTGCCAGTACTGACCCTTTCCCTGTGGGGGTATGCTCTGACTAAAGTTCTTTCTGGAGGGTTTGAGAGCTGGTGGGAGGAAATACTGGAACTTGAGATGTTCCAGCCACCATCAGGGCCTGACTGAAAACAATCAGCCTTCCTCAGACCCTCCTATCTTGAGTGAGGAATACAATTAAGCTTCTTTGGAAAAGCAGATCCCTAATGCCAGAATAAGTCAGGCCCCCTCTGCTCACATCTCTGAGAAGCATTATACGGTGGCAAGAGCTAAGGACTTGGAACATGAGGTCTGGTTTCTGGGATGGTTCCCCTCCTGGTTTTTCCTGGTATCTTTAGTAAATCATTTGGCTTATCTGTTTCCCCCATTGTAAAATCAGAATATTATTATCTGTCCTAAATTCTTCATTAGGTGTTTGCAAGATGTATTTGAAAGCTCTTTGAAAATTACAAAATGTCATATAGAGATCTGCGATCTATTTTCTAATATTATTACCATTATGGGTTGAAATTACCTCTCTTCATTTATAAGATACTAGTTTACACTTTCTTCTTCCTATTAAATGAGATAAGGTGAAAGAAAGAAAGAAAAAAAAAAAGATTTCTTTGGAAGTGACCTGACAGAGTTCCAAGAGCAAAAACTTCAGATACAAAGAAACCAGAGCTGAATTCCACCTCCATCATTTTCTTCCATTGTGATTTTGATAGATTTCATTAAGTTCTTTGCCTCAGTTTCCTCAGCTGCAAAAGGAATACAATACCCTTGCAATGCAAAGGGGCCATCTGTATATGAGGTATGAAGAGCACAAGGCTACTGGTCAGGTTTCTGAGTCTGCTCTCTGACATTTGAGCTGAGGAAAGTATATTTTACATGGAACTCTTAAATAAAACCCAAACAACATTTATGTATTCAAATAAGAAAGGGGGTAATTTCCTTGTGAGACAGCAAAATGGCAAGTCATAATCACATCAGTTTAGCAGTTATATCAAATTGTGCCTGAGAACAAAATATACTCTTGGCTTTCACAATAAGAATGCAATATTTCCCTTTTTTTGGTTAGGCTAGCTTGAATCAGACTGCAGCCACTTGGAACCAGAAGAGACCTAATGAAACTATACCACAAAATGCAGTAATTATTAAAAGAAATTGTATGTAAGTAAATTAAGCCCCTATCATGCAGCCAGACTTGAGACAAAAAAAAAAAACTAAGCATAAGAAAAGGCAGCAGAGAATTCAGGCTCAGAAGAGCTGGATTTTCATCCCCTGCTTCTTGAAGTAGAATTGGTGACTTTTTAGACAATCTGCTTAATTGCCAGATTTCTGGGAAAGACAAAATGGGATAAGGGTTTGAAAGCCATAAAGTAGTATGTCCTAAGAAATTCACAAAACTAAGAAGTCACATAACCAAAAATAATGGCATAAAATAAAGTGGAAAATGTTTTACATATCATCAGGCATCATAAACAAGTGAAAATTATAAGCAAAATATGGAGAAATTCCAACTATATAACAAACTAATATAAACTAAACAGGAATATGGGCAGAGAATATGAGTAGTCAAGTCATGAAAGAAAAAATATTTATAACATAAACATATGAAAAAATTTAAAGTTCCTTGGAAGTCAGCAGAAATGTAGTAGACAATGAGATAAGGTGCAATGACATTATATTTTTATTTAACTTAATGTGTGCTGTAGAACTTAACATCAATCTCCCCCCACAAATATTCATCCTTGATCCAGTGTCATTAAAACCTCTGAAACAAAACCCACAAGCAGGAAGGCGAGAGCTATTATTGATAAGACAAGAAGAGAAGCCAATTTAAAAAGCAATTAGCTGACTTTAAAGAAAAATGGAAAAATGGGTCTAAGCAGGCAAAATTAAGATCCAAAGCTAGAAAAACAGTTATTGAGTACTTATTAGGCTACATCTGTGCTAGATGCTTATCTTAATAATATTTACAGCAACAAAAACTTGTTTAACCTTTGTTAAGTTTACAGAGGCTTAATGTTAAAGCAAAATGGAGTATATTCTGGCAGGTAGAATTAATTTAATACAGAATTGCATACCCTGACCTCACTCACCTTAGAATTTGATTATTGTCTTAAGGGCAGAATGATTTGAATTTCCAGGCATAAATTGTCACATACCTACATTGCTCTTGCCCGATTCCATGACTTTGTTGCGGTCATAAATCTACAACTACAGTCGGTAGAAAGTAAAAAAAAAAAATTGATATCCCTTCTGCAACCCAGGGAAATTTCCTCCTATTATTTGAGACTTAAAGTGCAGATTACATCTATAATACTTCCAGAAAGTTACCTGTGGTCACCTAAATTCTGTCCTAACTTTTAAAAATTATCAATAAAAAAAAAAAACAGCTATCAAGTGCTTCTTTGTGTAAGGCTCTGCATTAAGCACTGTGCACACTTTATGCCACTCAATCCTCACAATAGTTCTATAAGATAAGACCACTCACTATCCCCATGGTTTGGTGAGGAAATGAAAGTTTAATTAATTCATTAATGGACATACTACCAGTAAGTGGCGAAGTCAAATCCAGGTGGTGTTCTTCCTGAGTTCACTATCTTAATCATAGACTGTCTGATATTAAGAGGTAGACCTTGATATTTAAATCTTAGTGCCAGCTCCCAGCGCCTTTTGTCCTGCCCAAAATGTCTCATGTCTTGTGGCACATGAGGGAGAAACACTTGTCATCTACATTGATGTAGGAGATGCAATAGACCTCACTCCTCTGCCCTTCCATGCTACTTGGACCAGGGATTCTGCAGATATCACAAGTCAGTAACCGTATTAAATAAATAAATAAAAAGACTCATAGATTAATAAATGTCCTAAGTTGTGGGCACTGTGTCCCCCATCTCTGTCATATCTCCCAACAGCTGCTTCAGTTGGGCATTTTGACTCTGTTCAATCCCCAGGGCTAATCTTGGTAACAGACATTTTCCAAGCAGGTTGCACTTTGTGTTTCCTTTGTGTTTAATGGTGAATGTCTCCTGGTAGTTTCCATCTATGTGAGGAAGGGGCCCAGCTCTGCTTTTTCTGGTAGGCTGATCAGTAAATCTATAGACAATGGTGGGGTGGGGGCCTACTCAGTGATTTTCCTTTCCCCTGCCCCAATCCATCTCAACATATCACAGCAACCAGCTGGCTCTTCTGAGAATGGCATTCCAAGTAGCTAAGAGACCCCATTGTCTACTTTATCCTTCTCATACTGCTAGATAATAGAAGAATCCAACTGTCACTTGCTATCACCTTCATTTTGATCATGGTAGCCAAATTTAGAATCTATACAATCTTATTTTCGTAGCACGTCATTAAGACCTAGAGATATTTTATCTCCTGTGGGGAGGCAAATATGGAAGTAGCCATCAGATTCAGTGTAGGTAAGTCTTCAAGAACTTCTGGGGTCCTAGAAAGAACTTGGGTTTTATACTCACTCAGAACCTTGATCAAACGTATGTCTTTCACTATATGAAGTTGGGCAAATTATTTGTCCTCCCTGAGCTTCTGTTTACCCACTGTGAATTAGAGAGAAAACTAATACCCACTTTAGTAGATTGAATAGACCCCTCCTCTCCAAATTCTTGTCCACCCAGAACCTCAGAGTGTGACTTTATTTGGAAATGTAATCTTGCACTATAATTAGTTAATATGAGGCCATAATGAATTAGGGTAGGTCCTAAATCTGTTGACTGGTATCTTTTCAAAAAGACCATGTGAAGATACACAGGGTGGAAAGCCATCCAACTATAAAGGCAGAGATTGCAGTGATACTGCTACAAGCCAAGGAATACCAATGATTGCAAGCAACCATTTTGTTTCCTTTAAGCCTCCAGAAGGAACAGCCCCTGCAAACAATTTGATTTTGTACTTCTGGCCTCCTGAACTGGGAGAGAATAAATTTCTGTTTTATTAAGACACCCAGTTTGTGGTCATTTGTTATGACAGTCTTAGGAAACCAATACTGCCACCTTGAAAGGTTGTTGGGAAGATTAGGTATTACCATTGTTGCATGAACTCTGAACTGCAGCTACAGCTAGAAACCCCTGATGATAGTTTCCTCGGTTTGATGCTAGTGTGCAGTGTCACTTGCTTGCTGGGTCTTTAACATTTGTCTTCAGCTTCCTTAGAGTGCCCCTTCTTTTTCTCTAGGTAATATATCTAATCACAGTGAATATGTTTCCAGCCAACGGTCATGGGCATTCCATTGCCTTTGAAAAATCCCATTTATGTTCCCAAAATATTTGCAAGAGGGGAGAAAAAGGGCTTCTTAATTAACATCTTAATAAACATTTCCCTAGGAACAGTTTTAATATATTGAACAAAATGTCCTTATATAATGAAGGAACACCTATCATTCAACTCTATTTCTTAATTCATATTTTATGATTTTTAATTTTTGTAAAGCATCATGTACATTTCTTCATTCATTCATCATGGTAAAAGGGTTATTATTTCCACTTTGTGGATTAAGGACATTAGGTTCAGACAGGTTGTGAGTCATTAGCAGCGGAGCTGAAAACAGAACCCTGGTCTACTTGGTCCCAGCCAGGGTTCCTTCCTTTTTATCACTTTGCTTCCCATCAGTGACATTAATTTTTATGATGAGGTGATAATAATAGTGATAATTATGATCATGAGATATCTTCAAAGTATTTTATAGCTGACATTTTATTTTTATTTCTGCAAAAGAAGCCTTCCTTTAATGCCCAAACATAAATAAGAGGACCTGTATTTCATAACCCAGAGAAGAGAAATTGCTCTCCCAATTTTTTCCTAGACTTTTTCTCCCAGCTATGAAATATTTTCCAATACTGTTTTCTTAACTGTAAATAAGGTTATAAAAGAGAGTATTCAACCAAAACAATTATAATTGCCTGTAAATATAATCCAATAACCTCATTTCACCCATATGGTTAAAAGAGTTAATTGAACTTGCACAGCTACAAGCTAAATATATTGCAGTATGCAAACAGTGAATCCAATTTCTTCCATAAACATTCTTCTGCAGAAGTAGTACATATCAAGGGGGAAAGAGAGAGAGTTCTGGGGTATGACTTGTAGAGATCATTTGGTTCCAATTACCTGATCCTACCAATTCAGCAAGAAAAAGAAAAATTGAAGGAAGAAAATAAATAAAAAGAAATCATAAATTTTACACTGCAGCAAGCTCAGCCCAAATCAGCAGAGAGGGGCACCTCCTCTTCCCAACCCAGGGACCTCCTAAACATTGTAATTTAAGATCATACGCATGAATCTTGGAAAGATGGGGTAGTTTTTTTCTGTGTGATTGTTTCCCAGCTGAGCACATCAGCATATATTTTTCTTTTAAAAATGAGAATATCATAAAATATTATTTTTTCAGACTTCACTGACTCAGAAGTGTCGCCATTCAGTTGGTAGCTGTGTCATCAGAGATTTTAGAAAGACAGCTGTGTCTGTGGATTTCTGGTCCCCTTGCATTCCACACTCCTCATTCGCTTTGCAACCTGGAGCACATCGGAAAACATTTTTAAGCCTCATTAATTACCCTCTGAAAAGGGGTCATCATCATGCCTTTTCTTCATGAGGTTATAATATAAAAAACATATATATACACAGATATAAAACATATTCAACAAATAAATCCAATAATGTAGACAAGCATAAAAGAGTGAGTTTATCTTACTTCTAAAAAGCAAACTGTTTCCATTCATTCTTTGTTTGTTTGTTTGTTTCCATTCATTCTTGAAATATAAATTATATCTTAACAACGAATTTACCGATTGTAAGCTTTGTGGTTAGTTCAATGTGGAAGTGCTCTTTCTGGAGTATTTTCTGGTAATACTTTGATAAGTCAAATTTTACTTGTTGTGGCTTTTAAAGACACCTCCTATTGGAGCTTTCTCCAAATGCAAATTGCTGATCATTTCAGTAGTCCAAATTTATCATTTTCATCATTTCAATTGACAAGCTCAGAGTTGGACCGTTGTGTTAAAACACAAACTCCATTTTACTACTAGAAAATAACCTACTTCTCTGTACATTTTATTGACCACTTTTTCTGAGACAGTCCTTAAATAAGGAGGAGGAGAAATACAGTACTGGTGACTTACTCCAAACTCTGTGTTAGGAGAGCATTTTCTACCTGCTACAAGTTTGAGCTTATTCCTTAACATATTATTCAGTATTTAGTGGCCCGTTTATGTTACAGGAAAGAGATTATGCCACTGCCACTCATCTGTTCTGCTCACTTTGGGACTCTTCAATGCACCTTGTACAATTAATGTTAAATTTAATCTTTCCCAAGTTTGTTCATATCAATGTGTTTACCTAGAGTGCCGTCAGCATTGTGCTACAAGCTGCAGGGGACAGAATAACGGTAATTTTATTTGCTAGTATATCAATAATAGTCCTTATAAAAGATTTATGGAGCTTTCATTCCTAAAGGAGAAATGAACCATAGCCCAAAACAGTTAATGAACAATTTAAGACAGTGCATGATTAAGGAAAGCAATTTGTGAATGTGGCTGTCTGCGTTATGGGAATGAAAAAGAGATAGAATACAATATTTGGAGAAAGCTTCTCTGAGCAGGTGAGAAGTAAATTCAGTCTGGGGAGTGACTAGGATATAAATAGAATAAAATGTGAGAGGATAACTCCGCAGATGGGATTTAGGAGTGTAGCTGCAGGGCAGAGCTATTGATGCCTTTGTGTAAGGGAGTATAGTATGCTACTCTTTTATCCCTTGCTTTAAAAGAACGTAAATCCATGCGTGTGAATAATGTGGCCTTTTCCTGATTTATATACTGCAATGGCTACTTGTTTTATTTGATCCTCAACCCTTCTTGGAATGACAATCCAATTGTTCTTGGAATGCTCCTTCCCTCGCCCAGCTTATATGCTCTCCTAAGAGATGACATTTTTATCCCCACAACACCCTGCTGTTCTGCCCATATTTGATTAGTTAAGGATAGGATGCTGACCTGAGCTCAGCCAAGGAGTCACTGACCAGGGATTTTTGATCTTTGAACAGGGGAGATTGTTAGGTCAATTTTTTCCCTAAGTTTTAACCTAAAAGATGTGATGCTTAGAAGAACTTATCAATCACATTTTGGTCATGTAAAAAAATCTGCTCTGGGCGGGCCGCGGTGGCTCAGCGGGCAAAGTGCTTGCCTGCTATGCCGGAGGACCTCGGTTCGATTCCCGGCCCAAGCCCATGTAACAAAAAAACGGAGAAACAGAATACAATAAAAAAACAAGAAAATGTTTAAAAATGTTTCCCTTTCTTAAAAAAAAAAAAAAAAAAAAAAAAAAAAAAAAAAAAAAAAAAATCTGCTCTGAAGTAGGAGAAAAGAATGAGGTTAGCATATAGAAACAAGCAGTGCAGAGAAAGGACTCAGGGGAGAGAGAAAGAAATAGAGAGAATGGTCATTTGGGCGATTCTGTTATTTGTAAGACCCAACTACAATCTTATTTTTGGGTGCTGTGAGATAAAACACAGGGAAATATGTAACTTGGTTCCTGAATCATAAATTCATCATTCTGCCTCAGGCAATTCAAGTTTTTAATTATAATTTTTTTTCCATTTGCAAGTTAAAAATCCCTAAATTATTCTTTAGCAAGCCAACAACTGATTTGGGAATTGAACACAAAGTTGGGTCTGTGTTAAACCATATAGCACCACTGTATGAGTTACAAATAAAGATACTTCCAATGGCTGCCCCATAAATGCAGAGCTTGTTGCATCATTCACATAATGTATTAGCACCCCCACCCATCAATCCCTTAATCTCTTGTCTTCATGCATAAAACACCCGCATACACAGCAGCTATACAGAGGTCCTAGACCTTTAACTTTGGTTGTAAAGAGCATTCTGGTTCCATGATTCTTCTCTATTTTTCAAATACACCATTCATTTCTTTGTTACCAGCCAAAACACCCTGGATGCTCACCAAAAACACAGACCACTTGTATTGAGTTTCCTAATCCTCAGGAAATGGATTTGGGATCACCGAACTTTTTAATTAATTTTTTAAAGTTGGGAGTGGGGCTTAGCAATGGATATTCATGGAAAGTAGGTACAGAGAAGAGGAAATCCTATTTGCCATTGGTCCTGTGATATGAATACTCTGAGCAGGGAAATGTGTAACTTGGTTCCTGAATCATAAGTAGTTTTGAAGATCACACTAAGCTTGGATAACAAATAACATTCATAGAGAACATTTAAAAGGGTATATACACATTATATTGCAGAGCCAAATGAAGTCATAATGCAAACAGTACATTCCTAGCAGGAAAAGTTGGGCCTGAGCAGGTCTGTTTGTGTCCCAAGGCCTCTACAAAAGACAAAGTCCTCCTCAAGGCTTGGGAAGAGGCTAGGACGTTATGTTGTGTGTCTGTGGGGCTAGCGAATAGGGAGGAGGTTACTGAGGAAGTACTTCAGTATAAATTATTGCCCAATTTTCCAATGTTTTCCCTTATAACATAATTCAATTCAGGGACAGAAAAACTCATTTTATCTGTGGAGCAGATACCTAGCAGACTAGCTGAATATGGAACTAGAAATTCTCAGCAACAGATTTAAAGATAAAGCCATCTCATTGGGAGGTCAAGAGCTTGTGATTAATGAAACCAATCGATCAACCAACATTTATGTCATGGTCAGGTGGGAAATAGAGTTAAAGACACATTCTTGATTCCTATTCAATATAATGTCTTTTCACCCTTAGACCAGTTATTCAGATCTTCAGTTTCTTTTATCCAAATTATGACAGTAACTTTCTGATAACTCTGATCTCAGTATTGCTCCCCTGAACTCTGTGGCCAGGGTTATTTTGCTCAATCACAGGAAGTATTGTACTTCTCTACAGCCAGACAGACTGAATTCAAATCCTAGCTCTCTTCTCTCCAAGTTTGACCTTGGTCAAGCTGCTTAACTCTCTTGGTCAGGTGGCTTACCTTCTCAGTATGTTGTTTCTCCATCTGTGAAATGGAAGTTCAAATAGCAACTACTGAAAGGGGTTGTTAGGAAGCTACAATGAGAACATACGTAAAATCATTTAGAATAATTTATGGTTCCCGGCAAGTGCTCATTAAATCTGAGCTATTTTATAATGTCACACCTCCAACTTAAAAATGAACCAGTGATTTCTTATTGCCTATCAAACCAATAGAAATTCTTTAGGATAACATTGAATATCATTTGAATTCAGCTGTTGTCTTCCTCTCCGCCCTCATATCTTCCCCTTGTCATTCATTTTGAGCTCAAAGTACTCCTCCCTAGGTCTGTTTCTGACATGGACCATAATCTTGAATGTAGAGGACCATGCCCTATTCATTACCTGCCAACTTGTGTAGATTATTGTTCTTTGGAAATATAGGTAGGGTTCCTAAATGTGAGGGCAGTCAGTGTTGAGTGTGTAAAGGATACTATACTATCTTAATTATTAAGCTACCAGAATGGAATATACCAGAATAAGGATGACCTTTAAAAAGGGTATTTAATAAGTTACAAGTTTACAGTTCTAAGACTATAAAAATGTCCAAGCTAAGACACCCAGCATAAGATACCTCAATTCAAGAAAGGCTGATGGGTCAGAAACACCTCTATCAGCTGGGTAGTCGTGTGGTGGCATCTGCTGATCCCTTGGTCCTGGGCTCTGTTGCTTTCAACCTCAGTTCCTGTGGAGGTTCCTCACTTTATTTCTCCCGGACTGGCTTTCCTTTCTTGGCTTCCCTCGGCTCTCTCCAGACTCTGGCTTGCTTACCATCTCATGGCAACATCTGCTGAGCTCCAAGTATCTCCAAATGTCTGTGTGTCTGTTCCTAAGTGTCAGCATCTGTGTCAGCTCTGCTCTGAAGTTTCTGTCAGCTCTGCTTTTTCTGGCTCTCTCCCAAATGTTTCCTCTTTTAAAGGATTCCAATAAACTAATCAAGACCCATCTGGAATGGGTGGAGTCATAGCTCCATCTAATCAAAAGGTCACACCCACAATTGGCTGTGTCACACCTCTATGGAGATAATCTAATCACTTTTCCAGCATACATTATTGGATCAGGATTAAAAGAAACAGCTGCTCCCAGAAGATTGGATCAGGTTTAAAACATGGCTTTTCTGGAGATACATAAATACTTTCAAACTGCACATATACAGACTCTCAGTGTTGTAGGTTTTAGAGGCCAGAAAGAACTGCGTGTGTCAGAAAATCCTGGAGATTTTTTTTAAAGGAGGTATAACTGCAGCTCGGTTAAAAGATGTTTGGGTTTGGGTTGGTGAAGAAGCCATTCTGTGTGTCAGAGATGGAATGATCTATGTAAGTAATCCCTATAAAAATCTAGCCCACTCTGAATTAATCAGTGAGTTAGGCTGGTTTGGGAATTATGGATAAACCCAAATCATGGATTGGATAAAACAGGAAAAAAACAGGGTACAAAATGAGTTTAATGTAAGTGTATTTAATTAAAACAGCACACAATATTTAAAAAAGCACACAATATTTAGGGTACACTTATGTATTACTGATCAATATATGTAAACTGTATGCAAAATTGCTGCACTGTCCAAGGGTCTCAGCACAGGTCTGGGATGTAAGAACTAGGATAGGACAATTGCTGTAACAAAAGTTCCTGACATGCATAATAACTCATAGACAATGGAAAAAGTACTTCTTGCTTGGGTAACGGTCCAAGGAATATGTACATATTATAAATCCAAACAAATCAAGATGTGGAAAATTTTCATCATATCAAAAATGTTGCAAGTGTTCCTTTGCAGTCCCCTCCCCCACTCCTACCCCAGACAATCATAGATCTAATTTCTATCACTTTAAGTTTGTTTTGCAAGTTTTACAACTTTGTAGGTTGTATGGTTTCTTTCACCTTACAAAATATTTTTGAAATTCATTTCTATTTTAAATGAATCAGCAATTTATTCACTTGTTCTTGAAGAGCATTTCATTGTATGAATATTCACATTTGTATCCATTTATCTATTTATTCATGGGCATTTTTGGTTATTTACAGTTTGACTGTTACAAATAAAATTGCTGTGAGCATTAGAATAAAAGTCTTTTGTGGACATACTTTTTTTATGTCACCTGAGTCTTGTGAAAAGTGGATGTTTAACTTTAATGGCACATGCCAAAGAGATTTTCGATATGATTGCAATGTATACCAGCCAGGTAGTTAAATTTGAGTTAACTCCATGTCCCTGAAAATATTTGGCTTCATCAGACCCATTATTAGTAGCCATTTCAAATGTGTAGTAATACTTTATTGTGCCTTTAATTTACATTTCCTGATTATTAATGATGTTATACATTTTTATATGCTCATTGGACATTTGTGCATGTTTATGTGGGTGTGTATTTGTGACTTTAAAATTGCTTTAGCTGGATCTCACAAATTTTGTACTTTCTAATCTACCTTGTGATTTCTACTTTGACTAATATAGAAGTGTGTCTTTAATTTCCAAATACATGGGCATTTATCCAATAGCTTTTTTGTTAATTATTAATATAATTATATTGTTCATAGCACACTCTATATGACTTTAATAGCTTAATAAGTCATTGAAATATATTATATGGCCTAGCATATATTATATTTTGGTGCATGTTCCATGTATCCTTGAAATAAATGTTTATTCTGCAGTTGCTGAATGTATTGTTCTATAAATACAATTATATCGATGTGGTTGATAGTGTCGTTTAAGTCTTATTGGTTTTCTAACTCCTTTTTCTATCATTATGAATAGACTTATGATGTTGAGCATCTTTTCATGTGCTTATTGGCCATTGGTATATCTTCATTGAAAGAATGTCTATTCTAATTTTCAGCCCATTTAAAAATTTTTTTGAGTTATAAGAATTTTTATATAGTCTGAATATTTGTCCTTATTGGATATATGATTTGCAAATGACAATGCAATCTTAATAATATTAAGTCTATCTTTCTGTTATTTAGGTCTTCTTTAATTTCTTCCAACAAGGTTTTATAAATTTCACTAAGTCTTATGGTTTTGATACTTTATGTCTTTTAGAATTTTTTCCATTTCACTTGGTTTATCTATGCTAGCATGCAATTTTGGACAATTTTCTCAATCCTCTTAATTTCTATAAATTTGGTAACAGTGTTTCCACTTTCTTTCCATGTTTTAGTAGTTTGAGTGTTCTGTCTGTTTTTCTTCTTCAGTCTAACTAAAATTCAGTTAATTTTGTTGAACTTTTCGAAGAACCAACTTCTGATTTTAGCAATTTTCTGTATTTTTAAATTCTCTGTTTCATTTACTTCCATTCTACTTTATTATTCCTTTTATTCTGTTCACTTTTGGGTTTAGAATATTCTTCTTTTTCTATTTTCTTAGGTGGAAATTAAGGTTAATTTGGAATCTTTCTCTTTTTTTTTCAAATTTCCCTCTAAGCTCTGCTTTAGCAGCATTACATAAGTTTTGATATACTCTGTGTTCATTTTAATTCATCACAAAGTATTTTCAGATTTGCCTTATATATGTTCTTTGACTTATTGTTTTTGTGTAGTATATTGATTTCCACATATTGGTGAGTTTCCCAAATTTCCCTTTAGTATTGATTTCTAATTCCAATCCATTGTGGTTGTAGTACCTAATTTCTGTGATTTCCATCTTTCTGAGTTTTCCTTTCTTTCTTGGACTCTTGTTATACATATGTAGACAGTCTTATATTATCGCTGTTTATTTGGTCACTTTATAATTCTTATTTTTTTATGATCCTGATTGGGGACTCTATTTGGATTTCTATACCTTTGTAGTCAGGTTCATTGGTCTCTTTTTCTGTAATCTCTAATCTTGTAATATGAGAGTGACCTTTTTAAAAAATTCAAAGTATGGTACCTTTTATCTCTAAAAATTCTGTTTGCTTACCTTTTCATCTGTTTGTTCAGTGCATGGGCCACGAATGGAATCTGGGTCTCTGCTTACTTTTTAAATCATTCATTTTTCTCAGCACTCTTTCTGCTTTTTTCTATTTAATTTATAGCAGAGATGGTAAATCCTTCTGTGTGTATGCCATCATACCTGTCATTCTTTGCATGTTTCTAGTGATTGATTTTTCTCCTGGTTATCAGTAGCAAACATTTCTCTTTCTTCCTCTGTCTAGTAATTTTTTATCAGTTGCTGTAAGCTGCACAACTTTTGGAAGTTTTATGCTAGATTTTATTTTCTATCTATCTTTATAGGTTATTGTAATTGTAATGGTAGGTGGTCAAGTTACTTGTAGAATAGCGTAATCTTTTCAAGGTTTATTTTTAAGTTTGTTGGGGGTGTCATTAGAGAAGCCTTTATTTCTGATCTAGTTTTACACTACAAATAAATGCTTAATCTTTTGGGGTTTCTATTGAACATTCTAGATGTCTAACAATAACTCTTCATCCTGACTGCTTGGAATTTGAAAGTATCCCATCCCTCTGTGAGCACCAGGAATTGTTCAGCTTGCAGTTAATTGGTCATTCTTTTTCCAGTCTCATGCAGTTTCACACTTCAAGTGTGTGCTTAGTATTTAATCCAAGATTCAGGGGGACTCAAATGTAGATCTCTAGTACACTTTCTCAGGTAGCAATCTCCTCTCTGACATTCTGCTCCTCAAATTCGTATTGCCTCAACTTTCCTGAATTCTGAACTCTGTCTCAGAATTAAACTCAGCTATCCTACTGACAGGTAACCAATCCTGTCTGGGCAATTCCCTCAATCCACTAAACTGTGATCCTGAAAGCCACAACCATTTTAGTATTCTCTTTATGTGTTTCCCTTTTATTTGGTATCATAGCCCAGCACTGCCTATTGACCAACATCTAAAAATAGTATCTCATACTTTGTTCTATTTTCTCATTGTTAAAAAAAGAAATTCTAGCTACAGAGTCAAGGTTGGAAGCAGAAGTTCCAGACCCTTCTAGTTTATTTTTAACTTTTTAATATTTTTTGTCCTTTTTTCCCCAAATACTTCATGTAATTAGCAACACAGAATGTCATTAAAAGTTTATTAACAATAATAGCAAAGGCAATGTCTCCTGCTTAATTCCTTCCTACCCTCTCATTAAGCCTTCCAGAAACAATTACTTTGCCCTTTTATCTGTTTCTCAAAGCATATTAGCCATTAGTTCCTGGATTTTCTTCCAAAGGCTAATACTGATTTGTTACTTTTGCTTAAGGACATCCTTTCTGTGCATTAATGAGCTAGTCCTGCTCTCTATACATTAATGCTAATATTTTCAAGGGCAAAAGAAGGTAAATAATGACTTCAGCTGTTGCAAAGAGCTCTAATCAAAGAATGTGGAAATGCTTTCAGCTGTGAGGTGTTATAGCACCATGGCTAAGGCCCAACTCTAGATTTGTAAAGATTGTTCCATTACTGGCACTTGCAAACTTTTAGCCTTCAGCAAGTTGTATAATGGTTTTGGTTATAGTGCCTACTTCGTAGGAATTTGTTGTGATAAATATATGAGGTAATGATAAAGTACTTACCCTGGTATATACTGTACCTAGTACATAGTAAACATATATTTCACCATTATGGTAAAGAAGAAGAATGAAGAGGAGGAATATGTAGAAGAGGAGGAGAACAAGGAGGAATGGAAGAGGAAGTAGTAAGGTCATGGCCTGCCAAGATTTATCAAGAATTATGAGTTCTTTCACCAACTAACCTCTTCTCTACCAGAGGAAAATTGGATCCACCATCTATTAAATACAGCATTAGTCAAATACCTTTTAAGATGAAAGAAATAACTCACTGGGCAATACCTACCACCCACTCTGAGACCTTTATGTGGCTACAATTAATGATAGCCTCATTAAAGTTAGTCATATTCAATATATGTATACACATGTGTACCGTGGTCTTCTGGAACACCATCCAAAGTGAAACACCAGAAAAATGACTGTACACAGGATAATAATACTTTTCAGTAACTCTTTGAAAAAGAATTCACCTTTTTGGGAGCACATTAGGAATGTTTTCCAAACTGGACTGATTATTAAGGTAGACAGATTGTAACTTCAGATGCACTGGAGTTTTTCTTCCTCCATCTTCATGCACCTCTTGTTTCTTTCATGGTGTTGTGAAAGCCAAAAGGCATGATTCAGAGTTACCTGCTTCTAAGAGCCCAGACACTCTGTGAACAAGGTGGGTGCACCACACAATCCAGCTCACAGGTAAATCACAGCCAGGGACAATTATGCAGCAGCACTGTTTCTAGGTAACCCAGGTAACTTCCAGCTAATGCTTCAAACCTCTCATCACAAACAGTTATAGAAACTCTACTTTTCCCAAAAACACTCTGGCTCCTGATTTCATACCTGATGGTAGAATCTGGGATCCCTAAAGGTGATACAGTTATAGTGTTATAACTATAATCATAGCAACTGCCAGCCCATCAGATAGAGGTTTAGGCTATTACACAGTAAGTTTCAACATATGAATATTGAACTGATCTCAATTCCCTGTTAAAAAAAAAAGAAAGAAAGAAAGAAAAAAGTATATATTGTCTCACTCATTCAGTTGCCCTAGCATAGTCCTGGTTACAGTTTAGTGTCTAGTAGTGGCAATTTTTTAAAAAAATAACTAGGGTAAAATCTTATTAGGAAACTAATATGCTATAAATGAAAATCTAAAGCCAGGTAGAAATGATGGTAGCATGTTACTGTGCCTCTATAATACCCACTCTGTAAATTGGGTTACTGCATTAAACCTGTCAAATTTGGAGATACTAACTTATACAAAATTGGCATGCAAGCTTAGAGGCCATTTTCATAACAAACTAATTGACTTTGGTTTTAACAATCAATAGATGAGAGATAGACAGATTATAGAGATATATAGAGACAAATACAGGTAAAGATAGAGATATATAAATATATTTTAGATATAGGTATAGATGTAGATATAGATGTATAACTGCTAAGTTCTTTGGACGAAATTAAAAGCAGCATAAACAAAACACCAACCATAAAGCCAACTTAAGACAAAGTGAAATGGTAGTTGCCATGAGAGTGTGGAAATTTACTATTTGGAACATGCGTGTTGGCCAGGAGTGGTGACTTCTGTGTGATTTTCAGTTGATGAAAGCAATTGCCCACTTCAGGCAATCCATCTGAACACTGCTCTCTCTACTACTTCAAGGAAGGAATTACAGGAAGGAACTGCCCTATTTTCTTTCATATTGTCAGCATTATCCTCACTGCTGCTGCCACCAGCAAATAGTACTTGGGAAAAGTTACATTTAGAATATATGCCTTAGGATACAAACCACACTTGCTAAATGGAAGAGGGGCCAGAAATTGTTTATTGGTTGTTTCGTGCCAGGAATTTTGCATTTATTCTCAAAATAACCCTACAAGAGAGCTCATTTTATAAATTAGGAGAGGGAGACTCAAAATAGTTAAATAAATTGCCTAAGGACACACAGATGGTATGTTACAAAGCAAAGTTCTGTATTTATTCAATGTTTTTTCTCCCTCCTTTGCATCAAGATAAAATTAGAAACAAAAAAAGGTGGATAAATGTATCTGTATATATACATCTCTCTGTGCCTAGCTTCTCATCTCTTGCCTGCCGGATCTTTCTTTGTCTCCTTCTCAGATTCTGTCTTTGTATAACTATGTAATTGCCACACAGGTAAAGGATAATTTAAAAATGAAGTTAAAAATATGACTATTGGGCAAATATAATTGCTATTTATAGCTCACTGGTTTTCCCATTGGTTATGGCTGTAGTGCCCAGGAGGGACTTCTCTCCAGTCTCATAGCAACTAAAATTGTTTCTTTCAATGATTCTTCATGTTCTCCAAGACCCATACTTTGGTATGGGTTGTCATTTATCTTTGGGTTTTCTATTTGTGCATTTCATTTTCATTGCCTTTCACTCCAATGTTCCATAGAGTTCAATTTTCAGTAAATCATATGTGATGTATGCTTGGATTAATTTTTATGCATGCCTCTTGTTGTCTCAGCTGGATAGTTGTGATAAAAGTGAAACAGAAGCTTGGAGAAATGAAAGTCTTAAGAGTGCATCAAATAAAAACAAATCTAGACTTAAATAAGTAAAGACTTTATTCAGCAAGACTACTGCAATAAGGAGAACACATAGGTCTCAGAAATCTGCTAGTGTCTCAAAATCAAACAGAAAAGGAATTTTCCTTCACTGGGAGGGTTAAGCACAACTCAGCAGGAACTTTTAAAGGAAACTTTGGCTAGCAGGGGTAAATGACCAGTGTGGTATCTCCCTGTGGTCAGCCTGTACTTGGGAAAATCTGATAAGGAGCATGTTCCATTTTTTTTTAGTGCTTGTTCTGGCTTGCCAAGACAGCAGACTTCAGGCATCTGTAGGGCATAGAGAAGCCTGAATAAAATTTGCTCAAGACAAAGCAGAGAGTAAGAAATGGGCAATTAAATACCCTTAGTCAATCTCCCCTGTTGTTTAAGAACAGACTTTGTCCTTATTCCATCTCTAGTGATGGAATAAGGATCATTGTGAGGTTGAGGTTGGTCCACATAGTTTTAAGTGGTGGGCTCATTTTTATGTTTTTGTTGGCCTTGAACCACTAACTATATTGTCTGTTGAGAGGACTGTTAGATTGAAGGTGCTAGAGGGTCATAGGGATGAGCAACTTAAGTATACCGAGGAATATAATAAAAGTAAAAACTACTAAAGGTGGAATAAGTGGAATAACCCCAAGTGAAGAAAACCCAAGATTTGATGTTGGAGGGAGTCTGTTAAGAAGATTCTGAGATATCAGACCTGAAACTTCCTTGGATGGTAGAGTGAGGACAACTGGCAATCTAACAAATTATCCTATTTGCAGTCTAAATATTTTTGGTAATACTATACATGTCCAAAAGGTTGGGGGGAGCATATGCATAACACTAGCTTCTGATCACTGCACAAGTGCCCACATTGGATGCCAAAATCACTGCCAATCCCAGATGATTATAAAAGACAGCTCACTGGACTTCTTGGAGTTCTCTAATGATGATGGTTGTTTTGGTATGATCAGCCAGTCCTGCTTATTTCCAAAAACATATGTAATGTTCAAGAGTTCTGCAAGCTTCCTGGGTGACCTAAGTTCTGGATTGTCTATACATAATCTGCTGTAGCACTCATCTTTCTTTTTTTTGTATGCTGTATGGCAGGGGTCATATTTCATTCTTTTCCATGTGAGTATCCCCTTATTGCAGCACCATTTGTTGAATTTGCATTTTTGTTTGGCTTTTCATTTGTTTGTTTTGCTTGTTTGTTTGTTTGGGAAGTTGACAGGCTGGGAATTAAATCCGGGTCTCCCACATGGCAAGTGAGATCTCTACCACTGAACTACCCTCGCACCCCCAGCACTCAAGTCTTTTAAGTTTACTTCCAATCTCATAACCTCTTGAGAACTTGGTTCTCAAGGGGTCTACATGTTTCTGTAGACCCTTTGGATCAACTAGTGCATGTAAAACTTAAATCAGAGTTAATAGAGTATCTAAGGTACCAAAAGAAGGCAGTCTGATTAAAGATTTGATAAAGGAGCAGTCAGTCCAATTAACAAATAGATACCAATAGACATAGCTGCCAAAAATGAAATATGGCTAATTAGAGTCTATCTAAGTCTCATGAAAATATTTGTTCCATGAATTTAAATCTCAGAGTTTACATGAACCCTATCGATAAGAGATTTTATCCCATTCAGTTGGAAAGAGGGAAGTCATCAGGTTGTTGTTTTCAGGATGACCAGTCCTAAGTTCCAAGTGTACAGGTACAATTATGCTTAGGATTTTCTTGGTCTCTTAAAAGCATATACAAGTCAAGAAATATGTTCTCATGCCTCCAATAGCAATAGGGTAGGTCTTTGTATTTGTGGTGAAGTTTGTGAGTTCGTAAGTATTTAAGCACATGAAAGGGCCCTAAGTTATGTTACATTGGAAGTTCTGATGGCTTTTTATAATCTTCAACATACAGTAGATGTAGTTCGTTTATTTGATCAGAAAACCTTTATAATTTCAGGAAAAACACACCTAAAAAGAATAAAATGTATGCTTGATTCATACTTAACATTGAAAACACAGACAGCATAGCTGTTCTTATTAAACTGATAAATTAAACTCATCTCATTTGCCACAGATAGACCTAAATTATGTACTTGAATATTTGAAACATTTGGGTTAGTTTCTTTAAGAATACTTTCCTGGAAATTGAAAGTAGTAGAAGTTCAGTTTCTTCAATTTCTGGAAGTGAAGGAATATTTAATTTATATGAGTGTTTGTTTATCTCTAAAGCATAAGAATAATCTTCCTTAAAGGCTTTTTTTTTTTATAGGCAGGCTCCAGGAATCAAACCTGGGTCTTCGGCCTGGCAGGCAAGAATTATGCCACTGAGCCACGGCTGTACCACCCCTTAAGGGATTTTATGTTACTTTGTAATATCATCCAGAGGTAGGAAAATATTAAACCTATATAATGTACAAATATATGTACATAAACATTGACTGACACAAATAGAGAATTTTTAGTCTTAATTCTAAAATTTCAGCCATAAATTAGACATAAAGAGAGAAATGCAAACTTCACTGTTTATATAAAGCAATAGTATTTCATCATTGACCCAATTATATGTTTTTACCAGAGTTGTGATTTTGGCAAAGGGGAGGAATTTACCTGTTCAAAATAAATGCTAAAATATCTCTGCTAATATTTATGAAGAAAACTTTCAAGATTTTCTTTGCCTGATATGTAATGTTATAGAGGCTACAAACTAAATTTTGGGTGAGGGATTAAGGAAACACCATGCTGCCATCTGGGTATCCCCAAGGCCTTCTGAGTGGATTAATTATCCAGTGTGTTTCAAATTAGCATTTTCAGGCTTCACTGGTGGTTTTGGGGGTCACTGGTTCTCTGGAAAGCCTCCAATTATGGCTGGAGAGCTATAGCTGTCGTGACTACAGAAAATTGAGGGACTGGAGTGGGAAGGGAAAGGTCAGGCAAGGGTGAAGAGAGGGGTGGAGGAGTTAGGAGTTTTGAAGAAGGGCAGATCTGTAACACAAAAACCAGGAATGAGGCCACAGGCCTCCAGAAACATTCAGCGAAATTAGAACAGGTCAAGAATAAGGGTCCGTAGTTTCGGGAAGCAAGTGATTTATTAGCTCATGCACACGGGGCTCAACTGAGTCATCTCAAAAGTCTGAGCCCAGACCAAAAGGCAACCTTAGCTTTTATAGATTGTATTACATGCTAGAGATAAAGTGAGCTTAATATGGCAACCGGCAATATTAAACGAAAAACAATTGGTCAGTTTAAGGTATGAAGCAGGTTACAGAAGCAGATGAGCTGTTAGGGGAGGGGGAGTTCCCCATCCCAGGAATGTGTCTTATCTCGCTTGCCTGCAGTTTCACCCATTCCTGGAGGTCAGGAGAGGGGGTCTGGGGACTTTCCACAGAGAAGGCAGCCGGATAAGAAAAAGAAGGGGTGGGGATGGGGGAACCTGTTTGCTACAGATCAAAGGATTCATGGGCCTTGAAGAGAGGTCTAAGATGATAAAAAGGAAAAAAAAAAGGAGGAAGAAGGAATGGGAAGGGATGGGAAGGGATGAGACGGGAGAGGTCTTAGTTGAGCCAATTGGGGAAGATCTCAGGTTTCCTAAGGAGACCATTCAAGTTCCAAATGATCATTTGTGAAACTTTGCAATTTGGGGAGATATTGGACTGAATGAGTTCCATAGTCACAGAGAATATAGTCAACAAGAGAGAAGAGGTGAGCACACAGAAGACTGAGGTGAGTTACCCATGGGAGAAGGAGGATTGTGTAGAGAAAAGAACCAGGCAGTAAAAAGACTTGCTGGGAAGTTCTCTGAGCAATTATAGTCTGTGGGCCAAAGAGGTTTTTTGTGTAGTCCTGGTTGAGGAGCCAAAGGATTCAGTCTACACAATTCCCAGAGGAGGCCTCAAAAAAGACCAAGGAAGTTCCAGGAAGAGTCAGGAAGTAAATCTCCACTAGAAAAAAGTAAAGATTTCCACCCAGGAACATTTTCACTCAAATGAAATGGAGACAGAATAGTTCCCCTCAATGGAAAAGAACTAGAAAGAGCCCTGTTTACCAGGCAGGATATAAAGGGTCCAAGAGGGTAGCATGAACACAGGATGAAGACAGCAGAGGTCCAAGGTACGGTCAGCACTCACTTGAAAACACAGCACCAGAAAACTGTCAAATTAAAACAAATCCAGACATGAATAAGGAGAGACTTTACTTAGGAAGACTATTACCACAAGGGAAAAACCTCAGATCTTAGTAATCAGAAAGCATCTCAAAATCAAACACATAAAGACTTTTCTTTTAAAGGAAAGAGTAGGCAAAGCTTTAGCAGAAAATTTAAGGGGGGACTTAGGTAAGCAAGGACAAATAACCAACCAGGGAATCTGACAGGAATTGTGTCCCTTTGTGCTCAGACAATTGTTAGAATAATCTGATAAGGGCACAGGTTCCTCTTTTTAGTGCTTGCTCAGGTTTGGGGCAAGCATGGTTCAGGGAAATGTAAGAAAGAAAGAAACCTGACTAAAATTGCTCGAGACAAAGCAGAGCATAAGAACCGGGCAATTGTGAACAGTTGTCAAGTGAACTAGAGGACTCAGGAGGTGAGTCTTTCTGGCAGGCCACACCCCTCCCCCTTCTTCATAGCTCACAAAGTAGGCTTGTGTAAGAGAACCACAAAGTCAAAAGAAATTAACCTGAGAATGCTGCAGCATTTAAAACACTACAGTATGCACTAATCAAATAACTTCTCTGGGTAAATACTGTTACCCTGAAAATCTGATATTGGACGATGGATATTTGAAAAATGAGCACACTATAAGGACATGAACAGTGAAATGAACTTTTGAAATAACAGACAATTAAGAGGGATAATATACATGTCGATGGTTGGAAAGCCTAGGTTGGCCTCTATCAAGGCATAAGTGGTGTCCATCTTAGGAAATTAAATGCAAGTGTAAATGCTGAAATGTCCGTGAAGGGGACGGATGCGGGGAAGCTGAGTTACAGCCTTAGGGCTCTACCTAAATAATGATATGCTCATAGGTAAATGGAGAAGAGAGAATGAGCATGAACAGGGCAAATTTCTGTATTCAACTTTTATTTTCTTACAAGAAAATATAAACATATATACTTTTTTAGTCCACTGAAACTTTCTGTAGATGATAAGAAGTTAGACTAGGTCTTTCTGGGATTTTTCTCTGAAGGATATTCAGATATTATGTATTTATGCAATAAGTGGAGGTCCTGCTGATGGCAGACTTATGGAGGCAGTCATAGAGTGCCTCCAAGTTGAGGATGTAAGTTCACCTCAACACAGCCACACAACCTGTTGATGTTGTCTCCTTGTGCTCACACGAGAACCAGAATTCAACCACCAGCACTACACTTAGATAATGTTCCCCTGATGGGAATGAAGGCAGATGAGAACTTCACTCACAGAAAATGCACAAACCATACTACAAGAGAAGACCCAATCTAGGGGGACCTTATTGCTCATCAGTGTGACCTTCTACATTTTGACTACCGCCCACACTTGCCTCAAGAGACTTACTATTCTCCCACTTAAAATAAGACATTTCTAGAAAGAGATCTGAGGAAATAATGACTATATGGGAGATAATGAATGTTCTGTTTCCAAGAAAACCCACCAACATTGCTTTATTACAAGATATTATAAAGTAAAAAAAAACATTTATTGTAAAGAGATATGAAAAGGGATAAAACAACTATGCTTGAAAAGAGACATTGATTGTGCTTGAGAATATAAATTGCTTGGAGTGCTAAAAATGCTAGTTGAACATTTACTTTAAAAAGGTGTAAGAAGAACTGCAAGCTGATTTTCATTACCTATACTTTGCTTTTGCATTCTGAAATAGGACAATTTTGAATGACCTTCAACAACTTTTATTCAATAACAGATAATCCAGTTCCTCCTTATTCTGTAGCCACAAAATATTGAAGGTAAAGTTGAAACTCTGACCGATTCTGGTAGTCAAGAATGGTCAGTATTAAATAGATGAATTAAGGAAGAGAAGAACATTCAGCAAATTTATAAAATAAGGGTTTGCTTGAACTTCTGTTTCAAAAGGTAATTCAATTTTCATATGTCCAAGGTTAACTATGGAAACATAATTTAAGCAAAGTCCTGGAGTAAAATAACAGAATGTGTGAAGTTAATCAGAAGTGTAAAAACATAAACACATTTAAATGGCCACTAATGACTTAATTAGGATAGACCATCGGACTGTTAACAAATTATTATCCCTGACAGATAGAAGTGTGCCCAATGAATTTGCTCATTAGTTTCTCTGCTCCACACTTGAGATGGTTATTGGTCTCTGTGACACTTGTTTATAATGCATTTATCATCACTCTTTGTGTAGCTTCTATGTCTGGTGGGTGTTTCCCTGTTCTGTCTATACCGTTCTCATGACTGTCTTTCTGTTTGTGGTTAGAAGTGCTGTTTTGGAGCCTGTGGTATTTGATTCATGCATTCCTGGTTGCTTCAAGTATTTGCTCAGAATTAATTACCCCTTATCCCTTCATATCACATTAAACATACCTGTCTATTGCTGCATTTCCCCACCAATCTCTAACCTGCTTCTGCCTGTTCGTATAGTCATCAAAATGCCTATAAAATATTCCCACTCTTTTTTGGCCCCACTTAGCTGTTTACTTCTACACAGATAGAAACTTGCAAACATAATACATTATGCTATAAGGAATTTAAAAACTCACCATCATATCTACTACACGGAAGTTCAGGGTCAATCTTGTATTCCACCACTTGCAAGTGTGCAAAACTGTATTTCAATCCCTATTGAGATGATATTTTTATTAAAGACAGAGGAAGAAAGAGGGAGGGAGGAAGGGAGAAAGGAAAGAAGGGAGGAAGGGAGAAGGGGAAGAGAGAGAGAAGGGAGGAACAAATGAGAAAGGGAGGAATGAAGAAAATAAGGGGAAAAATGAAGAGGAGGTGTATTTCTTTGTATCCTTCATTCTTTTTGCCCATTGTACAGTTCACTAGCAACATGCCCTCCCTATCCCACCCCCAGCTCAACAAAGAAAGCAAAGGGGAATGGGTTTAACTACTGTACCTTGTTTACTATTAAGGAAGTCCCTATTTTAAAGTTGAAATAAGACTACATATCATTTTTGTGATTGAGTACAGTCATCATTGCTGCTAGTCAAGCTTCTTAGGAAAGCTACAATGTATCTGATGTCCCAGCTGTCAACCAAGAAGCAAGGAATCTTCACTCCCTCTTCACTCCTTTACTCATCATTATAGTCTTTGAAACTTTCTTTGATGATTCCCCTTGACTGGAGGAGCTGTTGGTTTCCCATAAGAACATACTTGTTTCCCCTCAAGAGCTCTGTGTTCTGAATGTTTGTTGGCCTAGCCTTAAGTAGCTTAGCCTAAGAAAAAGATTCAAGGTGGGAGATTGGCATGAAAGTGACATACGCTAAGGCACTGATTTTTTTACAATTGACTTTTAATGCTAGCCACAGAACTACATCAGTTTGTAGAACAAGCTTTATGATAAATGTTCTCATCCATTCTCTGTGATGCTAATTAGTGGCTGTTTTGGTCTACTAACACTGTCAGAACGCAATATACCAGAAATAGGTTGGCTTTAACAAAGGGGATTTATTAGGTTACAAATTTACAGCCCTAAGGTCATGAAAATGTCCAAATTAAAGCATCAAGAGTAAGATACCTCCTCTGAGGAAAGGCCACTAGCCTCCAGGGTTCCTCTGTCACATGGGAAGGCACATGGCGACATCTACTCCCTTCTCTCCTGCTTCTGGCTTCAATGGCTGTCTCCAAAATGTCTCTGGGCATTTCTTTCTCTCTTAGCTTCTCCCAGGGCACTTTCTTTCTGAGCTTCTGAACTCTCATAAAGATCTCCAGAAAAGGGTTAATATCTACCTTGAATGGGCTGAGTCACATATCCACGGAAACAACCTAATCAAAAGGTCCCAACCATAACAGAAATGCACCCAAAGGGATGGATTGAAAAACATAGGTTTTTCTGGGGTACATAACAGATTCAAACCAGCACAGTGGCCACGAATGTACAACTCACTCTGGAAATGTGTAAATACCTATCCCTGTGCTTTATATGTTACCTAACACTCATTGCATTCTTCTATAAGACCTCATGAATCTGAAATCCAAAGTTCCAGAAAAAATGAGATTCCGATTAAAGAAGATCTCCTGCTGAGAAGAACAGGGCATTTTTCAAGAACTGTTCTCAAAGCCTTCAAAACCTGTTAGTTTAGCCCAGGCCTTGTAAAATCATAGGTTCTTTATTTGTCAGTAAGCTCTTCCTTCTTCTCCCTACACTGTGTCCCTGTCCTCCTACTCCTGGCTTATTCTACTATGATCTTTCCCTATTTCACATAACCAAGTTTCCATTATTCCTCATCTCTGCTATATATTACATGGCATTGCTCTTTAGAAGAAAATGATTGGTTTAGATTTAAAAAGAATATTTCTACTTGAATTTTCTAACAACCTACTGCTCACCTTAAGCAGACAGTCCATTAGGCTCCTCAAATCAACATGTCCTACCCAGAACTCCTTCTCTTTCCCTTCAAAAAGAACCATCCCAGCAAATGACACCACTGTCTCCTTTGCCATCCAAGCCAGAGGCCTTCTTTCCATTTGCTCCTTCTTTTCCATATTTCATATTTAATTGTTATCAATTGATATCAATTTTGCATTAAATATTTTTTGCAAACATCAACTCTTTGTCAACCACAGGAATTATCAAACTAATTTTTCACCAAATGAATTATTGCCATAGCCACAATACAGTTGACTGTAGTCTTGTCCCTTTTAATCTATATCACTACTATCACCAGTTTGATTTTCCTAAAACATAAATGGGATATTGTCTCTTTCTTGTTCAAATCCCAAAGTAACTTCCTGAATCTTAGATTATAAAGTTCAACTCCTAACTTAGAATTACATACTAGACTCTTCATAATCTGCCAACTTTTGGCCTTCTGTGCTAGCCTTTCCTCCAGGTACCCTTCACTTCCATGTTGGTTTAAAGTGTCATGCATCAAAACAAATCTGCACCCATACACACATTGTTTCCTTAATGCTTCACTCATTTATTTCTCTGAAAAATCCATACTGAGACCTCAAAATGAGACTCAAACATCACCTCTTACCCATCTTATGAATTTATGACTTTTTCTTGGTGCTTCAATTTTGACTCTATATTACACTATTTTGTAATTCATTGTGTTCTGATGGTTCCAATATATTTTGCATAGATAAAATAAATAGATCAAAAGAAAGAGTAATCAGGAACAGATTTACTCTCCTGCCCTAAACAACTGAAAAACAAGAAAAAATACATGAAGCAACAGCTTCCACGACTTCAGATATCTAGCAGCAGAGGACAGTGATCCGTGAAAATAAAAAACAAACAAGACGAACTCTATGATGGGGGCAGTTTACTGCATAGAGTGCCTAGATTCTGAGAACCTGGCAATCTCACTAATTTGAGGAAACAGGGCTGGGTGTCCAGAGGCCAAGGTGGCTAGAGGACTCAGGTATACAGGAGGGGAGAACTGAACAGAGGTGCATGAACATTTAGGATTATTCTGTCCTCTTAATGAATTGTCATTTTCAATATCATTATAAAATGGTCCTTTCTATCCCTGATTAATATTCATTGCTCCAAAATCAAGTTATTCTAACATTATTTAGCCTTTGTAGCATTCCTTTAAATTATGCCTATTAAAATTTTATTTTTAAATATTCTATTTTTATTTTAAAATAGTATACCATTTGGCTAGCATTATATGTGGACAATAATTAATAATAATTTTTATTTACTATCATTGATTATGTTCATATAATTTCCAGTATTCTTGCAAAATATTTTATGCAAATTATTTTCTATAATTACCTTTCAAGTATTCATGTTCCCTTTATCAGCCTCATTTTTTTTTCATGTATGTCCTTATTTTATTACTTAACTACCCATACATTGGATAAAGGGAGTGTCCATTACTTGGTTTTACAATCACATGGTCATATGATAAAACGATATAGTTAAACAATCATTATCAAAAATCAAGCCTACTGGATTACAGTTCAACAATTTCAGGTATTTCCTTCTGGCTGTTCTGCACACTAGAAACGAAAAAGAAATATCTATATAATGAGTCAGTAGTTACAATCATTCAACTTCTAGTTTCTTTGTTACACCTCCTGCCTCTCATTTGATCATTCACTCAATCTTCATGGGTATCTGGACAGTAACCATTTAGATTCTTCATACTGGAAAGAGGTGTCAACCTTACAGGGTAGAGGAATGAAACTGGTTGAGATTCTTGGAGAGACTGGTACCTCCGGATTTCGGGTTTATCTGGAATAGTTAAGTTTCCAAAAAAAAAATCAACTTACTAAGTAAATCATTTATAGAGTTTTAGACTGAGCCTAGAGAATTCTTTAGGGTTTTCAGGAATGCTGTTGGTTGGGGTTTGGCATTCTGTGGCAATTTGCAATATCTGGCTGAAGCATGTATAAGAGTAACATCCAAAATGATCTTTTGATCATATTTGAATCTTTTAGCCACTGAAAATTTACTTTGTTTCATTTCATTTTCCCCTTTTGGTCAAGAAGGCATTGTCAATCCCACAATTCCAGGGCCAGGTTCATCCATGGGAGTCATGTCCCACATTGCCAGGGATACTTATATTCCAGGGAGTCATGCTTCATGTGGAGGGGAGGGGAGTGAGTTTATTTGCAGAGTTGGTTTAGAGAGAGAGAGACCGCACCTGAGCACAGAAGAGGTTCATGGGGGTGACACTTAGGTATAATTATAAGTAGGCTTAGCTTCATCACTACAGAAACGAATTTCATAAGGGCAAGCCTCATGATTGGGCACTTGACTTATGAATTAGTAGTCTCTAATGCTTGAGAGAATATCATGAGTTCCCCATGTAGGGAAGTTCTATAGTTCCACGTATTTTTTTTCTCCAGTTCCTCAAGGAGACTCAGTAAATACCTTTTATTTTCTGTACAGCTCAGGAATGGATCAAAGTATTACATTAACCTGTACAAAGTAATAAGATCTTATTCCCTTTTCTGGGTTCCATGTAATTAGGTTGTTTAAATACACTGATCATAGAGTTTAAATTAGATGGTGTGCTACAGAAAATTTAAATTTTGGATGAAGTAAATGTCACTTCCTTTAGTCTCCTACACAAGTTCAAGTTTTAAAATGCAGACAGTATCATCCTTTTCCTTGTGTTCTGATTTTACCTTGGTACTAACCAGATCCACTTTATTCATATCTCTAATTGAATATGAATTAGTTCATATCTCTAATTGAACTTTGAGTCTTAGGTGTCACACAAATACCTTAAGTTCCAGGAAACTACTAGATTATTCATAAAAAGCACAGCATCTCAGAATTTTAGGAAAAAATAGTTAACATTCAGAAATAAATGTGACTGGCGTAAGAGTTTACAATCTAGGAACTTTAATAATATGACTTATTGAACATCTTGTACTCCTTATTGACTGATTGCTCAATCCCTGCCCACTTTCTATCTCCGATAACCTATGCTCATGAATTCAATTCTCCAGTTTGCTCATTAGAGTTTGTTTATATTAGTGAGGCCATACAATACTTGTCCTTTCACTTCTGGGCTTATTTCACTTAACACAGTGTCCTCAAGTTTCATTCACCAAATTGCATGCTTCACGACTTCAGTCCTTTCTGCAGACGTACAATATACCATCATATGTATACACCACAGTTCACCCTTCCATTCATCAGTTTGTGTACCCTTAAGCCACCTCCATCCATTAGCAATTGTGAACAATACCTCCAGAAACACCAGTGTGCAAACATCTATTCATATCCTGCTCTCATTTCTTCCAAGTATAAACCTGAATATGGGGTTGCAGGATCATATAGCAACCCTACAGTTAGCCTCCTCTGGAACCCTCACACTGCCCTCCAGAGGGACTGCACTATTCTACTTCCCTATTCACAGTGGATAACTATATATTTCTCTCTTTCTGTTTATTTTTTAAACAATTTTATTCACACACCATAGGATCCATCCTAAGTGTACAATCAATGGCTCCTGGTGTGATCATATAGTTATGCATTCAATCATAATCTATATATGAACATTTCCATTTCTTTCTGGAAATGGAAGGAAAGGGGAAGAGAATGAAAAGGAAAGAAAACATGTTGTCTTGTTTTTTATAATGACGTACATTCCCCTAAAACTTAGTGAAGTTGAGCCTATTTTCATGTTTTGTATTTCTTCTTTGGAAATGTGTCTATCTATGTTTTTGTCCATTTTTCAGTTGAGCTGTTTATCTTTCTGTTATTGACTTTTAGGATTTCTTTGCATATATTCTGGATATTAAACCTTTATCTGGTATGTGGTTTCCAAATATTGTCACCTAGTGAGTAGGCTGCTTTTTTTACTTTCCTGCCAAATTCATTTGATGTGCAAAAAAGCATTACATTTTGAAGAGACCCCATTATTTATTTCTTCTTTCATTGTTTGTGGGTGTAAGGTCTAGGAAATCACCTCCTACCACAAGATCTTTAAGATATTGCCTACATTTTCTTCTAAGAGTTTTATGGTCATAGCTCTAATGTTTAGGTCTCTGATCCATTTTGAGTTAATCTTTGTATTGTGTATGAGATAGGGGTCCTATTTCATTCCTGTGGATATGAATATACAGTTCTCCAAGCACCATTTGTTGAAGAGGATGCTTTGTCCCAGTTGAGTGGACTTGACAACCATATCGAAAATCATTTGTCCATAGATGAAAAGATCTATTTCTGAATACTTAATTCAATTCCATTGGTCTGCATATCTATCGTTGTGCAAGTACCATGCTGTTTTGACCACTGTAGCTTTGTAATATGCTAAAGTCAGGTCATGTGAGACTTCCTGCTTCATTTGTCTTTCTTAAGATAGTTTTAGCTATTCAGGGCACACTGCCCATTCAAATAAATTTAATTACTGGTTTTTCTATTTATTGGAAGTAAGTTGTTGGGATTTTAATTGTATTGCATTGAATCTATTAATCAATTTTTGTAGAATTAACAACTCTATTTAGTCTTCTGACCTATGAGCATGGTATGTCCTTCCACTTATTTAAAAAAAAAAATCTTCCTTGATTTCTTTAACACTGTTTTGTAGTTTTCTCTGTATAGGTATTTTATGTCCTTGGTTAAATTTATTCCTAAATATTAGATTTTTTTGGTTGCTAGTATAAACAGAATTTTTAAATTGATTTTTTCCTCAGATTCTGCATTGCTGATGTATAGAAACACAACTGATATTTGCTGCTAATCTTGCATCCTGCCGCTTTGCTATAATCATTTATTAGCTCTAGTAGCTTTGCTGTAGATTTTTTAGGATTTTCTACACATATAAGATCATATTATCTGCAAATGGTGAAATTTTTACTTCTTGCTTTCTAATTTGGGTATATTTTATTTCTTTATCTTGTCTAGTTTCTCTAGCTAGAACTTCCATCATATTGTTGAATAACAACAGTGACGGGGCATCCTTGTCTTGTTCCTGATCTTAGAGAGGAAGATTTCAGTCTTTCCCCATTGAGTATGATGCTAGCTGTGGGCTTTTCATGTACCCCCTTATCATGTTGAGGAAATTTCCTTCTATTCCTAACCTTTGAAGTATTTTCATCAAGAAAGTATGCTGAATTTTGTCAGATGTCTTTTCTGTAACAATCGAGATGATCATGTGGTTTTTCCCCTTTGATTTATTGATGTGGTGTATTACATTAATTGATTTTCTTGTGTTGAGCCAGGCTTGCATACCCGGAACAAATCCCACTTGGTCATGGTATATAATTCCTTTAATGTGCTGCTGGATTCAATTTGCAGGTATTTTATTGAGGATTTTTGTGTCTATATTCATTAAAGAGATTGGCCTGTAATTTCCTTGTCTTGTATCTCTGTCTGGTTTTGAGATTAGGGTGATGTTGGCATCATAACATGAGTTAGGTAGCTTTCCCTCCTCTTCAGTTTTTGAAGAGTTTGAATAGAATTGCTATAAACTCTTTCTTGAGTGCTTGGTAGAATTCACATGTGAAGTCATCTGGTACTGAACTTTTCTTTTTAGGGAGGTAATAACTGATTAAATGTCTTTACTTGTGATTCGTTTGTTGAGGTCTTCTATTTCTTCTCACATCATTGTTGGTCATTCATGATTTTCTAGGAAGTTGTCCATTTTATCTTAGTTGTCTAGTTTGTTATCATATAGTAGCTTATAATATACTCTCATTAGCTCCTTAATTCCTGTGGGGTCAGTAGTTATGTACCCTGTACTATTTCTGACTTTATTTATTTGCATTCTTTGTTATTTCTCTCCTGTTTGATTTGGTATCATTTGCTTTTATTTTCTCTAGTTCCTCCAGGTAAACAGTTAAGTCCTTAATTTTTGCTCTTTCTTCTTTTTTAATATAGGTATTTAGGAAAACAAATTTCCCTCTCAGCACTGCCCATAAGTTTTGATATATAGTTTTCTAATTTTCATTTTCCTTGAGATATTTACTGATTTCTCTTGTAATTTCTTCCTTGACCCATTTGTTGTTTAGGAGTGTGTTTTTTAGCCTCCATGTATTTGTGAATTTCTAAACTTCCACCTGTTATTGATTTCCAACTTTATTACATTATGCTCTGAGGAAGTGTTTTGTATAAATTTGGTCTTTTTAACTTATTGATACATGCTTTATGACCTAACATGTGGTCTATCCTGGAAAATGATCCATGAGCACTTGAGGACAAAATGTATATCTTGATGTTGTGAGGTACAGTGTTCTGCAAATATCTGTTGAGTCTAGTTCATATCGTATTTTTCAAGATCTCTGTTTCTTTACTGACCCTCTGTCTACATGTTCAATCCATGGATAAGAGGGGTGTATTGAAGTCTCCAACTATTACAGTACAGGTGTCTACTTCTCCTTTCAGTGTTGTCAGTGTTTGCCACATCAATAAATTTGATGGACCTTCCTTGGGGTAGTCTGGATCAGTGCATAAATATTATTTTTTCTCATTAATTGTCCCTTTTATTAATATATAATGTCCTTCTTTGTCCCTTTTTATTGTTTTAGACTTGAAGTCTAATTTGTCTCATATTAGCATAGTTACCCACAATCTTTTCTGTTTGTTGATGGCGTAAAATATCTTTTACCAACCTCTCTCTTTCAACCTATTTTTGTCCTTGATCTAAAGAATTTCTTATAGACAGCAGATGGATAGATCCTGGGTTTTTTTGTTTGTTTTTGTTTTTATCCATTCTGTCAGTCTATCTTTTGATTGGGGTGTTTAATCCATTAAAGTTTAATGTTATTACTATCAAGGCCATACCTTCTTCCACCATGTTGTCCTTTGCATTTTGTATATCATATCTTCTTAGTTACCCTTACTATTAATCTTCGTTTCTACACTCTTCTCCAAACCTCTCTTTCCTGTCTTTCTATCTGCCTTAGTGCTCTCTTTAGTATTCCTTAGAAAGCAGGTCTCTTATTCACGAAATCTCTGTGTCTATTTATATGTAAATATTTAAAACTCTCCCTCATTTTTGAAGGATAGTTTTGCCAGATATAGAATTTTGGTTGACAGTTTTTCTCTTTCAGAATCTTAAATATATCATACCACTGCCTTCTTGCCTCCATGGTTTCTGCTGAGAAATTCACACTTAATCTTATCAAACTTCCCTTGTATGTGATGAATTGCTTTTCTCCTGCTGTTTTCAGAAATCTCTCTTTGTCTTTGGAATTTCACAATCTTATTACTTAGTGTCTTGGAGTAGGTTCAGGTCTATTCTGTTTGGGGTATGCAATGCTTCTTGGATCTGTAATTTTTTTTTTTTTTTTTTTTAACTTGGGCAGGCACCAGGAATCGAACCTGGGTCCTCTGGCATAGCAGGCGAGCATTCTTACCTGCTGAGCCACCATGGCCCGCCCTGGATCTGTAATTTTATGTCTTTCATAAGAAATGGGAAATTTCCAGTCATTATTTCCTTCATTATTCTTTTCAATTCTCTTCTCCTTGTGGGGTACCCAAAACACATGTATCTGAGTGCTTCATGATATCATTCAAATCCCTGAATCCTGTTCCATAAAATGTGGAACCATAAGCAAATATGTATCATGGTATCAAGTGCATCTTCAATCTTAAAAATGAATAATATAATATCTATTTTTCCAGGGTTAATGGATAAGCATTATGTTGTTGGGGAACTCAACTTCCTTCCCCAATGAATTCCTATTTCTATTTCCTGTGTACTTGACAGCCCTATCTATGAAATAACCACTTAGCAAAATGCCACTATGAACTTCAGAGTTTATTATTTTTAAAAACATCAACTAAGAGCTCTGGCCACTGTGATGCATAAAATATACAATAACGTGCTTTGAGTAAGATTGAAAAACAAGAAGAAAATGTGTATTCCCAGCAGGCAGAGCATTGCTGACATTTTAAGTAATAATGAAACCCAAGACCTCAATCCATTTTGCATGTCAAAGAATAGGTTGCATTTAATCTGTTTAGGTTACTTTAAGTAAGTAACCTATGTTCTTTATGGGATAAATTCAGGATTATTGAAAGTGTTATAAATGTCTAAATAATTGCAGAGAGGCAAGTAAATGATAGTTGACTTTTCCAACCAATCTTTAAAAAATGAGAGATTCAGAGAGATTCAGAGAGAGCAACACTACAAAGCAGAGAGTCCACCAGTCAGCGACCTTTGGAGATGAAGAAGGAAGACGCCTCCCGGGGAGCTTCATGAAATAGGAAGCCAGGAGAGAAAGCTAGCAGATGACGCTGTGTTCGCCGTGTGCCCTTCCAGCTGAGAGAGAAGCCCTGACTGTGTTCGCCATGTGCCTTCTCACTTGAGAGAGAAACCCTGAACTTCATCAGCCTTCTTGAACCAAGTCTGGTTTCTCCTTGCAGCTTATAGTGAAATGCGACAGGAAAGAGACAAGCTGAAAACTGAACTCTTGGGTACAAAGAAACCAGAAATTGAAGTTCTGCAAAATTCTGGGCTTCCAGAAATGGAGACCCCAGAGAATAGAGCCCTGTGTGAGGATTTGAGCAGATGTGGAACCAGTCAGCCATTTCAGAGAAAGTCACGGTTGGACATGGAATTATCCAGGAAGGATTTGTGGAAACTCCTTATGTCTGATGGGCATGATCCAACACTACTGCATAGAAAGCCGACGAGAGTGCTGTGGGACCTGTATAAACAGACCCACTGCCAGTCTGGACTGAGGGGTTCAGAGAAGGGACACATTGGAGGAAAAATAACTTCAGAGGCAAAACCGTGGAGGCTGAGGTCTGAAGTCAAGAAACCTTGGGCCAGGAGAGCGGACCCACCCAAGCCCATGGAGAGGGTGAGTTTGCCCCAAAGGCAGAGAATGGGCCTTCCACCGCATTGCAGTGGAAGAGTCATGCCGCCTCAGGCCTTGGAGAGAGTGAAGCATGTTCTTTGGAGTTTGGGGAGAACCTGGCTGCCACTACATGGAGGGGTTGAGTGTGTGCCCCGGAGATGGCAGAGAGCCTGGGTGCAGCCCCGATGCTTGGAGAGGGTGGGGCTAAGAAAAAGGCGGTCTCCCCAATATCCCCCAAGGTTGCATTCAGAGAGAGGCAGGTGTAGGCACTTAGAAAGGGTGGGACTGCCACTTTCTAAAGCCCTGAGGATAAATGACTCTCAGACTTTGAAATCTAATGGACTTTGCCCTGAAGGTTTTCAAAACTGTATGGGTCTCGTGACCCCTGTGTTCCTTCCTCCCTATGGAAATATGTATATGTATCCTACAAATGTCCCTCCTGTATATTTTGGCAGCAAATAACTTGTTATGAGTTTTCAAAGGTCCGGAGCAAATGGAGAGAATTTTGCCTTAGGACAGACAATGCCTGTAACTGACTTGATAAGATTTTATACTGTCTCTAATTTTGTATTTCACTGTATTGCTGCTGAAAGGTTTAAGGTTTCTGATATTATTATGAAATTAATGTATTTTGCATATGGGAAAAACATGTCTTTTTTAGGGGCCAGAGGGTGGAATGTGCTGGTTTGAAAGGAAGCATGCCCCCTAAGAAAAGCCATGTTTTAATATAAATCCCATTTCATAAAGGTAGAATAATCTCTATTCAATACTGTATGTTTGAAACTGTAATGAGATCATCTCCCTGGTTGATGTGATTTAGTCAAGAATGGTTGTTAAACTGGATTAGGGGATGACATGTCTCCACCCATTTGAGTGGGTCTTGATTAGTTTCTGAAGTCCTATAAAAGAGGAAACATTTTGGAGAGAGAGATTCAAAGAGAGCAGAGAATGCTGCAGCACCACGAAGCAGAGAGTCCACCAGCCAGCAACCTTTGGAGATGAAGAAGGAAAACGCCTCCCAGGGAGCTTCATGAAACAGGAAGCCAGGAGACAGAGCTAGCAGATGATGCCGTATTCACCATGTGCCCTTCCAGCCGAGAGAGAAGCCCTGACTGTGTTTGCCATGTGCCTTCTCACTTGAGAGAGAGACCCTGAACTTCATCGGCCTTCTTGAACCAAGGTATCTTTACCTGGATGCCTTTGATTGGACATTTCTATAGACTTGTTTTAATTGGGACATTTTCTCGGCCTTAGAACTGTAAACTTGCAACTCATTAAATTCTCCCTTTTAAAAGTCATTTCATTTCTGGTGTATTGCATTCCAGCAGCTAGCAAACTAGAACACATGTCAAAGAATAGGTTGCATTTAATCTGTTTAGGTTACTTTAAGTAAGTAACCTATGTTCTTTATGGGATAAGTTCAGGATTATTAAAAGTGTTATAAATGTCTAAATAATTGCAGAGAGGCAAGTAAATGATAGTTGACTTTTCCAACCAATCTTTAAAAAATGAGAGATAGTTATGCAAGAAGTAATTTCACCCCCTTTGCTATAGTTTTGCTTCACTTTCATAAGGGAAAAATAAAACCAAATATTTTCCACTTATATTTTTATAGTTTATGTCTCCTAGCTGGGCATAAAATTAAAGGTACAATTCCATTTTGTTTTGTTTTGTTTTTGTCCTAACTGGTAAAGTTTAACTAATTGTAAATTTTCTGAATTTTCCCAAGACAAATTCAATCACACTGAATCCTTGACATTTAGACACTCGGATGTTAACTAATACATTATTGAGTTTCTCTCATGTGGAAAGTGAAGAAGAGACAGGGCTGTGATTCAAAATGAAATATACTCAATAGGTCAAGTTTTAGAGTTGATCTAATGTTCTCTTAATTGAACTTTATTAGTATAAAATTATTCAGTTAAAGGGGAATCTCAAAAGTCCTCACAGTTATCAATGGAAGAATAAAACTAAGATGCAAGACATTTATTTGAGGTCTTAGAATTGCAATTTTGGAAGCACAGATTCAGGTAGCAACCCAAATCACATTCAGTCTTGGCATTATCAGGTAAAGGTTTTTAAAGATTAGACAAGTTGTTTATGGTCTGGATGCTCTAATTGTCCTTCAGGTTATATAGTTAGCTGAGCTCTTTATTTTGTAGTTCGTTTTATGGTCCAGGTGTACTTAGGGCTTTGAGGAACGTTGTTGCTTGAGGCTTTGCCTACTTTAGCAGTTTGTGATATCTGTCTGACACCCACTAAAAGTAACCTCAGAATGACCTTCCAACTCCATTTAATTCCCTTAGCCATAGAAACTTCATTTTATTTAATTTATTTTAACACAATGTACTTTTAAAAAGCATTCTTGCATTAATGTTTAGTTTATATCAGTCATCCAGTAAGCAAAAGTCTTTTCATGATTAGTCAGTTGATATGGTTGGGTGGATGTGTCTTCCATTGGCTTTTGTGTTTTAATTAATGCCGTAATTTTTTCTTACTTGAGAAAAGGTTCTGAGAGGGAATGATTGATGTTTAAAACATTTATTTTGACTTACTTAGAAAACATAAGTTCACTTGGGAACAAGAATCATTTATTTAATTATGATAAACTGAAGGAGAGAGAACTGAATTTTTCAAGCTTTGAGGAATTGATTGCATTGAATTACCCTATATTGCTCAGATTTTTGTGTACCACTCAGGACATTTTAGACAGTGAAATAAATTATTTCCAAAAAGTTTTTGTTAATCTGTAATATCAATTAGTCCAGATTAATTATCTTCCCTTAAGTGGGAAATTCAACATGGCAGAGGAAATAATGTCTTGCCATCAATTATATAGCTTAAGTGTCTAGGATTTAGTAGGAACTCAGATGTTTGAATATCTTACTAAAAGAGTGATTGCATATATAGATAAAGAAATTTAAACCTGAATTTTTGACAATGACTCTGCTGATTTGCCAAGTTGTGCTAGCAGTGAGGAATTAAGATTCATATTCAAGATTGCTAAATATATATGTAGGGAGCCACAGCTTGCAACGTGAATGACTTTTTTTCTGCACGAGCAGGCACCAGGAATCGAACCTGGGTATCCAGCATGGCAGGCAAGAACTCTGCCTGCTGAGCCACCATGGCCACCCATAAACTTTTTGTTTTTTTTAACACGGGAAGACACTGAGAATCGAACCCCTGTTTCCTGCTCAGCAAGCGAGAACACTGCCGCTGTGAGACTGTCGCATCATCCCATAAATGAGTTTTTGAATTTTATGCATAGAGTTGGATTTCCCATTATTGCTTCAATTTCAAATGACAATCTTGCTATTTACCTTGTGAAATCTGATAAAAAAAAAAACCGTCTTAATAACACAACTTTTTAGCTAGAGTCACAACCTATTTTACCAATCTCTTACAAATTCTCAAGTTTCCTCTGTGCCGTGTGTCTAGTTCTACTTTCCTTATTCCTGCTTCGAGTCCTAACAGTAGCTCTCATTTTATTTGGTGCATTGGAAAAATTACATACATGTTCTTGGTAGAAGTGTACTAATTAAAGAAAAGAGATAAAATGTTCACTTTTATGTTATTAAGATGAAACAAAATAATGTATGTTTAGTAAGGAGAACAATACCAGATACAGGGGGGTCTAATAAAACAAGTTAACTATTATCAGTAACATTGCATAATATCTTTTTCAACACTATGCTCTCTTAAAGGAGACAAATGAGTTAACCAGGTAAAAGAATCTTTCCCAGTCTGTTAATGGATCTCCTTAGATTATGAAATAATTTACCCAGGACCATGTTCAAATTATTTTTAAAATGATATCCTTTGTATCTATGGGAATTGAAATTTTCTTTAAAATCCATCTTTATTGCTGAATAGTTTACTATGTTACCAGTAAAAAAAAAGTAATAGATCATTATATTATAGGGATGCAGTACATTCTTTTTATTCCCTCTATATCTCTGAGTATTATTTTTCACAAGCATGTATTACCTATTTGAAATGAATGCATGGGGCAAATACATTCATCCAAACAAGCCTCTATTTCTTTAACAAGTTAGCTGTGATAGGCAAGAACTACACTGGATATGTAGCTCCCTAGAAATCCTTAGGAGCCACAGCTCTAGACGGCCAAACACCAAGACTCACCTATCTCTAGAAATGCCCTGCTCCAGTCATCCTACCCTGGCTAGCTAGAATCACTGGGCCTGAAATCATAACAATTAGAGGTACGTATGGTAACTGAGAGTCGTGAGTTTTAAATAATAATACTCCATCTGTCATTAATAAAGTCTGAACCTATCTAATCAACTGCTTCCTGTTTGTAAATTTTTTTATTTACTCTTTTTTTGTTTTTACAAGCAAACTCCTCTCTGCATTCCTCCAGTAACTTCTAATTTTGCTTTCTATCTCTGCAAATTTGCTATTTCTAGTCATCTCTTAAACTTGATCTCATGCACTCTTTGTCTTTATGTGCCTTGCTTAATTCACTGAGCATAATGCTTCACGTTCTTCATATTGCAGCATATCTCATAGTTTTATTCTTATGGATGAATAATATTCTATTGTGTACCACTTTTTGTTTATCCATTCTTTTGTTGATGGACACTTAAATTATTTACAAAACAGTGCATCTTAACATGAAAGTGCCAAAACAGTCCTGAAATGAAATATATGCAAAATCCTCATTTACATATTTTTAAAGAATGAATAAATATTTACAAAACAAAATGTACATGACCAAATATTACATGAAATTTTCATGTCTTTATTTCTGTTTTGAGGAAATTGTTTTAAGCAGAAATCAATTAGAAGAGTTCCACCTCTGATAATAGAGTAGTGTATTTTATTGGAAATACCATCCTATAGGTAAGAAATATAAACCCTAATAAAATATCATTTTACAAAAAAAAGTATTGGAAGACACCAGAGAGCAAATAAAAAGTGAACAGAAACTGGAAGGAAGTTAACCCTTAAAAGCAGGTAATTGCAATGGGAATAATTTGCATTGATGCAGCACTTCACCTGCAGGTATCCTCTATAGATCAGTTTATGGGATGGTTGGAACACAAAGAGAAAGCAACAGTTTTACTAGATTGAGACTGAGTTTGGGGCCTCCAGATAGGTTAGAAAATAAGAAGGGAAATCCCAGAAAGGAAACAGATGCAGAACAGTGTGCAAGAAAATCTGGATGCAACCTCAGTCTAACTCTGTGACTGACCCCGAACTATTCTTACTAGGGGGATATTCCAAGAAGTCAGGTAAAAGTTGTAAGTTGAAACGATGAGGGTACTAAGCAAAGATTTTAGCTACTTCACACTGCAGGAGCAAGGGAATATGCAGTTCAAAGCCAGCCAAGTTAATTGCCTACATTATAAAACAATGTAAAACTCTTCAGTGCAAGAAAATTGAAAGAGTTAGATTGTCTTTGTCATTTAATGATTAGTGTGTGTGTGTATATATATATGTGTGTATATATATGATTATTACACATGCATAGAAATTAAAAAATGAAACTCGAAGTCAAGAAAAATAGTCAATAGAAATTGGATTTGAGAGGGCCCAAATGTGGGGATTTTCTGAAAAAATACAGCACAGCAATAATTATAAAAACGTTCAAAGAAACATACAAGGAAAATATATTCATCATGCAGGAGGAAATGTCATCCCAACACAAAAATGGAAAGTGTACAAAAATGTAACGTGGAAACATTAGAACTGTACAGTTCACTATCTGAAATTGAGAGAAGAAATCACAGAACGAGCTTACCAAAGGATTAGAGATGTTAGAATAAAAGGCCAGTCAATCAACTATGGATCAATCAATCAAAGTGTTTCAATCTGAAGAATAGGGAGAGAAAGAGGAAACACACACACACACACACATACATACTTACTGATCTATGGGACAATATTAAGCACAGCAAATATGCAATAACATCCTTGGAAGGCAAATAATTAAAATTGGACAAAATACATGACAAATTAATGACATAAAATATTATTTATATATGGCAAAGTAAATAATCCAGAAAGGAAAAGCTGCATACTGCATGATTCCATTCATATGACATTCTACAAATGTAAAACTAAAGGCACAGAAAACCTACCAGTGATTACAAGGAGTTGGAAAATGGGTACACTACAAAAGGGCTGCACAAGGGAATTTTGGGAGTAATGGAACTCTTCTAAATGGTACTGTGAAATGGATACAAGATTCTATGCATTTGTCAAAACCTTAGAATGATTTACCACAAAGAAAATTTTAGTGCATGCAAATTAAAAAACAAAGGCAAAAAAAAACCAAAATAGTCAGCCAGGATATTGGGGAATCCAGACGGTGTCAAATTAATTTAATTATATTACAAATGTATGACCTAGCCTCATAGAAGAAGGTGGGAAATAAAAGTAACTTGCCTAAATAATTTTAGAAAACAGTGTTTTGAATGTGTACTGTAAGGCTAAAGATTAACAAAAATGTACACAATACTACTCTAGTTGGCAAATTCGTTTCTCATAAGATTGTACATCAGAAGTTTTCAAATAGCTGTAAATATACAATAGGTTGAAAAAAATGTAAATCTATTGTAGATTATTTGAGAACCAAAGTTCTCACTTCAGGCAAAGTAGTTACAATTAACTAAGGAGAAACACTGGAATCAAACTTGTAACCTAGAATAGATTCAGAACTATCAGAAAAATGCATGTTTAGATAGATTAGATTACAGAAAGACAAACAGATTAGGAATATAGATACATTTGTATGTGTGAGTTAGTATATGTAGATATAGATGTACTAACTCACATATACCAATCTATAGAGAAAGAGAGAGAGAGAGATTTCTCTGCTGTGTCCAATGAAAGGGTTGAGAAATAGTAACAGCAATGAAAACACCTAGAGTCAACATGTTGGTTTCTAAATGTCATTTTCCAATAAAAGGAATTAAGGACATTTAGGGAAATGAATGACTCTTGAGCTAAGATAGGAAAAATACATGCTGAGCTTGTAACATTTGATAGTGACAGAAAGTAGGTGTTTATGGGGGACAAAGACAGGGTGGGGCATACCATAAGGACACAGAAGCCAACCTGAAATAAATTTTAATGGCCAATTCTGGAACAATATGAACAACAAATTAAATAACAATATTGGGTTTTAACACATAGAATAAAATAAATATACATGAGTTCATATTTATATATGGTGATTAAATAAATAGATAAATGAAGGAAGGAAGGAAGGGTGGGGGAACAAATATAATTCTATACAGAATAATTGCAAATAATAAATGAAGAAAGAATGAGGGAAGTAAAAAAAATCACATTAGAACATCTCAGTAATGATTAATGCAGGCAAGATTAAGAGGAATGTTAAAATTAGGGTGCAAAACTTTAGAGAGGAACTGGATATTTGTATAACTTCAAAATATCTCCCCCAAGTATTTGTTAATTACTGTGGTGGATATTACTAATGTCCACAAATTAGCTTATATTTCACCCTCTAGAAAGTGGAGATAAGTTTCCTTTCCCTTTAGTATGGGCTGGATTTAGTGACCCACTTCTCAAACTTTTATGGAATACTCTGACCAACAAAAATATAAAATGCATTGTTTTCAAGTATCCAGGGAGCATATACCAAAATAGATCCCACCATGGCCATAAAACAAGCATCAATAAATTTTAAAGACTCAATCAGACAGAGGTTGTTCTCTGACCATAATGAAAAAAAAAAAGAAACTAGAAATACAGAGCAGAAAGATAGGAAACTATCTAAAGATTTGGAAATTAATAATACTTTTCTATTTAATAGTTTCACAGAAAATTTTTAAAAACCACTGAACTGAATGAAAATGACGCAGGAAAATTGTGCTCAGAAATAAACTTATGGCATTGAAATGCATACAGTAAATATGAAAAATCTTAAGCACTAATCTAATCTGCCACCTTGAGAAACTAGAAAAAGAACAAAATATACCCAAAGCAAGCAGAAGAAAGAGACTAATAAAAGTAAGAACAGAAATAAAGAGCAAAACAGGAAAATCAGGGAGAAAATCAATGAAAGAAATCTGATTCTTTGAAAAGAGCATTAAATAGATAAACTGCTAGCAAGACTGACAAATAAAATAAAAGGAAGATGCAAAATAACATATCAGGAATGAAAGAGGAACATTACATACTCTGCAGATATCAGAAAGATAATAAGGCAATACTATAAAAACTCTACCTGCTATAAAACCCCTGAATTTTACAATTTAGATGAAATGGGCCAATTCTTCAAAATATACAAAATACTACCACTCACTTAATATGAAATAGATAATTTAAATAGCTCTGTAACTATTATGGACATTAAGTTGGTAATCTGAAAACTCCCCAGAGGGTATTTCCAAAACTAGATGGTTTATTTGGAGAATTCATTTAATGACAAGTGAGCACCAATTATGAATAATCTGTTTCACACACAAAAAAAGAGCATGAAACATTTCTCAATTCACCTTATGAAGCTAATATTATCCTGATACCAAAACCAGATAAAGGCAGAATGGAGAAAAGGAAAAGGAAACAACAGATGTATAGCCCCAATGAATATAGGTGCGAAAGTTAACAAAGTATTAGCAAATATAATTCGATGATATGTAAAAATAATTATACACCATGATCAAATTAGGTTTATTCCAGGAATACAAGGCCAGGTCAATTTTTTAAAATAAATCAACACAATCTACCATATTAGCAACATAAAGGAGAAGACCGTATAATCACATTTGATGCAGAGAAAGTATTTGAGAAATTTCAATGCTGATTCATAATAAAAATTCAGAAAACTAAGAATAGTGTGGAGCTCCTGAAATTAATAAAGAGCATCTAAAACAAAACAAAACAACAACAAAAGGAATACCAACCCACAGCTAATATTATACTTACAGGTGAAAGACTGAATCTTTTACCCCTAAAATCAGGAACAAAGAAATAATGTCCACTTTTTTCATTGGTAGTCAACATAGTACAAGAAGTTTGATGCATTACAATAAGGCAAAAAAAGAGAATAAAAAGATACAGATCAGAAAGGAAGAAATAAAATTGTCCCTATTTGAAGATGATATGATTGTCTTTGTAGAAAATCCCAAGATATAACCCCCCAAAACCTTCCTGGAACTAATAAGTACATTTACAAGGTTTCATGATGCTAGATAAACATTCAAAAGCCAATGGTATTTCAACATACAAGCAATGAACAGGTGGGCACTGAAATTGAAAGTACAAAACTATTTACAATCACTACAAAAATACAAAATATTTAGTTATAAATAAATAAAACATGCACAGGGCTTGTATGCTGAATATTACAAAATGCTGGTAAAAGTAATCAAAGAAGATAAAAATAAATGGAGAGATATCACCTGTTCATGGATTGGAAGACTCAACTTGGTAAAGATGGCTGTTATCCAAAAATTGATATACAAGTTTAATGCAATTCCTATCAAAATCCCAACAATATTTTTGTGAATATAGACCAGATTACTCTAAACTTTATGGAGAATGGCCAAGCAACAAGAATAGCTAAAGAAAAGTTTTTAAAGCAGAATAAAGTGGGAGGAATCATTCTCTATTTCATAAGTTTTTATGCAGCTACGATAAACAAGATTGCATAGTATTGGCAAAGGAATATACAAACAATGGACAAGAATAGAAAACCCAGAAATTGACTCAACTAACTGTGTGAAAGTGTAAATGCAATCCAATGAAGAAAATATAGCTTTTTCAACTAATGGTGTGAAGAAATTGGACATTGACAGGGAAAAAAAAAAAACAAAACTCAAAACAAATGAATTTCTACCTGTTTCAAACCTTATACAAAAATGAAATAAAAATGAACCATGTAAAAAATAAAGCAGTATGTGAAGCTTATGTACAGAGACGAGAAAGTTAGCCTACCTATCAGTATGCCTAAGAGTTACTTCTACAGGGCCTCTTTTATCGCTCATATGTGGCCTCATTCTCTCTAAGCTCAACTCTGCAAGTGAAATCATTGCCCTTCCCCCTTCATGGAGCATGACATCCAGGAGTGAAAATCTCCCTGTGGGTGTGGGAGATGACTCCCAGGGATGAGTCCGGCCCTGGCACTGTGGGATTAACAATGTCATCCTGACCAAAAGGGGGAAGAGAAGTGTAACAAATAAGGTATCAGTGGCTGAGAGAGTTCAAATAGAGTTGAGAGGCTACTCTGGAGGTCTCTCTTACACAAGGTTCAGTTAGACATTGCTACCTAACATAACTTGCCAAACGCCAGCCAAAACCATTCCAGCCAATCCTACAGAATACTTAGGACAATATGTAAGACTCTACAAAGGATCCATGCACTAGGATAACATTCCAGAAACCTACAGCCTGCAGATGGGTCCTTGGACCAGATAAGTCCTGAAACCTAGGCAGGTCAGCCTCTCCAGAACATCGGCTATTTCCGTCTCCCTACCCCATATAATTGACAGCCCCTTCCAACATGAAAAAGTGAGAATGGCATAGCCCAAATACCTCTAAAGAATGGGACAGAAAAATCAAAGGTGATGATGGAGTTATACAGAGAAGTTTGGGTTTAACAAATAAGTATGCTTTCTGAATCATTATATTAATATTTCTTTTAGTCTCCAGTATCTTAGAGCAGCAAGAAATAAAAACGTGAAACTGTGGAATTGTAACCCATACCAAACTTGTGAAATCTGTTCTACAATTAATTGTTGTGCTGTGCTTTGAAATTGCTTCTTTTGTATACATGTTATTTTTTACAAAAAATAAATAAAGTCGACTGTGATGATAAAAAAAATATATTTATTCCTTCTAGCCTCCAATGTTCTGGAGCAGTTAGAAGGGAAAATCTGAGATGATGACATGGTAAACCATGACAAAATCTGCGATCTGTCCTGTAAGTACATGTTGAAGTATACTTTGAAAATCATTGCTTTTTTCTTTCTTTGCTTTTATATGTATTATACAATTTAAAAAGTTAAAAAATAAATAAAGCAATACAATTTTTAGAAAATAATAGAATATTTTCAGGATCTAAGCCTAGGAGAAGAGTTTTTGACTTGATACCAAAAAGCATGGATGAGTAAAGGAAAACACAATAAATTGGGTTTCATCAAAAGTTTTAAAAAATTTTCTATTCCATTGTTAGAATAATGAAAAGACAATATATAGTTGGTAGAAAATATTTGAACAACCTATATCCAACAAAAGATTAATATCTAGAAGATGTAATTAACTCAAAACTCAATAGAAAAAATCCAATAGTACATTAGAAAATGGGCCAAATCCTGAAGAGACTTTTCACTAAAGATATACAGATAGCGAATAAGTACATGAAAAGTTATTCAACAAAATAGCCATTAATGAAATGAAAATTAAAACTACAGTGATATATCACTATATATTGATCAAGATTTCTAAAGTAAAAATAGAAGCAACATCAAATGCAGTGAGATTGCTGAGACACTCAGGTATTTCTAGTCCCTTCTATATTGTTGATGGGAATGTAAAATGATACAGCCACTCTGTAAAACAACTTGCAGTTATTTAAAAGACTAAACATGCTAATACCATACAGTTCAATCTTTACATTACTGGTCATTTATCCCAGAGAAGTGATATCCATGTTCACAATAGATTTTTGTACACAAATGTTTGTAGCCACTTTATTTGTAATAATCCAAACCTGGAAACAAGCCAGAAGTACTTAATGGGTGAATGGTTAAACCAACAGTGCTACATCCATGTCATAAGATGCTATTCAGCAATAAGAAAGGAACTATTATTGATATATGCAACAACAAAAATGCAACAATCTGGATGACTCTCCAGAGAATTATGCTGAGTGAAAAAAAGTCAACCTCAAAATGTGATATACCAGATAGTTCCATATATAGTACACACTTGAAATGACATTTCCACAGACATGGAGAACAGATTTTTGTTTGCCAGGAGAGGATGGGGGAGGGAGGAATGTAAGTGTGCCTATGAAAGGGCCATGTGAGGGATCCTTGTGGTGATGGAAATGCCCTGTATCTTGGCTTTATCAGTGCCGATTTCTGGGTGTAATATTGTACTATAGTTTTGCAAGAGGTTACCATTGGGGGAAACTGGGTAAAGAGTGCATGGCATATCTCTGTATTCTTTCTCACAACTGCTATGGATTTGCAAGAATCTCTACATTTTATAAAACTTAAATTAAAATGTATTTTGCATCCTAATATAAAGAGAGTGCACCACTCAGAGGACTGAATGCATATATAAGCTATTGAGTCATTCAATGTCAAAAGAGAGAGATGCATGCCAATTGATTATAGAGGAGAGAAGAGAAGCAATAATAATCACCAGAATATTCTCCATGCCTCTAAGACGTACTATAGAAGGTTCCTGCAGTGTAGGCATTATACGTAGAAAGGAGACAGGAAAACTGCATTAGATTTTTTTTTTTTTTAATTTAGACATAAAAATATCTAAATCTAGGCTGGAGTAACCCATGGTTCAGCTAAAGCTGGAGAGGAGAGCAGGTGGCTTGAACAAGACAATGCTGAGAGGGTTTTCCTGGTATCTTCAACCTTTAATCATTTGCAATGGAATCTCAGGAAAATCAAGAGGCCACGTACAGAACAAATCATACTCCAAGAGTTTATTAAATCGTGGAAAAAGAATAAAGTCTCATCTATTTTGCATAAGATAAATGGGCTTTGCAAACTGCAAACACAGTCTACTTGATGTTCAATACTTGACAGAGATGTTGCACTGACTTTTACGTCAATTAAGCCTCATCATAAAGGTGTTTTCCCATACTTCCAGTATTTCCAGTAGTTCTGGTGAAAGGAAAGACATAAACCTGGTATATTTTAGAGAGCTCATTATTTTGGAAAATTCATAACAAATGCTCTGGATGAACATTTGGTTCTATAAGAAGAAAATAAAATCCTTGAAAGCAGAGCCTCTATCACATACTTTTAAAATATTGATCACAGTTTCTCATCTTTGGAACTATTGACCTTTCAGGCCTGCTAATTCTTTGCTGTCGGAGGCTGTCCTATACATTATAGGATGTTTAGCAGCATCCTATCCACTAGGTGCCAGAAGTTCCTCCCCTGCACAGTTCGGGTAACCAAAAATGTCTTCAGTAATTTCCAAACATTCCCTGAAGGAAAAAATTGCCCCTGTTTGAACCACTGAAGTAACTAAATCTCTAGCATAGCTAGAGCAAAGATATATGCAAGAATGGATACTGGACACTTCATGACGGTGGAAATTCTGTCTGTGTTGTTACCTGTCGCATGCCAAGGAACTAGTACACACTCGATTATCACAGATTTGCTTGTGGATTAATGAATAAATGAATGACAATCAAGATATTTAGCTTGCAAGTAAGAGTTGATTATCTTCAAATTACTTATGGATATGTCCAATGGGAGATATAGATTCATACCTGATATATGGACTTAATTCAGAGACAGTGACTGGAATTTGAGGTAGGAGAGGTCAGTTCAGAATAAGGAAAAGGACATATTATTTTTGCTGATTAGATTTCATCTTGCAATGTATTGCTGCTTCTCCCGATTAGGGATCATATGTATCCTCCTTCACTGTCATGTTCCCCTGGCTTGCAGAGTACCTGCTAAATAGACTTTTTAAATAAATTGCATAAATAGTAGACTTTTAAAAAAAATTGCATAAATATTTACACTATATCATTTAGAGTTTTCCAAAGATAAAAATAGTGAGCTTCCCATCACTGGGTCCTTTTGGCACTGCCCAAATGATTATACAATGTGGATTTCATAGTAGGGATTCAGGTAGTAGGTAGGAGTTGAACTATATGTATGTAATGCTATTTGCCTATTCTGGCCATGATCTTTTAGGATTCCATCTCATTTGAGCACTTCAGATTACCTCAAACACAACTGTTGGGAAAAGTCTTCTTGTCATCTGCAACACATTCCTCAAATCTAAGTCCCTTGGGCAACCGTGAAGTGAGAGAGCTAGTCATTCAGCCTGAATCCACGGGATGAACCTCTTATTACAGTTTGAAGACACTAAAAGGCCCTCTCCCTTAGCCTCCTTCCATATCATCTCCCTCTAAATATTTCCCTGCTACATAAATCTCAATATTTGTATGTTTCCCAGACCTGTAATAGCAGTCCCTTTTACTAGGGGCTAATTGATTATAGGGCTGCTGTAGAGAAAGCACCACAAAAGCCAGAATCCTGGCCATACTCAGTAGAATTCAGGTTATTAAATGCTCCTGAAGTGTTGTTCCAACGTGCCATAAAAGTGTTAGATGTTTTGGTGATGTGTGTGTGGATCACCAAAAAGCAACACATAACATCCTATGGATTCATCAACAAAGCAAGCAAAGAGCCATAACATCAGTTGTCATTAAGGCCTCCTGGCTCCTGGAGCACCTTTTTCTGGGGACAAAATCATGCCAATTGAAATTCTTTTCCTAGTGGAAATACTTTTGTTATTAGAAGATATCCCTAGAGCATATCATTTTTTCACCACAGAAGAGCATCTTGGTTTTAAAAATAGCACCTGCTGAGGTTTTCATCATCTGCCTGGAAATTATTATATGTCATTTGGGAATTTGCCTGTTCACTTCATCTCTCATACACATAAAGTTCAACAGAAATGTAATTTACTATTTTCATTTTTCTATATTTAAAAGTATTACTAGGGCAGGCCATGGTGGCTCAGCAGGCAGAGTTCTTGCCTGCCATGCTGGAGACTCGGGTTCGTTTCCCAGTACCTGCCCATGTAAAAAAAAAAATTATTACTGGCTTTGGAGGGTAAACAGAAATAACAGTCAGCAGGAAATAATGGTTGCAGGATACAAAACTATCTGCAAAGCAGTGTATAGTATATTGTAAAAGTAGGCATTGTACAATGCCTACTTTTGTTTTGTACAACACCAAAACATCTAACACTTTTATGGCACGTTGGAACAACACTTCAGGAGCATTTAATAACCTAAATTCTACTGAGTATGGCCAGGATTCTGGCTTTTGTGGTGCTTTCTCTACAGTAGCCCTATAATCAATTAGCCCCTAGTAAAAGGGACTGCTATTACAGGTCTGGGAAACATACAAATATTGTGATTTATGTAGCAGGGAAATATTTAGAGTGAGATGATATGGAAGGAGGCTAAGGGAGAGGGCCTTAATACCTTCTATTAAGAGATGGAGTCTATATTTCCAACTCTTTAAAATTGGACTGGCATTTTTGTTGGTGTTGCTGTTTTTAATTTTTAACTTTTTAAATGTGTAATATAATATATATCCAAAGCAAAGAAAGAAAAAAACAATAGTTTTCAAAGTACTCTTCAACAAGCAGTTACAGGGCAGATCCCAGACTTTGTCATGGGGTACCACACCATCATCTCAGATTTTTCCTTCTAGTTGCTCCAGAACATTGGAGACTAGAAGGAATAATTTTTTTTTATCATTACAATCAACTTTTTTTTAAATTTTTTTATTAATCAAAAAAAAGAAAAGAAATTAACACAACATTTAGAAATCATTCCATTCTACCAATGCACTCAGTAATTCTTAGTATCATCACATAGATGTATGATCATCATTTCTTAGTACATTTGCATCGATTTAGGAAAAGAACTAGCAAAACAGCAGAAAAGATATAGAATGTTAATATAGAGAAGAGAATTAAAATAATAATACTAATAATATATATATATATATAAAGGAAAAAGAAAAAAAACAAAAACAAAAGATACAAACACACAAACAAACAAACAAAAAACCATATTTCAGGTGCAGCTTCATTCAGTGTTCCAACCTAGTTACATTACACTTAGGTATTATTGTGCTGTCCATTTTTGAGTTTTTGTATCTAGTCCTGTTGCACAGTCTGTATCCCTTCAGCTCCAATTACCCATTATCTTACCCTGTTTCTAACTCCTGCTGGTCTCTGTTACCAATGATATATTCCAAGCTGATTCTCAAATGTCGGTTCACATCAGTGGGACCTTACAGTATTTGTCCTTTAGTTTTGGGCTAGACTCACTCAGCATAATGTTCTCTAGGTCCATCCATGTTATTACATGCTTCATAAGTTTAGTCTTTCTTAAAGCTGCATAATATTCCATCGTAGGTATACGCCACAGTTTGTTTAGCCACTCGTCTGTTGATGAACATTTTGGCTGTTTCCACCTCTTTGCAATTGTAGATAATGCTGCTATAAACACTGGTGTGCAAATGTCCGTCTGTGTCTTTGCCCTTAAGTCCCTTGAGTAGATACCTAGCAGTGGTATTGCTGGGTCGTAATCCATTCTGCCATTCTATGTCTTTTGATTGGGAAATTCAGTCCATTAACTTTTAGTATTATTACTGTTTGGATAATATTTTCCTCTACCATTTTGGCTTTTGTATTATATATATCATATCTGATTTTCTTCTTTCTACACTTTACTCCATACCTCTCTCTTCTGTCTTTTCGTATCTGACTCTAGTGCTCCCTTTAGTATTTCTTGCAGAGCTGGTCTCTTGGTCACAAATTCTCTCAGTGACTTTTTGTCTATAAATGTTTTAATTTCTCCTTCATTTTTGAAGGACAATTTTGCTGGATATAGGAGTCTTGCTTGGCAGTTTTTCTCTTTTAGTAATTTAAATATATCATCCCACTGTCTTCTAGCTTCCATGGTTTCTGCTGAGAAATCTACACATAGTCTTATTGGGTTTCCCTTGTATGTGACAGATTGTTTTTCTCTTGCTGCTTTCAAGATCCTCTCTTTCTCTTTGACCTCTGACATTCTAACTAGTAAGTGTCTTGGAGAACACCTATTTGGGTCTATTCTCTTTGGGGTGCGCTGCACTTCTTGGATCTGCAAATTTAGGTCTTTCATAAGAGTTGGGAAATTTTCAGTGATAATTTCTTCCATTAGTTTTTCTCCTCCTTTTCCCTTCTCTTCTCCTTCTGGGACACCCACAACACGTATATTTGTGCGCTTCATATTGTCATTCAGTTCCCTGATCCCCTGCTCAAATTTTTCCGTTCTTTTACTGATAGTTTCTGTTTCTTTTTGGAATTCAGATGTTCCATCCTCCAGTTCACTAATTGTAGCTTCTGTCTCTTTAGATCTACCATTGTAGGTATCCATTGTTTTTTCCATTTTTTCTTCTTTGTCCTTCACTCCCATAAGTTCTGTGATTTGTTTTTTCAGATTTTCTATTTCTTCTTTTTGTTCAGCCCATGTCTTCTTCATGTCCTCCCTCAATTTATTGATTTGGTTTTTGAAGAGTTTTTCCATTTCTGTTCGTATATTCAGCATTAGTTGTCTCAGCTCCTGTATCTCATTTGAACTATTGGTTTGTTCCTTTGACTGGGCCATATCTTCAATTTTCCGAGCGTCATCCATTATTTTCTGCTGGTGTCTGGGTATTTGATCAGATTTCCCTGGGTGTGGGACCCAGCTGGTTGAAAGCTTTTTCTGTGAAATCTCTGGGCTCTGTTTTTCTTTTCCTGCCCAGTAGGTGGCGCTCGTGGCGCTCGTCTGTCTGCACGGCTGTCGGCCCGGGAAACCGCGCGTGGAGGCGGGGGTCGCTGGCCGCCGCGGCTTAGGAGAGTGCCGGTCCTAACTGCCCAGCTGGCCCGAAACGCCAAGCGTGACGGGAGGGCCCCGCTATCCAAGGTTCCCAGTCAGACCGGGGAGCCACGTGCGTGGAGGGGACCCCAGTCGCCAGCCGCCCCAGCCAGGAAAACGCGCGCCCCTCGGGTATCTCACCGCAGCAGATTCTCCCTGCCCGTTCAGCTGTTCCAGAATGGGGTATGCTGTCTTTTTGGTCTCTGTCGTGACTCTGGGAGCTGTTTCGTATTGTTTCTGTTTCTTTAGTTGCTTTTCTGGAGGAGGAACTAAGACCCGCGCGTCTTACTAAGCCGCCATCTTCTCCGGAAGTCTACAATCAACTTTTTGTGTGAAAAATACCATATATACGAAAAAGCAAGAAATTTCAAAGCACAGCATAACAATTAGTTGTAAAACAGATTTCAGAGTTTGACATGGGTTACAGTTCACAATCTCAGGTTTTTACTTCTAGCTGTGCTAAGATACTGGAGACTAAAAGAAATATCAATTTAATGATTCAGCAATCATATGTGTTTGTTAAATCCTACCTTCTCTGTATAACGCCACCATCACCTTTGATCTTTCTATCCCTCTTTTGGGGGTTATTTGGGCTATGCCCATTCTAAATTTTTCGTGTTGGAAGGGGCTGTCAATAATATGGGATAGGGAGGTGGAACTAGCTGATGAACTGGAGAAGCTGGGCCCTCTAGGTTTCAGGACTTATCTGGTCCAAGGACCCATCTGGAGGTTACCGTTTTCTGGAAAGTTACCCTAGTGCATGGAACCTTTGTAGAATCTTATATATTGCCCAAGGTGTTCTTTAGGATTGACTGGAATGGTTTTGTGGACTGGCATTTTGACTTGCTTTATGGCATAAGTGTCTTTGGTGATTTCTAAGCCTCAGCCACAAAAGTTTCCTGGCATCTTCAGGTTTTTCGTTGGGATTCCCGAACTCCATGTATGAAGAAGTTGAGGCTTGCAAGCCCCATGGTTACTACAGCTGACAAACCTTCAAATGCCAAACACAGAAGTACAGTCATCCTGGGTCATCCAGCTGCCAGCCAACCTGCCCACTAGAGCCAGCTGTCCACAGACTGATAGCAAGGGCAGCCAAGGTCAACCAGAGGCACTGCCCAGCTGACTCCCATAAACTATGATCTAAATAAATGGTTGTTGTTTTAAGCCACCAAATTTTAATATGGCTTGTTACATAGCAAAAACAGAATTCTCATCTTCCTTGCTCATTGCTGTAGTCCCCAAAGTTTTATGGGAAATAACAAGCCCTCAAAAATCAATGGAGAATTAATGAATTCAATTTAGTGACATCTATCTTCAACATGAAGCTGTCTTAATTTTGTAAGACCCTATACTCCCTTATGGACTAAGAAAACCTTTATTAAAATGGGGTGCAACCTCTGTCCAAGTTTAATCAGAGGTTCTTACTGGTGGGTACAATTTGAATTTTCCTCTCATTGGAGATACATCACGGCCCAAAGATGGTGCCAGGCAGTCTTTCTCTCTATCTCTCTCTCCCTCATTCCCTCCAGATCTCTCTTTCTCTCTCTCCCTCCCTTCCTCCCTCCCTCTCCCTCTCATTGTCTGTAGAGTAGAACTTAACATCCAGTATGTCTCGCCCCAATAGCTCTTCAGCCACAAGCAACTGGTTACAATGGGTTTTAGAGTCATACTCCTGTCAAACATAATATTTAAAGGTGTTTGTCTTTGAATGGACTACAGGGCTTTTCCAAAGATGAAATTTTGATTGTGATATAAGAAACACTGCTCTCAGTTGTGGTTTCAAATAACTTTGTTTATGAGCAAAAATAATATCATGTCCACTTCAGGGAATAAACTGCTCTGGAGTGGGCTGTGTTTTCAGGGGAGGTAAATGTTAGGGTTATATTTCCTTGATTAGATACAGCAGACAGTGAACGCATACCTCAACACATTCATGGGAGACAACAGCCAGTCATCAACTCTGCAACACAGACAACTCTGAAAAGTCTTGAGCTGGCATCAGATGGCTAATGTCAATATATACTCAGGGAAAAAAATAAATAACCTATACTCTAAATCAATAAGCATAACAAGTGAAAAGTTTTGCTTATATCTTAACAAAATGCTGAATTTCTTAACATTTGATAATTATTCATAACTACCTAATTTATATTATAAATGAAATGTTTATTTATAAAGAAAGAAAATAGCAGATTTCTATTTCATTTCATTAATAAACTGACGCGAGGAAATTAAAGGGGTTGGCTGGTTAACTTCTGTCATTTTCCTGCCTAAAGATTTGAATTTCAGAATGTTAGTGACGTGCTAATAATCTGATTGGTAAGCGCTACCCCTGATGCCAGACAAAATGCAGGTGTTCTACCCAATGTGCTCAATACTAAATCCTGACTCACAGGATTTCAAAAAGAGAAAAAAACTTGATTGTGATGAGCCAAGCAAGGAGAACAGGAGGTTGAAACCTCAGATCTGTCTGAATTATAGAAATCTGAGAGTTTTGTAGAATTCAAACAAGGGCAGGCATGTTTAAGATAGTGAATATAATGGCTCGAGATGAGGTCAGAGATTGTCTAATTGTCGAGCAAGCACAAGTTATTTACATGCTTAGTCACAGAACATATGTAAGAAACTGGTGCCCTCACCATGATGGACATGATTTTTAGTATTATGATGATGCACAGGTCACTTATGGTTTAAAGTTTAAGGTACTGCTCATGTCAGGTGGGCCAATTCTGGTTGGAACTAGCTTTTTCTTGTAAAATAGCTTAGGAATTGAGGTGGGCTGGCTCTGAGCTGACCCAAGTTACTTCATTAATAAACATTCAGAGGTATCTCTGTGATCACAGACATCAAAGTTGTAGAACAAGATAAGGTGGTACAAGCAGAGCCAGTCATGAGTTGTGAGGTTTGATAGTTATAAGATAGCTATTATAGAGTTATCCCACAAGGCCTTGTCATCAAAGTGTCAAGGCATCTAGGTTATAGTTCAGTGAGTTATAAGAGTTACAGGTATTTACTTTTGGCTACTTCAAAAATTTAACAGACATCTAAGCTATAGTTCAGTTGTTTACAATAGTTAAAATGTTTGTTTTCTGACTAGATCAAAAGGTGAGCATACAGTTTAGCAAGTTTCAGTGGTTTAGCTATTCTACAGCATATTGCAAATTAAAACATCTGTATAAATCTAAATTCAATAGCCATAATTATTCGGTAATATTTGACTACGTCTCTACACCTCACCTCTTTGAATTTGGGTCCTTGGATCAGCAGGCATTAGAGAGGAAAGATTTTAAAATCAAAATCAAAATTCATTCTTTCACCACTAGAGCAAAAGTTTATATTAAGAGGCTTAGAGATGATCACCCTTTCCCTTAGCTTGTCCATTTAGCTTTCACTTTATGACTGATGCTATTTAATCATGGGGAGGAGGAAAGAAGTGTGATGGACCAGCTAAAGAAGTAAAACAATGAAGCCAGTTATCTTCTCTCTCCATTTCTTTAGCTGTGCTTTCAATACTAGTGTCACTAGCCACATATGGCTATTTAAATATAAATTAATCTACATTAAACAAATTAAAAATTCAGCTCCTCTGTTATATTAGCTGCATCTCAAGTACTCAGTATCCACATTGGACTAATGACCACTGTATGGCAATGCAAACACAGATAATTTCCACCATCTCAGAAAATTCTATTAGACTACACTCTTCTGGAGTATGGTTTCTCCAGATTCAAATCCCACTCAAACAATCTACATACTATATTTTTGTTTTGTCAGAAGTTTTTAATCTATATTATTAACACAGATCAAAATTTCCCAAGTATTATCTGACAGTATTCATTTTTAGGATGTTAATAGCATTTTGTAACCCTTCAAAGGCCTATTGGTATTTTATTTTTGAATGTAGTTAAATTAATTCCCTATCAGAAAATACAGTTTTCCTGAATTGAATGAGATTTTGGTGATTTACCATACTATATCCTAAAAAGATTCAAGTCATCAAAGCACAAAACCTCATTTTTTTCCGAACACTTAACTTTCAATAAAATCACACTGGGGTTCCAACTTAGGCCAATTCCTGAAATTTTTTAATAAAAGCTTTATTGAGATGTAGTTTACATATCATAAAGTATACCCTTTTACATTTTTTTTTTTTCTTTTTGCATAGGCAGGCAATGGGAATCAAACCTGGGGCTCCAGCATGGGAGGTGAAAGTATACCCTTTTAAAGTGTGCATTTTCAATATATTCACAGAGTTTTGAAGCCATCACCATAATCACTTTTATCACATTATTATCACCCCAAAAAGAAATCCTATATCCATTAACAATCAGTCCTCATTGCCACCCACCTCGTCCATACTCTGAAAACCACTAATCTATACTCTGTCTCTAAGTGTTAGCCTATTCTAGACCATTTACATAAAGGAATCAGGCAATAAATGGCCATTTATGACTGCTCCTTTCATCTAGCATGATGTTTTCAAGAGTCACCCATGGTGTAGTATGTGCCAGAACTCTATTCCTTTTTATTATCAAATAATAGTCCATTGTATGGAAATACGACATTTTTAATCCATGCATCGATGGATATTTGGTTTTTTCCACTTTTCTGCTATGATAAATAACGCTGTTATGAACATTCCTTTATGAAGTTTGTTTTTGTTTTTTGTTTGTTTTTTGTGGACATAGGTCGCCATTTCTCTTGGTTATAAATAGAAGTGAAATTGTTGGATCATATGGTAATTCTGTGTTTAACATTTTGAGGAACTGCTAAGCTGTTTCCCAATGTGGCTGTACCATCTTACATTACCAACAGTTATGTATGAGGGTTCCAATTTTTCTCCATCCTTTCTGATGCTTTAGCTTTCAAAGCGGGCTTAAAGTGGTGTCTCATTGTGATTTGAAGTGTATTTCCCTGATGACTAAAGCTATTAAGCATATTTTCAAATCTTCTTACTATTAAATTCTAAGAGTTTTTAAAAATTTTTTGTAAATTTGGTAGTAGTGTCCCCTCTTTCGTTCTTGATTTCAGTATTTTGAGTCTTCTTTTGTCTTTTTCCCTTGATCAATCAAACTAAAGGTTTGTCAATTTTGATGAGCTTTTCGAAGGACTGATTTTTTATTTCACTGATGTTCTCAGTTGTTTTTCTGTTCTCTATTTCATTAATGTCTGCACTATTTTTAAATTACTTCCTTTCTTTTATGCTTTGGGATTCATATGCTTTGTTTTTCTAGTTTCTTTGGTAAAAGTTTAGGTTACTGAAAATTTATCTTTTTTTGAATATAGAAATTTACAACTACAAATATTCCTTAAATTGATGCTTTAGCTATATTTTATATGCATGCTGTGACATTATTTTTATTTGCCTCAATGATTTTTCCAATTTCCCTTGTGATTTTTTCAACTCATTGATTATCTTGAGTGTGTTTTTAAATTTCTACATATTTATAAATGTCCCAAATTTTCTGCTCCTAATGACTTCTAATTTCATTCTGTTGTAAAGTGCTCCAGCACTGAACCAGTACAGGATATTGCATTTGGCAGGAGTCAAGATGTTTGTCTTCTAGTACCGGCTCTGCCAAACTAATGTTGGCTACTTTTGGCAAATAATGGACCCTTCCTTGACATTTGTTTTCTCACTTTGAATTAAATAGATGCTGCTTAAATCCCTCCCACTTCTGACAAGTACTACCTGCTACGGTAGCAGTAAGGGAAACAAAACAGTCATCTACTTTTCTAAAACTATACTTTCTCCAGTGGTAACCACAGTTGAAATGAAAGTATTTGCTACAAATTCAGCTGTACTATTATCATTTCAGAGCTTTTACTCTGTACTAGCAACAGAAAAGGAAAACTAGGTTTCCACTTATCAAATATTTATCTGATACATTAATTCCTTTCAATGTTGATAGCTGTTTGCAGGTTTTTTTTATATAGCAAGAGTTAATTTATAGCAAGAGCAAAGTTAATTATATAGCAAGAGTTCATAATATATTCAGAATTTTATGCTCATGTTTGATAGAACAGATTTTGGTACAGGAGAGTGGGGTGCTGAAGCTGTGGTTTGCAAATACCTAACATGTTGGAACGACTTTTTAAATGGATAAGGAGAAAAATATGAAGGAGCTGTGAGAACCTTGACAGAGAAGGCCTAGAATGCTTTGAAGAGACTGTTGGTAGAAATGTGGACTCTAAAGATACCTCTGACAAGGCCTTAGACAGAAATGAGGCACGTGTTATTGCAAACTGGAAGGAAGGTGATCCTTATTTTAAAATAGCAGATAATCTGGCAAAATTCACTAGTGGTTTTGGCTGGAGGACAGATTTTAAAAGCCATGAACTTGGACATTTAGCAGAAGAGATGTTCAAATTAAATGCGGAACGTGCAGCCTGATTTCTCCTCACAGCTTACAGTGAAATGAGACAGGAAAGAGATAAGCTGAAAACTGAACTCTTGGGTACAAAGAAACCAGAAATTGAAGTTCTGGAAAATTCTGGGCCTCCAGAAAAGGAGACACCAGAGAATAGTGTCCTGTGTGAGGATTTAACCAAATGTGGAACCAGCCAGGCATTTCAGAGAAAGTCAGGATTGGACATGGAACTATCCAGGAAGGATTTGTGGAAACTCCTTATGTCTGATGGACATGATCCAATGCTACTGCATAGAAAGTCAACAAAAGTGCTGTGTGACCTGTATAAACAGAGCTGCTTCCAGTCTAGACTGAGGGGTTCAGAGAAGGGACACATTGGAGGAAAAATAGCTTCAGAAGCAAAACCTTGGAGGCTGAGGTCTGAAGTCAAGAGGCCTCGGGCCAGGAGAGCGGACCCACCCAAGCCCGGGGAGACGGTGAGTTTGCCCAAAGGCAAAGGATGGGCCTTCCACCTCACTGCAGTGAAAGAGTCATGCCACCTCAGGCTTTGGAGAGGGTGAAGCACATTTCTAGAGGTTTTGGGAGAGCCTGGATGCCACCACATGGAGGGGTTGAGTGTGTGCCCTGGAGATAGCAGAGAGCCTGAGTGCAGCCCCAATGCTTGGAGAGGGTGGAGCCGAGTAAAAGGTGGTCTCCCCAAAGTCCCCCAAGGTTTGTATTTGGAGTGAGGCAGGCCTCTGCATCAGCCTTTTGGAAAGGGTGAGACTGCCACTTTCTAAAGCCCTGAAGATAAATGATTCTCAGGCTTTGAAATCTAATGGACTTTGCCCTGTGGATTTTTGAAACTGTATGGGTCCATTGACCCCTGTGTTCCTTCCTTCCTACGGAAATGTGTATATGTATCCTATGACTGTTCCTCCTTTGTATGTTGGAAGCAAATAACTTGTTATGAGCTTTCAAAGGTCCAAAGCCAGAGGATAATTTTGCCTTAGAACAGACCATGCCTGTAACTAACTTTGATAGGAGTTTATACATTTCTAACTTTGTATTGCATATATATTACTACTGAAATGGTTTAAGGATGTGTGATATTGTTATGAAATGAATGTATTTTGTATACAGGGAAAACATGTCTTTTTTAGAGTTCAGAGGGTGGAATGTGCTGGTTTGAAAGGATGTATGTCCCCTAGAAAAGCCATCTAAAACCTCCTTTCATAAAGGCAGAATAATCCCTATTCAATACTGTATGTTTGAAACTGTAATCAGATCATCTCCCTGGAGATGTGATCTAATCATGAGTGGTTGTTAAATTGGATTAGGTGACAACATGTCTCCACCCATTTGAGTGGGTCTTGATAAGTTTCTGGAGTCCTATAAAAGAGGAAACATTTTGGAGAAAGAAAGAGATTCAGAGAGAGTAGAGCAGAATGACAAAGGCAGAAGAAGCAGAGTCTGCCAGCCAGCAACCTTTGGAGATGAAGAAGGAAAATGCCTCCCAGGGAGCTTCATGAAATAGGAAGCCAGGAGAAGAAAATAGCAGAAACCATGTGCCTTTCCTAATGAGAGAGAAACTTGACTGTGTTTACCATGAGCCCTTCCACTTGAGAGAGAAACCCTGAACTTCATCAGCCTTCTTGAACCAAGGTACCTTTCCCTGGATGCCTTAGATTGGACATTTCTATAGACTTGTTTTAATTGGAACATTTTCTTGGCCTTGGAACTGTAAACTAGTAACTTATTAAATCCCCCTTTTTAAAAAGCCATTCTGTTTCTGGTATATTGCATTACGACAGCTAGCAAACTAAAACAGCTCATTACAACTTTTCAGCTGTCTAGTGTATGCAAGGATTCCTAGTGTTATTTAACCTAATAATATGCCTGCCTGTTCTCTCTACTTATTTCTTTTTCTATCAATTTTGCACATTGTTAGAATGAAACTTCTCAGCAATTGAAAAGCTTTTTTTAATCATTCCAACTAATTCATGGGAAGAATGAATTGCTAAGTTGCACTATTCTTGTTTTATCAATTTTGCATTTACATTGGTTCTTAAATCCCATAAAGATGAAAGAGAGTAATGGTTATTTATGCTCCCAACAAATTAGCAAGACATAATTTATGGAGCTTTATTTCCATCCCTTGCTTCGAGTTACTATTTATTGAGTACCTACTATGTAGCTGGTCACATGCTAGACACATTTGTGATTGAGATCTCATTTATTCCTCCTGATAATCCCATGAGGAATGTCTTGTTAGTTCCTTTTTAATCAGGATCTAATAGTCATATAGCTTAAATATTTATCCAATTTATAGAGCTGGTGGTGGAGCTCTTCAGCCACAGGCCTGATCAATTCAACTGGTCTTTCTTGGTGAGAGGGAAGTGACATTTTTAGACATATACAAAGAGTAAGAGCTGAAATTGGTACACCTAATAAAAAGAAACACTAAATGTAGTCATTGGTATACAGCAATTCAGAAATCCAAATGGGCACATTTGTCCTTGTATTTTGGTTATGGTTCATTCCTACTGAGGCAGATTAGATAGGGAAGGAAGGAGGGGGTAGTGACCCTAAATCCCATAACAAAAAGTTCCTTTTGGTGCATGCACCCAGCCCCACACACCCCCAACTTCCATACACCTAGACCTCACTCAGGTTGGCACCTGAAAACAGCCAGTATAAAAGTGCAGCTTATCAATTCCTGATTAGCATAGCCAGAGAGGGAAGGGCCTTCCAAGTCCTCAAGGATCCCAATCTCAGACTGCTTCTTCTCCTTTGGAAAATCCCCACACTCACACTCTTCTAGCATGCACTTTTGCTTCATTATACATTAAAGTTTTGACCTGTACACACTGGCTAGTCTTTGGCTGTACACGCCAACAGGTTCTTGAGTTCTTTCCTGTGGCTGAGTCAAGAACCCTCAGGGCATCAGCCCCTGGTCAGGGTCTAGAATTCTCCAAGAATTCCTGGAGCTCCCCAACATCCAGCTGGGAATTCCCAGGTTCTCCAGCATCCAGCCAAGAACTCCTAGGAGTCTCCATTATTGAATTTATTAAACTATTTGGCTGAACACACTGACTAGGTCTTGGATTATTTCCTGAGACTGAGTCAAGAACCCTTAGAGTACCAACCCTTACTTGAGGTCTCAATCTCTCTGAGAATTCCCAAGGATGTTGGGCTTCACTACTAACCGAGAATAATACTGAGTAGCTCTTGGCTTCCTGTCTTTGGTTCTGTTCTCTGAAACATCCTTCTTTTCCTCCCTTAAAAATAATTTCCTTAGGTGCATAGGTGGTTCAGTGGTAGACCTGGGTAGGCCTTCCATGTGGGAGACCTGGGTTTGATTCCAGGACCATGCACCCTTCCCCCAGAATAACAATGATTATCTTAAGATCTTTGTGGGGTTACTCTGAATGTTGTGGGGTTCACATCTGTGCTGGTTTGAAAAGGCTTATGTACCCTAGAAAAGCCATGTTTTAATCCTAATCAGCCTTGTGGGAGCAACGGTTTCTTCTAATACCTATTCAGTACTGTATGTTGGAAACTTTAATTAGCTTATCTCCATGGCAATGTGACTCAATCAGTGTGGGTATTAAACTTGATAGGTGGAGACAGGTCTCCACCCATCCACGTGGGTCTTGATTGGTTTTACTGGAATCCTTTAAAAGAAGAAGCACTTTGGAAAAAGCTAGAGAAAGCCAGGAGATTCAGAGAGCAGAGAAGAACAAGATGGCCACAAGAAGCAGAGAGTTCACCAGCCAGTGACATTTGGAGATGAAGAAAGAAAATACCTCCCAGGGAGCAGGAGCGGAAGATAGCAGATGACACTGTGGTCACCATGTGCCTTTCCAGATGAGAGAGAAACTCTATGTTCACCATGTGCCTTTCTACTTGAGAGAGAAACCCTGAACTTCGTCAGCCTTCTTGAACCAAGGTATCTTTCCCTGGATGCCTTAGCTTGGACATTTCTATAAACTTGTTTTAATTGGGACATTTTCTTGGCCTTAGAACTCTAAACTGGTAACTTATTAAATTCCCCCTTTTTAAAAGCCACCCAGTTTCTGGTATATTGCATTCCGACAGCTAGCAAACTAAAACAGATTTTGGTACCAGGAGTGGGGTGCTGCTACAGTTTGCAAATACCAGACATGTTGGAACAGCTTTTTGGATGGCTAAGGGGAAGATTTTGGAGGAACTGTGAAGAGTGCTTGAAGAGATGTTGGTGTAAATGGAACCACTGCCAATCTGGACAAAGGGGGACACAAAAGGGATAAATTGGAGTTTGCAGTGTGAGAACCATGGAAGCTCAGATCTGAAGCCAAGAAACTTGGTGGGAAGAGTGGACCCACCCATATATGTGGAGAGGGTGAGTTTGCCCTGAAGGCAGAGATAGGCCTTCCATCTCGTAGTGGAAGAGCTGTGTTGCCTCAGGCCTTGGAGAAGGTACAGCATGCTCCTTGGGGATTTGGGAGAGCCTGGCTGCCACCACATGGAGTGTCCTGGAAATGGCAGAGAGCTCAGGTGTGGTTCCGATGCTTGGAGGGGGTATAGCCAAGAAAAAGGTGGACTCCTCAATGTCCCCTAAGGTTGATTCAGAAAGAGGTAGGCCACTGCATAGGCCCTTAGAAAGGGCCTGCCACTTTCTGAAGTCGAAGGATAAATGACTTTCAGACTGAAATCCAATGGAGTTTGCCCTGCAGGTTTTCAGAACTGTTTGGGTCTTGTGACATCTGTGTTCCTTCCGATTTCTCTCTATGGAAATGAAAACATATCCTGTGACTGTCCCTCCTTTACATATTGGCACCAGATAACTTGTTTTGAGACTCATAGGTCCACAGCCAGAAGAGAATTTTGCCACTTTAATATCATTTAAGGCGATGCATGTAATTGCCAAGTTGTAAGAGGTGGACATGTGGTAGTTAGGTTCAGGTGTCAACATGGCCAGGTGAAGGTCCCTCGTTTTATTGCTGTGGACATGAGCCAATGGCATGTGAAGCTCATCTGTTGCTGATTACAGCTGCAGTTTGCTAGGAGGCATGCCTGCTGCAATGAATGATGTTTGATTTAATTGGCTGGATGCTTAAATGGGAGAGCTCAACATAGCATAGCCCAAGCAGCTCAGCATACCTCATCTCAGCACTCAGCTCAGCCCAGGCCTTTGGAGATGCAGAAAGGAATCACCCCAGGGAAACTTGTTGGAACACAAAAGCCTGGAGAGGCCAGCAGAGATCACCCTGTGTCTTCCTGTGTAGGAAAAAAACCTCAGTTAAAAGTTAACTGCCTTTCCTCTGATGAACTATGCGTTTTTAACTAGATAAATCCCCTGTTAATAAAAGTCAATCCATCTCTGATGTGTTGCATTCTGGCAGCTTTGGCAGACTAAAATATCATTAGAAGAAAGTCACACCTGCAAATCATCCTCTTGTCTGATAGGCTGGGTTCTGGGGGCATCACCCCAAATATTCTTAAAAGCTTCTTTGTCTTGTTAAGAGGGTCTAGGAGGTATGACCCTAAATCTTTAGAAAGGGCTTTTATGTCACACACTTTAAGTGCTCTTTACCCTGAGGTCATTTCTTACTTTGAGAGGCATTTGCCTTTTGGATAGGCTAGTAAGGAGAAAAATCATCATTTTAAACCCAGAAAATCCTGGTTTATTTAAATTTCATGTAAATTTTGGATAATTCTTTGCTTGGTACATTATATATTATCATACATCACTAAAAGAAACCAAATGGCACTTTGAATATTCTGCCTGGAAATTTTCTTTCCCAAGGCACCTGTTCATTAGGTATATGTTCTATGTTCCATTTCACCCAGATGACAGTGTTGCCAAACTTTCTGCCACCACATTTGCAGGGTGGAAGAAAGTTTTCTAATTTCTGAGATGAAAAATTCATTTTCATCCGGATTCTAATAATAATCTCTTCCCCATCTTTTCAGTCATCACCAACAGTCTGCCTGGGGCCTTTCACACTTCTGCCTCCTGCCAGTCCAATATCAGTGTCACGTATTTTAGCATTTATAACAGCAAAACCACAGCTTCCAGGTACCAAATTCTGTTTCAATCAGCTATTGCTCTGTAACAAAGTACTCTAAAACTTAATGGCTTAAATTAGAAATATTGTAGCTCAGTTATTTGGGTAGGGCTTGGCTGAGTAATTCACATAGCATTGATGGAGGTCAATGGATTATCTCATCTGGTTGGTAAATGAGTTTGTCTGGAGAGTAGAAAACAGTTTCATTCACATCCCTGTCACCTGGGTGTGGATGGCTGGAATGCTGGGCTTAGAAGAGAATCACCAGCAGAGCATAGATATGTGGCTTCTTAGGTTTCAGGGTATTTGAATTTCTTACTTGGTGTTTCAGCACTCTCAGTTTTCTAAGAGGCCCTAATAGAAGCACAAGTTTTCTACTGACCTACTTCAGATATCCCAGAACATCATTCCCCTTAAGTGTTTGGTCAAGAAAGTCACAAAGTCCATACCCAATTCAAGGAGAGAGAATTAGACTCCACCCCTCCATAGGAAAAGTAGCAAACAATTTTGTAGCCATCTTTAATCATAAATTGATCTTCAAGGGAATATAATTGTGTGCTGACATCAGAAGAAAATGTCAATCGCAGATAGATCCTTTTGTTCTTCAGAGAATTTCCTCTTTTCAACCTGTTTTTTCTCTGTAGCCTCAGTGTTTCCTGAGCTGCATGTTTTCCTTCACTAATCAGTTGGAGCCTGTATAAGTGACAGAAAATCTGACCCAAATGTCTAAAACTCCATCTCCTTTATGAAGTCTACCTTGATTCATTCATCCCTTCTCCTGCCTGAACTAGCTGTCTTCCTCATTGTAGCCCAAACTGCATGTTGACTATGTTATGTGGCCTTAATATAATAAGTCTTGTCTTTTAGATGTTCCTGAACTTGTCTTTGATTTCCCGTAAGTGTGTAAAATTCTTAAAAGCAGTGAGTGCATTTCAGTCATCTTTAAGCCCTTGCATGTCTAACTCAGCTAACTACATGCAGTAGATACACTATAAAGACCTGTTCAATTAGATTCCCTCAGCAACCCCATGGTTATAAAATAAGAATTATGATAAGGAAAGTAAGGTTATAAAAAGTTATGTTATAATATTTTTTTGATGTTGAACCCCCAGGGGACCAAGACTCTTATATAAACATGTACAACTAGTCAAAGGCATAGTATAATTAACACTGTTAGTCAACAACCCAAGAATCAGTCATTAATGTATGCTCCCTTCACATGTGATTTAAGGGTAGACATTGATTAGTTTAAGCCTTTCTCCCCTTTTCCCCCCTTTTTTTCCAGTGATCAATTTAATGGTATCCATGTGATTGACAAAGAAGTATGAGGGGATATCTTCTGGAATGGAATAAAGTGATTTTGCTATTAAAAATAAACATATGACTAGACAGCTCCACTTCCTTGTTGAGATCTTTTCATATTCGTATAGCACATGGGACTGTAGCAGATAATTTGTAATCATGAGGGGGGCTAGGTTTATGGATAAGGTAAGCACAATGGCTCTTGTGCCAGTATGAAAGGATGTATGTACCCTAGAAAAGCCATGTTTTAATCCTAATCCCATTTTGAAAAGGCAACCATTTCTTCTAATCCCTATTCAGTACTGTATGTTTGAAACATTAATTAGATCATCTCCTGGGAGATGTGACTCAATCAAGAGTGGTTGTTAAGACGGATTAGGTGGAGGTGTGTCTCCATTCCAGGTGGGTCTTGATTAGTTTACTGGAATCCTATTAAAATGGAAACATTTTGGAGAAAAGAAGAATCTGAGAGAGCAGAGAATGTCACAGCACCATGAAGCAGAGAGTCCACCAGCCAGAGACCTTTGTAGATGAAGAAGGAAAATGTCTCCTGGGGAGCTGGAGAGGAAGGTAGCAGATGATGCCATGTTTACCATGTGCCCTTCCAGATGAGAGAGAAACCCTGGCCATTTCACCATGTGCCCTTTCACTTAAGAGCTTCATTGGCTTTCTTAAATCAAGGTATCTTTCCCTGGATGCCTTCGATTGGACATTTCTATAAACTTGTTTTAATTGGGACACTTTCTCAGCCTTAGAACTGTAAACTAGCAACTTATTAAATTCCTCCTTTTAAAAGCCATTCTGTTCCTGGTATATTACATTCCAGCAGCTGGCAAACTAGAACAGCTCTGTAAGAGCATATACTGGAAAGGCATAAGCTGTGATGCTGCTGCTAAGCTTCTGTCTTAATAAAGCTTGAACTGCCAAACTCTTCATATAATACATGTGCAGTTGGTGTTGGGTTTTCTATTATTTGCTGCCAAAAGCATCCTCACCAATGACCACACAGTCAAGAAGGGAAAGTGGTTCTTTTGACTCCCAGTCCAGGGATCTTTCCAAGAGATCTTTACGTTTAGTGAGAAAGAACTCTAAAAGAAGAAAGAACTCTGAAAACAGAATCTGTAAGAATACTGAAGGAGCCATTTCATCTGAACAGCAATTTCACAGACTTACTGTTTAAGACATGATTCGTTGAGGTGTTTAAATATTCCTGAAGCAATAAAGCAAAATTCAAAATATAGTTCCTATCCTACATATCTTTCATTGCTACCCTAAGCAAGAGGACTAACATGCACAACTCTTGATGTATGTCATGACAGATTTTTTGGTTTCTAATATCAAGCATGTCTGGGTACATGGTAGCTGAGAGGCACACATCACATATAATAAATGAACTGACTGAGTGATTGTGTGGCTCTGAGTTCAATTCCCAAGAAGCAGAGGAAGAGAAGAAATGCAGGGCAAGAAGAAAATATGTGTCCAACTTCATTTCTGTAGTGAAAACGTTGACCTAGATTTTGCTTTGAAATGCTGTCATGCTTAGTCTCAGAAATTGGCAAGACCTTGTACTTAGAGTTCTGGGTTCCCCTGTGGATGCATGAGGAACATCTCTTCAATTATAAAGCAATAGCTATTCCATGTAACTCTTTCCAAATTACCATCTTAACATGGTGATTACTACTTGTGTATGTCCCCTGAACAGATTTTTTAATCAGAAAGTAGAGAAGGGACTCAGGAGACACATGTGGCTGGATGAGAGTAAAGCTTCTTTGTGCAAGTTTGAGATCCTTGGAGGTGATATCTGTTTCATAAGCAGCATCAAATTAAAGTGATGTATTTGCCTAGGGATTTGTGGTGCCATAAAAAAAGAAGCTAGGCAGTCTTCTCATTTGTCATGATTTGTTTTTCCTGTTTGATAAATGAAGCATCACAGAAGAATCCACCCTGACCTCTAATCAAGATGAAATGGAATTGCAATTTAAATTTCCACAGTTATAACTTGTGTTTTATTTACCGGGTGGAAAAGATAGCTCTGGAAATGGAATTCTCTTTTTTTCTTGTAACTTGATGGAGACATTTTAAATTGTCATGATTTAATGAACTCCATCTTTTTATCATTTGTGTTGTTTATTAATGAATTTATTTATTAAATATTTATCAAACGTGAAGGATGTGATAAGCCTCCTATTGGATAGCATTAGTTTCCTAATTAGTGTTTTAGTTTTCTATTGCTAATGTAACAAATGACCACAAAGTTAGTGGCTTGAAAACAGCATAAATTTATTTTCTACTGTCCTGAACATCAGAAGTCTGAAATGAGTTTAACAGGCTAAAATCAAGGTGTTGGTAGCACTGGTTCCTTCTGGTAGCTCCAGGGGAGAATGATTTCCATTGCCTACGGCAATTTCTGGAGGTTGCCTGCATTCCTTGGCCCATTGCTAATTCACTCCAATCTCATGTTTCTGTCATCAATCTGTTACTACTCATACTGATCTCCTGCCTCCCACTTACAAGGATCCTTGTGATTACCTTGGGTCCACCCATGTAATCCAGGAAAATCTCCCCATCACAACCCATTTAGCTAAATCACATCTGCAAAAGCCTCTTTTGCTATATAAGACAATTTACACATGTTCCAAGGATTAGGATGTAGACATCTTTTAGGGGCCTGTCACAATGAAAAGAAGGAGATAGCTTTCATCTTAAGAATTGTACAGCTGGTAAGGCAAATGAATATATTTAATTATAACACTCCTTAAAAATGAATGCCAAGGAGAAATGGATAGGAAGTGTGAGGTCAGAAGAGGAAACATTCATATCCAACTAAGAGCACAGGAAAGTTTCTCGAAAGTGATTGCTGAACTGGAATTTGAGGGACAGGTAAGATTTGGAGCTGGGACAATGAAAGCTGCCATGTTTTGAGTCCATTCTAAGAGGCAGAGCTTTAGGATAAGTGCTTTAGGAATTTCTTTAATTGTCACAAATGCATCATGAGGTAGTTACTACTATTATCCCAATATAATAAATGTCTAAAAGGAGGCACAAAAAGGTTATCTGCCTGAGATCACACAGCTAATGAGTATAAGAGAAGGGGCCAGACATTATGAGGTGAGTATAGGGAACCACAAGGGGGTCAATTTGACTTTTAAAATAATAAGCCCACTGTAGGGTGAAGTGGGAAAGGACATGAGAAATGAAGACAGATCACAGTGTGGGTTATAAGAGCTAATAAATGTGAGCTTCACCCTAGGGAAATGAAGAGCCTACAAGGGTGTAGTATTAAAAAAAAAAACAGATGTTATTGAGTACACATATTGGACAAGCAAAGAGTACATGTACCTCTTGGACCCTCTGCACAGAAGGTTATTAGCCACTGTAGAAACATATAGTCAAACTAGCTTGTCTTGTCTGACTTTTATGTCTTATGTCTATCATCACAGAGATGATAGAGAGAGATAGAGATAGACGTGAAAGTGTGCGTGTGTAAGAGAGAGGGAGAGAAAGATTAGAAAATATATGTTTCAGTCTTCAAAATGTAACTTCCTTTTCATCATACCCCTAGGAGTGGAACTAAATACTTGGTATAGGTTTTTTTTCTCTCCAAGCCCTCTCATTATGGGAAAAATAAAAGATACGTGGTTGAACTTTACAGTGTGTGCAGTCAGATACAAAAAGGATCTGCACAGTGGGTAAAGGGAAAGGAGCTTTCTTCAGAACCCTCTACACCCTTTACAATGGCCCTTTGTCTTGGGCGGAAATCTCAAAACCCTACGCTGGCAAAAAAGTCAGCTTTTGCAGCAACAGGAAATGCAGTGACTGGAGACATGGAAAAATAATTGACCTCCAAACTCTTAACATCATCTCTGGCTTTACTCCCTATTTTTAAACAAAGTGATTTCTAAGAGTGGGTAGAAGAATTCCTGCCACTCAGCCATAGACATGTTGGTCAAAAGCATCCTCATTTTAGAGGAAGACCCATACCTGTCTTCCCACTACGTTAGGAGAATTATCAGAAAGAAATGGAACCAAATGCACTGGCAATAAACCAACATAGCCTAAACTATACAGAAATAGGAAGTTGGCTCCATAACTTGTATCTGCACAACCATTAAAATGATGTGTAGTATATGTAGACTTGGAGAAATGCACTAATTGTTAATTGAGGGAAAAAAAGAGTGACAAAACCCTCTTATGGCATATCAATTTTGTTTAAAAATATCTGTCGAAAAGCCTAGAAAAATGCTGGCAGGGAGGGCATCAATATGTTAGCAGTGGCTATGCTTACTTGATGAGAAGATGGATTGTTTCCATTTCTTTTTTTTCTCTGTATTTTCTATTCCAATTTTTTTATAGAGAACATGGATTTCAGTTGTAATTTAAAAGGTGATGGCAATGAAGAACAAAGCCCTTTTGAAGTAGAGTTTCACATTCCCATCTACCGCCACCTTACTCCCCAAGGCCCCCAGGCCACCAAAATCCTGGAAATGTTCTACAGGACTGTCTCAGGGATGTCCCTGACGGTTAAAGAAAACAAACAAAGCTGACAGAGCAGAGAAGCATGAAAATGAAAATGTTTTAGAAAGCAAAGAAATGATTGGTACTTTCCCCAACACTAACCTGTGGTTTTTCATTGGGATAATTATAATAATGAAGTAGGGGAAAAAAATTTTGTAAAATTATATTTAATGAGTTTCAAAGGCTGTTGCCTATTTTAACCCTCACCATTGAATATTATTAGAATACAGATTGAATCTGGTGAAGTAACCTGCATAAAACAGATTTTTTTTTGCTCGTAGTTTATTTTGTTTACTTCCCCTTTCTTTGGCAATCACCACCAGGGGTAATAGATTAGATTACTGTTTTGCCTATTATATGACATATTGTTTCAGCAGTGCCTATAAGACACTAATAAAGAGAGAATTCAATAGTAGTGACATGATAAAGTGAAAACTATTAATAAGGAGAAAGGGTTCATCATAGTCATTAGATTTGAGTGTATTGGAAAGAAGCACAGTATGTTAGGGGTTGTCAAAATTGCACTACAAAGTCATTTAATTTCTATATAGAATTTCTTTTAGTGAGTAATTAGTATAAATAATTCTGACTGATTTGTAAAACCATGGATATTGACAAAAATAAAGGAGTAGATGATGGGGAACAGATGGATCATTTAATTTATTTCTCAATTACAGATGACATGAGCACAGAAATTTGCAAGTCATATATTTCTTTATGGTCCATTTTGCAGCTGTGTTTATTGTTATAATAAATAAATGCATTATCCCATTAGTGGAGCATGGGATAATTTTCATTACCAAAAAACACACATGTCTATATTCCAAGGAGAACACCAGAAGGAAAGAATATTTGTCCAAGTATAGTGGGAAGTATAGGGCTTGTGTGGGGTGGAGACTTTAGAGAACAATAGGTGGTCACAGTAGAGAGTAACCTGTACCCTTTTTGATATGGCCTATTAGTAACTGGAGCAGTTTCCTCCTAGATAGTCACTATCCTAGTCCCTCTATAGTCACCGTCCTATAGAGCCACACTTTGAAACCCGTGCGCATTTCCCAGCTAATGTGTATTATATCTGAGATGCAGAAGCATAGTATACTTTATTACACTCCATTTTAGGTTCTCTCTTTAACTAGCAGTGCTAGAGAGACTGGGGAAATATCAGAGCCTAGTGCTATATTTAAAGTTGTAAAAGCAAAACTCATTGGATTAGGAGCCAAAGGATCCTTTATCTTTTGAAGTGAAGAGCTTGCCTGTCATAGTGTAATAGTTTACATATCAGAGTAGTACACTGAAAAGGGGGAAGAAGGATGCTAAAGATTGAGTCTAAAAGTATAAGTATTGATCACCCACTATTTCCTCAATTTGTTAGGAACTCAGCTGGTCAATGATTATCCAGTATTGGCACTGAGTTATAGCAATGGTCAGGCTATTGGATTGATGCTCCTTGACTTTATTTGCCCGTATAGCCCATAAATTGACCCTCTCATTATTTCTCTAATCTAAGTTATACTTCATTATCTTGCTATAGGGCCATCTTTATTCAATAGTTACATGAAAAATCGTCACAAACCTAGTTAGGAATGCAAGATGTAGATTCTGGATGGCTATGTAGCCATATTCATATCTCAGCTTTGCACATTTTAGTTTTATGAACTTAGATTATTTAGCTAATATCTCTGGACCTCAGTTTCCTTACATGCAATATGGGGATGATAAGATTATCTATTACATTCAGCACAGATTAGGTGCTAAAAATTTTTATGCTTAGTATTTCAAGACATATTACTATAATATGACATTCATATTGCACATGGCTGTAATTTTTAATATGTAATAAAAAGTATTAAATACTTTTTAAAGAGAAGACATGTTTACAGGCATTATATATCAGCTTCCAATTCTATAAGCTTGGAGATTTAGGGTTACAGTTTTCCTTAAAGCAATCTACTTGTACACATGATTTGAATGTGGAAAAATGGTTCATGTTCCAGTAACACATGCTACTTTAATAAAACATGCCTCCAAATCTTTTTGGAGTCCATTTTGTCTGAGTCATAGATGCCATATAAACACGCATGCTTCAGATGATTTGGCAGTGGTTGGACTAGAGGTAAGATTTCTGGTCTGATAATAGATTCTGATACCATTTAGGATGTGAACGTTCATCAAAGAAGTGTGATATGGATGCCAGCATATTAGAATGTTCAGTACCATTTTTTGTTAAAATTTCTGAAACTCACAGACTATCGTGAATGGAGAGATGCTTACAAGATCTATCTCACATACATGCATATACATACAAATCTAGGATTTGGGATCTGTGCAGTTTCAGAGATTTAGTGATATGTGGTTTGGTAGATTAAATTATATACACCATTTTAGACGTATTCTTAATCTCACTCGACATTCTTGTGGGTGTTGACTCATTGTGATCCAATCTCTTTAGAATGTCATTTTTAATTAAGTTGTAGCCTCACTGGATGAGGTTGGGTTGTAATCTGTATTACTAGAGCTCTTAATAAGCAGAAAAAAATTCAGGTATCATGTGTGAAAGCCACTGAGAGAAGCTGAAATCTGGAAGTCAATGAAACTGGAATAAAAAGGAGAGAATATTGCCATGCGACACACAGCAGGGATGCAAACCAAGGAACCCCAAGGACTTCTGTAGCCAGAATGCTACAGACTTTGAGGAAGAAATAGTCACCTTCCTGACATCTCAATTTCAGACTTCCAGCTTCAAAACTGTGAGCCAATAAATTCCCATTATTTAAGTCAATCGATGCATGGTATTTGTGATAGCAGCTGAGGAAAACTAAGACCTTGGATATTCTTGCTTCCAAATATTTCCTGTTTCGTATCTGGTGATGATGTCAGGAGAAAGGCTGACTACAGAAGAGAAAGGAGACGTTAACAGCGGAGAAAGGATCGGGTCAGGATTTTGAGTGAAAAAGACCTTCAGGAGGAAAATTGCCTAGTGTAGATTAACAAGTTGACTGCAATATGGTTTGTCACATGACTGATGCTTTCTTCCTGACCCCTAAATCTTCAGTGTAGGGAAAGTATTTCACACGAGTGGATAGAGCATGAAACTGAGCATTTATGGAAAAAGTAGTGAAGGGCCAAATTTTCAGTCCAGATCAGAGTCTGAGAAGCAATTAAAGACATCAGAATCCAATAAATAGGATGGGGCAGAGGGGGCTGCAATAGAGCTAAAGCCCCCATGGTAATTTACCAATTTGTGTGGTAAACTGTGGATTTCCACAGGCATTGTGTGAGCCCTGCCTTTAAGGAAATTTTGCATAGATCTTAAAGGTCAAAAGCCCCAGCAACCAGCTGGTTTATAGTTATAGATTTCAAAGCCTTTGCTGAATATCCGTATTCTAGATATGCTGTGTGATTAAAAGCTGTTCAGACAATGATGGAGCAGATACACTGTTTGATTATAAGAACTTCCAAGAAGGGGTGAGCATAGCAGTTACGTCTGTGCAGGCACATTCACCGGTGACACTGTTTTTGTCTTTCACCAAGGGGATGATCATAGAAATGTGACTTACTCCGAGTCCTCTGGAAGTGCAGCTTGTAAAAGCTCTGGGCTCTTACCCCTAGTGAAGCCCAGTTTTCTTATTATTACAACTTGGTAAGCTAACTCAGGCAACCACTCTCTTGATTCCTCTTTAATGGGGGTGTTGCATGAATAAGGGTGCAAGGAACAGGCAGGCAGCCCTGGAGAACAGATGTGAGGAAGTGGGAGTGATTTTCAGTGGTTTTCAGGAGTGTGTAAGTCTGTGTGGGTTTCCTCTAGGATGCCAATTCTATGAGTTTTAGTAGGTAGCAGTTGGAAGAGTAAATGGAGAAGCAGTCACAGTAGTTTTAATTCTAGGCTTAGGTCAAAATTGCAGTAGAAAGTGGGTGGCAGGAAGTTACTATTTCTGCAAGTTAAAAAAATTATGTAACTGATGCATGACATGGCATAAAACCTCTTAGATTTTAGTCCATTGTTCTCTTCTTCTGTACATAACATCTCTATCTCAAGTCAAAGTTGTGAATGGACATGAATTTGCATGTGTGGTATTATAAAACACAATGCAATGATCACTTAGCCTCAGCAAATTTCAGTACAAAAAGTATCATTTCTTCCTAGAAATGGATCATGAGACCTGTAGTAATTAAGTTTGGGGCAAAAATAAGACATTTTCCATTACTACCATAATTATACACAGGTTCATCTCCTGTCTCCAAAATAATTAATCCAAGCAATCTTTTAGGTGCTGTAAGTTATAGATTTTATTAAACTGTATGCAACAGAAAGACTATTATAATGACCTACCAAATAAGGAATGGCATTCATCATGTAAAGAATCAAAGGCTAGGAAACCTCAGGCTAGTGCAGCTGTTTTGAAAAGCCAGGCTCCTTCTATATTCCTGAACCTTAGCATGTGGCCTTTATTATCAACTTATCTCAACTTATAAGAGGACTTCTCTCCCTCTTCCCTTCTATCTGCATTCCAGAAGAAAAAAAATGAGGGAGCAAAAAGAAGTGATTATACTTTCAATTTCAATAGAAAAGCAAAACTTTTCCAGAAACATCCAGTAGATATTTGCTTATATTTCATTGACGCACACTATGTTGTTTGTCTTCTATTAGCTGCAAGTAAAGGGAGAAATGTAATATTTTAGTTGGGCACACTGCTGCCAAAACCAAGATTTTGTTAATACAGAAGAAATGTAGCTGGATTATTGACAAGGCACCCAGCTGTGTCCACAAACCTATGATGTTGTCATGCAGATGAGTCTCTGCTGTGGAAGAATCCATCTATGAAGCAAATAATAGTAACCCACTCACATACTCATTTATTCATTAAGAAAATGCTGATTGAGTTCTTATATGAGTGATACTGAGGGTACAAAGGTAAGATGCAATCCATTCCTTCAATAATCTGATGGTGCAATGAGAGGAAATAGACACATAGACAATTGCACTGCAGTGTGATGCATCTTGTGAGAGGGGGTCTAGAGTAATTCCACGTAGCAGAAAGGAAGGGCATCTTGGCCCCCAGGAAGAAGGAAAGAGAAGAGTTCCCAGGAGGTGCTTTCTAGAGAAATAATATCACCTTAAATTTCAGAATGGTAGTCTTGAATACCATGTCAATTAAAAGGTAGCTGCTTGGTAGAAAATTTCAGAGTAGGTAAACCACTTATTAAGTATGTGACTTTGATGGTGATTGCCAGAGGAGTATAGTTTGTGCGAAGAAAATCCTGAAGTTGGGATGTGTTTGGTAAGCGTATGGTAACTGTGTTTTCTGAAGGAAGCATTGGAACATTGCACAGTAGTAAAATAGAAACGAAAAGGAATCTTTTTGTGCATGTGCAATTGTAGTACAGGATCCTGGAGAGACTTGGTAACAATCTTATTTGAAAATCAATGGCTAGAAGAGGGAATTAGAGGAAGTCCACAATATCATTAAAGTCGCTGAGCAAAAATTCTAGCTTCTTATGTTAGATGCGCCTGTTCCCCTATTTTATTTTTAGTGTATCTGTGAAGGAAAAAATCTCACTTCAACACTGGCAGTTCCCTCAGGGCACCTTTAACTTGCAATGACTGGCTAAACTGTTCATCCAATCCACTACTAATTCAGAAAAATAGGAGCATTCTTGAAGGAGACAGTGGGAGCAGAATCTCTGATCTGCATCCTATTGAGCAGATATAATCCAGAGCGATAATCCAGAAACTGCCTTTAAGGAAAGGTAGGGGGGTGGGGGGGTGTATGAGACAAGAGGAGAGATATTCTTTGTCAGTGCTATAAATGGTAGAGCCCAATGGGTAACCTTATCTCCATTTTTGGTCTCTATTTCTCTAGACCTCCTCCTCAACTTCTTGTGATCTCTGCTTCTTACCCAATTTCTCTAACTCTACTGAAACTGCATAATGATAATAAGGAATTGTCATTTTCTGAGAAAATAATTCTTATTATTTCATACCTATAACATTCCTTCTCTTGCCAGTGTACATGCAGACCAGATCAGCAGACAGATTTGATACTGTTTACCTGTCCCTGTAAATTCAGATTCTACTCCAGTGTCCTACTGCGCCACATATAAATACAGGGAGGTTCCACTGAGTATCTATTTCACTGCAGCTGTGTTGTTTTGTATTTCCATAAGCATTTAACATCTAAAGTGGAACCAGAACTCGTTATAATGTTTATAAAATTATTCTTTGAGATATTTAAGGTATAACACAAGAACTGCTCTTTAAATGTCAATCAATAAAAGCTGATCATTTTTTCTATAAGAATCTAAAAGGCTTAAAAATATCATCTTTGCTCTCACAGAGCTTGCATCTGCAAGTGCCAGTGGGACAACTGTACTAAATTGGGACTACCAAATGGGGCAGAATAAGAAAGAACTAAGATTCAGTATTCATGCACTGATTCAACAAACACTGAATCTGACCTGAACACGGTGCTAGGTGCTGCAACTACATCAATCAATGAAACATACAAGACTCTTGCCTTCCTTGAGTTGTCAGTCTAATGAGGGAAAAAGCATTAACTATGCAAACAAACAATGCGGTATAAAATTGAGAAGAGTAGTAGTCCAGGCTACTATGAAAAAGAATACCATGGGGACTTACTTTATATTGGCTCATAGTACAACCTGTCTGAAGATATAAATTTTAATCAGTAATTCTAATATATCAGTTAGATGAAATGGGGAGTGGGAAGGGGAGAGGAGAATTTTGGAAAGAAGTTATGGCTTGGACCCTAGGAAGAAAAGAGGCTGGTACATTTAAGAAATAAGAAGACAGGTGAGACTAGTGTTAAGTGAAGAGATAGGCAGAGAGCAGGTATGTTACAGAAGAGGTAGAACTTGGGCCTCGATTCTTCTTTGGCAGGTGTGCTTCATGTCATGGTGGTGGGAGGTTAGAGGACAAGCTTGACCTTCTCTTACCCATGATGGTCAGGCATTCAACTGATTTCTCTCAAGGCAACACAGAGTCCCAGGAAATTTTATCAAATTTTATCTTCACCCATCCTGAAAAAAATGTTAAAGAAGCCTGTTGGAAACACAAAGTAAGAAACAAATTAAATCATAAAGGAGCTTGGATAGAGTCAGCTGTTAGCTTATAAATCTCCTTTTGCTTTCTGTGTGAAATGATATTTCAAACTATTACCCTTCAGATGCTCTTTCCTACTTACCTATTGTGCTTGGATGAAAGAAAGGCCTGTGGGGTTTGTGGAATTTGATATTCACAATATCCAATTTTTTTATGCTGCATGTAAAAATGCCACTGAGTTGATTCAAACTCACTTTTGCTGGTCTCCTGGACTGGTGAATGGTAATTTTTTAGAGTTCCTTCCAGGGAAGACCAAACAGATCCTAGTATCTGTATCTGTAGATTGCTCTTCTTGGAGTTCTTTGCAAGCAACGCATTATTTGGGAGCACGAAACTCTCCTAAGCATTAAGGTGTTGCACAAAAATCATTCATTAGAATGGATTTTAAATCTCATTTGCATATAAAGTTTGTAGGTTCTGCAATAGGAACATTTTTCTGTGAAGGTACAAACATGTCTTCTTCCATGTTCCTGAATCAGCATGCATTAATTCTGAGCTGAGGCAAGAATAAGCAAAAATCAAGAGTCACCCTATAAAAACAAAGTGTATACTTATTTATGTGAATATATGTATGCAGATATCTATATATATGAAACTTCAGAAAAGGGTATATAACCCTTATATTATGATATATAAAACTTTCAATTCAATGAAATATGTGATATATAAATATATGTAATTGAAAATAATGATATACAATATATCATTTTCTGTAATAAGAATAACAAATTATGTTCTTGTTATTTTCTCTGTTTTGCTTATAAACAAATTGAGGCTTAGTTCAGGAACAGTGTTACTTCCCTAGTTCAGGCACAGTGTTACTTCCCTAATCACTTGTGAAGAGGGCTCTGAGCTATCAGCTTAGTCGTCATCAGTTTCAGAAGATGCCACTGATGAACTCACAGCACACACTTCACTGAACATTTCCAAAAAGGTCAAAACTTTCTCTCCTGTAGAAGTCATTTCAACCTGCATGGAGGGTGACCCTTGTAAAAAAGAGAAGGGCATGCTGTGCTGGATATTATCCTTAGGAAATGTAGATAAGGCTTCAGTAACAATACTTCATCAATTTTTGTAAGTAAAAAGATCATTGGCCAAACATAGTTACATTTATATTAGCCAGCTCCCACAGGTGCCAGGCAATCACCAATGATGACTTCCGCACGACATCCACACCATTCACACCATTAACAGACACTTCCTCTTGGAAGGACATTTTAAGCATGGGGGCTATTTGATTTGGGGTTGTCAAATCACCTTCTTTCAAGAGAAAGGACAATAATACCTTTCATTTATTAAGCATTTACTGGCTTCAGACACTGGGCTAAGTACTTTACAGCCATTATTCCATTTAATGTTTAACATAGTTATTATTATTACCTCTATTTTGCATGTAAACAAATTGAGCCTTCTGAGCTCACTTAACTTGTCCAAGGACACACATGTGCAATGGAACCAGTATGAGAAGCCAGTTCAGGGTATCTATGCAAAAGATGGCGTTGGAGAAACAGTCCTGGATTTGGAGCCAGTAGGACTGATTTAAATCTCAGTCATCCCAATTATTCATGCGTTCTTCTTACTCAACAGCCCACTTACTCAAGGGTAAATGACTCTTGGGTATAATTTCCTTACCTGGGAAGAGGGCATAAGACTTTTATGAAAAGTGCTCAGTGCATTGCCTGGTATTAAGATAGGAAACCATTGCTTAACTTGAATTTAGAGTTCTACAGGAAGTCAGACGAAAAAGACCATATTTTTTCCTAATGTGTCTGCATTGCTGTAATGCACATCACATATTTATGAGTCATTGGTCATTCATACCCTCCAAGAACTTGGACAATTCTGCTTTTGATGGCACTGTCACTATGAATGTCCTGTATATTAGGGGGTGGGAATGATATATTGGAAATAATGACATGGAATATTGAGGAGGGTTATAAATGGCTTCAACCCATTTCTTTAGCTGAGTGGTGAGAATACACATATCCATTCAATAATTTGCTGTAAACTTTTTTGCCTACAAAAACGTATTTTTTAAAGTTCAACAGACAAAAAAGTTTTCTCAATGCCTATGATTTTTAGACCAAACACCATTAAACTTTGTAGCATTTATGTTCTCCTCTCCCAGGGAGACCTCACAGAGCAGGTCTCCCCATATGCCAGCCATATTTCTTTGAACTAATGCGCAAAAAATTCCACGTGGTTCATCATTAAACCACTTCATGCATGATTCTCATGTCTCCAGCTAAAATATATACCCCTTGCCCCCAGTAACTGAGAGCAGGTACTGTATTTTCCAACCTAGTGTCGTTTCCTCATGGTTTGAAGTGATCTGTAGAATCCACAAACCCAAAGGTCCCAGCTTTCCACTGTAACTCCAGGTGACGTTCAATATGTCACTGCATTTCTCAGAGCCTAAGTTTCCTCCTCTGGGAAATGGAAGGTTAGACTTGTTCACTGTCTTCTTAAAATGATATTCCATGATTCTCTGAATTGTTACATACAAACATGCAAAAATACACATAAATAAATAAATAAAATTACACACAAAAAAATTCCAGAAGAAAACAATTTCCAAGTGCCCATAGATGCCTTAAAATATTAGTGCAAAGACAGCTTTTTAAAATATACAGAAATTGTGATGAAAGCATAAAAATTCAGAAACAAAGCTCCTGACTTTGACAGAAATAAACCAGTGGAGATTTTTCATAAAAATCTTTTCTGTTTCTCAAGGCTATAACTTCCCTTTCCAAACTCTGGCCAATTAAGTGCCTAAACTCAGAAACTCTTTTTTGCATGGCCTCCATGTGGTACCCATATTACAGGCACACAAGTATTCAAAACACTTGCCTGATATGTGGCCATGCAGCTTCTGAAGGGTATTTCAAGGCATTCTCCCATGCAGTTTCTCATGTGTTGTATCAAGTAAATGAGACACTTGGCCACAGTTTCATCTGCTTTGGTTATCTACTCCCTGATTAGCTTATTGCCCGTTTGCAAAATGGGCTCATAGGAAAAGCATGTCCTATAGTACCACCCCCCCCATGTCTTTCTCATTCTGTATCTCTCTTCTCCCCATGATACCCATTTCATATATACAGGATCCTCTATATGTGGATTGCTGGAATTTGAAGGGTTGAGGCTCAGATATGATATCATTTGAAGTAATTTCTTATCTTTTGCCTTTCCCTTTGTTCCCATTGTTGTTTGTAAGGTTTTAAAATTCCAGATTATAGTGTGAACCACAGTGGTTCAGCAGGCAGAGTTCTCGCCTGCCATGTTGGAAACCTGGGTTCGAATTCCAGGGCCATTTCTATTTCCCCATGCAAAAAAACAAACAAACAAACAAACAAAAAAATTCTAGATTATATATTTAATTTCCAAGTCCATCTTGAGGTTAGCTGGGACCTAAAGCAGACTAAGGGATCTTTTAGAAGAGGAAATTGTGGAAGAAGAGGCACAATATAGAATTGCTCTTCCTGCCTTTAAGCATGGTTGTATGAAAAGAGGATGCCTGTAAGGTGGCAGCTATCTTGTGATATGGAGGGTCCAAAGCCGAGGGTTGACTGAGGCCAACAACCTGAAGAGGGCCAAGGAGACAGGTGGAAACACTTGGACCACTCATGATGCCACTGTGGTGCTTAATGAATAAACCCTGAACACCTCTATATCTTGATTAGTTACATAAGAAATACACATATTTTGGGCCACTTTTAATTGGAGCAGCCCATCATTTAAAGCTAAGAGCTTTTGGGGTCTAGTCCTATATATCTGTGTATCTATATCTGTATCTATCTTTATCTACACACACACACACACACACACACACACACACACACACACACACACACCTTGGAGATTTTCGCCACTCTCCCTTTCATGCCATGTTTTAGTGAAGGGTAAAATGTGGCTTAATTGGGAAGCACATAAAAAAAATATGATCCCATTCAATAATGACACTTCACTTTTCATAACTCTTCTTGGAAGAAGACTCTCCAACCATTTGAATAATTGCCAGATGATTTCAGCATCTAGATCCCATTTTTCATAATTCATTTAAGATAGTATAAGAATATGGCAGTCTAAAAATTTAATATTTATAATGGTTAGTTCTGCAAAATTGTGAAAATTGGTTGGGCATCATATTTTCAAAATTGTCTAAGGACACAGGCTTCCATCAACTTGTTCTTCTTAACATTTTAAGAAAAATATTGTCAAGTTCTGGGTTTGGGTTAATAGTGAAGCAAATTAATTTGTCATAATTAATTAGAAGAGAAGACATTTTGCAACATGCTTTTTGTTTTCCAGCCTTAGTCTGACATGCTGGTGAAGCAATTATTCAAGGAAGGCTGCTGCTAAGAACAGCAACCCAGCCTGCGGGACAGGGTACATTTGTGGAGAACAAGTCAATATACTATCTTCCTCTAACCAAGTCAGAGTCTCAGAAATAAAATACATTTTAAAATTTTAATTCAATAATGAAATTGTCTCTCTCTCCTTTTTTTCTTTTTAAGTATGGGGAACTCCAATTAATGGATGTCTCACAGTAAGCTTCCCAGAGGTCAGCGAATATGAGGCAACATTAAGCAGCGGTGCACAGATAGTTCGGTGGCAGAGTTCTTGCCTGCCATGCAGGAGACCTGGGTTTGATTCCCAGTCTGTGCATGCCCCCACTCCAAACAAAACAAGAAATATTGTGAATAAAATTCCCTGTGATATACATATCCCATATCTGCCTCTCTCTGTGTGTATGCGTAGATAGAGAAATACGTATCTGTAGGGAGACACATCAAAAAAAATTAAGCCAATAAAAATGTTCTCCAGTGAACCTAACATTAGTCCTTGATAAATGATATGCCATTTTCAAATTCCCAAATTTCTCAAAAAGTATTAGTGCTGTGCATGAGCTGATTCTGAAGAAGATGTTTGGTAATCCCAGGATGAAAGGGAAAGCAACTGCCATCTTCTGACTAATTATAAAACTATTTGCAGGGGATGATTTGGGGGCAAAGAGGTTAACACAACAAGACAAAAGCTACAATTTAGGTGTGTGATTATTACTGCTTTAACGATGTTCCCTAGATTTTTGAGTGCTGCTGATGAAAGTCATTTTTCTTAAAATGCCAAGAAGAACAAGTTGATGGAAGCCTGTGTCCTTAGACAATTTTGAAAATATGATGCCCAACCAATCTTCACAATTTTGCAGAACTAACCGTTATAAATATTAAATTTTTAGACTGCCATATTCTTATACTATCTTAAATGAACTATGAAAAATGGGATCTAGATGCTGAAATCATCTGGCAATTATTCAAATGGTTGGAGAGTCTTCTTCCAAGAAGAGTTATGAAAAGTGAAGTGTCATTATTGGATGGGATCATATTATTTTTTTATACATTCATCAGTAAGTGAGTAATCAGTATAGTTATTTTTGATATTGGGAGTGTTAAGACTTCTTTACGTAGGATATTGAATGAAGCCATTCAATCAATAAATTTTTGTTAGATATTTACTGTTTTTATGAGAACCACAGTCCTTGCACCCCCACACCCAACCAGTTACAAAATTGAGATTGCTGAAAGTTTCCACTCAAGGCTAAAAATATTTGCCATTTATTGAGGACCCTCATGGGCAATGATTAAAGTCTATAATACTTAATACAATCCTGGAAGGAGCTATAACAATGTCAATTTTACATACATGGAAAATGAAGACTGTTTTAGTTTGCTAGGCTGCTGAAAGCAGATACCATAAATGGGTTGGCTTTTAACAATAGAAATTTACTAGCTTACAGTTTGAGGCTGAGAAAAGCATCCAAATCAAGGCATCATCAAAAGACTTTCTTCCCGAACACTGGCTGCCAGTGATCCTTGAGTCCTATGTCATGTGACAAGGCATATAGTGGCACCTGTTGGTCTTTCTTCTGTTCCAGTTTTCTTTGCTTTCAGCTTCTTGCTTTTGTGACTTTCTCTCTTTGTTTGAATTTCATTCTCTGATAAAAGACTCTAGTAAGAGGGTTGAAACCTACTCTGAATGAGGTGGGTCATGGCTTCATCAAAAGATCCTACTTATAATGTGTCCAAACCTACAGGAAAGGTTTAGATTGAAAAGCACGATTTTCTGGGAGTACATACGGTTCCAAGCCACCACAAGATAACAAATCTCATTCTGATAGTGTTTGAACCAGGATCCAGACAGATTTATCGTATTTTTCAACTAAGCTCTTTTCCTTTCTCTGCAAGTCAGCACACACACACACACACACACACACACACACACACACAAATACACTCATGCAAGTACCAGGAAGATTGCTGTAGTGCTGGTACTAACTACATGTTAGAGGAATGGGGAAAGAGAAGTACATTCTAACTAGAGAAATTAATGAGGGTCAAGGCTCAAAGCCAGTGATTCGGTAATCCTCGCCCACCGTCCTGAATTGTGCCAGATGACTGATACAAAGGACAATGGTGAGACAAGTCTAAGCTCTTTAAATTAAAAGCACGAAGACAAAGTTATGAAGTTCTTCATGTACTCAAAAGGAGATGCATCTTCAACCGAAATGATGGAACCTAGCGCAGTCAGTGCCAGTTACTGTGAGCCTATTAATAGTTACTTAAAAATACTTATTTTTTAAGATCTGTAAGAAATAAAGTTAGGTACATAATATGCAGTATATGTGGTTTTTCCCATTCGATTTTTAGAATGGATATGGTTAAAGCAGGAAATATGCTGTGCCCAACTTAAGGATTTTTTTAGCTCAAACTCCAGTACAATATATTTATTTATTCTTTATTATTTAAAGATACCATAAAGCTGATTTATGAGTGAAGAAAATTATAGTAAGTTTGAAAAATAGAAGTGTGAAAGTAAACCTGAATATAAAAATCAGCAGCACTTAAAACAGTGCTTGGCACATACTATGTGCTAACTAATTATTTGATAGATGATTAACTAAATGACAATGGCAGTGTATTAAACTATTGTTTTGTGTTATATGAGCATTTATTATAATGCAAAATTTCATTGGAATTGGAAAAATGTCAATATCTTGAGATTTTCTTTTAAAATGAAAGATCTGAAAGATGTTTCATTCTGGAAAACATGAAGGGAAAAAACTACACTTGAGTTATATAATAAAATATCAATTTTCACAAATAGCACCAAACATATTCCTGATGGCTTGTTTCATTTAGAATAAGACTGCAAACAAATAATCACTAGGACATCCTTCAAGAATAACCATTACTGCGTGTACATATACTCAAGAAGAATATATATGAGGGCAGAGAAATGCATCCCTCTTTTCAAAGTGCTTTTTAGAAATATTATTTAAAAAATTATTTTACAAGAAATACTCCCTTATTTTTATGTACCAGAATGAGTGATTTTGTGTCTAAAGCTTTCCAGATGGAAACTAATTTTAAATTGAATTTTTTAAGACTGTGATTTTATTAACACTGATTAATAATTTAAAACAAAACAAAAAAAACAAGGAGTGCTTGCTTGAGAGAGATTCAGAGTCAATTTTATTTTAGTGGCTACTACTCAGAGTAATAGAAATAAAATAAAAATAAAATTAGCCTTGTTTTGGAACAACGGGAAGTACATAATAGAAAATAAAATTAAGATTGATTTAAAAATAAAAGAGCATTGTGCCTAACTGGCAGAATACAAGAATCTATTCAGCTCTCTTTGTTAAAAAAAATTGTTCATGTTTGTGGCAGAAAAGATGGGTATCAAAACCTAGCTTCTCTAGACAGCAACCTGGTCCAAAAATGAAATTATCTTTCCTCCAAAAATGTTATATTTGCATTAGGCTTATTATAGTCCAAGTAAAAGATTTATTTCTCTTTATTCATTCATTTTGCATGAAATTTGTAACAAAACCTTAGTTACCTTTTTGCTCCTTTTTGTACCATTCTCAAACCTTCAGGTTTCTTTCTGGCTGAGTCATAATAAGCTGAAGAATCTAGTCTATTCTATTTGCATCGACATTAACAATAGTTAACAGAGTACCTGTTACATACAAGCACCATATGTGCTAGGGATTAGAGCTATGTGGAAACTGTCCTACATGGTCATCTGACCTAGCTAATAAAAGAATCAAATGAGAGGTACAGTCATTTTCAAAATCTAACAAACAAAACTTCCTGACCTCTGCACCAGGGAACAGGGACTCATCCTCTCTGACAGAATGTGGGCATTTCTCAGAACCCCTGAAAGGGTTCTGACCTCAATTATTTATGTTAACACATGTCTGATTAGCAGAAGACCAATGCTAGCACAAATACCTTGTTAGCACATGTTCTAGATTAGTGTGCATTCCATATTAGTACCTGTCCCTTTTTCATTAGTGCAAGTCCCATGAGAGCACATGGTAGCACACCTTCTATATTGACACACATCCATGTTAGCTATTAGCCATGTTAACACCACTCCCATGTTAAACATTTTAGCATGCCTCATGTCACCTCTTGTCATATTGTTGCATGTCCCATGATAATGTACATATTAACTCACATTTCATGTCAACACAGGTTCCATGTTGGTGCATGTCTCATATGAGTGTGTATTCCATAATTGCACAGTCCATGCTGTTTCATGCCCCGTGGAAATGCAAGTTCCATAATATCTCCCCTTACATATTAGCTCACAGCCCACATTAGTGCACACCCATGTTAACATATGTCCATGCTGGTGCAGGTCCCATGTTAATGCATGTCCCATTTTAGTGCATGTCCTTGTTAGTATACTTGCCATGTTAGCGCATGTCCCCTGTTAGCACGTTCTTCATATGTCCCCACATAAAAAAGTCCAGATAGAGGATTTCCAAAGCTAGTGCAAATACGACGTGATGCTATCTGGAAGACAGGCTTCTTCTATCTTTTGTCCTACCTTCCTTGATGAATTTCTGTACATGACTGTTGCCTCATGTTCTGCCAAAGGCTGCTGTGCTCCAGGCTTGTGTCTGCATTCTTGCCAGAGGAGGAAAATGGGAAAATATAGAAACAGTGCACTTCTATGTGTGTCTTTTTTGGCCAGCACTGTCTTCACAGCCTGTCGCTAATTACAAGAAAGACTAAGAATTTGAGGTTTTTCTTTTAATAGCTTCTATAATTGGAAAAGATAAGGAAGAAAATGGATAAAATGGTGAAAAATAGTGACACAAATATGCCATGCCTGGCAGTAATGGAAATGGGTACATATTCCCACATTCTATATGAACGTTAATAAGAGTTAGCACTAAAAGCTCTGGAAACTTCTTTACTACTTGGAGATTTTCTCCTCTTTACTATTTACATGTTTACTTCCAGCAAAATGGATGTGGTTTTTTTTTTTAATTAAAAAACCAACATCAATAGATTGTAGCAAGTTTCAGGAATCAGAACAACCAATAAACAGGCAGAAACTGACTGAATCAACTATTTCAGGCCTCCAGAGGCCAGAAGAAAACTATACAGCATCCAGGCAATAGTGGAAGGAAGAGGTTGTTTACTTAGTGGGAATAACAGTTAATTGCTCTCTCTGAGTGGCAGTTACCAGCACCCGTCCCCACGTTTATCACAGGCAGCTGTGGAGTCCTGCCCCTGATGTAGCTGACTGGTGCCAGAGAAAGGCATAACGGTCCACTCTAATAGCTGCAGCTGTATCATTCAAAGAAGCAAATTCTCCCTTATTTATTAAATAATCTTCCTGAAATTGTTCTACCTCAACATTGAAGAGAGAGGATGAGTTTCCTCCTAAGTCCCTCATTCAGTTCAGTATCAAGGATGAGTCCAGTCTCTGACATTTCCCAATCTGCTGTCTATCTCCACCTCCATCTTCGCTTTCCGGGTTATGTGGGGGGAGGGCCTTTGAATAAAAGTGGATTCTTCCTGCTCTTTCCTGTCATAAATGTGAATGTCAAGAGGTCTCTCATGGCACTTAGTAAATAACAACAGCAGAGTTTCTTTCATTGTTTTGGCCCTTTGCTGCCTTAGAGGTCCCTTTGTGTCAAGAATCAAAGGGAAAGTACTTTTTTAATATTTAAAAACAGTGTTCAGAACGTGGAAAGAATATGAAGGACCAAGGAATGAATTTCATGTGCATTTAAATAGCTTAAAAGTGTAAGCAAGTGCAACTTTGGTGAAGTCAGCTTTTTTTTTTTAAAGGACAACATCAAAAATTAAGAGCTGGGACAGGAAGCAGTTAGCCATACAGAGTTGTGAAATTTATACCTATGGATGTTAGAAGACCCAAATCAAGTTAATCAAGGTATAGGGGCAAAGTAAGATGCCCCTACAGACCCATCAGTCATCACTTTTCCTGCGCCTCTTATTCCATCATTATATTCTCTTCATTTTCCAAAGCTCCAGCTACAGGGAAGTCACATGTGTAAGGAAGATGTGATCATCAGGTTCATGTGTTAACGGGGCCGGGTGATGATCCACAGTTCTCTGATCGGGCAAGCACTGGCCTGTCTGTTGCTATGAGGACATTTCATGGACTTAAATCACGACCATGTTAGCTGCATCCACAGCTGATTGCATTTGTAATCAGCTAAGGGGAATGTCTTCCACAATGAGTGAAGCTTAATCTAATCACTGGAAGTCTTTTAAGGAGAATTCAGAAAAGACAATCACTCTTCCTGCTTCAGCCAGCCAGCCTCTCCTGAGAGTTCATTGAGGACCTTCATTGGAGCTGCCAGCTCATGACCTACCCTACAGATCTTGGATTCTTACATCCCCACAGTTGCATGAGACACTTTTATGAATTTTATATTTACAGCTATCTCCTGCTGATTCTGTTTCTCTAGAGAGCCCTTGCTAATACAGAAGACATATGTAATGGTGCCATAGCACAATCTAGAAGCTGAGAAAGAAATATTCATGAATACCAGAGGATCAAAGGAGGGGCAAGAAAAGGTGGTAGAAAAGCAAAGAGTTTGGCATAAGTGCAATCTACTTACAAATCCTCATGCCAGCACATTCTGTTGTGAGACTTTGGACAATAATCTAACCTCTGTGAGCCTGTGCTCTCATCTCCAAACCAGCAGAAATAACACAACTGTAGAGTTCTTGTGAGGATTAAATGGGATAAGATAATGTGCACAAAGTACACATGGTAATGTTCAGTAAAGTATAACAATTATTATAAACAACCCAAAGTATGCCAACAGGAAGTCAGGGTTCTGGAGTATTGCATAATGCTGGGATTGGGAGAGATATGATTTAATTGTGTAACTGGTTTTCCATGGAGAAGTCTCTGTATTGAGGGTGGAAACACCTGCTTTATAGCTGCATACTGGAAGTTCATCCTTCTTCCTGCAGTGAAGTGTGGCAGTGTAGGAATTTTCTAAAAAGTTCATATTAGAAAATGGACTTTTTAACGCTTTTTATATTTTTGATTAATTACTTGTTAAACAACATTTTTATTGCTGAATTATGCATCTTATTTTCTTTATCCCCTGTTTTTGCCTATCAAGTTCTTTGCTGGGCTATAATTACCTTATACTTACTGTATTATAACATTAATTGGTATCACATCAAGCTATTAACAATATTATTTCATATAAAACTCATCAAGCCTCAATGATAAACCATGTAGTAGGCCTGTAGTAGTCAATCTCTCTGTTCAGGCACGTCTGCCTCCACCACCCCACCACCCCCCAAACAGACACACAATAGATCTAAAAATGTGTTTCCCTAAACAGATTGTGTACATTATAGGTGATCTTAAATTCTACCCTGTTGGTAATAACATCTGTAAACATCTGGTGAAGCCTTTCTTCTCTGACACGGTTATCTCCACAGACAATCAGTAGGGCTGTCTCCCCTACTACTGGCTTGAACTCACTGTTTTTCTTTCCAGTCAGAGGACATCAAAAAAGAATTGACAGTTTCAGGACCACAGTGCAGTTTTGTGAGTGGCCTCTTGCTGCCAGGTGTCAATCCTCGTGCTTGTCATCCTACTATTATAGCTTTACTATCTGAGTCTGGAAGTCTGGAACCAAATCCTATTAGGGAATGTTATGGGCTTAATTGCATCCCCAAGAAAGATATGTTCAGTCCTAACCCATGGTCCTGTGATTGTGACCCCATTCGGACATAGGATCTTCCAAGATATTATTATCGGGTAAGATGAGGCCAAATCATATCTGGATGAGCCCTTAAGCTGATATAACTGGTATCCTTATAAGCAAAGAACAATTGGACACTGTAAGAGCAAGACAGAGAGAGTCATGTGGCAGAGGCAGAGATTGAGTTATGCTGCCACAAACCAAAAATATGATGGATTGCCGGCTACCCATGAGAAGCCAAGGGAGAGGCATGGAATGGATTCTCTCCTTCATGAGGAAACATGGCCCTGCCGATTTCTAGCTTCCAGAACTGTGAGACTATACCTTTCTTTTGTTTAGCCAACTCGTTTGTGGTACTTTGTATGCATAAACATGCATGCATATACACACATATATATTATCAATGTATATATTAATATCCAGTAACTGACAAAGTGAATGATTTTTCTTGTTCACATAAAAGCTACTTATTTGGGTCTTTAACCTATATGCACTTAGGAGATAATTCCATTTAAATTGAATTGAATATAACAAATTAGAGCTATAATGGATTTTCACTACCATTCAGTTCAATTTCCACATTTTACAGATGAGAAAACTAAGGTCCAACTATGGAGAGGTAATTTATTTAAGAATAGCGTTTGAGCTGGAAATAAAATTGATATCTCCTTAAAAAGAGTCATGTTCTCTTTATTTTACCTGCTGCTCCTATGTCTTAGTTTCCCAGGGCTGTTAGTTGGTTTGTTGTCTCATCCAAAAAAAGTAATGGCAGGAATTTCTTACCAGATTAGAATGTTCTTGGTGGTGCCAAGCCAGACCAATCAGGAAGTTATTTCAGATATTATTAGTACAAGACTACGTCCTTATTGAACTGTAAGTTTTTTAGAGTTTTTTTGATGGACTTCTGTACTGCATTTTTAATGCTTGCCCAGGTCCCCCTTGTGTTTGTCCTGTTCACAGGGGCACAAAACCTATAAAAGTCCTAACCCATGCAGTAATTCTTGTTCTTCCAAGGCAAAACTAGCCTTCTCGTGTTCGCTTTGGTGGTTCTGTTGTCCCACCCCACTGGATGAACTGTTGATGCAAGTCATATCTGAGATGAGAGCAATCTAATGAGGTAATAATGGGTCCATAAAATGATTTTTTTTAGACAGGGCCATTTTTACTGACAGCTGACTATTTTTGAATGGCCCAGAAGATCGGGTTGAACATAAACTCAAATGTGAGTTTTCAAATGTGTTCTTCAAAAGAGTGAATGGGATCTTACAGGTTTTGAGCTTACTGAAAAAAGGACAAGCACTCAAAATGCAGTAGAGAAGTCTATCAAAAAAACCTCCAAAAATCTGACAGTTTCAATAAGGACATATTCTTATATCAGTAATATTTGAAATAACTCTGATGGGTCTGGCTTGGCACCACCAAGCACATTCTAATCTGGTAAGGAATTCCTCTGTTAGCACCTTTCTTTGGATGAGGCAACAAATCAAGTCACCTTTGTGACAATTCTTATCAAACCCAAATGTTCTCCGCTTCTCAATATATTAAAGTCTTGGGAGATCATTTGAGCTACTCCTGGACAGAAGCTCACATACTATTTAGGACAATTTCTCTAACAATAAATTCCAAATTCTTCATGTTCAATTTAAAAGCTTTTTAAAATATTTTTTAATTTTGAAGTGAAAATTTCAATACCAAATGCTTATAACAAAAACAGCAATTTTTGCTCTAACACTTGTTGCTCTCCAATTCTCCTTCAAGGAAAGCCTTTTTAAATTGTTTAGATATATTTACCTCATTATTTCTAAATAATATATTCACACTATTTCTTAGTTATTTTGCTTTTTCAGGTTTCCATTATCTATTGATAACCTATTATATGGACTTATCATTCTTACATGCATACGTTGTCAACTCCTTACCCTATTTTCCTAATAACTTTATATCAAACGTTTTACTCAAGTATATGCACTGTCTATATTGATAGACATCTGTTGCTCAATGAATATTTAAGTGATACACTATGATCATGTTGCATTTTTTGTGAAAATGTTTTTTTTCTGAAGTTAATACCAGTCATTTTTCCACCTGCAGAGTCTGTGATGTGCCTGTCGTTGCTTATTTCTGTCTTTACTCTCACACGACTATCAGTAATTTTACTGTTGCTGTTTGTTTTGTCCATATGCTTGTTTGCTTTAGGCATGATTAAGTCTTAGAGAAAACAATTGCATTCTTTTTTTAAAACAAAATCTCTAGAACCTCCCCTCCTGGAGCTCTCATCTTATTTCAATCTTGATGGGTAACTCTTTAGTCCTACTTCACAGCTATAGTGTCCTGAATACTGTGTATGCATTTTATTAAGTTTATTCTTTTATTTTGTTGAGGTCCCTTCTCAATGCTTTCAGCGAAAGGATGCCCAGAAGAAAAAAATAAATCATTATGTATTTGAAAATATGTTTGTTCTTTTGTTACATTGCTTGACATTTTGGCTCAAAATATATTTCTAGATTAAAATTATTTTCCCTCATACTATTATTGAAGTTATGGATCTGTTTTCTTTGGCATCTAAGGCTCTTATAGATGACATCCTGAACACTACATTTTTTTAGCCATTGTGGAAGCATCAAGGGTTTTCTCTTTATTCCTGGCATTCTCCAAATATGTTCCTATGTTTGGATCCCTTTTTCATTTATTGTGCTGAGCTTCTAGTGTGGAAACAATTGTCATTCAATTCTAGAAAATGTATATATAATGATATTTGCTTGTAAAGCGTTATTTTAAATCAAAAGCCCATGATAAAAATATTGATTACAATTATTTTCATTAGAAACAAGTCTGCTATTGTTCACACCCATTCTTGCTTTTTAGACATTCTGAAGACATTTGGCATAGTTGTCAGGGTTTCTAACTCATGTCTCACTTATCCTCCACCCAGTACCGTATTCAATCTCATCATATGCTTTCTTTTCCAAGTCTTCAACCTTTCTACCTTTCACCCACTCAAATCCTATTAGTCACAGGTTGGGCTCAAGCCCCAGGTAGTCTAAGAAGAACTTGGGTAATTCTAGCTCTTGCCTCTCTATTATTTGGTGAATTCTATTGCCAACACCACACATTTCAGCACCAAATTATACATGTGGCCATAGGCATGAGGAACTGCAGTTGTTGAGTTTTCATTATCTGTGCTATTTAGGTACCTGCTCTCTTTCTTATCACTGTTCTCAAAGCACTTCAGATTATTTAAATAGCATATTAACTAATGATGATGATGATGTGATGGAATTGATAATAAACAAATATATTAGAACTTTAGTTTTACAGGGAATTTACTGTTCTTTAAAATATTTTTACTTGAAGTCTTCCTCCGCCTTTTCATTTCCAGGATAAACTATATTAGTTCCTTCAAACGTTCCCTAAGAAAAATGTTGGAGCATTGCAAATTACAAAGAAGTTTTCTTGGAAGAGGAGACAAAAACTTTGTTGAATATTTTTTAAAAATTAAAAAAAATCAAATATAGAAAACTAAGAGTTCACTTGTTCATGGTGACTGAAATAAACGCATGCACCAAAAAAGTTTAAATCAGTTTTGGTATTCTTATTTTACTGTGTGCTGGTTTGAAACTGTTATGTACCCCCAGAAAAGCCATGTTCTTCTAATCCAGTCTTGCAAGGGCAGACCTATTATTGGGCGGGACCTTTTGATTAGGTGGTTTCCATGGAGCTGTGACCCACCCAATTGTAGGTGGAATCTATTGATTAAATGGAGATGTGACCCCACCTATTCAAGATGGGTCTTATTCCTTTTACTGAAGTCCTTTATGAAGAGAACAAAAGGCAGAAAACAGAGGGAACTCACAGCCAACACAGAAGGCAGAGTGATAAAGCCAAGAGACACAGGTGTTTGGAGATGCCAAACTAAGAGATGAAATCCAGAGAAGCTAAGTGAGGATCCACAGATGCTTAGAGAGAATGCCACTGGAATCAGAAGCTGAAAGCAATGAACCAGGAGCAAGGACCTGCAGACACCAGCCACATACTTTCCCAGCTGACAGAAGTATTCCAGATGCCGGCAGCCTTTCTTCAAAGTCAAGGTATCTTCCTCTGGATGCCTTAATTTGGACATTTCCCAGCCTTAGAACTGTAAACTTGAAACCTAATAAATCCCCTTGCAAAAGCCAATCCATTTCTGGTATATTGTCTTCCAGCAGCTTAAGCAAACCCAAACCTACTGCAAATGCTGTTATTGTCCTTCTAGCACAGTGTAGTGCCATAAACCATTTCTAAGTAAGCAGAGGAAATTACTTGAATGCTTTCAGTCCCATGAGACTTTGTAAATTTCTCTGTTCTACATTGTAACTGCATTTTAATTTAAATGTATTCTTAATCATAGCTTTTAAAAACTCATCTCCTCCACCAGCTAACCAAAGTGCATTAATCCCTTAAGTAATGTCATATTTTAACACTTTAATCAAAATGTTCTTAAGATCTTTAAATATCTGCTGGTGTTATTTTCTAAGCATATTTAATTGCATTGTAATTATATAGAGTTGTATAGTAATGGAGCATATGATGAGATTGGAAATAGTTCTGGCCACATTTCCAAGCATATAATCAGAAGAATCCATGAAATATCAGGGGATTTACCAAAAACAGAGGCCTTCAGGAAAACCGATGAAAGCTAAGAAATGTAAACTTCTGAAAGTTGCATGGAAAAAGGGTAAATTTCATCAAATTCAAGAGAGTCAGGGTGTGAAATAAGAAATATAACAAATTCTAATTTACACACAGTATATTGGAGGATAAATGATCTGCTGAAATAAAATGCCACCTTCTTAATTTTCATATTCATGGCAAATTCTCTCTTCCAAAGCCATCATTTTGAAGGTCTTCAGAGTCTGCAATGGAAGAGGAAGGGGATTATTTTTGGTATATAAGTGACAAAAATGAAATGTCAGATTTCTGGACATTTATCATGCTAAAGACAAAAAATGATCGATACCCCCTGAAGAGCAGGCTGAGCAAGGATAAAATCAGCACTCCAGGGGGATAAATCTTCCATTGGGACATCCCTTTGGTGCAAACCAAGCCCCTCTGTCTCATGTGCCTCCTGAGAAAATCATTAAGGCTTTCCCAGAAAAAGCACTGGGAAAATAATCCTAAGAACTGAATGGTAACTGATAGCCACTGACTTAGAATGAACCCAGGTTAGTCCTGAAGAGAGAAAGGATTAAGAGACAGGAAATAAAAAAAATATTACCTAGTACTCACTGTGTGCTGGGCACTGTTTTAGGTATTAAACATATATATCCTTATATAATCTCACAACAGCTCTGAGAGATAGGGCAGGTACCCCTATTTCGCTTTCCCTTAACATCTCTTTTAAAACCTAAATTCAGCTCTGTTAAATAGATAATGGCACTAGTCAAAGTTCAATTAGAGAAGCAGAAGCACTAGGAGATATATCTTAGGGTATTTGTAATAGGTATTTGAACTTACCCAACTGTAGGGGCTGGATAAGCAGTCTCTGTAAGGCTATAATCTGATGCAGGGGTTTGAAGATCATAGAGTAGAAGTAGATGAAGAGTGGGGATCAAGCCAGAACCCACAACACAATTTGGAGCCCCACCAGAACAAACTAAAACCCCTTGTCAGTTCTTTTTGCTTCTGATCTTTGTATAAGGTATCCTGCAGAAGCTGGGGCCCTTCTCCCCGAGTTAGCACTCACAGCCGGCCCAGGATTTGGAAAAGCTGAGAAAAAGTCCAGAAGGGCAGTTGCAGGCCTAGTGGCTGCCTCAGGCTAGTTATAGGAGTCTGCAGATGAGTGGCAGTTAGGTGAGCTACACAGTGGCAGCAATGGCACAACTTCCCTTTCACTTCCTAATCTCACCCAGAGCCTTTTGTGGTCCACCCTAAGTGGAAACATATGGAAAGAGAGTGCTGGGAGATGTAGCTGACACATTACACATATCCAAACTAACATATTACAGAGCCAGCAGAATGGCTTTCCTGACAACTCCCAAGGACCAGGAAAGGCTGCATTAAACCCACATAGAAAGTCTTACCATAGCTTATGAAAACAAAGAATGTAAACATACCATAAAACAAACCATTTATTTCAGAAAGTATGCTAAACTAGAGAAGGGACTTCTCAGAGGAGCTGCAACTTAACTAGGAATTAAGATACAGATACAGTTAGCTATGCGGGAATGAAAGGAACTTCAATACATATGTATGGGGCTGTATGACCACAGCTGTGGATGGAAGTCTGAGTATGGTATTTTTATGGGTAGATGACTCAGAAACCTATGTAAACCTGGATTATACCAAAAAAAAAGCATTTGTTGGCTTGTGTCACTGAAAAATTTAGTAATTTTTTTGACCTCAGGTACAACTAGAAACAAAGCTATCGGTGATTTTTTTCTGTCTTTGAGCCTTAATTTAATCCTCAAACAGGGTAAAAATGCTGTCAAAATGGTCTCCAATAACTCTAGGCCTAAAACTTTATATATATATTGCAAAGGTTTAAGCAATAGTCCTGGCCTGGGTAAAACATGCATTTACCCAACTCAGATTATATGGAAATGGGATCAGGAAATGTCAAGGTCTCTTGTGAAATAAATAAATGAATATAAATAAAAATGTGACACTAGCATTGGGACAGGTGACAGATGAAAGATGAAGGGGTCCTTGAGAAGACTGTTGGTAAAATCAAGAGGATACTGAGAAAATTGTTATTTGAAGTTGAAGAAATGGAAACCCTTAATATGTAGTAGAAAATATAGCAAAATTGTTGTCTCAGGTAACATAGAAATTAGAAAATATATTGAATGAACTTGTTCCAACTATAGAGAATAATGAAGGTGTCGTCTCATGTTGAAGGTATCAACTACCTTTTTTCTAGTTACCTATAATAAAATCAGAAGAAGAGAGATGAACTAATCAGCTGTCTAGTTAAAAATGGTAGAAATTTTAAGTGCCCAGAACAAGCTTTCAACCATCAAAATCTTCTCCAAAAAAAAAAAAAAAAAAAAAAAGCCTCAGGGCAAAGATAAAATATGGATTGAGAATGTAAGATCCTTTGTTAAGATCTCTGATAGATCTAAGTCAGTGCCTTATAGACCCTTTTAGGCAGACAAAAGGCAGTCCACCACTCTTAAGGGTACACTTTAAGGATGCTTTCTGTTAAATAATAGGGCTTCTAAGAATCTTAAGAGCCTTGTCCCACAGTAGGCTCACAGTGAGTCCTAGGTGGAAAAGAGTTTATCTCAGAGACTTGTGAGTTTGGCTTTTCCCTAATAGAGTAGTACACAGGAAGCTTGCAAGATTTTAAAAAGAAATTTTTATCAGTTTTGACTAACATAGCTACTATACAAAATGAAAAACAAAAGCCTTTTGAGGTCCCAATTTTTCATGGGCAGGAGCCAAGCCGAGAGACTACTAGTTACAATTACAGGCAGTTTCTTATGACAAAGGAAAAATGATTGAGAGGGTGGAGCCAAAAGTCATGGAGAATAAATCTGAAGGAATGGGAGTGAGCCCTTGAGCCCTCATCAAGAATCATGGGTCTGGCTGGTCAACACGGGTCCAACTAGATTTCAGAACTGCTATGTCCAAGTGACTGCTATGTATCTTCTATTTGCCTCTTTTTCTTTTTTTTGGTAGGAATATTTATATCAGATATTTTATGTCTGTTTTACATTTCCATATTGTTGTGTTGTGTATAGGTAGATAAGTTGTTCCTTTAGAGTGTAATTCTTTGGATAAAAAGAAATGCACTCAAGGAGCCTCAGCCATACTGGAACTGATTCACAATGAGATTCTGGACCCTGAGCCTGACTCTGATGACATTTTGGGGTGAGGGTTTTGGAGGACTAAGAGTATCTTACATATGGGAGATGTGTAAATCATTTGCAGTCAGAAAATGGATGGTAACCATGGGAGATTTTTGAGTTTATGAGATGCCCCTTCTTTAAATGTGGGTGGGGGGTGCATATGACTCATGTATAATCAGTAAAATATAGAAGTAACTCTGCTAATCTAATCCACTTTATAACCTGGAACATGTGCCCTTGGATCCTGAGCTGCCATGTAAGAAGTCTGACTACCCTGAAGCTGCCATGCCTTGAAGAACGGAGAAGGTTTAAGGTTGACAGGACTCATTGTTGGGCATTCTCAGATAGTTGTTAGAATGTGAGTGAATAATCCTTTAGACAATTCTAGCCTCCAGCTATCCAGTCACACCCTGCCTCTAAAATTACCCAGCTCAGGCCCTAGACATCATGAAAAAGAGATAAGGTACCCCAATGAACCATAACAGAATTCCTGACCTGCGGAACACATAAGCATAATAAAATTGCTATTTGAAGCTACTAAGTTTGGGAGTACTTTGTTACACAGCAACAGGAACCAGAAAAGATGGTGCTTTGTTATTTGGGGCACATAAATCAACAGATATCCACCACCATTGGACAATGAATAAAATAATTAGAGTGAAACAGGTGTGTTTTAATTGCTTTGTTACCGGACAAAGGCTGTGGCTTCTTCTGTCCAACAGGTTCAATAACCAATTCCTGAGACACTGGGGTTTCAAAGAGAAAAAGAGTTTATTACTACACATGTAGCAGGAGAGCAGATGGCCTAAGGGACCAAGATCGGTCTTCCAGAATTTAGGGGATTCACAGTTTTTAAGGATTTTAACAAGAGGAGATGAGGTCATTTCAGATAGTAAATTCAAAGCAGAAAAGGAGACAAGTGTTATCATTATCACTTCAATAGGAGACCGTAAGTTGAAAGGAGAGGAAGCAGAGCTATCACTTCAATACTAAAGGTGTAAACCAAAAGGAAGAAGTAGTTAATGGCCGACTTCATTAGCATTAGGGCCTTGGCTCTTACAATTACAAAGGCACAGAATAAGGGCTTTTTACACTTATTTCAGATATCAAGGCAGCAGGACTACAATTCAGAGATCACAGGTATTTCTCTGTCTGCGCCAACATTCCAGAAAGCAAAAAAGAATTTTTATATAAATCAAAATCATTCCATAAATCCTGATTTCTCAGTTACAGTTTCTTTAAAATTGGGGGTGGATGGGTGGCGTATATTAATGTAGAAATGTTGGTTGGAACTAATATGATTTGGAGTGGAATTTCGTTTATATTCCACTTCAAAATAGAATATGTGAAGACTTTCCTTGCTGCAATTTCTCTTTCTATTCCTCTTTGCAGATTTTGCCATACTGAGCCTTAATTTTAAAATCCATTACCCAGGATTTTGTTGCATTTCCCTGATGTTCAACAAATGCTCAGACACTGAACTATTGCTAGGCCCCTTGAGCATCATTTATTTGCTGACAATGAATTTCACCCTTTGGAGATGTCCTTGGAAGAGTCAAGGTTTCACAATGTGTTGTTTCCGGATTTCATGTTTCAGCAGACAGAACCTGTAGTTAAATCTTGAACTATGCCAGCATGGACCTTGATTGGCCACTGAATTATTCTGTTCCATTTTACTCCATGTCAGCATACAAGTTGCAGAAGGTTTTTATTTTATTTTTTTAAAGAATATACCTTTGGATTGGAAAAAAATGCTTCAAATTGGGTGGGTCACTGAAATTTTTCTCATTTTACAGAAGCACCAGGTTTTAGAAATAGAGCTACTTTTCCGATGTTAAAGAACTCATTAGCAGCTCATTCAGGAAGCCATGTCATAGAATTAAGACGTAATTTAACAAATATATATTGAGCAGTTCTCCAATGGCAGATACTGGGTTAAGCACTGGCCTTACAAAGACTAAAACGACATTCTCCTCGTCCATGAGGAACCCAAGCCTACTACAGAAAGAGACTTTGCAATCAGCACTAGAAATGATAAAACTGTGGACAGAACCGAGAGTAGTGTGATTACAGAGGAAGAAGCAAATAACTGCATGTAGCCAAAAGGAAGAGATGGTGTCTTTCTTTTCCTTTTTCTTTTTTTTTTTGACATGGGCAGGCACCGAGAATCGAACCTGGGTCCCTGGCATGGCAAACGAGAATTCTGTCTGCTGAGTCACCATGGCCTGATGCCTTTCTTTTAAGCTGAGTTATTGAAGATGTTGAAGAGGACAATGATATTATTGGCTATAAGAAGCAGAGGAGAGTAAGAAAGTGTGTTCCAGTTTCAGGAAGGAAGATGGGCAAGGGCACAGCTCTGCCAAAGAGCCCAGCAGGTTAAAGGAACAGGGAAACACATAGTGTAATTGGAGCAGAAAAACACAGATAGTGGTATGAGGAGGCATATCTATGTATCTATAGTGGGTTGAACTGTGTCTCCCAAAAAGATATACAAAAGTCCTAACCCCCCAGTACCTGTAAATGTGACGTTCATTGGAAAAAGGGGCTTCACAGATGAAACTAATTTCAGGGATTCAAAACAAACATCCCGGCTTTAGGGTGGGCCCTAATCCTGATGTGTCATGTTAAAAAGGACAGAAAAGAAGATGCAGAGAGAGCCATACAAGGAAGAAGTCCATGCAAAGACAGAGGCAGGGATTGGAATGCAATGCCTACAAGCCAAGGAACACCAAGAACTGTCAGCAGTCACCAGAAGCAAGGAAAGGGACATGGAATAGATTCTCCCTCAGAGCCCCCAGAAGGAACCAACACATCAAAACCTTAGTTTCAGGTTTTTGGCTTCTAGTAATGTGAGAAAGCAAATTTAGCTTGTGTGAAGCCTCCAAGTTTGTGGTAATTTGTTATGGCACCCTAAGAAATTAGTACAGTGTCCCTATTTCAGTTTGCTAAAGCTGCTGAAATTCAGTATACAGAAATGGGTTGGCTTTTAACAATGGGTATTTATTAAGTTGCAAGTTTCAATTCTAAGACCATGGAAATGTCCAAATTAAGGTATCAACAAGAACATACCTTCATAAAGAAAGACTGGTGGCATCTGGGGTTCCATCATCATATGGGAATGTGTCTGCTGGTCCTTTCTTCCCAGGTTCCATTGCTTTTAGGTTCCATGTGTACTTGCTTGCTTCTCCAGGAACACCTCTCTGAGCTCTCTATGCCCTACAGGTCTTCTTTTAGTGTCTCTGAGGTGTTTCTCTCTCTCTTTCTCTCTCTCTTCACTTGATTTCATCCCTCTGCTCTCTGTCTCTGAGCTCCCTCCCATAAAGGACTCCAGTGGTCAAGGATTAAGACCCACCTTGAATTGGGTGGGTCACATCTCCATGGAAACAATCTAATCAAACAGACCCACCCACAATAGGTCTGCCCCCACACGAATGGATCAAAAGAACATGGTCTTTTCTGGGGTACATAAATTCAAATCAGCACAGTCCCTTTAGACCATTATCAATTAATAGTCACCAGTATAAATATACAGACACATACCCATGCAAATCTATATTTATTTAGAAAGGTGTATGGCACTTATTGTCAATTTGGATAAAGAACAGGAAAGAGGACCTTTGGGGGGGCTGCCTGGTTTCCATTGTAATGAGCAATTCACCTTTCCCATAACACCAACTTTAGAAAAACATACATGTTTCATAGTCACACTCACTTTAGAAGGAATTATAGTGAGTGGAAGGTATTCAGGCTTGCCTTTTGGAAGTATCACTGTAGAACCCAAGTGGCCAAGCAAAATATTATGTGTAACAAATCCAAATTTTGTATCAGATATAAAATTATCCCAAAAGGAAATGTGATTAAAATATTTTGCTGATTTTTTAAAAAATTTGAGCAATATTTTAGTGGTCCTAATAGTGTCCTGGACAACTCATTTCCCAGGAGGGCTTTGCACTGAATCAGGGAGAAAAATGAGAGAAACGGCAGGGGGTGAAGCTGATGGAGAATGGCCTTGTGTGTCAAGTTACAACATTGGACTAAATTCTGCAGCTCATCTAGAAAAAGAGAGAACTATACATATGTTTTTGAGTGTGTGTGTGAGAGAGACAGAGTGAAACCCAGACCTCCCCTCTATCTGGCATTAGTTCTTGAAGGTCAAAAGTGTCTGTTTTTAGTTAGTCTATATAGCTTTACAAACAGAAATAGCCAGGAAATGTCCTAATGGCCTGTTTTATACCTTTATGCCACAAATTCACTGGTTTTTACTTTCATTTAGCTTCATTCTTAATTTTAAATCCACCTCTCAGTTCTTTCTTCCTAATTCCATTACTCTATCTCATTCTCCCTACTATAAGCCCAGTGTTCTTTCATAATAATATACAGATTCCAAATTCACTTTGTAATTTGGAGCCAAAGTAATCTTTCAATAATGAAGTCAATAACAAGCTAAAATGTTGTAATGCCTCAAACCTTTTTTTTGTGTGTGTGTGGAAGGATTCACCTAAAACTGTGTCACAAATTGTTCTGATGATTTCCGGAAATAATGTAAATAGAGAACTTAGCACAGTGCCAGGCATTCAGCAGCTGTTCAATATAGAAGCTGATGATTAAGTCTCAGGGGACTAGGCCAGGCAAACGTCTGCCTTGGCATGACTTGGGTTTCAACTCTGACAAGCAAAGGGATCCTAAGTTCTTCATCAGAGAATGACTTCATTGAGCCATGTACTTCCATTACATTTCATAAATTTTTGGGGGGGGATGGGCCTAGAGTGTTTCTTTCCTTCCAGAAAGTGTCATCCCCTTCTGCCAAGAAATTTGAGCACACAATTTCAGGAGTCACCTGTAACTCTGAGAATAGAGGGTAACTTGAGAATTTTGACCCTAGGTCCTTCCTGAGACTAGGACTGGGCAGTGTGGGCATCAGTCATGTGACCCCTTTGAGTGACGAAATGCTCATCTGTTTAGTGGTTTTAGCAAACCCAGATGGCTTATCACATCTGAAGCCATTCCATATAAGTCAGGTAAAACAGTAACCAAGTATCCTTGTGTCAGTGAATAAAACTACTGCCTTGGAGGATCAGGAAGTGTTTTCTTTTCCTGTAGTGCATTATTATTTAACTTTCTGAGAAATGGTTCAGTCTGGGGATAAGATTACTGGATTATACAAGGTATCTTTCAAGTTCAAATAAGTCACATCTAAGACTTCAAGAAACCTGGGGATTCCTTCCCTAGTCTTTCTACTCTCCTCTGGAAGGGACTTTAGAAAGTGTTTATTTTCACGATTTTCAACTTTTAGTCAGTGACTTTTTTTTTTCTTCTTCATATCAGTTTTTGACAATTATTTCAGAACAAATAACACAGAGAAGCCAAGTGCTCTGATTGAAGACCTGAACACTCATTTTAGCCCCTCCGGTTTTTAAATATGTGAAATTAAAAAGTCACTTAACTTCTCTGAGCCTCATTTATATAGTAATAACCACCTGAATTCACAAGGTGGTTGAAAGAATCAAACTAATTTCTGTAAACATATCTTGAAAATTAAAAAGATCATATGTAACTAAGTATTGCTGAAGCATGAAAATATAGGTGCTTAAGGTAGCACATTTTAAAAATCATAAATGATGTTTTAAGCCAGGGAATACTAAAAATGGAGAGAAGGAAATATTCTTGATAGTTTCTGTAATGGCCCTGTTCTGGACATTCATTATTTCCCAAAAGATTAGGACAAAGCATATTCAGCATTTGGGCATAAGAATACATCCATTTTTTCACCTCAGGGAGACATGGTACTGTGCATTAACATCACTATCCTATGGTATCTTCTTTCCTTTGACTCTTTCTTCCCTCAACTCTTTTCCATGCACCATCATGTTAGGACCAAAACCATTTCTCAGGACATCTAGCATCTACATTTCACAATTTTCTGATAAGCCTGGTGTGATGGTTTGAAAGCTGTATGGACCCTAGAAACGCCATGTTTTAATCAAAATCCCATTTCATAATGGCAGAATAATCCCTATTCAATATTGCATATTTGAATCTTTAATTAGATCATCTCTCTGAAGATGTAACCCAATCAATAGTGGTTGTTAAACTGGATTAGGGGGGATGTGTGTCCACCCATTTGGGTGGGTCTTGATTGGTTTACTGGAGTTCTATAATCGAGGAAACGTTTTGGAGAATGGAGATTCAGAGAAATCAGAGCGGAACGACATAGCCATGAGAAGCAGAAGTCTACCAGGCAGTGATCTTTGGAGATGAAGAAGGAATATGCCTCCCAGGGAGCTTCATGAAATATGAAGCCAGGAGAAGATGCTAGCAGATGACGCTGTGTTCACCATGTGCCCTTCCAGATGGCAGAGGAACCCTGACCCTGTTTGCCATGTGCCTTCTCACTTGAGAGAGAAACCCTGAACTTGAACCAAGGTATCTTTCCCTGGATGCCTTTGATGGGACATTTCTATAGACTAATTGTAATTGGGACATTTTCTCGATCTTAAAACTGTAAACTAGCAACTTATTAAATTCCCCTTTTTAAAAGCCACTCCGTTTCTGGTATATTACATTCTGGCAGCTAGCAAACTAGAATACTTGGGGACCACACACTCAGAATTTCATTAGTACAGTCTGTGTCTCAGTCTTCAGAGTCTTACTGCTGTGAATTCTGACCAGTCTGCCAGCTCCTTAGTGTCTTTTCTCTATAATACACTCCTGCCTTTAAATTATACCAGACACAATAATCACCTAAGGTGATGAAGTTACACAGGGGTCCCTATCACAGGGGACCTAAGATGATGAAGTTACACATTTACTAATATAACATTATGAATGCTGCTTCCCTCTCTCCAATCCATTTTGAGTAGAAAAGCAAATGTTCTGTATAGGGAAAGAGAGAGTATCCTGAATAAATGTTAATGGAATAATGGAATAAGAGCATAGGTGGGGCTTATCTGTGAACAATGTCTAAAACCTCTTAAGCTACACCTCGGACATCTGGTTTCCAATCCAGCCTGCCTTTCTGGCAAATGGCAGGTGATACTATTGAGAGACGGACCAGGAAGAGGAGAAGCACAACCCCAAAAGCTTCCTTTAGATGTGATGAGGAAACAAATTCTCCCCACCCCAGAGGCAGCTCTGGTGCATCCTGATGAACCACAGAGAATATATTTATAAGCACCCTGCTGCTCACAGTGCTGATCTTAAACATGCTGATGGAGAAGTAGTGACAAGAGCATTTCTATGCCTTTGTCCCTAAAATTGTGGTGGCTCATGAAGATACCAGTCTTAGGTCTATCTTTGGAATCAGCAGAAAACAACCATTTTCCATTCTGAAGAGGGAACAATGACTGATTGGAGAAGGTATAAAAATCACTTTCTGCTTTATGATGTGTGGATTAATGAAAGTATTAAACCATTCTAATGATAGATAAGGAAATTATTTCCACTGTAGCTGAAAGAAATAAAACCATTCCATCTTAAATTAAAGAGGTCTAAAACTTTGCAAGCTCATCAAAAGTGCATGGGCAACAAAGGGGTGCAGGTTTATAACCCATTCTGGAGCACCTTAATTTCTTAACATCCATCATTTTTCTGCTTCATTACTGTTAGTGAGCTTCTCAAAAGCTTCTGGGAAAACTAATTTTTGCAGAAAAGAATAATAAATATAGATCAGGCTAATATCATTTTTAATGTGCAATACTGGAATTTCTCCATTTTATTAGCATGTTGCACTATTAATTTTATTTCACTGACACTGTTGCCTTTGTAGCAGCTGTGTCCTAGGCTTGACTGGTGTGATTTACTGCTCAAAGATTAAATCTGGACTTGGACAAAATCCAGGAAATAACATTTTTGAGAAGGTCACAGCTTGAGTGCATACTTCCTTCTAATTTTGATGGGTTTCAGTCAGCTTTTGTTCATAGAGTCAGCACAGGCATCTTACAGAAAATAAGAATACACAGAGCGGTATCAGAATGCTCACATCAGCCACCTCCTGTGAAACACCTTTTGTCCTCTCAGCCCTACCTCTTATTTCAGCACAGTTGTGATTCCCAGTTCTGCATGCACTATCCAGAAGTTGAGTATTAATGACTGTGGTGCTAACTTTGGCCAATTGGTCCATCTTTCATGCCCTGAGCAAAAAGTTCTGAGACCCATTTCATACACCCCTAATAAAGAATCCTGGGATCAGTCCCCTTAGCAGTGGCCAAATAAATAACCCATCCTAGCATTAGCTTCCATTTCTCCCTTCTTCATTTCTCCAGTCCCTCACATCTGCTCTATGAGATCTCATTTCTCAAATAAATTACCATCACACAGTCTTTTTCTCATGCTTAGCTTTCAGGAGAACCCACACTGAGAGAACATTTCTCTTACCTTACATCAGGGGTGTTAATTATATGTTGCTTGTTCTGATGCTCTCTTTTCCCTTACTAATTATTAATCAATCATAGAACTCCTCTGCACTCAACCAAGTCATGTCTTCAGAAATCTTCCCAGGATATGGTTCCAGATACACTTGTCACTTGCTTTGATTTCACATATATTATTAGACTCCCTTGCCTTAGCTCCTCTATCATTGCTCCAAAGGGGATCTGGGGTCAACGTGGACCTCTGTTCCTCATTTTAGAATCAGCGGCTAGAATTCTTTAAATGCCTGACAAACTGAGGACTCCCACACTCCTCCTACACTCACCTTGCAGTTGTTTCGTTTGTTTCAGTGTGGATCCTGAGCAACATACAAGGCTACTCCTTAGTGCTCTCTTACATGACAGCTAGTAGCATTTTAGGATACAAAAGTATGTCTCATGAAGTATTAATCACGGTTGGATTTTTAGAGTGACTGGTAATAGGTGAAACTTCAAATTTCTACTCTGAGCACGATATATATATGCCATTTAAAAATGATCCAAGAACATTCATTCTCTGACCTGGATATAAAGTACATCTCTAGGCCTCTGCCGTCTCAAAGGACTTGAATATTTGAGTTCTAGACTTTTGCTGCACTTGAAAACCTGGTGGTTTTCTCCAAATTATTAGCTTAATATCAAAGTCTTCACCCTGTGATTGACCAAATAAAATCTCTCATATGATAAACCATGTCTTGATTTCTTGACTCCAATCTATGTGTTTATTCCATCCCTGGGGTCTTGGAGTAGTGTCCTATAATTCAAAGGTGCAAGACTTATTTCCGGAACTAGGAATAAGAAAACTGAAAGCATAGAGGATTGATCTGATACCTTTCTCTCCAAAAACAAATTCAAAACTGTGTAAGGGTGAGGTATACCTATAGCTAATCATTGTGTCCTCCTCAATATCCTTGTACATTAAAGATTAATCATAAGTAATTGTCGAAAGAAATAATTAATGGAATGAATGGATAATGGGCAAAGAGAAAGCCAGTGATCATGAAGTATGTTGCTATCATGACAAAGTGATATAAAAAAATTTTAGGCAGAGAGAGGGTGGTTCCTTGACCTTCATCATATAAATTGTAATTGTAATTGTAGACTGTTCAAGCAGGCCCAAAGGACTTCATTTATAAAGAGCCTGAAGGGAAAAGCACTTACCCCAATTCTCTACACATGGATGAAGGTATTCTCTATCAATATAAAGGCTGTTAATTTAAGTTTAAAAATATTGCTGATACTCACAAAATGCCAGCACAAGTGGGTGCCTCAGCTGTGCTCTCAAGAGGCAGTAGTTATTATAGCTAGTTCCACTAACTCTCGTGCATTGTATCTTTTTAAGAGATTCATGGTATGACAACAACCTGAAGGTCCTGCTATGGATTGGACTTAATGCAGGACACGAAAGGATCTCAGTAGCACAAGGGATGGAATATGACAATAATTTCTTGTGTCCTGCTTGATACAATTCCTGAGGGATTCTAATGCTTGTACAAACCTGGAAGTGGGAAGGAGTTAAAATTCTATGGGGTAATCCCTGACCCATGGGACAAGAGCCACTGGATAAATACTCTTCTTTCCCATGCCTTGCATATACAATGCAAGTCCCATTCTACATGTCTTTGTTCCAAGTCCCTTGTGGGAACCAAGGTCAGGTGTCACCCTATAGTTTGTAGGTGATGAGGGCAGGGTTGGGAGTTGTTGAGACTAAGACCAATGCCTTCATAGTTTGTATAAGTCAGAAATATTCCTTGCAAGTAACAGAAATCTAACCCAAACGGCCTTAAACAGACAATGTAACTTATTGGTCAAGTTAGCTGATAAGTCCAGGCAAATGTGGATCCAATGGTTCAGGTAGTTTCTTTTGTACTTAGCTCTTTTGAATCTTTCTGCTTTGCTGTTTTTTTCTTTGATGACTTCATTCTGAGCCAGTGCCTGCACACAGTGGCCCCATTCAGTTACAGACTTATGGAGAAATAGTTTCAGGTTCAGAAGAAAGAGATGGTTTTTGTTTTTTCCCAAAAATTCCAACAAAAGACTTAGAACTGGATTTCATTGTCTCATTGTCATAGATAGGCCTGAATTTTGCCTACTGCAGAAAGAGAATGCAGTACTCTGACTGTTTCTGAGTTACATTTAAATACCTGGATCTGAGGAGAGTACCTCATATCCCCATCTCAACAACATGTTTTAAGAAAAGGGAAAGAATGGCTCAACAAGGAAAATCAACCATTTAGCAAAGCACTGGAGGGTGGGTGGGCCAAACAGTGTCTGCAACATACATCAATCCTCTCAGTCTTACTTCTCAGCCTCTTTCCAGGTATAAAACATGAATTTGTGCACGTCTCCTGATCTGCTCTTTACCCCTAATCAAACCACCAACTGTCCTGCTAGGAGGCTCACTTCCTCTGCTGTTATTAGCAAACGCACGTGCCTTTGCAAACCCTCAATTAGTCTTATATTTGCCTCTATGCTCAGCAGTTCTGAACAGGTTCTCTAAGGTCTGCTGACATGTCTCAAGTTTTCTCTCTGGGCTTAATTTTTTACGAGGGCATCATTCAGGAAAAGTCGCTTCATCAATATATTTTAACACCACTTGCTTTTGTGTGTGTGTGTGTGTGCGCGCGCGTGTGTGTATATGAGCATTCAAGCAACAAAGGAGGCTACTGAGGACATCAGAACCACACTGATACATTTTGTCGAATCCCAGAGAGTCTCTCTAATAAAAAGAGAGGCAGGATGAGGCATTCTGACTGTTAAATTCATCATGGAACTAGCAGGACATAACAAGTGGGATGATGGAAGAGATATTGAAAGGAAAGCAAAGAGAGACATTGCAAAAATTGCCCAGCAGAGCCTCTCACTTTTTATGTATACTGCAAAAGACTAAAGATTGAAAATTATTCAAGTTCTAAGAAATTGATGTAACAATTCTACCTTGGACCTCAAGTAAAGATGTACTTGCTGTTCACTTTCCTGCTTGTTAGCTATGCAGTGACAAAACTCAGGTATACTGCCTGGTTCAGGTACTTCTCTACCTATTCATTTCAAAGGGACTGAACAATGCTGCTTCAAAGGTGCTGTTCCGTTGTCCATGATCAATTCCAGTGTTGGATCTAAGTGAAAGAATCAATTCCTGGATCACCTAGTTAACTTTACTCTGTTTCCTGGTAAGCTTAATTCCTTACCAGTCATTTCATAAAGTGTTATCACTTTGCCAGCGTGTGGATAAAGGGAGAGTGCATATTTAGGTCAGTGCGTAACAATTGGAAAGGGGACTCAAGATGTATCATTAATTATGATGAGCTCAGGAGTGTCACTTTCAAGATAAAGAACACCTAGCAATTAGCGTATGATTCATGCATGGGCAGGTGGACAACTCTGCTCTTGAGTCTTGGCTAGAATCCCTGATCCTTTCTTGTAGCTATAGCAAAGAGGATGGAGTCCTAAAAGACTTGGTTTCCTCTCTAGTTCCTTTCAGAATTTTCATTAAATGGTCCTATCTTGAGGATTTTACCACTTTTTTGCAGAGGCCCAAATAAATAATTTCTTTATACCTGAGAACACTTATTCTTCCCACTGACATCAGATATAAAATAATCACACACTGAACTCTCATCATGATCAAACATTTCTCTTGATTTTTCATTGTCTACAAATTACATCCAAAATTCTTGGTATGTCATGTTTAAAATTTCAGAGTTTTGCCCCAAACTGCCATACCAAGCATAATTACAATCACATTTCTAGCCATTTCCCAATATACTATGTTTATTGACAGCATTCTGAATTTACGTTATTAGTCAATTCTGAAATGACATTTTCTATCTGGTAACATCATGTACATCTTGTAATTCAATCAAAATGTTGCCTTTCTGGTAAGCCTTTCCAAATCTCTAAGCAGACATTAACCTCTCCTTTCTCTGTGCTTCTCGAGAAAAGGGACCCATTTGAAATTCATTATTATTATTATTTCTTACCAGGTCTAGCTTTTATTACTGTTTCATATAAATGGTTTATAATGAAGCTAACTTTATTTTAAGTATGTATGAATGCATTAATGAACAATGAATTATATCTTTAAATTATATTTTGTTAGTGTCCTTCATCCTTCCTTCTATTATAATGACTTATTTTTTCTTTCTTTCTTCCTTTCTTTTCTTTTTACCTTCCTTCCTTCTTCCTTTGTTATTTTTATTCTATAATTTAATATATTTATACCTACTATATGCATAGCTCACACTATGTTAAGCACAGAAAAAAAATGGATAAAATCCCTGGCCCCGTAGTATTTTCACTCTAGTACTATGTGCCCCTTGTGCCTCATGGTGTATAGTGGATGGTGGAAGGACTATGGTGGAGAGTAAAGCAAGGAAGTGTAACAAGGAGTGGTTTTAAATAATGAGTCAAAAAAGTTTTCTCCAAGATAGATACCTTTAAGAAAACTGCTGAAAGTGGTAAAGGAAAGACCCATGTCTAACTGAGAGATAAAGAAAGAGCAGGTACTGAAGCATGTTTTGTACCTTTGAGAAAAAAGCAAGGCAGCCATTGTGGCTGGAGTGGAGTGAGCATAGCACCTTATCTGACAGCACTGATGCCTCATCCTGTATGTCTACGATAGAAATATGATATAGGATTAGATCATTTCATTATTACTTTGGAACAAATCATCCCAAAACTTTGTCATTGAGCCCAATAGCCATTCTGTCACTGAGCCTAATTGTCATTGTCATGAATCTGCAGGTTGCCAGAGCAGTCATGCTGACCTGGGCCAGGTTTGGCAAATATCAGCTGGGCTCACTTATGTGTCTGCAGTATGCTGGCAAGTCACTTAGGAGTTAGGTGGCCTAGGATAGTCTCTACTAACTAAGATAAGACACCCTGATATGCATAATCTTTCATCTTCCAGCAGACTAGCTCTGCCTTTTAGTCATGGTGCAGGCAGGTATCCAAGTAATAGGGCAAAAGTTTCATGACCTCCAGACCTGATACATTGTAATTTCTGCTGTATCCTAGGGGCCAAAAATCACAGGACCAGAACAGACTGAAGGATGGGGAAATTAACTCCACCTCCTGATGAGAGGTCTTACAAAGTCACATTGCAAAGGACATAGATTTAGGGAGGGGTGGAGAACTGGCACTATTTTGGCAATATCTATCACAGTCTACTCTCTGGTTATAATAATTCACATTTTCCCACAGAAAGAACATGTCACTCTGTCTGAAAACCGCATGAGTCTAACCCAATCATGGTATCACACTTAAAATCCAGGGTTGTTTTATCTACATTATACCCTGATGTGGTCAACATAAAGAACCAGAAATACATGTTCTGTTTCCCCCCACAGACATCAAACATGAAATGGTGAATAGAAGTAGAATAAATGCAGACACCCCAATTCTAAGATTCTGCCTTAGAGAGAATCCAAGTATAGGCCACAGAGTCAAGAGTCAGAGATAGAATCCTGGAGATGTTGTGGAACCACTGGGTGCAGCCTCTCCCAAAGGTAAGTTCCTTTTTCCCCTTCCGTGAGAAATTGATATTTTTAACTAGATTGAGCAAAGAAATCTCTAAACAAAAGATAAATCAGGAGAAGACTACTATTTATCACAAACATCCAAAATGAGTGTTGTTTCATGTTGTCTTATTTAGAGATATTAAAGTGTGGTAGAAGTTTGGAAGAGATACATCTTTCAATAACTAAACATTATTTATTAAACTTGCAGTGCTGGTTTATGATTTCTTTTATAGGAGTCATTTCACATACTGCTGCTTTCAAGGGAAAACATACTGCTGCTACCTCCTCTTTCCTCATTTCTCTCATCTTCAGCAGTCAATCAGTCTGTCTGTCTTTCTTTCCCCTTCATTTCCTTATCACTTTCCATCTCAAAAAGTGAAACTTCTAACTCTGAACTAGGTAAATGATAGGTGACCTAGAAAATTACCTTCTTAAAGGAATTGAATGGTTGTTATATATCAACTAGAATGGCATTTTCTGTTCATCATTCCATACCAAAACAGAAAGCAGTGACTTGCCTGTCTTCACAACTTAAATGGAAGTAAACTTTGTCTGTTAACTCTTACAGTCATAACATACACTAATAAAAGTTGATGTAATGGGTTGAAAAAAGATAAATTTGAGTTTATAATGAGGATGATCCTTTATCATTCCTGAAAGATCTTGTGCTCTCTGTTGGCAATAAGCTTCCTGGTAACAGATCTTTATTGAAGCTATGCTCAGAATACCTATGGGGGCTTTCTCATCAAGGAGCTATTTCTGAAATCATCCAAGTGGTGAGGAGGTGAGGTGAAGTATATGGAAGTCACCGTTGATGGCCAGTTCCATTCTTAAGCATCCTCTGAAATGTGGAGAGGTCTAAAGGGAGCTCTCACAGCCATTTAAGAATAGCAGAGTAGACAGATCTCTGAGAATGGCTTCAGGCACAATGTGAAGGACTCTTATATAGGATAAAATGCTCAGTCAGTAACTTTAATAAGAGCTAATGTCTAAACAAGAGGGAACAAACTAGCCATGCACCTGGACAAAGTTAGGTTAGGCAGTAATAAAACCCAACCAGGTAGATCTAAAGGCTTTCAAATAGATATACAAATGTAGTCCAAAGCTCCATCTCTCTAGATCTGGACAGGACAGAGTCTTGTTTGTGGTTAAAAAAGTTCTATGATATCTTCACAAGATGACTTATTCTTATAGAAATCAAATAAGTCACGTGTTTAAGAAAAAGACATACAAAGGAGGAAATCATTTCCTCCTACTCTTGCCTCTAATTCATGGCTAAACAAGAAAGTGAGAAGAAAGCATAGAATGGAGGGAGTGGATGGAATGAATGAATGAACAAGGAAGAGGCATGGCAAGAAAGAACAGGGAGGGTTGGAGGAAGGCTTGCAGTACATCCATCAGTCATCCAGCAGCCTGCAGGATAGGCATAATCAAGCTGAAATGAACATCAACAGTATCAAAGAAGTAAGAATAGGAAGCTGTGCTACAAGGTGGCAACTTTCAGCCTGGGAACTTCAGTGTATGACAGGTAGGGGAAAGAAATTATTACAAAATCAACTAGCTTTTTCTCAGGTCAGGCTGGGGGTTATTTGCTGATCATATGGATCATTGGTTCCTTTTGTAATCTGTTAGCAGTGCCTCCTTTCTCTTTCTCTCTCTCTCTCCCCCTCCATCCTCCTTCCTGTTTCTCTGAATTAATGCATCAGATCATCTGGTCTTGAGAGCAGCACAGTGCTAGTCCAAGTGTCTCTCTTTCACACAGGCTGATTATAGCCGGGTAAGTTAGTTTTCTAGGGCTGCCATAACAAATTACCACAACTTTAGTGATTTAAAACAACAGAAATGTATTCTCTCATAGTTCTTGAGGTTAGAGGGCCAAAATCAAAGTGTTGGCAAAGCCATGCTCCCTCTGGTCTCTAGGGAAGAATCTGCTCCATGCTGCAATCCTAGCTTCTGTTGGTAGCCAGCAACCCTGATGTTCTTTGGCTTATGGAAGTATAACACCAATCTCAGCCTCCATCTTCAAAAAGCCACCTTCACCCTATGTCCTGTCTGTGTCTTCTCCACTTCTTATAGGGACTATCATAATGGATTAGTGGCCCACCCTACCCCTGTATGATCTCATCTTAGCTTAGCTAAAACAGTCCTATTTCCAAATAAAGTCACAATCTGAGGTATTGGATTTTAGGGCTTCAAGGTATCTTTTGGGAGAACACAATTCAACTCATAGTACTGAAAAATAAAGGAGGGACTAGAGCTGGAGCAAGAGTAAGAAATGTGAATTGGGAAAACAGTCAGATAAATCTGGGTGTGGTGTTCTGCTTTGCATCTATAAATTCTGTGACCTTGGCAAATTTCTTAAAGCCTCTAGACTCAGGCTCCTCATGATTAAAATCTGAATAAATGCATTCGTTTTAGGATTGTAATGAGGAAGGAAATAATAAAGTGCTTAGTATGGTGTTTGGCCTTGAGTGCTATAGAATCACGTAAGAATGTTTAAACAAAGGATTCAAAGCTAGCTGCCTGGGGGTAAGGAAGAGTACATGGCAGTAGAGTGTCCTGGAAAGAGCTTTGGCTTAGAAGAGGAGCACTCCTCAGGTGAAATTCCAACTCTTCAATTACCAGCTCTTTGCATTGGACAAGCTGATTTAATTTCCCGAGCTTCAATTTTTCCAGCTGCAAATGGAAAAAAATAAAAATTAGCTTGTTGATTGTAAGAATTATTCATAGTACTCAGGAAAGAGCAGCTTGATCATGAAGAGGAAAGGTTTATGGAAAGAGGACATGAAAAGAATATGGACACATATTCTTTCCCATATTCTTTTCGTATGTGTCAAACTATGTCCCTCTTTAGCTGGAAAATTGGAGCAATAAGGTATAGTCCAGGCAAACAGTATCAGACCCTGTTCAGAGGCTGAAGAAATGTTTGATACATTGATTGAAGCTTGAGGAGCATTTCTCATTGGGATTGGAAGTAAGGTCTTCAGCATGGAGATGGTGAAAAAAAAAAACAGAGTAAACTGTCAATTGTTCAGAACCAAGAACCACCAATGTGATTATTCTGTTAAAAAAAAAAAAGGCAAGGTTAAAAATGAACTGATCAATAATTGCCTTAACAAGCAATATTTGCCTTTGGCAGATTCACTCTGACCTGTGTTTTTGACTGAACATGCAGACAGGCCTCCAGAAGATTAACCTTTCAGAATCCATGGACATGATTCTATGTTTCTCATTTCTACATGTTTCTCATTTTTACTTCTCTGTTTATCTGCCCCCTCCCCTCTATCTCTTTCTGTTCCCTGAAGAACCCTTTTCTCTTCCACAGTAGGCCTATGCGGTGGCAAAAGATAGCTGCCCTCAACTCTGAAACGCAAATATTGCAAGTCCAAACATAAGCAAAAACTCACCCTGCCCACGTTTCAAAGTCTGCACTCAAAATACCTTGGAGGGAGCAGACAATATTGACTCCACTTGTATCCAGTGCCAATGGACGGTCTATTCAGCTAGGGCCAGCAGGTCAGTGCCACTCCTGTGAACAAGTAAACCATTATAAGTTGGTATTTACTACAAAACATAAATAAATAAGAGGTGCCCACAAAGGCATAAGTTGTAGTAAACCCACACATTCCCACTTTTCACAGGACACAGTGAATCTGTTTCCACCTCTCTCACACACTAGTTTTATCCTAGTGAAGAAAGGTGAAAGTACTGGAGATGAGGAGAAATGCTCAACCGGATACAGTTAGAGAAGAAATATTGTGGACAGTTTTCCTCCATCTTTCAGATGGACAAGGTGATGGAGAACCTTTCATCACTCTTTCCATGTTTTGCCATCAGAAAATTTTTATATTTATTTTTTACTTTGAGCAAAGAATTTTCTTGGAAAACCAGAGAGAGAGAACACTTTCCATTATATCCTGTTCAAATCGGTGACCATAGCCAGAGGTTATACACCGTATTCTAGTTACTTAAAAGTAAACCTTGCATTAGTCCACCAATTATCTGCACTGAAAGTTAATCAACCTCTCTGTAAGTGAAAGGATAAGTGCAATAGTGTTTCTCCAGTCATTAAAGATAACTGCTAGCTGACAGTCCCTGCATCCTTCCCTCCCCAGCCCTCAAATTGTGCAGGTAAATTCTCCTGTCATTTTTATGGAAGCATCCATATGAATCTGAAATTTCTATTATTTTAGCTTGAACGTTGATAAATTCCCAGAATGAGCTACATTTAAGGTCTTATAAATTACCATGCTGGAGTAATGAGGAATGAGTGTGGCTGACAGGGAATGAACCTAGCAGATGCTACAAAGAAAATCAGTCAATCTTTGTCAACATCCTGACTACCTTAGTCACCCCACCCCCCTCCAGTTTAACACCCTCTCTGAGCTGTGATTTAAAACTATGTCCGCTCAATGTTGACAAATCAGTAATGTCTCAGGTAATGGAATGGATTAATAGTGGTTGTCAGGAATATTCATTGAGTGCAATTCTGAGGTCCTTTCTGGACTCATATTGGAAAGTGTGGGCATTGATGTTATTGACTCACCTGGGGTAGAAGAGAAGACTGCCAACAGGTATACAATTGGTTACTCACCCCTTCTTCAATCAAAAGAGACCAAGAGATAAACTAAGAATTTTTAAACCCATAATAGATCAGATGTCATGAAACCTGTAGTTTGACAGAGCCAGAAGAACTCATAATTCTGGTCTCATACTGGTATTAAATCACAGGGAAAATGATTGACATTCATTATGTTTGAGGGATTTTCCCAGAGAACTTCACCATTCCTCAATATAGATAACTATGCTCAACATTTATTAAACACCTTTTAGGTATAAGGTACCATGGTTCTAAGCAATTTATATTCATTCTCTCTCTTCTTCCTTCTTTCCCCTCTTTCTTCTTTCCCTCTTTTAATCTTCATCAACCCCCCCTTTGAATTAGGTACTATTAGCCATCTTCTACAGATCAGGAATCTGAGGCTTAGATAAACAGCATGTCCTCAACAAGGAAATGGTGGAGCTGGGACTCTAGGGCAGGCAGTCTGAGTCCAGTGCTCTTAACCCCTGTGTTATATGGGCTCCATTCAGACTGCAGGGATCTAGCACTGAGATGTGGAAGCAGTATAACCTGGCAGGGACAATCAGCTGCATAGTGTTTTTCAATACAGCCTCTTGGCTAAGGTGATACAGATTCTTCACTGTCTCTTTTGCCTCCAAAACAACCCTATGGGAGAGCTGTGATTATTCTTATGTGTGCTTTCAGGGTTGCTTACAAATAGTCAAAATTATGACTATTATACCATAAATAAAAAGGGTAGATCCTAGTATATCTCACTTTATAGTTAAGATAGCAGCATTCTGAGAAGAGGGAAGTAGAAACACAAAGGAAAATACATCTGCAGCTCCCTATTAAGCCCCAATAATAGTATATTTCAACAACAAAAAATGTTGTAAGGGACAGGTTAAGAAAGAATTCTGGTTGTAGTGAAGTGCTACATTTATGTATGTCTATTATCATATAGTATCAAATTCACTTCACTGCAGGTGAATATTTATAAGCTCACTTGAGTTTGTAATTCGTTGTGTATATTATTTCTCTTCTGTCAGGTATTTATGGTTTATTTTAAAGTGCAAAGTTACATTAAAATCACAATATTAGCAAAACCTCCCATCAGTCACTTTCCTCTTCCCAAAGTAATTTGTACAAAGAAGTTCTGTTTCAGGTTGATTTATTTTTATCAAGTCTTTGCCTTTAAAAGTCCTTTTTTGCTTATGACCAAATTAGAAAAACCTTGGTCTGTCCATCCCCAATCCATTGCCTAAGTAACACATACTCACATGGTGAAGATTTCACACAAGTAGACCACAGACCATGAAATCAAGTCTTCTCATTTTTACCGAAATATCTTGGTAAAAGAGTAAAAATTCTACCTAATGGCTGACTGTATGTGTACACCTCCCATCAGTTTTCTCAGGAAATCACCCAACATTAAGAAACAAGTCTATAATTGTATGTTTGCCTCATCTGAGAATCAGTGAGCATCCAAGGAATAAGTCTTAATTGGCAGAAAAATGATTCATCATCTGCATCAATCTTCTAGAGTCAGAAAGATTTTCTATATAAGAAAAGACAGAAAAGGGGATATATCAGATGCCAAATGGAAAGCTGTAACTACACCTGCAAACCAATCAGAAAACAAAGAAAGCAGTCCCAGTGGTGAAATAGAAGTAGTAAGGGCTTTTGACAGGTACAGGCCAGTATAAAACCCACTTTTGACCATTTAACATCTGTGAGATGCTGTAAGTTTTCTTAGTTTTAGAGAAACTGTTTCTTCATTTGAAAAACAGAAATATTGATAATCCAGAATTGTGATACTGATTAAATAGAGGCAATGTCTAATGTTTTGGCTAAAAGTAGTCAATCAGGAAAAGTCTTTTCACTCACTACTACCCAGCATCTCCCACAAAATCTAAGATTTATTTTGGGTCCCAAGCCCATCATTTCAGCAAAGACCAAATGCTAATTGGCAAATGGACAAATCTGCAGAGCAAAGCTAGCCCCTCTTTTGCTGAAGACAAATTATATTAGGGCTAACATTTTTCCTTTGTAGTGTGTCTGCGTGTGTGTGCACATATGCATGTATGTGTGCGTGTGATGGGTAGGGTTATCCAACAATTTCAAAGTCACTTTACCTTTCTCCTTCCTAACTCGCTCTAATCGTCCATCCCATCTTTTCACTGGGTAATTGTACCTTTCATCCCCTCTAATTTGTTTTTCCACAGTCTTTCCATGTAGTTCATGTTAGGAAGATTACAGATCCTGGTTCTAGGAGTAAGTACATGATTCAGGTTCTGGACAGGGAAAGCTTTCACTGTTGTTTTCGTTGATGTTCAAAGCACGCTATATTTTCTCCTTCAGAAATGGAAATAGTGGATAGGGACCAATACATGGAGAATGTTTGTCAATAATGAGTCTAACACAGGAGTAAAAAGAGGAGTAAAGAGATGGATTTTGGTGGCATGAGACCCTAGATCCAGCTATGCCTGAAGTATGCTCCTACTGATCTTAGCACAAGGTGCTAACGGAGGAGGGATACCCAAACCAGACTGGGTTCAGAGAACCAGTCAAGTCTTCCCAGAGAAAGTATACGAGTGTTTGGCGAGGATTAGCCAGGAAATGGATGCAGGCTAAAAGGAGGCTCAAAATGAAGCACCAGCACAATGCTGTGGCAATATAAAAGAGGTTTTGGCAATAGGAAGAAATTGAGAAAGACCAAATCTACACTTTATGATGGGGGCATGTATGTGGTATAGCATTTTTGTTGTTGAAACTTTCATATTTTTCTTTTAAACCCCTCACCCCTTACCAGCACAATGAATGATGGAAGAACTGCAAATAATTAGTGCAGTTAATAAGGGCTATGTGTCTCAGAGGAGGGAGACTTAAATCATCTGGATAATAAACCAATTCAAAGAAATAAGGGAGAACAAATTATTACTGGGAGAAACAAATGATAACAGTGTCTAGTACCATCAGGATGGCCCCAAATACCTGCTAGGTATGGAGAGACATGTTTAAAACTACATTTAAACTGGCTTCTCATACATCATGTAAATTATTCCCTCCTTCTGTGCCCTATCCGTTCATGTCTTTAATCTGTTCCTCAATGCCTTTTCCAGGAAGCTCTGGTAATTCTTCCCATCTAAGACCAGCCCAACAACTTAAACTTGCTTTTCACCATTTTGATTTTGAAACTGTCTTTAATAAAACAGTGTTAAATAAATATGTGCTGAATAAATGAATAGTGATTAAACATGCATTCAGGAACTTGCTCATTTACTCAATAAGCACTATCTAGCCCAGACTATAGGGCCCTGGGGATATGCAAATAAAAGATTCACTCTCTGTCCTGAAGGAGCTCACACATGATTGCCTACCAGTGAAATCTCTTAAGAACAGAATCTGTTTCTTCTTTTCTCTGTCCTTTATGCATCTGGAGCATGAATAAATCCTAGTTAACCTACATTGTACATTTTGTGCTTTACAAAATAGGGAATAGATGATTCTCATCGCAATAGCGGTCCCAAATGTGGGGTCAGGCTATCCATGACAAAAATGAATTGACAGTGTTACAGGATCCTAAATACCCTGGTTTATTCAAATCTGAGCATGAAGTTTCTCTGTCCTACAGGGTTAGGAAAATCCCCAGAGCTGGGCTCTGAGATGGGGGCTTACTGCCAATGTGCAGAGGAAGCACCAGGGATGGAGTTACATCATCCACGGTGTGGACAAAACTGATATCTTCAAGGGATGGTTAATTGCTCCTTCTGGCTGCATTGTGGGATGATGTAGAATCTTGAGAAGTGAGAAGGAATTTTGCTTTCAGGGAAATTAATCTTTAATGGTTGAGTTTAAATTATCCCTGCATTAATAAATTTGTCTGAATCACAATTCATAAATCAAACTTGATCAGCTTTGACTGTTTTTTAACTGGATGTGAGCCAGCATTCTGTGTTCATTGCTGCAGTATAAGATATTCGAGCATTAGACTTTTCTGGTTTCAGTGGAGTTTTTACTTTTTCTATTTTCTATTCTTGAGAAAGATGGTATAGTAATGAAGTAGAAGGCAGATAGCAGGGGTTTAGTCCTTCTTTCCAGCTAGTAGAATGTTGATTAGGAAAAGACATTTAATTTCTCTGTGCCTCAGTCACCTTAGCTAGAAATTAGGGATAAAACTCCTGGCCCATGGAGCTGACAGTTTATTCAGGATCCTGTGAGTACTCTAGGTGGCAATCACTATCTAGATCCACAAAAGAATGCTCTGAATCATCTCTATTTCTTGAGTCCTGGGTCTCAGTTCCCACCTTGCCTTATCTTCATTCGATTGTACAGTTCTTAGGGGGAAGGACATTATATTCACAGCAGGTGCTCAATTACTGTGCTTGGGAGGGGAGGGAGAGAAAGAAACAAAAATAATGTATTTATTCATTTACTCAGTCTTTCAGTCAACAATACATACAGAAGAAGCTGCCATATAAGTATCAGATATTACTATCATTTACAGCCAGTAAGACAAAGTAAGTTCAACTTCTGCCCTCCTCATTTTATTTTGCCAGCTCATCTCCTTTGTGCTCTTCTGGTAGAACAGTAGCCTATGGCATGTGTGCCCTTTGGGTTGAAGCATTGGAACCCACCTAATTGACTTTCAGATAAGACGGTGAAAGAGAAGACCAAACTGAAAGAAAAGGACTAGTTTGAAGGTGATGTAAACTTTTCCCAGCTCATTTTTCTGAATATTAGGTTTCCACCAACAAATGTGGTTGGGATTCCATGATATTTGGGAGAGAGCTTCCTACCTCTACCCCTATCCCTTGCTCTGTAGAAAAGTGTTTGTTTTGGTTACCAAATTTGTTCACTTAAAAGTGAATCTTCTGATGCAGGGTGTTCCAACTGAAAGGTTTTTCTAAGTCTGGCATTTCTAGACCTTGGCTCCTATTATTTCCTCATTTGCTAAAATACGTTAAAATTATTCTAAAGTTGAAAAATAAATAAATGTCATGGCAAACATTTTTCCCCAAGAGAAAGTATGTTGTTGGCAAGTTGACCTCCTATAAAATGTCACTCAAGGGTAAATGATAGTATAACAAATAATGAACATGAATATATAATGGAACAAAAAATGAGAAATCTACTTGCACTATAAAATAAGGCAGGAAGCTTTGAATAAAGTTTTGTGCCAGACCAATTCAGATGACATGCCAAAGTCCCTCAAGAGATTCCCAAGGACAGCCTTATCTATAGCTCCATATTTAGAGTGGTTTTAGTTGGAGTAAAATTTGTCCTGACTATAAAACACTTCTCTCTCTACCTATTAACAAGTTAATTAATGTCTGATATCCCAACTTCCAGGGTTTTGTTTCCCATTACACCTTTTGTTCACCCTTCAAATTTCTAAGATTTAACTCTTTACTATTCCTGCAGAACATTCTGAGATTTCCCATCTCAATGTCCTTTTCATACTGACCCACCTACATATCAGGAAATCCTTTTCCGACACTCAATTCCTGATACACATGTGCCCAGACTCTTCACATCCTTTAAGACAGATCTCAATTTTCATTTATGTTTTCCTTGTATCTTACCCCCTGCTATATCTCACAGGAATATTCATCATTCAACAAATAGTTATTAAATCTCCTCTCTAAGCTAGCCACCATGTTAGGCAGTGGAAATACAAATTTGAATAACAAACAAACAAGCCTGAGTAATTTCTCCCCTGATCTTATGATCTCTTATATTATTTTTTGTCTTGCTTTACATTATTTTTGTCTAATTTTATTATTTAAATAATTTCTCCTCTGAATTTATGATCTCATATTATTTTTGTCTTATTTTTATTTTTTTATTTTTTTGTAAACCTAGAATGAAGTAGAAAGAACATACATTTTGGGGGCAGCCAATTGTAAGTTTAAGTTAGATCTGTACCACTGATAATCTGTGATCTTAAAAAATTACTCAACTTCTCTGAACCTCAGGTGTTTCCTTTTAATTATGGGGATAATAATACTTATTCCTGGGTAGTCATTAGGTGAAATAATGTATGTCAATAACCTCACCTGTGGATAAGGTTGGGAATGAGTAATAAAAGATACTAAGATTTAGAAAACAAGATTAAAATAAATTCACTATTTAACAAAGATCAGTCCTATCTGTCACAATCCTAGATATGACTGTATCCTTCTTTATTGTTGTTGGTGATGGGAAGAGAGTTGTACTAATTTCAGAGTCAAGGCCAGAGCTGACAACCTTTCCAGCCCCCAGAATCCAGCCTTGGCAATGGCACTTATTTTAGAAGCACCTGCTGTCCTCAACTGGACCAAGATGGAAGAGTTCTGCGCATGATTGACTTGAAGTCCTGGGATTTCCTCAACTGAGGGATCTGTCTCTAAGAGTCTGGATGTTCTGTCCTGAGGTTCTTTAATCACTCATTATGCTTCTTATACAGCTTTGATCTTTCTTCCAAGTGACCTAATGTTGCATATAAATGCTTCCTGTGGTCTGGGAATTCATGATGGGCAGTAACCAATTACAGGTTAAGAAAATAAAACAGGAAATAAGTTAATAGTTCAAAAATTCTAAATAGAGTCAAGGGTTGGACTTTAATTGGTTTCCTGATAAAGTTTTCCTTCAGGGACTTCGAGAGACCTTTTATTTTAATGAGTCTTTGTTAAGATTAGAGGCTTCTCTAACCTACAGCCACCCAGTTACAATGTAAAAAGATGGAAAAGTAGAAACTCTGTTACAGGCTCCAATATTTGCTGGATTCAAAAGAGATATCCAGCCAAAAATTACACTGCAGTTTTGGGACAATTAGTTTGATCTCCTCTTTGTTCCCACCAAAACGATTTTCTTGCATTTGAAGAAGAGTGTAGAATTGATACTCAGACTAAATGGGATTTGCTCTTTCAAGAGTTTCTAAAATAGAACTCACACTTCCTGATGCCCAAACCTGAACCTCTACCTATAGCCCCATCCAGTTAGGCAACTAAGAAATATATATGGTTTTATCAAATATGGAATCATTTCTGTTTCTATTGTTGATGCAATAAATTACTTCTAATATCCTGAGTTAATCACTGAAACAGTATTCAAATATCTTTGAAGGCTTCACTCTATCTTTGTAGTTGAGGAGGTAAGACATACACAGACAAAACCCTACTTACCATTGTGTGCTGTATAAAATAATGAAGAAAGCAGTTCTGAGAACACCAGTGGCTGCCAGAGCATATGAAGGCTTCCCAAAGGAAGTGATAATTGACCTTGATGTTAAAATGAATAGGACTTAAACCAATGGAGAAATGGATGATCCTAGAAATAGTATCTCTATTAATGCAGAATTTTCAATGCTCATGAGGTTCTGTGAGAATAATTTGGTGGTAGAATAATTTTAAAATGTCTGCAATTTGATATTATGCTTCTCTAATCAAGAGTTGGAGTTTAAAAGGCCTGGTATTTATGAGTTGCTTCCAACAAATAGAATTTGGCAAAGGATGTTGTATGACTTCCAAGTCTAGATCATAAAAGAAACTACAGCTTTTGACTAGCTCTCTCCTGTATTGGACATGTGCCTTTGGAGCATGGAACCACCATGTAAGATGTCCAGCTACTCTGATGCTGCTTTGCTGGAGAAACCACATGGAGAGACTATATGGAAAAAGGGTAGGCCTGAAGAGTTTCAGATGATTCATCCACCAACTCTCTGAATTTTTCCAAACCAGATGCCAGATGTATGAATCAAAAAAAACTTTAGCCCCAGTCACCATCTGACTCTAACTAGCTGAGAAGCCCAAGAAAGAAATGCCAGCCCTGTCCAGACAGTCTTAAGCACCATGAGAAATTAAAAACAAATAAACAAAAACAATTGTTGCTTAGGCCACCAAATGTGGGGTACTTTTTATGCAACATTAGAAAACTGGAACAGAAAATAGTAGCAGGATCAGCTGACTGGAATAAGGCTTCATCCTGGGAAGAACAGTGAAATAAAACTAGAGGAACCTTAAATGTTGTGCTTTAAATTCAACTTTATGCTATTGGCAAAAGAAAACCATTGGGCACCTTCGGATAATTATTCTGACTGGGGTGTATAAACCATGACTTGGAGGCAACTGAAGTTGGAGAAAAAAATTATTGGAAAGTGCTAATGATTCACATATAGCACAGTGAAAAGTCCTAAAAGAAGGGACTTGTAGAAATGGAGATGGAAGAGACCTATTCCAGATTCAACATAAAGAACCATCCCAGTTTGCTGGAAGATCCAGGTCTCCTGCTTATTCTTGTGGGTGCTGGGGGTGGGGGTGGGGGTGGAGGGGTGGGAGGAGGGCAGTTCACCCTTATAATGCCTTACATAGGTTGGGCACATGGTAGAACACTCAAAAAATATCATTGAACAAGAAAGACATCATGGCTTCATAAAAAGATTACTCGATTAAAAGAAGAAAAAATTACTCTATTTTTTGTCTGCACAACTTACTGATTATATAAAAATCAAGTAACCTCCATGGGACTAATTTTCCTCTATTGAAATCGCAATAGTATCTTACTCATAGGCTTTCTGCAAGCATCTCATCTTCCTTTAAAACCCCTCCTTCTGCAGTTACATCAATATTCATTGCTTCTTCTACCTTATATACGCAGACACTTCTAAATATGAGTCTCTAAACTCCATCTGTCCTCTAAATCCAGACCAGTATATCTACCTGACGTCTTCAGCTAGATGCCCACAGACAACTCAAAATCAAAACGTCAAAAATATACAATTGGTCACCTCACTATTCTAAATTCACCACCATCACCATAAGCAGTTCACAAAACATTCCTTCAAAGGAGCTGTAACATAGTCAAAGGAAGTGAACTTTTTCAAAATTAAACAGATGACAAAATCTGGCCCCAGTGAGGAACTATAAAGAAAGATATTTTTGATTTGGGAAGCCATCTGGCACCATTCACATTTACCATTATCATAACCAACTATCTCTTCTAACCAAATTTAGGCTTGCCCAAGTGTTCCAATCCACCTCTCGAAAGGCTTGGGTCAGGGAAGCCTGAAGACCAAAGGACACATCAGGTAAGGAGTTAGACATGAATTTTACTGGGGCTTACGAACAGGACAAGATTCTTCCCAATGGCAGTCAGTCGGGAAATGGAAGTTAATGCTCTGCAAACGGGGTGGGGAGTTGAAGGGCTTGTAAGGGTTTAAGACAAGGATATGAGAACAGAGTTTCAGTAGGGTCTCATGACATAGGGGTTTTGATGTTTGTAATCGACAGTGATCAAAGGAGAGGAGTTTTAATGCTTTGTCTACGATACCATCTGTACATTCTACACCCCCACCCCAAGGAGACGTGATGCCTTTAACTTCTGTGCCGGTCACAGTAGGCATCTATGTGCAATAACTTATTCTCAGTACGGAAGGGTTACCGAGGTCCTTGTTCTCCACACCAAGTTATCTCCTGTGGCCTGCACTTACTAAGTGTTTAGTAAATGTAGTTGAATTAATTAATAAAGAGGAAGTCTGATATGTAATGTAAAAACATGTAACTCATAGATCTAAGTTATATACCTGTATATATACATGTGTTAGGGTATCTGTAGCTGAATAAGCTTCTCCCAAAGCAAAGAACAGAAAATAAAATGAAACATATAACCATAATGCCAAATGACACCATTAACCATGTAGGAAAGTACAACTGTAAGTCCATTTCCTATTATCTCCAAACCATCTCTTAATTTCCTCCATTTAGAAAACACATAATCTCTCCAGTGACATCCAACTCTGTGGGTACTCTCAAATCATAGTTCACACAAAGAATCCTAAAGAACATTGATCTGTACTTTCATTTGAAAAGAACAAGATGAGTGTTTTAGTCTATCTTTTGGTACCTGAGTACATATAGATCCTAAATAAAACCTAAGTAGGTAATGTTACTATAATCCCCCCCCCACCCACCCACCCACACCAGCACTAATGATGTCTTGAAGAACTTGGAAAGGGATTTTGATCCTCACCAGGCTCCGTTTGCATCTTTGGACCTTTCCCACTCTGTGATGTCTCCTGTTAAGGAGAACTCTTAGCTAGATATCAAATTAACCTCAATTAAGATCTCAACTGAGATAAGAATTTTCTTCTCTTTTCTAAATGCTGAACTTTTGTCAGTGACCACAAGATACATTCTTTTAAATAACATGGAAAGGGAAGGGACAAGGAATGGTAGTTCCTCAATCTAGAAGTTATCTCAAAAGTCTGTGAGATGGAGGGTGCACAGGTGGTTCAGTGGTAGAATGCTTGCCTTCCATACAGCAGAACCAAGTTTGATTCCTGGACCATGCACACCCCTCACCCACCCACCCCAAAAAAAAAAGTCAGTGAGATGGAGAGTGTTGAAGAGTATGCTCTTTTCCTTAGTGGCTGCTGTTTTACTTTTTTTTTTTTTTAGCAGCCTGAGCTGGTTTACATTTAGCAAAGTTGAAGGTAGCTGGGGCAAGCACAGGTTTACTGAGCATAGCTGGGGCAATTTAGGGTGATGGAAAAGCACAAGCCAAACTTTAATCCACACAAATGGATGCCAGATTTCACACACCCAGGTGTGATCTCTTCTCTGGGAGCTAAATCTCCTTCTGTCTCATGTTTTTCAGCTTATTACCTATGTGCAGGTTCTGTTGGCACTCAGTATTGGGGAATAATTCATGAATGAGCAATTATATCAATCACTTCTGCATCTTAGAAATATGAGTAAAATTATTGTTTCACTCAAAATCCTTAAGAAATCCATTCTGAAGGAGCTGGTTAAGAGAACCCTAGATCATAATAAAAAGAGGATCTTTTTTTTCAGCAGTAGGAAAAACAGATGCTGATAAAATAAATTAAACTCATTACCAGAAAATAGCTAAGTATAATTAGGCGGCAAATGCCTATGAGGAGAGCCATTTGATGCCTACCTCTCAAACGTTTTATTCAACCTGAAGAACTAAGCATAAACTATAACCTCTCCTACTCTGAATCCTAGAAATGCTAGAAATAATAAATTTAAAAGCACAAAGTTTCTTGAGTACAAGAAGGAACTTCAGGGTGGGCCATGGTGGCTCAGCAGGCAGGGATGCTTGCCTGTGATGCCAGAGGACCCGGGTTCAATTCCCAGTGCCTGCCCATGTAAAAAAAAAAAAAAGAAGAAGGAACTTCAGTGGATGAGAAACTAAGAGACAACCTTTAAAAAGTAGAAATCAACAAGAATTTGATTCCAAGTCCAGTAATACCAGAACCTTGTATTATAGCCCCCTCCCTCTCATATAAATATTACAAATCTCAGAAAAAAATTGTAAAAACACTGTATGAGCACACGAGAGTATGACAAAGAGCAGTCAAAAACTAGAGGCCATTTGACCTTTGCGGTAAGAAAATGACATTGTAAAAGATCTGTGTTTTGCAGATTTTGACCTTGGGCCATTCCAGAGGACTCTGCTGCAGGGCTGCTAAAAGTTCTGCAAAAAACTACAGGATTACTGGTTCAATATGTCAGAGGACAAAGACTGAAGCAGACATATCAGCTGGAAATTGAGGAGAAAAATCCTGAAAAAGAGAGAGCTGCTGGGGTTAGTGGAAGGGTAAAATGTACACATGAACCCCTCTCAAATCCATGGCTGTATCTTGAATTTCACAGGCCTTCCATTTCCTGGATACTTCAGAGAATCCAGGGAAAAGTAACAGCTGCAAAAATAAAAAAGCTGAACAAAAATTTTAGCTGCTTACTACCACAAGGGGAAAAAGAGTTTGGAATATGAGTACTACCAAATTAGAGGAATGCCCTAAACACTTTGGACTTTACACTGAAACCCCAAAAGGTGTAAAGACTAGATCCCAGGAGTAAGGCCATAAGACCAATGGCAAATCTGAAGGAAAGAGAAAACAAAATACCCTAACAAAGTGTAAACTTAAGAACACACAAGTCCAGCATGAGCAATCAATAATTGCTTATTAGAAGAAAAATGAACTTTCAGAAGTAGATAACAGAAGCCAAAGTCTTTATAATGCATCATTCAAAATGCTCAGATACAATAAAAATTTTCCAGGTATACAAAGAAATGGGACAATGTTAGCCAAGATTAAAAGAAAAAGAAGTCAATAGGGAAAGTATCAGTATGATTCAGATGTTAAATTACCAGAAAAGTAGTGATCACAAGTTGAAAATCAATGGATTTTGTTTTAAAAAGAAGCAATTGAAAGTCTAGAATCTCAAAGCATGATGATGTGAATGTAAAAATGTACTGATGGTCTTAACAGCTAATTGGAGAAGCAAAAGAAAATAGGGTTGGTGATATTGAAAACAGATTATTAGAAATTATCCAATCTGAAAAAAAGTAAAAAGCAGGGAGAAAAAAAAGACATGAACAAGTCCTCAGTATTCTGTGAAAAATTGTAGCCATTGTTTTAGCTAGGTATAATACAATACCCAGAGGACACGAGAAAATTTTGCTGAAAAAGAAACACTGGAGAAAATCACAACTGAGAATTCTGTAGTAAAACTATTAAATATAAATTATTTAGGAAAACCCAAAATGTTTGGCAAACATATAACACATCTAAATAACCCACAGGTCAAAGAAGAAATCATATAGGGAAATTCAAAATTTAAGGAAGTTAAAATTACATGGCTCATATATATATATATATATATATATGAATGGAAAATCTATTTTTTCCTATAGCATATAAGTCTAATGTGAATTTAAAATGTTTCCACAAAGAGAACTCCAGGACCAGACGTCTTCAATAATGAATTCTCTTTAAATATTTGAGGAAGCAATAATATATATATATATATATATATATATATATATAAAATACATGAGTCATATAAATATATATGAGTCATAAAAATTGGTGGGATACAACTAAAGACATTGCTTGTATTAGGGGAAAAAAAAGGTTGACTGTTAATGATCTAAGTGTCCAAACCAAGTAGCTAGAAAAAGATAACCAAATTAAACCAAAGTAATAGATGGAAGAAAATAATAAATACAAAAATGAAAGATGAACAGTGGAACCAGAAATTATATCTAAAAACAGATAAAATTAATGTATTTAAAAATACTCACAAAATTTATAAAGATATAACAAGATAAATAAAGAGAAAAGAAAGAGATAAATGGACAGAGATCGTGTTATCAGTACCAAGAATGAAAAATAGATATTTACATATCCTATAGACATTAAATCATTGATATTGTGAATCACTTATGCCAATAAATGTAGCTTCTTAGAGGCTATATACAAATTGTCTGAACTATGCAACTAACCAAAAATATCACTAGAAAAAATGGAAAATCTATTTTTTCCTATAGCCATATAAGTCTAATGTGAATTTAAAATGTTTCCACAAAGAGAACTCCAGGACCAGACGTCTTCAATAATGAATTCTCTTTAAATATTTGAGGAAGCAATAATACAAATCATGCACAAACAATATCATAAAACAGATAAGATAAGAAGGGAGTGCTTTTCATCTCATTTTATGAGGTCAACAATAATCTAACAGCCCAATTTGACAAGAGGTAATGAATAAGAAAGAAAATTGCAGACCAATATCCTTCATGTACATAGATGAAAAAAAATTTTTTTTAAGTTTTAATAAGTAAAAATACAGCTATATCTAGAAATTGTAAATATACACTACTTATTTAATATGATGTATATTATGAATACAGTAATTATAAAATATGTAGAAATACATTTAAATAATTGGAGAATTAAATCATATGTATAGATTAAAGAGTCAAGCTATTTAGCATGCCAGTTCTTCCAAAATTTATCTTTAGATGCCATGTAATCAACTCAAAATCTTACCAGGATTTTTGGAGAAATTCACAAGTTGATTCAATGCATGGAAATGTATGGAAATGTAAAGGACCTAGACTAGCTAAAACAACCTTGGAAAAGAAGAACAAATTTGAGGAACTCATAAAACCTGATTTCAAATTTACTAAGAAGCTATAACAATTAAGGTACTATGTATCATGATATGGCTTAACACAGATCAATAGAAAGAAATAGAGTGCAGTAATAGATTTACATATTAATAACAATTAATTTTTGGATAAGACACCAAAAGAATTCAATGGGAATAGGAAAGCCTTCATAGAAGCAATGACTGGATAAATGTATGAAAAATAAAATGGAATCATCCCTATCTCATATCATATCCCAAAAATATCATAAATCATAGACCAGAATATGTCATAGACCAGAATAGGTCTATGACCAGCATATAAAAGCTCTCTTCTAGAATAAAATATCAGAAAATATTTTTTCAGATTTTGGATAGGTACCTTCACCCCCAATATCAACTTAAAGTCTTCCTTGGTTATTCTATTTCATTAGTTCTTATTGAGGATCATAGCTTTTCCTCTGCTTTCACAGAACCTTTCTATTTCAAACTGCCTCCACCCCCAACTCTCACAGAGAATTATCTGAGAGGTTATGGGGAAGTCACTTCCTTTCTGAAAAATAAAAGCAAAGAAAATTTGCACTCAAGTTCTATATCCCTCTGTAGAGAGCATCCTTCTTTTATCTTCTCAGCCAAAGTTTGTAGTCATCAATACTGATCTTCTCTTCCTCCTACAAATTGTTTCTCCCTGACTTTTCTACAACTGCCCTTGTAGAAACAATCCATGAACTTTCATTTTACCAAACTCAAGGGACATTTTTTTATTTCTACTGTGATTGGTACTCTTTTCAGTATAGGACATGGCTTATCAATTCTTTCTTTTAAAATTCTCACCACTAAGCCTCTCTGACATAAAATTTCAAAACCCAACAATATTTGGAAAGCAAACAACTGGCTTGCTTTCATAAGCTTTTTTTTTTTTTAATCCATCGGTTCAATGATGCGTGATTCAATGATTCAGAATATTTGAAAGAGAGACATATATAAAACTTAATTAGCCTTTGTATTGGTTTTTACTGGTTTTTAGTCACAGAAATATTATTTTATGTATTCCATATAACTATTCTTGAGATAGCTATTATTATTATCCATATAAGTTTCCATATGAAGAAACTTAGGTGGTGGGAATCAAGCTGACTTGCCTAAGATCTCAACTAGAAAATGCTAGAGGTAGAAATCAAACCCTAGTCTTCTGTCCACAAAGTTTGAGTTCTTCCCATGCTAAGCATCACCACAAGTTCCCAACAGATAGATGCCTTTTAGAAAAATGGAGAGAATCAGTTGCCCTGACTCTACAAAAACAGAATACTGAAAGAATATATTATTTATTGATTTATTATTAATAGTAATGATAATTATAATTAATATTTTCTGACAATTCACCATACCTGGCAAGATGCTAAGTCCTTTCATATAAGTTATCCTACTTAGTTCTCTGATCAATGCTATGAGTTAGGAATCAGTATATACCCAATTTTATGAATGAATAAACTGAGATTCAGAGAACTTTGCTAGCTTACTCAAGTTCCCACAATGGCAGAGAAATCTGAATTTTGCCTAAGGCCACACATACAACAAGTCTGTCTGATTTCTATGCTTTTGTTCTTGCCTTCCATTACTAAGTAAGAGTTTTATGCAATATTTTAAGTATTCTAAATCTACCCCTACTACAATTTTAGTGAAGATTTTATACTTCATTCTCTGCTAACAATCTCAGGAAGAAGTTTCCCAGGCATCATCATACTATAGCAACATTTTGCCAGTTGAAGAAAGGAGTAATGGCTCTAAAATTATTGATAAATGCCAGCAGAAACAAAAATGTTTGACTTGTTGAAAAGCCAGCATATAACCAGATCTGTGATGCATTACATCCAGCTCATATCAGCTTGTGAGAGTCAAATATGCTTATATCTTTCCAAGTTCTCGTTCAGTGGCATCAGGTTGATAGCTTGAAATTAGCATGGTAGAGCATTTTTACTACAGAGATTGGCAAACACTACAAATCAAAGCTTTATTCCTTCCATTCCAACCCCAAGAGCCAGTTGATAAACATTTACTTACTTAACGCTGGCAGTTACCAGAATACAACTGAACCCTACCTCCGTGGCTTAAAAGACAACTTTATTACTTCCTGAATACACACACACAAAATCACGTGTAGCTTGAATCAAGGACCACCTGATGTCATAAATTTATTTTCTCTCTATTTCTGGACCACGCTTTCTTCTCTGTGTTGGCCCCATTCTCACACAGGCTCTCCCTTTGTGTTGCTACAGATATTCCAGAAAAACAAAAACAAAAAACATCTCTTTGGTCTTTCTAACTACATCTTAAAATTAGTTCTGTGGGCTCTACGTTGGTTCCCTAACTAACTGTGCATCCAACTTTGTGGCCAAGGGAGAGGATCAGGCCTAGGTTAGAAGCCTTACTCTGGACCCAGAAGTAGAGTCAGCAGTACCCAAAGCACACAACTTGAGACTAGAGGAGCTGTCATTCCTGGGAGGAAAATGAGAGTTTTTGTTTTTGTTTTTGTTACCAAAAATAAAGAGATTCTAAGTTGCATGGCTAAAATAACAACACACAACCACTCTGCTCAGTATGAATGTTCTATGGTGTAAAATAGTCACTGTGCTCTGATTCTTAGACCAACATGTGTGGGAAAGTTGATAACACCTCTCTAAGATCATAGGAAATTTTGGCTTTGCTGCAACATGCAGGTCTGTATGCCTGTGAGAGGTCTCTCTTTCACATAGCTAACACCTTCCTTGCCACTGAACTATTTCACTAGGAACTCCAGCAATTTCCTTAGCAGCCGACTCTGGTCTACATAGTTCCTTAGACCTATTGTTCCAACTGGCACAGCCCCAGACCAGTGTGTAGAATGACACTGACCTGGTTTAAGGGGCAAAAAAAAAAGGCAAAAACTTTATTTTTCTAATGTTAAAAGGGTATATAAAAAAGAACATGAGTTTGAACTTCTGAATGCTTTTCAAGTGATCCATGATTTAGTATAAGAAATATTGAATGCAATTTGAAACCTTGAGAAAGAATGTGATTCTATGTTTTAGTCTTATTTAAAATGAATGAGGCTGCCAGTTCCCATTTCAACAACAATATTTTATAAAGCTATGCTTTGTAGGTTGATCCTGCTACACACACAGATTACCAGTGAAGTACTCCTCAGGTTTCCAGAATGGAGACCCCCTTGAGACACTGCTAAAGAGATGAGTAGAGACAGTTAAATCTCTGACTTTCAACTTATTTTCTCCTTTTTCACATCCTCCTGCTCTTTGAATAGAGTTGCTTAGGGGCAAAATGCTTCATTCTGCCTTGAATATGTTAACTATCTCCTTTTGCCCAACGTGATGCTGGTCCACACATTTCCAGACCAGTATCTCAGGTAGAAACAAGAAGTCTGTTAGTCAAATGCCTAATCATATTTCATTGTTTTAGAAATAATTGTACGTTCTCTCTGGATCAAGATGTTTCCTTTTCACTAAATCACAACATTGCGTCTTGAAATTCAGGATTTCAGGCCCTGAATTTAGTACTTTTGAAAAGCACCCAACAAATTTGCATATCTTTTTCTTCAATGCATCCACTCCATTCTCTGTCATCCAAGCCCTGTATTTATTATCACCTCCGTACATTTATTCAGATTGTCCCTTTATTGCTGCCACAAAATCCCTTTTCTATTGCACCCATCCAACTAATCCTGACCATATTTCAAGGCCTCCCACATATCATATCATCTCTTTCCCAAACCATTCCTACCTATGGGAATATAGATAGGACATTCTACCTATATTCTATGATAAGTGCTGTAGGCTCTTGGCTTATCCTAAGAGCCTACAGCACTTATCATCAGCATAATCCATTTCAATAAAATACTTGGCAATGAAAGTTCTCATTTTCTCATATTTGTCAAGTTTGTTTTATTTTTATAGTAGCAAAGCAACCTACACATACCTAAATGACTGGACTCAATATTTTATTCTTCCTATATCTAGTTTGTAGTAAAACCCATTGCTGGAGTGATCCTAACTCTTTCCTCATCTCTAGAACTGGTTCGTGAACTGTCATATTTTTTCAAATACTGATTTTTAAAAATTCTCCAGATTTACTGTGTTTCAATCTATGGTGTTTGGAGTGCAGGAAAGACACTCCACCCCTGAAATTATAATTTAGGAGGTTTTATATAGGTTCAGTAATTTTGCTTTTAGTTTTATAAAATTAACCCACATTACCATATTATTCCGAGGCAAGTGAGACAAGACAAAACTATAAAAAAATGTGAAAAAATAGCTTTAGCTGATTCTTTGCTGAGTGTCCCTAAGCAATTATTAAATGTCACTTTTTAGAAAAATTCTGTTCTCTACAAAGCCACACAGCACCCAAAATTCTGAGCTTTAAAAATGTTGAAATGGAAAGAAAAGGTATAGCTGTTGATAATGTGAAGTTTGAAGACACGTGTCTACCCATCCGGTGGACAGCAGAGTAGTCCAGGTTTCTCTCATAAGCTAATTTTCCATATTCCTGATTCAACAAAGAAAAGTCATCTCCTTTGGAAGTCAATCAGTTGTATGAGGCTCATAGCAGGGTTTGCAATAGACATCAGCTGGACCCCCAGTCTACTGATATACCTAACAAATCAAGTAGTTAATTCTCCAGGTTTTGATTCCGCATAGGGATTTTGTTGAGTGCATTAACCCTAGAGGAAAGAAGACTCAAAAATATGACGTCTTTTCAAATCACTATAGGACTTTCAAATGGGGGAAAAATATTACATTTGTTCTTCATCACCTCAAGAGGTAGAATTAGTATCAATATATGGAAGATATTGAGGGTAGCTTTTATTAGGGTTGAGGGAAATTCTTCTCAAACTTGTTATGTGAGACAGGTTAGCTTCAAGAGATAGCGGGTTCACTGTCAGTGAAGACATTTAAAGAGAAGCGAGAAGAGCAAATGCTGGGGTTTCTGAAAGAAGGATCTGGGTACTAGAAGGTGGGATGAATGAGGTGCTGGTTCACAAACCTCACTGCTTATAAGAATCACCTGGGAAGTTCTTCAAATCATTAGCAAGTCTCATTCACCTGGGTCTTGGGGAAACCTGTGAATTTGTCTTTGGGGCAAACAGGGCCTCGTTTTTCTGTTGCAGCTTTTGGCTAGTGGAACCAATGGACTATATCCTCCCGAAGGGCTGGGTGAGCATTAGGATTCTCTAAAATAACTTAAAAAGAACATATTTACCTTGCATTCAGCACACACATTAGGCAATAGACTGTGCTATTGCATCTCATTCATTAACTTTTCTAACATTTGTCCTATCCCATGGGGCAGCTACTATTTTATATGTGAGGAAAGGGATGCTTTGAGAGGGTAATATAGTGATGAAGTAGAAAAACTACTGAACTTTCTACCCACACCAGGTTTCATTGTGCCTAAGAAGAGACTTTCCCCTGGAATCATGATATCTCGGATGGCCTTCTTAAAGAAAGTAATCCCTGGGGCAGTTTTGTAAGCAATGGCTCCTGAAAAGTTTTCTCAGAGCAATTGTGATTGATCCTCAGTCTCCCAACTCACCCTTGAGCAGTGAAGCAACTTTTATAGGTATATGCACAAAATTAATTCAAGGGACAGGAATAATGGGGGAATGGAGAAGCAAGGGGGAAAAAGTATTTTCCAAATGGAATGATCTGATCAATGCCTTGGCTTCCTGCTCGTATTCAATGCACATGTGTACTAAGAGCCATGCAAAATGTCTCAAAAGAAGCTGGTTGAGCAGGAATGCCGTGAATATATAAAACAAGCTAGTAATACAGTAGCAATCAGATGACTTCTTTCTGAGAAGGAGTAGCACCCTTGACATTAAATTTCAATTTCTAATGCTCTTTCAGCTGCAGCTACCCAGCACAGGCCCTTTCTGATGATCAGGCAGCTCTAGTTTACTCTTTAGTTTATTTTTCCCTTCAGCTTAGGATAATAGAAATAAGAAAGTCAATTTTTTTTTCAGTTTGAAGCAAACCAAATTTTGCTAAATCACTGTGATCTCTGGAGAAGTGAAGATCAGTTCAGCCTCAGATCTTTTTCTTCATTAACAACAAATCAAGATCCAATGTGGCTGCTTCTAGCTCTTTTATCAAACAGAGATGCTAGAAGATGCCATCAGCAGAAGCCCATGAGGCATGAATTACATTACCAGGACCATAAACAGCCAAGGTAAGAGCCAATTATTGCTTAGTTCAGAAATATATATATATATTTTTTCTTCACATAATAGCATTATAAATATATTGCACTCTTTTAAACTGTACGATTTACACTACAGATAATGACCTTTCTGGAAATAACAATGGGAAATTTCTATTGTGCAGTTCTGCTTACTCATAATTTTTGGGTTCTGAGACGATATGACTATAAACAACAAAGGAAGTCAGATGGTCTCTGCATCATGCTATGGCAGTTCTGTCTTTAACAGAACTGACTTTAACAGTTAAGCTGTGTTGACATACTCTTTGTGGCAAATATATGCATATCTGTGCTATCAAAAGAAAGTGCTGGGGGCTGCAAGGGTAGTTCAGTGGTAGAATTCTCACCTGCCATAAGGGAGACCTGGGTTCAATCCCTGGTCCATGCACTTCCCCCCAAAATACACAAACAAATAAAAAACAAACAAACAAATATTCAACAAATGGTGCTGCAATACTGGGATACTCACATGGAAAAATAATGAAATGTAACCCTACCATACAGCATACAAAACTAAAAAAAAGAAAGAAAATGCCTTCAAATTTTGAAGATGTAACTAGATAGTGGGAAGAGAAATTGGACAGAATATCAAATAGGAGGCTCTTCATAATGGGACACTGAGAATATATAGAGCCAGATATCTATAAAATTTGCTTTACCGTCAAGATTTGTGCCTTTCACCTGGTCAGGTAAATAGCGTGCACTCAGTAAATATTTATTGAACTGATTTGAATTTGGAATTTGTTTACATGTAGAAATTAAAGATGATTATTGGATTTTATATCAGGGGAAGGCAAAGTACCGCCCAGGGGCCAGCTGCCTGTTTTTGTCAATAAAATTTTGTTGAAACGCAGCAATACCCTTTTGTTTAAACATTGTCTATGGCTGTGTTTGTGCTGCAAAGGCAGGATTGAGTAGTCAGGACAGAGATAGTATGACCTGCAAGCCTAAAATATTTACTGTTTGAGTCTTCATAAAATGTATTGTCCAAATGTAATCAGGAAATTAATTCCCTACTAGCTATTTTAATAGAGTGAATTTATCACTGAATGTAACAATAAGGTAGAATGGTTTTATTTGATATGAGAAGACATGAGGTTTCTGACATCAACACCGAGTCAGAGAGACTCAAAGTTTCAAGACTCTAAGTCTCATCCAAGTCCATCTAACTTTTACATCAACTTTAAGAAACCCGCACCATCTCTACCAATGCCTTGGCTATCCTATAGCAAACATAATAGTCTCTGAACTCAACTTATGTTGTAACTCTGCAACCTCAACTATTATATTTTCAGTACAATATCAGAAAGATCATCCTTGTAGAAATAAGGAAATAAGAGAATCTTTAGGGACATCATAGATTCATTTTGATTCTTTGACAGTGATTTAAGCTAAATGTTTAAAATACATAGTTGTCATTTTCTTTTTGTGAGCCACTTTATCCAGGATGCCATAAAATTTTCCTTGTCACTTAAAATGTACGAAAGAGATAACCATGTTGTTGCTTAAATCAATAGTTTATTCCTTTTTATTGCTGCTAAGTGTTAGCCTATTGTACAGTTGCACTGCATTTTATGTATCCATTTGCAGGAAAGTCAGTTTTTTGAAGTGGCTATATCTTTGGGTTCCCACCAGCAATGTATGAGAGTTCTAGATAGCATCCATCTTTATTAGCACTTAACATTGACAGGCCTTTTTTTAGCCATTCTTATTGGTCTCCTGGAGGTATCACATTGACGTTGTATTTTGAATTTCCTTATTAGCTATGTTTTGCATCCTTTCCTATGCTTATTTGCCATCTGTACATCTTCGTTGGTGAAATATCTGCTTAGATCTTTACCCAGTTTTGTATTAGATTGTCTTTTTCCTTACAGTTGAGGGTTGTGGTAGTTTTTCGGTCAGGAAATAAGATTAAAATCATTTTTAATTTTTTTCTTTTTTTTTATATTTGAGTTTTAAGAGTTATTTATATGTTTTGTATATAAGCAGTTTGCATATATTTTATCTAAGTCTCTACCTTGTTTTTATATTCTCTTAAGAATGTCTTTCACAGAGTACAGTTTTTAGTTTTGAAAAAGTCCAACTTATCAAGATTTTCTTCTATAGATCAAGCTTTTGGTGACTTATCTAACCCAAGGTCATGCAAACTTTCTCTTATGTTTTCTTCTAGAACCTTTATAGTTTTACATTTTAAATTCAGGTCTACAGTTTTGAGTTGATTTTTTTATAAGGTGCCATGTTTATATTGATAACCATTTTTTTGCACATAGACCATTTGTTGAAAAGACTGTCCTCCATTAAATTTCATTTGCATCTTTGTAAAAAAACTAGTTTGATTCTATCATGGGGATGTATTTCTGGTCTCTCTGTTCTTCTCCATTGATCTATATGATCCTGCTTTCACCAAACCACCCTGTTCTGATTTCAACATATTTATATATGTCTTGAAATTGTGGAGTATAATTCCTCCTACTTTTTTTCTTCTTGTCAGTTATTTTCAAACTATTCTAATTCTTTTACCATTTCATATAAATTTTAGAATTAGTTTATTGATATCTAGAAAGAAACCTGTTGGGATTTTGATTCAGATTGCATTGAATCCACAGATCAAATCACTAATAACCACATCTTAACAATATTGAGTTTTCTGAACCCTGACATTGCATAACCCTCCATTTATTTAGGTAATCTTGATTTCTTTATCAGAGTCTTATAGATTTCAGTCAATAATTTGTTGGAATTATACATAACTATTTCATTTCCTGTTACTATTACAAATGGTATTTTTAAAATGTTTAACTCCATAAAAAATGTTTTTAGATTTTTCCTAGAGTTTACTACAATTAACATATTTATTAATTTTTTGTGCATGTGAGAAGTGTTAAACATACTTTATTTTATATTATATAAAAATCACATGGAAATTTCCATCATTAATTAAAAGGTAATATTTCATACAGGGAATTTTAATTAGACTGACACAGATAAGAAGATAAAGTGGAGGTAGCTATCTTTATATTCTGCCCTGCCTTTTAACAGACCGATAAACACCAGTTGAAGCACTGGTGACTCTTTCTTTATTCTCTGAGACAACAGTGAATTTTCCTGGGATGTGAACATATTCATATAATCCTTTATATAAATTTAAATATAAAACCAATCTCCTATATGTTGTCAATTGGCATGCACCATCATTCAGTAAAGTTGAACATTACTAATCCAACCTAGCTTCAAGTGCAATCATTTTTAGGAGAAGAAAACAGTGATAGCACTTGCTGAACCAGAATTACTGTAGAAAAAAAGCTTGCTTATTCATTTAACTGCAGCCAAATCTTAATTAGCTCAGGACTGTCCAATAAAAATATTCTATTAGTCATTCATGATCTGACTTCTGGTGTATGAGATAAGTTTAACTATGTACATGTGAAAAAGTCATGAGACACTTCTGATTTATAATAAAATAATGCAGTGGCCAACTACTAGTTATTAGTAACTTTTCTGAGATAAGTTGATAAGCTATCAAGTCTGCCATTTTTGCAGCCTTGTTAATGATGGTAAAGGTCACATATGATCCAGGGTTGTACTTTTTTGATTATCCAAATGTTCCATCAGTGTGTCCTTTCTCTAAGTGATGCCTTTGCTCTTGTTAGCATCTATATAAGAGAAACCAGAGGCCTAATCTGTCTCCAAACAGACCATGCAGATTTAGCCCAATTTTGTGCTTACCTCCCTCTTACAGAGGGAGCACTGGGTACATTTCTGAACAAAACATCTTCTTGCCCTTCTCTGCATCACCTATTTTAAATTTGCTCTCTTGTCACATGTGATACTAAGTTCTCTGCTCGGAAGCTGGTCATCCCACACTCTAAGTCTACAATGAACATATTTAATGTATCAGATTATGCTTTCAAGTATTTCATACCATGATGCATGTTGTATAAAAAACATACAAAAGTATATTTTCCAATTCATTCTTTATATCCTTTGTGCTATCGGTGCCATATATTTTACTTTTACATATGATGATGTAAGTACTATTTGTGCTTTAAACAGTATCTTTTAGGGCAACTAAAAAGGAGAAACGATAATTTGTATTACGTTCATTTGCAGTGTTTTCAGTGTTCTTTTTTTCTTTGGGTGGTTCTAAGTTTCTGTCTGATATATTTCTTGCATCTGAAGAACTTCTTTTAACATTCTCTGTGGAATAGACCTGGAGACAATGAATTATCTCGCTTCTTGTTTATATAAGAGAGTATTTATTTCATCTTCATTTCTGAGACATATTTTTTCTGGGGATAGAAATCTGGGTAAAGTGCTGTTGTTTCTTTGTTCACAACTTTAAAGATGTCATTACATTTTCTTCGACATTGCACAGTTTCATGTAAGAAGTCTTCCGTAAGACTTATCTTTTTACTTTGCATATAGTGTCTCTTTTTTTTCCTTCTAGATACTTTCAAGCTTTTCTATATAACTTTTGTTTTTAGCAGTTTGAACATAATATGCCTAAATGTGGTGTTCTTGGTACTTTTTTTTTTTTTTTGCTTGATGCTGAGGTTTTCAAATCCCGTTTGATGACTGTCATTACTTTTTGAAAGCTCTCAGCAAATATTTCTTCAGCCCCATTTTTTTCTCTTTCACTTTGGGATTCCAATTATATACATATTAGACAATTAGCTGTTCCATATATCTCCTGAATGATTTTTTTAACTTTTTTTCCTGAATTTTTTTTTAATCTGTGCTCTCTCTCTCTCTTCTTTTTGTTTTTCAGTTTGATAATGTCTATTGACAAGTTATCAACTTCCCTGACTTTTTCTTCAGTTATGTCCAGAACATTGATAAGTCTGGTGATGAGACTATTTATTTCTAGCACTTTCATTTGAGTATTTCTCATAGCTCCCATCTCTCTATTGGAAACAGTTATCTGATGCCATATGCTGTCCAACTTTTCCATTAGAAACTTTAGCATACAAAGCATATTTATTTGAAATTCAAAACTCTGCATCATGTCTGCATCTGGTCCTGATTATTGATTGGTAGTATTTTGCTTTTTCTTGTTTTATGCCATTTCTCAACATGTTTTGTTCTTAAAACCAGACATCTTGGACAGGATAGTAAATCCTGAAATAAATAGCTTTTATGTCTGGAAATGGGCACGCTTTTCTTTCTGATTGCCTATTAATGCTGAGGTTTGGTTTAATCTATTAGACATTTTACTTGTGCTGAGGTTTTTGTTGCTGTGATTATTGTCAGTGCATTATACTTTTCAAGTCTCTTTTGCCATAACTTGTATTTAACATGGTGTGCTGGTTTGAAAGGATGTCCCCTTTCTTTTCTTTTTCTTTTCTATGTCCCCTAGAAAAGCCATGTTTTAATCTAAATCCCATTTCATAAAGGCAGAATAATCCCTATTTAATACTGTATGTTTCAAACTGTAATCAGATCATATCCCTAGAGATGTGATTTAATCAGGAATGGTTGTTAAACTGTATTAGGTGACAACATGTCTCTACCCATTTGGGAGGGTCTTGATAAGTTACTGGAGTCCTATCAAACAGGAAACATTTTGAAGAATGGGAGATTTGGAGAGAACAGAGAAAGCTGCAGCACCACGAAGCAGAAAGTCCACGAGCCAGTAACCTTTGGAGATGAAGAAGGAAAATGCCTCCCCGGGGGGGCTCCATGAAACCGGAAGCCAGGAGAGAAGCTAGCAGATGATGCCATGTTCGCCATGTGTCCTTCCAGATGAGAGAGGAACCCTGACCGTGTTCACCATGTCCCTTTCCAGTTGAGAGAGAAACTCTGACTATGCTAGCGATGTGCCCTTCCACTTGAGAGAGAAACCCTGAACTTCATTGGCCTTCTTGAAGCAAGGTATCTTTCCCTGGATGCCTTAGATTGGGCATTTCCATAGACTTGTTTTAATTGGGACATTTTCTTGGCCTTAGAACTCTAAACTGGCAACTTCTTAAGTTCCCCTTTTTAAAAGCCATTCTGTTTCTAGTATATTGCATTCCAACAGCTGGCAAACTAGAGCACGTGGGTCTGATTTCCAGAGGGTTTTCTAATTCAGTGTCTGCTACACCCTCAGCAACATGTCCTGTCTTTACAGGCCATACATGTTGGGTTTTGGGTTGTGGTCTGCACAGTGGTATACTCCTCTCCTGATTGTAGTTCTGAGCCCAACACATGCTCCTGCCTCTTCCCTAGGATAGAGTTTTCTGGTCCATTCCCTAAATTACAATGGGTTTTCAATTTAGAGAAAAGTGTTTGTTTTTGCCCTTCTTTATGCAAATTAAGGATTTTGTTCCACGGGGGAAACAGAGTAGAAGGATTCCCAATGTGAACTGCTATTTCTTTCCTCTGCTCTGCACCATACAGAACACTTTCTTAAATTTTTCTCTAATCTTTTCTGTGAGTACCCAGTAGGATTCATGGAGAAAAATTTATGTACTTTAAAAAAGTGAAGACTATGCTGGTTTCCACAGTCCTGAAAAGCTTCATACTCTCTCATCAGTGTGCGATCAATCTCTACCAATTGACCAATGAATATTGCTGAGTTCTTGTGATTGGTGCCTAATTTTGTCTATCCCAGGTAAACCATCACTCACATGTCATTTTTCATTACAGGCACATGTCTCTCTAATTTTGTACCAGTTGTTTACCCTGCAAACTCAAGTGTCTGATTGATTTAAGAGAACTAAAGAAATTTCAGTTTGTTTGGTATATTTTTTATTCCAAGAATGAGAGTGATGCTCTTTCCAACCCCAAGCATCTCATTTAATTTTGAAATATCAAATCTACCTTGAATTCCTGGGATAAAAGGGTGATAAGTTAATTAATTTAACAAGACTGTTTGGCATGAATTTCTAGTATCCAGTTTCACATGGATAAGGAACCTAATTCTGTGTTCAAGGATAAGGATATGCCCACAGAAATTCCAGAATCTCACTTCTGAATATCTTTTCTCTTGGACCACTAACATATATCAGTGCCCAATAAGTAAAATAGAAATGGGTAATTCTAAGATGAATGTTTAATGTAGGGTATTAGTAAACAAGCATAGACTACTATAAGAGCAGAAATGGAACATTTTGGTACCATATAAGAAGTAACTGTACTCCCTAAGTTGGCAGGGGGGTGAGGAGGTGTTGGAGGATAGAGTTATTGAAATACAGAATTTCAGAGAAAGGAGCTTGCAGTTAAAACTGAGACCAATGATGAGGTGCCGTTCCCCAGGTGATGCTGGTATCACAAGAATTTAGAGAAGGGACATCTCAGAAATGGGGATGAGATTTTTTCTGGAGTAAGTGTTGCTCAGCTATTGCCCATACTCACAAGGTCATAAGTGGGGTCCTTTGGATGTGGGTTTAGATTTCAGGGGAGAAGGTGCTGCCTTGCCTAACCTGCTAGATCCTGTGAGGTGGCATTATGAAGCTGTTTCTAAGAGTGCTGAAAAAAGTTGAACACAGGAATCAAGGGGTAAGACTGGATTGAAAGTCTTTTGTTGGGGTGTTACCAAGGTGGATAACAAATAAAAAAAGAACTAAGTCATCTTTCCCTCTTCCTCTGGAGCCTGCCATGTATTTGGTGGAAACTAAAAGAAAGCCATCTGACAGAGGAGAATTATGTATTTTCCCAGTTCAAACCTAATATAACACAGAATAAATAAGGTAGGTAATTAATAGGAATAATAGGTTAATTGTAAATATACATGTCCTAAAAAAAAGCTTAATTTCATGTTTGGCCATGTTATATAAAAGGTTTGGGAATAATCTATAAATGCAAGCTCAAGGAAAAGAAGGAGGGAATCAATGGTGGATAGCTTGTGGGGAAGGGGAGAGATTAAATGTATATAAAGTCTTATATTTATATAGTCATATAGAATGTATAGAATGGTGGCATAATATATGTGTCAGAATAATTTTAGTGTGATCCTGCTTAAGGAAAAGTGTGTGGGTATGTGTACAGTTGTATATATGCATGAATCTGTATAATTACACCTTCCATAATGTTTGAGCTTAAACAGTGAGCTTAATGTGTATATATATTTATCCCAAATCAATTTAATCTGTGTTCATTTTATAACACAAATTTTAAATTAAGTATTAGTCACAATAATAAAACAAGTCGTTACACAAAAGACGTCAAACAAAAATAAATATAAAATTAAGGTAATGAGACCTCATGGAATTACCTTATAAAAGCTTTATCTTTTTTAATGGTTCATCTTTTATAATGAAACAGTATATGATGAACCCAAATTCAATAAGCTATTTGCTCAGTAATAAAAAGTAGAACCATCTGAAATATCTCACTCCATATCTCATTGTTTTTCATATATAGGACCACAAAAATATCCTGGAGATTGTGAAATATCACTTTCTCTACCAGAAGTGAAAAAAAAATCATAAATGTTTTGGCCATAGCTAAATATTATATATATAAACCATGTTCACTGGGAAAAAAATAGGGAAAGAGGGTTACATGGAAGTGTTTTAAGAAAGATAAATACAAAGGAAAATACATAGTTCTGTTTTGAAAGTCAAAATGCAAATTGGCAGGCAGAAATTCTGGACATATCTCAAGCTTTTGTGCCTACAAATAATTGCGGCACTAATTGCCAGATAACCCAGAGCAATAAGAAGGAAAGGCCGCTGAAATAATTTGGAATGAAAAGCAGAGATTTATGAAACTGAGTCTTGTGCTGAACAATCCTGCTGAGGAGATTGTTAAAATTCAGTGCCTCAACTTCATTCACTGATTGATGAGCAAGTTCAGCAGATTCAAATAAGAAATAAAAGGTAGGGGGAAACAATCTTCTCTACAAATTGCAGATACTGCCTCACAGTTAAAGAACATATTCTTAACACCAGAAAGAGTGATCTTTCTAGAAATAACAATGTGATCAAATTAATAAAAGACTGATTTGAAATTCTGCATGGCTAAGATAGGAAATGGATCTCATTTCCATGCCTATTACTCTTAGAAATTTAGAAACATTGGCATATTCAATAATCACATTTCCATTAGATGTCAATTATGGCCACTTCCTATATTCAACCCCAAATTTGATTCCTCAGTGTTGAGATCTCTCACACTAAATGAACCTAGGCAGAATTCTTTGAGTGAAGTTGGTTTGGAATCAACTGAATGATTTAAAATCAAAGTCAGCTGCCCTTGGTTTGAGTCCAAGCTTGGCTATATCACAATTGTTTTGACCCAAGGACCTTATGGGATGCCTGAGTTACCAAAGCTAATGCTGGTCAGTCTTCAGCTGGCAGGATCTGACCAGGAAGCTGATTGAGTAAATAATATCCACCAAGCCAAGAAATTTCACTTCAATCCGCCACAACCTCCCCATCTATGGCTACACATACACAGTCCTGCTGAAACTGGACCCTGATATCCCATAAATTCACAAGAGGGTCTCATTTTCACTGAATATCTGTAGTGGACCACACACTGGCAGTAGGAATTCAAAACCAAAGGCTTGCAGTCTTCTGAAGGGATATAGGCATACTGAAAGGAAAAGTACATATTGTCTAATCAATGCTATAATAAAGGTATGCCCTAGTGTATAATGTTAACACATGAGAGGAGTGAGAATGGGATATGATAGTAGAATGTCAGTCTAACTACTTCTTTTATTCTGGCTGAATAGGATGCCATTTTGTGGAGTTACCATATTTCATTGAACCCTTCTCCTCTGTAAAGGAATATAGATTGTATCCCATATATTGCATTTCTAAGCAATGTTGCAGTGGATATTCCCATACATATGCATCTTATTGTTGGATGTGTGTCCTCAAGGTAAATTCCTAGAAGTGGGACTGCTGGATCAAAATTGAGCATACAGTAGTTTTGTGAAATAGTAGCAAATTATCCTCCATAAGATTCCTACTAATATTTATTCTGTACAGCAGTATATGAAAGTGAAATTCTCCACATCTTCATCAACAGAGTGTGATGTCATAAATTTTAATTTTTGCCAATCTGATATATGAGAAATGGTATCTAAATGTAATATTCTTTCCTATTTTCTCATTATAAAAGAGATTGAATGTCTTTTCATATGTTTATATCCATTCTGTGAATTAGCTGTTAATGTCTTTTGCCCATTTTTATGAGGGTTTAGTATTTTTTCATATTCTAAGACCTCTTTATAATCAAGGTGTGGTAGTTTGGAGATGTTATGTACCCCCAGAAAAGGCCATGTTCTTTTAATCCATCCTTATGGGTGTACACCTGTTGTGGGTAGGAACTTTTTGTTCAATTGGGATGTGACCCACCTGATTCAAGGCAGAAGATAAAAGGCAGAAGTCAAAGAGAGGAAGTTCAGAGAGAAACGCCCCAGAGATGCTAATAGAGGACCCAAAGATACTCAGAAAACCACTGAAACAAGAAGCTGAAAGCAATGAATCCTGGGAGTAAAAGACCAACAGACACCAGCCATGTGTCTTCCCATGTGTCAGAGAAACACCATATGTCAGCAGCACTTCCTCAGAGAAAACATCTTCTTCTTGATGTCTTAATTGAAACCTTTTCATGGCCTTAGAATTATAAATGTGTAAATTAATAATAATTGGCAAAAGTCAATCTATTTCTTGTATATGGCATTCCAGCAGCTTTAGCAAATCAAAACATAGGGATATTAATTCTTCATCTATGAAAAGTAGTGCAAATATCATCTTGTACTTTCTGGCTGCATTTTGAGTTTGTGTATGTAATTATTTTTATGTATTCACATTTATTAATATTTTATTCGATTGTAGCTAAATGCAGAAAATACTTTAGTAATCATGGCTATGATCCAATTTAATAGAAGAGAAAATTTACCCTGAGAGAGACCAAAGTTCCAAGGTCATTAGAGGTAGGTGGATGGGTGAATGGGTGGATGAATGGATGGATGGATGGATAGATAGAGAGATAGACACAATTAAATTAAGCTAGTTTCTGGACACACAATGGTGAAGATAACCAGACATCCTCATTCTCAGGAACTTGAACTCTTTCAGAGGGATTACAAATATTAATCAAATAAAGAAAAAATTATAACTGTAAGACATAACATTGTATTATTAGAGTATATAATTAGAAATGGCTGACCTTGTCGAAGAGGTTATTGTGAATATTTCTAAAGGAACAAGGAATGGGATGGGAATTGGAGAATAAGTAGGCATTAATTAGGAAGTAATTGGGTGGGAATGGAAGAGTGTAGCAATAAGAAGATATTGTGCTTGAGAGAGTATAACTAGTATGAGGGGCATAAAGCAGACTGGTGTGGTTGATATGGTTTTAATAAAGAGAAATGGCAGTGTGTAGGATGAGATGGATGTGGAGGCATAGACAATGACTAATTTATGTGGTTTTTGAAGATCATAATTTTAAATTATTTAAATGGGGAAAAATGAAATGGCATAATCATATCTGGTTTTATAAAATATCCTTTTCATCAATAAAGGGAAAAATTGTTATAACTGGGCAAGTTTGGATTGAGGAGACAAGTTCAGAAGCTCTTGCAGTAGTCCAGGCTTTTATTAGAGTACTGATAATAGAAATTATTTAACTTGAAATCTAATTGAGTTTCTATTATATTCTAGGCCCTGTATCAATGGCTGAAAATGAAGAGATAGACTAGACACAAACAATATTTATGAGATAAAATAGACAAAATATGTTGGATATGAAATATAAAAAGGGCATCTTATTTTGCTACTGTAACAAGATACTACAGACTAGAAACACTAGAAACAGCAGAAATGTATTGTCTCATAGTTCACACAGCTAGAAGTCCAAATCTAAGTGGTGGCAAAGCCATGCTTCCTCTGATGTTCCTTGGCTTGTGGCATAACTCAGTCTGCCTCCATCACATGACCATCTTTCTGTCTCCTACTGACAGAAAGCAAATTTTTACTGCTTTTAAGGATATTAGTCATATTGGATTAAGAGTCCACATTAATCCAGTTTGTCCTCATCTTAACTAGTAACATCTCCAAAGATCCTATTTGCAAATTAATTCCAGTCCACGTATCTGTTGGGGGAACACAATTCAATCCATAGCAGGGGATCCATTGAGGATAGCACTCAACTTTTGGATTGCGGAAAACAAAATGTATACTGGTTTTGAAGGAGGCCCTTGTTTGGGAAGGAAACACATGATTTGAGCTGCACGCACTGAAAATTTGTGGCAGTTTGGGAGATATCAAAGATTCAGCTGGTCAAGTGAGTCCAGAGCTCAGATGTGTGAGTCATAGAGGAAGGCCAGTTTGTAGGTGACCTTCAAATAGATGGCTTTCAAAGGTATCGATGTAGGTAAGAGTGGACAGAGGAGGAAAAATTAGAGCCTAGTACTGAGCATGGAGAGATGCCAGCATTGAATGACTGTGGTTCAAAAAGTATAAACTTGTTGAGAGATAAAAGGAAAACTAGGATAGTGTAGAACCCTGGAAACTAGGTTGGCTGAAGTTTTAAAGAAGCAGGGATATATCAATAGTGTCAAATAATTCCAATAGATCAAATAAGGAAAACTAAAACTATCCATTTTGTTTGGTTATATGGAGCCCATTCTTGACTTTAATGAGACCCCTGGTGACCCATAGCTAAGCTCGAGTAGTCTGTGGTGTTAGGGATCAGTGCGGAATGGAAGAGTCTATCTGGGGAAGCTCAGCTATAAAGAGAAAAGAGGAAGATTGGAAGTTGATAATTTTTCCACAAAAGCATTCCACTTTTCTATGGTTCTGAGGCACTAAAGTTTTTCCTCTAGATTCCGTGTTGAAGCACACCACACAGCTACAGGTCTCAGACTGTCACCTGGTGTGCCCCCAGAAATCAGCTAAGAGAGTCCGCTTGGGTTCTGAAATATACATGAAGATCCCACACTAATCAAATCATCTCAGGGAATAAGTGGCCCAGTTGCTGTTGGAAGGGATCCCAGGATGGGAAGGTAGCATTTGACAACCAATATAAGGATTTTATCTTTATTAACCAAAGTGCAGCTTTGGGGAACATCTCAATATGAATAAATGATATTTCTGCTAATGCAGCCAGCATTCAAAAGTTACAAATTTACTGCTTTAGATGGCAAGCAAAAGTGACAGTTCTGTTTTCCTAAATAATCTGTCTCCTTAACTGTAGCTGTCTCCTTCCTTAGCATTAACTCACTTAATCCTGTCACTTGGATAAACACAAACTACCAAAAACAAATATATACTCTTTACAATCTCCCAAACTCTGCTGCTTTCTGGCTCCTTGTGTTCTTAGGGAGTGAGTTTTATGATGGTACAATGGTTGCAAACTGAGAATTGTTAGTTTCTGGTGACAGCAATTTAGCATCTAATGAGAAAAATGCATAAGCCAAAGAGAAGCACAGTTACTCAGGGACTGATGCTGGGGAAGCAAGCAGGGTTGACATTAAATGGGAGTGAATGTGACACAGATATGGAAATCAGGCTGGGAAAACATTCTCCAGGGTCATCGTGAAAAGGAACAAAAAGGGAACACCGAAGCCAAATTATTGAAAGATGTTAAACCACTAAAGAAGGACAGCTGATGTCATGTTAATAATTTTAATAAAATAATCATAATACTGATATAGCCCTCGCATACTAAGTGCCATAAACTATGGTGTTAAGCTTTGCAAGCTTAGCTCGTTTCAGTATTACCTTATGAATTGTTCAAACATCTTAGCTTCTCTGAATTTCAGTTTATAAAACTGAAAAATTGAAATGAAAAACAATAACTGAATTAAAAACAAAAGCTTCAAGTCATAGAGAGATTTTATGCTCAATTAGGTTGATTGAGCATGCTCTTAATTATTATGCCCACGATTGAAGTAATAATAAAGATTCCTCTGTACAGGGTACAAATCAACTATGTGACTGAATAAGGGAGAGATTAAGTAATGTCCCCAGAGTTCCCCCATTTACAAAATAAGGGGATCGAATGAGATAAATTTTATGATCGTATGCAGAGTTAGCAACTTACCCTTCATATTGCTAGAAACTTCTGCAGAGAGACAACAACTACTATTATTAGAGAAAACAAAACCTAAATAGTTCTTCACAACTGAGAACCAGGACACATAAATGATCAAATAAGTGAATCAACAAACGGTCAAAGATCTATATGCATGGATCTCTTGTGGGTGCCATGGGGATATAGTGATATGTGAGGCTCAGAATGAGGACCACCTCTTCCTGACATCACTGATCTGCAGTGCTTTCTGTGCTAAGAACTTTTAGATTGGGTAGGATACTCAGAGGTCATTCAGAGAATCTGTACTTAACATTATTGTTGCAACTAACCTCTAGATTCTTTTGTTTATCATTTTCATTTCCTAATAAAGTCCCTAGATTCAACAATATACATTCCTCTGAGAAGGTAAATAATGGAATCACCAGTAAAATACTGTTATGTAAATATTCAAAAATACAATTGTGTTCATAGGTCTACATTTATTTTAATATCTGTGACTAAAGAATGTGTTTGGACATAAAACATTCAATTATAGAATGCATACCCATATCTTTCATGTTTGAAAATTTGATACTTACACCGATTATTTCTAGTATTATTGAAATACTAAATTTTATACCTATATTTGTTTGATTCAGTTTTCCTCCCCATTTTTATTAGGTGTAACACTTGTTATGAGTGTACAAAAGATTATTTTAAAAATCTGAGAAGCATTTTTAAACATGCTCATATAATCAATTCACATTTATTAATATATTATTACAATTATATTGCTAATTTATTATTTTGCTTTCTTCTTTTTCTCTTTTTCAGCATTCTGGAAATTCTTTAATTTCTTCCCTCCCTTCTGCATTTTGCTGTGTTGAAATGTTTTGCTTCTGCTATTTTTTGCTACAGCCATATTTCATGTTCTTTGTATTATGTGTTTTACCTTCAAGCTTTTAGAGTTGATTGGCTTAGCAAATCTAAAGCTAATCAACATAGCTCCCCAATTTCATAATAATAGAAGGAATTTGAAATATGTAAATTTAATCACTCCTATCCTTTTTCCAGGTTATTGTTACCTATTATTTTTATTGCTAAAATTTCTTAACTTAGTCTTTTATATGTGCTAACGCTTATTTGCATTTACTAAACTATTGCACATTTATTTGTCATTATTCTTTCAACTCTTTTTTTGCCTTTTTGGTCATTTTGTTTAAGTATATCCTTCATTATGTTTTTTTATGGGTTTTGAAGAGTGATAAAGTCACACAGTGTCTGTCAGAAGAAATAGTATTACTTTTGCTTTCAGTTTTGATTGATAAATTAGTTGGGTATAGAATTCTAAGTGAATATTTACTTTAGTTCCTCCTTACTTTGGGAACATTGACTATTGATTACTAACTAGATATGTAGCATTAGTCTAGTTATTTAATTTACTTGTCTTCTTTTTGGTTGCTTTATTTTAACTTTTTTTTTATATCCTTTATTTGCACTATCATATCTTGAGGTGGATTTTTTTTCTTTTCTTCTTCTTGGCACAGGTATTTCTCTCCAAAGATGTCTGTTTTTTTCTTAAATTCTACAAATTTGTCCTATTTTCTTTGAATATATACATTTTCTCATTCTCTCAATCACCTATATTTATGGAAATCATATTTGATAAAATATTGTACCATTTTTTTTGCCTAAATGTCTCTGTACCCATTTTCCATCTTATATTTTCATGTATTTGGAAAGCATTCTGGTTAATTTTTTTAGACTATTTGATAGATTCTTAATTTTCTCCTTAGATTTCTCTAATCTCCTATTTACATGCCTGATATATTTTTAATTTCAATGAATATATTTTTCATTTGTTTATTTTAAAAGTTTTCAAATATGTTATTTTTCCTATTCTGTCTATCATGCTTTTGTTTTATCCTGCTCTTACCAATCTGACAATTTTAAATAGATATTTTGTAATCCACCTTAGATTGTTTTCTTTCTGGTTATTAAGATAGGCAGTTGCATGGCTGGTTATATCCTATAGTTATAGATAGGCTTATCTTCCATAAGCTTATGTTTTTCCTGTAGCTGGTCCACTCATGTATCTCTACTGAGGGGTTTTACAGTTTCTTCTGCCAGGAATCCAAGGATGCATTAGTTCTGGATATGATGTGTGTTAACATCTCAAATAGAAATTCCAAACTCATGCAGTCCTTGAAAGTTTGAACCAGAAGTTCTTATGTGACCCAGGCTTAGGTAGGAATTTTGCAAAGATTTTTCTTTTCAATAACTGTTTATTTCTAAATGCTATCACAGGTATGGTAAGACTACCTATTTCAGCCGCTATTAGGCTAGGTATTATTTCATTAATTTGGCAAAGACAAAAAAATGACTGTCAAAAAAGTAAATTAACCAAAAAACAAAAATGTAAATTAACCAAGGCTACTGATAATCTGATAAGATAATTTAAATAAGAGTTTAGTTCTAAATTGGCTTTTATTTACTTCCTGTTTCTTTATACCTATTATTGTTGAACTCATGGCATAAGTTGTTGCTACACACTTAATGCATGATAAAGGATGGAAACGAAAATGATAATTTATCCTCTGTTTATTCTTCATTTACCAAGCTGAAATTTTAAATAAAATAAGAAAATTTTATACATTGTGATCTAACAATTCCACTGAAGGATTTATTCTAAGGATGCAATTATATAAATATGCAAATATATAAATGTAAGAATATCCATCACAGAATCACATATAATAATTAAAAATGTGCAACATAAATGTCCAACATAAGTGATTAAATTGTGATAAATATTGGAATAAAAAATAAAGCTATTAAAATGATTTCTTTTAAGTATGTTATTAAGATAGAAATATGTTCCTATCAAACGGCTTTGAAAAGTTGCAAAATATTATTATATAGTCCATTTTTGAAAGAAAAATTTGTGGAGATAGAAAAAGTATTTAGAGGGATACATATAAAAACGTTCAATTATTTTTGGGTGGTGAGTTAATAAATAAGTTCTATTTTTTTCCTCATGCCTATCTTGAATTTTTTAGTTTGTCTCAATGAATGCATGACAGTTATGTGATGAAATAATTCACAAAGAAGAAAATATATATTATTATGAAGATTCTGGGCGTTTAAAATATTTTTCCGAGTTAGGTTTAGTTGGCATTATTGATTGCAGTTGGCCAAGAGAATATAAAACTGAGGATTTTGCAGTTCCTTTTTCCAGATGAGAGCTAATTAATCAAGATATTACTCAGCTTTTAGAATTAAAATATGATCATCTGAATAATGTATAAATCTTTTTATTTTTTCTCTGCTGGGTCATGTATCCATCCATGGGCTGACCAAAACTGAAGAGAAAAAAGAAAGTGTGTTTTCTTGGATGGGAGCTGTAGCAGGACTCTCATCTTTATTCGCATCAGGAGTCATTTTGCACCCACTCAAGCCTCTCAACTACCACCAAGCAAACACTTAAGGGATCCCACTGTGAGGTTCTGATTGCAAAATGTATTCTCCTTTAAGCCTGCTCCTCCATCAAATTTGACTTGATCAGACAGAAGAAATATGACCTTCAGAGCAACTTATTTCCCAGAGAAAATTTCCTTCTCAGAGTAGAGACCGTGTAGCCACAAGCTCTGTGGATAACCCAGTTTCACTCTTTGTTTCGCTGTGAATGAAGACTTAAGTGGGAGCGATAACCCAGTCCACATTAACTGATCTAAGAAAGCTAAATAACATGAATAAGTGGGTAGATTAGCCTTACAATAAGTCACTGGGCAATGGTGAGAAAATTGGAAACTTAAAGCACTCTTTCCTTACCCCCAACCTCCCTTTCTTACTTTCTGTCTCATAGTTCTCCCCAAATTAAATGAGACAGTATAAGTGTTTGGTCATTCATTTCTCTTATCCCTATGCTTTTACTTATGCCATTTATCCTACTTGGAATGCCTTCCCTTATGATATTGCTTATTTAGATCCTATCTGTGTTGGTTTGTTAACGCTACCAGAAAGCAATATACCAAAAATGAAACAGCTTTTAAAAAGGGAATTTATCAAATGGCAAGTTTACAGTTCTAAAGCCATGAAAATGTCCCAATTAAGGCACCAACAAGAGGCTACCTTCACTCAAGAAAGGCTGATGCCATCCAGAACATCCCAGTCAGCTCTGAAGCAACAGTTCTCCAAGCTGGCCCCTTGCTCCTGGGCTCCATTGCTTTCAGCCTCTGTCTCCTGTGGGAGTTCTTCACTTGGGTTCTCCAGGGCTAGTTTCATCTTTTGGCTTCCCTGATCTCTGTCCAGGTTCTGGCTTGCTTAGCATCTCATGGGAAGGCACATGGTGCTATCTGCTGGGCCCTGCATCTCCAAACCTCTGGGTCTCGTGTTGGCTTTGTTGGCCCTGTGGCTTCTATTCTCCAAGCGTCTGCATCTGAGATTTCCCTTTTTGAGGCACTCTAGTAAACTAATCAAGACCCACTTTGAATGGATGGGGTCATATCGCCTTCTAATCAAAAGGCCATATCCACAATTGGGTGTATCACATCTCTGTGGAAGTAATCTAACCAAAAGGTCACACCCTCAATTGAGTGGGTCAATCTCCATAGAAGCAATCTAAACAAAGATTCCTACCCTAAATAATAGGTCTGGCCCCACAAGATTGGATCAGGAATAAAATATATCCCTTATAAGAAGGTTCTCAGCTGCTTTGCACTACAGTAATCTGGTTTTTTACAGAAAAGAAGTATATTGTAATCTCTTCTCATATAGCAGTGTTGGTTGTGTGTGTTTAAGTCTGTGTGAGTGTGTGTAGAGACTCCTACTTGTCACACTTTCAGAGAATGCTTTTGCGCTATGACAGCTAATTCTAAGGTATGATGAATCAGGAAATACTTGTGGATCTAAGTTTCTCAGCCATTAATTTTCCAAGAGTTGGGTGGAGGGCAATAGAAGGAAAGGACTTTGACCAATCGCTACTGTAAAGGAACTAAAACTCATAAACTTACAAATATGTTGTTACATAACACTATAATAACAAGGGAAAATCATCTGATCCCTCTTATAAAGACTTTTCAGAATTTTATTTTTTTGCTCTACATGGAGACTCTTTTTCATATTCATAAACACATGCATTGCTTAGAAATTTCCCCAGCCTAGGTATTACTGAGCTAAGAACTTACATATATTTTAAGGAGATAATGGAAGGGTGAGGCTCATTCTTCAGTTTGTTTTATTTTTCTTGTAATAAATGATGCCAAAATATACACATGTACCATGGAATTCTGGAGGAGCAGCATTTGAATAAGCCCCAGAACACTGTACAAAGGCAGGATAATAAAGTAAATATTTTAGCATCAGTGAGGTCATCTATAAAAGCTGGTAAAAAAATAAATAAATGAATAATAAAAATAAAAATAAAACCAGATGGTAAATTTAAAGTGCTCCCAGATATAATTTCTATGAATTTTCATTAAAATCATGTATGTAATGTGCCTGATGTATTGTGAAGCACAGTGCATGGTAACAGTTATTCAATTAGTTTGTGACCAAAATTCTGGTTCATTTTGTCCTAACACATACAGTCCTTGAAATCCCTAGAACATGGTGGTAAAACTCAAGTTATAGAACTCAATGCAATGGTGAGATGGAGCAAGGTGGGTCTGGAAAGCAGAGGTGGATTTGAGCAAGTTGTTAATGTTATCATTTTTTGAGAATTAGCTGGATATGCAGCTTTTCTTCCAGCAGCCTAGAGACTGCAACCTCAAAAGAGGCCACAGACCCTGATTTATAGGAAGAGTGTCCCATGACCTTGTCCAAGGTCCTTAGTTTCCTTCTACTCTCCTGTGTCAAAAGAGAATGTCGTACCATCCATTTTTGTTTCAGCCTGGTATGAGGATGGAGGATATCAGCGCTAAATCTTATTCATCCTGGTTTTCATGAGGGAACTTCTGTGAGTGGCAAAAAAAGGACCCTTACCAAAAAAAAAAAGTAAATTACTTGAGATCATCATCAACTCATAGAAATAAAATATAGAATGGTTAAGTAGCATCAACCATGCTAAGGAAAAGCCATTAGGCCTTTTCCTTTGGCTTCATCTGTTACCTGCTTTTCTGTGTATTTTTGCTTCATTCTATTCTTCTATAGATGAGCATTCTCCATATAGTAGGAAGCATATCTACTAGTGATTCTGGACCCACATCCTATGTCATCTAGCAGCTTTTCCCAGTTTGAACAAATCCCAAGGGAGGGTAATGATTTGTTAAGCTAGGATAAGTTTTCTTCTCCAGGTATTTGCCAATATTGTGTCTTTGTGGAGCAAGATGATAAAAATCTAAGTGTAAAAACTCTGAAAACCATATCAGAGAGACTTTCTCACAATTGCTGAGACAAATACTAGATATCTGGACCTACCAGGAAAAAGACCAGGATAATACAACAGATCTTATTAGAAACCCCTTATTTTAGTTAGTAAGCTGCCAGATTGGAACATGCCAGAACTGGAAAGGTTTTTAAAAAGGAGAATTTAGTAAGTTACAAGTTTGCAGTTTTAAGCCTATTAAAAAGTTCAAGCTAAGGCATACAAGGAAAGATACCTTAATTTAACGAAGGGCCAATGGGTCAAGAAGACCTCTGTCACCTGGGTAGTCACGTGGCTGGCATCTGCTGGTTCCTTGTTCCTGGGCTCCGTTGCTTTCAGCCTCCCTTCCTGTGGGGGTTCCTCATTTTGCCTCTCCAGGCCTGACTTTCATCTTTTGGCTTCTCTTGGCTCTTTCCAGGTTCCGGTTTGCTTAACATCTCATGGCAATGTCTTCTGGGCCCCAAGCATCTTCAAACATCCATGTCTCTGTTCTCAAAGTATCAGCATCTGTTTCAGCTTTGCTCTGAAGTTTCTGTTGCCTCTGCCATTTCTGACTCTCTCCCAAATGTTTCTCTTTTAAAGGACTCCAGTAAACTTATCAAGACTCACATGGAATGGGTGGAGTCACATCTCCATCTAATCAAAAGGCCACACCCACAATTGGGCATTCACATCTCTGTGGAGATAATTTAATCAAAAGCTTCTCCCCATCAATATTCCATTAAAATTATAAGAAATGGCTGCCCCCCACAAGACTGAATCAGGAGAAAAACAAGGCTTTTCTGGTGAACATAATACTTTCAAACCGGCACACCCCTCAAAGGAAAATCTTAATATTATTAGGCACTTTCACAATTTTTAATACAGAGTGTCTGGCACTCAGTCAAAAATCAATAGGCATGCCAAAAACGAGGACCATATGACTGAATACCAAATTATAAACAGATCATTGAAATCAACCCATAAATGATTTGGATATTAGGGCTAACTGATAAGGATTTTAAAATAAATGCAGTTAATGTGTTCAAGATGAAAATGTCACTCCTCCACTTTTCCTTCCACCATTTTCAATGATACCCTGTAGATAAACAAATTCATTAGTTTCTATTTATCCTTTTTGTGCTTCTTTTTCCAAAAATAAGCAATAATTTTGTGCCTTCTGTCGCTATTACATTCATTAAGACTCCTCTTCACTATTATCCCCAAACAAATTGCTGCAATTTGTTGTACATTTCATTACTTGCAAGTAATTTGAAATTTGTAATGTTCCTTCTCTCCTACCCATAGAGACAGTATGGGTTATGAGCACTTTATTTGTGCCCTTTCTTAATCTGAGTTGGGTTGGAGGAGAATTTGTGGAGAAATTAATTTTAGGCAGCACCACATACCTAGAAAAAACTCTGAGATATATTTTGAGCTGAAAATAAGAGAAGATATTTCATGTCAATACTTGCTTAATGTAGCTAAAATAATTCTTGGAGGATAATTGAAAGTCTTCTTTGTATCTACTAGAAAAGAAGAACTGAAAATAAATGATTGAAGCATGCATTCTAAGAAGCCACAAAAAAACAGACAACAAATCACACTCAAAGAAAGTAAAAAGGAAACTATGGCGATAAGAGCAGATATCAATGATGCTAAAAACTAACATACATTTAATAAAATAACCAAATGAAGAAAAGTTGTTTCTTTGGCAAGAATAATAAATTTAAAAGGAACACTCCGGGGTATGCAAGGGGGAAGTTCAGTGGTAGAATTCTTCCCTTTCATGCAGGAGACCCAGGTTCAATTCCCAGCCCGTGCACCTCCAAAACAAACAAACAAAAAATAAACAAATGGCGCTGCAATAACGAGATACTCACATGGAAAAAGAATGAAACATGACCCCGCCATACAGCATACAAGATCAATCAATAAATAAATAACACTCCAGAAAGATTTATGAACAGAAAGGAAGGAAGGGAGAGAGGAAGGAAAGAAGAAAATGCCAATATTAAATAATGGGAAATTTTATTAGTCAGTGTTCTCTAGAGAAACAGAACCAATGGAAGATATCTGGAAATTTGAGATTTGTAAAAGTTTCTCATGCAACCATAGGGACACAAGCATCCAAAATCCATAGGGCATGCTGCCAGGCTGGCAACTCTAGCGAAGGGTCTCGGTGAAGTCCACAGGACAAGCTTGCTGGCTGAAGAAACTGGAAATTCTCTCTTCACCCTTAAAATTCTCCAACTGATTTTGATTATCTTGTTCGCGGAAGACACACGCTTAGTTGATAGCAGATGTAATCAGCCACATCTGCAATCAACTGACTGATGATTTAATAAACCAGCCTTCTGTTTTATCAACTAGCCATGAAATATCCTTGTAGTAATGGTTAGGCCAGTGCTTGCCTGACCAGACAACTGAGCAGCAGCATCTGGCCAAGCTGACACCTGAACACAACCCTCAAAGATATCATTTCAGATTTACATTGGTATTATAATAAAAATAATTAATATGAGCAAGCATCATAATCAGTGGTGAAATAGTACATATTAAAAGATTTTACACTGAGATATAGAAGGAGAAACAGATGACCTCTATGGTCACTATGATTTAATATTGTCCTGGAGACTTTAACCATTTCAACAAGATAAGCAATCTATATATTTATATATAAATGTCAAATAAAAAAACAAATAAATTCTGTCAATTTCCTTTTTGATGACTATGCCACTGGAATATCAAAAAGAAATCTACAACAAAAATATTAAATTAACAAGTGAGTTGAGCAAGTCAGTAAGCTCTATATATAAAGGTCAATTTTTCTTCTATATATCAGCAACAAAAAAATATAGCAAGAAATTTAAAATATCAATACTACTTTAAATGATGCCATTTAAATATCTGGGCATAAGTTTTTTTTTAATGTCAAAAACTACAGAGAAAATTATAAATAGAACTGATGTAAATATTTAAAGATGCATAAATGTAGCTTTATATCTTTTACATGGATTGTAAAAATGAATACTGTGAAACTGTTTATTTTTCTCAAAATATTCTTTAGAATCTATACAGTTACACTATAAATCCTGTGAGTTTGTTTTGAAATTGCTAAGTAGTTCTAAAACGTGTGGAAGTTTAATGTGAAAGAAAAATAGTCAAAGCTATATTGAAGAAGAACAAAGCAGGAGAACTTATAGGACTAGACAATACAACATTAAAAAACTACTTTAACAAAGGTAATAGGCTATTGGCACAAGGACTGAAAAAAAGACCAATGGAACACAATAGAAAAATCAGCAACAGATTCACACTTATATTGTCTTTTTATAGAGAAGGTGGTCCTGCAGTTCAAATGGGAAAGGATGATTATTGCAGTGAATATAATGAGTTAATGGAATATCCACGTTTGAAATATATTCTACCTCCCAGAAAAATCAATCCCAGTTGGATTATAAACATAAATGCAAAACAACAAAGTTGTTAAACAAAGCATACGAGAACATCTTTGTAACCTCGATATTGGCAAATATTTCTTTCAAAAGAGTTAAACATAAAAAAAATTGATAAACTGGATTGTATTAAAAATAATAATTTTCTTCACCAGAATGAATGATATTAGGAAAGTGAAGGTAAGTAATGTTACTGGGCCATTTTTCTATATCCACATATAATGAAAAATTATAAATTTATAATTTATAATTATAAATTTAAAGATATTAAGTGCATGCAAGGCTAGGTACGTAGTTACGGTTGTCAGTTGCATGAGAACCAAGCAAAGGAGCTGTGAAGTAAACTGATGATTGCAATATAAAAATGTGGTGAGTGTCAATAAGGGAGAATTAGAGGGTGCCATACTAGCATAGGTAAGGCAGTAACTGAGACCCCTTGATGCCCCTAAAATCTATTTCCCCTTGTTTATAATAATAAGGTCTACTCTATATTTGGAAACATTGTGATCCAGAATAAATAATGCATTTATCATTCTTCTTTTGCAGTTGCTACCTGTGCAAAATGTTGGATAATCATGTATGTGTGGCAATTATATGTAATATGTTTGGGCCATAACTTTAATTGGAAAAGACATCCCCTCCCCTTCTTCTCTCATACTTTCCATTAGATGACATTTGGATGTAGTTGTGAGATACCTTGGACCATGTACACAAACATAACAGCAAATACCTGGATATCTGATACTGTAGAACTTCATGCTCCAGCCCTTGACTGCGTAAGCCTAGAATGTGGCATAATAAAGAAAAGCATTTTTCTATTTAAAATAATAATCTGTTACTTTAAACCATACTATAGCAGACAAACCTATAACTCATCTAGAAGACAGAGGAGCTTGCCTAGTTGTGAAAAGTCCCTACGTCAAAGCTGATCCCTATAAGTAGGATGGTGGAATAAAGATAGCCTAGCAAGAAAGTTTCATGGCAGGGAGTGTGAGGTGGGAGAACATTGAATGTTTTAGGAAGGGCAAACAGCCTTAATAAAGGTCAAGTATGAGTCAGAAATTACTAGGATACTGAAAGTAGTTTAATTAGTATTGAGTTCTGAGTTTGAGTGAGTGAATGGCAAGAAAGTTTAGCTTGGGTCCAGTTATGAAAGTCTAAGATTATAGGTTGTACTAAGGTACTTGTACTTTATGATGGAAGTAGTTGATGAATATCTCTTTTGCCCCATATCGAAGTTGAAGACAAGCATCATATAAAACTTAATAATATTAACTAATTTACAATGTGCACTAGAAATCCTAAGGTCATAAACCGCCCCTGATCTTATTTTAATCCTATTTAGATAGGGAGAAATGCATTTTTATGGTCTATAGCTTAAATTTCACGTGTGCTGAATTTAAAAATTGATGTATAGCAAAGTTTTCCAAGAGAAAGCAATTGTGCTTGGAAACCAACCCATCATTTTCTAGATTCATGTCCTTCTGTTTTAATATCATCAATTCACTTGGTCATGTGCAGCCTTTGTAACATGGTTCCATTGCCCCTAAGACAAGAATTTAGATATTGGGTCTGGGATCAGAAGGTGGTGTTTCTGCCACAATTCATCAAGTAGACAGATAGAAGCTCAACCTCTGCATTTCTTCTTGGCATTGCAGGGTGAGGCACACATGGAGATTCCAGGCCCAGAAAAGTTGTAAGCTCCTATGAGCTATTTGTCTTTTCCTCTCTCCCATACATTTTCTTTTCCTTTTCCTCCCCTCATTCTCTCTATTTTAGATTCCCTCCTTTACTTGGTTTCAAAAAGCTTTTCTCATCTAATTTTCTCTGTTTACTTCATCTACCCCCACGTTCATCAAATCCTTTAATTGATTCAAGTCATGTGCTGGAGATTGTCTGATTAAGTTCAGCCTATATGTTTCTCTCTGCTCGTGTCCCTGCCTAGAGTGCCTTCAGTCCTTATTTCCATTTCTTCCGTCATAGTCAGTCTTCAAGAATCATCTGAACTATCACCTCAACCAAGAATCCCTTTCTCACCTCTCCAGCTGACATAGGCCACTCTGTCTTCTGAAGGCCTGTGACTGTGAGAATCTTCCCTAATCACTTGCCCTTTACCCACCACTGCTCAAATGGTATGTGCACCTCAAAACATACACTTGTGGGGACGAATATATCACATATGCCCAACAAAGAGTAGATGCTCATCCAGTGTTTGCTGATGAATTCAATGATTGCTGGTGAGAAAGAGAAAATGGAAAAACAGAGATGCGTACTTAAATAGATCCCTTCTCTGGCCCCTCTCCTACTTCTTTCTACCATCTTTTCTCTGCACACTTTATCAATTATGACCTATCCTTCATTCTTTCTTGAATCTTCATTTTATCCTTCTGACTGTTTTATTCTCTCATTTTATTTCATTCTCTGAAAGGTGGTCACATTCCTTTTCTCCTAGTCTTTATTTGAAAACCTCCAATGCTTTACAGATAGTACCCCCTTCCCCTGTAACTTCCTCCATTTCATTTTTTTCCTCTCTTTATTTCCTTCTCTTCCTCTGTTTCTCCTCCTCCTCTTCCCCTGCTCACCCACCCCCTGAGTAATGCAAGTTTTATTTAGAATGAGTAAAAATAAAATTGCTTCAGGGCTTGGATCATATAGGCCAAGATTTGCCTTGAGATAATATTTACAGCTGAGTGATAAATTGGGATTGTTATCAAGGGGCTGACAGTCTGTTAACTAAAGCAGCACTGAAATTATTGCCATAAGAATTGCTGAACATGTCAGAATAAATGCTTAATATCTCCTGCTGTAAAAATAAGTTTGTAAACAGCAACCAACACAATTAGAGTTACTGTGCTTATTTTGTGGATGGAATTGTGATAAGGTTAGCCCTGTTAAAACGACTCACTTGGCCTTGAGACATAACATCCAGGATGAGACAAGGCTTCGGGTGGGAATCCAGGCTAACAGCAACCAGAAGGTCTAAGAGCTGGTCCCTACAGTAGTGGCTAAAGGATCTTTCTAAAGCTATTAGAATTTTCTGTCTCAAAATATTGGAACCATAATAAAGTCTGGACTCAGATATAAAGGACAATGCTAGAAACTCATTTCTTGGACTGGAGCATAAACTTTTTGTAGGAACCAAGAAGCAGCCAGTTTCTAGATTGAGTTAATGAGGCCCAAGTTCTTTCTGTGTTTAGAAATGAAAATGCATTTCTCATTTCCCCTTGTCATTAGATTCAGACACGTGCCTGTGTGACCAATGAAATGTAGGTGGAAGTTTTATATATATATATATATATATATATATATATATATATATATATATATATATATATATATATATATATATATATATATGTGCCTCCAGGTCTGTCTCATAAAACTCCCCCATTCATGCTCAAATCTTCCATATCCTTTTCCCATGTTTTTATGATTGGAGAAAACTTTGATATGCTAGAATATCAAGATGGTAGAAGCCTGGGACTTTGAGTTATTCCTGCAAGGACATCCATTCAGGGGAAAGAAGCACTAGTACACACAGGCGTGCACAGATACAAGCCCAAACACAAGTAGCAAGAAAATCTCTGTCACACTGTAGGTTAAGAAATAAACATTCATTTTACTAAGATGTTAAACAGTGGATTCACTCTTTATAGCAATTAGTCTGTCATGATAAATATAAGATCACAAAATAGTTTGCAGACAGGTTGATCAGGATGAATGAGTTGATTTTTAACTCCAATATTGCCATTATCCATTTTTCAGTTAAAGTTTCTTGATATTCCTAGAAAAAAATAACTCTTAGTCCTTGTCCACTTGATATGGGTTGATTGTCCCCAACTCCCTTCACTTTCAGAGAAGACATATGACTCATACTTTGGTAATTAACAAATCCAATCTCCCTGCCTCACAGTTACATATGGATCTATAACCAAAAATGTCCAATCAGCATGAATTTTGAGACTTGATGGAGTCAACAAAAAAAAAGTTTCTTATTCTAGTGGACTTGTCAACCTGGAACTTCTGGGAGTCTTCAAAAGAGAAAGATCTCTTGAAAATAAAGGCAGCATAGCAGAAAGCAAAACTGAGAAGTAGAGACCACAAGTCCAGCTATTCTTGAAGTGAAATAGCTTAGAGCTTTATATTGTATGTTGGCAATAAATTCTCCCATTCTCTTAAGAAAGTCCAAGTTGGGGTTCTTAGAATTGGAACTTAAAGAATTGTTTTAAACTCTTTAAACTGAACTTTTACATAGGGGATGCAAGTGGTAGAACTCTTGCTTGCCATGTGGGAGACCGGGTTCTATTCCTGGCCCATGTACCTCTCAAAATAACAAACAAGCAAACAAAATTCAACAAATGGTGCTGCAATAACAGGATACTCACATGAGAAAAGATGAAATTTGACCCTGCCAAACAGCATGCAAAAACAACAAAAAAGATACTAAACTGAACTTTTACAACCCTGCAACTGCAGATTTGGTGAAGTGGCTGCAGACAAAGAAAGAATTGGGAAGAGAAGGTGCATGGAGCAAAGAGATAATCAGATCATTATGCAAAGAATATATCCTGAGTCTAGTAACAGCTGACATGCAATAAATATTTTTGATTGATCAGCTATATATCCTATACTGGGCAAATAATATTTGACTGTGATTCTTTGATTTCTTACACAACCTTATACATAAAACTTTCTTATAGCTAAGTGACAGTATGATTTATCATCCAAACTGATATACTTTTGAATGTGAGAGAGGGAGCTATTGATAATTAAGGTAGAATAACAGGCATACACTGGCAGTTTCCTGGGAAATGCTAAATATGTATTTTTCTCTGTATAATTAAAGATGTTGATAAACCTATGTATACATTGATGTATTTGATTTCCCAGGAAGGAACCCATTTCTGAATTCTGTGCTCTCAAAAATAAACAACAATACAGGGAAGTATGAGTGTATAAAAATAAACATGCAATTCAAAATATATATACATTATCCAGTGAGATTTTCCCCTCCTGATATAAGAAATAATTTGTTAAAATATGTAAAACATTAAATTTTCATGAGGCCTATAGCTATGAGAAAATATTCAGTCATGGTAGTCTTTATTCTAGGAAGTAATTATTGCTCAATGTACAAATTTTTTAAATGGGCAAATTGAATATATTAATTTGTTTGTTCCTTATTTCATTCATTTATTCATCAAGGGCATAATTTGTGAGCTTTTAATGTTCCAGTGACTGTGCAGAGACACAGATTAATTACAGGCTTTTTAGAATAGTAAGAGAGATAAAGGCAGAATCCCAGGGGGAAAAGTAGTAAAAAAATGAGAAAACCGGAAAAGTCTTTGATACAATGAAAGTGAAAGGATGTGACATGTTTGGAGAGGAGAATATTTTCATTTTGACTCAAATGTTGGGTGAATTTGGGGAGTATTTAGACAAGGAATAAGTTGAATTCAGATTTTTAAAAGTCAAAAAATGAGGGTTGTGTTTTCTTATGTATTGTCAAGACAGTGTCAGCAGGGAGCCTTCAAATATGAGCAATGTGTTTCTGAGGCCTGTGTGGTTGGTGACATCCCAGAAGGCTGGAGTTCATGAGAAAATTGTTTGCAGGGCTTTTCCTATATGGTAGGCATGGGTACAGGCATCTTACATATTGTATCTCACAAAATCCTTGCAAAACTTCCTACGTTAATAACCAGTACTAACCTCATTATACATCAGATGAAAATAGGGGACTATGATATTAAGAAATTGTTCAAGGTCATAGAGATAGCAAACAGTGCTTCATGGCTTTCTTATTTCAGACCTGCACATGGAACTACTAAACAATAAGACCCCCCTGAGCTGAGTAAAGTTTAATCTAAAGGAGAATGACCTTAGGAAATGTGTGGCACAGCAAGATTTAGGATACATCTCTTTCATGCTGGGTTTTGATTTTCCCTTCAAATGATAAAATGGTTACAAATCGCAGGGAGCTGCAAGAATTAGAGGTGACTTTAAGGTTTAGAATTTGAAATATTGTATGGATGGTATCAGACAAGAATCCTAACCTCATAAAGCAAGAAGTAAGGACCCTGTTAAAAAGATGTGTAAGCCAGAAAGCAGTTTGCCCCTCAACAACTCCATAGATGTAAAAAAGTAGATGAGACTCAACTAGTCAGAAAGACAGGATATGATTCTCTGCACAGCCAACAGTAGGAGTATCAGCATGGTACCACCAATTTCCCTGTCCCACAGGCCCAGAGAATGAAGTGTTAGGCCCAGATGGCACCTGCACACTCAGTGGGTTGCACTGCAGCTGAGGAACCCCAGCCAAGGGCTCAGTACCTTTTATAGCAAGCAGCAAGTAGGCCACACCCCTGTCTCTGGGAGTGAATAGTCATATATAGTCACCCTTCAGTCATCTCGACCTACAGAATTGCCTACACGAATAGCAATAGAAAAGGCTTGGGGCCAGAGGACATTTAGGACTTGAGGTCTGGAAGACCCAGTAAGGACATGCAAGCATAAAAGACAGTCTCTCCCAACAGTGATAACCTTAGTCAAGATGGGAGCTATAGATCGTGTCTAGTTTTTAAAGATAATAATCTCAAAATGTGTACAATTGTGTTGAATTTGAGATATTGTTAAAGACATCTAGACAGAGGTAATTTCTCCAAGACTATGAGAAGGGGGCTGAGGGGTGGGCTAGAGACAGCCTTACAGGAATTATCATTAGTTCAAGAAGCAGCTGAGGAAAAATTCGATAATATTTTTATCCATTTACCCCTCAAGGCCCAACTCAAACATGACCCGCTAGCACAGTTCATGGAACAATACTGGGTCTACTAATATGACAATTTAACTGACTAATTGATGAAATAAGGCAAAAAAAAAATATTTTCCATGAAATGCTTTCCCAGATCTCAGTTCCTGTAGCATTTGCCATTTGAGCCACTAATCAGGGCCACTTATGTTACCTACTTTTTGCCTCTAATCTTTATCTTCCCATGTTCTACTGGTTTGGAAGCCATTTAAAGACAGTAGCTACTAAATAAACTCCTTTATATTTCCCAGAGCTTCTAGAAAACTGCCTTGTCTAAGATCAGCACCTAGCTAAAGGTTTTTGGATGACAAGCAGGCAGAGACAGGACACATATTTAATGTTCTATCTATGATCCCAAATGAGGAAAAACTTGAATAATAGTTTTCATTATTTGAGCATTTGGTATGTGTCCATCACTATATTCATTTTATTATATACATTATCTGTTTAATCCTCACAACAGACAGAAAAAACTGGCATTATTACAATCTTTAAACTGATGAGGGAACTAAGATTCAGAGAAGTGATGTGATTTGACCAGAGATAGAAAGGCAGGGAACAGCACAGCTGGATTTTGTACCATTGTGTACCTAACTCCAAAGCCCGAATGTACTCTGTTTACCTTTTTTATACTGCTGCTCCACTTTTAGAAAGAACAGCTCTTACCATCACTATTTATAGAATGCGGATTCCAGGGACAAGCCTAACACTTGGCAGGACAGCAAGTCTCCAAGCGACAGCCACTCAGCAAGCCTTGAGTGGGAAGGACAGAGGCAGCAAGCGCCAAAGGTGTTAGGGTGGTCCTTGACCTTGCTCCATGTTCTTGGTCAGCCCAGCTCATTCCTCACTGGGAGGGGCTCGCTCCCAAGGATGAAGGGATTGTACTGATGAAAGCAGACCTACCAATGACCTTTCTTCTTGCCACAGGAACAGCAGAGCCTGGCCCAGCTCCTGCTCCTGCTCCTGTAAGGACAATATTATTAACATTCTCCTAGCCCCCAAACCTTCCTAAACCGTCCATCAGTGAAAGGAGGTTTTAATCTCAAGCTACTGAGCCTTTTGCAGACCACCTTAACTAACTTGAGTATTACCCAATAAATGACAGCTCTGGAGCTCACACCTATGTCTCTCCCCTTTCATGTATATGCATATGTTACCTATATATAATTTGGTGGCAACTGATCACAAGCAGAGAGGCTGCTGGCATCACAAAGTTATACTCATGCCTCACGGCCCTGCCCATGTTGCCTGCTCCTTGAGGGAGAGGAGAGCCATTGTTATTTTCTGTCATCTGTATTGCATATAGAGGGTGCCCAGCATATGTTAAGAATTCAATGAATATTTCTCAAACAGTAACAATTAAATGAAAAAGCAGACTAATGGTTCTTGTCATTGTGATAGATTTAGTCTAGAGTTAGTGTTCCAGATAGTGAATAAGGATAGTGCCCTTTTATTGGCCTTCATTAGTTGACAGGCATTGTTATATGCGCTCTGCTGGGGATTATCTGATTTTGTACTTGAAATAATTCAAAATGTGACCAAACAGAGGAAGTGAAAAGTTAAGTTCCAAAGATGCACATGTGGTAATATGATGGAATTGCACTTTGACCCTAGGCAGTTTGACTTCGGGGGCCGTGTTTTATCTACAACTTTCTATTGCTCATCGGCCCTTGGTTGAACCTGTGGCAGTTCTGAATACAGTAGGTACTCAGTATGTGAGTTTTGCTGTTGGTAACACGGTTAAGGTGGCAAGATGCCGTGGGGGAAAGCTCTTTTACCTCAGGTCCCTGGAATGTAACTGTATCTGAATAGAAATTCTTTAACCCAGTTTACTTTGTCATATCTACAATGAAAGAAAAAATATATTAAAGTGTGTCTACTTTTATTCCTGTTCCCACTAGTTCAGCCCCAAATCCCCTTTCTATAGTTATGCACATTTCTTCCTTGCAAAACCACTAATATCTAATATCTAATATTCCTGAATGAAATTTCACTTCCTATGACAGTTCCTTTCTCTCCATAATAAGCTAGGTGGCAAATTTCTCCAGAACATGCTTAAAACATGTAGTTTTTGTTGTTGTTGTTGATTTTTTTTGTTTTTTTTTTTTCATATGGTCAGGCACCAGGAATTGAACCCGGGTCTCTGGCATGGAAAACATATTTTTTTATCTTTAATAGAAATGCCACTTGCCCCACTATCCCCTTAAGCAGCAGGAGAGAGAATGCACAGTCCTACTTCAAGTCTAGTTAATGCTTCCTGGGGAATAAAAATGTGTGTGAGATTGAGACTCTTCTATTTGGAGTGATTTCTGCTTTTAGAATGCACGGCACTTTTTCCACCTTCAAGCAAATGTGTCAAACTCTAAGGAGTTTTTGGGTTCTGGGTCCATGGGATAATTTTTAGTTGAATCACTTGCATGTTTCTCTGAAGGCTTGGCTTATTTGAAATTCAGAGTCCTATTTATAAAAAGGAAGAAAGAAAGAAAGGCATGTTTCACTACGGAAGGTCAAAGTCTGCGCCTCCTGTTAATTAAGGCAGCTCTGAAGAATTCCCAAAGAACAGCATTATAACTGAGTCCCTCAGTGGATGTGGCACTGGCAACAAGAAATTAATGGACTTACCAAAGTCCTGAAGCAAGGACAAACAAGGAAGAGGTATTCCTCTTTCTTTTGGGTCAGTCTAGTGGAAGCAAATGGTCAGTTCACAGCCATGAAATTGAGAACTGAGGATATCTTTATGACTCCAAAGAATAACAGGGTGAAAGAAAAGGAAGAACTACACAGAGTTGGACTTTTAACAGGCAGTTACTGTAGAATGCCAGTTCCTTAACTGCATTTCCCCCTTAATTTTCAGAACCAAGTAGCCTCATGTCTCCTTCTGTCAGACAGATTCTCACTGAAGTTTGGCTCAGCCCCATCAGCCCCTTTTCCCCATCAGTCCCCTTTCCTACATCATTTCTACTTTCCCACCTGATCTCAGTTCAGATGTCTTTTTATTGCTTCCTTCATTCAGTATATTGCTTAGCGCTTTAGATGCTCTCCTAGATATTATAGGTAGAACAGGTTACAGAATAAAGTATCTGATCTCCTGGAGTTTCTATTACATTCTAAGAGAAAGCAAATACTCAAATAATCAAATGCACTGATGCAATTTCAGGGGTTGAGAAGTCCATTGAAGAAAACTGAAGTAAAATAAGACAAGAGATAAGGATAGTGTAGAAATGGATTATGTTAATTAGATTGCTCAGTAAAGGTTTCTGTTATAAGGTGTCCTTACAGCTCTGACCTGAAGAAAATGAGGGCATGAACCAGGCCAATATTTGGGGGAAAAATTGTTCCAAGCAGAAGGAACAGTGAGTACATAGATCCTGGAGCAAAAATATATTTGGTAAGATTGAGAACTGTAAGGGGGACAGTTTGGCTGGAGGGGAAATGGTGAGACAAAGAGGTATGAGGTAAGTCAGAGCCACAGTTGGAGCCAGAATATTAAAAGGTCTGCGGCCATAATAAGGACCTTGGATTTTATTCTAACTGAGATAGAAAGCCATTGACAGTTTAGGAGCAGAAATGTGATGCAATGTGACCCACAATTTAATAGGACACTGTGAGGCAAATGGATTGATGGTGGGGTGGGCATGTTCCTGATCAGTATAACCTTACTGCAGTAGTCCAAGGAAGGTGGAGCTATTATGAAGTGATCACATTTTGCAATATGTTTGAAATTGGCCTCTGCAATAATCATGATTAACATGCAGTATGAGAGGAAGGAAATAATTAAGTGATTTCACTGTTTCTGGCCTAAGAAAATTAAGAATGGAAGGCTGAAATTGCCATTTACTGAAATGACAAAGATTCCAGCAGAAATTGCTTGGGGGAAAACAGTGAAATTTCATTCTTGAAACTATTAAGTTTGATACGCTAAATCAGTAAGTAGAGACTATCCCTTTGACTCCTCAGACTACAGTAATACCCATTTTGAATACTTTTATGTAACAAAGACAGGTTTTGAGAAAATGCTATCTCCCTGCAGTCCCCAAATTGCGTGTTATAACCTGGCTGCTCATAAGATACATTGGAAGACATTTCTTTATCACTGTCTCAACACTTACAGTCAACCCTTCTGTGCTGGTTTGAAAGGATGTATGTCCCCTAGAAAAGCCATAATTTAATCTAAATCCCATTTCGTAAAGGCAGAATAATGAATCTGTTATTAGATCATCTCCCTGGAGATGTGATTCAATCAAGAGTGGTTGTTAAGTTGGACTAGGTGATGACATGTCTCCACCCATTTGGGTGGGTCTTGATTAGTTTCTGAAGTCCTGTAAAAGAGGAAACTTTGGGAGTTTCAAAGAGAGCAGAGCAGAACGACATAGGCACGAGAAGCTGAGTCCACCAGCCAGCAACCTTTGAAGATGAAGAAGGAAAATATTTCCCAAGGAGCTTCATGAAACAGGAAGCCAGGAGAAGAAACTAGCAGATGATGCTGTGTTCACTATGTGCCCTTCCACTTGAGAGAGAAACCATGAATGTCACTGACCTTCTTGAACCAAGGTATCTTTCCCTGGATGCCTTAGGTTGGACATTTCTATAGATTTGCTTTAATTAGGGCATTTCTTGGCCTTAGAACTGTAAACTTGTAACTTTTTAAATTCCCTGTTTTAAAAGCCATTCCATTTCTGGTACATTGCATTCTGGCAGCTAGCAAACTGGAACACCTTCTGTCACTACTCATTTCAGCAGCCTGACAACCAGTTACATGTTCTGTGCTTCACAGGAAGGAATCATGAAACTCAGCATATAGTTGTCTTCCCAGCCAAGCTAGATTACAGTGCAACAGTAAGGATACACAGCTGGATCAGTAAGGGAGAAAGACACACCAGACAATCTAGGGGACTCCATGTGCACACTTCCTATGCACTCCCCAAATGGGCCACACAGAGCACACTCTCCCTCCAGCAGTGGAATGCAGAAATACATGTGTAGTTCTTCTGTCCAGGGATGCCCAGCTGAGACTCAAGGACCAAGATTTTTATTGGTTATATGGGCATATTACCCAGTCATAACAATTCAAACTCCAGACTCTCTGGAGAAAAGCAGATGTTTGGAGCTCCAGGAGGGCAAAATAACCTTATCAAAACCCAAGTTCCTAGCAGAAGTCAAGTGCCAGCCTTGCAAAAAGGTCTCTCTAAAGAATAGGCCTACTATGTTAACTATTCCTGGCTCAATTAGTTTCCAGGTCACTTGTACAGCTACAAAATCACAAGATTTGGGGTGGAACTTGGAAATCTTTAGTTTTTAAAAGACTTCCAGGTAAGTCTGATAATCACCAAAGTTTGAAAACCATTATCTAAGCTCCAAGTAGTTCAAGGCAGCCAAGCCCATCTGGAGCAGCCTTTCCTATGAATAAATAGCAAACCGGAGACCCAGTTTTGCTCTGTCAATAACTACCTGAGTCCTAGGGAAATCACCTCACCACGTTGTTTGTTCACATATAAGAGGAAGGAGAAGAAGTGGATTAGGTGATCCCTAATGCCCCTTCCAGTTCTAATATTCTTTGATCTAGGCAGGAGAAATCTATATGAAATGAAAATGTATAGGCAAATTTACCCAATGCCCTTTCCCACTCTCTTTGAAATCCAGAAACCCAAGCCCATACCCACCCTTTATTTGTGTCTGCACTAGAAAAGGACCGGGGCTGAGGAATGCTGCAAGATCAAGGGAAGCAAAGATTGTCTTTAACAGAATTTGCTTTCTACATTAATGTCACAAATGACAAGAAAATTTTAGAAGGAGAAAATGTACTTGCTTTGTGGGAATGAAAGAGAGATTAAAACTTGAAGCTCCACAAGGGCTTTTGGGGAATTTTAAAGACATGTCTGCCCTAAGACAGCTGCACTAATAAATCTTGGATTTCCAGGGGAGCTCTTTAGTCTACATTCTCTCTGTAATCTTTTATGGTCTCTATGAAAAACTGTGGCTGCAAGTTGAAACCGAGATGAAATAATAAACTACAGTTTGCAAGTCTTTCATAGAATTAAGAGAACTGGATACCAAGCCTCATCCTTTATAGTTAGGAGGTACAGACCCATTGACTGGGCCATGGTCCCCAACCACTAAGGGATAATAAGGACTAATAAAAGTGATAACAACAGCTGCCATGTGTTAAACCGGTATTAATGGAACAGACTGCCTATAATAATATAACATAAAAGCAAGTCCTCTGAAAATTGTCAGATTTAAAGAATATGCTTTTCCTTCATTTACCCTCCCTCTCTTCTGCCACCTAAAATTCTTCCTGTCTCCTGGAAATTTTTTATCAGTATAGAAATGTATTTTAATACTTATCATCTTAAAATACTCTATCCTGGATTAAATGTCACTAACCTCCTTTTTTTTTTTTTTTTGTTATTCTTAATAGCCAAAGTTTTCAAGAGAGTCATTAAAACATGATATCATCTCAACTTTCTTCCCTTCCCTTCCTTGTGAGATGGATTCCAGAATGAGATTTCTCCCCTACCAGGTCCATGAACACTACTCTCACATCAAATATTTCAACAAACTCCATTTTGCTTGTCCCAGAGCATACTTACAGTTCTCATCTTGCTCCATCTTTTCATTGCATTCAACATAGCTGACCATTATTATCTCTAGTCTCTGGAACCTTTACTTTCCCAGTTTTTTTATAATTCTTGGACCGTTCTCCCTTAGTTAAATGTAGTTGTAAATTCATGTGTGTGTGTAGATAGATAGATAGAGGGCATTTAAGTGCGCATACTTAACTTTTCAGCTCGACAAATTAAACCAAAATGCAGATAAAGAGATCTTTTCAAAAGTCTTCCTACTGCCACTTCCCTATCAATACGCTCTTGCCCAAAGAAGTAAATGCTATTCTGACTTCGCTTACCATACATTGCAGGATTCCCAGTAGCAGCAAGAGATTGCAAGGGTCATTGACAAGCATTTTACATATCCCTGTCCAGGGCACATTTTTCTAATATCCCGTTGGCCAAATCATGTAACATGGGAAAGCTTAGATTCAAAGGGTGTGCAGACAGAGGAATCTGGGGCAGTGGTCCAGGCTCTAACCGCAGATGGAGGTCACAAGTCAATTGATCTGAGGTGACAGTCTTTACCCACATCTCTGTGGTTCCATGTCAAGGGAGGATTTATCCTTTGTTCTTCTTAAACTTCCTACTACTTTTTGTTTGTTAATTTTTCTGCCAGGAGAAACTAATTACTCTCTCTTCTGCTTTCAAATACTTTGAATAATAATTATAATGATAATAGAGAATATTCATTGAATGCTTACCCTGTGACAATACTGTGCTATACACCTTTACTTGTTGCATTTTTTTAAAAAATTTTCCAATTGTGCACTTTTTTTGGCATTTTAAATAAAATATAATAATTGAAAAGCCTGTGTTTGTACAGTAAGTTACACAACCCAATTTAAAATTAAGGTGAACAAGGAAAAAAATCTGCAGATACAGATAACAGTGTTTCTTGAGTTTTAAATATTAAACACTAACTTAAATACCATTTAATTAGCTATCAAAACCATATATACTATCAAAATATCAAGTAGAAAGTTATTAGAAACATTAGCTCTGCTATAGTAATGACCTATGTTACTGAACATTTTCAAGTTTTGGTTCCTTGGATAATTTAACTTGGTGTGCTGGTTTGAAAGGAAGTATGCCCCCTAGAAAGGTCATGTTTTAATCAAAATCCCATTTTATAAAGGTAGAATAATCCCTATTCAATACCGTATGTTTGAAACCATAATCAGATCATCTTCCTGGATGATGTGATTTAGTCAAGAGTGGTTGTTAAACTGGATTATGTGACAACACGTCTCCACCCATTTGAGTGGGTCTTGACTGGTTTATTGGAGTCCTATAAAAGAGGAAACATTTTGAAGAATGGGAGATTCAGAGACAGCAGAGCAGAATGACATAGCCACGAGAAGCAGAGTCGACCAGCCAGTGACCTTTGGAGATGAAGAAGGAAAATGCCTTCCGGGGAGCTTCATGAAACAGGAAGCCAGGAGAAGAAGCTAGCAGATGACACCGTGATCACCATGTACCTTTCCAGATGAGACAGTAACTCTGACTGTGTTTACCATGTCCCCCTCCACTTGAGAGAGAAACCCTGAACTTCATCAGCCTTCTTGAACCAAGATATCTTTCCCTGGATGCCTTTGATTGGACATGTCTATAGACTTGTTTTAATTGGGACATTTTCTCGGCCTCAAGCTGTACACTGCACAACCGCAGAGGGTGACTGTCCACTTATAGTTTTCATCGATTTGTGTAGCTATTATTCCAATTTCCTGGCAAGTGTCAATAAAGTTTCTAAAAGAAGGGTTGTCTCTTTTATTCCAAATTCACACAAATTTACCCTTTACAGATACTGGAGAACTACCACTATATATCTCAGAACTATGCTCTTCATTGGCACTAGGAGAAATTCTGCAAACCAAGACATGATTCTTTAAAGATGATATGCTGAGTTGTATTCCTTTAGGGTTTTTCAATACATAAAATTGGTGTTCCAGGAAACATTAAAATCAATTGTCCTTGCATATACCTATACCATCAACTGGAGACACATTTTTTTTCCTTCTTCAGAACTTAATAAAAGCAGTCAGAAACAAATGAGTATCATCTCTGACCTGGAACAATGAGCCATGCCAGATGTGCAGAGTTATTTTCCCCAAGGCAATGGAATTCATGGATTTCACTATTCTTAGGAGTCCAGTTACCTAGAATTTATAGAAGTTGCCTGCAGCAACGATTAGACAATGGGCTAGTAGACATCATTTCTTGGTTCTAATTCTGACTTTGTCAACCAAGTTACTTTGTCATATCAATACCCTACCATCTACCCTAATTTTCTCAGATAGAAACTGGAAGCCATAATATCTGCCGTTCCTATCTTTCATAATTGCTGAGGGTAAATGCACAAAGTTGGCCAAAAAGGAAAAAGTATGAAAGGACATTATAGACTATAACAAATGCTGTACAAATACAAGAGTTTCTTAAATAACATTTCAATTTCATCTTTTTAAGGCAGAGGACACAAATTCTGGTCTTTAAAGGACCAATTTGGTAGCCACACCAGTTATTGAGCTATTGGTTTTTAGCTTCAAACTCCCCTTTCCTTTATTTTGTGATATCGAGGCTGGAATTCTGAAAAGGATAAAAGAACTTGCTCCTTTCTGTTTGCTTTCTGTTCCTGTTATCTTTCAGCACCTGTTTTCTTTCTATTCCTATTTTGGCTTTCTGTATCCATCCATGACATCAGAGCAACATTTTGCATCCTAGTAACAGCAGTACATTCTAGTACCAGCAATTGATTCCAGGTTTCAGTTTGTCCACCTTATGCAGAGTAAGCCTCATTATGCCTCCATAGAGACATTTGCACCAGCTGGCCCCTTTCTGCAAAGGTCTGTTTTTACATCCTCACAGGGCCTCTTCTCAGAGGTTAATTTCAGCATTGCAGGGTTCTTTCCCCAGGCTGTCAAATTTTAACAAGCATAACCCTGGCCCCAGATATGGCAACTGCTTCTTGCTGTTTCTACATCCAAGTTACCGTAGTGTTCCTTTTGTATGTCTTTTCAGCGCTTCAATATCCAGTTAATTCTTGTGTTCAACTAAGTGGAACAATTCCCATCTCCTCACTAAATCCTGACTGATACAGGAATATAAATCACTGAAGCAGGCTTGGTACAATTTTGCCCTACATATCTACACTTGGTTTGCATAGTAAACATATAGTAGTCTTTACTTTCACAGAGATTTTGTCTTCTCGCCCCCCCTTCCTCTCTCTCTCTCTTTCCTTCATAACCCTCTCTCTCTCCCCACCTTTCTTTATTGAAACTTTCTACTCACACTAGCTTAATGTGTCCAAAAAATATTTTACTTTCTCTTAATATTAACGTAAAATTTAAACACACTTCCAATTAAAAAAAAATCAACAGCTAATACCTGGCTACAGTTTTTGAGGGGAAATGGGGAGGTGTGGAGAAAGTGACAAACTGGAGACTAGACCCTAATGGGGGAAGCTGACTCGAGTTTCAGCAGATCATTACAAGAGGGACATGCCAGCTCAGTGTTGCTAGATCCCCAATTTTTTAGCGCAAATCTGGAAATTCAGATTTTGGAGTCCTGAACTTAAAATCAATAACTAATAGGAAACAAAAAGTAAATTGTGTGCCAACTAACATCGCGTGGGCCAAACTAAATTCCTGTGTGGATCAGATCTGGTCTGCTAGTTAGCCAATTTGCTTTAGAGCATCTAGATCATCCAGGTTTTCATACATATCCTCATACTCTGGAACAGTCATTAAAGTTGAAAGAGGACAAAAACCCCGAAACCAAGAAGAAAACGCCCATTACTAAAAGAGGCAACCGATCACATAATCATGATTTCAGAAAGAATATCAAGGAATAAGTGCTCTCTATCACTTAAACAAATTAGGGAAAAGTTACTATTGGAAGGTTTTGAGAATAAAGGCAGGATTAAAATGAAAACTCTCTAAATTTAATTGGTAATTAAAACTATTTATAATAGTTTAATTGGTATTTTTCCCCAAATAAAAACCTTATAATAATAAAAGCTAGTTGCAGACCCATGAATGGTATATCAGTTCTTTCTACAAAGTCACTTCTGTACAGTAGGGGATACCTGACAAGTTTTAGTAAATGCTGACAGAAGGTCATCATTTTTCATTAGCCTATGATTTTGGAACTTTTTATGTAGTGAATTGAGTCAAAGTTGAGCTAAGAGATATTCTTGCATATGATGATGATGATATTGTGATGATGGACTGTGAACATCATATTTACATTGGGAAGATTCCAGCTTGAGTTTTCAATTAAGATGTCAACAAATTGTTCACTGAACAGGATACCATTTATACTAGTTGTTCGATAAACTGTGAAGATTCTGTTTCTCTTCTTCCTCTTCATTTTTCCTCAGTCTCTTTCTAGTGCCTATATTCCCTCCCCACCTTATTGCATTTCCATCTGTCAAATTATTACTTCATTTTTACTGCCCAGTTCCCTAGCTGACCTTTTTTAATATCCTTCCAGATTTCCTTTAAAAACTGAGTTCTTGTTTGTCTTCTTCTTTCTTGGTAAGGTCATTATGTAGTTAGTTTCCATGATTCCGTATTCATCTTCCTTCTCATATTCCTTCAAGTGAGACTTTTCCAATGCCTTTCTTTTAATATTGATATTTTAAAGACCCATTCTTCAGCCCCTTTCCTTCTTCTTCTATACTGTCATTCTGAGCAATTTTATGTACTTCTTTGCTTTGAATATAGCCTATGTGCTGATGGATCCTAAGATTATACACTTGGTTCTATTATCTTTTCTTACTTCCTGCCCAGTCACTCAACCCAACTGCTGGACATCTTCAATTGACTATCAAGTAGGCATCTCTACTCAAAGTGATCACAACAGACCCTACTATCTTTTTGCAGTGAACTTACCTTTTGTCCTTTGATTCCTATCATCTCTCTTGGAGTTAAAGCCATTAAACCTTGCCATCCACCTTGGCTTCTTCTTTCCTTTTATATACCCAGACAGTCACCAGATCTATTCTATTCTTGCTCCTTAGCATTTCTCAATTCTATCTAACTTCTCTCCACTTCTACCACTTCTGTTATCTTAGAGCTATCACTCCTCTCTCACCCATAAGCCTGCTACCACCCTTGAACAGGCTTTGCTGGCTCAAATCTCATCTCAAACCAGTTCATATAGGATTATTTTCACTTCTTTGAACTTGATCTTGAGTCTCATATGCAAATTCCTTAGAAAGCCATTTCTGATCTTGCCCTATTCATATAGGATCCCATAATTCATATAGGTTCATAATGTCATTGAACTTTCCTTGATCTTGTCAACTTCTTGAAAAATTATTCCTGACTACTTTCCCCTTCTCCTACTATATATTTGGTATTCTCTTTATCCTTACTTTCTTTTATTCATAGTATGGAAGTTATCTATTTGATTGCTGGTTTCTCCAATTAAACAAGTGTTGATATAAAGATGATAACCAACATTCCAACTCCAGTTAATTAGTAGGAACTGCATGAAGCTCTGTGTTGACATTTCTGAAGTTTGTCTGTGCTCTCTGAAAAAAAAATACTGTGATTATTATCAATATCTGCTTTGGACCAAAGAGTCACAGACATAATTTTTTGTACCCTGTACTAGACTTGAAGGCAGAGTTGAGTCAAATTTATCTGAACACCTGCTATGTATAAGGCACTGTGTTGAATGCATTATATGTATTATTCTACTCTCACAACAATTAATTTGAAACATAACCTCATTTTTTAATTGATAACAATGAGATTATTAAATTAACTTCTTGTTTTAGCAAAGAAGTAAATAGCAATAAATAGCAAAGACAGGATTAAGCTCTGGTTATCTAACTCTAAAGCCCATATTTCTTTCAGAAAATACATGCTATGCCCAAAGTACATGGAATTAAATGGATTGATGGGAGCAGCTATCATGCAGACAGCCCTCTGGCAGATAATATGAGAATAAGTATGATATAAAATAAGACATTATCCCTACCCTCAAGGAGCTCATAAGCTGCATCTGAAATGACAGAAATAAAAAGTAAAAGGATTAGGCTCTATTCTACATCCTTGATTGTTTTTGAAAAAGCCAGAAAAAGGGCCATTTACAAATCGCCAGGGTATAATGATGATAGTGGAAATGCAGAGGCTGTTTAGACTCTCATGGAGTATTAATTACCCCTCATTAAGACAAATCTCATTCTTTTTTAGATTAAAGAGACTGTCTTAGGTCTGCCAGGCCTGGCCATTTTTGGTATCTTTTAGCTTTTTCTGAGGGAAGTTAGAATGAACTATGAACTCACTATTGGAGCCACAATTAGATGGTGAGAATTACCACCTTTCTGTGGCAGCAAAGTAAGATACTGCCTACTGGAAAGAGCCTTGATTTGAAGTCAGCCAAATGTAGATTCACATCCTTGTTTTGCCTCTCATTCGCCTCATACTTTTGTGTAAATCATGTATTCTCTCTGAACTTCACTTGCCACATCCTTAAAACAAGGATGACGATACCCACTTCCCAGGATTGTTGTATAGATTTTATATTAAATAATGCATGTCCAAATACCCCTGAAGAGTGGGGTAGAAAGATCAGTGATGGGGAAGTTATACAGAAAAGGTAGGGTTTAACAAACAAATATGAGTGCTGAATCATTAAATTGTTATCTTTTTAGTCTCTAGTATCTTAGAGCAGCTAGAAGTAAAACCTAAAATTGTGGTATCGTAACCCATACCAAACTCTGAAATCTTGTTCTACGACTACTTGTGGCACTGTGCTTTGAAATTTATTGCTTTTTTGTAAATATGTTATTCATCACAAACAAGAAAAAGAAGTCAATTGTGATGATAAAAAAAAAACATTTATTCCTTCTATTCTGGAGCAGCTAGTAGGAAATAGCTACTTGTTGAAGAGTGCTCTGAAAATTATTCTTTTTTTTCTTTCTTTGCTTTGTACATATGTTATACTATGCAAAGAAAAAGTTTTAAAAAGATAATAATGCATGTGAAGAGCCTGGCATGAAGTAGGTGGTCATGAAATGGTGGGACTGGTGATAGTAGTAGCAATTGTAACGATGACCACAATGACAGGAGGGGAATGCTGCCATTACTGGTGACATGGGTCAGGAGGCAGACCCAAGCCCTTCCAGCTGTATATTCCAAATAAAACTCTGAACAATAGCCAGTGTCTTCAGGCTTCTTTGACCCCCATTTTTTCCAACCTCCTCCAACATTTAAATTCTGCACCTCAAAATTCATCTCAAAGGCTCATTCCATCTTGTAGAGTTGACCTCTGTTTGATGTATTCCCATATTTAAAAGTAACTACCACATTTTGAATTTTATATTTGAGAGGTCACAAATATTTTTTTCTTATTAAACCAGTTAAGATACAGAATACACTTGAAAGAAAACCTGGTAGAAACTAAGCTATATAAATGTTAGCTATTGTTAATATTAATGTTATCATTAGTATTTGTTAGTTCATTTGATTCCTATGACACACCATGAGGTGGGTAGAACAGATTATTAAATACCCATCAAAATTACTGAGGCACTGAATGTCACAAAAATCCAGCAATTGTTAGCATTTAACCTTGTACCCAAGGACTTTCATACTTGTGGTTGTTCCTCCTGGCACCTCGTATAGGGCTGCTTACACAGCAGGTGCTTGGTCAATATTGATAAATGCTTATTTAGATGCTATCTAGGGGCCATGGGAAAGCACTGACTTAGAGACCCAGTTGAGTCTAATGCAAGGGTAACAAACCATATTAATGTCAAAAATAAGAATAATTTGTTTCAAATATTTATGCAAAATAAAACAAAACACTAAATCTAGGTATTATATAAACTACAGGAATGCTTTGCTTAAAATCACAGCTTTGAGTCTTCACTGACCCTTCAAATAGCCCCAAATGACTTTAATTTACTTGCTTGTGTTATTTTTAAGAAAAGTCTGAAAAGAGCTGTAGATCACTGCTGTACTTAGAGAATGGACTAAAGGATTAAGTGCCTAGGTCCTTGACTGGGGCAAGAATGATTGAGCTGTTCTCTGTGATTATCTGTTAAGATAAGATTCGCTTACCCAGAAGGTCTTGGCCTGTTCCTTTGTTAAGAGCTAAGAAAAGAAGGCAGAGACTTGGAAACCAGCCGCTGTGCTTACTCATAAAACCATGCATCATTGAAACAAATTTAACTGAGGTTAATAAATAATCATAATAATATTTGTGCCCCACACTAAACCGATTCAAATTTGTAACTCTCAACAGGGGAAAATCCTGAGAAAAGGAGCCTTTGCACTAGGTGAAAAGTCTGGCTACACAAGTAATCCAGAGGACTTCTTTTTTGTTTGTTTGTTTCGTTTTACAAAACTAAGTTCATCAGCTAGTGTGGAGCATTATTTTCACAGATGCACCCTGGTAATGGAAGATGATAACTTGTGGAGGAATATATTGAATATTCTATTGATTTTCAACTTTTCTGTAAATCTAAAATTATTCAGAAATTAAAAAAATTAAATGTATGATATTTTGTCTGATGTAAGTACAGTATGAGAACCCAGAGATTGACTGAGGTGATTAGGGACAGGTTTCAAGTGAAGGTGATTCTTATAGCTGAAAATATTAAAAAATAAATAGGGGTAAATCAAGTGTAGTGAGGACAGGGCAATTAAGTGTTTAGTAACCTAATCTTTTTACCAAATAATGCTGGACAGGCATCTTTCAATGTCAATTAATTAAGATCTAAATCATTTTTCTGGATCCATAGTAGTTCATGGAATAAAGGTACATTAATTAGTTATTTCTCCATTGATGAACAATTAAAGCATCACTATTATTTCTTCATTTATAACCAAATCTGCAATAAACTTATAACACTATCTCTGCTTATATTTTAAGTACCTGTTTAATTTTCTCCCGCTTAATTATAAGATTCCTAAGGACAAAAGCAGTGTTTGCCTTACTCACTCATTAGTCCCCAGCACATTTTCAGCAGAAAGTAGGATACTCAATAAATTTTTTTGAATGAATAAGGATATAATGTATAAAAAAGCATAGATAAATGAAACAGCAATGAGTATAGGAGATTTTCAAGTAATTTCCTATAGCTGGAGTAAATAATCCCATTGTGGATTTGTGGGAGGCAAGGAATAAACTTAAGGGATTGCCATTTATTCTCCAATACAGTCAACAACATTTTTATTTTGTATCCAGTCTGTGTCATGCACTATTACTACAAAGGTAAGGAAGTTTTTCAGGGAGCTCATAGTTTTTCGGTACCCGTAGTATGAAGGTGTTTTTTTTTTTTTCTCTTCACCCTAATGACTACAGGAAGCCTTTTGGGTAGGAACCTTAGAAAGATCTTAGAATCAGCCATCCTTCTACAGAAGGACACAGACATGGGCAATTTTAGGAAACAGAACTTCAGTTAGAAGTTTATTGTCATCCAGGCAGCAATGTTGAGTTTAGCCTCTGAATTAGTAGGATGGCAACTTGGAAGGAGTGACTGGAAGAGTGGCTGAGATGAAGAGGGCATGGCATGGTGGCAACTGATAGAGGAGATCGAAAAGGAAGACTATGGATTAAGAGCTGTCTGAAGATTAATTCAACTGTGCTCTGTGATTGGTTTAATATAGAGAGTGATGAGCAACTAATTTAATGGGTTGTACCACTGGGAGGGTAAAAATGGCAAAAAAATGAAGAAAGCATGATAGAAGACTAGACAGCACGGTCTGCAGTTGGAGTGGGGGTGGATTATTTGAACACATTCATTCCACTGGAAGACACTCTAGAATTTCTGGGGTTTGGTGCCCAATAGAAAATTGAGTACACTCGTCTCTAAAGAAAGTTGTGGGCTGAAGATGCGGACCTCAGCTTCAACAACATGAGTCAGTAATGATTCTGAAGGCCATATCTGTAGCCCTTGCTTTATATAATCATAAATCGGACCATCCAAAGAGATTAAGTAGACAAGAAGAAAAGAGGATAAGCAAGAACTCTGAGGAACACCATCATTTAGGATGGAAGGAGCAGCATGAGAAAAAGGCACATTTATATGTCATGGTCAGGACGATGGGAGGGCTTGGAGGTGAATATGATTTAGAAGAACCCATGGCAAAGAAGGCTCAGGAAGGAGGCAGTATTCAGCACTGCCAGGAGAGACTTCAGGCTCCAAGTGATGCAGCCCCCATAAGTGATAAGATTTGCAATTAGAAAACCAATCATAGCCTTAATGAGAGCAATACCAGGCACGGCACTGATCGCTTTACATGGATAATTGCGTTTAATTTATACAACAGTTGATGAGGCAGGTAACATAATCTTAATTTTACAGATGAAGAAACACTAGCATAACTAAGTGACTCACAGTTACTCAACTAGTCGGCAGTAAAGCTGAGATTCAGCCCTAGGAAAGTTGATGCCGAAAATTGCACTTTGAGTAACTAAGCTCCATGGCGCCACCCACTGACACTTCTCATTATTTCCAATCGAGCACTGGACAATTTAGAGTTTCGTTTTGTCCTCTAATTTCTCATAAACACAAATACTAATTCTCCAGTGCCGTCATACTTCTGTGCATCGCCTCAGGTATTTATCCCCAAATAAGGTGTCCTCTAAATTCCATTCAATGAATGATATTGAAGATAAGTGAACATTTGGGATGTTAGGGTAAATGCACACCAATCAGATTATCCTTCGGTGGCACAGGTACAGATCAAAGGGACCATGAGCTTACTGACATATTTTCTCTGGTTCAAAACACGAGATGATTGTGCTTCCCTAATGATTTATGTGGTGTGACATTTCCAAGGTTATAGGAAGAGAGCAGACATAAACCTTGATACAACCATAATGGGTTAATAATAATACTCTATATTTAATGCATGAGAAAGCAAACCATGGAAAATCGCACAAAAGAGGTCAAATCACATTCTCTTGTGGGCAGTTCCTTGGAGCTTACAGTCTGGAATAATCTATTTTTGAAAGAGAATGCTTTTCATCTTCCTGCTAATAAATAAATCACCAGTTGTTTTACATTTTCAAACATCTGAACAGCACCCCAGAGCTCCATAAAGGCTTTATTCTCTAGTTCCATTGGCGTGCAAGCCATACTTTTAATTGCAGATATAAGTACTGCAAAACTGATGCTGTGGATTTCGCACCCTTCTGAAAAGTAGGCACCACTACTGTGCATATGTTTTGCATAAAACTGGCTGCCGTGGTGCAATTAGAGGAGAGATAACTCGTACCATCTTGATGACAGCCTGTGCAACTGAAACCAGGCGATACAGATGGCTTTGAGAAAATGGAATCCTATGTAGCCTTTGACAGCACAATTATTAAGCTCTGTCAGGTTATTCGACTTTTTCATAAAAATCACTTAATACTTCACCCAGATATTGCTTTTGCCATCAAATATCACTTTGGGAAACATTAATAATTTAGGAACTTCCATATTAAAAATGGCTAATTCGCCAAGCACATGAGATGTCATAATGCAAGAGTTCTCCCATTCTGAAAGTTTTGTTTGAATACTTCAATTCCAGGGTACAACATCGGTAAAAACAAGGAGGCTGCATTAGGGAGATACTAGCTGGGATTTGAAGGGCAGATAGGTAGCAGCTCAATCGGAAATGATTTAGGAAAGTGCTGTAACTTTCTAGAAGCAAGAGTTTTTCTCTCTAGGTTTATGTTTTATTGTATGGTAATTTTTAAACTTTAATCTATAACCTTGTCTCATAAAGACTTTTGCCTTTGTGACTTTGGCAAGGGGAAATACATGTTTTACTTTTTTAGTTGACCTTAAAAATGTATTTACCTAAAGAGAAATCCACTCTTTTTGGTGAATAGTACTGTGAGTTTTGACAAACACATTTAGTTTTTTAACCAAAATGCAAAACAATTCTGCTCTTACTCCCTCCAAAAAATTCCTTTATGCTTCCCTGTTTCAGTAAAACTCTCTCTCCATCCCCTGCCACTGGCAACCACTGATCCGTTTTCTGATCCATACTGTCATAACAGTGAATTCATATATTATGCTGCATTTTGAGTGTGGATGTTTTTCACCTGGCACAGTGCATTTGAGATTCATCCATGTTGTGTATGTATCAATTATCCATTCCTTGTTATCATTGAGTAGTGTCCCACTTCATGGATGAAGATTACTTATTCTGAAAAATGCTTTTGTCATGCTGTGATGCCAGGGATAATAATGAGCCTACATTGCATACAGATGCTTACAGCATGCCAAGCATTGTTCTAGTTGCTGTATATTTATAACTTTGTTTAATTTTTTTATTGTGTAAGATGTGTAATATCATTATACCATATATATATAAAAGGAAAATGAGACAAATCTATATTAAATAATTTCCTCAGGATCACACAGCTTCTAAGTGTCATAGCCTGGTTTTGACTCTGGGTAGTCTAACTTGAGAGTCTACCATTCTAACCACTATTATAAACTGCTTCCCAATAATAATCACTAATAATTGGGTATTGGCCCCTGCCCTACATGGCAAGCCTGTCCTCAATTCATTTTCACAGCCATAAGATAGGTTGAGGAAAATGAGGCTTACAAAGATTACTCACCTTGCCCATAATCACCCTGATAAAAGTATCTAATTTTCAAAAAGTCATGAAACATGGATTTTTCTGCCTAGTTTCGATCAGTTTCTGGATTTCAAATTTTAATTGTTTCCTATTATGCCACTACATTTCCAATTCATCTCAGCATGTACAGAACCTTTTGCAGTTGGAATTACTTGCTGAGCATTGGTACAAATTGTCTTCCAGCTTTAAAGTTAGATAATAAAATATATTTGGTATCAAAGAGACCTTGTCTCTATCTTGATTTATCACTGCCTGCAGGAAACTGAAGGAATGAAAAAAAATATCTGCTGTCCTGAATCAAATTGCATGAAGTTGACATGTGGAGAAAAAAATTGTATGTTCATTTTAACTTCTGGTTGTTCTTCAAGAGGTTAAATCTTTGTTCCAGAATGAAGATAAAAATAAATTTTGATGCTAGATTGCTTATGTTATCACCTTATCAAAAGCACGACAGAAGCAACTACCTCCAGCAGAGATGTCTAAAGGGAGAATATGGTTTGATTTTTCAATTTCATTTATAGTTATAATAACGTACTCAGCTCACATCTTTTAGGAAAAGGCTCTGAAGTACTTTAAGTATTTTAATTAACCTTCATGTATGCAGGGTATAGATATTATATCTATTTTATAGAGGCATAGAACATAGGAAGCAAATTTGAGGTCTTAAGGTTGAAGTCATGACGTGTTGGTAATAATAATGTTTCCTAATAGAGACAGACCTTTGAAAAGAAAAAATAGGAACAACATCCATTGAACTCGATGGTCTGACATTCCCAGCAGCAATTTATGCTTGTACTTCCAAGTAGTACACTGAATTTTTAATTTCTTTCAAACTTTCCATATAAGAAATATACCCCAAGTACTCTTTCCTATCCTTCTTCTTGGGTGTATTTATAGGATTCCAGAATAGGGGAGAGACGTGTGAAGTATGGAAAGAGTATCCCTTTTCTTAACAACTTTCAATATTCTGGTAAAAATCTCAATTTCGGTTAGACATTTGATTATCATTGGGTAATCATAGAAAATACCATGTGGGACAAAGATGTATTCTGAGACAGGGCAACAGTAGGGCTAGCCTTGAAATGTGGCATATGTAATTACAATATTATTCCTAGGTCTTCAGACTAGTGGTAGATGTCAGTTGGCAAATTTCACCTCAATATAAGGAGAATTCTTTTCAGGTAATTGAAGTTGCTTAATATAGAGTTGCTTATCTTGCAGACAGTGCATTTAAAAAGAGCTTATTCCTTCATCAAGTGGGATATTTGACTAGACCCAATGCAAGACCTCATCCAATCCTAAGAAACTATCTAGAATATTAATCTTTTATAACTAGAAATCTTATGCATTGAAAATCACAAAGTATTTCTGGTTCAGATCATTTAAAATTATAAATGTGACCATGTACAAGCAACTTCATCTCTCCTTGCAAGTTTTCTGTGATTGCTAAATAAGAATAATAATATGTATCTTAAAAAACAAGCAAGCATTTTAACTTAATTGCTGCTACTGTGCTAGACTCTTTTTTAATGCATTATCTCATTTAATCCTTGCATATAATCCATGAGTGTAAGGATTAAAATGGGACTACCTGTGCTATCTATTTATAAGTGACATACAAATATGCATATGTGTATATATATATATTGAGATATATAATTACACAGATGAGTAATTGTATGTGTTTAATCTTCACATATAATTGTTTAACAAGGGATGTGGTAACTTCCTTGATAAACCTCCCTATATCACTGTCTTCCGATCTCTCACATTCCCTCATTTCTTTCCTAGTTTTTCCTGGGTTCATCTTCCAACTCCCTTGAACTGGAGTTCTTATCTCAGGGTGTCTTGGGGGGACCAGACTAAGACAAGTACATAATCCTTCTTAACCACTCAGTTATAACCCTTAAAGTTTGAATTAGTGGGACTATATGTGATGGACCTAGCACAGTTCTTGGCAATTATCATCAGTGTTATCATTGCTAGACTCATCATATGGTGTGAAGAATGATTCAATAATCCTTTATCAGCCCCCTGTCTCTTCTGCTAGAGAAAAAATGAAATTTGAGAATAGGACACAACCCAATGAGAGGAGAGGAAAAGAATCTCAGACCTGAACTTTCTCCATGTTTGTAATACATAGAAGGGCTGTGCTTGACAGTCCCATTTTTCTACCTTCATTTCCTCTTCTAATCGTTGGAAGAAGAGCAGTGATGAAAAATATCAATAATAGAGTGTAGACTTAATGCTGTGTAGGTTTAAAGAGTGTGTGGCCTTACTGAACCTGATTCCTGGAAAGAAGTATGTAGGGGATGGATTGTTTTGCTGGAGAGGCCTTTTCGTTGCTTTGAGAATGTTGGTCTCCTGAGAATGGGTGGGGACAGAAATGAGTACTGCCCAAAAGTTATTATGGGAATGAGCTAAGCTTCTCAGTGAAGTTTTTATTAGAAGTCACCAATTCCCAGATCAAATTCATTCTCCTCTCTTCTATGTTTCTATTTTATTCTATACCTACTTCTGCCACAAAGGCTAATATTTTACTCCATTATCTCCTACCCTGGTTTCAACATAATCTCCTAGAGGATTGGAATCAAAATTTTCTTCTTTACTTCTTGGGGTCCAGCATAGGGTATGACATATATGTATAGACAAAAGTTTTAATATCCAGGAGTGGATTTTAAACTGCCTATTTCAGTGATTCAAGAGAATAGATATTATGGACCACAAAAGTTCTACTAGGCAATACGCAAAATGCTTTATAATTGTCAGCTCATTTAGTCTCCCAGCTACTCTAATATAATTTATTTTTTGCTGCAAAAGAAACCCATCCCAAAATTTAGTTGCTTAAAGCAAAAGCATTCAGTGTTGCTTAGAAGTCTATGGTCATCTGTGTTTTTCCTTTGAGCTGTGCCAGAGTTGACAAATCTTGACTAGGCTCACTCATAGGACTGAGTGAGGACAGCTGACATGTTGACAGGGCTAGGATGACCTCACTCACATCTTTGTTGTTTGGTGCAATGTCAGGTAGAAGAATGGAATGATTAGACCACATATACTTCTTAATCTAGCCTGCTAGCCTGGGTTTAATTCACATAATATAGACTGTTGCAGGACAATCAGCTAAGGCATATAAGGCTTCTTGAGGATTAGGCTTGTAACCTGAAAAACTCAACTTCCAAGCATTCTCATTAGTAAAAGAAAGTCACTGTGTCATCCAATGTGAAGGGGTGTGAAATAGACTCCATCACTTTAGAAATATTGCAAAGTCACATTACAAAGGACCATGAGTGTAGGGAGGTATTGAGAATTATCGTCATTTTGCATCCTACCATAAATATCCGTATTTCCCCAGCAAACTATGCTTCTCCTTCCCTCAATAGATTTCCAAATTTCAATCCTCTTATGACATTAGTTGTAAATCCCAAATCTTTTCATCAACCTCAGTTTCAGCCATAGTCCCTTGCATGCAACCCCTCTTGACCAAGACCTACATATTCAAAAGGTAATTATCTGCCAAACATACACTCAATACTCAATGATGACACAGAAAGAGGGTAACTGTAACGGAAGGCATACAGTCAGGACCCCTCCTGAGGGGAAAAGAAACAGTTTGTGGCTAGGACACAGTTCTATTCTCTCATAGTGCCACAGTGCTCAACTGCTACCTGGGAGTAATTCTACATGGTTTCTTCACCATGCATTCAAGGCCCTTGGTGCTACCCTCTGACACAGCTCTCCTTTTCTATAATAAAGTCCGTTTGATGGCTTCTGAATAGCTAACTCACCCTGTATTTTGTCCATAAAAAGTTGCCTGGTTTGTACTTTGATGACTCTCTGGGACTTTTAGTCCAAACTGCTGGTAATTTGGAGTCTAAAATTCCCTTTCAAACTTTATGGGTCACTTCACTTTAAACCGTAATGGTGTAACTAGTACCAGACTACTATCCTGTGATTTTCTTTAAAAGAGCTTTATTGAGATATTAGCCATATACTATACAAATTACCCGTTTAAAATATAGAATGAAGTGGTTTTTAATATATTCACAGAGTTGTATGGCTATCATCATAATTGATTTTAAAACATTTTCATCACCCCAGAAAGAAACCTGGAATCTATTAGTATTCACTCTCCATTTCCCTACAAACTTCCATTCGATCCTTTGGAAACCACTAATCTATTTCTGTCTCTGTAGATTTTTCTATTCTGGACCTTTTGTATAAATAGAATTTATGATCATTTACTACTGGTTTCTTATAGTTAGCATGATATTTTCAAGGTTGTTCACCACGTTGTAGCATGTATCAGACTTCATTCCTATTTATTATAGAGTAATATTCTTTTGTAGTTATACAAAATTTTATTTATCTGTTCATCAGTTGATGTACATTGGTATCACATACAGTTTTTTGTCTTATGAATAATGCTGCTCTGAAAATTAGTGTACAAGATTTTAAGTGGACACGTTTGCACTACTCATGAGAATAAACTTAGGACTGGAAGAATTGGATCATCTCGTAACACTGTACTTAAGCACTGAGGAACTTCCAGACTTTTTCCAAACTGCTGCACCAATTTACATTCCCATAAGCAGTATATGAGGAATCCAGTTTCTACACATCCTTGTCAACACTTGCTATTATCCATCATTTTTATTATAGCCATCCTTGTAGCTGTGAGGTGCTATCTCATCATGGTTTTGGTTTGTATCTCCCTGATAGATAATGATGCTGAGTATGTTTTCATGTGCTTACTGACCATTTGTAGATCTTCTTTGGAGAAATGTCTATGCAGAGCTTTTGGCCATTTAATAATTAGATTGATTATCTTTATTGTTGTTTTATAAAAATTAATTATATATTGTGGATACTAGACTCTGTTCAGATATATGAATTGTAAATATTTCCCCTATTCTTTGCATATCTTCTCACTTTTTGATGGTGTCTTCCAAGGCACAAAACTTTTTAATATTAACAACAAAGTCCAATTTACCGTTCTTGATTTTTTTCTTTTGCTGCTTGCAATTTTGGCGTTAGATCTAAGAGACTATTGCCTCTATTCTATTTCTTGGAAGAAAACAGGTAGGATTTAAAACTTTTAGCACTTATGTTAAGGTCTTAATCCCATATACATATAATTTTTGTATAAACTGTGAAGTAGGGATTCAAATCTCTTCTTTCTAATGTGGCTATCCAGTTGTCTCATTACCATTTTTTAAAGACTATTCATTCCTCATTGAATGTTCTTGGCACACTTGTCAAAATCAATTGACCATATATATAAAGGGGTTTTTCTGAGCTCTCAGTTCTATTGCAATATGTGTGTGTATATATATATATATATATATATGCCAGTACCACATGATCTTGGTTTATGTTGCTTTGTAGTACATTTTGAAAGTGAAAAGTGTGAGTCTTCAAACTTTGGTCATCATTTTGAAGATTATTTTAGCTGTTCTGGGGTCTGGAATTTCTATATAAATTTTAGAATCAGATAAATTTCTGAAAAGAATTCAGCTAATACTTTAATAGGAATTTCTTTGCATTTATAGATCAATTTGGGGCATATTTCTACTTTAACAGTATTAATTTCCTAGTCCATGAATATGAGATGCCTTTTCAGTGATTTAGGTCTTTAATATTTTTCAGCAATGTTTTCTAGTTCTCAGAGTATATGGTTTTTACTTCTCTTGTTAAATTTGTTTCTATTATGTTTTGTCTGCTGCTATTTTAAGTGTCACTTTTTAAAATTTTTCATTGCAAGTATATAGAAATAGAGTTGAATTTTACGTATTGATCTTGTATCCTGTGACCTTAATGAACTCATTTTTTATTTCTAATAGTTTTCAGAGGCTTACTTAGTATTTTTTATATACAAGATCATGTCATCTGCAAATAAAGATCACTTCATTTCTTCCTTTACAATATTTTTTTTCCACCTAATTGCCCTGGCTAGAACTTTTATTATGATCTTTAATAGATATGAAGGAGAAGACATCCTTGTTTGTTCCTGATTGTAGGAGGAAAGCATTCAGTATTTTACTAGTTAATTTATTAGCTTTGGGTTTTTCATGGACATCTTTTGTCAGGTTTAGGAAGTTCTCTTCTATTTCTAGTTTGTTCAGTGTTTTATGATAACAAGAATGGTATTGAAATCTGTCAAATGCTTTTTCAGTACCTATTAAGATGATCATGTGGTTTTAGTATTTTAGTCTATAGATATGGTATATTACAGTAAATTATTTTTAGATATTACACAAGTATTGTATTCCTGGGATAAATACCTATGTGATCATGTTTTATAATTCATTTAATATGTTGTTGAATTCAATTTGCTGGTATTGTTGAATGTCTTTGTGCCTAAATTCATAAGAGATATTGATCTCTAGATTTCCTCTTGTAATATCTTTGTCTAGTTTGGGTATCAGAGGAACACTGGTGTCATGGAATTAGTTGGGAAATATTCTCTTCTATTGCTTGGAAGACTTTGTGAAGAATGCCAAACATTTAATTCTTTAAATTAAAGTCATCTAGCTATGGGTTTTTTCTTTATAGGTAGTTCTTTAGAATTGGTATCATTACTAATTAAATCTATGTAGTTTTTTTGGCTTATACATATTTTCTCCTTCTGCCATTTTGGTAGTTTCAGTCTTTTTTAGGAATCATACATTTCTGTTTTCAAATATGTTTGCATAGAGCAGTTCTTATTATAACGTATTCTTTTGTCGATTTCTGTAATGTTATTAATAATGTCCCCTCTTTCATTGCTGATTTCAGGAATTTGAGTCTTCTCACATTTATTCCTCATCATTCTAGCTAAAATTTTGTCAATTTTGGTGATTTTTTTCAAGGAACTAACTTCCGGTTTTGTTCATTTTCACTATTTGTATCTGTGCCGGTCTGAATCTGTGGTGGACCCCAGAAAGGTCATGCCCTTTGATCCTCATTCTATATTGTTGGGTGGGAGCATTTTGATTGTTTCCATGAAGATGTGACTCACCCAGTTGTGGGTGGTAGTTTTTGATTAGATGATTTCCTTGGAGGTGTGTCTCCACCCACTGAAGGTGGAGTTGCTTGCTGGAATCCTTTAAAAGAGGAAACATTTTTTTTTTTTTTTTTTAAAGGAAGGAAAGACAGAGAAGGAAGGAAGGATGGAAGGAAGGAAGGGAAACATTTTTAAACATTTTCTTGTTTTATTATATTTTGTTTGTTTGTTTGTTTTTTACATGGGCTGGGGCCGGGAATCGAACCGGGGTCCTCCGCACGGCAGGCAAGCACTCTTGCCCGCTGAGCCACCGCGGCCCGCCCGAAAAGAGGAAACATTTTGATGAGTCCCTTTTGGTAGAGCCACGAGAAAGCCAGCAGATGCTGCCATGTTCGCCATGTGCCCTTCCAGCTTAGAGAGAAATGTTGAACGTCATCGGTGTTGTTAAACCAAGGTACCTTTCTCCAGATACCTTAAATTGGACATTTCTATAGACTTGTTTTGAATGGGACATTTCTCGGCCTTAGGACTGTAAACTAGCAACTTATTAAATTCCCCTTGTTAAAAGCCATTCCGTTTCTGGTATGTTGTATTCTGACAGCTAGCAAACTAGAACAGTATCTATTCTCTGTTTCCTTAATTTCTTTTCCAGTCTCTATTCTTGTCTTCTTTCTTCCTGCCTCATATTTAGTTTGATAACTTTTTCAGATATTTAATGGTGGAAGGTAAGGTTATTGATTTGCAATTTTCCTCATTTTTAATATAGGTGGTTAAAGCTATAAATTTCCTTCTAAGAACTGCTTGAGCTGCATCCCATTAGTTTAGTTGTGTCATTTCTTCATTTGCATTCATTCCAAAGTATTTTCTAAATTTACTGTTGATACACCAGTGGCTACTTTGAGATGTTTTGTCTTATTTCCATATATTTGTGAATTTACTAAATTTCTTTAACTTATTTGCTTCTAATTTAATTCCACTGTGGCCTGAGAACAACTTTATATGGTTTTAATCTCTTTAAATGTATTTAGAATTGCCTTATGGCATTACATATGGTTTATCCTGTAGAATGTTCCATGTTGATTTAAGAAGAATGAGTATCTGCTATTGTTCTGTGGAGTAGTCTATAGATACTCTAGTTATAATTGATTTAAAATGCTGTTAATTTTTTTCTGTTTCTATATTGATCTTCTAATTGCTTTAGCCATTGCTGAAAGTAGGGTCTTAAGATTCCAACTATTTTTGATGAGCTGTCTATTTCTCCCTTCAATTGTGTCAGGCTTTGCTTTATTTATTTTGCAGATCTGTTACTAGTTGCTTATATTCTCATAATTGTTATGTCTTCCAGATGAATTGACCCTTCTATCATTATAAATTGTCCCCTTTACTTCTAGTAACATATTGGTTTTAAATTCTAATTTGTTGATATTTAATATAGGTACTCCAGCTTTCTTATACTTGCTGTATACATAATATATATCTTCCCCTCACTGGATATTTGAATCAATAATGTATCTTCTATAGATAGCATATAGTTGTCTCTTCTCATTCTACTTTATCCAATCTCTGCCTTTTGATGGATGTTTAATATATTCATATTTAATGTTATTATTGATAGTTTAATTTATGCCCGCTATTTTACTTTTTGTTTTCCATGTCTAAAAATGTATTTTTTGTTCCTCTGTTCCTCCCTTTCTTCTTTCTTTTGAATTGAGTTCATGTAGTGTTCATTTTTATTTTATTTTCTCACTATGTTTTTAATTTTGTTTCTTAGTCACTGTTCTATGTTTACCACATCCATTTTAACCTATCAGAATATACTTCAACTTTATATTAACTTAAATATAATGAAATATAGAAGCATTATTCCTATGTGTTTTTTTTTCCCTTTGTTTTTTTTATTTTCTTTTTTGCATGGGCAGGCACCAGGAATCACACCTGGGTCTCCAGCATGGCAGGTGAGAACTCCGCCTGCTGAGCCACTGTGGCCCACCCTCCTATGTGGTTTTATTTACTCTTCTCTCTTTTTGTACTATTACTATCATGCATTTTCTATCTCTATATTTTGCAAACCTAACAATATATTGTCACATTCATTATTTAGATAATTTTATATCTTTTTTAAAAGCTGAGAAAAAAAGGAGAACAAGAATATATTTATATAGTTTATTATATTCACCTTCTTATTTACTATTTCTGGCTCTTTTCATTTATTCCTGTGTATCCAAGTACTATGCTATATATCTGAAGCCATGCTCATCACCAATAATTCTTACTGTTTCTGGATGGAAATTATGTCCTATACAGTCTCCTTTTTCACTATAACTTCAATAATTTTTACAAATAAACTGTAACTCAATACAGGGGATGCAAGAGCAGCTCAGTGGTAGAATTCTCTCCTGCCTTGCAGGAGACCCAGGTTCCATTCCAGTCTATGCACTCTCCTGTCCACTCTCCCCTCCCCCCCAAAAAAGACCAAGCAAAACAAACAAATAAAAATCCAACAAATGGTGCTTCGATAATGGGATATCACATGGAAAAATAATGAAATGTTATCCTGCCATACAGCATACAAAAAACAAAGCAAAACAAAAAAATAAAACTAACAGTACAATTTTGTTGCCAGTTGCCTCCTTTGGCTGTTATTGTCAAATATATAACATTTCAATATGTTCTTAGACCAACCACAGAGTTATATATTTATTTTATACAGTTTATTTTTAAATCATTTAGGAGAAGATAGAATACAGTATATTCATTTGCACTTTATTCTGTAACTACATAATTAACTTTTCTGGTACTCTGTTGTTTTGTTTTGTTTTTAATGGGTATTGAAATTTCAGTCCTGGAAAACTTCCTTTTTTATTTTAAAGAACTTCTTTTAGCAATTCTTGTACCATAAGACTGACAGGAACAAATTCTCTGGATTTTTGTTTTTGTTTTGTTTTTTAATCTGGGAATTTATCAGCCAGTTAGAATAAATAGATTGTATTCAAAATGCAGCTATTCAACAGAGATGATAGAAATGTCACATCCTATGACATGGGCTGAACTATACCTATAGTGAAAACTATTCTGTACTTCCCATAACGTAGCATATAAGCAATCTTCAAAATGATCAAGTAGACCTTCAAGGAACTTAGCAGCCACTAGGAAAAAAAAAACAGTCCTCAAGGAATGCCACAAAAGCAAGACACTTACAAAGTAACAATCATGATGGCCAACATCCAATAAAAATTACTAGACATGTAAAGAAGCAGGAAAATTGATGCACATTTTTGCTTGTATCAGTAGTTCAAGTCTTTTTTTCCTGATTAATATTCCATTATAAAAGAAAATGCACACCGTTCTTAAATCTATTGACATTTGGCTATATCAATTTTAAATTATTATGAATCAAGATGTTATGCATATTCAGGCATAAGACTTTTGGTGAACATATGTTTTCATGTATTTTGAAGATCTGTCATTTGGTGTGTAATGTTTAAAATTATTTTTCCTTGACTCATTTGTCATTATGAAATGTCCCTCTTTATTTCTGGTAACATTCCTTGTCCAGAAGTCTCCTTTGTTTGATATTAACATAGCCACTCTACATTTCCTATAATTAGAACTTTCATGGTTCATATATTTATTCCATTCGTTTACTTTTAACCCATGTCTTTATATTTACATTGTGTTTTTCATATACAATGTAAGTTGAGTCATCCTTTATATACAGTTTTTTAATCTCTTTCTTTTGAATGCAGGGTTCAGATAATTTCATTTAATGAAATTATTGATTGTCTGAGGTTCAAATCCTGGTACATATGATATCAACTATCAGAGTCCATGCTCATCACCAATAATAATCACTGTTTCTGGATGGAAATTATGTCCTGTACTGGTCTCTTTGTTCCCTGTAACTTCAGTAATTTTTACAAATAATCTGTACCTCCATTCCTCCCCCACCCTACTCCATCTTTGAAACTGCATGCATTTTTAAAGTTGCTTGGAACACAGAGTTTGGCTTTTGGAAAAATTATCAAGTATTTTCTGAAACAGCAGATAATGGGGGGTCACATGCTCTATATAAGTACCACCACTACCTTAGAAATTGAAAAAATAAATAAGACATAAACAATTCAATATTATGGTGAAGTTTTGGGGGAAATATCTATTATATTTTTCTATCTTCTGAATTTGTGCTGAAGTTACTAAAGATTTACCAAATCATTTAATGTTTTTAATTTTTCCCCTTATTAAATGGCATATTTGTTCAAGTCTATAAGAAAGTAAAAATCCTTCTCTTCTGAGCCCTAAGAAAAGAAAGACAACCACCTCTGAGAGATAAACAAGATAGGGATGGCCTAGAGTCTTAAAATCTAGTAATATGAAACTTGAATATTCTTTAGTCCTGGAATTCAGTTAGCAGAGTCAAATGATTGTACTTCTCATGATGAAATGTGAAATTTCTGCCATAAACACTGCCCATTATTTTCCTGTTAATGAGATATATCAGAATCATCAAGAACTGTCTGGGCAGGTGTCAGCATTCAACACTCATTAAGGACCTGAATAGTTGAGAACACTGGACAATGCTCATCCTCTTTTCCTTCCTTCCTGTGGGTAACTCACTAGTGAGAAACCATGTACTAAGATTCAGACTTTGTTCAAGTTCATCCCTCTCTCTTGATGAGTGACTCTTGGCAAATTTTCTCACAGCCTTGGCCAACTCATTGAGTGGCTCATAAGATGAGCTTGATACATAATATTCATTATTATTATTTTCATGATGGTTTCTGTTTTCAAAATGCAAATTCCAAATCCCATTATGCAAATGACTTAGAGCTACATGAAATTCCTTAGAGATTAACCGGCTTAACTTCAGTATTTGAAAATGAAGACTCCAAGAGAAATGAATCGTTTTTCCCATGATCATACAGCTAGTTTATAGCAGAAGCAGAACTAAAATCCATATTGTTTGCCTTTATACACAATACCTCATAAATAGCACATGCTTCATGTTGCTACATGAAGAAAATAAGATATTCATAATAGAACATGTGAGTTCTAGTTCAATCTATTACTATCGTCTGCCCAAAGTCAAAGCATTCATTTTTTTTTAACCAATTTTTTTATTCTCCATAAAATGAAGACATTCAGGAATTGTTCCTAGGGATCCTTACATCTCTATGTTGAATATCATTCAACTTTTAATTTTTTAATATATCCTATATTCTAGTCATAGAGATAAAGTGATAATACAACAAAGTAATATGTACTATTATGAATTATTAGCCATCAGTTCAGAAAAGTTTTCTCTCTCAGGTGATCTTGTGTCATTGTGTCAAGCCTCAGGGGAAAATTTGCAGAGATTCTGGTAAAACAAAGTGGAAATAAGTATGCAAAGTGAAAGTTTTTTCAATTTTTGAGGAATATTTTGGGAAATTATATTGATAGGGATTTAGGAAATTAACCTCAAAGATAGAAGAGATCCATAAGCAGAACCCTTGACTATGCTGGTAAAAACAATCTAGAGTGTGAAATGTCTGCAAGAAGAGAGTTCAGATGAATCTGATGAGTAACTGAGATAAGAATTATCAAGACCTCAATTAATGTCAGTGGCACATTCAATACCTGAAGAAAGAATGATAACCAATGGCATCTGAAATATATGCTTTGGTGTGCCCATAAAGGGCATAACTTCCAGGAGAATAGGCCACAGATGTTTTTAATGAGCATGGGGTTCATTAAACCCCATGGATTACTGGATTAAGTAGAGTTGGGGCACCATAAGCATAGAATTTATAATAATCAAATATTAAAAATGTACACGTGACACAAAATTAAAAGTACATTTACAAGAGCCTGTTTGTCCCAATAGCATGCATGTTCCTTGAAGTTTAGAACTGAGTCCAGTTTCTTCTGTACTTCCTGTGACTAAAACAATCCATGGCACATATCAGGAGCTTAATATATGGATTAAGTTCATGTGTCAACTTGGCTATGTTATGACATCTGGTTGTTTGGTCAAGCAAACCCTGGCCTGATTGTTATTGTGCGCATATTCCATGGATTGAGGTCATCAGTAAGTTGATTGCATTGATGGCTGATTACATCTACAATCAACCAGACATTGCCTTCAGTGAGAGAAGTCTCATTCAATCAGTTGAAGGCCTTAAAGGGAAAAGTGATTATACCGGCAGTCAGAAGGAAGAATATTTCCATCTCTACTTTCAGATAGCCAGCTTCTCCTGAAGAATTCATCAGAGTTCCCAGTTTGTGGCCTGTCCTGCAGAATTTGGACTTGCCCATCTTCACAGTTGTGTGAACCAATTCCTATAATAAGTCTCGTACTATACATACACACACAACACACATATACATACTATACTATCCATGGAGAGTCCTGACTAATACATATACTTACACATTTTGAACAAAATGTCTTAAAACACTGTTGAGGATTGAATCCTGTCTCCAAACATGCCAAAAGAGTGGGTCAGTTCTAGCCCCAAGTCCTGTGGGTGTGAATTCATTTGTAAATAAGATCTTTGAAGATGTTATTAGCTAAGGTGTGCCCAGACTGGGTTAAGGGTGGCCTTAATCCCGTGTGACTGAAGTCCTTATAAGCAATGGAAATTAGATAAATATAAAGAAACTGTGGAGAAACTGGAAGCCAGAAAATAACAGAAGCTGGAAAAGAAAGAGGATATCACCATGTGAGGGAAAACCCAAGGAACCCTAAGGATCACTGGCAACCATCCTAGAATGCCACAAAGCATTGTCTTGCTGACACGTGGATTTTGGACAGCCCTAGCCTCAAAACTATGAATTAATAAAGTCCTATTGTTTAAGCCAATTCACTTTATGGTATTTTTTTTAGCAGCTGTGAAACTAATAAAGTTTTTGGTATCAGAAAATGGGGTGCTACCATTGAAAACACCAAAAAGTTTGGAAATGGCTTTGGAATTGGGTAATATTTAGGACTAGAAGAATGGTAAGGTCCTTGATAGAAAAAGCTGGCATTACTTTGAAGAGACTATTGGTAGAAATAATGTTAAAGGTACTTTTGATGAAGACTTAGAATGAAATGATAAGTGTTTATTAGAAATTGGAAGAAAGATGGTCCTTGTTATAAAGTAGCAGAGAACTTGGGAAAATTGTATTGTAATGTCATAATGAAAGCAGAACTTGAAAACGATGAACCTGGATATTTAGCTGAGGAGATTTCCAAGCTAAATGTGGAAGGTGCAGCCTGCTATCTCCTTGTAACTTACAATAAAATGCAAGAGGAAAGTGATAAGCTGAGAAACTAAGATAAACACCTTATAGAAATATAACTGTGAGTGTGAAGGACATGTTAAACAATTTGGTTGAAATTGAAGTTATGGAGTTAATACAGAAAGAAAGTATTGAAAAAGTCTTTGAAGATACAATGCAAAGATGCAGAGGAATGTATCTTCAAAATTTGAACTCAAAATGGACTTGGAAAAAGTTCAATTAGGACAGGCTCTTTAAATCACTCAGAGGCAGACGTAGAAATTTAGATCTGAAAGTTGAAGTACAACCTTCACTTCAAATGGTGCATCATGAGCAAGGTATGAGATACATTTTCATTTTGTCTATCCTCTTGAGGCAGGGGTAGAGGGGAGGAGCCCTCAGGCACTAAAAGTCTTGGTCAGTTCAACAGCCAATGAAAGATGCCACTTCAAATTTATTTTCAAAACTCACCAGTGAAACACTATCATCAGGGATACTATGAACCAACAACAATAAAACAGGCAATCTGGCAGTCTTCTTTTCTGTGCTTCTGTTTTTGGCAATCCCTCCACACCGTATTTTTCTCATTTAACACCTCTTTACATGGAACATTTCCGTCCTAATTTTAGGAAGGAATAGTTTCTTCCAAGTTTATAGAATTAAAGAATAAGAGCCAGTTTTCCCAGGAAATGCAATTTACTATATCCTTACCAGGCTTCTCAACATTCTCATATTATAGCATCTTGTTTATTTCCTTTTAAGGCATACCAAAACAGGTAATTATCTAGTTAATGCTTTGTTTGTCAATTACCTGTCACTATCACTGAATTGTAAGCTCCTTGAAGGAAGGGGCCATGTTAAATTCTTTACTACTTTTTCCCTGTGCCTTGCAGTGTTTAGATCATAACTAGCACTAAAGATACCTCTTGCATAAATATTAAGCCAAATAAATGGATGAAATACCGTGAGAATTATTGCCACAGGGTCTTCAGGGCATAAGTATTCTATCCAAGAGAGTATAAAGAAAACTAAAGAAGGAACATTAAAAGTAATTTCTGTTTCTGCTTCCTTCTTCTCTTGTTCCTCTACCACCACCATTTCACATGAATGTAAGGGTTTGCTTCTCATAAATATGCTAGTTTGCAGAAGGCAAGTTTGCATTAGGTGATTTATTTCTCAAATTAGGAGGAGTAAAGTTTAATCTGTTTGAAACCTTTCAAGAAATTTCTGTAAGTATCAAAAATCTTTCAGAACTTTTGCATTCCTGCAGCAGTGTGGTAACTAGGAAGGTTGCTTCAAAAGAGACGTTGCAATTATGCCCCCATCTTTTTCAGTGTTCCCAAAGATTTCCCAAAGCCTTTCTCTTTCAGTTATGGTACAACACTTACTACGAGTAACTCTTTGAGGAACTTAGCACCATTGAAAGCTTGTAGGAGCAATAAAGGGTCCATCTATTTTTAGATAATAAGGTAGTGGAATTTGTAGACAGTTTAAGTACAAGACAAGTAACCAATTCAATCCCAAACATATCAAGCCAAATACTCAGGCAGTCCTTACTTAAGTTACTACACCAAAATACCCCCTTCCAAATTGTCTCCAATATTGAGAGCAGAGCTAATAGTGATTAAAAAGCAAAATAAAAAAAAAAAAAACTACCTGTGTCAATCTATTGAGATTCAATAAAGCAGCCCTTGGCTTTTGAGCACAAGAAGCCAGGTAGGGCATGGATAGACAATGTTTTTTGCCACTGTGGAGTCAGAGAGAAGAGAACAAAGCAAATTATCATAAATATTTAGCTCTATGAGAGGCAGCATCATGGTGAGGCCCAAGACAAGTGGAAACCAGACAGCCCCATTACAGAGCCCTGGTTGAAGCAAAGCCACTTCTAATTCCAAAAGAGAAGCCAAAGTAAAGACTACATTTTTTAAAATGGTGATTTTCACTTTTGAGTAAAACTGTAATTAAGCATGGTCAATGAGTTATAAAATCAAACAGCTCACTTTACTACATCAAACTACCCTGCTTCATTTTCTATACTCTGGTACACACCACCTGGTCTAATCAAACCAGTTTCTTTCCTATAACTCAAAATGGGCCATTACAGATTCCATGTTTCCACAAGGTTCTTACCAGCCTTTGAATGTCTCTTCACTTCTACAAATCTCCTTCCTCTGGACTCAGAACATTGTCCAGCTATTCTTTGTAAACTTTTCTGACTGTCCCTGCCCTCACTGATGTCCATCCTCCCAAACCCAGCAGAACTTTCCATCCCCTCAAAACGATTTAAAATACATATCAGTTGGTATTGCTCATTATTTTCCACATATGCAAGACCCATTTCTCTTATTTAATGGTTAGTTCCTTGACAATAATAACTTTATCCAAGGTTCCTTTGGTACTTTTTTTTATAGCATCTAATGCAGAGCATGGGACACAAAAGACTCAATAAATAGCTGTGCAATGATTTCTAATGACCTAGAAATAAATGCTGCAAAAGCCATAACAGTTTATCATCTTGAACACATTAAAAAGAAAGTTTTTCTCTATCTCTGACCTTAGAATACAACATTTTAAAGCAAGAGGGGGAATTTAGAGGTTTCTTAGTCCTACCTCCTCACTTTTCAGATGAAGAGACTGAAAGTCAAAGGATGAAGTAATGTAATTAAGGTCACAAATCTAATTATGAGACAGTTATGCCAGAATATAGTTCTGCAAACTTGGAGTGACGTGCTCATCTTGAATTACCTCATGATTATGCAGAATTATATCATACACTTATAATTTGATTATCAGGGTATTATAACAATTAAAAATTAAGTTAGAATCAACAAGCATAGGTGCGGGTCCTAGCACTTAAAATAATTGTCTTTATGGTCCTGAACAAATCATTTGACACTCTGGTTTCAGAATCCACAACAATAAAATGAAGGATAGCATTTTATACGTAAATACGTCAGCACTCTTTTAAACTACTAATTGCTGCACCCATGTAAGACACATTCTTTCTCATTAGCCCCAGCAGCAGCAACAGTATTAGAAGTAAGTTAAAAACACAAGGGTAAAGTTCAGTTTAAGATTTCCATTCTCTCAACGTGACATCTAAATGAAGTTATCCTCAATTAACTGTATGGTTTTGGTGGAGGTCTCCTCACTGGTGTTTACAATAGTGTTTTGCTAAAGGAGGTTTCCTTAGTTTACCAGGGCTGCTATTTCATAAATATCATACACAGGAAGGCTCAAGAAATGGGAAATTTTTTGTCTCATGGTGTTAGAGGCTCAGAGGTCCAAAATCAAGTTCTCGACAGGCCATGCCTTCTCCTGGAGTCTGCAGCATTCTGGTGTTCACTTGCCACAGACCTTAGGGTCCCTTGACTTTCACCTCTGACTCAATCACATTCTGCCTCATTCTCTGGTTTGTTCTGATTTCTGGCTTCTACTGATTAACGACATCCAAATTTCTTTTGCTTTCAAGGACTCCAGTCATATGGTTCAAACCGCACTCTAATTTAATTTGACCTTATCTATATAGGATAAAACATCCTATTCACAAATGAGTCCACATGCTGGTCATTTTGACAAAGATACTATTTACAAGTGGGTTCACACCCACAGAAGCACAGATTGAGACTTAAACATATCTTTTGTGGAGTACAAAATTCAATCCCCAAAAGAAGTTAGACAAAATTAATATTGTCAGATCAGTGGATCATTCAAATATTCATCTGCATTGATTTTAACCAGTAAAGTGACTAATAAATGGATACAGATTGTGCAACAGGACTGATTGTAAAAATTCATAAATGAATAGCACAATACTGCCTAACTGTAATACAATAATGTTAGTACACTGAATGAAGCTGAATGTGAGAATGATAGAGGGAGGAGGGCTGAGGGCATAAATGAAATCAGAAAGAAAGATAGATGTTAAAGATTGAGATGATATAATCTAGGAATGCCTAGAGTGTACACTGATAGTGGCTAAATGTACAAATTAAAACATGTTTTTACATGAGGAAGAACAAAGAAATGTCAATATTGCAGGGTGTTGAAAATAGATGGTAATTCATATTTTAAAACTTTAACTTATGGGTGAGACTAAAGCAAAAAATGTTTATTTGGTACAAAATTTACATTTTGACTTAATGAGCCTCCTAAGATAACTTATATAGACAGTTAATTGAATACCATAAGTACATGGAATCTTGAGCAGGGCATGAGATTTTGTACGTTTGTTCAGAGTGATACCCTGATAAATCCCAGAGTGATTTGAATGGTGAATAAAAAAGTATTTGCAAAGTCCCCATGGGGGAATGATAAGAAAGAGGGGATATTCAACTCCCCCATTTGAAGAAGGCCTGATATTCTCATAAGTAGTAAGGACAACAAAATCAATAAGCCGAACCATAAATCTTTGGGTTTGTTCATAATGAAATTTATCCCCTCAAAGGATAGCTAAGCCTACTTAAAATTAGGCCTAAGAATCACCCCCAGAGAACCTCTTTTGTTGCTCAGATGTGGCTTCTCTCTCTCAGCCAACATGGCAAGCAAACTCACTGCTCTCTTTCTCTCTACATGGGACTTGACTCCCAAGGGTGTAAATCTCCCTGGCAATGTGAGCCAGAAATCCTAGAATGAGCTGGGACTCAGCATCAGGGATTGAGAAAAACTTTTGACTGGGAGGGGGAAGAGAGAAATGAGACAAAATAAAGTGTCAGTGGCTGAGAAATTTCAAATAGAGTCGAGAGGTTATCCTGGAGGTTATTCTTACGCATTATATAGGTAGCCCCTTTTTAGTTTAAGGTGTATTAGAGAGGCTAGAGGGAAGTACCTGAAACTGTAGAGCTGTGCAGTAGCCATGCTTCTTTAAGATGATTGTATAATGATATAGCTTTCGCAGAGTGATGGTGTGGTTGTGAAAACCTTGTTCTGATGCTCCTTTTATCTATGGTATGGATAGATGAGTAAAAATATGGATTAAAAATAAATAATGGGGGAACACTGTTAAAATAAATTGGGTAGAGGGAAATACTAGTGGTCAATGAGGGGGAGAGGTAAGGGGTATGATATGTATGAATTTATTCTTTTTTCTTTTTATTTCTTTTTTCTGGAGTGATGTAAATGTTCTGAGAAATGATCATGGTGATGAATATACAACTATGTGATGATATTGTGAGCCACTGAATGAACACTAAGTATGGAAAGTTCATATGTCAAGAATGTTCATGTTGTATATTGATTGGTTTCATTAATAAATTGTTTTTAAAAAATGGATGCCTTCCTATGTTGTAAATGGTGATATTAATATTCACCCGGGAAGGTACTTTGGGGGCAAACTGTCAATATTTAGATTTGTTGTCTAATGAATTAACCTTTTCCATGAGCACTTATGGGCTGGAGTCTAGTGAGGAGGGATAGGTCAATAAATTAAAAGATTCAGTCTATCCTCAGAAAAGTAAGACAGTTCCTATTAAACAATCAGTGGCATGTGCCCATCTGTATTTCAGAATTAGAACTGACCAGTGACATCTATGTGCCTCCCATTTTCCCCACTGTTTTGATGGGAGTGGCATCAATGGTTATGTCTCTGTCTTACTATATTTGTGATATGTGAAGAGAAGATGCTTGCCACTTCAATTCACAGGTTTTCAGATTGAGAATACACCTTAAGTGAACGCAAAGACCCATACCTGAGGACCCTCGATTAAAACTAAATTTGCTTTAGATACTAAGATTTTTAACATAGAACTGATGCTGTAATGGGATGAGACATTGGGGATCTTGGGAGGAGATGAATGTATTTTGCTTATAAGAGATTTCTTATACTTTTAGAAGGCAGAAAATGTTAGATTATAAATAGCCAAGTATTTTTTACATTCCTTCCATTGACATGGCATACATATCCTTTACCATGAATTTTGACTGACCTGTGACTTCTATGACCAATAGAACATGGTGAAATGACACTACTTTGGTTGGAGAACTAATATTTAAGAGGACTGGCAACTTCTACCTTGAGATCTCAAAGCCCATAAAATTACACATAATGTGTCAAACAACCTTGTGGGAGAGACCAAGTGGAGAGGCTTTGAGACTACTTGGAGAAGTAGAGGTTCTCAGCTGACCCTGTGCTTCAAGCTACTACCCCAGGGTCAGTCAGATATGTGGATGAAGCTGTTTGGGGCTCTCCAGTTACCACCAGTTGAATTCTACCAAATAATCCCAATAAATGTCACGTAGAATAGAAGAATCATGTATCTGCACCCTGTCTGGTTTCCTGACCCAAATTATGAAAGATAATAAAATGGTTATTGTTTTAATCACTACATTTTGTGATAGTTGTTGCTACATAATATGTAATTGCAACACTTTTATTTCTGAAATAATTCCTTATGCTAGTATTGAGGGACAAGTAGCATTATAAACTCTATAGGTAGAAAGTTAACTTGAAATTCATATTTCTTTCCATGTGGGGGTATTTCAAAGCATTTTGGAGGTTTACATAGGAAAAAATGCAGTATAATGATAGTTATTTAAATAACCATAGGATTATATGATTTCATTGAGCTGGTGCTGATGCAGTTGTTCAAGAGTGAAAGATGAACAGTTTTATCCCCAAATGTAGGAACTCAGCCAAATCCCTGACTTTTCATTATTGATGTTTGTTTTCGCTTCTTCTTTTTCTTCCAAAAGGTGTCACCAGCTTGGTTCAGTTTGTCACTCACTTTGGACTTCACAGGAGAGGGTGGGAAAGTGACTAGGTGGCTACAGTGAAACTGTCATAGTTTAGAGACCATTGAATGGGGTGAGGGAACACATAGAAAGGGGCTGAAGCATGATTAGAGCTGCAGGAGTCATGACTGTACAGGCCAGAGGTCGAAATGAAAACGGAGACTGTCTTGTTGCTGGCATCTTAAAGGAAAATGATGCTCCTTCTCCTAAATAATGATGGTACTTACTATTTATTGAGCTCTTACTGTATGCTAAGCACTATGCTAAACATTATATTTTAACTCATTTAAATCTCATATGATATCTATAAGTAGTGTTAGTATCCCTATTTTTGTTACGAGAAAATAGAGATAGAGAGAGAAGCAACTTGCTCCTAATCATATGGCTTGCAAAAGAAGGAGCTGGATTGGAATTCAACCTCTCTTGCCCTAGAGCCCATGACTTCAAGCATTGTGCTTTACCACTTCTCATGTAGTAGAGGAGCTAGGACACATACAAATATTATTACAGTATTTTGTCAGGGCAATAAAGTGACCCAAATTATTTACTTCATCAAAAGGAGTGGTCAAGGAAGTCTCAGAGTTGGAGAAATTTAAGTTGAACTATGTAAAGCCAAACAAAATAGAGTATTCTGTTTTCTTGCTTTAGTGTAACAGAATTTCAACAGACAAGGAAAGGTGGACACTAACTCCAGTTAAAGAGAATGACCTGAAAAAAGTCATAACAGTAGAAAAAAAAGATAATGAAGAGTTGTATAGTGAATTTTCTTTGAAAACTTTTAAATCCTCTCATTTGATCCTTATGACGATCTTTTGAGAGAAGCATAATTATTGCAATCTTCACTTTCCCAATGAGGAAACCTAAATGCAGTCATTTAATTTGCCTGGACTGTCCCACTTCACATGGCACAATGTGAGGAGCAAGTTTAGCTGGAACAGAGGGTTTGTATAAGAAAGAAGAAGGCACAATTAAAAATGCAGTTTGAAAACTGATATTACTAAACATTATGTTTCAAGCTAACGGATTTTTACTAGCTCCCGTTTGCCTATCATCTACCCCATCTCACTATTTCCATAATAAACAGTATGTACTTTTACCATTTTATTTAGCAATGTTGGCAAATAGTTATGGTGGATTTATTATAAGATCTGACTAGATTAAATATCTTAATTATAACTTATCATTTAATGTTCACATGAAGTACCCCAGAACCTAAGTTCTTAACCTTCAATCATGTTGTGCAATGTGTATGTTTTTTTTTTTCTCCAACAGACCATGAGTTCCGTGAACATATGGATTATTCTTTATTCAGTTTGTATTTCCAAGACCCATCATATTGCCCAGCACAGTAGACCACCAGTAACTTTTGTTGATATAATTAGCTAACTATTCAATGAAAGAATGATTAACTGAATTAAGTATCCTGGCAACCATAGGAGTACAGGGTAAATTGGAACAACTAAGGCATAGTGGGAGGCAGATGAAGTAGTCCAGGCTTGTGATGAACAGGACTCCAAGTATGTCTCATTTAAACAGCATAAACGTGGGTCTTTTATTCCCCCAGTCTAATAATCACTAACTTTTAATTGCAGTGCTTGTCTATTTGCATTTAAAGCAATCACTGATATGTGTGCACCCTTCCCTCTTCATTTTGGATTAATCAGGTTTTGCTTTGTTTTGTTTGCATTATTTTTATTATTTCATTTTATGCTCCCTACTTGTTTTTTAGATCTGTTTGCACTTTTTAGTGATCATCACAGTTAATGTACTATATAACCTTACCTTATCAGATTTTACCTTGAATTAATACTAAACCACTTATCCTAGAATGGCATAATCTTATAAGAGAATAAATTCATTTATAATTTTCAGCATCTTGTTTTACTGTTTAGCCATACATTTACTTCTTTGTGTGTTAAGGACTCTCCAAACATGACATATTTCTTATTTTTCTTCCCTGAAATGGAATATGTCTATTTATCTGTGACCATTTTCATAATTATTTCTTTATTTTTTACTTGTCTTGGCTTAACCTTCTTATTTATCTCACTTAGGGTTTGCTGAATTACTTGGATCTGTGGTCTGAGGTCATTCTTTACTTTAGTAAGCTTTTCCCGTTATATCTTCAAAATTTCTCCATCTGCAATTCCAGTTGATGCATAATGAATCATTTGACTTAGTCATGTAGGTATCTGATTTATTTTTCTTTCTCTCTGCGTTGCAGTTCAGATAAGTTCTATTGACCTATCTTGAAGTTCTTGCATATTTCCTCTCCTGTCTTGTTCTTCTATGCAGCCATTCTAATGAAATCTTCATTTCAAATATTATGTTTTTCAATTCAGTGGTATCCCTAGTTCCTTTCTATGTTTCCCTTTTCTCCTTTCAAAATTTCCTATTTGTTCAACCATGCTCCCTACCCTTTGCTCTAAATTATTTAATAGATACTTAATAGCTATCTAAGGTCTTTGCCTGCTTCCTTCAACATATGGATCATTTGTGAGTCTGTTTGTACAGAATTTTTTTTTTGTTTTTTAATTGTGGCTTGTGTTTTCCTGTATCTTTATTTGCCTTGTATAGTAGAAATTGTCATAAATGTTATAAACTGAAGTAAACAGTTAAAAAATTGTTTTCTCTAGAGACTTAGGAACTTTCCTGTCAGGCAGCTAGGAAGAAAGACTAATCACTTAGTTCTTGAGTGTGAGGTCCACTCTTCTCTCCAGAAGGGCTTTGGAATATAAGTATTACAAGATTTGGAAGCTATGAGTTGGAGTTCTTTCATTTTTGAGAATCTTCACTGTTACAATCCTCCTTAATAAAACATATTATTACTAAAAGTTGACTGGTATAACTTTGTCCGAGCAAAGTCTCTCCACCTACTACAGGATTGCTCCTCTATCTGCCCAAAACCAGACTCAGAAACAAACTCTAGGCATAAAAAAGGAACATTGACCCTTGCTCACCTAGGAATGGTTTGTTTCTCTTTGAAATTTAGTTGAATAGAACTTCTTTGTGTTTGCATTTCTTTAAGAGCTTTAATTGAAAGTGTTATTTTTATTTTGTTTGTTTTAATTTGTCCGGCATGTTTTTATTGTAACAGTAGGAGGGATGGCCTACCAGAACCTTCCACATCCTAACTGGAAACCAAAAGAACCAGCATTTATTAAGTTCTATATTGTGCTGTTACTTAACAGTGGTTGAGAAGGAGGATGTAGAAAGAGAAGTTTATGGTCCTAACATGACCTACATGGTATGGAAGGAGAGAATAGGTTTATTCTATACGAACCTGTGGATAGAAGCACATTTTGAGATGTTATTAGGAATAACTCTCCATATATAGGGCTGTTCAACAATGGAAATTTCCTTCTTGAAGTGTCACAAATTCCTTTTCATTAAAAGGATTCAAAGCCCAAGTGTAGTGGTTACTTGGTATTGTGTAGTAGTAGAGATTCAAGCATTGGATTGGGTTTGATTACAGTCCCCTATAGTATAGCAAAGAGACTCTGTGATACAAAACAAACAAGAGGACCAAATATAATTTTCTCCACTAAACCCCCATATCTAGGAAAATGCAGGGGCCTTTTTGAGACAAAATTTTGAAAATGAAAGGAAATATCATTTCAAGGAATTACTTTTACAAAGAAATATTTTCCAAGGAACTATTGTATTCCTTGTTGGCAAGCCTCTGGTGAACCTAACCTGTCTTATAAACTATGATAAGCAAGAAATATGGGCCACTTCTGAATGGGATCCAGTAAATCCTGGAGTAGGATTACGTTGCAATTGCCTATTTACTTGCATGTCTTTCTTTCCAGACTGTGACCTACATAAGAGTAGTGAGTCAGTCAGATTTTCTTGTTGCCATTAACAAACACTAATTTGCTTTCATTCGAGCAAAAATTAAACTTGCTAAAGGATATTGAGGAGTTCACATTCCTTAGATGATTGGAAAACCAGCTTGCACAGCAAATGGCCAGAGAAAGCTTCTCTGGGAAAGAAATAACTGAACAAAGATCTAAAGGATAAAGAGAAAATAACTACACAAACGGGGAGATAAGGATGGTAAACGAAAAGCATTCACAACTGAGGAAAGGCATTTGCACAGGTCAAGAGGAAGCAGGAGCAATGCACATCTGAACCACTGAAAAGGACCAGTGTTACTGGATTTAAGAAGGCACTGAGCACTTTGAGGATGCAAAGGGACACAGGGATAAAACAATATCAGATTTGGAGACTATATTGATGATATGGGCTTTTATCCTTAGAAATATGGGAAGTCATTAAGGGGTTTTAAGGAGAAGAGCTCTTCTTTGTTATAACCATATTTGTATTTGGAAAAATATAACTCTAGTCATAGTAAGGAGAATGGATTTGGATGATGCAAGAGTGAGCATAGGACAGAACTAAAAGGATATCAGACTAGTCCAAATAAGAGAGGATGGTGATTTTGTCTGGAGTAGTGGCAACGAAGATAGAGATAAAAATATATGCATCCCAGGCTGAGACTTGGGGGCGGGGGCAGGAGTGGGGGGTGGGGTGACAAATGATATTTCCTTTTGTTTTCAAAATTTTGTCTCAAAAAGGCCCCTGCATTTTCCTAGATATGCGGGTTTAGTGGAGAAAATTGTGTTTGGTCCTCTTGCTTGTTTTGTATCACAGAGTCTCTTTGCTACACTATAGGGGACTGTAATCAAACCCAATCCAATGCTTGAATCTCTACCACCACACAATAGCAAGTAACCACTACACTTGGGCTTTGAATGACAAATCTGTTGGGAAGGACAGATACCAGTTTTAGATTAGTTGAAGCCCAAGCCCATTTCACATGAGAGGTGTTTGTTAGTGAGAATCCAGCAAGATCAGACTTTCACCTAAATTGAAACTTTCATTTAATCCAGTAAAACTCATACTAACTTCCTTTGATTTCTCTACTTCAAAAGTTATCATTTACATGTTTTAAGTTTACTAGAAACAATGTTTCCCTAATCCATGGTAACTTAATTGAAATATTACTAGCTTTAAGATATTTTAAGTCTAAGATATGACTGGCAAATTATATATTTTATCTAATAAATTTAGTGATTTCCTTTTAAATCATTTAAGGGATAGGAGAGAAATTTCAGTTGGGCTGAGCAGTTCTGGTAGTTATTTTTAGAGCTGGTCTTCCCTGGAACAAGTCAGGGAGAATTCATCTGTCATGAAGAAATGAGGTGGGATTGATCATGTACCTGGTTTGCTTCGGACTGTGGATACGTGTGAAGATGTGCATACGTGTTCATTTGTGTGTGTGCTTTATGAGTGAGGTGGGGGGGGAGGTAGGGGAGTGGGGGGGGGTGCATATAGAATGTGGCTTCCATGGAAGAGTAGCTGTTTCACCAAGAGTCAGCCTCATATTGAGTAATTGCATATAGAACCTCAGTGGCCTGAAATTGAAATAAGGGGTTGTCTATATGGCATGAATCACTTTCCCTCTCTGACCCTATGCCCCAAAATATCCCTCTCTAATCTCTATCTCAGTACCTGAAATGTCTTCATATTAAAATATATATATATATTCCTAGGAGAGGTGTCACAGGAAACTTTGATTAGTTCTTAACATCCTGGATAGGGACATAATTACCAGATTCTCTGTACTCACCAATGGCAGAGGATAACTCACAGGGACCACAGGAGATTTTATGGGTGACAGTATGAAATCTTAAACTTTGGCCTCAGGTACTTACTTCTGGAAATATGATGGACATTTATAGGGTCCTGGGCACTTGCAATGTGTAATGACTGTGGGAACAGGTAACAAAAAACAATCCTTGCTAATTTCACAACTTTCCTGAGCCAGCCCTGTCTCATCCTGTTAGTCTCCCCAAGGCTGTCATGGCTTAACTTCTTAGTGGCACATTTGTAATGCTTTAGGACAGTGGGTGGTTTCAAACTGTGGTCCCAAGGCCAGGACCAGCAAAAGACAATCAATCACCACACATTTTTATGAATAAAATATACTTTACTAAATATTTCCATAGAATCAGAGGAAAGAGACAACGTGCACAGAGTAAAATCTTCTGCAATCTCTAGACAATCCATACCTCTCTGTTTCTGTTCCTTGTCCCCTACCTCCAAGGCTGCCCTGGGAGTTCCAAATCTTTTGCCTTTGTAAGCTGAGCATTACTTTCACTTGGCATCAGGTACTCAAAGTCTCACCCTCTGTATGTAGCCCTTAACAAAAATGTTCCAACGAATCTATCTCCCACCAGGAGGAAAGCTGGTGCTTGCTGCCAAGGTGATGACTTTCCTCTACTTCATTCCATTTTCCTATTTCTTCCATTAGATTATATACAATGAAAGTAGAGGGTTGTTTCTGCCTAACTTACCCCTGTATTCCCAGCAGTGTGTTTGGCGCATGGTTCTAGAAATAATTTTTTTGAATAACTAGATGAATAAATGCAAAGTTAATCATTAAGTCAGGGAGACATCATCCACCTGTGGAAGTGACTGGAGTTTTGACCTTGCAAATCTCTTAGTCAATAAGCTCATAGGAGAGTCTCTCCCATAGGGAGAACAGTCAAGATGATGAGGGGGAGGGAAACATGTGCATGCAAGGCAGGGAATGGCAATCAGGTCACGTAGAGTAATAATCTGTATTGGGGGAAAATGAAATCCAGAATCAGATAAGTAGTTTGGGCTTGTAGATGCCTGGAAAAGAAGACAGAAATCCATGGATGGTGGTGATGGTGGCACAACCTTGGGAATGCAATTAATTAACATGATTGAATTGCATATTTGAATATGACTAAAAGGGAGAAATGTTAGGTTATATATGTGTTATCAAAATAAATATTTTTTAAACCACAGAACCATATAATACAGTGAACCCTAATGTAAAGTATGAATTATAGTTAGTAGTATAAATGTAATATTTCATCATTTGCAAAAGGTAGCCCACTAATACAAAGGGTTAATAATATAACTGCATATGTAAGGAGAGTTTATGGCAACTATGTACTTTCTGCAAGATTTTTCTGTAAACCTAAAACTTCTCTAGTTGAAAAACAAGCAAAAATATGAAAAAAAAGAATTTGGGGCCATACCTTAGATAATAAGGAGCCACTACTGCTCTTGAGCAAAACAGTGATATGACATTAACTTTGGTTAATTCCTATTGGGTACCTCCTATATGTCAGACATTTCCACATGCATAATTCATATCTTCCAATTACCCTGTAATGGGAAGCTTGTCTGTATTGGAAATGTAAGAGAACCAAGGCTCAGAAAGGTCAAGTAATTTCCCCAAGATCACACAGCATTGAGTGACAGAGCCAGGATCCATCCACCCTGATTCCTAGGCCACTGTCATTAGAGGGTGATTAATTGGGTAGTACAGTGTAAGAAGACACCATTGTTAGACAGGAAAATGGTAGCCCTCTCTTTTCTGAAAGGTGGGGGGAAACGGGGGCAGAAAGAAACTCTCAGTTGGTGAAAATTCCAGATGGTAAAATTCTCAATCTACTCTGAACTAACTGAGCTCCCCAAGGCAGTAAGTGTGTGGCCACCTTGGAGAGCAGTCTGCAGGGTCTGCAATGCTCTCATGGCATCTCCCTTCTCTGGACTACAAATTATGTTCCAGAGAAATCCCAGCAGAGGCAGCCAAGGTGGGAAATGAGTCTTTTTTCCTGGACTCTGTAAGCGAATGCCACCTTTTCACTCTAGTCATTCACCTATGACCCTGTTGGCTGAGTCTATGCCCACTTGATTTCCCACGGGGTCTCTAATGGGCCCATGACCCCAGAGTGTAATTGTGAAGGCAGGGACGGGTGAGGGAAGGGAAGTGAAAATTAGAGGTAAAGGGTGGTGCACACAGTCTCTACCTATGGCCTATGACATAATCCGGGCATTTTTGTGAACACACAACAGGGAGCCGTCTCTGGAACTCAGAAGCTGCTGTGGAGCCCTGTGGAAATCCCCACATCAATATGATTTAAGTACTTCCATCATGTGAGTTAATGAAAATTGTAAGCAGCTTTTTCTTTTTGTTTACTTTTTTATCCATAAAGTCCTAAAACCTGTGTCTGTAGCCAAGTGTTTTCTTCTCATTTGTGAGAATTGCAAAGTTAAAGGAGCAGAGAGAAGCCAGGCAAGGAAAGACCTTCCTAAATGAGTGGAAAACCTTCAAGCTGGATAGTCTTGGGCTCCATTTATAGAGATACAACAATGTCATTTGAAGGGTCAGTGCATTTCTTCTTGTACTTCGGTAGAAGAGGTTAGACAAGTGGCTAAGAACTCAATAAACTGGAAATGTGCCGGACATCAGGAGGCCAGAGATCATGCCCTAAGTTTTTCACTCCCTCCCTGAGTGACCTTATGGGGGAGGTTTCTTCCCATTGGGTCTCAGTGGATCCTCATGGAAAAGGAGTAACTTGTTTAATTGGCATGTACATCTATTCAAAATTCAGACCAAAATTCATGCAAAATTAAGTTATTTGAAAAAAGCCAAGTGTAAATACATATTAACATAAATGTAAAACAGAAGTCATTCAAGCCCTCTATCCTACAGCATTCGTAGGAGTTAACCAGAGGGTAAGAATGAAATATCAGTCTTAACCTGAGCTCCAAAACAGAATGGGCTATTCTGAGAAGCAAATTCTCAAATGAACACTCAATATAGGATCCTCTTTGAAATATGTCCTGATTATTACAGAGTTCAACATGTTTTAATAACTGCATTCTGAACACTAGAATATTAATAAACTTGAAGAGAGGAGACACTTGAGTTAAGCCCCATCTAGTTACACAGACTTCAAGAATCTTAGCAGCGATGCTATTGCTTGGGTTGCTGTGATCCCACAACATGATGTAACAGGGTATTAGGGGTATCAGAATACAGGAAGGCCAGGAGCATATGAATTGGATCCCAAGAGGTCTGGTTAACACAGATGGCATTTAGATAAACATAACTGTTTGTTTGGTCTTAAAGACAAAATTTTAACTATGTTAGAGCCTAGTGTCAAGTGTAAAATGTCTAAAAATCCTTTGGGGGTTAGGAGAAAGGAATTCTTGCACCTTGGACTCTGAGCAATCGTGGTGGCTTCAGATCATGCAACTGTAGTTACTTGCATTTTACCAAGGTGCACCCGAGTCCCTGTTCCTGAACAAGAGTCATGGGGGTTTTGAAGGTCATTGGGACATAGCACTGGGGCAAGATTGGCATTAAATCTGCTTATAATTTTTATTAACCCATATGATGGAAATACCTACATTAATGTAGGGGCCTCCAGAGCGTCCCACAGAAACTTCTGACTTCCAGAGACCACTCCCTGTGATCCATCCTATCCTCTAAGAGAAAGTGCTAAGGGGAGCAAGAGCTATTGTTGGGAAACTGAAGTTTATAATATGAGAACTTATAGGGGTGCAAACATTTTGGAGAGATGAGGATAAGAAACCTATAATGACAATTGCATTACTAGGGACATCCCTTGAGAAACTTCTTAGCATTTGCACCTAGAAATTTCAATCAGTTCAGTAGTAAAAAACCTGGAGTTAGAATCAAGATTTCCATCAACAGTAGAATTGGGAAATAAACTGTAGTATAGTCATACAGTGGAATACTATTTAGCAGTGCAAACAATGGAGTTATAAGAGCATTATCTGAAGTTAAGTTCCCCAACACGTAGACTCTAAAGGCATACACTATGTGCAGGAATTATTTTGAGGATTGCTCTTAGGAACAGCACCCCTGAGGGAATAGTGAAGCAGACTTGGCAGAGACAAATGAGTGCTGTAATACAGTCATGACAAGGGCCTCAGCTAGTTCTGAATGCAGAGTTGTGAAACAAGGAGGGCTTTTCAGTCATCTGAAAGCCAGGCTAGGGAGCCTCTGAGAGAGGCTCCCATGAAGAAGATATAACCTGGGGCAAGGACACTCCCTTTGGCTGGGGATAATTCCTAGAGAAGGCAATGCCTGGAAAGAGTCTCAGCTGTCAGCAGTTAGCAGCCCACACTCCCAGCTGCTGAGGAATGAGGGTCCTGAGAGTTCAGAAAAGAAAATCCAAGCAGCATACCAGAGCATCCAGAATGGGCATGCATCCATGTGAATTTACTTCACTACATAAAGTTGACTGCACAAAGCAAGATGTAGAAGGGTACAGAAAAATCAAATGTAATGATCACAGCCTATTAACAACATAAAACAATTGCAAGGCATTAACATAAAACAGTACTTTGCTGTTACGCATCCATCAACAAGTAGTAAATATATAAAAAGCACCAAGTTCAGAGTAATAGTTACTTCTGAGTACACAGAGACACTAAGTGTTTAGGTAATTAGCTATATTAATTTTTATAAATATGTCTGTGGTTGATATATTTCATAAGAAAATCTTAAACATTTAATGACAAAATAAAATTGGGATTTATTCACATATCAATTTATCCACCTATTCTTTCATTCATTTATTCTTTTATGTTTTCTTACTGACCTCTGAATTTGAGCCATGCCTCCTTATAAGTACTAAAAGAAAAATAAGAGAAAGGTAAAGTATGGCTCCTGCTCTTAAGAAGTTTAGTCTATTTGGGAAATTGAGACACACAAGGAAATGTAGACAATAATGTCAGATTTATAATGAGGTGCATGTATGTAAAATAAAGATGTAGCTTGAGGGGGGCGGTACACACAAAGGGACCAGGCGGAAGATGAGAGAGAGATCATGGGTGGGAAGCAGGATCCCAGGTAAATTAAACCCTCACTGCATCCACTACTTTTCTTTCCAAGATGCAGAGGAATCCATTAACTAGATCCCTTTTGAGCCTTGATTATTTCAAACATTTCCTACAATGGCTTGAAATCCTGCACTTAGGCTAATTTCCGCTGGTGGGGTGTGCTTTGTCTAAGTATCACTGTGCTCCCCATGGACGTGTATCCCTGCAAGGGGGTGAATTATTCAGACATTGCGATGGTTTTTGCTGGGTAAAATATGTAGCTATTTTTCTGCTCAAAGATCTTTTTTTCTAAGCACATATTGAATTAGACCAGAGCAGATCTTCTTCATCACAGGAGACCCATGTGATTTATTATAGGAGGGTTCAATGTCCTTGATAACCAACTTAGAAGGTGGTGTATATGGTATGACTTCCCACTTAAGGAATGGTTCTAAAACCCGGATTCCCCCATTAGACCTGCTATTCCTTAGTTTCAGCTCATGGCTCTTTGAAAATCACCGTGCCAGTCCTTCCATGAGTACTTCTAGGCATCATGAGATATTGTCATTGTAACTGCACTGGAATAATCTTGGAATTAACAATCTCCAAAAGTGACTTCCATTCATGTGAAGGTAGAGAAAGGGTTTATTTCCTCTCCCCACCCCCATCCAGAAGCTATTGCATTTGGAACTCAAAGGAATGTCAATATTCTAATATTTCTGGGCGCAGTGAACATGTCTTATTACCTCATTAAGACTGCCCATACTTTTGTAGCTCCAAACCCAAGTTGTTACCTTGCTTTCCTTTTTCCAGCATAAGAAGTTATTTAATTTTGAGTTAAATTTCACATATATTTTTGCAGTTTTGTTTTATAATATCCTCATCATGTAGAGAAGCTGCTCAGATGAGGAAAGTGATACCCAGAGAGATTATGATTTACTTCAGGTCACGTGGAGGCCAGGGCAAGACTGAATTTAGAACTAGGAAGGATGGCCTCAAGCACCATATTCTTTGCTACCTGAATCTAATCTGTAGTCGGGAGCAGGGTAGGGGGGTAAGCATGAGTGATGAGTTAGATAAGACGCTACCTGAGTTGTATTCTATAATGCTATAATGGCAAGAAGAAAATGGAAGGACGGCCAAGAGAATAGAAAAATCTTTAGCAAGTGCCATACTACAACATTACCAGGTTTTTAAACCACTTGCAGAAATGTCACTCAGCATTATATTTTAGCATGAACAAAGAGAGATCTTGGAGAAGATCTGGTTAGAGATATCCCAGAGAGAGTCCAGAAGATCATTTCTTCTGAGGTGCCAATATTAATGGCTGTCAGCCAAGGATGAAGGATTCCCTGTACAAATGCACCTGGGATAAATTCAGTGAAATTGTGTGGGTAAGTTGTCTGTTCTACAAGACTTTTCAGGGCCTTTAGCATGATAATGTTTCTTATGTGCAAATATAGTGGCTACTGATGCATCTCTCCTAGATTTGTTTCATCATGTAACTCTTGGGTATTTCTGTATCTTTCAAAGCACATTTTGGGAAACACACAACTAAGCTATCCCTAATAATATATAACAGGAGAAACTAAGGCATAGAGAAAGTGATTTACCCAAGCTAACCCAGCTGGTCAGCACATGATACCCGAAACAGGGCAAGAGAGGAGGAGGGGAGGGTCTCACTGGATAACATTTGCCCAAATAAGTCTGTACAAAATGTGATCATTTTTTACAGCCTATACAATGCTAATGAGGAAAATGTACCCACTAGTAAAACCAATTAGGGGGAAATAAGCAATACATATGATGTGTTTCCTGTTTTTAAAGATGCCTATCATCATTTCAGGGCAGACAAAAAACTCTGCAACAAATACTTTCACCACTCCCACATTAAATAGCTATTACACATCTGAAAGGCAGGGCAGCAGCTTAACATTACCAGCATGACTGTCCTCTCACATGAATTATTTAATAACAGACATGGTGTCAGATTTATGCTTCCTATGTTCTAGATTGTCAAAGGAGGATGGAATCTTCATGATCTTTTAATCTAAACTTTCATCACTTTTCAGATATGTAAACTGAGGCCCAGTTTAGGGACTCAGCAAATCACCCTACTAACTTGTAGCATCACTAGGACAGGAGCCCAGGCTTCATATTTCCTCACCAAAGTGCCTCCAATGTTGTATGAGTCAGTGTAACAATGCCAGATTCCGGCTCGTGGCCCATGGGTCCTGTGGAGTGAGTTGCTACACGGAGTGCTGTGTGGACACAGGCGCAGGCACAACAGAAACTTTCAGAAAATGCTTTCTTACTTACACAGAACAGAGGGTCCAAAAGAGCAGGGAAGGACACCCCATCATGGCCAGTTCTCTGAGGCCAAACTTCTTGGGTCAGGACCAGTGGATGGCAGCTCTGCACAAGTGTGTGCTGCCCAGGGTGGGTATTTATCCACTCCAAGAGGAGGGGGCCCTACCACAGAGAGTTTCCTGCTCTGATAAGTATCCAGGGCTGTTTGTTCCCAGTTTCTGGGTTTAAGGTCTGGTCAGATCTTTTCATTAGACAGAACATCTCCCCGGGGTTGTGGAATGGAAACAGACTGAAACATCATCATCAAACAACAGAAGAAGGGCTGGGGAAAGACGATGGTTGGGAGATGGCTGCTGAGTATGTGTCTGTAACTTTCCAAGCAGGTAGTATATTTTATTCTGATTTAAACTTTCAGTTGTTGTTGTTGTTGTTAATGATAAGGAATGATTCTAATATAAGAAAACTAGCCATTCCCTGGCAGTCTGGATCCCTGTTCAGTTAAGCCAGGAAATGAGGACTGCTGCTTTCTTTTCTGGTTAAGGTGAGAGTCGGGGTGTAGCTTCTTACTGCCTGTGAATTCATCAGCCATGAATCCCTGTTTTAAGAAATATTTCCATATAGCTCTTGCTTACCACCTTTCTAAGGGAATAATGGCCCTTCGTTCTCATCTATAAATGTCATCTGCACTGCAAAGCATAAACAAGAGCAGTAAATGCAAGAAATAAGAAGATGATCACAACAAAAGAGTGGCAGATGGCAGATTTAGCACCTCTTTATAATGTACAGTGGAAGAAACAACTGAGGTGCACTTTGTTATTCTGGTTTTTGACTATAGAGGAAAGGAAGATCTAGGAGTGCTGCACCTTGGCCACTGGGCCATTTATCTCTAGGCAGGCTTGGTGTCATTGCAGGGGCTCAATACCGTAAGGGGAGGAACCACATTAAGTCCATCAGTTTCACAATAACTGACTGCAGCTGCCTTATCACACTGCAGTTTTGCATTCAAGGAAAGCCAGGTAATAGAGTGCAGTACACATTACAGAAGATTAATTCTGCCTCTTGTGGCTTAGCAAGTTAGTTAACTATTGTTGGGTGTACATAATGTGTGATGTATAAATTAGACATAGAGACACAAAAAAACTGCACACACATATGAGTGCAAAGCTCACAGATATTTCACAATCCTGAACACACCTTGCAATTAAGGCTCAGATCAAGACACAGACCATCCTGAGCAGCAGCATGGGCATTCTTGGGTTCTTTTCCAGTCACTGTGCCTACTAGGTAAATTTTAGCCTTGCATCTGACATCAGGGTTTCATTTTGACTGCTTTAGGACTTGCAATGCATGGAAATATGCACTATGTATGCCTTTGTGCTCAGCTTCATTTTTTTCTTTTTTTTGAATATCTTTATTGAGAAATTTTCATACACATACAATCTGTCCACAGTACACGATCAATGGCCCACAACATCACCTCACAGCTGTGCATTCAACACCACAATCATCTTCAGAACATCTCCATCACTCCAGAAAAAGAAACAGAAAGAAAAAATCCATATATCTCACACCCTGCTCCTTCCCCCCAACCATCATCCACCAGCATCTTAATCCACCCAACTTTCCCTACCTTTCCCATTAGCTATCTCTTTTTTTTGTTTGTTTGCTTGTATTTTTTTTTTTTTTTTACCATTTTCCACCCATCTGTCCATACCCTGAACAAAAGGAACATCAGACACAAGGCCTCGACAATCTTGTGGCCATACTGCAAAAGCTACACAAGCTATCCTCAAGAATCAAGGCCACTGGAACACAGTTGAACAGCCTTAAGCACCCCCCTCCAGCCACTCCCACACACCACAAAGTAAAAAGGGATAGCTATATAATGCACAAAAACAACCTCCAGGATAACCTCTCGACTCTGTCTGAAATCTCTCAGCCACTGAAACTCTACCTTGTCTCATTTCTCTCCTCCCCCTTTTGGTTAAGAAGGCTCATGATGCTGGGCCCTGGCTCATCCCAGGAGTCCTGTCCCATGAGGCCAAGAAGATCCACACCCCTGGAGTCATGTCTCACATAGTGGGGAGGACAGTGAGTTCACCAGCCAAGTGGGCACAAAAAGAGAAGCCACATCTGAGCAACAAAAGAGTTTCACTGGGCACCAGACACTATCATAAATAGGTCTGGCCTCTCCCCTGCAAGAACAAGCCTCAGAGGGGCGAATCCCAAGATCAAGGACCAAAGCCACTGAATCGGCTGTCCCAGCAGACTGTGAGAACACTAGGAATTCCCCAGATGGGGAAGTTCAACATCTCCCCCCATCTCCCCAGTCCCCCAAGGGGACCCTGCAAATACTTTCATATTCTCTGTGCAAACCACTCTGGGATATATCAGGGCATCACACCAACCTACACAAACCAATAAGATCCCAAACCCCATTCAAGTTTACATGGAATTACAGTGTTCGAACAAATTGGCATTACAATTCAAATTAGATAATGCACTACCCAAAATAGAAATTTTGCACCAAATAAACACTTCTCCCTTTAGTCTCAAACAGAAGTTGAAGTTTTAAAATATGGGTCATATCATCCTGTGTTCTGATTTACCTTAGTCCTACCCATATCACCTTCATTAATATCTCTAGTTGAAGTCTGATCACTTTTTCAACTTTTTTAACAGTAGCTATTGGGGTAATGCTGACTTTCATAACTTCAGCACTCTAACTCTGAGTCACAGGTGTCATATAAGTACCTTAAGTTTCAGGGAACAACCAGGTTATACACAAATAGCTCAATCTCTCAGAATTTAGAAATAACAGTTAAAACTCCTGAATATATGTGACTGCTCTAAGAGCTTGCAATCTAAGAACTTTTATAATAGGCCCAACCTGATAACCCATGCTTTCAACTTCTGTCCTCCAGGTTTGTATATTATAGTTAGTCCTATGAATGAGGCATGATAATATTTGTCTTTTTGTTTCCGACATTTCATTCAACACACTGTCCTCAAGTTTCATTCACCTAGTTGCATGCCTCACAACTTCATTCCTTCTTCCAGTTGCTCAGTAGCCTGTTGTATGTATACACCTCAGTTTCCCCTTCCATTCCACAGTCAATTTAATGTACCCTTAGGCGACCTCCATTCATTGCAAATCACAAACACTTGCTGCCATAAACATCAGTGTGCAAATGTCCATTCATGTCCCCACACTCAGTTCCTCCAGGATTATACCTAGCAACAACAGTTGGAGGATGACATGGCAACCCCCCACCCCTAGCCTCCTGTGGAACCACCACACTGCCCTCTGGAGGGGCTGCACCTCTCACCTTCCCTACCAACAGTGAATAGATAGTCTCTTTCTTTACATTTTCTCTAGCACTTGTTTCTCTCTGTTCAGTTTTAAATACTATTATTTGCATATCTTACAATTCACCCTAAGTATATAGTATTGCCTTTGCCACTATAATCTATGTGAAGACATTTCCTTTTCTTCCACAAAGTATCCATACTCCTCCCCCATATCCCCTTCTTGTTGACATTTAGTTTTGGCATAATGTATTTGTTGCATTCAGTGGGAGCATATTACAATATTAGTGTTGACTATAGACCTTAGCTTGCATTAATTATGTTTTTTCCTGTATACCATCCCATTTTTAATACCTTGCAATGTCAACATTCATTTGTTCTCCCTCAAGCAAAAATGTTTTTATATTTGTACATTTAATCTCTTTCATTGTTCACTCTAGGTATTCCTAAATTATACCATCTCAATCTTTCTCCTCTAACTTTCCTTCTGGTGTCATTTGTGCCCCCAGCCCTTCTCCCTCAATTATACTCATATTCAGCTTCACTCAGTGTACTTATATTATTGTGCTACCATCAGATAGTATTGTACTATCCATTCCTGAATTTTTACAATCAGATCTGTTGCACATTTTATATTCCTTCAGCACCAAATGCCCAGTCTCTACGCTCTTTCTATCTCCTGATAACCTGTATTCTTCACTTTAACTCTCAAAGCTCACTCATAAATGTTAGTTCATATTAATGGGACTATAAAGTATTTGTATTATATCTGCAAACAATGAGGGTTTTCCTTCTCCCTTTCCAGTTTGGATGCCTTTATTTTTTTTTCTTGTCTAATTTTCTGGCTAGAAATTCCAGCAGAATATTGAATAACAATGGTGACAGTGGGAATCCTTGTCTTCTTCCTGATCTTAGAGGGGAGAGCTTTCAGTCTTTGCCCATAGAGGATGATGTTAGCTGTGAGTTTTTCTTATATTTCCTTTATTGTGTTGAGAATAGGGATGTAGTGCAACATTAATCCACTGTTGCCCTATAATGTCTTATGCAGATGATCCATTTGTGAACAAAGCCTATCATCTTGTTATTTGTAATCCCCCAGGAGGCATGGGGGTCATAGAGCAACATTGCAGCAATGATGGTATCTGACATGGGAGTCTGGATGCCATGTCAGATACTGTTTATGTGTTTACTTCCGCCATTTTGTCTTGATCTGTTCCAGTCCTGGATGTACCACCTACATTGTGCAATGGATTGTTACTAGCTCTGAGTGATTTTCTGCCTATGGGTTTTAATGCACTGAGCTCAGGATGGACAACACCTGTTTCACATCCACATGTTGTTCCATGGTTAGTTGGCATTTACTAGAATCTAGTAGCCATCTGGGAGCTGCATTTGAATAATGAGCAATTCTCTGCTACAGAATACACAACTTTGCTCCAGAATATAAGGAGTCTGCACTATGACTCCTTATTGGGTCTTTCCATGAGAGGAACATAGGGGCTTTAACTCCCCAATGTAGATCAACTACTTAGAGCTCTATTAGGTCATATCATTCAGGAAACAGGGCTGCTTTTAGCACAGAGTATACCTAATGTAGAGCCCTTTCTTTCTCTGGCCCTCATGCAAAACTGACAATTATCCACATCACCAAATAAATGAGCCAGAACAGTATTCCTAAATGCAGTATTCACAACCCAAATGGTGCATTGAGTTCTGTATTCCTTTTTAGTGGTAAAGAAGTGCAAAGTACAATAACTTGTCTTCTACTGTGGAAGAATGTGCTGCATGCCCCAAACTCTACTGGCATGCCCCAAATAAGCCCTAAAAACTTCTCCCTTGAGGGATGAGAGAAAGAATATGGAACAGTTAAACCTTACCATCAGGGAATATCCCCTATGTGTCAAACTTTAGGGACACCCAAATCAATAGCCCATGGCCTCAATCCTGAGGCTTACTCTTGTGAAGCTTATGTAGGTAGCAGAGAAGCTTAGACTACTATAGGTATGGCTTAGATTTACTTCTGGAGGACATCTTTTGTTGCTCAGATGAGGCCTCATTCTCTCTAAGCCCAACTCTGCAAGTGAAATAAAAAAAAGCTTCTCTAAATATTTTAAAGACTTATCTCCTACCATGGAGAATATATGTATCTTATCAGGGTATTTAGAGCACTTCATATTTCCTGTTCAACAAGTCATTAATATGGTTGATCACCATGATAGTCTTTGGAATGACCGGATTATCCACATCATTCCAGAATATGTATTAACAGAGTAGAATTAACACAGTTCTGAGGCAAGAACATGAATATTCACCATTGTCTGTCCCAAGTGAATATGAACTTCTGATACTCTGCCATGATGATTACTGTATAAAAGGGTTTAAACAGATTAATGGCCAAAATTTTATGTACCAGTTGTCAGGTTGATCAGTTGTAGTAAAGAAATCATATCTGGCACAGCAGCTATATTTGAAGCTGTTAATTAGTTAAGCTTGCAATAGTCCACTATTACCCCCATGAGTCACCTGGTTTGTGTGGGTGTTACAGAGATGAACTAAATAAAGAGACGATATGGATCACACTTCCTGAATCCTTTAGGTCCTTGAAGTTGACAGTACTCTACAAAGGCTAGTCATGGCTGAGCTGCTCACCAATGTCAAAGCCTTCCTTCCTCACCAGCACATTCCTTATGACCTTAGCAGGGGGAATGTATTTTAGGTCCTCTCCAGACAAATCTGATATAATAGATCCATTCTAGCATTTCAACTTTAATGAATCCATTCTAGCATTCCAACTTTTCTAAACCTTTTAGTCTCTACCTCAATATTAGGCCAAAGCAGTTATGGCACCTCTGCTTCACTTAATGTGAGCCATATTTTTCCAAGCTTCTAAGAGCTTTTGAGAAGCCTAGAAGAGCCAGCATAGGTATACCGGCCAACAGTTAAGCCCTGAGCTGCAGAAAAGTGCGCCTATAAAGACAATGCTCATATACAACATTATATTCAGGCACCTATCAGCACCCAAAAGATCTTCTCTCAGGCATAAGCTCTCAGTTCCTGCCTGGGTATATTAGCCAGATCTTGAGGCTACTTTGCTGTATAGTCCTTCTCCTTAGCTGACACAGTACTACTCCAGTAGTTATTCAGATGTCCAAAGAGAAGAATTTGTAGGCATCTGCTTCAGATTAAGTATCTGCATAGTCTTCAGTAGGAGGGCTATCAGTCTTTAAGAAAGGGAAGCAGACTAATTCTGCAAGCCACCAAAATTCAGGGGGCTCTGGATGCTTAAACTTCACAAGTGTATCTAATCAACTACCTCATTCTAAGTCTTATGATCCCACTTTTTCCCTATCAGTAACCTGATTTTGGCTTTAGAGATTTATTAAGTTTGCAAATTCAGTCTTCTCTCAAGTCCTACTCTTACAACTAAGTCCTGTCCTTGTTGTTCACTTCACTTTGCTCCTTGGTTGCTACAATAAGAGGTTCTAAATATTGCCATGGAAGCCACCAGGATTTCATATTTTGCATTAAATTGTTAATTGGACATATTTGTCATTTTCCCTCTTCAGTATTTCAGTGGTGCTCAGTAGCAATCACTCAATTCCATTGTCCCTAAAACTACTATCTCCCCCATACTATTTGTCATCTTCAGGTTTATGTGTCTACTTGTTGGATTGTCTGGTCAGGCAAGCACTGGCCTGTCTGTTGCTATGATGACATTTCATGGACTTAGTCATGATCACGTTGGTTGCATCCACATGCAAATGCAATCAGCTAAGGGGAGTGTTTTCTGCAATGAGTGATGCTTAATCTAATCACCAAAAGGCTTTTAAGGATTCAGAAGAGACAATCACCTTGGCTGGCTGCAGCCAGCCTCTCCTGAGAGCTCGCTGATGACCTTCATTGGAGCTGCCAGCTCATGGCCTATGCTACAGACCTTGGACTCCACATCCCCACGGTTACGTGAGACACTTCAATAAATTTTATAATATCTCCTGCTGATTCTGTTTCTGTAGAGAACCCTAGCTAATACACCACTCAAATCCCAAAGATATTGTATAACCCCTTCTGAGTCCCACTGTCTTCAGCATAGACAGAAGCCTCAGAAATTGTAATGCTTCATCGTGTTAGGGGCTATCAACACTCCAGTTAACACCAGTGAAAGTGCCCTCACTGCAAACTTGCGAATGAGTGTTCCAACTCCAGAATCCTTTTTTTCCAGGCCCTTAGCGTCTTAAGTCAGGTTTTCTAATAGGAAACTCCAAAGTTAGAGTACATGTTCAAGTAGTTTATTAAGAAGTGTTCCCGGATGAAACTGCTAAGTGAGTGGGAACAGCACATTAATAAAAGGAAAGAAGCCAAACTAGGACTCAGTTTTAGTTGAAGCCCCATTCTTAATCCGATCCCATGAGAAGCTCTGGAGTCTAAACACCTCAGATTTTGCCCCATGTTAATATAAGCAAGTGGGGCTTTGGGATTTCCACACCAATTTTTTATTGGCTGTGAGCTGCCCTGGACAGGGGTAGGGGAAGTATAACTCCCAGGAGTTTATGGATCCTCAGAAAAATGAAGTACCTCTAGGAGCCTAAGCACATACCCTGAAGAAAAGTGTGGTTGGAAGCCCTGAAGAGCCAGGTTCATAGAAGCTAGGAAATGGCTGCAGAGAACCAGTAAAATAAATCCAAGTGAATCTGGGCAGAGCAGCCATAGCATCTGCTACATTGCCATAGTTTTTCCAGGCCTCCAGAGAGCACTATGAGGTCATGTCAGTCCTGATGGCTTGGAATTTGTGTGACACATAAACATTTTTCACATTCATTACCTTTTTCATAATCATAGTACCCAAGTAGCATAGGCAGAAGAGATATTATATCCTATGATTGATGAAGAAGCATTGTTACAAGGTCATCAAACCAATTAAACGTCAAACATGGAGCCAATGACTCCTGGTTCTCCTATTAATGGCTGAGTCTTACTATATACTTGAGGATCCCCCAAACCTATAACTCACCTCTCCAAAGTCATTTTCTCACCCATAAGTCCTTTTGCCTGTTCTAAGTCAATATTGAATAAGGTCAAGATTATGCAGTACACAAACATCAACTATTAGGCTGATCAACACCATATTAGAAGACACAAGTAGCTCTGAGGAAACAAAAGCACTTTCTTGCTATAAAGGGCCTGTGGTCTATCTGAAGAGACAAGAATAGCACTTATGGCAAGATTCGGCATAAGATGATTATGAGTTTGGGCCCTATGTAAAGAAAGAGAATTATAAGACTTATTTTAGAATATTGACTCCATAAGGACTTGTTCTCAACTTTGTATAAATCTTTTGTTCTCTCTGAATTTTAAGTTCCTCATAGAAGATGATTTTTCTCTTCCTCAGACCTAGCACCAAGTCTAGCAAAGCAAAATTAGGCAAAAAGAAAGGCAAAACTATGCCTGCTCAATTTCTGTTTTAGCTTGAGGTGAAATTTTTCCATTAGATTTTGAAATGCTGATGAAAAGGAAGATTCTTTACATTATTTATTTAAGACTATTTCAAAATCGATAGGAAAAAAAAAACAAAAAGTTCTTTGAAGCTGGGCTGTATTTAACATCCCTTTACAAATTTCCAGGGACTGACATTTGGTTTGTTAAAGTTTCTTGCTTAACTGACAAACATTCCTATACCTGTGCCATACTGAAGAGCCAAAAGTGATATAAAATGAGAAGGGAATTTCTTAAGATGCTTGCATGAGGCAACCCATCAGGAAAAAGCCAAACTATATTAAGGAGTTAGAAATCTGTGACGGTGTGTTGGAACTCATACATATGACTGGAATGCTTTGCCAAGTTGCTGTGCACAGAGATGTTTGCATCACAAGCACCCCCAGAAAAGTGGAAATATCTAAATATAGTCACAGCCATCTCCCCTCCGGGTTTAGGTTTTGCTCTAGAGCCAGTTTAGAGTCTCATTTCAGATAAAAGCTTTTACCCAATCTGTAATGAATTAAGATTCCAGCAGGTAGAACTCATTGAGGGAAATTGCTTCCTGCAATGATATATGATTTGTTCATTCACATTTCTGAGCTATTTAGAGGAAATTGTCCACGGATTGTATCATTAGTTTAAAAGCTGATGCAATTGTTGTTCTGTCAGTACAATGTTTAAACGTTAGAGAATTAGTCAGAAAAATGTATGTGACAAAACATCTAACTCCTTCTGTATTGCAAAAATGGGGATTTCAAAGAGCTTTTTTTTTCATTGTAACCAATTGTATGGAGGAGGTTGAGAAGAGTCAGCACTGTCCTATGGATGCAACAAGCTGTAATTTCTCCTGTTAATTTCTCCATATGAGACTCTTAGCTTGGTCTGCATATACTGAGAGAGAAAAGGACATTGAGTTCCTTTCTTGATAGCTGCTTTGTGATTGGTCACCCTCTATGTCAGTTGGATTTCTGAGTTCCCTATGAAACTTGGGTTGCTACTCAATATATTTCTCTGAGTTGTATATGGAATCGTTTCTGCTAATAGGACAAATATAGAAAATCGTATTCATGAGGGAAACATTAAAAACAGTGGAGAAATAGAAGATTAGGAGAGTGATTTATGCCTACATAGCATGTCATCTGGGTTTTCTGATGAGGGAATTTCAAATTCCAGAAAGGCAAGATATTGGCATGAGTTTTGATTTTAAGAACATAGAGTGAGAGGTAAATTCTAACAGGAAGTCAGAGAGCAGGATGAAGTGAAAGAAGAGCCGGGGTCATCGTGCGTGACTGGATGGGGGAGGGGAAATGTGGCAAGGTGAGGTGTTCTATTTGCAAGCTGCCGGAATGTGATATACTAGAGATGGAATGATTTTTTTAAAAAGGGGAATTTACTAAGTGGCTAGTTTACAGTTCTAAGACTGAAAATGTCCAAATTAAAGCCAGGCTATAGAATAGTACAATCTAAGACATCCAGGGAATGATACCTTGGTTCAAGATGGCCCATCAAGTTCAGGGTTTCCCTCTCAACAGGAAAGGTATATGGTGAACATGGTGACATCTGCTAGCTTTCTCTCCAGGCTTTTTGCTTCATGAAACTCTCCTGGTGGTGTTTTCCTTCTTCATCTCCAAAGGCCTTTGGCTATATGGGCTCTCATGGTTCTTGTGGTGCTCTCCAAAATGTTTCCTCTTTTAAAGGATTCTAGTATATTAATCAAGACCCATCTGGAATGGGTGGAGTCACATCTCCATCCAATCAAACATCCCCTTGGACATAATCTAATCAAGTTTCCAACTTTCAGTTTGTTCCTGTGCCTGATGGGTCCTGAAATCCAGAGGTATCAGTCCCTCAGAGAGCATCAACTAGTTGCATACCCCTACCCCATAATACTAACACCCCTTTCCAACCTGAGGAAGTTAGGGCAGTCATTGCCCAGGTGTCGCTGGGGACTGGAGTGGGGGCGTCCAGTGGGAGGGAGTAGTTATGGCAGAGAGGATGCAACTTGGTGGATGTTTGTGACTACTGAATCACTATGTTGATGTTTCTTGTTGGTCTCTGGTGTGCTGGAGCCTAGCTGCTCCAGCTAGGCTTTTCAGGGAAAAGCCTGAAGCTGTGGAACTGTAACCCATACCATACTTTGAAATTTGCTCCATAACAACTTGTTAAACTGTACTTTGAAATGTATTACTTTTCTACATATATTTTGTCATAAAAATGTTCAAAAAAAGTAAGAGCCAGGGGCACTAAACACAGCCATATTTTTTATTTAGAACAATAGTAAAGGAGTTGGGTAGGTGAAGCTGAGGACTCAGCAAATCCTGTGAGAAGGAAGTATTAGGTCCTATTTCAACCCAACATTTGCTGATTAAATTCAAAATCAATTCTACTGGAACAGAGACCTTTGCAACCTTTCAAATTAACTCATGTCTTATTTTCTCTCATATAAGTCTTCTTAAAGCCACAAAAGGAGAGAAAAAGCACACATTCTTCAAGCAGTGATGAGCGGTTTTCTACTTTTACAGATCCCAGAACTGGCCTCATTGTTTAGATCAGTCTCTACAGACGCCACAAAACGCCAATCCTCATGCCTTGGGGAACCTTAACAGATGCCTCTGTTCTTTCTCACATTGCCATTCTGTAAGCCAATATCAGAAGGGGGTGTTTGATTTTACAGCTGGCACACACTAAGTTGGAGCGAGAATCTGTAATGATGTTCAGTGTTAGGAACAGGAACGTCATCCACATTACAGAGCTGTCCCCTTATTCACAAGTGAGCATGGCCTTTCAAGTCAGGCAGACACACAACACAGTCTCACCTTTCCTACACACCAGTGATTTTGAACAGTTAAATTGACCTCTCAGAACCATTTACTCATCATCTGTAAATATGCATAAATGATACCTAGTAATATAGAGTTCAGTGAACTAAACAAGGTATGCGTAAAATACTTAAGATAATATGTATGAAACACTTGCACAGGGCCTGGCCATATTCATATTTGGCAAAGAATATCTATGAGGAAAGGAAGAAGAAAGAGGACATCGCATCATAATTAATTATTTTTAAATTCAGCTTTCTTCACATTTTGTGATATAAGGAGAAAATTATTAACGATAATGTATATAACTATGGGGTTATACATCTTCCCAAACTAATTTTTAGAAGGAAAGCATAGTGGTTTGCTTTTGTAAATATATGGGAATGCAATGTAATTATAATGATATCTGTTGTATCTGTTTAAGAATAACTACTGGCAAAACTTTAAAGAGTCCATAGTATGGGTTTTGTTGGTAGTTATAGCTGTAGTGGCTGTTTATTATTGTTTCCTTGGTATCAGGTAGGAACATGATGTTGGCAGGTGAAAGGTAAAACAAACAAAATGTCAGAAGAAATGGATACCTCCCCGAATGAACGTATGCACACACACACACACACACACACACACACACACAAATTCTCTGTAGCTCTTTTCTTTTCTAGACTCTTGCCTCCTCCCTCTCAGTCACCCATCCCTTTCCATGAAAAATAGCCTTTGTTTGCAGCCAGAGAGGCTTAGTCAGAGGCCTTTTTTCCTCTTAAGTGCCTCTATGCCTTTTAATCTCAGACAGTTTCATTAAAAATTTTATGGGATTTTACGTACCAAATGGCAACCCACCTTTCAAGGTGAAAGTCTAATTCACAAATATCCTGGAGATACGCACCTCTCTAATTCAGATTTGGAATGTGTGTAGCATGGAGCACGCTTAATATTGTTGGAAGCCCTTTAGTTTTCTAGCTGAGAAAGCCCACAAGACATCACTATAAACATTTCTGAGGTCTTCGCAAAGAGTGTTAGAGCCTTACACTTGACTATTTTATAGGGAGTAATCTATTCAGGATTGGATATTTGCCCTGGGGCCATTGCTTATTTGAGATGATGTTGTCATATGGAGAAGTCAAAACTTCCATTGATCCATTCCCACAGAGTTCTTCCCTGCTTGCCTTTGTCCCATGTCTGTATCTCTTTTTGCCAACAGTGAGAAACCTGGGACCCAATATTATCAGCCCTTTCCTCATTTGCCCAATCTTAGTATACACTAAAATGATTTCAGCATTGCTTCATCCATACCACTTAAAGGAACATTTAAAGAAAACGAGTTCAGCTTACTACATCCCATTCCAAATGAGACTATATAACAACATTCTGTTTAATGAGTTTTAAAGGTCATGTGGATTAAGTTTTATGTTTTAATTATTTATTTTTATTTTTCTCCTTGAATGGAGATAGAGTTTGGCTCATTTGGTTTGATATGCTCTCTCCCCTTTTGTATTTGGCTTTCTTTATCTACAATATATACTGGAAATCACACCATATTAGTTCATAATTTTTTAATTGATTTACAGCTAAAGTACTTCATTTTGTAAATGCACCATAGTTTATTCAACCAACTTCACAGTCTTGACGTTTAGGTATCTAATATTTGACAACAAATAATGCTGAAATGCATAAACTTTTACATAAGAATTTTTGTATTATTGCAGGTGTATTTTCGGGGTGAATCCCTAGAAAAGCCATTGCTGGGAAAATTGTAAATGCATTCATAATTTTGCTAGATATTGCCAAATTTCCCTCCCTAGGAGTTATGACGATTTTTACTTCTACTAGCAATACATGAGATATGAGAATATATTTTTTTCCAAGCTACACCAACTTTCAAATTTTTGCCAGTGTGATGGTGAGAAATGACATCACAGTTTTAATTTGCATTTCTCTTAATATGAGGGTAATTGAAAAACTTTTCATAAATTTAAAGTCCATTTTTATATGTCTCTCTACATATATGTTTTTCTATCTCTATACATACTCACACGCAGGCAGATATGTGATATGTATATCATAGGGAATTTAGTTCATGACACTTCTTTTTTTGTGGGGTAGGGAAGGGTGGTGCCCGGGCTGGGAATTGAATCCCGCGTGGCAGGAGAGAATTCTACCACTGAACTACCCACGTACCCCTCTAAAGTCCATTTTAATATCTACTTGGCAAACTGTCTGTTCATATCTATTACTTTTCTATAGGACTTTTGGTATTTTTCCTCAGTTTTTTGAAAGTTCTTTTGATATTAGGGCTATTAACCTTAGCGATAAGGGTTACAAATATTTTCTTCCAAATCATTTCTCTTTTTCTTTCCTTACAGGACTTTTGCCAGGGAAGAGAGGTTTTTTTTTTTTTCTTTTAATTTTTACTTAGTCAAAATTAGCAATCTTCACTGTTACTGAACCTGGATTTTGAATCATAAACAGAAAGCTTTTCTCTACATCTAAGTTTTAGAGGGATATAATTTTCTTTTAGCATCCTATAGTCTCAGGTTCTTACTTGTGTGCAGGTGAAGAATAGATCGAGTTTTGTGCATTTCAGAATGGCTCTCCCGTTGTCCCAGCACTATCTACTTTAAAATCCATCTTTGACTCAGGAATTTGAGACACCACCCCTTAACACATACTAGGTTTCAGTATGTCATTGGGTCTATTTCTTGACTTTATTTTTCTATTTCATTCCATTCTATTGGTCTGCCTATTCATTTGCCAGTACCACAGTGTTTTCACAGAGAGTCTCTGTAGAATGTTTTAAGATCTGACAGAGGTAATTCTTTCTCATACCTCTTCTCTTTTATTTTTCCTAAATATTCTTGCATGTATATTTTTCCATAGGGATTTTAGAATAAACCTAGCTCCAGAAAAAAGTTTGCTGGTATTCCCTTTGGAATCACATAAGGTTTATAAAGTACTTAGATAAAGCTAACATTTTGATGCTTGTTAGATGTCCTTAGTAAGATAAAATCAATATCACCCCATTTGTTCAAGTTTACTTTTTTGTCTATAGGCAACACATTTTATAGTTTCCTTGATATAAGTTTTGAAGAAGAAAAATTCCATTATCATAATAGTTGATACTTGAAATTCTCTTGGAGCAAGAATTTTTTTATTTGGAAAAGGATATCTTGGTAATTGCTTTGAAGAGAAGAAAATAGTGAGTGCCAAAGTGTCAAAATATCAGATAGAGGAGAAATTGGTCTGCACCATAATCAGAGAAGAATTTTGAATGCTTGAGAATAATCCAGAACACAGTGGAAAGAAAGATAGAATTGATAGAGGAAAGAGCCAGCAAATTGGTAGAAAGTTGTGCAATACATAGCACCAGCTATCTCCCTTTCAGCTCCCCTCTGGCATTCTAAAATTCCTATAAACATCTACCATTTGCATAAGAAGAGTTTGAGTTTCATGTCACATTGATCATTGTTAGGGAGAGAGGATACACAGAGAGAAGCAGAAACCTAGAGATTGTATTGTAGAAATCTTGGAGAAGGATTCAGACTCCAACAGGGTGGGTTTGAATTAGTTTCACCTGGATATTAAGGACAGGGAGGTCCTCAGGTGACACATTAACCTTTACACATTAACTTAAAAATGGGCTGGAGGATAGTATTGTCCTATTCAGCAAGTATGGTGCTCTTAAGGAACTGCGTGTGAATGTATGGGGGTGAATGGAAACTTTCTCTAAATGGAGAGAGCTCGACTTTACTGGGGCATAATGGTAGTACTATAATAACCTATTTTTTTTTTATTGTATATAACTTAATACCCCCAAATAACCTTTTCAGATAACTACTCTGACTCTACCAATTCCATAGAATTGGCTGTTGAAGTTCAGTGAGACAAAGTAATTTGCCTGAAGTCACAAGGGCAGTGAATAGTAGAATTTGCAATAAAAACAAATAAGTTTGATTGCAGAGTATAAGTAACTAACCACTGTATTCCATTTCAACTTTTTAAAATGAGACTCTCAAATTTGGAGAGAGAATGCATGACAAGCAGACATGACATTGGGAGAAGGACTATGCAGGCCAAAAATATGTCGGGGTGAACTGAAAAAACCATTGAGTGTGCTTCTCTTTTCCTGCCAAAGAACAAAAGACTATTGGCCAAGAAATAAATCAGATTTGTAAGTGACACGGTGTAGGAGCCCTTTGAACAGCTCCTTTGTCCGAGAATCATCTAATGTACCAGGAGAAGGTCATCAGTTTCCATCTCATCTAGAACAGGACCTGTTCTGTTCAGAAGAATTGAAGAAAATGCATTAAAAAAGAGAAAGAAAGAGAAAACCAGTCTTTGCCACACATTTTTATAACTCCTGTTCTGGATGGGAGAAAAATAGCAAGCAATTTTTTTCTTTCAAATTTTGCCCCAGTTTGCCATTATTCAGCTATAAAGGCCCAGACACAGGATCTCTTAATATTGTGGCAATTAATTCAGACTGTACAATGTCTCATTTTAGTCAAGCATGCTTATTGTGGGTTGCCAAGATGCAAAAAAAGAAAATTAAAATAACTAAGGAGGCATAATTTATGGCATTTTTTCCTAAAAAAAAAAAAAGATTTTAAATAACATTCAGTCAGAACACTATCTTCCAAGGCATTTGGGGATATTTGTTGCATTATTAATAAATGGTTGGGATAAGGCAAATTGTATTAGCAGAAGCAATACTAGGTAGATACACATTTCACAGGGGGAAGAAACATCTTCCTGAGGAAGGGTGTAGGGCACCCCTCATCTGTTACCACATGAACCAGAGGAACTTACGGGAGAGAGGTGTTGAGAAAGTATCATCAAAGCTGTAAGGTTGGGGTCCAGAAACTGTAGCAGCCACCAAATTCAAGTGGACTTTGTCGTGGGAGAGAAGGATGCCTCAGCCAGACATCTAGGGAGGGGGGTAAAAGCAGATGTTGCGGGCGAGCCGCGGTGGCTCAGCGGGCAAAGTGCTTGCCTGCTATGCCGGAGGACCTCGGTTCGATTCCCGGCCCCAGCCCATGTAACAAAAACGGAGAAACAGAATACAATAAAAAACAAGAAAATGTTTAAAAATGTTTCCCTTTCTTCCTTCCTTCCTTCCTTCTATCCTTCCTTCCTTCTCTCTGTCTTTCCTTTAAAAAAAAATTATAAAAAAAAAAAAAAAAAAAAAAAAGCAGATGTTGCCAACCTCCACTTTCCTCCTACTATTTAGAAGGAGTCCAGGTCACAAATATCCCGAAGTGGGTAGATGAATTAGTTCTTTGTCCCCAGGAGAGTGCTTGTACCCATGGGTTTCCTTATAAACAATGTGGTTTCATTTAGGTTATATCTGAATATCTGCCATGTGTAAAATCTTATTTCCCCATGGAGATGGGAACAACACAGACTAGATGAAAATGGGGAAGCATGTGGATAAGGAACAAATAGCAGGGACAAAACAATATGCTTTATTTCAGGATTTGGAGAACACAGAAAGATGAAGCATAAGAGTGGCAGGAAAGAAAACTCAGCAGACCAGTGCTACAGAAAAAGAGGGACAAGACTCCCAGAAGACAGATGGTGAGGCTGGATGGAGGACTGCTGACGGACTTAAGGTAGCATGAATTGGAAGTGACTGTGGAGGGGGCGTGTACAACTGTGAGGTCAGCTCAGCAAAGCACTGGAGATCTTTTTATTGTTGTTTTTTTTCTTTTTTTCACACTTTGACATATAATTAAAGGAATGTGCACAGATCATTATGGTATAGCTCAGTGAATATTCACAAACCACACCCATCCATATTAAGATATAAACATTAACAGTACTCAGAAGCTCCGCTCCTACTGTCCTACAGTAACTCTCCCCCAGTGGTAACCGGGACCTTGATTTCTAATGGTATAGATTGTACTTTATATCAGAGGAATCATGGAAATGTTTTCTTTTGTGTCTGGATCTTTCATTCAATGATCCTTACTGTTGCATCATTTATAGATAATTTATTATTATTATCCATATTGCTATATTAATATTAATTAATATCACTACTGTCTTGTATTCCGTTGTGTGACATGAAGATAATATTTTTATCCATTGTACTGCTGATTTGGAATTTATATAGTTTCTAGTTTTACCTGTTACAAATATGCCACTATAAATCAAGTTCTTGTCCTTTGTAAACTTTTGTACATATCCCTCTGAAGTATCTAAGAGTGGTGTTGTTGTATTAGAGGTTATAAATATGTCTAGCTTCTGTAGCTACTTCAAGTTTTCAAAGCAGTTGTACCAATTTACCCTCCTACCATCAGGGTATGAGGGTTTTAATTCAATATTCTAACCAATACTTGGTGTTTTCCATTTTTTACTTTATAGCACTTTTAATGGATTTGTGGTAGTATTTTATTATAGATTTAATTTGTATTACTCTGGTAAAGAATGAAGTTGAACACTTTTCACAGTTTTATTGGCCTTTTGGATATCCTATTTTATGAAATGTTGAATGATCTCTTCTGCCCATTTTTCTGTGAACTATCTCTGGGGTATTCCTTTTGAATTTGATGCATTCACAATGGTCATGAATCCTATGTCCAAATATCTTCTTACTCCCTGCAGGATGCAGTTTCCCTCTTTTAATGGGGTCTTGTAAATTAACCAAAGTTCTTCATTCTAATGTGACACAATCTTTCTTGGGTGTTCCTGCTTTGTTGTCCTACTTAAGAAATTTTAAGTTACTCCAAGGACATAAAGATTTTCTCCCATGGTATCCTCCAAAGCTTTTCTTTTTTCTTCATTATTCTGAAATATAAACAACCTGGCTATTATTTTGCATATTTCATGAGCTGGGATCAAAATTGTTTTTCCTTCTATGTGAATTTCTAATTCACACAGCCTCATCATTGAAAAGACCACTCTCGCCTGCTAAGGTAGAATTTCTCATAAATAAGTTTACCAAGTATGTTTTGGCTAGTTTCTGGAATCTTGACTCCATCCCATTTGCTTAGTTTTTCTTGTACCAAGCCCATTCTGTATTATTTACCATGATTTTCGAAATTCTTGATACCTGTAGTGTAAATCCATTAGCTTTGTTCTTTTTCAAGACTGCCTTAACCATATTTGACCCTTTGCATTTCCATATGAATTTTAAAAAGAGCTGACCAATTTATAGGAAAATTACTGGTGTTTTTATTAGACTGTACTGTGTTTAGGAAATAGTTTTGCAGGCAGGCAACAGTGGCTCAGTGGCAGAGTTCTCACCTGCCATGTCAGAGACCCAGGTTTGATTCCCAATGCCTGCCCATGTAAAAAAAAACAAAAACAGTAATTTTGGAAGAATTGACATTTTTATAGTACCTAGTCTTCTAACCTATAAACATGACATATCTCTCATTTTATTTAGGGCTTCTTTAATTTATCTCAATATTGTTTTATAGTTTTCAGGGTAGAGATCTCTTGTGGATTTATTAGAAGAGTTGAATTTTTAATGCTAAAGATGGAACAGCCAAGATTTCCTTCAATATATGTGTGCTGGTTTGAAAGGATGTATGTACCCTAGAAAAGCCATATTTTAATCCTAATCCCATTTTGTAAAGGCAGCCATTTATTCTAATCCCTATTCAATACTGTATGTTTGACACTGTAATTAGATCATCCCCTGGAGATGTGATTTAATCAAGAGTGGTTGTTAAGCTGGATTAGGTAGAAGCATGTCTCCAACCATTTGGATGGGCCTTGATTAGTTTACTGGAATCCTATAAAAGAGGAAACATTTTGGATAATGAGGAGATTCAGAAAGAGCAGAGAATGCTGCAGCACCATGAAGCAGAGTCCACGAGCCAGCGACCTTTGGAGATGAAGAAGAAAAATGCCTCCTGGGGAGCTTCGTGAAACCAGAAACCAGGAGAGAAGTCTAACGGATGACACCATGTTCGCCACATGCCCTTCCAGCTGAGAGAGAAACATTGAACATCATTGGCCTTCTTGAACCAGGGTATCTTTTCCTGGATGCCTGATTGGACATTTCTGTAGCCTTGTTTTAATTGGGACATTTTCTTGGCCTTGGAACTGTAAACTAGCAATTTGTTGGATTCCCCTTTTTGGGAGCCTTTCTGTTTCTGGTATATTGCATTTCGGCAGATAGCAAACCAGGACAATATGAATGGATAAAACAAATTGCAATACATACCTCCATACAGTGGAATTATTTAATGATAAAAAGAAATGCACTAATAAGCCACAAAAAGACATGGATGGATCTTGAATATTGCTAAGTGAAAGAAGCTAGTCTGAAAAATTCTGGATTCCAATTATATGATTCCAATTACGTGACTCTGGAAAAGGTAAAACTATAACAAAGGAAAAAGAGTGTGGTTATTGGGGGGTTGTAGGGGAAGGGACAAGGAGGAGTTAAGTAGGTGAAGCAAAGGGGATTTTTTAGGGCCAGAAAACTATTCCTTATGACTCTGTAGTGGTGGATACACAACATTGTCCATTTGTCAAACTCACAGACTTTTACAGCATAAAGAATGAACCTTAACATATGAAGATTTTTAACAGTCATTTAGGAGATTGAAGATTGCAAAACAGAAAGAAGACGTTGATAAAAAGCAATCTAGGGTGGGCCATGGTGGCTCAGCAGGCAGAGTTCTAAACCTGCCATGCCGGAGAACCAGGTTCGATTCCCGGTGCCTGCCCATGCAAAAAACAAACAAAAAAATAATCTAACTGTATTTCAAAATGGATAAAATAACTTCACTGAAGGTGTGGGAGTGGGGAAAGGTGCTGATCTAAGTAACTTGAGTGGTGTTTGTAATAGTAAAATCAAAAGAAACTGTACAAAAACACTGAACTCTATATGATAAAGATGTTTTCCGCAGAGATGTGGGCTAACAATTCCGATTTTGCCTGACATAGTTACTGGAATTGAACGACGAAGTACATGGATAGCAGGTGGTGGGAACCAGGATGGGAGCACCACTTGGAGTGGGTGTTTATAGATAAGCAAGGGGAGAAGGCTAGCATGATCCATGTGGTAAAGGAGTTGGAAACATCACTGTGTACACATGCTTAGGCTAATTAAATTAAGATGGTTGCATGTAGAAATAGGTATGGAGATGTGTATATACCTAAGTTAGTGTATGCACATTTTTTTTTCTTGCTCTGTCGACTGAGTGGACTCAGAAGCAATAATATTCCAGTAGTAACAAGCATTCCATGTGTCCAGAACTCGGTTTCTAGCACCATTCTCCCCTAAAAGGTACTATAGCTCCTTGGAGAAATTACTTACTCTAGAACCAGGACAGAAAATAAAAAGAAAACATGGAGCATCCTGTACTAGCCAGAAGATGTTTTAAAATGCTAAAAACAAGAACACAGTGATGGTAGTTTCTCAAAGGGATAGAGGAGCCAACTGAAATAGTGCTTTTGGGAAAAGTTGCACCAAAAAATATAGTACTGTTGGATTATAACTGAAAGTATAAAATGAATATCTGTGATTTTGTGAACATAAATAAATGATTGAACAAGTAAATAAACAGGAAAGAGACAAATGTCCCAAACAGAAGAGTCCCAAATAAATTCTGTACATACTCTGCCATCAAGGTGGAGCCTAATTCCCAACTCCTTAAGTGTGGGCTGCACATGGTGACTTTCTTCCGACGAGTATGGTATGGAAAGGACAGAGGGTAGTAATTTAAACTGGAGAATCTGACGGTGCTAGCCCATCCAGGTGATCAAGGTCCACATCAACAGAGATAAGTCATGTGGATAGTATGTCCCCTTTTCATGATGTGACCAAAGTGACACTTTATCTCTGTGTTCATCTTCCCCCCCCAAAACCCATAATCCCAGTTTAATCATAAGAAAAACATCATGTAAATCCCAATTGAGAGACATTCTATAAAATACCTGATGAGTACTCCTCAAAACAGTCGAAGCCATCAAAACCAAGGAACAGAAAACTTTTCACAACCAGGAGGAGCCTAAGGAAACTTGATGACAAAAAGTAATATATCCTGTGTGGAATCCATGAACAAAAGAAGTACATCAGGTTAAAAATAAATAAATAAATATGGATGAAGTATAGCTATAGTTAATAATAATTTATCAATATTGGTTCATTAACTGTAATAATGTACCATACTCTTAATAATAGGAGAAACTGAGTCAGTGGTATATGAGAATTCCCTGTGCTAGCTTTGTAATTTTTCTGTAACTCTGGATGTTTCCAAAATGAAAGTTTATTTTTAAAAACTGAAGTGAGCACCTTTTTTCATTGTTTTTGGGTTTTTTGTTCTTGTTGTTAATTTGCTGTTGTATAAAATACACTATAAATTTCTATAACGACCTTGAATCAAGTCCCTCCACTGAAGCCAGTTATTAGATTTAGGCTTTGTATTAGATTTGTTTTTGGATTTTCTTGGTACAACAAGAAAATCGTTTGAGAACATGTGTCAGTTTTATTCCCTCCTCTCTAAACCTTATGTAGTGGTTAGCTTCAGGGGTCAAATGGCCAGATGATGGAACCCAGTTGTTCTGCTGCTATGGACTTAAATTATCAGCTTGCAGATTTCGTCTATGGCTGGTAAAATCTGCAGTGGGCTAAGAGGAGTGCCTTCTACATTCTAATTTGATCAACTGGAGGCTTAAAAGGAAGTATCAAAAGAGAGAGAGAGCTCAGATGCAGACATTTGGAGATGCAGAAAGGAACTACACGGGGAAAGCTGTTTGAACCTAGAAACCGGGAGAGGAGACCAGCAGACATCACTCATGTGCCTTCGCATATGACAGAGAAAGCCAGAGGAAAGCCAGCTGCCTTTCCTAGGAGGAACTGTAATTTGTAACTAAATAAACCCCCTTTATAGAAGCCAGTCCATTTCTTGTGTATTGTATGTAATTTGGCAGCTTTAGCAAACTACAGTACCTTATGCACCTCTCTCCTTTGTTTGTCTTACAACATTGGTGAGGATTTCCACTACAGTCTGCAATTTCCTTTCCTGTAGGGTCTTTGATAGATTCTGGAATCACAATTATACTGACCTTGGGGGGAAAAAAATGCTAGAATTGGGCCCTATCTGTTCTCTGGAAACACTTGTTAAAGATTAAAGATATTATTTACTAACTTTTTGAAAAATTTTCCATTATATCCTATAGGTTTAGGATTTTCTTTGAGAGAAGTTTGCTTTTTAAATTGCTATAATTTACTTAACAGATACACAAATCTTCAGTGTATTATTTTTTTCTTCTGTCGGATTTGTTCAGTTTTTTTTTGTTTTTATTTGTTTCCATCAAAATATTGAATATAATGGCATAATTCTGTATATAATATAAAGGTTTGTATTTTCTTTTTCATGTCTTTAGAATTTGTAGAGATGCTCCCACTAGTCTGGAAGAATAAAAGTGCAATAAAGAATGAGGATATTAGGAAACATAAATTAAATATTAAAGTATGTTGAATATCTAAAGCAATAAAAATTGCAATATCTTGAAGGTAGTATAGCATAGGCAGAAATAGAATATATAATTAATAATGCAGGGGTGCTAAATATATTTTTTAATATTGTAAGGTTCTCAAATTGGGGCATGATAAATGTCTGAAGAAAAATGGACTGTAAGTAAAAAAAGGCTTTTAAAATTTTTTTCTGGGAACCTGCTAAAAAAATAATAGTACTAAAATAAATAAAAAAGAGTTAATAAATGAAATAGAGCAGAATAATTTGAACAAAATATGTGATTAATGCAGAAGAAGATGGGGAAGGAAGAGTAGCAAAACAAAAAAAAAAAGATCTTGAAATGGCAATATAATATAAATAATGCCAACAGTGTCAGTATTTACTTCAAATGTAGATTAAATAAGAACATCCGTTAAAGAGGAAGATTGCCAGGCTGAAAAAAATCTATATTTTGTATGAATTAAACACTTAAAATTTAAAAGACAAATTGAAGCTAAAAGATGGAGAAACTCCATACCAATCAAGTACCAATAATAAGAAATATTAATTAAATTAAGATTGGACAAAGAAGGCATGAGAAAAGATGTATTAAAATGCAAAATGAAGGAGATTTTCATAAGGAAAAAGATTAACCTAACAATAAGGTATTATAACCATAAACCTGAATGCACATAGCACTATTCAAAATTTATCCATCAAAATTGACCAAAGTACAAGCAGAAATGATCACATAAACTTCCCTTTCAAAAATCAATAGTGTAGTGGGCCATGGAGGCTCAGCAGGCAGAGTTCTAGCCTGCCATGCCAGAGATCGAACCCAGGTTCGATTCCCAGTGCCTGCCCATGCAAACAACAACAACAACAACAAAAATCAATGATGTAAATGGCCAAAATGGAAATAAACAGAGGATTTGAATAAAATTATTAACAAATATGACCTAACTGGTCTTTCATAGAATAATTAAATTCAAAAACTGCAGAATAATTTTTTCAAGTCACTTATTAAATTAGATTTTTCATAAGATATTTAACAAAATAAACTCATTCTGGGCCATAAAATAAATTTCAAAGAATTGAAAATAATATGGGTTTTCTGACCATACCAGAATGTAATAATGTGTCAAAGAAAGAAAACAATGCAATCCTAACAATCTAATAAACCTACAACAACAACAAAAATAACCTTGTATAACAGAGTTCTGCTTCACGTATGGCTAAGTAAGCTCCTACCAGACTGACGTACCTAATTACCATCAACACTGAACAGGATACCAAGAAACAAATACATGAAGGAACTGAAGAATGGAAAAAAAGCTGGCATAGCCTGGAGGGAATTAAACACTTTGAAGAAGGAAAAACATTATGCAAGTTTCCCATTCTCTACAACTTTTTACCTGAATACAGCGAAACGGGAGAAAAAAGGAGAGGGGACACAGAGAATTACAACATCAGGAGATACCACTACAGATACTATAGATATTACGAGGAAAATGAAAATGTATTCCAAATGACATAAAAATAAATTTTAAAACTTGGATTAAATGAATGAATTCATTTTGTAAACAACATGTAAGCACATAAACTGACATGAGTAACCATTTATTTATTAAATAAATCAAATCTGTGCTCAAATACTAAATCGTCTTAACCCAATCTCTTGGGGCATCTGACTTTATTGGTGAATTCTTCCAAATATTTAAGGAATAAGTAATGCCAATCTTCCAAAAGCATTCAGAGAAAAGAAAAAGAGAAAACACTTCTTACTCATTTTTTTGAGTCTAGCATAACCTTGATATCAAAACTGGACACAGCAATCACAATAAAAGAAAAGCATAGGGTTGTATTCTTCATGAACATAGATGCAAAAATACTAAATAAACAATTAACAAAATGAACAAAACGTTATGATTTGAATCCAAAGAACTATGAAAATATCAATATATCACAACCAAATGGGGTTTATTCCAACAATGAAATGTTGGTTAAACACTTAAAATGATTCAATATATTGCACATTAAGAGAATAAAAAAAAATCATGTTCCAGCTTAATAGATGGAAAAAAAGCAATCAATGCATTTCTACACCTATTCATTAAAAACTGCCATCGGGTTAACAATAGAAAAGAACAACTTTAATATGCTAGAGAAAAGATAAAGCAGAAAATTAAAACTGGAGCTATCATAATAAAGCATTTTGAATGCCTTTTCTCTGACACTGGGAATAAGACAAGAGTGTTCACTTCAATAGCGTATTAGATATGCAAGTAATGCCTATGTAATATGCAAAATAAAATGCATTCATACATATTAGCAATTTAAATTCAGAAAATGTAATTGTAACAGCATAATTTTTGACCGCCTAAAAAGTAATATTTAAGAATAATCTATGGGAACCGTTTTTCTTTCCTTTCACTGGCTTCCCAGGTAGGAGCCATTTTCAGGCTCCCTCCAGTTTTCTCCGTTTCACTCTCCCACCCGTCTTCTTCCTACGTTCTCCTTGCTTCTTTACCCCAATAAACTTGTTAAGCTTCGAAAATAAAAGGAATAAATCTAGATTTACTTAAAACTATGAAATATCACTGTGATAAATTAAGGAGCCAAATAATTGAAGAGATAGTTCTTGTCCATGAATAAAAAAATCTAAATATTGTTAGGATGTGAGTTTCCCTCAAATTTATATTTTGATTCAAAGAATTTCCTATCAAGTGTACAACAGTTATTTTTATTTATTTATTTATTTTTTCACATGGGCAGGCACTGGGAATCGAACCCAGGTCTCCGGCATGGCAGGCAAGAACTCTGCCCCTGAGCCACTGTTGCCCGCCCCACAGTTATTTTTAAATGTGTGGAAATTAACATGCTGTATCTAAAATTTATGTGCAAATACAAAGGTCCTGAAAGATGCATGTGTTGGTTAGGTCCTGGCATCAGTTTGACCAAGTGATGATGCCCAGTTGTCTGGTCAGGCAAGCACTGGCCTGGCCATTGGTGCAAGGTTATTTCATGGCTGGTTGACAAACCAGAAGGTTGGTGTATTAAATTATTACTCAGTTGATTGCATCTGTGGCTGATTACATCTGTGATCAACTAAGGTGCAGCGCCCACCAAGGAGATAATCCAATCAGCTGAAGGCTTTTGAGGATGAAGAGAGACTTTTCCACTTCTTCAGCCAGCGAGCCTCTCCTGTGGAGTTTGGCCAGACTCTTCATCAGCACTACCATCTTCACAGCCTGCCCTGTGGATTCTGAGCTCTTCCATTCCCCCAGTTGCATGAGACACCTTTATAAATCTCATGTTTACAAATATCTCCTGTTGGGTTCTGTTTCTCTAGAGAACCTTGATTAATACAACCCATGAAATCTTAAAGAAGACCAAAAAAGTGAGAGTACTTGCATGATCAGATATCAAGACTTACCAAAAAAATACAGTCATTAATTCGGTGTTGTATTGGCAGAAACATGGACAAATTGAATGCTGGGTGATAAATAAAGTCCCAAAATAGTCTGGCATGTAGAGGTTAACTACTTTATGGCAAAGATAAATTGGGGAGGATGGTCTTTACAATAAATGGTGCCAAAGCAATTATATACTCAAATGTACCATAATCTTAACTCCTATAATCACATCATATAGAATATTTAACTAGAGATGAATCATAGACTTAAATTTGAAAGTAAAAATTATAAGTTTTCAAGAAGAAATTGTAGGATGATATCTTCACAACCTTAGAGTAAACAGGGAGTTTTTTAACAGGATGCAAATACATTAACTGAAATAGATAGCTGATAGGGAAAGATGGAAACATGGATCAAAACATATAGAGAGAAGAGACTTTATTAAAATTTAAGGTGTCTATTTATCAAGGGACATCATTAATAAAAAGAAAGCCAAACCATAAACTAAGAGAGTATATATGACCACTAAACACACCTGAAAACTTCCTATATCCAGAGTATATAATTAATTTTCAAAATTCAGTAGAGATAAAACAAATCACCCAATTATAACAAGGGCAAATCTTTGAACAGTATCTTCATAAAAGTGGATTACAAAATGGCTAATAAGTACATCAAAAGTTTCCCAACATTATTAATCATCATAGAAATGTAAGATATTATCATGATGTGGTGCCACTTCAAACCCACCAGGTATAATAAATAAATAAAAAAGACTTGTTATACCAATGCTGGCAGGAATGGCAGCAACTAGAACCTTCATGTATTGCCAGTAGAAGTGCAGTATAGTTCAGGCACTTGTGAAAACTATTTGGGAGTTTTCATATGCCTATATTTTAGCCCAGCATTTCAACTCCTAGGAACATACCCAAGAGAATGACCTCATAAATCCATCAAAATACAACTATAACTTTATTTGCAATGGTTAAAATATAGAAATATTTAAAATATCTATCAACAGTAGAACAGATAACTTGCCATATTCATAGAACAGATTACTGATACCCACTCAACGTGGATGAAACTTTCAAGTTTGATGTTTGGCAAAAGAAGCCAGACATAAAAGTAATACATGACATATGATTCTAATTAATGATACTCAAGAGCAGGTTAAAATAATATATGGTGTCAGAACTTTAAACTTTGACTTGAAATGGACACCAAGGGCCCTTCTAGGTTTCTGGATATAGTCTATATCTTGGTCTTGATGTATACTCTGGTATATATATATGAAAACTTCAGTGAGCTGTACACATAGGATTATTTTGCTATGCACATTACTCTCAATTAAATGAATGAATAAAGGACATAGCCATATATGGGTGAATGAATGCTAGCTTGTATTTACCAAATACAACTTGGTATACAAATTGAATATACTATGCTAGCTTGTATTTACCAAAACCTGACCACAGCATAAGTGAATACACTACTGGAGCTACACATCATGACACCCTGTAAAGGAGGTACAACGTACTGCAAAAGACCGTGGAATCCACCCATCTTTCCACATTCTGCATCTCTCAAACACTGCCAGTTAATAGAATATTGAAATGGTCTCTTAAAAGCACATCTAAGGCACCAGATGTTCTCTGCTATATTAGCAGACCTGTTTTTCAAGGTGACAATGTTTCTGCTAAGGGATACAAACAAGTTCTGTTAAACCTAATACTATAGATGTGATTGGTGATTTGGTCTCTTCCTGCAGTTATATAAGCAGGTAAAGCAAGGCCTTACTATTCTGGTATTGGTAATCAACTCTAATTATTATGTGAGAGCTAGTGGCTGCTACATATGAGGAAAGCAGGGACATATTCTGTAATTCAGTGTAATCACTGGGATACTTTGATACTTCCATCCCCAATAATAACCGTGAATGAACAATTTCAATAATCACGGCTTGACAAGGTCATAATAATGAACAGATAAGACCCCACCGGTGTAAAGGTCTGGTTCATGCCACGGGATAATCAATCGAGACTAGCCAAAGTACTGGACAAGTTTGGAGCGGAATTTAGCGTGATTGGTAGTGGAGGGAGGTCTTGAATTTCAGTGAAGTTTTCTGGACAACTGCAGCAGCTGAAATTATAATCTGGCTTCTGAACACAAAACAAAGTGCTATATGCAACATTGTACAATACATTTTTGAGAACCAGAACAGACCATATGTCATTGGATAATTTCCCTTGCCTTTGGGGAAAACTGCTTAATAAAAAAAAATTAATGTATTAAATTTACAAGAGAGGGACTAAAGCCTCAGATATTTCCCTTCATTACTGAGCAACCTTGGAAAGGTCACTTAACCTCTCTGGACTTCATTTTCTTCCACTATAAAGTGATCTCTTCCCTAGTGATATAACACTGGTAATCTCTAATTTGTTTCTCCATTATTCCACAAAAGACTCAAATTTCATGCCCTTCTGCTCCCTCTCTCTTCCCTATGTCCCTCCGAGGTACGGCCTCTGCACCACATCATTTTCAAATGTCTTAGACAAACTATATTTTTGCCTAGTTACTATGGTGATCAATACAAACAAAATCCTCAGGAGTGTTGAATATTGTTCTCATCAAAAATAATACTTATTTTTTTTCCCTGTACCTTGTGGGGGCATAATACTTATTGTTCTGACTGTATCTTGTGGGGAGCAGAGAAACCTGAGAGCTGGTTATGGGAGACAATGAGAATCTGAATGCATGCCAAGATCCCAGGCAGGAGGGGAAAGTGGAGATATGGAAGAAAGGGTCTTATATAGAAGCATAAATTAATAATTGGAAAATAAGGTTGTACACGAAGATCAATGATTTTCTGTTACTAGAGGGATCTCCCTTCTTGGCCTAATTTCATCAATAAACCAATTAACTGGGAGATAGAGTTTGGTTTCTGGAGGAAACAAAGATGTCTGAAAGCTCCAATGAGAGTTCAGTCTAGTTAGTTACTTCATAAGTATTGTTCATGTCTTTCTAAATGCCAAATTATAGGTTCATATGTTTTTGCCCTACCAATTACTCTAAACTCAGTCTGCATTATTCTTTCCATCACTTCCCAATAGGAACTCTTATACTTCCTAAAATATATGGTTTTACTCTTCTCATTTCACAAAACTACTACCTCTGGACTGGATAGGAGCCAGAGATAAGCTTTGTAATTAGCATGACCAACCATTTGGGATGACCTCAAAGTATGGAGGACTTTCAGTTTTAAAACCAGAACAGACCCAGGCAAACCAGAATAAGTTGGCCACCATAAGAACTTTTGTTCATGTTACATAGTATATAAACAAGTAATTGTGAATCAATAGCCCACATATAAAAACCAAGAAATTTCACATATATATATTTTCTGAGCTTTTGTTTATCTTGAAAAATGAGGACTGGCATCATTGGTTCCTAATTCCTAATGACTGTGAACATTTGAACAGTGGCTATTCCCATTATAAGTGGAGCATGAGTTCTCCAGTTTGTCACGATCCCCACCCCTCCATATTGTCTCTTAATAATGTGGTATGGTAGATTGCATTACATATCCCAGCAAAAATAAGCTCTTAATATTAAACCTATCACTGTGGGTATGTTACTACTTGAAAATAGGATGTTTTGAGCATTTTCTTTTTAGTTAAGGTGTGACTAACTGAATCAGGGTAGGTCTTAATCCATATTCTGGAGACCTCATATAGAGAACTGTGGTTGATGAAAGCTGTATGTACCCCCACAGAAAGCATGTCTTAAATCTAAGCCATTGCTGTGAGTGTAACCTATTGTAAGTAGGACTTTTTGATGAGGCTATTTCAGTTAAAGCATGACCCAACTCATTAGAATGAGTCTTAATTCTATTACTAGAGTCCTTTATAAATGGAATGAATACAGAGGGAGGAGGAGAGAGAGAGACAAACAGAGAGAGAGAGAGAGAGAGAGAGAGAGAGAAGCAAGAAGTTGAAATTAGCAAAACTAGGAAGAGAAGAGAGAGACCAGCAGATGGTACCATGTGCTTTGCTATGTGGCAAAGGAGCTAAGGATCACTAGCAGTCAGTCTTTGGGAACAAAGTATCACCTTGATGATACCCTGATTAGGACACTTTCCTGGTTTCGAATTGCAAGCCAATAAATTTCCATTCTTTAAGTCAACCCATTTCATGGTATCTGCTTTAAGCAACCTAGGAAACTAAACCAAGAATAACCAGAAGACAGAATTCAAGAAAAGGTTACAGGAAGAAGCTAGAAGTCAGTAGAAATTAGAAGAGTAAATAAAAGGATAGGACATCCACATGTGACAGGAGGCAGAGAAAAAGCCAAGGAACCCTAAGGATTGCCAGCAGCATGCAGTAGAATGTATTGACTCCAGGAGAAAGTAAGCCTTGCCAGTATCTTGAATTTGGACTTCTAGGCTCAAACTTTAAGCCAATAAATTCCTGCTGTTGAAGCCAACCCATTGAATGTCATTTGTCATAGCAGCCTGGCAAACTTGAACATGAAGCTGAGATATCATCTTTTCTCTTGAACTGTATATTTCTTACCCTTGGCCAACTTTACCTAGTTATGTTACCTGCCTAGCCTCAAGAAGCTTTTGATATCACAACCCCTGTCCTGCAGATTTCTTTTTAAATAATTGCCAAGTAAAGCCAAACTCCTAGTATACTCAGAGAATATTTTCTTAAGGTTCACAATAATTCAAACATGCTTTCATATGAGAATATGCTTTGAGACACTCTAAAATTCGAGTTGATTACTTCCTACTTTTTCTTCTTTGCACAGCCATAGAACATTTATCAAATAATGCTTTAATTATTTATTAACATCTCTCTCTTCTACATGAGACCATGGCAGAGAGAAAAGAGAGAGAGTTTAACATGCAGAAGCTTCTCAATAAGAATTTATCAAATTATCAAGTCATTCAGAATACAGTAAGATCTACAAATAAGAGGAGAATTATGGAGTAGGTACCTGGACTGAGCATTGGAGACTGCAAACACTTCATTTAGAATAGTATGGTCCTGCTGATGAGAATGTCAATTTGTAAAGAGACTTTGGAGAGAAAATGGGAAAACAAAGTTCACATTCCTAAAGATCCATCATTTTCACTTCTCACCATCTACTTTAGAGAAACACACTTGTTACTAGGAAGGCATACACAGTGGTATTCATTTTATTTTATTTATTTATTTATATATTTTTTAGACATAGCAACACACAAACACAAACATTCTTACCATATGATCGTTCCATTCTTGGTATATAATCAATAACTCACAATATCATCACATGGTTGTATATCCATCACCATGATCATTTCTTAGAACATTTGCTTCAATTCAGAAAAAGAAATAAAAAGAAAAAAGAAAAAATTCATATCTACCATACCCCTAACCCCTCCCTCTCATTGACTGCTAGTATTTCCATCTACCCAATATATTTTAACCTGTGTTTCCCCTATTTTTTCTATACCCCTTACCACTCTCTTTTATTGATCACTAGCATTTCAATCTATTAAATTTATTTTAATATCTGTTCCCCCTATTATTTATTTATTTTTAATTCATATGTTTTACTCATCTGTCCATACTGTAGATAAAAGGAGCATCAGACTCAAGGTTTTCACAATCACACAGTCACATTGCAAAAGTTATATCATCATATAATCATCTTTAAGAAGCATGGCTACTGAAACACAGCTCCATATTATCAGGCGCTTCCCTCCAGCCTCTCCATTACACCTTAACTAAAAAGATGATACCTATATAATGCCTAAGAATAACCTCCAGGAAAACCTCTCAACTCTGTTTGAAATCTCTCAGCCATTGATACTTTATTTTGTCTCATTTCTCTCTTCCCCTTTTGATCAAGATTTTCTCAATTCCTTGATGCTGAGTCCCAGCTCATTCTAGGATTTCTGTCCCATGTTGCCAAGAAGATTTATAACCTTGAGAGTCATGTCCCACATAGAGGGGGAGGGCAGTAAGTTTGCTTGTCATGTTGGCTGAGAGAGAGGCCACGTCTGAGCAACAAAAGAGGTTCTCTTGGGGGTGACTCTTAGGCCTAATTTTAAGTAGGCTTAGTCTATCCTTTGGGGGATACATATGAATAAACCCCAAGATTGAGGGCTCAGCCTATTGCTTTAGTTGTCCCCACTGCTTGCGAGAATATCAGGAATTCTCCACATGGGAAAGTTGAATTTTCCCCCTTTGTTGCCATTCCCCCAAGGGGGACTTTGTAAATACTTTTTTTATTCACTGTTCAAATCACTCTGGGATTTATTGGGGCATCACTCTGGACAAACCTATAAGATCTCATGCCCTATTCAAGATTCCATATACTTATGGTTTTCAATTAAACTGCCCACATAAGTTATATTAGGAAATGCACAAGTCAAAATATAACATCAGGAAATACTATACTGGGTTAAAAAGAATGAGAGAGATCTTGAGCTCCTATATAAAGATCTCCAGAAGTTAACAGCTATTCAGAAGATCAAATAACACAGCAAATTAGAATGTACAAGAACATTATATATACATAAATTAAAATACAATTATGCATATATGTACATTCAAACATGCATAGAAAAAGGGTCTGGACAGTGATATATCAAACTGATGACAGTGAGTATCTCTGGAGATATGAAAAAGATCTTGAATTTCATTGAAGACTGTTGCTATATATCAATTTAGGAGAGGAGAATTAAAAATGTGGAAAAATTTTAATGGAGAAAATAATAAATATCTGGATTTCTATAATTGATAATTAACCACTGTTAAGTATTTGACTCTGCTTCCACTTTAGTGTTTGAAAAACTGATACATATTTAATATAAATATTTCAGAAATGTGGAAATGTACTTATAACTAAAAATAGCAACCCTTATTACACCACCCAGAAAATAACTATCTCTCAGATATGTGGGCATAATTCCAAAGAACTGAAGTTCTTTCACATACAGAGAGAGGGCTAGATATATGAGTTCATGTATATATGAATTATTTTTTAAATATAACTTCATACTGTAGATAAATACCATTTTTAATAGAAACTATTAATTTCAATTTTATTTAAATTGACAGAAGAGAATAAACTAAAGGGACTCTTGGATTTAAAGTATATGATGTGTTACCACAGAGATATTATTTTTAAATTATAGCTTAAAGCACGGAGAAAGGTTAAGGAAGACATGAAGTAAAAGACATTATGTTTCTTTAACCTTGTGTTTCAATTTTTATGTAGTCTATCATTTGCTCCTATTGCAAAAGATGAGGGTAATAGTCTTCTCACACCCTTCTCCCTTGCCTCTTATTTCCTGATGTTTGCTATTTTTTAAATTGTGCTATTATTCACACTGACAACTTTTTAAACACTCTGTTCTTTAAGCATGATTTGATTTAGTTTTATATATAAATTGATTAACTGCTTGCCATCAGTCCTTGTTTCGCAATTTATTTATTCTTGAGGATTTTTAAAAAATATCTTAAGTCTTAAAGTGTGATCGATAGACTTTTTTTAATTTTAGAAATATTCATGGACGCTTTATTCCTTAAGATTGTTAACATTTGAGACTACCTGCCTTGTTGCTTTTATATTGGAATAACTTTGGTGGTTATAATACTTTACTTGCTTTCTGATTCCAAATGTTGCTGTAGAGAAACCTGAGGCTAATCTGATTTTTTGAAACTTGTGTTTTTTAAGAGGATGCCAAAGTGTCTTTCTTTATTCTTGATGCTCATTGGCTTAACTAGTAACTTTAATGTGTTGCTAAAATTTTCATGGATTATTTGATAATCTTTCAATATTTGAACATTTTTTGATAATTCATGGTATTTTTATATGATGCATTTGAACAAGTTCTTGGCTTAATACTTTTTACTGCAAAGCCCTCAGTTATCCTTACATTGGAATGTGTTTATCTTTTTTTTTTTATCATTGGGATTAATTAAATCTTTCCTTTCTATCAGTAATACAATTTACAGTGGTATTCATATTGTTTCTTACTGTTTCAATTCATTTATTACTTTTGACATTTTTCTCCATTTGTTACTTTAGTTCTACAGTCTCCTCTTCCATATCATTCAGTTGTCCTTTTCTTTTTTTTTAAACAGTTCTTGTTTATTGAATTCATATTATTTTTCTGTAATACCACGGAATGAAGAAATTGTGAGGAGCTCCCCTCTGCTCCTTGAAAAATATATTTCTTTTGGATCTAATTGTTTTTAATTTTCATGATTTCTTTTTTTCTTTCCTTCTTCCTTTTTATTTCTTCTTACCGCTTAGTTCCCTTTGATATCAGGAGAACTTGGGATTTATATGAGTCCCTTATTGTAGTGTTTTGTTCTGAAGTTTTAACCTTAGTCAGAATCAGCCTGTTATCTTTTTCATCAGCTTCTACTTCTCTTAAGTCAAAAATAGATGAAATTTATAATATCCATTATGTGTCTTTCCCTATCAGGTGTAGAGTAAGAATCCTCAGAATTGTGTGACTGACAAAGACTCTTTGGGTTGGGAGGGGGAGGGTCAGGTGAGAAACAAAGTCTTGCACAGGAGTCCCTTTCACACTGCTTTAAATTAGCAGCAAATTAGCTTCTCTATCCTGGATGCATTTTAGACTCAATTGGAGATTGTTCTAATGCCAACATGCAGGGTCCATCCTCCAGAAAATCTGACAAATTGGATCTGGGATAGTATCCAGTCATCCTTATTTTTTTTTAATTACCCAGGAAATTCTAAGAAGCAGGCAAGCTTATTAGTCTATGCCTCTCCCATGGTTTGACTGCTATTTGTAATTATTTGGGGGCGAATGGAGTTAAATTTTTCTCAGTTAATTAAGGGCAAAAGTTTGAGATACAGTATCAATTCACTCTCTTAACCTTAATATTGCCCATATTAACCAGGATAGGCTATCTCTGCAATACATGATCCCCAAATTGAGAGTGCCATAAGAGCCCTATGATGGTTTATTTCTCCTGCATCCTACTTAAGACGTCCAATACGAGTGTTCCTAAACGTGAGCATTTGTGTGGCTCTTCTTAAGGTGATGACTTCAGGGAATCAAGGCTCTATCCTCTTATGGTCCCACCACGTTCAATGCATCGTTTGGAGATCATCCAGGCCCCATCCAGCTGGCAGATGGATGAAGAGGAGAGAGGTTGGAGGAAGCATACCCACTCCTTACTGCCATTGCCTCCACTCTGTGCAGAGGGAATTAGGTGCAAGGCAGTGGGCCATCCAGAGGAAATTCGTTTGGCGAGCAATGAGCCGGTCTCTGCCACATCAGGTTTCAAATGTTTTAGTGTATTTCCACAGCAAATATTCATATATTAGTTGCTGTAATTAATTTTAGCTTTTAAATGAAAAAGAAATTAAATGATTTTAGCAAAGATGTAGATGCTTGGCAGTGGAAAGAACAAGTTGCCTAGGAAAGAGAGAGTGTTCTGAAGAAGAGAAAAAAGTAATAGTTGATTGGGTAAAATAAACCTCAAAAAGAAACCCAGACATCCAGCCAGGGGAAATTGAACTGGATATAATTGGCAGCAACAGCCACAAAATCTCTTGAGCAGGGGCGGAAACATTACCCATCATGCCAACTTGAGTTAAAGCGTAGAAAATTCGGCAAGATCCTTGCCAAATTCCCTAAAGATATCAGAAAAGAGTTGTATATATGCAGAAGCTGTAGCTCTTCTGGTTCCAATTTCTTTCAAGACTTCCCAGCAGAATAAATAAAATGGAACGCTCTGTCTTCTGTTCTCCCAAATCATTCCTTGCCCTTCAGGTGTGAAATTACAGAGGTAGGAATATTTACAGGAAAAAGAAAAAGCACCCAGAAAGCAAAAGCCATATCCAAACAAAAGCCTCCGTCCTTTGTTGGGAAAATAAAAGAAGATAAATAAGAGTCTACACAATGTGGGAAAGAAAAACGGCTCTGTTCCCTGCAGGTGTTTGGAGCAAAACCACCTGTTGGAACAAAGTACCCTTGACTCTCTCCCTGACATATTCTTCAGAACTTTTGTCTGAGAGGAAACTGGTGAAGTTGCATTGTGCATCAGAATAATCTCTGAATTCCTGTTTTCGTCCTGTCCTGCCATACACTGATCTTTCAGAAGAATTGGGTGGGGTGGTTCCTTGCAACGTGTTCTGTGGCTTGTAGACTGAGCCCCTGCACTGTACAGAGCTCAAGTACCCGCTCTAGGATTAGGACATGGCAAAATGCCTCTCTGGGCCTAGAGCTAGCAGGGGCTGAAATCTAGATGGTAGACCTTCTTCTCCTCAAACTATGAGCCTTTACTTCCTATTCTCCAAGGTAGAGCCCCTGGGACTTCCTTCACCCCCCAGGCACAGTTTTCTCATTGCTTTCCTAAACAGCCTTTTTCTAATTTGCACAAAGGTCCTTTGGGCTAGCTATAAATCATCCCAAACTGGACCCATTTTTGGCTAACTGTTGGTCAGAACCAATCCCTGCCTTTGAAGCAGCATTACAGGTGCATTATCATTTTATTTTTCTTGTCATGACCAGGCTGGAAGTGACATTTGCTACCTATCCCACTTTATAAGTGGCATTTTATGGCTAAGGATACAGGTATTATGGGTTAATCAGATACCAGGGCTTTGCATTTTTTTCAGATAAGAACAGAGAAGTTCCATTGTCTCATCCTACCCTAGGATAATAACAGTTGACCTTTTAATACTCTTGTCACGGACCACCTTCTGGACTAATCCCCTTATACCATCTGTTTACTTAGGCCTTGCAGCTAGTCTTTGAGGTAGGTATGATTATGTCCATTTCAGGGGAGGCCCCAGAGAATTTAAGTAAGCATTGCATGGCCGTGCTCCTGGTGGTGGGATGGGGGTAAGAATTGATACCCAATTTCCTGTGACTCTAAAGCCCACATAACAATCCAATTTCTTCTACAACTTACTGTATTAATGTCAAGGCCCAATGATGCTTCTTTTAACTGGTGTTTGCAATATGCGTTGCCTAAAAGGAAAAGCAGTGAATAATCACTAGTTGTTCTCTTCTAGTCCTGACTCTGCAACTTATTAATTATGTGATATTGAATATTACGAAACCTCTCTGAATGTTAGCTGTATAATCAGAATTCTGATCCCTGTTTTCTTCCTTACATTGTTTCTGAAAGACCTAGATTTACTTGTTCATCTACTTTTTCATTCCTTAAAATATATATATTTGAATTTTCCTATGCATCAGGAGCTGTTCTATGTGCTAAGGATACAATGGTAAACAGACAGACAAGATCATTGCCCTCATAGAAAGTACATTCTTTGGGAGAAGAATTAATGGAACAGGGAATGCCAAGAGGCTTTCTGTAGCATAAGAGGAACGGTCTGTTTGAGGAGACAACATCTGAGCAGAGCACTAAAGGCATGAGGGAGGGAGCCAGGCAAGCTCCAGGGAGAGAATATTACTGTTGAAGTTAGCACAGATTTCAGAGATTCATGGGAGGGAATGAGCTTTGTATACACCTAAGAAAAATGAGTTCGGTTAAAACCATGAATGCAAACATTCTTCATAATTTAATTTACTCTTATTTATTTTGAGCTATATTTAACCTTTATAATTTATTTATATTTTTAATTAAAGGAGCAAATGGGAAAATTATTGGTGTTTTCTGCAAATCTAGCAAATCAAAGTCTACTTTCACCCTCATGAGAACTTTGATGTCCTTCAGAATAAGTTCTTAGCAGAGAGATCCAATAACAACCTTGACCAAGGGTAGATGGGTGTGAAAAGGGGATCGTCAGTAGAGGAGAATGCTGGAAAGTGGGTGGGTGTGACCTGGGTGTTTGGTGTGTGTCTAGTGTGTGTCTGATGTGTGTCCTGTGTGCGTGTGTGTGTTCTGTGTGACTGTGGGAGTACTTGATTAGATGGCAGGGAAGGGCATATTCACTGCCCTATGGTAAAAGATAAAATGGTAAAAGAACGTGGGAGAGGCCTGTTTAATTTGATGCTGGGAAAATATAACCCATGAGTTTACAAGGACCACAGGAAAATAGATTATAATGTATATTATTTTGATAGCCAATTATGGAACTACAATGATACCACCAGCAGCCATTGGTATGGTCCCTTACTGTTTATGTATTGGGCCTTTTGTTTCTCTACTGAAACTTGCACTTTCATGGGAGAAACGTCCACCTTCAACCTCATTATGACCACAGAGAAGCACAATTCTGTGGCACATTTTTCTGAACCTGTGTTCCTGGTTGATTGATTCAGAACAGACACCCACATCAAATGTCCTATTGCTTTCCTCCCCTGTTTTTGGACTGAAATAGCTTCTTATTTCTGGGGAAGAAACTTAGTTCTGGAAACAGAGATGGCTGTATTTTCTGTCACATGGACCAGAGAAATGGAAGGGGAAAGTCTGCATATATAAGGGAGAAAAATAAAATACTGTACTCTTAAAGAAGGAGTCAAGAGAAAATGAGAGGATGCTGATGATTCCAGTTGTTCCTGAAGCCTGACAGATTTTCATTCCTTGAATTCCATGAGGGAGTCCAATCCCCAGATAGTTTTTTTCCTTTTTTTTCTGTTTAAGGTAGTTGGTGCTGGCTTCCTTTTCCTTGTAACCAAAATATTTTTCCACATATTTTCTCAATAGATCTTCAATTTAGAACCTGATTGGAGCTCTGTTTAGGAAAATATTGCATTTTTACATTATGTATGTAAATGTAAAATGTATTATTTTCCTTATTTCATTGATAAGAAAACTGAGACATAAAGTTTAAGTGAAGAATATATCATGTAGCTACCGAGTAGGAGGCCCACTTTCAGCATGGGTTAAGCACAAAACTGTGTAAATGAGCATGAAAATAGGTACGTATACTGGGCTTGCATTTATAAAGTTTTCTAATAACATTATTAATAAATCAAGCAAAAGACTCCTTAACAATAGGTGTGATATGCATTGCTGGTTGAAATGAATGTCTTCCAGATTAGTTTTTGTGGAACTGATTATGGCTGAGACTACATGCAGGAAAGGGCTGAGGGTAAAACAAATGGAAGTCAGTGTTCCACAGTAAATCCCCTGTGCAAATTACAACCCTTCATCAAAGTGCATACTAGCTCCAAATCCAGATGAAAATAGAAGCCTTTAAAAAATTTCAACATATGGCCAAACATGTACTATTTGGCGTTCAGAAACACATATGTTCTCTTCTTTCTCTTCTGTTCCAGCGGAAAATATGTCCATTCTCCTGAGAAGGCAAATTTTCCTTTCATATGTTGAAAACCATCCCCCCTGACATTTTAGGGATCTTGTGTATCTGATTATCTCAAACTCTTTTGTTTACACCCACGCCATTAAAAATATTGTTTTAAAAAGTAAGCAAAATACTTTCCCTGGATCTTATAGCCCCTTTTATGGTTCCTCACTTTTATCTTCATGAAGGAAGTTCTTGAAAAATTATCTATACCTGTTGTAGCCATATATTCTTCAACCTACTATAATCCACCTCCTTTCTCCCCATTACTTCACTGAATCTTCTCATTCCTTGGTCACTAATAACTTCTCTTTTGCTGAAACCCAATGGATTATTTTCAGCCCTTATCTTTCTTGTGTTCTTGGCAGTATTTAATATATTAGTGGCATTTAGCTCCTGTTTCATAAACTGATCTTTTCATTTTTCCCCATAAGTTGATGCCCAGTCCCCTTAGCAGGACTTTCTCCTTTTCTTTCTTTGCCCATTCATCATAGCTGGTGCTCTGAGTATTGGACCTTGAGCCACCTTCTCTCTCTCTCTTTTTTTCCACCTTTTTTTAATTCTATACTTGGTCCTTGGTGATCCCTTCCACTTTTATGGCTGCACTATCTATATTCTTATGATTCTACAACTTATACCCAAACTTTAATGTCCCAGTATTTCATACACATCTCTCTCTGGGTGTACTGCCTCAACTGAATGCATTTTCTTTCCCCAAAATGAAAATCAACATCATCAATAAAATTGCTCAAGTCAGAAAATGAGAGGTCATCTTTGCCTCCTCCCTTCACTTATCACCTACTTCCAAGTAAACACCAAATTACATCTTCACCCTCCTAAATATCTCCCAAACATCTCTCCATCTGCAAACTCGTGACTCTCACCCAAGTCCCCTTCATGTTTTGCTGTTGTCATGCTCTCTGACTTCACTCTGGTTCATCTTTTCCGTTATCCATCCTGAAGTTATCCAGAGTCTAGAAATATGCAAATCTAATCCTGTCAAACTTTTTCTTCAGAATCTTGAACAGATTCCTATTGCATTTAGAGTACTGTTAAATGTCTTAATATCTTACTTTTTACTCCAAGACCAGTGATTGTGTCTATCATGTTCACGATTGCATTTCTAGTGCAAAGTACAGTTCTTGGCACATAATATGGTTATCACTATAAACAAATACATGGTTACCTACTCTGCCTTTTAGGTACATATATCAAAAGGCATCTGTAATGGAAATACCTTGGGATTATACAGAACTGAGGCCTAATTTCTACTGTACCTCTAACTTATTACCCTGGACTATTATAAGAGTTTTGCAACCTGAAGTACCATCTGGTTCCCAAGGTTCCTATGATTCTGATAATCTGTGGTTCTGAGTATTTCCCAATTTGCTGATTAGTCTGTATAAGAGCTCACAGATGAAAATATAAAATGAGAAATAAGAGTCAAAACTCACTAATGAACAGAACCTGTAAAACTAACGTGGTACTAACTAGTGCTTTTTTTTACAAAAATTTCTAGTTGTCACAGCATTAAATATATATATATATATATATATATATATATATATATATATATATCCCTATCCCACCCTCTCCATTAAACCAAACATCTAAAGAAAGCAGGCCTGGGCGGGCCGCGGTGGCTCAGCGGGCAAGAGTGCTTGCCTGCCGTGCCGGAGGACCCCGGTTCGATTCCCGGCCCCAGCCCATGTAAAAAACAAACAAACAAACAAAATATAATAAAACAAGAAAATGTTTAAAGATGTTTCCCTTCCTTCCATCCTTCCTTCCTTCTCTCTCTGTCTTTCCTTCCCTTCCTCCCTCTCTCTTTAAAAAAAAAAAAAAAAAAAAGAAAGCAGGCCCATTAACTGGATGGCCAAGCATAGATTAATTCATATTACCCATATAAATCAAGGAAAGGTAAAATAAAAGCTAGCATATCTCAGTGCTTGTTAGCTTGTAAGCACCAGCATACTTTATTATATTTTTTTGTACAGGGGCCAAATTAACCCACCCATACATTGTCCAGTGAAGTTATTATTACTGCCAAAGTAGATTAAACAGGATGGAAATGTGAATATTTTTGAGAAACAGTGTGAAAATGTTTATCTGAAGAAGTGCCAAATTGCCATACTTGCAGTATAATCTTAAAATTATAATGGATATAAATTCCTAAAAGAAAATTCTCTGATAATGGAGAATTCTATAGTGAAGTGATTCACCATTTGAGATTCAAAACATTTTCAAAGAGGAAAAATCGAACTTCCTATGTACACTGTATTTTTCTCTTAAGTATCTGAGTAATATTTTATGACATTTGCAATACCAGCTTTAGCTTTCTCCCATTGACACTATTATTCAAACCCTTGGAATAATATTTCATTTTAAGTTTTGTACTAAGTTGCAATTGATGATTAAAAACTGACAATGGTATTCTAGGCAGTGATGTGTTACATCCTGGGGTCCCTGCCATCAAAAGTAGGCAATATATTAACAATATTATGATGAATATCATGAAAAGTAATATTCATATTAACTGCTCATTGGATTGTTATGACTGATAGATGTATTTAGTTTCCATATACAGAAGTAAATAAATGATGGTTGCTGCTCAGAAAAATATATAAAATCATGACAGCTGAATCTGCTATTCTTAATAATATAATGCAATATTCTTGGTCTACTTGGTACCCTGGAATTGGATTCCACCAGTGAAATCAAGCTGGAGGAAAGGTTGTCTGCCCTCTACTTCCACATGGAATCAAATTTAGAAACATTTTGCTCAGGTCATGCCTTCATGCTGTGTTTGAACACCCAACATGGATTCACACAGAGTCCATGTCTTCCAGTTGGTGCCCACATGCAGAACATCTCCAAATCCTCCACATCAACTCAATCTAACTTTTAGTTCTGTGCCCAGTCATCATTGTGTTCTCTTAAATGTGCATCAGTTGAAAAGGACGGGTAGATTTCACAAGCTGCTTACACTGCTCTTTTGTTTCCAGGGGTGAAGAAAAGATTCCTCACCACCCTCCACCTCTCCAATCACCACTCTTATTCGTACCAGAGGAGTGACTGATCTAATTGGGTAAGTTCAATCTCTTAACCTTTAATTTCTTGTCTGTGCTTTGAATAGCAGAGACCTGAAAAGACTCTTTGGCTGTGTCAGTAAGTGGGCCAGGCTAGACCTGCTTGTGCAGACCCACTATGTGCTGGGTTCCCTTCCACTTCAGTAGAGAAAAAAGTGGAAATCCCTCCTTTCTTAAACCCTATTTGTATGTCTGCAAAACTGGGTGGTATCTGCCTCATAAAATTATTTTAAGAGTGAATAAATTAATAACATGAAAATGTATAGAACAAAACCAAGAACATAATAAGCATTGAAACACAATAAATCTTCTTCTCCTCATCGTCCTCCTCCTCCTCCTCCATCTTCTTCTTCCGCTTCTGCTTCATCATCACCATCATCACCATCCCCATCTTTTATTCCTCCCTACTTCTCCTACTTTTCCCATGTACCCTCCACCTTCTCTCCCTTGTATCCAACCTTAGGAGTCTCTATCCTTCTCACTTACTATAATATATGGATTGCACTTCTTTCTTTCTCCTTGGAATGTGTTCTTTTCTGGGGGTTGGGGGAAGTTGACATTCACAGTTCACAGTCAGTGATGTACTGCGAATTTGCTGGACATATGGAATATACTGAGCAACTTAAAGTGCGGGGGACATTTAAAGGCGTTCAAGCTAATTGCTCCAACTGGAATTTATCCAGAACAGCCATGGAAAATGCATTGTGAAGATTTTATTGACTATAATTGGCAAGGACTTTGATTTTATGTGCCCTCTAAACGACACCACCTCCCTTCTTTCAGTTGTGTGCCAGGAGCAAGAGATGGCAAATTCACACTCCACGATCAAAATTACTCGGACCTAAAAAAGTCACAAAACCAGTTCTTTTCAGGAGTGACAGTAACCTTATAAAGTATGTGTAAAGTCAGGTAGTAGAAGCTCCAAGTCTCGGCTATTCTGACTTTCAATTCCCTGACTGCTAACTACTGTCTGTGAGACTTGGACAAATGACTTAGTGCTGGTGAGTCCCAGCTTTCTCATCTGAAAAACGGAAGGAGAAAACCTACCTGACAGGATTGAAGCCTGCCTGTGAGGATTAAGGAAGGTAACATCACTAACACGCCTTGACAGGCCTGGCTCAGAGAAGACAATCAGGAAATGTTACCTTCTTCACCTGGTTTCAAATCCTTCCTGGGTTTTTAGAGTTCATTTTTGCCGAAATGTGAATGACTTAATTACCCCTTTCCCATCTCACTACTCAAACCCAGAAAAAGCAAACTCCTCCCAATCTAAGGGGATGCTCTAAAGACTCCCTTTACAAGTCTTTACAGATTCTACTGATGAGACATCCTTATACCCAGTCAATAATAAAGATGCGGAGTTATTATCCATTTGTTTGATACATTAAATAAAGGATTTTTTTAATACACACTGCGAGTCAGGAACTGTTTTAAATTCTGAGTAAGGCAAAGTTCCTCCTCTCATAGGGCTTATGTTCTAATAACGGAGAGTTGCAATGAATAAACAAGCAAGCAAGATAATTATACAGCAAAGTGTGCTATGAATAAAGTAAAACAGGGAACCATTAATGACAATATCTGGGTGGGAGGTATAATTTTATTTATGGGTCTTTCTGATAAACACAGGTCTGAGCTAAATATTTCTAAATGCTGAGATGAATCTAGCTTTGTGATCATCGCTGGGAAGAGCCTTCCAGGTAGAGTGAAGAGTGAATCCAAAGGCCTTGAGGTGAGTTAGAGCACAATGATCTCCATGAGAAGCGATAGGAGAAGAGGGATGGGAGGGAGGCAACCCAGATCAGGAAGCTCTTGAGACCGTGAGTCAAACTTAGGTGTCGTTCCAGTACCGTGGGAAGCCACTGACAAGTTCTAAGCAACCATATGACTTGATCTGAATGTTTAAATATTTTCACCTGATTCCTTTGACTGAGAAGTAGAGAAATCCCTAGACACCTGAAGTTGGCAGAGGGTCATTGATCTTTAGCCCCAAATTCCTCATTTCAAAGCCTCTAAAATTGAGGCTCAGCAAAAAGAAATCATTTATTCAAAATCTCCCATGTAGTTAATAGCAGAAGCAGGACCTGAACTCAGGACTCTGGCCCCTTGGCCTCTGCTCTTCCACACCATCCAAGCCCTCAATACCATTTAACTAAGGAAGGAGAAGTAGGCAACATGCCTCCCCAGAGCCTGTCCAGAAATCTCTGGGTCTCCCAGGTAGCCCTTGGTCTGTCAGATAGCATGTATTCTCATACTCCTTCCTGCTCTGGCTCTCTCGTCTACGTATTGTGTTTGTGTCTGGGGCACCAGCCCCTGTGCTCCAAATGCCATCCATACTGAAGGGATCAAAGGGGTTCCATGCACACTGGGGAAAATGTTCCTTTTCCGGCTCCATTTAGCATTTAGTCTTTAGGCCCCTAAGTGACGCTGGTTGAACCTATGATCTCAGACGCCCATTAAAACTTCTCTCTTCCTGTCTTCCTCACCTTTCTGTTTTCACAGTGACCTAACTAGACCAAATGACTAAGCAGAAGTCTGAACCATTCATCTCCCTCTGCTCTCTCCTCTCTCTCTCTCTCTCCATCCCTCCTGTATAAATCAGCAAATAGCCTCCTGTCCAAATCCAAATATAAAGTAAAAAACCTATGCATTTCAATCTATGCAATTAGGAGTCCCAAGGGGTTATTTATCCATAGTATGGTTTTTCAGACAGCCCAGTGCTGGATCTCTTTCTTTCCAAGTCAGCCAAGCTTCCTGCTAAATGAGAATGAGGGAGACACAGCTGCCAGACTGAGGGTGCTGAACCTACCAAGCCCTCCCTGCTGAGGCTTTAGCAAGGGGAGTTTTGCTCTTTAGGAATGTGTCACCTCGGAAAAGGGCAGCCATATTTTTTTTGTGACTTGAACAACACCATTACTGTCCAGAGAATGTTGAGAAAGGGGGATTTACTGCCTCAAAAGACTTCTTAATATGTCATCGGCCTCAGTTAAAAGGAGCTTTTCCTTAATTTATAGAGGAAGTGGTCAATCACTATAAAATACCTCCTGCCCATTAAAAGAAGCTGTGGCCTCCTGCCAGCCCATCCCACTGAACTGGAGGGTCTGGGCCAAGGGCACCTGGGATGGCTTCTCCCTGCCTTTGGTCTGAGGGGCACAGTCAAGAGTTTTATCCTTGCCTCCAAGACCCTCAGGCCTATAAAAGAGGTGGAGTGTGGAAAAACAGTTCTATAAAATGAGATAGGAGAGGAGAGGAGGTTTGCATGTTGTGGTGCCTGAAAGAAACTTCTAGCTCTTCTGGAAGGAATAAATGTCCTTATACCCAGGGCTGTTGATCAGCTCTAAACTTTTGAAACTTGGGCCTGATGGTCAAACTAGGGATTGTGAGATCTATCATGAGCTTTGGCATATCATGATATTTGGTTTTTCAGCATAAGGGAAAAGGGCAGGAAGAAGATTCCCTGTCACAGTAGTCTGAGGTACTACTGGTTCTTCTGGCCACATGGCAGGCAATTTTGGGGTCGCTGCTCCCCTGCCCCTCATTATATAGGGGGTGCAAAACTCCTCCTAGTTTCAGTAGTTGTGTTTAAGTTGGCTCAAATGAGCATCTGTCTGTGTCTGTGTGTGTTGTTTTGGCAATTATCAATAGATGTTCAGTTGTTTCCCTTTACTTCATCCTGCACAATTATTGCAAATGATGGTATTGATTCCCACTTTCTTGTATTTTGTGGTTCCTGTTGAAAAAATTTTAACTAGTGTTAATATAACGTGGAAAATAAAAACATTTCCCAATTCAGTGATGTTGATTGTTTATTTCTTTGTTCTACAGATGCTAAATGTACTTTTATGGGACATTTGGGGAGATTCAAAAATTATAGCATTGTTTCCATTCTCAAGTAATTAATTGAGTTATCTTATTTAGTATTCTTACCAACCATGCGAGTGAATATTATTATCCACACTTTATGAAGAAGATCAAAGCTTTGGAGGTTAGGCAAACTTTTCAATGTCAAACATGTAGTAAGAGAAGGAATTCCCATGTGAATTGCAGCATTTTTTTCTGCAGAAAAAAATTAAGCACCCTGACTGGCTGTCTCTAATTGTAATTGCAGCTGACTTGAGAAGGATGAGTAGAAAATAGACAAGGGGGGACTAAGAAGAATCCTATTCTTGCTTCCTGTTGAGAGAATGAAATGGACAAGAGCCCTGATGCTTAGCTTTAGAGAAATTGGAAAAGAAGTTGACCAGAGCCTTGTAGACCAACAAAAACTCTGAGTGACAGATGAAGGGCAAACAGGACTAGAGGATCCCAATCTATGTAAGACACAGACAATACTTTGGATTTTATAGAGGATGCCAGTGGATTTTAAGATGTATTCAAAATGACATGAGAGCTCAGAAGGAAAAATGAACTCTACTGAGGCTGACTACATTAGATATCTTTGACTTTGAATCATTTGTTGACTAAGTTGTACTTATATAGGGCATTCGTATATGGGTGGGTGATATGTGAACTAAGGCTGGAATTCGAGTAGTACCCAATGTGGAAAAGAACCACAGGAAGTAAGTCTGGAGAGTTAGATCAGGTGAGGCCAAACCTTGCCAAGGGGATCATGGGGGAAATGACCTTGCCATCACATCAATTGCTGTTGGGAGAAGTGTTGGCAGGGGTGGAGGAGAGTGTCAAGGAGCTATGTGACATAATTAAAAACTGAAAAGGACTGCTGCTCTGTGGCACACACATGTGAAGATATTGTAGGCAAGAATGACTCCACCTCTTGCTTTTTATATTAGCTGTATTTTATTAAAGTCATTACAGCTTAGTGATTTGGTTTTGTGATGTCTCTTAGAGCGCTGCAACATTTGGTATTTTTCCCATTCTTATTTAATGTAGTAAACGTGTTGGGGAAAAAATAAGTGGAAAAGATGTTTATGACTAAGATGTTATTTTTATATGCATAGAAAGGAGTAAAGATGCTGAAATGTATGTAGCTCTGTTTATACAGGATTTAATATGTGGCATCATTAAAATACAAATGAAGACTATGTAGATTAAAGGTTCAGATTCACAGTCAAACTGACCCTTTAGCATCAACAGAAGCGATATGTATCTGTTTAAACTTTGGCTCCTTCTTCCATGTTTGGGAAACTGGGAGGTTTTGATGTCAAAAGCCACCAAATAAAGTTATAGAGATCAAGGGACATAATTACCTTCAAACGGTCAGAGAGTTAGCCAGCAATATGTTTTAAGGAGCTGTTTTTAACAGTTTTACAGGCACTCGTAATAGACACAGAATTAGTTCTATGAAAATCCCAGAGAAGCATAAGCATAAATGAACATCTTCTCTTTGCCAAGCACTTGATATTGGGGACTATTAAGATAATGCTATACCTATTCTTAGTGAGCATACATAGTATACTTAGTTATTTTTCAGACAACTTCAGATGAAATAATAATGACATATATTATAAATATTTTTCTCATGTTATTTTTTTGCCTAAAACCTCTAGGAAGTCACTGACTGGGTCTTGATCAGCCCTGCATGTCTCAAATTGCCTAGAACTTAGTATTTTTTGTTAAAATAATCATTTGTGGGGAAAGATGAAGAAACAATTCTTGGAAAAGTTTGACACTTTCATGAAGATACATTAAACATTCAATGCAACAATTTAGAAGTTATCACAAATAATTTTTACCTGAATTCTATTTTTGAAGGCAGTACAAGAAATAGAATTCCTATTTACTTTTCTAATGGAACTTGCAAACTTATGGGATAGTAACCAAAAAAAAGCATATTCTAGAACATTTATTTTAAAAAACATGCAAATACATTGAAATGCAAAGTGGATATGGTGAGAAAGGTTGAAGCACAAACTATTCTTTCTTCAGATATTTTGCAATAGTTTAATTCATTCTTTGCGAAGCAAGTTCCCTGCCTAATTGTTAATAAGGGGAAAGAGTATAGTAGGAGTTAAGGGACAGCCAGTGAGCTCTAAAGGTAAATGCCTGGTGTGCAACAGGTGTATCTTTTGAACTTATTTATGTCAGAAAATAGCCACAATATTTGGCCTGCTAGAACATTTTGAAAAGATACTGCTTCTATCGTTAAAAACATCTTATTGTATATCAGAATGCATTTTCTCTCTTGCTTCATCCCGTCACTTAAAATTGATAGTTTTTACCTTGAGATATCTTTCTTGAAGTACCAGTGATTTTAAACACTTTGTTAGCTCTTCTCTATGAAATACATTTTTCTTTGAAATAGAAAGTCTCATGTTTTCATTTATGATAACTATTAGGAAAGACAAGGCCAGTAATTTGATAGTGTGTCCTGCTCTAGTGTCCATTTGAAATGCCCCGAGTCATCCCAGATAGTAAATTATCAATTTGTTCCTTTGTGGATTTTTGTGATTCTTCATCAACCAATTTTACTACTAACTCCCACCTCTGTTTGGTGTGTAATGGCTCTACTTCATATCCTGGACAAATCAAGATAACCCCCTTTGTCCAGAATTCTATTTTATGTACCTTTGTCTCTCATATCTAATGGGCAAAAGCCATACAACCTTTGAGTTGTACGGGACATTTTTGTATTTTTGTTGTATGGTCTGGGACACAGACCATAGTCATCCAGTTTCCCCTTTCTGTGATATGATCCACCTGAAAGGGGGGAAATGTGGTCAGCCTGACAGTAGAGAGAGGAAGGTATGCCACTAAGCTGCACTTTCAATCTTCTGGTCAGTCAATATAGGGAAGGTTAAAAGTATAAGAGGAGGGCAGAAGTGAATCCAGGTTTTATGAGAAATGAGCTAATAAAATTGTGTGGGCTCCTTTAAGAAAAAAGATCCCAAAGTATCAATGAAAATTAGATACAAAGGTAATTTGTTTATTAGAATAAGGAAATAAATGGCCTTGTTTTGATGAAGGTTCAGCAAGGTCTCCAGGCCTTGTCAGGTTCATTTAAATGTAATGGGATGGTGAAAATGTTATTCACTAAAACTTTTCTTAGAAGAGTGATGCTTGGTTAAGAGGTAAAGCTAACAAATGCAAACACAGGGAAACAAACCTAATCACTGGACTGTTCTGTTATGTCAAAGAAGAAAGACAGGTATGGTAGCAGATGGTAAATAGAAAAAGAAGAAATGAAGGAGCATGCTAAAGTAGTATTCTAGTATTTCCCCTGGTGGCAGAGTGACTTTCAGTTTGCTAAGGCTGCCAGACAGAAATGGGCTGGCTTTTATAAAGGGGATTTATTTAGTTACAAATTGGGGGTTCCTTGGAGGAAAGGCAGCTGGCTTTCGTTGGAGTTCCTCTGTCACGTGGGAATGCACACAGCAATGTCTGCTGGCCTTCTCTCCTGGTTTCTGGGTTCCAATGACTTCTCCTGGGGCATGTCCTTTCTGCATTTCCAAATGTCTGGGTCTGAGCTGTTGAGCTTTCTTCTGACCTTTCCTTTTAAGCCTCATTCATTACAAAAGGCACTCTCCTTAGCCAACTGCAGATATAATCAGCCATAGATGAAATCTGCATGATGATGATTTAAGTTCTCAGCAACAGAACTGGGCACCATCACGTGTCCAATTTGACACCTGAACCTAAGTACTACATTGATTAAAATTTTTAGGAGAAAAACATATAAGTTCCCTGTTCCTCTCAGTCTACCATTTTTCCCCCAGGAAAACTCCATAATAGGCTACTTTGCTCACATAATATACCAGAAGAGAACTTGAGGAAGTGCCTTGCCCATTCAGAAAGTCAATGTCAATAGAGACAGACTAAGTGTAGGCTGCATTTTATATTTCAGAACCAGCAGAATATGTGAATGAGAAATAGTGTAAATGAAGCTATAAGAATGAAGGAAGTCTTTTCTTGTGTTAGCTTAATGTTGAAGGATTTTATTTTACTTCTCGTTTTTTCCCACTTTATACATGAAAACAAAACAAAACAAAAATCTGTGTGCTTTACCTAAGGCTATACTATATTCATTCCAGGGCACTAGTCTTTTGGCTCTACTTCCAGCATCTATATGTGGACTAGACTACTCTTACTCTGACTGACTTAACTAATCCCTTTTCTTTCCTCTTGGGGACAAAAGGAATATCTAAAACCTCCATTAAGATATCTAAACCTACATTTGTTTGGTATCTATAGACAAAGCTAGCTGAAGCCCCTGAGCACTTTTCTCTCAATGCCTGACTTTCAAGAGCTTTTATGTGAAGATGTGAGATCACCTTGCTGGTTATTCTCCATACTCAACTTCCTTTTGGTCCCCAAGGCTAGTCTAGGCCTTTATTGATGTAGGAAAATGACTTGAATATATTACACATTGATGAGACTCTTCCCAATAATACTATATGTTTCCAGTTTAATGATTAAAGAAAAAACAGATTAAAGAAAAAACATTTCCTTTGCTTGCATTTTGGTGACAAAAACTCATTATTATTATTTGAAAGTGTTTCTAGGCAGTTTTCATGAGTTCAATGAAATACTGAGACATTTTGAAATGAAATATTTCAATGAAATACCTAGACTCTAAATCTTCTCTTTGTTGAAAGTTTGTGGATGACGCTACAGCTTTTCTCTGCCTCACTGTATTATTATCTGTAAAGGCCTAAGAGAAAGAAATGTCACTCAGCGTATGGGCTTAGACTAGACCTAGGATGAGAAATCCAGGTGTGTTTACCTGATTTCCTGCATCAGAGAAACTGAGATCAAATTTTGAGGTGGAAGCAAGGTGGGGAAAACAGATGAATAGAGATTTCAACCTCATCTAAATCATTTGGACAGTTGCAATTTTTACGTAAATGATTTTCCATTTGTGTATCAAACATTTAAAGTTTACAATTGCTTTGAATATTTATATTGAGTTCCAGTCAACTTCATGGGCCAAAAGCCACATCCACAGTTCTCTTCTTGCATGTCTTGTTCTCTCTCTAGAGTCAAGACTTAAGGGAATTTGGGGCATTTTCGACTTCTGTGGCATCATGCCTTTACTACTTCAGATTTCATTTGTTTAGCCTAAAGGATAGCTTTGCATCATACTTTTTATAGAGGTTTTTAGCAAAGTTTAGAGCCATACCCTGGACTTTCTTTCCCCTAAGACTGGGTCTTAATGGGCTTTCTCTTAAAGCTTTGTTTTAATGGCCACATATTATAAATGATTAAAATGTTTTAATTTCAATCTCGCAAATTTTGGAATGGAGGGGGGCTGTTTATATTCTATCTCAATTGTATTTGCAAATATTTTTTATGACTCATTCTTTCTTTTAATATATCAAATTCACCTACTAGGCTACTAGGCACCTGTGATGGTTTGAAGCCCTATGAACTCCAGAAAAACATGTTCTTAAATCTAATCCATTCCTGTGGGTGTGAACCCATTGTAAGTAGGGCGCTTTGGTGAGGTTATTCAAATAAGGTGGGGCCCAACCGATTAGAATGGGTTTTAATCCTATTAGTAGAGTCCTTTATAAGCAGAATGATTTAGGCAGAAACAGAGAAAGCCACAGAGGCAAGAAGGTGAAACTAATGGAACATGGAAGAGAGGTTAGAGACCAGAAGAAGCTGCCATGTACATTACCATGTGTGCTGGTTTAAAAAGATGTATGGACCCTAGAAAACCCATGTTTTAATCTAAATCCCATTTTTTAAAGGCAGAATAATCCCTATTCAATTCTGTATGCTTGAAACTGTAATCAAATCATCTCCCTGGAGATGTGATTTAATCAAGAGTGGTTGTTAAGCTGGATTAGGTGATGACATGTCTCCACCCATTTGTGTGGTCCTTGATAAGTTTCTGGAGTCCTATAAAAGAGGAAACATTTTGGAGAATGAAAGGGATTCAGAGAGAGGAGAGAATGCTGCAAAATCACGAAGCAGAGAGTCTATAAGCCAGTGACTTTTGGAGATGAAGAAGGAAAATGTTTCCTGAGGAGCTTCATGAAACAGGAAGCCAGGAGAGAAAGCTAAGAGATAACACTGTGTTCACCTTGTGCCCTTCCAGCCAAGAGAGAAACTGTGACTGTGTTCGCCATGCACCTTCTCACTTGAGAGAGTGACCCTGAACTTCATTGACCTTCTTGAACCAAGGTATCTTTCTGTGGGTGCCTTTGATTGGACATGTCTATAGACTTGCTTTAATTGGGACATTTTCTCAGCCTTAGAACTTTAAACTACTAACTTATTAAATTCCCCCCTTTAAAAGCCATTCCGTTTCTGGTATATTGCATTATGGCAGCTAGGAAACTAGAACAGATTTTGGTACCAGGAGTGGGGTGCTGCCACAGTTTGCAAATACCAGATATGTTGAAACAGTTTTTTGGCTGGCTCAGGGGAAAATTTTGGAGGAGCTGTGAAGAGAATGATTGAGAATCCTGGAGTGCTTGAAGAGAATGTTGGTGTACATGGAACTACTGCCAATCTGGACAAAGGGGGACACAAAGGGACAAATTGGAGTTTGCAGAGTTAGAACCGTGGAAACTCAGGTCTGAAGCCAAGAAACCTTGGCCAGGAGAGTTGAAGAACATAAAGAGGGTGAATTTGCCCTGAGGACAGAGGATGAGTCTCCCATCTCATTGCAGTGGAAGAGTCATGCAGCCTCAGGCCTTTGAGGAGGTACAGTGTGCTTCTTGGGGACTGGGGAGAGCCTGGCTGCCACCTATGGAGCAGTTGAACATGTGCCCCTGAAATGGCAGAGAGTCCAGGTATGGCCCTGATGCCTGGAGAGTGGAGCCAGGAAAAAAGGTGGTCTCCTCAGTGTTCCCCAAGGTTGATTTGGAAAGAGGCGGGCCACTGCGTATGCCCTTGGAAAGGGTGGGACTGTCACTTTCTAGAGCTGAAGGATAAATGACTTTCAGACTTTGAAATTCAATGGTGCTTTCCCTGCAGGTTTTCCTTCCAATTTCACCCTATGGATCCTGTGACTGTCCCTCCTTTGCATATTGGCACCAAATAACTTGTTTTTGAGATTCATAGGTCCACAGCCAGAAGAGAATTTTTTGCACCTTAATATTGTTTAAGGTGATGTGTGTAGTTGCCAAGTTGACAAGGGGTGGACATGTGGTAGTTAGAGTCTGTTGTCAACTTGGCCAGGTGAAGATACCTAGTTATATTGCTGTGGACATGAACCAATGGCATGTGAACCTCATTTGTTGCTGATTACATCTGCAGATGGCTAGGAGGCATGCCTGCTGTATTGAATGATGTTTGATTTAATTGGCTGGTGCTTAAATGAGAGAGCTCAACATAGCACAGCTCAAGCAGCTTAGCATACCTCATCTCAGCACTCACAGCTCAGCCTAGGCCTTTGGCGATGCAGAAAGGAATCACCCTGGGGAAAGTTGTTGGAACCCAGAGGCCTGGAGAGAAGGCCAGCAGAGATCGCCTTGTGCCTTCCCACATAGGAAAGAATCTCAGTTGAAAGTTAGCTGCCTTTCTTCTGAAGAACTATACATCAACTAAATAAATCCCCTTTTACTGAAAGCCAATCCATCTCTGGTGTGTTGCTTTCCAGCAGCTAGCAAACTAGAACACCATGTGACAAGCTAGACACCAAGAATATCTAGCAGTCAGCCCCAAAATGACACAGTGTGTAAGGAGAGAGCATTGCCTTGGTAACACCTTGATTTTGATTTTCTTTTAGCACCAAAACCATGAGCTAATAAATTCCCATTATTAAACCCTACCTATTTCATGGTATTTGCTTGAACATCTACTAAAATACCACCAGATCACTGTTTTATTTAATTTTTAACATTATTACTCAAAACTGTTAGTCAAAGTCTCAAGTTAATAAGAACATTTTCTGTCCCCTAAGTTAACACAGATGATAAATAGATTTACCAAATATTTTGCCACTACATAAGACGGGTTGTAACTTTTCCATTAATCTTAAGTTTTTTCATTGCCCACCATCCAGTTCCAGTCATAGTATTTCAGACAACAGTACCAATTTTGGTATCAGCCAGCTATTGCACGACAATGTTGCATAATTCACTCCAAAAATTCAACAGCTTAACAACTTCCTCTTAATTACTTATTTTTATGTTCATAAATCTGCATATCAGCTATAGTTTGGCTTATCTAGACTAACTCACTTCCAAGCTGCAGGTTTCGTTAATGTCTGTCCCATGTATGTTTATTCTGGGGCCTAGGCTGAAGGTGCAGTAGCTACCCACGTCATGTTTTTCTGGAGGATAAGTAGACAAACTTGTGGGTACACTTTAAGATTCTGCTTGTATCTCATTGATTTATATTCCATCAGCTAAAGCAAGTCACATCACAAAGCCCAAAGTCAGAGGCAGTAGGACAATACTTTGAAGTATTGAAGCCTTGACAAGGATGTGAATGTTATCATTCTTCTACAGAGAAGCAACAGATTGGGACCAATGATTTAATCCACTTTAGCCTCCAATACATGCTGGGCCCATCAAAAAACTTTCACTGACATAGAAATACCCACCCCTGATCTAGACAGCCAAGCCAGCCACTATCCTTTCTACCATGTAATTGAGTATTAGGGTAGGGGAAAACTAGCCTAAAGAGAAAGAGAAGAACAAAGCAGAATGATAACCTAAAACATAAGTGTGAGAGGCAAAGAGTTCCCTTGATTCCTTATCCTTCCCTGCCCCCAACAAACTACTAAACTTAGTAGCTTACTTTTTGTTTCATTGATATTTTCCCTTATCTTTATGCTGTATTTTCATTTTATTCTTAAATTAGTCCAGGGGGTCCTCCTGTAATTGGAAACAAATGTTACAAATAAATCTAGAAGAACCTTACTTAGCCCAAAGTCATGTATCAGATCCCCACTGGGTCCAGTGTCCCAAACCAACCAGTTGGAAACTAGACTAGACTATCTTTCAGTTCACTTCTAGCCTATAGCTCCAGAGGAGGTATTCTTGGGGCATCCAGCTGTCACTGGAAATCTATGCCTTTCTTATAGAAATAATGCCAATATTAGTGAAGACCATCTAAAATGTGTGGATTACTTAGCACCCCAATGTTACAGAAACAACTCAGAGTCAATCTATAGACTCTCCTGGTAAAGGATAATGAATTAGGGAAGCATACTGTGTACCTTCTTTCTGGGTTCAGAGTCAACATATTAACTCCAGGATTATTGCTTTTTCAATGTGTACATTGAAAAAAAGAAGAAGAAGATTAAGCCAAAGAATGAATAGGAAGCAAAAGAGTTTCTTTATAGACAGGATTTGACTTTTCAGATAGAAATGACCTATATATACACTATCTCTTAGGGCTTAAATTGCCTTTTTCTGGACACAGGATCATTCAACCAATCAACTCTGCCCACGCTCCACTTCTTCAGAAAACTGCATGACAAATTGAAGGACTATGGCCTTGGGTATATTACTGATGAGCCCAGCAAAGGTGTTGTCTCCTAGGAAGGGACAGATATCACCAGGAACCCATCTCATATCTGCCTATCATAGGCAAAAATTTTTTTAAATTATTACATCGAAACTACACTATGAAAAGAAATATGTGAGTCCCAGATATGGTTACACATCACATAAAGCCTCCCCTAACCTTCCCCATACCCGTGTTTCTCACTGTGCATCCAGGTATTAAACTCAGTCTTTTGGTAGACAAAAAGAGTTTTTGGGTCTCCCACAAAGTCCCCTTCCCTCTGAGCTTGGCAATGGTAGTGACTTCTGAAAGACTTGGATTTGAATCCAATGTATACAATTTGTTATCTTGGTAGTGATCTGACATTAAACAAATTGCCTAGCTTTTTAAGCAGTGCATATAAAGTGAAGAAAATAATGGCTAACTCATAGAGTTGCTGTGAGGATTATAGGAAGATGATGTGTGCAAAATGCTCAGTGAAATATCTGAAAAATGGCAAAATTTGTTTTATCTAACCTGCTATTTTCTCTTACCTTGCCTTGTTGCAGTAACAATATATATAGGTGGACTGTAGATGAGACACCATTTTGAGGAGAATTTAAAGGGCAGTACTTCTTGACATTTTAATCTCTATTGATCTTTGTTTTAGTCTTATCCAAGTATTCCCTGGACTAAAGTAGTTCTTTCCCTCCCCAGGGCATTCTGCTTTCTGTGCCATGTCTTCATAGAATATTAGAGCCACAAAGAGCCTTAGAGTTCTTCATTATACAGATGAAAAAACAGACATCTTGAAAGATGAGGTGCCTTGTTCAAGGCCATTCAGCGATGTAAAGGCAGTGCTGAGATTAGAATCTACTCTGGTCCACATTTCACTTTGCCATCCAACCTAATGTCTGAAAAATGAAGAAGTTACCAGTTTCTCTGTTAATCTTCCTGCTAATTTTTAAGCTAAAATAACAATAAACAACGACAATAAGAATAACAAAATGGCCACAAGATGGGGGTGGGGGAAGCTTAATAAAGCACAGAGCAGTGAAGAAAGAATTAGGACCAAAATGTAAGAGGGGTTGGTATGGATGTGCCTGTTTACTATAAACACAGGTGGGAATGATGCATGTGATTTAGATGCAGAAAATTGGCTGTTTTCAAACTTAAGACATCTTTTATGCATCATATTATGCCATGTACTGAGCTGGCAAGGAGAATAGAGTTGAAGATGTTTCATTTTAGAGATGATGACCACCAGAACATTAAAATCTCAATGTCATATGAAACAGGCAATGGGTACAGTAGAGTCTAGGTGAAAAGTCTGGGATTGAATAATAAGGGAAGACTGGTTTAATCTATTTTACCCAAGCCACACACACCCAGGCTGAGCTCTACCCTTCACCACCCCTTTCTGGTTTGTTATTTCGCCTTTGAGCTATGATGTTGACAGTTCAGTTTGGACTGTTGTGGTATCACCCATTGCTAACCTTCCAATTCTAACACAAACTTTTCTAAAAACCGTGACCATAAGATCCTATTTCTAAGATTACCTCATTGTGTTCTCAGTTTTCTGTACCAGTCTATGTAGCATGCTCTTCAGCAACCCAACATTAGTACAGGAAGGGTTTTTAGCTTTCAGCTTCCATAATTTCCAGACTCCTGAGTCTTCCTCACAGAGCCCTGCAAACATTATTTATTCACTTCCATTTTTCTAAATATCTAGCAATTTCTCCCAGGCAATGACTCTGTAACAGATTTCTTTCCTCCATAATTACTGGCATTGCTCATTTTTCACACTGACATCTATAAACACTAGATTTTAAATATATGAGTTCCTTTTATTTCTCTCGTTGAATGATTCATCTTCGGAATTTGAGGCATTTTTTTCTATCTATACAATAGTGGATCTTGGCACTCTTCTAATCTTTTTAAATCTACTTATGGATTTAAATATCATAATTATCTATATCACTGTTAGTAATGCACTTACTGTGGACCACTCCAAGAACCTCTTAATCTTGTCAAGATAGAGGCAATTGTTGCTATCCTTAAGTAGTATTATAACCAATTGTGTGCTGGTAAATATTTACCAACTGGTTTTCCAGGGCAAACAGCCCTAATTTTTAGTGTTTGCTGATTTTCATAGTATGAAAGCCCCTACCATGTCTGATTTCAAGCTACATACTTTGAAATGGGTAAACATAAAGTTGTGAAGAGAAGGACACAATAGGCTCTTACAAGCCAGTATGAGCTAGCTCCAGCACACCGTTGAATAAATATTATTTAACAATGCATTGACTGCTGTAACAATCAAAAGGTAGTCTGCTCTCAGGGGGTTTACATTTTGAATTTGGAATATATATGCATACACATGCACATATTCTAAGACGATAATGGAACATGAGGGGAAATTTTTCAGAATCTACAATAGAAAGGTGAAATTAATGGAAATACTTCAAATGCATGGAGAGTAGTGTGTGTGTGTGTCATCATGTTATATAACAAACCAAGAATCTATTACAGAATAATTCTGAAAGCTGGCAAACATTGCTTTGATGACTTCAAAAGCAGAAAACAGGCATCCAGATGGAAAAATCTTTGTTTACTCAGTCAGTCTTTTGAACAGCCACCCACAGCCTTCTGAATTGGGCCAGTTACTCTCTGTCCATTCTCAGGTAGGGCATACCTTTCAGAGTTTCTGCTGTAGTATGCAGTTATTTACCCAAAATTTGTGCTAGGCATGGCACTGAAGACCGGTGGCAAAATAAAGAGCGAGAAAGACAAGTTCCCTGTTTTCAGGGCACTTGCCATCCATTGTGAAATGTTTACCTACAAATTCATGATTAATTATGCCTGCTATAGAGGGAATGTGAAGGGTATTCAAGAGCTCATGAAGGTTAATTAATCTAGTATGGGAGTAATGGTGGTTAGAAAATTTTTCTCTAGGGATGTGGCAAGTAAGAAAATGTTTTTAAAGGGGGTGGAGATTAAGTAGGGAAAGAGGACTGATTAGGGGGCGCAGCAAATCCATGGGAACTGACTGGAGGCTTCTGAGGCATGGAGGAGTGTGCTGTATTTTAGAAAGCTGATGTCAGCACAGAGCTCACGGAGGACTGGCCAGAGATAAGGCTGGAGAGACAGACAAGAACCAGATCACCAGGCAGCGTTGTTTTAGTTTGCTAAAGCTGCCAGAATGCAATACACAAGAAAAGGACTGGCTTTTATAAAGGGGATTTATTTTGTTAAAAATTTACAGTTATTTGGAGGAAAGGCAGGTAACTCTCATCTGAGTTCCTCTGTCACATGAGAAGGCACATAGTGATATCTACTGGTCTTCCCTCCCAACTTCTGAGTTCAAAAGGCTTTCCCCATGTATGAAACGGGACCCAACATCAAAGGATTGAGAAAGCCTTCTTGGGCAAAAGGAGGAAGAGAGAAATGAGACAAAATAAAGTTTCAGTGGCTGAGAGATTTCAAGCAGAGTAGAGAGATGACCCAGGAAGTTATTCTTATGCATTTTATAGATATCCCCTTTTTAGTTTATGGTGCATTAGAGTGGCTGAAGGGAAGTACCTGAAACTGTTGAGCTGTATTCCAGTAGCCTCGATTCCTGAACAATTGTGTAAAGATATAACTTTTACAATGTGACTGTGGGATTGTGAAAACCTTGTGTCTGATGGTCCTTTTATCCAGGGAATGGGCAAATGAGTAAAAAAAAAATATGGATAAAAATAAATAAATAATAGGGGGGATGCTGTAGTTTGCTAGCGGCCAGAATGCAACACACCAGAGATGGATTGGCTTTCAGTAAAAGGGGGTTTATTTCATTAGTTCTTCAGAGGAAAGAAAACTAACTTTCAACTGAGGTTCATTCTTACATGGGAAGGCACAAGGCAATTTCAGCTGGCCTTCTCTCCAGGCCTCTGGGTTCCAACAGCTTTCCCCAGGGTGATTCCTTTCTGCATCGCCAAAGCCTAGGCTGAGCTGTGAGTGCTGAGATGAGGTATGCTGAGCTGCTTGAGCTGTGCTACGTTGACCTCTCTCATTTAAGCACCAGCCAATTAAATCAAACATCATTCAACACAGCAGGCATGCCTCCTAGCCAACTGCAGATGTAATCAGCAACAAATGAGGTTCACATGCCATTGGTTCATGTCCACAGCAATATAACTAGGTATCTTCACCTGACCAAGTTGACAACTGGCTCTCACTACCACATGTCCACCCCTTGTCAATTTGGCAACTACACACATCACCTTAAACAATATTAAGGTGCAAAAAATTCTCTTCTGGCTGTGGACCTATGAATCTCAAAAACAAGTTATTTGGTGCCAATATACAAAGGAGGAACAGTCACAGGATCCATAGGGTGAAATTGGAAGGAAAACCTGCAGGGAAAGCACCATTGAATTTCAAAGTCTGAAAGTCATTTATCCTTCAGCTTTAGAAAGTGGCAGTCCCACCCTTTCTAAGGGCATACGCAGTGGCCCGCCTCTTTCCAAATCAACCTTAGGGAACATTTGAGGAGACCACCTTTTTCTCGGCTCCACTCTCTCCAGGTATCAGGGCCACACCTGGACTCTCTGCCATTTCAGGGGCACATGTTCAACTGCTCCATAGGTGGCAGCCAGGCTCTCCCCAGTCCGCAGGGAGCATGCTGTACCTCCTCAAAGGCCTGAGGCTGCATGACTCTTCCACTGCAATGAGATGGGAGACTCATCCTCTGTCCTCAGGGCAAATTCACCCTCTCCATGTATATTGGTGGGTCTACTCTCCTGGCTGAGGTTTCTTGGCTTCAGACCTGAGCTTCCATGGTTCTAACTCTGCAAACTCCAATTTGTCCCTTTGTGTCCCCCTTTGTCCAGATTGGCAGTAGTTCCATGTACACCAACATTCTCTTCAAGCACTCCAGGACTTCTCCATCATTCTCTTCACAGTTCCTCCAAAATCTTCCCCTGAGCCAGCCAAAAAACTGTTTCAACATATCTGGTATTTGCAAACTGTGGCAGCACCCCACTCCTGGTACCAAAATCTGTTCCAGTTTGCTAGCTGCCATGATGCAATATAGCAGAAACGGAATGGCTTTTAAAAGGGGGAATTTAATAAGTTGGTAGTTTACAGTTCTAAGGCTGAGAAAATGTCCCAATTAAAGCAAGTCTATAGACATGTCCAATCAAAGGCACCCACAGAAAGATACCTTGGTTCAAGAAGGTCAATGAAGTTCAGGGTCACTCTCTCAAGTGAGAAGGTGCATGGCGAACACAGTCACAGTTTCTCTCTTGGCTGGAAGGGCACATGGTGAACACAGTGTTATCTCCTAGCTTTCTCTCCTGGCTTTCTGTTTCATGAAGCTCCTCAGGAAACATTTTCCTTCTTCATCTCCAAAGGTCACTGGCTCATGGACTCTCTGCTTCGTGGTTCTGCAGCATTCTCTGCTCTCTCTGAATCTCTTTCATTCTCCAAAATGTTTCCTCTCTTATAGGACTCCAGAAACTTATCAAGAACCACACAAATGGGTGGAGACATGTCGTCACCTAATCCAGTTTAACAACCACTCTTGATTAAATCACATCTCCAGGGAGATGATCTGATTATAGTTTCAAACATACAGAATTGAATAGGGATTAGTCTGCCTTTACAAAATGGGATTTTGATTAAAACATGGCTTTTCTAGGGTCCATACATCCTTTCAAACCAGCACAGGGGACAAAGGGCAAAATAAATTGGTAGATGGAAATACCATATTTCATAGAGATAAGGGATATGGTATGTATGTTTTTTTCTTTTTTCTTTTTATTTCTTTTTCCAGAGTGATACAAACGTTCTAAAAATGATGATGGTGATGAATATAAAATGATGTGATGATATTGTGAGCCATTGATTGTACACCATGTATGGAATGTATGTGTGTGAAGATTTACCAATAAAAATTTAGGAAAAAACAAGCTTTCCCCAGGGCAGATCCTTTCTGCATCTCCAAATGTCTGTGTCTGAGCTGGCTCTGAGCTCTGAACTGTATTCTGCTTGGCTGTGCTGAGCTCCACTGGGCTGAACTGAGCTGTTTATCTTTCTTCTGACCTCTCCTTTTAAGCCTCACTCATTGTGGAAGGCACTCCCTTTAGCTGACTGCAGATTTAATAGGGCATAATGACAAGAGAACTGGACACCTGGCCAAGTGGACATCTGAACCTAACTACTACAAACATCTTATGAATTGTGTTGAGGATTTTGAGTTGTATTCCAGAACAAAGGTAGTAATAGGTGGTGGGGTTGGGGAAGAGTTAGCAAGAGATTAACAGAGGTTGCCTAGGGGTCTGGAAAGTATGGCATTAAATGAATATAGGATAGAACAGGCTTAATTATAGATAAGGCTTTTCTGCTTTGGGGTGACATAAAGAATTGCTTAAATATCAATACTATTTGTGGATATCTTTTTACAAAGTGTCCCTAAAAATGTCCATTTTATGATGTTTTATACTTGTGGCATCCATCTCTGCACTCTGCTGTGACTGCCTGACTAGTAGTGTAGACAATAATCTGGTTCTTTTTTCCCTCTGGGGAAGACAGAACCTCCCTGAGCATTCTCTTCTGGTCTCTTATTCTTAGTTGCAGAAATTCAGTATTTTGAGAACTCTGAGTTCCAGAACTGATGGACATGAGAATGTCATCTAGGGAAGTAGTAGGGGAGTGGTTGTCTGTGGGATAATTAGAAGCTATGTTACAATTTGGAGAAGAGTTCAACTCTCTCCTTCACCCCAAATCCCTAATTCCTCACATTACTACTGTTCAAATTTTTGTTATGCATGTTAACACGGATAGGAATGGAATTTTAAATGAATTAAGTATCAATTTGAAGTCAACAACCTGAGACTTGACCCAATCCATAGAAATTCTCAAAATCAGCACCTCAAAGTTTGTTTCATACAGACAACACACAGAATTAGAGAATTTGGTATTGATTCTTGGCTGCTTCTATCTCCTCAGATTCATTCTGAGAGATTTGTCTCTCCTGTTTTATCCTCTCTTTCAATGTGTCTGAGAATTATCTGACTCCTTTCCTTCCATTCCTCAGCCAAACCAAACCAAACAAACAATCAAAATTCCCTTGCCCTAGCCCATCTCACCACAACTTTCATTTTTAGCTTTTTTAAAAAAAATCACAATAGTTTCTTTATGAAGGTAAAATTAAGTAGAGGAAAATTTCCCTGAATTGGACACAGGAATATTGTGTCAAGAGGAATTTCCTAATAGTCGGCTCTATTATGTGGTGGAATATGCTTCCATGAAAATTAGAAGCCAATCATATCATCTGAGTTATTTAAAATCCAGCTGGACAAATTAATGAAAGACTCTACCAGAAATGCCCCAGCTTTAGTCAAATTGGAATGAAGAAAATGAATGTAAGAGGACTTATTTTCTCTCCTTGGCTTAATTTTTCTCTAGGCTAAATTCTGTACCTCCTGGTAAAATCATCTATATTCATAGGTATAGATTCTCTGTATCTGTGCTACCACACTCCTTAAGAACTAGAACAAAAAACAAAAATGAAAACAAAAGAAGGAGTTATTAAAGAATTCCTCCTTTATTTATCAAGAAGCAACCTGGACCTCATAAGTGAAATTCTGTTCTTGGATTTTAGGATCTGATTTGTAATCCCAGGCCTATTCCCAATTCTGTAGCAATTCTTTGAGACAGAAAAACATGAGTATGTGCTCCTAACAATTCCTGATATCACTTCCTCCAATTTCTAAGTGTCATTTTATCCACAAAAGAGTATAGCTTTCTCCTCCCTAAAAGCATCTATCTTCTGGATACAAGATATTATAACAATTAATCTGAAGTCTGTTTATTTTTCTGTTTATTTGTTTTTTATTATATGCCAACCTTACACAACATTACAGAAAATGTTCCTAATCCTAAATATGTCACATGTAAGCATTGAGGTATATCAATGACCCTATCACCTAATATTATAGGCCCAAGGAAAGATGATGTGACAGCCCATGACAACAGTGAAAGAGAGATAATAGAGTCTTCATTCCTTCCCATATTATCAAAAAAATCGCCACTATGGTCTGAAAAGTCGTGTGTATGGCTGAAAAGCAGTGCCATGTGCATAGCTCTCCTGGCTGATGGGGTTCTGTGAGAGACAGAATAATGCCCCTCCCCCAACATTGTTTATGTCCCAATCCCTAGATCCTGTGAATATGTTAAATTATGTGGAAAAAGAGACTATGCAGATGTGACTAAACTAAGGGTTCTAAAATTAAGAGAGTACCCTAGATTATCTTGTTGGGCCTAATATAATCAAAAGTGTCCTCAAGGTGGAAGAGGCCAGCATAAGAAGAGGTCAGAGCAATTGATGAAGAACTTGACCCTTAATTGCTGGCTTTGATGATAGGGGAACAACCCGCAACCCAAGGAATGTGGACAGCCTCTAGGAGCTGGAAGGGGAAAGGAAACAGATTCTCCCATAAAGCATTCAGAAAGGAATGCACCCCTGCTAACACTTTGATTTTTAACCCAGGGAGACCCATGTTGGACTTCTATCCTACAGAACTGCAAGATAATATATTAGGTTGTTTTAAGCCACCAAATTTGTAGAAATTTGTTACAGTAGCAATAGTAAACTAGTACAGGATCTTTCACAAGTATATCTCATTAGATCCTCCAAACATCTCCATGAGGTAGGTATTTTTATTGTTACTGACTGCATTTGACAAATCATTTCCCCAATTCTGAAGGTCGGAAATGGGAAAATAATTTGTGCAATGTTGAATAACCAGTAAGAGGCAGAGCTGGGATTCAAAAAGAGATATACATGACTCAAAGCTATGTCCACATTCTGTTACACTCTCTGCTTTTCTCAAGTCATTTTGAAACTTCAATCTCCATTAAAATTCAGATGAGAGTCCCTGCTAAATACCCACTGCCTCCCATTCCAATCCTCTATATACGATTTGGCAAATAACACACATACAAATACAATGTTTGAATCGGTAGCCCAGAAACAAAACTTACCTGTCTACTTGCAATGGCTATTCATGCACAGAAAAACTCTCATGCAAATTCTTTTAGACTTTGTGCCAGTGGGGTGAAGGAATTAACCTTTCACCTGATTATCTTCGTGATCACTCTACAGTACTCTGTTTCCTGGCCTCCCTTACAAGCTCCACACCCTCCTGGCCAATCAGGCCAGTGTACTTCCATGTGTTTTGAGAAAGCAGCTCGTAGGGTTAACAACTTATTGTTGATTAAAGTTCACAGAAGGATCAAGAAATGTTTGACATCTCAATGTCATGGGCAGAAAACAGCTATCTTCTACATCTGATTGATTTCTTTTGCCAATCAAAACTAGCTACAAAGAAAAAAAACCCCTCAAAATAAGGCCCAACAATTACAAGTATACAAGAAACATTGGTGAATGTGAAATGAATACTTTAAGTATTGTGTATACTGCTTAGGAGAAAAAGCTACAATACAAAAATCAATCAGACCTCCACTCAACTGCCCTTCAAGGATGAACTATTCTACATTCATCCTCATGTCTCCCCAAATGGGAAATTCTGTCATTGTCTCCTGCCCAAATACCATTTGAGTTCTTAATCTAATGTATAATTATTTTTCCATTTAACAATTCCCATATTTTGGACTCTGCCTACTGATTTTTAACAAAGATTCATCTCAGAAAATCAATAAAAGGAAAAACTTCTTCCAATTTTTGTCTTGTGGCTCGCTGCTCTCATGGTTCCCTGAGAAAAAGCTTGCCTTTGTAGAAAACAGCTGCCCCCACAGACACAGCCAACAGAGCTGGAATCCCAGATGCCAGGGCAGAATGTGTCAGCATGAACACTCTCTAGAAGTTGCCAAGAAATAGATCCTTCAGAGTTGAAACAGTTACTTGGGCCCATAATAATAGTTGTAGTGGTATTGCAGTAAGTATAATAATAAAATTAAAATAATAGTAATAGAATAATCTATAATTATTTCATGTGACAGCTACCATAATAAAAACATTAACCTATATTCTCAATCATCACATAAACCCCATCAACAATTTATTAAAATCCACAATATTTTCAACTGAGAAAAATTGAGCCCTAAAGAAGTTAATTATTTTTCTGACAATTGCATGCATACAGACATGGGTTTAGTTTAAAATCCAGCATTCTTTCTAATACTGCAGGTCAGGTTTAGAGTGCTTGACTGGCTTTCATAATGGATGACTTCTTTGAGTCATTTCCAAATCACAGCCACCACCCAAATGAGAAAAGAATGGGAAAGGGGAAAGTAGATAGAGACACAGAATCAAAATGAAGGGGAGCCCAATAAAAAAGACTAAGCAGACAGCTAAATTGAGTGAGTTATCAGTCCTCAGGGTTTAGACAGAGAGAAAGAATCTGGATTCAAAGCTAGTTGTATGGAAATTAGCCCAACCAAGTAAGAAGACAAATAACAGAGTCTGGATTAATTCCACAAGGTGAATGATTGGTTTCTAATTATAGCAAGGACATGTCACCAGGGCTTAAGGAGACAGACAGACTGGAATGGAGATAAGACTGGCCTATTCCCCCAATGTGCAGAGTATACCGCTGATGACATGCGGGAGAATTTGGATGGTACAGAAAGAGGTTTTTCAAAGTTATCATCATCAGTAAAAGGAAAAATAAAAAGTAGTGTATTTAAATCATGGTCATATAGCTGACATGAGGCTAGGTTTGCATATGTAGATGAACTAGATAAATACAATCATACATATGTACATGCACAGAGACAGAAAAATTGATAGATAGACAAATAGGTAGATAGATGATGAATAGAGAGACTAGATACAGAGAGAAAGTCAATTTAAGGAAACACTACTAAGTAAAAAAGGTGGTGAAGTTATAACAAAAAGTATAATGAAAAAGTTATTAAAGTATTATGAGAATAATATTGAAAATAATAAAAATTATGGCTTAGCAATATAATCACAATGTTCCTGAACTAAAGGAGCCAAAAGGATAAACATTCCATTGCACAATATTTATTTTTAAAGCAATTTTATTGATATATATTCACATACTATACAACCCATCCAAGTGTACAATCAACGGCTTTTAGTATAATCACAGTGTTGTGTATTCATCACCACAATCAATTTTAGAACATTTTCATTACTCCAAAAGAAAAATCCCATACCCCTTAGCAGTCACCTCTCAACCCCTCTATCCTTCTCCAGCCCTACATATCCAATAATCTAATTCTGTCTAGTTTTTTTTATTTATACTTACATTTTATGTAAAAGAAAACATACACTATGTACTTCTTTGTACCTAGTTTCTTCCATTTAACATAACGTTTTATTTTTAATTTTGCTAAACCCTTATCAGGTATAGAGTTTCCAAATATTTTCTCCCATTGAGTAGGTTACCTTTTCCCTTTCTTGAAAAAGTCCTTTGAATTACAAAAGTTTTTAATTTTGAAGAAGTCCCATGTATCTATTTTTGTTGTTGTTGCTTGTGCTTTCAGTGTGTAGTCAAAGAAACTGTTACCTACCACAAGATCTTGAAGATGCTTCTCTACATTTTCTTCTAGTAGTTTTATTGTCCTGGTATTTAAATATAAGTCTCTGATCCATTTTTATTTAAATTTTTATAAGTTGTGAGATAAAGGTCCTCTTTCATTCTTTTGCATAAGGATGACCATTCTCCCAGCACCGTTTGTTGAGGAGGCTGTTCTGTCCCAATTGTACGGACTTGGCAGCTTTATCAAGTATCCATTGGCCTTAGAGATGAGGGTCTATTGTGAACTCAACTTGTTTCCATTGGTCAATATATCTGTCTTTATGCCATTAATGTGCTGTTTTGATCTCTGTAGTTTGTAATATGCTTTAAGGTTAGAAAGTGTGAGTCTTACAACTTTGTTCTTTTTTCAAGATGTTTTTTGGCTGTTGGGGTCCCCTTCCACTTCCAAATAAATTTGGTAATTGGGTTTTCCATTTCTGCAAAGTAGGCTCTTGGGATTGGGATTGCATTGAATCTGTAAATCAGTTTTGGTAGAATTGACATCTTAGCAATGTTTGGTCTTCCGATCCAAGAACATGGGGTGGCCTTCCTTTTTTTTTTTGCGTGGGTAGGTACTGTGAATTGAACCCAGGTCTTCAGCATGGCAGACATAGCAGGTGAGAATTCTTTGATTTCTTTTAGAAATCTTTTTAGTTTTCAGGAACAAGTCCTTTACATCTGTACCAGTTTGATTTTTGCTGGATAAATGATTTTTGCCTGTTGGTCTTGTATCTTGCCACATTGCTGAACTTGAATTTTAGCTCTAGCAGTTTTGTTGTAGATCTTTTGGACTTCTATATATAGTATCATGTCATCTGCAAATAATGAAAATACAACTCCTTCTTTTCTAATTTGGGTGACTTTTATTTCTTTTTCTTGCCTAACTGCTCTAGCTTGAACTTCTAGTATAGTGTTCAAAAAAAACAACTTTTAATTCTCAATTTCATTTATTTCTCATCTATTCTTTGTTATTTCTTTCCTTCTCCTTGCTTTGGAATTAGTTTGATGTTCTTTCTAATTCCACCAAGTGTGCATTAGATTTTTATTTTAACTCTCTCTTCTTTTTAATGTATGCATTTAGGGCTTTTCATTTCCCTCTCAGCACAGCCTTCAGTGCATCCCATATGTTTTGATATGTTGAGTTCTTATGTTCATTTGCCTCAAGATATTTACTGATTTTTCTGCGATTTATTTTTTGTCCCACTGATTGTTTAAGATGTGTTACTTAACTTCTAGTATAGTGTTAAATTTCAGTAGTGATAGTGGGCAGCATTGTCTTGTTCCAGATCTTAGAGAAAAAGTTTTCAGTCTTCACCATTGAGTACAATGTTAGCTGTGGAGTTTTCATACATGCCCTTTATCATGATGAGGAAGTTACCTTCTATTCTTTTATTTAGCTATGTTTCTATCAATAAAGGATGCTGAATTTTGTCAAATGACTTTTCTGTATCAATCAAGATAATTGTGTGTTTTATTCTCTTTATTCTGCTGATGTGATGTATTATATCAATTGATTTTCTTATGTTAAACCTCTCTGGCATACCTGGGATGAAACCACTTGATCATGGTGCATAATTCTTTCAATGTGCTGATGGAGTTGATTTGCAAGTGTTTTTGGTGAACTTTTGCATATATATTCATTAAAGAAATTGGTTTGCAACTTTCTTTTCTTTTACTGCCTTTATCTAGCTTTAGTATTAGGGTGATGCTGGCCTCATAGATTGAGTTAAGTAGTTTATCCTCCTCTTCAATTTTTTGGAAGAGTTTGAGCAGAATTGATTTTAATTCTTGGAATGGTTGTGTGATGGGTAGGTTCAGGTGTTAAATTGGTCAGGTGATGTTACCAAGTTGTCTGATCAGACACACACTGGCCTAACCATTACTGCAAGGCTATTTCATGGTTGGCCAATAAACCTGAAGGTTGGCTTATTAAATCAATCATCAGTTGATTGCATCTGTGTCTGATTACATCTATGATCAACTAAGAGTGTGTCTTCCACAAGCAAGAAAATCTAATCAGTTGGGTTTGATCTAATCAGTTGAAGACTTTTAAGGGAGAAGAGAGAACTTTCACAGCTAGTCTCTCCTGTAGAGTTCATTGAGGACTTCATCAGAGTTGCCAGCCTTGTGGTCTATCCTATGGATTCTGGACTCTTATATCCCCACCTTGCATGAGACACTTTTATAAATCTCATATTTACAGATATCTCCTTTTGGTTTTGTTTCTCTAGAGAACCCTGACTAATACAGGTTGGTAGAATTCACCTGTGAAGCCATCTGGTTCTGGGCTTTACTTTGCTGGGAGGTTTGATGACTGATTCAATATCTTTACTTGTAATTGGTCTTTTGAGAGCTTGTATTTCTTCTAGAGTCAGTATAGATTATTCATGTGTTTCTAGGAATTTGTCCATTACATCTAGGTTGTCTAATTTATTGGCATACAATAGTATCCTGTTATGATCCTTTTTATGTCTTTGGGGTCAGTAGTAATGTCCCCATCTCATTTCTGTCTTTAATTATTTGAATCTTCTCTCTTTTTTACTTTGTCAGCATAGTTAAGAGTTTGTCAATTTTATTGAGCCAAAAAAAACAACTTTTAATTCTCAATTTCATTTATTTCTCATCTATTCTTTGTTATTTCTTTCCTTCTCCTTGCTTTGGAATTAGTTTGATGTTCTTTCTAATTCCACCAAGTGTGCATTAGATTTTTATTTTAACTCTCTCTTCTTTTTAATGTATGCATTTAGGGCTTTTCATTTCCCTCTCAGCACAGCCTTCAGTGCATCCCATATGTTTTGATATGTTGAGTTCTTATGTTCATTTGCCTCAAGATATTTACTGATTTTTCTGCGATTTATTTTTTGTCCCACTGATTGTTTAAGATGTGTTACTTAACTTCCATATATTTATGAATTTTCCTATTTTCCACCATTATTAATTTACAGCTTCATTACATTAGTATCAGAGAAAGTTCTTTGTATAATTTTAATCGTTTTCAATTCATTAAGAACTGTTTTGTGACCTAATACATGGTCTACCCAGGAGAATGATCCGTGAGCACTTGAGAAGAATGTATATCCTGATGTTTTGGGGTGCAGTGATCTGTATTTGTCTGTTAGATCTAAGACATTTATCATATTATTCAAGTTCTCTGTTTCCTTAGTGATCCTCTGTCTAGATGTTCTGTCTGTTGATGAGAATAATATATTGAAGTCCTCAACTATTACTGTAGAGACAACTTTTCTCCCTTCAGTTTTGCCAGTGTTTGCCTCTTATATTTTGGGGTACCATGGTTAGATGCATAAATATTTTTATTGTTATTCATTCTTGGTGGATTACACCTTTTATTAATATAAAGTGTCCTTCTTTGTCTTGTAACAGTTTTGCATTTACAGTCCATTTGTCCAATATTGGTACTGCTGCCCCAGATCTTTTTTGGTCACTGTTTGAGTGGAATATCTTTTTCGAGCCTTTCACTTTCAACCTCCTTGTGTCCTTGTGTTTAAGCTGAGTCTCTTGTAGACAGCATATAGTTGGAGAATACTTTTTTATCCATTCTTCCAAGCTGTTCCTTTTGACTGGGGAATTTAATCCATTTACATTGAATGTTATTACTGTAAAGGCAGTACTTACTTCAACCATTTTATCCTTTGGTTTTTATATGTCATATCTTTTTATCTCTCTTTTTACCTTTTTAGTTACTCTTACTGATAACCTTCATTTCTATACTCTCCTTCAAGCCTCTCTCTTCCTTTCTTTTCCTTTCAGCGTACAGAACTCCTTTTAGTATTTCTGGAAAGGCAAGTCTCTTCACTCATTTTCTGTTTGTGAATATAGTAAACTCTCATTTTTGAAGGACAATTTTGTTAGATAAAGAATTCTTGGCTGGCCTTTTTTTTCTCTTTAAGTATTTTAAATATACCATACTATTGCTTTTCTGCCTCCATGGTTTCTGATGAGAAGTTGGAACATAGTTTATTGTGGTTCCTTGTATGTGATGAATTACTTTTTTCTTGCTGCTTTCAGCATTTAACATTCTGATTAGTACATGTCTCAGAGTAAGTCTATTATGATTTATTCTGTTTGGAGTACAGATTGGATTCTTGGACATATATATTTATGCCTTACATAATAGTTGGGAATTCTTTTACCATTATTTATGCAAATATTCTTTGTGCCCCTCTTCCCTTCTCTTTTCCTTTTGGGACACCCATGACACATATTTTTGTGCCCTTCATGCTGTCATTCAAATCCATGAGCCCCTGCTCATTTTTTCCATTCTTTTCTATATTTCTTCTTCTGTTTGTAAATTTTCAATTGTCCTATCTTCTGGTTTGCTCATGCTTTTTTCTGCCTGTTCAAATCTGCTGTTGTGTGCCTCTGATATATTTTTATCTTTTCTATTATGACTTTCTGTTTCATAATTTTTGTTGTGTTTCTTTTTATACTTTCAAATTCTTCTTTATGCTCACCCAGTGTCTTCTTATTATCCTCTATATCTCTAACCATATTTTCCTTCATCTCCTTGAATTGATTTAGGAGATTTGTTTGAGTATCTTTGTTTAGTTGCTCTAAATTCTGTGTATCCTCCAAAGTTTTAATTTGTTCCTTTGTCTTGGCAATATCTTCCTGTTTTTTAGTATGGCTTGAAATTTTTTGCTAATGTCTAGCCACTGATTATCTTAATGAGTTTACTTGAAAAATCACTTTGTCTTGCCTGAGGTTTTACTGTTGATTGGTTTTGTGTTAAGGCTCTTCTTTGATACTTAGTTCAACTTATTCTAGACTTTAAAATTGTCTGTGTTTAACTGATCAGATATGTCCAGCTGTTCTTCATCTTATTCTTGCCCTGGATATGAAGTACAATTATGAAGACTGCACTATTTGCAATTGTTTCACCCACCAGAAGAGAGCTTTCTTTCCTCTGTTCCTTCTCCAGGAATCTTAATATGTTATATTTCTTTCTTTGTTTTTTTTTAGCCTCTGTAGTTTTTTTGTACACTTCTTTGGTTGCCTCTATCTTCTTTTGTCTGGAGTACAAATTCCAGAAGGAGGGTCATCCAGGAGAGGACTTTCCCATGTCAGTATTGCTCAGTCATAACAGGGCCAGAAACCCATAAAGAAGGCATAGAGCAGCTCCAAAGAACCAGGGGGAGAGGGTCAGGAAAGTTACCAGAAGTCTTTTTGATAACTCCCCGAAGCTGCATTTTTCTGGCCTGCACAGCAGATGGTGCTCTTCAGCAAACTCTTCCCCACAGCCCTAAGGAGTTGTGTTTAAACCTCTACCATTTCTACCTGTCAAGGGCTAGGTTGAAACAATGGCTGTGACCATCCCTGCCTGGGTGGGCTGATCCAGCAATCCAAATTCACTGATCAAAATTCATGATCAGCGTTTGGCTATGCATCATGCCCCCCCCCCCCCCAACAACAACAACACATACACACTGTTCTTGGGGGTGAGGACTTCATATCCCTGTCCATTCACAGCAGCCAGCCAGGGACCAGACCTGAGGCAGCCTGCCTTGAAAGTGGGGGATGGGCACCAGCAACAGGTTTCTCACAGTTCTTTACTACAGTTTCTCAGCCTCTTCATACTGCTCTTCCCTGGATGCTGTACAGTGCTCTCCTGACCTACAGAGCCCCAGAAGAGTTGCTTCATACTATTCCTACCTGTTCACTAGCTGTTTTGGAGGAGTAGTGAATCTTGGGGCTCCCTACTTTGCCATCTTTCCAGAAGTCCTCCTGAACAATATTTCTTATGATTGTATTATAAGTGCATCAATGTGCTGTGTTCTGTGTTGTTGACAAAAGGGAGGGAAGTAAAAGACCTACCTCCTGCCCTCAAGAAATTATGGTTTATTATAGGAAGAAGACAAAAAACACATGGAAAATTGTCAAAAACAAATTGAGTATGAATCTTAGAGGAACTGATAATATCTTCAGAGACAAGAAGGGAGAGCAGTAAGGCATGGAGTGGTCAGGGAGATTTCCTAGAGCAGAAGAGGCATGGTTTATACCTTGAAGGGTAAATTGAATTTTTCCTAAGAAATGAGGTGTGGGGAATGGACCAATATAGAAGGCTAAGCAGCATAAATTAAGGTGGAATGAATATGCTGCATTTTTATGGAATATACAGGTAATGTGTGGGATAAGCAGATATTAAAGTGATAAACTAGCATTAGAATCAAGTAACTTAACCAAAATTAATGTGTCTAAGTAATTCAACCAATATAAAAACCTAAGATTAGTGCATGCTGCCTATTGAAAGAGTTCCCTGAACTGATGGTGACAAAGAATTTCCATCATATCAGATGTTTCTCTCCATGAATAATAGGGCTGGCTACATCTCACCTCCTCCCAAGAGTCTGAGGAAGCCTACAATGATAGAGGCAAAAAATGTTCATTGATAAATCAGCTAAGAAATGACCTTACACATGTTATGTGCCAGGCACTGTGCTAATAAACCATGAGAATATTGAAATGTACAAAATAAAGCCCCTGCTAATGAAAAATCACAATCCAGAGAGGAAGACAAATCAACCATGTTATGGGTTGAATTGTACCCCCCCAAAAGATATAGTCAAGTCCTAACCCTGACCCACGTGAGTGTGACCTTATTTGGAAAAAAGGGTCTTTGATGATGTGATTAATTAAAATAAGGCCAAACAGGATTAGGGTGAGTCCCATTCCAAAACAAATGGTTTCATTATAAGAAGTGGATATGTGACAGGAGACAGCAAACAAACACAGGGGACAAGGTCGTGTGAAGACAGAAAAAGAGATTGAGGTTATGCTTCCACAGCCAAAGAATGCCAAAGATTGTCAGTAACTGACAGAAGATAAGAAGAGGAAAGGAAAGATTCTTCTTTATATATTTCAGAGGTAACATGGCCCTGCCAGTACCTTGATTTCAGACTTACCTCCAGAATTGTGAGATGGTAAATTTCTGCTGTTTGAAGCCACTTTGTTATGACAGCCCTAGTAAACTAAGACAATATTATGGTTAGAATGTAGATTAGAAATGATGTGAGACATTAAGTAGAGAGTTTCAATATGGGAGAATGGACCAATTCATCCTGGTGGGAGGAAAGGGACAAGTAAAGACGGTTGCATACAAAATTGAAGGAAATACAGATCTTTGAAAAGTAGATGAGTTAAGGAAAAGCATCTAGAGAAGATAGAATAGAACATGTAAAAAGGGGGGTAAGAAAAAGCAGCTCTTAGAGAATGGTGAATAGTTTATTACACTGAAATGTAAGTTAAATTGAAGTGCAAGTTAAAGAAATCAAGATACCAAGAAAGAAAAAAATTGAACCATAACTAATTCAGACAGTGAGGCACTGCAATACTTGAGAGAATATTAATATATAAGTGCACTAAATGTTCTTTTTGCCTTTTTCCTGAGGGCATTTTTCAGTTTGCAGGCCAGGTTAGTAACCCCCAAACAGAAAGTGCTCATGGACTAGACTGCAGAGTCTGAAAAGTCACAGACTAAATTCCCAGGTCATAAGAACAACAGAAATCTTAAGAGAAAAGTCAATGAGGGAATCTTTGGCAAGATGGGATTTTTTAGCCAAGGGGAAATGCTGTGAAGAGAAACTAGGTTTTGAGGCGTCAGCTGTTAACAGTACCAGCAGCTGGGATAATGTGTTTCAGTCCTAAAGAGGTTGGAGCTGAGCAGGGCAGCACTGTGTTTACTTCAGCGCACCTTTGAGCATTGGTCTCGTTTGTATCTTCTAAGTTCTGAGAGAAACTTCTTTAGCCCAGTGGGTTTTTATTTTTATGAAATGCAAAGGAGAAGGTTTGTGGGGTTAAGTAGAGCTCCTCATTATTGCAGCTGCATTTTCAGCCAAAACTAATATTCATCATCTTTCTTATCTACCACTGGCTCTAGAGTCTCCTCATCCTAGGGTTTCTGCAGTCTAGAGGAATAGCCTGTGGGCTGCCAGATTCCAGCATTCCCTATGCCATTTCCTGGCTGAAACTGTTGTATTTGTTTATTTGCCATCAAATTGGGCAAGTGATTATCAAGAGATTCCCATGTGGATCATTGAGGTGCATTTTTTTCATGGCCCCATTTATAAGAGTAGACCTCACTTCTCCTGCTGATTAAAATCCCTAACATCTGCCATAATAACCAAAATATTTGGTTGGTAGCCATGGTTTGCAATGTGGCACCCTTGCTGTGTGGAAGTCACGAGTTCTGAACTTATAGATCACTGAATTGTGGAAATAAGGATTTTTCTCTCAGGAGTCATTAGGTCTTATGAAGTCAGGACAGGGACCTGAGGCTTCATGGACTCTCCAGCAATCTATCTTTATATGCCCTCTCTGCCACACGATGATGGGAATACTGCTCCACCCTCCTTCCAAGTGAGAGAAAACCAAGCTTTCTCATTGTTCTCATTTGACAGTTATTATTATAAGGAACTATAGAATTATAGGCAGAGAGCTGTGGTGCATTGCAATACTTGGGAGAATGCCAAGATATTACCTTCTCCAACCTTTTTGCACATGAGGTCCCTATCAATTTGAATGTTTGCCACAACAGTAAGCCTGCCTTTTGAAGCTTTGGTTCTTCCTGATGTTGCCAGGTCCCAGCTTGGCTCCTGCATTAGCCAGGGTTCTCCAGAGAAACAGAACCAACAAGAGATATGTAAATTTAACTTGTTATTGTAAGGGTATCTCATGGATTTAAAATGTCAGTAAATTGATTATATTTATAACTGATTACATCTACAATCTACATCTTTAACAATGAGAGAAATCTCATCCAACCAGTTGAAAAATTGGCTCATGCAATTGATGGGCAAGTCCGAATCTTGTAGGGCAGGTCACAAGCTGGGAAGTCACTGCCTTGTGCTCCATCAGGGTAGCAACTGCCCTCACTTCTAAGAAGAGAGTTCATGCTAATTTTTTTTACATTTTGTAAAAGTATAAAAGTTCTTAAGTTTCATAAATTCCCCTTAACCATTCATTTTCTTTTGTTCTTTTTTGTCTATGTTCTCTAAGAAACTGTGATTCCCCACAGGTCATGGATATTTTTTTCCTATAATTTCTTTAGAAGTTGCATGGTTTTGTTGTAGTTTTACTATCCATCTTTGAGTTAATTTTTTGTGTATAGAGTATGGTAAGAATCAAAGTTATTTTTTTTCCGAATGGATTTTCTACTTGTTCCACTTCTATTTAGTGAAAAGATTCTTATTTCACATAATAAAGTGACTTGACAACTTTGCTGAAAATCAACTGGCCAAGTATATACATCTATTTCTGTTCTCACTATTTTATTCAATTCATCTATAGGTCTTCTTTTAATGCAAATTTGTCGTTATCTTAACTACTGTAGCATTATAGTAATGTTTAAATCTGACAGTCTGGGTCCTCCAGCTTTGTTCTTCTTTTCAAAATTGTTTTGTATATCCTAAATCTTTTGTACTCTCCTATAAATATTAGCATCAGATTATATCTTTATTACAAAGGCCATGCAGATTTTGACAGGGATTGTGCTGAGTCTATAGATAAGTTTTAGAAGACTAAAATGTTTTGTAGTTTGCAGAAACTAGGTTTTGCATTCCTTATGTTAAAGTTATTCCTAAGTATTTTTTGATGCATTTGTAAATAGAATTTTTTAATTTCTATTTTAGATTATTCTTTGCAAATGTTTTGAAGCAATTGATTTTTAGTGTTTTTTATTGTAAAATATACAGACAAGGCAAAGAAATAAAAAAGCAAGAATCTTCAAAGCACACTTCAACAAGTTGCTACAGAACAGATCCCAGAGTTTGTCATGGACTAGTGTTCCACCATCTCAGAGTCTCTCCTCCATCTTCTCCCAAACACTGGAAGCTAGGAGGAATATTAATTTAGTGACTCAGCATCATACTCATTTGCTAAATCCTATTATTTCTGATAAATCTCCTCCTTCAACTTTAAGTCTTCTCCCAATCTATAGGGGTCTTTGAGCAACGCCTGTTCTAACCTTTTCATGTTGAGAAGGGGTGTCACCAGAAAAAGATAGGGGCATGTAATTAACTGATAATCTTGGAGAGGCTGGTCCCTCTGAGTTTCAGGATTTATCTGACCTAGGAATACTCCAGGAATTATAAGTTCCAGGAAAGGAAATTTAGTGCACAAAATCTTATAGAGTCTCAGTTTGAATCCTAGGTATTCTCAAGAGTCAACAGGAGTGAGGTTGGTTGGGGGTTAGCAAACCATGGCAATCAGCACTATCTAACAGAAGCTTGCATAAGAGAAGCCTCCAGAATAGCCTCTTGACTCCATTTGATTTCCAGGCCACTGATGTCTTATTTTACTCACCTCTTTTCCCCTCCTTGGCCTAGAAGGTATTTGTCAATCCCATGGTGCCAGGACCAGACTCATCTTCAGAAGCCATGCCCCCATGCAGCCGGAGACCTTCATCCCTGAATGCCATGTTCCATGCAGGGGAAAGGGCAATGGCTTCCCTTGCAGAGTTGGGCCTAGAGAGAAAGAGGTTTCCTGGAAGCAGTTTCTAGGCCTCAGAATGGGCAGTCTCTCCTCCCCAACAGAAACAAGTTTCATAAGGGCAAGTCTCAAAATCAAGGGCCTGGCCCATTTTTCTGAAAGTCCCCAATGGTTGAGAGGGTACCTGAGGCTTCCCACATGGGAACGTTTAATAGTTTCTCTCTCTCTCTCTCTCTCTCTCTCTCTCTCTCTCTCTCATATATATATAGACTTTAAGCTTTATATCAATGCTAAATTTCTTGAACTTGATCATTGCTTTTACAGTAGTTACATAAGTGAATGTCCTTGTTCTTAGGAAATGTACATGGCAGTATTAAGTATTCTGAACACTTAATACTGCCATGTACTCAAGTGTTCAGAAAATGGATTGATAAGTAGAATGACAGATTGATAGATTGATGCATAGGTAGAATCATGTCAAATGTGACAAAAATCTTAAAATTGGTGGAACTGGGTATCTGGGGTGAAGGGGATGTGCTGGAGTGCTCTGTATGGCGTTATAAGTTTGAAAGTCTTTCTAGACAAATGCATCACACCTATTGAGATGATCATTTGGTTTTTGTCCTTTATTCTATTGATACGATGTATTGCATTAATTAATTTGCAGAATGTCAAAGCTGCCTTTCGTTCCTAGAATAAATCCAAATGTGTTACAGTGTGCTATTCTTTTTATATGTTGCTGGATTTAGTTTGCTAGTATTTTGTTGAGGATTTTACACATAGGTGATATTGGCCTGTGGTTTTCTTTTCTTGTGATGCATGTGTCTAGTTTCAGGATCAGGGTAATTCTGGCCTCAAAGAATGATTCTAGCAGTGTTCCCTCCTCTTTTATTTTTTGGATGAGTTGTGAAGTATTGATATTAATTTTATAAACATTTGGTAGAAATAACCAGTGAAGCCAACTGGGTCTGGGATTTTCTTAGTGGGCAGATTTGTTCCTTCATCTTGTTTTCCACTTTTTTTTTATTTTGAAAGACTTTCAAACTTATAATATATGCACCATACAGAGAATTCCAATGCATCCCCTTCACCCCAGATACCCAGTTCCACCAATTTTAAGATTTTTGTCACATTTGACATGATTCTATCTATGCATCAGTCTATCAATCCAGCTGTCATTCTACTTATCAATCCATTTTCTGAACACTTGAGTACATGGCAGTATTAAGTTTTCAGAATACTTAATATTGCCATGTACATTTCCTAAGAACAAGGACATTCACTTATGTAACTACTGTAAAAGCAATGATCAAGTTCAAGAAATTTAGCATTGATATAAAGCTTAAAGTCTATATTCCAGTTTTTCATATATTCCAATAATATCCTTTTGAGCCTTTTCTCTTCCCTTATTTGACCCTATCCAGGAACATGTATTGCATTGAATTGTCTTGTCTCTTTAGTTGCTCATTCTCTCTTTTACTTTAATTGGAAAACATATTGTGGTAGTTAGATTCAGTTGTCAACTTGGCCAGGTGAAGGCACCTAGTTCTGTTGCTGTGGACATGAGCCAATGGTACCTGAATCTCATCTGTTGCTCATTACATCTGCAGTCAGCTAGGAGGCGTGCCTGCTGCAATGAATGACGTTTGACTTAATTGGCTGGTGCTTAAATGAGAGAGCTCAACGTAGCACAGCCCAAACAACTCCACATACCTTATCTCAGCACTTGCAGCTCAGCCTAGGCCTTTGGAGATGCAGAAAGGAAACACCCTGGGGAAAGTTGTTGGAACCTAGAGGCCTGGAGAGAAGGCATGTAAAGATTACCCTGAGCCTTCCCACGTAAGAAAGAACCTCAGTTGAAAGTTAGCTGCCTTTCTTCTGAAGAACTAACAAAATAAATCCCCTTTTATTAAAAACCAATCCATCTCTGGTGTGTTGTATTCTGGCAGCTAGCAAACTAGAACACATATATGCAACATAAATTTTCCCATCTCAATTATTCTCAAGCACACCGTTCAGTGGTATGCTTCATATTCACTTTGCTGAGGATGCTCACCAGCTCCCATTACTAAAACTTTCCCATCACCCCAAACACAAACCCTGCAGCAATTATGCATTAACTCACTGTAGGTAGTTCTTAAATTATTATTTCAATCTTTTTACATATCATAAGTCTATTCTAATTTTCTATTTCTTCTTGAATTCGTTTTCTAGAAATTTTTTTCCTTCACATCCAGTATATCTAATTTGTTTACATAGGGATTTTTCCATTTTAGTCCCTTATAATTTTCATTCAATTTTTGTAAGGTCTGTAGTAATATCTCCTATTTCATTCCTGATTTTAGCAATCTGAGTATTCCTTCTTTTTTTTTGGTTATCAGTCTAGATAAAGGTTTGTCAAGGTTTTCAGATGTTTCAAAAAAAAAACAATTTTTGGTTTCATTGATTTTTCTCTATTTCTCTATAATTTATTTCATTAATTTCCACTCTAGTCTTTATTATTTCCTATTTTCTGCTTGATTTGGGTTCACTTTGCTCTTCTTTTTCAAAAGTATGAAGATGGAAATTCACATTTTTGTTTTAAAATATTTCTTCTTTCTAAATGTGTTTACAACTGTGAGTTTCCCTCTAAGCATTACTTTCACTGCATTCCATAAGTTTTAGTATGTCATGTCTTCATCTTCATTCCTCCTAGTGTATTTTCTAATTTCCTTTGTGATTTTGTCTTGAACCTGTTTGTTATTTAATGTATTGTTTTAATTTCCATTTATTTGCAAATTTCCTAAATTTCTTTCAGCTACTAATTTCTAATTTTACTCCATTGTGTTTAGAGAATATACTTTCTATTATTTCAGTCATTTTAAATAAACCAAGATACATCTTAATGCCTAGAGTATTCTATGTGCATTTGAGAAGAATGTGTTCTGTGCTATTGTTGTGTGGAGTCTTAGGTTTAATTCATTTATAGTGTTGTTCAAGTTTTCTTATGTCATGAGCCTCTGCCTATGAGCACAGCACTGTGCAGGGTTGGTAGTTTCTATTCTTTCTGGCTTAGCTCTCTCAGCATTGAACCTCCATGCTACAAGCAAGGTGGGGCAAGAACAATCATGGCCCCAGTATTCTCAGTATGCTGCACCCAAGGTGGTGTCTCCAACCTATGAGTAAAGGCTGGATGAAGGCAGGGAGCCCTGACCTCTTGTCCACAGATGAAAGGAATTTAGTTTCTACAATATGCAGCTGAAAGATGGTGAGAAATACTGATGCTCTGCACCTCCTGGTGAGATACTATATCCCCAACTAGTAATTAAGGGAAGAGCGAGCCTTGCGTTCTTGACCACATCCACCCACAGCAGTGGTTTATGCTGAGCTGGAAAAGGGGAGCTTCGGGAGCAGGTAATTGGTTCAAATGCCATAGAGTCACTGTTCAGACTGAGATTTAGTTGATTTTCTTAATTGTTTCTTCATTTGCTCTATGCCCACAGAACAATTTCCAGAGAATTTAAATGGTTATTTCTTCACACTGTTTACCTGTTGTGATGGTATGAATATTTTTTCCTTGATTTTTTATAAGTACGTTTGTATTTTTACATAAAGCAAATATCATGTTTTCTTAGGATCGTATGACATAAGTTGTATTGTTCATGTTATATTATTTAAGTTATAGGATATCAAATTTAAGAGTGAATGTTACCCAAGGATTTGTACCTTATTCTGGAGAGATTTCATGCATTTCTGATTGTACTCAGGACAGTTGAGTATTGTTAGGCAAAATATATGTCTGTTACTGTGTTTTATTTGGAGATTGAGTGGTTTAAGGGGATATGCATAGCTGCCAAGTTGCGAAGCGGTGGGCTGTGATGGTTCAGTTCATGTGTCAATGTGGCCAAGTGATAGTGCCCAGCTGTTTGCCAAGCAACCACTGGTCTAACCATTACTGCAAGGACATTTCATGACTGGTTAAACTAGAAGGCTGGTTTAGCTCATCAGTCAATTAATTGCATCTGTGGCTAATTGCATCTATGATCAACTAAGGGAAATATCTTCTGCAATGAGAGAGTCCTTCAATTGGCTTAAACCAATCAGTTGAAGTTTTTTAAGGAAGAAAGAGAGCTTTTACTTCTTCAACCAGCCTGGCTCTCCTGGAGAGTTCAACAACCTTCATCAGAGTTGTCAGCTAGTGGCTGCCCTATGGAATTTGGACTTATGCATCCCCACAGTTGCATGAGACACTATTATACAATCTCATATTTATAGATATCTCCTGTTGGCTCTGTTTCTCTAGAGAACCCTCGCAATAAAACCAGTTATGTTTGTTTTGCTGGAGAGTAGGTTTGCAGAGGTCCTCACGCTACTACTCTCAAAGTGGATGACCCCATTTATTATCCTATTTCTGACTACCTGATCTGTAGTGTTATTCCCTTTTCATCTCTGATATTGGTAACGTGTATTCTTTTACACCTCATGGTTACTAATATTGCTATTCTTTTCAAAGATCCAGTTTTTTTTATTTTATTGAATTTTCTCTACTGCTTTAATCATTTCTATTCCCTTGATTTCGAGACTTATTTATGTTGTTGTCCTTCTACTACTTGTTACAGGTTTAATTTGCCCTTCTCTATATATATTTTCAGGTAAAAGTTTTCACCACCGATTTTTAGATATTTCTTATTTTCTGATATTAGCATTTAAAGCTATAAATTTTTCTGTAAGAATTGATTTAGCTGCCTCCAACAATTAAATGCTCTGACATTAAAATCAGACAGATTTTAATTTATTATTTTCATCACCATTCAGTTCAAAATGTTTTCTAAGAGTCATTGTGATTTCTTTTTTTACCCATGGATCTTTAAAATTAGCATTGCTTAATCTAAATACAGCTGAAGTTTTCAAGATATTGTTTAGTTATTGATTCTAATTTAATTCCAGTGTGATCCAAAAATATACTCTGTATCTATTTCACTTCAGTTCTATCTTCTTTCAGGTCTCTATTTCTCCTTTCTACTTCATGTACTTTGTTGTTTTTTGTTAGATGCATAACCTATTTATGATTTTTTTCTTAATATAAATTTAAAATAGCTCATTAAATAGATTTCTAGGTATTTGATATCTTTAATACTGGGGTTAGTTCTGTGAATTTTATTTTTTATTTTGTGCTTTTTATTGTTTATAAAATGAATAAATGCTTCCATTGACCTCATATACAGCCATCTATTTGAATTCACTTGTTAATTCTAAATGTATTTCTAGGCATTATTTTCTATGAATAATAAGCTCTGTTTTCTTTACCTTTCCAATCCTCATGCATTTTATTTCTTTACCTTGCCCTATTGCAAAAATCTCCATTATAAGCCTGACTAGAAGAGGGGTGATAATTTTATATATTTATTTTATTCCCAATTTCAGGGCTAGACTTCCAATGATTTGCCTTAAATAAAATGGTGGCTATGGAACATTTTTTTCACATTTTGTATCAGGTTGATAAAATGCTGCAAACTAATCATAGTTTGCAAATAATTGCATAGTTTGCAAACATCAAAACTGCAAATAACGTTAACAGAAATTAATGTTTAAAGTACTTCAATGTCTTTTGAGATGATTGTCTGATTTTCTCTGTTAATTGATTAAAAAAAGAAAAAACATTTTCTGGAGCTAAGTCAAATTTGCATACCTGAAGTAGCCCTATGTATGTGAGGCACTATCCTTGCTTTCCTTCCTGGCTTCTTTGAATGTGTCCTAACTGTTATAGAACTTGACGTTTAAAGCAGGAAGTGCTAGGTGTTGTTTCATTGTATTTCTTTGACATCTAGTTAATTGAGCTACTTGGATCTATGTTATTTCTCTCATCTATTTCTTCTCTTTTTAAAATTGTCACCATTAACACTTCAAAGATCGATGATAGATGATAGATAGATAGATAGATAGATAGATAGATAGATAGATAGATAGATAGATAGATATTATAAAAGTACCCAGCATATCACTTACTCTTAATCTGTTTTTCCATTCTTTTGCCTTTCTTGCTTCAATTTGTGTAGTTTTGTCTCATTTAAGTTAACTCATCCTGCCTGTTTTGTGTCAAATCTTGAGTTGATTCCTTTTTCAGTGGTTCCAATTGAATGATTAAATTTTCTGTCCTTCCATCCATTTTTATCATCTTTACTTTGATATGCTTTAACATATTAATCACATTTATTTATGGCCTTGTTTCTTAACAATGATCAATGCGTGGATCATCTGTGAATATTATTCTATTGCCTTTCCACTTGATTATAAGTCATATTATTTGCTTCTTCTCTTATCTAATAACTGCTTATTGCATGCTGGCCATAGTTTATGAAAGAACTGTATTATCTTCACATGATGATATGTACAATCAGGGATCAGATTCTTCTCTTTTAGACTAAGAGGTTAAGGGAATGAGCTCCTCATGAACAAGGAATTGATTTGAGCTGGGGATGCATTTCAAATTTATTATGTTTCTGTCTAGCTTCCCTTCATTCCTCTTCCAAGCTTGTAGCCTTTGAATAAGAATTTTTTTTGGGGGGGATGCACAGTTGGGGAATCGAATCCGGAGCTCCCGCATGAAAGGTGAGCATTCTAACCACTGAACCACCTGTGCACCCTGAATAAGAATTTTTATGTCTGTCTCAATACTGAAAAGACTGCAAAAGATGGTGTTCTGAATTTCAAAAGTTTTATGCCTATCTCTCTCACCTCCTGTGCAAGGCAACCTCAAATTTGGATAAATGTTTTCAAGTAAAAATTGTTTAATACAGCCCTCTTTTCCCATGTACCTCTATTGAGAGACTGCAGAATATTCTCCGCTTTTTTGAACTTTCTTCCTATCTTCTTCACTTCTTTCCGAGCTCCAGAATCAAAGAAATGCCTTGTGGAGAAAATCGGTTTTCATTTTAAGCCCGGTAATTTTCTCACTTGTCACTTCTGCCTTTCATTTTTGCTAAAAGCTATGTTTATTTCCCTTTACATAGAAGAGGTCCTCTAGCTGAATCAGGCCCAATCCTCAGCCAGCATTCTAAATTAGCAAATTCCCTAGGGAGAAAATATTGCAGGGGTTTTTCATCTCACTTCAGAACAGTTCTCCTCTCTCTCTGGAATATTATTCTGCTTTGTGTTAGTTACTTTGCCAGCTCTATGATGCCATTACAATATATGTTCAGCTTTCCAGCTTCTTCTAGTTATTATTTTGCAAGCATGGTCCTTCTATAACCAATTCCATTCTAACTTTTTGAAGCCCAACTTTTTATTAAGTATTAATTAATATATTTTAGCTGCTATAATTTCATATTTTAAATATATATGACAAGGATTTATATTCCATACATATCTCTAGGTGATCCTTTTAGATGTCAGCATTCTAATATATGTTGGATTTGGGCACAAATTGATCTCTCTCCCAATGGAAATCCATGGACATAAATTTACAGAGAACCAAATGATATGCATTTCACAGTTACTATACTGTTGAATATCAGAGCATTTAAGTGCTATTTATTATTGCTGTGTCAAAGCTCAGGTGGTCTATGACCACCTCCATAAAATAATAACCATTTGAATATTCTATAATTGGCCACATTAATATTTCTACATAAAAAAGTTCATTTTCATAGTATTGCCTAGCTGGTCCTGAACAGTGACAAATGAATAAATAGGTCGGGGTTCAGACTCTGACAGATATTCTCTCAATGGTCTTACATTCCCTTTCATTTTTATTTGAGTTTACTTGAGTCGAATAGGGAATATGTTTTAGCCATTTCCAGAGGTGGAGCAGCTAATCTTTACTTAAAAAAAATGGTGGAGAATACATTCTCTACCCAAAACTAATTAATCAAGCAACCACTAATTGATACTTTTCTGTTATGAGTAAGAAACTGGCCTCTTTCTTGTTTACCTAATTTTCTTCATCAATAATATAAAACAGTTGGATTACATCAACTCTTACATTGCTTCAATGTCTGGAATTTGGTGATTCTAAGAGTCTGAAAGTCTCTGACACCCATTATGAATTTCATTAGTAAGTAAATGCCCTAGGTCCGTGTGCTGGTTTGAAATTATGTACCCCAGAAAAGCCTTGTTCCTCTAATCCTGATTCAATATGGTAGGGTAGACCCTGTGATTAGATTGTTTCCATGGAGATATAATTCACCCACATGTGGACGTGCCCTTTTGATGTTATGGAGATATGATTCCACCCATTCAAGGTTGATCTTGCTTTGTTTACTGGAGTTCTTTAAGAGGGGAAACATTGAGAAAAGCTTCAGAGCCAACATGGACTTAGACATTTGGAAATACTGAAAAAAATACACCCCCAGGGAAGCTGTTTGAAAACAGATGCCAGCCACATGCTTTCCCAGCTAACAGAGACGTTTCTGAACACATTGACCTTTCTTAAGTCAAGGTGTCTTTCACTAGATGCCTTAGTTGGACATTTTTATGGCCTTAGAACTGTAAACTTACAACTTAATAAATTCCCTTTTTAAAATCCATTCCATTTCTGATATATTGCATCCTGGCAGCTTTAACAAACAAGTACAGTCTGGGTCTTTTTTGAATTTTTTTTATTTTTATTTTTTTTTACTTTTTGTACATGCTCTAGCAATAAGGCCATGGTAAAAATAGGAAAGGAAGAAGTAGTTTTACAGAATTATAAAGTTATTTGTCACTACTTTGGGCCTGAAAGGTAGCTCACTGTACCCTCAATGTGCCTGGAGGAATATAGGTGTTCTGGGTCCTTGAGGATAACATAGTTGATCAAAAGCTGTCAGAGTTGACTGTGAGTTAAGGGAGTAGAAGGCTGAACATCCCAAACATCACCACTGTGGTAGTTAGATTCATTTGTCAACTTGGCCAGATGAAGGCACCTAGTTCTGTTGCTGTGGACATGAGCCAATGGTATGTGAACCTCATCTGTTGCTCATTACATCTGCAGTTGGCTAGGAGATGTGCCTGCTGCAATGAATGATGCTTGACTCAATTGGCTGGTGCTTAAATGAGAGAGCTCAGTGTAGTACAGCCCGAGAAGCTCAGCATACCTCATCTCAGCACTTGCAGCTCAGCCCAGGCCTTTGGAGATTCAGAAAGAAATCACCCCAGAGAAAGCTGTTGGAACCCAGAGGCCTGGAGAGAAGGCCAGCAGAGACCATCCTGTGCCTTCCCACATAAGAAAGACCCTCAGTTGAAAGTTAGCTGCCTTTCTTCTGAAGAACTTTTATTAAAAAGCCAATCCATCTCTGGTGCATTGCATTCTGGCAGCTAGCAAACTAGAACAACCACCCACATGCCTGTCTCTTTCATTCAGTCATTCTTTAGTGAGCATCCATTCTGTGTCATGCATTGGTCTATGTCCAGGACATTCCTCAATGAAAAGGCACAGCTGCTGCTATCATAAAATTAAATATCTCAAATACTGGCTATTCTTATGAAAAGCAAATTGGATTCCTAGACAAGTTAACACTTAAGACTTGCTATAGTAGAAACATCCTACTTCCATATATAGCTTACTGGATATGTAAGATTGAAACCAATTATTTCACTTCTCTGAGTCTCAGATTCTTTAACATTGCATGGAATTAGAATGCTACTTTCCTCATATGGCCATTCTGAAAATATTAACTTCAAAGCACTGGTACAGTACCTACCATCACATTTTCTCCTCCCAACATCAATCATTATACATCTGAAGATCTTTGTAGAATGCATGGCAATGAGAGCTTGGAATTCTGTTTGAGGAACTTTAGAGAAGCCAGAGGTAGAGATGCCTGGGAGGCCAGGTCCAAGTAGGATTTCAGGTACAAAACATGTAGCTTTTCAGACTGTTCAGGAATTGATTTTGCATATGAGAGCCCTGCTGCTGCCCTGAAAGCATGACCAAGGAGCTCCTTGGAACTGAAGGAAATGTCAGATTTTGTGAGGCCCTTAAACATGGGCTTCAGCTACAGTCTCTATTTCCTATAAGATGAAGTCAGGGGCCTGGGTTTATTTAAGGCTCAGATTGTTTATTTATAGATGTTTTATGTTGCTCTGACATGCTTTATTGCCTGAGATGAGTCCAGTCCATGAAGCTGGGAGTTAAAATCCTAATTTACATTTTCATGAATCTGGGGATACATTTTTCTTCAGGAGAACATGTCAGTAAATTGTAAGAATTAAATCTCAAGAGGGCACAGGAATGATAATGATATGAGTCCTGGGGATGGAAATCACAGACAGATAAATCTGAGGGAGAGGGCACTGTTTTAGGGACTTCTGGGGGGAAGGCCCCATTGCGTCCCCTGATGACCAGTGTAGAGACTATACATTCTTGAGAGAGAGACAAAGCTACCCAAGTATTCTCTGGTTTTAACTCCCAAACCTCAGGCTCATTGACTGGCCAGACCACATGGTTGTAGGAGCCTATGAGAGTTTTATCTTCCTTCATGTCCACATAGAGAAGGATAAAGAGGCATCATAGGAAGGAGAGGTTCAAATGTATTTGGTTCAAATTAAATCTTTAGATTAAAAAATCAAACTACTTCTAGTAAAGAGTGGCCTAAAGTACATTTGGGGGATTGCCCTTTACCCACTCTCAGCATAGATGTTTTTAAATGAGTTGGCCTCAGTCACAACTACCAGGTCAGGTCTTAAATTATCCAAGGCAGGTGTTGTCAAACCAGGATTCACACTGGTATCACACAGGGAGCTTTTAAAAAATGAATACCTGAGTCTCACTCAGATAGATATTCTGACTTAATTTGTCTAATGGGGGATATAGCATAAGTATTTTTTGAAGCTCTTGGTAAAAACTTATCAGTAGATAAGCTACCGTGATCAGTTCATGTGCAAAAATTCACCTAAGTGAACCAGTGACAACCTACTCCTGGACAACTGTCAAATCCTAGGGAAAAGGAAGTTCTCTCTGTCCAGCTGGACCTCAAGATAAAATGTTTTAAAGTTTTAGTGATTCTGTAGCCATCTTGTAATCATGAGGAGGATATCCTCCAAGGACAAAGGCAAAACAAAGAGGAGAGGAGGGCCGAGGAGCTTTGGATAAAGTTATTTCAATTACAGTGTGACCTAACTGAGTTAGGAAGGGTCTTAATCCCATTACTGGAGTCCTCGATAAGCATAGTGACATTCAGACACACAAAGAGACAGGGAGCAGCCAGCAGCTGATGTCAATAGAAAACAAAGGAGAAGTCAGGAGAGGCTTTCATGTGCACTGCCATGTGACAGAGAAGCCAAGGACCAAGGATCACCAGCAGCCAACCCCAGAACACCACAGATCTCTGAGAGAAAGCATGGCTTTGTTAATGGCTTGATTTGGACTTCTCCTCGCCTTAAAACCGTGGGCCAATAAATTCCCATTGTTTAAACCAATTCACTGCATAGGATTTGTTTTGGCAGTTGGGAAAGTACAATACTGACATCGGCACCAGCTCTCAACTTTACAGTTCTGTGAACCAACAATTATTTTTGACTTAAGATAGCTTTGTTTGGGTTTTTCTAACACTTGCAACAGAGTTTCCCAAGTGATACAATGACATGGAAACTCAGAAAGAAAGATTAATTTCCCAAGGATGATCCCCAGACAAAACAAATTATTCATAGAGTTATTGAAATTAATAGTTCCAAAATCAATGTTCCAAGGTTATAGGTGAGAAGACCAAGGTCTACAGTGGCTAGTTAGTGATAAAGCCATATTTGAAATTCAAGGTTCTTGACTGGAAACCGGTACATTGTTCACCTCCCTACTCTACTATAGTATTACTTTTTCTTTTTTTTTTTTGCATGGGCAGGCACCGGGAATCAAACCCGGATCTCCAGCATGGCAGGCAAGAACTCTGCCTGCTGAGCCTCTGTGGCCCACCCTACTTTTAAAACAAATTTGGTTTTATTTATTGACAGCCAACTATGCGACCTGCTTTATGGATTCTTTCCTATGGTAGAGGAAGAATAAATAAATGGGACCATATCCAACCATCAATTCATTAAATCAGCATTTGATAAAATTCTTCTGAATGCAAAAATAATTTAAATATGGTAAAAAATATATGAGGCACAGTTTCTGTCTTCAGCAAGTTTACATTTATTCTAGTTTCCTGGATGCTGGGATGCAATATACCAGAAACAGAATGGCTTTTAAAAAAGAGAGTTTAATAATTTGCTGGTTTACAGTTCTAAGGCCAAGAAAATGTCCCAATTAAAGCAAGTCTATAGAAATGTCCAATCTAAGGCATCCAGGGAAAGATACCTTGGTTCAAGAAGGCCGATGATGTTCAAGGTTTCTCTCTCAAGTGAGAAGGCACATGACATACACAGTCAGGGTTGCTCTCTCATCTGGAAAGGCATGTGGTGAACATGGTGTCATCTACTAGCTTTCTCTCCTGGCTTCCTGTTTCATGAAACTCCCCAGGAGGCATTTTCCTTCTTCATCTCCAAAGGGCTCTGGCTGGTGGACTCTGCTTCTCGTGGCTGCATCATTCTGCTCTCTCAGAATCACTCTCATTCTCCAAAATGTTTCCTCTTTTACAAAACTTCAGAAACTAATCAAGACCCACCTGAATCGGTGGAGACATGTCATCACCTAATCCAGCTTAACAACCACTCTTGAGTAAATCACATCTCCAGGGAGATGATCTAATTACAGTTTCAAACATACAGTATTGAATAGGGATTAGAAGAAATGGTTGCCTTTACAAAATGGGATTAGGATTAAAACATGGCTTTTCTAGGGTACATACATCATTTCAAATCAGCACAACATTCAACCTCATAAATTAAAGAGACATTTACTGGGCATGCATTATGTATAATCCAACTTCAAGAAGAGAGGATATATGCAACATCACACAACATTAGTTGTGAAACATCCAGACATGAAACCCAGCACAGCTTCAAGATTTAATCATGCCTCTTCCACTTAATAGTCTTTTTACCTTGGACAAGCTACTTAACCTATTAAAAAGCTCCTGTCATCTCACCAGAAAATGGGTGATACCAACATATACCTTCCTAAGGTAAAAGTTAACTGAACTGTTACAGGTTTGAGTGCTCAACATGGAGCCTGATAAATGATAGTCAATCAAGGGATTAATATTCTTATCTTTATTCAAATGAAAATTATATAATAAAATGCATTGTTTAAATACTAGCATGACACTGTTTTGTCAAACATATCACAAAGTGACAGATGCATGTTATTCAGAGGTTACAGTTTGGCAGCCTATAGTCTGAATTTCATGGACAGGTTATTTTGTTTGGCCTATATACTGTTTTTAAGACATTCAAAATCCTTTGTCTTCTGACCTCATTTTTCCGTCCCCTCTTTGGGAGATAGTATTTAGAGAAGCGTGGTTTTGTTCTGCACCATTGACTTTGCTTGATAAGTTTTCCAACATCAGTAGCTGTCGATAATTTATACTGAGGTTGATTAAGTCATCCTCACGTGTAGTAGAAAATCTGGAAAGTGTAGAATAGAATAAAGAGAATTAAAGAGAAATCAGTCAGAGATGGTGATATCAGGTAATATTTTAATATGTTTCCCATTACTTTTTTAAGGCACAATGTAGCAGAGACTGTTAATTATCTATACCCTATATAATATGTATTTTAATGACTGGATTGTAGATAGTACATTCGTATGTCATTTAAAGTTAATCCAAGAATACTACTCAATGTCTATCAACAATAGATAAATGCATTATAGTGTAATTACAAAATGGGATAATGTATACAATAGGAATGAACTAAAACTACATACAGAAGTGGGAATGGATCCCACAAACATAAGGTGAAGCAAAAGAAGTCAGGCATAAAAGAGTAGATGCTCTATGATTTCATTCATAGAAACTTCACAAGATAGGTAAAACTAATCTATTTCAACACAAGTAAGAATAGCGTTTACCTTGTTTGGTGGTAAAGACTGGGTGAGAGGATACAGTGGGATTCTGGAGTGGTAGTAATAATCTGTGTTATTTTGGAGTTCTGAGCTATACTTTTATGCATATGCAAGCTTTCCTGACTGAAATTAAAACATATACATACACACCCAGATAGGTATAAATACATAAATACATATGCACATATGTACATACTTATACATACACACCCCGCTTATGTCAGAGTCTTTTGGGGACACTCATGTGCAAATGATGGAAACACTTCTTTTTAAAGTTTGCCTCAAAAAAAGTGAATTGTTTGCAAATTCCCTTTCCTTTTTCCTCATCTTTCTACCCTCTTTCCTCAGTCAGCATCACCACCTTAGCCAAATAATATTAAGTGTTGCTCCCTTCTTTAGGTGCTTTGTTCAGAAATAATATTTAGCGAAGTTCTTAAAATATATATCTGTAATAAGTTGTTTTAAATAAGATCCTGGGCTTCAGTTGGAAATAAATAATTCTCCATCTCATTCATAAGCTTCAGCATTATTTTGTCTCAAATCCATGGATAAAATTAAAGTTTCTATCTTCAAAAAGCTAATAGAGCTGAGAACTTTTCACCAGCCTCCCTCAGGTCATTTTTAGGCATAGTGTTCTAGAGTTTTAGAAAGTCAGGGATTATTGATGCCCATCCCTAGTTGCAAATGAACATTATACAAGATTTATTCCAAGAAGTCATTCCATTCAGCAAGGAACATTCCGTCTATGTAGTTGGAAGTACTGGCTCAGCAATGACCCATAAATAGGTGGTGCTGTCTCATGGGAATCAAGTCGGCTTTGGGGATCTGTTTCCATATGGATGATTATGCTATGGCTATGCAAATATCAATGGAGCGTCAACTGTGAGATGTTCTCCCCTTCAGATTGATTCCATTTATTACGTGGGATTGTTTCCCCCAAAAGATAAAATTGAAGATTTGGTGTTTTGAGATTGAAAAAATATATATTTTATGTGGCATGCAGTTGTCACCTGTGATAGATGTATCATAGATGCATCGTTGAGATGGCCCTTTAACCTAAGGATTGTGTCCTTACAGTTAATAACCTTTGGCTAATTCACCTGCCTAAAACTGGGGCTCCTCCCTTCCTGTCCCAAGGAGTGAATATTGCCTTACAATTTTATGCCTATAATTTCTTTGTTCTCGTTATGGAAATGTTCTGCCAGGGGCCATAACCTTGGGAGAATTCCTTTTTGGCCCCTAGCAGGCTTTCACTGGTATGAGCTTATAGAAGGAGGAAAGTTGGCAAAGCATTCCCAGCCACTCTAGAAGGAGAATGTATTATTTGCTACATGATCCTGGCACTTGTCAACTTCTATTAATCCTCTGAAACATGGGCATCCCTCTGAAAGGGAAAGCACAGTTGTTTACCACTGTTGAAACAAGTCTTACAAGTTTAAAGCTAATTACTAAGAGGAAAAAATTAAAATAATGAAAAAATTTCCAAATGAAATTTTTCAGTAGTTTATTGTCAGCAAGCAAATGGACTAGCTGTCGTAAGCACTAGAAAATGATTATGCAATATTTTTTCAGAAATTGGAGAACGGGTGGGCAACGGTGTCTCAGTGGCAGAATTCTTGCCTGCCATGCCAGAGACCCGGGTTTGATTTCTGCAGCCTGCCCATACCAAAAAAAAAAAAAAAAGCAAAAAGAGGAACTGGAGAAACTTTTCACTCAATGTTGACATAACTTGATCATAAATTTTGAGATGTAGGATGACCAAAAAGAAATTTCTCTATCAATGAAGAATGTTTATTGTATTCAAGGATATATTGAAGAAACTTATATATTTGCTGGCCTATAAGTTACTAATCAAAGAATAGTTTTCAAGCCAGAATATCATGCAATAGAAGAGGAGTAATTGCCAGCCTATTTAGGGTAGGGAGATGGGTAGAGAGGATGGCCATGGGGGATGTGGGAGGAGCTGTCTTCTTCAACTTGAAGACCTGGAGATCACCTCTGGCTCTGATAGCTAACCAGGGTAGGCGATGATTATGCCAGGGGCACTGGAACTAAAAGTCTAAACATGACTCAGCTTCCCAAGATGATCTCTGTGCTTTAAGAATCCTTTGTAAATAAACATTATTTTATATTAAAATACACAGAAGCGTTATAAATTCAAATGAGCAATTTGCATGAATTTGAAAAATTAAAGTCAAAATTGCAAGGAATTGTATGATTGTCGTACATTACTTAATCTATGCCCTAAATGCACAGATATTTGCTTTCACTTTCCTCTGCCATTAGGAAGTGTCAGAGAAGTACAGAATGAACTGCCTCCTCACCAGTTTTGAAGTGATGAAATAGGGACTGGGGAAACTAAAGAGTATCTGCCTACAGACACTGTCTATAAGTGTCTATCGGCAGAGCTAGAACTGGGGTCCTCCTGCTTCTCTCCCCGGACCCCGTTACCCACACAGAGGCTACTGAGCAGATCCAGTCTAATGATCTCTGTGTGACCCCACTTGCTAAAGCCTGGTCCCCAGGGTAGAAATAAATTCCTTAGATGATCTTTCTGGGGAGTAATTGGATCCTGGGTTAGCAATGTCAGTTTTCCTCTAGGATCTAGGTCTCTTCACTTCCCTCATCCTGTCCCTACCCTCTTGCAATACTTTCCTTCTAAAATGGAGCTAGAGTTCACTATTCTCTGCCTGAAAGGCTATTAAGAGAACTCATTCATTCATTCCCTCACTCATTCATTTTTTTTTAAATGAGTGGCTGATAGTAAACTATTACATGCAATGTGCTGTTCCACTCCTAAGTGTATATCCACGAGAGGTTGTTACTGACTGTATATCTCAGCTTCTTTCTTAGTAGCCCCAAACTGAAAGCAACCCAAATATCTATCAATAAAAGAATGTGCACATTGTTGGAGATACAGAGCTCGGGAAGCCAGCCATCTTTTCTCCTGTCTAGAGACCTGCATCTAATCTAACAGACCTACATCTAACAAGAGTAGAGTGAATTCATGTATGTTTACTTCACACATTCTTCCTTCATAAGCCTCATCCCCAAACAGCAGTCTTACTTTCTTTTGTTTTGTTATCCTTTTTATTGAGTAATTACATAAATAAAGTTAAGTGCATACATCTAAAATTGCAGCTCCATAATTTTCATAAATGATAGATAGATAGATCGATAGATAGATGAATGATAGACAGATAAATTTCCAGTATCCCTATGTCTTCCTTATTCCCTTTCCCATTCAAAGCCATACCCAGAATTAACCATTATTTTGACTTCCACCACTATAGATTAGTTTTGTGTGTACTTCAATTTCATTTTTATGGAATCATATAGTATACTTTCTTTTAATAACTGGCTTCTTAATGTTATGTCTCTGTGGGTCACTCGAGTTACAGCATTAGTAATAGTTCATGTTTAATTGCTACATAATATTTCCATGCACCTATATACCACAATTTACATATTCATTCTTTGTTGATAGGCATTTAGGCAGATGCACATTATCAGGCCTTATGAGAAGAAGCAAGTACTATGTGACTTCACTCTTTGGCATGCCCCTCAGAGGAAAGAAAAGCCCCTTCAGAGGCATTTGTTCCGCAAAGTTAAGTTTCAGAATAAATATCATATTGGATTTTTATTTAAAACATCTCATTGTCTTGCCACACCCTACATCTCTCTATACTCTACATCTTACTTATAACACACACGCACAGACACACAAGCACTTATTCTCCATTTTCACATAGAGTAAATTAAATTTCTTGTTGAGCAGCTGAGGTCAGAGTGTGGGTCCTGACTGCACCTAAATCCCAATTGGATTAATGAACAGCCTCGTGATTTCTCCTACAGGTTACATTTGTCTCATTGGAAAACCATCATGACTTCTGATGTGTGTAGAGCACATGTTAGTTGACACGGAACTTTCATACCCCTCATTTCGTTCAATTCTTTCAATAACTTCATAAGAAGGAAAGCATGATACCATTATCTCATTTTACAGAACTATGAACTAATTCAATTAATATTTATTAAGTGTCTGCTCTGTATTTTCACTGTTCTGAATGCTGCAAACAGAAAGTTGGGCAAAGCACATTTTCTCCTTTCAAAAAATTAACAGACTGTCACAGAAGGTGGGCATTTAAACAAAAAATTAAAATGCAAAGTGTATAGGGACTCCAATAACACCATACCATTTTACATGAATGATGATAAATTTTATAAATTACTATTATTCATGGATTCTTTTACAATTAACTCTACACAGGGAAGTCAGAGAGAATGCACCCTAGAGGTGAAATTTGAAAAAGGAAGATTTACCAGGAAAACCGTGGGGGAAAGGAGGAGAGGCGGTTTCAATTACGGTAACAACGTGTGCGAGGGCATTGTGTAGTTTGCAGCATCACTCCTACACTGTTAGGTCAGTGAAGGAGTGACTTGCCCAAGATTGTGCTAAAATTTGAAGACATGTTCGAATTCAGTGCTCTTTCCTTAGATCTTTCTTCCCAATTGTAAGTGTCCAGACTTTGACCAACACACTGCTTTTGACTTCCTGAATGAAATGCTGCCTGACCAATTGCCTCTAAAATGTGTACTTAGAGCAAACCATCATTGGCATTCTTGGTTTCAAGCAATATTACTTTAGAAAAGAAATCTCTCTGAACTGATGAACTGTAAGAGTTATGATCATCGTAATAACATAACAGGAATAATCAAAAGCAATTGCAATGAAAATGCATCAATTCAAGTTGGGTTTCAGCTCTTGCAATGTCCATTCGAGTTTAATGTCCTTTATGATTCCCTGGAAGCTGCAATAGATGAGTCTTTGCAATTTGGTTTTGTTTGGCAAGCTGTGTCCCCACCCCACCCCTAAATTTGAAAGGAAATTAAGACAATCCACACAGTGTCATCTGACTGTGTACAAAATGAGCTAGGTAATGAAGACTGGGTAATTTATAATTGCATTCTATTTATTATCATCATCAGGCTCAGATTGAACTAGTGTAAGTCTATGTATAAATAACCTCTGAGAAGCAATTTGCTCAACAACATAGTCCTTTTATTACTTTTCTGTGGCTGATCAGAATATAGAATCTTGCCCAGTACTTGATGGTCCCATTCTGGACGCTCAGACCATATTCATATTCTTGGTTACTCACTGTGTGATTTTTCTACTAAAAATCAGGCTGGAAATGGGAGCTATAAGACTTGTTTCAAAGTGTTTAAATGTTTATAAGTGGTATATAATACATACTGTATGGGAGAAAAGTCTTTGAAAGATGCTCAGATGAGGCATTATTCAACAGTAAATTTCATTGGCTCAGTTCTCTGCTCTGGTTCTACCTCCTCCAGGTCAATGCCTGTGTTTATAAATAAAGTTTTATTGTATCATAGCCATACCCATTCATTTATAGGTCAATTGCAGAGTTAAATAGCTACAACAGAGGCTTGAAACACTTACCCTCTAATCCTTAGCAGAACATTTGTCAGTCCCTGCTCCATTGAAATAAACTCCAGACAAACTGATCCCACTCACTTTGTATTATTTATAGAAATAAAATAAAATAATAATGGAGGTTTAAATAGCAGAAGTTTTCTTTTTCTTGTGGTTAAAAGGAATCAAATAAATAGTTGAAAAGTAACTCATTAAAATAACCCTAAGTCCACAGTCACAAGAGATGGAACCCAGTTGTTTATATTATTTTGGCTGTCACTGCTATTATGAACAGCATGCATTACCACCAATGTGAACAGAGTATGCACAGCACTTACAGATATTGTTTGTAAGCCCACAACAAACCTATGGAATAGATACAGTTATTACGCTAATTTCATAGATAAGAAAATTGCATATTTTGCCCAAGGAAAAAACTCTCCCAAGTAAGTGAGGGCTGAATCCAGAGTATGAATTTTTCTGAAACAAAAGCCATGATTTTTTAACTACAAAGCTAAATAGCCACATGGAATATGTTCCACAGAGTTCAATTCAGTTTCTCAAGATTTAATTGATTACAGTGAATCTAACATTTATTTAAACTCCACATTTACTTAAGGTACTATTGCAAATACTGAAGGATTCAGAAACATGAATAAGACACAGCTATGTTTTTAGGGCGCTCAGTGTCAGGTTACTCTGTGCTCTAAAAGTAAATGCTCCATAAATGCTAAGGCTTCATTCTCATCTCTACCTGAATCCCTTTAATTTGTTGGCTTTCCTGTAACACTTAGCTAATTAAACTGCTTTAAATGGAGGTATAACTAACTAAGAGCTATAGCATTTTCTGAATAGAGTCAGCGTATGTAAATTTGGCCATTAGGAGGGTGGCAAGGCTATGAGTTGAGAAACATCACAATATTAGAATGAGAACTGAACATTGGCCTGAGCTAGCCTTGTGGGAGAAAGCCAAGCTCCCTGGGAGTCTGTGTAAATGAGATAATGGGAGGTGAAAGAAGACAGAGAAATTGAACTGGGAACCTTCAACAGCAAACTTACCTACTGAGTGACTTAATCAGAATCGAACTGGATGGGCGATTTGAGGTAAGAAGGTGAATGAGAGCAAATGGCAGTGTCAGATATTTCTCGTCTGTGCTGCTGCATTTGGAGACTACCATGGATTAGAGGGTTGCAGCATGCCTTGTACCTGGTAAGTGTATTCTGTGCTACAGCTCGGGCTGCTGAAACAGTAAGAAGGTCAGTAAGGATGTGCCTGGTGGGTCAGTGTTTGGAAGTGATCACCCAGTTCAGGGAACACTTGCTTTTCTAGCTTCCCATGCCTACCTGGTGAGAAGACCCCTCTTCATCCCCATTTTGATAAGAGTTCAGTTCACACACCATCCTCCCTCCTCCATCACCCAGCCATAATGAGGACATCTCTGGTCCCTGAAACTCTCCCAAGCTTCCTAATTAGAAAGTTTCAGTTCAGTAAAGGGGGAAAAAAAAAGGCTTTATTTGGCTTTTATGCTACCAGCCTTCATTTCCCCTGATGTCTTTGCCTCCAGTGTCCTGGGTCTCATTTGAAGATACCAGTTAGAAAATCAGGGCTTTGCAGCATCCAGGACCTTCTTTAAAATGAATAGGGAAAAACATCTCTTAGTCAGAAATGGGTACAGTATTGAAGTCATCAAGAGAAATGAAGACTGACAGTTTAATTTCACTAAATACTGTAAGAAAAAGTCAGCCATGAAAAAAAAACACAAAAAAAGTCAGCCATGATGGCAGGTGGACTTGCCCAGGGTGACAGCAATAGATTCTGCTAGAAAAAAATAATACTTATTTTTTTCTTTGAATCTTTTCAAGATTTTCCATGGAAAATCTTGGGAGTGACTAATGTGGGTATGAACTGTGGGCTGTATTTTGCTGCTTTTTCCTTGATTTCAGTTTTTTTAAATGTAGGCTGAATAGGGCTTATGTTTTTGTAATGCATAAAACAAAATTCCAAAATACCTCTGTGTTCATCTGTGTGGTCCCTTGTTCAGACGGCATGACCTCGATGCGCCCTCAGCTCATACCGTCTTTAAGGATGATGCCTCAGCCATGACAAGTGCATTTACAAGGCTCAGGTCTCCTCTACCCAGGTGCTTCTCAATTTAGAATGTGTCAAACACATCAGATGTGAGAGGTCTGACATTATTGAAATGGGGACTGAAAACTTGGAATGGATTGCAAAGGGTAAGTTTACTCAGCTGAGAGAGCAGGAAAGGGACTGAAGGAAGACACAGAACTCCACATAGTGGGGAGGAGATGATAAAAGGATGAAATCCAAACATTTAAACCTATATCCATGTAAATGAGAGGACAGTGAAGGGAATTTTTAAGGTGGTAATGGTGTTGTTTGTGGATAGGGTTCTCAGGAGAAAACCTATAGAATAAGTGAAGGAAGTAGAATTGGCAGGGAGAAATTGGATTGTGGTGCGGTCACAACAAAGGACTCAGCTGTTCTGAGGAACCCTGAGACAAGGATGATCCTACATAGTTAACTCAAATCAGGGTAAGGCCATTGGGCACCTATATCCCCACGTCTACCACCTGGGAAGAGGGTGCAATGTTGGACAGAGCCTTTCTATTCAGCCAATGGAGATGTCTGTAGGGGTAGTCAGCTGCAAAATTGTAGCCCTCAAAACCTTCCAAAGCTGAAGGAATGAGGGCTTCAGTTCTAAAGAGGTGGAATCTCGGTGGCACAATGCACCTTCCACCACAGCCTTCTCCATGAGTCACACAGATCCACTTCATATAAGTTCTGGAAGCCACTCCTTCAGGATTCCAGTAGGTCTATTTTCCTAAAGGAAGCTTACAAGAGGAAGAACAGTGGGACAAATGACCCCTGCGCTGTAGCTTATCTGAAAGCTACACCTATACTCATCACCTCTCTCCTCTACTACCCATTCTAGATTCCTCTTTGCTGGCTTACCTAGTAAAGTGATCCAGTTCCTTATCCCTGAGCGTTTGAAATCCTGGTCCCCTTTTCATGCTGTGGCATGCACTTGTACATTAACTGCCAATTTTGGTACTAAGGGACAACTAAGTGGTCAGTAGGTGAAAAGCATATTTCTCATCACCCTTTTGGTAGAAAATCATCTCTACTTCCTTCCAATGATCCCCTACCATGGTGGCGAATCCTTCCCTTGACTGGTGTTATCAGCATAAGGGGCACAAAATACTGGCAGCTGCCAAAGCTTACAATTTAATTGGACTTTTAGGGTATCCTTTTGTGGATGCTTTCACCCTCTAAGCATTAAGGCTTCTAAACCTTCAGAGCCCAGAATTGTAGAGATGGTATGTAAATATTTCCACATTGGTCACTGGGAATAAAGCAATGATAGGTTTTGGGGTTGCATCATGTCCCCCATAAACACATGGACAACTCTCTGCATGTGAACCCATTTGTAAATGGGGTCGTTGAAAATGTTTTTATTAAAGGTATGTATCCCTTATGAATAGCAACTTCGAAGACCTTATTTAGATGAAGCCAAATTGATTCAGGGTGGGACTTAAACCATATGATGGAAATCCTCATAAGCAGAGGAAATTTGGACAGATAATCAGTAGAGCCATAAGTCATGGGAAACCAGAGACACTGACTCAAGAAGACAGAGATTTCCATGTGACAGAGAATTGCTGGAATGCTAAGACTCTGGGAGAAAGCAAGCCCTACTAATGCCTTAATGTTGGGCTTCTAGATTCTGGAACCATGAAACAAAAAATTCCTGTTGTTTAAGCAAACATATTGTTTGTTATTTGTTATTGCAGCCATGGCAAATAAATACAGTAGGCCACCAGTATTTCTACTCCTTGCTTCTCAGACCCATGTCCTCTACCTGTTAGAGACATCACACAAGAAAAAGGGCAATGATTTAGAGCATGTGTGGCATTCTATAAGATGGTACCTGTCTTAGTTTGCCATGCTGCTATGACAAATACTACACTATTGGTTGGCTTAAAAAATGGGAATTTATTGGCTCACAGTTTTGAGGCTAGAAATCTAAAATCAAGATATTGGCAAGTTGGTAATATTCTGGTGTTGACTGCTAGTAATCCTTGGAGTTCCTTGGCTTGTTATCTCTGCCACCCATTATGTGGCAATTTCCTTTCCTTTTATTGGTGTATTAGTGTTCTCTAGGGAAATAGAATGAAGAGGAGAGATCGGCAAATCTGAGATTTTATGAAAGTGTCTCACACAACTGTGGGGATGGAGGAATCCAAATTCCATAAGACAGGCCATAGGCTGGCAACTCTGATGAATGCCTTCGATGAATTCCACAGGAGAAACTGGCTGGCTGAAGTAAAGATGAAAATTCTCTCTTCTGTGTATGCTGACATTGTTACCTCTCCCTTAAAAGCCTTCAATTGATTGAATTAAATCCAGCTGATTTGGATTCTCTGATTGTGGAAGACTGTCCCCTCAGTTGACCATATTTAATTAGCCATAGATGCAATCAGCTTACTGATGATTTAATAAACCAGCTTTTTGGTTTATTAACCAGCCATGAACTGTCCTTGAAGTAATGGTTAGCCAGTACTTGCTTGACTAGACAACCGAGCACCATCACCTGGCCAAGTTGACACATGAACCTAACCATAATAATTGTCTGTTTTGGTTTCTGCTGACTTCTTCCTTCTTCCTGTGTGGCATTCTCCAATATGGGGCTTCCTGTTTATTTTCTTTAGAAGCCTCCAGTAATATAAATTGAGATCCATCCTCAATCAGTTGGACTATACCTGTACTGAAAGTAGCATCTTTAAAGGTTCTGTATATAATGTGTTCATATCCACAGGGACATTGATTAATATAAGGATATGTCTAAGTTGGGTTCCATACTCCAATGTACCATAGTACCCATCCTCACCAGGTATCAACTTTAAGCTGGGGCTTTAGCTATACCTTCAACCAGCTGTTTCATTGCTATGGCAGGCCAGCAGCTTCAGGGTGATGTGTTTGTAGTAGAACCAGTGGATAGTATGGTCATATGCCTACCATTGTACCTCCTTTGCTGAAAGTGGGAAGCATTTCATCTGATGTAGTATTATACAGGATCCCATGTTGATGGATCATACAATTTGAAAGACCTCCTATATTGGTGCTAGGTTGGCCCAAAAGACAGATCCATACCCAGAATAGAGGCCAATTCAAGTCAAAAGGAGTCACTGCCCCTTACAGAGTAGAAGGGATTAAAATGGTTGGCTTGGCATCAAATGACTGGTAAGTTCTTCTCAAAGAACAATATATTGTTGATGGGACTCTTTTGGTCTCTGTGTGTGGCTGAATCTGCATTCAGCTTCTATGGTAGTTAGAACAGCCTTTGTGAATGGGAGCTCAAGCTGTTGGGCTCAATAATAGCCTCCATGTCTGCCACCATGCTGTATCCTGCTGAAGCAACAGCAGGACTCATCACAAAGAACTAAGAAAAGACCTAGCTGGGATACCCCAAACCACCATATAATGTGGCCAATTATGATTCCAAAAACAGAGACTTTAAACACTACTATGTTCAATTTCGAAGCATTTACTGGGGAGGGGTTTACAGCGAGCTGCTATGATCTCACAACAGATAGTGAGAAGGGAATAAATTCACTCACATCCACACCTATGGCAACCTCTAATACAAGCTACGTATGACTGGAGAACAAAAGTGCTAAATGCTAGATGCTTGCATGCAAGTTTTTTAGGAAAACCTGTTCGTATTTGCTTTTTTCTCAAAAGAAGATGCACTCAGGGCAGCATATAAGGTTATAGCAGTAAAAGCTCTATAGTGTGTTTCCAGGGAGTTATTGGGAAGAATGACTAAGGGAGTTGGCAGAGGCAAAGTCAAACCTTGGTCAGTTAGGACATAGTATATGTGTCATGCACACCATGACTAATTTGTTTGGGAGTCATTGTGCCAGCACTGAGGTGGCCATTGACAGATGCCATCTGGCCAAGTGATTCTGTCAACTTGGTTGTATAGTGACTCTTCCAGGGCAAATTTGGTGGGCATGAACATGTGAATCATAGATCTTCCCACTTTGTTCCCTTTCCATGGGTTCATTCACCTACCTCTCTCCAGATTTCTGTGCCCAATATTCCAAACCTTCATATTCCAGGTCCCTGATGAAATAGCTAAGCCATTTATCACTACCCATGAATTCATATTTATTTAAGTTCTGAGCATTTACCTTTCCACATAATATAGTTGACACAGTGCCTGCTCCACCCACAATTCTATCTACTGGGAGGTTTCCTCTAACAGCTGCCTTTCAGGTTTATCCCTGAATGGAGCTGTAATGAAGCCACAGTACATTTTCATTTTGCACCCACACAGCCTGCCAGTCTATCTGAGAACTAAGTTTTGCTTTTATGCTTCTCTATCCACTAATCATAAAGGATGATTATGATTCCTTCCTGCTGCCATGAGTATGGACTTATGGAGAAGTACCAGTGTAATAGTAGGGGATGAGAATGGAATCTGGCCTACCTGCTCATGCCCTATCCTGGATGTGCCACTTCCATCTTAGAATACAGTACTGCTAGGCCATACTGTCCTTATGACTTCAAGAGACTAACAGAATCCAGCTCATGATGGATACTTCTGGCTGCATGGAACCAAGAATAGTTGGATGCAAAGATTCCACTAAATTCTCTGGACCTATAGCAGAATTAATGTTCCATCATTGGTTACCCCATCTCTCTCAGGAACCAGTAGCATGTCACAAGCTGTTTTTTAATAAATTAATATTTCACTTCCAATTGCATAGCCTTAATATAGGATTCCGCATTGTGAATTTGCAACTTAAGCTTGCCAGAAATTCCTCTAGCATCTTTTCCTATCACAATCAGCTCTAATATTACAGAGCCTGTAATGTCACATCAACCAAGTAGCAGGGCTGCATGCACATAGCCTGTTCCTGTTACAGAACACTTTCCTTTCACGTTATAAAATTTATGGGTTGATGTACAATGCCCCAGTGTAGAATATGCTGCCTCTAGAAGCCCAAGAAGCCTCCCAGGCATTTTGCTTCTCCTGAAGTAGGGGAATCTAGACAGTGAGCCACAGCATCCAATACAAGAACAGAAACATCAACAGGGTAATAGACATGTATGCAGGACTGGGACAAGGGTGAGGCAAGTGAAGCATTTGCTCAGGAGCAAAATTTAAGGAGGTTCCACAAAAGTTAATAATCAAGATAAATGATGTTTTATTGCAATGGTTTTTAAAAATCAAAATCTATGCCAAAATGTCTATGAACAAAATATCAAAATTTTAAACAGAAAGGATCAGTATTACCAATCCAATATGATTCAGCAAAGCACTAATGTGTATGCTCAGTTTTATTTTTTGGTAAAATTCCTTAAAACATAAGTAACTGCTTGCTAACCTTGGGAATGGTGCACATCATAATGAAATTGCAGCAAAAATTTACTGATTTAGCCAAGAGCTTTAGCAATGTGTAAGTTCTAATGTTTGCAAGGTATTATATTCCTTGTTTTGTAGAGAGGACAGAAATGATCCAAGGAATGAAGAATTTTTATGCACAGGAAATATTCCTCTTTTACATGAATCATGGCCTATCTTTTCAAATGAGTCAATGTCATTATTTTATACTCATACTGAAAACTCAGAAAACGACTCAAAAACCTTTATGAAAGTGAAGTCATCAACATGGTGATGTAAGACAGCTACTGGAAACCTCTCCAGAGAGAGTCAGCAAACAAAAAAAAAAGGACAATTCTTACTTGTTCAGAACTCCGGAGGAAAGTAAAGACTGGAGAAGGATCCCACAAACGTGGAATCAAAGAAAGAGAAAAATATCAAGTAGGAAACTTCTGTCTTGGAGCAGCTGGTCCTCTCCCCTCCCCCTTACTCAGTCTCATGCAGCTTGGGAAGTACTCAGAGCAGCAGTCAGGATCCCTTCCCTACCTCCCGCTGGGACATAGACTATAAACTTTCTCACACGGTGAGACAGATCCCCACCTATATTTAGACACAGAGACCCAAGCCCACAGGAATCTACAGCAGGACTTAAAATGGTGGGGAAGGTGGACTATAAAAGGGCAACAAGGACAAGTTTCCAAAATGTAGGAATAGGGAGGATCATTTCCAAACAGCAGAATCTTTCCCCAGAGCAGCAAATAGTTAGGCAGAAATGGCCCAAATCAAATGTTTGGACAGGGGAGGACATCTCAAGGCCCAGGACTGTGAGAGATGAACTGTCAAAGAAACGTGGACAGAGACGGCGATCCCAGCTGTGGGTCCTGGTGCTCATCCCCCACCTTTGAGAAAAACATGAGTGGGTAGCCCAATCCTTGCCTGGGGTATGGCTGCAGACTGGGAAAGCTGAGGGAATCCTCTGCTGCAAGTAAAACGGGGGACACAGCCCCACAGTGAGCCAGATTTTGGCCAGTGACATGAGCTTACAGAAACCCTACAGTTTCAACACTGCCTGGGCAGACACTGCTGGCTCCAGGAGATAATCAGCTTCTGAGGATAATTAAATGACCAAAGATTGCTATCTGCTTGGCAGGATAGAAGGCAAGGGAGTACTGCAGTTTCCGAGACCTATCAGAGCTGGGCTACACTCCCTATGTGGATACCTGGCCCCTTTTGGCTGAGATATATGGATTACTCAACTGTCAAAGCCGTGCCCTATTATAAACCCAGACAACAACTAAACCTTAAACAAGAGAGAGAAATTGACCTTCAGAACATACCCATCAAGATAATCAGATGAATAAAAAAACAAAAAAAGATAATCAGATGATCAGATATCGGCAGAAAATCACAAAGTGTAGTAAAACTCAAGAAGAAATGGCCCAGTGAAAGGAATAAACCAAAAAGTTGGAGGATATATACAATCTGGAAAAATTAACCAAAGATGTGCAAAAACTATCTCCTGAATCAATTCAAAGAAATAAGGGAAAGTGTGTATAAAGAGATAAAGGATATTAAGAAGGATCTAGAAGAGTATAAAGAAGAATTTGGTAGAACAGAATAATAAAAGACATTGTGGAAATAAAAGACATTGTATATAAAATTAAAAATATACTGGAGATACACACAGCAGATTTGAAGAGGCAGAAGAAAAAAAATCAGTGAGCTAGAAGACAGAAGAACTGAATTTGAACAGACAAAATAACCTAATGGAGGAAACATGGAAAAATTTGAGCATAGTCTCAGGGAAATGATTAACAGCACAAAGTGCACAAATATATATATCATGGGCTTCTCAGAAAGAGAACAGAGGGAAAAAAGGCAGGAAGAATATTCAAAGAAATAATGGCTGAAAACTTCCCAGCCCTTATGAAAGGCACAGACATGCATGTCCAAGAAGCCCAATGTACTCCAAACAGAATAAATCCAAATAGGCCCACCCCAAAACACATACTAATCAGAGAGTCAAATACCAAAGAGAAGGATAAAATTCTGAAAGCAGCAAGAGAAAAGTGACTCATCACATAAAAGAAAAGCCACATTAGACTAAGTGTTGATTCTCATCAGACAGCACAAAGGCAAGGAAACAGTGATATATTTAAGATACTGAAAGAGGAAAAATTTCCAGCCAAGAATTTTCTATCCAGAAAAGCTGGTCTTAGAAAATGAGGGAGAGTTTAAAATATTCACAGATAATCAGAAGCTGAGAGAGTTCATTAATAAACGACTGGCCCTAAGAAAACAACTAAAGGAAGTGCTGCTGGCTAAAAAGAAAGGAGAGAGAGGCCTATAGGGAGGTTCAGAATTGAAGAGTCTTAGTAAGGATAATTTAAAGGATAAAAGGAAACAGAGAAAAAAAATAGATCTGACAAATAAAAACCAAAGGATAAAATGGTTAAGTTGAGAACTGCTTTTTACTTGTGTGACACCTAAGACTCAAAGTAGGAATTCTACAGCTACGAAGGTCAGCATAGCCACATGCAACTACTGTTAAAGAAACTGAAAAAGAAATCAGGCTTCAATTAGAGGTAACAACAAAGACAATCGGGTCAGGACTAAGGTGAATCAGAATACAGGGGTAAGGAGGACATTGTCCTGAATTTTAGAACTTCAACTTCTCTATGAGACCAAAGGAAGAGAGGTTTATCTTGTCCAAAACCTAAATTTTCCATAGTATATAATCTAACTCAACCTGTCTGAATAGATCATTTAAACAACTCAAACACATGGAGCCCAGAAAGGGAATAAGAGCTTATAATTCTGCGTAGCTTAATGTAATATCCAGATATATCCCAAAGCATATTGAACAGATAATTTAAAAGTATTGGTAAAGTCCCATGAGGAATGGGAGAATATGCAATTATTAAACTTTACCACAGGGGAAACCCCTGATACTGTCTCACACATTAGGGACTCCCGTTAATAGTCCAAACCCTTGATCCTGATGCTTGCTCTTGCGAAGTTTAGTTATGTAGTGGAGAAGCTAAGCCGCCCTATAGTTATGCCCATGAGTTATTCCAGAGGACCTCTTTTGTTGCTCAGATTTGACCTCTCTCCAAGCCCAACTCTGCAAGTGAAATCTTTAGCCTCTCCACTAAGTGGGCTGTGACATCAAGGGGTGAAAGTCTCCCTGACAATGTGGGATATGACTCCCAGGAATGAGCCTGGCGCTACAATGGGACCAACAATACCTTCCTGACCAAAAGGGGGAAAAGAATTGTAACAAATAAGGTTTTCAGTGACTGAGAGAGTTCAAATAGAATCAAGTGGCTACTCTGGAGGCTACTCTTATGCAAGCTTCAGCTAGATATTGCTATTTATCATGGTTTACCAAACACCAACCAAAATCATTCCTGCCAACCCCAAAGAACACCTACAGCTTTATCTGAGATTCTACAGAGTTCCATGCACAATGATTTCTTTCCAGAAACCTACGACCTCCAAATGGGTTTCTAAGCCAGATAAGTCCTAAAACCCAGAGGGCCCAGCCTCTCCAGAACATCAGCTACTTCCATCACCCATCCCATATTACTGACAGTCCATTCTAACATGAAAAAGTTAGAATGGGCACAGCACAAATACCCCTAAAGATTGGGAGAAAGATCAAAATTGAAGGTGGAGTTATAACAGAGAAGATAGGATTTAACAAATGATTATGACTGCTGGATCATTATACTGAAATTTCTTTTAGTCTTGTGTTGGAGCAACTAGAATGAAAAACCTAAAATTGTGGAACTGTAACCCATACCAAACTCTGTTTTATAACAGATTGTTTTGTGCTTTGAAATTTGTTGCTTTTTTGCATATATGTTTTTTTCACAATAAAAATATTAAAAAGAACTGTTTTACAGTAATAACTCTGAATGTAAATGTATTACACCCTCTGTGGTAGTTAAGTTCAGATGTCAACTTGGCCAGGTGAAGGTGCCTAGTTCTGTTGCTGTGGACATGAGCCAATGGTACGTGAACCTCATCTGTTGCTGATTACATCTGCAGTCGGCTAGGAGGTGTGCCTGCTGCAATGAATGACGTTTGACTTAACTGGCTGGTGCTTAAATGAGAGAGCTCAACATAGCACAGCCCAAGCAGCTCAGCATACCTCATCTCAGCACTCGCAGCTCAGCCCAGGCCTTTGGAGATGCAGAAAGAAAACACCCTGGGGAAAGTTGTTGGAACCCAGAGGCCTGGAGAGAAGACCAGCAGAGATTACCCTGAGCCTTCCCACGTAAGAAAGAACCTCAGTTGAAAGTTATCTGCCTTTCCTCTGAAGAACTATACATTTTCAACTAAATAAATCCCCTTTCATTAAAAACCAATCCAACTCTGGTGTGTTGCATTCTGGCAGCTTCGGCAGACTAAAACAGATTCGGTACTGGAGAAGTGGGGTGCTGCTGCAGTTTGCAAATACCAATCATGTTGGACCAGTTTTTTGGATGGATAAGGAGAAGATTTTGAAGGAAATGTGAAGAGAATGATGGAGAAGTCCTGAAGTGCTTGAAGTAACTGTTGGTAGAAATGTGAACTCTAAAGATACTTCTGATAAGGCGTTTTATAGAATGAGACACATGTTATTGCAAACTGGAAGGAAAGTGAAGCTTGTTTTAAAATAGCAGATAATTTGGCAGAATTGACTAGTGGATTTGGCTGGAAGGCAGAGTTTAAAAGCCATGAACTTGGATATTTAGCAGAAGAGATCTTCAAATTAAATGTGTAAAGTACAGCTTATAGTGAAATGCAACAGGAAAGAGATAAGCTGAGAACTGAACTCTTGGGTACAAAGAAACCAGAAATTGAAGTTCTTGAAAATTCTGGGCTTCCAGGAAGGGAGACCCTAGAGAATAGTGCCCCACATGAAGATTTGACCAAATGTGGAACCAGTCAGCCATTTCAGAGAAAGCCAGGATCGGACATGGAATTATCCAGGAAGGATTTGTGGAAACTCCTTATGTCTGATGGGCATGATCCAAGGTGACTACATAGAAAGCCGATAAGAGTGCTGTGGGACCTGTATAAACAGAGCTGCTGCCAGTCTGGACTGGGGGGTTCAGAGAAGGGACACATTAGAGGAAAAATAAGTTCAGAGACAAAACCATGGAGGACAGGGTCTGTAGTCAAGAAGCCTCAGGCCAGGAGAGTGGAACCACCCAAGCCTGTGGAGAGGGTGAGTTTGCCACAAAGGCAGAGGACAGGCCTTCCACCTCATTGCAGTGGAAGAGTCACGCCACCTCAGGCCTTGGAGAGGGTGAAGCACCTTCCTTCGGGGTTGGGGATAGCCTAGCTGCTACCACATGGAGGGATTGAGTGTGTGCTCCAGAGATGGTAGAGAGCTCGGGTACAGCCCTGATGCTTAGAGACGGTGGAGCCAAGAAAAAGGTGGTCTCCCCAATGTCCCCCAAGGTTGCATTCAGAGAGAGGCAGGCCTCTGCGTAGGCTCCTGGAAAGGGTGGGACTGCTGCTTTCTAAAGCCCCGAGGATGAATAGACTCTCAGACTTTGAAATCTAATGGATTTTGCCCTGCGGGTTTTCGAAACTGTTTGGGTCCAGTGACCCCTGTGTTCCTTCCTCCCTTTGAAAATGAGTATATGTATCTGTGTTAGTTAGATTCAGTTGTCAACTTGGCCAGGTGAGCATACCTAGTCTTGTTGCTGCGGACATAAGCCAATAGTATGTGAACCTCATCTGTTGCCAATTACATCTGCAGTCGGCTAGGAGGCATGTCTGCTGCAATGAGTGACGTTTGACTTAATTGGCTGGTGCTTAAATGGGAGATTGCAACGTAGCACTGCTAAGCAGCTCAGCATTCCTCATCTCAGCACTAGCAGCTCAGCCCAGGCCTTTGGAGATGCAGAAAGAAGTCATCCCGGGGAAAGTTGTTGAAACCCAGGGGCCTGGAGAGAAGACCAGCAGAGACCATCTTGTGCCTTCCACATAAGAAAGAACCTCAGTGGAAAGTTAGCTGCCTTTCCTCTGAAGAACCAACAAAATAAATCCCCTTTTATTAAAAGCCAATCCGTCTCTGGTGTGTTGCATTCCAGCAGCTAGCAAACTAGAACAGTATCCCATGACTGTTCCTCCTTTGTGTGTTGGCAGCAAATAACCTGTTCTGAGTTTCACAGGTCCAGAGCCAGAGGATAATTTTGCCTTAGAACAGACCATTCCTGTAACTAACTTTGATAGGAGTTTGTTTCTAACTTTGTATTTCATTTGTATTGCTACTGAAATGGTTTAAGGATTTTTGATACTGTGATGGAATTAATGTATTTTATATATGGGGAAAACACATCTTTTTTTAGGGTCCAGAGGGTGGAATATGCCAGTTTGAAAGGATATATGTACCCTAGAAAAGCCATGTTTTAATCCTAATCCCATTTTGTAAAGGCAGCCGTTTCTTCTAATACCTATTCAGTACTGTATGTTTGCAACTTTAATTAGATCATCTCCCTGGAGATGTGACTCAATCAAGAGTGGTTGTTCAGCTGGACTAGGTGGAGACATTTCTCCACCCATTCCAGGAGGGTCCTGATTAGTTTACTGGAATCCCATAAAAGAGGAGACATTTTGGAGAAAGGAGATTCTGAGAGAGCAAAATGACATAGCCACAAGAAGCAGAGTCCACCAGCCGGCGACCTTTGGAAATGAAGAAGGAAAATGCCTCCTGAGGAGCTTCTAGAAGGGAAGCCAGGAGAGAAAACTAGCAGATGATGCCATGTTCACCATATGTCTGTCCATATGAGAGAGAAACCCTGACCCTGTTCGCCATGTGCCTTCTCACATGAGAGAGAAACCCTGAACTTCATTGACCTTCTTGAACCAAGGTATCTTTCCCTGGATGCCTTATATTGGACATTTCTATAGGCTTGTTTTATTTGGAACATTTTCTCGGCCTTAAAACTGTTAACTAGCAACTTATTAAACTTCCCTTTTTAAAAGCTATTCCATTTCTGGTGTATTGCATTCTGGCAGCTAGCAAGCTAGAACACCCCCATCCCATCAAAAGAATGGAGTAAAAATAAGATCCATCTATATGCTGTTTACGAGAGTGTCATCTTAGCCCCAAAATACAAATATGTTGAAAGTGAAAGGATGGAAAAAGATATTCCACACAAGTAGTAACCAAAAGAAAGCTGGGATAGCTACACTAATATCAGACAAAACAGACTTTAAATGAAAAAAAAAAGTTATGAGAGATAAATAAGGACACTATATATTAATAAAAGTGGCAATTCACCAAGAAGAAGTAACAATCATAAATACCTCTGTTCCCAATCAAGGTGCCCCAAAGAAACTAAGGCAAACACTGAAAAAACTGAAGGGAGTAACAGATGACTTTATCAACACACCACTCTCTCCAAGAGAACATCAAAGCAGAAGATCAGTAAAGATCTATCTATGATAAGGGAACTAGACCTAACAGACATAAATTGAACATTGCACACACAAAACAGCAGGGTATACATTCTACTGAGGTGCTCATGGAACATTTTCCAGGATAAAACATATGCTGTGCCACAAAACAGGTCTTAATAAATTTTAAAAAGATCGAAATTATACAAAGCACTTTCTCTGATCATAATGGAATGAAGCTGGAAATCAATAACAGAGAACTGGAGATATATAAATATATGAAGGTTAAACAATACACTCTTAAACAATCGGTGGGTCAAAGAAGAAATTGAGAGAAATCAGTGAATATCTTGAGACAAATGACAATGAGAATGCAATGGATCAAAACTTATGAGATGCAGCAAAGGCAGCACTGAAAGGGAAATTTATAGCCCTAAATGCCTACACTAAAAAAACAAGAAAGCTAAAAGCAACAGCCTAACTGAACAACTGGAGAAACTTGAGAAAGAATAGCAAAGTAATCCAAAGCAAGCAGAAGGAAAGAAGTAACAAAGATTAATGAAATTAATGAAATGGAGAATAAAAATAAAACAATATAGAGAAACAATGAAACCAAAAGTTGGTTCTTTGGGGAGACTAATAAAATCAGCAAATCCTTAGCTAAACTGACAAAGACAAAAAGATAGAATTTGCAAATAAAAAAAATCAGAACAAGAGAAGAGGCATTACCATGGGCCCCAAAGAAATAAAAAAAAGATCATAAATGGTTATTATGGATACCTATATGCCAAAAAGCTAGAAAATTTAGACCAAAGGACAACTTCATCAAAACCCACGGACAGCCTACACTGACTTAAGAAGAAATAGGAGACCTCAACAAACCAGTCACAAGTAAAAAGATTGAATCAGTCATCAAAAATCTACCAACAGGTTGGACAGAGGTGGCACAGCGGCAGAATTCTTGCCTACTATGCTGGAGACTCAGGTTTGGTTCCCGGTGCTTCTCCATTAAAAAAAATAAATAAAAGCTACCAACAAAGAAAATCTCAAGACAGGACACTTTGCAGATAAGTTTTACCAAGCATTGCAAGAAGAATTAATACCAACTCTGCTCAAACTCTTCCAAAACATTGAAGAAGAGGGAATACTACCAAACTCATTCTATGAAGCCAACATCACCCTAATACCAAAGCCAGATAAAAATGCTACAAGAAAAGAAAACTTCAGTCCAATCTCTCTGATGACTATAGGTGTAAAAATCCCCAACAAAATACTTACAAATAGAATCCAACAGCATAGTAAAAGAATTATACACCATGGCCACTTGTGTTTTATTTATGTATGCAAGGGTGATTCTCCACAAGAAAATCAATTAATGTAATACATTGCATTAACAAATTGAAAGGAAACACCACATGATCATCTCAACTGATGCAGAAAAGACATTCAACAAAATTCAACATCCTTTAATGACTAAAAAAAAAAAAAAAAAACTTCAAAAAGTAGGAATTGAAGGAAACTGCCTCAACATGACAAAGGGCATTTACGAAAAATCCACAGCTAACATCACACTCAATAGTGAGGGACTGAAAGCTTTCCCTCTAAAATCAGGAACAAGACAAAGATGACCATTGTCACCACTACTATTCAACAATGTGCTAGAAGTCTAGCTACAGAAATTGGGCAAGATAAATAAATAAATGCCATCCAAATTGGAAAGGAAGAAGTAAAACTGTCGCTATTTGCAGATGACATGATCCTCTATTTAGAAAATCCAGGAAAAAAATAGCAGCAGAGCTATCTGAGCTAATAAGCAAGTTCAACAAAGTGGCAGGATACAAGACCAATGCACAAAAATCAATGGTGTTTCTATATACTAGTAATGAGCTATCCAAGGAGGTAGTCAAGAAAACCATTCCATTTACAATAGCAAATAAAAGAAGCAAATACCTAGGAATAAACCTAACCAATGATGTAAGGGACTTGTACACAGAAAACTACCAAACATTGCTAAAAGAAATTTTAAAAGACCCAAATAAATGGAAAGATATTCTGTGTTTCTGGATTGGAAGGGTAAATGTCATTAAGATGGTAATTCTATGCAAACTAATCTACAGATTTAATGCGATATCAATTAAAATTCTAACAAACTAATTTGCAGACTTAGAAAAGCTATTTATCAAATTTATTTGGAAAGTAAAAGAACTTTGAATAGCCAAAAACATCCTAAAAAAGAACAAAGTGGGAGGACTTATACTTCCCGACTATAAAGCATATTATAAAGTCACAAAAGTCAAAACAGCATGGTACTGGCATAAAGATAGATGTTTGATCAATGGAATCTAATTGAGAGCTCAGAAATAAACCCTCAGATCTATGGAAAATTGATTTTTGATAAGGCTCCCAATTTCACTCAACTGGGACAGAACTCTCTTAAACTCTGGGACAGAGTCTCTTAAATAAATGGTGTCAGGAGAACCAGATATACATAACCAGAAGAACGAAAGAGGACCCCTATACCACACCCTATTCAAAAATTAATTTAAAGGGATCAAAGACCTAAATGTAAGAACCATAAAACTCATTTAAGAAAATGTAGGGAAGCACCTTCAAGATCTAATGATAGGTAGTAGTTCCTTAGACTTTATACCCAAAGCAATGAAAGAAAAAAAAATAGATAAATGGGAATTCCTCAAAATCAAATACTTAGTGCTGCAAAGGACTTTGTCAAAAAGGTGAAATGGCAACTGACCCAATGGGAGAAAATATTTGGAAACCACATACCTGATAATGTTTGATATCTAGTGTATATAAATAAATCCTACAATTTAACAATAAAAAACAAACAACCCAATTTAAAAAATGGGAAAAATTTATGAATAAACATTTTTCCAAAGAGGAAATACAAATGGCTGAAAAGCGCCTAAAAAGATGCTCAACTTCACTAACTATTAAGGGAAAACAAATCAAAACCACAATGTGATATCATCTCACATCTACAAGAGTATCCATTATTAAACAAACAGGAAACTACAAGTAATGGAGAGGACATGGAGAAATTGAAACACTTATTGACTGCTGGTGGGAATGTAAAATGGTACAGCCACTATGGAGGATGGTTTGGCAGTTCCTCAGGAAGCAAAGTGTAGAGTTGCCTTTCCACCCAGGAATCCTGCTCCTCAGGATATACCCAGAAGATCTGCAAGCAGGGACACTAACAAATGTTTGCACACCAATGTTCATAGTGGCATTATTCACAATTGCCAAAAGATGGAAACAATCCAAGTGTCCATCAACAGATGGAGGTATAAATAAAATGTAGTATATACGTATGATAGAATATTATTTAGCACTAAAAAGGAATGAAGTTCTGAAGCATGTAACAATATGAATGAACCTTGAGGATATTATGTTAAGTGAAAAAGGTCATACACAAAGGACAAATATTGTATGATGTCACTGATATGAATTAATTATATTATGTAAATTCATAGACATGAAATATGAAATATAGGTTACCAGGATATAGAATGAGGCTAAAGAATGGTGAGTGGTTGCTTAATATGTGCAGAATGTTTAGGTTGAACTTAAATATTTGAAAATGAACAGAAGTGATGGTAGCATGGTTTTGTGAGAATAATAAACAGTGCTGAATGGTATATGAATGTGGTGGGAAGGTTAAGTTTAGACTCATGTATGTCACCAGCAAGAAATCTGGAAATGTATAACACAGTGAATATTGTGGTGGACAATGTCCATGGTTAGCTGTATAAATATAAAAAGTTATTTCATGAACTAGAGCAGATGTACAGGGTTAAGAGTTAATAATAGAGGGGTTTGTGGGGAAAATGTACCTATTGTAAACTATGGACTACAGTTGATGGTGATATTTTAATACTCTTTCATCAACAGTAACAAGTGTACCATGCCAATGCTATTGGTCAGTAATGGGGAGATAAGGGATATGGGAGGACTGGGGTTTTCTTTTTCATTTTTATTTCTTTTCTGGAGTAATGAAAATGTTCTAAATTTGATCTTGGGGATATATGTATAACTATATTATGATACTGTGAGCCACTGATTGTATACTTCAGATGGTTTCTATGGTGTGTGAATATGTCTCAATCAAATTGTATTTAAAATCCTTAATGTGAAACTTCATGCAGCTACTACAAAATATCAGGTGGAAATAATCATTTAATAAAGTTATTTTCCTGATGTGTGATAAGTGTACAACAGCTCTCGAAGCCTTTATCAGCCTTGCTCTTGGGAGAACAAATACTTTGGGATTCAAGGTCCATATTAAATTCCATATATCTATGGGTCCCTCGGCAACCCACATTGCCTAAGCAGAACCCATCTCTTCATCTTCTCAACTGCCAAGGAACTTCTCACCTTCATCAGGGCACTTTGCACAAAGTCCAGGATTACACTTTCCTTTTTTTTCGGTACATGTACTGGAAATTGAACCCGAATCTCCTGAGTGATAAGCTAGCATTCTACCACTGAACCATTTATGAACCCACAATTTCTTTAAGTTATGTACCTTTTCTCCATTAGATTGTAAAATCTCAAAAGGTAGAGAGTGACTCATTTATCTTTCTCCCACATATATGTTAGAGGGTTAGTGAATATATGTTGAAATGCATAGAAAAAATAGATGCAATATTCCTTTTGAGTATGCATGTCCTTCCTTGACCTGCCTGCTGTCCTCTCTCATTTTCTCTCTGTCTCTTATTTTCTCTCATGTATATATGTACACACTCACACACACATAATTTGGCCTGTGGTCTCTTTAGAGAAAAATAGATTACTACTGACCTTTCTACCTGCCCCAGCTCTCTAGTTGTAGTCTATTCAAAAACAGGACTAGAAATGTGTCAGAGAAATTGCCTTTAAGTTTATCAAACTAAATTTAATTTTTAAAACACATAATATACATATCTCATTGGCAGTGTTAGTTAAAGGGGTATGAAAACAGGGATTGTGCATGTGTATGTGTGTGCGTGTGTGTGTTAGGCTAAATTTCCCAGAAGCTGTTGCGATGTTAGGACTTTTGTGTGATTCATTAAGGACATGCTCTGAGGAGAAATCGGGAAGAGAGTAGAAGATAATAGCAAGACAGGAAATATGAGAAAGTCAAGAAAAGGTGATTAGCAGATAAAAAAAAAGTGTCAGCCTGATCCCACAGTGCACTCTGGAACATAAATTTACAACTCAGCATTCGCCCCATCTTGAGGTAAGCGATTTGGAATTTCATGCTCCTGCTAGCCAGTGGTTATGGGCTGCTAGTAACTTGGTGGTGAGCTAATAGTTTCCGGAGGTTTCTAGCTTTCTGTGGCTGCAGCTGAAGAGGCTCTAGTAGCCCAAGATCAATGTTCTGAAGGTTGTTGCATGGGTGAGCCATTAGAAGAAAAGACATAGACACTCATATGTTTACGCTCATAAACTCCCACCCTTAGTAAAAGGGATCTGAGGAAACTGAAGCAAGACACTACGAGCACCCTCTAGGCTCTACCACTGGCATCACTAAAATCCACTCACTTCTCTTATTATGTTTTCTTCACCCTGTGACACATCTTCAAGATTACGGCTGGTCACCATTTCTGAGGGAACATTTCAAGAGGACATTTAGCAAGATATGCTACATCCCTGTTGTTGCATTTAACCTCCAAGATGTTACTGATATTCATAGCCCAATTCACCTCACTCCCCCCAAAACACAGCTGGCCAATCCACATTCTATTTACCTTCTCCTGGTATTTATTTCTGTGGGTCTAGGTAAATCACCAGTTGGCATCACACAGACCTTAATCACTGTGGGATTTGTACCTCAGATTACAATCTATGTCTCAGGCCAGGTTTACTGTAATTACCCATTCAGGGGGAAACATAAGCAAAGAAGCATCACAGGGCCGGCCATGGTGGCTCAGCAGGCAGCCTTCTCACGTGCCATGCCAGAGACCTGGGTTCAATTCCTGGTGCCTGCCCATTTCAAAAAAAAAGAAGCATCATAAGATCCCCACTGGATCACCTGTGATATATATTCCACTCTATCTCTGTCATGTTAGCAGCAACCCTATCTCCTCACAGTGATCAGGTTCAATTATTCTTGTCAATTTGGTAGCCCTGTTCTTTGCCTTCTGGTCCGCTGCCACAAGGAGACCAAAACGATCAGGCAGCAGTGATAGCTTTAAGTTTAGTGAGGTTTATCATGTGTCTTTTGGGTAAGTATTTCTTATTTGTGGAATCCAGGCCTCTCCTGCTCTACCAAAGATGGTCACCTTTGGCTACATGTAGCTACTGAGCTCTCGAACTGTGGTTACTCCAACTGAGAAAATTATTTTTAAAATTTTTACTTAATTTTAGTTAATTTAAATAAAGTTTGAAAACTGAAGCAGTGAATAGATGCATCCCTGTTTCCACCCTCTGTTCCCAGACCTATGTGTTCTAGTTATTGGGGACATTACCACTATAATGGTCATGGTTTAAGATATATACTACATCTTTAAAGACAACAACCCAACTGAGCCCTTGGATAATGATGTCAGATGCTGCAAAAAAGAAGGCAAAACTATACAAAGTATATGTAAAGCCTGGTGTATTAGTTTGCTAATGCTGCTGGAAAGCAATATACCAGAAATGGAATGGCTTTTAAAAAGGGATTTTAATAAGTTAAAAATTCACAGTTCTAAGGCTATGAAAATGCCCAAACTGAAGCATCCAGGGAAAGAAATCTTGGTTCAAGAAAGCTGATGGGTCTGGAATACATCTGCCATTGGGAAGGCACGTGGCAGGCATCTGCTTGCCCCTTGCTCCTGGGCTCTGTTGTTTCAGCCTCTCTTTCCTGTAGGGATTCCTCACTTGGCTTCTCTAGGACTGGGTTTCATCTCTTACCTTCCCTTGGCTCTCTCTAGGTTCTGGCTTGCTTAACATCTCGTGGGAAGGCACATTATGATATCTGCTGGGCTCTGCATTTCCAAACATCTGCAACTTGTGTTAGCTCTATTGGCTCTAAGCCCTCTCCAAAATGTTTCGGCTTTTAAAGACTCTAGTTAGCTAATCAAGACCCACCTTGAATGGGTGGAGTCACATCGCCATCTATTCAAAAGGTCACACCCACAATTGGGCATGCTACATCTGCATGGAGATAATCTAATCAAAACTTCAACCCTGCAAGATTGGATCAGGATTAAAAGAAATGGTTTCCCCCACAAAATTGGATTAGGATTAAAACATGGCTTTTCTGGGGTATAAAATAGAGTCAAACCAGCACATCTGGTCAGTATATATTGGTGTCCTTTCTAGTGTGAAATGGGACCCACATAATTAGCTAGTCTTCAAGTGACTGGCTAGTCTCCTTGCTCAGGGTTTATCTTTGCTACTAACAGGTTGGATTTCCCACAATGGCAGCATTAGTCAGCCTTGGTGAGAGGGAGCCCATGCTGTTATATCCAATCATAGTGTCCATCTCCGCTGCCATGGCTACTTCATTCATGGGCCATATAAGTATGGATATATTTCTGGACCCTTTATTCTGTTCCATTGATCTGTTTATATCCTTACACAAATAGTCCACTTTCCTGATTACTGTAGGTTTAGAATAAGCCTTAAAATTTTTAGTCCTACTTTTTTTTTGAAAATGAGTTGAGCTACTCTAGTTCTTTTGCAATTACAGATAAATTTTAGAATCAGCTTTTCAAATTTATTTGTGAAAGCTTCCTGTAAGATCTATGGGTATTTCATTTGATCTACAGATCAATTTGGAAACTGATATCTTACAAATATTGAACTTCAGGTTCATGATCATAGTACATCTTTATTCAGGTTTTCATTTATTCCTCTCTGGATATTTTCATTTGTTTTTGTTTTAAGTGTACATTCTTGCACATATTTTATTAAAATATTGTACTATTGCACCATCACTGCTAATATTAGGTTAAGAGGAACTGGGGAGAGTAAATATTCTTGCCTTATTCCCAATATTAAGGAGAAGCACTACATCTTTTCACATTGAGTGTGATGTTATATATAGCATTTTGTAGTTGACTGTTTTTAGATTGAGAAAGGTCAATTTTTTTCCTATATCATTGAAAGTTTTATTATAAATGTGTGTTGAACTTTGTTAAATGTTTTTGCTGCATATCTAAATAAAATTAAAATGATTGTTCTTTTTATTTCTTTTTTTTTTGCATGGGTAGTCTCTGGGAATCAAACCCGGGTCTCTGGCATGGCAGGTGAGAACTCTGCCTATTGTGTTGTCTTTATTTTTTTTAATATACTGCATTATATTGTGTGGTTTTAAAATGTTAAACCAACCTTGCATTCCTAGGATAAACTTGACTTGCTCTTATCCTTTTTATGTATTATAGAGCTCAATTTGCTAATTTTCAAAAGAACTCTTGTTTCTATGTTGATGGAAGATAGTGATAGTCAGATTACTTTCAATGTAATGTTTTTGTTGGGTTTGCTACCAGAATAATGCTGACCCCATAAATTGAATTGGTAAGTATTCTCTTCTCTCCTATTTGTCAAAAGATTTTTTTGTAAGATTATTATTGTTCTTCCTTAAATGTTTGATAGAATTTACCAGTAAATCCATTTGGCCCTTTAAGACTTTAAAATTATGAATTTCATCCTAAGCACTTTTTTTGGCAACATCACACAAACATTCTTGTTTAAATTTTCATGTAGTTCACTTTATTTCCCTTTTTTTGTTTTACTTTTGGGGAATCTATGAGTATTTTAGAAGTGTGTTATCAAATTTCTGAATCTTTTGGGATATTCAAAATACTGTTCTTTTATTGATTTCAAGTTTAAGTACATTGTGGTCAGAGAACATAGTCTGTATAATCTCAATCCTTTTAAATTTATAGGGATTTATTTTATGGTCCAGAGTATGGTTAATCTTAGTGAATATTCTGTGTACACTTTAGTATATATTCTGCTGTTTGGGAATTGAATGTTCTCCAAATATCACTTAGACATTATTTAGAAGCCTTTAGTATCATCCTTTACTTGACCACTATGGTGACAAGATCTGTTTTTCCTAAGAAAATTTTGTGACATTTTTTGTTCCACATGCAAGGTGAACAGCTTAGGTCAGCCCCTGCTGACTGGATCCCTTTTTGTCCTGATCATTTCAGGGGCTTGCTTACTCCTTGTATGGCTTCTCATCTTAGTAGTTTCTCCACCCTGGGGAACATAGCATACCTGGCCACCTACCCTTTTACCTATTAAGACATGAATATCTAAATTAACCTTATTCTCCTTGACCCAATCAGTCAGTAAACTAATCAAAACTAAGAATTTGAATATCTGTTGTGAAAAGTAGAAAAAATTAGATGGAACTTTCTATGAGATAGTTTATGATTTTGTTGTAAAGCCAATATTATTGCACTTAGCACAATTAGAGACTGATTCAAGCAAATTAATTATCACAATTGATTCTGTGCCTTATCAAATGCTAAAGTAAACTGCTTTTAGGTTGCCTACACATCCCATTCTGCCCACACCCCATTCTCTCCATTACCACCCACCCAGGCATAGTCAAGGGGTCAGGATTCACTGAATCAGGAAAGGACACCTGAACAATAAGTGTTTCTTTCCTCAAAATTGGGGTTCCTGTGAGTTTCTCTTGAGCACTTGAACTGAAAGGGTATGTAAGAAATGAATAGGGTCTGACTGGGACATGTGCACAGAGTAGCTCAGAAAACATGTCTGTAAAGATAGAATTAAGAAAATATGCATAGAATAAAAAGTATGGAGGGAGTGTTAGAAGGCAAGAATAGCTACCGAGGTTCCCGAAGCTTCTGGATCCTGTTCAAGCCCTTCAGCTGGGAGGTCTTCCCTCGGATTCCAGCAGATTACCCGAGGACCTTCCTGATTTATCTCAGTTAGTCTCAGGGGTGTATGTTAGCTTTAGCCAAAAAAGTAAAATAAACAAACAAAAATTGGTGCTGAACAGCATGATTCAGATCAAACAATAGGCATTCCGATAAAGGAGAAGTCTTGCAGCCTTCCACTACAGTCAGGGAAAGGCTTCACAGAGGAGCAGAGAATAGAGTTGGACCTTAAGAGGCATTAAGGAACAAGGAATATTCACAAAGGATCCCTAGCTTTCCAGACCCCCTTGAATCTCCAGCCTCTGACTCCTCAGCACCAAGACAGTGACTGCCTACTTGAATTCTACCCCCCTCCCATGCAGCACAATATAGGGATTCATCAATTTAAAAAAAAATGTAAATAGGAATCCTACTCAGTGTCACTCCCTTTATTCAAAGGTCTTCATCAATCCTATCCTCTTACAGTTTCTGCCTGCTTGTGGTTAGTCTTCAGTGCTTTGAAATAGTTGAGATACATATAATATTTATCTGTTTTTGTTGGGAGGGTTAATCTAATACAAGTTACTTTACCTTACCAGAAGTGGAATCTCCTTTATTTTATTTAATCTTCACAACTCCTGTTAGATATTAATATCTTAATTTTCCAAAGAACACACTAAGATTAAGCAACTTTGCTAAGGCCAATTCAATAATTAAAGATAGCAGAACTGTAATGTGAACCAATATTTTCTTATAATTTTAATATTGATTTCTTCTTATCCTAGCCCCACCATTTTTGTCTCTGTTCCAATTTATTTCAACCTTTTCTTCAAAGCCCATGTAAAATCCCACCTTTTCACCTAATGTGCAAAATCCAGAAAAAATTCCATCTTCATAAAGATTCTACAGACGATCCCAGATGATTTTTCTCTCTTCCCTTTAAGAAGTTCCCATACCATAAACAGCATGAAGGCTTCATTCTTGTCATATTTATGTCACAGTTGGTGGTATGAGTTCAGTAATGGCTTCAGAAATTTGAGTATTTAACACATGAATGCTATATATTTATACTATATATGTACTAAACTGCATATTTTCTGGGCTTTATCTCATTTAAACATCAAAATAACACTGTGAGGGTGTTATTGTATTTCCAGATGATCTTGTACAAGGCTCTGTTACCCAGTTGAATTAATCCCTTTCCTGACTTTAACTAATGAAATGAATGTTGATTATTCAAGAGCCCATCTGTCACTCTAATTTTTAAAAATATATATATAACTATTTGGAATTTATCTTGTATTACATAATAACTGGTTGACTTGTAGAAATAATTTTGTGTTTATGAATGTGGTTGACATGTAGAAATAAGTTTGTGTTTATGAGTGTAAAGAAAACATTTAATAACACATGTAATTTCCATCACAAGTTTTTATTGAAACTATCTATTGAAACATAATAAGTCACCTCAATTTAGTGAAATAAAACAATAATTTATTGTTTTCCCTATTCTGTAGGTTTGCTGGGCAGGCTTTCTATTGATGTTGACTGGACTCATTTGCGCAGTTGCCGTCAGATATAGCTTGAAAGGTCAGATAATCTAAAATGGCTTCACTCATCTGTCTGTCATTGTGTTTTCTATTGGCTGAGATGCCTCAATTCTCCACAAAACATCTTGTCCAGTAAAGGATAGATCAGCTTCTAATTAGCAAGACATTATAAAGGCAGTGATATAAGAGAGAAAGTGCCAATGTGCCAACATTTTTCAAGCCTAACTTCACTGATGCCCCCTGAGTCAACTTAAGTCATTCGGCCAAGATGTGAGTAAATGGAGGACAATATTTAAATGTATCTCTTGATGGCAGATGAGGGAAAGATTTTGTTGCTTAAGGTCCTCAGAGAATAAAAAGTATATATTCCAATTGAAACAAATTAACATTGGACATACTGTCCTGTGTGACCCATTTCAGAAAAGGGCTAGGTAAATCTGCTTCTCTAAAAATAATAATAGTGGCAGCTAATATTTATTGAGCTCTTACTATGAGCTAGGCATGAGACAAATTGCACATCATGATTTAAATGAATGATCACAATTATTTCTCATTTAAGTCTTATAATATTGGTACTATTGTAATCTCTACTTTCCAGATGAGCAAACCAAATTATAACAAGAGAGGTTTTTTTTTTTCTCTTTTGGATCTCAGGAGCAGAAATTTGAGTTTGTCACTCTCTTTAGTGCAGAACACATTGACTTAGTGTCTGTGCAATAGGTTCTTACATCAGGGAAGTATGCCAGGTATTGGAGAAGAGGAGATCTTCCTCTAGCATCGTTTTGCCACAATCTTAACAGCCATCTAAGCACAATATAACCATGAGAACAATGTTGAATAGGGAACATTTTTGGAGAATTTGTGCAGAAATTCTGACCTTGTTCTGTGTGAATCTAAATCTCAACTTTTTAACCACCAAAGCAGGTTATCCTGCATAATGTGGTATGGAAAGCGTTTGCTGTCATTGCCCACTCTGTGTGTTATCTCCGAAATTAAAGAAGGTGCAAGTTCCCATAATTTAAATGACCTCAATTTAACTCAAATTGAACTCCCATTTCCCTTCTTTATTATGTTAAAGTCATCAAAGTTGCTCAATAACTGACACACTTCCAATAAACTGAAAGAAAAAAATGAAGTGTGTATGAAAACAAAAAAAATAATTCTCCAAGACTACTTAATTATTTGCTTCTACATTATTCATCTGTATTTTTTTTTAATATAGAATTTGCTCTCTTAAAAAATCATTTTGTTTTCCCTTAAAGGCAAATGTGGGGTGGGGGCATTTTGAGTACCTGAGCACTTTGGGGGGAACTTCTGTATCTCATTTTGTCCCTTTCTCTTTAAATTGGCAACTCCATGAAACAGGTGGTTCCAGATGTGGTAATTGCAGTCTCTGAATTCTCTCATAGCCAGAACCTTCAGTGCTCGTGGGATAGAGAGAAGTGAGCACAACTGTCTTCTTAGGATGCAGACCCGGGGCTGGGAGAAAGATCTTGGGAAATGCTACGTCTCTGCCAACTTGTGCCTTTCAGTGGGTAGCACTGAGCAAAAACCATCAGAAAAACAGAAAAGTTAAAAACTAGGAAATCAGGTTGTGTGCTCATATTTTGTAGTTCATAGTGTTGAGACCACTAAACAAACAATAATGGCGATAATAATTTCTCACATATATGTCAAAATTTCATATATGCCCTTTATCATATTGAGGACGTTTCCATCTATTCTTAGTGTTCTAAGTGTTTTTATCAAGAAAGGATGCTGGATTTTGTTATATGCCTTTTCCGCATCAACTGAGATGATCATGTGTTTTTTTCCCTCTTATTCTGTTAATGTGCTGTATTATATAAACTGATTTTCTTTTGTTGAACCACCCTTGCATAACAGGGATAAAACTCACTTGGTCAAAGTGTATAATTCTTTTAATGTGCTATTGGATTCATTTTGCTACTATTTTGTTGAGGATTTTTGGCATATATATTTATAAGAGATATTGGTGCGTAATTTTCTTTTCTTCTGGTATCTGTATCTGGCTTTGGTATGAAGATGTTGTTGGCCTCGTAGAATAAATTAGGAAGTGTTCCCTCCTCTTCAATTTTTTAGAAGAATTTGAGCACAATTGGAGTTAAGTTTTCTTGGAATGTTTGGTAAAATTTCCCTAGTAGTCTATCTTGTGCTGGACTTTTCTTTGCTGGGAAGTTGTTTTTATCACTGAATCAATGTCTTTACTACTGATTGGTTTGTTGAGATCTATTTCTTCTTGAGTTAGTGTAGGTAGTTTATGTATTTTGAAAAATTTGTCCATTTCTTCTAGGTTGTCTAATTTATTGTATACGTTTGTTCATAGGAGCCTCTTAAAGTTCTTTTTTATTTCAGCAGAGTCAGTAGTAATGCTCCCTTTTAATTTCTGATTTTCATTATTTGTATTCATCATTGATCTCATTTTTTGTCAGCCTAGCTAAAGGTTTTTCAATTTTAACAATCTCTTCAAAAAACCAACTTTTGGTTTTCTTGATTCTATTGTTTTCCGGTGTTTCTATTTCATTTATCTCCACTCTAGTCTTTATTTCCTTCCATTTGCTCACTTTGGGTTTATTTAGCTCCTCTTTTTCTAGTTCCTCAAATTTTTAGAATATGTCTCTAATTTGAAGTCTTCTATTTTAATGTAAGCATTTAGAGCTACCAAAAAGAATTTTCAGCACTGCCTTTGCTGCATCCTGTAAGTTTTGGTGTGTTGTACTTTCATATTAATTACCTCAAGGTATTTCCTGAATTTCCCTATGATTTCCTCTTTAAGTTGCTGATTGTTAAGAGTATATTGTTTTTCTACATGATGACATAAACAGCTGCTGATAACCTCTCCTTAGAGATACTGCAGGAAAAAAGTACTATTCCCACTTGTACTGAACTCTGGAGAAAGGTATAGACTGAAGAAGGAGTCTACAAAGGCAGAATCAAAGAAAAAGAAAAATATCAGGTAGGAAAGTTCTGTCTCAGACTGGCTGGTCCTACCCCCTACCCCTCACTCAGTCTCATATGCCTTGGGAAGTGCACAGAGACTGCAGCTGGGATCCTTCCCATCACACACTGGGGAGACAGACTATGAAATTTCTCTCGGCAGTGAGCCAGATCCCCATCTAGATCCAGACACAGAAACCCAAGCCCACAAGGACCCAAGGCAAGAATTAAGCTGTGGGGGAGGGCAGAGTACAAAAGGGAAGCATGGATGAATTTTACAAAATGGAGAACTAGAGAGGGAACCACAAAATCTTTCCTAAAAGTAGCAAGCAGCCAGGCTACGACTACCCAAATCAAGTGTTTGGGGTCCCGGAAGACAGGAGAAGACTTTTCAAGAAAGAGGTTAGTGAAGGGCAAAGAGTCTGAGAAAATGTGAACAGAAACTATGTTTCTAGCCTTGTGTCTAGCTTCCCCTCACCCATCCATGAGGGAAATAGTGGCAGGAGGCCCAATGCTTCCTTCAGAGAAGGCGGCAGAATGGGGCAACTGGAGGAATCCTCTGCCACAAGAAAAGTGGGGGACATAGCCACATATTGAGCCAGAATTTTGCCAGGGAAGTGATGGCACAGGAACCCCACAGCTACAGCCCCACGTGGTAAGACGCAGTTGGGGCTTCTTGAGGTAATTCAGCCACACCTGATCAGATGTTGCCTAGGCTCAGAGGCAGCTTCTCAGAATTCATTCACTCAGCAGGCCAGAGAGTGCAGAGGAAATATGGGGCTTATGGAACCTCCCCAGCCACTGTCACGGGCACAGTCAGAGCTGGTCTACAAACCCTGCACAGGTACCAGGCCCTGTTTTGACTGAGAAACAAGGACAATCCAAATGTCAAAATGGCACCCTAATGTAAACCCAGGTTTAGCTGGATGGTGAAAAGCATATCACACCTGGTCTGGTTGTTGGCTGGTGAAGTGGAAACTCTCTATCCTGCAACCTGAGGCCTTTCCATGCAGGAGCCTAGGAAGTATCAGAAACATTGTGCAAACGTGTGGGGTCTCACTCAGGGTATACAGAGCCCACACTTGACTCCTAGAGTCAGTGGCTAACAGTGCACATGGTGGCACTCATGGCTAGATTGTAGCCTGGTTGGGACATGGCCAATGCACTGCCACAGTTGGGGAGAGACAGAGTTGTAGGGAAGAGGTGGCTCAACACTGTCTGCTGGGAAGACAGGAAAAGTGCACTCTGGCAGAATGCTTTTCTGACCTTCATAGCAAAAGCCAAACAAATAGAAAATCTTAGGGGAGCAAGGAAATCAACTTTCAAAATAATCATATCAAGATAATCAAATACCTAGAAATCAGCAGAAAATCACAAATCACATTAAGATACAAGAGGAGACAGCCAAGCTAAATAGCAAAATTTAAAAGCTGGTGGAGAAACAGAATTTGGAACAATGAATCGAACAAGTGCATATAAATCTCTAAAATAAGCTCAGTAAGTTGACTAAAGGCAAAAAGGATATTAAGAAGGCCCTAGAAGAGCATAAGGAAGATTCTAAAAAATAGAAAAATAATAGATCTTATGGAAATGAAGGATACTTCATTTTAAGTTGCAATCAGCAACTTAAAGAGGAAATCATAGGGAAATTCAGGAAATACCTTGAGATAATTAATATGAAAATACAACACACCAAAACTTACAGGATGCAGCAAAGGCAGTGCTGAAAATTCTTTTTGGTAGCTCTAAATGCTTACATTAAAATAGAAGACTTCAAATTAGAGACATATTCTAAAAATTTGAGGAACTAGAAAAAGAGGAGCTAAATAAACCCAAAGTGAGCAAATGGAAGGAAATAAAGACTAGAGTGGAGATAAATGAAATAGAAACACCGGAAAACAATAGAATCAAGAAAACCAAAAGTTGGTTTTTTGAAGAGATTGTTAAAATTGAAAAACCTTTAGCTAGGCTGACAAAAAATGAGATCAATGATGAATACAAATAATGAAAATCAGAAATTAGAAATATACTAGAGATACACAACAGATTTGAAAAAGCAGAAAAAATAATAACTGAACAAAGGACAATTGAATCCTAATGCATAAAACAAATATGGTGGAAAAGATGGGAAATTTTGAATTGGATTGCTGGGAAATCATGGACAACATGAAATACGCAAATATAAGAATCATTGATATCCCAGAAGGAGAAGATAAGAGGAAAGGGCTAAGAATAATATTTGAAGAATGAATTGGGAAAAACTTTCCAGCCCTTATAAAAGACATGAATATGCAAATCAGGGAAACCCTATGAACTCCAAATGGGATAAATCTAAATAGACCCAGTCCAAGACACATACTAATTAGATTGTCAAATTCTAGAGAGAAGGAGAAAGTCCTGAAAGCAGCAAGAGAAAAGCAATTCATCAAATACAAGGAAAGCCACATAAGACTATGTACTGACTACTTGATGGCCACCATGGAGGTGAAAATGCAGTGGTATGACATATTTAAGATTCTGAAAGAGAAAAATTCGAACAAGAATTCTTTATCCACCAAAGCTGTCCTTCAAAAGTGAGGGAGAGTTTTAAATCTTCACAGACAAACAAATGCTGAGGGAATTTGTGAATAAGAGACCTCTGTAAGAAATACTAAAGGGAGTTATGTTGGTCAAAAAAAGAATGACAAGAGAGAGAGTTCTGGAGAAGGGCACAGAACTGAAGAGCATTAGTAAGGGTAATTTAATGGATATAAAAAAAACAGAGGTGGGGTAAGATGGCAGCATAGTGAGTATGAAATTTAACTCAACCTCAAAAGCAGGTAATAAAGAGTCGAGAACAGTACAGAGCTGCTGGGAAAACATCAGTGACCAGGCACACAGCGTACACTAACAGCTCATTAGATAGAAGTGGAAATACTCTCAGGCTTCAACACTGCCCCAGACAAGGGCAGAACCAATGCTTGTCTCAGACACAAAGTAACTAGTCAGAGAAAGGGGTCAATTCCCTAAAGGGCATATCTTCCCCAAGAAAAGGGAGGCAAGGCCCAGCTCAAGGGGAATCCCTCCTTCAAGGAGTTCAGGCCCCAGGGGCAGGAAAACAGGAACAATCAAAGCCATCCTACTATCTCACCTATGTCATCACTAGCAGGGACAGTCCACTCAAATTAAAGGCACCACATCATTATTTTAAGCTTGTGGGAAGCCATGGGCAGAGAAGCACCACATGCTGGGCAGGATAAGTAAAGCACAGATTCTAGACACTTCATAAGAAAGTCTGACAACCTGCTGAGTCTCACCTTCAGGGAAAACTGATCTGGTTACTCTTTCTTCCTGAAGCATGAGCCTGTCTGGTCTGGGAAAATCTGTTGGAGTCTATAATAACTGAGGAAATCCTACTCCTCCTCCCCCTCAAAAAAAATAAACAAACAAAAAGGCTCCTTGTAGGCAGGGCAAGAAACAGAAAAACAAGAACTGAAAAATTCTGATCAGTTAAACAAGAGTCTATGCTGTGTTTAGAATGAGTTGAACTGAATTTCAAAGAACAGATCTAGAACAAAGGCATCCAGAAAGAAAATCCTAGGTAAAGAGTAAAAACAACCTCCATAATAAATTGATTAAGGAAGTCAAATGCCTAGATGCCAGCAAAAAATAATGAGTCATACTAGGAAAATCAAAGATATGACCCAGTCAAAGGAACAAACCAACATTTCAAATGAGATACGGGAATTGAAACAACTAATTCAGGATGTTCAAACAACAAGCAAAATCTCATCAAAAATCCAATCAATGAGTTGAAGGCAGATATAAAGAAGACATTAGGCAAACGAAAAGAATAACTGAGAAGTTTGAAAAAACAATTCACAGAACCTTTGGAAATGAAAGGCACAATAGAACAGATGATACAAACAATGGAAACCTACAACAATAGATTTGAAGAGGCAGAATAAAGAATTAGTGAACTAGAAGACCGGACATCTGAAATCTGACACAAAAAAATATATAGGGAAAAGAATAGAAAAATATGAGCAAGGACTCAGGAAATTGAATGACAACATAAAGCACATGAATAAACATGTTGTGGGTATCCCAGAAGGAAAAGAGAAGGGAAAAAGAGCAGAAAGACTAATGGAGGAAGTAATCACTGAAAATTTCCCATCTCTTTTGAAAGACATAAAATTATAGATCCAAGAAGTGCAGCATACCCCCAGCAGAATAGATCCAAATAGACTTACTCCAAGACACTTACTAATCAGATTGTCAAATGTCAAAGAGAAACAGTGAATTTTGAAAGCTGTGAGAGAAAAGCAATCCATCACATACAAAGGAATCTCAATAATATATTCAGAGGAGCTGAAGGCAAGGACAAAAATGGACATTTGCACACTGATATTTATAGCAGCATTATTTATGATTGCCAAGAGATGGAAACAGCCCAAATATCCATCAATGGATGAGTGGTTAAACAAGTTGTGGTATATACATATATACATACGATGGAATACTACATAGCTGTAAGACAAATAAAGTCATGAAGCTGGTGAAAACATGGATGAGACTTGAGGACATTATGCGTAGTGAAAATAGCCAGAAACAGAAGGACAAATACTGTATGGTCTCACTAATATGAACTAATATTAATGAGTGAATTTTGAGAGTTGAAGTTAAGAGCACAGGTTATCAGGAGATAGAAACAGGATAGACATTGGGCATTTGGTGCTGAAGGAATATAAATTGTACAACAGATCTGATTGTAAAAATTCAGAAATAGATAGCACAATACTACCTGATTGTAGCATGATAATATAAGTATGCAGAATGAAGCTGAATATGAGTATGATTGAGGAATAAGGGCTGGGGGCACATATGAAACTAGAAGGAAAGATAGAGGATAAAGACTGAGATGGTATAACTGAGGATAAAGAAAATGATGGTGATTAAATGTACAAATACAAAAACATTTTTGCATGAGGGAGAACAAATGAATGGCAACATTGCATGGTGTTGAAAATGGATGGTATACAGGAAAAAATGCAGTCAATGCAAGCTAGGGTCAACAGTAGCATTATAATATGCTTCCATTGAATATAACAAAGGCATTATGCCAAAACTAATTGTCAACAGGTGGGAGCATGGGGGAGGGGTATGGATTCTTTGTGGAAGAAAAGGAAATGTCATCATATAGATTATGGTGGCAAAGACATGTCTATTTACTTAGGTTGGATTATATAATGTACAAATGAAACTGTTTAAAAATGAGAGTAACAAGTGCTAGAGAAAATGCAGAAAAAGAGATGTACCTATTCACTGTTGGTAGAGAAACTGAGAGGTGCAGCCCCTCTGGAGGGCAGTGTGGTGGTTCCACAGAGGGCTAGGGATGGGGTTGCCATATGATCCTGCAACTGCATCGCTCAATGTGCCAGTTTGAATCTGTTGTGAACCCCAAAAAACCCAAGTTCTTTAATCCTCATTCAGTATTGCTGGGTGGGAGCTTTTTTATTGTTTCCATGGAGATGTGACCCACTCAACTGTGGGTGATAAATTTTGATTACATAGTTTCCATGGAGATGTGTCTCCACCCATTCAGGGTAAGGTTGCTTACTGGAGCCCTTTAGGAGGGAACCATTTTGGAAGGAGCCATGAGAGCCCATGCAGCCAGAGATTTTTGGAGAGAAAGAAAGAAAATGCCCCCAGGGGAGCTTCATGAAATAAGAAGCCAGGAGAAAAAGCTAGCAGACTTCATCATGTTCCCTTCCAGCTGAGAGAGAAATTCAAAACTTCATCAACCTTTCTTGAATGAAGGTAACCTCTTGTTGATGCCTTAATGTGGACATTTACATAGCCTTGCCTTAATTTGGACATTTTCATGGCCTTAGGGCTGTACACTTGCAACTTAATCAATTCCCCTTTTTAAAAGTCATTCTGTTCCTGGTATATCACATTCTGGCAGTTTGTAACTAGAACACTCAGTATATACCTGGAGGAATTGAGTGTGGGACCATGGAATGGACATTTGCACACTGGTGTTTAAGGCAGCAGTGTTTGAGATGGAGGTGCCTAAGGGTGCAATGACTGAGGAGAGGAAGGGGGAACTGTGGTATACATACAATGGAATACTGTGCAACTGCAAGGAGAAATGAAGTTGTGAGGCATGCAACTAGGTGAATGAAACTTAAGGACAGCATGTTTAATGAAATGTCAAACAGAAAGACAAATATCATCATGCTTCATTCACATGGACTAACTGTAATATAAAAACTCAGGAAATTGAAGTCAAGAGCATGGGTCATGAGGCTGGGTCCTATTGTAGAGGATCCTAGATTGTAAACTCTTGCAGCGATCACATCTATTCAGGAGATGTAACTGTTATTTCTAAATTCTGAGACACTGAACTCTTTGTATATAACCTGGTCACTCCTAGAAACTTCAAGTATTTATGTGACACATGAGACTCAGACTTAGAGCTCTGAAACTATGAAAGTCAACACTACCCCATACAGGAACTGTTTAAAAAGTTGAAAAAGGGATAAGACTTTGACTTGTGATATGCATGAAGCCGATCTGGATAGGACTAAGGTATATTAGAATACAGGGTAAAGGATGATATCATTCATATTGAGAAAAAAGCAAGAAATGCTTACTTGGTGCAAAATTTGTATTTTGGGTTGTGCATTACCTAAGTTAACTTGTATGGGCAGATATGGAATCTTGAATAGGGCATGAGATTTTGTTGGTTTGTCCAGGCTAGTGTGATGCCCCAATATATCCCAGAGTAATTTGAGCATTGTATAAAGAAGTATTTGCAATGTCCCATTGGGTATTGGGGAGAAAGGAGGAAATATTCAACTTCCCCTTTTGGAGAATTTCTGATATTATTGCAAGCAGTATGGACAACCACTTCAACAGGCTGGGCCCTCAATCTTGGGGTTCAACCCTATGAAACTTATTCCTGCAAAGGATTGACTAAGCTTACTTATAATTATGCCTAAGTGTCACTCCCAGAGAATCTCTTTTGTTGCTCAGATGTGGCCTCTCTCTCTAAGCCAACTTGGCAGGTGAGCTTACTGCCCTACCCCCTACATGGGCAATGACTCCCAGGGGTGTAAATCTCCCTGGCAATATGGGACATAACTCCCAGGATTTACTGGTACCCAGAATCATGAGATTGAGAAAGCCTTCTTGACCAAAAAGAGGAAGACAGAAATGAGACAAAATAAATTTTCAGTGGCTGAGAGATTTCAGATTTGAGAGGTTATCCTGGAGGTTATTCTCATGCGATACATATAAAAAGGGATATATATCCCTTTTTAGTTTATGGTTTACTGGAGTGGCTGGAGGGAAGTACCTGAAGCTGTTAAGCTGTATTCCAGTAGCCTTGATTCTTGAACATGATTGTATAACAATACAGCTTTTACAATGTGACTGTGTGATTGTGAAAACCTTATATCTGACACTCCTTTTATCCAGGGTGTGGACAGATGACTAAGAAAACATAGATAAATAACAGCATGGATGAAGGGTAAAATAAATTGGGTAGATGGAAATACTAGTAGTCAATGAGAGGGAGGGGCAATGTGTATGGGATGCATGAGTTTTTTCTTCTTCTTTTTCTTGAGCGATGCAAATGTTTTAAAAAATATCATGGTAATGATACACATCTATGTGATGATATTGTGAGCCATTGGTTGTACATCATGTATGAACTGTATGTGTGTGAAGATTTCTCAGTAAAAAAATATTTTTTAAAAAAAGAGTAAAAAATAGAATTGCAAATTGGTTATTTACATCACTTTGAATGAAATTATCAGAAACAAAAATGAAGTACTTGAGTTCATACTAAGAAAATAAAATTGGACAGCAAACCCCATCCTCTGGGGAACTAATGTGCTTGGGCAACCATTTCCTAAAAACTCTATTTGAAGGTGATAGCTGACCAACATTGTGAATGTAATTAATACCACTGAATTATATATCTGAATATAATTAAAGGGATAATTTTAGTTTGTATGTATGTTACTAAAATAATTTTTTTTAAGTATATAAAGAAAGAAAGGGAAAAAATAAATCTGACAAATAAAAACCAAAGGATATGATGGTTGGCTCAAGTACTGCCATTACAGTAACAACTTTGAATGTGAATGGATTCATCTCTCCAATTAAAAGATACAGATTGACAGAATGGATTAAAGGTAAGATCCATCTATATGCTGTTTAGAAGAGACTCATCTTAGAGTCAAGGATACAAATAGAGAGAAAGTGAGAGAATGGAAAAAATATTCCATGCAAATTGTAACCAGAAGAAAGCAGGGGTTGCTATATGAGTATCAGACAAAATAGACTTTAAATTCAAAGATGTCATAAGGACATGAAAGGACACTATATTTTAATAAAAGGACAATCACCAAGAAGAAATAACATTATAAACGTTTATGCACCAAACCAAGGAGCTCCAAAGTACATGAGGCCAACACTGGCAAAACTGAAGGGAGCAATAGATGTTTCTATCATAATAGTGGGAGACTTCAGTACACCACTCTTCTACAGATAGGACAGCCAGACAGAGGATCAATAGGAAAATAAAGAGCCTAAACAATATGATAAATGAATTAGACCTAACAGATATATATAGATTGTTACATCCTAAAATATTAGGATATACATTCTTCTCTAGTGTTCATAGAATGTTCTCCAGGAAAGATCATATGCTGGGGCCCAAAACAGGTCTCAATAAATTTTAAAAGATTGAAATTATTCAGAGCATTTCCTCTGACCATAATAGAATGAAGCTGGAAATCAGTAACCTCCAAAGAAACAGAACTTTCACAAACATGGAAGTTAAACATCACACAGTCTTAAACAACCAGTGGGTCAAAGAATAAATTGCAAGAGAAATCAGAAAATATCTGGAGATGTATGAAAATGGGAATAAAATATATCAAAACCTATGGGATGCAGTGAAGGAGATGCTGAGAGGTAAATGCACAGCTCTAAATACATCCATTAAAAAGGAAAAAGAGAGTTAAAATCAAAGATCTAACTGAACAACTGGAGAAGTTAGAGAAATAACAGCAAACTAACCCTAAAGCAAGTAGAAGAAAATAAACAATAAAGATTAAAGCAGAAATAAATGACCTGTAGGACAAAAACCAATAGAGAGAATCAATAAAACCAAAAGTTGGTTCTTTAAGAAGATTAACAAGGTTATCAAGATTAGCAAACCCTTAGCTAGACTGTCAAACTCAAAAAGGGAGCAGCTGCAAATAAACTCAGAAATAAGAACAGTATCTTACTATGGATCCCAAAGAAATAAAATAAAAATCACAAGAGGATACTAGAACTGCTGTATGCTGACAAACTAGACAACTTAAGGGAAATGGATAACTTCCTAGAAGGACTTGAATATCCCACACTGATTCAAAAAGAAAGAGAAGACCTCAACAATCCAATCACTAGTAAAAAGATTGAATCAGTCATCAAAAACCTACCAACCGGGGGTGGGCCTAGATGGCACACCAGGCAAGTTCTTGCCTGCCATGTGGGAAATCCAGCTTCGATTCCTGGTGTCTGCCCATGCAAAAAAAAAAAAAACTACCAACAATCAGTGTAATATAGCACATTAACAGATCAAAAGGGAAAAATCATATGATCATCTTGATTGATGCTGGAAAAGCATTCAACAAAATTCAGCATCCTTTTCTGATAATAACTCTAACTCTGGAAAAGGTAGGAATCTAAGGAAATTTCCTCAATGTGATAAAGGGCATATATGAAAAACTCACAGCCAGGATTATGCTTAAGGTGAAAGACTGAAAACCTTCCCTCTAAGATCAGAAATGAGACAAGGGTGCCCGTTGTCACCACTATTATTCAATATTTTGTTAGAAATTGTAGCTAGAACAACCGGGCATGAAAAAGAAATAAAAGTCCCCCAAACAAGAAAGGAAGTAGTAAAACTTTCATTATTTGCAGATGACATGATCCTATATTTGGAATATCCTGAAAAAAATCTATGACAAATCTACTTGAGCTGATAAACAAATTCAGCAAGTTGATGGAACATAAAATTAATGTGCAAAAATCAGTAATGTTTCTATACACTAGTAATAACCTATCTGAGGAGGCAATTAAGAAAATAATTCCATTCATAATAGCAATGAAAAGAATCTAATTAGAATTCCCTTCTATGTAACATATTGCTTTTCTCTATTGACTTTCAGAACTCTCCCCTCATCTTGTGCATTCAGTAGTGTTATCAATACATAACAGGTGTATTTTAACTCATGCTCATCCTGTTGGAGTTCTCTGGGCTTCTTGGATGTGCATATTCACTTTTTTTTGCTAAGTTTAGGAAGTTCTCTGTCATTATTTCTTAAACTATTCCTTTCTGTTCCATTTCTCTCTTCTCCTTCTTAGATGCCCATATGTTGGTAAGTTTGATGGTGTCCCAGAGGGGTCACCAGCCATTTACACTTTTTATAATTCTTTCTACTTTCTGCTCCTCAGTCTGATTCATTTAAATTTTCTTGTCTTCAAGTTCACTGATTCTTTCTTCAACCAGCTCCAATCTTCTACTGAAACCCTCCTGCACATGTTTCCTTTCAGGTATTGAAGCCTTCAACTCCAATAGTTCTGTGTCCCTTTTAAAAGTTGTATCTCTTTACTAAGATTCTCATAGTCTCATTCATTGTTTTTCTGATACCCTTTAATTCTTTCTCTGTATTTTTCTTTTTCTCTTAGTCCCTTTTTTATTTTACATGGGCAGGCAGCAGGAATCAAACCCGAGTCCTCTGGCATGGCAGGCAAGGATTCTTGCCTGCTGGATTCTTGCCTGCTGAGCCACCATGGCCCACCCCCCTAGTGCATTTTTAAGATCATTTTTAAGTCTTTATTTGAAATGCCTACATTCTGGGCTTCTCATTTTTTACCCTTTTCCTTTGGATGGGCCATCATTTCCTATCTCTTGGTTTGTCCTGTACTCTCTTGTAGCACACTGTACATTTTAATATTTTACCATGTTAACGCTGGGAATTATTCCTTGAGATGTCTGTTCTTTTATATTGTAACCAGATGATGATAAGACAGAAATTTTCTTGAGTTTAAGCCTCCCTATCAGGAGGGTCTATCCAAGGGAAATGTTCCTCTCTGTTTTTCTAGGTCATGTCCTGGGCTTGTGCTTGTTTATAGGAGTTTTAATACCCCTCTGTTTCCCAGGAGACAGACTTCCCTCTCCTGGTACTTAAAATAGACAAGCCTTTGCCCCAGCCTGTCAGTCTCTACTGGTGCTTCCTTTTGCCCATGCTGCTTTGGCCTGGAGATTAAACTCTGGGAGGAGAAGCTCTTCCCAAATGAGTCAATCCTAGTTGAAACAAGACCAGAGACCCACAAAGGGGTGCCAATCAGCTCCAATGTGCCCTGTGGAGGGGATCAAGAAGGATGCCAGGAGCCTCTTTCTTGGCTCCCCAAAGCCAAGCCCTCTTGACTTGCCCAACAAATTCAACTTTTGAACTTGTCTCCCACAACCTGAGAAACATACTGACTTTAAATCTTCTCTGCCACTACCCCTGTCTGGGGCAAGCTGGAATAATGGCTGCCCTCAGACCTGTGCCCCATTGATCAGAAGTCGCTAAGCAAAGGCCATGTTCAGTGATTAGCCATATCCACCCCTGGTTTTGGAGAGGAAGATTTTTATGTCCCTTTCTGTCTCTAGCAAGATAGCCAGGGACCAGACCCCAGAGCAGCCTGCTGCAAAGTTGGGGGATGGGTGCCAAAAACTGCCATGAGGACAGTTTACTGGTTTTTACTGTAATTTACCAGCCTCTCTCTTCCACTCTTCCCTGGATACTGTATTATGTTCTACTGGCCTCTGGAGTTTTCAAACAGTTATTTCAGACAGTTCCTGCCCATTTAATAGTTGTTCTCATGGAAAGACTGAATCCTGGAGCTACATACTCTGCCATCTTCCTGCAATTGTCTCATTATTGTTTCTAACATAGCATTTCTTAAACTATGAATAGTAAACTACAAATAATGAATCATTCCACTTTATTCTTTTGAAACACTTTTCTGCTTTGATTTCTGAGAAGGCTTCATTCAGAAAACCACTAGCAAAGTTAAGTTCACAAACATATTTTCATTTAAATATCAGTCAGTTTCTGGTAGAAGAAACCTCTTGTCTCAACAGAGAGAATTTAATATATTCTAGACCGGTATTAGAGAATAGGAAAAAACAAAGCATCTGCCGTATCACAAAGCAGTAACCAAGGAAACATCTACAAATCAAAAAGCTAAGTGAACAAAGGGAAGAGGTAGAGATTATTAAGTATAGAAGTTTGGAGGAGTGGCCCCATGGACCTGAAACTCCTGTATTTAACGAGGAGCTGCTGCTTGATGGTACTAGTATCTCAAAAACTAAGTTCCTGCAGAGTAAGACAAAGCTGACTGATGAAGGATTGCTGTTTACATGGTGCTGGTGGCTAAGAACCTTAAGTTTAACCCCTATGGAGAGGCTACGGCCTCATTTCTGTAACTTGTTATGAGACTAGTTAATACTTATAACTTACTTCATCCATTGTGTTTCCTTTGTCTTTTCATAGGATCTCAGATATTCAAATTTATTTATCAGATGTGGTAAAAATTCCTAAAGCATTTGAATCCTCAGTTGCCCTACTTTTTAGTTTGTTGTTGTTGTTGCTATATATTTCCATTACCTTTTTCTGCTTGATATGGGGATTAAGAATTAAAGAACTCCAAGCGATGTCTGTGGTTCCGTGCTCACTGTCATTTTTATATACTATTGAGCCAATTCCCTTGGTAATAAGTATTGAGCACACCACATAGTGGAACAGCTCCCTATTTGTTTTGGTTTAGTGCTTGGTGTATACAACAGGACTAGATGGCATCTCACGTTCCATTTCAATAAAGCCATCATTTTGTCCTCTGATGGAAATGTTTCTCCATTGGGAATCAGAAAAACACTGGAGTTCAAAGTTGCCCATACCAAAAGCAAAAATTCTGAGAAAGGATAATTACATGTGTTACTGAGATAATACATTCTTTCTACATCATCTTCTGTTTTCAAGACTCGGTTTGTCTAGCATGAGAAAGCAGAGGTATATGTTGGTACTGACTCAAAGCATTCACTGCATCCTCCATGGCAGAACTTTATCATTTCAGATTATCCTTTCCCATGGTATCATAACTGGGTCTTCAGTAAGCCATTGCATCATTTTGTCCTCCCATCCACTTTAGATATGTTCTGGTATGTGGTAGGACCAGTTTCTTGGGTTTGAGCACACTGATACACTTATTTTGCATTCTTTGGTTAAACACAATGCTTCACAGAATACATACCATAAAAGAGAAGGGAGAATCCTATTAATTTCAATAAGGATAAATTTCTTTCTTCCTCCAAGATGGAAGGGGTCAAATATAATCAATCTGTCAACCGATGGTTAGCTATTGTCCCAAGGAATAATGTTCTATATGAAGTCAATGTTGGTCTCTGCTTTTGGTAGACTAGCCATTCTGGTACTGGTGGCCAGCTGGGTGTTTGTTAGGAAAGGTCCATATTGTATTACCATGTCAACCATGATTACTTGTATTTTAATCCACTAAGCAAACAGTGGATAACAGGGGAAATAAGCTGTCAGGTTTCCTCAGAACAGTTATTTTGTCCACCTGATTACTGAGAGTCTCCCCTTCAGCAGATGCCTTTAGTGAAAATTCACATAGGATACAAATACCTTCTTACTCTGTTCCAAATTTGGATACATCTTGTCCGGAACTCCTTATCACCAATATTCCAATTGTTCTTTCCAATTACTTGAACATCTAGAGAAACTGCTAGCTAATTTATATGAAATGACTTAGACCTACACTTAAATCTTTTTCTTGGTCCAGACCAATGGAAAATTTAATGTTTTATAGACCTCTACTCTCAGTGTAGATTTTCCTTTATCCTTGTCTTTCAGGGCCACTCTTAGCTGGGGCTGTGGTTCTATATCCATCCATTTCTGGTGGATGCCAGTATGTATAAGTATATAATGTTAACCAAACCTGAGTTTTCACCTTCTTGATCATTAAAAAATATACAATCTTCCCATGAGGCTAACATATGAATCCATGAGTATTGGGGGAGAAGAGGAAATGCAGTATAAGTGTTTGATCTGATTCTCTTGTTAATGCAACTTACTTTTACCTTAAGACTGATCTTTTATTTACTATTTTCACATATTGATATGTTGTAACTGTTTTCCATATCCAACATTATGACTTGTGGGTCAAATAGCACCTAAATCACAATGGGAAACTCAGATCACACGGTCCTTTTCATAGTCTAAGTTCAAGTTTTCTTTCTCTGCTAGTGCCTAGAAGCTAGCCAATAGCTCTTTCTCAAAAGGAGGAAAGTGTTTCAAAGAAGGTATGGGGTTGCTCCAAATCCCTTGAGTTCTGAATGTGTGATTATCCTATTAGAGGTTGCCAGAGGCTCTATACAGCCTCCAAAATACTATAAATACTTTAAGTATCATTGAAACTGCTGGGCCATAAGACTTTTTCAAGTGAAAAAGCAACCTGCTTCGCAGCGTGGGAATACTGCAGAGGCGACTGCAGTATTCTGACAGCCATATGAGTTTCTGAGTAAAAATGTCAGAGTGGCACACTAAATCACGTATAAATTGCCTGTAAAATATGAAAGTCCCTACTAAGCACTCTGCCTCCTATTTAATAGTAATAATGCATAATGAAAAACAACTGTGTTTCACTTTAGAAGGGTCATCTCAACATATTTCAGACCATTAGACCTTAAGAAGTTTCACCAAGATGGTGTACTACTGAAATTTCATAAAATTCTCCCACCACCTGGCCTTTTGTATGTAGCTTACTAAAGCAATTAAAGTACTTGTTATTTGCTGTTCATCTGATCCAATCAGTGGGGTTGACTCTGTTAAGACATGCAAGATTGCTGCTGACTCCCAGGATGAGCCAGGACCTGGTGTCATGGGATTGAGAAAGCCTTCTCAAAGGGGGAAGAGAGAAATGAGACAAAATAAAGTTTCAGTGGCTAAGAGATTTCAAACAAAATCAGGAGGTTTTCCTGGGGGTAATTCTTATGCATTATATAGATATTCCTTTTAAGCTTATGGTGAATTGGGTAGCTGAAGGGAAATACCTGAAACTGTTGAGCTCTGTTCCAGTAACCTTGATTCTTGAAGATGATTGTATAATGATATAGCTTTTATAATGTGACTGTGTGATTGTGAAAACCTTGTGTCTGATGCTCCTGCTATCCAGGGTATGGAAAAATGAGTTAAAAAAAAATATGCATTAAAAAAATAAATAAATAATGGGAGGGGGGTAAAGGGTAAAAAATGGGTAGATTGAAATACTAGCGGTCAATGTGAGGGAGGGGCCATGGGTATGGGATGTATGAGTTTTTTCTTTTTTATGTCTTTTTCTGGAGTGATACAAATGTTCTAAAAATTATCTTGGTGATGCGTGCAGAACTATGTGATGATATTGTGAATCTTTGATTATATGCCATGAATGAACTCTATGTGTGTGAAGATTTCTCAATAAAAATATATTTTTAAAGAGATTGCTGCTGCCTATATTATGGCACATAGCAAGAGAGTTCACATGGCCCGAGTCAAGTTTGGAAAGGTGAACCATGGGGTAAAATCTAATCACTTCTGATGGATGGTTCTTGCAAATTAGTATAGAGGGGGAAAAAAAGCATTTTCTCTGTCAGTAGTTGCATTCTGGTTGCCAGAAGCTGTGTTGATTTGCTCCAATAAAGTAATCACATCTGGAACAGAAGTTACAATTGGAGTTACCACCTAATTAAGTTTATGATAATCATAGTTATTCTTGAAGATCCATCTGCCTTTATCATAGACTAAATAGGAAAACTAAATGGGGTGTGATAGATATCAGCAAAAGGGAATCTTTCAAGTTTTTGATGGTGGTCAAAACATCTTTGCAAATTTCCTAGGGATGTGGTATTGCTTTGCTTTATTATTTTGGTAAGGGAAGGAAAATTCCAGGGGCTTCTACTTGGCTCTTCCTATCACAATAACCTTCAATAAAAGGGTCAGAAAGAAAATTTATGAATGCTGCCATTTGTTAAGTCTGCTATTAGAATTGTTCATTCATTCATGAATATATGCAGACTGATAAAACTACTGAACCTAGGGTACTTCAAAATTTGGCCAAACTTTCATTTATTGCCTAAACTCCATTGACACTAATTGCCTCGTTTGCCTGAACGTGTTATATTTTGAATTCCAAGGAATTATTTTCAGATCAAAGACAGCATCCATTGATCATGATAAGTGCTAAGTATCTTTTCCCCATTAGTAAAGGGCCTTATGTCTCCTTGGGGAAGCATGGAGAAATATTTACAATTTATACTACTGGAAGTTTGGCAGGACCCTTCCTTAAAGTGAGTGGCCTTGATTATCCATGATGTCAATTTAAGACTACCAGGACAGGAGTTTTTGCGTGGCTTTTTTCTCTTTATAAGAATGAACTAATATTTATTAGGCTGCCCATCTATTTTATTCTTCGAGGCAGCATGGTCAATTAGATTACCTAAAAGTTCCTTATAGGTCCAAATATTCTGTTTCCACTTTATCCTTGTAATGATCCTTGTATCATTACAGCAAATACTCCCCCCTTGTTTGTGGTGGCTTCTGCTAATATAAATTTACAAAAATTGTGAAAATCTTTTAGAGTAGTACTTATTTTCTCCAGGTCAAAAGATTCTGAAATAGCACCATACTTCTTGGGCTAGTGACAACTTTTCAATAAGTAAGTGTATAATAGGAAGCAAAGAAAAGAGGTAGACCCTTGTAAGGCAACCCCTGCAGAAGTTACTATAGGACCTTCAAGCAAGAGATGTCAAGTCTCCTCAGACACAAAATAATCTAATAATTCAAGTTCTCAGCTTCATCTGAGTCTACCAAAATTTCCACATTCCAAGTTTTAGGGCCCCAGTACTACTGAAAAAATTCCCTAACTTCCACAGAAGATATTTCACAAAGCTGTGAATTCAACATAAGTTGTAACTTTACAACCTGCACGATTAAAGTTTGCATCTGGATTTATTGAACTCTACCCTGAGGCTTTAAAAAATAAGAAATGAGAATTTTTTTTTTTTTTTTTTTTGCTTTAGAAGTCCAGTTACCTTGGAGTTTCTTTAAACTAAGAGAAAAAGTTCACAATGTTTTCATGCAAAACACAAATGGTTCTTTAAACAACAATTGTGACAAATAGAAAGAATTAGGGAATGCTGCACTTGCGATCCATGCAAAACAGCAATGTTTTTGGTTATACATAAATTAATGTCTCAAATGCTTTTCAAAATATTGTAATAGACAATACATATAGGCATGCCTTATATGCACATAGGAATGCAATTTTGAACAGAAAAACCATCATTCTGAACTACTTAATTTCTTTAAAATCACTGAACAAGAAAACCAACGTTGAAGTTAAGATTCTGACTTTAACACAACTTCTCTACAGTACCTTGACTTTAATCCAAGAGTAAAAGTTAAGAGTCTTCTCTATTTTGGTAAATAATTACATGGTAAACTTAGATGTCCTTTCTCCCTCGATTTTACCTGGAAATAACCTATTTGATTTTTGTATTTAAAAGAGGTCACATTTGGCACTTTTATGTTGATGTTGCCAATGTTAATATTTCTTGACATCTCAAGAAGATTCATATTCTTTACAGCTGGTACAGCACAGGTTGCAGCTCCTGCTGAGCCAGTCTCAGATTTCTCCAGTTTACTTTGTGCATCAATTTGTATAACAATCTCATTCAGAAATAAGAAATTTCTTAAGAAATAAGAGATACTGTCAGGGACCACCATAGAGGCTCTTTTGTTCCTCCTCTGTGACCTGAGCCCCCCCCCCCCCAAAAAAAACTGTGAGGCAGTCGTTCCACACCAAGGCCCTTGTTTTCATCATTACGGTCATAACAGTCAAATGCAATGAGAGCTTTGTCCCCTAAAGCCCTTGCTTCCAAGGGCGCTTTATCACGAACAGCTATAGGTGCTCATTTAATTAATAATCCCTTTCCTCCCTTCAGGGAGGCCAACACTGCATTGAAGCCCAAAGACATGGACAAACCAATCTCAAATTCCCAGCTCTGAAAGTTTTGTTTCCTCAGACCACTTTGTTACCAATTTCTGTATCAGTTTCTAGACATTCGGTAACCGAAAAGGCAAAAAGAGATCACTGAGGTATCGCAGACATAGTGATGTTGGGAAGCACTTACCACCCCTAGGACTGGGAGGATAAAGGGAAGGAGACAGGCTATGCAGTGCTGAGACTCGGCCCTCAGAGGACCGAGCACTGCTGGGCCAGCCCTGACAGGTCGCGAGCCAGAGAAGCACCCTCTGCAAATGAACTCACACCTCCAAGGAAGGCAGGTACTTATCCCTGAGGCTTTATGAGGCAGTCATAGCAGTAGAAACAGCAAACTGAAACCAACTGCTGATACAGGAACCAGTGACCTCAGCCAGGATGAAGAACAGTTTCTGTGGTGACACAAACAGTAGAACTTCAGTCTTACAGACCCAGGAAGCCAGCTGGCAAAAGAGAAATATTATTTGCACAGTTCCAGGCCCAGCATCACATAGGAGAGTATAGACGTGTGGATTTTTAAAGGAGAGACATACCTTGATCATTTGCACAAACTGAATAATTCAAATAATCCCAACATCCAAACAAATTGCAGGTGTTACCCGAAAACAAGAAGAAAAAATACGCATCGACACTAGCTCAAATTGTATTTAATGTGAGGATAAGTTTCCTGTATTAATATGTAGAGAAAACTGTTTCTTACAGGTAGTAGCAACCAAGAATAAAACAATTATGTGCTTTAAAAAAATATGTTCTAATTAAAATGAAATGAATTTTTCTGTAATAAAATTGTGAGATTCTGGAATTGGTGACTAAGAGAATTCGCTGAATTTCTGGGCATGAGGTATTTAAGAAAAGAATATACCATCTGGATAAGAAGAAAAATGAGCTGTGAAGGAAGAAGCAGGTTCTCTGGATGACCTTTAGAATTTCTTTCTCATTTTTGGTAGCATTCTGGTATGTTTTAAAAAAAAATCCATGCTCATCTCATATCATTTCAGAATACCTATCTTTATCACCATCGTAGCCTGTATTTGCGTAGCATGTTGAACTTTTCTAAAATGTTGACATGCATTAGTTTCTTGCAGCCACTATAATAAATTATCACAAACTTAGTATTTGTATTAATCAACTCTAATTTTATTTTTTGAATTTCAGAAGTCCGATTGGTCTCATCAGGGCATTACCAGGCTGCATTTCTTTCCGAATGCACTAGGGGAGGATCTATTTCTTTGCCTTTTACACTTTCTGGAGGCCACCTTTATTCCTTGGCTTGTGGTGTCCTTCTTCCATCTTTAAAACAACTTTGCATCTTTCTCATCATTCTCCCATAGTCCCAGCTTCCTACGATCACATCTGGAAATGGTTCTCTGAATTCAAAGGTCGATATAATTACCCTGGGCCTACCAAGTTATTCTTCAATAATGGTAAAAGCCTGAACTAAATACACATTTTTCACAATTATTTAATTTGATAATGATTTCATGTAATCACATCTCAAGAACGTTTAAAACGTTACAATCCAGTGTTTTTGACACAATAGAGTCCTAAGAAACATGTGCTTTACTCTAGATCACAGGGTTGTGAGTGGCAGACCTGCACTCCAAGAGAGTATTCAAAACAAAAGCAGAAAACCTATATTTATAAGGTTTTCACTTTTCCCCTATAAAATTGTCCCATATCTTTAAAATATATTTTAAACATGAAATTCAAAGTCCATGTTTCTTTTGACATCTGGGCATTTGTCCATGCATGGACTTGCGGTGTGGCAGGCTTCACATGCAGAGCCTGCTCAGCTTTCGATTTTTAGAATTTTTGGACTTGAACCAAACTATTTAAGTCTCAATATGTGTGTAACCAGTATGTTGAGCAAGCACGACTCCTGACATAATCAAAACACAATTTTATTTTTGTCTCTTTCCATCCTTCTAAAATGTATTCAGTTCTGACAATGTTTCCCTGTCCCTGGGTGAAAAATCCTTCAACTCTATGATAGTTTTGCTCACTTTTTCAGTAACAAAATGTCTTCTAGCCACTTTAAGTAACAAACTGGCCCCAATTCAGAAATTAGAATATACTATTCAAGATATTTATAAAAACTCTGAATCTGATTTAACGTTAAAATGCTCTCATCTCCCCACCCTGCAGAAGCCTGCATCTCCCCGACTTCTGCAAAAGAAAATAGAGGCAAGGATGGCTTCTTTTCTATTTCATTACCTTGTGCTTTCACTGCCTCCACAACACCTCGCTAGCTAGCTTCTGACTCCTACACAGTTGGAGCAGGGTGAGGGTGGATTGGAAAAGAAAGCTGAAATCTTTTATGTAAATGGTAGTTTCATAAGGTGGTTTTCTGGGTTTGGCAACTGTTTATAGCTAGTCCTTTCTCTCTGGGTGTTGTCAGAGACTCTCTGGAATTTCTTTGCTGGCCCACTGTCTCTATAGTCCCCATATCCTGGCCAAGGAAATGCATCATTCTGTGGAAGGTGGCTTGCCCTAACTGTAGCAACCCGCCGATATCCAGTGTTGCCCCTTAGTTTCTTTCCTACTAGAATCTCTTAGGATTTCTAGGCCTGGGACTGGACTGGACCCAGGATGATCCAAGGCTGGGCTGTTGCTCTCCCTCTGGTCCAGGAGAAAGACTCCCACATCTTTTGTCCTAAGTAACTCTCAGAGTGCAGGTTTACTGCAAAATAACATCACTTTCCTGAATTCACCACCAAAGCCATCCTTTTGTCACCGTCTAGATTATATTGGTGGGATTTAGACTTCGATCACTGAAGTCATATTAAGTCTCTCATTTGTTCAGGAATTCCTACCTAATAAGAGCTGAGGTGAAGAATTAGACCCCTCTTTAAGAGATGGCAGAGAAGAATAATATAGCAGAACAACACTCTTCAAATAAATTTCTTCAAAGATCTTTCTAGATGACTGTATAATGATATAGCTTTTGCAATGTGACTCTGTGATTGTGAAAACGTTGTTTCTGATGCTTCTTTTATCTACAGTCCGGACAGATGAGTAAAACATATGGATAAGAAATAAATAATAGGGGGAACAAAAGTCAAAATAAATTGAGTAGATTGAAATACCATGGTCAATGAGAGGGAGAGGTAAGGGATATGGCATGTATGAGATTTTTCTTTTTTCTTTCTTCTGCTGGAGAGATGCAAATGTTCAATAAAAAGATGATGGTGATGAATACACAACTATGTGATGACATGGTGAGCCATTGATTATAACCACATCAAAAACGTTTGTATGTCAAGAATGTTTGTTGTTTACAATAAAAATATTTTTTAAAAGATCTTTCTTAGAAAACACACACACACAAACATGTATATAATAGCTAGCTGAAAGTTCCAAGAGTTGTAAAATGAGTTTAAAGAATTTCCTTTGAATATCTGTATATAACAATTTGGAAATCTACTTTGGAGTTTTCCATCACTCGTATCTTGGCATCTAATTGAAATGTTGCCTTTAATTAAAGTTTCATGTGATTCATTGCCAACTTATTAAAATGACCACTGGAGAAGTGGTTACCAAACTTTTCTGGGTATCAGAATCCCTGGGAAAGGCTGTATACTGCTGGAGTTTCTGTTTTCCAGGGATGAGGTAAGGACCAATAAATTGAATTTCTAACAAGTTTCCAGGTGGTGCTGTTGTTGCTGGTCCAGGGACCATTCTTTGAAAACCACTGCTGTAGGTCAGCAGGATGCAAGGATAGTTTTGTTATTGTACCACTTTGTAGGTGTTTAACATTTGGGAGATGTATAAAAATCATACTTGTGAAATTCTTATATAGGATTTAATAAAAATAATCTCTCTTCCCAGCATCTCTGATCCTAACGCTATATTTAAACTTTGTTTCCAAACTGCAAGCTATTGTAACTAGCAACACGATTCAATTTTGTGTATCATCCCATCTATTTAATAAACATCTATTAAGCAATCATTATGCACCAGGCATTGTTTTTCTGGAACAGAATTTCTCAAGTTGTGGTCTCTGGAAAACCAGCATCAGCAGTAAGTCTTATATTTTTGTGTGCATCAGAATTACCTGTAGGACTCATTAAACACAGATGGCTGGGCTCCATCCCAGAGTTTCTGATCTAGTGTGTCTGGGGTGGGGTGTGAGAATTTATATCTCTAACAAATTTGCAGGTATCATTGAAGAAATATATTTAGCTAATGCGGGTGGACACTTCTCTAAGCTGTCTTGCACTGTTAGGCACTTCTGTTTGTCCCTTATCGTTTTCAGAAGTAAGGAAAAAAATGTCCTTTTAAAGTATCTGTCTTAGGCATTTGAAATTATCCACCAACTGAAAAAAAAAGTGACTTTTTAGTGGAACAGACCATACCACCCTTAATGATGAAAAAAATGCAAATAGTTAATTGACAATCATATTTACTATCTTTCCTCCTTATTCTCTTCCCTCCAATTAGCTCTTTCAGAGTCAAGGGATATATGTGACAGTGATGGACTAGAATTTTTATCATCTTGTCCATATAGATAAACAGAAATATGTCAAACTCTTGTTGGCAGTAACTAAAATCCAGTAATGTCTTTAAAAGGGACCAAAGGATAAACCAAAACAAAAAAGCATTACGATTTTTTTGGGATTCTGGTTATAGCCAAGGTGGAATAGCTTGAATCAGACTAATTCTCCTGCTGAATACAACTGTAAACATTTCACAGTGACATAAAATGACTTTTTAAAAAATACATGGAGGATTTTGCTAAGTGTGGTGGTGATGGTAGCACAACATTGTGCATGTAATTAAAACCACTGGATTATATATTCAAATGTGGTTAAAAGGGAAATTTTAGGTTGCATATATGTGACTAGATTTTTATAAAGGACTTAATATACTATACATACAGTACACAAGGGGCTACAATTCACACAGAGTTGAGTACTGTATTTCGAGGGATATTTTCCAGAGTCCAATTATCATTTCCTGTTTAAGAGAATATTTTCCTAACAATGAGTAGCAGTTTCACTGGATCAAGGCAACCGAAAATGGAATTTAGAATAGCCAAAACAGCTAGGAATTAAGGGTAAAATGTTTCAGAGAAAGTGAACACAGAATTGAGTAAAAGCTTTGCATGTAGTCTCCCCTTGAGCCATATGAAATTCATTATTTGTACATTATTGGATAAAACTTCAAGAGGGTCAGCAGGATGCAACAGCTGCAGGGAGATTACAGAACTCTGTTGCATGGTGATTTCAGCTACCATACTTTTGGGAAACAGAAGTTGAAGTTAAAGGCCCATCAAGATGCAGCAGTCCTCTTCACAGTTTTGGTTTAGATCCCAGAACTACCATGTCCTAGTGGTAAGGACAAAATTGACAAAGACCAGCTCTAACAAATACTAAAGTCAGACCTCATCCGAAGAAATCTTTACACAATTATGATAAAGATAACATCTTCTAGAGTCTCTACTCTATTTATATTTTATCTGGAATCTGAACAAAAGTACAAGACTTGCCACAGAATAGGAATAAAAGACAGACAGAGAGAGGGAGAATGGAAACAGACCCACGAATGATTCACATAGACAAGCATTTAAAAATCACTGTAATTGGGTAGGCAATGGTGGCTCAGGGGCAGAGTTCTTGCCTGCTGTGCTGGAGACCTGGGTTCAATTCCCAGTGCCTACCCATGCAAAAATGAATAAATAAATAAATAAACTGCAATTAATATACTCAGGATTGTAGAGGAAAAGATGGAAACGTTACCAGAATCCTAGAATCCATTAAAAAATAGTGAATTGTAAATTCTACAACTGAAAAAAAAACAAACCTGAACCTAGAATTCAATAAAAGGCATGATATGAAAGGAGTATTATTTAACTTGAAATCATGTCAGAAAAATTTATGTGGATTGATTCTCAGAGATAGTCTTATAATCTAACAATCATTAGAACAATTAGAATTTTAGTAATAACTCAATATAAAACTCAATACAGAAGAACTCAGCACCATCAAACAACAGGATCTAGTGAATATTTATAGAACGCTCCACCAAAAAGCAGCAGAATACATATTCTTTTCAGGAGCCCAATGAATATATACCAAAATAGACCAAATGTTCAACCACAAATCAAACCTCAGCAGAGTTAAAAGACATGACAACATACTGAGAGTGCCCTTCTACGCCAATGTACTCAAACTATACATAAGATAACCACAACATGAGCATATCCAAACATTTGGCAACTAAACAACACCCATTTTAAAGCAAAGTTTTAAAATTTTTTAAGCAAAATTAAAAAAATTGTATTGGACTAAACAAAAATGAAAATGCAACATATCAAAATGTGTAGGACACACTCATACTTTGCAAAGGTGCAAAAGCAATTCAGTGGGTAAAAGAAAGACTTTTCAACTAATGGTGCTGGAGCAACTAGACAGCCATTATTAGAAAGAAAAACAAAAACAAAAAGAACCTCAACTTAAGTATCACATTATACAAAAATTTACTAAAAATGGATCCTGGAATTAAATGTTAAAATGTAAAGCTATAAAACTTTTTTTAAAAATTGAAGGAAAAAAATCTTAGGAATCTAGGGCTAGGTAAAGAGTTCTTCCTAGACATGACACCAAAGTGCAGTCCATGAAAGGAACAATTGATAAAATGGACTTCTTCAAAATGAAAAATGTTTGTTCTGCAAAAGACATTGTTAAGAAGATAAAAACAAACAAACAAACAAATAAACAAGCAAAAAAAAACAAGTTACAGAGTGGAAGAAATACTTGCAAACCATTTATATGAAAAAGGACTAGTGTTTAGAATATATAAATAACTGTCAAAACTCAGCAGTAAAAACAAAAACAAACAATCAAGTAGAACATGGCAAAGGCATAAAGAGACATTTCATAAAATTTATAAAAAGGGCAAATAAGCACATAAAAAGTGTTTAATGTCATTGGCCTTTGGGGAAATGCAATTTAAACTACAATGTAATGCCACCACACTTAAAGGAATGCCTAAAGTACAAAAAAAAAAAAAAAAAAAAAGACAACACCAAATCCCATCAAGGACGTGGAGGAACTGGATAACTCAAACATCGCTGGTGGGAAAATGACACAGTCACCCTTGAAAACAGTTTCTTAAAAATAAAACTCAAACTGAAACTCTCATACAGTTCAGAAATTTCATTCTTCTGGGTATTAATCCCAGATAAGTGAAAACTCACGTTTACCCAAATAATCTATGTAAATGTTGAAGCAGCTTCATTTTTAAAAACTAAAAACTGAAAATAAGTCAGATGTTCTTCAGTGGACAAGTAGTTGAATGAACTTGGGTCCATCCATACCATGGAACACTACTCAGCAATAAGAAAGAATGAACTCTTAATTCATACGACAACCTGGATGAATCGCCAGAGAACTACGATGAGTGAAAAAAGATTGTCTCTAAGGTTACATAATATATTATTCCATTTATATAACATTCTTGAAACGACAAAATTATAGAGATGGAAAATAAGTTAGTGGTTGCCAGAGTTAAGGAGGGCCCAGGGTAGGAGGGAAGTGGGTGTGGCCATTAAATGGGTGTGGCTACCAGTGGGTGTGGCTATAAAAGGGCATAGGAAGGTTCTTTTTTTGATTGTGGAAATGTTCTGCATCTTGACTGTATTTGTATCAATATTCTCCTGGTGTTACTGTATTATTGTTTTGTAAGATGTTACTTTTGGCTGCTATGAATACAAATATCTCAAAACAAAAAGTTTTTTCTGTAAACCTATAACTTCTTCTTTTAAAAGAATTTGAACTAAAAAAAAGAGCAACAGGCTATATGATGCTTCACAGCACAGACTTTAAGTGTAAGGAGGATTGAAAGTAAAAGGATTGGAAAATATACGCAGTGTAACATCATTTAAAAACACAGGCATACCTATGACTGTAATATCATACAAAGTCAAGTTTTTTTTGTAGGCTGTATGGCCAGGATCACATTTCATTCTTTTTCCATGTGAGTATCCCATATTGCAGCACCATTTGTTGAATTTTTGTCTGTTTTGCTTGTTTGTTTGTGTTTTGGGGGGAAATTGAACCCGGTCTCCCACATGTCAGGCAAGAATTCTACAAAGTCAATTTTAAGGTAAGAAATATTACTAGACTATGAAGAGTATTTCAAAATGTTAAAGGGATGACTTTTGAAAGGATTTTTGGCAATTCGAAATTTCTTTGAATCTAATAAAACATTTAAAAAATATATGAAACTGTAAGAATTCGAGAGTTTTGCCACGCAAAGGAGGACTCCAAGAGACGTTCTCTCATGCAACACGCAAGGGGTTTATTTACCACACATGCCTGGGGCTCACTGAACACACAGGAACAGAGAGCCCCGAGCCTGGGTTTGGGGAAGCTTTTAAGGGGTAGGAGGAGGGGGGTGAGGGTCGAGCATGGGTCACAGGTGCTGCTTCATGCAAGAAGCAAATAACAAACATTTTGCAAGAAGCAGATAACAAACATTTTGCAAGAAGTAGATAACAAACATTTTGCAAGAAGCAGATAACTAACATTTTGCAAGAAGCAGATAACAAACATTTTGCAAGAAGCAGATAACAAACATTTTTCACGCATGAGTCATGGGAGCTGCTTCATGCAAGAAGCAGCTGTCTCGTTGTGCAAAACTCCCTTACTCAACCTTCTCAGTTGCATTCTTAGATAAACTTCCTCCGGCAGTTACAACCTTGCATAACCAAGGCAGCAGATAACCGCCCCTGGGAAGTTCCGGGTTGTTTTTCTTAGCCTGATGGGGCCCATAACTCTTTTCTTTACAATTCTTAACTCACACCAAATGCATACCAGTGAATATAAAATGACACAAATGCTTTTGCTGGATATTTCTATCATTCAGATGCTAAAATATATGTAAAAGCTAAATTAAGCAAGAAAAATTAGCTACTGTTAAGCTTTATAAAATCCTTCTTTACAAAACAAAATTTGAAAAAGCAAAGAAAATGCACAAAAATAATTGGAAAATTTAATACACCTCTCTTAGCAACTACAAAATTAGCAAAAACAAAATCAATAAGATTATGGGATATTTGTCCATGATTAACAAACTTGAACTAATGTGCATACATAGACCACTAAATGCAAATATTGCAGATTACTCATACATTCACATGTACATGCAACATTTACCATTATTGATCAAAATGGTATTGATGGGCTGTAAGCAAATTCAACCAGTTTCAAAGAATTCAATTCTACACAGTATTTTTTCAGATCAAAATGGAAGCAAACTAGAAATCAGTAACGAAAAGCTAACTAGAAAAACTCAACTACTTGAAAATTAAGGATAATACCTTTTATAGCCAATGAATCAAAGAAAGGAAACAGAAGCGACTTTTCAATGCATTGATAATGAAACTAGGTCTTATCAAGACCTGTGGGATAGGGAATGGGAAGTCAAGGCCGAAAATGTACAAAATTCCTCTTTGGAACAATGGAAATATGTTGATAATGGATGGTAGTGATGGTGTCACAACATTGTTAATATAATTAACAGCCCTGGAATATATATCTGATTATAGTTAAAATGGGAAATGTTATGTTTTATATATGCTCATAAATTTTTAAAAATCCATGGAATCACACTATGCAGTGATCCCTAAGTTAAACATGGACTGTAGTTAATAGTGCAATCATAAAAATGTGCTTTCATTAATTGTAACAAATATTCCACACCAATGCACAGTTAAATGGTGGTAAATGGGAATCCTGTATTTTATGCATGACTGTTATATAAGCCCACAACTTCTATAATAAAGAAAAAAAGGGGAAATGTGGGATGTAGCTAAAGCAGTGATTAGAGGGGAGATAAAAAAAATTATATATGTGTATATGTATGTGTGTGCATGTGTCTGTATGTAGATAGATAATAGGTATAGGTTTGGGGAAAAAAACAAACAAACAAACATGATACACCTTCTATTTGAAGAAAAGAGAATAGCAAAGTCCAAAGGTGAGTGTGCGGTTTGACAGTATTGATTACTCCAGAAAAGCCATATTTTAATCCTGATCCAATCTTGTGGGAGCAGCCATTTCTTTTCATCTTGATTCAGTACTGTAAGTGGGAAACTTTAAATTAGTTGATCTTCATGGCGCTGCCATACACCCAATTGTGGATGTGATGTTTTGATGAGATGGAGCTGTGACTCCATCCATTCCAGGTGGGTCTTGATTAGTTTACTGGAATCCTTTAAAAGAGGAAACATTTGAAGAGAATCAGAAAAGACATAAGCCTCAGGGCCCACAGAAACATCACAACAGAGCCGACACAGATGCAGACATGTGGAGAAGAGAGACATGGATGTTTGGAGATACTAGGAGCCCAGCAGATGTTGCCATGAGATATTAAGCGAGCCAGAACCTGGAGAGAGCCAAGGGAAGCCAAGAGAGGAAAGCCAGCCCTGGAAAAGTAAAGTGAGAAACTACAGGAAGAGACTGAAAGCAACGGAGTCCAGGAGCAAGGGACCAGCAGATGCCAGCCACATGACTTACCAGCTGACAGAGGTGTTCCTGACCCATCGGCCTTTCTTGAGTGAAGATAACCTCTTGTTGGTGCCTTAATTTGGACACTTTCACTTCCTTAAAACTGTAAACTGTAACTTATTAAACTCCCTTTTATAAAAGCCATTCCTGTTCTGGTATACTGCATTCTGGCAGGTTGCAAACTAACACACTGAGAACACATGTCAATAACAATCATAACCAAACAGCAAAATTCTGAAAACCTACTTCTACTACAGCTCCTGTCACAGCAAAGACATTGCTATTAACTTGTTCCAGCAGAAAATGCGAAAAAAAAAAAGAAGGGAAATAAATAAAATCATAAATAAGTAAAAGTAAAATAGACAAAGTCATCATAGCCAAATTTGCTTTAAAAGATTAATGAGTTGATAATCTTCTTATTCATATTGAGCAATAAAAATGAGAGAGAGAGAAATGAACTATATCAGGGATCAGAAGAAGGACATTAATACAGATCCAACAGATAACAAAAGGATAATAGGTATAGTATGAGAGGATAATAGAAGCAAATTTATGCTGATAGATTTGAAGATTTAAATACAATAGATAAATTACTTGAAAAGAGCAATGCTCCAAAGTGGATGTAAAGAGAAATGGAAAATATGAACATACTAATATGCATATTAAAGAAATTGCTTAGGCAATAAATTTTCCTACAAAGTAAACTCCAGGCCCAATCCATTGGGATTAAGTTAAGCTTCTATGTTTAATTCCCCAAAATACATAAAGAAGGCAAAAACACCAATCTTACACAAACTCCTCCAGAATATAGCAAAAGTGGGAACACTTTTCAACTTGTTTTATGAGGCCAGCATAACTTTGATTCCAAAATCCGACAAGGACATTACACAAAAGGAAAATTAAAGAATAAAATATCTCATGAATATAGTTGCAAAAATCCAGAACAAATTATTAACAGCTCTGATTAATCAGTATAATAGAATACTAGAGTATGTTCAAGTAAGATTTGCTTCAGGAATGCAAGATTAGTTTAACATTCAATTATTGGTTTATATTAAAAGCAAAGTAGGAAAATATATGATCTTCTCAGAAGATGCAGAAAAAGCATATGATAAATTTCAAAGCCTACTCCTTTTTTTAAAAAAGCACAGCACACTAACAACAAAATAAAATAATTACTCAATGTCATGAAGTATTCAAAGAAAGTTACCAATGATCAGCAATAATTTATAGAAAAATAATGGGACTTTTCCACTGATTTCGTGAGCAATGCAAGATAACCCATGCAATCACTTCTATTCAACACTAATCTGGGACTTCCAATCCAAAGCAATATGCAAGAAAAATAAGTATATTTTAGAAATATTTGAAAGAAATAGAAGTTTAATTTTCACTTAATACCATTAGGTACATTGAAATTCTAAAATAACCCAAACATTATTAGAATTAACAAGTAGAATTATAAAGGCTACTAGATGCAAAACCAATCTAAGGACCAATTTTATTTCTATGTACCAGCAAAAAATTATTTGAAAATTTAAGATGAGATAATTTTAACAATGCCGTCAAACACCTCAAACAAACAAAAATAGGAACAACAACAGCAACAACAAAAAAGTAAAAAAAAAAAATAGCAACAAAAGATAGGCAGGAATGAGAATTAATAAATGTGCGAAGAGAACTTAAGATAAGATAAGTGTAGGAAAATATGAGTTCATTGATTGGAGGATGAAATATTCTTAATATGAATTAAGACTATTCTAACTGATTTATGGGTACAATGCAATTCCATTAAAAGGTCCAGCAGTTTTTGGAAGTTAGAAGATGTTTCTAATATAATCTTGAAGAACTAAGTAGGGGAGAACACATATGTGAAGACATAGAATATGGAATATGGGATATTTATACTAGATATCAAAATTTATTATAAAGTCTAGTAATTATGAAGTGATTTGGGGCATTGAGCTTGACAAACTGATCAATTAAGCAGAATAGAAAGCACAGAAACAGACATAAAAATATATACAGTCACCAGATTAACAATAAATGTGCCATCACAAGGAAATGGGGAAAGAATGATTCTTTTTAACTAATAGTGCTGTGTTAATTGGTATACATATGCAACAATATGGATCTTCACCTTTATATCATACGCACGAAAATTAATGACATGAATTGTCTTAACTGTGATAGGTAAAAAGATACACAGCTTCTAGAAAGAAAATATAAGATTACATTCATGGACATGGGTTAGGCAAAAAGTTCTTTAAGCAAACATAAAAAGCATTTGCCATAAAGAAAATATTTGAAATAATTGATAAATTAGATTGCACAAAAATTAAGAATGTCTATTTATGAAAAAATACCATTTATAAAATAAAAAGCAAGCCACAGACTGGAAAATTATATATGGAAATTTTATATAAATTATTATTATATATAAATAAAATGTGGAAAGGGAATTATTTTTAGACTTATATAAAGAACTCCTATATATCAATTAAAAAAAAGACTGATCACTCAATATTTTTAAAACTGGCCAAGGCTTTGAACCAGCTCTTCCCAAAATAGGATATGCAAATGGCCAGTCACTATTTTAAAAGTATTCACCATCAACAGTCTTCAGGGGAATACAAACTAAACAACTATGAGATACCTCCACATACCCAACAAAGAGGCCAATTTTTTCTTTTTAAGTAACAAAACTAGGTGTTGATGAAGATGTGGGGTAATTGGAACTCTCACACCTTGCCATCTGGAAAAAACACTTTGGAAAACAGGAACCATATAATAAAAGTAAACAGAAACCTATTCTAAGACTCATTGATTGTAATCCTAAAACTATATCCCAGAGAAATTAATGCTTATATCTACCAAATTATATGTACAATGATGCTCATAGCCATTTTATTCATAATAGTCAAACCTAGAAATGACCCAAATATCTAACAACAGTAGAATGAATATACGTGGTTTATATTCACATGATAGAATATTATGCAACAATAAAAAGGACCAAGTACTGCTATATACTGCATGCATGGAGAATCTCACAAATATAATATTGGAAAACACCTTCAAAAGCCCATACTGCCTTATTCCATGAAATAAATTCAAAAAGAGCAAAATTAATTTATGGATATAGAAGTCAGAATAGTCATTACTTTTGTCTGGAGAGGTACACATGAGTATTATTGAATGACAGGGTACAGGAAGTCTTTTTGGATGTAGGAAAAGTTTTCTCTATATATCTTCATGCCTTTTTTGTGTGGGTGGGTGTGTTGTAATATAGCTGGAATTTGGACATTTTTATAGGTGTTGGCTAAATTTATACATTTTTAATAAAAATTCCAAGGTTCTCTTTTTCAAACAAGCTGAAGCTAGTAGTAATAGGTTGAAAAAGATGAGCTTTTTCAGTTAATGGGGTTTTACCTTAAGTTGTTTTATTCATGGATTCAACTTTTTAATGTAAATTTAGCTTTAGAACTTTTAATGGAAAGGACTGTGACTGTGACACCCACTGTGGTGGGTGTCTATGATTCATCCTGGTGCAGAACATCTGACAGCATTAAGAAAGGCTAGCAAAGATGTGAAAACATCAGCTGTGTCATTCATTCATTCAACAAACATTTACTGAATGTCTATTCTGTGCCCTCACTGGGTTATATACTGAAGCTGAGATAAATATATTTTGCAATCTGAAGGAGGAAACTGATGAGTAATAGGGAGGGTTAGAATAACTAAATTGGAATGTCAGAATAGGTAAAGAGTGCCATGAGACTATAATAGATAAAAAAATACTGGGTACCTAGTTAGCATTCAGACAATAGTAGCAAAGATTGCATTATGAGATTTCCATAGAAAGAACTCCTAAAGTCCATGAATTGTTTACAAATATTCTCTAATGTTCTGACAAAATCTAGGGGGTGAACACATAGAATATGGCAAATGGGACCAAGAATTTGGCTACAAAGGATAGATGGCAATTATCGTGGGACTACCAGTTTAGGGTTAAATTCATGTTTGGCACAGATCAGGAAAACAATGTGAGTCTAAACAGATAAGGTGATCTGAATCTAGAAATATGAGGGAAGAAATGGAAAAATGAAATGAAAGATGTCAGCCAAGGGCTTCTGTGGAAGGCTGGCATTTGGATAGCAGACATATATCACCAGTTTAACTATGAATCAATTGCCTTCTAGACAAGGGTTCATTAGACTACCTGTGTCAGGGACATGACTGGCTTTAGAAAATGGACAGGACTCAGCCTACAATATGATTTAAATGGGCGTACCTGATGATAATAACGCCTCATAATAGCATTTCGTGGCAAGTCATCATGGATTCATGTCCAGGCATTTATCTAATCTTAGCCCTGTATTTAGGCTCTATAATATCTCCACACAATAAATTGCATGTGTTTATTCCATGATGTGTTAAATAATGGCTTCCCTTTGACCTTTTCTGAAATTACCTTTTTGAGCCGCAAAGAATAATTCCAGTACTTTCTAAAGCTCAGTCTACTGTCTGATCTATTCTTGACCTCCTGGAATCTTGTAAGGGTCAGAGGCAGATCAGCTGACAAGAAGATTGGTCAGATAAGAATCATCCTTTCAATCTCTTTTCAAAACAAAGCTTCTTTTGGGATTCAACCCTTGTTATATCTTCTACTGCTCTTGTTAAATCCTCTGTGGTATGGCGCTTTATATATTAAAATGTATTTTGTTTCTTTTCTAGCAGGAAAAAAGTTATTTCTAAAACATTAATTGAATTTTAATTCTTCATCTTCCATGTAGAGAAGCATACTGGGGAGCCTGTCAAATTGAAGTTGGTATTAGGAGTGCGAGGATAACTTTAACAACAGCTAACATGTAGGGAACATCAGAGCAGCCTTACCTGATGTATTAGTTAGGGTTCTCTAGAGAAACAGAATCAACAGGGAACACTTGCAAATATAAAATTTATAAAGGTGTCTCATGTGACCGCAGGAACGCAGAGTCCAAAACCCACAGGGCAGGCTGTTAAGCCGATGACTCCGTTGGATGGTCTGTATGAACTCCACAGGAGAGGCTCACCAGTCGAAGCAGGAATGGAACCTGTCTCCTCTGAGTCCTCCTTAAAAGGCTTCCTGTGATTAGATTAAGCATCACTCATTGTAGAAGACACAGCCCTTTGGCTGATTACAAGTGGAATCAGCTGTGGATGCAGCTGACGTGCTCATGATCTAATCCTATGAAATGTCCTCATTGCAACAGACAGGCCAGCACTTGCCCAATCAGATAAACAGGTACCACAACTTGGCCAAGTTGGCACATGTCCCTAACTAACCATGACACCTGAGAAAAGCGGTGAAAATTCCATTTTACAGATTAGGCAACAGAGATTCAGAAAGTCAAAGGATACTGAACAGCACGGTGAGTGGCAAACATGGGATTTAAAACTAGGATTTTTACTTTAAATTTAAGAATGTTAATTTCCCAACTGTATTCCCTCCTAGAACCAGAGACAGGTAGACACAAAAAAGTTTTGCTTTCAGTTGCCTCTCTTCATTTCCTTTTCAGGGCCACTTCCTGAGATTAACATGCTCTTTGGAATATCTGACTCAGAAGGCTGGAGTATACCTGTTTCTGTCCAGATGAAACCGAGAAGCAGGAAGCAGCACAATACATTCAAAGTGCCCAACTGTGCTACTTTTTGACTAGTTTCTTCCCTTTGCAAACCACTCTTTTTCTCAGAGTGAGTACAGAGATCTTATCTCCCAAAGGTTAGTGGGCATTTTATAGACTTGTGGTGTGTTGGAATATAGTACCCCAGGAATCTAATGAATTTGACTTCACTATTAACCTCATTCATCTTTTCGTCAGTTCTTTGGAAAAGAGATAAAAATAACCAAAGATGAGTTCTTGTGATCTGTGAGCTTTGGGTTTTCCTATCAGGAGCCCTTTAAAGAACTTTTTACATACTTTCCTGTTTTTGTCTCCTGTCCTCCAGCCAGTACTCCCAAAGAAACAGAAGTAAAATGGATTTCCAATTTTTAATCTCTGTGTTTATTTCCTCCTATTTGTACTTAAGGGAAGTTGGAAAAGAAACATAATTTTGAAATTGGTTTTGTGGTTTACTACATTAAAGACTTTTTATGTTGGACTGACAAGCTAGAGGAAGACAGGAGATAATACAAGTTCCTTTTCAAAGTTTTTAGATCATTTAAGACTATATTGAAGTTATGTTAATGCATTTTAAGGCTTTTTGGTAAATATATATTTTTGAACGTCTAAAAATACCACCTGTAAACAAGCTTAGTCAAAAGGCACATGCCATGTAGTTCACATTAAGTATGATTATTGAAATGGAGAAAAATATATGTGCATATATGAGTCCACACAATGACAGTGATATAATCTCATGCTTCTCTTCCAATTTAATTATACATGCCATCCTTTGCAAGCTGAAATGATTGTGTCAGTAATGCATAATAGCTAAACAAAAATAATGTGGACTTTTGATTCACCTATACAAATTGGGGGAGGAAATGGGCCAAATGGGGAAGAAAGGCTAACAAAATTCTGTTAACAAGTTTTGTCTCTAACTCTATGACCTTGTATGAATTTCTTTTTCCCTGTAACATGCAGGCAAAAACTGCCCCCTACCTATCTTTTGGAGCTGCTGCAAGATTTATTAAACTAGAAAAAAATCGAAAAACTGCTTAGAGGTCTGATGAGATAGGAGTTACATGAAGACAAAGCAGTACTGTTATCTCCAAGGGGGTTACAAAGTTGAATTAACTTTCACAACTTCCTTCTGAGTCAGATAGATAATCTTATCTCTGATTTTACAGATAAGAGAGTGTAAGTCCCTCTGCTAAAGCCAGTTAGTTTGACTGTATGAGAAGAGATAAAATTACTGGGTTTAGAAGTAGGCCAGTATTTGTTGCTACCTGACAGTATTTTAAAGGGAATTTTTAAAAATCCCATCATTCCCTTGGCAGGCAATGCAAATAGCCTGCGTATTATTCTCTCCAGCGTTCTTTCTCCTATTCTTCATGAACTTGATCTGAAATGCAAGACACCTTGTCTCAATGGTATCCAAGGGGAGCCAAGTATTTAGAGCGCTATTAAAAGACAGTGTCTTTATGATGAGGCATATAATGTGATTTAGTACAAACCGAAGCCAAGGTATCCATCAGAGAAGAAAAGACCTAGAAAAGGAGGAAGAAGGAGATCCAGTGTGATAGTTAAAAATAGCCAGGGCAGTAAGATTATGACTGGCAAGTATAACAGTCTCTCAATATTTTTCCACCCCCACCCCACACAAAAAAAGAGAGAACAAATCAAATAGAAATGGAGAATAAATATTTCCCCTCAGCCTAAACTAATTTGTTCACTTTTTCCAGAATTGCTTCGTCAACACTAAAAAATGAGTCAAAGTGCTAACTGGGGTGTCTGGCACACAGTAAACTGTCAATAAATGTTATCTGCTGTGGGTTGGATTTGGAGCAGAAACACAGCTGCATAAAGTCAAGAGCATATGAGGAATCAGATGTCTGGGCTCAAGTCTTGTGTCTTATACTATATTGTTGTGTGACCCTAGATAGTTGCTTTGCCTCATGTAAATAATAATACTTAGCTGAGATAAACTTTGTAAAAACAATCAAACAAATAAACAAGCGAATGAATGGGTTCCATGTAAAATTCGTAGCATAATTCCTGATTGACAAAACATTAGTTACTAAGAGTTGTGTAGGTAGAGTTGCTAGACATGTGTCACTCAGCTAGCCATGATGTATTGAACACTTAACAATAAGCCAGCTACTGAGGGAGGTGTTGGGAAACTAACAGGTGAACGAGGAAGATAGGTCTATTCACAGGTACCTTTGTGGGGAGTATTAAAAAATATAAAGCTGACACTCACAAACAGGGTCAGATAAAATAATTGAAAGCTGTATTGTATGTTGTGAATGTATTAACAAGAGTCTGATAGAGAAAATGTGAAAGGAATTTTTCCTTTAGGTAGGGGTTGGGGAAAGTCTGTAAGGAAGTGTGTTTAAAGTGCAGGACTCAAAGAAGAAGAGGTGACCGTGTGAAGTGGGTAAGCATTCCAGGGAGGTGGAACAGCATGGCAAAGGTCATGAGCTGGAAAAAAATATTGGCACTTTGGAGTGATTGCAGCACATGTGTGAGGAGGGAGGGTGTGGCCAGAAGGGACTGAAGAACGGGTGGTAGAGCCCATCCAGCTCATGTAGGCCTCCCAGGCATGGTAGGAGTTTGGATTTTACTCTGTTTGCTATGGTAAGGCATCAAAGCATTTGAAGCAATGGTGAGCAATGACCACTATTGCTACTTTGTAGGGCAAGGTGCCCAAACCTTTTTGATCTTTTGGGGCACGTGGCTCCAAAATGCTCATTGTCTCTCTCTCCATATATATATGGCTGTATATATATGTATGCATATTATGTATTACACACAATTATAGTTATAAAATATATAACTATATAGTTATAATTAATATAGTTATATATTTTAATCACTAAGTAAAAATTAGCAAGGTTAATTGCTAATATTTTAATACAGTAACCATTTGAATCAGTAAGTCAAAATTAGCAAGGTTAACTTTTAATCTTTTTGCATTAAAATTAAATATATAAAATATTCTTATTTTCTTCCTGCACAAACAGACATCATCTTGTGGTGCCATTGGGGTACTCATATCTCACTTTGAAGATGACTGTTGTATAGAAAAGAGGGAGTAGAGCAAATGAGGTGTTGGAAGTGCAATAAGGAGGCTGTTACTCTGGTCTAGGTGAGACCTGATGGCAGTTTGGACTAGGTTGGTGGCAACGGAGATGGTGAGGAATTGCAGCATTTAAGACGTATTTTCATGACACAGTGAAAAGACTCCTTTCCCCAGTGAAAGGAATTACAGATATGTGCTTATTCTTCTCGTGTCAAATTAATATCCGTTGGGTTCCTTAGTGGATTGTTGGATTGAAAATACCTCAGGTTTCTTCACGATGAGCCTATTTTTTGATGTCTTCTGGAAAGGGGAATAATTTCAGGAATTGTTAGTACTTCCCCTTCCTCTTGCTGACAAAGGTCAGTGGGGAATTTATTTAAAAAACAAAACTTGAAGCTAATGCCATCAACATCTATTTAACTTTTTTTCTGAAATGGATAGCTAAAACTGGGCATTAATAAATGCATGGCCTCTATAAATTCCCAGAAAATGGACTGCAAATGTCTCCACTTTAATGAAACTGTTAGAACAGGCATTTTTGGAAAGGGGGAGTCGTTAACTCTGGAGGGAGAAAAATATCAGCTATAACGCCTTAATTTTCTTCAGCAAGAGTTTCATTTTGAAACAAGAACCATCTAAATTTCTGCTAGGACAATACTGGACTAAGGCCCCAAATACTCAAATCTATTAATTTCTTCATTTCCATTTTGCTTTCTCCAGTCCTGTCTTTGGATAGGGCTGTATTTGGGTTCTAATGATTTGATCTGGTTTTCGTCTCTTGGAGGAATTCCCACACACTTCTTCAGACTGGAAAGGAAGCTAGCAGGGCATGAAAAGAAGGTGTCAAGCAAAAGATCCTGCAAAGCTCTGGAAACTTTTTTGAGAAGAGGAAAATGGCTGCCATAGGCTTTGACAAAGAGCATTTACAATTTTGGGGACAGGGAGGAGTGTAGCTCTCTTCTCATCCCAGTCTAGAGCCTGTCCGACAGGGTTCCCTTCTTAGGAGGATGCAGGATGAGCAGAAGTCTCCTTTAGTGACAAGATGGACGTTCCTTTGTCCTGTTAGGTACTCAAAGTCTGCCCTCCTTACATATGCACTTTTCTTGGCCTATTCATAAGAATAATAATTGAGATTAATCTTTTTATAACACCACTGAGTTGAATTGACATAAGAGTAATGTCTCTTGGACAGCATCAGAAAGAGTTCCATTAATCAAGGAAATTATTACTCAGTTACTTCAAGTTGGTCCCATCCCAACTAAGAGGCCAGATTTTTTTCAGTGAGGTCACCATGCAAGTGTGAAAATTAATAGAAATGTAATTAGAAACTGTAATTAGTACTATATTATTGTGGTATTCATTTATTCAACCAGTAAATATTCGTTGAATAATTACAATGTGCACATGAGTGTTATTAGGTGTGTGAGAACCACAAAGGAATGTGAGGATGTTTCAGTCCTTCGAATTATACGATTTGAAAATTTTGAGAAATTCTTTGTTTAACTTTCAAGCCCATTCTCCTGCTATAAATCTTCATCTGAACTTTTGAACAGTAGCAGGGGAGCTGGGCTGGGCAGATGTTATAATCATACAATTACAGAATTTTAGGAGTGAAAAGAATTTTAAAGGTCATCTAATCCAACCACTTAATTTTAAAGTTTAGGAGGCGGAGAGTTTGTGACCTGTCCGAGGTCCCACGGCAACTTCGTGGCCCAGCATTCAGCGCAGGCATTAAGTTTGCTAACGGGGATCTCCAGGCCTGTGGGGATCTGAGCTAAGCTCAAATGACACAAAATAAATATAGCACTGTGTCTCCTTCCCTGCATTTATTCTACATGCAAATATATTCTAGAGTTTCAATAAATATTTATTGAATTAATGACTGACAGATTTCTGTAGGGCACTGTACCAAAACGCTGGGGATAAAATGGCAACCAAATATAATCACTTCTAAATTGCTCACAATTCGGTCTTCCTCTCCTTAGAGTTTGTAGTCGCTCGGAGAAGCCGAAATATACGCCCACAAAACCTTCGGATTAGGAAAGTGCTTTCTAAAATATAACTAAATACAGGTAGATTGGGCTCAAACTGATGGGGGGGGGGGAAATAACCTAAAACACACACACACACACACACACACACACACACACACACACCCTCCGGGATTTCCCCCGGGCTGGGCACACCGGCTGTGCTCGGGGTAATGTCAAGATGCCAACTCACCGAGACTAAGAGAAGGAAAGAGCAGGAGCCAAGCCTTGCCGGTCTCCTAACTGGAAAAGACCAGAAAGAAAGTGGGAGGGGGCGTGGGAGGAGTGAATAACAGAGACAGAGAAAAGCAATACAGAAGGACTGGGAAACCCCCACACTGTGGCCGCTCTGGGGGCCCGGGGTTGGCCGTCCCACGGGAGGAGCGCGCGGGCTCGTGGCGGGGACTGGCGGGCGCGGGAGCAGCGAGCAGGCAGCGGCAGCGGCGGCGGCGGCGGCGGCGGCGGCGAGGCCGAGGGGAGGGGCGGCGGCGGCGGCGCATCCAGTCCCCGCAGCCCCCGGCGCGCGGCGCAGCTCGGCAGCGGGACGCGGCGCCCGGAGCCCCGGCAGCGCCCTCCCTCCCTTCCTTTCCGCGTCGTCGGCCAGCGCGCCCGCGCCCCTTCGCCCGTGACTTCGGTTCGGCTCCACCCCCGCGTGGCGGCGGCTCCGGCGTCCGAACCCGCGCTCTGCACAAGCCCGGCCCGGGCGAGCGGCCGCCACCTGCCCGGCGCCGCCTCCGTCCGCCCGCCCGCCCGCGCGCGTAGCGGCCCAACTTGGATGGAGTTGAGGTCCTGAGCGGCGGCCCCCCGCAGCTGGCCAGAGGAGAGCCCCGCGGCGCCCCCGCGGGTCCGGGACCCCTCTCCGCTTCTCTCCGCTCCCGCGATGGGAAAAGTTGGCGCTGGCGGCGGCTCCCCGGCCGGGCTCCGCGCGCTCCTCGCCGGTGCGGGGTTCTTGATCCTCTGCGCCCCGGGCGCCTGCGGCGGGGGCTCCTGTCGCCCCCCGCCGCCCCCCGGCTCGGCCCCGCGCTGGGCTCCGACCCCCGAGGGGTCCCCTCACCGGGGTCCGGAAGGCAGTGCCCCTGCCACGCCCCTGCCCTTCCTGGGGCGCCCCTTGTTTGCAGTGGCCCCCGGGGACAGAGCACTGGCCCTGGAGCGGGCCCAAGGCACCGGGACGTCCGTGGCGGGTACCGCGCGCTCCGGCCGGAGGAGACGGAGCGGGGAGATTCGGGAGATGGAGGAAAGGGGAGAGGGCGCGAGTCGGAGTCCCCGGGGAGTGCTGAAGGACCGAGGGCAGCAGGAGCTTGGGACTCAGGAGCGGGACCCGGACAAAGCCACCCGCTTCCGGATGGAGGAGCTGAAACTGACCAGCACGACGTTTGCGCTGACAGGCGACTCGGCGCACAACCAAGCCATGGTCCACTGGTCTGGCCACAACAGCAGCGTGAGTGGAATGGGACTGCGGGCCAAGGGGTGATGCGTGGAAGGGGTTAAAGTGGGCTAGTGTGTGAACTGATGGTGAATGGGGGGGGGGGGGATTGGGACTTCTGGACTTGGGAAATGCTACAAACCAAAGTCTTTCCTGCCCACCTTCCCTAGGAATTAATATTACCTACTGCCCCCTCTGCCCCCCTCTTCCAGCAACGCCGTCGTAGTTCTCTCCAAACCCCGAAGAAAGCTTTGAACTAAGCAGGGTTTGGTATGTTTCTTTGATCGCTTTGGTGTGTGGAGCCCAAGACCAAGCATACAGAGAGGGCTGGAGAATGAATGTGGAGGTGAATGGGTTAAATTTCCAGGCGTCTGACATTCCCTCAAGTGACTTTACCTTTACTGGGTAGATTACTGATGGGCTCAAGTAAGATGAAGAAAACATTTATTTGTAGCCTTCTACTTTTTAAATGAATGATTATTATTATTTTTTATGTGCTCAACTCCTAACCCCTTCTTCGTAGGGGAGAAGAACTGCAGTCAACAATATGTGCCTTTAGTGCCCTGTTTCTGAGGACAGAGTGAATTTAAGTTGCAGGGCAGGAACTCTCCAGCATCTTCTAACAGCCTCAGCAAGTGTGTTTTGAGAGCCGGGGCTGTCCAGCCTGTGAATGAGCAGTTGTTCTCAGGCATGAGCATCCCAGGAAGAGCAGCTATAGCCCAGTGACAACAGCCCCCTGTTTTCCCCCATTGCCTGACCTCCTCTAGGGAGAAGCACAAATAAAAACCTGCCTTCCCTTTGTGGAGGGAAGAAAGGGATTGCTGGATTGGAAGGAGGCTGACACGGGTGGGCGGTGGGGTGGGGGGAGGGGTCAGGGTGGTCCTGTCAGGGAGCTTTTGGATGTTTGGATTTTTTATTTGGAGGTAGTATTCCTGTTTAAATGGAACCTACAAACTTCAGTGAGCTGAAACAGTAAAGAACCAGCTTTTATAGTAAAATAGCTGGAGATGATTTAAAAAGTGTGGAAAGTTCTCTGGGCTGCTATTAAGCAAGACAGGAAGAACAGAAAAGGATGGGTAACATGAAAGAAAAAAGAAAGAATAAATAAAAGTTGGGACTTGCAGATTGTATTGTTTGTAATGTGCACAGCCTGGTACTTTTCACAGTGTTTTCAGTTGTGAGATAATTGCCAGAAACGTTCCTAGAGAAGTGCCACTTAGTGAGTTGTGCTCATTGTCAGCTTTAATGAAACTGGTGAATATTTTAAAATAATAGTCTGTTATTATTGAGTCCTTGGATACATCGGCATAAATTGTATTAAGGCAAATCGTGATGAAAGTATTTTCTGTTGATGATTCTATCCTCAGAGCATTGGCAGGGTTTTACCTACAATTCAGCCTTCATGTCAGAGCCTGTGGTTTTATGTGGTTCTCAGGAGTGGTTTAATTAAAGAATTGAAGCAGAATTTGTTTTTTTCCATTCAAGTTTTGGAGACCTTTGCCCCCATCCTCTACCTTAACTATCATATCTTCCATAAAACCATCACCAAAATTAATCATCCAATTTGAACTTGAATCTTCTTTAACTGATGGAATAACTTTCGTACTGCTTTAAGTGATTAACTCAAAGCTTCTGGCTTTAAGGGAAGATTTTAAACACATCAAACATGTAAGATCATTCATAAAGAAGCAAAGGACTTTGGGCTCAAAATATTTCTGGCTTTTAATGTAATTCAAGCTGTAAAATATCACTCACCCATTAGACCTCTACTTTAGTTCATCTCTTGAAAGATCTTGGAAAGAGTGAGAAAAGGAAAGTACATCTTTGGGAAATTTGAAACTCCATTTAAGAAATGGCATGATGCATGCCAGGTTATTTTTTTAATGGTGCTCACAAGCCCAGTGGGGCTTATTGGGGTCAAGATTTCTATGAGTACCATGCAGGATGGTCTGAAACAATGTAGAAAATAACCAAGGTGGTGAGTGTTAAAGTTTTGAGCAGCCATATGCTCATGCTAACTAGTGAGATTCTTACCCCTGAAGTCTCTTTTTTCTATGAGCACATACCCACCTCTGCCTCGGTGAAAACACAATTTCTTTTTTTCCCAGTATATGCAAACAGATTGTGGAGGAACAGACATTGTCTTTATCCTGGTCTCCCAAATCACAGCTGGCCCTACTTACTGATCCAGCCTTACAAGAGAGACAAAGCTTAAAATATTTTTTAAATGGAGGGAGGCAGAAAGAAACTTTTCTGGCAACTTTGAGAAATGAAAAGCTGCGTGGAGACCTGAGTTCTAGTTCTCTCGATGTGTTGTGTGACCCTGGCAAGTTGATTACACTCTCTGAGTGTGAGTTTCCTCACCTCTAAAGCGGTGGCAGTGTCTGTCAGATTAATCATAGAGAATTACACGGCATGGTACCTATGAGGGAGCACTGTGAACGTCAAGTTCTCTACACCTGCTGGGACTTTCATTCCAGGCCACCTCAGTGAGAAATCCACTAACCTAAACCTGAGGATAAGTTTGGGGGCTCATCTTTTCACATTTAGATGTCCTCTCTCATAAATCCACCTCCCAATCCCATCAGACAGGCCCCTAGAAACAGACACTGTTTGAATCTGTCTCACTTATAGCTACAAGCTGCTAAGAAGAGCCTCTGATTATAATACTACCTGCATTAAAGGTGCAAATGTATGGTAATTATAGGCTGCCTGTCAAACTTCTGAGGAATTCTAGATGGTTCGCTAAATTCCTTCACTTTTCCTGCCCGCCCCCTCTGCTGTTGGACTTGTGCAGTTGTGTGAAGACATGACGGTTTTGCCTCATCCGTGGGTGTGATGTGATTCCTCGGCACTGCGGCCTCGCTTGATGGAAACTGTGGCTTGAGTTGGTGGAACACCTGCGGGAGTCTTTTGGCATGAAAGGTGCTGGGTATGAATCATTTGTCATGAGCTTCGTGTCATAAGCAAGAACATATTGTTCCTACCCTACTCACTGGAGACATGCTGTGCCCTGATCTAAATTTACATAGTGATCCTTAGTGTGTTCATATATGTATATATATATATTTGTCTATAGTTGTGTGTATTTATCCCTTATTTCCAAGGAATTTCAAAGTGCTTTACTCATCAGTCCCCACAAAATGCTTGTTACATAGTTAACAAGTGTTGATATCTTTATATATATATATATATATATATTTCTATGCTCGAGTTAATTTAAATATTTCAGTCACCATTCTGTTCCCTTCTCATGGTAATAGTGTAGCAAGAATTGTTAACAGAGGCTTTTACTTGACTTATACTTTGCATTTTGATATTTTTAGTGCTGCATTTATCAAAGAGTATGACGGTCTGGTTGATTTCCAAGACCCTCTTTGCCTTTGTGGGACTTGGCACTTGTCATCCAACCTTAGTAAATGAACCCAGGCCCAGATTGGGTCAGGTTTTCCAGTAGACGCCTTGCATTCCTCATCTCACCTCCTTTTCACGGAGTGTTGTGAGGAGGTATTACTATGCCCATTACTCAGACAGATACGTTGAGGCTCCAGAAGGCTCAATGACTTACTGAGAGAAGCTCAGAGGAAGTCAGTGACAGAGCAGGGAGTGGAATACAGAGTGATCTGACTCCAAAAGCTCACCAAGTGGCTTGTCTGGTAGCCTTTCAGGTAGGAAAGAAAAACTCTGACGATTAGAAATCTGTATTTTAAATAATCCTACCTTGAGTTGATTTCAGAGGCTGGTGGGAGGCGGACATGCTTTTTGCCGGAAGCTCCATCTCCCTGAGGAAAAGAAAGGATTTTACCATGTGCCTGTCACATTGCTCCCCTCATCTCTTCATCTTCTCTCCCACTCACCTCTTCATCTTAAGTGATACATGGAATCTGCACCTGGTGATTCATTGAGCGTGAGGTAACCTGCCATCATTCAGCTTCCAGATCTGCTGTTCTTTAGTAATGGATTCCTTTGCTGAATTAATGGCAACATCTGATTTTATAGAGAGGTTGGATATGAACCCTTGACTTGGCAATACATTTTGATATATGTTTTTAACCTGACATTTTTGGAGTAAAATTACCAAAGATTTTAGCTTTGTCTAGCAACCCCCTTACTTATCAGCGTTTTGATATTAACGAATACAGATGTGGTGTGGATGTGTGATGCAGTGGGTTTAGAGGCAGAATGATTTGAGTTCGAATCTCAGCTTTCCTGATTAGTAGTGTCTGCCTTTGAGCAAGATATTAAATTCTTTGAGCCTCAGTTTTCTCATCGAAAATACGTGGACAGTACTTCTTTTTTTTCTTGAAGTTTTGACATCATTTGTGCAAAGTGCCTGGTACATAGTAAGTGCATAGTAAATTCTACTTCTTGTTTTTAATGGTCATAGCGTGTTGCAATTGTGTGGCCTCCATTTCATCCTCTGTAAAATGGCCCTCATAGACTGGAACACCACTGGAATCCCTTTAATGGTTGGTTTGACCTGTAGCTATTGAGCACCTACATTTACATGCACCAGGTATGTTAAGGTTGCAGAAATGATACAGTAACCTATACCCTTTACCTATACGTGAGAAAGCCTTATAATTCACAGGAATTATTCCTTTTCCCATGTTTCATATACGTATCTATTTACAGGAACCCCAAAGCTTGAGTGTTCTTTTCAATGTGGATACATGGATTTGCAGCAAAACAAAGCTAATTTAAGTCATTGTACTGGATCCTCAGGTTAACAAACTTGCTATCTTTGTACCAAAAAAAATCCCCTCATCTGTGATTGGATAGGAAGCATCCCTTAAATAGTTAATGGGATTTTCTAGAGTAAAGTGGCGTGAATGTTGACTCTGGGAACTATATCCACAACCTTTTCAAGAGGGACCCCAGAATCTCCATAGGCTTGTGTGCAAAAACTGAGACTGTAATGTAATTTAATTATGAGATTAATAATTGTTTACATTTTAGGAGTGTTTACCATGTGCCAGCACTGTGATGAGAGTCTTAGACAAATTGCATATGTATTTTTAATTCTACCATATTTATTGAGCTCATATTTATGCTAGGCACTGGTATAGAGATATATGTGGGTTTATGTACAAGGATGAAAAGAAACAATCCCTGCCCTCAAAGAATGTTCAGTCTTCTACTCAAATAATCCTTTCAGATAAGAGTGAAGGTCAGGTGTCCCCTGGAGAGCACAACTTGCTGTAGGCGTTCAGAGGTAGATGAGCATCTTCTTGACATGGTGATCTGAAAGATTGAGTGCAGAGCTGGTCCTTGAATACAGGGAGAATTTTAAGGCATAGATGGAGATTACTATAAGAATATTTTAAGCTGGAAGGTGGCATGAATAAGGGTTAAGAGTAGAGAAGCTAAAATTCCTAATCTATGTCAAGACAATTAAACTACTTTAAATGAGAACTATTTTTGCCTAACTGTTGAATCTTAGAAATTGTTTTTTTAAATATGTTATTGTATGTTTGATGTATTTATATATATAAATCTTGTAGTGATCTGGGTATATTCCAAGCCCAAAAGAAAATAAAAAAAAAAACGTTCAGTGACTTAAAGACATGCCTGTGCTTATTTGTGCATTAAATCTCAGTTGGAATCATCATTGTTTTACTTTTACCTTGACAGTTTCCACAAATAGTTTTCACAAATGGACTTTCTTTTGTTTAAATTCTTGGTCAGAAATATCACTGGCAAGATTGCCTGGAGGGTAAGTTAATTTGACTCTGTGCCAGCATCTATTGTCACTAAACATATAAAATATTTGTCCTGTTTTTGTGTTATGTCTCAATTACTGTCCTATATTTCTAGCTAGAAAGTGTGGAGAAGGCACATTTATATCTCCTGGAGGGGAAACTGGCCAAGCAGCAACCCTGCATTGGCCAAAGGTGATGGCTGAGAAGAGACAGGGTCAGTGTGAGGGGCAGCCAGTCTCCAAGGAAATGTAAGGGTCCTCCCTGAGATTGTGGGGTCTACTCGGTTCGGATGGGCAGAAGAGTCAAATAGTGGGCTCTGGCTGTGCTAGGTTTGCAACAAAAGAACAGTCTGTTCTAAAATGTAGATGGGAAAAAAGAAGGCTATGAGTGTCCTGTAGGAAACCCTATCTGAACTTGCCATGTGCATAAAAGATATTGTGTCTATTTCTGTTCAGCGCTCCTGAACCTTGTTATACCACCTTAGATCGATTACGCCATTTTCATTTTTCAAAACATTCTGTTTCCAAAGATTGGAACGTTACTTCTGTTACTTTGGTTTTATTCTCACCACAGTCCTAAGTGACAGGGCAAATATGATTATGTGCATTTCGCAGAGAGGAAAGCCAAAGTACATTGCTATGAAGCAAGTTGGTTACTGGAAGAAGAGGGTCAACAAGATTTTATCACGCTAGATGACTGAATCTTGGTTTTGCCCACCACTGGCTTGCCACAGGCAAGAGTTGGAACCCAGCTGCATCCTTGCCTCATGATTTGCCTGCCGCGTGTGCACCTGTGCCAATCATGGTTGCCACTGAGGAAAGATGTGGGTAGTGGGCATGGAGTTCCTCTTGGGTTCTAGGCTCAGCTGTTCAAGTTATTTATCCTGGGCTTTGGAGCAAGTTGCCTCATCATTAGTCATGCTTGTGGCATTGCTCAAGCCCTTAAAAAGTGACCTTAAAGGAGGACTTCCTGGAAGTGAGGGTCCTAGCAATAACCTATCCATTATTTATGTTCTACTTCTGAAGGACTTTGGAGATGAAATTACTTATTACTGGGGTTATTGCAGCAGGGAATGGGGGAGAAAGGGAGGCAAAACCACCATTTCCCCTCTTTAATTATCTTACACAGATGAAATCTAATTAAAAAAAAATACTAAGTGTAATTTCAGTCAAGGCAACCTAGAGTGTAAAAACATTTGAGAAGCGGTAGTTCAACTTAAGGATTCATAAGGAATGCCTGTTATGCTGAAGGATTATAATTGAGCCACTAGCTTCTACATTCTCCTTTTCTAAAGTTTGGTGATAGGATGGGGGAAGGGAGCAAAGGGAAGTTTGCTGACCACAACCTGTAGACCTATTGAATAAAACAGAACGTTATTTATGATATTTATAAGTGTCATATATCTATCTGTACATGCTATTTATAATAATATAAATAACCACCAATTTAGTGAACAGCTTCCCTAAACATTCAGTTGCAACACCATATTTTTTCACTTAATCCTTGCAACACTATTATAAACTAGGTGTCATTGACTTCATTCTAAAACTGTGGAAACGAGACTCAAAGGGGTTAGGGAACTTGCCCAAGGTCATCCAGCTAGAAGGTGGTGGAGCTGAGCACTGGATTTTGCCCTTTCCTACTGAAGAGCTCTTTCTAGTAGATCATGGGCCCCTTTATGCAGGCTTGTTTTGAGTTTGCTTAGAGGGGACTCCACAAGTCAGTGCAGACGGATGGAATGGTAGGGGAACTCTTGGTATGAACGACACTGCTCTGTATGAACGACACTGCTCTGGGACTCTTCCTTCCATGTCACCCCATCCTCAGGTCACTGACCTGTGACATTTAACTTGATAATTAGCTGCTCTGTGATGCAGCTTGATCAAAGACCTAACTTCAGTCTCGTCCTAATGAGTGGCCCTCCTGGGGTTGTAAATGTGTCATCTTGTTATCCCGGAAGGATGTGTGGGATGCGCTGTTTGGTTTCTCCCTGATGGCTAATGACCCTAGAGTGACAATGTGAACAACTTGTACACTTTTTAAAGAAAGCACTAATAAGAATCATGTTATCAGACATCCAACTCATCATGTTGTGCCCTGGAGCCAGTGAATTGATGCCTCTGGTCATCTTCCCCTAACCAGAATAGCAGGGGCTTTGGGACACCAAATTGCAGGCCATCAGTCTTTCTGCCCCAGGGCCTGTGTGGAGGCTAAAAGCAAAGGTCTTCCCCTTATCTCAGCACTTCCCACCACACATTCTGGATTAGGATCCCTTAAGTGAAAAAGGCTAGTTTTTGACACGGTTGTCATCTGGTTTAGAAACTTACCTGTAGCCCCACTTGCTGTGTCTTGCTTTTTGCCAAATCGATGGGGGGATTCTTAGTTGGATAGCCATGGGCACCTGGGGCACCGTTGCTCAAAGTATAGTCCTCAGGATACCAGCTTTTGAATCTTCTGATGGGTCCCCAGGCTAGGAATGTTTGAGTTTGACCGACTCCCTTAGAGGTTCTAGGAACTCTAACGTTTGAAAATCATTTCCCTAAGATTTGCACGTGAGTTTTGGAGCCCATGAAGCCCTTCCATTGTCTGCAGAGTTTTGTGTTAGTATGCCCTGTTGTTATCTCATGAAGCACTGAGGCTCACAACTTTCATCAGTTCCACAATGAAAACTGTGACCTCCAACCGTGAAGACCCCCTGGAAGGCTCTGTGGGAAAGCAGGGAAATGATTGCCTGGGGCAGCTCACGGTCCACCAGGCAGAGGCAGGCACTGACTTTCTACTGGATGATGATATTTCTATTATTGAATGTATTCCAGGGAAATCTCTTCCTGATCTTCCACAAACCCATGGACAAGGCATGCCTTAAGTGGCTAAATGGTATGTGACCTGTAATTAGTGCTTAGTGGTTGATTTCAATCCTACTCCATTATCTACTAGCTGTATGAGTTTGGACAATTAACTTTGTCACTTTGTACCTTAGTTTCACCATCTGTAACATGGGGATAATAATGGTACAGACCCTTTTTATAGGAATACTTGAGGTTTGAAGTGAGGAACGAACAAAGTACTTGAAGTAACGCCTAACATATAGTGAGAATCAATAAAGGCTCACTGTTCCTTTATTATTGTTATCATCATTATTATTTTGTTAATTTTAGTTCTAATACTAATAATGCCCAAGCCTGGCCTACTAAAAGAGGTGTTTGTAATATGTAGCTCGTGATATTGCTTCTGTTTCTGCACTTTTGGTCTTTTACTCCACTTCTTGTGTTTCTTGTGTTTGAAGACTATGACTCTGTCGTATGCTTTTTGGCATCCCTCTCAACATCTCTACTATTTGCATGTAATGCCTACTTGCTAAATACTTGCTGTTTTATTTGCTATTTCTTCGGGGAAATCAGCTTTTAACATGGCAGAAACAGCTGTGACTTTGTACATGTGTATAGTAGAATATTGTAGTCATTAAAAGATAGATTATATAAATATATTTCTTGAATTGGAAAATGTTCTACAGAATATCAGAAGGGGAATTTGAGATAGATTATATAATAATACAAGCATAAGCTCTGTGAGGGCAAGGATTTTTTTCTATCTTGTCTTTAGAATATCCCAATTTCCTAAAAATATACTTGTGACATAGTAGCCTCTCAAAACATTTTTGAATTATTGCATACTATAAAATTTCACTTTTGTAAAAAAATACATAATTATGAAATTCCAGTTGGAGTATGAATCAAAATGTTTGCCTACCTGTGGTTGTGACTTAGTGTTGGGATTGTAGTCAGTTTGGTTGATTTTCTTTTTGAATTGTACATATTTTTTGTTGTTGTTTCTCAATGAACATGCATTGCTTCAGTTATTTTTAAAGTTATTTGAAATATGAAAAAAAAGAGAGAGAGAGCGAGCTTGTGACCTTTGCCTCATTAGAACAGAATTCCAGACCAACTGAAATAGACAAAAAGCCCATGTAGAAGTTGCCTGCTTTTTGCTTCTAATCACTATTTTTGGGAGACAAAGTCAGTGCCCAAGATTTTTGCGAGCGAGCAACATCAGTCTGTTGCTCCTCTGGGTATGCAGCAGCAGGTGCTATCAGGACTTCTGTTTAGCATCTCTTTGTTGATTCCAAAGCAAGTGCTGGAGATAATATCAGCAACCGGACTATACCGCCCAGAAATGTTAATGACCTCTAGTCCCCAGTGAGAAAGCATATATTTGTATTTAAATCTCAGTCTCTAGGTTGATCTCGGCCTCTATATCATGTTTGTAAACAGCAATGCAAAAATAATAAATATAGGTGCACCCTTGTACATCTGTCTGTATGCATTCATGGCAACTTGAGCACTGATTTACACAATTTAAATGTCTGATCTTAAAAGTGAGTCACTAGATGGTCTTGTCCGGCTTTGGGAAGGATATTTACTGGTTGTGAGCGCTGAGTGCAAGAAGATCTCCAGATCAAGGACAGAGAGAAATGGAGAGCCAGAGTCAGAGATATAAAAGAAACAGAGATGGAGAGAGAATAAAAATCAGAGAGAGAACCTGAGAGCATGACAGAGGGAGAAATACACACAGATAGTGAGACAGAGACTGCAGGGTCAGATTGAGAAAGAGGAAGGCGGAAGATGAGAGACATTGAGAGACACAGACAGAAAGCCAGATTAAGAGACAAAAAGACAGTTTTGACAAGCATGTAGAGACACAGCCAGAGAATCACAAAAGGGCAGAGAGATGAAATAAAAGAGGAAAAGTGTCAGTGAAGTGGGGAGAATTTGTAACATTAACTCATAAGAAGTACAGAGAATGGCCAGGTCTTAGCCTGATTGTACTTTTCCTTTCTAGCTGCAGTGCTTCTTAGGATGTTTGTTTTGGGGTGTTTTGGACCCCATGATATTGCTGAGAGAGACATCCATTCCTGCCTTTGGGACAACTTTGAGAGCCCTTTTCTGTTAGCTGGGTGTGGAGTGAAGGGGTGCATGAAGTATTTATACATTTTTTAAAATCTCATGGAATTGTTTTTTTGGGGAAGTGCAGCTGATGGTGTAGATGGGTGAAAGGCAACTGTTATCCTTTCTTTTTATACTCTTCTGTGCTGTTTGGATTTTTACCATGGGCATGCATTTCTTTAATAATAAAAGTACTAAAACATATTTTAAGTGGCTGTTATGTCAGCACTGTGCTAAGTGCTGGGAATACAAAGATGAATAAGACCTGATCTTTACCCTTGAGAGTGCATATTCTCGTGGAAATAGAGAGACACATAAACATATAAATTGCAATTTACTGTGATAAGTGCATAATAGCTGTAATAGAATTTTGTGCAAAGTGCTATGGGAGCAAGAATGAATGGGGTACAACTAATTCTGCCTGATAGTGGGAGGTAAACTTTTAAAGGGAAATGACATTTAAGCCAAGTCTTTATAAAGTATTAGGAATTTTCCAGACAGAATAGGGTTGGGTAGGAGGAAAGGCCATCTTTGCCCATTTTTAACTCCCTGTATGTGGGGTCTTGGGTTCATCTTAGGTTGTTAACATATCTCAGTGTCCAGGATGCTTGGGGCCAAGACTGATAGTGTTTTGTATTTGTTTTCCCACTTCATTTATTTCTTCTCATGCTTTTTGTACTATAACTTATTTTAAAAAAATTATTCTAGTAACAGATATGACCTAAAATTTCCCCCTTTAACCACATTCTTACATAAAATTTAGTGTTGTTAGATATATGTGCTTATGTTCACCACCATCCATTACCAAAACTTTACAATCAACCCAGATAGATATTCTGTACAATTTAAGCATTAACTCCCCATTCTGTACCCCAACCCAGCCCCTGGTAACCTGCTTTCTAGATTCTGACTTAAAAAATATGCTTATTCTAATTATTTTTCATCAGTGAGATCATAGAATATTTGTCCTTTTGTGTCTGGCTCATTTCACTCAACATGCTGTCTTTACGATCCATCCATTTTGTCATATGAATCAGAACTTCATTCCTTTTTTAATGTGGGATAATATTCCATTGTGTATATATATATATATATATACACAATGTATATATACTACATTTTGTTTATCCATTCTTGGTTGGTGTACTCTTGGGTTGCCTCCATCTTTTGGCAATTGTGAATAAAGCCACTATAAACATCAGTGTGCAGACATTTGTTCGAGTCCCTGCTCTCAGTATTTTGGGTATGTACCCTAGTGGTAAGATTGCCAGGTCTTATGGTAAATCTGTACTTATTTTCTGAGGTACTGCTAAGCTTATCTTCCACGGCGGCTGTATCATTTTACATGCCCACCAGTAGTGAATGTGCCGGTTTCACCACACCCTCTCTAGCAGCTGTAATTTTCTGTTTTTTTAATTTCATAGGTGTGAAATGTTACCTTGTTTGATTTACATTTCCCTAATGGCTAATGATGTTAAGCATCTTTTCATGTACTTGAGCCATTTGCATATCCTTTTTGGAAAAAATGTCTTTTAAAGCCTTTTGCCCATTTTAAATTGAGTCGTTTCTCTGTTTACTGTTGAATTGTAGGATTTCTTTATATATTCTGGAAATTAGACCCTTATTGACCATGTGGTATGGTGGTTTGGAACTGTGTGTACCCCAGAAAATGATATTCTTAAAGTTAATCCATTCCCATGGGTATAAACCTATTGATGTTACTTCAGTTTAGACATGGTCCAAGGTGTGTTTTAATTCTCTTACCCTAGTCCTTTATAAGAGAATGCATTTCAGACAAAAGGAGAGAAGGCCACAGAAGGAAGAAACTACAGTTGCACTACATTGCCAATGGGAATGTAAAACAGTCCAATCATTGTGGAAAACAGTTTGGTGATTCTTCAGTGAGATAAAGATAGAATTACCACATAACCCAGCTGTTCCATTCCTAGGCATATATCCAAGATAATTGAAAGTAGGTACGGAGACAACTGTATGTACATGCATGGTCATAGCAGCACTATTCGTAGTAGCCAGAAGGTAGAAACAGCTCTGATGCCCATCATTGGATTAATGTATGAACAAATTGTGGTATATACATGCAATGGAATATTATTCAGCCATAAAAAGGAATGAATCACTGATAAATGCTACAGCATGAATGGGCCTTGAAAACATTATGCTAATTTAAAGAAGTCAGCCACAAAAGATCGCATATAATTCCATTTAAATGACATATCCAGAATAGGTAAATTGATAGAGACAAACAGCAGATTTGTTGTTTCCAGGGGCTGGGAGGAGGGGAGAATGGTGAGCAATTGCTAATGGGTGCAGGATTTCCTTTTGGGATGAAAACATTCTGGAGCTAGATAGATGTGGTGATTGCACAATATTGTGAATGTAATAATTGCCACTGAGTTATTCACTTTGAAATGGGTCATTTTATATTGTGTGAACTTCAACTCAATAAAAAAGATTCCTGAGTCCTGTGAGAAGAGATCTGATCTTACGTTCCAAGTCCTTCTCTCTCTCTAAACCTCCATCCAAGCCCTAAGCACCATCTGGTTAGATTTCCAGTTCCTGCTGAGTTCCTTCATGCCAAGGCTCTATTTCATTCATTTCTATATGTCAGTATATTTAAACATTGGCACAGAGGAGGTACTTAATAACCATACTTTGATAAATCAGAACCCTAAAGCAGTATATAATGATTGTATTTACTTCTCTTGATAAGGAAGATAAATTAGTCAGTATTGGTACACCATGAGAATGAGCTGCTTGGGTTCACTGTCCCGATTCATAAAGTGTCTAGTATGTGGGTGCCTCATTTAAATTGTTCTGGAAAAATGGTAAAAATTAACAGTGAGAGAAAAGAAAAGAGAGTGAGAGAGAGAGAGTGAGAAAGAGTGAGAGAGAGATCACGAGTGCGCTCACGCATAGATGCAGACCAAATAAATTAAACTGCGTTGAGGCTACATCTTTCTGATCTTAGTGGCTGGTGGGGATGCATCTTGATAAAGCTTGATGGTCCAGCTGCCAGGACAAGCTTTGGCTGGAAGGAGCCAGCATTGCCTCAGGCCTGAGGGAGAAAATAACTTCATGCACTTCATTTAAGGATCTGAATTGAGAACCAGCCCCAAAATAAAAGAAAAAGTCTCAGCAGCGCCAGAATATTTTGAGAAACGATGAGGACAATACTACATTGAGAGACAGAAAATTACATTTGTGATAATGGACAGAACTGAGATCACCATGACAATGAGAAAAGAATTATGGGTTAAACTGTATTTTCTTTCTGGCATATTTACCTGAAGGGATAACTTGAAAGTTGCTGGGTTTTCCAGATGAGTTTGAACATGACAGGATTTTAACTAAAGGTGGAAAATGACTGCCTCTTATTGAGGACTTGGGCAATACTTGATATAATTATAACCAACACTTACCGGGTGCTGACTATGTGCAAGGCACTATTATGGGTGATATAATTAACAACAATAGGAGGAAGGTACTGTCATTATTCCCATTTTAGAGATGAGGAGCTGAAGGATGGGAGGTGAAGCAACTCACCCAAGGACATGCACTGATAGCACATGGTAGAATCGGAATTTAAATCTAAGCAGTGGGGTCTGTAAGGTTCTTAGTCACTACGTTCAACTGAATTTAGGATACTTCATGATATTTCATCTTTAGATAGGCTCAAGTCGTTCATGTATTCAACCGTTATTTACTGAGTGCCTAACACATGCCAGGGAGATGCCAGGACTTAGGGGTTTACTCATAATCAGAGCCAAGACTGGTCCTGACCTCATGAACTTAGAGTGTGGTGGTCCAACCACTGATTCTCTGTAGGGTTTCAACCGGTCACGATCCAGGGTTCGTTTTGAGAATAGATTTTCTAGGACTGCAAAAGCTTACTTATTCCTTAGGAGTTAAATAATTGAAAACTTGGGGGAACCATGTCGTTTTTAAATGCATTGTTAGGCAGCAGGTAGAGTGCTGGTTGTCATGACTTAACACAATGTAAAATGCATTCACAGAAGTCTCTGATGAGGCACAACTGCTCAGAGTTCTCTGTAACATGGCGCTTGGTGAGTCAGTGTTCCTAAGTATGGATGATATTTATACACACACACGTCTCTGTGTCTGTCTCTGCACCTAGCTCAGTATGTTTCTATATCTAGACCCAGCTCATCTCATTCAGGGTCTGCTCTGTCTTTAAATTTTGAGGCAAATTCTGTTTTATAAGAATGTAATAAAATTGTGGGCCTACTTTTTATGAAAACAGAAATGCTTTCCCGATTTTCATGATCAAGTAAACATTTTATGTATGGATGACAAAAATGACAAAACTGTTTGAAATCCAATGGTGACTATAACACTGAATTAAATTTAGAGCTAAAATTGCAGTTATTTAGCAAAGATTTTGGGTCCTTTCTTCTTCCAATAGTTTTCTTCCTTCACTTCTGTTTATGAAGGAGTCCTTGGTTTCTTTTTCCCACTCAGGAACTGTTTAAGCTAGATTGGAATGGGTGGTAATATCTGTATTTCTCCCTAACAGTTAAGTTGTCTTAATTCAGTCAGAAATAATTTGAATCATCTGACCTTGATTTATTATTAAAGCTATCCTATAGCTAACTTGTTTGTGTTTTAAATGGACTTCTAAAATTTTAGGCCAAATTTAATTTTTTGGCGGGGGGAGCACACGGTTCGGGAAGCTGGGTCTCCCACATGGAAGGTGAGCATTCTACCACTGAACCACCCATGTACCCCCAAATTTAATTTTATTTATGCGAAGTTCCTTCAAAAGCTAAAGCTATGGTGTCTTGGCTTTATAATTAAGATGTGTTCACTTTCTTCCTTAACACACTTGGTGCATACTGGTTAAATTTCCTGCATGGCGTTTTAGTAGAGGAGAGGGTTTCTCAAAATACAGTAATTGGACTACCGTTAAGACAGAAAACTGGGATTGATGGTAGCTTTTGGATCTTTTAGTCAGAACCGTTTCTGCATTCTGACAGTCTGGGATGGCTGGATAGATGTTTCCTTCCCAGAAGTTGCTGGTCTCTGGCCTTTCTCCAGTCTCGTCATTTTCTTCTCTAGGTGACTCACTCAGTTCAGCAACTTTCACTTTTCCAAATATTCCTGGTAGTTCAACTAACTTGTACCATCAGGAAATGCCCAGTCTTTCCCAAAATTTTCGTGCTGAACAATATGCTTTATTCGTCATTTGCGCCTATTACTCATATTGGTATTTATCATGTTGTTTACTAATAGACATAAATAGGGGAATCTGAAGGCTTCTTTACTTCCCCCTTCATCTGCTGGAAGATGGAAATCATCACCTCATGCTGAAGAGCGAGATTAACTAGAACCATGCATCATGATAACTTAATTCTTTAAAGAGTCACTGCTTGGCATATTGACCTAACCATTCCTTTCTTCCCTTTTAAGAGGTGGCATGAATATTTGTCATACATATATCCTTATAATCCTGTACAGAATGCCGGGAAGTGACTGAATGCGGACACATCCTCTGTCCTGGCTGTAATGCTGCCATTTCTCAAAAGTTGTGACTGCCTCTGTACAGGTTAGAAGAAAGCTGTGCTAAAAGGGGCAGGACTGTGGAGGAACTCAGCAGGGGGAGCTGTTCTTTATGAGACGGTACTGAACCTGGCTCTGGTGTTCCGACTCAGCTGCTCACTGCTGAGTGCTGACTAGGGCAGGACACGGTCTCTTGTTTGTTTGGCAGAGGCCAGTTAGCTTTGGGCAGTTCTGTCCTTAATTCCAGACAGTGTTCCATGCATGGGTGTCATTTTATACTGGGAAATTTGGTAAATGTGTGCTTAGTTCTGTAGGAGATCATAATCTGGGACGTCATCTATAGCCAGAAAATTATGAAGAAGGAGAGAGTGACTGGTTAGCTATATGGACCTTAGTGTCCCATAGGTTTGAGTTCTATTTACTAACTGTGTGCCCTTTTTCCTAGAATTATAAATCCCTACTATGGGCTTAGCTTTCTGGGGGGCTCAGAATACAGAAGAAGCCATCTCAAGTTGCTCTCAGGATGAGGAATAGGTGGTGAAAAATTAAAGAGCAATTTGGTAAGTGCAATCTACAGATATTTGGAGAGACTGAAACTCTAGCCAGATGGAGGGGATGAAGTATCAGCGAAGATTTCCAAGTAAAGGTAACATGCAATGTCTCTGGTGAAATGTACAGGATACCCATGGTTTTTCAGGTGAAGAAGTGAAGCAAAGTGTTCCGGGTGGAAGGATCAGCACATGCAGTTGCTTAGAGCCAAGAGAGGGAATGGCTCATGAAAGGAGGGGAGAACCCAGTGTGGAGGGCTGGGGGAGGGAAAGGAGACTGGAAAGGGGAGCTGGGGGAAGTGCCCGGCAAATCAGGCTGGACAATTTGGACTTTGTTCTGAAGGTAGTATGGAGTGAAATGATCAGCATTTCCATTGGGAAAAAATACGTTTGGCAGCAATGAATTGGAAAAGGAAAATATTGAGGAAAGAGAAACCAGTTAGAAAGCTACCCGCAGAATTCATCCATCCATTGAACCCATGTATGAGGAGTTGGGTGAGCAGCTGAGCGCATGCCCATGACCGCTGACAGGGCCTCATGGTTTTCACACACGCTCAAGACCATTATATAGAGGGCAGGTCCAAAGTGCATTGCCTGGGGCAGGCCACAGTGGCTCAGCAGAGTTCTGATCTGCCATGCTGGAGATCCAGGTTTGATTCCCGGTGCTTGCCCATGTAAACAAACAAACAAAAATGTCAAAGTGCATTGCCTGTAATGAAATATGTTGAAGCAACAGTGGTAGTTTTTGTCTCATCGTTTGCTTTTGGAAGCATAACGTACATTATTTTAGTAATGCCAGGAACCAAATAGAGGGAGCCTGTAATTCTAAGAGTCAGGACTCCTCAGTGTAAGTCTCAGTTCCACTATGAAATTCCTGGCTAATTAATGAGAATCATCTTTGTTCTGTGGCCCTGTTTACTCCATTCCAAAATGAAAAGACTGGACTGGACAACAGCCAAGGTCTCTTCCGCTCTGTAACCTGTAAGTGTGGTCCTTCTTACGATTCAGGTTGTGAGAAGGATTTGAAATGGCACTTAAGAGGAGTGAGGAGAAGAGCCACAGTTGAACCTGGACGTTAGTCTCAAGTACTAATGATTGAGAGGGCTTAGTGGTGATAGAGAGTATGGATTTGTACCATACTAAGAAATTTTAATATAGAACGGTTCACAAGTAGCATGTACATATACTGTGGGAGATTTACCCTGCTAAGGGTAAATATGCTAAGCATGCAGTGGGTGTTTAATAAATATTCAAATTGAATTTTAAACAATGTTAAGGAACAAACCACATCCCCTATCATGATGCCTAACTAAGGGCCCTGCTCTTAACTAGTACTTGAGAAATGTCAGTTGATGAAGATGATTTAAAATGTCTTCTGAGCAGAGCTGAACACTTCTGCAAGAACAGCGCTTGTGGTTTCAGCTGCTTCTTGTAATCTGGATTCTGTATGCCATAAAATATAAGCTCCCACCACACCCCGATATTCATAAAATCAATCCCTAGAAGGAACTCCGACTCTCTTGGGCTCACATTTTAATATCTTCCCTTCTCTGAAACCTCTGCCAAAGGCTGTACTGTGAAACCACGAAAAAATGTGGACAGGCTTCTGGGAGGCTGCAAACGAGAGGGCTAACCCAGGATCTGTTTTCTTAGCATTGAATAGGAAAGCTTTCAAAGACTAAAGTGACTGAATTGATTGGGGCCGGGAGGGGTAATATGAAGTGCCACCGTTTCGTTTCCTCATCCACCATTCCTTTCCGCTTCCTAAAATGAGCTGCTGTGTTGTAAGTCGTCAATAGCCGTTTCCCCATAGTGTTACAAGTCAGGGGGGAAGAGGGTCGTTTTAAGGATGATCGCTGGTGGCTTTTGATTGTGCTGTAGTCAGGAAAGTTGAGGGATGATGCCAAAAGGCAAAAGATGCCCTGCTGCCTCAGCAAAGTTCCCTCAGTACAGGACACACCGTGGGGCTGTATGATGGGGGGGGGGTCCTCTGATCAGCACAAAGTCAGGCATCTGGGGAGCCGTAATCAAAGGCAAACAGTCCCCTTGGCTTTAAGCCAGTCTTTAAACTAGACCCAATTAGTTCCTGAATCAGGAACCCAAGGGGTTCCTCTGTCCCAATACCTGTCACCACTCCACATGCCACTTAGGACCTCTGCCTGCATACAGACAAGAAGCAGGAATAATAATTTCTTTTTGTTACATGGTAAAGAGCCAGGAGCACTTTTGAGCTATGATCTGAGTGCTGCCCCAAAGCAAATCTGTATTACATAGCTACCACCTTCTTGAAAGATAGTCCAATAATCCCTGTTGGGCACACCCATACTTTCTCAGCTTGTTCCAGCTTGGAGAATAATAATGCTAGCAGTTGGCCCTGTGAAGAAATGGTGGTTTATGTTTTTACCTGGAGGAGAGTGTAATGGTTTTAATTTGTTGCTATGTTATTTCCTGTGGGTGTGTGTTGTCACATCGGTGTCCATCTCTGAAAGAGGGGTCTAGGTAAAATTTTACCCAAGGGAATGCCCAGTACAGATTCTAATGAACTTAGTTTGAGGGCATATGGGATTTTGCTGGATACTTTCATTCTTTGTTTTCCATCAGTCAGATTTTGGTAATTGAGTATCGTTAACTGTTGGGTCCCTTACGAAGCAGAAAGATTTCTGAGGTCATTCTCTTCAATGCCCTCATTTTAAGATGAAAAATCTTAGGCTATGGAGACTGAACTAAATATCCTGTAAATGGTCTCAGAGTGAGGTGCCCTTGATTGTTATAAAGAGTTAAAAGCACTGCCAGCATAATCTGGTGGATAAAACCTAGGTTTGAATTCCTTTTCTCCCTTACTAGCTAGCAACATTGATAGGTCATTTAATTTCACCAAGACATGGTTTCATCATCCATAAAATGAAGCTGATATTGCATCTATCTATTAGAGTTGTGCATTGTATGAGAACATATATGTGAGGCATTTTGTACAATGCCCAGCCCAAATTAATGGGATAATAAAAGACTATTTGGGAGGAGGCGGATATGTGTCTTGAAAACAGTTTTTTACATGAATATGTATGTGTTTGTGTTTTCTTTTCACAAAATTGGTAAAATAGCTGGGTTTCATAACGTTTGTGTCTGTGTTCCTGTATGTTAGTTCTAACCTAAGAGTGTGCTACAAAAGCAGGTTGTAGAATGTATTAAACCCAAATGCAGCATTTTGGCATTCATGGAGAGCATTCAGAACTTTAGCTCAGTCTGTGACAGCGTGGCCCAATAAGAACAAATGTTTGCTCATATATTTGAAAACTCAACATTTACAAGTCAAACCACAAAGAAGCAAGCCACCAGAATGATAGTGTGAAGTTATTGCTGACAGTAAAAATGCATATGTCATGAATTAGAAGTTTGAATTTTAACAGTTTTTAACATAAAACACATTTAAATGGCTTCTTTGAAACTTTGTGCTGCTGGAATCGATATGTATAAAATAATTGTGATTTTTGTGTTAAACCTAACTCACAGATTTTGCAAGGAAAGATTGGTTGCCCAAGCTTGATATATTTAGTGTATGTTGAAATAGACATAGATAGGCACTTTTTTAATGTTTGAATGTTATACAAATGAAAATATCAAGAATTTGAAGTTGTTTTATTATTGGATTTCATTTGATTGTTGCTTCAGCATTGCGTTTGCTCATGTGGAAGACTATGGAAGAACATAACGTTTAAGAGAATCACTACAGGTCTATGATTTTAGTCTTGGGTCCACCTCTTACCGTGCCACATGACCTTGAACAAATCGCTTGAACACCCTTGACCATAATTTGCTAGAATACAAAATGGAACTGTTAATAGGTCCTCATTGGAGTGTCATGAGAGACAAATGAGAGAATCTGTGAAGCAGTCAGTCAAGCTCCCCTTGACACATGGAGCTTCTGAATATCTACCATCTATTATTATTGACTGGATGCTGTGTTGTTTTGTTTTTTAGTTTTGGGGTAGAAATTTAATAGCACCCTGAAAATTAGTATGCGATTCTTTAAAAAAAAGTTTTGCAATGTTAAATATAACATATATGCAAAGAAAAAGCAATGACTTTCAAAAGTATGCTTCAACAAGTAATTACAGAACAGATTTTATTTGTCATGACTTCCATTCCACTATTTCAGATTTTTCCTTCTAGTTGCTCCCAAACACTGGAGGCTAGAAGAAATTTTTCTTCTTTTTTGTGAAAAATAACATATATACAAAAAAGCAATACATTTCAAAAAATACATTTCAAAGCACATCGCAAAAATTAGTTGTAGAACAGATTTCGGTAGAACAGAGTTCAGAGTTTGGTATGAGTTACAATTCCATAATTTTAGGTTTTAACTTTTAGCCGCTCTAAGATACTGGAGACTAAAAGAATATCAATATAATGATGCAGCAGTCATATTTTTTAAACTCTAACTTCCCTGTTTAACTCCACCATCACCTTTGATCTTCCTCCCACTCTTTAGGATTATTTGAGCTATGCCCATTCTAACTTTTTCATGTTAGAAGGGGCTGTTGATAACATGAGATGGGGGGATGGAACTAGGTAATGTTCTGTAGAGGCTGGCCCCTCTGCATTTCAGGACTTATCTGGTCCAGGGAACTGTATGTTTTGTTGTTATTATTAACCATATATTTTGGTGACTCTAGGTTCCTCAAAAACGCCTATGGACCTATGGAGTCACTAGAAGTAGTTCAAAAAAGAGCCTGCTAAAAGATAAATCAACATGAATAGGGTAGGTTTTGTCTTATGGAGTCCAGAGAACATCATAGTGCTTAGTTGACCAAAAAACTGTCTTATTTGTGCAAGACTTCTATGTATTAATTCTTGGTTTTGTGGGGGAGGACCTGACTATACATTTAAGAATCTTCCCTCTGTGTTCTTCTCCATCTTTCTTTTGCTTCTTTTCTCCTCCTCTCTCTTCCTTGCCCCTTTGCTTGGTGTCCCCAGGATTTGCTAGGAGCTCACTGCTCAGTCACCAATTGATTGTAGGGCCAGACCACAGGGTCTAACTGGCAGTGTCTGTATTTCATTTGGAGAGATTTTGAAGGATATACAATAGTCCAAGTTGTGTTTTTGTTTGGCTTATTTTTTTTTTTTCAGACTTTGCGAAGAAGCCGGTCTTTCATCAACAAATCTAAAACTAGCTATACACTGTTGGCCGTTACCACATTGGTTTCTAATTATATAAAAAAAAGTGTTTGTATGTGCCTTTCCAAAACTAGTGACTTAAATGTCCTCCTTTTTATCTAGAGTTTCTTTCTAAAGAAAGGAAGAATATCCAGATGATTTAAGCAAATGGGAACTTAATTCATCAGATTTAATCTTATTTCCTTACTTAGATTCAGAGCTTTAATCTGTAAACAAGCACATCATTAGGGAGATAGGTAATTATACAAATTAGATTGGAGAAACTTTGCCAGGGGAGATGGATTTTGTTTATCCTGATGTGTTTGGCACAGGAGGAATTTCTCTCTCACACAAAACTCCATCTTATGTTGTTGGAGCAGCAGCAGGCTGAGAATTCTCAGAAAGTGATACCTTTCCCCTCTAGTGATAAATATTGGTAAAAAGTGCTTGCCCCTGCCTATTCATGGAAGTGAAGGACAGCAGAGTATAAAGCACGTACAATTATCTCTTCCATATTGTAACTTTCCCCATCGCTGTTTCAATATCATGGGTCAGCATAAGAAATTAACTGAGAAGTTTTAGGGAGTTTATTTATTTGTTTTTTTTGGCATGGGCAGGCACCAGGAATTGAACCTGGGTCTCTGGCATGGAGTTTTAGGGAGCTTTTGCAGAAGCTGCAGACAAAACAGAAAAAGTTTAGAAGAGAAGGAAATCTATGATGCTGTTGCTGCAGCTGTATCAGCAACTGCAAAGCATTTGCATAACTCACGAGATCCTCATATCTCTCAGGTAGAAAGTACAACATTCTTTTGGGTACATGATTGTTATAAAAAAAAGTGTTCTTGGCGGGCCACGGTGGCTCAACAGGTAAGAATGCTTGCCTGCCATGCCTGAGGACCCGGGTTCGATTCCCAGTGCCTGCCCATGTAAAAAAAAAAGTGTTCTGCTGGACTCTGGCATTGTATGAGAAAAGGCTAAGTCCTTAAATGATTTGCTAAAGGAAAATGAAGGTGAAGGGTCTACCTCTATGGATTTTTAGGCCACTAAAGGCTGGTATAAAAATTAAAAAGGAAAAAAAAAAGGTCTAGACTTAGTAGTGTAAAAGTACCATGAGGGCAACTAGGAAGTTTCCTAAAACCCTGAAGAAACTGATTGAAGAGAAAGGCTACAGAGAGAACTGATATTCAGTGTTGCTGAAACTGCTTTATATTGGGAAAAAATTGCCTCAGAGGACATAAATTAGCCTAGAAGCAAGCCCCATGTTTCAAAGCTGCAAAGGATAGGGTAACCCTGCTCTTTTGTTCGGTGTCCTGGGGTTCACAATAAAGACAACCCTGATATGTAAAGCTGCTGACCCTCCAGCTTTGAAAGGAAAGGAAATTACCAGCTGCCTAACTTCTGGCTATTTAGTAGAAACCGTGGATGACCAAAGCACTTTTCCTTGCCTGGTGCATCAGTGTTTTGTGCCAGAGGTTAGATAATGCCTTGCCAGCAAGGAATTACCCTATAAGGTTTTGTGATGGTTAGATTCTGGTGTCAGCTTGGCCAAATGATTATGCCCAGTTGTCTGGTCAGGCAACGACTGGCCTGACCATTGCTGCAAGGATATTTTGTGGCTGGTCGATTAAATCATCAGTCCGTTGATTGCATCTGTGGCCGATTACATCTGAGAACAAGTAAGATATGTCTCCTACAGTGAAAAAATCCAATCAGTTGAAGGCTTTTAAGGAAGAAGAGATATTCTTTCACTGCTTCTTCAGCCTCTCCTATGGAGTTCATCCAGACCCTTCATTAAAGCCACCAGCTTCACTGCCTTTCCTATGGGTTTTGGACTCTTCCATTCCCACGGTTGCATGAGACACTTTATAAATCTCATATTTACAGATTTCTGTTGTTGATTATGTTTCTCTAGAGAACCCTGACTAACACAGCTTGGTACCAGGAGTGATTCTTGAGAAACAGAATCTTAAAATTTTTTTAAGATACTATTAAATACTATTAAAAACCAATACTATTGGTTTTCTACTCTTACTAGACTCAGAGGCACTAATGACTCTTTCCAATAATCAAGATGGCACCGACTGTCAGTGGGGTGAGTTGGCAAATGAAATACTCAAAATATCACTAGTAGATTCTGCTAATTGTATGCCTCTTTGAGGCAAGTCTCCAGGTAATAACTTTTTTGACACCTGTACTGAGTTTTGTGGAATTCAAAGGTGTAATGATGTTGGCTGGTTGTTGTTAGTTATGCTAGATACAGTGAGGAGGGAAAGGGGTGAGTTGAAGGCTTCAAATGAGAAACCTCAGTGCGGTATAAACAATATAAAAGTTTCCATGTGTGTACCCTGAAAGAAAATCTTATTTCCTGTGGTTGCAGACTTGAGATCTCTGAAAACCAGAACCAGCCTTATTGTGCAAGTAGCAGATTTACAACATAAACTAACATCTAAACCTTGCAGGATGTCTGCTGTTAAAGTAAGAGCTTTGATTGGAAAAGAATAGGATCCTGAAATGTGGAATGCTGATGCATGGCTTGATAATACTGGCAATGGGGAGTTAGAATCCCTGGAATCTGCTGAGCCTTTGCTAGATGGATTTATAATGGACTGCCCTGACGAAGGAGTTTCCTGACCTTGAACCTGTCTTGAGGAAACTGCTTCCTGGCCTCCAGTCTCCTCAGAGGAGTCTGCCATCTGACCGCCATTTAACAAAATTAACCCTTCACTGCCTGCTAACCTTGTAATTACTTCCCCGGGGGAAACAGCCTTCATTTCTCTGTCTGGAGCCACTAATCCTGCTTCACCAGAAGAAACTGCAACAGAATGCCCTGAGGTAATTGGCTTGAAAGACACTTTTATTTCTTTTCATGACCCACCTCCCCCATCTCTTTTTTATTCAAGACTTATAACTAGGCTAAAGTCCCAACAGGTCCTGAAAGGTGAAGTACAAATGTGACCCATGAGGAGGTACACTATACTCCAAAAGAACTGCATGAGTCTTCCTGTCTGTATAGACAGAAATCAGGGGAATATTTGTGGGGATGGATACTAAGGGTGAGGGATAATGGTGGAAGGAATATAAATTTGGATCAAGCTGAATTTATAGATATGGGCCCACTAAACAGAGATTCTACATTCAGTGTTTGTAGCTTGAGGCATTAGAAAGGGCGTTAACAGTCTGTTTTGATGGTTGGCTGAAACATGGATCAAAAGGTGGCTGACTTTGCCTTGAAGTCCAAATGCTAGAACTGCCCTGTTATAATGTAGATGAGGAGACCAGGGGCTTAGGGAGATAGAAATGGTAGAGTGGATTTATCGTGGAAGACCTGCTCACACACTCCAGGAATCTCTAGAGGACGCATCTTTCACCAGAACCTTAAGAAATAAATTCCTGACACTAGCTCCATCATCTCTGAAGAGCTCTGTAGTCATCCTTCTCTTTTGGACAGATATCCTATGGGAATTGCTGTCACTGAGTGGAATCCTTCAACACAATGGGGATGATCAGATCCCAAGTTGGCAGAAGCCTTGTGGCAACAGTTAATCACCATAGACAAGGTGGGTATGGCCACCATAATGGACAGCAGACTCAAAACAGCAGTCAAGAAATCTGACTGGCAGAAACTTATGGGCATTGGCTAGTCGATCATGGGATACCTAGAAGTAAAATAGATGGGCAGTGTACTAAATTCTTGTGTGAGCTGTATAAGCAGAAGAATTCTAGGTCAAATGAACAGGAGTCTAACTTGAATTACAAAAACAGAGAATCATAACCCTTTAATCAATTCCCAGACTTGAGAGAGTTTACTGTCCCAGAGCCTCTGGAATGAGGGGAGGGCCAGGTATCTTTGGGGAAAGGCTTTTTATAGTCCCCAAAATGTACACTGTTAACCTACCTCCCAGCCTTCCCCAAGGAAACCTATGGCCTTTTACTAGGGTGACTGTGCACTGGGGAAAAGGCAATGATCAGATATTTCAAGGATTAGTAGGCACTGGCTCAGAAGTGACACTAAATCCAGGAGACCCAAAACATCTCTCTGGTCCTCCAGTCAGAGTAGCGGCTTGTGGAGGTCAGATGATTGATGGAGTTTTAGCTTAAGTCCTTTTCACGGTGGGTCCAGTGTGTCTCCAGACCCATTCTCTGGTCATTTCCCCAGTTCCAGATGAATAATTGGAATCAACATACTCAACAACTGGCATAATCCCCACATTGGTTCTCTGACTTATGGAGTGAGGGCTATTATGGTAGGAAAGGCCAAGTGGAAACCACTAGGACTGCCCCTGTATAGCAAAATAGTGAATCAGAAGCAACACCATATTCCTGGAGGGATTGCAGAGATTACTGCCACTTTTAAGGATTCGAAGTCTGCAGGGTGGTAATTCCCACCACATCTTCATTCAACTCTCCTATTAGGCCTGTGCAGAAAATAGATGGGTCTTGAAGGATGACAGCAGATTATCATAAACTTAATCAGATGGTGACTCAAATTGCAGCTGTTCTCCCAGATGTGGTACGTTGCTTGAGCAAATCAACACATCATCTCCTGGTAATGGTATGCATCTTTCAATTTGGCAAATGCTTTTTTCTCAATATCTCTTAGTAAGGATGACCAGAAACAGTTTGCATTCAACTGGCAAAGCCAGAAGTATACCTCCACTGTCCTGCCTTAGGGGGTATATCACCTCTCCCGCTCTGTGCAACAGTGTTGTCCGCAGGGACCTTGGCCATTTCTCCCTCCTGCAGAACATCACACTGGCCCATTATATTGATGATATCAGGCTGATTGGATGTAATGAGCAAGAAGTAGCAACTACTTTACACTTGTTGATAAGGGGATGGGAGATAAATCCAACAGAAATGCAGGGGCCTTCCACCCTTGTATTTTTCTAGGTGTTCACTGGTATGGAGCATGTTGAGATATCCCTTCTACGGTGAGGGATAAGTTGGTGCATCTGACCTTCCTATGCCCCAGAAAAGAGGCACAATGCCTAGCTGGCCTCTTTGGATTTTGGAGATAGCATATTCCTCATTTGGGTATGCTATTCCGGCCCATTTACCCAGTGACGAGAAAAGCTGCTAGTTTTGAGTGGGGACAGGAAAAAGAGGAGGCTCTGCAACAGGTCCAAGTTGCTGTGCAAGCTGCTCTGCCATTTATGCCATATGATCCAGTTGATCCAATGGTGCTGGAAGTGTCAGTGGCAAATAGAGATGCTGTCTGGAGCCTTTGGCAGGCCTTTATAGGAGAATCACAGTGCAGACCCTTAGGATTTTGGAACAAAGCCTTACCATCCACTGTAGATAGCCACTCTCCTTTTGAGAAACAGCTTTTGACAGCTGTTGGGCCTTAGTAGAGACTGAATGCTTAACAATGAGCCACACCAAGTAACCATGAAATCTGAGTTGCCTATCATGAGTTGGGTGTTTTCTGACCCACCAAGCCATAAAGTTGGGTATGCACAGCAGCACTCCATCATAAAATGTAAATAATATATTACAGATGGGGCTCGAGCAGGTCCTGAAGGCACAAGTAAGTTACAGGAGGAATTGGTCCAAATGCCCATGGCCCCGACTCCTGCCACGTTACCTTCTCTTACCCAGACCAGAGCTATGGCCTCTTGGGGAGTTCCTTACAGTCAGTTGATTGAAGAAGAGAAAACTTGGGCCAGGTTTACAGATGGTTCTGCGCAATATACAGGTACCACCGTGAAGTGGATAGCTGCAACACTACAACCCCATTCTGGGATGTCCTTAAAGGACAGTGGTGAGGGGAAATCCTCCCAGTGGGTGGAACTTCGAGTGGTGTATCCGGTTGTTCCTTTTGCTTGGTAGGAGAACTGGCCAGAGGTACGTTAGTATTCTGACTCATGGGCTGTTGCTAATGGTTTGGCTGGATATATCAGGGGCTTGTAAGGAGCATGCTTGGAATATTGGTGACAAAGAGGTCTTGGGAAGAGGTGTGTGGGTAGAGCTTTCTGAGTGAGCAAAAACCATGAAGATGTTTGTGTCCCATGTGAATGCTCACCAGAGGGTGACTTTAGCAGAGGAAGGTTTTAATAATCAACTGGATAAGATGACCTGTCCTATGAATAAGTCATCTTCTTTCCTAATCCATCCTACTATTGCCCAAAGCGTTAAAAATAAATTGGGCATGGTGGTAGGAATGGAGGTTATGCATGGGTTCAGCAACATGGACCTCCATTCACCAAGGCCGACCTAGCTATGGCCACTGCTGAGTGCCCAATTTGCCAGCAGCAGATATCTACACCCAGTCCCTGATATGATACCATTCTCCAGCGTGATCAGTCTGCTACCTGATGGCAGGTTAATTGCATTGCACCACCTCCATCATGGAAGGGGCAGCGATTTGTTGTAACTGGAATAGAAACATACTCCAAATATGGGGTTTGCCTTCCCTGCCCACAATGCTTCTTCAAAAACTACCATACATGGACTTACAGAATGCCTTATCCATTGTTGTTCTAGTTTACTAGTTTCCAGAATGCAAATACCAGAAACAGAATGGCTTTTGAAAAGGGGAATTTATTAAGTTGCAAGTTTACAGTTCTAAGCTCGTGATAATGTCCAAATTAAAGCAATGCTATAGAAATGTCCAATCTAACACATGCTCTTTGTTCCAGAGGGCCGATGAATTTCAGGGTTTCTCTCTCAACTGGAAACGCACATGGTGAACATGGTGACATCTGATAGTTTTCTCTCCAGTCTTCTCGTTTCATGAAGCTCTCCTGGGGGGTGTTTTTTTTCTTTATCTCCAAAGGTCTCTGGCTACGTGGGTTCTTGTGGTTCTCATGCTCTCTCAAAAATGTTTCCTCTTTGAAAGGATTCCAGTAAACTAATCAAGACCCACCTGGAATGGATGGAGTCACATCTCCATCTAATCAAAGGTTAATACTGAGAATTGGGCAAGTCACAGCTCTGTGGAGATAATCTAATCAAGTTTCCAGCCTACAGTGTTGAATGGGGATTAAAAGAAATGGCTGCCTCCACAAGATGGATCAGGATTAAAACTGGCTCTTCATAATCCTTTCAAACAGGCACAACTGTCATGATATTCCACACAGCATTGCTTCGATCAAGGAACCCCTACTTCACAGCAAATGAAGTGTGGGAGTGGGTATCTGCTCATGGAATTCTTTGGTCTTATCATGTTCCCCATCATCCATAGGTAGCTGGTTTGATAGAATGGTGGAATGGCCTTTTGAAGACCCAATTATGGTGCCAACTAGGCAGCAATACCTTGAAGGGCTGCAGCATGTTTTTCAGGAGGCTCTTCACCACTTGATAGTGCTGTTTCTCCTATAGCCAGGATTCATGGGTCCAGGAATCAAGGTGTGGAAATTGAAATGGCACCAGTCACTATCACCCCTAGTGATCCACTAGGAAAATTTTTTGCTTCTTGTTCCTAAAACCTTAAGGTGTGCTGATCTATAGGTCTAAGTTTCAAAAAGGAAGTGTGATCCTTCCAGGAGCCACAATAATAATTCCTTTGAACTGGAAATTAAGACTGCCACCTGGCCACTTTGGGCTTATCATGTTTCTGAATCAACAGGCACAGAAGGGGATTACTGTGTTGTCTGGGGTGATTGACCCTGACTATCAAGGAGAAATAGTACCGCAAGTACACAATGGAGGTAAAGAGGAATTTTCCTGGAATACAAGAGATCCCCTAGCACATCTCTTAATGCTACCATGCCCTGTGATTAAAGTCAATGGAAAACTGCAACAACTCAATCCATGAAGGATGACCAATGGCCCAGAAACTTCAGGAATGAAGGTCTGGGTCACCCCACCTGGCAGAGGACCATGACCAGCTTAAGTGCTTTCCGAGGGTAAAGGGAACATGGGATGGGTAGTAGAAGAAGGTAGTGGTAAATATGAACTGCAACCACGTGACCACCTACAGAAATGAGGTCTATGATTGTATGAATATTTCTTCCCTGTTTTGTTATGAGTATGTTTGCATTTATACATAAGCAGATATCTTAGTTTTCCTCTAAACATATGACATACGTTGTATTGTTCATGTTGTAGTATTTAAGTCATAGGTTATGAAATTTAAGAATGTTACTTATGGACTTGCGCTCTATTCTGGAGAGATATGTGTTTCTGGTTGTATGCAGGACAGTTGAGTATTGTTAGGAGAAATATGTTTGTTATTGGGTTCTATTTGGAAATTAAGCACGTTTCAAGATGATATGTTTAGCTGCCAAGTTGACAAGGGGTGGACTACAATGGTGTTCTGGTGTTAACTTGGCTAAATGATTATACCCAGTTGTCTGGTCAAGCAAGCACTGGCCTGACCATTCCTGCAAGGATATTCAATGGCTGGTTGATAAACCGGAAGGCTAGTGTAGTAAATCATCATCAGTTGATTGCATCTTTGGCTGCTTACATCTGAGATCAAATAAGGAGTGTCTCCCAAAAGGAGATGATCAAATTAGTTGAAGGCTTTTAAGGAAGAAGAGATATTCTTTCATTGTCTCTTCAGCCAGTGAGCCTCTCCTGTGGAGCTTATGCAGACCCTTTGTCAGAGCCACCAGCTTCACAGCCTGCCCTACAGATTTTGGACTCTTCCATTCCTATGGTTGCATGAGACACCTTTATAAACCTCATATTTACAGATTTCTCTTGTTGATTATATTTCTCTAGAGGACCCTGACTTTTACAGGTGTTATTGCTTCTGAAAAACGCTCCTGGCCACCGGGAACCCCATGAATTCCACATAGAGGGTGTTGGAGTTGTCTGCATGTACGTAAGACAACATCTCTCATTCAGCCTCTTTTCCATGTAGTAGTGTTAATATCATTGACCTATTGACCTATGACCAAATCGTAGTCCAGATTTTACAATAAGATACTGTAAACACTCCATAAAAGAAAAAGGAAAAAAAAAATCCAGACCTCTTCTCTGGTATGAAGGGAAGGTTAAAAATTTTATGTAGAGTTTCCAGACCACTGGGGCACAGTGCCCCTAACCCCCACTATGTGTAAGGGTTAAATGTAGGGGCACTGAAGATTCCACTTAGCAGGAATCTGGCACATATTTGGTGCTCAAAATGTGTTCTTGGGTTTAGACTAAAAGTCTCCTAAAATTGTAAGATGTGCTCTACGCATGTTGAAGTACCTCAGTGTAACAGTCAGTCATAGTGCCGTGAACATCTTTACTCTTAAAAAGATTTTCTAAGATTGAAAGGAAGTATGTTGTCCGTGAGGTGTACATAGCCTGCATGAGAAATAAAACGTAAATGCGAACTGACATTTCTATCTGCCTGTCTCCAAAGGAAGGACTGATGAGATCGTGATCAGTTGTGTAGACCACTGGAGGTGAGTGAGGGGTTTATGGGCAGTTACTTCTCACAGCCGCAGATCATTTTTTGATTCCTATATGGAAAGCCCTGATTAAATAGGGGGGAAATAGCATGCGGAAAGGAAATGGTAAGCAAACACGTTCTCTTTGGGCAGGTGGCTCCTGATGGAGAATAAAAAATCGTAAATATGCGAGGATGTTTTGAATCCTGAACACCAAGTGTTGTGTTTTTCTTATGGGCATTGATTAAAGGAAAGCTGCGTTAAAAGAATAATCAGGCATGGGGTTCAGAAAGGATTGGAGGGTTTGGGGTCATTTAGGAGGTCGAGCATTTGTTCATTATTTAACAACAACAAAACACTACTAACTGAGCACCTGCCATGCCCCAGGCACCATACTAAGATCAGGGATGGGGATTCGGCAGTAATAAAACAACAATGAATTCTGCCACCAAAGAATAAGTTTGCAGAAATCATGGTGTGAGCGAGATAATCATAGCTTTGGATATTGTAGTGATAATGGTTCATTCATCCAGTAAATAACTCGTTTGACAATATATTACGGGAATGTAATAGTCGGTATCATAGACCCTGTAAAGAGCAGGGGATACGTAGTCCTCATGTTACTCAGAATGTTAATAGGTAGAGAAGAATATCAAACAGAGAATTCTACTGTTTATTTTTTTTCTGGGTAGACGTTTATGGAAATATAACATACATATGGAAACTCACACAAATCCTAAGTGATACATTTTCAAATAACGAATACACCTATATAACCAGAATCCAGTCCAAGAATCAACATTATTAGCACCCTAGAAATCCGCCTTCCAATCACTGCTAACCAGGGGTCATCATTATCTTGTGTCTAAAATATTAAAAGAGAAAGTTATTTTACCTTTTCTGGAATTTCACATAAATGGGATCATGCAGTATGCTCTCTCTCAAAGTTGGCTTCTTTTACCAGATACATCCATGTGTCCACATAGTAGTTCAGTCTTATTGCTATACAATCTTCCATTGTGAGAATATACCATAGTTTATCCACTCCCCTGATAGTGTGTATTTGAATGGTTTCTAGCTTTTGCTCAAATACTTCTGCTATGAGCATTCTTGTAAATGCATCAATGCATGATGTAGTAGTGCATCAATGGTGATGCTTTCTGTAAAAGTACGCATCAAGTTGTTTAGCCTAATCTTGTGGGGACAAAAAAATGTGTTGAGGAAGTGAAATCTAAGTTAGGGGGAATGTGGTCTTTCTTTATTAATTTTGCTGGGTGAGGAGTAGGGCAGAAAGGAGATGGGATTAAAGAGCCCTTCTAGAACCAGAATGGCTGGGATCCAGTGGCATCAGTGGGCTGTGCCTCAGAATGCTATTAGAACCTGTGTCCCTGCTGCCAATGTGGAATCTGAGATCTACTCCATCCTCTCTACTGTTCCTCCTCACAGCCCTCTCTGTCTTTTTCTGGCTCCCAGGCTGGGGGAATGATGGTGGGATCTCTAGGCTGGAAACCACAGAACACAGGGATTCCCTTGTGGGAGCCAACAAAATGAAAGACACTATTGGAAGCTACATGTCCACAAAGCCCCAAATTCTTCTTTTGGTGGAACACTTCCTTTCCAAGAAGGGACACAGGGAATGGTTTTGTATGAGGAGGGGTGGCCAGACAATGATGTTAGACCTGTATGGCAGAATAATTTGAAGGAAATTTGCTCCCAAGTGGAGTTAGGTGGAGCTGTTTTGTCCTTCCAAATTCATTTTGTAAATGGGAAGCTGAGTGAAGTGGGGCTGGGGCAATCGTGTGGACTGGGTTTGTAAAAGGCATGGAAAAACTGAGAGAATAATAGTACTTTTTTAAAACCGGAGATGACATCTTTTTCTCTTTGAGGGATAGAGGAGAGTAGTTGATTGAGCAGATGCCAGCTCCTGAGGAGAGGCAGTGTCATAATAAAGGAGGTTGAGAATATGACGCATGAGATCAGATGCTGCAGCTTGAATCCTGACATCCTGCCTTCTAGCTGTGGTAATCTTGGGCAGGAGGCTTAACCTTCCTGTGCCTCTCTTTCCTCCTATTTAACACAGACATAATAATAAAAGTGGTTGCATGGATTCAATACATTGATATGTGCAAGGCATTTGAAACAGTATCATATCTAACCATCTTGTTAATTATTGGGTATTACTTTTAATTGGGCCCCATGGTTTATGAGCTGTGACTTTGGACAAGTTGCTTTCTCTCTCTGAGCTTCAGTTTCTTCTTCTCTACTCGGACTCTGAGGTCTCCAAAGCTCCATCCGACTGTAATATTTATGATTCTCCTAAGCTAAAATGGTATGATGCCATAAGCTTCGTGCTGAAGGTTGTTTTGTAGGCTCCCAGTGTTGACAATCACAGCCCCCAATTTGTCTAGCAAAACCCACTGCTTTCAGGCTTTGATTGCACACAGTCTGAACTTGATGCATTTTGTTTGCATTGTAGGCTGTGTTTAAACCTCGTTTGGCTCAGAAAAATAAAGATTTATTGTTTGTGTTTTATTCTCACATTCCCTTCGGTTTTTAAGATTTCAGCAGATCACTTGTAAGAAAAAAAGAAACAGAAATCTTCACCGTCTCTCTTGCATGTGGGTTTGCAAACCACTCCTGGGAGAAGTCTTTAATGAAAAACGTCCCCATAAGTTTTGCAGAAAAGGATTGCCAGATGCTGCATCCTTGATTTCAAGTCGTCTTTTCTTTTCATCCCTCTCTTGTTCCCTTTTAAAATTTTCTACTATGACTGCATCCCTCTTTTGTACCTTTTTCAGATTTTCTCCTGTGACTACAGAGTCTTTACTCCCAAACAAGGGTCACAGTTTACTTCCATTCTGATGAAAAACTTAAAAGAAAAACCAGAGGTTATTTATCTGGGAACAGGATCTTGGCAAGGGGTGGGAAAGAATGAGAGGGAGCTCAGGGGGTATGTGCTCAGTTGCTATAACAACTATATGTAGTATCTTTATTTTCTCCCCTCTTTGCTTTTAGTGAGTGTATCTGACTATCTGCTGGTTTCTGATTCCGAAAATCACCTGGGATCTTTTTAAGAAAGCACATGTGCATTTAGCCATACTTGAAAAAGAAACATAAATGCAACAAAGGTTACCACTTATTTTAGGTCTATTTCCTGCCAGGCACTTTGCTGAGTGCTTAATATATGTCATTTTATCATCATTTTCTCTTTCTTCTAGAAAATGATAGAGAATATTGTCTGGGAATAATTGCTTGGTGGTCAGTAACAGTATTAATCAGATACACTTGTAGCTGGAGCCACCAGGAAACACCGAGCATGTGTCCTGTGTCACGGCATCTGTAATAAGCAGCCTCTGCACTTTCAGGTATTGGATGAAGTGGGTAGTTGGGTCGGTGCCCTTTCATGACTTCTCCATCAACTTCTGTTCATTTTATATGATTAAAGTTGTTTTTGGTCACATTGTTGTCTGGGATGTTTCTCCACTGTTAAGGGGAGTCCAGGTCTGTGTGTATGGTACTGCCTCTTAAGTGTTTACAGAGAATGTAGCTACTGTGCATTTCATTGCATTCAACTCCATACCTACTAGCGCAAAGCACTGTGCTAAGTATCATGGGGAATGGTAGATACGGTCTGCAACCCTCTGGAATTCATATTCCAATAGGGGAGTGAGGCACATATATGAATAATGCAAATAATCTTCTCTGTATAAAGATTACCAAGGTAAATTGTAATAAATTCTAAAACAGGGGTATAGTGATTCCAGGAAATTGATGACCTTACTTTTTTCAGGATAAATTCACCATATCCAAGACTTACCTGTCATTGTATAGTTGTTCTTTCTCATAAGCCTCTGTCTGGCCACTTAAATTCAATTTACAAATATTCAGGGAGCACCCACTCTGTGTTTGGCTCTGTGCTCAGCATTTAAAAAAAATATTTCCCATTTATTACTTTTTATGCATTTGTATTTTAGCACCTGTAGGAAATAGAAAGTGGAGTTACATACCCAACAATACAATACAATAATGCTAACATTTATAATTGCCAAAATGGTTACCTTTACTGTAGGTCTTGATTTCTTTTTGCTGTGTTGAACCATTGTCTAGTGTCCTTTTCTTTCAGTTTACCCTGTAATCCCTTTAACATTGTTTATAGTGTAGGTCTAGTGGTGATGAACTCCCTAAGCTATTATTTATCTGAGAATGCCCTAATCTCGCCCTCCTTTTTGAAAGACAGTCTCACAGGATATGAACTTCTTAGCTGGCAGTTGTTTCCCTTGAGCACTTTAAGTATTTCAACTCACTGCCTTCTTGGGGCCATACTTTCTGATGAGGAATCAGCACTCAATGTAATTGGGACTCCCTTGTACCTAACATGTTGCTTTTCTCTTGCACCTTTCAAAACACTCTCCATGATCTTTGCATTTTGATGTTATAATCAGTAAGAGGACAGGATGTATTTTTCTTGCATGTGTATCTTGTCTGGTGTTCTCTGAGCTTCTTAGATGTGTCTATTCATGTGTTTCGCTAAGTTTGGGAAGTTCTCTGTCACTCTACTCTTTCAGCCCCATTCTCTCTTCTCCTTCTGGGACTTTCCTGTCATGCTTGGTGTCCCATAGCTGTCTTGGACTATTTTTGCTTTTAGTATTTATTTTTTCTTTCTGTTCTGAGGAGAAGAAAGAAAATGCCTGACTTGTTTCAAATGCCTTGTCTTCAAGTTCACTGATTATTTCTTCTGCCAGGTACATTCTGTTTTTGAAACCCTTTTGGGGCATTTTTCATTTCAGGTATTGTGGTATTTAGCTCCAGTAGTTCTGTTTGGTTCCTTAAAAAAAATTTCTCTCTTTACTTAGACTCTCATTTTGTTCATTATTCATTGTTTACCTGATATCCTCTAGTCCTTTCTCTATGCTTTGCTTTATCTCCTTGAGTGTTTTTTAAGATCATTAAAAAAAAACTTTGTTCAGTATGTCCATATTCTCATCTTCTTCATTTGTGTTTTCTGTATTTTTATCCACTTCCTTTAAATGGGACATCATCCTGTTTGTTTGTCTTGTACTCTTTTGGTGCATGCTCTACATTTTTAACAGTTTAAAATGTTAGTTCAGAGATTTAGTTACTGCGATGTCTGTTTCCTGGTTCTGTAACCAGCTGGTGATAAGTCAGAGATTTTCTTGAGCTTCAGCCACCCTATTTAGGAGGGTCTGTCCACAGCATGTGCAGTGTGTAGGGTTTTCCCCCTCTTACTGGGCTTCTGTCTTGTCCTGGGCTTTGGCTTGTTAGTTGTTTAGAGTTTCTCTGTTTTGGGGAGTTTAGTTGTCCTCTCTCTCTCTCTCTCTCTCTCTCTCTCTCTCTCTCTCAGGTATCTGAAGCTGGCAGACCTTTGTCCAGGACTATCTGCCGCTATAGTTTTTACACTCCTTTCATTGTCTTACAGTACTTTTACTTGGAGGGCAAATTCTGAAAGAAGAGTCACCCCGGAGAGGACTTTCCCAGTTCTCTCTTTCCCAGACAAAACAGGGTCATTGGCCTGTGAACAGGACACGGACTGGCTCCAAAATGCCCTGTGGAGGGAGGCAGTGAGGAAGGGTACCAAAAACTTCTTCAGTGGCTCCTTAAAGCTGACTTTTCCTAGCCTGTCCCCAAACTGCAGCCCTTCAGGTAACTTTCCCCCACAGCCCTGAGGAAGAGCTGTGTCTTTAAATCTCCACCACCTCTGCCCTTGTCCAGGAAGGGTTGAAACAATAGCTGCCCTTAGAGCTGGGACCCAGGGATCCAGATTTGCTAATAGAAACCTGTGATTAGTGATTGGCCGTACCTACCCCTGCTCTTGGAAAAGAGGATTTTTATCCCTTCTGTCACCAGTAGCTAGCCAGGGAATGGACCCCATGGCAGCCTACCTATGAGCTTGGCGTGAATGTTGGTAGCTGCGGTATACCCAGAGCAATTCATAGTTCTTTAGTGTAATTAGTCAGCTTCCTTCCCTTGCTCTTCCCTGCGATATTCTTCTAGGCTTTGGGGTTTCAAAATAGTTGTTTCAGATAGTTCCTGTTTAATAATTGTTTTGGTTGGAAGGACTGAGTCCCGGGAGAGAAGACCCAAAGTTGTGGTTGTATTAAATGCTAAGAATCTCATGTCTGCATCCTAGGTAGTGAAAAGAGACAAGGAAAAGAATACAGAAAAAGCAGTGGGGGCTGAGTTGAAGGGCTCTTCCCACAAAGTCCTTGCCAAGTTCATATTGCCAACTCCTTGAAAACATCTCATATACCTGACAAGGGGAAATAAAAAGCTACTCTTAAGAAAACTCTTCCAAAAGTGTAATTGTTGTTTCAAAGCAAAGAAACAGTTCATGTGCATGCTCAGGTAAGCTGTGCAAGAACTCATTTTTTTTTTAATATTATCATTAGAAGATATGGGAGAGAAGAAATAATAGCTGAAATGTGGTTATGCACACAAAGTAACAACGAGGCAGTTGAAGATGGTATCTCAGTGAATCTTGTTAATGCTTTAACAAACAGACAATAATCACAATCAGTACATTGAGTCTTTGAATGGAAGCAGCCACGGAAGTGCTGCTTAAAATAGTGTGTTGATTTTCACATTAAAGTAGGCCAAACTCTCTCTGTTTACATTATTAATTTGCTTAGCAAGCCCTTTATTTCATTGACAGTAAGGAAATAAGCTTTAGCCCAGCTGCAACTGAATTATCAATCAAGCAACAAGTATTTGTTGTCTACTGTCTGTGAGCCAAGAATTATTAGGCATCATCGAGAATATACAAGATAAATAACATATATAACAACTCCAGTTTTCAAGGATCTTGAATATAGACCTACAGAGTCCATATTGAATAATTTAAAAAGTAAATGTTACATTGTGTAAAGGAGCACATGGAAATTGAAAACAGAGACAGTGGTGTAGTATTTTGTAGAACAAATTTGAGTTCTCAGTGACTGTTTAAGAGTAGATAGGTTTAGATAGAGAAAAAAATGAAGTTTTCCAGGCTTGAGTAAAGATATAGATATAGGAATAAATAATGGATTTCTTGAAGTTAATAGAAACTTGGTGAGGAGGTATGGGTCTGGGGGGAAGGCAGTGATGAGAAATTAGCTTGTGTAGATAAAGAAAGAAGGGAGATGAGAGAAGAGAGTGAGACATTGAAATGGCCTTTCAAATGCCAGACAGAACAGAATCACCATAAATTCTAAGACAGTTGAGTCTTAGAAGCTTTATTTTACTACTTTCTTCTTCTTAGAGAACAAAACACTGATGGAAAACAAATTTTCCATTTTTTGGTCATTAGCAATGGTTCATATTAGAAGGAAGTTAGCATTACGGCACAGGGAGGATAAGGAATTTTCCAAACTCTTTATGCTTTGGCTGCCCAGCCTGTAAAATGGATGGAAGATAACTCAGTCAAAAGGGATCCTCATGATGGTGTGCTTTGTGTGGCATAGACATTGCCTAGAATTGTTCTAAATAAAAGCACATGAGACATTTCTTCCAGGGTGGTACAATATGAACCTTGGAAGAGAGAGGGGTGTTAGACAGATTGTGGAGAGCAGAGTTTTTTGATTAAGACTTCACAGTTGGTTGATTAGCTATGAAAGAGAAAGGCCAGACTTGGAGAAGCTGTAGTTGGGTCAAAGCGTAAGACAGAAATGTATTGTAAAAGCTTCCAGTAAGAGACCCCAGGAAGGAGAGCATACCAGTTATAATTGATAGACTAGCATCAGTCAGTGGGCAGACATTGAGTACTCAAATGCAGAACAGTTCAGAAATAAGGAGGGGTAGCATAGAGAGTAGGAGAGAAGACATGGGACCTGGCAACCTGTGTGTGGTATTTGCAACAAGGGAGCATTGAAAAGTGAGTTCAAATTCTGCCCCTTTCAAGATTACTAAAATAATTCCCTGCTATGTAGGAGCTTGAACTTATGGTCCACAGTGATGTTGGGTAAAGGACCAAAGGCTTTGGGAGCAGAAGAGATAAAGTGATATCACAGGGGTCCTAAGTCTTAAGATCTTTGTATTTTTGTGCTTCTGTCATTGCCTGTGTGCTATACCGAAGCTCTTCTGAGACACTTGAGGCCACCATTATGATCTTGAATTTTTCTTGCAACTTTAGATGAATTGTTCCGTCTTTGCTCCTCTGGGTAAATGTGGGAAAGATTTTGATTAACCATTTAAAAGAGTAGTTAGTTTTCAAAATTATTAAGCTTTTGTCATTGCTTCAGAAATATTTCATGTTTTCATTTTTTAAATATTAGAAATAACGTGTTTAAAATACCATGTTTGATTTCAGTAACTGCTGATTGTTCATTGGCCTGCATTCTGGAACTCTAGACCAGAGTCATCTTGTTCCTTCTGCAGATAAAAGCAGCCAGAAGATGTAGAATCTCATCTCATGTTTTCGAAAAACTTTATTTTACTCCTGAGTGATAAGGCCCTTGAAGGACTAGTTTTCCCAGAGTCTCACTCTTAGTGGTTCTACTGAGAAAGAGTAGGTTCTCTGACTCACAATGAAGTCTCAACATCAAGGTTGTAAAACCATGACTTCTTTTGGTTGGAAAGCCCTTTATTACATGTGAAACTCATCCTCTCTCCCCTGGTAGTTTGTTCTTTTTCTCTAGAATATGTATAAAACTTGGACATATCTGAAAACATGATTAAGTCTGCTTTAGTTGTGAGTGATGGGCTTTCCTCTATAATGCAGAACAACATAATTTCCCCTCCAATAAATAAACTTATTTTGACAGCCACAGAAACTCCCACATGACTGGACAAAGCTTTTGTGAACTTGAAAAAATGATCAATGGTCTCTTGTGTAAAACCCAACAATAGCAAATGTGTTGAGTGGTGGGGAAACGAAAATCAATAAAGAAAAGAGATTTCAGCCCAGGCATCAAAGAGGTTACAAGGGACGGACAGTGAGAAAGGAGAATTAGAAGAGCAGTTGGAGAGGTTCTTAAACATCTTCCTTTGTGGGGTTGTTCAGACAAGCCTCTTAGAATGGAAGGCGACAAGCCCACACTCCCGTTTTCGAAGTAAATAGTAAGTTGGGAAAAACAGATAGAAGACCTTAAATCATACCCATGTGAACCATTTCCTAATTAATAAGTTAATCCATTTCCGCCTGTTTTCTCCCTAATGAACAAAAGCAACTGCATTATTGTTCAGGCTCGTGTGGAGGCTTTGATAAAAGTGGAGTTATTTGTACATTCTCTTTCCTCCTTCCTTTTTATGCCAGTGAGCAATTGAGCCCAATTATTGTATTTCTCTTAACGTTGAAGGAACTGGCAGCTCTTGCTTGAGCCTGACTGATTTATTCCATGTTCTTTCGTCCCACAGCAACTAAATTCTAGTTAAATTTATTTTTGAACAAAGGTAGTCAGTTTCCAAGAGATTCTCTTTTAAATGAATGACAGCAGACAGCTCCAAGCCCATTCATTTGCTTATGTCTATTTGCTGTATCTAGACAGCTATTATCATGCATGTGGTACTTAAGAGCAATTTCACCCAGTCTGCTGTCAGTAGCAACCAGCTGAAGGAGCCTCTCCAGCAGGACTTGTGCTTGGCAGCTTGAATCTGAACCAGAACTTTAGATATTGCCTTGATACTTGTACAAGTTCATGCTCAGAGTCTGTGTTGAGAAAGAGCATTTTTTTTTTTTTTTTTGCAAATAATTTACTGGATTTAAAGGGACTTTACATGTGTATTGAATGTTTTCAGCAACCATCTTATCAACAAGTTTACAGAATTGGAATTGGAATTTCTTCTGATCCATGACCCTAGAAATTGTGGCACTACCTAGGAGTAAAACCCAGGAAATTTTATCAGCATACCAGACTGGATGATAGCTAAAGAGAAGGGAGGAGAAATGCCGGAGAACTAATATTAATCAACAGCATACATCAGCCAAATGAGCAAGAAAATTGGGAGAAATACTCCATCTTCAAGTTAAAGGAGTCTTAGAATTAGTAAAGTAACAGTTAGGAAAAGATACCTTGGGAAAATGATGTTGGCAAGTATTCAGTAATTCCTTATGTTGTCAGGGGTTTGAGTTTTTTGTTTGTTTTTGCCAAGCTCTTGACGTTAGATCTTTTTATCAGATTTAATCCTCACAAGGTATTCATACTAGTTTCATTTTGCAGAAGAGAAAACTGAGGCTCGGGAGATTTAGAAACTGATTTATCAAACAGCTGGTGGATGGCAGAGATGGAGTCAAATATTTATAGACCTGATGATTCCAAATTTTTTTTTTATTATGCCCGTTCTGCTTTTTCTCTTTGCCCCATCAGTGATAGAGCCCACTTGCTTTCTGCAGGCTGCCCTCACCGTGAAAGGAGAATGGTGCATGGTGTCAGCCCTATATCTTATGTTCCAAAGGACACTTTAATCTCCTTATTTCTTGTATGTAAATTATTTGTCATATATAGCAAGGTTTAGGCCTAGTTTAAGGAGGGATTAACATAAGCAGGAATTCCATAAGCAGGAATCTGAGTGTTCTGGAATTTGTTTCATGCTGATAAAGAGTTATAAGTAAACCTTGTGCTTACCTTGAAGAGATTACAGTCTAGTAGAAACACTGAAATTCCAGGCTCTTTCATAGTTCTGAAGTCCTGTGTTCCGGGCACTTTATGGCTATTTTGCAGAACTATATATATTTAATTCTTGAAACAGCTGATGCCACTATTAGCATCCTGATTTTGCAATGAGGAATCTCAGGTTTCAAGATGATACATTATTCACCCAAGGTCACATAGCTTGTAAATGGGAGATGCAGGAATTAAACCCAGGCATTCTTGACTCCAAAACCAGCCTTTCTTGCCATATTCACCTACTTCTCTATTATCTAAGGCAGTGAGCTGTCAAATTCAGAAGTGTGAGCGAACACTTCCCACTAGTTAAAAGAGATCAGGGAAGAGCCATAAGGAAGGGCAGCTTTGGACTGGGGGCAGATGGAAAGAGCAGTCAATGCAGGGAAGTAGCATAAGCGAGGTATACGGGATCATAAAGCATGGGTGAGTACGAAGTGCGTGATTAGGGTTTGTTCTGTTGTTTAAGGCCCATTCTATCTTTAGGAATATGACCACAGTTCCCTGCCATCTTGGGGACTAACCAGAAAGTGGATTAGATTATGTCATATGGGAGAAACATAAAAAATGAATACAAAATTGCTTAAGACAATGAGCTAATCAAAGACATGTCAATTATATAAAAACATAACATGTTTTCAAAGGAAAGCAAAATAATGGTGGGTTGAGGGCTATATATAGTTAAGCAGAGATCCCTAGAGAAGAATTTGTAGCCTAGCACTGAAAGCAAGGATGCTGTATTCAAGTGAAAGTGCATTCACTGGTCTAAGTCACATAAGAATAACAGGTGGTGCAACAGTGGCTCAGTGGCAGAATTCTCGCCTGTCATCCCAGAGACCCAGGTTCGATTCCCGAAGCCTGCCCATGCCAATAAATAAATAAATAAAAAGAATAACAGATGTCATAAATGGCAACATAAAATCCTGGACTAGTTAATTTCACTCCAGAGGCTCTTACCTGGCGAGATCTGGCTCATTATCAGCAAGCCTCCTTGAAGAACTCATGTGCCATGGGCGTTTTTGGCAATTATACGTATCTTCTGAATAATTGGCTTCTCAGAAACAGGATTGAGATTGATATCTCATTTGTTGCTGAAGACACCAAAGATCTGTAAATCACGTTAACTATTGCTGATCCCAAATGAGGGAGGAAAGTCTACTTGCCCATGGTGTTCAGTTGTGCACTTTTGTCTTGCTATTGCTATTTGTGGCGAGCATAACACTTACAAGTATTCTCCCAGTTTGCTCATTAGTTCCTAACAAATCTTTTCGGCTCTTTTTTTTTTTTTTTTTCTCCTCCTGTCATGATCAGACTGTGTCCCTTCTGCTTGAATTTGATTCATTAATACAGTTATTCCGGGGTCACAGATCTTCCCTTTATAACTGGGATGCAGGGAAATGCCCACAATTATAGGAGATAAAATCCACATCCATCAAAAGAATTGTCCTGGCAATGAGCAGAACTGTTGTGTCCCTCTTCTTGGTGTTTCATAATGAGGCTCGAGACACAGAGACAGGCGGGAGAAGGCTCCTAAGGAAGATTTCTGACTTTGTCCTAGAGGCTGAAAATGCTTTAAATCAAATTACTGGAATTCAGAAGCTCACAGGGGTCTTCTCTTTTAGAGGTCAACAGCAGGCCATATTATTTTTGTTTTTCATTAAAATTTGATTGCAACCTTGAATCCAAGTATTTTAATAAAGCAGATACCTGTCTGAGATTTTCCTTGTTTGTGAGCTACAGTATTCTGGGAGAAATTTTTGAAGATGTTGATTCTATGTCCTAGAAGTCCTAGAAAGTCATCTTGTTTCTAGGCAGTTGATCTGAGTGTTTTTTTTTTAATTAGGAGCAGGAATGGGAGGGTACTTCTCCCCTACCCTTTCTCTCTTTTTTTTTTTTTTAAGCAGGGTGAAGTGATTATCCATTTCCTTGAGGAAGATCAATCAGGCTTAAAGTGAGCTTAAAATGAGAAGGAACTCATTTCAACGCTTCCAAGACAAGGACGTGTACAGGAAGGAAAGCAAAGGGACAGCTTGGTAAAAAGGGAGATAATAAAGTAAAGCAGAGATTAATGTAGCCTTTAATAGGCATTTAATGTGATTGAATCATGTTTAATCACATGTTATACACAACATGTTGGTTTATTGGAAAATCACCTTAGGGGCGAAGGAAAGAAGAACATTCCAATTTAGAAGCATTGGTAGTATTTCTTCTGGGACCTGAAGCATTTCCCATAATGATGGTTTAATACAATCCTAGTCAATTACCTCTTTTGTAAGAGTTGGGGATGTGTGCCACCTTGCTGGAAATGTTAAAATCCCATTAAACTTCAGTTATTAGTAGCAGAGAAAAAAAAAAAAACACAACAGAATTATTCAATTAAGACACAAGCAACCAGATGTCAGTGGCACTGAGTTAGTTTTTCAGTTATGACCAAGAATTACTGATTTTCAAGTTGGTTAAAAGCACATTTCCCCCTTATTTACTATTATTATTAGTTTTCCAGCCTTGTGATGCATCACTGATAGACAGATTTTCAGAAATTTAGCTCATATCCAAATACATTAAGCAAAATTTTAATGTGTATTCAAAGATGTTAGGACCACCAGCAAAAAGATAAGACAGGTGAGCAATGATTAAGGCTAAGTATCCATTCTCCCCTTGTAGTGATTAAGGCTGAGTATCCATTCTCTCCTTGCTTTGTTTCAGGAGTAGAGGTGGGGATGTACTGCCAGTGTGTTTTCTGCCACCTGGCACTAGGAAACTGACTGCTACTACCTAACTAATGTGTAGGACACATTTGTTTTGCTGCTCACTAGCAATTTCTAAGAAACTGGCAAATGTTTACCCCCAACGCTTTTGCAGAATAAGCCACAATTTGCAGCATTTGTTGGGGAAGAGAGAAGATCACCTCCAAAGAATGCTGAATTGGAGGACCAGCACGCCAAACATTGAGTGGTGGACCAAGTCCTTAATTCTTGAAATGCTTTTTTCTTTTTTTTCATTCTGTAGTTTGAAGAGATGATTCAAGATGATTTCTAAGGCTCTTTCTAGTAACTTATGTAATTTTGTGAAATGAGCTACCAACACCAGGAAAGACTAAAACAAACAAACAAACAGAAACAAAACAAAACAAAAACTTATAGTGTGCATGTCCGATACAAATGGATTTGCCCATGACGATTATTTTCCTATTGAATCTCTTGTTTCATATATGAGTGTGTCTGTATATCCCGTCACCATTAGTTTTGGGGGAAATATAGGTTGAATTTAATCTTTTTTTTTTTAATCTACTAAATTTACTTTAACATTTGTTCCCACTATTATTTATTTATTTTTAATCCGTATGTTTTACTCATCTGTCCATAAGGTAGATAAAAGAAGTATCAGATACAAGGTTTTCACAATTGCACAGTCACACTGTGAAAGCTGTATCATTATACAATCATCTTCAAGAAACGTGGCTACTGGAACACAGCTCTACATTTTCAGGCAGTTCCCTCCAGCCTCTCTGTAACACCTTAACTAAAAAAATATGATATCTATTTAATGCATAAGAATAACCTCCAGGATAACCTCTCGACTCTGTTTGGAATCTCTCAGCCATTGACACTTTATTTTGTCTCATTTCTCTCTTCCCCCTTTCAGTCAAGAAGGCTTTCTCAAATCTTTGGTGCTGAGTCCTAGCTTATTCTAGGATTTCTGTCCCATGTTGTCAGGAAGGTCCACACCCCTGAGAGTCATGTCCCACGTAGACATGGGGAGGGCAGTGAGTTTACTTGTCATGCTGGCTGAGAGAGAGAGGCCACATCTGAGCAACAAAAGAGGTTCTCTTGGGGGTGACTCTTAGACCTAATTTTAAGTAGGCTTAGCCTATCCTTTGCGGGGTTAAGTTTCATATGAACAAATCCCAGGATTGGGGGCTCAGCCTATTGCTTTGGTTGTCCCCACTGCTCGTGAGAATATCAAGAATTCTCCACATGGGGAAGTTGAACTTTCCCCCTTTCTCACCATTTCCCCAAGGGGACTTTGCAAATACTTTTTTATTCACTGTTCAAATCCCTCTGGGTTTTACCGAGGCATCACTCTGGATGAAACTACAAAATCTCATACCCTGCTCAAGGTTCCGTATACTTATGGTGTTCAATTATGCTGCCACATAAGTTATATTAGGAAATGCACTAGTCAAAATATAAATTTTGTACCAAATAAACATTTTTTGCTTTAGTCTCACAGATAAGTTAAAATTTTAAAATATTAATTACCATCTATTTTCAATACCCTGCATTATTGAGATTCCTTTGTTCTTCCTCATTCAAAAACATTTTTAAATTTGTACATTTAGTCACTATCATTATACACTAGGCATTCCTAGATTATACTGTCTCAGCTTGTATTGTCTGTCTTTCCTTCTGATTTCATTTGTGCCCCAGGCCTTCTCCCTCTGTCATTCTCACATTCATCTTCTTTCAGTGTTCTAATGTTATCGTATTACACTTAGGTAGTATTGTGCTATCCATTTCTGAATTTCTACAATCAGTCCTGTCGCACAATCTGTATCCCTTCAGGTCCAGTTACCCAATATCTACCCTGTTTCTATCTCCTGATGACTTCTGTTCTTAACTGAAATTCCCCAGGTTTATTCACTAATGTTAGTTCATATCAGTGATACCTAACAGTATGTCCTTTTGTTTCTGGCTGATCTCACTCAGCATAATGTCCTTAAGGTCCATTCTTGTTGTTACATACTTCATAACTTTATTCTGTGTTTCAGCTGCACAATATTCCATCATATGCATATACCACAGCTTGTTTAGCCACTGATCTGTTGATGGACATTTTGACTGTTTCCATCTCTTTGCAATTGTAAATAATGCTGCTATAAACATTAGTGTGCAAATATCTGTTTGTGTCTTTGCCCTCATGTCCTCTGAGTAGATACCTAGCAATGGTATTGCCAGGTCATATGGCAGTTTTATACTTAGCTTCCTGAGGACCTGCCAAACTGCCTTCCACAGCACTTGTATCATTTGACATTCCCACCAACACTGGATAAGTGTGCCTCTTTCTCCACATCCTCTCTAGCACTTGTCGTTTTCTGTTTTATTGATTATGGCCATTCTGGTGGGTGTAAGATGCTATCTCTTTGTGGTTTTGATTTGCATTTCCCTAATAGCCAGGGAAGTTGAGCATCTTTTCATGTGCCTTTTGGCCATTTGTATTTCCTCTTCTGAGAAGTATCTGTTCAAGTCTTTTGCCCATTTTGTAATTAGGTTGTCTGTTTTTTTGTTGTTGAGTTGAACAATCTCTTTGTATATTCTAGATACTAGACCTTTATCTGATATATCATTTCCAAATATTATCTCCCATTGCATAGGCTGTCTTTTTACTTTCTTGATGAAGTTCTTTGATGCACAGAAGTGTTTAATTTTGTTTGAGGAGTTCCCATCTATTTGTTTATTTCTTCAGTGCTCATGCTTTGGGTGTGAGGTCTAGGAAACTGCCTTCTATTATAAAATTTATAAGATATTCCTCCACATTTTCTTCTAACAGTTTTATGGTCTTAGATCTAATGTTTAGATCTTTGATCCACTTTTTGTTAATTTTTATATAAGATATGAGATATAGATCCTCTTTCATTCTTTTGCACGTGGATATCCAATTCTCTAGACACCATTTATTGAAGAGACTGTTCTGTCCCAGGTGAGTTGGCTTGATTGCCTTATTAAAGATCAGTTGTCCATAGATGAGAGGGTCTATATCTGAACACTCTATTCAATTCCATTGGTCAGTTTATCTATCTTTATGCCAGTACCATGCTGTTTTGACCACTGTGGCTTTTTAATATGCCTTAAAGTGAGGTAGCTTGAGACCTCTGACTTCATTCTTCTTTCTCAGGATACTTTTAGCTATTTAGGGCACCCTGCCCTTCCAGATAAATTTGGTTATTGGTTTTTCTATTTCTGAAAAGTAAGTTTTTGGAATTTTAATTGGTATTGCGTTGAATCTGTAAGTTGATTTAGGTAGAATTGACATCTTAACTATATTTACTCTTCCAGTCCATGAACACAGTATGCCCTTCCTTTTATTTAGGTCTCCTGTGATTTCTTTTAACAATTTCTTGTAGTTTCCTCTGTATATGTCTTTTGTATCTTTAGTTAAATTTGTTCTAAATATTTTATTCTTTTGGTTGCAATTGTAAATGGAATTTTTTTCTTGTTTTCCCCCTCAGATTGTTCATTAGTGGTGTATAGAAACACTACAGATTTTTGAGTGTTGATCTTGTGACCTGCCGCTTTGCTGTACTCATTTATTAGCTCTAGTAGTTTTGGTGTGGAATTTTCAGAGTTTTTGACATATAGTATCATATCATCTACAAACAGTGAGAGTTTTACTTTTTGCTTTCCAGTTTTGATGCCTTGTATTTCTTTTCCTTGTGTAATTGCTCTGGCTAGAACTTCCAGTGCAATGTCAAATAACAGTGGGGATAGTGGACATCCTTGTCTTTTTCCTGATCTTAGGGGGAAGGTTTTTAGTTTTTCCCCATTGAGGATGCTGTTAGCTATGAGTTTTTCACATATTCCCTTATCATATTGAGGAAGTTCCGTTCTATTCTTATCCTTTGAAGTATTTTCAACAAGAAAGGATGTTGAATTTTGTTAAATGCCTTTTCTGCACCAATTGAGATGATCATGTGGTTTTTCTGCTTTGATTTGTTGATATGGTGTATTGCATTAATTGATTTTCTTATATTGAACCATCCTTGCATACCTGGGATGAATCCTACTTGATCATGGTGTATAATTCTTTTAATATGCTGCTGGATTCTATTTGCAAGCATTTTGTTAAGGATTTTTGCATCTATATTCATAAGAGAAATTGGTCTGTAGTTTTCTTTTTTTGTAATATCTTTGTCTGGCTTTGGTATAAGCGTGATGTTGGCTTCGTAGAATGAGTTAGGTAGCTTTCCCTCCTCTTCAAAGTTTTTGAAGATTTTAAGCAGAATTGGTACTAATTCTTTCTTGAATGTTTGGTAGAATTCACATGTGAAGCCATCCAGTCCTGGACTTTTCTTTTTGGGGAGCTTCTTAATGACTGATCGAATTTCTTTTCTTGTGATTGGTTTGTTCAGGTCATCTATTTCTTCTTGAGTCAGTATTGGTTGTTCATGCTTTTTAGGAAGTTGTCCGTTACATCTGCATTGTTGAGTTTATTAGCATAAAGTTGTTCATAGTGTCCTCTCATTACTTCCTTTATTTCTGTGGGGTCAGTTGTTATGTCTCCTCTTCCATTTCTGATTTTATTTATTTGCATCCTCTCTCTTCTTCTTTTTGTCAGCCTCACTAAGGGTCCATCAATCTTACTGATTTTCTCATAGAACCAACTTCTGGTTTTGTTGATTTTCTCAATTGTTTTCATAGTCTCAATTTCATTTATTTCTGCTAGTCTTCATTATTTCTTTCCTTTTGCTTGCTTTGGAATTAGTTTGCTATTCTTTCTCTAGTTCTTCCAAGTGGACAGTTAATTCCTTGATTTTTGATCTTTATTCTTTTTTGATATAGGCATTTAGGGCAATAAATTTCCCTCTTAACACTGCCTTTGCTGCATTCCATACATTTTGATATGTTGTGTTTTCATTTTCATTTACCTCAAGATATTTACTGATTTCTCTTGTTATTTCTTCCTTGACCCACTGGTTGTTTAAGAGTGTGTTGTTGAGCCTCCATATATTTGTGAATTTTCTGGCAGTCTGCCTATTATTGATTTCCAACTTCATTCCTTTATGATCTGAGAAAGTGTTTTATATGATTTCAAACTTTTTAAATTTATTGAGACTTGCATCGTGACCCAGCATGTGGTCTATCCTTGAGAATGATCCATGAGCACTTGAGAAAAGGGTATATCCTGCTGTTGTGGGGTGTAATGTTCTATAAATGTCTGTTAAGTCTAGCTCATCTATTGTGTTATTCAAATTCTCTGTTTCTTTATTGATTCTCTATCTAGATGTTCTGTCCATTGATGAGAGTGGAGAATTGAAATCTCCAACTATTATGGTAGATGTGTCTATTACTCTTTTCAGTGTTTGCCTCATGTATTTTGGAGCATTCTGGCTCAGTGAATAAATATTTATGATTGTTATGTCTTCTTGTTGAGTTCTTTCTATTAATACATAGTGTCCTTCTTTTAACTGGTTTACATTTGAAGTCTAATTTGTTGTACATCAATATAGCTACTCCTTCTCTTTTCTGATTGTTATTTGCATGAAATATTTTTCCCACCTTTTCACTTTCAACCTATGTTTATCCTTGGGTTTAAGATACATTTCCTGGGTCCTATTTTTTAATCCATTCTTTTTATCTTTATCTTTTGATTGGGGATTTTAAACCATTAACATTTAGTATTATTACTGTACGGGCAATATTTTCTTCTACCATTTTACCTTTTGGATTTTATATGTCTTACCTAATTTTCCTTCTTTTTATCTTCACTGATAGTCTTCATTTCTACACTCTTCTCTACACCTCTCTCTCCTGTCTTTTCATATCTGTCTCTAGTGCTCCCTTTAGTATTTCTTGCAGAACCGGTCTTTTGGTCACACATTCTCTCAGTGATTTTTTTGTCTGAAAATGTTTTAATTTCTCCCTCATTTTTGAAGGACACTTTTGCTGGATATAGAATTATTGGTTGGCAGTTTTTCTGTTAGTAATTTAAATATATCATCCCTCTGTCTTCTTACCTCCATGGTTTCTTCTGAGAAATCTGCACATAGTGTTTTTGGGCTTCCCTTATATGTGATGGATTGCTTTTCTCTTGCTCCTTTCAAGATTCTCTCTTTCTCTTTGACATCTGATGTTCTGATTAGTAAGTGTCTTGAAGTATGTCTATTTGGGTCTGTTCTGTTTGGGCATGCTGTACTTCTTAGATCTGTAATTTTAAGTCTTTCATAAGTGTTGGGAAATTTTCAGTGATAATTTCCTGCATTTGTTTTTCTCCCCCTTTTCTCTTTTCTTCTCCTTCTGGGACACCCACACACATGTATTTGTGAGCTTCATGTTGTCATTCAGTTCCCTGAGTCTCTGCTCATATTTTTCCATTCTTTTCCTTGTCGGAGTTCAGATGTTCTGTCCTCCAGATATCTAATCCTATCATCTGCCTCTTGAAATCTGACATTGTAGGTTTCCATTGTTTTTTTTCATCTCTTCTGCTATGCCTTTCATTCCCATAAGTTCTGTGATTTGTTTTTTGAGACTTTCAATTTCTTCTTTTTGTTCATTCCTTGCTTTCTTTATATCCTGCCTCAGTGAACTGAGGCAGGATATAATCACCTGATTTTTGATGAGGTTTTCCATGTGTGTTTGAACATTCTAGGAATTACTTGTTTCAACTCCTGTATCTCATTTGAATTGTTGTTTTGTTCCTTTGACTGGGCCTTATTTCAGCTTTCTTAGTATGACTCATTATTTTTTGCTGGCGTCTTGGCATTTAACTACCTTAATTAATTTTTTCTGGAGATTGTTTTCACTTCTTTTTACCTAGGATTTTCTTGCTGGATGACTTTGTTGTCTTTCTGTTCTTTGACATTCAGTTCAGCTTATTCTGGACCTCTAGCTTAGGTTTTGTTTAACACATCAGAATTTTTCAGTTCTTGTTTCTTGTGCCTGAATGGTGCCTTTTTCCCCCCTTAGGAGGGTCTGCTTAGGTATTATAGACCCCAACCAGATTTTCCCAGACCAAACTGGCCTCCTTTCAGGAGGAAAGAGTCACCTGTGTCAGTTTTCCCTGAGGGTAAAACCCAGCAGATTGAAAGACTTTCCTATGAAGCCTCTGGACTCTCCATTTTTCTTATCCTTCCCAGTATGTGGTGCTTGTCTGCCTGCAGGTCCCACCAGCATAATGTGATGCGATACCTTTAACTGTGGCAGACTCTCCCTGCTGGGGGCATGGTTAAGACAGAGGAGAGGTTGTAGGCTGGTTTTAATAGCTTCACTTTTCCAGACCTTGGGGTCTGAACTCCTTGAAGGAGGGATTCCGCCTGAGCTGGGCTGCACCCCTCTCCTAGGGGAGGCACAGGCTCCAGACAAACACTTAAGTAAGCTCAATTCTGCCTATGCCTGGGGCAGTGGAGCCTGAGAAACCCTCCAGCTATATCCAAAGAGCAGTCAAGCCATAGAAACACAGCCACCAAGATGAAAGAGAAAAATCCTTTTCAGAGCAGGACCCCCCTTCCTTGGTTTTGCCAATCAAGAGCTTAAGTTGGTACGTTGCTCTGTGTATCTCCAGGTCCTATGTGCCCGCTCCTTTCCTTCAGGGCCCAGACCTTTTTAAATCCAAGGAAAAAACCCTCTTTTTTTTTCTTCTCTTTTTCTGTCAGCCCTACTCCCTCTGTACCGGAGCAAAAACCAGTGACCTCCGCTTTTACTCAAGGTTAAGCTGCACTTGGGGCCTATTTTCAGTAGACAGGATATGTTAATTAATTCCACAATTGGAGTTTGGTTGTGCTCAGCCCCTGCTGCTGGTAAACTCTCTGTCCTTTCCCCTCTGGAAAGCAGCCTGTGGGGGATGGGGTGCCAGCCTCTGTGTCTTGGAGAATTCACGGTTCTGGGGGGACTCACAACCAGTCCAGCTGGTCCAGACTGGGGTATGCTGTGTGTCCGGTCACTGACGTGGACCCAGCAGTTGTTCTCTACTGTTCCTGGCTATTTACTAGGTGCTCTGGAGGATGAACTAAATCCCACTCCTCACTAAGCTGCCATCTTGGCCCAATTCCCGAATTTAATCTTATTATAATATTTAGGGACTTTGAATAAATGAATTTATTCTAGTTAGTCATTAGTTTAAAACTGATTGATATAACATGGGCAAAATAAAATCAGACTGATTTAGCCAGCTCAGATGGAGCCTGATTTAGTTGTCTGCATAATTAATAAAAAAGAGATCTAGAGAGGCAAATGCTTGGTCTTGAAATCTCTAATGAAACCCTTCTAGTCAGAGTCAAGGGCAGACCTGGCCAGGCAGAAGGCTTTAAGCTGGTCCCTTCTTTCATGACAGTCAAAACAATTTTTTATTTTGAAGGGGTCAGATATCAGTACAATCCTTCAAATTTCTACTTTTGGCAAAGTTTGCAGGACTTTCTGGAAAGAAAAGAAATGGGCATTTTTGTTTGAGGAAATCAGGGAGGAGGGAGTCATCAGGGAGAATTCGGCTCACAACAATGCATTTTGCTGATCAAAAGGCTAGCATTTCCCTTGATCAGGTTAGAGAAATGCTGTCTGCTTTCTCAGTTGTATAAGGAGAAAATCACGTTTCATCCATGTCTGTCTCTGGCCATTTACCAGGTTTGACTGTTTTTCTGCTCTGTGTTATTTTGGGGGTTTTGTGTTTCTCTAACACGGTTCCTCAAGTGGATGAATTAGTGGCTCAGGGACCAGCTCACTTTTCCTTTGTGCTGCCTTACCAGTCGTAACTACCCCAGTTCCCGGTTCAAATAGATCACCAGTTCCCAAGAAAAAGTAGACAGGGAAGAGTTGACACTGTTAGTGACAACTTTCTTTTCCATTTTCTGGGCTCAGTTCTGGATATTTTGGAGCTAGCTTAAGTTGTCACCAGATTAGGAAAGAAAACTTGAATTTTAAAACAGAAATTCTAACTCTGTTTTATGTCAACCCTCTGACAGCGGATTTCCTATTTCATACCTGATCCTAACATGGCAACCTGGGATGCAGAGGGACCACAGTTTAAGTACATTTCAGAGGTAATTGTCCCCACTGCCAAAAGTGGTCAAAATTGGAAACTCTGGTGTTAGGACAGAACATGTGTATTGAGGCAGCACTTATGTCAGCTCTCTTCTTGAGGCTGCTTTGCTAAGCAGGACAGTAACAACCATGATTCATTGAGCAGAATAAGGCTGAGACCTGTGCATACATTCTATCACTAGTCCTCACTCTGCCCTGTTGAGGTAGCTTTTACTGTTGTCTTCATTTTACAGATGAGCAAACTGAAGCATGGACAGGGTAACATGCTCAGGTCATCTAGCTAATAAATGGAAAGCATGGATTTCAACCCTTATTTGCTGTCTCCAGGGCTGCCAAGTTTAAATGTTAAGCTGTGGGAAAAAGAAGACTCTCACATTTTGGAAAATTCTAAAAGCTACCCAGTGATGATGGCTTCTTCAGGTCTTGACCGACCTCAAATTCTTGTTTATAAGCTTGACATTAATTTGTTACATTTTATTTATTAAGTACATACCACATGCTAGACACTGAGCTAATTATTAGGAGTATAATTACAGGTTTTGATATTTTCACTGTTCACTGTGACTTTCCAGTCATTCCTTTTCAGGGTCTTCTAATTGAACCTGCTTTTAAAAAGTAACATTCAACCAGTTCCCATCCATTTTAGTTTTTGTTTTATTGTTTATTGAGCAGTATGGTTTTCGGCTATATTGCTTTATTACATCTGCACATTATTTCATCTGATTCAAGTGTTCATTGTCATTTGTGGTCAGAATTGGACACGAAAAAACAATTATTCCATTATTTTAATGGGTAGATCCTTTACCGTTGCAGCCATGAATGAGTTGGAAACCACTTGGGCTCTTTAAACACTTTGGAGCTCATTCAGTTTACTTTGTTTTTTTTTTACCTTTTTGCCAGTTTATCTCTGCCTTATGATTTTTAGAAGCTAGAAAATAATGAAAGGGAGAGAGGAGAAAATTATGGGTGGAGAGGAATAGGTTTTCTTGTCTTGAATGTGAATGAAACTGTCACTGGAAAGGCAGTGCCGGTGAACAGGAGGGGCTTGTCAAAGTGACTGATATCTTTTGTGTATCATTAACAAAGTCTGGGATGACTTCAACAGTACTGTGGATTTACTTATCATTATTTCAACTTGAGTTTTCTTCCCTGTTCCTCTTCATGCTGAATTCATAGCTCATCTCCAGCTGCAAATTCCGGCTGTAAGACAAATGCTAAATTGGTGCCTCATTTTGGACCATGAAACAAGGATTTTTTTCCTCTTTGCTTTCAGTCCCTAAAGAGATGATAGACGGTTGATAATGACACTGAGGTATTCCTGAAGCTGCCGTCATGCTATTGTGCCACCAATGTCAAAGCTAAAGGAAATGAACTTAAAAGGTTTTTATTCAATTAAAAAAAAACAACTAAATACTACATTATTCATTTAAGATTAGGGTTTTATGTTCCTCATCTATGTGCACACACACACACACACACACACACACACATAGAAAGACAAATGCACTATATTTATCTATAATTCATTTGAGAAGCGTCTTTTCCACCGTTCCTGCTTTAGTGATCAGAGAAACAGAACCCTGACATTGGAGCAGAACTCCTGCTACTTTCTGCTCAGCAGTTCTCTTTCTGAATGAGCAAAAAAAAGGGAAGGAAATGAAAATCACAGTTGTGACAGTTTTACTAGAAGAAAAAGAAATACAAAAAGAAATCAGGGTTGACCAAGGTCAGGTAAGGCAGGCACTTGGTTGTATCAAGTTTATGGATGAAAACAGAGAGATTGAAATAAGGGTGTAATTGGAAAGAATATTTCCTCTTAGGAGGTGACCTTTTGTGCCCCCTGGAATAGAGGAGGCCAGGATAGGCTCCTTAAGACCTCTCGAGCCTTGAAATAAGTGCATCTGGGCACGTCTACATTTATAGAGTCCCCCAGTTGGTGCCCCCTCCTACATGGGGCATGCCCTATCCACCAACAGTTTCTGGATGTAGATATGCTTGCATTCATTTCTTTTTTTTTTTTATATACATAACATGTGAACACATTTTTGTTGTAAAAATAAAAATAGATAAAAGTGTTGATTTCCTCTGACCTCTTCTCTCCCTGTGCTTAAATCCACAGGCCTTTTGTCAAAGCGAACCAATGTGTATCTTTTTCAGATCTTTTCTATTGACTATACATGGGAATATATGTATATGTGTGTGTGTGTATACATATATGTATACACACACATATACACAAAAGGAAATAAAATAGGTTTTTCCCCCTGTGATTAGTTTTCCTCTATGGACTGTTAAGCCAGTTATGTCTTTTCTGTAATTATATTTCTTGGGGAGTTGTCATGATACTATTTAAATAATACTCTTTGATTTTTACCCTAAAATAATGTTTTGTAATGTGACTATACCACAGTTAGCCATCTTGCTATTAATATATTTCCCTCTAGTCTTAATAACATGATGACATTCATCAACCAGCCCTTAATTCTGTGCTTTTCTTTAAACAATTTAAAAGGTTGAGAGGATGGTCCCAAACCCACTCTTGTGTGCATTTTGTTGTGTGAAAGCCAAAGCCCTGCGGGGGAGTGGTTACATCCTAATGGCCAGCTCTATCTTTTAGCTCCAACTTTGCCTAAATCTCTGCATTTTATGTGTGTGTGTGTGTGTGTGTGTGTGTGTGTGTGTGCACATAGATGAGGAACATAAATTTTCCATACATTGTATTTCCTCTAAATTTTCCATACATTGTATTTCCTCTACAATGACACGCGGGATATAGAGAAAGGAATTATATTTTGTTGAGTTCCTACTAAATACCAGCCACTCTTATGAATGATCTCATGTCATCTGTATGGCAGTTCTGAGCAGCAAGCATCACTGCTGCAGCTTTTTTAAGGGATATTCAAGCACAGAGAAATGAGGTAATCCTGCCTGAGATTACACATACTTAATAATTGGTAAAATATGCATTTAAATGGTCTCTGACTTAAATTTAAATGCAAAGATGTTTGTAATTTCCACCATTCCAAGTAATCTTCATGTATGTATGTGTGTATGAAATTGAACTTCATTGTGGAAATTATAAAAGAACTGGTTATCTTGTTCTTTATCTTCATTTCCCCATACAGACCCTGGCCAAAGCATCATATCTTCAACTTCTTCAGCTCTTCTCCATAGATGAGTGCTTCCTGCTTTTCTTACCTGAGACCTGAAATGTGGAACATAGGGATTTCCTCATTGTGGTCTCTCTTAAAGAAGCATGTTACAAGAAGGGATGTACTATAGAAATTAAATGGGTTTGCTTGAATGCAGTTAACCTGCTTTCTGTACTTTCCAGTTGTAGCAATTTGGTGCCAGTGATGCATGACTAGCTTAAGCATCGTGCCTTGCCTTTCAGGCTAGTAATCTCTGGTTTTATGGAAAGAATCCTCCCTTAGAGAAGGAGCAGGTGGGAAAGATCTATTAGGTTATCCTGTACATTATGAGATTGCTTACTGCTTTGAATTTGCTAGGTCTTTACTTTAGTCCTATTTCAGTGACCCATGTTATAAGTCATGGGTCTCTTTCTATAAGCTAAGAAGTATTACTGCTGTGAATTGCTGAGTCCGAAAGTCCTCTTACTTTTGCTTCTGCTCATCTTAATCAGATTCTGTTATCATCTGAGAATAGAATATTATAATCCTATGCAGTCATCTCTTCCAGAACTTGCCTATAGACAGGTGACTTTTTTGATAGTTTGTTTCTTTATTCATGCATTCATTGATTCAGTCAACTAATACAAATTGAGGGTCTGCTCTATGCATAATAGCACTATAAGAAATAACGTGTGATAGGGTACATGGTAATTGACATTTAATACCTACCAAAAACAGGTTGACTTTTAATTATTTCCAGCATTAAATATATTCACTTGCAAAGGTAGTATCAATTTGAAATAGAATTAACAATAACAGTATGAATAACTGGAGATATATTCAAAGCAGGTCGTGATTGAAAGCCCGGTAATCATCCTAGATGGTATATGCTTTGTGCTCTGAAAATGTAGATATCAGAATAAACTGGAAGAGGTCATGAGAGACTTTGCTAAGTGAGTTGGGCAGGTTTAGGTTAGCTGTGCTCTGTCTTACCCTGAATGGGTAATTCCATACTTAAAGACTCTGGCTTTTCTCATTTTCCATAAACATTCCTTTATCTATCTTAAAATTGCTTTAATTGATTTATTCCTCTTATACTTGCCCGGCCTTCAGGGAATATGCCAAATTCCCATTACCCATTCCCTAGGGAGAATCGAAGGCCTTTCTTTCTCAGCTCTACTGATCAGCTCTGAGATGTGGACAAAGAGGTTGGCCTCCATTGGAATAAATTTTTTGTTTGTAAAGTAAAAAGTTTGAAAAATGCACCTAACAAGTATTGCACTTTTCCATGACCAGAGACTTTACTAAGATTATTTAATTTGATTCTCTCAATAATGTCATAAAGCAAGCACAATACTTTTCATTCAGCTAATGAAAAAAATGAGGCTGAGCAAGGCAAAGAAACATCTTCAAGGCATCAGACTTAGGAAGATTGTTCTGACTCTAAATCATATGCGTTATTAATCCCTAAAAGGGTTAAATTGGATTACTGCTAGCGACCCTTGGAATACAAGCCTTTTATGAATCATATCCTTTCTTCAAAACTGATTGCATGCCTTAGCTGACTGCATGAAATGTGCAAAGCCCTAAGATATTCTGTAGGAAACAATATCAGCATCTCCACTGTTGCTTTGCTGAATCCACTATCTGTCCTAATCACTTTTGTCACTCATCTCAAAATCCTTCCCCATTCTTCTGCCCAATTTTGAAAGCATGCCTCAAAATCTGTAATGCAGTTTTGATATTTTACCTTCCCTTTTCACTTCCTAAGCTACCGGATTCAGCTTCTTTGGAGGTTTGTCTGCCACTTTCATTTTCCTGGCTCTGTGCTGCATTTCATTATGGCATATCTCAGTCAGAATTGACAGTAATACCTTAGTAATAAATTCAAATTATGAGTGGCTTAAAACAACATAGGTTTTTATCATCTATATACTAGATGACAGTGTGGGTCACTTGAGGGCTGCATAGTTATAATTCAGGGACCCAGGTTTTGAATTCTCTTCATTCTGAAACTTTGCTAATGGTTGAGGCTGGCTAAGAGTACAATTACAGATCTCACATTGTAATTAACTACTCTGATCTGGAAGTTATATATGCCACTTCTTGCCAATGCCCACTGCACAACTCTATTCATATGTCCTTTATGGTTCCCAGAAGTACAGGGAACAACCAGAACGCTGATGTTCTCAGTATATAATTATTTTGAGAGAGATGTATTGCAGGTATCCCCATAGTCTAAAGGGAATAGGAAATGGAGAAAGGCACAAAGGACTGAATAGGCATTGTTTATCTAGTTGTCAGTTCATCTGTATAGTCAACCTTTGATCTGTTTATCCTTCTATATTGCATAGATTTTTAAAATGCTCCTCAAAACCTTATGGAGTGAGACCACGGTAATTTTTTTGACAGTTTTTTAAAATTATGAAATAAAACATATATGGAGAGAAATGATACATTTTCAAGTACATTTTAACAAGTAGTTATAGAACAAATTTTAAAGTTTGGTATGGGTTACATTTCCATGATTTTTCTTTTTTTCTTCTAGCTGCTCCAAGAAACTGGAGACCAAAAGAAATAGCAATATACTGATTCAGCAATCATACTCATTTGTTAAATCCTATCTTCTCTGCTATACTCCTTCTCCTTCTTTTCTTTTCTGTGAAAAATGACACATACAAAAAAGTGATAAATTTCAAAGTACGTTGAGACAATTCATTGTAGAAAAGATTTCAGAGCTTGGTCTGGGTTACAATTCCACGATTTTTAAGTTTTTCTAGCTGCTCTAAAGTAGTGGAGACTAAAAGAAATAACAGTATAATGATTCAGCTCTCATACTCATTTGTTAAACCCTGCCTTCTCTGTATAATTCCACCATTACCTTTGATCTTTTCCCCACTCTTTAGGGGTATTTGGGCCATGCCCGTTCTAAATTTTTCATGTCAGAAGGGGCTATCGATAATATGGGTAGGGGGATGGAACTAGCTGATGTTCTGGAGAGGCTGGGCTCTCTAGGTTTCAGGACTTATATGGTCCATGGACCCATCTGGAGGTTGTAGGTTTCTGGAAAGTTACCCTAGTGCATGAAACCTTTGTAGAATCTTATATAATCTTTAGGATTGGCAGGAATGGTTTTTGGTTTTGGTTTTGGTTTGGCAAATTAAGACAGGTAGCAGTGTCTAATTGAAGCACGCATAATAGTGACCTCCAGAGTAGCCTTTTGAATCTATTTCTACTCTCTCAGCCGCTGATACCTTATTTGTTATACTTCTTTATCCCCTTTTGGTCATGATGGGATTGCTGATCCCACGGTGCCAGGGCCAGGCTCATCCCTGGGAATCATCTCCCATGCCACCAGGGAGATTTTCACCTGTGTCATGTCCCACCTAGTGGGGAGGGCAGTAGTTTCACTGGCAGAGTTGGACTTAGAGAGAGGCCACATCTGAGCAACAAAAGAGGTCCTCTGGAAGTGACTCTTAGGCATGCCTATAGGTAGGCTAAGCTTCTCTGATACAAACATGTTTCACAAGAGCAAGCCTGAAGGTGAAGGGCTTGGCCTATTGATTTTGGAATTCCTAGTGTTTGGCATCGTATCAGGGGGTTCCTCAGTGGTAAAGTTTAATAGTTCCACATTTTTTTCCCATCCCTCAAGGGACTTTGCCAATATTTTTTTGATTATCTGCTTAATAAACTCTGGGATGTATCCAGGCATTACGTTAAGCTATATAGGATTAGAAGCTCTCACTCTTACTCTGGGCTCCCTATGTTTGGATTGTTAAATTGTATCCATACAGGTTCAGTTAGAGTATGTGCTACAGAAAATTTAGGTTCTGGACAAAATCAACCATTCTTCCTTTGGAGACCAGGGTAAGTTTTAAATCAAAGAATTTTGGATACTAGGTAAATAATTGGAGGAAGATAATTTGCTCAAATGCCAAATCTTGGAAAGCCTTTTGGGCTTCCAGCTCTGGAATGGACATGTCTGGTTTGAGCCTATTAAACAAGCTGTTCTTTGGGAATGCCACCATTATGTTCCTTCAGCATTCCCTACTCTAGCTAGTCCCCGTGATTACAGTAGAGCTGATCCCACACTTCACATCCTTGGTAGACACATGCCTTTGGGCTATCAGTGAGGGTACATTATGCTCCCTGACCAGGAAAAATGGTTGAGGAGTAGGGGGGTGATGAAAATCAAGCTTTCAAGCCAGAAATACTCAGTTTCTAAACTTTTGCTGAAACTAATGGAAAATAGGGATTTTTTTAAAATTAGGGTGGCTAAGCAGGGAAGATATAAGCTTAATACAAGAGGACCATTCCTTGGTGAGTGATTGTTTGAGAATAATCCAACAAAGCTGAGCTGAGAGATGGGGAGAGACTAACTCTTGACATCATTTGTGTACCTGGAATTCAGTTGCACTTAAGAAGTAACTCCTTGAACTTCCTAGTTGCATGGGCACCATATCTTCTTTGTAGTTTAAACTTGATAGAGTTGCATTTCTAACACTTGTGTCTAAAGTTTCCTGACTAATACACACCTTTCAAAGCCAGGGCTAAACTATGTCTGTAATCTTTTATCCAAACATATCTGTGTTCTTTGAGTCAGCTTAAAATTAAGTCAGCTTAGAACTTGAACTTTCCCAGCTCTAAAATGGTGCTTATGGCAGTGGCCACAGGTGGGTTGAAGTATTTGCTCTTTGAGTTATGCACGAAGGAGCACAAATGGGGCATTATAATGACTAATGGATTTCTCTTTGGGATTCCCTTCTCTGCTTCTTACTGAAATATAAAAACCTTCATAATGCAGATGGCATATTTCATTAATACAAACAGAAGTCCAGGCAACAGATGCTTCGGGGGGCTGAGGGGAAGGAAGATCTCTGTATTTCTCCAACAGCAACAATTCTGATGACAGATTTCTCCCACAAAGCATATTGAACCAAGAGCAAAGAAGCATGCAGTTTCCAAGTCTTCAGCACTCCATAGTATTTAAGTGGAGGAAAGCCAGTATCAGCATTTTTGGACAAAGAGTGATTATATATAGAAAGGTATGGTGAGAAGGAATGAGCAAGAAAAGTTGAAGCTTGCTCTGTGAATTTCATGGACTTGGAATGGGCAGGACCTCTAGTGTTCAGTGGATGTCTAGAGAGCATATATTAATAAACCTTAGAGCTACTGCACTCCATGATGACAAGAACCAAGCCAGACCAATTATTTTCACATCAAGGACTGGGTTAGGATGGCTCATACTCCTTTATTTCTTGCATTGTTTGTGGAAAACATAATGCAAAGATGATTAATTGCAGAACAGACCCATTTCCTTCTCTGCTTGTGATCAGTTTAAATCAAAATGCCCAAGTTTCAACTATGAAGCTGTGTCAAGATGTAGTGATTAAAGAATTATAAAAATTACACAGTACTTTCGAATCGTATTCTCCTGAGCTCATTGTGACTTTGGACCACTGCCCAGGCAGGAGTGTAGAAAGGAGAGAGGCATGGGGATAGAAAGACTAAAATAGGCAGAAAATTCTTCTGTATTATTTTGGGGCTATTTCACTGGAGAGGAAAGATTGATAGCAGGCATTTGGAGGCAATATTACAGTGATATTTGTGACTTGGCAGTAGGGTAGGCATAATGCTAATAAAACATTGTGCACAGTTACCACAGGACATCTTTCTGCTCACAAATTGTAAAGAATCTATATATTCACATACACACACACCCCTCTCTTTCTCTCTCTCTCCTTAAAGTACTTGCCCCTCTAATTGTATGTGCATTTTTAGCCTGAATTTCAGTTTTAGTTTTTAGAGAAGAGAAGGCTGAGTAAAGCTGAAAAACCATAGCTCGTAGCTTTGTATCTAATAGGTGGCTGCTCAATCTCTTCTGGTTTTGTAAGGCTTTTTTCTTTATCTCTTTTTTCTTTTTAGTGCTGAAGTTGAACCGTAATGAGATATAGGAAGCAAAATAAAACACCTAAACAAATCCCAAATTTCCATTTTATGTGTAACTGAAAAGAGGTGATACCATTAAAAGTAGCAACCACTGAGGAGCCAACACTGTGCTACTTGGAAGTTAGTCTTCGCTTGGTAACACTTGCTTTTTCTAACTGTTCTGAAGATCCCCCTTGGTTGCTCTGAATTTAGAGGTCTCCTCAAATCCATCTCCAGGGAGGTGAGTCAGCCACTTGGTTTCCATGAAAAGGGCCACACATTTTCCATTTTTGTACTTTAAACTAACTCCCCAGAACCAGCTCCATAATATATGAATGAATAGTAAAATAAAATAATGAAAGCTCAATAATGACAAGTGCCTAAAATGCCATAGCTATCATTACCTATTCATTCTTCACTCATTGTTGTAACAAATACATATTTTGTGATGCATTATGTAAGTAATTAGGGGAAAATGCTGAGCAAGTTAGATACAGTTTCTCAAGTTCTTAGATAAGAGCTCCTTTTCTGGTTGGTTCAATCCATGTTGAAATGCACACAGAATATTCCATAACAGTGAACAAAGGTAACAGGCAAAGTCATAGATCAGGGACTGCATATCAAAAAGACTCAAGAGGCCAGGAAGGTTTTACAGATGAGCGAGTTGGGTCATCTAAGAGGCTGTAGGGCGTCATGAAGCTTGTAGTTAGCTGGAGAATGTATGTCTTGCTTAATTAAAGACATTCAAATTCTTTTTCTTTTAAGGAACATTGAGTCAACTCTCCCCAGATATAAGTACACACTCTAAAACATAACAGCAGCTCCCAAACACACACACACACTTAGACCTTGGAAAACTTATTTCTGGAAACATTTATGTAAAAGTTTTAAACTTGTACTTATTTGCTTTGTCATTCAAGAAAATTTATATGTCTTTTCTTTCTTACCAAAAAGAATTAACATTTTCTTATAAAAGGAGAATTTTGAAGTAGCGTTAAGAATCTTGGCAGAAATGCTTTGCTCTTACGTATTTCCTTGTTCTTTATCCTGAATCTTCTGTGGGAGTTAGATCTTAAAATAAGGTCAGGAGAGAATAATCAAGATGCAGTCCACTAACCACCAAAGTCCTAAATGAGAACTGGTGCTCTCTCCTCTGAGAAATGTTCAGCTTGAAAAGCTAAAGATAGGAACTGTTCTTCCTTTAGCTAGAATGACTTTTAAACCAGTCCAACCAAACGCTGATTTTCAAGTTCTTTTTAGGAGCTTCTCACTGAAGTTGTTTTCTGTTTTGCTCCTTGAAACAAGAGTTTGACTGCATCATAAAGTCCACCCAACAGACTGTTTTCTTATCTAGTGTTATTACTTACCAAGTACATTTTTATTTTAAAAAGTCATAGCTGAATTTTTCTAACATAAAAATTCTTAAATAGCTGGTTGACAAACTCATGCCTCAAAAACCTACAGGGAAATTGGAAGAAACCCTTTCTTTTATTCAACGGAGGGTTTTTTGTGTTTGCAACCTCTCAGTGAGCTAAGGTGCCTATTTCTCTTGCATGTGTAAAAGTAGGAGAATTGCCATTTGTTACTATGATTGCAACCAAATCAGAGGTAGGAAATAAATAATCCATCACATTCTGTTGAAACTACATCTTTTATTTTAATAATTTCCTCTAGGTTTTAAGATGAATGCAATCAGAAATCATGTTTATTTTGCTTATTTTATCTCCTATTCCAAGCACCATATTTGGAACATCGAGGCACTTAATCTACATTTGTTAAATCGATGTATAAGTGAATGAATGAATCTAAATTGCTTTCAGTTATATTTATAGTTTTATTTTATGAACGATGGTCATTTTGCCCAGTATTTCTCAGGAAAATACATTTCAAATAGATACCAGCACTGTTCCATTGAATTTGCTGCAATGTTGGAAATGTTTAAACCCTGCTTGTCCAATAGGTATACACCAGCTACATGTGGCTATTCAGAAGTTATAAATGTGACTGAAGTTTTAGTTTATTGATTAGGGTCTCATGTTTGAAGATGCTTTTGGAGAGGGTCACACTCTAAGAGATGGATGGTTAGAATTTTTGTATTTCCTAGCAGTCCCTCCTGTCAAAAAACATAGTAATACAGAAAAGCAAAACTCACTCCAGAGTTGGTTTGCTTCTAGGATGAAATAGAGATACGTACATAATGCGGCATTGTAGTTACAGAGGAAAAAAAATTATTTTATCAAGTTGCGCCTGAAGATTTTTTAATCTATTAATCAATACTGAACCCACCTTTCTCTCTCTGTGACATCTTCCTTTTCTACTTCCTCTGGATCTCCAAAGAACTTTGTCCATGCCTCCAATATCATCTTTGCCTCTACTATGTTTTGTTTTCAAGGCACTTAAAACTGTCTTAATGAATGAACACTACAACTTATGTTTGTGCATAACCTCAGATCAGTCCTAGTTCAGGACCTCACACATTGTATTAATGATTATTTAGTAAGGAAAATTGGGCTCAGAAGATCTGAGTTCTAGTCCTGTTGTTACCTTTTATTTAGTGACCTTGGGTATGGCACTTAATGCCTCGAAGTTTCAGCTTTTTAATGTTTAGAACAGAAATATTGATACATGCTTTCTAGGAGTAATACAGGGGGATCACATGGGAGAAGGCGTGCACGCCTGCAAGTGATCAAAAGTAGGCAAATTTATAGATGCAGAAAGTAGATTAGAGGTTTGCAGGGTCTTGGGGAATGGGGAGTGGGGAATTATTGCTTAATTGGTACGGAGTTTATATTTGGGTGACAAAAAAGTTTTGGAATGTTGCTGATAGCACAACATTCTTAATGTAATTAAAGCTACTGAATTGTACACTTAAAATGGTAAATTTTGTGAGCTATATGTATATATATTACTACAATAAAATTGTCCAAATGACCTAAAAATTACCCTAAAACTTATAGGCCATATGTGAAATAAACACTTGATCAAACTTTTTCCAAACTTGAAAGTTTTAAAGATTCACATGACATTACCAATAACAAGTCATGAAGTGGAAAGAAACTTTTATAAGCCATTAATTAAGCTAAACAAAATTTGATTTATAAAATAAGTAGATCTGGTAACAACTATGTTGTTGATATGGGGCTTCAACGTGCTATCTCCAAGGAACTGATTTTAGTTCCAGGAGAAAAGTCATTACAGAAGTGTTGGAAATTACACCACAATGCATTATTGAATTCCCTTATTCCTTATAGAATGGTCATTTCTAAGAACCCAACCAAAGAGCAGAAATTTTTTCTTACTTTGACCTACCCTCCTGTTATCTCTTTCTTTCTCTGTGTCTATCTCTCTGTCTCTCTCTCTCTCTCTCACACACACACACACCAGTTCCACTATTTTTATAACAGATGAAGATGTAATTATTGACCTATACCATAGGAACAACTTAACAGGCTGCTTTAGGAGAACTGATAGTTCTTTAGTATTACATTCAACTCCTGGAAAATATTGGTTGTTTCTGGGTCCCTTATTATATGCTGATGACACTCTGCTTGTTCAGAAAAGAATGCAAGGTTAAGGGGCTGGGATGGATTGACTTGGGAGGAAAGATGAAAATAATTAAATGAAAAGAATTAAATACAAGTTGGCAAGGAAAGACCTAATGAGAAACATCACAATCACCTACCAATAGTTATCTAGCATAATATAAATAACAACCTGGATAGTATGCATAAAAAGGGCAGGTATTACAAAAATCTGCAGCTTTACTGCTTACTTAATGATCATCCACGTATGATTATGATAGGACCTGCACAAGGAAGCATCCTATTACAATAGCATTTTGGAGGATTTTACAAATATTCATTGACTACCTCACTATGTAACAGGCATAATGTGGGGCATTTTCACTTATGTTATCTCACATCATTTTTATAATATCCTGATGATGTAGATTTTTATGTGAGCGGAATCCTAGGAGAAAAGATATATCACACTCAAATGGGAATTAAGATGAGTTTAATGAAGGGATATTTAAAAGGGTGTTTTCAGAATTAAAGGAAACCAATAAGGGATGGGAAAGCACCAAGACTTTACTAACAGTTTGAAACTGTTATCACCTCTAGTTCTGAAGAGGCAAGGTGAGAAAGTGTTGACCAGAATAAAGAAGGAGATACTGCTGTAGCAGTAGAAGCAGACTGCCCAGCGGGAGTTGCATGCACTGGAGAAAAGTGTGGTCCTTGCTAATTGTTGGCCTGGTAGGGAGGGAGGTGGTGGAATTAAAAGCCTAGTTCTCTCTCTCTTTCCATCTCTGAACCTCCTGCCTTTACTTCCCTTTGGCCCAACCAGAAGCCAAGGGCAAGGAGGCTCAAGTAATTGCAACCCTATATGTCAGCATCCTATAGTACACAGCTGAGGAAGAGGATAGGAGTATATCTGGAGGGGTGAAGGGATATTATCCAGCCAGTTATTTTTTAATTTTTTTTTTTGCGTGTATTTTGAAAATGGGAAATTGAAGCCCAGAAAAAATGAATGATTTGCTTAAAAGCATGCAGCAGATGAATCATACCAAGGATTTACAATTCCAGACTTTAAAAATTTCCCGTTCTCCATGCCTGGTTCTGGTTGATTCACTCGTTTAAAACAAAGTATAAATTGAATGAGGGTCCTGGATTCTATCCCCTGAACACAGAAGGATTTATGAAGTTCTTTGATCGAATACTATGTCCTAACACTGGCAGTTATTTCCCAGAGCCTTGGAAATGCCCACTCACTCTGCTGAGAGTGAGTGGGCATTTCCATTTATGTGTGCGAAGATCTCAACCCTCACTGAGTGAGGTGTTCTTTAGGAATTTTGAGTGTTGTTTAATATAACATGGTGGGTCAGGAAAGTTAGCATGGGCATGGCATGGGAAATTGAGTGAAGAAAATGAAATGAGTGATCAGCTCAGAATTAGGGGAAGGAAAGTTCATGGTAAGGAGTGAGTTTCTCATGGGTTGTGTTAGGAAACTGGTCTTTAATAATAGTGATAATTATTGCAAACTCTACTGAGGGGATATGATAAGCAGAGAATGTGCTAAAGCTAAGTATGTACCTGGTATCTATGGTTTTCCCTATTGTTAGCTATAGAACCACAGTTACAGGTGAGAAAATGGAGACTAGTTGAAAGTCATATTAATAGTATGTAATAAATCAGAATTTTAAGCCTAGTCATGTGGCTTGCCTCATGGCTACTCCCTTCTGTGTTTTAAAGCCTAGAGGCAAACCACAAAGCCTGTAAGAGCTTATTCACTCCTTAAATGTGGGTGAGTGTAACTTCATCTTTTTATTGTATCTTCAGTAGAACAATAACTTACCTATATATTATCTTGTGTTTAATGTGACTGCAAATACTAGATAAAATGTAATCCATCAGTTAACAAGCCATGAGTAAATGTGTCAATTTAGTACAGTTTCTAAAGGAGATAGTAGGTTCCATTTGGATAGAAATGAGGAGGAGGCATTGAGGCGCTCCTGCATTTGTGTGGAAAATTCCTGGAGGAATTGGGAAGTATGTCTATATTCTTTAATTTTTAAAATGCAAGTCAAATGCCACACATGTTTGGAAATAAGTACATTGTGATTTTAGGGTTAATTGTTAGCAGGGCACATACTATTTTTTTCTTATTTCCCTTTGTAATATTTCATCACTTTACCATGCCTGTCTTTGGATGAGAGCTAACTTTTTTAACCTTCCTCATGATTTCTGCCCTACATTTAGCCATTTGGTAACTTTTAAAAATATTATTTTATTGTAAAACTCAGCACCCATAAATTGCAGCCTTACGTATGGAGGGGACTTAAGATTTATACAGTGTGTCTCAGGTGGTGAGAAATATAACTTTATTTTTCCATAACTGTGTACTACTTGCTCACCAGCTGTCATTTCTGCTTAAGGAAGGAATTCTCAAGTGTCATATGATTTTATCTCACGTATTTCCAGTTTAATGCCACCACTTTTAGGTTAAATCTAACTCTCTGAAGCAAATACATTTCTTCAGAGTTTCTTCCTCACCCCTCCTCGGTTTTTGTCTGGGATCAAGTGGAATCTGAGTTCAAGGGATACAGGTAGTATGACTTGGGGAAGTGACCTTAAGTCAATGTGTCACCTTTGGTTCTTGCAGGCTTCCACTGAAGGAAGACCTTTAGTCTTTCATGTTGACCCTGTCTCTAAGGCAATTGCCGGTGAGTTAAATTATCTTCTGTTTCCTTGTTAGGGGATGTGCATTGGAATCTCTCCTCTGATAGACTAGACCCACAACATAGTGCTCACTGGTGCTACATTTTTTTCCCCCAAAATTGGCTGTGACTTCCATTCAATCCCTTAGTTTGGAGTCCAACTAAGAGTCCTCTAACGCTTTCCTTTTGAGTCACGTAAACTCTTGCCATAGTGGCCTACCCTTGGGTAACATCTGTGACGGGCTCTCTGACAGGGGAGATTTCCACTTCTTCTCCACATCATGGGTCTACCCCATATTGGCACAAGACATTCTGAAAGGCTGCCTTCATGCATGTTCCTGAAATAAATTAGGCACTGAGTTCATTCTGTACACTCATCATCAGACCTCTCTATGAGACTTCTCTTTCTCCCCCGACTGAAAACTTCCACTCCAAAGAGTGGAGGACTGGCTATCTAAGGGACTGTAATTTTATCTAATTGCAAGTTCCCAGGGTTCCCCAAGCCATGTTAAATGCTTCTGTCTTTTTTTTGGGGGGTTGGGGTGGGGGGCGGCTAGAAAATTACTCTTAGGTCTTTATCTACACAATGCTTAGCCAACTCTCTGATTCCACCAGCCTCTGATATGTGAATTCTTTTTTAAAATTTGAAACAAAACCCATTTTTCTCTCTCTGCTATCTAATTACTGCCAATTAAAAGGTCCTGGACTTACTCTCTTGTATAGGCTATGACCTTAAAAAGCAAAAACAAAGCAAAACAAAAAAAACTCCTTTTTTGTGTTAGAAGTCACAGCTGAGTGATGATTTTGCAATCTAGGCTGTAAAGATTGTTCTGTCTTTGGGGGATATATAGCTCAACCTTAAGACCTATTCTTATTGAGGAAGGGATGCTTAAGGGGGAAAAAATACCAAGAGGGAATATGATTTTGGTTGGTTTACAAATGTTAGTTTGGAAGAACACTTAATAGGCGTGATTTCCAATGAGTTAAGATTCTCTTCATCGTTGACAAATATTCCTTAGAATATTAAGACTGTGCATTCATATATTCATGCAACAAAAGATTTACCATGTGTAAGTACACTGTTTGGGGTGCTGGGGATATAACAGAGAGTAAGAGAAACAAAAGCCCATGCCCTTATTGAGCTTACATTCTAAAGAAGCAGAGAACAAATAAAACATATGAGTAAAATATGAAGGAGATCCTATGGTCACCACTGTTGTGGAGAAAATAAAGTAAGAAAGACTGTTAGAGAGTCTGGAGGTAGAAGGACTTTTGCAATTTTAAATAGAGAAGTGAACATTGAAAAATCTTGAGAAACGAGAGTGAGGCACAGATGAAGAGGGTCCCAGGGAAAGAGAACAACAAGCTGAAAGTTTCTGAGGCTGAGATGACCCTGGCGTGTTCAAGGAGGAGCCAGAAGACACAGAAACTGGCGCAGAGGGAGGGAGGAGAAAGCAGTGAGGTCAGAGAGCTCATGGCAGGATGGGGAAGGAGAGCAGCAGCAGACTGTGTAAACCTTACCGGCCATCATGGGAAGTGTTTTTTTTATCATTTTATTTTGTGAGAAATGGGAAACCAATGGAAGGCTTTAAACAGGGAGAGATATAAAAGATTCACTTCTTGAAACAATTTCTCAAGTTGAGAATAAACTAAAAGGGGAAGAGTAGAATCCAGGAATGCCATTGGGGAGATTGTTCCAGAAATTGAAGTAAGTGATGGAGCAGGCTTGGTCTGGGGACCCAGCAATATATATAGGTCGAGAGAAATGCACAGGTGCTGGATGTGTATGTGGAAATTACTCACATGTTTTGGGAGCCATTATTGTATCATGGTTAAAAAGCATGGGCTCTGTGGTCCAATGCCTTGGGTTCAAGTTGTAGTTCAAGCATCTACTAGCTATGGAACCTTGGAAGATTCCATTAAAGCCTGACTGGCATGGGCTTTTTGTAGGGATTGAGTGAGAAATTGCATGAAAAGCACCCAAAGACAGTTCCTAGCACATAAAACTCAAACTGTTACCTGGCATTTAATACTGTAAACCTGTCATGGTTTCTTTTATCACTGAACTTGAGAAAAACAAAGTTGAAATCTTGAAGCATTTAGTGTTGGTTTGTTTCATGGTCTGCTTTCAGCCCCTGAATCTGGGAATGTTTTCCAAAATGCTGAAAGTACTTGAGGATTTTCCTGGCATAGGTACTTAGAAGTGAAATATGGAGCCTTCTGCTTCTCTAGTCCTGCACTTGGTTCTAAAGTTGAAAGCGAAGAAAAGATGCAGTTGGCATCTTACGGTTATTGAGAAAAGAGGGTGTAAAAATAAAGTTGTGATAGCTCTCTCACATCAAGTTATTTAGTTCTCAAGCTGGTTCTTTGCTGATATGTAGTAGCTGTTTCGTTCCTGAATGGAGGCTCAATAAGAATGTAAGTGCCAACTGGCTGACAAAAATATTGGTTTGAAATTGTCTTATGTCCAAGTCAGGAAGAAAGATACAGCTCAAAGTAGAATATTAATAGCTATCATGCATTTGGTGCTCATTGTGTCTGAAGCCCTGTTCTGTGTATATCACCTTTCATACCACGGGACAGGTGAGGTTATCCCTGCTTTCAGGGTAAGTGAGTCTCAGCACCTCTCAATTCCATAGACATAAGCTGTCATCTCCTGAAGAGCTCTTGTGTCTTATCCTCCTGGCTTTGAATTTCATAGGTAGTTCACCTCAGTCTGGGGCAGCATCAGTTTTCTGAGTGTTCTTGGCATCATACATTCTCACAGGGAACAGCAGAGGATGTGTCCTACTGTCATTGACGCTATTTTCCAAGCTCACATTTTCTAGTTGCTTCTTGCATGGTTTCCAGTCCTCTCATTTAGGAGTATGTCTAAACTTCAGATGTATGTGTGTGCCCTCTTTACCACATTTCCATAGTTGGCTTAAGCTAGAGATCTTTTCATCTTCCTTCATAAATCTATACTCATACACTCTTAAATCATATTTGTAGCTCTTCTCAGAATCCTCTTGGATTTGCTGGCATCTTTTGGTTCTTCGGATGTTCCCAAATGAACTGATGTGCAGTTATGCACTCTGATTGTTATGGATTGAATTGTGTCCCCCTAAAAGATAATTCAAGTCCTAACCCTCAGTCCAATGAGAATGATCGTATTTGGATATAGGATCTTTAGAGATATTATTAGTTAAGATGATGTGGGAGCAGGATTAGGTTAAGTTCTAATTCAATATGGCTGGTGTCCTTACAAGAAGAGGAAATTTAGGCACAGTCATTAGGAAACAGAGACAGAAAAGAACACCACTGACAACTGAAGAATGAGGTGCAAGGATTGCTGGCAAACCACCAAAAACTAGAAAGAGGCAAACATGTATCTCGCCCCAAAGATTTTGGACATGTAGTCTCCAGAAATATGAGACAGTAAATTTCTGTTGTTCGAAGCCACTCAGTTTGTGGTATTTTGCTATGACAGTTCTTAGGGGCTCATTTATCTACAGTGACAGAATGATCAGAAATTGAGGCATGGGTCATGAGACTCTGCAGCAGTCTCTAGACTATTAGGGGATGCTAAGATTTTACCACTTTTCCCACCATCCAGAAGAGTGAAGGGAGCTGAAGAAAATAAAATGGAACCTTATGGACCACTTAGGTTTGGAGAGAGCATAGTCCAGCTATTAGAGACCATTCGGGTAGAAGTGGGGTCTCTGGCCATAACTGTGCCCTCAGCATTCAAAAGGTAGGCAAGGGGCTCTGAGGTAAGCATTATTTCAGAAGGTGATTAAATCTGATGGCTTATTCTCTACTTGGCATCTTAATGTTTCAGCAGATGAACTCAATCTCTGCAATTTCAAGCCCATGCCCGTGCATAAACTGTTCAAGATGACTTAAAAGCAGATACTCCATTTATCTTCCTGAGTTTAGCGGACTGTCAGAAGGCCAGAGGCGTAGGTGTAGAAGCCTCAGAAGAAGTATCTTCCAGAAAAAGGGAACGAATGTACCATCCTAACCTTAGCCTCCCCTCTCCTGCTTATATGACCTCATTAAGTGATGAAACAATGGATTGTCATCATCAGAAGGCTGATTCCAAAACAGAAGAGGAAGAGAGCAGGATTTGTTTCAGTTCTTAAGGCATCAGTCATCATTCATGCCAGCAACTCATAAGCAGTTGGTGAGGATTATAGGATTTATCAGAGAGGGTTCAAATGGAGCTACTCATCAGCTTTGTTGCAAAGGCAGGAAGGGATTAGGAGAGGAGTTATCTCAGCAGCAGCCACAAAACAAGAGTTTTGACAAAACCTGGTAAAGGACAGTAGCATTAACCACTTTGTTCCAGTATTTTCTCCTGTTGCACCATTCCTGCGTCACCCTTGCATTCCTCTCCTGAAACCTTATTGAGAGTGAGATTTTCTCCACCTGTGATTGGTCTTATAGATCACTGGCCATCTGTCCTTCCATTTCATTCACCAATTATTTGCATGTGTGTTTAAGATTAATTATTACTGTCAATGAGGACACTAGGATGGTGTATATTTGACAGATTTGAAGTTTCTTAGATATTTGTCCAAGTTAAAACACTAGAATAACTTTGTGGCCATGTCATTTTGGCCCCATCAATGTTAGATATAGGGTATATCCTGACATTGTTTTTCCATGTCATTTCAGCTGTGAGATTCTGAAATAGAGAAGGGCAGGAGAGTATAGAGTTAGAAGCCCTGTCTTGGGAGTTGTACAGAATGGAGTTCTGCTTCCCAGCTCACACTTTTACTGGTTAATCTTTCTTGAGCCCTGCTTCATCAAAATAAAAACTTTGGTTCAAATTAAGTGTTCAGTAAATGAAACTCTTATTATTTATTCTTTTATCACCTCCTCCCCACCCTCATTGAGAATCTCTCAATCCGATCTAGATATCTAAGCTTAGTGTTTGAGGGTCCACACAGCTGACAAATGCATCTACAAGCAGCTTTAAATTTTCAAAAATAATAACTATCTCTCTTTTAATGCCTTCAAAATATTGGTAGATAGAAATTATTATTATTATCGATCATCATCAACATCATCATTGCAGCTACCATCACTGTACATAAATGAGAAAGGGGAACTTTAGAGAATTCACCCAGCTCCAATTACACATCCAAACCACCCTGTGCTCTTTTTTTATGGGGGTGATACTGTAAGTAGATTAGTCACATTGTGAGACAGTTCCTTTCTTCCCAAGCTTCATGGCTGACATCACCCATTCCCTTTTCTCTCCTCCCCTAATTCCTCACTCATAGTTCCCAGTTACGCTTGTGGCTTCTCTCTAGGATTGTGACAGGCCCCTGGGTGGAATTACTTTCAGCTTTGTTCCTCTCTTTAGGAATTGTGAATGAGGGGAAAGGAGATCAAAAAAGTCCTCAGTCCCTCTGTGCCTAGAAGCCATCCAGGTTCTCCACCTCTTTTAGCTCTCTAATGCTGCTCTGTCATCGTCAGTTGAGTTATAAAGTGAATTAAACACAGACTTAAGGTGTTTGCTGGATCTATGGATAATTCTTTTTTCCTAGTTTCCTGTTCAGGACTTTAAGCCTGAAAAGAGTTTCAGCAATCTTAGAGTCCTTTTAAAAATTACAAAGATGGATGGGATAAGTATTGCTAGACTTTGGTAGGTTTACTTTAAGGCAGTAAGAACTTATTGTGCTCAACATTAGTTTTGTACAACTTTTTAATTTTTTTAAATTTTTAAACATTTTTTATTGTTAAATATAACATATATACAAAGAAATGAAAGAAAGAGCAATGATTTTCTAAAAGATTTCAGAATTTGTTATGGGTTACCATTCCACTATTTCAGATTTTTCCTTTTAGCTGTTCCAAAACACTGGAGGCTAGAAGAAATATATATATATATTTTTCTTTTTGGTGAAAAATGACATATATACAAAAAGGCAATAAATTTCAAAGCACATCACAACAGTTAGTTGGAAGATAGATTTCAGAGTTTGGTATGGGTTACAGTTCTGCAATTTTAGGTTTTTACTTCTAGCTGCTCTCAGATACTGGAGACTAAAAGAAATATCACTATAATGATTCAGCAATCATACTCATTTGTTGAACCCTACCTCCTCTGTATAACTGCACCATCACCTTTGATCTTTCTCCCACTCTTTGGGGTATTTGGACTGTGCCCATTCTAACTTTTTCATGTTAGAAGGGGCTGTCCATAATATGGGATGGGGGTGTACCACGTTTTAAAAGTCAGTCCTTTGTGTGGATAGAGTTGGGATTTAGGAGAGTATGGAGGTGACAGATAACCATTGCATCCATTTTTTTTTTTTTTTTTTTTTTTTTTTTTTTTTTTTAAGACAGAGAGAAGGAAGGAAGGATAGAAGGAAGGAAGGAAGGAAGAAAGGGAAACATTTTTAAACATTTTCTTGTTTTATTGTATTCTGTTTCTCCGTTTTTGTTACATGGGCTAGGGCCGGGAATCGAACCGAGGTCCTCCGGCATAGCAGGCAAGCACTTTGCCCGCTGAGCCACCGCGGCCCGCCCCCATTGCATCCATTTTGCATTTGTGAAAACTGGTTTGTCTTTTTCCCACAGCACAGAACTGAAATCCTGTTTTTGTTGGATTATTTTGCCTCTGTACTTCATTATTTTATACTAGTTGATTTACTAAATGTGTAATAGTAACAAATAATATTAATAATTAATAGTAACTTGTTCAGATTTGCTTAGATAAAAAGGGAAAGACACAGATCTCCCAGAATCTTAAGGAAAAGCTGAATCAGGATGTTCCAGAAAAGGAATGGTGGCAACTCCAGGGTCTGCAGTAGAAGTTGCTCAGACTTATTCCAAGGCCCTATTCTTGATGTTACTTAAATTCTGCTTATAAATTCCAAATGTCTTAGAGAGAGTCTCTAATTTTCACTGTTTCATTCTTCTGTTCATACTTCTTCCAATCAACTGTGCTAGGAGGAGTAGAGGCAAAAAGCTAATGTTCACTGAATGTCTATAAGAGCAGACTGTGTCAACAGGTCGGGCAGGCAATTGACCAACGTTCTTGCTTCATTACACCTAAAAGCTTGCATTTTCCACTCACACTACTTCCTTTATAGATCAAAGATACCCTAGCGTATTACGAACCAGCTTTCACACCGACAACTAGATTGCTAGTCATTCCCTACCCAGCCATGGAAAACTTAAATGTCCCACCCAGATGTTGTATCCAGATATGATGCATTGATCCGCTGTCCATGCTGCTTCCTATCACTGTGTTTCCTAGATTGTGTGCTCACTTCCGTGGTGTTCATCTGGATCTTGTCCCACATTTTTTTTTTAACTCTATGGATAAAATGGTGACTTTAACTACCACCAGTGCAACCTGTATACAGGATTTTCAGAAAAGCGTGGGAACAATAAAAATATCAAGTCATTTGAAATAGTAAAAGTGTCAATTGTCAGGCAGTTACCCAACCGACAGCAACTCAGAAACTTTGGCAAAAATGAAGGGAAATTAGGTAAAGGCTAGTCTTCCCAATAGAAGATTTCTGCAGAAATATGGGAGGTCTTAGCTAACATCGTTTTCCTGCACCACTACTCATGCCATATTCTCTGGGTCTTCATAATGAATGAAGTCTTTATTCCTCACCATCTGACTCCTTGGTGGTTCTGTCTAATAAGGTTCTACCAATCTTCCAGTTAGCCCTTGTTACCATCATCTTCGTCATCATCACTACTATTTATTGAGCATCCATCAAGTACTAGGAATTGGGTTTGGTGTATTACATACATGTTCTTACTCTGCTTTTACAACAGCTTAAGAGAGGGTACTATTTAAAGAATAGTTAATGGCTATTCAGATAGGTTAATAACTTGCCTAATATTATAACTAGGAAATAATAAACTCAATCTGCCTTGGTGTTTCAGGATGTTTCCTTTAAAATACTTTGACTTTTTCTCATGGAATGAAATTACCTTCCCTCAGGAAAACCAGAGATATGAATGAATGATAAATCTATAAGACCAAACTTTCCAGGTTCCCTATGGAGTACTGTATTTCAAAATAGTAATAATGGGCTGCCATAAGTCCTTGATAAGGTTCCATATCTGAAGGGTCAGTCAGCCACATGGTACCAGTTTAAATACATTGGGCTCTTTCCGTTTTGGAGGGAACAATTATTTGTCCTTTCCAAGGACAAGACCAGCATTGGCCTAAGGTAAAATAGAGGAAGTCACAGAGGAACAAAAATAAAACCCACATTTTGTAACTCTCTTTTTAGTGCTCTACCTCTGATAGAATTTTCTAGGTGGAATTAAATATTATCATTGAGAGTACTTTATACCCAAACCATGGTGATAGGTTGTTTAATCCACCGATAGATGTACGAGTTATTCCAAAAGATTTTTATTTATATAACAAGAAACAAAAAAATCCTAGGGATCAATTAATTTGCCTAGATCCACACGATTATAAGTGGCAAAGTTGAAATGGTTACCCTAGATATATCTGACTTCTAATGCGTGATCTAACACTTTGCCACATTGTTTTTAGCTGGATAAATTTATTATTTGGAGAAGTGAAACCAAGAGAGCAAAAATTCCAGTGTATCTCAGCATTTTATTCTTCTCTGTGTTAACTTTTCTTAGTTATTAAAACTGAAGTCTCTTAATGAGTTTAGACATACCAACTCACCCTCCCTGAAATAGAATCAGCCTGTGTCTTTAAATGTATCATCTATTCACATCTGGCATTTGAGAGAGGAATTAATTTTGCATCTGTATATTTACATCTTGGGCTTCTTTGTGGTCTTGGCTGGGATTTACTATAATATACAATGAAATAGGAATTCTGCATGAATTGTGGCACTATTACATGATTATATGTCTCTGGAAAGCAATGAGCCCTCTAGGTATTGTGCTTATATGAGATTACTCAGATGCTTCCGCAGTGCCCAGATTCTCTTCACTGTGAAAACAAGCTTTGAAAATCCTTATTTTGATAGCATCTGTGGAAGTGCTTTAAACCCCAAGTCACTTCCAGGCTTTGGACTTCTTTATTCAGCCACATTCTTCTTTTGAACAATACGGCTTAGAAACTTGTTTGGTAATGGGGAAAAGGCCTTGGTTTGTTTTATTGTCAAATTCCAATTGCTTTGTGAGCGATTGTAAAATGTAGAGCTAGTGTCTGTAATGCAATTGCCTTGGCATAATATAAAATGCTCATTGTCGCCTCCTGAGAAAAGCATTACATAGCTGTTAAAAGGGACTCTGCTTATACGTCTACTATGTTCAGTCAAGCAGAATCTTTAAAGATGCATCCCCAGCTTGTGACATATGTTTAGGTGCCACCAAACTTCTGCTTTTTCTCAGCGGAAAATGAAGCAAGTATTCTAGGAGCTAGCTTTACTTTTCCTATTCCGGCTCAAAAGAGCCCCTGGCATTTTTCCCCCCACAGTTGCATTGTGTCTCCCTTATTATAGGCTCTGATAATGATGTTATTTTACAGTAAATAAATTATTTAAAGATTTAACTAAATAAAGCAGAGTATGAGTTGTCCGGAAAGGATGAATTATAAAAACAAGCTTTAATCATGTCTCTGTGTTCTAGAAATAAATTTCATATTTATTTGCAAAAGACTATTACGGTCTCATAATAAGTTACCCCAATTTGAAGAGAACCATGTTGAGTTCAGATATTAGGATATGCTGATGATCTAGCCAGTTTTTTTTTTGTTGTTGTTGTTGTTTAAATGGGAGTACCTAAGGACATATCAGCCTTTCCTAAAAATTGAAAGATTATCATTTTCATAGTTCTTTGAGATATGATGATATAGAGACGCTTAGAAGTAGAAGGGACCTTGGGTGACATTTCTCTCTCTGTCTCTCCAAATGTGAACAGGCTCAGGGACTTGCCTCGTGTGTTCCTAATATTTTATGCATCTGGGAACCTGGGATTTCTTTAATACAACAGAGGCTTTGAGAGCCACTTGCTGCTCTAAATTCTCATGAAGACCTGGTATCACTGTTGAGAGATGAGCACACAATTTCAAAAGCCATACTTTTGAAAATTTGCATGCCCTGGATTTCTTATCAGGTGGATCATCATGGTCTTAATAAGCTTCTAAGCATCTTAATAAGCTTCTAAGCAGGATCTCATTACACCATTGAGTCTACTTTTTTTTTCAGGAAATGGAATATATTAGAGCCCCAAATACTTTTGGAAGATGTATTCTTTCAAATGAATTCATAAAATCTTTTGTATTAGTTTGTATTTGTGGTTTAAGTTCAGCTACGTTGTTTTATTGTGAAGCAGGAAGCATAAAAGAATGCATTGCTTACCTTCCACATGAAGAGGATAAAGATTGTATTTGGTTAACTGTTCTCTGTGAATCAGTTATAGACTATTATTGACCATTAATAGATGAAATTGCATTTCAATTTTCCAAGTCCTGCTTTTCCACCAGAAAATCCATTGTATTCTACCCCTCCTCATGTTCTCTCTCTCCATACATGTACGTGCATTCATGCACACACACACACACACACACACATTCACACACTCATAACTACCATCTGTGATTATCACAGAAACTGTAGTTTACAAACTGCAACTTAAATCAAGATCTGTCTTTTGAGAATAAACAGTGTAGAGCTTGTTTGTTTAGAAATGTTTTTCCTACTGTGAGCATTCATTTAGACTTAGCCAATACTCGCTATAGTTTCAGATGTATGCATTTAATAAATTCTTTTAGCAAAATATAAGGGGATATTATGTTCATCCAGTCCTGGCAGCACCTTTGCTTATGCCATGCCCTTAATAGCAGAGCTAGGATCGTAGTATCATGTCTGAACCGTAAATCGAATGGCATGAGTCACCCCACTCACCACAAGTGGTTCCTTCTGGAGTGCCCAAATGCAACCCTACTCTATTCACTTGTTCTTTTAGACACGTCAGTTCCTTGTGAAGAAGAAAGACCTTCACTTAGAATAGTTCTGGCTCCTTCTTCAGGCTAGGGGTAGGTTAGGAATCTTCTGAAGATGTGTACAGTTTCCTAGATTTTGTGAGTAACTGGTTTGAAGGATTACTTGGGTTCACAAAATGCTCATGAGCCCTACTTAGTTTGCTCAAGATGAAGAAAAGTGAAAAGGATGACCTGTGTCACTCTTGTACTTTAAGTGGTTGTGTCTTAGCCATGGAGGGTGTTAATTAAAAAGTATATTTAGTGACATGGGATTGGGTTACTGATATGAAAAAAATTACAAGCTGACAATTTAAATAGAGTCAATTGAAAGTCTGAAGGAATACAAGCTGAAACAAAACCGAAAGCCTGGTTTGCAGCATATGAAGTTATGAGATTGGTAATCCTCCAAGATTTTACCTTATAGCATGTTGCTTTAGACTTAGATATTCTCCTGTTGAAATAGGCTCACCCAAATTCCAGGTTCCTCCGGATGATGATGTGAATGAGCCAAAGAGAAAACTCCCACATTCATAGGGCTACCCTCCCTTTAACAATGTTAATCTTTTTCAAATATTCAAGCACCTGATCCCCCCGGGCCCCTTCTCACCTCAGAAAGTCTAGTTTTTGGAGTTCAGTAGCCTTATTTGTAAAAAGCTGCTTCCCTGAATAGTAAATATTTTGTCGCCTTTGAACAGAACTGTATCTAAAATGTAAATAATAATAAAAAATGGTCCACTTGAAAATATATTTAAAAGTTAAAAGAGAGTTGCTCTTAAAGAGTAGTGGAAAGTAAAGCTGCAAGCATTTGAGGCCATTTCGTACCCACTTCAGCACCCCCCAGGCAGACAAGGCCCATACAGCTGGGAAACCATGCTTTGACAACAGAAAAAATTTTTGCTCTGAGAGCTTCTGAAAGTGCAGGTGTGAATTTCAGTAAACCCTGAAATTAAAATGAAAGGCAACTGCGCAATTCCACAACAAATTGGACCATTTAGAAATGGCACTGTTGCTTCAAACATGCCAAATCAGTTTTAAACTGATTTTCTTTCTTCACGGACATAGAAACCGCATTTTGTGCGTTGTGTTTTTGTGAGTTGAAGGACAAGAAGAGGGTTTTTCCAGCACTTTCCCACTGGTTCAGTTAGCTCACAGCAATGTTTTATTTTGTCAATTGTGCTCTGTGGTTTTCTAGCGCAGGATAATAACCTGTGACCTGGATGCACACAAAAAGGCCAGTGATCTTTCAGCTATTTACTGACCCGAAAAATCGTTTATATCTAGAAATAGACTGCTCGGTGGCAGTGGGGAGGGGATACATGAAATGTGATTCCTGTTTCCTGAAAAAGGTGGGATTTGATTGTTACAGAATGCAAAGAGAGGAGGCAGTAGTGAAGAGGCTCGGTCTCAAATCTTTCCCCATGATGGGGAGATATGGGGTTTGAGTATTGGAGAATGGTGCTCCAACAGCCGGTTTGGGGAGCTAATGCCACAATGGTTTTGTATGCTGGTACGTGTGTCCCAGAATCCACAATCCATTCACATCATTTATTTAAAGCAAACATACAAGCAGTTAATGGTCCACTTGGGAAGTAAAGGTGATACTGGGTTCCTGTAGAGCAGAGAGGGAAAGATAAAAAGGTGTTTCAGCAGAGCCGTGAGTAGTATAGGTTCTAGAATCAGGGAGACTTGAAACCAATTTATGGCCCAATTTATGGCCTTTTGTTAGCCCAAGGTGCCCAAGTTGCTTGACATCTCTGAACCTGTTTCCTTGTCTAAAAATGGAAATTCTGTGAATATGGTTGTGCAGCTGTAATGAGACATTGAATAGTGTAATAAACACCTAACACATTATTTCTTATGTATATGAGCTATGATTATTAAAGACAAAAAAAAAATAGTAGTAGAGGAAAGGCTGTAGGTGGGGACTGAATCCCTAGGTAACAAAGTTACCTTTTGAGTTTCCTGTAAGATTTTATTTGAAATATGATATTTTTTAAACCATTAAGATTGTAAGTATCTTCAGGTTGCAATTAATTTAAGAGATTATATATAATTTTTATTGTTTTAATAATTGAATTTTAAAAATGACTAAAAGGCAGAGCCTGTTAAAATTTGCTTTTCTAAATTTCAAGAGCGGTGAGACACGTTTTAGCTCCTACATGCAAAACTTCTTTTGGAAGTACAAAACTTTGTTAGTGTTTTGATCACAAATTCACAAAGGTGCTGAAGGGCCTTCACGTGGGAGACTCTTTATAAGATGATGTTTACCAAGTAGATCATCTTGTCAGTAAACATGTTGTTACCAGACCACATGGGAACTTGGAGAAGTGTTTGTGGATGTTTTCTCAAAGAGTAGATCTTTTTGATCTTAAGAAACATGTTGTCTTTGAATGTAAGGCATTATTTGTGTTCACAGTCAATTCTGGCTAATGTTGGAATTATTTGGGTTCAAGGTAGATCATCTCATTTTACTATTTGCTTGTAGATTGCAGATTGCTCAGGGAGAGATTTAGTGCTTGGGAACCCCAGAGAAAGCTATGACTTGGCAGTGGGAAGAGTACGCACTGAAAACCACATTATGGTTTAATGTCAGCCACTCAGACTAAGCACCGGGGGTTTTGTCATTCAGTCGAAGACTTTTAAGAGAGCAAATAAAATACATTAGATGCAGGTTGTTCAAAATGGTTCTAAAAATGGAAAAAGAACCCAAATGTTTATTGCGGCAATTTTATTGCTGGGAAACATGGGCTTTATGGCCAAGTTTTTGTAATATATTCAGTTGGGTCTCTTAGGAATTTCAGACTGGTGAGAATTATTTGGATTGCATGAACATAATTATTTTGCAGTCTGAGAGAGCTAAATCTCTCTTTGCTTTTATCATACATTTTATTTTATTAATCTTTTAGAAGGTAGAAGCTCATGAGGAAAGTTTTAAGCCAGCCAAAAGCAGGGGCTGGGGTCTATCCAAGGTACCTTCATTATTTGCCAGTAAATCCAGGTTTCCTTGTCAGCTTGGAGCTCTTCCTTTGGCTGTGTTGGTGTGGCATCTGTGCCGACTCCTACCGGGTTGTCAGTTTACCAAGGATTCTGGTCAGATGGAATGAGCTTTTCACACAGGGCCTTCCTGGTTTGTTTCTGGAGAATGCGTTGCCTCAATTTTTTGTTGTCCATTCTCCAGAATTCAGGGCATAGGTTCCTTAGGAGAGTTAATTAGCTGACATCCCAGCATCTAGGAGCCTTTTGCTGTCCTGGCTTTTTGCCTTAATGCTGCGAAGATGTAGTAAGCAATCATTGTGCACAGTGATTACTGGAGCAAGTGGTATTTGTCCACTTCCTTCCTGTCTCCTTCAGGAAAAAGTGCTAAGATAAGGGAAGGTATCAAAGGCAACCCTTGACTATAACCAAAATTAAAGAATGTTGATATTAAAAGGTATACAACTCTTAGTTGCTTAGCACCAGTGACCCAATTCCAGTCAGGATCTGTGTTAGCACATCTATTGAATTCTTTCAAAAAATGGTGAAATTTCTATATTTGGTAAGAACTGTTTCCTTTGGAGTCTCCCCTTATGATGGCACCATTATTTTACGTGTATTTTCATGTACCTCATCAGTGCCTTTTATGTATCTCATGAGAGAGAGAGTAGGTAGATGAAATAGGGTAGAGTGTGACAGTTGACTTCAATGAATTCAGTTAGTTACAGAGAGTACTTTGCACAATGAAAAAATAAATGCCCTTACTATTGCTAAGCATTAAATTATTGGATAAGGGATTTAGTTTGCTTTGGAAGCTCAGAGGGAGAGGAATGTTAGTAAGAGCTAGGTTTGTCAAACTCAATGGAGGTCTTGAAAGAATGAGCTAATAAAAATATTTAAGTAGTTCAGTTATTCCAAGTTCTCCCGCTAGTGCAAACGTTGCTCTTCATGTAACAAAAATTACTTTTCTGAAAGGTAAAGGGTTAGATAATGTATGTGTCAACATATGCTTGGGAAGCCTGTGACTTTTCAGACATATGCATGTAGAAATCAAAGAGCCTGAGGACATGATTCTGTGTGTGTGAATTTGGGCATTTCTGGCAATCTTCATAATTTATTCTGAGGGATGAGCTCTCTTATGTAGGATGATAAAGCCTGTGAAAGACTCTGCACCATACTCTTTGTCAGGGACATTTATTCTGTTGAAATCAGTCACTCCCACTTTACAGGTGGGGAAAGTGAGGTTCAAAGAAGTTAAGGAAATTACACAGCATTGCACAAGTTTGGGGGTTCAAAGCAAAGCCCACCTGACTCCCATCTGGCTTTGTAATAAGTAAATGGCTTCTTAACTTGGGGTTAATTGAGGAGTCACCATATTGGCTTTGTGGTATGAGAACCTCAAGCCCTGTATTTAACATGCAAAATTCAATATAATCTCATTAGTCATAAAATTGAGCCTCTCATTTGACATAATGTCCAGTTGTTATTTTGAAGTTTCTTTCCAGGTCAATGTATTTCTTAAGGTCACAAATCAGTGAGTCTAATTTTTGTAAATGTAGACCATCTCCTTTTGGGATAGCTTTGCCTTGAATATCTACCAACTAACAGGCAGTAAAGAGTTAAATATAAGCTTCCATTATTAAAGAAAACTTCATAGAATGCATCTACTATAAATGATATTTAAGTGTAGGTTAAATGATATCTTCTCTATGGAACCTTCTCTGGCTCTCCAGTTTAGAAATTATCTGTTAGGCCCCCATGTATCCATAGTGCTATATAGCATTTAGCATTTCTTCATTGTTATTATGAAAGGCAGAATTGCCTAATGATAAGCACAGAGAATTTGGAGTCAGAATATTGGGATTTAAATCCTTGCATCACCATTTATTAGCTGTATGACCTTGGACAAAATAGCTGAACTTCTCTGTGCCTCAGTTTCCTTAATAAAAAATGAGTAGATACTTTGAATTCTTCCTCATAGGGTGGTTGTATATATTTAGTAAGTTAGTACATATAAGACACTTGGAATGATGATGAGTAGAAATTATTACTTTAATAATTGTATTGAATTCATGTCTCAACCCCCAGTTAGACTGTAAACTCCTTGAGATTAGGGAACATACCTGATTCATCTCTTTGTGGCACATTATAATAGGTGCTTGATCAGTATTTTTCATTGAATAAGCATGTTGAATGGGTGACTATTGAGATTTTCCTCACAGACTTTTGCTGTATTTTTCATGTATCTTAAAACAACTGTAAAGTGCTCCTTAGAAAATTAGTTGCATCTCTTTACCCTTTTATTCATGACTTTTTACCTTGTCCAATCCCATCACTCCAAATCCTTTTCTCTGCTTAAAGTGGTATCCTTAGGGAAGAATCATGTAAGAATATCTGTGTCATATGTAATTGAAGCAGTAACTCATTGTAATTAAAAGCAATTTAGAACATACAGTGAATGGGTTTTAGTTGGAGCACAGCGGGGATTGAGTAGACAAAGTGTCTCTGCGCTTTCCTAGCCCATTGAACTGTAGTAATCCCACAGCATTGGGGTATAATGGGCCTTTGTATCAGTGGAGTATTGCTGAGCTCCCTAACAGGGAAATGGCTTTTTACACAGGAATCTGGTGTGTCCTTTGCTGGCTTTGGATAGTGGTATAGACAGAATAGCTTAAAGCACAGGGTTAGGGGTCAGATCTGCATGTGGGTTCTGGGCCAATTACTCAAACTTTCCTAGTCTTGGTAACTCCTCTTTGTTCTGTTTTGTTTTTAGAAATCAGTATTATACTACATATATAGAGTTGACTCACAATAATGCATATTCCCTGACGTTCTTTCTTTGCCATATATTCCATATGGCATATATACGTTCTCCATATATTATGGAGATTAAATGAAATAATACAGATGAAGTAAATTGCCACACACTTTAGCACTAGGTAAATGCTAAGTCCAAGTCCTTCGTGTTATTTATCACTCCAAGGCATCTCTGTGGGTATGTAGATGGCAGCTCTTTCAGTTGCTGGATTCAGGATAAAGAAATATGTAGACACTTTCATCGTAAGGTTGGAGTTCCAGTTACTATGGAATTGTCTGTTAGCTCCAAACCCACCCTTCGTACTCTGCTTTGGGAAGCTGGAGCTGGGCCCCTGCATGCTGTTTTTCTGCTCTTCTAACTGACTCATTGCTAAGCTCTGCCAATAGAGGACACTAGATAGAGATTGCAAGTTCAGAGGCTGAAGAAGGGACTTGCTTCTTCTTTGCTGCTTTGCTTTCTGTGGGCTTCCTGTCTTTTTCCTGTTTCTGTAACCATCGACCGGGTAATGCTTCTTCACCCCAGCAGCAGCAGTGCTTTCCTATAGTTGCAGCTGAATTGAATTTGCTTCCCTGAGATAGCTGAATGGAGTCTACCTCAGGGAAGCCAACTGGTATAAGCCATACCCCTTCTTCAGAAGGTCTGAGCTACATGGATCAGTCCTCTAAGTTTCTAAGCGTCGATAATTCTAAACTTATTTCATTATTTCCCCAGTCCTGTAGTAGTTGCTTTCTACGGTTGCTACCTCCATGATGCCAAGTACTCTCCTTTTTACACTTCCAGTTACCTACTACAAATTCTTTATTTTAAATTCTCTCTATTCACATATGTGATAAAGTGTCTGTTTGCTGACTGAAGCCTGACTGTTCGCATGTGTTAGGGTCGTTTTTAATAGTGCCAGAGTGAAGCACCTGGTAATATGCTGGATGGGTAGTGGTTTGCTAACTATTACTCTTATATCCAGGGAAGAGGGCTAATTCAGACTGATGGTATTCCAGGGAAAGGGTCAGTGCTACTTAAATTAACTATCACATTTATCATCCAAAACTTAGTTGTAAGAGATATTCTCCTTTGGATAGCAAGTACTACAGGGGCGAAATGACTGCAGGCAGGTAGCCAGGGGTGAAAGGATGACAGCAAGTACTAGAGAGTGAAAAGGCATGTGTGCTTAAGATAGTTTCTAGGTTGGGTTCATAGCATTCCCATGACCCTTCACAGTTGTGTGCACGAGTTGAGTATATAGGCTCCTTTCTGTAGAGAAACCTTTCTGTGATGGTTTGAAAGGATTTATGTACCCTAGAAAGCCAAGTTTTAATCCGAATCGGTCTTCTAGGAGCAATCCTTTCTTTTAATCCCTATTCAATAATATAGGTTAGAAACTTGATTAGGTTATCTCCATGGATATGTGACTCACCCATTTGTGGATATTAAACTTTCATTAGAGGGAGATGTGACTCTACCCATTCCAGATGGGTCTTGGCTTCCTTTAAAAGAAGCATTTTGGGGAAAGCTTTGAAACAATGGGAGAGCAACAGAACAGAGTCATGAGACTGACGAGACCCAGAGACTTTGGATATCAAGAAGGAATATGTTGCTTGGAGAGCTTCATGACACAAGAAGCCTAGAGAGAAAGCTAGCAGATGTCCTCATGTTCACCATGTGCCTTCCAGTTGAGAAACTCTAACCTTCAGCGATCTTTCTTGAGTGAAGGTAACATCTTGTTGGTGTCTTAATTTGAACATTTTTATAGATTTGTTTTAATTGGGACATTTTCGTGGCCTTAGAATTGTAAACTGGCAAATTATTCAATTCCCTTTTTAAAGAGCCATTCCGTTTCTGTTATATTGCAGTCCGGCAGCTAGCAAAATAGAACACTTTGCTTTCTACAGTTTTTCAGTGATGCTCTGATCCATAAAAAAAAAAAAAAGATGATATAGTTGGGTTAACACAGTAACAGAAGCCTGATAATTATTTGGGGTAATTGATTATAAATAAAAATAATCACTTGAAGAAAAAACCCAGGCTATTTCCTGCCTTTGAGGCAGTAGTTCGGGAGGACAACCAGTATTCCTTGCCAAGGTCCATGTTCCCTCTCTTGAGAACATGAGTCTGAGCCAGATGGGCTGTGAATCCAACTCATGCTGGTCATTTCAGTGTTCCCAGCCTCAAATGGGATATAGCCAAGGCAAATGTTTACGCTCTGTATCTTTTCATTAGTCAGCATTAAGCACCTCCCAGATGCCAAATGAAAGCTTCCTGGATGCTCGACATAGTTCAACAACCAGCCTCATTTGTGGGACATATTTTTTAGGTCTCTTCACTTTAAATAATCAACAGCAGATGTCTCTCTCTTTATCTGTCTCCCTCTCTCTCTGTTAGTTTATCCATCCATCCATCCATCCATCTATCCATTCATCCATCCAACGTTGGTGTAGAGCTTATATACCCCAGGAAAACGTGTTCTCAAGCTTAATTCGTTCCTGTAGGTGTGACCCCATTTTAAGTAGGACCTTTTGATGAGGTTACTTCAGTTAAACTGTGACCCAGAATGGGTCCTATTACTGGGGTCCTTTGTAAGTGGAATGAAATTCAGGCAGAAATAGAGAAAGACATGGAAGCAAGAAGCTGAAGGTCAGTGGAATCAAGAGAAAAGGGAAAGGACAGGGGAGGCTACCAAGTGCATTGTCATGTGACAGAGGAGCAACCAAGGAAACTAGAAAAAAAAAAGCACACCCACACAGAACTGCATTTATGTATGTGTTTGTGTATATATATGTGTGTATATAATTAGAATCTTAAGAACATTCAATCATCAGATCATTAAATAAGTAACTGACACTTTTTTTTGTATGTACATGGCAGGGTCACATTTCATTATTTTTCCATGTAAGTATCCCATTATTGCAGACCATGAAGAATTTTCCCATATTATTGAAACTCTGTAAGAGTTGGTAGAGTGCATTAAAAAAATTAAGAGGAAATTGGTTTTTTAAATGATTAGGGAAAAATAAATTATTTGTGGTTTTGATACTTTTATACCAAATCTGAATACTTCAGGAGACCTAGGAAAAGATGCTCTAAATGGAGAATAAGTGCTTGAAACTGTGTTTTTAAATTCTGCATTGATGCTGTTATTTTTCATTGACTCTTTATTCTCTGAAAGTAGGGAAAGAGGCAGCTGAGTATCAATAGTAAAATGGTATAGCCGCTATGGAAAAAAAAGTATGGCAGTTCCTCGAGAAGGTAAACATAAAATTATCATGTCACCCAGAAATTCTACTCCTAGTTAGAGAATTGAAAAAAAAAAGTTCATACAAGAAATTGTACATGAATGTTCGTCACACCATTGTATATAAGTTAGAATGGAAACAGCCCAGATATTCATCAACAGATGAATGAGTAAACAAAATGTGGTATATTCATACAGTAGAATATTATTAAGCCATCAAAAGGGTGAATATGTGCTGTGATATGGATGAATCTTGAAAACATTATACTAAATGACAGAAGCCAGGCAAAAAAGACCACCTACTATGAAATATACAGAATGGGAAAATTCATAGAGACAGAAAGGAGGTTGGTTGTTTTCGAGGTCTAGGGGGTATAGGGAATGGGAAATGAATGCTAATGTGGATTAGGCTTCACTTTGGGATGATAAAAATATTATGGAATTAAATAGTGATGATGGTTTCACAACCCTGTGAATATACTAAAATCCACCGAATTGTACACTTTAAAATGGTGACTTTTAGGGATTGTAAATTAAATCTCATTAAAAAAGTAAAGCAAAACATCATTGATAAAAATTAGTCCTTTTGGATTGAAGGAGAGAAGCATGATGTGAGACATTTCTTGTACTCCATGTCCTTTCAAACAAAGATTGCTTAATTTATTTAATTCAAAGGTGATTTTTACAAATCAATCTGAAATGGAATCTAAGAAACATGAAAATTAAAGGGGTACAGCCTGGATCAGCATGGGCCATCTTGTGGTTTTCTGGCCACATCACCTTTTCTTGGCTGATGGATTCCATCCATGCACACACCAGAAGACAGACTTAGCTGGAGATTGCTGAGATCTTGAGGAGATGCTCATTCAATCAACAGCTGTATTTACCATGTGGAACTAAGACTCTTTTTGGATTGAGAATTCAGTGTATTGTCAGAAAGACATGTGGGATAAAAAATGATGACGACGAAATAGCAAATATGTACCTTGGAGACTATTGGGAACCTGTTAGCAGTGTTCCCAGTAGCTTTCTTTCACCAGCTAGGTTTCAAATGAAATTACTTATTGTACTTGGGTGATGCCTTTTTTTTCCACCAAAGAATATGGTGAGCTTTGTAAAGGGAGGAAAAGCCCTCAAGATTTGGAGTCAAACAGATGTGGATCTGAAGGGATGCTTGTTAAAATACTCACTGTCATGTAACCTTCAGAAAAGTGGGCTTATGGTTTGTCGTAAAATCTTTCCCCCAAGCTGATTGGAAAGAGATTCTTCCAAGCTAGAGAGAAAGGGAGAGATAAAAGGGGAAGGGAAGGAAGATTAGAGAGAGGAATATGATTACCAAAATCAGGGTAGAGTGTGTCAATAACACATTGTGTTATTTTGAATTTCAGTGCTATCATCTATTATATAAATCTACCACAATGTTTTTTTATCCATTAAAAAAAAGAGAGAGAGAAAGCAAGGCAGGATCATGCCTTGTTTTCCAGTAATGCTGTGGTGGTCGTGGCAGTGGTAAGACCTTGGAGAAGGAATGAGAGATGGGATATTAAGAGAGCTAGCAAAAAGATTTTTCTTCTGAAGCTTGCCACAGAAGCAGCAGAGAGCATGTCAGTCCACCTGTCAGGGCCCATCAGTGGCCATGCAGACTGAGTGGATGGTTATCTTAGCAGCAACCTGTATGGGCCAAGGATTCAGACAGATGCCTCTCTCCCAATACCCCAAGCTAGGTAAGACTGAGAACAGTGACATCACTTGAAGAAGTGAATCACATCCTTAGGATAACATTGTAGTAGGAACACTTGTTTGCCTTCTTTTTTTTTTTCTCTCTCTCTCTCCCTTTTTTTATCCTCTTGGCAGCTTTCACCACCTTCATCATAGTTAATACTTAATATAGCACTCTGGCTACTCTGGAGACTGCTATTATGCTAGCTTCAGCTGGACATTGCTACCTATCATGGTTTGCCAAACCCCAACCAAAACCCTAAAGATCACCTAGGACTTCATCTGAGATTCTACAAAGGTTTTGCAAATGTACTATGATTATGTTCCAGAAACCTACAACCTCCAGATGGGTTCCTAATCCAGATAAGTCCTAAAACCCAGAGGGGCTCAATTAGTTCCATTCCCCTATCCCATATTATCGACAGCACCTTCCAACATGAAAAAGTTAGAATGGGCATAGCCCAAATAACCTTAAGATTGGGAGAAAGATCACAGGAGAAGGTGGAGTTATACAGAGAAGATAGAATTTAAGAAATGAGTATGATTGCTGAATCATTGATATTTCTGTTAGTCTCTAGTGTCTTGAAACAGCTAGAAGTAAGAACCTAAGATTGTGGATTTATAACCCATATCAAACTCTGAAATATGTTCTACAGCTGATTGTTGTGGTGTGCTTTGAAATTTATTGCTTTTTTTGTGTCTATGTTTTTTTTACAATAAAGAAAAAGATTGACCTCTGAATATGCCAGGCATTTGAGCTCTTTGCGTATATTACTTTATTTAATCCTCTTAACAACTAAATTTGGTAGATACTATTGTTATCTCCATTGTAGTAATGAGGAAACTGAGTGAGAAGCAGAGAGAGAGTTGTCCGAGGTCACCCAGCTAATAATTGAGAGAGCAGAAATCTGAACCTAGGAGGTTTGGTTCCAGCTGCACTTAGACACCATGTTACATGCCTCTCTTAATGATAAATTAAGTCTAATTATATAAAACAAGGAAATTAACAGTTCCTAAAATGCTGTTTTATGTACTGAATTCCATAACTTCCTTGCCTGAAAAACATACAGTATTCAATAAATTTTATCAATATAGTTATATGCATACAAAATACTACAGTAGAAATGTTTTGGAGTGCTGGACTAATTCATTCTTGTTGAAGACGTAAGTCTAGGAGGCTGTATTTGGCCACGTTACCTTCTCCTGGACAAGTAGACAGTGATCAGAAGATGGGGATCCGGGTGGGCGTTCAGAGATTGGTCAGCAGCCTGTTGCGTGGGGAGAAAAGTTGAGCCAGCTAGCCACTCTTCTCCCCAGGATTTGGATTTGGAATAAGGACAATTGTCAGTTGGTAGCAGGACAGAAGTCTGGATCCTTTATAGTACAGTTGAATCCATGGATAGCAGTACCTGAGAGGTGTGTCCTCACACACACAGATGTGATCCCTGGAGCAGCCTCATTTGCAGGGTAATTTTGAGTTCCAGCACCCATGAAGACATACTGTCCCATCAACCCACTGTAATTTTACCATACCCCACACACATGCCCATTTTTCCTCCCTGACTTGTTTGAGTTTCTCAGCTAACAAAGAGTGGTGACCAATAGGATAGAAGTTAGAACTTGTCTGTGTTTACCCCCAACCTTTTGTCTTAGAGTTGGCTAATTATATAACAAGATTATATTACAGACAACCCTGGATTTCAATAGTGACAGATCAACCGATGTCAATTCATCTTTCCCTCCACCTGTGTGGTTGCAAACACTTTATTTATTCTCCCTCTTTTCACTTCTCTTAATCTTTATTAGTGGGTCCAGTCACGCTTTGATTGACTTTCCTAGAGCCATTTGAATAGTGTCCAGAAAATAATAATAAGCATGATTAAATTATTATCCCCAAAAGGAGGCATTTTGAGTCTCAAGATGTAAGAGTCAAGGTTTAATCAGTATTGAGTAAATGGCTCGTGTGCACTGCACTCCATCCCTCCCTAGCTTTTGGTCTCCAGTGTCTAACACGATAGATTCATTTGTGGAGCTTTGCAGCAGATGGCTGGTTTTCACTTCAGACAGCTATTATCTTTGAAAAGGAAGACTGAAGATACTAAGTAATATTTCCAGATTTCCTTACGGTTTGCATAACACATTCTCATTTCACTCAAAAACATTTTTATTTGGTAAGGCTGTTGGAGGATAATGAACATGGTCGAAGCTCACAGAGTAGTTTTCTGCCTGAAGGGATTTGAGGCTCTTGTAACACAGGGTTCAGAGACAACTCCAGAGTGAAATGTAGGCGTTATTTCATGGCTAAATGGCAGTGGAAAGGGGCCATGATGCTTGGAATCCCAGGGGTGGATTCAGAGCTGCGAATCCCCTCTCTGTTCTGAAGAAATGAGTAAAGGAGCCATCTAGATTGATTCAAGGCAAGCCTAACATTTGAAAAAAAAAGTTGAAAAATATTAATGACCATTAGCATTTTCATTTCTCTTCAAAGATGCAGTCTCCGTAGTGACTGCAAACTTCCTTATCAGTGTTTAGAAATCAATTTTCATTAGAATGAGGAGACAGTGCTTAGGATTATAGGTCCAAGAATCAAACAGACTGGGTTTGGATCGTGGCTTGGTACTTACTGGGTTAGATGGCTGTGCTGGTTTGAAAGGAAGTATGCCCCCTAGAAAAGCCATGTTTTGGTCAGAATCCCATTTCATAAGGGTAGAATGGTCTCTGTTCAATATGTATGTTTGAAACCGTGATCGGCTCATTTCCCTGGATGATGTGATTTAGTCAAGAGTGGTTGTTAAACTGAATTAAGGGATGACATGTCTCCACCCATTTGGGTGGGTCTTGATTGGTTTATTGGAGTCCTATAAAAGAGGAAATATTTTGGAGAATGAGAGATTCAGAGAGAGCAGAATGATGTAGCCATGAGATGCAGAGAGTCCATGAGCCAGCAACCTTTGGAGATGAAGAAGGAAAACGCCTCCCGGGGAGCTTCATGAAACCAGAAGCCAGGAGAGAAAACTAGCATATGACGATGCCATGTTCACCATGTGCCCTTCCAGCTGAGAGAGAAGCCCTGAACTTCATCGGCCTTCTTGAATCAAGGTATCTTTCCCTGGATGCCTGTGACTGGACATTTCTATAGACTTGTTGTAATTGGGACATTTTCTTGACCTTAGAACTGTAAACTAGAAACTTATTAAATTCCCCTTTTAAAAAGCCATTCCATTCTTGGTACATTGCATTCCGGCAGCTAGCAAACTAGAACAATAGCTGAGACTCAGGTTTTTGGTTTTGTTTTGTTTTGTTTTTGTCACCTGTAAAATGAGGAAAATGATAATAGAATGAATCGCTGACAGGATTAAATGAGATTATACAGGAAAATGTTCAGTACATATTGGAAGCTTTGGTGCAGTCATTAAATGTTAACCATTGCTATTTTTATTAAATGCCTCTTGCCTCAGTATCATAGCCAAGTCAAAACATTCTACCTAGAAATGGATGTATGCAGAGCTCTTAAAATCTACGGTAGGCATATGAGGAAAGAATGCTCTTTCAAATTACGGGAATTTCTAAGATTTCCAAAGAGAGTACAGTTGCCTTCATTTCAGTTCTATACTTGTCTTTGCCACTGTTTAGATGTTATCTTTAGGAAAGGCCCCTGAGCCTCACTGTCTTCTTCTGTTTAATGGGGAGATCACAATAACTGACTTTTTTTTTCTTTTTGGTATGCTTTATGGCAGGGTCACATTTCATTTTTTTCCCATGTGAGTATCCCGTTATTACAGCACCATTTGTTGAATTTGTGTTGGTTTATTTTTGTTGGACTGAACTACTCTTGCACCCCCAGGAACTGACTTTTTGTGGTTGCCTTGAACATGGGTGGAGATCACGGGGGTGAAAGTACTTTGCACAGATCTCACTATAAAACACTACTTCTTTAATCTGTACCTAGACCATTGGGTTATCTAATTAGAGAAAAGTATAACATAGAAGATCAATACCAAAACAGGTTGCTCTCAGCAAAAGAAGACGAGAAAAGACTTCGTGTCTGCTAATCTGCTAAGGGATAGGTGGCCAGTAAGAGCTTCTTCAAAGGATTTAAGTATAAATAAAATTCCAGCATAGAAAGGGCAGGTCAATGCAAAGCAAGCTGTTTACTTCAATTGAAGTGTGATAGGCGGCGGGTGGAAGATTCAGAGTGGGGTCACTTGACTGCTTTTTTGCCTCTTGCCCCAAGCACTGTTTCCTTGGGAACAGCTGCTAACTCTGAGCCTGAGTGGACCCCCCACACACACACTCCTTACCCCATCCCACCCCTGGCCCGCCACCTTTGGTGAGGGTCATGGTGGAGAATGGAATGAAATGCCATGTTAGCAAAAATAGTTGAAATATAAGAAATAGCAAGATGTATCAAGGTAGGGACACCAAAGCAGGAGTTAAGAGATCTGGTTTCTGGCGTTGATTCTACCTCTAATATGCTGTGTGATTTGGGACTAGTATTAACCTTCCTTGGGCCTCATTTGCCAGAACTCTAAAATGAGGGAGTTGAAAGGACTCTCTTATGGCCCCTTCACAGGTTGACAGTCTGGTTTTGAAAGCTTCCCCAGGGGCAGATCCCTTTAAAGCAGGTGCTCCCAACCTAGTTATTTTCCAAATGAGACAAACACATTTTAAAATTCTTGCTGCTGCTTTCGTTTTATTTTTTATTTAATTAGAGAAGTTATGGCTTTACAGAGCAATCATGCATAAACTATAGGATTCCCATACACCACCCTATTTATTAATGCCTTGCATCGATGTGGTATATTTGTTAGAATTGATGAAAGCGCATTTTTATAAGTGTGGATCATTTTCTTCTCACTGTTTCTCTCCCTCTAGAAAAATACAGATTCTAGTGACAGGCTGTTGAAGACTTCAGATGAGCCAGTCAAATGTGTCACTTGATCTTGGAGGTCTGGGGAGATCGGATGGGGAGAAGGGTGGATAACACTAAGTAATTTGAATCTTCTTTCAAAGTCAGAGTACAGGATTCTAAGGTGGTAAGTCCAGTTGTTGGTATCATATTCGGTCTTTTCCATTCTTATCTAAGATAATTGTTTAAATGTTAAATGGAAATGACTTGAATTCGCTAGAAAGGGGAAGTTTAAACCAACAGGTAGCTGCCTAAAAGGATTTTAAATATTTGTGAACAAAAACTTAGTGAAGAGGCAGGGTGAAGTGGTGGTGTAAGTAACTGAAAATAGATAATACCATTCTACTTGACGAGGTTTAGCAAGAATTGAACTTCTACTGAACATTTTAAGCCTGATTGCTTTACTATTCTTTCCATTCTTCGTTCATTGCAAGAATTTTCAAATTTCATTCCAGCTAAAGAGTTACTTTAATGAACCTGTACAAGAGTCTAATGAATTTGTATAAGGGTCAGTGAGTTTTCATTTTTAATTGGGAGTGTTGAAGAATGTGGAAGAATTTGAAACTTCATTCAGCTATTTTAACTTTGGCATGAGAAAGTTAACAGTTTGATATAAAAATCTTATCTAGATTCACATACGTTTATAATATGTGAATATAAACATATAAAGCTTAGTCTCTTCCATGCGAAAAAATGAAAACTTAAACATCCAGGCTTACTTTAGGTTCATGGTCAATGAGAATTTATGTTTATTATGGCCATTGGGTACCATGAGGTATTGAATTGCCTTTTCAAATCATCAAAAGGATATTAAATCCTGTTAAAGATCTTTTAGTGTCATATCCTACTGTTTGAGGATTGATTTTCTGGATAGGGCATGCATGGTTGCTTTGCATTAACCGGAATCAACACCAAGCCACTAGATTTTAAGTGTTTTCAAATGGTTAACAGAACTTTGTCAGCTAATTATAATGTCCAATTTTTCTCCTCTTTTAATACAAATAGTATTATAGTGTTTAAGTATGCAGACTTCCCCAAAAAGTTTTCTTTTAACAAAAATCTATTATAAAACTATTCCCTGCTCATTTTAGAAAACATGAATATAGAAAACCATGTAAAGAAGAAAGAAAAAGCTCCCATATTTTTACTAATCAGAAATTACAACTATGTTGGTACATTTCCTTACATACCCTCCCACTTGTATTTATATGTATTATATATGAACATAGACTTATATGTAGGGATATATGTAATTAAGTGCACACACATACATGCACTCACCGCTCCTAACCAACTCTCTAGTGTCTAGCAGTCATTTATGTTGTGAGGTTCTCATGGCCCAATGAAAGGTTCTCATGGCATGTACTTCTCCTGGCTGATTGTCTGACTTTATGGAAGCATATTTATTCCTGGATAATTTGAACCAGGCAGTGTGGGATTTTCCCCTTGACATAAAGAATTATTTGGAAACAAAATCAAAACCAAAACACCAGACTGGACAACTGTAAAACTCTTCCATCTATACATACCTTAGCACTAACATCACATTTCAAGATGCAGTATCCCTGATCTTGTTGAATGGGAGCTAGAGAGAGAAGAGATACTAACAAAAGGTGGCAGGAAGTGATAAAGGTGGGTGGAATACATCCAGGCGCTTTACAAATTAGTTCTTAATATGGCTGTGAAGTGGCCACATTCCCCATCCCACCCTCTTTTTTTTTTTTTGTATGCTATACGGTGGGGTCACATTTCATTCTTTTTCCATGTGCATATCCCTTTATTGCACCACCATTTGTTGAATTTTTGTTTGTTTGCTTGCTTGCTTGCTTGTTTGGGAAGTGCATGGGCTGGGAATCGAACCCGGGTCTCCCGCATGGCAGGCAAAAAATTCTACCACTGAACTACCCTTGCACCCCCCACATTCTCTTTTGTGGCAGAGTCCCTGTGGGGTGTTAGAACAACTATCTTCTTTCTTGCTAAGCCCTGAAATACGGCCCTCCTGTCCCAGGTGGGCTGTTGTGCTGGTTTGAGTCGGTTAGGCACAGAAAAGACCATGTTCTTTTATCCATTCATGTGTGGGCAGACCTCTTGTGGGCGGAACCTTTTAGTTAGGCTATTTCAACTGAGGTGTGACCCAGTCCATTCAAGATGGGTCATAATCCCCCTGTTGGGGTCCTTTATGAAAGGATAAAAGACAGAAAAACTGGGAGAGAGGGTTTAGAGAGAAAAATGCCCTGGGACAAGCAAGAAAGACTCACGGGGGCTGGGAGAAAGACACTGGAACCAGGATCTGAAAGCAACGAAACCCAGAGAAAAGGACAACAGAAGTGGCCGTGTGCCTTCCCGTGTGACAGAGGACCCTGGGCGCCAATAGCAGAGACGGTATTAGAGAAGGTAGCCTCCTTTTGATGCCGTAATTTGAACATTTTTTTGGCCTTAGAACTGTAAATTTGTAGACTAATAAATACCCATGGCAAAAGCCAACCTATTTCTGGTATATTGCATTCCTGCAGCTTTAGCAAGCCAAAACAGCACAGTCAATATAAATTCCTCCTCCACTAAGGCAGGTAGGATATCAGTAGTTCTAAGTACCTGTGATGTTTTAACATTGCCTTTCCTTCTGCTTTTATGAGTATTTTAAATGAAAGAATACCTTTGTGTAGTTGTAATTATAGCCTAAATGATTGTCCCTAAATTAATTTCATTCACCTCAGTCACCGATATTGTGGTTGAAATAATAGCAAACAATACTACACTATTGAAGTATTAATAAATTTAAAATCATTATTACTCAAAGATGGTAAAGATTAAATGGATGATTTTTAACTTCCCCATAGACTGTAGAATAAATTGAAGTCAATGTTCATTCCTATTTTGAATAAATACTTTTTGTTGTGAATAAAAGCTTTTTAAGGAAATGACTGTACGTTAAAATTGTATACATGTAGCTTGCTAGCCCTATGAATTTTGACATGTAATTATCTTTTCTTTGCCTTGGCTTCCTTGTCTGTAGATGAGAAATTTGGGGGTGCTGATACTTAACCTCATAGCATTATTGTTGTGAATACATTGATATGATATATGTGAAGCACATTTATCTGGCACAGAGTAAAAAGTCATAAAGATTAGCTACTAATATTAATACCTACTTAGATTCACTTCTGATATTTGTTTCTCATATATTATTCACTTAACATTATTCTTTTAATATATTTCACTATTGCAGTATAATCAGCATATTTGTAATTTTTTTATGGTTTGTTCATGAGTTTATTATGCTCTACCTCTTTCCAAAATAATTTAAAAAATATTTTACATTAAATGATACAGATAAAATGGAACCATAAATTATATGAGTGAAATAAAGCAATCAAATAATTAAAGGGGTTAAAGAATAATTATACCAGAACCTAGATTAAGGAAAGCCATTTTTCTAGAGCCCTGGATTTTGCTTGGAAAGGCCCACAAAATAACAAAAAGGAAAAATAATGAGTTACAGAGCTTTTACTGCCTGATAAAGAGAAGCATGTTGGCCTTTCAAACATAGTTTTTAAAAATCTTGTACTTATGTCTAAATGGAATGTATTGCATTGGCCTTATGTTAGAGATGTTGAAATATCTAATAGATGGTATCTTCATTAGCAGCTTTTCTAAAAATAATCGTGGATATTCTGAAAGTCATGTTCTTTTCCTTCCCTTTCATGAGCTTGGAGTAAGCATTTTCATTACATATATAGTATTTTGTTGTGATGGTATACTGATATTTGCTTGTGAATTTACTTATTCATTTTATTTTTTAATTTATAAGGCTCTGTCATGAATTGTTGAACAAATTATAGTTTCTTTTATTCTTTGGTTATTTATTTGTATCTGTTCATTCCTCCCTGTGAATTGATTATAATAAGTGGTAAAATTCTTGTTAAACACTATCAGATTACTTTGCAGAGTTTCAACTTGTTCATTTTTATGTCTAATTTTCTTTGAAGTTGTCTTTCCTTTTTCTTGATGTGATACAACACTCACATGGCTCTTATACTTGTCAGACAAGATTACTGTTATTTTATACTCATAGATAGGTCTGAGTGGAGTGGAGACAGAAGATAAATTTTCTAGAGTTAAATTGGAAAGAGTTAGAAAAGAGATATTTGGAAATGTGAGGGCTTGATTCAGTATACATTTATTGAGACTTTTTAAGGCATTAAAAATTAAGGCATAGATGCTGGTGATTATATGGAATTAATTAAAATAGGATACTATGTTTTAAGCCCCTTAAAAAATTAGTGGTAAAGAAAAACAACCAAACTTGATACCAGACAATAGAAGCGCTACAATGTGCTACATGCAGTAATGTTCATGTAAAAAAAAATATTATTTTTAAGAAAATGAAAAGGCAAGTCACAGACTGAGAGAAGATATTTGTAATACACATATCTCATAAAGGACATGTATTCAAAATATACAAAGAACTTTAAAAACTCAACAGTAAGAAGCAAAATCCTATTTTAAAAATGGCAAAAAATCTTAAAAAGACACTTCACCAAAGAAGATACAGAGAAAGCAAATAAGCACATGAAAAGATACCCAAAATCCAGGCTAACCATTTGATCCAGCACTTGCGCTCCTAGGTACTCACCCAAATGAGTTGCAAAGTGAGGTTCACTCAGAAATCTGCACATGAACTTTATATATAGCTAGCTGCTTTATTCATAAATGAGAAAAATTGGAAGCAACCAAGATATCCTTCAGGAGGCGAATGGATAAATGAACTGTGGTACATCTATACAATTGAATCCTATTCAGCAGTGAAAAGAGATAAGCTATCAAACCATTGAAAAAGCATGGAGGAATTCTAAATGCATATTGCTAAATGAAACAAGCCAGTCTGAAGAGGCTAAACATACCGTTTGATTACGACTATATGCCATTATGGAAAAGTCAAAACTTTAGTGAAAGTAAAAAGATTCATGGTTACCAGGGGCCTAGGGAGAGAGGGAAAGAGGGAAGAAGGGAACATTAGGTGGGACACAGGGCATTTGGGGAGGCCTTGAAACTATTCTGTATGCTACCATAATGGTGGATACATGACTTCATGCCCTTATCAAAACATACAACTTTACAGCACAGAGAGTGAACGCTAATGGAAACTGCGAGCTTTATTTAATGATAAATGTTTCATCATTGGTTCACCAGTACAACAAATGTACCACCCCAATGCAAATGTTAATTAAAGAGGAAACTGGGCCATCATTATCAAGCCGTATATCACCATTCCACGTTTCATGATCCCACTTTTTTCCCATCAAAGCCCTTACCTTAACAGCAGACATGCTACGAGGTTGAGATTTTAGTTTTCTTGTAAGTCTGCTACTCACACAGTGAAGGTCTGTGTCTGGTTTCAGAGCTCTCAAGTCTGAGACCACAGGAAATAAGATTTTCTTACAGGGCAGACGTGGAAACTTTTGCATCTTTCATACGGTGCTTAAGGTGCAAATTTGAAGCCTTCTGCTCACCCCTTTCCTTCATCACTGTATCCAGCATATCGAACAACAACCAGCCAACATCATTATACCTCTGAATTCAACAAAACTCCATAAAGGTGTCAAAAACATTCTTACCCAGAGCCTTGCCTTATGTAAGCATACAATTAGCGGAATCTAATGGTGATATTTTGAGTATCTCTTTTGCCGTCTCACCCCCAAGGACTGTCAGTGCGATCTTGATTATTGGAAACAGAGTCATTAGTACTTATGAGTCTAGTCAGAGTAGAAAACTAATTATAAAAACCCATTTTAACATTCTGTTTCCAGGAAACATTCCTGGTACTAAGTTGTATTAGTTAGAGTTCTCTAGAGAAACAGGAGCAACAAGAGAATTCAGTTAATATGAGATTTATACAAGTATCTCATGCAATCATGGGAATGGAAGAATCCAAAATCTGTAGGGCAGGCTGTGACGATGGCGGCTCTGATGAAGGGTCTGGTGAACTCCACAGGAGAGGCTCACTGGCTGAAGAAGCTGTGAAAGGGTCTTTCTTCTTCCTTAAAAGTCTTCAACTGATTGGATTATCTTGTGGATGGCACACCTTGGTTGATCTCAGATGTCATCAGCCACCCATGCAATCAGCTGACTGATGGTTTAATACACTGGTCTTCCAATTTGTCAACCAGCCACGAAATATCTTTGCAGCAATCATCAGTTCAGTGCTTGCCTGACCAGACAACTGTGCCTCGTCACTTGGCCAAGCTGACACCAGAACTTACCAGCATGGGGTATAGAGAAACTCTCACACTTCCTGCTCAAGTTTTCTGCAGACCTAAAACTGCTTTAAAAAATAAAGCCTTCTAAATTAATAAGAAAATATATTGTTTAAAGTAAAGAGAACATAACCGTACATGTCAAAACAGACAGGAGAAAATAGTTTGTGTGCTGGGGGCTTGTGGTCACAGTTACCAGAGAATGAAGGAAAAGTGTTGTTGGCAACAATAACGAAGTGGGTAGATCTGTTTCATCATCAAAGGGCGCTTGCGGGTTGACTCAAGGAGAATTGGAGAAATGACCAGTCCTGTATGAGCAGAGGGCAGAGACAGTTTGGCAGTCTCCACGTTCAGGTTTGGGACGTCTGAGACCTGAGTGCATGACAGTAAGTTAGGGTAGAGAAACTTACATCAGTGTGTACTTTGTTATGTCAAAGCCTTTCATGCATGTGAATTCATTTTAACCTCACGGCAGCTATCACAAGTACTATTACCCCATTACAGATGAGAGAAAAAGAGGTTGAGAGTGGGTCATTACTTATCGAGTATTACAGATTTAAAAAGGCTGAAGACAGGATGAAAGCTAGATTTTCTAAATCCTTTCTTAGTACCATTTCCACCCTTCTCTCTGCATTTTAATTTAGATTTGCGTGAATACAAAATTCAGCGTGCATGTGTGATTGTGGGTGAGAGGCAGGTTGGGGAACAGGGAGTCTCGAGAGGTGCAGAGAGAAAGAGGGAGAGAGAGAGAGCACACAGCATGAAATCTAGCAGGGTGAGCTACAGGAAACCCTTGTGATAGCACTGGTAAGATTCTGTGTCTGTGTATGATGACAAATTATGAAGATCTCTGCATCTGTTGGAAGCATTCTTTGACCCTAATGATAATCAAATTTCTGGTATTCTGATGTAGTTCGTAATTACATTTTATTTCATTTACTAGAACATCTACTCCCAAGTCTGTGGAGTAGATTACTGGGATTTTTTTAAATCTACTTTTTTTTTTTTGACATTCAGAAACATAAAATAAAATATGGTGGCCCCTGTCTGGGCTTCTGGAGCATAAGTCTGCTTGATGGCGGGGGGACCAGCCAAATAGACTTCTGAGGTCCCTTTCATTATACAGAATTCATTATTGTCTCATCTCCTCTTCCTCCAAAGGTCCTTTCATAGCAAAGCTCATAGTCAAAGTACTAAAGAGGCTCATGCTTTATACAGAATCCCCTGGATTCTTTATAACAGCAGAACTGCAGGTCCTTTAATCTGACACCCCCAGCGTTTCAGTGGCTTTTTCTTTCGTGGTCAGTTATGACCTTGCAGGAAATTTGAGCTTCTTATTTTACTGTAATTTTGAACATCTTTTCTCCCATCTGAGCAGTTACCAGGCAGCACAGAGGCTTTATCTCGACTAGTAAACAGTGTGAAACATAGCAGAATAATTGCTTTTCTCTTAGGGTCCTTATCTTGGAACAGAAAACATTGAAAAATAAGATTGCGTGGGAAACTATAGCCATATCGTGTCACAGTTTCAGTGAAATTACACTGTTTGCATTTGTCACTTTTGCTGAAAGAGTGTCTTTATAATGTGTGCGTGGGATTTGCCTCTGGCCTCATTGTACAGACTCGTTCTGTGGAGTGAAGTCCCTTGTTTTGAGCTTATTGGCTGGCCTGCCTGTAACCCTGAGCTCCAATGAAAAAACAACAAAGACAGGTTTTATGTTCTGTGTTAGAGATGATTTAGATTATGCTAAGGAATTTTTATGCAGACAATTGATCATAGGAAACAAATCCAGATCAATAAAAATGGCTTGTTGGTTTCCTGTCACGGTTGCATTTCAGGGTAGAGTTTCAGCACATGATGAAAACCAGGGTGGAATTATTAGCAGTATGTTTTATAGTTGCTGGTTTCCATAGTTTGCCATGAAAAATTGCAAACTTGTCTATATCTTAAAGCCATTTGATATCAGAAAGATTCAGATTTGCAATGCTTTTAATTGTACCTCTTAAAATCTTAGGCAACTGAAATTATAAATAAAAATTCTGTGTTAACCAATAGATTAGTGTAATGATATTAAATATTTGCAATATTAATGGTTGCTAACATTCATTCTCTGATTTCCATGTGCCACGTGCAATTCTGTATATATTAGTTCATCACCCTTTAAGTAGTATCATCCTCATTTTATTCATTAGGAAACTGCTGCATCATTAAGCAGTTTGCACAGGATCACACAGCAGAGAAATACCTGGACTTGAGAGTCAAACCCAGGCATTCTGACTGGTGAGCCCTTGTTCCCTGAGAATACAGAGAGAGAAGTATCGTCTGAATTATCCAAGAAAAATAAAGTCAAGATAAGTTAATTGTTAATAATGTTCTAATGCATATATATATATTATATATATATGCATTATATATATTTTTTATTATATATATATATATATATATGTTTTATTCACAGCAGCTTTTATTTGTAATAGCCCAAAGCTGGAAACAACTCTAATGCCATCGATAGGTAAAGGGTTAAACAAATTGTGAAACAATGGAATACTACTCATCTAATAAAAGAGAATGAACTACTGATACTGGCAACAACCTATTGTGACAGAAAACAGACTAGTGGTTGTATGGAGTTGCATATGAAACGAGGGGTGGATTACAGGGAATACGAGGAAACTTTTTTTTTTAACATGGGCAGGCACTGGGAATCGAACCCAGGTCCTCTGGCATGGCAGGCAAGCATTCTTGCCTGCTGAGCCACCGTGGCCCACCCGCCAGGAAACTTTTGTAGGTAATGGCAGTATTATCTTGATTGGGGCAGTGGTTTCATGGGTATATACATACATCAGAACTGATCAGATTGTACACTCGAAATATTTGCAATTTATTCTTCAATTATATCTAAATCAAATTGTACAAAAAAAAAAACATGTGCACTTAAAGATTCCTTGTCTAATCAACCATACATATTTTAAGAAAATTTTATGTGCCTGAACAGGAACTTTTACTTAATGCATTATATTTTAATAATAATCCATGTTGACTATTTAAATAAGATTTCTCTGTTTCCCAGAATATTTATTAGCCATAATTCACTATTTCTTTGGGGTATTTAATAAAAGTTCATTTAAATCTGTGAAGCAGCTTTGAAACAGGGCCAAAAGACGTATTTTCCAGTATAGGAAGAGAGCTATTCCTGTCCCACAGTAGCTGCAAGGTAGAAAGGTTCTAAGTATTCTTTTCCCATCAACAACAACGAAACATGTTCAGCACATTGAATGAGTTTCTTTTCATATGAGGTATAATGAAAGGTGTAGATAAACTGAAACTCTGAGGCTCTGAGAGATGGGAGATAATGGAGGTTGATGGATTTAGGAAATGATTGCTCCAAAGAACTGGGAAAGTTTGGCAGAGTAAATAAGGTAACCAGTTATGTGAACTACTGTTTCCCTTGGTGTAGAGTTCCTCATTTCATATAAAATCCCTGATTTAGAGTGAAGAATTGGTACTAATTCACTGATTATTATTTATTAATATTTCCATGTATCATTTAAGTATGTATAATTTTAAGTTAAATTGACTTTATAGAATTTGGAATTTCCAAATTGAGAACACGTCTCTAAAGTTAAAGTTTTTTTTTCCATCATTGCTTGTTTTAAATGGTGGCTCTACCTGCAAAATAAGATACTGCATCTTAGTTCTATTAGACTAGAGAAAACAAAGAGAGGGAAAAGAGAGAAGAGGGATAATGACAGCTCATGTTGTAGAAATTCTGTACCTGATCTTAGTGTGACATAGGAAATAATTTTTTTGTTTTAGTTCAGGAGTTTAAATGCAGCTGGGCTTCTATGGAAGGAGGTACAAATTAGGAAATGTGAGCCATGATTTGGGACTATAGTTCCCAAAATGCAGAGCCTAATAATGTTTTATGCCACATATATAAAGTATATACCACTGTCTTGAGTCTTTTTTTTTTTTTTTTGTCAGAATTAAGCCTGTTTTCTGAGATGTGTGTGTAAAAATACATTTGCTGGCTTTACAATGATGATCACTTAAATTAAGATTTGTGTTCAAATCTCATTTTATGGACATTTTTTTCTGGAATGTATCTGTATCAAAAGTGGTTAGCCGCCAATTATTTGAGAGAAACAATATTGATTTCACTCTTGTCTTGTGTTTGGTGCTTTGGTGGCATGTTTTTCACTCTGTGGGTGTCCCAGTCACATGTCATTATGTCTGAATGATGACATTTAGAGCAGTGAGAGGACAACGGTCAAGCAATCTAAGATTTGGGAACCAATCTAAGAGCTAAAGCTAGCAAGGAAAGTTTCCCAGTGCAGGGTGACAAGAAAGCCATGTGGGCATGGCAAAATAGGAATAGACAGAATGGACATAAATAGAAAATAGCAATAAACACCTTAAAACATCTTCTTTGTGAGGCTGTCAATTAACCATGGCTTCTTGGTGACATGAATTAGTGCTGCCTTATTGGATGAGGGGTATTCATTATAAAACTCTAGTGTAATTAGAAGTAAAATTCCAATTTCTGTCTCTGTTCTTGAAGAAGTTTGTGAGCAGATTTTAGCATTGTACCAGCAAATTGAACTTTTTTCCTCTGTTGCTTTCCCTCTTGCCCTTTGCTACTTAAAACTGATTTGAATGAAAACGAGAAACATCATTCTGCTTCAGTGTTTATTTGCTGATTGTATGATTAGAGATAGATCTTCCTTGTCCTCATAAACCATTTCCTTCAGCAAACTAAAGCTTCTGTGCCACTAGAATATGTAGCTTATCTTTCTCCTTTCTAGTAATTGACGGAGAAATTGCCTTTTTTCATTAAAATAGAAAGAAACTCTGTGTCAGAGAAGGGCATTATATGTGTGTCTTGCAGGCCCAGGGCCCATAGCTCTCCTTCTTTGCTACCTGCAAGGTGGGACAGTGATCCTGCCCTGTGCTTTCCCAGTGAGACAGGTGAGCAGAGTGTATGAGGTTGATGCTTTTCCAATGAGACAGGTGTGTCCTCGTTCCTCCAGGGCACAGTCCTGGTTTGGAATCTCTGGAGCCCTGACTGATTGCTGAGCTCAGCTGAACCATACAAGTACTTTGGCTTCAACTGGGCTCCTTTATGAGGTTCTTTCCCATTCCTGAGCCCATTTTTTGTAATGGTCGATGGGATGTTTTTCGTGATTAAAGCCCCCCAGACATCTGTACTCCGCACCAACCAGTGTCTGCGAGGAAATAGTTCCACAGCTTCTCACATTCTTTTCTGCCAAATGTCATGAAGAAACTGCTGGGTTCTGAAATTAAATAGCTTTGTTTCTCCATGGCTGGAGCTCAGGTTGTCGAAGGGTGTTTGTAAAGAAGGGTAATCTCTCAAAGTGATCCCTCCCCGGTGACTTCAGAAGAGAAAAGGTAATTACGGATTGACTGTGATAGTGACTCCCTTAGAATATTTCTGTCCTGACATGGCCCATACTGAGCCAGGCTGGGCTGTCAGAGCTCAGTGGCTGACATGTCCCACATGGCCTATGTTCTGCCTGGTAGAAAGGAAGCACAGCTCTTTGGGTATTAATGGGAGAATTCCTTTACTGACTCATACCATGCAGAGCAGATTCTACAATAGCATTAATATACTCAGGGTGCTATCCACTGGTGAAATGTAATTATGTAAAACTAAGTTTGCTTTTTAAAAGTGTTATTTAAAACATTGTTTTTCCTCCCTTATTAAAAATGTACCAAAGTTATCTGTGTTGCAAGTAACATAGAAAACCACTGGGGAGGTATTAAGCATCCTTCTTATGTAAATCTCCCTGGCAACGTGGGACAGAAAGCCTGGGATAAGCCAGGACCCGGAATCAAAAGATTGAGAAACCCTTCTTGACCAAAAGGGGACAGAGAGAAATGAGAAGAAATAATGTTTCAGTGACTGAGAGATGTCAAACAGAGTTGAGAGGTCTCTTGGAGGTTATTCTTAGTTTATGGTGTATTGGGGTAGCTAGAGGGAAGTACTTGAAACTGTTGAGGTGTTTTCCAGTAGCCTTGTTTCTTGAAGACAATTTGTATAAAGAAGTAACGTTTACAATGTGACCGTGTGATTGAGAGAACCTTGTGTCTGATTCTCCTTATATCCAGAGTGTGGACAGATGAGTAAAAAACATGGATAAAAATAAATAAATAAAAGGAGGGAACACTAGTGTAGATGAAATAGTGTAGTTTCCATGTATTAGTAGTAGATGGAAACACTAATGGTCAATGAAAGGAAGGGGCAAGGTATATGGTATTGTATGAGTTTTTCTTTTTATTTCTTTTTCTGGAGTGATGCAGATGTTCTAAAAAATGATCATGGTGATGAATACACAACAATGTGATGATATTGTGAGCCATCGATTATGTACCATATATAGGAAGTATGCGTGTGAAGATTTTTCTCAATTAAAAAAAATGTTTAAAAAAAAAAAGCACCATTCTTTAAATCCTGCCTGTCTATATTGGACTCAACAACTTCTCATTTTTATCAGTGGCTTTTTCCCCTGCACAATATCTCTGCTTCTCTTATAAATTCTGGCTTAATATGAGAGGATACTAGTTCTTTGCTCTTGTTTAGAACTCAGACTGCAATAGGGATAGAAGAGTTGGTGGTGCATGCAAAATAAAGCAAAAGAGAAGAGGAAAATGATGCTATTCATTCTGCAAGACTTTGCTTAGATGCTTCCTTCTCTCCCCATGAAATCTCCAATCCCACAATTCCAAATGAATCCACTTTCACTCAGCTCTTGTGTAGCCTTTATTTCACCAACCCCATAGTTTCCATGACCTGCTGGAGCAGAAGTTGCCAAGGCCATGTCTATGTCTCTGACTACCCTTGGTAGACTCTTGTGAGTTTTACCTGGAGTAGCCAAAGCTCATTAGGCATATAGTATTGACAGGGGCTCAGCATGCATCATTCCACTTATTCTTGTATGATAACCCTAGGAAAGATATTCTACTGTTTACTGCATTTTACATATAAAGTGAAGAGATAGTAAATAATTTGCTCAACTCGGATAGGAATTTAACAACCCCACTCTGGCCAATGCTTAGTATGGCTTGTGCTGTCTAGTTGCAGCTTGGTTATTGATTAATAAGTGTCCGAAGGAGTAGAGTTTTCAGCATTTAGCCACCCTATTTCATACCCTGGCCCCAACTGGTCATGTTAGTCTTTCAGGAGGGCCCTGAATGTAACATTTGCCAGTTACTCTTGATGCCCAGTTAAAATCTCCCTTTTACCTTTAGTTCCAGTCATTTTCTTCTTTCTGCCAATTGAATATGCCCACCTCTTTTTTGTAGCAGAGGTCATTTATACCTGATGATTCCTCTGCCTGCAACCCCTTTCCTTCTCACCTACGTCATTTCTTCTCATTCTTCAATCTCAGTGATAATCTCTTTAGGAAACCCTCTCAGTTAAATGTTCTTGCCACACTATGTAGCTTTTCTTTAGCAAAAGTTATTAGTTAGGAGATGTTATCAACATAGCAATTTAAGACATCCCCAGAAAAAGCTTTCCAAGAAAATCAGCAAATAAAAGGATAAATCTGGCTTGCTTAGAACTTGGGAGGATGGTAGAGACTGGAGAAGCACTCCAAAAATACTGAACTGAAGAAAAAGCGAAATATCAGGTAGGAATTTCTGCCCTAGAAATGCAGGTCTGTTTTCCTTCCCCTCACTTGGCATGGTAACTCAAGTCTACAGAGACCCAGTAAGGAACACAAGCCTCTAAGTTGTGCTGCATACAAAAGGGCCCACTGGGCATGTGCGTGAGGAATGAGGAAGAGAGACCGACAGATCGTACTCACTCGATCCAGTTTCTGGTGGCTGGATCACCTAAACATGAAATGGACTTTTCTGGAGTGACCTACTTTTCTGGATCGACCCTAGCTGGTGCCCCAAGGTGGGGTACCTTAATGGGGAAGACACCAGGGGCAGAAGAGTCTCACGGAAAAAAATAAAGGGAGGATATTTAACTGTATTGCTGTAAGACAGGACAGGGTTCAGAACTGAAAGGAAAAGGGGCCGTCAAGTAAGGAGGAGAATTAAAACAGCCATAGAAGCTGAGGAGAAAATTCTGCACAAAAACAAACAGAAAATATCAAGATTCCCAGAGAAAGAACAGAGGGAAGGAAGCTTTGTCCTGGAGGTGAAACAGTTGGACAAATAGTGCAATCTTAAAAATTGTAACATATATCCATGGCAAGAATCAGATGAAGAAGAGCTCAGAAAATATGAAAGTGAAACAGGAACTTCACAAAAGAACCAGAATAAATTGGACCAAAATTAAAGAAGCGCCTTAACACAAAGCCAATCAACAGTAAAACCTCAGACAAGGAGAAACAGATATTAAAGTTAACTCATCAAGATAATCAGATGCCCAAAAATCAGCAAAAAATAACTAGCTGTACTAAGAAACAGGAAGATATGGCTCAGTCAAGGGAACAAACAAAACTTCAGAGGAGACATAGCATTTGGAAAAACTGATCAAAGATGTTCAAACAAATCTCTTAAATCAATTCAAGGAGATCAAGGAAAATATAGATAAAGAGCTAAAGAATATTAAGAAGACAATGTGTGAACATAAAGAAAAATTTGAAAATATAAAAAGAAAAATTATGGAGATGAGTGAAACAGTAATGGAGATTAAAAATATAAAAGAGGCATACAACAGCTGATTTGAACAGACAGAAGAAGGAATCCGCTAACCTGAAGACAGGAAAATCAAAATCAAACAGAAGAACAGATAGAGAAATATAAAACATTGAGCACTATCTCAGGGATTTGAGTGACAGCACAAAGCACATACAAAACATGAGTGTCCGAAAAGCAAAAGGGGAAAGAGGCAGAAATAATGTTTGAGAAAATAATGGCCCAACATTTCCCAACTCCTATGAAAGACATAAATGTACATGTCCCGGAAGCACAACATACTCCAAACAGAATAAACCCTAATAGAGTTGCTCTGAGACACATACTAATCAGAATGTCAAATGCCAAAGATAAAGAAAATTCTGAAAGCAGCAAGAGAAAAGCAATTCATTACATACAAAGGGTCCTCAATAAGCCTAAATCCTGATTCTCAACAGAAATTATGGAGACAAGAATGCAGTGGGGTGATATATTTAAGGTACTGAAACAGAAAAACTACCAGCCAGGAATTCTTTATCTGGGAAAACCGTCCTTCAGAAATGAAGGAGAGTTTTAAATATTCACAGAGAAAGAGAAACTAAGAGAGTTTGTCAACAAAAGACCTTCTCTACAAAAATTGCTAAAGGGAGTTCTGCAGTTTGAAAGGAAAAGGCAGGAGAGAATGGTTTAGAGTAGTGTCAAGAAATGAAGATTATCAGTACGAGTAACTAAAAGGGTAAAAGCAAAACCCAATATTGCTGTATCCTCAATATGTAACTCTACTCTTCAATTCCTATAAGAGTCAGAACAAATTTGAACAAGAAAAATGCCTATTTCCTGATAATGGACATGCAAAATATAAAGTGGAATCAGAACACCATAATGAGAGTAAAAAGAGGGACATGAGAGCAGAGAACATGTTTGTTATCGAAGCTAAGTTGTGTTCAAATTATTTGGTTATAGATGTAGGCTGTATAAAAAACTCCAGGGCAACTACAAAAAAGTATTTTTTTAAATGTAGAGAAACAGAAATGAGAATGGGGTCAGTCAGATACAATGCAAAAGATCACCAATAAAGAAAAGATGGTTGTGATAAAGGATAAAAGAAACCAGAAGAAAGGGGAAAAAAAAGATAGGACAGGGCAGGCCATGGTGGTTCAGCAAGTAGAGTTCTTGCCTGCCATGCTGGAGACCTGGGTTCAATTCCCAGTGCCTGCCCATGCCAAAAAAAAAAAAAAAAAAAAAAAAAATCAACACTCACAAAAAAAGATAGTACTATAAATACCAAAGATTAAATGGCCGAGTTAACTACTGTCTTTACGGTAATAACACTGAATGTTAATGGATTAAACTCCCCAATCACAAGGCAGAAATCACAATGGGACAGAAATCCTGAGATGAGCTGAAACTCATCCTCAAGGGATTGTGAAAACCTTCTCAACCAAAAGGAGGAAGAGAGATATGAGAAAAAATAAAGTGTCAGTGGCTGAGAGATTTTGGAGTTAAGAGGTATCCTGGAGATTATTCTTTATGCATACACCATAATAGTTTGTGGTGTATTGGAGTGGCTAGAGAGAAGTACTACAAACTGTGGAGCTGTGTTCCAGTAGCCTTGTTTCTTGAAAATGATGGTATATGATATAGCTTTTACAATGTGACTATGTGATTGCGCAAACCATGTGTCTGATGCTCTTTTTGTCTAGGATATGGATGGATGAGTAAAAAATATGGTAAAAATAAATAATAGGGGGAACAAAGGTTAAAGTAAATTGAGCAGATTGAAATAGTAATGGTCAATGAAGGGGGTAAGGAGTATGGTATGTATGAGTTTTTCTTGTTTCTTTTTATTTCTTTTGCTGGGGAGATGCAGATGTTCAAAAAAAATGATCATGGTGATGAATACACAACTATGTGATGATATTGTGAGCCACTGATTGTAAACCATGTATAGAATGTTTGTATGTCAAGAATGTTTGTATGTTAGTTTGTTAAGGATTGACAATAAAACTATTTTTAAAAAATGGTTCAGCTATATGTTGCTTATAAGACACTTACCTCATACCCAAAGACACAAATAGGTTGAAAGTGAAAGGATGGAAAAAAGATATTTCATGCAAACAGTAACCAAAAAAGAACTGGTGTAGCTATACTAATATCAGGCAAAATAGGCATTAAGTCAAAAGCTGTTATGAGACAAAGAAGGACCTTATATATTAGTAAAAGGGGCAATTGATGAGGAAGAAATAACAGTCAGAATTATGCATGCACTAATCACAGTGCCCCAAAATACATATGGCAACACTGGCAAAACTGAAGGGAACAGTAGACAGCTTTACAATAATAATTGGAGACTTCCATATAACTCTCTCATCAATAGATAGAATATTTAAACATAAAATCCATGAGGAAACAGAAAACTTGAATATAATAAATGAACTAGACCTAACAGACATATAAAGATCATTGCATCCCGACTCAGCAGAGTATACGTTCCTCTCAAGTGCTCAAGGATCATAGTCCAAGTATAGACCACATGGAAGGTCACAAAACAAGTCTCAATAAAATTAAAAAGATTTATATTATACAAAGCATTTTCTCTGACCATAATGAAATGAAGCTAGAAATTGTTAACAGAGAACTGGGAAATCCAAAAATATATAAAAGTTAAATAACACACTCATAGAAATCAATCCATGGGTTAAAGAAGAAATTGCATGAAAACAAGAATACAACATACCAAAATTTACCGGATGCAGTGAAGGCAGTGCTGAGAGGAAGTTTATAGTCCTAAGTGCTTACATTAAAAAAAAAAAGAAATAGTTAAAATCAAATACCTAACTGCACACCTGGGGAGATAAGTAAAAACAACAAACTAATCCCAAAGCAAGCAGAAGGAAAGGAATAACAAAGCCAGATAATGATATTTCAAGAAAACAAAATTACAGATCAATTTTTCTAAAAAATATAGATTTTAAAAAATCCTCAGCAATATACTAGAAAACCAAATGCAACAATACATTTAAAGAATTATGTGCCTGGGTTTTATCCCAGGTCTGCAAAGATGGTTCAACAAGAAAATCAATTAATGTAATCTACCACATTAACAAAAGGAAGGGGGAAAACCACATGTTCATCTCACGTGATGCATTAAAAGAATTTGACAAAATCCAGCTTGCTTTCTTGATAAAAACACTTAGAAAAAATAGGAATAGAAGGAAACTTTCTGAACTTGATAAAAGGCATATATGAAAAACCCACAACTTGTATTTTACTCAATGGTGAAAGACTAAATGCTTTCTGTCTACGATCTCGAACAAGACAAGGATGCCCACTGTTACCACTATTGTTCAACATTGTACTGGAAGTTCTAGCCAGAAAGTTAGACAAGAAAAATAAATAAAATGCATCCAGATTAAAAAGGAAGAAGTAAAACTTTCTTTATTTGCAGATGACATGACACTATATATAGACAGTCCCCCCAAATCTAGAACAAATAGAACGAAGCTCCTAGCACTAATAAATGAATTTAGCAAAGTGGTGGAGTAGAAGAGTACTTTTATACACTACTAATGTCAATCGGAGGAGGATATCAAGAAAAACATTTCATTTACAACAGCAACTAACAGGATCAAATATCTAGAAAAATTTAACCAGGGGTGTAAGGATTTGTACACAGAAAACTACAAAACATTGCTAAAAGATAGCAAAGAAGACCTAAATCATTAAAAGACATACTTTTAATGTCCATGGATTGGAAGACTCCATATCATGAAGATGTCAGTTCTACCCAAAATGGTGTTCAGATTCAGTGCACTCCCAATCTGAATTCCTACAGCATACTTCACATCAATGGAAAAGCCATTTATCAAATTTATTTGAAATAGGGGTTCCTAATAGCCAAAAACATCTTGAAAAAGAAGTACAAATTTGGAGAGTTTATACTTCGGGACTTTAAAGCTTACTACGAAGTTACAAAACAGCAATGTACTGCACAAAGATAGATATATTGGCCAATGGAATTTATTTTGAATTCAGAAATGATCTTTCACATCTATGGCCAAATGACTTTTGATAGGCCTGCCAGGTCCACTCAGTTGGAAATGAATAGTCCCTTCAATAAATGGTGCTGGGAGAACTAGATATCCTTATGCAAAAGAATGAAAGAGGACCCCTTTCTCATAACATATACAAAAATTAAGTCAAAATGGATCAAAGGCCTAAATGTAAGAACCAGGACTATAAAACTCCTAGAAGAAGATATAGGGAAATATCTTCAGGATCTTGTGTCAGCCACTGTTTTTTTAGACTTTATACCCAGAGACAAGCAATGAAAAAAAAAAAAACATAAATGGGACCTCATGAAAATTAAAAAACAACAATTGTGCATCAAAGGACTTTGTCATGAAACTGAAAAGACAAACTACTCAATGGGAGAAAATATTTGGAAAGGACTAATGTCCAGTAAGGGTTTAATATTCAGAATATATTAAATAACCCTAACTGCTCAATAATAAAAAGACAAACAACCCATTTAAAAAAATGGATAAAAGACTTAAATAGACATTTATCAAAAAGAGGATGTACAAATGACTAAAAGCACATGAAAAGATGCTTAGTATCTCTAGCTATTCAGGAAATGCAAATCAAGACCACAGTGAGTTATCATTTATACCCACTGGAATGGCTACTGTTTAAAAAAAAAAAAAACAGAAAATTACAAGTGTTAGAAAGAATGTGGAGAAATAGGAAAACCCATTCAATGCTGGTGGGAATGTAAAATGGTGCAGCCATGGAGGAAAACTGTTTGACAATTCCTCAGGAACCTAAGTATAGAACTACCATATGAGTCAGCAGTCCTAGTATAGGACTGCTAGGATATAACCAGAAGAATTCAGTGGAGGGACTTGAACAGATATTTGCATACTTATGTTATAGTGGCACTATTCAAAATTGCCAAAAGATGGAAGTAATCCAAATGTCCATCAGCTGATGAATGGATAAACAAAATGTAGTCTATATATGCAATGGAATATTATTCAGCTGTAAAAAAGAAATGAAGTCCTGATGCATGTGACAATAGGGATGAACCTTGAGGACATTGTTCTGAGTGAAATAAGCCAGACAGAAAAGGACAGATGCTGTATATCTTTCTGATAGGAACTAATTATAGTAAGCAAACTCATAGAGTTAGAATTTAAAATATAGGTTATCAGGGAATTGATTGGGAATAGAGAATGGGGGATTGATGGTTATTTTGTACAGAATTTCTGTTTAGGTTGATCATAAATTTGGAAATGGGTGGTAAAAATGGTAGCATATTATTGTGAGTGTAATTAACAGCACTGAATTATATATGTGAATGTAGTTAAAAAGGGAAATTTTAGGTCTTATATTTTACTAGAATAAAAACTAAAAGATTAAACATAGGACTTTATAACAGTGAATCCTATTGTAGATGAGGGACTATTGTTAATAATAAAGTATAAGAATATTCTTTCATGAATTATAACAAAAGTAAGATTCTAATGCAAAGTGTTAACGATAGGTTGGTATATGGTAAAAATACAGCTAATGTAAACTATGGACTATATTTAATAGTACAACTTTAATATTCTTTCATCAATGAAACAAAGTAATGGAAAGTACTGATAATGTGGGGCAGTGCCTTTGAGAACACTTTTTTTTACATGATTTTTCTTTTAACCTAGCACTTTTCTAATTAAAAAAATTAAAAACCAAAGGCTAGTGCAATTTGAATCACATATTGTATCAAGGTCCATGAATAGTTTTCTCATCATTGTAGCCCCTACAGTGAAAATATTAAAGTTAAAAATATTTAAATTGTCACTGTTCATTTTCCTGCTTGTTTCTTCCCTGTTGAGAAGGTTTTCATTTTCCATTTCCTCTTTCCATATCATATTGACCTTCTTTAACCATTTGCTGTTGAGGCATTTCAAAATAGCTATCATCTACATCAGTGGCCCTCTTCACTTGATGCATACTAAATTCACCTCAGGAGCTTTTAAAAATCCTGCTGCCCAGGCCCTACTCCTGATCATTTATATCAGAGTCTGTTTAGGGTGGATCCCAGTTTCCAGCATGTTATTTTCCTGTTAGGAGATTTGAAAGTGCAGCAGGAATTGACAACTACTGATTTAAATGGTGATTGCACACCATAGGAACTCAGTATAGAAATGCTCTTTGCCAGACAGGTGTGTGGGTTTTCAAAAGTGTAGACAAGATATGTGCAGCAGGAGGTGAGCTCACATGATTGAAGGAACTCTTGAATTTGTAGCAGTGATGGTAAAACAAAAAACAAAGTTTTTGTAAAACACCGGGGTTTCTGCTTCTTTGTGTTTTTAACAGAACCTATTTGGTTTCTGAATCATTTGATCTGCCTTTTCTTTTGCCCCAGCAAAATTTCTGCAAGCATTTTCAGTGCAGTCCGGTAATGGGATTTGTATTGTATCTGTGTGACTTTCAAATATTGTAGCTTTTTAGAGTTACAAGTCAACCTTCTTTACCAGTTGGAGTCCTTCTTTGCAATTAACTGAAAAATGTTTTTTCTGATTCAAGAAAAAACACACACACAAATGGTAAAGAATAACTGCTCATATTTGGTTCACTGTGTTTTCACCTTGAATCATAGGTGACTCCCTACTTAACTTTTGCCTATCCAACTTCATTTACCTGTGAAAAATGTGACCTGGATTTTTATTTTTTTAATAATAAAATTTTTAAAGGCATCCATATTTAAAAGCTTGCTGTGCTGATTTGAAAGGAAGTATGCCCCCTAAGAAAAGCCATGTTTTAATATAAATCTCATTTCTTAAAGGTAGAATAATCCCTATTCAATACTGTATATTTGAAACTGTAATGAGATCATCTCCCTGGTTGATGTGATTTACTTAAGAATGGTTGTTAAACTGGATTAGGGGATGACATGTCTCCACCCATTTGAGCGGGTCTTGATTAGTTTCTGAAGTCCTATAAAAGAGGAAACATTTTGGAGATTCAGAGAGACTCAGAGAGAGCAGAGAATGCTGCAGCACCATGAAGCAGAGAGTCCACCAGCCAGTGACCTTTGGAGATGAAGAAGGAAAACGCCTCCCGGGGAGCTTCATGAAACAGGAAGCTAGGAGACCAAGCTAGCAGATGACACCGATTTGCCATGTGCCTGTCCAGCCGAGAGAGAAGCCCTGACTGTGTTTGCCATGTGCCTTCTCACTTGAGAGAGAAACCCTGAACTTCATCGGCCTTCTTGAACCAAGGTATCTTTCCCTGGATGCCTTTGATTAGACATTTCTATAGACTTGTTTTAATTGGGGCATTTTCTCAGCCTTAGAACTGTAAACGAGCAACTTATTAAATTCCCCTTTTGAAAAGCCATTCCATTTCTGGTATATTGCATTCTGGCAGCTAGCAAACTAGAACACTTGCTATAAGCGATTCTTAGTTCAACATAATGAATCGTAAATGTGTAAAATGGTTTTCCCCAGAAGTATGCATTTTTAAATTTAAGGGAGTGGAGGCACACATATGGAGAAGATAGTACATCAGTACTCTGTTAGTGGAAATCATAACTGAAGAGTATAAATAGGGGAATTTGCCTTGGCACAGGGCTTCTTAAGAGGGCGAATGAATGATTGAGTGGCTTAGAGTGAGGGAAAAGCCATGACTTCTGCCCATCGGCTTTAAATTTACACATTGAAAATGTATTCCTGGATTAAATGTGTTTTGCCAAACCCAGAAAGTAGGTGATTCCAGCTTTGTACAGAGTTTGTCTTTAAAATAATAGTGAGCCACATGGCTTTCTGGAAAAATGCAGAGAGGGGAGAGAGGTATAGGAGGTCTTCATTTGCTCTGAGGTTTCTATAGAATCCAGTGGAGAAAAAAAAAAAGATTACTTTCTGCAATTATTGATTTTTAGCCTTTCCCTATCACTAATGTTCTAAAATTGGCCTATTCTAATAGAATATAAGCAACAAAACTCAATGAAAAAAATTCCTGTGGTAGGCTAGAAGTTGCAGAATGAGAATTCATGAGGACAAGTTGGAAGATGATGGAAAAAAGTCCACTGGAATTTAGGAGCAGGGTTAAGTTCCCTGTAATACTGTTGTCTGAAAAGTGCTTCTTTCACTGCGGAGGTCAGAATTTAACTTAAGTATTTGTATTCTCATTATAGCAGATGATGTATATAAATGTGCTTGAGATGCAGTTGGTTCTCAGTAAAGGTAATTGATTCTGAAGATACAAGGAATTAAGGGAACCAGATGTCTCAGTTTGTCCTGGAGAATTTCAGTTGACATTTGTTGTCCTGAGTTCATGGTGCTTCTTTCACTTTCGAAAGCATCCTGGTTTTGTTAATAATTAATGTAGTCATTTTCCTTAGAAGTGATGAGTCCTGCCTCTTGGGCTCAATTAACTGAAATGCAACTGATTGGTCTGATCCTAAAATTTGAAAATGATCCTTGATTTGGAGTAGCACGCTTTCCCCATGTCTGAGACTATCTGCAGATGCCCAGCTGCTAAGCAATGATAAATGAGTCTGCCCTAAGCAACCAGCAGGCCTCTGCAGGGGTGGGCTAGAAAGAGACTTATTTAACAGCTGCATTGATGACCTAGAAGAGCTGGGATAAGCAGCTTGCTAATGAAACCTGCAGATGACACTAAATTTGTAGGTGTTGGAAGCAACAATTGAAGCATGAATAAAAAAGGATCCAGGCCCAGGCAGGGGCTAGAACATAAAAGTCTGTTTAGGGTGACTTTGTGCAGCAATTCTATGCAACATCAATAGTCCATAAAATCAAGGTGAGACAGGGGAACAGAGATGATTTATGCCACTGGAAAGTCCATGCAATAGTTCCCTTAATCTCTAAATCAGGAAGAGGATATCGCAAAATGGGATAGCATCAAATTTTAGCCCTTTCGTGGATTAGCATGCTTGAGCAAATCATATCAACTCTAGGATCTTTGGGTTCATTAAATTAGTTATGTATCTGAAAGTGCTTGGTACAAACTTAAGTACTATGCAGGTTGGTTCAATGATATTTTAAAAGCAGCTTCCTAATAGTAGAAATAATTCTGTCTTCCACTGTAGCAAAGAGTCCATGGATTGCCAGTGAATTTATAGATGGACTTCATGGGATCCACGAACTCCCTGAGATACTGCACTAAATATTTGTCATGAACCTGTGAGCATGGCTGGATGTTTTTTGGGAGAAGGTGTCTCCAGTTTTCAATTGCTATCTGATGGAAACTAAAGAAATTTTAAGAAATTCTACACTGAACTCTGATATGCTTGCAAGTTTAGCGACACACTAAGCTTTTGAACTTTGAATTTTCTACAATGGCTCTGAGCTCAGGGCCTGGGCAATTAACTGTTTGCTTTGCCATCTCCCAGATGTTTTTATGGCTGGAAAAATTTCAGCCCCTGAGGAAGGTATAAAGTATGACCCCATCTTCAGGTTCTCTTTAGCACAGTACCCTGTCTTGTTATCAAAACATATGATTATCTGAAATTTGAAATATTCTTGTTTATTTCTGGTTACTTTTGTGCTGCTGTCCATTGAACAATAAGTTCCTCAAGAAGAGTATATTCTTTCCTTTCTTTCTCACTGCCTTATGCCTAATGCCTAAAGCAGTGCCTGGTCCAGAGCAGATGCTCACTGATTATTTGTGGAAGGAAGGGAGGAAAGAACTTTAAGTCACACAGAATATGACACACAATAAATATTAAATGATTCAACATGTGAAAGATTGAATGGCTCAACAAGTAACGCTAATCTAGATTGTTGTAAAGATGGGCAGAAAAAGATGATGTCGTAACAATGGAAACATTCATCCCACTCTTCTTTAGCACAATAGAGAGTTTCCTTTCTCTAAGTCTGCAAATCCTTTAATCTTATAAGTAGTTATGGGTGGTGATTTTTGTTAAAGAAGAAAACACCCAGCCCACGTTTCCTCTGTATTGTCCTGAATGGACTAAACTGTCTGTTGAGCCATTTCTTGGATACAAGAGAGCTTTGGATGAACTTTAGAAAGAATTCATGAATTCTAACCAGAATTCATTTTTGAGGAGAGCAGTTCCACTTAAGACATTTTGTGTCTACTTTCAGCAGGACTATAAAGTTCCCAAATAAAGCCTAAGTGAAGTGGCATTTTATCAAGTTTTCTATTGAAATGTTCTGCAATCAAAATACAATCTTCAGGATTTGAAAGCAACATCTTAGATTCTTACTCTGTGCAGGATTCAACTTCTGATTGTACAAAAGGAGTTTTCCTTATATCAGGAGCCTATCCTCCTGTTCTTAGCTGATTGATTTATTCCTCAAGTCTGAGTTTCTCTATCACGAATTGAAAAGTGGCCATTTTCTCTGAAAGCATGCCAGCTTTGGGTAGTAAGTTACAGAATAAAATAAAGTATCTGACTCCTATGTATAAGCATCAGCTATAAAGCCAAAATATACCAATATCTAGGGTGCAGCAAGATTAACTAGTAAATAAATTTGTTTTGCTGAATCTCTCCCTTAAGCTAGTTTTTAAAGTTAAGATTTCTGGCAGATTGGGCCTCTTCCCTTAGGATCATTCATTTAAGTGGCCGATTCCTTGAAATGCCTGTGATTTGCATATATACATTTGAACAACAAATTCAGTTTTATACACTAATATCCTTTATTAAACAGGCTTCAAGCCAGAATCCTAAACTGAGACATACTGCTTTTGTTTGTTGATTATTCTCTCTTAACATAAGAAGTTAGCTAGAGCTGGAATTTTACCAGCCTCATATATATATATATATATGCCAAACACTGGAAAAAAATCTACTCCCTCAAATCTAGATTTATCTCTAGACTTTTGTAAATTTTCCTGCATAATTAACAATCATATTTGACACTGTCATCCCCTTGACAGAATCTAACTTGGAGCATCTGGTGTTATTTAGCCGAGAGCCTAGTTTTTTCTCCCAGTACAAAAGGGTTCTGATTAATTAATCATTGCCCCAATCTTAATAATACATTAAAGATAAACTTCAATGGTTAAATAAAAAACAAAGGGGAAAGTTTTCTTATATTATAGGAGATGGAGTTTTCTATTAACAGGAATATAAAAATGAGTAAGTTTTAGCCCCCTACTGACTGTACTTCACGTCTGACACAGACTTGAAGTAAGAAGTATATTTGCTTAGATGGCTATAATTTGGGGTTCATCTGATTGGTCTTCTCATCTTCCCTGGGAGTCTTATCCCCTGCTTCTCTTCCAGCCACTGCTTCTTGCCCTCAGTGCTTTTGTCTCATACCTGTGTTATGCTGTTGTCACTTACTCTGTGTGCCAAGGAGGACACAAGGAGAGGATGGTTCAGCAATAGCCTAGATTGCAAGTTGTGTAGGAATTTAATGTGTTTCATTCTCTTAGATGCTCAGTATAGTCCTTGACACCATTAGATAACTATCTAGTTAGTAGGGAAGCTATTGTAAATCCTTTGCTGTGGCAGCTCCTGGCTTCACACAGGCCTCAATCTTATTAAAGGCTATTTATAATGCCATCTATTATACATTGAGTCTCTTTGATCTGCAGGCTTTATCCACAGAATTCTAAAGTGCTTAAAATCAGTGATCTTCATTGGGTTAAACAAGATAATTACCTGTTTGTCATAGAAGTTGCTTTCCACCCCACCTCCCTTTTAAGAGTCCCCTAATATAAGTTTCTCAAACTCAGTGACTCTGCTACTGTAATTAAACATGACCTTCTCATCTTGTCACTTTGCGTAATGCAGATTACTTTTCTACTGCATCATAAAAGATATTCTAAAAAGTTGCACTTAGCTAAACCTATACAGAAGGAATCACACAATTCTGGGGGGGGGGGTCGTGAGACATTTTCCACCTTCATACATCCCATGAAATATTTAATTATATGTACTTATCAGTTATTAATTCATTTAAAAATATTTACTGAGCAATTATTACATGCCAGGCATGGTGTTAGGCACCGAGAATACAGCAGTGAACAAAACATATGTTCCTGCTTGAATGGAGTTATGACTTAATTAAAAGACAAATTAACAAATAAATGCAGGGTATATTATCTCAAGTGGTGTTAAGTGCTGTGAGGAAAAATAAGGTAGAGTAAGGTAGAAAGAGTGTGATGATGGTGTTCTAGTTAGGAAGCTACTGGAATGCTGTATACCAGAAATGGAACAGCTTTTAAAAAGGCGAATTTATTAAGTTGCAAGTTTACAGTTCTAAGGCTGTGAAAATGTCCAAATTAAGGCACCAACAAGAGGTTACCTTTACTCAAGAAAGGCCAGTGAAGCTCAGGGTTTCTCTCTCAGCTTGGAGGGCACATGGCAATGTCTGTTAGCTTTCTCTCCCAGCTTCTAGTTTCATGAAGCTCCCCCAGGGGTCTCTGGCTGGGTGGGCTCCGTTGGTTCTGGTGGCTTTCTCGGCTCTGATGGTTCTAAAGCTTTTTCCAGAAAGGTTCCCTCTTAAAGGGCTCCAGTAAGCAACCCCACCTTGTATGGGTGGAGATACATTTCCACGGAAACCATCTAATCAAAAGTTACCACCTGCAAATGGGTGGGCCACATCTCCATGGACGTATTCAAACAGCTCCCACCCAGCCACATTAGAACTTGGCTTTTCTGGGGGTACACAACAGATTCGAACTGGCACTGATGGCATAAGGGGATTTGTGTTATTACTTGGGCGCTTAATGTGTAATACTGAGCAGCAGTTATATGCAATATTTTGTATTAAGCCCAGTCCCTTTCATGCACTTTCAATCTGATAATGGAGATAAGGATGCATATTAATAGCTAAAACACAATATTGAGAATAATCAAGGCAGTAGGAGAGGTTCAGAGTAGTATCAAAAGACTTTGAGAGAGAGGAAGGCCCTATCTGGGAAGCAGGGCAGTTAAAGGCTTCCCAGATTAGCAGAGTGGGAGATGGGCACAGGTGAGGAGGGGGCTCAATTCACAGGGAAAAACCAGAACAAGGACATCATGGTGAAAAATTATCAGCCATGCCCCAAAGTAGCTAGTGATCCATTTTGGCTAGAGTGCAAGAAAAGAGTAAAATACAACTAAGAGATCAGAGTGTAAACCTAACCTGTAGCCAGATTTTGAAGGGCTTCAAATACCAAAGTTCCAAGTTTGAATACAAGAGCAACTTGTTTTTCAATATTTAAATTGTTTTCCTGATTATCAGAATAATGTATTTTAATTATGTAAAAGGCGGATAGTCCCTAAAAATAAAGCTTCAGGCAGAAAGGTGAATTAATCAGGGCTATAGTAAAGATAATAACCCACCAGTGGTTATATACATGTTTTGATTGGGAAGAGTTGCACAATGTTTTGTAAATTTATTGACATCATCTACCATAGTTTTGTGTTGTCTTTATTTATTTATTCTGGTGGTATCTGGGTTCTTGCTAAAATAAAATTGAATGGGGTGGTATGACAGTGGCTTAGGGACAGAGTTCTCACCTGCCATGCCAGAGACCCAGGTTCGATTCCCAGAGCCTGCCCATGCAAAATATAAAAATAAAAATTGAATGTTAGATGCGGTTTTTCTTGAAACCTTATGAAACACAAATATGTAGCTAACGTCATGGCTTAGGGACTGTTTGAGAAATGCTATGTCTTCTTTGCCTTATATTTTTTCTTGCATCTTCTATATGTGGCTACCACATTATTGTGGATCCTCAAGGGAACCTTACTCTGATTCAAGATTACATTTTGTGGAAGGTTTTGTATCCCAGAAATTAATACAGGGATTTATAAAATGAGATGGCCTCTTCCCTGTAATCAAACTTTCTCTTTTCAGTCTCCTTGCTTCCTGATGATATAGTGTTTGCTTTCCCATACACTGACATAAAACACCTGCCATTGCCCAATATAAAAGGTTTTTGATCATCTGCATTTTATTACCTGTCTTCATGTTGACTTTAGTGGATCTCCCTTTCATTATAAAAAGCATTTTAAAAGTGTATTTTAGAACTGCAATGATATAAAGACAAATATATTAATATTATTAATGTAAGTGTTTACTTCAACCTAAAGGTTCATTTATTTCTTCTGATTTTACAACATCATGATGGGTCCCCAAAGTATTATGAGCCTTAAGCATTCTGTCTTTTGAACCTAATGAATTAGGTATATTCTCCCTTTCTGTGAAGAACTGATGATAAGCTGAATTGAACAACAGGAGGCATGGTTGGGCCCCAAAGTTGTCTAAGAACATAAAACTCTACAAATATGTACTTTGGATCAGATATTGCAAACTTTGAAAATTCCTCCCATTTGTACAGGATGAATATGGGGAAAGGTCAGATTTATTTCACTGACCTTTTCACTCTGGTCAGCTCTTGCAGCTGCAATCTCCTGTTTGAGATGAAGTTGAGAAAAGTATGAATGTCCTAGTACTTACAGGAGAATCCAACAGAAGCATTTAAAATTCTGCTTCCTAGATTCCTTTTAATGGAATCAGTTATTTTGGATCAGTTCTCAGTGTTTGAAACATACGAGTCTTATGCACACTTAAGCTGAACAGCCACTGTCCAGCCACCTAAAACAAAATTCTGGTTAGTTACTCCCCTCTACTAGTTCTCCATTGCAGGATAATGTTCAACTCTTTAACCTGGAATGTCCTTCATAATATAGATCTTGCATCTTTCAAAGTCCATCATTCTATTCTGCAGACATACTGAAGTACCTGAAATTACTCAAGAACTTCTGGAAAGCTCATGTAAACTTGATCTGCCTTTCTTGGTGCCTTGCACATTTATATGTATGTATATATATGTGAATGTATATATATATATATATATATATATCACCTATAAAACATTATTGTATGGACTTAATTGTCACTTTTTCCTTACAGGTCAGCATGTTCATGTACATTTCTTTAAATCAGGGCTATTCTTAATCATTTGTTTATTTTTTCCACAAATTGGAATGTCTGTTTCTCAAACAGGATACATTATTTATTTAGTCATGTGCTTGTTTGTATGTGTGTTTGTGTGTATATAGTTTTTACTTTTAATCCTTAAGACTGTGCACTGAATCTCACAAATATTAGGCGTGTTGGATATGTTTGTTTTTTTAATGAGGAGATAACCAGGCATGCATTGGGTTAGATAAGCTTGAGATTGAGGAAGAGGGTGGAAACTACCAGAAAGATATTAAAAACAAAGGGTTTAAAATGAAAGGTATCTTGACCTCATTATGAGCAGCTTCCTGTCATAGGTCTTTTTTTTTTTCAGCAAGAGAATGTAGAAAAAAAAAGAAAGAAGACAAAGTTCACTGTTGTAAGTGATATGTTGTTGGTGTGAGTAAGGGAGGGGAGACTGGTATTGGAAAGATATACATACCTATTTGGAAGAATATAAAAATGGACAGGTATGGAATCCCTACTTTTATGAAACTAGTAATCTAATGCAGATGGGATTATCAAAGACCCAGAGAGGGAAACGAACTGGGCTTCTGGAGAAACACTCTAGTTCAATTCATTGAGCCAAAGACACAGATCCTTCATAGAGCTTTTTTGCTCTAGTAGGATAAACAGACATTAAACTTCAAATTACACAAATAGAAATGTAATTGCCAACTCTGATAAGTGTTATAGGTAGTTTCCTGTGGAATGGATGAGCTGGTGGTAGTGAGACAGGAGAAGAAATAAGATAGGGCCAAGATTTTGGCAATGAGCAGGATGGCTGAAAAGCCTGGTAACTTAGAACTTAGACATTTGAAGACAATAGAGAAAATTGATACTTAGCAAACTTTGAGGCCAGGGAAGGAAGGAAAGCAGCCCACCACAATAGGTACTTAGATGATTGGCTTTTTAAAGAATTTTAAAGAAAATCCAAAAGACGTTACTGCTTTGTGTGTCTGGAAAGCTGTTCTTTCTTAAAACCCAGTGCAGCTATTTCTGGGATCCTTTATGTCCTCATGAGAAGAGCATTATTCATTTCTTCTGGTGAGGGAGAGCATGAAGCATTCAAATGGCAATGTCAGCGTTAGAAGACATATTTCCCAATAAGAGACCCACAGGTTGAATGAAAACTTGTGACAGAGAAGACCTATTAAACTATCCATTCCTTCATTCTCTTCCCTAAGGACATGAAATTAGAATTTCCTCCTTCCTCGCTTGCTACTCAGCTCTTTGCCTGGCCTAACTTTTAATGATTGAGAATCCAGAGGTCTCTGTATTTGTCTGCGAATATTTTCTTGCTATCAAACTAGCCTGACTTGAAGGATTTTTTTTTTCCTCCTGCCAGAGATTTCTCTGCTTAATTTAATTCTATACTTGAATGGTGACAAGATGAGAAATGAATGCGAAGTCTGAGATCTTTGAGGTGAGTATGGATATAGCTTGGGAAATCTAGCTTAAATATTTTAACAAATAGGTTTTATCTGAGGACAGTTGCAGCCTCTCCAGTATGGGGTTCTTTTTTTTTCCCTTTTTTCCTTTTTCCTTTCCTTTTCATTTTCTTTTTCTTTTTTCTAAAGTTTGTGCATTTACAGAACAATGATGCCTTAAACACAGAACTCCCATACACTAACATACCACCAGCACTTTACATTGGTGTGGAACATTTGTTAACAATTGATGGCAGCATGTTTTTATAATTGTATTGTTAAATAAAATCCACAGTTTACCTTAAGGTTCACTGTTTGTGTAGTATAATTCCATGGATACTTAAAAAAAAATTATTGTTGCCATATATGCAATTTAACATTTCCCCTTTTAATCATATTCAAATATATATTTCATTGCTGTTAATTGTGTTCACATTTTGTCCTACCATGACACCATCCATTACCAAAATATTCCCATCATTCCAAATAAGAATCATATATATTTTAAGCCTTAACATCCCATTCTCTATCTCTCCAGCCCTGTCCTTGGGTAACCTATATCCTAGATTCTGATTCACTGGATTTGCTTATTCTAATTGTTTCAAAATAGTGAGATCATACAATATCTGACCTTTTGTGCCTGGCTTATTGTACTCAACATGATGTCTTCAAGCTTTATTCATATTGTCACACGCATCAGGACTTCATTCCTATTTACAGATGAATAATATTCCATTGTATCTATATACCACATTTTGTTTATCTATTAGTTGGTCGAAGAACACTTCCATGTTTTAGCAGTTGTGAATAATGCTACTATGAACATTGGTGTGCAAATACATGTTTGAGTCTTTGCTTTAATCCTTTGGTGTATGCATAGTAGTGGAATTGCCGGGTCACATATGAGTTCTATAATTAGCTTTTTGAGGAACCACGTAAACTGTCTTCTACAGCAGCTGCTCCATTTTATTTTGCTACCAGCAACGAGGAGTGTTCCTATTTTTCTGCATCTACTCCAACCCTCGTTATTTTTCGTTTTTTAGTAGCAACCATTCTAATGGGTGCGAAATAGTATCTCAATATATTTTTCTTCCTTTTTTTTCAATATAGTTTTAATTTGCATTTCCCTGATGGCTAAAAATGTTTGAAAAGTTCTATCCTGTTGCTAGAACAGGACTTTCTTGTCTGATTTGGCTGTTTATTCTTTGTAAGCCTTATTCCCTTTTTGTCCCCCGCTGCTGTTAATGCCTGTTTCATATTGATTTGCTTCCTCGTATACCATATTGGATGTCTTCTCAGTTCTATCTGAGAATATGTTTTTCATCTATTTACCTTGTGGTTACTATGGGGTTAAAATTTAATATCCTAAATATATAGCAATCATATTTGGTTTGATATCAACTTAACTTCAGTAGCATGCATGTATACTTTTCACATAACCCTCTGTACCCCCACCATTTTTTGTACTTGTTTCTACTTCTGTCTTTGTACACGTGTATCCAAAAACCTGTATTTATCATTATTTTTTATGCATTTGCATTTTAGTACCTGTAGAAAGTAGAAAGTGAAGTTACATAACAAACAATACAATAGAATAACACTAACTTTTATAATTACCCAAATTATTACCTTTACCACAGGTCTTTATTTCTTTTTGCTGCTTTGAACCACTGTCTAGTATCCTTTCCTTTTAGTCTGAAGAACTCCCTTTAGCATTGCTTATAGGACAGAACTAGTGGTGTTGAACTCCCTGACCTTTTGTTTATCTGGAAATGTCCTATTTGCTCCCTTATTTTTGAAAGAGTCTTGCCAGACATAAAATTCTTGGCAGGCAGTTGATTTCCTTTAGCACTTGAAGTGTATCATCCCACTGCCTTCTTGCCTCCATGGTTTTTTGATGAGAAATTGCCACTCAGTCTAATTGGGACTCTCTTGCACATAGCATTTTGCTTTTTACTTGCAGCTTTCAAAACTTTCTCCATGACCTTTGCGTATGATAGTGTAATCAATATATGACAAGGTGTATTTTTATTCATGTTTACCCTGTTTGGTGTTCTCCGAGATCCCTGGATGTGTATATTCATGTCTTTTGCTAAGTTTGGGAAGTTCTCTGTCATTATTTCATTGACTATTCCCTCTGCTGCTTTCTCTCTTTCTTCTCCTTCTGGAACTCCCGTAATGTATGTATTGATGTGCTTGATGGTGTCCCTTGCTGGCTTAGGCTATTTTTGCTTTCCATGGTGCTTTCTTCTTTCTGTTCCTCAACCTAACTTATATCAGTGTCTTGCCTTTAAGTTCACTGATACATTATTTTGCTCCAATCTGCTCCTGAAACCCTCCTGGGCATTTTTTTTATTTCAGTTATTGTGGTCTCCAGCTCCAGTAGTTGTCTTTGGTTCCTTTTTAAAATTTTCTATCTCTTTACTTGGACTCTCATATTATTTGTTCTTTCTTTTCCTAATCTCCTGTAGATCCTTCTCTGTACTTTCCATCATCTCCTTGAGCATTTTTAAGATGATTTTTTAAAGACTTTGTTTAGTATGTTCACATTCATTGATGTTTTCTATATTTTTATCTTCTTTCTTTGGATGGGCCACCATTTCCTGTTTTTTTTTTGTTTGTTTGTTTGTTTGCCTTACACTCTTTTGCAGCACACTCTACATTTTAATATTTTAAAATGTTAACTCTGGGCTTTACCCCCTGGTGTGTCTGTTTCTTGGTCTTGTAACTAGCTGGTGATAAGACAGAGATTTTCTTGAACTCCAGCCCTCCCATGGGAAAGGTGTGCCCAGGCAAATGAAGTATACAGGGTTTCCCTTCTCTTTCTGGACTTCTGTCCAGGAAGAGGATTTTTACTTGTTCATTGTTTTGGAGTTCCCTTGTTTTCAGGAGTTTGGCTGTCTCCTTTATTTCCGGGGAGACAGACCTCCCTCTCCCAGGTATCTGACACTGACAGGCCTTTGTCCCAGACAGGCTACCTCTGTAGTGTTTTACACTCCTTTTGTGGTCTCAGGTTGCTTTTGCCTAGAGAACCAATTCAGGGAGGAGGGTTATCCTGGGGTGAACTTTTCCGGCCAAAACAGGGCCAGGGACCCGTGACAGTGGCTCAGACTGGCTCCAAAGTCCCCAGGGTTGGCGATCAGGAATGACGTCAAAAGTTTCTCTGATAGCCTCCCAAAGCTGAGTGGTCCTAGCTTGCCCAGGAAATACAGCCCTCCAGCTAACTTCTCCCCACAGCCCTGCAGAGCACTCCGTATTTAAATCTCCACTGCCTCCACCACTGTCTGCAGAGGGTTGAAAGAATGGTTGCTGACACCTTTGTCCAGGGTGGGCTGAAACAGTAGCTGCCCTTAGAGCCAGGACCCAGTAATCTGAATTGGCTAATCAAAATCTGTGATCAGTGATTGGCCACGTCCACCCCTCCTCTTGGGGAAGGGGACTTCTATGTTCCTCTGTCATAGCAGCTAGGCAGGGAATGGAACCCACAGGGGCCTGCTGCAAGAGTGGGCAATGAGTGCAGGTAGTCACTGTGTGATGAGAGTGATTTACAGTTCTTCATTGCAGTTTATCAATTTCTTCCTTCTGCTCTTCCCTGGATGCTGTACAATGTTCTTCTGGCCTCTGGAGTGTCAAAATGATTGTTTCAGACAGCTCCTGCCTATTTAATAGCTGTTTTGGTTGAAGTATTGAGTCCTGGAGCTCCCTACTCTTCTGTCTTCCCCAGAAGTCTCCCAACGTGGAGTTCTTGCCCACTATAGCTGCGTCAGTGTTTAAGAGACAATTGTCATTTCTCTGTGTGGACTCACTGGTAAAATGAGAGTCTGAGCTAAGTCAGGGATTTCTTAAACACGCTGTGAGAGCTACATCTTTACCTTCCCATGCCAAAGGCAGATATTGCTCATCAGTTGAAACTCATTCCCCACTAGCAGCATGAAACAACCACTGGCCCTAGCATCATGGGACACAACTGGCCCTGTGAGCCAAAGATAAGCCTGGTGCTAACATGAATGAACTAACCAAAAGAGGGAAAAGAAATAGAGTTTCAATGGCTAAAAAATTTCAAATTGAGCCAGATATTACAAACTGCCACAATATGGCAATCCCCAACTAACAATGTTCCCAGAAACCTTAAAAATATCTAGTACTCTATAAAATTTTACTTAAGTTTATTTTTCAGAAACTTGAAACCTCCAAATTGTTCCAATGCCAAAGAAGCTATGAAACTCCAAAATGCTAAACTCTCCAAAAATAACAGCTGGTCCATCATTCATCCCTTTACCTTTCTCTCAAATTTTCTTTCATTCCTCTCCACCACCTCTTTATGAGTTGTATTTCTCCCCCTCATTAAACCTTTAATTAGTCTCCTATTAATATTCCTCCTCCCTTTCCTCTTAAAATGTCTGTCTAGATTTTTTCACAGGTCAATAGCAGCTGTGACCAACCAGCAGAATTCTAAAAACCTACTTCTGCTGCAGCTCCTGTCGCAGCAAAGACATCGCTATCAATCTTTTCCAACAGAGGATGCCCAGAAAACCCAACTACATCCTACTTGGCTCAAAGTGGTTTCCCCCCACCAACTACACCCTTTTATCTGCAGGAAGTAGTCAATGAAAGAACACAATGCTCCTCTTCCTTCAAAATTGCTTTCAGCTAAGCTAAGGCACTAACCCAAACCCAACACTAACTTTATGCAATTTTATTAAATTAAAAAGGCAGGAATGTTTGATTTCAGGCTCAGAGCAAAAGGAACTTTTGATGCAGAGCTCCCTCAGCCCCCTCCTCAGCATCCTTGGCAGGTCGTAGGACCCAGATATGAACCAATTGCCATACTAGCTAGTTTTGTATCCTCCAAATGACGCTGCTGATCACACCCTCCATTGCCAGTGTCTTACCCTGCCTGATAGATGCACCTGCATGTCAAAGGAAAATACCTCAACAATCTACCATACCTTAGGCCAACAAGCCCTCATCCAATCAAGGGACAACATGCGGGGAGGCATCACTGTCCTTTTAAACATACAGCTCCCAGAACAAAGACCTGGAACCATTTTCTTTTACTTCCTGCTGGCTTCCCAGGTGGGAGCCAATTTCAGGTTTCTACCTGCTTTCTTCTTTTTGCTCTCCCACCTGCTTCCTCCATACTTTAATCCTTCAATAAACTTGTTAATCTTTTTTTAAAAAATTCATTCCCATGGAGCTATGATGGCCTCAAAAAATATTCACTACTAGCAAATCTGAGTTAGCCTAGAGAGAGAACTTATTTGCCAGCCTGTTTCTAGATGATCTCTAAGGTTTCTGTATCTCTAGATTCTGTAAGTCTCCTTGGAGCTTTGGCCTTAGAATTTAGTATGTATTAGGGTCCTTTCTGCTGGGCTAAAGCTATTTGTTATTATTGTTATTGTTATATATTATTGTTATTTTGTATTGTTATTAGATTATTTCTGGTAGTCTAGAGCCAGAAATGATTACACCAGATTCAAAGACAGAGTAAAATTTATACGATACAAGTTCTAAACCACAACAGGAGGTCTGTGGCTGTCTGGTTTGTCCACACCTTTTACTTCCTGTGGTTGTTGGAAGCATAATTACAGCAGATGTGCTTAAGAGTGTGCAGTACCTTAGGGCTGATAGCATCATGCAGTTTTGAAGACAACCATCTCTTTGCTTGAGATGGTGCATTTTAATGTTAATAAAATAGCTTGGAATCTGATTTGAAACTGGAACAAGGTTTTTAATTTAAGAAAGCTTAACATTTTTCCATAACATTTTAAGATCTGTTTTCTTATCAAAACCTAAAAGGTTGTTAGGGAACATATTATTCCCATTTGTTATAAAGAAACCTTGGTGTACTGCAAGGTTAATTGGTTTGTCTAGGGTAAAACAAATACAGTCTTTGAAAGCCCTGTTTGAGACACAGCATTCTAGCCCAACAGTGGCTAACTGAAGGTTTTAAGTTCTGTGATCTCACCCTCTCCACTTTTCACTGTGTAGATGGATTTACATAATGGGATTTTATGTTAAATTCTTATTTGAATATGAGGCTGCAAATGTTTTAGGCTCTTGGTGGAATGGAAAGAGGAATGAGTTGGGAGCTTGAGTGTATTTCCTGTGCAAGTGAAAAACACAAATGCCATCCAAACTGACTCCAAAACAGAAGGAAATTATTGCCCCTATAACTAAAATATTCAAGAAATAGACCTAGTTTCAGGCTCCCTTGGATCCTGGTGTTTAATCAGAAGTGTCTCTTCCCAACTTTCATCATAACATTTCTCTGAACATATTTTATTCTTGGTCGGTTCTTCCCAGAAGATGGTAAAAATGGCCAACAAAGTCATGAAATGTTTAATCTTGAGCAGCAGGAGAGATCTTTTCCAATGACATTAATCAAAGGCCTGCCTCTCATTGCTTCAGACAGAGCCATGTGCTGTCTCGGGTGAACCACTGGGAAAGAATATATGTGATGAAAAAAATTTTTTTTCCCTAAATGCAGATTATATCATATATACATTTGTTCTGCAACTTACATTTTTCCTCCCACTTAACATCTTATAGGTTTTTTTCTTGTCAATAACATACACATCTATTTTATTATTTTTAACTGTTGTGTGTTACTAAGTTCAAATTTAATATGGATTATTTGACAATTTTAGCAATAATGGGAACTTAAGTTATTTGAGTTATCTTTGTTATAGCAAATAATACATCGTATTAAGAGCCTTTTCCATGCCCATTGGGCTATGTATGAGATTATTTCCTTAAGATGGATTCCAAGAGGTAGAACTGCTAGTTCAAAGGTTACAGACATTTCCAGCCTTGATAAGTGCCACCTGATGCCCAAAGAGTTTTGCTGGTTCCATTGGCCTTTCATGTTATAATAATGTTGCTCTTGTTGTTGATGATGATGGTGGCAAATCCTTATTGAATATTGACTGTTTATCAGGTATTATGCTAAGTGTTCTTTATGTGTTATCTCATTGCAGCAACCTTAATAGAATTACCCTGTGAGATGCATGCTAATATTATCATCCTCATTTTAAAGAGGTGGAAATCGAGATTTAGTGGACTTTATACACTAAAATTGACAGGGCATATTACTTGGACAATCCCAGAAATTTCTCATCTAGTCTTGGGCTGAGTGCTTTAAGAGGTAAATATACGAATGCTCTGTCCTTGTGTTCCGGATGTGTGATTTGGATTCCATACAGTATTTCTGCAGTTATTATCTGGCATAATTAAATGTGGAGTGAAATATAAAGTCAATAAAAGAAAATTGCTAGTGAGGTTTTTACTGATCTGAGCATAAGCACACAGAGAAAATTAACATGGCAAGGAGAAGACTGGAAGAAAAGTAGACCATTAATTAAAACAACACACGTTTTGTAGAATGCGGTATGTTGCTGCAGTCTTCAGCTATTGTGTAACTTGGTAAATGTGGTAATGGCAGTGACTTAGGAATCATTGAAGAATGTAAATGATATCACCTTGCTGTTGGCTCCCTAGGCTTGGTTGATGTGAAGCAGTCTTATTTTACTTAATCCTGTGAAGAAATGTGCTTGTTTAATTTTCAGTTATTGTGGTCAGATGTTTAGCTCTGTTTAACATTGATTGCAGTGGTTGAAGATTGTCTGGTCTCTTTAAAAAATAGATCAGCTGTTGGGTTCTCCGGTGGTGGTTAATTGGTAGCTCTTTGGTGGCTACTGAGATGGAATGGCTCCCTAAGCCTTCTCCCCAAACCCAGAGCAAAGCCAGGGAGGAAAGAAGGCTGCTTCCAACTAATCCAGAAAGAATGGACTGTGCTCATATACTCCAAGAACCAGGAAAAAAAAAAAAGACCAGATAAATTTAAATTACTCTGACTCTTGCTAGGAAATATTGAAATATTCTTGGCACATCTAAATTTTAGGAATCCCTGTAGGATAGATGAGAAAGCAGCCCTAGACAGGGCCAGAGTTTTCGATGTTGGCTTATAAAGAAGTTTGGCCTATTTTTGTTGGTTTGTTTGATATTTTTTGGATTACCTTCATATTGCTTAATTTACTTGGGTTTGGAAGTTTATATATGTTTGGCTTTTGGAAATGACTAGTCTTTACTTTGCCATGAGCTCTTATGGCATTTCCTTAGCATTTTAGCATTCTGGACCTAAAGCTTATCGTCCTTCAACTTTGATATCTGTTTTGCTATCTGATAAGAAGAACTAGTTGCTGCCGAAATAATACTGAATAATGTTGAATATTATAAATCTTTTAACTGCTGCAGCCATTGGAAGGACAACAGCTGTCCAATAGTTAGAGCATATTTGTCAGAGTTTATCATGCAATTTTGTGTTCCCTTTCTAACTTAAATACTAACATTGACAGCTTTCGATGCACGTCTCCTACATGTCATGCACCAGGCAATGCTAAACATGCATTACCTCATTTAATTTGCACCACCAACCCCTCAGGGAAACTCTGTTTTCATCATCCCCATTTTACCAGTCTAGGAAAAAGATAAATTAGCAGCTTGCCTAGGAAGCTGTGGAATGAAAGTTACAACTCACCTCTGTCCAAATGCAGGACTCATGCACATTACATTGTCACATGCTTGCCTTTTCTTCCCTACGTTTTTTCTTACAAATTTTCTGTTGTTTGAGGAGAAAATCTCTGTTTATTCTGTTTTGTTTTTCTGTCTACAGAAGCTAATGAAGTATCAATTCGCTGCTTTTTGATGAATCTTCCTTTTCTCCCTGTAGCTTCATTTGGTGACACCTGACCGTAAATAACTAAGTGGAGGAATAAATGAATACCTACGCAAAAGTGTTCTCAAAACAAAGCATAGAGCAAGTATTTTTTTGCTTAAATTCTTAGGATTTGATGAGCAAGTTTCTCCTATCACCCTCTCTAGCTGAAGCAATTGGGACTAATGATCCTTTTCTGGTGTTTACCTCAAAGGGATATTATAAGAATTGGATGAGTCATTTGCAGGAAAAACAATATTATGTTCAGTTTTTTGAGACACTGCACCGAGTTTCTCTGCAATTTTTCCTGGAACTGATTTTATCTGGATTTCCCCACTCCCACAGCTCATTTATAAAATATGCCAATATTTATTCAAGCTTCTCTGCATCCGGAAGCCAGAGAGAAATGCAAACATATTATTGTTGTTTAACGCTTATTGAACTACCACCGGTGCCGACTTCAGCACTGAAATGAGCACAGAGACTTCTCCCTTCTCTCTGGGAGCTTGCATGCTCATGTGTCCTCCTGCATTTCACACTTAGTTACGTAATTGTGTCTCCAGGGAAACATATTACAATCCTGTAGGCTTTTTGAAGACTGGCTTCATATCTTTGGTTTCTCATTTAAAACAGAAATGCGCAGATAGAAGATTAGCAAGAATGGAACCTTCTTTATAAATAGAACACTAAAAGATAAGGGAGGGTGATTGTCATACCAAATTAAATGTTTTAGGACTTCGATTTTTCTTAACCAAGAGATTTCCTTGAGCCAAATGAGAGTTGGGTGGTCTGAAATGAGGTGTTTTAATGGAATATTCAGGAGATACAGACAAGGGAGGAAGCACTAAGGAGGTCCCTAAAGCCCTGGGCCTGCAGCAGTGAAGTCTGGTTCTCACTTGTGCTGAAGTTACCCATAGGTATGGTTGGGTGGGACCAGCTCAGAGAGAAATGGTGACTCTCCCACCTGAGATGCCCAGATAGCTCACCTCCAGCCTTGTTGGGCCAGAGGATTTCAGGTCGCTTATACTCAGTCTCAATGATTCTCTCTTCAATGTATTATGTGTGTATCTGACTGTGAAGAATTCTGGCACTCATTTTAGGTTCTTCATTACCACTTCCCAAATCTCCTTCCAATCAGTGTCTAAAATGAAAGAATCTAATAATCCAGAATTTTCATAATGTCCCATTTTTAACATTTTGTCATTCATGCAAGATGAAGTGATCAGAAATATGCCTTCAGGGTAGGCTTTTAATGTCAGTTATTCCCTAGAAGGTACGACATTGCATCATAGTATAAACATGTAAGCTTAGGAATCGTAATGTCTGGGTTCAAATCCTGATTCTTTGCTTAAAAACAATAAATAAGACTTTGATATTAAATGGGTATGGTGATCATACATTGACTTCAAAGGATGTCTGAGAGGATTAAATGAAACCGCCCAAGTAAAACACTTAAAGTGCCACCATTCTAAAAGTCTTATCCTTTTTGCATTTAGGCTATTGTAAGGTACGTTCGACATTTAGTGATACCCACCTATGTGAAATAACTTTTTGTTGAGGTATGAGCTTTACCACTGATAGGCACAAACAAGTTGGAGGAGCAAAAGCCCAAATTGTAGGTGATGCTTGCTGTCAATCCGCAAGTTCTTTGCCTCAACTATAAAAAACCTCATTGGCAGCGGAGGGCTGGATGATTAAAACCTGTCTTTGGAAAGCTGTGCATAGTGCCCTCATTAACTTTTAATCTGTTATTAGTGATGAATGTGAAGTTTTCTCTTCCTTCCTCTGCCGCAGCGTGGTTTTCCTGGTATGGTGTTGGCTGAATGGTAGAACTCTAAGTTGCTGTGCCCAAGTTGATGGTACTTCTTTCAGTGGGCAGAGACATTCGTGCGGGAAGCAAAACATGCAGGTCACTGTGCATAACGTGATAGATGAAGTCCCCTGCTCCCACTGGAGAATTCACTGAAGCAAAATGCTCTAAGATACCTTAGAATAAGACCTGAAATAGAATCTGTGTTTTCTCGGCTATAAAAATATAGGGACTGTGGAGATTATCTGGGGCATTGACTTCTACACAACCTACTGGTTGGTTGGGGCCAAAAAGATGGTAATGACTATCCTAAGCTTTGTTTTTGATATTACAAACGCTCAGTTGAAATTGTATGCATATTTATTTTCTTGGTTAAGCAGAACAGCTAAATCATGCAGCTTTTGGCTGATATTCCATCAACTTGGTGCTGATTACATTGGTCATGTTAAAAGGATCTGTAAGTCTGGTTGGCATTTTTATATATTTAATTAATCAAAATGGGGAAACAGATAAATAAAGTGGTGGGAAAAGGTATTAAAAGCATGACATTTATGGGGAAAAATTGTAGAAATTCATTTCAGTTGGAAAGAAGGCTCTGAATCAATGTCCTAATAGCAGCTCTCTTTCAGGAGAGATGACTCTCGCTTCTATTCTTTAAATTGTAGATGAAGCAAGAGAGAGACTCTTTTTTCTAATGCAATTATTAATGCTGTATTGAGGTGAGTACCAAGGAAGGAAAGGTGGCAAGCCTGCAGACATCTCTTCCCCCAGCTTCCTCAAGCAGCCTTTAGCTGCTTGCTCTCGGCACTTCTCTGACACTTGAAGCATAGCCAACTGCACTGACACAGATTTGAACACCCCCCACCCCTTCTTGACTTTGAGAACTTCTTTTAATCAGGACTTAATCATGGCACTTCCAGATGTGACAAATAAAAGATTGTCTTGTTGGATTAATCTGCCTGTCTCTGTTCCATCCAAGCTGTCCTTTGGAAATCTCGTTCCAAATGTGTTTATGATGCTGATTAACCCAGCCCCACTACCCCTGAGCTAGAGGATTAACTGTCTTTATTGCATCTCGCTTTTCCTTGAGCCTCAGGAGAGACTAATGTGCCACATGCAGTTGCCTTACTTAAACTCTATACTTTGTTATGCGGGAGGCTCCCTCACTCCACCTGGCTGGGAAGTTCTCCTGAAAGTAGACACCCACTTGAAATACGGAGAACAGTATCTTGCAAGTAAAGGGATAAAGAGGAGGATTAAAAAAAAAAAAAAAAAACTAAGCTAAACCTCAAGAATGGCAAAAACAACCAGCCAGCTGAGCTCCTGCAACTTTCTTTATACCGTTGATGGCTATATGAAATCTCTCTGGGACTTGGAGTTTTTCTTCCTATAAAATGGGGATCTCTGCCTTATTGAGTTGTTATATGATAATTTACTAATATAATTGGAGTAAGAGATGTGCATAGTTCTTGGCACATAGATATGGCTCTTTTCTTTTAGGCAAATCAGCGTTCAAGGTCTTTATCTGTCTGTGAAGACCAGACACTTTGCACATATGATCATTACACAGCCTGTGCTATGCCCCAGGCGGGGATCCTGTCATTGCTTTTTTGTAGCTGTGAGACTGAGGCTGGAAAGGAAATAAGCCTTTGGGAAGGGTATAGCACATTGTACTGATTCTTGGAACCATGCCTCTTTTTAAAAAGGAAGATAATTAGCTTATTCTGCTGGCAGGTTTGGGGGAAAGGTTTGGTAGTGATTATGGCAAAAAATCCTTCCAGCGGTCTATTTTGGGCTCTAGAACTGATGCCTCCAGCAGTAAGCGTGGGGGTGTTGCATAGTCTGAAGTGTGCTGAGTGAGGAGGAGGGTGTGGGGAGATTCCTGCTTGTGATATTCCAGCTCTGTCAGATCTCCCTGTATCCGCAAACTGTTTCCATTTGCAGCAACTTTCCTGTCATTTCCTTTTGGCATTAGATACTGCAGAGTTCTGCTGAACTCATAGCACCCCTCTTTTCTGGAGACATGTCCACATCATCTGTGGGGTAATACGGGGGGATTCCCAGAAGTCAAGTTTATAGTTAGTGACCCACATCTCTTACTTTATAGCTGGTAGAAATAAAATCTGATTCTCCACTCCAGAAAACTAGAATTGGGAACTGAAGAGTGGTTTTTGTAACTGACAGAAACTTTGGAAGTTCTGGGGAGGCCATTTTCCAGCCAGCACATGGATGGATGGGATTGAGGAGCAAGACAGGAAAAAGTTAATGCAGATAAACAGAGAGAAACCATGGAAAGACGCTGACAAGGGGGAGTCTGGGGAATCCTGTGGGTTTTGATGCCCTGATTTCAGCCCCCCAAGTCTTTTGAACATGCTGTGCCCCTTTATGCATGTAATAACTTTCATATTATTTTCCCTTTCGTGATTAAACTAGTTCCTGTTGGTTTCTGTTAATTGCTGCAACCATAAGAGTCCTAACTAAAGGATTATGCAAGTACATGTCTTATGTCTATTGATATGTCTGTAATGCTTTTGGGGGCATCAGATCCAATTCAAAGTGTGATTCCCCAGAGTGTCAGTGCTACAGAGAATCTTGTGTCTGGCTATCAAAAGATTGCAAATGCTACCAGGGATTCAGGTGAGCTTCAGATGGGCTCTTTTTTCTTACTAACAGACTGTGAATATGTCTGAGATGATGAATGTGATAAAGTAACATATACGAGATGAATAACATATCAGAGGTAGTCTAGATTTCTGACTTTGGGAAACAAAATCAAATAGACCTAGAGAGGAAAAGGAGCGCCTGGAGAAAAGAATCAAAAGGGGAGCAGAGAAGATGCTGAGTTTAGTATGGGGCACAGATGTGGTCTGAAGTGTCTGTGGGAAGCCCAGCAGGATGACAATTAAAAATAATGGCCTGAAAACCAGGGCTAGAGATGTAGATTGGGTTCCATACACATTTTGAGCTGTTAATGTGAAGTTCTTTTTTCCTACCAACATCAGCCCGGAAACTTGCTAGAAGAGTCAGTCATTTCCAGTAGTCATGGAAACAGAATCATTCAAGACAGTTTGCCAAGTGGTGTTATGCTGTGCCTCTAAGCCTTAGCTATGTTGATTCCTTTGATGATGATGATGGACATGATCAATTGCTTTAGGGTTGCTAATTTCATGAGTATTATGGGGTATGGCTACAAAAAATACAGTAGAATTGAAGAAAAAAAAATCTTACAGGAGTTGGAAAGGATCACTTGAAAGTTACTTTGTAATGAAACCAAATGAGGTAGCTTTGCCATCAATGACAGAAGAAATTATTGACACTCTGAAGTTCTTCTCATGGTTTCCAATTATTTTAAGGGTTTAAAGAGGAGAGTTTGTAAGGTCAATATTTTCAAACAGAGGTGGGAAACTTCTGACTTTTGGTATGATTTCATCTGTCTAGACCTGTACTAAAGCCCCCACCCCACGCCCCACCTAAGTAAGCTGAGCCGTCCCATGCAGGAACTAATCTCTGAAGCTTCTGGGAAAAGGACAGTTGGGCACCGCGAACAGTAGTCATCCCTCTGACTGTTCCTCTAAGAACAGTGATGAGAAAGACGGGATGCTGGGAGACAGGGGAATAACAGCGGTGTGAAAGAGTCCACCTCTCCTGTGTATCTCCGTGTTGTCGCACTTTTCGTTCTTCTGGTGTCTTTCAAGCTCCCTTTTGTGACTTTGCGTCTTTTCCCTTAGTTCTTTATCAGTCACTCTTTTCTTCTCTCTTTAATTATCTTTCCCCTTTATGTTCATTTTCCTTTTTTTAACCTTTTCAGTTTTAAATTCAGCATAATGTAACAATGAAGCCTGCCTTTAAAACAATCGTATTAATCAAGTCAAGTTTTGTTCCTGTTCAGAATCGAGTTTTGCCCCAAATGTGCTTCTTTCATTACCACCTACAAACAAAGAAAAACGTGAAGTAATTAACATTGCTTTTTCATTTCTCTGAAACTGAGTTTATAAATATCTTATTAATATATGCCTATGTCATTACCTTTGTCGTTTTACTTTGTCCACATAGCAGAGATGTAAAACACTGAGACTTAACAAAAGGGACATAGGTAAAAGCACAAAGGGTTTTGAATTTTACAGATCTGGGGTTTAGATGTGGTTCAATTATCTGGTAACAGCTGTGTGGCCTCAAGCAAGATATTTAATCCAGTTTTCTTATCTGCCACTTAGGGATAAAAGTAAAGCCTGCCTTCTGGTGTAGATAGGAGGATGAAGTACTTGAAGTACTGTTTGATGTATGTAAAGCACTTAGCCCAGCTTCAGGCATCCCATAAAAATGGTGACCATTATTATTAAATGCTATTATTAAGCTTGTCTGAGGTCACCCAACTGTTTAAGTATTGAAGGTGGGAGCTGGCACTAGGCCAACAAGAGAGATGTTCTTATGACTTAATGAAGGAATATAGAATGGTCTACGCTTGAAGCCTTTAATTTTTTCAGGTGGCAAATGGTTAAAATTACTTCAGCATCTAAATTCTTGTGTGGCATGTCACTCCTGGACCTGAGCGCTTCTCCAAACCTTCCCTCATGTTTCACTACTTTCGCTGCACTCCAAACATGTTTGTCTTCATTCTGTCAGCTCTTCCATTGCCACATTCCTTTCTGCCTGAGCTACATCGCTTGAGCTGTAGCTCAGCTCATGAGCCTTGCATGATGGGCTCCCTGTTGGTAGGTTCAGTGGGACATTTTCTAATTAATATGCTCCCAAACCAGTAAACCCATCATCCAGACTAGTGAAAGCAAATACTGACCTTGACAATACTTTATGGTACTTTCCCAGTATTGCCAAGAGATTCCGATATGCCTGTGAATGACCAATATGTCCTCATAAAGCAAACATTAAGTCAGTCTTGCCTTGGAAACCACATATGTGAGACACATATGTCTGAACATCCTATGGGCTTAATATATATTAATCCTCTTCCCATCAAAGTGAAATTATGAAAATTAGAGGGATTCATTTGACTTAATGTCTTAAACTGGGCTGACTTCTTTATTTAGTATCTTGGAATTCTGAATGTTCATTTCCTGGAATTATAGACTATTGAGTTGGAAAGACCTGAGAGTCTAGTCCCACTGATCCATTTTAATGATAAGCAAAGAGAAAGCAAGAGAGGTTAAGTGACTCGGCAAAGGTCATGCATCGGCTTCCTTGATTTAGAAGAAAGCATATGTAGCATGTGTAATCTGGTCTACCCTTCAGTGTAAAGGAGAGGGGTGGGGTGTGGGATTATTGAATTGCTTAGAAATGAGAGCCCCGAGGCACACCAGCAGATGTGGCACATGATTAGTACAGGTCACAGACCTATATTCTCATGGTGTGTGTTTGTTTTTTGGCAGGGCTGGGTCGTACTGTAAAGGGGTTCCTGAGGATTTAGCGCATGTAGCCAATCATTCATACAAGCCACGCAATACTGATCTCTCTCTAGGGAATGCATTGGTGTGCAGAGGTGGCTTCCACTTGGTGAGCATCTGCTCAGTTGCAGGCTCTAACATATGAGAATCTTTATCCTCAGTATTTCACTGGACGTGCAGGAGTCACAACAATTACACAAGGTCTAGACTATCATTACAGTTTTACAGATGAGGAAACTGAAGTGCCAAGGTGGTTGACATCTTGCCAAGATTGCAGAAATATAAAGTGTTACAAATGAAAGTCTAGCCCAGGTTTGTCTGAATCTGAATCTCATTTCCTTCCTGTCTGCTAATCTACATGAGGGAAGGAAGGGAACGTTAACTGTTAAGAATGGCCAGATGAGAAAATTTTTTTCTGATATATGTTAGCCGAATTCCTGGTGTTCCTTTTTCACCATCTGAGTAGTTTTACCAGATAAAATACAGTGGCCACTGACCCACCTAGCAAATATCAACGTAAGAAGTGGTACCTCCCTGCCAATTACTGGTTAATTAGTTCAGTTGATGAATGGATGAAATAAAAACACAGTAAGAGACCAGAATTCAGCCTTGACTTTCTGTTTTCTTTGATAAAATAACCATTATCTCAATGACTAAAACCTGTAGATGATTTGTTTCTTTACTTTTGTTCACTCAACAGACGTTTGGAGGACTACTTTTGTGCCAAACACCAAGTTGAAAACTGGGGTTACAAATGCCTAGGCTGCCGTTCTTGCTAGCATGATGTCCCCACTCTCATTGAGGCATGACGCTGGAAGGTTAACAAATCACTATAATACAGTGTAATACCTTCCCAGAAATCCATTTGCCACAGAGCTGGTGGGTTGTATTTGGGGGTCTCAGGTAGTTCTGTACCTGTACATAAGGACCTGTCTGAGGAGTCGAGCACAGGTATCTTCCTGGAATAGCAGGTGATTGAAAATTCTGTGGAGCCCTTGCTGACCCTGGTGATAAATCAGGCTGGGTCCACTGAGTGGCTTTCCCAGGCCGTCCTTGAGGAAAGGTGTCATACCGCTGCTTGGGGATGAGGGTAATGGTTTATGACTTCAGCACCTGAACTCCTATCATACAACAAGTTCCCTGGAGTGGTGATCATACAGAACGAATATTGCTTAGCTGGTGATAATGTCACGCTGCCATGCTGAGTTACACGGATTGCCTGATTCCTGCAGCTAAAAACCTCCTGGCTGATTAATCCCGATGCCATGTAAATAGAGTTGGTGTCAAGGAGATCGTAAATGAGGAAATGGATGCTCGGATGGGGACATTAGTGAGGAATGGAGAGCCACCATCACCCTGCTCATCTCTCAGTCAGCCCCTGACAACATCATTATCCAGGTGAGAGGAGTCGCATCACTCAGCCAGAGCCTGGAAGGCTTCCAAATCCTCCTCCCTCACCCTCACCCCAAGTCTATTTTAAACAGTGAGTATGATACAAATTGAGTACTTGAGTTTCTCTTACTTGCCCTGCCTGCAGGGAGGAGTTCCAGGAGCACTCCCCTATAAGGAAAACTGGTAGTCAAGCACCTTAAGTACCAACTAGATCAATTGGGGCATGAGTTATTCATATTGTTAAAGAGCTCATTGAGAGCTCCTTTAAGGAATGCTCTCACGTTTGACGTACAAAGAAATTTAATTGCACATGTATAGCTGGATTGTAGTTATGCTGACACTCAGCTCTTTAATTGATTTATACACGGACACATCCAAGTTCACGCCCATTAATTAGTTCATGAGTTTGGGAACTTTACTGATGATATGAGGGGCCATGGTGAGGCATTGTCTCCCTCACCGCACTGCCTCCCTCTGTTGAGCTAGCTCATCTCTTTTCTCTTCTTCCCTGGTCCATCTTTTTCTTCTCTCCCTCTGCCTCTTCTCCCTCTGAAAACAATCTTTTGCAGGTAGCCTCTACTTTAAGTTTCAATCAAGACATCTCTTCCAATTAAATCTATTGCTCGTCTCAAAAAAAAAATTCCGGTGAATAATAATTTCCTCTCCATCTTGCTGTACTCATACTTCTCAGAAACATCCCAGTGTGTAAAGAAAGTTTTAATGCAAGCACTTTTGAAAGTTGGTAGAGATTTGGATTCTTTTATTTCTTAGCGAGATGGCTGAGGCTTCCTTTTAATGTGGGTGGTTTCATTCCTGTGGCAGATGGTAGGATTTTAGGTTGGCACCCATTGGGTCCTGGGTGGGAGAAGGGAAAGTTTTAGAGCTGTATGAACAGAGGCTGATATTGCTTTCAAAGCTGACATTCAGTTGACCTACTTCAACCATCTCGGGCTTATCTCTTCATGCCAGGATTATTTCAACAATCCCTTCACTGGCTCTCCCACTTCTAGGCTCTCACTCGCTTCCTGCTGTTGTCAGATATACCTTCCTGAAGAGCCCCTTTTATTCCATCAAAGACTCCAGCGGCTTCCTCCTGCCTGTGGAATTCAATTCTAGCTCCTCAGTTTGACATCTAGGGTCCTTCACAAATTAACCTTCTCTTGACTATCTGAATTCATCTTCCCTGACTTGTCACAGTTTTTCAGATTTCCCCTTGGAGCACCCTTGAGGCGCAGAAATTGACCATCTTGTACTCTAATTAGTCCATTTTGTTTGGGATCATGGGTCCAATATATCTGATTTTTTTTTCTATATTCAAAATACTAAATACCATGAACTTAATACCACCACACATTGCCATCCCTCTAAACCCCCAAGTTGCTCCCCCTAGTTTATTTCATGCCTAAATTTCCACTGTAATTTCATTCACTTGATTCAAAGAGTGACCCTAGCATTGAAGGCCTTTGAGTTTACAAGTCTCTGTACACAGACATGGGGTCTACTTGAGCCTTCGAGAACTGTTTGCACTCAAGCTGTCCGTCCTTTCTTGGATTTGATGCCGTTCTGTAAACAGACTTTGCCAGGCCTATGGCTCTAAATCCCTGCATTTTAGCTGGAATTTTCAGCTGGAGTGTTACATGTTTCTTTTCCTGTACGGTTTAACTGTTCACAGACATATTTTGTTGTTGTTCATTTGTTGGTTTTTGTTTTTAGCTTTAACATTTTCAGTTCTTTTACTGCCTTATTCCCTTAGCACAGGATTCATGAGAATAGGCTGTCTACATTTTAGATTTCAGTTGGGTGACTCCCTTATAAAACAGCTTAGAAAGTCATTTGATATGCTTAATATTATTATAACACATTGTTCTTTGAATCATCTGTATTTATGAGCACATATTGAGTTTCACAACTCTCCAGAGCTGGCATGACCAGCCCTGAGCTCCAAACGGGATGCTTAAGTCTCTACTGTATCTTCCAGAACAGAAGACTCTCTGTCTTCCCTTTCAACTCAATTCCTTCTAGGACATTTAATGATAGTCCAGAATTGTAATATTTGTAGATGCAGTACATGTCGAGCAGATATTTTTTTTAAGAAACTGTGTCCTTTAAAGATGTGCTCTTCGAGGCAATTGCAAATGAAATGATAAAAAAGGACAGAGAAGCAAGTGGGTAGGAGTATAAATAAAACAAGACTGGTTATGTGTTAATAATTGTTGAAAGCTGATGACAAGTGCTTGAGTGCTTATTAGACTAGTACCCCTCAAACTTTAATGTACATATAAACCACTTGAAGATCCTGCTAAGATGTAGATTCTGAGTAGGCACATCTGAGCTTGGATGTGAAATTTTGCCTTTCTAACAAATTACAGGTGACACTGATGCTACTGAACTTCTGAGTATAGTTTTGGAAGCTTTGAGAAGCAACGTGTTATACTGTTCTCTCTTCTATTTTATTTACATTTGAAATTTTCTATAACAATAACCACAAATTCCATCCCTCTTGCCATACCCAATTCTGGTTCCATGGTCCACTTGAGGTCTTTTCTCCTCATTTTAGAATGAGCTGATATCTCCCTAATTTAAACTTCATAAAGTCTCTGTCCTCTACTGTATATTTTGGTATATAATCACACACTGTCTTGAGCTATTAAAATGAGTGTGTGTTACTATTTTTCTGAGACTACAAAAATTCTCAAATCGCCAAGCTATGCTTTGTATTTTTTCTATACTGATAGCCCCTGTTTATGGGGTTTGATTTTTTTTTTTTACACATGGGCAGGCACCGGGAATCGAACACGGGTCCTCTGGCATTCTTGCCTGCTGAGCCACCGTGGCCCATGGGGTTTGATTTGATTCATGAAAGAAACAGGTAGGTGTTGCTTACATCCTGAAATGTTAAAATGAATACAACCAATTTAAAACTTCAGAGAGGTAGTTTGGGGACAGAGAGTGGCAAAAAAATGAAAGAAAATTTCTTGTTAACCCAAGAGGACTGTCCCCTTGGTCGTTTTGGGTTGATGTATGAAGGCCAGCATTTCCATAGAGCATTGTACTGAAAATCAGAACATTTGGGTTTTTGGTCCTGATTTAGCCAATAGTTAGCTATGTGGCCTTCAGACGATGGTAAAGCTCAGAAGGTGGTGACTATAATTATATGCCAGGTGCTAGGCTCAGTCATTTCCATGCGTTATCTGATGCAACTCTCATGATAACCCTGCAGGTAATTATTATTACTGGTACACTTCACTGTGAGCTTGGACAGGCCACTTAATCTCTCACTGAGCATGTGTCATATGAGGATTCAATCTAGAACTCTGATTCCGCAGCCCAAGCCCTCTAGTGAAAGTTAGCTAATATAGTCTGTTGAAAACTCCCTTAAGACTACCTGGGGGTTTTGGCTTTTCCTTTCCAGGCCCTGAATGGAATCTCACAGACAGACCTTAGGGATCTGCATTTTAACAAGTTACTTAGGTTTTGTTGCACCCTGAAATCTGTGAACCCCTGCTATTCTGATCTTCTGACTGGTTGACTCACTACATCTTTCTCAAGGCCTCATTTACCCTTTAGGCAAATTGAAGGCAGAGTGAAATATCTAATCATGAAGGTCTAATCTTGACTTGTTCTTTATTTCCATGTCATCCACGCCCACCTCTCTACTGCAGCACTGGATGGTTTAGACACCCAGTGCTCCTGGCTATAGGAGTTCTGTGGGCTCACTGGGCTGTGATCTCTGTGAGTGCAAATAGTCTGCCTTCCTGAGCTCTAAAGGCCCAGCACCAAGGGCCTACCACATACATAATGGACCTCAATGAAGGTTGATTCTGGATTCTTCCTAAAGCTAACATTCAGTTATTTTGGCAGATCCTCTCTCAGTTGTCCTTCACAGCTGCCACTTTCCCTTGATCAACGGCCAACCTCAAGACTTGATGAATCGTTGGTCTGGACTCTGGATCAATGTGTGGCATTTATTTGTATTGTAATAATGATAACCCGGGCTAGTTAACCCTGCCTTCTCCAAAGTTCTGTAGAGGTGGTGTACATTCTGAACATAAAGTAGAAGAAAAGCCCAAACTTTGCATGTAGCACAGGGAATGCCAAGAACCAGTTACCCATGGATTCTGAAACCTCTATATTCCTTTCTCTCAACCTCTTTATTCTTCATCCATCAAGAAAGCAAGGGAAAGAGCCATCCAAATCCCTTCAGCACTTTTCTCATGGGAGACTTCTAAATACTAGCTGTATACATGTTTGAGATCAGGGTAGATTTCACAAGTGGGACTTTGCTGAGCTGTTCTATTTCTTTGTTCATGAGAATGTCATTGTGTTGTTGTCGAAGCACGACATCTCATGAAAAATCAAAATGCAAATTATTTATAAAAACTAGTTTTCCCCAATTGCGTAGACTAGAAGAATACGTTCACTTACACTGAAGCAAAAAAGGGGGGTGGGGGTGGGTTAAAATTGATCCTTAGGAAGTAATGCAAATAATCAGGCTAATGAGGGAGTTTTTGAAATTTCAATTCTGGACATTTAAACTCTTAGGTTAAGTGTTTGATTGATTAATCACCCATCACACAGATTGAAGTAGGAGAATTAGGGCTAAGGAGAAAGCTTCCCTGCTAACCCTGGCACTTAACCAGTTTTCAGATCAGGGAGAAGGTCACAAAAGTGAAGTCTACAGCTACACGGCACTTGGGTTGGGGCAAATGTGTTGGTTCTGAAATCCGTAAAGAGCTTTCCACGTCACTAGTCTTCCTAAGGTTTCGCCACAGGCGGGGCATACACACAGTGTGCGGTTACGCTCTAAAATGCAAGATTTTGGTTTCAAGTGGTGTGTCTGTGCATACCCAAAAACCTGTGCTTTTTTCACTAAAAAACTCGGTTTTAATCTAAGCTCTGAAATTCTGGTGGCTTTAGGCACCGCCCCCCCCCCATGTCTGTTTTCCTCTTTGCTTTCCTAGTTGTTGTGAGACTTAATTGAGATACTGTATGCAAAATATCTGGACCACCGTAAGCACCCACTGAAAATCAGGGCTTCCTACTTTTTAAAAATGGCTTCAAATCCCTTACTAGGTACTTAAAAATAATAACATGTAAACAGATTTTTTTAAATGAAGAAGGGAGAAAATGTTATTACCCAAATAAAAATTCTACCTCTTATATATGTTTTTGTGTTATGTATTTGGAGAGAATTAAGTGGGGCCAGGGAAGGTAGATTTTGTTGATTAATTTCTCAGAAAAAAAAAAATCTTTGTCTAGAAAGTGTAGGGATGACTTCTCTGTGTCATCCAAAATTTCTTAAAATAGCTTTCTCTGAATTAAGCATCCAGTCAAAAGTGTGAAATTTTGTATAGTCTCCAAAATCCATTAGAAAGATTTCTTTCTGAGTGTGTAGGGAAAGCTATAACAGGAAGAAAAACATGACACATATTCATTGCAATTATTTTTTAATACTGTCTAAGGGCTTCGGTTTAAAAAAATAAGTCTGAGAACAGAATTCCCTAAAGCGCTCTTTGAGGAACGTTTGAATCCATCAGGGTTAATAGATGTGAATCCCAGGAGGGGCCCGGGGAGCACATTTGTTCTCAACAGAATTCTATAGACCAGGTTATTAGGGGCTTGTTCTGACTTGATACTGCAGTTCACTAACTACATGCAGCTATAACAAAAGGGGCATTTTGTTCAGAGCTCATTAATGAATCCAGCACATTAGAGGCTGTGCATTTAGTTAGAGTAAAAGGTAAAGACGTTAGTCCTTTCCCTCTCTTATAGCAGTCATTCTTGTTGGGACAGAGTTGTTAGATAATTTGAGGTGAAAACACTCATCCAAAATTCACTTCGCTCAGTGGTCATCATCTTAGGGAATTGTGGTGATGCTCCCTGGAAAGGGGGTACAGAATGACCATGGGCCATTGAATTTTAGGTCTCCCTGCCCAATGACTTCATTGCTTCCTAAAAGCCATCTTGGGTTTCTGCAGTTCACAGTGACTGTTCCTTTCTTGGAACCCCAGAGCATTCACTCTGTTTGCATCTCTTCTTCTGGCATTTAGTTTCCTCATTGGTCCATCAGATTCCTGGGCAGGAGCTGCCTCCCTAAGTAGATTGTAAGTTCCAAAAGGGCAGAGAGAGTCACGGCCCAATGGGCTCCACCGATTGCACCCTGCACAGTGCAGGCTTGACAGGTACCTGCTGCTGAAACAGAATGCACGGCCCTTCTCTGTTTGCTTTGGCATTTGTGAAATTCCAGGGAGACGTTTTGATTGAATGGCACTTTCCCCACTTGGGCTGTTAGAGCTTTGAAATCGAAGCCTGCTGGAAAGAGCCTGCAGAGACCCACGGATGCTGCGTAGGGAAAGAACTAGCAGGGTGAATGTGCACTCTCTCAAACAGACCCTGATCTCTCTGATGTTGCCTGAGATGCCTCAATCTGACTGGCTTTTCTGATTTAGATGAGTTTTTAAATATCATAATAATATCTTTCATATTCCTGTAAAAATTGGTCTGGTGTCATAGTGATAGGGAATAGTAGGTTCTGTGGTGAGCCAGAGAATTTGTATCTCATTGAGGAAGGGGCAGCTACTATTCAACTTCACTTCTCACCTTGCTCTGTTGTTAGTATTGGAATTTGAGCCAAATACTGCAAGCTCTTCAAATATAAAAAAAAAATCTGAAAATCTGTATTATAATGATAATATCCTGATTTTTTAATGTTTATTAAAAATAAATACTGGACAAATATAATGAGCTTACTTCCTAGAGTCTGTCTTTACCTCTTGGTCTGTATCACACATTTTAAATGGGGCTTCAGCATTTGCAAAACAGTTTCACATTTGTTATCTTATTTAGTATTTAAAACTATTCTGTGAGGTGGGCAGAATTTCACGTCCCTTTTAAAGATACAAAAAATGGGGCTCAGATTGGCAAACTGACTTATCCAAAATTGTACAGCTGTTAACTAAGAGTTCTGGAGTTCTCAGGGTTTTTGTTCTGTTTTGGTCACGTTCCTTGCACCAAACTCCATTGCCATAAACCTACATAGTCTTTTCTTCAGTTTTTAAATACATTCTATTATTAAAGTATAAAAGAAAGTCAGATCGTAAATTCACAGCTGAATGACTTATCACAAGATGAACATGCCTATAAAACCTCCCCCATGTCATGATACAGATTGTTCCAGCATTCCAGGATTCCTTCATGTTCCCTCCTATCCGCCACCCTCCCCCTGTCCCCCTCTAAAAACTAACCACAATTCCACACTTATGACTTGATAGACTAACTTTGCCTGTTTTTATTATCATGTAAATAGAATTACACACCCTCTATTCTCTCTGTTCTTTTGTGTTTGGTTTCTTTTGTTCAAAATTGTGATTCGGAGATTTATCGATGTTGGTTGTTGCTGGTAGCAGTGGTTTGTTCATTTATTGCTTTATAGTATTCTATTCTATTAATATTCCACAGCTTATTTATCAGTTTTGCTGTGTATGGATATATGAATTGTTTATAGTTTTGGGTTCCTATAAATAATGCTGATATGTATATTCTTGCACATATCTTATCTTTTGGTGTCCAAATACCTGCATTTTTTTGTTGACTATACCTAGAGGTAGAATTTCAGGGTCATAGGGTGGGCACTGTTTGCTTTTAATAGACTCTGCCAAATGGCTTCGCAAATAGTTAAACCAATCCATGCTCCAAACAGCAGTGGAGGCAATTCTAGTGGTTCCACATTTCACCAACACAGTATTTTCAAGCCTCTTTAATCTTAACTATTCTAATGGATGTGTGCAGATATATATTGTTTTAACTTGCATTTCCCTAATGGATTATAGCATTAAGCATTTTTTCAAATGATTATTAGCAGTTTGACTCTCCTCTTTTGTGAAGTCCTCCTTCATGCACTTTTTATGCTAGTTATCCTTTGTTTTGATTGGGAAGGGTTTCTTTATGTGTTCTGGATATGCATCGTTTATCAATTATATCTTAACAAATATTCTCTCCCATTCCAGACCTTTCCTATTTGCTCTATTTCTGTCTTTCTTTGATGAGTAGAGGTTCTTACTTTTAAAATGGTCAGTTTAACATTCTTTGTCTTTGTGATTAGTTTTTTATGTGTCCTGTTTAAAGAAATCCTCCCCTACCCCAAGTTCACAAAGATATTTTCGTATATTGTCTCCCAGAACTTTTATTGTGTTGTCTTTTATACTTACATCTGCGGTCTACCTAAATTGATTTTTGTGTATGATGTGAATGAAGGGTCAGGATTCATTTTTCTTTTCCAAATGGATATCCAGTCGACTTAGAACCATTTATCGAAAAGATTATCTTTCTCCACTACTCTGTAGTGCAACCTTTTGTCATAAATCATATATATCTGTTTCTAAATTTTCTCTATTCGTTACTATTCATCTATTTTTCTGTCCTTTCATAGTCTTAATTACTGTAGATTTATAAACATTCTTGATATCTGATAGTATAAGTATTCCAAAGTTTTCTTCTTTTTTTGTAGTACTTTTGGCTAGTGTTGACCCTTTATGTTTCCATACCAATTTATAATCAGCTGCTAATAGTCTATTTTAACTTAGGCATTCTCCAGTCCAAAGTTACTTTTTAGAGACCTTTACAAATTTATCAGCTTCAGTCAGAAATGATAGAAGTGAAATTCTTACTCGTAACACGTGCACATGCTCTCAAGAATATAATGGGGAAGATTCCATGTAGAACATCTTTCCTCATTTTTTAAGAGTGTAATTCATTCAGAGAGCCAGGAAACATGAGTTGTATGTTCCGGTGTTGTTTTAGCTGTCACTTAAAAATTGTTTGTAAGTCTGCATATTACTTTCAAATATAGCACATCAGTTCTCACTGTTTTGTTTCCGGGGGCATGTCCCTAGTCTCTGCCAGGGCTCCTCTGCTTTGGACCCTTTGTGCTGGCTGTGCCGTGTGCCTTGAACTGTCATCACTTTTTCAAAACCTCGCTCAAATGCCACCTTCTCGATGTAACCTAATTCTAGTTAAAATCGTCACCCTCTGCCTCCTTACCCTGCTGATTTTTTTTTGTTTGCCATAATATACATCACATTTAATACACCATATTATATGCTTACTGATTGGGTTCCGTTATTTATTATCTCTCTCTCCACAAATGCAGATGTCTTTGCTTTCAGTATATCCTAAGGCCAGAGAATAGCTCCTGTCATATAGGGGGTAGCTCAACAAATATTTTTAGAACGAACCGAATGAAGGAAAGGTTTTCTTCTTAAATCCAGTCCATCTTTACCAGTGTGAAAGGGCGTGGGGATCTCAGGGAAGTCCCTCGGTATGCCTGAGAGTCTGAGGTGCCTTGGGGCAAGAACCCATCCTGATTCACCGTAGTATGCCATCTCGAGGCAGTAATGCATTAAACTGTCCTGCTGGTCACGGAGGAAATGTGAATCTTACTCCGACTTTACATTAGCTGTTCCTTCCTTTAGGAATTCGTGTCTGCAGCCTAGAGCAGAGGGAGGAATGCAAGTTACAAATAAAATAAAACCTAATTTTTTTGTAGAAATTCTTTATGATTAGCTCTCAACCTTGGACATAGATGAAAATCACCTTTGGGGCTTCTTAAAACATGCCTTGCTGGGCCCCAGCCCCAGTAGTTTTTGATTTTTCACTTGGACTGGAGAATTTGCAGTTCTAACAAGTTCCCAGGTGATGCCGATGCTGTCATCTGAGGAACACACTTCCAGAACCACTGCTGCCAGGTAACAGGAAGTAAGGGAGCTAGGATGTAGTTACCTTCTAGGTGTAACCTTAAGGAGGAAGGAAACATTTTGGTCTTATCCGACTTCCCACTTTGCCCCATAAAACTTTCCTAAATTTGACACTTGGGAAAGCTCCGAGCTCAGGGAAATCCATAGAAATGGGCAATGCCAATGGGCAATGCAGGGATGTTGTCCTGCAACGGTAAGCAAAGGCCAGAGAAAGGGTGGAGGAAAATGATGTTACAGGATGGAAGATTTTTTTTTCTTCATGAGTGCATTTGTGCCACCTTCATGGACAACTGGAAATAAGTGAGTGGGCCTTTTTGAGAAACTGTAGTTTCTGAATTAGCAGGAGTAAGAGGCAAGAATTACAAGGCTTTCATATTTTTCCAGACCTTTTAACCCTGATAAGCTTGTTAGAAAGAAAATCTTCGGCAGCCTGGAGATCGCTTGCAGCACAAGGAGGTCAGGTGCGTTGGCAGGAGGAGGCCTGGAGGGAGTTACAGTGTCATTGCAGAGCTGGTGCTTTGTTTTTTTTTTTTAATTCTCTCTTCCATCCACTGGTCACAGGTAGCCTAGAAGCTGAGGTGGTTCTGAATTCCAATAAATATCCTTAAAGAGCTGGTCAGGTTTCACCCTGGTTTAATTACAATGTGTAAATACACAGACAGCCCCATTATTGATGTTAATCCCTGTGCTAATGCGAGAAGGGAAGAAAGGCAATGAAATAAAATATGGATGCGTAAAGGCCTCTTATTAGCCTATCCAAAGTAAAAGTCATTCTCCTGCTGGCTCCATGTGACTCGAAGTTACCGCAGAACTAATTACCTTCTGCTCGGTGGCAGGTTCCATCCCAGTGCTCTGTAGAGTTCCAGGCTAGGAACCTTTCCGTGTCATTTACTTTAGCTTCTGCAAGGCTTCTTGCTGAATTTCAACAAGGTCTGGACTCTGGGTTAAATGCCATCCAAGTTAACCAACTTCTCTTAAATTTGGCTTACCTCCTTGACCTCCTCCAAATTTACTTAAAAGCTCATGCCCTTTCATTCTGTGCAGGGAGCCTGCTAGGGGGCAGTGCTTAGATTTCTATTTGTTCGTTCATTAGCTCCCTGCTGTGCACCAGGTACTTTGCAAGTCCCTGGGGATATGGGACTGAATGCTATTTCCCTGCCTTAAGGAGCTCAGTCAGAGGAGGAAGTCAGATGCATTGGCAGAAAGAGGTGATGACAGAGACCCAAACAGGGCATTAAGTGGTTATAGAAGAGGAACAAGCAACTGAGCCTAGAAGGGGCAGGAGCAGGAGCAGGTTTCTTAATTGAGGTGATAACTGCAGATGTATTCGAAATACTAGGTAGGAATTAGGAAAATGGGAGAGAGGGGCCTGCCAAGTTCAGCAGGATGTTATAAATAAAAATATTAAAGATGATTAATTACAGGGTATCTGTGGAGAACTCTAATATTAAGAAGCTCACAAGAAAGAGTAACAGCCAGTTAGGAGCCATCCTGTGTCAGGCTCTGTGGATAATGTGGTGGTGAACCACAGTTGATTTTGGAGGCAGATAGCCGAGGGTCAAAGCCTGATTCTTGCACAGACTAGCTGTGTGACTCTGGGCAAATAACTTAACCTCTCTGTGCAGGTTCTCAGTTTTCACTTGCAAAATGGGGATATTGATACTCTCTTCCACAAAAGATCATTGTGAAGGCAAAGAAAATATATAGAAAAATGCTTAAAACAGTAAGAGCTAAATAAGTACTAGCTTTTACTATTAATTTTTATAAGTACTTAATATACATCCTCTCTTTTTTTTCCTTCAGCAGTATGAGTGGTGTCCCTGATTTATTTCCTAAATCCGTCTGACTTCAGGACTTGACTTTTCGTCATTATGTTACACTGCATGCACTTCCATAAACTTCTGATAGTGAGCCTCGAATTTCTAGCCAAAAAGTAGGGAACAGGGTGTGGGAGATGAAGCAACATTAATACTTAAGTCTGTTCCTCAAGGTTCAACCAGAGTTTGGAGTATTGAAAGGAGTTATAAGATTGAAGCCAAGCAAATGTCCCTGTCTCAATCTTAGACAAGATCACGTAGGAACTCATGAAATCAAAATCCGCTGCAATGATGACAATTCACTCTAGCTTTTATCCGGCCACACAATGAACATGCCATATCCAATGAATTTCTTATGATGTTAAAAATTACCGAAGAAAGAATATGGAACTATAAACACATAATGTAATTTTTTTTTCTTTTATGCTATGAGGATCTCCTGGCTGTTGTATATCTGAACTGGTGATATTCCAATGTTATTCCCAGTGTTAGTCCTTTAGGACAACTTTTCAATCCAATGTTTCTTGACCCAAAATCCTATTAGGGTGCAAATTGTCTCCTTCTCTACTCTTGACCTCCATGGCATATGCTGAAGGTGTCTGGAAGGAGAGAAACTCTCTCTGAAAAGGTATTTGGGAGGTGAAAAATAGCTAAGTGGCACTTACGTAGGCAGCAGGTAGAGCATTCCAATGTGCTCACTGTTGTATTATCTGACAAATTTTTAAATTCTTCATTGGACCAGGTTTCTAAGTATTTTTAAATACTTCATTGGACCAGGTTTCCAAGAGTAGGTCTCAAGAAAGTTAGAATTATACAGGAGGTTTGGAGTAGCTTCAAGGTTAATGTATGGCTATAAAGTTTGGATGAGGGGCCTGTTGCATCGAAAGCAGTGCCCACAGGGTTGTTTGCAGGCCATAAATCAGGATACAGCATTTATAGGAGAAGAAAGCAATCGTTTGAGGTTTGTGTGGATTCGTGTTAAGGAGACAAGAATGTGCGTTTTATGGGGAAGTGCACGTTTCTTATAATCTGATCTTGGTGAATTCCACCTCTTCATTTCCTGCGGGACTTCCAGTTAGCCCACTCTTCTTGCAGGAGGTGGCATTTGAAGAGTTAGTAAGGGGTAGTTTGAGAAATAGGAACTGACAAGTGTTTCCCAGTGTGAGTGATGCTTTGTGAAAGCAGGAGCAGGACTAACGGGGATGGACCAGCTGACCCAAAAACAGACCAAAAGTGGTTGAGAGGACAAACAAGGGAACCGCTGTTGTCTGGGCATCACTTGGTGATTAGGGCAAAAACATTGTTTTTCTCTCTTCCTGAGGTTCCTGTCCCTCTGCTCAGCCCAGCATGTGGGACTTCCCCTTGTCAGCCTAGGCAGATCGTACGGTGTGTCACAGAATGACAAAGCACGTGTCCATATGGCTCAGTTGACTCAAGCAATTTCTGGTGGGGCATGTGAAAAATCACTGTGTTCCTGTCTCTGTTGGGGATATCTGGTTTGAAAGCTCCAGCGTGAGAGAAACTAAAGTCATCACCAAAATGTGTTCGATAAAGCAGAGGAAAAGCCGTGCAGGACAGCTCTGCCACTAGACGCGACTGTTGCCGGTTATCTGCACCTGAGGCTGCTTGGGCTGTGGGTTCTGCTTAGCAAAGGGAAGGGACAGCCAGCTTATTCAGAGACCTGAACCATCCCTAAATGGCCACAGCCCTAAGATTAACTCATGAACTGATCCCATTGATTTTTACTTGACGTTTTTAACCCGACTGAATTTCCAAATTTTAGGCTTTTTGGATAGAGCCTGATAGAAACTGATTCCATAGAGCTTGCCATCACAGAGCTTGGAGAAACACATCTGCAGGAGAAATGAGCTCAGTGATGAATATTCACCGGCACAGAATGTTTAACGGAATGGCATTTTCTTTTCAAGAGTCATTCAGAGAAAACTGGGGGGGGGGGGGGGGGGGGGGGGGGATGCTCTGTCTTACGAGTAAATCACCAGGCTTCACTCAAGCATGATCAAGGATAGCTGGGGCTTTCTTTTATAATATGTCCTACTAGCAACTATTGCAAAAATTTTCTGACTCAGTGGGTTTTCAAACTTACTTAGCAGTGACCCTGTTTATAAATGAAACCTTTTGTGAAATCCCCCTCAATCCTCCTCCCCCCCCAAAAAATGAAATTAAAGCAGCATTTCATTGAACTAAATTTATAAGCTCAATTATACATGAATTCATGAAGTTCCTAATTTCAAACATTGAGCTCATTTTGATGAACAGAATTTTGAAAGTAGGTATTAAGAGTATTTCTAGTTTTGTAAATATGTTTGATGCTGTTTATTTTATTTTAGCTTTCCAGGCTTGAAAAAAATTTTAGCTCACATAGTTTGAAAGTTACATGTCACATCGGTTTTTCAACATCTCTAATCTCAATCTCAAGATATACTTCAGTTTTCCTACTGTTCTTTCCAGATTGAATCAATACCGTTTTAATAACTGTTTGTATTTCTCAATAGGTAAAATCCTAGTTTAGAGGAAACAAAGAACAGGTCCCTTAGCAAGTTTAAAATTTTGTTCGTTAGAAAATGCTTTTGTATATATTATGAGCTATATTTTCCATCATTTTAAAAATTGTCTACATTTTGGTGACTGTCTCAGCTACTCACTTAACATTTCAAAATAGTTTAATTTCTTTTCCTTTGCATGTTAAGTACAAACTTTACATTTTCATTTTATTGCAGTCAGTTTATCTACATCTGTAAGCTCAATAATATTGTGCCCTGCATTGCCAAATTGAGCTTGCTCTGCTTAATAAAATCTTTAACAAGATTCACAACAGTCTTTTTGCAACTGTATTATATTTTAGCAAGCAAGAAAAAGAAGTAGTGATTTCCTATTTCGTTTGACACAAGACTCATTCTTGTGTCTTGCATGATCAGGAGAGCTGAAGAACTTTAGTTGAAAAAATAAAAGTCTGGAACACACTGCCCAAATAATTCTGAAATGTTTCCAATTTAGTGACTAGTATATATAACATCATTTGATGTAATTTTAATAGCATCTTAAAAAGTGGCGTCAGTTTGTCCAAGAAACAACGGTGATTTGTACAAATTAGGGAAATACCTTTTTTCAGCTACCACATTTTACAGTTTTTCAATTTGTTACTTTCTCACAGTATCTAGACAAAACCATAGCTGCATTTTTGCCATACTTGATTGTGTTTACAAAACCGATCCAAACTCTTAATAATATCTTTCATATAAATGAGAAATATTTTTGACCAAATAACAACTCTTGATATCTCTCTGCCTGATCACAATGTACTAAAACAAGCAAAGTGGATAAATTCGCAATAACTCTTATCGTATACAGTTCATATATGCAATTCTGATAATTCCATATTACCCAGTCTTCAAATTTATTCTGTATGGGGTATCCACTTTCTTAGTTTCATCTCTGGACTGCATTATCAAATCATGTTTCTAATTGTATTTTTCAAAACAGCCTATTAATCACTCTACTTATTGCAATATTGGAGGCATTAATAAACTTTTTGTTTATTGTGTGTACTTCTCCCTTCATATGATGAAGTGGTGTACCTTGAACTGCATTTTCATCAACATGTTTGAATCTTCTTTGAGTACATTTCTTTGATAACATTTACATGTTTAATTGTCCTTCAGAGAATCTAGGATGTGTATTTGTATGCCTCCTAGTATTTTGTGTCAAAATGACCTTGTGACTTGGCTGGGAAAATAGATGACATTATTTTACAAAATTGCATTGCATAAATTACACAGAGGGGTTGGATTTGTATCACCTTGGAAAGTGAAACCAGTGACAAATAGTTATTATGTGCTCTTATTTTTCAGGGATTTTGAGGGACAGTATTGAGGACCCTCCTTTGCTATTTTACTTGGAAAGTTGTCATGTACGCTAGTTGAAGAACTGTACAGTTTTAATATAAGTTTCCATTTTGCTTTGGTCAGTTTCATCAGTCATTTTTTTAAATCCTCCATAGAACTAATGATCTATTTCTAATTTGAGTAATTACTTAACCCCTCAAATAAATAAAATAATATTGAAATTTAGACAACATACAGAATCTTCTAATAATTATCATAGAAGGACCTAAAACTTTTAAAATAAGCACTGTAATTCAATAAGAATAGGCTATGCATTCATTTGTCTTTGCACAGCTATCAAATAACCAGTTGCCTGTCAGTCAGCTGTATGTGGCATAGATATTTGAAGTTGTTCTGAAGTAGCATACTCGCTCATTGCATAGTAGAAAAGCAGAAGTATAATTTTTTAAAAAGACATATGTAGAATGTTACGCTACTCTATTGCTGCGGTATAACTAACCATTCCAAAACTGAGTGGCCCAAAGCAACAACGTTCATTTATTTTCGCCATGTAACTGCGATTTGGGCAGAGCTTAGCAGTGGCAGTGCCATGTGGTATCAGCTGGTGAGGCTTCACCGAGGCTGGAGGATCCATTTCCAAAATGGCCCCTTCACATGACGGCCAAGTTGCTGCTGGCTGTTGGCTTAAAGCTCAGCCAGGGCTATCAGCCAGGGGTCTTCCTTCTTCTCCGTTGGGACCTTTCCATGGGATTTCTTGGACTTCCTCACAGCATGACAGCTGTGTTTAAAGAGAGAGTGCTCTAAGAGATAGGAAATGGGGGCTGCCAGCCAGTTGAAACCTAGCCTGGAAATGGCATAGTGTCATTTCTTCTATATTCTGTTGTCACAGCAGTCACAGCGTCTGCTCATGTCCAAGGGGAGGAGAAAAAGTTCTCCATCGGAGGACTGTCAAAGAATTTGTGACCGTCTTTAATCACCACATAAAGCTACCACATTCTTCGTTAATGGACCTTAACAAGAAATTCCAAATAATTAGACAGGGATGGCAGGGGAAGCTTTACACTGAGGTTGATGTGGAAAAATGATTTAATTGGAAGAAAAATGAATACTTTTATTGTCTCTGAAGTGTTAGTCTTTGCCACAGAATACATTTGAATATTTAAGGTTTTAAAATTATGATCATTAACAATAATTAAAATATAGTTTTAAAGGAATGAGAATAATAGAAGAAGCTGGAGTACTGAATATAATTTGAAAGTTACTGTTTTCATGTATTCTTCATTCAAAGGCCATTCTTTAATTTTTCCACAAAGATATATTTCTGAGTTCCCATTTCTCACTCTCTTGTGTTTCTTTACTTTTTTGTTTCTATTACATAGTATGTCCCTGTGCAATCTGCATTTTTGTGCTCTGATTTAACAAATAATTCATTCTTTTATTCAGTCATTCATTTAACAAATATTTATTGAGTGCCTATGAGGTACTAAGCACAGGACTAAGTAGGGGACACATGTAGAAAAGGACGTAAGATAGAAATTATTGTCTGTTTTCCTCCAACTTTTCTATCATTGATAAACAGTCTGTGATAAAATAGTAAGTACCTTGTGGCATGCGTGAAAGAATGATTGTAATCAGTCTCCAAGGAACTCGTATCTGATAAATACAGATTATTGATTTATAGAAGTAAATCAATAAAAATTCAAAGGTGATTTATTTTATTATAGATTTGTAAGTCGTTATGGAAATATAAAGTAGGTATCACAAAACCCAGTCTGGGGTTACACAATTAAAAGCAAATCACCCCAAAATCTAGAATGGAGAATTAAAATAATTTTCAGTCATGATATTGTATAGATTATAATGTTTATAGATTCCGTTTAACTCTAGGTTTTCATTCAGATAGTTATTAGTAGGTGTTAGCAGACATGGGTAAAAAGAGTACTTGTGCCTTTATTTAATTTTGGCATCAGAAGGTAGCTAAAGGTTACATGCCTACTTTTTTTTTTTTTTTTTTTTTTTAAAGAAAGACAGAGAAGGAAGGAAGGGAGGAAGAAAGGGAAACATCTTTAAACATTTTCTTATTTTATTATATTTTGTTTGTTTGTTTTTTTTACATGGGCTGGGGCCGGGAATCGAACCGGGGTCCTCCGGCATGGCAGGCAAGCACTCTTGCCCGCTGAGCCACCGCGGCCCGCCCTACATGCCTACTTTTGCTTTTAATCTTTTTTTTATAATCCCACCTTAAGGGGAAAAAAAAAGGAAAAAAAATCATGGTTATAAAAATAAGCTATTCTTATTGTAGAGAATATGAAACTTACAGAAAAGTATAAAAAAGCATAATAAATTCACCCAGAATTCTACCTAGGTATAGCTACATTTATGGATTTATTTATGCAGTCGTTAAAATTTCTATATCTTCAGTTACTATTCTGTCCTTAGCCTTTATTCATGAAGTATTTTTATAAAACACACAATTTCTGTAATTTAAACAACCTGTTTCTTTTTTTAAATTTTTTAATGTTTATATAGTATTCAGCTTTTGTTTGGTTTTGCTATTTTAAATCAATCTGTAATGACTTCCCTATGGCCATATCTTTGATCATATCTCAATTATTTCCTGAGTACGCCATATCTGGGATTTTGTGTAGAAGCCATGAACATTCTAGGGCTCTGTATCTGTGCTGTATCTGCCTGGGTATTTATTTGATTGGTGGGCATCCGGAGAACATTTTTCAAAGCCAAAGGACTCTTGCTGAATTTTGTTGATTGTTTCGTCACTGTTTTGACTAGCTTTAGAAAGTCGCCTTCACACATAGTATACCTGCATACTTATGGGGATTTATCTTGTCCACGTTTTACAGATGCTTTGACTACAGTGGGGATGACTCAGGTGTGTCACAGTTTTAGAGATGCCTTTCCCCTGTCCTTAACTATGGGTCTGTGGAAGAGGAGGTTAAGGGGAGCTTCACAGAAGATGGGGCACTTGAACTAAATTGTGAAGTATAATCAAGGACCTGGATGTCCCACCTGTCCTGGTCCTCTGGGAAGGTGAGGACTGGATAATGGGATGGTGAGGACCTGGACAGTGGGATGGTGAGGACCTGGACAGTGGGATGGTGAGGACCTGGACAGTGGGATGGTGAGGAGCTGGACAATGGGATGGTGAGGACCTGGACAATGGGATGGTGAGGACCTGGACAATGGGATGGTGAGGACCTGGACAATGGGATGGTGAGGACCTGGACAGTGGGATGGTGAGGACCTGGACAGTGGGATGGTGAGGACTGGACAATGGGATGGTGAGGACCTGGACAATGGGATGGTGAGGACCTGGACAGTGGGATGATGAGGACCTGGACAGTGGGATAGTGAGGACCTGGACAGTGGGATGGTGAGGACCTGGACAGTGGGATGGTGAGGACCTGGACAATGGGATGGTGAGGACCTGGACAATGGGATGGTGAGGACCTGGACAATGGGATGGTGAGGACTGGACAATGGGATGGTGAGGACCTGGACAATGGGATGGTGAGGACCTGGACAGTGGGATGATGAGGACCTGGACAGTGGGATGGTGAGGACCTGGACAGTGAGATGGTGAGGACCTGGACAGTGGGATGGTGAGGACCTGGACAGTGGGATGGTGAGGAGCTGGACAATGGGATGGTGAGGACCTGGACAGTGGGATGGTGAGGAGCTGGACAATGGGATGATGAGGAACTGGACAGTGGGATGGTGAGGACCTGGACAATGGGATGATGAGGACCTGGACAATGGGATGGTGAGGAACTGGACAGTGGGATGGTGAGGAGCTGGACAATGGGATGGTGAGGAGCTGGACAGTGGGAAGGTGAGGACCTGGACAGTGGGATGGTGAGGACCTGGACAATGGGATGGTGAGGAGCTGGACAATGGGATGATGAGGAGCTGGACAGTGGGAAGGTGAGGACCTGGACAGTGGGGACAGGAAAGAGAGAGAAAGCTCAGAATCCTCTGCTGGAAGAATCCTTCGCTTACCACCGCTGTGATTTTTGTCCAGTGCTGGATGAGTCATTAGCAGCAGCAGGTGGAGTAGGGGGCGAGGGGAAGCGGTGCAGGCGACAAGGATGTGGGTTGAGCAGGAAACGCAGAGAGAGAGGGATAAGAGGGAAGAGAAAAGAAGGCCTGAGCATATGGAACTTCACACCATTTTTCCGGTACGAATTATGAAATCATCAAGGTCTCACGGTATTTTGTAATTAAAAGTCCTGTTCTCTGAAAAAAAAAAGTTCCTTCCAAATGAAGGAACTCAAGAATGATTGTAGAGGTCTGTTTGAAAATCCACATTTGTATATGGAGAGCTATTATACCCAATGTCAGTGGAATTTTCCAGGCAATACCTTTTAATTGGGAATTCCTATCGTCATAAAAATTTCCTCCATTCCTTTCTTTCTTTTTCCCAACTATTCAGGGCCGTATCAATTATACAATGAGAACCACAATGGTAAGTTATTACAGCATTTCTTGAGCCAGAAAGGGCGGGATCTTTTGTGCGACAGCTCCCCACCCCATGCTGCCCCCCTCCACGCCAGAGATGCCATGAGAATCTCACAGATACTGAAGACGGTGACATTACCCTGAAGCTCATAGTGTGGTATGACTGCAAATTGTTTATGGCTAGATGCTTAGATATAGGAAAGACCCCAAGAAGCATTGCATTTAGTATTCTACCTTAAGCATTTATATTTTATCCTTATTTTATGCCAAAGCATGAAGAGATCACCCAGGTTTTAGATACACATATAAAACATATACAAACACACATACACACACACTTTAGCTATACATAAACATATATGTTTTTATATTGGAAGAGCATATACATGTTCTCCATTTGAAGATTGCAAAGTACAAGTACTTTTTTGTGTGCAGCTAGGTGCCTTTTATAGAACAACTTTTTATAGTAATGGCCAGGTGAAGCGACAGAAGCTGATTTCTATCAGAATGACAGGCTCTTACTGGACTCTCAGTGACAACCCCCACACTGAGTAATGCATGTTGACAAATAGTAGGATGAAGGGCATGTGGCACCTTTACTTTTTGGTTTAAAAATAGCCATATTATTTCCTCTGGGATTTAAAATCAAGCATGTTACTTTAAGTTATAGAGACATAGGAGTAGAACACACTGGATGAGCTCTAGAGGGATAACAGATTACTTTCTCTGAATGGAATTGGAGCCTGGATTTGCTGGACATAATTATGTTAGTTTCTGAGTAGGCAATTCCATTCTTCATACTTATGCTATGTTTTCTTAAATTCTCCCAGGATTTTGCAGCTATAGAATGAGGACTCATTAGCTATAGTTTCTGTTTCACCATATCCAGTTGGCGGGAAGGAGATGCATACAGTCAGAGAGAAAGGACATCTAGTAGCCTAAAAGAGTGACTGTTTCTCAGAGTATCCTAAACTAGTCTCAGGTAGGAATATCCCAGGTTCTGGATCTAACAGGGGATGGGGAAGTTTCATTCACTCCATAATTATTTTTAGTTCCAATATAGCCTGACCTCAATAATTCAGAATTATTGAGAGAGAGATTAGTTTGGCTTAATGAGAAGCATGAAAAATGCAACATTTTAAATTGAAGCATGGCTTTATTACTTACAGCTATATTCGAATTCCCAAAGTAATAGCTTAACACCTTTTGTGGCGATGCTCCTGGGCCTGCTTTAATGATGAGAGGAGGATTTTTAATTCACTTAGGGCCATTCTTTTCCTTGGCATACCATCTAGTGGTTTTTGCTGTGTTCATTTGATATGTAACATACGTTTAAAAATATGTTCCTGTTATTTTTTTCACCTTAAAATCACAAAAGTGACATATCATTACTCTAAGAAGCTAAGAGAAAATAAGAAAAGAACAGGAAGAAAAAAGTTAATAAATGTCCTCTCTTTCAATTCATATCCCAAGCATAACCAACAATAACTGATTGGCATGAATCCTTTTATAACCAAATTTAACTGTCTTAGCCAGAGCACACAATAGCTGCTCAAAAAAGTAGCTGCTTATAAATAGCTTTATTTCCTTCTCTTACACCGTCCCACTTCTTTTCATTCCCGTTATCCCTATCCCAGGTTGAACCTCCATTGCTTTGCTCATACCGAGAATATTACAGTAACTTCTACCAGGCTTCCTATTACCAAGCTCTTCTCCACTCTGTGCAGCATATTATATTAGAACAATTGGCCTGAAATGTTCCCAACCCCACATTTTCCTGACCAAGGACCCTCCCACTGTACTTCTCAGTGCCTCAAGAAAATGATACCTCAACATCTGGCGTCCACCCCACATAACCAGTTTTTCCTTGCAGTTTGCATCCTCATCCATCTTCAATTCCAGACAAAATTAGAATTTTTTGAAGTTCTGCCTTTTCTGCTTCTGTCTATGCGTCGCCTCGTCCTAGGATTCAGTTAAACATGAATTTTAAGAAACTGCTATGTTTAAGAAAATAGCCCAGTCCCTCTAGGCCTTGTAGAGATTAATGAGACGTTCTTGGCATCTTTCAGACGTCTCTAAGGTGGGAGACGTCAAGATAATGACACAAAGACTACTAATAAAATAATCTCTCTCCCTCCTCCCACCATGTTGGCCCATGTAAATAGTGTCCAGCTTCCCACATTCTCTCAAAATCATCACTACACCTTCCTTTCCTACTTTCCCTTCCGCTACCATGCTCCCACCTTGTGTTATAATTATTCATGTCCGTATCTCATCTCCCTGATTAGATGGTAAACTTCTTGAGGACAGGAACTGGATTATTTATGCTTTGGGTCCCCTGGAACAGAGAACTGTGAATGATGTCTTACAAGTACAAGTATCATTTCTTACTTTGCATTTATTTGCTCAATGTTACCTGTACAAACTAATTTAAATCTTCAGTAAGCCTGTTGTTAGCTTTAGTCTTATAGACATTCAGTTCTAAAGTAAAAATTTTCTCTTTTCATTAAAGCTCTTCCCAAAGTTTCTGTGAACTCTTCAGAGGGTCAGCTCTAAGGTGGAATTAAGTTTTCACAACCACTTTGGCATGCAGACTTTGGCCACACACAATGAGAAAGCACATCTTAGGGGTGCGAGGGTAGCTCAGTGGTAGAATTCTCACCTGCCACATGGGAGACCCGGGTTCGATTCCTGATCCATCCCAAAACAAGCGAAGAAACCAACAAAAACAAACAAACAGTTAAACAAATGGTGCTGCAATAACGGGACACTCACATGGAAAAAGAATGAAATGTGACCCCACCATACAGCATACAAAAAAAAAAAAAAAAAAAGAGTACATCTTTCTTTGGTTTCTACAGTAATAACTAAAAAATAACATTTCAAATCTTTGTTGGTTTTTTGGACTTAATTGAAGATAGGATGGTGTAGGGAGGAAGGTGCATCATAGGGGACACAGTTTTTTGCCATCTTATTGGTTTCTCTCTTCCATCTCTGTCCCCCTTCTTCTCACCTGCTTCCTCCTAGATAGTGCCCTGCGACTCCAGACCTTTTTCCTTTGATGTCTGCCCAGCTGACCCTGCTGAATTTTTTTTTCCAAAAAAAAAAAAAAAAACCATGACCCAGGTATATATTTAAACAAAGACAGTTTTCCTCTTAAGAGGAATTATGGTGTCAGTTGTTAAGATAATACAATTTTCCCTATCATTTTGCACTTGAGAAATCCCATTTTCATCTTCTAGAGTAAAGTTAAGCTCAGCTTTTGACTGAATTTGTAAGACCCAAATTAAGGAGGTGTAATCTTGAAGCCACTCCCTGATTCAGAAACAGGAATAGCTCAGGAGACCCTGAAACTAAATTACTGTTTGGAAGAGCCAGGCTTCTGCTGGTGCAAATGGAAACAGTTTTTCTTCTAAGTCAACTCAAAAGTGATTTCTCTTCTGACAGACTGGAGAGATGGAAGAATAAATATGTACCTCGAACTTCAAAGTCCTGTTTCTGCTGTGTAATTTAAAGCCAGAGACTAAGGACATTTTTCTTAATTTAAACAAATGATGCTATAAATGTCAGTAGAAACATTCTGCATTCACTTTTTATCGTGGGTCCAATGAGCTCATATTAATGAAACAGGACGTATCAGGTGGGAAGTGGTCAGAGTAGAAGACAGGAGATGGATTCCACATGAAATACAGAACCTAGTGTTTGGAGAGAAAAAGTTTTGTGTATACACAAAACTGCAAACATTATTTTATCTCTCTAAGATAGGGTCTCCAAACTCTGGGATCTGTGTCATTTGCATGGCCGGTGCATTTGGTGGGGCATGTGTGTCGACACGTATGTTTGTCTAGTGGTCTGAAGGCGGTGGACATTGCATCTATAAATCTAAAGCTGTGGTTTGACCCAGGCTTTTGGGAAGGCATTTTAGTACCTGCCTTCATTTTATCAAATTCGGCACTTCAGAAGTTTTGTTACTAGTTATTTCTGAAGATTTTACTTAGTCATCTTTTGCCTACCTCAGATCCTAAGAATTATTCGGCACCAAAGTTCTATACTCACTGATAAATTGGGGGAGTGGCTGAAAAACCAATGCAAGGAGATGCTTTTTAATTGCTCTTTTATTGTCTGTATTGTCTGAATTTATTCTTGAGGCCATTGGCTTTACTAACCACAGAAATTAATTTTTGCCAAGTCCAAAAATATAAGAGCTCAATGTATCAGAGGGATTATTTTTAGAAGGGATAAAACTGCTCTTCTTTAAAATGAGGTAATTGCGGGGTGAGGGGGGTGGTTGGAAACATTTAGTGCTAATGAATAATTCAATTTGATTTACTGGAGAAGTGAAAGCGATGGCACCCTGCCTTTCTCTTAATGTAAAAAAGATAATGGCCATTTTGTTTTAACATTATACCTGAAAGTATCTAATACAGCTTATTTTTATTCCAGGTCAAGTCATCAGCCTTTAGAAGTAGTTTAAAACTCGCTGTCATATTTAAGTGCACTTTTTAAAATAAAAGGAGTCTGAAATGAAATTGTGCTTAATTTCATTTACCCAACCCTACCCAGATCTTACAGAAACACAATGTGTTTCCTAATTGAATGTTACAGACATGAAAGAAGCCGGAGGTTAGGAACTGTGATGATAAGAAAGGCCAGGGTCATGGACCCCAGTGGGTCAGGTGACCAAGCTATCTCTATTAGTGTTGTCATGGTGACACTAAGGAGACAGAGGCATTCAGAAGATGAGTTTATTCTTATAGCATTTACTTTGCACTGATAGTTCTACACTTCTTTTGGCTCAGGCATGTTTTTTAATGCTTTATTTTGAAATACTTTCAGACTTTAATCAAATTCAACAGTATGCGGTATGCTCACCACTTTCCATTACTGAAACTTTCCCAGCTCTCCAAAGAGAAACCGAACACCCATTATGCATTAACTCCCCATTCCCTCTGTCCCTTGCCCTTGGCATTCTGTCTTCTAATTTCTCTCCTTATGAGCTTTCATATTCCCTCATTATTTTCTTTGTAGTTACTATGGGGCCAAAGTTTAACATCCTTAATCTACAGCAATCCTGTCTGCTTTGGTGCCAATTTAAGTTGAATGGTATACTTAAACTATGTTTCTATATTCCAGTGCTCCCCCCTTTATGTTGCTCATGTCACAGATTACGTCCTTGTTCTAGTTTGCTAGCTGCTAGAATGCAATATACCAGAAGCAGAATGGCTTTTGAAAAGGGGAATTTCATAAGTTGCTAGTTTATGGTTCTAAGGCTGAGAAAGTGTCCCAATTAAAGCAACTCTGTAGAAATGTCCAATCAAAGGCATCCAGGGAAAGATACCTTGGTTCAAGGAGGCTGATGAAGTTCAGGGTTTCTCTCAAGTGAGAAGGCACATGGTGAACACAGTCACGGTTTCCAGCCACAGTCCAGTGGGCTGGAAGGGCACATGGTGAACATGGCGTCATCTGCTAGCTTTCTCTCCTGGCTTCCTATTTCGTGAAGCTCCCCAGGAGGCGTTTTCCTTCTTCATCTCCAAAGGTCGCTGGCTAGCAGACTCTCTGCTTCATGGTGCTGCAGCATTCTCTGCTCTCTCTGAATCTCCTTCTCCAAAATGTTTTCTCTTTTATAGGACCCCAGAAACTTATCAAGACCCACCCAAATGGGTGGAGACATGTCATCACCTAATCCAGCTTAACAACCACTCTTGTTTAAATCACATCTCCAGGGAGATGATCTGATTATAGTTTCAAACATACACAATTGAATAGGGATGATTATCCCTCAAAATGGGATTTTGATTAAAACATGACTTTTCTAAGGTCCATACGTCCTTTTAAGCCAGCATAACGTTTATACATTATGAGCCCAAAACCACTGATCTATCATTATATTTGCCATGTTCTTCAGTCCATTAACTAATTTCTGGAATTTTGAAAAAGATGTTTCTGCCAGTTCTTGCTGGGACAGGGCTCTGAAGTGTCTCACTCTGCCATCTTGATCTCTGGTACATATTAATAAGAGACTAGCAAATCATGTAAATGCAGTGGGTGTGACCATGCACAAGTTCCTATGTTAGAATGTGCTTATGAAGTCATGGGGCCCAACACTGTCAGTGCAAAGAGGTTTTATGTAATAGGTTTTACTCTTACTTCTATTTGCAAGTTTACTTATCTGTTCCATTCAACTGAGGTTTTCTTAATTAAAAGTAGAGTATGAAAGTATCTGCTGAATCTCTGAGAGGTGGTCTCCAATGCAAAGTTCTTCCTCTGTCTCCTGCCTTGCTCCATACGTCTGTAAAGAGGCGAAATGGGTGGCTTAGGAGTGCTGTTTATATGGCATAGCTAATCACCGCCTAGCAGCACAGTTTTGCATTTACTTACAGTTATTTTCTGCAAAAACAGCCAAATCATATTATCACACTTTAAGCCATAGTATGTAGAAAGAGACACTGAGGAAAGCCCTTTAGTACAGTAGCACGTATTTCTCTGAGTTTTGGTACTCATTTGGGAGGCTTACTGAGTAAGGGGCATCTCTCTTTCTGTTTGGATTGTAATTTCTCTTCAGACTAACTTGAAACTTGGCCCCTAATGTGCTAGAGTGCAGAGTGCTTAGAGTTGAGATGAATCGGGACAGGTGTTTTACCTGGCCTTGGCGGTGGAGTTGATAGAGGGGATTTTATTCTGTGGTCACATACCCAGAGTAGTGTAGTCCAGATGTGGTCGAAGAAATAAGCAGCATGTTAAAATGATAAAACATGTAGGTAATGAGAGTTCTAGGTGCATGTCAGAGCTGCAAGCCTGGGAATATGTGTCCTATGTTCAGCAGCCACGGGAGTCAGGGACAGGGCAGGAAATAGAGATGAGGATGGGTGCAGTGAGTAATTCGGGATGAAGGCTCAAAACACACTGACGGCTAAGTTCACATCTGTGCTGGGCGCTGTGCTCAGTATAAAGATAAATAATGCATAATTTTTTTGTGTGTTTGTGTTTGCCTCAGGGGAGTTAACAAGAATATGGGAGAACTATTTTATATGCTACCAGCTTGCGATAACAGGGCTTACCCAGCAGCTTAAAGGCACCAGCTATTCTGGTCCAGCTTTATTTAATAAAAAAAAAGAAAGAAAACCCCACAAAAAATCTGCTTTATTTGAAACAGGATGTGAAAAGAAATTTTATGCCTTCATTCTTCCTACCTCTTTCCCTATATGAAAATGTGTGGGAAAAAATAGGAGTGGAAATGGAGTCTCATGTGCTTCTGTGATTTTCAACATATTTCCTTTCATCTTTTTTTTTTAAACATCATTGATATTCTTTTATAACTTCCGTGCAGGCACTGGGCACCTTTTGCTGATGGTTGAAGACATTGAGTTTAAGTCTCACATAAATTGGGCTTATCGTTTCCCTGAAGAGTATCAGTGCTCATTACATCATGGAGGTGGCCCTTTCTGTACAAATCATCCAGAATGATCGCCATGCTGCCTCTTAGCTTTTAGATTCCTGGGAACGTCACTTGCAAATGGGGAAATTGTAGCTCTGAAAACCATGTGCTTCTGATTTCTTGGTACAGAGAAAGATGGGTGGTGGTCCAGGTGATGTCTGAGAGATACTATGCATATGACTAAGGTGGAATGCTAATTGATTTTCAGGGAGCCTGGATTTCCAGTTTGAGCATGAATAATTCACTGTAGGGAAAAATTTGTGCTGCAGAGGAAAAGTATGCATTGTCTGTGGCACACCCGCCTGGTAGTTATCTGATTCTGATTTTATGAGTTATTTTATAAATTTATAAATTAAAGAGAAATGATAGCAGTGCAAAATAGTTTTTTTTTCTCTTTCAGAGGCATCCAATTTCTATCATGTTCTGTACAGGCTAAACTGGCCACTTCTTTCCCTACATTTGCACATTCACTTTAACATTCCTTTCATCTTTATAAATTGTGCCTTTTGTCTTCTGCTTTGGCTGCTTATTAACAGCTTCCTGGCTCCCTCTTTATGAGTAAAATAACATCTTTAACACATGTTCATTTTATATTAGTATAAAATATGGTCATGATTGACCTTTTTAAAAAAAATTAACTTTGGACACCTGCTGCTGCTGCTATTTTTACTACTATTGTTACAATAGCCACTGCTGCTACCACTATTTTTTTGGAAATTGTTAGGGTCCTATGTCTCATGTGGTCCTAACTTAGGAGAAAATGAGCAATTTTATGTTTCTGAAAAACAAAGCTTCAGGTAACTTTTATTAGCATACCTAACTTGGTGAAGCGAAGGCAAACTTCTATATGCAATAGGCACCCTCCTGCCGCTGCCCCCCCCCCCACTTGTAGGGACAACCTGGCTTTAGCTTCACCCATGGGAATTCATGCCAGAACCCAGTAGAAAAAATACAACTTGCTGAGTGGATTCCATTTGTTTCCCCACCCACCAGGTAACTAATTCCAAGACCAGTGCCTTTTGATTCAAATTCTCTGTTATTCTGTTCTGACTTTTTAACCCCTAACTCCCTCCCCATACATGCTCCTCCCTGGCCCCCAATGTTCAGTTATTGCTATTAATCATTTTATTGACAAGATTTCCATTTAATTATTATGAGATAGGCTAGTAGGTTTACTTTGCTGTCTGTGAACAAAGGGTGGAGAGAAGGCAAAATAACATTCCTCTAGGGTGTCTGTCAACTCTTAGCTAGATTGCTATCAGTGAGTTATTACCTCTTCGTTTTCCCCTTTTCAAGAAAATATTCAGCATCATTTCAGGATGTTATATTTTGAGTTCTTAAACCTTACCTAGTATTTTCACATTCAAATAATGCTAAGTAGCACATTTGCTAGCAAAATTTAAATTGAATCTGAACTATTACTTTTACTTCAGGGCAGAAGCAGCTCAGCAGCATATATACTTCTCTCTGAAGTAGTTTTAATCAACAGTTAAAACCAAAATCATCGTTTAAATTGAAGGCATTTTCAAGAAAAATGGTTTCAGAATCTTTTCCCAAACTGCTGACTTAAATATGGGTCAGTTGCTGTAATTGTATATCTCTGTGTTTATATGGTATAACCCTACTTTTTTTTCCCCCGATTACAAACTGAATTACATACTGAATAGTAGCATATGCTGGTAGAGAAATGGATACCTGTTTATATTATTTTTCTCTGACTACTCTTTATTAAGACATTCTGTATATTCCCTAAGGAGTTCTGTCTTACTGTGGTCATTTTACATAAAGAGCTGACCTCAAAAAAAAAAAAAAAAGGGAAAAATCAGTCCTGTAGACAGGAGAGTTTCGGTATCATGTAGGTTCCCTGAAACTCCTTGGAACTAGATTTAATTTGATTTTTAATGGGTCTATATTAATAATGAAATAAATTTACTTTTCCTATCAGATCTTTGAGCTAATATCTTTTATTCTAATTTTCTCTTCTAAATATCAAATTTTCCACTTTTAATATCACACCCTTGGGGAAATAACATTTGCTTGTTTGATTTTAAGTTCCAAAAGAGTTTTTTCCCCTCTTTCTTAATATATTCAAATAAAGTTCTGATATCTCAGCTGTGAACATGGGGCATGATACCATGCCACATTTCAGCTAATATTTATTACAGAAGGAACAAAACACACTGTCCAGTTTTAGCTTTTAAAAATTATTTGTATAAAGGGGAATTCCTGTTTACTTTCTAGAAGTCAAAAATTCTAAGTTCAATTTCCATCTTTGCTTTTCCCCCTATGTCCTTGATAGTTAAATCATTTATCTCTTTTTGAGTCTCACTTTTCTCATCTTTAAAATGGGAATAATAAATAGTAACAGATCTGCTTTGAGGATCATATTAAAGCAAAACTAACTTGCACTGAAGAATAATCAAAACCAACAGTGGCTCTTCATATAAATCTGGTGTCAGAAACCAAAGCAAGCCAGGATTCTACTGTCAGAGTTGATCTGTGACGATCTCCTAAAAGAGATGCGTGTGAAGTGTCTCCAGCCCCACTTGGGGATCTGAGGAAGGTCTTAGAGCCTCCACCCAGGAAATAGTATCTAGACCTGATATGATAGCTCAGTAGTGGATTTCAGTGAGCATGCATGGCTGGCTGGGTTTTAGAGTTGACAAGAAAGCCCAGAAATGGGGTCCAGGATACAGAACGTGGGAGCAACTTGATAGTTTTCCCATTTTGGCAAAGGCTATGGGAAAAAATATGGTATTTTTTTTAGTCTATTATAATCCACTGTTATTATTCCCATAATCAGACTCTGTTTTCCTGTTGTGAGCGATTAGAGAATACTGTTCCATTCCTTCATGGTCATAACCAGGAGAAGGAGGTCTGAACACCATGAGTGCCGGGAAGTATATACAGAAGACAGGGCTCCTTTGTCAAGGCTTCTGCTTTTATGCTCCTACAGACACCAGTTCTTGAGAAATGTATTCAGAAGGAAATTGCAAGCAGGTGTCCAACTGCCTGTCCATTGTGATCCTGCGTTGATTGCGTAGTCTTCACCTTTTTATTTCCCGTATCTCTCTTCCCTCTAGTTATTGAGACAGTATTCACACTGAGTCACATTATAGCATACGATGTTTAATTGCATAAAATATTTCTTCTCTCTCAGATCTGTCACTTGGAGAAGTGGAGATAAAAAGACTCCAAAGAGTAATTTATTTTTATCATCAGAGTCGGATTCTAAATGTAAAAATTAATGAGACGTTTGCATAGTTTTAAAATGAAACTACAAAAGGAAAATGCAAAAATGACTTTATACAGCCTTAACTTCATGTTCTCTCCTTCTTCTTTCCCCTATTTTCTTTTTCTCTCCCTGTTTATTCTTTTCCCTTTCCTTCTTGTGTTTTCTGCATAACATACCTGGGAGTTAAAATCCAGCTTTGCTCCAGGGGTAATGATTTTTTAATCAAAAGACAGATAATTATTAGTGATGTTCAAGGAGGAACATCATGGATTCACCCTTTCCCTGGTAACGTTGACTCTGTTCTAGAAAGCATAACTACTTTTGTCAGTGAAGCTGGCAGGCGTAAGTTGAGAACTCACGCAGAGATCTGTTCAGAGAGAATCAATTTTCAGGTTGGAATTGTCCGCTACAATTAAGATCTGTGCACTTGCACACCTCTCAACCCAGCTCACCAGTTAAATCCTGCTAACAGGGTGTTATCATTATTTCACATTTTTAGTTTCATATATTTGAGCAATAGAAAGGCTAGGATGAGGGTGTCATCTCCCTATCCAGCTTATCAAACGTGACTATGGGGAGAATTATTGAGCCATTTGATTTCTGCAACCTGGAAACCTGAAACCTGAAATAATACTCTCTCTTCTGGAACACATGTTGAACAGGCATTGGTTTGGGTGAAAAGCTCTTTTGTATTACGCAAGAACTCACATGTCAAATATAAAACGTTAGTCAGAGGCAGTAGAACATAAAGTTCTGTGCCATACCTGGTACTTGACAAATGGCTGAACATAAGCATGTCAGATTAGTTAGCCTCATGGAATATTGAACAGGTGAAAAAGTGACAGTTTTCTTCTTGACATGATGTAGAAGAACTGAGCTCCAGCGATCAGTAGCTATGGATGAGACTCTCTTTAAGCAAACCCATTTATGAACAATCATAACTATGAAAAGCACAAATTAAAAGGTCATTATTCAAAAAGGGTAATTTTCCTCAATTAACTCAGAGTGCCTATAAATCTCTTTAAATGGAGTTGCAATCATTTTTATATTTCTTAATTGGTGGTTTTTATTTGTTTATTTTAAGAATAAAAAAATGACAACTTTTCAAAATAGGCCTATTGCATTAATTATATGGATGAATATAGAATGCGTAGGCTAAGAGTAGGGTGGGAAATTGGCAGATGAAGGCTTAGGTTTTCTCTAGCCTCCTTAAACAATACTATTCTTAATTGCAACCTTTATATCCACATTCACCCTTATGTTTTGTGCCATTTGCATCATGTACATGTATGCATTAGTAGCAGCACCAGTAGCAGCATCAGTAGCAGCATTCATTCCCCCAAGAAACAGCAATTTAAAACATATGATAGACTTCTTTAAATCTGGGTAGGCTATGAGAAGAATTTGAGTGTTTGCAGTAGGATGAAAGCTTGCTTCCTTCAGCCCTTGTCAGAATAAGATGCTTTAAACATGAAGAGACCTGAAGAGACCATCTCTTCCTGCTACTTGTTCCTGAATAAGTCATCTAAAAGAAGGCATCTGGATATAATTTTGAGGGTGTCTTCATTGCAAAGAGGAATTTTTAAAAGTCAACCCTTTTGGCATCTGTTCAATAGATATTATTGAATAGATACTAACAGCAGAATGGGTGATGCTGAATTAAGAAAGTACGGGTCCATAAGGGGAAGTTCTGCTTTAGAGTGGATTATGCAAACAAAAGCATACCCAGTACCAGTAGCACCAACCTGGAAGTCCTCTGTGATAAGGAAGGGAGAATGAGGATAGGGGATAATGGGGAGAGGCTCTGCTGGGAAAGTTACATTATGGTTGAGCCTTAAAGAGTCAGGACTGTCCTGCTGAATGGAAATAAGGAATAGACTATGTTTGAAGATGGGTGGTAGGGAGCAGGAGTGACATAGAGGTAACTCTCTATGGAGAGATTACTGCTTGCCATTACTGAACTTGACAGAATGAGGGTACTGCCAAAGGGAGATAGACATCCTGAAGGGGAGTTTTAGGGAAGGGGCTTGTGATAGTCTAATATCATTTAAATGAATGGGGGAAAAAACCCTCCTAGGGACATTTGTCCCTTGTCTCATCAGGACAACAGTGTGTTTTACAGGCTATTTTCCACTACTTTGTTCAGTATACTGTAATTCTAAGTGAACTTCAGGCGGTTTCTGCTGGTTAGGTTATTAGAAAATCTAGAGATATTTCTGTGTTACAATTGTGCTAAAAAGACACATTCTGGGCCCAGATTTTATTTATTGTAGAGCATTGTAGGCATTTATAGTGCCATATAAGTGTTAAGTATTAATGCATTTTTCTCCTCCTCTACCAATACCCAGGCATCATATGAGTGTATAATTCAAGAAAATCATTCAAATGCTTCCTAAGAGTTGCCTTACTTTACCCCTGAAAGCCTACCTTTTAGCATAGAATTTGAAAAAACACATGTAAAATGATCATCTGCCCACTTAAGCCCAACATCCCCCTAGAAATGGGTCTCTCTCCAGAGGTAGACAGGTTTGTCTAAATACTGAGAAGCTGAGCAGTGGAGGTCTGGCCTCACTTATCACCCTCTACCTCCCAGTTATACTAAAAATCTTTGCCTTAGCTAGTCACAGGCAATGCTAATATATTTTCATCCACTAGTCCTGTTGTCAGCTGCAGTTTGGATACAGGCTTTCCTTTGTTAACTTCCATGTATAAAACAATAGTTTTAAACCTGCAACCATCTTAGATCTTTAGACAGAATGGTAGACAGAGCCCTGTGCCCCAGACTACTGTGGGTATGGTGTGACTTATTTCACAGAATAAAAGTGCTCTCTAAAGTTGACTTGCATGATAGAGATGTACTTTTGCCTTTCCCCTTACTTCTTTTGATGACTTAATTGAACACGATACAGGATATCCACCAGGCATGGAAGGAAACGGAAGATTGATAACTTCCCATATTCTTCTGTAATACAGTGAGGAGAAAGGAGGATGAGTCTGGTGAAATGGCCTTTGCTCTCACAGTATCCATATATTTCTGTTTTATCACTTTTTGTTCAAGTCTGGGCCCTGAAGGAATTCACCTTGAACAAATTGAAAAAGAAAAGGAGAGAGAAAAAAAAGACCTTTCTAGAACATAAGTGAGAAAGTGATTTTGTAACAAATAACAATAATAATAACAGTAACCTTCCCAAGATTGCTTAAAATAAGACAAAATATTTTTAAAATAGTTTTGTTTTTTTAAGAGGGAACCCTATGGTGATAGAGGAATAGCTTACATTCACTAGCCTTTCTATAGTTAAAAATTATAAACTCTGAAAAAAAATAACTACTTGCAAGCACTGCAGAATGTTCAAAACCAGACAGAAATGGGAGGAAACTTAACCTATGAGAAAAGGGAGCCACACTGGGTGAGATCTATGTGATACAAATTTTCCCCTAAGAGCACTCAGTCCTCAGCCCTTGTGGCATTGGGTGGCTAGAACTCAGGCAGAAAGCTCCAGTACAGGTGTCAGTGGAGGGAATTTGGAGCTTCCAAAGTGAATAGTGATTGTGGGGAAATCTTGGAAATGAAAGAGCTACAGAGAAAGGAGTCTTAAAATCTGCCCCTAAAACTTGCCTGATCCCTGAATGCTAAGGAGACAATGGAAATAAACCGCTTAAGGCTGAAAAAGCTGAGCAGAGATTTCAGCTGCTGCTCTCTGCAGGAGAAACAGAGTTCAAAGTTTGGATTCTGCCAGCTAAGAGTGGCTTAGTAAAACCACCCTGAGCCTTCTACTAAAACCACAGAAGAGACACTTAAGGAATAAAGTCTATGTACGAGAACCAAGGCATTCCCAAAGACTAGGGGAATACCCGAACAGATTCATCTAATCAAGTATAAAGTCAACTTTCATAAATTCTAGGTGATCAACCAGTAATTTAAAAGCCCGCTAAGAGGAAGAGAGGGAAAAAAAGAACTTCAGTAGAAGACAACAAAATCCAGTTTCCCTACATGTCATCTACAAAGTTCAATAAAAGATAAAAATTGTCATGCAAAGAAAGTGGAAAATGTGACCTATATCACCACAGTTGAGAGAACGAATCGTCAAAATAAACCATCCCCAAAATGGCCCATATGTTAGAGTTAGCAACAAAGATTTTAAAACAGCTAGTACAGATATATTCAAGGACTTATAAGGGAGGCTGGACAAACTGAGAGAATATATGGGGCTCTCAGAAGAGAAATGGCAACTATCAAAAAAAGAGCAAACTGGAAGTTATAGAACAGGAAAAAATGCTATCTGAAATGAAAATATTTGTTGAATGGGCAAACTGCACACAGTGGAAGGAGAGGTCCGTATACGTGAAGACAGATCAGTAGGGATGGCCCTATCTTAAGAACAGGTAAGACAAATCTCCAAAAACATAAAATAAAACAGACAGTGTTAGTGACCCATGGGACAATATCAAGCAGTTTAACATTTGTGTACTTAGAGTTTCAAAGACAGGAAAGAGAGAGATGAGATAGGAAGAGACATCTCCAACCACCATAATGGCTAAAAGTCCCCAAATTTGGTTTTTAAAGAACCCAAGCCTGTAAATCCAAGAAATTTAGCAAACCCCAAGTAGGATAAATACAAAGGGAACCACACTTAGCCATAGCACAGTTAAGCTAAGATGATACTCAGTGTTTCAAAATTCATTTTTGACATGGCTGCTGTCTAATATGGAGGTGACTCTTAAGAAACTCTTCACAGTTAAGTCATAACCACCATTAGAAACACAGAGATATGGAAGGACTACAATGAACAAATTGGCCAGATGAACAATTCAAACAATTAACAGAATTGTTTGAATTCTGACTCTTATACTTAATGTCTGGGAATCCTTTGGGAAAGAGACATTCTGATTCATATTTTCATCATCTATAAAATTGACAGTAACCACTGACAGTACCCAGTAGGACTGGTTGTAAAACTTAAATGAGATAATAGTATATGAACATGCTTAATATAGTTTCTAGCACATAGAAGGTGCTTTGTAATGTTTACTTCCTTTCTTCCTTTCCTTTTTCTTCCTCTTTGAGTATGAATGATTTTGGTTATTCTATGTAATAGAAGAGAGTGTATCTCTTAGTTGAGAGAAAAATCCGTTTTCTAATTCTAAGTCAAAGGTCCCTTATAATATCATTTTTTTAAATCATGTAATGTTTCTTCTACAAGGCTTTGGGGGACATAGGATTCTGAAAGTACATTCTTCCTTGTTAATATTATTAGCCATCCTAAAGGGAAGGTGGTGTGTGTTTGCTAATGTCGTCATCATATACGTGTCTCCTTGAGGTTTCTGGATTGAAAACATGTGAAATAAGTTCATAAATATGTGTCCATAAAAATAAGATTAACTTTTTTGTCTTTTAGTACCATAGTATGTGCGATGGTGAGTATGGTGACTCATGTGATTGGGATGGTGGTGACTGTTCCATCTCTGGGAAATTAAAGGTTTTAGCGCTGCTGAAAGCTTTGCAGGGAGTCTGAGAAATGCTTGTGACATTGGTTAGGGGGTTTTCATTTTGATTTGTAAATGAGCTTGTGTCACTGGAAACATTTCTAAATCTGTTCTACAAAATAAACGAAATAATCACTCTCACCTATTAATTGACATTCTATTCTCCTTCATTCTCACTGTTTGATGATTAGAATAATGATTCAATGGGAATGCCTTGTCACTGTGGTTCTCTTTTATAATTGCTTAAAATTCATCAGCCTCTTTAAGTGCATGGTCCCTCATTATGCTCCAGTTCCTCAGTCACATAAAGCGCATAGCTAGTTCCCATTAACCTAGGAACTGGGTAAAAACCATAGCTCCTACATTTGTAATTCCTTAGTTACTGGTCTTTTATTACTTCTATAGGTGTCTCACTAATTATCACCCTACTTATGAATACCAAGTTAGACATGGCCCTTTAGATAGTTGGTTGCCATTAGGGCTCTAGACAATTTAGAGGGAACAGGAATTCCTCAGATTTGTGCTGTTTAGACAATTTAGGCTTCTGTTTTGCTATTACTGTTGTTTTGTACTGAATTCTTTAATTCAGCCTTTTGTGGTGAAGTCAAATGCAGAGATGGTCATGCACAGTACGAACTTAAGTAAACGTTTACCATGGGCTACTATTTATTAAGAATGGCTACTTCGACGGACATGTTCTGGTTTTATGCTTATGGGAACTCTACTGACAGTGGTAAATAAGTACAGTTGGGAGGCATTTCTTACTTGGATGGTTGACTGTGTTCAATTTGAGCATAGGAAAAAGATATGGCTGTTTTTGGTAGGATGCCCGTTGTCTTAGGGAAACAGAACAAGTTTTGCCTCCAGTTTTCAGAATTCTGTACCTTGGATTGTCCACTGTTTGTAAAATGGATTATGTAAGAAAATATCAGACTGAAACTGTATATAAAGTTATAGTGAGTTAATGGTATAACAAACTATATATTGACCCCAAATAAATACTAAAAATTAGTGCTAATCTAAATTTGCTATTTTTGCACGTTTTGTATTTTAATCATTTGACAAACCTTTATTTTTATCCCTTTGCCAGGATACTAGGCATCATAAGATGAGTGTAATAAAGTCTCTAATGTTAAGAACACCCAGTAGTCCTCTCTGAAGACTAATCATAGGTTAGTAAATGTTCTTTATCTGGGTATTTTCTGTCCTTCAGAATTAACTCTGAAAGCAACAACATATTAATGAATGAATGTTAAGAAGGTATAATATTCAATCTCTGATATATTCAAATGTTTCTTTAGTAAGCTACAGCCAGCAAGCCATAGTATAGATTATACTTTACTTGACTAGACCTCAGTAATGAGGTTTTTTGTGGTTAAAGCACCGAGTTCACAATCTAATGCAAGCCTGTGTTCAGCTCTTTTACATATACCTGACCACTTCCATCCTTACAGAAATAGTCACTATGCCTTGATTCTTGGTGAACTGTGACTTGAAACTCTACAAAAATAATGGAAGCCAGTAGTCTTAGAAGGATCCTGGAGCCAGAAATGTAGGAACCCTTGTCTTTTCTAGAATATGCAATCATCCAGGCTGCATCTTTTACCTGTGATACTGATCCCTTTAAGAAACTCAGGGCAAAAATCAAACCCACTAGAAACCTAAGGTGACAGAGAGCTTGTATTTGTAGTTGAGTGTCTTTAAAAGGTATTTTTCTTAACTGTTGAGTTCAAGGAGACTTCTGGAAATGGTAATAGTTTGATGAAGGAGAATTGCCGCTCCCTTCCCCCAGCTCTTTAAAACCTTAACCAGTCTGCTTGTCCTTGAAACTAGGCCCAATTCTCTGTTTACATTTTCACATACCATGGACTAACATACTGTGAAATCTCAAGCTTAGCTGTCTTAGCAAATGAATATACAATATGTTGAAGAAGCATGACCCTTACCTTGGAAGGCAGAAGCACAATTTTATTAGCAATTCCCCTGTAGCAATATTTATTTAGCTCTAGCTATATATAGCTCAGGAATATATGCATGGAAATTAATATTATTCTTAATGTTAGCATGGTGAGAATCAGAGGTCTTAAAAAACTCAATTGATTCCAGAGATTATACTTTCCTTGACTAGATCTCAGTAATGAAGTTTTTTGTGGTTATAGCACCGAGTTTAATCCCTTATACACAATCTAATACAAGACTGTTTTCTAGCTCTTTTAAGTATGCCCACCACTTCCATCTTTACAGAAATAGTCACTATGCCTTGGCTTATCTCTGGAAGATTGGTTCTTGGTGAACTGTGACTTGGAACTCTACAAAAATGATGGAAGCCAATAGTCTTAGAAGCATCCTGGAGCCAGAAATACAGGAATCCTCAGTCAGTGTTTGGTGCTTACAATATTACCTGTGCTTCCCACAGATGGTCCATGAATGTTCTGAGCTCTACTGGACACCAGAACAATCAAGTAGTTGTTAGGGCATTTATGGGGAATGAGGTGGCTGGAAGAACAAACATATAAAGCAATAGACACAGCCTTTTATATGCCCACTGGTACCATGAAGGGGAGCCCTGTCCCACCATCATTCTCTTTCGATACCTGGTTATTTTTCTGAGCGCTGCCTTTTTTATATGCCTCAGCCTGAAGTTGGATTCAGGGAAAGGATTCTCAAAGATGAAAAATCAATTATTCTTTAGAATCCTCGAAGATTATAAGTACCTGAGGGAAGTGACTATGTCGTTGGCTTCTATCCTCTACCTAATTTTAAAACACTTTGGTTGAGTGAGAAAGAATTATCTGCATCTCTTCAACCAGAATTCTTTGCCTAGAGTTAAATCAATGAGCTTCAGGAGGTTGGTGATCCTCCCCAAAATTTTGTTTATAGCTGTTGTTCATTGGAAGTGGAGTACGTATTGTCCATAGCTATCATCAGATACTCAAAGAGATTCATAACCACCTCCACCACCACCACTACCACCCCAAAAAAAGCCAGGGACCATAGGCTCAGCATTCATGATCTCACTTGAATTCAGATTTAATTATTCTCCCAAAGGAAGCAGTTGCACAGATTCCTGTCAGCAAATAATGATAGCAAATGCATTCTTCATAGCTTTCAGTGTTCAGTGCTTTTTAGCAACATTCATCTGCAATTTTATTTTCTTTGGGGGGGGTGGGTGGATGTTAAGATTTGTGCATTGACAACATAAGCATATTTTCTCGAACACTGAACTCCTGGAGAATGGTCTTTATGAGTTACTTCTATATGAATTGTGGTCTTTTGGTTGGTTCAGATCCCTTGAAGCTTGTTAGGGAATTACATTGTACCACCCCAGTTTTCTTTCTTCCTAATAAACACATGAGAACTTTAGTTCAGAGTTCAAGGAATCAAGCTTAAATTAAATGAATTAAAGCTCTTAGGGGAATGAGTGTCGAAGGAGAAGAATGAAGAATCGACGACCTATTAACAGTTGTAATTCTCCACCTTGAATTATTGATAGCATGTGACATTATAACCTTACAAATTGCAATCTATAAACAGCTTAGAAAATATGACCTTTGCATTACAATTGGTCCCACAAAGCCGTTTCTTATTACAAACAGCTGCCGCCAGCATATTTTCTTGTAGTCTGAGGAAGAGAGGGAATGCATGTAAAAGGAAGGCTGGATGCTATTTAGAAAGACCTCAGCAAGGCTGCTTGCATGCAGAAGTGATAGATGGTGAGTGGCAGAAAACTTCTCAGCCAGGGTGAAAGTATTAGAAGTTTGCTTGTCATTGATTTACAGTCACCAAGTAGAAAGAACTAATTAGCTGAAGTTGGTTGACTTCGCACTTTTTCTCCTCCACTTTTGAAACAGGCGGGGATTGAGAATTCATAAACAGGGTGGGCAGAGGATGTCAGGGTATTTTTTTGCTATTCTTTCTACCTACCGTTGTCTTTCAAGATAAAATGCAGCCAAAAGATAAATCAGGGATGGGGTGGGGGTGGGACAGGAGCTGTATTTGTCACTAACCTTAAGTTTGAGATGTGACTTGGATTTTACTCTCTGTTACAAACGGTGCACTAAATTTTTAGAGTTCCTTTACATGGTTTGGCAAAAATGTCAAGTAACAAGCCCCAAATTATATGTTTGTTCCAAAGTGCTACATTTGGCATAACCTATAGAAAAACTTCAACACATTGAGTCCTCGTCTTCTCTGAGTCTTTTTGGTTATCACTCCTTGTTTCATGTCATACCTTTGCTAGATTTTTCTAACAGCTCTTTTGCATTTGTGGTGGAACACACTCATGGTGTTGGAAATGACACTGAAGATGTGAGAAATGAATTAATTCTAGTACAAGTTCTGTTACCAATCGACAATGTGGGCGTGGGCAATTCATGTAAGTGTTCTGGGTTTCAATTTACCATCATGACTGTAATCAAAATATATAACATTTGAAGGCCTACCATGTGCCAGTGCTTTCCATGTGATACTTCAGTTAACACTCATAATAATGTTATAAGTAGGAGCTGATATCATTTCTGTACCTCAATGATGAGGGAACTGAAGCTTACAGGGGTTAAATACCTGCCAGGCAGTGTGACTCCAAAGCCCCTGTGTTGCTTGTCAGAGGTCTCAAAAAGTTGCCTGTGAGAACCTCAGGAGTAATCTCAGTGATTGATTGAGTGGAGATTGCTTGAGTGAATGGAGAGCCCACATCCTGTAAATAGCAGATTCTGGCTACGGGAGAGTGTGAGTTCAGGATGGCCAAATCTCTCTCTCTCTCTTCTTTTCCCCCAAGAGAAGTGAGAATACCAGCTTGATAGTTAAACTCCTGATTTTTAAATGCTGACAACTAATTCACTTTGTTTTTAAAACATATTAACGGTCAATGTTGTGTAGACAAGACTAAATAAAAATGATTTGGTGATTGGGGCTTCTGTGGTTTACAGACCATCCATCTATCTTAAGAAATCAAACTGCACCTAATCTGCTGCATTATGAAGTAATAGGTTCGCACTAAATAATCTGTAACCCCCCTTTTAGCACCCAAATTTTGAATTCTTTGATTGGGTTGAGTTGCTGGCCAAGTTTAAAGAACGTTACTCATGTAAATTTCCATATGAATCTTTTCAAATTGCTCTCTTTCTATTTACCCTACCTGAACCTATCACAGGTGACTACCAAAGAAGACCCTGTTCTGTCAACACTGCCACCATCCTCCTGGACCTCTTTCTCCAAACCTTAAGACGTGCCCTTAGATTCTTTCCTATCGTTTTCCCTTACACTATCTGATTAGTCACCTTAAAAGGCTTCCCATGATTAGATTAAGCATCACTCATTGCAGAAAACACTCCCCTTTGGCTGATTACAAATGGAATCAGCTGTGGATGCAGCTGACGTGATCATGATCTAATTCTATGAAATGTCCTCATTGCAACAGACAGGCCAGCAGGTACCACACTTGACCAAGTTGACACATGAACCTGACCATGACAGGAAACAAACCCTTTTTGTTTCCCTGTAATCTCTCTATCTTCTACTGTATCCTTTCCATTTCCACCCCTAGCACCCTCCTGCTGGTCCCCCCAGTTTTACACAAGTGCATTTGAATAGCCTTCTGTTCTAGTTTGCTAGCTGCCAGAATGCAACACACCAGAAACGGATTGGCTTTTAATAAAAGGGGATTTATTTTGTTAGTTCTTTAGAGGAAAGGCACCTAACTTTCCACTGAGGTTCTTTCTTACGTGGGAAGGCACAGGATGGTTTTTGCTGGCCTTCTCTCCAGGCCCCTGGTCCAACAACTTTCCCCGGGGTGACTTCTTTCTGCATCTCCAAAGGCCTGGGCTGAGCTGCAAGTGCTGAGATGAGGAATGCTGACCTGCTTAGGCTGTGTTACATTGAGCTCTCTCATTTAAGCACCAGCCAATTCAGTCAAACGTCATTCATTGCAGCAGGCACACCTCCTAACTGACTGCAGATGTAATTAGCAACAGATGAGGTTCACGTACCATTCGCTCATGTCCACAGCAGCAGAACTAGGTATGCTCACCTTGCCAAGTTGACAACTGAATCTAACTACCACACCTTCTAAGTGTATTCTTTAGCATCAGCCACTCAATGCTCTGATCCAGAGGATGGTGAACTACCCTCTGAAGGCCAAATCTGGCTCATCTACTATTTTTATAAATATAGTTTTATTGACATATAGCCCCACCCATTTATTTACATATTGCCTGTGGCCACTTTCGGAACACAGTAGCAAAATTGAGGAGTTGTAACAGACCTTGTCACCCACATGCCTAAAATATTTACTCTCTTGTCCTTTAAGAAAAAGTTTGCCAACACCTACCAGTTTATCCCTTATGCAACTTTCTGATTAAACTTTGCATCTCTTGTATTTTATATATCACCTCTGTGCTCAAAAATCTATAATTGTTCTATGAGCTTTACCACACATTTAAAAAAAAAACAGAATTTTAAACACCTCAAAGAACTTCCACAAATGACCCTTATGGAATGACTGGTCTGTCTTTCCAGTCATTTTTTAACGCCCTCGTGGTCTCTGACCAGGCTAGTTTAAATGATGAACCACAGACACATGATGCTCACCCTGATTCTGACCTTTTGAGAAGATACTACCATTTTTGGATTATCAATTGCAGCCCATCATTTTTTGAATGATGATATTCATGGAAATTTATAGTTCAGATTAAGTTAATAATTATTAAGGACTTCCTATTTGTGAAGGATGGGGGTGGGCTTGCCCATATAAATTGTAGTAGACCCACACTGACTCATATGTCTTCATATGTAAGTCTGTACACGCTGTAGTTATTCACTGACAATATACAGAGGATGCTTTTTATGGCTGTATGCTAGCACAAGAAATTATAAACAACAAATATAGTACCTCGTTCACAATCTAATGGAAGAGAAAGGTAAACAAGTAATACAAATGACAGTTTCCCATAACAGAAGCATGCAATATTACAGACACACAGATGAGGCTACAAACTATGCCCCGGGAGTTTAGGAAGGCTTCATGGAGGTGATGGCATTTGAAGTAGATATTGAAAATTGAGAAAGCCCCAAAGACCTGGAAGTTCATGGTGGTTTAAAGAATAAAGAAGTGGTCGGTATTTCAGGATTCCAAGAAGTGACAACAGATAAAAGTAGAAAGGAGATACATGCTATATAGAGAGGGCCTTGGACGTCTTGTTGAAGACTAGAGAATTAATCCTATAGGTACAAGGGGATCCTGAGTCTTTCTGAACAGAAGAGAGGAAATCAGATTCTAGGTGGTAAATTCCTGGGTGTCAGAAATTATCTTATGTATCTTTTACCTCTCCAGGGGTTTCACAGCTCTGCTTTGACCATGGTAAACATTCAGCAGATAGTTATCCATTGATTATTTCTTCCCGAGGGCGAAGCTTTTCTTAGCCAGAAGCATTTTGAATTTTCTCTTGTCCTAATAAAATGCTGACACCTAGATAGTTAAAAAACAAAAACAAAACAGATGTCCTCAAAGTGATGAGAAGTGTCAAATTCATGACATTCTCATTGCCTGGTCACTTTCACTCTAGTAGCCAGAAGTGTTGTTTTAGCTTTCAGCAAATTTTTGGCAAAGTTGAAACTAAATGAGGCCGAAGTTTATTCTCACTTAAGCCATTTAAAGTAAGATTGGGTTATACTAGTTCTCTAAACTCCTTGAGAGTAACATGCTATTATTATTATTATTATTATTTAAACCAGAGGGAAATAAGATAATTCTGAAATCTTTTGATGTAGTTGAAAGTGATGTAGTTTCCTTCTATCCTCCAGATGTGTAAAAACCAAGCCTTGGGCTTTCTGTGCTGTAAGTGACAGAAATCATCAGCCTAATTTTCAGAAGTTGCCCCAGAGTCCTGGAGGGCTGCAGAGGTCGCTTCTTTGTGTGTCAGACCTCAGGTTATGTTTGTGGCACTGATGCTTAGAAAAGAAGAAAAGACATTTTGAAAGTTGTAATCTGAGATAGTTTAGCCCTGTGGGAATTGTTTTGTTTCTTTCTTCGACAAAAACTAGGATTATATTTTCATCCTGAGAACTTTGCAGAGCTGGCTGAATAGAGCATTTCCACTCTGACTTGAATGAAAGGAGAGTGCCACCGAGGTCATTCCTTCTTTTGGTCTGAACCAGTTTCCCCAACCGTGGCTCCAGTGCAGATAAATTTGAGTAACAAAACTTGTTTGGTAGCAAACCTGGAAAATAAACCCCCTAAGGACCTTGCCCTGGATACTGAAACAAGTTCAGTGTCTGGTCTACGGGGCCGATTTATCCAGGAGTAGAAGTGCCTTTAACCTGGGAAAGTTGTTCTGCAGTCCAGCTGGTCCCCTTCCAGCCTCATCTCCCTTCCCTCTCTACCCTCAGTGAGTTGTTCCACATCATTCTACTCTCCATCCAAATATCTCGTAGGTTCCATAGGCATTCCTCTGCCCCAAGGCAGATTTCTGTAATGAAAGTTCTTTTCTTGGACTGGTTCTTGACTAAACCAAGGCCTGGATTCAGTGATACCATCCTGTGATATCTTTCCAGATTTCCGTCTTCCTATTAGGCAATTGTCTGGTAACATTTTATATGCACCTCTATCATAATACCACGTTATCTACAGGTGGTTGAATTTCCCAAAGATAGTGATTGTCTCAAGGGTACAGAACTCACTTTTTTTTTAATTTCAGTGACATGCACACTACATTAGGGTCTGAGCTTGGCACATAGTAAGTGCAGTCATAAAATGAATAGTAATAGCCAGTATGAAATGATAAGTTACTCGGTGCCAAACATAATATCTGCTACCTACCTGAGCACACAGACTTCTGAATAAAGGAGGGGGCCTCATTACTGACTCTTACTGGAATGTAGCTTCTCCCAGAACCAAACAAAATGCCATCATGCAAGCACATCACCTTCATCTTTATTGTGCCTCCCTGCCAGGCACTGCCATTCAATAATTCTGCCAAGTGGTATCTTTTCCTCTTGACAGAGTACAAAACAGTGATTTATTGCTTGAATAAACACTCTGCTTTCATGGAAGTGATTTGTTTAAAACAACAGTAAAGCGCTAAATAAATTATTCATTCCATGCTAATTCTTCACTTTTATGTGTTGTAGTAAGCGTCAAAATAAGCAGCCTGTGGGGCATTTTATTTTTGCCACATTAATCTTGGACAGATTAAAAGGAGGGGAAAAAGGAGGAAGCCTAAAGAAGAGGTTCCGTGTTCAATAGAATAGATTTCTTTTTTTTCCTCCTGCCTCTAGCAGCAAGGCAGAGAGTTTTGGCAGCTGCACTTCCCCCTTCCCACAGTCACACTGTGAGTCACTGAAGCCGGCTCACTGGACCCAGTGACCACCTCACACTCCCGATCAACAATGGGAAAAGGGGAGCTCCTTTTCTCTGCAGAGCAATTCAGTTTGCAATTGCCCAATCCCTGTCACAAGGCCAGAAAGTGGGTCTTTTCCTGGGAGATTTGCATTTCTTAGGGCATGTGACAGAGTGTTGGGTTCCTAAATTTCACTGGTGTCTTGATTTAGGATGAAAGGATTACAAAGCTACACATCCATTATTTTTTGCAGACTGATTTCCCATGAGAAGATATCACTCATTTCTAGCCTTGATTATCTTTCACTGGAAGCCTCATTTCCTGTGTTTGCATTAGGAATGTTCGAGTGATTTTTAATTTATGAAGTCCTCAGTGAGCAGAGGAGCAGATGGATGGTCTTGTTGATTCTTGGGAAATCTCTCCTCTTTTCTGAACATGACCGCTCCATGTTTTATACTTGATGGTCAAGGAAGGGTGCGTGCTGTTTGGCCTGTGTAATCCACAATGATATCAGAGAGTAAACCCTCACCCGGGATGAACCCTGAGCCAAAATGCTGGAAAAACTAATGCAGCCCAAAGCTCAAGTTCCCAGCTCAAGATCTGAAGCCCAGAAGATCTAAGTTTAAATATGTACCATCTGAGCCTAAGACCCTTCACCTCTTATGTAGAAATGGCAGCATCCATCTCCCCAGGGTTGTGAATTAAATTAACTGAGATAATGTGTGGATACTTGCCTTGTAAGAGTTTGAAGACATCCCCATCTGCTTCCAGCAGGGGATTGCTCCTTTCTCTTTATTCCCATAGTACCTAGTTTCTGAAGCATTTTAGTTCAACCGTGTCAGCTCTATGAGTTACTCCCCAGGTGTAATTTACAATGAGGGTGAATATCTCTTTCCTCTTATTTGTATCCCCAACAGCACTTAGTAGAACATATGGACTGTGGCCAGTGCTTAGAAAATAGATAGATAGATAGATAGATAGATAGATAGATAGATAGATAGATAGATAGATAGATAGATAGATAGATAGAGATAGAAAGAACAAACATAGCGTCAGGTTGATTGAAAGAAAGAAGCATAATATTTGAAACGCTTTGAAGCTCTTTTCCCTCTTTCTCCAAAGAGGCCGTGTGACACGGTGGTTAAGCAGTTGAGCTCTGGGCTCAGATTATCCAGGTTCAAATTCCAGTTCTTCTACATATGTGCTGTTTATCTTGAGCAAGTCACTTAAACAATTTAATCTGTCATCTGAAAATCTACCCTCTCCCCATAGAAGTGTTTGCTTTGTATGGTAACTGAGAATACATGTAGTTCACTTATTGAAAAAGCTTAATCCAGTGACAGAAATAATAGGTACTCAATAAAGTACATTGGTTTTAATAATACAGTTAAAAAAAGGAAATGCTAATTTTATCACTTGCATTTATTAGAACAAGGAAGAGAAGGGAAGGAGATTAAATAAATTGGCTTAGACATACAAAGAATTTAAATGGGCTCTATAACCAAAACCCAGGACTCTCATCTCACCTTCTAGCTTTATGCACCTGCCTGCCTCCCAGACACACTTTATTTGGCTCTGCCCCTGTTATAAAGAGGAAGAGATTTCAAGGGTCTCTTGTATAGAGGTTTGTATAGATTTGATTTCAAACCCTGACCAAGGCTGTTTCTGTTCCATCTGAACCCTGATGTGCTTGTGCTCATCCAGGGCTGTCCATTCCTAGAGAGAAGAAACTCCCCACAGAACGGCAAGTAGGTATCTGCAGTGTCCCGGGCAACCTTCAGTATCTCAGAGATCTGTGCTTGAAAGCTGACGCTTTTGAATGAAAGGAAAGAAAAATCAATAAACCTTTGGGTTGGATCGTAGACATGTTGTACAACTACTCAGTCCTCACAAAAGAGAGATACACATCATTGAATTATCTGTGGCATTTAATCCTTTAGTCAGCCTCAACTTTCAAGAGGAGAGCTGAGGTATTTGGAGTATCATTCCTAAAACTGGAATTGATTGCATGGCTGTTCTAGTTTGCTAGCTGCCAGAATGCAGTATACCAGAAATGGAATGGCTTTGAAAAGGGAGAATTTAATGAGTTGCAAGTTTACAGTTCTAAGGCCGAGAAAATGTCCCAATTAAAACAAGTCTATAGAAATGTCCAATCAAAGGCATCCAGGGAAAAGATACCTTGGTTCAAGAAGGCCGATGAAGTTCAGGGTCTCTCTCTCAAGTGAGACGGCACATGGCAAACACAGTAAGGGCTTCTCTCTCGGCTGGAAGGGCACATGGCGAATACGGCATCATCTGCTAGCTTTCTCTCCTGGCTTCCTATTTTGTGAAGCTCCTGGGGAGGCGTTTTCCTTCTTCATCTCCAAAGGTTGCTGGCTTGTGGACTCTCTGCATCTCATGGCTCCATCATTCTGCTCTCTCTGAATCTCTCATTCTCCTCTTTTATAGGACTTCAGAAACTAATCAAGACCCACTCAAATGGGGGGAGACATGTCATCCCCTAATCCAGTTTAACAACCACTCTTGACTAAATCACATCAACCAGGGAGATGATCTCATTACAATTTCAAATATACAGTATTGAATAGGGATTATTCTACCTTTATGAAATGGGATTTATATTAAAACATGGCTTTTCTTAGGGGGCATACTTCCTTTCAAACCAGCACAATGGCAGTGCTCTTTTACTGAAATTCCTCAGGGTTTTGTGATCCCCGTCTTTCGTAGCGCTCACTGCAATAATTACTCATGTAGCTTCAGTGTGCTGTTCATGCCTGAAAAAGTCCATCACCGTTACAACCTCGGTCAGTCACACAGTCAACAAATCCTGAAGTTCCTTAGGTCAGTGGGAAAATATTATGTCTATATTCACCTGGGAGAATGAGAGTAAAGGGGCCATTAGTTTGACATTGATTTGAATGTGAGGGCAGGAGCCAGGCCAAACTTGGCCTTATAGATCATATTATGAAATTTAACTTCATTTAAAAATCAGCTAGAGAAAAAAAAATCAGTGGGAGGTGACAGAAATGGTTTAAAGAGTGGGAAAATATTATGATTGCCATTAAAAAAAAATAGTATGGTGGCAGCATTGCAGAACTTGATTTGAAGGACACAATATTGGATGCTGGCAGCATCCTCAGAGGCATTTCAGGAGTCTTAGGTGAGAGTTGATATAGCCCGTGCCAGGTTGCTGGGGTGAGGTTAGATGGAAGAGGTATGTAGGACTTAGTGATTAGTTAGCTTTGGGGGTCTATAGGGGGCTAGAACCTAGGATGGCTCATGGCTCAGGCTTGAGCAAGGAAAATACCATTTCCTAAGATTGGAAGTACTGAAGATACAACAGGTTGAGGTCTTCTGCATTAAATAATAGTATAATAGGAAAAGACCTTAGCCAGCATGAGTGTGGGTATGGTGGAATCTGAAGCGCAAAAGAGGTACATTGACCTCTGCAGTGTCACATATCCATAGCTCATAAACCGTAGTTCAGTAGTGCTGAGCTATATAGCTCCATCAGTAAGGTTTAATGAGCATCTAATGTTAATCCCACCCATAGGTGGATTTACAGTGAGGCCAGTGAAGCTTAGGATGCAGGGTCTTCATGTGAATGGACCCCTGTGAGAGGTGGTTGTTTTGGGTAGTCGGAGACAGGTGCAGTGGGAAAGGGAGGTTGCTAATGGAAGGTATTTGTATCTCTTCATCTCTGCTAAATCACCTGAAGAGATCGCAGAAGAAAAGTACATGAATGTTTAAGGCTCTAGTAATTTGTTGTGATTAAATTTCTCATTCTAATAAATATTCACTTTTAAACCTAATTTTATTCATACTTTTGTATTCTTTTTCTTAAAGAGAGTCCCCCAAATTGTATAAATTTCATCCCCACAAAAACTGAATCTGTACGTGATCTTTACCTGGTGTAGTCCTCAGTCTACCTCTTCCATCTCAGTGTTGCTCCGATTCAGTCCTTCCTTCTGTACACAGGAACTCCTGCCAATGAGATAAATGAGCATATGGCGTGTTAAGATGATTCTTTATTCTCAAAGACTCCTTATTCACGAACTGATTCTTCTAAAAATGTAACCTACACCATTTGTCAAGTGAGGTGTTTGGAAACTTTCCAGTCTGTTCAGATTTTGTTCTAAGTTTCTTTTAAAAGAAGGGCAAAGTGCTGACATTTATTATACTCACCCACCAGCCATCCAGAAGCCATTGTAAAAAAATCCGTTCTAGAATCACATGCGAGCATTTTCATTCTGTGACTAAATGACAGGGTATTTTTAAGAATCCCTTAAGCTCTGTGGAATTTTTCTCCAAGCAAATCCTATAGGAATACATTTTAGTTCGACTTTCAAGACGTTAATAAACTTTCAGTTTTAAGCCAGCATTTTTAAGCCTCAAAATGTGTCTCACCAAACTTCAGCAATTCGAAGAGACAAACAAAAGATCCCCTAATAGTGAAGTCACTTGTTATTGCTAACGTCATTTTTTTTGATTGAAGTACTTCTCTTCCTCTATGGTCCACCTTAAGACATTCCCTTAGCAAAGGAAAATATTTATTTTTGCTCGCTGGCTATTTCTGGTGTATTATGCTTATTGCTTTTTTTTAGTTGTGCTTTTTTGTTATGGTAAATGAAAAGATATTTAAAAGCTCACACGTTTCATTTTTTATTCTAGTGTTGTATTGAGGTGCATGCTCTATAACACTTGTATCACCGCAAAATGCACGTCTTTATTGTTTCCTATAGGTATCTTATGTTAACCTGGAAAAATAAAAACTTTTAGCATGAGTTGACCTCTTCAGACCTATGAATTCCAACATGATAACCAGGATGGTGAAATGGCAAGAAAAAGACTTGCTTCATTTCTTTATGTTGATGCTGAATATCAGAGCGCACATGAACGGAAGGGGTCCCTCGTCACTAACAAGCAGTTTGCAGCTCAATGGTGTGTTCACTTTTTGCGTGGGTTCTTACATAGGGAGAGTCTTCATATTTAGGTGGTGGCTATAATTCCAGCAGGCAGTGATTGGAGAGCTTGGAGATCTTTCTCAGATCATTGCATCAGGACAGTTGAAGGGGAATTTCTGTATACCTCGTACCTTCCATTCTTCTACACTTGTCAGGTTAGAGCCCTCTTCCCTCTTAATCAGGCATATGGCACATCTCTTCTCTGTTTCCTAGCTTTGTAAAGAGATGATGCAAGAAATACTTTTCTATTGTTTTACCACTTTGAATTGAGAATTTTCTGCATTGTCTGTACTTCTGCAACCATGTACCAGGTGATCGAATTTGAAAATAGGGATAAACATGAAGGAGGCTGGTTTAGCTGTAATTTCCATTCCCCTCTAAGCACTCTGGAGGGGGATGAGAGGAACATGGGTCATTACTTACTTCTTAAATGATAAACACGAGATTTGGCAGCATGTTCTACATGGTTTTCTTGAACTGTAATCCTCCAAAGAACTCATTGAGGACCCTGCCTCTGCCTGTACACATACATCCTGCCCAGCCCCAGTTACTTTCATATATTGTCATATATCCTTTGGCTTTGGTTGTTCAAGACTGTTTGGTTTTTGTTTCCCCATCCATATATAGAGAAAGCTCTTGTTTTGAATATGCATTTTCCTCATATCTTTCAAGTCCGTTTATCTTGATACACTTGGGATTGCATTGTAAAGATAGCTGGCCCTTTTTTTAGGGAAAAAAAAACATCATTTAGCATCTCTCATTTTCCTGTGGTTTAATACAGAGAATTAAAATAGAGTATCATTTTAGGACAGAGTAATTTACCTAGAGAAAGAAGAATACGAAGGGATCAAAATTAACCACTAAATTTGAAGGTATGTTTTGAGAATTTTTTTTTTATTATTCAAATTAAAAAAAAAAGGAACCATAGGATTAAAGTAGCATCAGACTGTCTGATTTGGCATTTTGAGGTTAGATTTTATAGGGAGTACATTTTTTGAATTCTTCCCTGAACTCAGGGAAGAGAAGGACAAATCAAAGGTCAAAGGTTATATTGTCAAGATTTGCATAAAGAGGTAACTTAAATCTAGTGTATATGAGAATGTTAGATTTGTTTGATAAATGTAATGACCTGTATCTAGGACTGGAGTCTAATAGTTCTAATAGTCTGTTGTAACAGGCATTTATTTGCTTGTTACTAACAGAAAGGAACTTGACTTTCAGCAGAAAGTGAGGAAAGAACGATGAATTAGTTGCCTTGGGTGAGAGCTGCTGTTTTGCTCATGTGGAAGCTGCTAGGACAACACATTGGTATGGAGGTCGTGGCTTTACGTCTTAGCTGCAAATGACCTCTGGTCTTCAAAGGCACAGATTCAGAGGGAGGACATAGATTTTATTAAAGACTCTTCCACTTCCGGCAAGGGCTCTTCATGGGCTACACGTCCCTCTGTGACTAGGGTTCAGTTCTATGCCCTTATCTCTGTCTGCATCACTGTTGGCTGTCTTGTCTTATAAATTCCCCAGGGGAGGAGCCATGGCTGTTTAACTTACTCAGATTCGGTGTCTCCCAGGGGACGTTACATAAACACTACATTAAATGATGTGTGGGCTGCTTCAGAATGTGGAAATCATTTGGATATTACAGACTTTCTAGAGGAAAAAAAGTATAAACTGCTTTCTGACTGGTGCCATGCCCCAAATTCAGCTCATTCTTTCTACTAGTTTCTCGTTTCTCCAGTTGTGTGTATATGTGCTAGATTACCTGTCTGATAATCTCGAGTGTAAATATGTGTGTGCATGCATGTGTGCAGCTCATGCACGTTCAAAATACTAACCTTTCTACTCCCTTCTGGGGCATCTTAAGCCAGTTTAGCAATTATTGATTTCTCTTCCATTTGATGGACTCATAAGGAGCCCAATTACACTTTTCCTTAAATCTTTCTCAATTGATGATACTGTAAATCACTCCGATGAAATCTGTGGATAGTTGGGTTCACATTCGTTGTCAGGAACCCCAGCTCTGGGGACCACCAAGTTCTGGAGTAAGTGAAATGGAATGATCAGCTCATAAAGATTTCACTAGGGTTCACACATTTTAAAAATGAAAAAATTTCAACCAGGGGCCAGTGCAGATGTTATAAGGCCAGTGCAGATGTTATAAGGCCAGGCTGTATCACATGGTGCAAATAGTCTGGGAGTGTGTCTGAAAGACTGCAGAGTGAGAGGAATCTCACTCTATTGTGACTAGCACCATGCCTGCTATATAGTAGGTCTGCAATAAATACTTTGAAATTCAACCAGAAGTAAAGGTCTTTCCTTGGTTCTTCCTCGCTTTCTGGTAACAATTAAACTCAAGCAGGCAACAGATCATAGAGGATTAGGACTAAGAATCTGTGTGTGGCACAGGTTGTACCTTCCCTGGTTTAAATTTTTTTTTTTTTTGTCTGCCACAGTAACTTAATATTCTTAGCTCTGTGCCTCAATTTCCTCATTGGGGGGGAAAAAGACTTAAATGAAAGCCCCTTAAAAACAGGGCGCACAGAGCAAGCATCCAATAAATGCTTGATAATAGCAGCTACTTAGATTTGCAGACTTTGACTTAATGTAACATTTACAAAGAGTTTTTACACTTGCTATTGTGGTTGCTTCCCATAATTCTGTGAGATAAAGGAGGGCAATACCATTATTTCCATTCGGTTTTCTTTTTTTTTTAAGTAAGAGGTCAATCTAGTATTTGAATTACTCTTCCAAGGTCACCAGGAAACACTGGTGACATACGCTGCACGTTGTTACCCAGCAGCCTTGCTGTCAGAGCCCACCTGTCACCGCAGAAGATGCCCAATGAAAATATCAGCTTTTCATTTCCCCAGTCTTCCTTGCAGCCGAGGTATGAGCATGTGGTTCACTCCTGGTCAGTGAGACTGTATTGCTGGGAAGGCTTTTAGGAAAGTTTCATTGCTTATTAAAGTATATGAGTGTATGTGTCTGTGCTGGACATAGTTATATCTGCATATAGTGCAAAAAAAAATATTATGGGGGAATAGCACCCCAGTGTTGACACTGTCGGAGAGGAAATACAGGTCTTGTCCGGTTCCTTCATGACCTTTCTAGGCTAAAGGAAGCCCTGGAACTGCAGAACCTGTGGACTTGCTCTTAATGAGAAAGGAGACCCTTTATTCTTTGGGTCACTTTTAGTGTTCTGTTTTCATGAAGCTAAAAGCATCACAACTGGTATGGTGTCTAATCCAGGACACAGTCTGGTCTTCCTCTGATTCTAAATCTTTGGCTCTTTGTGGCAGAGCACGCTGCCAGCCTAATATTGGGGCCTTCCCCAGTAGAGCCTCCCGTGCTCTCTCTCTCTCCCCTCTTCTGATATTGTTATGCCCCTATTCATTATCTAGGCTTTAGCTAAACCTAACTGCTTGCTGTTTTCTTAATACACTGGGAGCTTTCCCACCTCTGGCCCTCTGTTCCCATGCTCCCTTCCCTTAGCATACCCTCTCTATTGCCCCTCATTTCCATCTGAATCCCAGGCATACTAGGATTTGTCTTGAATCCCTCCTCTTATATGCACTCATTCCTGACTATAAATCCTTTCTTGCTCCCTTTTCTCTTTCTTCATACCATTTTCTTTCTCATTTTGTAACTATCTGTGCACAAATCGGCCTTTCCACCGGACTGAATTTCTAGGCCCTGCGACCGTACCCGATTCTTCTTTTGTGTCCTCACAGCACATATTTTTATTCCTGCCTCATAGCAAGGGCTTAATAAATGTTTATTGAATTAAGTGTGTAGAATTTTAGAGCTGAAAGTTCTTTTTTCTGAACAAAGCTCTCATTTTCTGGGAAATATAGAAGGTTTTTATTCTTGGTTTCATGAACCCCCTAGGATTCAGGAGATCAATGATATCATTAAAGTTATAGTCACTGTTTTATGTACACAGCTTTTATCAGATCAGATTCTTAAAGGATTCATGGTTCCCCAAAAGCATGAGAATTACTCCTGTTTAAGTTGTAAAGTTGACTAAGTTCTTACTGAGCCAGAGATACAATTTAGAATATGAAAATTTTTTCATTGTTTTCTTGGGACAATCACTTTGTGAGTTTGCTTTATTCCCCTAAAAATAGAGTGTAACGAAAACAACCAAAACCCAAACTAAATCCTGGTAATTTGAAACCCACCCCTCCCCGCCCCTTTATTTTATCCAGCTTTTCAATCTCCAGGAAAGATTGTTCCGCCTCTCTTTTCGGCCTCTTGCAATTCATGGATCCCATATTCTGTTCCATCCACACGTGGAAGAACGTTCAAGCAAATTCTGGTAAGCTGCTGCAGAAAGCAGAGTTAGCCTCTTGATCCTGGGCAGTGAGGAAACACTAGGTGGTCTGCTAGAAGCTAGAGGGTGAAGGAAGGAGATAGCCAGCTCCAGCTCCCACCCTTGCCCCCGCCCCTTCCCCAGCCAGCCAACATCTTCTTTGTAGCCAGCCATTCCAGTCCTTCTTTGACCAGGAGACCCAGGCCGGGTGAGAAGAATTTAGGACATCAGCGTCCTTGAGCGCTTTGGAGTTTGCACATGTGTTATAATTACAGCAATGCCTACCCAAGCTAGCCCCGAATCACTAGACTGCTGAGAAGAAGTCAAAGAAAATGTCTTATTTTATAGACTAGGATCCCTGCCACCAACTACATTATTTAAGATTTGAAATTCTAGACCATCAGGAATGAAGGAGACTTTAGGATTTGGTAGTCCACACTGCTTACTTCATTGTCAAGAAGCCTAAGGCTCCTTTGTTTTCCCTTGAGAACAGAGTTTGAGAGAGAGAGAGAAACAGGGAGAAACAGAGAAATCATATTTAACTGAAAAGTCCGGAGACTTGTCTCAGTTTTCTGAGATTTCCCTGAGATGAAGGTGAGACGAGGTGAAGTGCCGCGGTGGGGGGCCAAGTTTCCTGGTGGAATGTGAATTCCCCTACATTTCCATTAGTTTCCCAGAACTACCTTAAATTCATGACTTCATTGAAACGGTAAGTTTGCTAGGCAGACTCATTCTTCCAGGAAGATTCTCATTAGCCTTCTGCTCCCCACCAGATCACTACCCCTAAGCAATCGAAATAAGTAAGGGCCCACTCTGAGGGGAAATATGTGCATTCCTTCTTAGGGGGTGAGCGGATGGGGAAATACATGGATTCTCCCAGCCTGCCATCTCTCCTCTCCTGGGGGTGAACTCCTTATGAATTTCCTCTGCTGTTACTTAGGAGGTGTGGAGTAAATTTTGGTTCAATGCAATCTAGGAATTAATTAACATAGAATTGTTAAAAAGTATGCCATAAAGAAACAGATTACCAGAAAACTGTTTTAGGGGTTCCATAAGTGTTTGGTGTAGTGTTCATTTTTAAATTATATTTTTATGTTACTTAAAAAAAAAACATGCTCTCACATTCAAAGGTATTACATGACTAATAATTGGTATAATGAAGACTGCCAATGTATTACATTGTACTGCTGCTGTGTTAATTTATTTTAATGCATACCTTGAAATCAGGCTTACCCTTCCATTTTGATACAACAGTTTTGCCTGGCTTTTGCTAATTTATATTAGAACAGTCCTATTAGTCATCTACCTACTAGTGTCTCTATTTATTTGCATGAATATTTATCTTTGTTTTATTATCAAGTGCAGAAAAAGGTTTGGGCTAGAGGAGAGGTGGAGTAGATTGGCATTTATCTCCTGCAGTATCCTTTGTGAGGTTTCTCACCACTGTCAGAGGGACCAAAGTTGGTGGAATGATTCAGCAGGTGTTTTGGAAGGCTTTAGACAAAGGGGAGCTAGCTTAAAAGTGTAGGTGTCTTATTTACTAGGGTTGCCCTAATGAAGTACCCCAAACTGAGTGGCTTAAAACAAAAAAAAACCGTATTGTCTCAGTACTGGAGGCTAGATGTCTGACTGGAGATGTCAGCGGGGCCATGCTTCCTGTGAAGTTTGTAGGTACCCGCCGTGGCTTGCCAGCAATCCCAGGCGTTTTTTGGCTTTTGGCATATCTCAATCTCTACCTCTTGCCACATGGCCATCTTCCCTCTCTGTCTGTTGGTGTCCAAACTTCCTCTTTTCTAAGGAAGCCAGTCATACTGGATTAGGGTGGTCCCTAATCTTTGAGATCTTATTTAAAAATAGGACCACATTCATGAGATCTGGAATTAGGGTTCGGGCATATCATTTTTGGAGCACACAATCCCATCTATAATGCCAGGAGATGAAAATCTGTCTCACAGCTGGTAACAATGCCCTTTCTCATTCCTTTAGAGCCTGGCCCTGGTTTTGGTACCCTTCTCTCCTCTAAGAAATAGGTGATTTGAGAACAGCGATTTGGTGAATGGGCAGGGACATTCACCTAGTAAATATGGACAGTATAAAGTTTATCCCAGGAGGTTTGTAAGCAATGGATGTGGCAAGAAAGAACAAAAGAACTGGGCAGATGGCATGTGCCCGCAGCAACTAGACTGGACAGGGTGGGACTGGACACAAACCCTCTTTGGAAAATCCCAGAAATAACTGAGTGCTGAGGTCCTGGTACAATGTAGATAGAGATTGTAGAGGCATGGGCGTTTATATTATGGCTATTTAAAGATAGTATCCTAAGATTTAGAGAGAAACTAAAAAACTTTGTTTTTTTTTTTTTAGTTTTTTGTTGTGAATCAGCTTTTTTTTGTCATGAATCAGATATCTTGGTGCTATATAATGAAAGCAAGATAGAGAAATAAATAGGATGCTACATTTTGCATGTTTGTTCATCAAAACAGTTTTTTTCTCACTACTGACTTTATAATTACATGCCATAAATGTGAACTCACAGTTAAATCTGCACGTGAAATTTTTTACTGAATGACTGAAAATGCTGTTTATCTATTACTTAAGTACATACAACATTTTACTTGATAAAAATGGTCCACTGATTAAAAAAAAAAACTTGTAAAAACCATAGACAATAAATGATATGAGCAGAACAGGGAAGCAATTGCATGGCCCCCTTTTAACCATTTAACAGTTCCACCAGAGTGCTGTAGCTGGTTTTGGCTGTGGTCCCTTTAATAGGTGCCAATTTTGTTGAATAGGATTGTCAATTAACCTGAACAGAAAAACAAACAACAAACGCATAAATATAATGGGTGCATCGCTGTCCAGGAGTGGTGGTAAATAAATCACATAGAGACTAAAAGGGGAAAAAGAGATCTCAAATAATCGATTGAAATCATAACTAAAGGTTAGCAGCTTTCCCTTCTCTCTTGCTCTCATTCTGAAAACAGAAAGATTAAATAGACTGAATTCAAGCAGATATGTTTTGAAATGCCATAAAGGATGCCTCTTCTGATGCAGTATTGATAAACTGTCCGAGTGTATCCCTGGCATTTGAGTTTTATGAGCCCAGCAAGAGGAGGCAGGGAGTGGATTTTTACCTCCTTCCCTGCCTGAACTGGGAATTGCTTCAACGATTTCCATGTGCATGTGCAAGGAGCTCCACGCCTTTATGTGCTGGGTTAAAGGACTCCTTCTCTGGCACTGCTCTGAATACTCTTGTCAGATGAATGGGAGACTTGGCCTGTGACCAGCTGAACTTCATTATTTCGTTTACTGCTGTATTGTATCAGGAGAGCAACTACCTAGAAATGCTCTATGCCCACACCCCCATTTTCTTGGTAGGGGATTTATGGGGCCTGTTCGGCAAAGTCATACTCAGGTGGAGCAGCAACATCATTCTGTGTCTTCAAACAAACAGCCACCCGCTGTTGCTGATCAGCATCCCTGGGATGGCGGTGATTGAAATTTAGCACTTAGAGCTACTTAATTGGCACACGAATCTGTTAAGCATATGCCCCCACCACAGGCATGCCATCTGATGTGCCCATCGGGTGCCCAGCGCTTCACACATGCTCACAGTTTGCTACAGAAGCAGATTTTGAACCCATCCTAACTTTAAGGAAGCCTGGGCTGTGATTTAAAGAAGGTAGCCTTAGATTAGAGGCCAGGACCTCAGGGATGTCTCTGTGTCTTTAAGGTACCTTATTTCTTCCTTTCCTTGATCTTGGAGCAAATGTAAGGTCAGAGAGTTCCAGTTCGCTTGAGGTGAAGGAAGTGTTAGGAAATGGCTCGTTGATGCTTGTGCCTTCTGTAAATCAAGCCTTGTGCTAGCAGAGTGGAACTTTGAAGAATGCAGCATTCCTTGGCAGCTCGCTGCCCCCAGTCCAAGGTGAGAATGTTCTGTGTTCACTGTAGCTAGAACTGATCCTTTGGCCTTCAAAGAAAAGTCCAGGAAATTGATAAACATTTTTTTTCTGCTGAGCTGGAAACAGCAAGACTGAACCAGATGTTCTAGATAATGAATATCAGGAGGAAAACACCAACCTCCACAAAAGTCAGAGCAGACCCGCTAGCTTCTTTCCTGATTTAAGAAGAGCGAGTGAGTGGTGGGAACATTGATTGAGAGGAACAGTGTCTATTCAGTCTTCCCAAATATCCTGGGCTCACGATCTTAAGGGACCAGGCGGACACTGATTTTCACTGCAGGCACCAAGAGGAGCAGCCTTCCCAGTGCTGCCCTGCTGGACATGGGTGGCAGTGGCACTGAGAAGTGGGGGATGAGCTATCAGGGATACACTTCTTTGGTGAGCGCATTCTGTTATGACTGGACCACAGTCTTCCAGAATCCCTGCCTCCTCTTCATTTCTTTGTATTTTCTGGCATCAGGCAAAATTTTAGGTTTATAATTAAATGCCTAATAAATATGTGTTGAATGGTACAAGAATGAACTAAATAGTTTGTGGTTCTCACTCCGAGAGGTTAAAAATAGAGACCAGTTAAAATCAGGAAGATTTGCTGTGAAAACTAATGAAGCTTAAGTATCAGGGCCATTCATTTGCATAATTCTAGTCCTGATTTTTTTTATTCCTAATTATTATTGTGTTTCTTATGAAGATCGCCCTCCCCCGATCCTGTAAGCTTTAGGATCCCATAAAACCTAGACTTGCTCTTGTTAAAATATTGTTCCTTAGCCTTCTGTGGCTTCTATCCAGGGACCTTCCTAAAAATTGGAAGATCAGAGCAATTGATCAAGCAAATCCAGGAGGAGAAAGGGAAGGTACCAACATTTAAGAACTCCTTGCTAATTGATAGGTCCTTTGCGTTTTTTACTTAATTTAACTCCTCTCAGGAGCCTTTTCAGGAAGATCCCATCATCATTCCCTTTAATAGATGTGAGCTCTGAAGTTCAGAGAAGTTAAGTAACCTGCCCAGTGTGGTCCAGCTAGTAAGTGCGAGACTGGGACCTGCATCGGTGTCTGCAAACCACCTGCTCAGTGGCCATCTTGTGAGGTACAGAGCGCTAGCCTTCCCTGAAAGTGTTAAACCCGCCAAGGTTAGAAATGCTAGCTGGTGGACTCTTGCCTCTTGCTGGAGAGGGAGAGATGGAGAGGGGGAGAAAGGGTCTAAGTGATTCCGTGGAAAGTACTGGCAAACCCTTCTTCTGCTACAGCAAATGCTGTAACAATTCATTCAATTATGTTAAGCACCCATTAAAGGAGTCTTAAGCCCTCCCTTGGGCCATTTCCATTCTAAGAGATAAGAGCTTGTAATTGTTTGAGACTAATCCTGCTTTCTTCTTTTGCCTTCAGGTGATTCTCATTCTGACAAAGCTCTATGACTATAACCTGGGCAGCATCACTGAGAGCTCGCTTTGGAGGTACGTACATAAATTGAACTATTACGTACTGAGTTGTTTGAACAGGTTGTTCACTATTGCGCTTCCCCACCCCCCTTTTACTGGTGGGGAGGTATCACAGTTATATATTTGCTGTTTCCATTACTGAGGGGTTGTGGTTTATCTCCAGGTGGGACGCATTTTGCCTTTTATACTCATTCCAATCTTGCTCTAAACTGTTGATTAAGTTGTGTGTCTGCAGTTGGTTCCCACAGCTCCCCAATGATGTGTGTGATTATTAGAGCAAAAAGGAGAGCGTGGAGCTTTCTGTGCAACTGGGATTAGCACAACCCCTGGGTCTGCGGAACCCACGCAAGCCACCAGGTGACATCCATTCACCTTCCTTGGCCCCACATCTCCTAGCAATATGCAGGTGTGCGCACACACTCATATGTATGCCTTTATCTCTGGGTTTTACACTCTATTGTCTCGCACATATAGAGTGTTCGAGCAACATTTTTTTCCAAATGAATAATTATAACTCCTTTCGGAACAGAGTAGCATACTGAAAACAGGGGCAAAACTTGCCAGTAGGCTGCACAAGAGCCTGAAACCAGGAGGAGAAAGTCCTCAGAAATCCAAGCAGCTCTTCTCCTCTCCTCTTTTCTCAGGGACCATACATTCTAGTGCTTCTGTTCACTTCATTAAGGAAAAAAAAAGGTTTTATGTATCACTCTGCTGGTTGGCCCGTCTCTGCCAGCCTGGGTCATGTGTCCACACTGCACCCAATCACAGAAGCCGGGGTGAGCACTGCCTCTGATTGGGTCCTCCCAGGTCAGGCTGGGAGAGGGTGGAGACAACCCCAGGGAGACAATGAGGTCCCTGATCTGGCCTGGTATCTAGTCCAGGGTCTGTTCTGATTGGTCACTGCCCTTGTTATAAGGATGATGAAATGTGTTGACCCTCACTTGTGATCAGCATCCCTGCAATACACAAGCACCTGGCCTGATGGGGAGAGAGCGGCTCCGTCCCGATAACTGGAACGGGTCTCAGAGCACACAAAAGCCAATTGGCAGCCACCATGTAAAATCAGCGGCGCTTGTCGTCACCTGGCAGGTCACATGACCGAGAGAGAGTGACTGTCACCTCTCTGTCGCAAGGCTGTTGTCTAGGAAGAAAGACTCCATTAGTCCATTTGTGTTTCACGGGTCTACCCCCAGTTCAGTCTACAGTACTGGGGCTGGATGGGGAGACTTGGTGGCAGGGCCTGTCCCTATTAGAGCACAGTTGTCATGGATCAGGAGGCTCGTGGGTTGGCTGGACACAACAAAAGAAACTCCCACACTTCAAAAGCGGATTGGCCATTACATTTCTTTTTAGCCAAATGCTTGTTTTCCATTAAGCATGACATTATGTACATGAAGCCCTGAAAAAATTGTTGTGTTTTAGGAAACCCCTGATCTTTTATTTGTTGTCAGGCATTTAGACTGTTCAATTCCTCTCCCATCCAGGAAGCCAGCTGGTTATACACCATTTCTGTCCCAAGAAATTATTAGGCTGAATTAAAGTATAGGGATTTGTGTAGCAGCCACAGAACAGTGCAGTTTTCAGTGCATTAAAGGCCTGGTACCTCCTGTATTCTTTAAATGTGCTCACCTGTCATAAGAATTTCTGTGACTCAGTAAGTTTATGCATCCTTGGTCCAGTTCTCTAATGTATGCATCTATATGAGAGTAGAAAGAAAAATAAAACCCTTTATTTTTCATGTGTTGCATACTCCATTTAAAGAGTGGTCTGTGTATTAGGAGATTAAAAGGCATGGAGCCCACTCAGTGGGACAGAGGCGTCCAGCAGCCATTGCTCTCGACCTGACCTGTGAGGTGGGCATGCGGGAGGGTTGGGAGGAGCAGGTTTCCTGGACTGATGAACCTCACATTCAACCCACCTCTTTCTCACTTGTTGTTACCAGTGCCCCAGCCTGGGGAAGATTGTTCTTTTCCACTCTTGGAGTGGGGTGGGGAGGTAGTTAATGAATTAAAAATAATACCACATTCCATTAGTATCAAACTTTCCTTCTGAGGATGGAAAATACTCCAGAAGCTGAAGCTTGGGAAGGTGTGGCCAGAATGACCTGCTGACTTAGCAACTTAGGTCCAATTTCACTGGAGTATGTGTGTATCTATATGCATATATGTGTGTGTGTGTATATATATATATACACACACACACACACACACACACACATATACATGCACACAAATTTATTATACCAATATGTATAAGTAGATGCATGTGTGTGTGTGTATATGTATACACATATGCACATGAATATACCAATATATTTATATGTTATACACTCACAGTTGTCATTTGCCATTTGTCATGTTATAAATGGCAAATAACTGCAGATATGCTGTAATATTAGAAATGGATTGTTTTAATACTCTTAATAGGAAGAGCACACCTTAGTAAAAACAACATTTTAAAAAGCAAAGAGAGATGGAGAAGGATACATATTTTACATATCCCAGGTGCTTTAGTAGGGCTCACATTTTTGAGTGGCTCTGCTTGTCCTTAGACAGAGCTTAGGGGACCTTATGGGGTGGGGAGGGCGTGGTACAGAGTAGGAGCAGGGCAGGCCTGAATGAGTTGATGCTGGGAATCAGGAAGCAAGTCCTCACCATTCCGAGTCATCTGGTTCAGTCCTACCTGGGGGAGATTAAAACTGCCAGGACTGGACTCATATTCCCCTGTCCCAGTTATTCAGAATATTAGCCTACATGACAGACTATGATCCTGTGAGCCCAGGCCACCCATAAAACTGAGCATAGGGCATTACAGAGATGTGCTCAGTAAATATCTGTTTTTGAACAGACCAGTGAATTCTACAATTTTATCTCCACTGCATGGTCATCCACACGCAGTTTTCTTTCTCATTCTTCATTTAACAAAGATGGATTAATTTACTTCTTTGTGCTCTGGATTGTGTTGGTCTGGGAAGGGGAAGCTGGGTGGGTGCACAGATCAGTACCACATATTATCCATCCTCCAGATGTTCATTGACTAGAGGGAGATAAAAATCTGTGGGCAGGTAAGATGAGCAAGCAAAGGTATTTGCATGTAGCCAGTCTTATATAATTGCCCTGAATGCAATAGGTGAGCAGCCTCCCTGAACTGCCAGGTCCCACGAAGATAAATCTAATGTAAATAGACAAACTGCTATACAACCATCAGTGTTGTAATAAAGATATGAGAAGAGTGGTGGTCTTTTACTTTTCTCCGGTGTGTATTTTCTCACCTCAACTAGACTTTAAGTCCTTAAGTCCACCACCTTAGTGGCTTGATGATAATGGTGTTGATGCTGCTGATAATGATAATAATGAGAGCAATAAATACATGTAACTTTTATTGACTACTCATTGTGTGTCAGGCACAAGGCTGAGTATTAAATGTGCATTACTGCATCTTATTAGTTTATATTTATGGTGTGCCCAAGGTCGCACAACTAAGAAGTAGCAGCCTATGGACTTAAAGATGTGTTTGTTAAGAAATGAATTCCATTTGTTGACTTTACTGTTGATATTGCAGAGCCCATTTGGCTTTCTTTTGGATCTTTCTGTACCCAAGCAAACAAATACTTATTATCACAAATGAATAGGATTTTCAGACTGCTGTGGCATTCAAGACAGCAGTGGCCCTACTCCAGAAAACCGCTGGCCACCAGGATTCCTTTGCATTTTCCAATTGTGTCCTTATTCTTTACAACTTTGACCAGCAGAATAGTCAAAAGGGGTCAGTGGCAACAACTCTAACCCTGAGCCATTAGAGTGGGAGGGAGGCCAAGAGGCAGTTGAACTTGTCACAATGTCCCAGGGCTTTAAACCTTGCTGGATCAACAAGCCCTGGAGGCAGAGCAAGATGCTGCTGAACCAAATTAATGAGCTTTAGCTCCCAATTGGTCTTGTAATTGATTACACCGTAATCCTGGAGCAAGTTGTTGATTTTGTTTTGTGTTATGTTGTTCACTGCAGGAGTCAAACTGAGAGGAAAGGGAGATGAGCTGACACAAAACAATTAATTGCAACTCAGAATCTTCTCCACCTTAGAGTGGATTCAGCTTTGAGATTAGGTGGAGTGCAGTAGTTTTAACATACTGACGCAAGATAAGTTTAAAGATTGAGTAAATAAAATGTCAAAATCTGGATACAGTATCTCTGAGAAGAAATATATTCACCTTTTTTTCTCATGTACCAGGGTAATCAGAGCTCCGCTCTGAGAGATTTAGCTGGTGAGAAAGCCCTAGGCAAAATATGAAAGAATTGAAAGTATACTCTCTTAAAGGGACACACAACCTGCTTTGCTTCTGAGTCTTAGAAATTGACTCATGGCTGACTTCTTAAATCCATTATCCCATTTTCAGACCCACATGAAAGACACAAGCAAGCCTTTGACCGTATCTCCAAAAGAATGTATTGTTCAAACAGCAAAACCTGCTGTCTTGGGAGAAAGAAGTATATAGCTAAACTTGAGAGACTGGGTTAGGTTTTTTATTTGATTCTGCGCTGGGGGCCAGCCCTGTTTCTAGTTCTCCCAGGAACCACTTTGTTTCTTCCTGGGTGTTACAATAGTGGTTATCGGAAGAATTTCTCAGTAGGGCCCTTTATGAGGGAATGGCCACAGAGGAGGGGTGTTGAGGGTTGGGGGCGCTGGGGTTTGGCTGAAGTCTTTGTTCCCAGGAGAGGGCCTGGGGTTCTGGCTCACAGAAGACAGTCAGCCCCATGGATGAGTCCCATTAGATGAAAGTCTCGTCTCCCTTCCCAGTCTACATCCAGGTGCTTGGGTCAAAATGCTAGTCCCTCCTCCATCGGATGATTTGCTCCAAAACCCAGCTTTTAGGTCAACTCCAAAAACAAAATTATTGAGCAGGATAACACATCCTAAAAAAATGAAAAAGAGTAAAGCTAGAAAGTGTTGTTTTTCCTTGCATGAAGATTTCTATGTTAAGCAAATCCCCTGATGTTACTCACACAGACCTAGAAATGTTCAGCGCTTTCCCAGTCACCTAGAGGCAAAAGGCCAGCTCCCCAGCAGGACCTGGAGGTGCTTTGTATTCTAGCCCTAGCCTTCCTATTTAGGTCTTTATAACTCCATTCCTATTCTTCTTTTTGGAGCTGTTTGTGGTCCCTGAACTTATAAAATATGTTATTAAATTTTACTGTTCTATTTTTAAAAATCACAAAAATAATATGTGAACATTATACTGAGTCAAACAATTCAGAGATGAATAAAGAAAATGTCAGTAGTTTATTTCCCTTCCTGTACAGATCCAAGTTTCTTGAGGTCTGTGATGCTAAGAATTGCGATGATTCCACTTATGTCTTTATAATCCAACTCAAAAATGCCTGTGGAGCTATACATATGTCATAACTACTTGTTTAAGAGAAAAGGCGTATAAAATTCAGAGATTTTAACAACCTTTTTTATTTGACTTAATAATTAGTCATGGGAGTGTATTGAGGGGAATACATTAAAAGAATGGGTCAGATTTATAGGCATCACATATTCTGGATGCTGTGTACTGTATTAAACAACTGCATGCTTAACTAAAACTCATGTAGTGGCCGGAGGTGTTCTTATAGCTTCTTATCCTCATAAGAATCCTATAAAGTAGGCAGTGCTAGTATACCCCAGTTTACAGATGAAACAGCTAGACTTAGAAAAATTAAGTAATTTGCCCAATGGTTACTAGTCACTGAATGGCACAGCTGGCTCTTGAGTCTGTCCTCCTAACACCTGTGCTATATACTACCTCTCCCTTACTTTTCTGATGGATCTTTAGTTAAATTTCACTATATTTGCTATTACAAACAGGGCTCCAATAAATATTTTTGTAAATACATCCTTGTATTTTGGTAATAGTATCACTGTAAAGTACTGTGGATTCCTAAAGGTGATATTGCTATACCCAGTAATACCAATTCACATTGTATTACCATTGTACTAATTTATGGTGTTATTAGATACCTGAGATTTTTTTCAAGAAGGCTGGAGAAATTCATTTACCCGTAAGCCATTAATTAGATTACACAGTTCCCCATGCTTTCATCAACACTGGCTATTATTAATATTGAAAATGTTTTATGTCAGTTTGTTTTAATGGACGCTTCCCTGGCCTCTAGTGATATTGGGCATCTTTTCATATGTTTATTGGACTGTAGCACTCTTGACCCCCATCAAAGCAAAGATAATTGCTGTTTCCTCAGCGTTTTGTAGTGTGTTGTGTGTCTTGTCTTAGGATGCTTAGCAGATGTATTCTTGATTTAGTTCAGTTCAGAAACATCTAGTAGACCCTTACTGTATGCCAGGCAATACACACGGTATACACTGGGGTTAAAGATATGAGTAAGAAATTGTTCCATCCCTCCAGAACCCCAAAATCTAGCAAAGGGCAGGCAGTGGGTAGTTGGAGAAATGTGGTAAGTGCAATGTAAAAGTTCTGTACGAGTTGTGGAAGATGTTTGCTGATTCCACACTGGCCTGGGAGCTCAAAGACCGTGACCGGGTCTTAGTTATTTTTGTTTGCTCAGCACCTAAAATAGAACTAAGCTGAAGTTCGGTCTTCATTAAATGCTTTTTGCTTAGAAGTATTATCCTGAGAAATGGTTTGTCTCTGGAGGCCAAGTCTGTGTCTTATATTTGTTTATATCCTAAAATTTTAACATAATGCCTTATGTTAAAGTGTGCGAGATACTGTTTTGAATAATGTGCTGCATGATCTTGTGAAATGTCATCATGTTGTTCTCAGAGAGAAAGAACCCAATCACTGTCATGTATGAAAAGGCCAGAACTTGAAGTCGGGGAATCTTGTGATGTCCACAGAGCTCTCAGCATGCTTGTAAGGATGCTCAATTTTGACAGCGTTTTTTTGCACACCCTAAAGGCTGTTTGTACAAGGAGCATGCTGCAGTCTGCCCAAAGAAGCCACAGGCCTTTTTGAAATCTTTAGGAGAAATCTGAACTCAGACTCATCCTTCATACTCTTGTTTGACTCAGTGTTTGGCATTTAGCTGAGTCCATCCCTTCTCCTTTGAGCAAGTGATGGATGAGATGCACCCAAAGCAAATAAAGTTCTGATATTGTAATAACTTAACAATATAAGCTTGAGGAAACAGGTGCAGAAAATTTTACTAAAGAAAATACTACTAGCATTCTCTTATCAAACGTGGTCCGCAGCCCGCTGCCCACTGGCTGCACCAGGACTTTTTCCGCGACGGTGCGGGCCTCGCAGGGCCCAGTCTACAGAGGAGTGTGCAAATGCTCCTGCCGTTCAAAGGGCCACGGCTTCATCACCCCAGCCGACAGGGGCCCTGACATCTTCCTGCACATCTCCGATGTGGAAGGGGAGTACGTTCCTGTGGAAGGCGACGAGGTCACCTATAAGATGTGCTCCATCCCGCCCAAGAACGAGAAGCTGCAGGCGGTGGAGGTGGTCATCACGCACCTGGCGCCGGGCACCAAGCACGACACGTGGTCCGTCATCAGCGCCTAGGAGCCGCAGGGCACCCCTCCTCCGGGGCGGCCGGGAGACTGCGGGAGGCGGCGCTGGCTGGAGGGGCCGCTGACGGCTGGAGGCACGGGTCCTCCGGGGAGAGGCGCGGCCCCTTTCCATACTCTCCGGGAGAAAGGGGTGTGGGGGGCACGGGCCTGGGATGGGGTGGTCTCGGCCCCCAGCATAACCTCTGACCATCGCAACCACCTCTCACCATCTGAAAAACGTTAAAAGCATTTAAAAAAAAATAGATTCAGAAAAAAATTAAAATGTTAATTTCCATTTTGCTGCATTATCTTTGAATCTACATCATCAGATCTTATATTCTTGAAGACCGTTGAGGTGAAGGTCACCACCATATAGTTCCTCAATAGGAGCCAAATATTTCTATATCCTTATACCCCTGCAGAGGACTTTCCTATGCATTCCATGCTCTGATCTGCCCTTTTTAGAATCAGATCTTGAACTTATTAATAAGGATGCAAAAGTAGGATTTCTGTGTCCCTCAAATACTGAGCTCTGAACTGGGCACAATGAAGGAGATCAAATGTTACCCAGAAAATAATTTAATATTCATTCACTGGGAACATGTAATCTCATTCAGCACAATCTCCTTCTCAATCTCGGGTCTCAGCCTAAATGGTGCTTTATTTAAAAAAGGCATTTATATTCATCCTATTAAAAATAGGACCTTTGTTTCTTTCTACCATAGCTTCTTGTTGATTTCATTTATTGCACTTGTCATAATCTGTAGTGATTTCATTTGTTACTTGTCTGTTCACTGACTCCACTACTAGACCATGAGCTCGCTAAGGGCAGAGACTTTGTCTTATTTTCCATGCATCTCACTGACCCAGAACAGCACCTTGAACATAGGTATCCAAGTGAAACTTGTTAAATTAATTGAATGTATGAATAAATACACTTGAAAGCAGGCTAAGTACTGTGAATCCAGATGTTAAGAAGATCTGATCATGGCCACCGGTTTGTAGTCTAGTGGGGGAGAGAGATAAATAAATGAAAGATAATAATCATGCATAGCGTATCAAGTACGTTAATAGAGGTGGTCTGGGGTGGGGAAGGACGTACTTCCTAGACAAGAGATCCCTGAGCAAAATCTTGAAGAACAAGTAGGAATTGTTCTTCTAAACATAGAAGGCTTATTATTTATGTATTGCATGTGTTTTCTGGTGTATTCCAGGCACCAGTAGGTGCTGGTAGCATGGTGTATTAAGGAAACTCCACTAGATCTGAATACAGTTTGTTTGGGGGAAAAATATTTGAAGATGGTTTTGGAAAAGTAGGAATGGACCAGGTCAAATTTTTTGTACTGAGTACTCCAGAATTTATCCTCATGGCTGTAATGAATCTTTGAAACGTTTTGGACAAGGAAAAAACTTGATGAATTATGGATTTTAAAATAAAAAATTATCTTGGTGTCATGTTGAGGATTTAGTTGGAAAATAGAAAAATTGGTCATCATGAGAGTAGTAGGCAGTGAAGTAAGACATAAAGCAATGACAAAGGGCTGATATTTTTAAGGGCCTGGCAGATTAGGGAGAGAGAGAGAGATGGTGTGTGTGTTTGTGTGTGTGCTTGATTTCGCTAGGTTTTAGGAAGTAAACAGGAATAGAACCAGTTGGATGACAAAGAAGTTAAGAGGGAGAGAAGCATCTTAAATGACTTTTAGGCTTTTGTCTTGGGTGGTCAATTGGATGGTGAGACTGTTTATTGAGAAAAGTAAATCAGGAAGAGAAGGATGGGTAGGGGTGAGGATGAACTGAGGAGACTATGAATTTGTTTTACCAATATGTGCAGATTGGGGTAGCTTAAGAAAATTAACGTGGAATCTTTCAGTTAATTATATGGCCTCCAGGTCCAGGCTGAAGGGATTGGCATAAAGACACATATTTAGAAGGTATCAGCATAAGCATAAGCTGTGTTAATAAGGGCCTAAGGGTATGGGGAAAAAGTGGAGAGATGGGCAGGTGACTAGTCCTTGGACAAATAAACCAGAGCCTGAGAAAGTTTTATGGAAGTTACTCCTTGAAAGTTTAAAGAACAATTAGCAGTCATCAGGACAAGTGAAAAGAACTTTAAAACTACAGAATAGTCCAGAAGAAAAAATATTTGAGAAGTGGCTACCCAATTGACCGATGTAGAATTCATTGGCTCAGTGGAGGTGTTGGTGGGAAAGTCAGATTATAAGTGGGCTGAGAACAGGCAGATGGACCACTCTACTGATGTCTACTCACCACTATGACTAGTGATTGAGAAAGAAATAAGGAAATGAGAAAAGGATACAGAAATAACTCCTTCGAGGAAGAAGTCATGAAGAGAAAAGGAAGAAACATAATTTTGCATAAAGGAGGTCATAGACTAAAGGAACAGTTTCCTTTCCTTAAATGAGGACAGACCATATTTACATTTTCTGGGAGAGAAATAGTTTGGAAGGAGATTGGGAATGTAGAAAAATTTAGGAGAGAATAAAATGGATACAGACTCAAGTGATAGGGAGGAGAGTGACTTCCACAGTTTTGATGGAGGAGTGCCCAGCCGTGGTCGTAGGGCAGGCAGTGTAGGGTGAGGTGTGTGCAGAGCTCAGACATCCCTTTCATCCAGCAGCATGGCCTGGTGGGGACACGTATATATTGGTCTTCCTGAGATATTTGATTTGAGAGATGTCCTGTCTTGTAGATGTATCTTGAGTGGGGCATGGGCTTGAGAAGAGGCTAGGTGATTTGGAAGAGTGAGGAGGAGACATGAAGAGGGATTGCTGGGGGATGTGCAGACCCTGTGCTGGGCACTGCTTAGATCCCAGTTGAGGTTGCAGACTGGAATTACCTTAAGTGTGCTTTTCCTCCAGTAAGCCTGTGTGCTGTGCAAGAAGTAAAATGGTTATGTAGTACAAGGAAGTGTGAAGAAAGGACAAGAGGCTATGGGACTGAGGGGGCTGGAGTGGTAGAGGAGAGGGCTTCAGGCTACATAGAGAAGAAAGTGACGCAGAGGATGAGGGGAGGATAAGTAGTGAAACATCAGGGCCCAAGTCCAGGCATGCTTAAAAGCCTAAAGAACATTTAAGTAGTAATAGCCAGAGGAGTGGGACTTTTGTAATATTAAACTTAGAACATATCTAGCCCCCGGGGGACACTGTGAAGTGGAATTGGTCAAAGCAAATGGAATGAATCAGAAAAGCCTTTTATTAAAGGTGCTATTAAGAAATATACTTAGCTCTGTAGGCAAAAGAGCTGTTGTTTTTATGCATGTCTGTGAAACAGCTGATCTGCTTCAGGTCCCTCACGTTCCTGAGATATTTGGGGAGGGACAACCCACCTCCACATCTTTGGTGAACACTCAGCAGCCTTCTCTGTTCTGGTTGTAGTAGATTTTCTCTGGGCAGCTACTGATTCTAAGACTGGTATGTAAACCACAGCTGTTAATCACTGTGCCAGCTCTGTCAAGACATGGGGCTGGCTCCAGTGTTTGGTTGAAGAGCTTAGTTGATGCCTTACTTTGGAGCTGCTGCAATAATGTACACAAACTGGATGGTTTAAAACAACAGCAATGTGTTGTTTCCGAGTTTTGGAGCCTGAATCAAGGTGTCCACCTGCCATGCTCCCTCTGAAGCCTTCAGAATTGGTGATCCATGGCACAATCAGCCTCTGCCACCATCACATGGTCATCTTCCTCCTGTCTGTCTCCTACTGACTGTGTCCAGACTTCCTCTTGTTATACAGACAGGGGTCATATTGGATTAGAACTCACCATAATCCATTTTGACATCATCTTAACAAATATGTGTTCAGAGATCCTATTTTCAAATAGGGTCACATCCAGAGGACTGCAGGTTAGGGGTCAAACATAAATTTGGGGAGGACATAATTTACTCCATAACAAATGGTGTGTTTAAATTTCCTTTCTGATCACCATTTTCTTTTTCATAACTTATTCTGGAGCCTATGCCAAGAAAAAACAAATGTGTTCCTTTCCTATTTGAAACTCTATATTTTGGAATTTAATTTTCTGGAGTCTCAACTGACCTTGCCTTTGGCTTCTCCTGTCTCTCTCCTATTGGGTGGCCATATTCCTTGACTTTGATCACTCCACTTATTAGATTTCTTGACAATGGAAAAGAATTATTTGTTCCAGCCATGACGAACTACTTGTGGGTCCTGCCAAAACTGCACCTGCTCTTGGCTGGCTGCTTTGTGCAGAAGGTCAGCCCTTGGATTCTGGCGTCTATCTGGGCACAAATCTTGTCTTTGCCCACTTACTGGCTCTGAGCATTGAGTAGAGGGTGGTTCTTAATTTCTGTTTCATTTCTTCATCTGCGAGAGGAGCTATAATAGTATTTATTTCATAGGATTATGGTGATGTTTATGTTACGTGTATATCACCTACTAAACACACAACAGATAATACAAATGACATAGGAAAAAAAACCTTGGCTCTTGTACTACTTTGGTGTTCTTTGCTGGAAATCCCCTAACCCCTCTATTCCGTTTGCCTGATGAATAATGATGATCGCCAGTCATGCTATTTATTATGTTCCAGGCACTCCTCTTATAAATCCTCACACTAACCCTATGAATTAGGTACTATTATTATACTCATTTTATAGATGAGAAAATCGAGGCACAGAGAAGTGACTTGCACAATGTCACAAGGACACTAGGTAGTCGAACAGAGTGGTCTGGCTCCACAGCTTAGGTTTTAACCCCACAAGGGCCGTCTCTTGGTGGGCCGTTCCCAGACCATCCCCCTCCACACTGGGAATAAGTTCCTGCTCCCATGCTCTTTTTCATGTACGTCATTTGCCTTTTGAATGTATTACCTTGAATATAAGTACTTTCTGTTTCTCACCCTTACTGGGAGCATTTTCCAAGTGGAGTGTTATCTTTTTCACCTTTGTATCCCTAGCACCAAGCTCAGTTCCTGGCCCCTAGAAGCTCTTTAGTGAAAAGGAGCACTGAGATCAGTTTATCAGGGAAAGAAGATTAAAAAATAAATATATATATATATTATTGGTAAATTTAATTAACTGACATTAAAGTTGTCTTATACTGCATATCACAGATAATAAAAGGCTAACAGGAGGTAGTTTACTCAAATGTCAGGCCCTGCTCTAATTTATTGTCATCAAACATGAAGAAGGTGACTAATATTAATTTAATTTCAGCATGTAGATTGACACCGTTATGCCATGTATCTGTGGTGGTGGTGTTATTACTGCAAGCTGGTAAGACGGTGTAGTAGATGTGGATTTATTCCAATTAGTGTCTCCTACTGTATTTTCTTTCTGTTAGTTTTATGGAGTTGCCCTAGTACAAAGGCAATGCTGGGTCTGCTTGAATTCCTAAACCTGGTTGCTGTGCATTGTGCTGTCACTGGAGAATTAACTTAGGAAGGGGGGTATGGGGCACATTGCAGACCCAGCTCAACTTTGAGAAAAGGCAAGGGAAGCTATGTGCGTCATTGAAGCTGGTGTCCAAGGCTAGAGTGCTTGCCATGTGTATCAGAGGACAAGGGAAGGGTGATGCGATGGTGGCTCAGTGGCAGAATTCTTACCTGCCATGTCTAAGAACTGGGTTAGATCCCCAGTGCTTACCCATGCAAAAAAGAAAAGGACAAGGGAAATGATAGCAGTTTTACCGGAGGACTTTAGAGAATCTTTTTTTAATTTTATTTCAGGTGATATTTCTGAAATACCGTTCATCCATAAATCAAGCTAGGGTACTTTTGCTACCATTCTGTTCTTTCCATAGGGAAATGGTATGCCGAAGAGTTATTCCTCAGCAGAGCTTTATTTCTTTCTTCTGCTGGGATGTATTAGCAAGGTCATAACCTTTGGTTTATTGGCCCATCAAACAATTTGTGATTACAGAGGATTATGACTTCTTAGCTTTCAGAAGCAGGAGATGCGTTTGATTCATGAAAGGCATAGAACTTTTTTTTTTTTTTTTAAAAGATTTATTTCTGCCAGCATTTCTGGGGACCAAGACTTAAAAGAACTTTTGAAAGGAATTTATCTTTAAATGTCCTGGTGCCCTAAGAGAACCTCTTTTGTTGCTCAGATGTGGCCCCTCTCTCCAGCCAACACAACAAGCAAACTCACTGCCCTTCCCCTGTCTACTTGGTACATGACTCCCAGGGGTGTGGACCTTACTGGCAACATGGGACAGAAATCCTAGAATGAGCTGAGATTCAACATCAAGGGATTGAGAAAACCTTCTCAACCAAAAGGGGAAAGAGTGAAATGAGACAAAATAAAGTGTCAATGGCTGAGAGATTCCAGAGTTGAAAGGTTATCCTGGAGGATAATTGTATAATGTCATTGCGTAAAAGATGATTGTATAATGATATAGCTTTCACAGTGTGACTGTGTGATTGTGAAAACCTTGTGTCTGATGTTCCTTTTATCTACCTTATCAACAGACGAGTAAAACACATGGAATAAAAATAAATAATAGGGGGAACAAATGTTAAAATAAATTTAGATTGAAATGCTAGTGATCAATGAAAGGGAGGGGTAAGGGGTATGGTATGTATGATTTTTTTTTCTGTTGTCTTTTTATTTCTTTTTCTGAATTGATGCAAATGTTCTAAGAAATGATCATGATGATGAATATGCAACTATGTGATATTATGAATTACTGATTATATATGTAGAATAGAATGATCATGTTTGTTATATTTTTTTAATTTAAAAATTAATAAAAAATTTTTTTAAAAAAGACAGAAAAAATTATATCTCAAAAAAAAATGTCCTGGTGCATCAACCCTTTCAAATGAAAACATTGAGGTAGTTCAATATGAACTCTTTGTTTCAAAGAAGTAAGCTGACTTCACATAAGTCCATCTTCCCCATTCCCAACCGTAAAGCAAATTATTTGGAAAATATACACTCGTTACATTATGCCAAACACATGCCCTGTGGGAAAAAAAAATTGTGGGCTTGGTTTAGTCATGCCTACATTCATTCTTATAAGAGACTAAGTTCTCTTCAGTAGGAATGTTTTACCTGTAAACTCTTGGAGCTTGATTGTTCTTGTAATGTGCTCTTCAGTGTGATATTAGTTTTCTCACTTATTTTGTCATCCTTTCCCAATTTCTTGGATGGACCTTTCTGGATTTTTTGTTGCTGTTCTCCCTGTAGGGTAACTATCACTTCTGACCCTAGAGAAACGAAAGAATTTAAATTATCCCCCTTGCTCCATACTGCATAGGACAATTCCTCTTTATAGGTTGAAAGAAGTTAAAAAAATTGTCTCTTCAATTTTTCAACCTTTTCGAATGAAAATATTGAGGTAGTTCAATATGAACTCTTCGTTTCAAAGAAGTAAGCTGACTTCACATAAGTCCATCTAACCCATTCCCAACCGTTTTTTCAAAAATGCCTCTTCAAAACAGAACAAATGAATGTTGCAACATGAAGACTATACTTCTGCCTGTACAGTGGGTCCCAGCCCACTTTGTGATTTCTCAGAGTTGAGTTGACATCAAGTGCTTCTTGTTAGCACTGTACTCTTGTTAATGGTCTGGCCTCTGAGTTCCTCTTCCTGGCAGCCCTACAGAGGTCAGAGGCTGAGGTTTCGATTCAGAGCTGACAAATGAATATGTTGACTCTGCCCATACCAACTGTTTTCTTTGTTTTGGTCAATTTTATTGTCTCTGCAGAATGGCAGGAACATTACTCAGAATGGCCTGTGGTTACTCATTCATTGGGCAGTCGAAGCACATATTACGATTGCTCCTTTAATCATCAGGATGAATGTAGGATGGAGAGAGAGACAGTGAAGTCAGGACTCCAAGCAGCAGGGAATAACTAAAGATGGCTGCTTCCATGAGTCCTGAGTAGCTTAGCTTCACTAGCCAGTATGGTGGCCTGAGATCTATCAGTTTGCCACCTCTGCTCTCTTATAGACTTATTCGTACATGTTCTTCTTCTTTTTCCATATAGGATTCTTTAGGATGTCATCAAACTTAAAATTAGGTCAATTTCTCTTATTTCAAAGACCTAGCTAGATACTGGGGCAGAGTTCAAGGTACAGGTACCAAGCTACTTCTCCATAATGACAAACATCAAGCTGATGGGAGTGCCGTGTGCTAAGCCTCTGAAATAGACCTTATAGATCAGAGCAGATGGAGATGATGGATTTTGGTTCCTCTTCCCTCTTTTTCCTGGGCCTGCAGTTTTCACTGATTTGATACTTCCTACCACCTTCTAGTCCCTATACTCACTGGAGATAATATTTTCCATCCTTTCCTTTTGGATTTTCTGTCCTTATGGAGAAGGATGGTGTTGAAATGGTTAATCTTTCCATGCTTTGGCTAATGTTACCCTTTCTTGGCCTCGTTTTCCTTATCTGGTAAATGGAGCTGTTCATACTTCATTATTTCAGATTGGTGAGAACACATATAAATTTTAGATTAGATTGAATTTCTATTGTATTTAGCCAAGGACACATATTGATTAGAATCAGGGTACTCATAAAGAACTGTGAGTGAGTCTGTGAAGTTTAGTACCTTGCCAGATCTGAGAAGTCTACTTTATTTTCCACAATGCTTATATTTGAGGCTTTCGTCATATTCAAAAATGATCCTTGTACATGATGCTTCCTTTTAAGGGAACAAAGATATAATTTTCCTCTGGGTCTTAGGCCAAATCTGTCATCAGCAAGTCCATATGCTAGAAATCGGGAGTCATATCTTAGTTATCTCTGAATAAAATCTCTCTTTCCAGTTTCTTAATGTCCAGGAATGCCTGTCCCATCACATATACATTGCGTGTAGTATTATCATGAATAAAATGTATTTTAACCTGCATATGAATTAGTAGGGCCTCATTAAATGAGCTCCCCCAAATAATAGCATTTTTCCTTACATTCTTCTGTTCCCAATGCCCAGAAGTATCAATTTCCTGAAAGATGTACTGGGGCCAAAAGGAAACCTGTTCTGAGGGAGGTTTCCATCTTACACTTGAGTGGCCCTTCAGTATATTTCATCTCACTTTGGGGTTGTTTGCTCAGGATTCTGGGCAAAAGAGTTAGCACGTATTTCAGTTTGCTAAAGCTGCCAGAACGCAATATACCAGAAGTGGGTTGGCTTTTTTGGTGGAGATTTATTAGTTACAAGTTATAATTCTAAAGCTGTGAAAATGTCCAAGTTAAGGCATCAACAAGATACCTTCACTGAAGAGAGGCTGGCGGTATCTGGGGTTCGTCTGTCACGTGGAAAAGTGTCTGCTGGTCCTTCATGCCTGGGTCCCCTTGTTTTTAGGTTCCCTGCGTCCTTGCTTGCTTCTCCCGGGATCCTCTCTGAGCTCTTTCTGTACTGCAGGTTTTCTCTTAGCATCTCCGGGGCATTTCTCTCTCTCAGCTCTCTTTTCGAGTTCTCTTAAAGAACTCCAGTAAAGGATTGAGACCCATTTTGAATTGGGTGGGTCACATTTCCATTGGGAACAATCTAATCACGGGGTCCTACCCTTAACAGGTCTGTCCCCGCAAGAATGGATTCAAAGAACATAGTCTTTTCTAGGGTATATAACAAATTCAAACCAGTACAGCAGCCATCCTGTTGTTCAACCTAAGGAAATCATGTGCCTGAGTGCCAATCAAGGACCTGTTAGGACCCAAGTGGAAATAGGAATCCAGAAGGTTGGTAATGGGCCTTGTCCCAAAGCCAAACCGCCACAACTGATGATTTGGGGTCAGGTCAGAAGTTGATGAAAAGGAGACATGATGTTTTCAACAATGAATCAGTATTTGAGAATAATCAGCTTCCTGGACCTTAATGAATAGCTTGCTTTTGTGCGTTTTTAGGAGATAGTAAAGAATAGTTAATATTCAGTTGTAGCCCAATCAGATGGCGCTAGGGGTCCATATTCAAAAGATTGAGCTTATGGGCCATCAGTTCTTAAATTTAATTCTTAAGTTTCAAATTACTTCCTAGAAATATTAAAAAATCTAAATGAAATTTGAATAAACTTTACCTATATAAGTCCGCAAGTCTTGCTCAAACTTTTATAAATATAGTAAAAACTTTAAATGTATTGTAGAAGCTCACTGCCTTGGTGAGATCTATGAAAAGTAAATATTCAGTGTATCTTGTGCATATTTGAGAGTAGGTGTGCATACCTTGTGTTCTAATCTGAGGCCTGCCACTAATTTGTGATCTTGAGCAAATTATTTTATTTCATAGGATCTCAGGTTCCTAATTAAAAGAACGAAAAGTGTGTGCTATAGATAGATACTTACTTTCAAACTAACTCTAAAATTACATATTTCAAATAATCATTGCTCAAATATTTCCTTGCTTGAAGTAGATATCCCCATATATTTTGGAATGCTAATGAAAAAAATAATCCCCTATTTCTTCTAGGAATATTTCCCTTAATATGTGTGTCAGTCATAACTCACTAATAGCAGATTGGAGGGAGACGGGCAGGTAAACTCACTATGGCTTTACAGGTAGGAAGCCTGGTATTTCATGGCCACTAAATTAAAGAATGTGTATTCTGAGTTAAAATGATGGAGACTGGAGAATCATCTCAACCAAATTATTATAGCTCTTTGAACATTGATATATATATTAGGGACAGTACTAATTCTATCAATCAGGTTTTTTGAAGAGTAAAGAAAATATTTAAAGAACTTGCCTGGCACATTGTAACTTATCAAGAGGTGTAAACATACCTGAAACTCAGATATTCTGATTGTAAAGGCAAAGAAGGGACAGAGCTAACTACCACTTATTGGAAAGCCATTGTGAGTCTCAGTTTCCTCCTTTGTAAAATGGATATTTCAAAACTATTTGCCTTTAGAGTTACTATAAATATATGATAAGTTAATAATTTCCCACATGCTCTGAAAAAACTGTAAAGTGCTTTGCAGATGTTAGTTATTTGTAGTTGGGAATTGGAGCAGGTGAAGACTTAGTCCCAAACCTGTCCTCTGAAAAAAACTGTAAAGTGCTCTGCAGATGTTAGTTATTTGTAGTTGGGAATTGGAGCAGGTGAAGACTTAGTCCCAAACCTGTCCTTCACCCTTCCTTAGCAGGGGGCTGAGTCTTGGCACACCTGTCTGTTCAGGTATCCTTGCAGTCCACTAAGAATTGGACTCCTTGAGTGTGTTTGGTTTGTACCTTCTTCACACTGTAGCACCAGAACTGAGAGCTGGGCCTGCTGCTTACTGGCATTCATTAAATATATCTTTAATGAATCCATGGATTAATATTTCACCTATTTTTTAGCTGTTTTTCAGTAGATCATGTATTACTTGCCTGGCAGTTTATACACAGTGGCTCTCAATCCTGGGCACATTAGACTCTACTGTGGAGTTTTTGAAAATGTATTTGTGGCTCTGCCCAACACCAATTAAATCTCTGGGAATGGGCCCCAGACGTAGGTAGTTCTAAAAGCTCTCTGTGTGAGAGACACTGCCATATATAAATCAATGAGCTCTTGGCTCATCTTTTTCCTGGGTTTTGCTTGACTGGGTTGTTTACTGGTGTTGTGATTATTTAATTCTGGGCATCCTAGTTTCAGCAGACCTGTTCTCATATCTTGCCATTTGTCATGGCTAAAATATTCTGCATTAACAAGGATGCAAATTTATCATCCACATTAAGAGTTTAATCTCTTTTGCATCAAGTCCTGAAATGCAGCCGTGTTGGCTGTGTAAGTCATAAACTTAGCTCCTATTGTTGTGTGAAAGAAAACCTGCAAATCAAGATGGGGAAGATTAACGTTGACAGAGACCACTGATATGTTTTATACTTCCGAGTCCTGGGTCGCACACTGGTTTCAGAATATGAGCCTATTGGTCATAACTATATTCCACTGTGAAATGAGGAGGCAGTACCTAGAAGGTGGTTTGAATGGGAGGCTATTTCCTATTTAAGCGTTCCACTTGTTGGCACTAACTGGCCAGAAATTGCCTTGTTGCTAGGGTGGTGTTCACTTTGAAGGCACTTTTGATTCCATGGAGGACAGAATACAGACTCATTTCCGGTGTTTGTTGAGAATGTCCTCAGAGCAAAACCTTGTCTGGATTCCTTGGAATTATGTTGATTTATTACTTTTGGATCATTAGCATGACCATTCTTCATTAGTTCCTGAGTACCACTAAGGTGCCATTTTATGTTCAAGAAGCAAACCTGAATCATGCCTTGGATAGGCATGCATGCATGTGGTGGAATTGGGATAGGGGAGTCACTCTAAGGCATGACATATAGATTTACCTTATCACCCAGTGACAAAGTTAAATAACAATTCCAGATTCCAGTAACAACACAGGGCGACAGAGCACTATGAGGTGCTTTAAGGAAGGATGATTAGATGCCAAATGAATGGGCATCAGGGGAGCTATAAGAAACCAAACGTGAAGTTATTTTGACTCAGTGCAGTGATTTCTGCTCTGTTTTTTTAAAAAAACCTCAAGGTATCTCCAGATATTTCTATTAAAGCCATACAATACTCAAAAAAAAAAATGATATACTTGTGGAGTAATACCATCGTATGCTTTTAGCAATGAGTATGAAATTCAGTGAAAAGTCCCATAATGTCAATATCCATAAACAGGGAATCAAATGGACAGTGATCTGCTTGAAACAGTTGTTTCCTTGGAAGAATACTCACTGAATATAAATGTTAATATCCCTAAGCCCTACACTTTCCTGAGCCTCTTGGAAGCAGGTAAGCCTTCGAATCTTCGGCTATTCTGGAAGAATCTGCATTTTACCCCTAGATGTTTGTTTCCTATGTCATTGCACATGAGACCTGGATTTGCAATGCATTTAGCACCTATCACCCCTTTGTTTCTCTTTTTGCTCTCACCTTTGATTCCAGAAATGTTTGAGAAGTAATGGATGGTAGTTAGTAAACAGCATGGCAGGCAGGAAAAAACAAACAGGGATATGCTCATTTTGATAGACTATGCTGTCTGCAGATAATTTACTGGGGCAGAGTGCTGACATACACAACCCTACAAAAGGGCCTATTTTTGTTCTTAAACCAAAATCATTCTTGAAAGTTTCCATTATTCACAAGGCGCAATCCAGGAAAACTGCAGGAGATTGGCCTACGCTGATGCATCTGAGCTGGTGCCTCTCAAGTTCAGGAGTTAGAAACAGCAAACAACTGTATTGAGCATATGGAGTGACTGCCAGCTTTCAGAGGAAGAATTTTTCACTGGAGTCCAGCATAGTAGAAGATAATTTTCTGCCCTAATTACCATGTATTTTTCTTCATCCCCTTACGTGCTATCCTCACAGAGTTCTAAGAACCGATTCTTATAACTGCAGTTAACTTCATCACAGAATATATTTCATCTCTTTTCTATCTTGCCTCAACTGTAAACTCTTTGATGTTAGGACAATATTCATTGCCTACTAGAGTACCAGACAAATAATGGGCTCATTAAAGTTAATTAAATAAATGAATTAATAAAGACCCAAAACAATGTTTCTGAAATTCTCTAGGTGGGATCTAAGTCCCTTTCTCTTTCTCCCAAATATTACTGAGCATTGAGAGCCTACAAGGAGAGGAAGGGCAAGACAAGGGCTTCCCTCAGCCATCCCAAAATTAGGAAAGAAGTTAGAAAGTCAGTATTTATTTTCCTAGGATCTTTCTCCACATTATATGCCTTTTCCTACTAATGCACCCATAGTTTCTGGGGATAAAATGTGCCACAGTGTCTGCATTAATACATATGATAGGTGGTTCCACCCCAGTTTGACTGTAGGAAATTCTGATTGCAAAACTCCAAAAAGATCTGCTGAAATTACCTTGGCTTCGAAAGGCAGATTTCTCCACATCTGTCCTTGGTTAAGAAGGCTTTTGAGCAGATGTGGTTTCAGGAAAATGTCCTGGGGACGCATTAGGATACTAGATTTCCTGGACTTTTCATAGAAATTTGTCTTAGGAGTCTTACCTGACTAAACATACGAGTGAAACAAGGAGTCATGACTCCTGGGAACCACTATATCTTCCAAGATTCTATTAAGAAAAACAAAATGAAAACAACCCGCATGTACCTGATTGAGCTTGAAATACAACCTCCTGTACTGGTGTTGTGCCTGTGAACTTCCTGTTTTCCTTAATATCAACGTAATAATTTATAATGAAATGCATAAATGCACACGCGCACACATAAGCATACACACGCACTTTTCTGCCTATTCCCAGTGGCAATATGAGGCAAGAGTAATAGAGGGTTCTGCAAATAATTAGTATTCAGATATACAGCAGCCCTTCCACATATTTTGCAGGGTAAGCTGATGACTGTTTACTCGAAGCATAATGACTCTGTTAGGAGTGACCTTTCCTGGTGCTATTCTAACCAATCAGTCTTAAGTCTTTAATTAATTAATTTCCTTCAATAAAAGGGGCCCTCCTACTCTTTCTCCCTTAGCCATCATTCATTTCACACCGTACTCAAAATTATTAGTTTGGGAATTTTAATGGTCATGTGCCATTCATTCTCATCTTTCTTGCTGGCATCTCAGCAGTGGAGTCCTTTGATGTTTGTTGTGTGTGTGTGTGTGTGTGTGTGTGTGTGTGTGTGCCTGTGTGTGTGTGTGCCTGTGTGTGTGCGTGCAAGCACTTCACCAGTACATGTGGTTGTTTCTTTGTTATAGGTGCCTTGCTCATGGCCCCAAATTTCAGTCAAGAACAGCAGCTTACGTGACAAAGTTTGCTTTTCTGTACACTAAGAGGATATTAAAAGAGTGGAGGCAAGGGTAGTTCAATAGCAGGATTCTCACCTGCCATGTGGGAGACCCGACACTGATTCCCTGCCCATGCCCTTCCCAAACAAACCAACAAAAAGCCAAACAAACAGAATTCAACAAATGATGCTGCGATTAGGGGATACTCACATGGAAAAAGAATGAAACATGACCCCCGCCATACAGCATACAAAAAAACAAAACAAAACAAGGAACGTGTAAGGGGCATGAACCAGAGAATCTGCAGTAAAGCCTTTCTTTTGGTGAACTGCCTTTCCAGAAGCTGACCGGGACTCTAATCTGTCCTGGTGTCCCTTCGTTATTAGGGACGTGGACAGAAAAAGAAAAGAAGTAGAAAATGCCTCTTCTTTTATAAATGGGCATTTTAATAGGGAGGGAGAGTAAACGCAAGCCATACTTCTGAGTAGCTCAGTTTTCTCTAATGAGCCAATTTTCGTTCTTCTCTATTCCAGTGCCCCAGGTCTGTTGTCCCTCCCTCCCTTCCTTCCTTCATCCTCCCTTCCTGAATTTTCTATTATCTGCTACAGGAAGACCTACATATAATATATAGGGGAAAGGGAATGAAAAAAGGATGCGCAATGCACATCAGCTCAGGATTTTAGAAATCATTTGTTCTAGAAAAATTCATTCTCTTCTGATCTTCTAATATAATCGCCTTCTAAGCCTTTCCTCTAAGGCTAAGCCACGCTGGAACATGAGGCAATTCTTAACCATCGAAGCATATTCCTGGAGAAAAAGTGACAAAGAAGGAGCTGTAGATTTCTCACATGTGCGCACTGGTACACTCCTCAGAAGTGTTTTACTGTGTCTTGTCGTCAGTGTTCTTTAACAATATTCTTTAATTGGGTAGAGCCACAATTAAAATGATTTGTTCTTTCTTCCTATAAAATTATACATACACACATTGCAAGAAAACATTTGGAAATACAGAAAGCTTATAGAAAAAAGCCAAAAGTGAGACAAAGTAGACATTAGGATGAGTGGAATCTGTTAACTCCTCTCTGCTCACTGGGGCAGGGTCCTTTCTGCCACCCCTCTGCACTTCCTCCCAGGAGAATGGAATGCATCGGCCCAGAGTCCCTGTGAGGTAACCCAGACGCGACTCCCGCCTCTGCTTCCTCGGGTCTCCAGGCAGGATTTTATATGAGGCCCAGAACTGCTGGGCTAGGCCAGGCCTTCCCTTCTCCCCTCTTGCCTCTCTGTGTACCTAGCTCAGAAGAACCCTGAATGCAGTCATTTGTTCTGTTTTCCACTCTTAATAGCTGGATAGATGAACATCATATGATGGACTTATGCATCTGCCGTTGCCTCTTGGTTATATATATATAGCTCACCTAGAAATTTTGTGGGGAAGAATGACTATGATTTGAGAACCTCGATCTAATATCATCTTAGGAGTACTAAAAACCACTAGTAATTTATTTATTTCAGAGTTCGTATCTGTTAGATTTGCGTCTGTCTGTATTTCTGGAGGAGATTCTACAGGCTACTGTTATATCCTGCCTATCTTATTATTTTATCGTATTAAGTTTAACCATGTAAGTTTGTCAATATTTGACCATTTTTGAACTACAAACATGACAATTTCATATGGTTCAATCTAACAATAATAATAGCAAGTTTGGCCCAGTAAAAGATAACCTTATCATGTGCTGGCTAAGTACTTTGTACAGATCATTTCATTTAATTCTCACAGAAAACCACTCATGTAATTAGTCCCTTTAATCCGCACTTTCAGTTGGAAAAATTGTAGTTCAGAAAGCTCAGTATTAAATGGCTGGGAAGTAAGTGAGCCATAATTAAAACTTAGATCTCCTTGACTTGAGAATCTCTTTTTTCAAGGCACCCACCTTATTTTAAAAACACATATTCTTAATGGCTGCATAATAGCTCATTGTATGGACCTACTTTAATATTTACCTTTTAAAGTTATTAAATTTGAATACTTTGGGTTTTTAGGTATTTAGTTTTTTTTCCTTATGAAGAATGCTGTGATGAAGATTGTTAGTATGCCTGTAACTAGATGCCTTAACTGGAATTATATGAATTTGTTGTATTTAGATCTGCCTTTGTGTTCTGCATAGATGAATAATAGCCTGCTTTAAAAATGCCTTATATGGACCTTGGGATTTACCAATTAGGGAACTATGATCTGTTTTTAAAAAGTAATTTTTCACTCTCTAAGTGGCTTAGTTTAGAATCTTTTAAATGGCCAAGCCCTGACAATATGCTTATATAACATATTAGGCTTATGCACAATTTTCCAAGGACGCAATTATTTGAGAGAGCTTCGTGCATCTGTAACAGCACCTCATTTCCATCATCAAGAAAATGTTAACAAATCACTGGCTTCTGTCTTCACAGCAAGTACCTTCCCTCCGGGCTTTAGTATTACCTCCAAAGAAATAGGGCGGTTGTTTTCTACTGTGTTGCTTTGCTATGAAGGGATGATTTCATCATCAACACCTAGTAATAGACTTGAAGCAATTATACATGAAATGCTACCTGGACAAATTTGAGGTTATTTGAACACAGAGGGACAAACCGATTGTTTGGACTGCCACATTCTCACTTCTCTCAAGCGGAGGGGTGGGGGTTATTGCTTAGGGTTAGAGAAGCTCTGGCTGTGGTCCTGGGGTCTAAATGGATTACATATCAGTAACAGAGCTTGAAGCCGAGAGGGCCTGCTTAAGACATCTGTATTTCAAACCAATTTCATGCTAAGCAGGGAGCCAGTGTAATTTGTGTGTTAAGCTTCTGCTGCAGGAGCTGCCAGTAAAGTGTTACAGTTGTCCCAGCTGGGAGCCCAGAAGTGTGAAGGGACTGCGGAACCCCACTCATGCACAGCGGCAGCATGGCCACCGGCAGCAGGCACTGGGATAAATCTGGGGCTGCTCTGGTGGCAGAGGAAACAGGATAGGGGAAAGAGCCTTTATACTGGGCAACAACAATGAAAATACAGAAAGCACTTGTTTCCCTGGGTTGTGAGACCTCGCCTGTTCCAAATGAACAATACTGCCAGAGTTTTGATATTTTAGTTTGCAAGGACTCAGTAACTGCTCAGGAATTTCTTAGTGCCTAAGATTTGATACATGCTGTAGAATACAAATATAAGCAGATAATTGAAAAATAACTTTGAAGTAGGTGTGTGTGCCGGTTTGAAGTTATTATATACTCCCAGAAGAGCCATGTCCTTTAATCCTCATTCAGTATTGCTGGGTGGGATCTTTTTGGTTGTTTCCATGGAGATGTGACCCATCCAATTGTGGGCAGTAACTTTTGATTAGATGGTTTCCATGGAGATGTGTCTCCACCCATTCAAGGTGGGGTTGCTTTCTGGAGTCCTTTAAAAGGGAACCATTTTGGAATAAGCTTTAGAACCAACAGAGTCCGCACAGCTGGAGACCTTTGGAGATACAGAAAGGAAATGCCCCCAAGGGAGCTTCCTGAAACCAGAAGCCAGGAGAGGAAGCTAGCAGATGTCCCCATGCGCCTTCCCAGCTGAGAAACCCTGAACTTCATTGGCCCTTTTTTTTGATGTTAATGTATCTTTTCTGGATGCCTTAGTTTGGACATTTTCATGGCCTTAGAACTGTAACTTGTAACTTAATAAATTCCCCTTTTTAAAAGCCTTTCTGTTTCTTATATATTTCATCCCAGCATTTTTTACAAGCTAAAATAGTGTGTTTTAGAAAGTATATGCTTTTCTGTAATCTAAACATGAATGAGCGAAAGAATGGCATCATTTTTCATAGATTAGAACATCTCAGGTTCATTGAAAATAAGGCAAAAAACTTATGAAACCCTAGAGGCTCATGAAAATTACACAAAGAACATATTTTGCTTGTCTCTTATAGAAAAAGATGTGAATTCACACTACAATCATGTTACCTTAGAATGTAAGAGTAAAACAAAACAAAAGCAGAAAATATGTGTTAAATGTAAAAATTTTAAAAGAAGTGACTTGAGGGTTCATTAAGGGGATTTTCATCAACAGCACAGTGTCTGCAGAAATAGAAAGAAACAACAATATGGTGAACAAAAGTTATGGTAAAGGTTCTCATAATTCCCTTTTCTAATTTTTTCTTTTACTTTGAAATAGTATAATAACTGCCTAGTAGCAAAAACCCATCTTTCTCTCTACTCACACACACACAAAATTAAATTTGTGGGTTTTTATACAACATGACAAATGTCAGAAATGTGGTTTGTTGTTTTTTTATTTTTTACCATAGTGGGCACTTTTATCATATCCCGTGAGCTAAGACATTAAAGACATTATTTGCAGTCATTGAGCAATTCATCAGATCCTTCCATTGTCATGCATTTCCCACTAAGAGCAGGTTGTTTTTAATTAAAAAGTAGAGGATAAAAAAAAAGTAGATAATCATTGAAGAGCCTTTGAACAACCCCATTATTTGATAGTTGTATTGTTTTGACCTTCCAATCAACAGTTTTGTTTGTTTGTGTACTGCTACAAGTCGTTCAGGGGGAACGTGGGGATCTGTCCAGGTGACAGCGTTTGGTTTAGTCCTTGGAGTAGCTGAAGCTAAGTAGTCTTATTCCCACTTTCCTAGAAAGGCAACCCATAATTTCTTTCTCTGTTGAGGTTCTACGTTAGTGCTCAGTAGTGGTTGCATATTTAGCTCCAGATACATGGAACCTGCTCAGAGGAAATCAAAAGTTTGTTCTTGGTTCAAAATGAAAGTGCCAAAAGAAACTTATCCTTTCATTCCTTCTTAAGTCCCAATGTATGCTTTGTTCACCATCTGAGGAGACCTATCTACCAATAAGATTATCCATTTGCAAGTGGCATTTTCAGATTCTTGATGCTTTTATATATTTCTTAGTTTTTTTTTTTCTGCTTCTGGAATTCCAAAAGTTCAGCAGATCAGAGGTGATTTCTCAACTTGGTATAAGATAGCACATGCAGGAAACACTTGCTGAGGTTTCCTTGTGGGAGCAAGTTGCTTGGCCTTGGAGAGAGCTGTTCTGGAAAACTAGGCAGCAAAGAAAAGAAATGAGCCTTGTTTAGACTGACTCTGTAATGGGCAGAGGAGGAATCTGCTGACCTGATGATGCCTTTCTTGACACCACATCCTTAACACTCATCTTAATATTCATAGAGAGTTCCCCAGTACCAGTAGTTTCTGCTGAGGTGCCAATATGATAAATGTCACAAGTCCAGGTTGTGACATCCCCAAGCCTGGGCCTCCCACGTGCTGACTTACGTAAGAAAGTGTTCTTGGAGGCTTTGGTCAGGGAAAGGAATCATATAGGGGATGTAAAAACAGCTCAGAAGAGAATAAGCAGGACGTGTCATGAAAATGGCAGCGTAAACATACCAGGAAGTGTTTCCTCTTTGAGACAGCTAAATGAAAGGGTGCATTAATAGAATGAAGAAAAAAGCCACATAATCATCTCAGTTGATGCAAAAAAGACATTTGACAAAACTCATCCCAGCTTCTTGATAAAAAACATTAGGAAAACTAGGAATAGATGGAAATATCCTTAACAGAATAACGACATATATGAAAAAACCCACAGGCAGCAATCTGCTCAGCAATGAAAGACTGAAAGCTTTCTCCTAAAGATCAAGAACAAGATAAGGGTGCCCATTTTCACCACTGTTGTTCAAGATTGTGCTAGAAGGTCTATCCAGAGCAATTAGTCAAGAAAAAGAAAGAAAAGGGGTTCAGTTAGGAAAGGAAGAAGTAAAATGCTCCCTATTTGCAGATGAATATGATCCTATAGAGAAAGAATCTTGAAAAATCCACAACAAATCTTCTAGAGGTAATAAACAAATTCAGTAAAGTGGTAGGGTACAAGATCAACATGAAAAAATTCAGTGATATTTCTATAGACTAGTAATAAACAATCCAAAGAGGAAATCAAGAAAAAAAATTCCACCTAGAGTGTACGATGATAGTGACTAAATGTACAAATTAAAAAATGTTTTTGCATGAGGAAGAACAAAGGAATGTCAACATTGCAGGGTATTGAAAATAGATGGTAATTCATATTTTAAAACTTTTAAGTTATATGTGAGACTAAAGCAAAAAAATGTTTTTGCTACAAAATCTATATTTTGACTAGTGCATTTCCTAATATAATTTATATGGACAGTTTAGTTGAACACTATAAGTACATGGAACCTTGAATAGGGCATGAGATTTTGTAGGTTTGTCCAGAGGGATGCCCCAGTAAATCCCAGAGTGATGCCCCAATAAATCCCAGAGTAATTTGAATGGTGAATAAAAAAGTATTTGCAAAATCCCCTTGGGGGAATGGCGAGAAGGTGGGGAAATTCAACATCCCCATTTGGAGAACTCCTGATATTCTCGCAAGCAGTGGGGACAACCAAATCAATAGGCTGAGCTCTCAGTCTTGGGATTTGTTCATATGAAACCTATCCCCGCAAAGGACAGACTACACTTACTTAAAATTAGGCCTAAGAGTCACCCCCAGAGAACCTCTTTTGTTGTTCAAATGTTGCCTATCTCTCTCTCAGCCAACACGGCAAGCAAATTCACTGCCCTTCCCCTCTCTACATGGGACATGACTCCCAGGCGTGTCAACCTCCCTGGCGATGTGGGATGGAAATCCTAGAATGAGCTGGGACTCAGCATCAAGGGATTGAGAAAGCTTTCTTGACTGAAAGGAGGAAGAGAGAAATGAAACAAAATAAAGTGTCAGTGACTGAGAGATTTCAGTCGAGAGGTTATCCTGGAGGTTATTCTTATGCATTATATAGATATCTTCTTTTTAGATTAAGGTGTATCAGGCTAGAGGGAAGTGCCTGAAACTGTGAGAGCTTTGTTCCAGTAGCCATGTTTCTTGAAGATGATTGTATAATTATAATAGTTTTTGCAATGTAACTGTGTGATTATGAAAACCTTGTGTCTGACGCTCCTTTTATTTATGGTATGGACAGTGAGTAAAACATATGGATTAAAAATAAATAAATAAAGGGGGAAAAAGTTAAAAAAATAAATATATATTGGATAGATGTTAATACTAGTGGTCGGTGAGAGGAAGGAGTATGATGTCTTTGAGTTTTTTCTTTTTTCTTTATATTGCTTTTTCTGGAGCGACGCAAATTTGATCAAGGATGTAAAGGACTAATACATAGAGAACTGCAAAACATTGCCGAAATAAATTAAAGAAGACCTAAATAAAGGACATTTGTGTTCATGTAAATATTGTGAAGATGTCAGTTCTATTCAAAGGGTTATACTATACTCAGTGCAGCTCTACATTTCCAACAGACTTCTCAGGAATGAGAAAGCCCATCATCAAATTCATATGGAATGATAAGGGACTCCAAATAGCCCACACTGTCTTGATAAAGAACATAATTTGGGTAACTCATACTTTTGATTTAAAAATATATTGCTAAGCTGCATAATTGTTCATAGTGGCATCATTCACAATTGCCAAAAAGTGGACATAACCCAAGTGTCCATCAAAGATGAATGGATAAACAAAATACAGTACATATCTACAATGAGATATTATTTGGCTGTAGAAAGGAATGAATCGTGGTGCATGTTACCACATGAGTGAACCCTGAAGACATCATGTTGGGTGACATGAGCCAGACACAAATGGACAAATACTGTATGATCTCTCTTATATGAAATAAGTAGAATATGCAAATTCATAAAGTCAGAAACTAGAATACAGGTTACCAGGGCTTGGGGCGGGCCTGGAATGGGGAGTTAATGCTTAATTGTTGCAGGGTTTCCCTTTGGATTGATGGAAGAGTCTTGGCAATGAATAATCGTAATGGAGGTATAACATTGTAATTAACACCACTAAATTGTATATTTGAAAAGGGATAAAAGGAAAATTTTAGATTGTATAGAAGTTACCTTACACATGAACAAGAGCATACAACTATGCAACTATACAACACAAAGAGTAGACTATAATGTAAACAGTGGGCTAAGGTTCAATAAATAATATTGTATCATCAAATGTAATAAAATGTGCCACACTAATGCAAAATGTTAATAATAGGGCACACTGTGTGTGTAAGAGGGGGGTATATGAGAACTCTGCACTTTCTGCATGAGTTTTCTGTAAACCTCCAATTTCTCTAATAAAAATGAATGGGTCAGGAGAAGAGGAGAGGAGAAAAAATTCTAAGGGGGATATCACCATAGAATGTTATAATACTCTGGACCCCTTCTTTTCTATTTTTCTGTCGCATCACTCAATCTTGATGAGGACAGCAAAGGCAGAGGCAGTCCACGGGATGAAGTGGATTTGAGAGAAAATTGTCAGAGCCATGTCCTATCCCCAACACATGGGGGTGGGAGGATGTGTCTCCCCTTCATTTTAAGCAGGTCAGGGGGTGGATTTTAAGAGAGCTCCCCTGTATCTCCCCCAAATTCGGTGACACAGATACTGGTGTCTGACTTGCAACTAAGAAAACCAAATTGCTTTGCGGATTAGTACCTGACTCCTTGCTAGACAATCTCCAGGGGCCACCTTCTGTCTGGGAGGTCGTCCTGGCTGGCCAGCACCCCCAGAACATGTTGGAGTGAGGAGAAGAGAGTGTTTCCTGATGACACTGAAAGAGAGGGTGTTTCTGGAACCTCTTCTCTTGCCCAGCAGCCTATCTAAAGGGACAAAGAGACCTCATTGGGAAGGTAACTGACTGGAGATATTTCCATCCAGCCTAAGAGAACTGCAGGGGGGGACTGAAGAGAAAAAAAATGATCTCTTTCCCCATGGGCCAGGCCCCCAATGCAGGAAGCCACTCAGCCATAGCACAGAGGTCCTAATTCCTCCTTACACCTCCTTCTCTTGCCTCCTTGAGTGTGATATTTGTAGGTGTGCATGGGGGGAGGGTAGGAGGGGGGTGAAAGGTGGGGACTGGGGAGGGTTTGGTCAGATTTCATGGAGAGCAGAGGCCCACACCGCCTTCAGCAGTGCTGGTGTCAGCAGGGTCGGGGGAGTCAGGGGTGAGAAGGGAGGAGAATTTAATAGTCAAATACAGGCTTTTGATTACTGTTTTCAACAGAACATTTTATTTATTGAATTAAAACACTGCTTGTGATTTACAGCAACTGAGACCATCGATTACACTAGAATAAGCAGAAAGCCAAGGGACCTGCCAGAGATTCCATCCAGGATCAGGGGAGACCTGCCCCCAGAGAATGAAATTTAAAGGGAGACAAACAAATCCGTGCTTTTCGTCACTAGTCATGCTCGTTTGACACTCTGGGCCACAGGAACAGTACGGATGTGGCGGTCAGTGCTGAGTCTTTGTGGGCTGGCTGTGGCCTCTGCACTCGTGGGTCTCTTTTTAGTGGTCATTTTTCTCTGGTCTTTGGTGATAATGGGGGTAATGGCTATGGGGGTGTTAAAACTCCTTTTTATGGAAGTAGTAATGTAACCTGGGAAGGGAGGGAAGACTTTGCCACCCATTCCTTCCCACCTATCTCATATCATGAACATCCTATGGGGAGGAAAAATATAACCATTTTAAACGTGCTGCAACATGGTAACACACTAAACCAATTATGCAAATTACTCACCTTGAATTATATTTAGTGTAAATATATAATTTATCTTTCAAACTTGGGCCCTTTTGTAAAGAGCTGCTATGAATAATTATGTGGGGACAACAGGAGTAAATCAAATTGTCTTGATCATGCCAAGACATATCTGGTCACCCTAGCTGTACTACAGAGTGAAATGAGTTTTTACTAGGAGTAAGGACTGAGAACATGACTGCGTTTGTGCAGCTTCATGACATTTGCCCTGTAATCCCATTAGGCAGCCCCTGGATCAAGTTGCTGAGGAATTTACTGTTATACTTAAATGACATCGTGGTTACACACACACACACACACACACACACACACACACACACACACTGGATCAAGTTGCTGAGGAATTTACTGTTATACTTAAATGACATCGTGGTTACACACACACACACACACACACACACACACACACACACACACACACACACACACACACACACACACACACACACACACACACACACACACACACACACACACACACACACACACACACACACCGTAGACACCCCGGAATCCCACCAATGCACCTAAACCAAGGAATGAGATGATGAAACAATATGTATCTCAGCTGGGAATCCCTATGTTTCCTGAGAGAACTCTCAGCAGATAATTTTGTTCTCAGGTAGACCAAGTCCAAAAGCAAGAGAAAAAGGAAAAATGACTACAACTGATGGGCTAGGAGTTGTGGAGGACAATAGCATGAGGTGTGTTCCTCTTTATAGTCACTGTATTAAGGTGCAAAGAACATAAGATGTAAAATCAGAAGTCCTGGTCTTAAGTACCCTGGTACCATATGAGGTTTTACAAATATTTAACCTCTTTAAACCACTGTTTCCTCCTGTGAAATGGGCATAGCTTGGTCAAAGGGTGTTTAAGTCGTCCATATTGTAGAAAAAATTAAATTGCGTACTATGTTTTACTATTTCCAAGGCAGTCATAATTAAAGCTCTTGCTGGTTCTTTACATTTACCACTAGAATTAAATATAAAACCTTTTGAACTTTGCTTATTCTGCTCTCCAGCTGAGCGCAGATGTTGAAACTTCTGGAGAGAAGACAGTTGTTTTTCACTCCTGGTCATAGATTTCAAACCACTGGATGTGCGGATATGCTATTTTTCTTCTCTCTCTTTCCTTCTCTCTCTCTCTCTCTTTCTCTCACTGTCCTCTTTCTCTCTCCTAATCTTGCTCTCACTCTTGCTTTCTCTCTGTCTCTATCTCTATCATCTCTATCTCTATCTCTGTCTCGTCTCTTGCAACTATTTGAAGAGATGTGAAAGTGCATAGCAAATGGCAAAGTTCAGTCCAGATATTCTTAAGAAGCCACTCTGGTCAGGTGTTTTTCGTCTGGCAGAAAGCACAGTAATAAAACAGGTGTGGATTCTTACCTCTCAGGAGGATGTAGCAGACAGGAAGATTAAAAAAAAAAAAGTTATAATGATGAAAACTTAATTGGTCAGTTGAGGGAATAGTAAACAAGATATAAATTCACCTGGTATTCCAAGGATGTTCAAAATGAGCTGCAGCTATTGAGAGAACAATGGCTAAGGAAGAAGTTAGCATCGGCTCCCAGCCAGCTTGGCTTCCACATCCCAGCATTTGAAGGGAACACCACTCACAGAGCCGTCGGGTATTTTTACATATTTATTCTATTCCTTGACTGTGGTGGAATAACTGTAAGAGTTTGAGGGACTCTTAGAGTCCAGAGATTGTCAAGCCAGCTTGCAATCCATTAATCAACATTTAGTGACTGAAGCAGTCTCAGAAATTCTCCACTGGGATGATTTTGTCTTCAGAGGACATTTGGCAATGTCTTGCACATTTTTGATTTTATTGAGTGGGGGTGAGGATTGCTACTGGCATTTGGTGGGTGAAGTTCAAAGATGCTGCTAAACATCCTACAGTATGCATAGGACAGGCCCCCACAACAGGATTATCTGGCCCAGATGCTAAATGTGCTGAGGTTGAGACCCCCCCCACCCCGACCTAAACCTTAGCACTATGGGGGGTACAAGACAGGAGTTAAGCAGGAATTAAGATCTTTGCCCTCAAGATTTAGAGCCTTGATGTGGAGACCAGACCAATATGACCATTAGTTGTAATAATTTCTCCTCATAAAATATTTATTGAGTACCTACTATAAGTCATGTACTCTGCAAGCCTTTAGTATTAATTAGCATTATGGAAGAAATAGATATAGTTCCTGCCCTCAAGAAATTTAGAGTTTACTGAGGAAGCTATATGTTAAAAAAAGGAAATATACATAAAAATCACTGTATAATGGGATCATTGATATTAGAAAAAAAAAACTGGGGTTGCCCTGTGTACCAATTTGAAGGTATTATGTACCCCAGAAAAACCGCATTTTAATCCTGAACCAATCTTGTGGGAGCAACCATTCCTTTTAATCTTGATTTAGCACTAGAGGTTGGAAACTTGATTAGATTATCTCCATGGAGATGTGCACACCCAATTGTGGGTGTGACCTCTGATTAGATGGCGATGTGACTCCAGGTGAGTCTTGGTTAGTTTGATGAAATCCTGTAAAAGAGGAAGCATTTTGGAGAGAGCCAGAAATAACAAAACTGACAGAAACGTCAGAGCAGAGCTGACACAGATGCCGACGTGTGGAGAACAGACACACGGATGTTTGGAGATGCTGGGAGCCCAGCTGATGTCGCTATGAGATGTTAAGCAGACCAGGACCTGGAGAGAGCCAAGGAAAGCCGGAAGAGAAAAGCCAGCCTTGGAGAAGTCAAGTGAGGAACCCCCACAGGAACAGAGGCTGAAAGCAACAGAGCCCAGGAGCAAAGGACCAGCAGATGCCAGCCACGTGACTACCCAGCTGACAGAGGTATTCCTGACCCATCAGTCTTTCTTGAATGAAGGTAACCTCATGTTGATGCCTTACTTTGGACATTTTTATAGGCTTATAACTATAGACTTGTAAGTTATTAAGTTCTTCTTTTTAAAAGCCTTGCGGTTCTGGTATATCACACTCTGGCAGCTTCCAAAGTGACATACCTGTGAAAGAGTAACAGAAGGGCTTTCTTTAGATTGGGTCGTAGGGGAAACCCTTCAGAGCATGTGATATTTAAGCTGAGAAAAAGCTGTCCAGATGAGGCGTGAGCGAAGAGCAGGGCAAGCAGAGGCAGCAGTGTGGTCCTGGACTCTGAGAAGGAACAAACGTGGTTTTGAGTGGCAAGGAAAAATATGCCAATATACTCCAGAAGGGACTATTCAAACCAATAAACCTAGTAAGAATTTGGAGAAGGAAGAAATAAAGATGGAGCAGAGTCACCAGGAAAGGCTTCAAGGAGGAAATATGGAGTTGGCTAAGGGGGAAAAGGAACAGGCAATGAATGGTTGGGAGAGAGAAGAAGGCATGGCTGGAGTACAAAGTCAAACAAGAAGTGGGCTGCTTAGCTTAAAGCAAGACAGGAGGGAAGTCAACCTTTCATCAGAGTGTTTTATAAATGGGACACTCTCTTTGGTGACATTTTTTTTTTTTTTTTTTTTGTCATGGGCAGGCTCTGAGAATCAAACCTGGGTCTCTGGCATGGCAGCTGAGAACTCTGCCACCGAGACACCATTCATTGCCTGCCCTTTCTTTGGTGACATTTTATGTGAGGTGTGGAAAAAATAAAAATTTGAGAAAGTAGACCCTTCTCCTCTGTAAAGGGACTGATCCAAACGATTTTATTCAAAGAGATCTGTAACAGAGAAAGTTATACAATAAAAAACAGGAATTGGGCCTGAAATAAACAGTGTGCAATGGAAAAAAAACCTTATTGCCATCAACAGTGATCCCTGTCATTCCTTCAATAGATATGTTTGAGTGGTTTTTATGTGCTAGACATTGGAAACTCACTGATGAGAACAAGCAGAAATTGTCTTGGCTCTCAGGAAATTTTAGTGGGAGAGACTCCACTGGACAAAAACAAAATAGTCACAGAGTTATGTACTAGGATGGAGAGAGATTTGTTCTGAAAGCTTATGGTTAGAGGGATCTATTGAGACAGGTAAAGCTTGTTGAAGAAGTGCTAGATAGAGAGTGACCGGATGAAGTGGTTGGCGAGGAAGGAATACAAAGACCTCTAAGCAGTGGTGTCAGCATGTGGTATGAAGATGTATTCAAGACAGAGAGGGACTGAAAGAATTCCAACAGGACTGGGGTGGAGGGGATAAAGAGAAGTAGGACATGCCATGCCACCAGCCTGGTAGGGCAGAGACAGGACATAGAGGGTCGTGTGATGGATTCTAGTTTTTATCTTAAGAAAAAAGGGAATTCATTGAAGGGGTGAAATGTTTTAAGTGATGTGGGTGGGGGGGTGGAAGTAGGGTGGTAGGGAGGATTGGGCAAATCTGTATTTAGAAAATTTCAAAAGAAGATGCTACCAAATCAGGAGGAAAATATATCAGAATTTCAGGAGAGCAGTAATGCTTAGATGAAGGGGTGGTGGTGGGAATGCAGTGATAGGTTCATATTCAAGAAGTGCTCAGGGTTCAGGAGGGGGATGTCCTGGATGACTCCTAGGTGCCCTATGGGCCTAACAGGAGGGAGAATGGGTTTGTTCTCTGAGATGGGAAGCATTGGAGCAGGGCCAGCTGGGGGTGGGGAAATTGGATTTTATAAAAGTTGATTTTGAGTTATCTTTGAAACATCCAAAAGGAGTTATCAAATATAGGTCTGCAACTCAGAGAAGAGGTCTGAGCTGAAGATAAGCAAGCGCCATGCTCCTGCTTAATTAAAAGCAGACATTCTTTCCTCCACAGAGACCAGGATCTGGTATCTGGCCCCCAATCACAGTCCCAGCTCTGATAATCTTCAGGCTTGAAAATGGGTACAGCTTACACCTGCCAGCTGCCAGCCCTACTGATTGAAAATCAAGCAAGGAGCCAAAGAGAATATAAATCCATGACCAATGTTGAGCACGTATTTTAGGGGAGAACAAAAGCTAAGTGTTAGAACAATTAAAATAGCTGTCCTCCCTGCCACCCGCATGATTTGAAGAAGGTTGGAATCTGACATTAGCCATCATAAAAGCCTGCCAGCAGCTAATTAATACTGTGTTGTCTAATGAGCTAATTGGACAGTAGGATTGTGGCTTTGACCAGGAACATTCAGTTATCTGGATCATCCCATGCCTTCTGCAGTTGAGTAAATTGAGATCCAGAGAGCATAAATGACTTCTCCAAGGTCACTAGCACGTTAATGACAGAGCTTGGTTGCCATCTGTCCCAGCTTATTCCACTGTTCTACAGCACTTAATCCCCTTGAATTTTGAACATGAAGGGAGTGACATATGGTATATTTCACTGCCTGGTATTTTGACTAGAGAGGCTGATGAAATAGCCCGAGGCCCCTTTAGTCAAAGGAGAAAGCCTTTTGTGGCTTTTTTGCTAGCACGCACTTATAAATCACCCACAGAAATCCAGAATAGCTTAGATAATGATATGAACCTTAACTACGAATTTAGCAGCCTGTTACCGTTTCCAGCAGTTTTAGTTTATCACTTGTCCAAGGGGAAAAAGAGGAAAGAAAAAAAAAAAAGAACAGCATAAGAAACAAGCTAATAAATTTGTTTTTAAAACCCAGCACCCTCCTCCCTCTCCCTCAGTGAATGTTGTAAATTCTTCGTGTTTATGGTTTGCTTGAGGAAGCAAGCTCAATGTCAAAAGTGTTTTAATAGCCTTGATTTACTTTTTAAGTGCTTATTAGGATGATTGATGACAGTGTTTTGAAGACAGTCACAGACTTAGGAAAGGTAGGGACTTCATCGCATCTTCCCGCTGGCTGGGTGCTGGCGCTGCTCGGCTCACGGACTTCCATGCAGAGCAGAGATCCAACCTGCGTCTCCTTCTCCGTGTGAGTGGCAGGTGGCGTTCCCCCTCTTCTTTTGTCCCCTACGAGAATGTGATTTTAATGCAGAAAATTCTTTATGCTTCCGTCCCTGAAATACTCAATTTTAGTAGCCACCTCTTTAACGGGAACAGAGTGGCCTGTTCTAGGGTTTTTGACCCTGCCTTCAACATTTACAGGGAAAATTATCCTTCTGTGCTCAGTTACGAACTCAGACAAGAACCGGTACTCCATCTCGCATGCCTCATAGTCTTACTGGAAAGCAAACCATGCAGTGAAAGCTGTAATTGGCTTGGGTTTGCATTTGTTCAGGCCATAATAACTGCCTCACCACGCACAGCACCCAGCTGGGTGAGCTGCGAAACCTTTCTCTCCTCAATAGACAGAATTAAGTTGCATTTCATCCTGAGCTCATTCTCCGAATCCCCAATGGCCCCCAGGACTGAGAAGGCAGTAGAAGTGGGCTTTTGAGATGTAAATACTATCGTCTCTACGTGAAAAATCCATGAAGTCAGTTCCTGGGTCTTTTACTTACAAGACATTTAGATGAAGAATCAGTGTATTTCAGTTCCAGCAGCATTTTTTCTTCCCTCTAAATCCAGCCACGGTGTTCATCAATTTGTTTAATAATGCCTGTGGAGCCTTTGGTTCCGGCATTGAGTAATGAACATGTGGATTGCCCACTGCTTTAAATACTTTCTAAATTTGTGTTCCCTTCTGTGCAAAAGGCAACTTGACAGGAAGGAGGCTCTCTTCTCATTCTGAAGAGAACTGGCAGAAAGGAGTACATTTTGGTAATGATACCTGGCCCGAGGAAAGACATAGGAAGATAGGAAGAAAGTCCCTGTGTTTTCTCCTGGCCAACAGCAGTGCCGTTATTGCAGAGACTCGTAAGCTCTCTGTTTATCAGAATCGCGTATGAAGCTTGAAAACATTCAGCAGTGCAGGCCCCACACCTGGGCGCCTGGGGTGAGACTTGGACACCTCTGTTTTAAAGCTCAAGTAGTCCAGTTGTTCCCTGGTTGTGCAACCAGGGTTGAAAACCCCAAAAGAGATACTGCCAAATCAGGAGCGATGGTAGAGGTTTCTGATACAATCATGTAGAGAGCAGTGGCCCTAGACTTTTTGGACTTGGATGCTCTGGGAAGCCTGTTAGAATATAAGTCATCTGGCCCCAGAGATTCTGATTCCTATAGGTTAGAGGTAAGGATCAGGAATCTACACTCTAACTCAATTTTCCTGGATAAGAAATAAAAGAACAGTCTAATGAGAAAAAGTACACACAGACTGTCAGAGGTTGTTTCTGCTGTGTTTTGCTTGTCTTGGTTTTGCCTTTTTTTTTTTTTTTTCTGATTTAAAGGATTTGGCCGAATTAAGCAAATTAATTGGATTTCATTCCTTATTCTCCCCATGCTCGGGAGGGATGGTCTTACAGTCTGGCCACCATTTACCTAAAGCTGCGATTCTCGGACCTGGTTTCATGTTTGAAGAGCTCTTCATAGAAACTGATGCCCCAGCCCCTGCTTCTGCCAAGAAATCCTAATTAAATTAGGATTGGGGATTTGGAATGGGGCCCAGACTTTGTTTTTTTTTTTTTTTTTTTTTTTAATATATCCCTTGTGAGTCTCATGTGCAACAGGACTGGGAGTCATTGGCCTAAAAATGTGTAAAGCCATGGCAAGTCTTGGCTGGCAGAGAAATGTGAAGTGTTTATGCTGTGACTTCAGGTACTGAGTGCTGAGCGGGGTCAGGCCTTGTGTGTGTGGGACTACACTGCCCAGTACTGAGCTCAGGATCCCATTTCCTGATGCTGATGGTATGAAGCTGACTTGTGGAGAGGGTAGAGCTGGGGGAAATAGGATCTGCAGGATTAAAAACACTGCCAGCAGAAGTGGTATTGCAGTGACACTGCTGCAGTAGGGCACTTGCAGGTTTTGTTCTCATCCTTGGGCTCTGAGGTTGGTGTCGTTATTGATACCTTCCATCAGTGACCCACTACTGCTGTAGGAGGAATCCCAGTGTGTCTCTGCCATGCAGTACTGTCCCTTGTGGGTGACCCTTCAGCCAGGGATCTTCTCAATGAAAGGAAGTACTGCCATGCAGTACTGTCCCTTGCCAGGTGACCCTTCAGCCAGGGATCTTCTCAATGAAAGGAAGTAACTGCCCTTTGAAAAGTCAGTTTCTCTGTCATTGAAGCTACTCTACAGATAGCAGCAACAAATAGCTCTGGGACATCTACTAAAAATTAGATGCACTTGTGCTTGCGCAGTGCTTTACGGTTTACAAGTACTTTCCCGCATATTTTATCCTTTAATCCTTATAAGAGATCTGTGAGCTGGACCAAGTGAGACAAGTAATGCAAGTCTTACAATTCTGCTTCCGCTTGTATGAGATAATTTCCATAGGTGGAACATGGATGGGCATTTTTAAGATGTTAGTTGTTACTAATTATTTTATGCACGTTAAGCAACGATTAGTAACACATCAGACCTATGACGTCATGGTTATTATTATTTAGGATATAGTGAAGAAATATAAAAAGTTGATTTAAAGAATACAAACAAGAAGTGACTAATACTACATGTCGTGGGCCATGAATAAGCTAGAGTCCTAATGGCAGCACATAAATCACCATAGTTGGAGAAAGTATGGTTCAGTTCATGCCATCACTAAATGTGACTATATACTCCGTATTTAGTACTCATTTGATATGTTATGTGGAGAAAAACTGTGATGCTTAAAAACAATTACTAGACCTACTTTTGTCTTCTAGAAGATGGTTGTTTTAATGATATCATTGGGAAAAATATATCTTTATACTGCACACTTCTTACAGAGACTGAAGGGAAAGGGAGATGGGATAAGAGCTAGTGTATGACATTTTATCTAGAAAAACGCATAATGGCCAACACATAAGAGGCTTTGCTCTATTCCAGGCACAGGAGGAGTATCTTAGTTGTGTCATCGCATTTAAACCTGCAACCTGTGGATAAATACTGTCATGAACCTCATTTGTTACATGGGAGCACTGAGGTGCAAGGTATTGGTTAGCTTATCCCAAATTTCACAATAGGGAATGGTGGAATGGAGGTGAAAATCCGGCTTTTTGAATACAGAGCCCGATTCTCAACTACTTTCCTCTCCCTCAACCACATAGGCAAAGGCGAACAGGGTCATGCCCAAGTTTGGAGGAAAGAGTTACAAGAACAGAGTTGTTCTGCATATATTTAGTGCTGGTGTTTTGCTTTGTTAGAGTAGAAAGGTGTGGCAAAAAGAAAATGCCAGCCAGTAGGTTGAAGGGAGTGAAAATTGCTAGACAACTTTTAAACATTTTAAAACATTTTTCCTGCCTGTGATATACGACATCGATTGTTTCTTGCTGGGCCGAGCTCTGGAGGCAAAACCTTCCCCACAAATAAGCAAGCACAAGTACAGCAATAGCTGCAAATGTCTTGTGTGGACAGGAATTGTTTGATCTGTGTATATATGTGAGTTATGTGTCTGTGTTCATGTGTGTGTGTGTGTGTGTGTGTGTGTGTGTCAGCTTTGTCAGGGAAAGACAACTGAATTTCATGGACCAGAGGGAAGGGACCATTGAAGGTGATATGAAAGAGAGATGAAAAAATAATCTTGGGACCAGAAGTAATTTTGAAAAGTAAACATTCTAGAAATGTACAAAAATCTTGGGAAGGGTGGTGAATAGATGGCTTGCGCTCTTATTTTGGGATGCATAAGCTCATCCTCCACCCCTCTTGTGCAGTGATGGGCTCTAGGAAGTAGAAGAGGCATACCCCTTTGTTGTTTGGCAGAGATGAAGAAGGGAAATGGATTTCAGAGTTGATCTGACACCATGATTTGGGAGTAAAGAATTCCTTTGTCTCTAACTATATATATGTCAATTCATATACATTTTTCTGCCTCAATTTTTATTTCCGACCCTCTTGTCTCTCGCTCTTGCTGTCATTTTATATTCTGCTTCTACTTTATACCAGCCACCTTGCAGGGAAAAGATGGTGACTTTTGACAAAAAGAAATACATTCTTTTCAACCCAGTGAAGTCAGCAAGGATTCTCAGCATGAAAGTAATGGATTAGGGGAAAGTGAGGTTACAAGGCAGCAAGCCTAAGATTGAATGCAGTCCTCAAAGATGATGTGTTCTCTAGCTTTCAGAAGGCTGTGACAGAGCTTCCCTCCAAACACCAAGCAGAGCTAAGATTCTGCCCCCAGGGAAGGAAAGGGGTTAGAAGAGTACATGAGTTGGTATGGCTTGCCTGGTGTGTGTAGTATGTGAAGCTGAGTTGTGTATCTCAGGGAAAAGCTGATCTAGAAAGCCAGCTATACATTTCTTCCATAGCATCTGATGAAGCAAGAAAAAGTCAGGAAGTATATAAGTACCACAAAGACAAAACTGGAGTACATTGAATGTTTAAAGATTGTTGGAGTGACAGGAGTTGGATGGTGGGACCTGAAGATTTCTAGATTAGACTTTAATGGTTTCCATAGATGCTGTTTGGGAAATTTTTTGAAGTCATAAACAAGCTGGCCAGGAACTGATTGGGAGTTGCAGAGGAGTGCTACTCACTTGTGATGACTGCCAGAGTCTCAAGAGAGCAGTTCTTTGGTGAGACTCCTCAGTGTTCAGGGTGTATTGGGTGTCAGGATTAGTGAGTCCTTGGGAAATAATGGGCATTGTCCTACTGAAGATGCATCCAGCTTGGGCCTTGGATGGCAAAATTCACCCAAACTGTGAAATCCTGGGCAGCTGAGAAGCTATGCAACCAAAGCAGAGACACATTCTCCAAGTAATTCTTGCCAACCCAGAGCCGGGACAAAACATGGTCATTGAAATAAAAGAGGACTTGTTCTAAGGTGTTCTGGAAACCCTCACTACTGATAGGCAAGCTAACTTAGTTACAGGTTTGACATCTATATTTAACAGAATTGTGTGCCCATGAAACTTCTTAGTATGACTCAGTAGTAGAAATACTGCCCCACATTTAGACATTTCTAAGACTGTTAGGAAGTTAGGACAAGAAGTGCTAGCACGTGCCCACTGTATCATAACTCATGGAACAACGTACTTGCTAATATTAGAGGAAAGAATGCGAAGATCAGGGTGTGACAATATATAAGATGCCATATTAGGTACTGGGTGGGGTTGAGGGTACAAATACCTGTTAATCACGATTCCTGACTTAAACAGGTAGATAGTCCCCAAAGAAAAAGGTTAAATAAGAACCTAAGGTGGCATATGTGGAGTGGCAAATGATTGATACAGGCGAAACTTTAGAGGAAGTTGATTTTGATTATTTTCTTAGAGAACTTGGAATCAGGGATGTTCTTCTAGTATGAGTAGAATGCTTATACATGTGGCATAGTTGTGGTTCATATTTTTATCCTTATTCATGGATACTTACATTTTATGTAAATTATCAAAATGGGAATACTTTTGTTATTTTTCTGATTATCAGAGCAACATTTGCTTTTTAAATTTATAAATTTAGAAAAATGAATGCATGTGAAATCAACTATAATCATAGCACCCTAAGATAATAACGGTTAACATTTGGATACATATATGATACTTCTTTTTTTTCTATATGTATAGCCACAGATAGCTAATTTAATGGTAGTATGTTTCATCTGTACCCTCTGTTTTTCTCGTCAGTATGTGTTAATCATATTTCTGTGCCAAGCAATATCTGTCTACTTTGTTTTAACATGACTATATCCTTTAATGAATATATAATAAAACATTTACCAATTCTCCCATTTTGGGGCATTAAATTCTTTCGAATGTGTGACTTTTTACATATAATTCTGGGATAAAAACCATTGGATATAGTAATTCCACTGCTAGAAAATAATGAGAAAAATCTTGCAAAGATCCATGCAAAATAGAGTGCACAGTTGCTCTCCAGAATAGTTTCACTGAACACACAGCCACTGGCAAGTTATTTGAGTGCCAGTGTCTTAGTGATAGCAGTGGGATTATCATTCTTTTTCAGTCCGTGTGAATCTGTTCATTCAGAAAAGAGGCATGAAAATATAGCATATTTTGTCTTTATGATCTTTATAGCATCTGGAGGCTGATTCCTTTATAGGATGGAAAGTTAGTCACTTGGCACATCCCTTTTTAATGTGTCCAGCCCCTTGCCAGGGTGTTACAATTTAGCATTCCACAGTCTTGATTCGAGATGCTTTGGGATCCAGGCAGAACATTACATTTCCAAGCTCTGGCCTCTCTAGTTTATATTTTAAACCAGATTCACCAGGTTAAACTTTCACCAGGTTAACCTACAGTTGTTGAACCTGAATGTTCCCCCACAGGAGAGAAGGTGTTGGTATAAGATAGATGAGATTGGTGTTAAATAGCAGATTGGACTATGTACCCCAACACAGACGTGTTCTTCTCCTTAACCCATAGTCCGGTGGGTGTGAGCTCTTTGTAAATAGGGACTTCTTGAAGATGTTATTTTTAAGTTAAGGTAGGACCCAAATGAATGAGGGTGGGTTACTTAAGCCATATGACTTGAAGCCTCATAAAGGGAAGAAAACAGAAGACAAAAGTCAGAGAGAGCTCCAAGCAGAAGCTGGAAGCTAGTGGAGACCGAAGAGGAGACACAATTAGAGGGAGGGCACCATGTGATGGGGAGGTAGGGATGCAAGCCGAGGAACCCTAAGGATTGTGGCAGGTCAGCATGCTGTTCTTTGGGGAGAAAGAATGGTCTTGTCAATGACTTTATTCATTGAGCCAATAAATTCCTTTTGTTAATCCAACCCACTGTGTGCTATTTGCCCTAGCAGCCTAGCAAACTAACATAAGAGGACAGAAACTGAAGTAGTTACAACCTCGGAGACAGCACAAATCAGTTTGCAGTAGGTTGTGGGGGGGACTGATAATGAACAGTGGGATTCTTGTAAGCATTTTAGAGATTCTTAACCATAAAATTCAATGTTTCAGTGGTTAGTAGTAACATTGGCAGATATCTGACGTAATATAATCTACCATCCCATTTACACTCAGAAATGTTCATGTACGAACACACAGAGGTATGCCCAATCCTTGCCTTAAAGAGGAAGAAAGTAAGATTCCGAGAAGTGGAGACATTTGATCAAAGTCAGACAATGAATTGTTGGAAACACCAGAGTCCTAATCTTCAGGCGTGTTTGCAAATATGTTCCCCTTTTATGATAACTGATCTTTTTAATTGTGGAATTATTTGGAATGAAAGTGGTCTTTTCCTTGTTCTTGTTAATCACTAACAAGATTGCTATACACCAAAGTCTTTTTTTCTGGGAGGGAAGAAGAGGGAAAGGGGGCATAATAATTTGTCATATAATTCTGGTAAGGGGCTCAGTTTTTATTACATTTTGATATCTATCTTCTTAAAAATATATTTATTTCACCTAAATCTTCAAATATAACCACATCAAATTGAATAGAGGAATTTATATATTGTTTAAATTTCCTGCAATTATCTTTTCTCTTTTTCTATTAATAAATTCATGAGTCATATATTAAAGCTTGTTATTAACATGCTAGTTATTTTCCCCGCAGAAACAGCTCCTGAGTTTGTTGAGTAATTTTAACATTTTTCTTTTTACTAAGTCATCGTTTTCTGTCTTTATTTTCTTCCTCTTGCCTTTACTAGGATTGTTGTAATTTTTCTACATTCTTAAATTTAATAACCCGATTGTTTACTTTCGTTTTACTATTTGATTATAAAGTATTTGAGGTTAAGCATTTATTTTATCCACATGGTAGAATTTTGCTCTATTCTGTGTTTTAACAGTCGTGTTTGCATTTTCATTCTTTTCTAATTAGTCTGTAATTGCAGTTTTGATTTCCTCAGTACTTCTTTTTGTAGTGTTTTGATTTCTTAGTATAGCATTATTTTTATTTGAAATTTTGTTTAATTATGAAATGTTATTCCTTGAGACTAACAGATATTTTGGCTCAGGGTCCTAACTTTTCCCTATATTCTAGACCAGGTGTCTAAATACAGTGAGAACAACAGCGTCTATCAGCTTGGGTCAACATCTGTTGTAATTAGGTAAGATTTTTCCAAACTTGGCATAGTTTAGCTATAACCTTGTTTTTCCACCCCTTATGGCTTTGCATCTTTCTAGATTTTATAGGTCTGTCCAAGAGAGGGGAGGGATATGCGGATGTCATTGAAACCCCAAATTCTATATGAAACAGTTCATCTATTTTACATTCCAATTTAAACACCCAGATTACCTCCTGTCCACAGCCCCTCACTTCCCACAGGCACAGGGTTTGATTCATTTGACTCATCACTAAATTCCATTGTATTTATATGCATTCCTCTCTCTGGCCGCTATTAGATTTTCTTCTTCCTGTGGCAGAGCTGCTGATAAATAGTTCATCTTCTCTATTAGAAGGTTAAACCCTAGAAGCACTCACTGAATCTTTTATATCTTGGGAGAGCCGAGCTGCTGTGGCTTGCGCTATGTAACACACCAAAATTTAACTGGTCTGGTCTGGTCTTGGATTCCTGTAGGTATCAACCAGTTGTACATAGGATTTCTTAATGATGTTATTTTAGCTAAGGTGTGACCCAACTGAATGAGGTGGGGGGGTCTTAATATGAATTATTTGAAGTTCTTTATAAGCAGAAGAAATTTAGGCATTGAGAATGCTGCAGGGAGGAGTTGGAAGCCAAAAGTCAATGGAACCCAGAAAAGAAAGGAGATAACATTGCCATGTGATGAGAGGCAGGGATGAAAGCCATGGAATCCCAAGAATCCCCAGCAGCCAGCACCAAAATGTTAGAGACCTTGGAGAGAAGCATCACCTTGTTGATGCCTTTATTTTGAACTTCTCAGCCCCAAAACTATAAGCCAGTAAATTCCCATTGTTTGGGCAAAACCATTGTGTAGTATTTGCAATAACAGCCTGGCAAAAGCATATGCCATGTACATAATATGCACCGAATAAATTTTTGTTGAATAAATGTGTGAGACCAAGTTAAAATTTTGGATGTAACTTGATATGAATCTGCTTGCTATAAAACTCAAGACTCGTGGGGATACACAGAACTGTATCATTACCCAGTGGAGTATTTCCCTGCTATTGACTATGTAAAATATTTGGAGATAAATTTTAAAGAGGTGGTTTATATCCATGATTTCAGTAGCAATTATGTGAATTTGGGCAAATTCAATTAACTTCTGTCTGCTTTATCTAAGAGCAAAAAAACAAGCTGTGCTTTTTAGAGGTAAGATTTTAGATTTTCAGTCTCTGAGTCAAGTCTGGAGGGAAAGAGATTATTTTTCTAAGTCATTACAAAATAAGCAATAGTAATGATGCAACCCATCAGTTGTCCCGGATGATAGTAAACAATCAAATACGACTATGTGGTCCGATGCATACAACTATGTATGTAAGTTGGTAGATTTGCGAATATCTTCAGTCCACCCTGTAAAAACATAAACAACCAAAGAAGAAAGGAAACCTTTTCCCAAGCTAACAAGAAATTGTATAGTGAGTAGGAGTTCATTCTTTTGTACCACTGAGAATGTTGTAAATGTAAGGTAAAGGTGAATAAAAGTGCATTGATGTAGTCACTCCTTTCTCTTCAAAATCTCCATAATTTCCTCTTTGTGCAAAACTCCTGCTGAATCAGTTTGGTCTTCCAAAACAGAAACTATTTGTTAATTTAAAGAATTTCAGGCAAAATTGCTAAGAGATGAATATGTGGGAAATTAACACAGGGCTAAGTCACAACAAAATTTTCTTGGGTTGTATTTTTATATTTTGTAACAATTATTCCTCTGCAAACTCTTGGAGATGACAAGAAGCAACTGGTAATTATAGTGAACCTCATTTTTCTCAATTCATGAAAGCAATTCATTACCAGATGTATGGTTTTGGCTTTGCTGCTTTTTTATGCTTGTCAGTTGCCTACTTGATATAAACTACAAAACAAATGCTTCCATAAGAGTCCATGAGCTCTTAGAATTAGCACTCATCAACTATAGGGCTTCTCCGATTCCAGTCATATTATGGTTGAAAACATTAAAATGGAAGGATAAAGTAGACATGGACCACCCAGATTTGAAGAATGAAGTAGTCAAAGGAAAACTACTTAAATTATTTTGTTAATTTCACTTGCTAGTTATTTATTCTCAACTCAATGCCTGATATCCTTTCATGTAGGAATAACCACTTCTATGTTTACTTTCCATACATAGCCAACACAAATTTTAAAATAGTTTCCCGTAAGAATAAAAGTCATACATGCATATTATAGGAAAATATGGAAATTTTATAAATATAAATGAGAAAGTATACATAAAAACCTATCACCAGTATTTTTTTATATTTTGAATATTAAAAATGTAAATTCATACTATATATAAAATGATACCCCTATGACTTTTTAAGCTTTACATATTCTTTTCTCGTGCCATTGTATAACTTTCAAAAATCTCAACTTTTAATGTTTAAGTATTTTAACAAATAGTTGACTGGTAATTTTATTTTTTTTCTTGGTAGGCATTTAGGTACTTTTTAAAAATTGTTTTTTTTTGTTTGTTTTTTTGTTTTTTTTGGCATGGGCAGGCTCTGGGACTTGAAGCTGGGTCTGCAGCATGGCAGGTGAAAACTCTGCTGCTGAGCCACCATTGCCCACCCTAACTGTGTATTTTAATAATGTTATGATGATTTTCAGGACATGTTTTTGTTTTATATACTGTGTGTGGACAAAATCATGGTGGGGGAATACTGGATCAAAGGCTAAGGATTCTTAAAAACTTTAGGATCTGTTTTAATAGAATTTATAATTCTATTATAAAATGCCAACTTACTTTTCTGAAGGTTCTATCAATACATAATCTCATTGGCACTATATCAGAGGTCCATTTTGTAGAGTTACACAAGCATTGTGCATGACCATAATTTAATATTTGCTGCGTTTATGTTAAAATACATTATTTTGTTAAAACTTTGCATGTCTTTGCTTGCTTAGGAAGTTAAGCATCTTAATGCGATCTTCTATTTGACTTTCACGTTATAGATAACTTTTGGTCCAGCTTTCATAAAAAAGTATCTTTAAAGATGTACTTTATATTTATTGCTTGAACTGCTTTCTAATTAGATATAATTATCTAATTATATCTTGGATAATCACCATGATGTCCCCCTTGTTTCTAAGATTCTCTTGAGCCACCTTTCTGTTAGGTGCTAATGTCCTCCTGGTGAGAAATATTAGCTTGAAACTCCATTGAGAAGCCAGGCTCAGCTAGTTTAGGGTCTAAGCTATAAACCTTCCCCAAAGGACTGATGATTAGATTAGGGACTCCATCAGCAACTGGTATGCAAGCTTCTTCATCCAAGAATCTGGAAGGAAGGATTTCAAAGTTGTAATTGTTGCATTTAGAGAACCAAGATGGTGCCAGATCACAGAGGGCCTTGTGAAGGAAGTTAATGGGGTTGGTTCTCTCTTGAGAGCTGGGGAGTCATGGAAAGACTTTGCACAGAGAGCCCTCTGAATGCTTTTGTAATATACTTTGTAGAAGTTTGGTCCTGGAGTGGAAGAGACCAGTTCAGAGGCTGCCGTCTAAATGTTGACAAAAAGTGGTTAGTCATGGTGGCAGAATGGATTTAAGTAACTAAAGATGTGGAAACCAAAGGATGTGATATAGATCATGAGGGGTGGGGAGTAAGTCCAGTGATATGGAGAAGTCCTGAATGATTCTTAGGATTTTAGACTAGGCATTTACATGGATGGTTATGTTACTCTTTCTTGTGGATACTGGAGAGTATATTGGTGGAGAAGGGATTGGGGGAATGGAAAAGAGCAGGATGTTGCATACTTAACATTCTTTGGTATCCACCTCCCTTGCCTCCTCATTGCCTCATCAGTGTTTAGTTGAGCCCTTAGTTTGAATAGAGCCTACTTTGCTTTTCTTGCCATACTCATATTGTTAAATCCCCTGAGCACAATTGGGAATCCAGACAGAGAAATTCATGGCTGCTGGTTAGACTCATGTGTAGACTGAAGAGAAGAGCAAAACAGTTAAGGTAGTGTTGGTTTATAACTATTACTAAGAAAACATGAGCTGGTCCTGGGTTCCCATCTGAGCAGTGCAGCTTCCTAGCCTTTGGAGTGGACCCTTCACCCACCTGGAAGGATTGTTGTGAGAAATCAATGACATGGTAAGTAAGAGTACAGCTAGGAAGCTTTTAAGGACCTTATCAATATAAAAGCAATTATTCTATAAAGTAAGGGGTAGAAATTATGTCAAAGAGCGGGACTTATCTGTTGAGAGGATTCAGTACCTTTGCTTATGAACTGGCCGCAGATTATAAATACTGTGGCTTTTATTAAGGTTTGTGGGAAAAGGCAATGATAAAGGCAGAAATGGCTGGCTTAGAACAGAAAAAGGAACCGTCAGTATTGACACATAAAATCGGGGGCTATTTCTTAGGGAAAAATAAAGAAGGGAAAACAGAATAAGAAAAATGATGTAATTGTGCTAGCAGTACCCATGTGTCTTCCACTCCCCCGCAAGTCTGGCTGTGGCTCCTGTCAGCTTTACCACCTACAACTTCTCAGTGGGGTAACCTAGATCTATACCCTGACAGCCAACCCCTTCTCCCCCACATAAAACGCATCATCTGATCAGTAATAATGGCTGCTTGTTTGATACATGGAGGGTGGCTTCCTGGGCACACTGATTTTAGAAAGACTGTCCTTTCAGGGGTAAACAGAGGAAGATTATAGATGTGGACAGTGAGGTAGTTCCTGATTTACTTGTAAAAGTTTTATATATAAAGCCCCACAGAAGGACAGAAGACTTGCTAAAGAAGTTGGCTGTCGCACAGCTAGCTGATCAGGTGGGAGGATGACTAACAGGCTCAGTGCTGTAGGTGGCTTTATTTTCATAGTGTTTGGGCCATGATGGGGCAGAACAGCAGCTGATCAGCATGGCTTTTGAGAAATCTGAGGAGAAAAATGACAAGACTTAAAGTAGGAGTGTGGAGACATTTTCAAAACCTTCATGTGAAAAACCAAGGGGCTGAGAGGCTTTCTCATTTTCTAGAAGCCTGTTGAGCTGATGGCCACAGCATTGCTCTGTTGAAGGAGCTGTGAACATAAACGTTGTTGGCTGATGCTTTCTGATTGCAAGAAAACAGGAACCAACCCTGGCTAGTTTCACTGAAAGGGTATTTATTTGCAGGATAACTTGTTCTCAGAATCAACAGGAGTGAAGTGAGACTTTCTGCACCAGAAAGTTTGAGATTAAGAGCCTCTATGATGAACAGGTTAGCATGTTTTTAGTAAATGTCAAAATTCTGTTTCTTTCATTCTTAAAGTTCTCATTTAATGTTCAAAGTCCTGGTCTAGTATGTCCCATTGGCTATGCTTTATTTACAGGCTCAACCATGGCTGTGTAAAGTGGAAAAGAATTCTGACCTCTTTGAATTACATGGAGAAAGGTGGACACCTGTTTTAACCGTCCCGCCTGTTCTAGTTTGCTAGCTGCTGGAATGCAATATACCAGAAATGGAATGGCTTTTAAAAAGGGGAATTTAATGAATTGCAAGTTTACAGTTCTAAGGCCTAGAAAATGTCCCAATTAAAACAAGTCTATAGAAATGTCCAGTCAAAGACATCCAGGGAAAAAGATACCTTGGTTCAAGAAGGCCGATGAAGTTCAGTGTTTCTCTCTCAAATGAGAAGGCACGTGGTGAACAAGTCAGGGCTTCTCTCTTGGCTGGAAGGGCACATGGTGAACATGGCATCATCATCTGCTAGTTTTCTCTCCTGGCTTCTGGTTTCATGAAGCTCCTCGGGAGGTGTTTTCCTTCTTCATCTCCAAAGGTCGCTGGCTGGTGGACTCTGCTTCTTGTGGCTACATCATTCTGCTTTCTTTGAATCTCTCTGAATCTCTTTCTCCAAAATGTTTCCTCTTTTATAGGACTTCAGAAACTAATCAAGACCCACCCAGATGGGTGGAGACATGTCATCCCTTAATCCAGTTTAATAACCATTCTTGACTAAATCACATCAACCAGGGAGATGATCTCATTACAGTTTCAACCATACAATATTGAATAGAGATTATTCTACCTTTATGAAATGGGATTTATATTAAAACATGGCTTTTCTTAGGGGACATATATCCTTTCAAACCAGCACACCACCTAAGACCTACTTCTCATGGTGGGGAAGTAATTTTGGGTTACACATACACACACACACACACACACACACAAACACAAATTTCTGTTACAATAACCAGGTGGTAGAAAAGCCCACAGACAAAAGCTGATCTTTAAGATGGGATTGTGAAATATTAAGATTTCATGCCAAGGGGGAGGGGCTAGAAAGGGTGATTCCCTTTTCCTGCATTTGAAGGAGACCCAAAGAATAGAAAGAGGATCATGAAAGGCAATGACATACTGGTCATGGGTAACCATATAACCTCAGAACCTCCTGTCATTCCTGGGCTTAGGCACATAAATGAAGAGTGTTTGGGGCATGAACCATGGCAATAGAGTGGTAGGGTGCCAGATCACATGAGCCTGTGACCTTGAATTATTTTACCTCTCTCCATGAACTTCAAGAATATCAGCTCTAGTATGTGTAATACGCTGATTCTGTTTATGGGGGGCTTAGTTGGGAAGGCTTTCTAAGACAAGGTAAGAAATCTAGAAGATCAAGAATTTTGGAAGAATTCGCTTATGTATTTAAAATATACCTAAAAAGCAGAGGCCATGTGTGGAAAAATTGGTGGGTATCTAGGGTAAATGGGGATCATCAGGTATGGGAGCCCCAGAGGTTTCACAATCCCTGCTACAAAGTGATGGACAAAGAAAGCACAAGCAGAACTTGAGGAAATTCTTCAGAAAACTATTTAATATTGAGATCTTAACAGTGAACTGCAAAGGAAGTGGAGTGCAGTTGAAAAGTTTGGCTAGAGCAAGTTTACCTGGGTGTACCAGTCAGGAATGCCCCCAGCTGATACCTGGATGATATTTATTATGAGACCAGCTATTAAGTTTGGAGTACTTACAAGAAAAGACCCATAAATCCCAACATCCATATATAAAGTACATATTCTGATCATCTCCATCCAGTTGAGTTGAGGAAGCTGAGGATTATGGAGAAATATCTTGCCCAAGATTACTGTGATAGTGTTTCCAAACTCAGCTGGAACTCAGTTCCTCTTCCTGAGTTTAGAAACATTGGTAATGTCAATAATGTGATAAAGTTACAGGTAACTTTTTAAATTTTACCTGTTTAGAAAGCATTGGTTTGCTTGTATAAATGTATATAAAAACTTGATATAATTTTGTTTGAAACTCTCAAGTTTTCTTGGTGGACATTGATGTATTGTCAGCTCTCTGAATTCCTCTCCTTCCTTCAGAGGCCACATGCATTTTTTCCCCACCAGTCCTTGTAATTCTGGAGGACTGTAATTTTGGGGGATTCCATTCTTGCTGCCAACAGTCCTAGGTATGTATTTTCATAAGTCCAGTCCTTTAAGGAGCCGGCCTGTGATCACCACATCTCCCTAACCATTGTAATTGCTTTAGACTGTCATCAGCCTGGATTAGAACTAGTGGCTTAAAAGAAAAGTTATACTACACAAGGCCTAGGACAGCAACCTGCCTGGTCCCTCACCTCCACAGCAAAGCCTTCCTGTTCTCCCTCCACATTTGGCGCGTGCGCACACGCATGTATACAGTGGCCCCCTAACTCCCCATTTGCTGACAGATTTTCCCAATTTGCTGTTCATTAAGTTACATTAACTGTGGAAATAAAATGTCACATGATCAATTTCTATTAGATAAAAATGAATTTGCCACCTGCTGCTTCCCCCTCTTCCCCGGCTGGAAGATAAAAGGAATTGAATTTGCTGAAACCCCCCCTGATGTGTTTGTGTGCACGCACATGCGTGCATGTGTGTGCGCGCGCGTGTGTATGCATGCTTTTTTTTTTTTTTTTTTTTGGTAAGATGCTCCATATGCCAGCGAGAGAGCCACAGCTGTAATAAATAGTTGAAAGTCCATCTCTGTTATTAATGAAGAACTTCTGTGCAAATAAAAAGCTCCATTTTATGAGATAAACTTCCTGTTTACTTGCAGGCTCATGTTTTATATCTGAGCTGATGATGTATTCAATCTCATGCCGTCTGCGAGAAGAGCTGGGGAGATAATTAGCCATTTTTTAAGGCTATGAAGAGTTGAATAGAAGTCTTGTGTCGTTTGGGCTGAACTCTTCCTACATTCTTCTTTCTCTTCTTCTGTTCCACCCATTTTTTTTCTGTGAATATTCCAGAAAAACAAGAACAAAAAACCCAGGAACTTACCTTTCCTATCTTTCTGCAATTATCTGCAGTAATCTTCTACTTAATTTTATTTATTTTGCCCTAGACCGGATGTAGCATGTGGCAACATCTTTTAAATTTGAAGGTTATTTAGGGATGTCCCCTGTTTTGGGCATGTAAAATTATATTACATACATTCATTTCATTCATTCAAATATATTTCTTGAATATAGAATATTCCAGGCATTTCTCTAAGATACAGAAAATAAATTAGTGGTCAGAAGGAGATATCCCTACTGTGATGGAGTGTCTGTGCTAAATAGGAAAGAAAGGAAAAATGGCTAAACAGCATCAAACGAATATATCATTACAAATTAATGAGGAAACCAAAATATGCTAGATCAGCCCCTCATTTTGGTGATGTCATCCACTATAATTTTTAAAAATATATATTAAATGTGACAAAATTTGATATCTGATGACAATTGCTCTGTTCTTGAATGAGGATGGAGGGACAGTAACTGATAAAAGTCTTCAAATGGGCCTTTTTTTCTGTTATTTTTTTGAGGGAGTTTTATAAACTACAAAGAGACAATAATGTATATATTTTCATTTGTAACATGTCGAGTTGATAATGCCATTTGTTAAATTGGGTTTAGTTTATCTAGAGCATACAAATACAAATCAGAGAAATAACATGAATTACAATCCTATTCACGGATAAACTGCTGTTTAACTCCAGGTCACCAAGGAGTGTTGGTGACCTGCTGCCACATATCCCAGTTGACTTCATTGTGCTTTGACTGCAGGGAAATCTGAGTCCATTTCAGTCAATTTCACATCTACAAATTTGTCCGGTAGAAAACTAGTATAGGGTATAAAACGCCAGGAACCTTCGCTTCCACATATAGAGAAGGCATCGTGCCAAGCATACCCAGGGTCAAATGTAGCTGTAGTCGGGCATACATTGTTAGATTTGGAGTGAAATGGTCGAGGCGAAGGCACTGTTGATACTTACCAAATTGGGAAAGCTTTAGTACAAGGAATGGTTTATCTCCTGCCTAGAGGAGATGAAAAAACAATTCATTAAGTGAATTAGACATGGGAGTAGATTGCCAAATAAAGCTAGAGGCCTTTTAGTTCTCCTTTATGTCTTTAACAAAGAATGGATGGATTGGTTTAGTTGAAACTCTAAATTAAGACAAAAGTCTGGAGTGTTGATTCTTTTTGGTCTGTTTTCATCTGGTTATTCTGTGTTTGCATCAAAAAGGAAATCATTATACTCAATTGACAGAAGATCGCAATTGAAACTCCTGATTACTTTGGTGTATTAATGTGAGTCAAAGACACACTAAACTCAAAACTGTCCATTCATTCATTTATTTGAACCCCCTGTACATAAGGCACTACCTTTCATTCTAACCACTCTTCCCATCAATTTTGTGCTAGCTTGATTATCTCTCATCCAAAAATACGTTTAAAATTTTTTTTCTGAGGGACCACCGGTTAATAGTGTCACAGTTTGCCAGGTGCACTGTAAATTCAGCATCCTACGTCCTCCAGACCAATCATCATCTTGATTAATTAATTTAATCAAACACTCCAATTTGACAGTTCATCTTAATTAGCTAATAATATTCTATTTCTCAGTACGCTTGGGGCCTAGATGTTTTTGTTGTATAAAATATCATAGTCACCATATTGCGTTTATTATTTTCAAGGTCTGGGGGCTACTTAAGTGTGCAATAAGTTCAAAAGATTTGTTCCACTGAGAACAAGCCAGAGAAGAAAATGGGTTGTAAATAATACTAAAGGAGCCATCCTGGAGTTTGGAACACGTGCTGAGTGCTGGCCCTTCTTGCTGGAGCAGTCAGGACTATGATGTGAAATTACTGTTAGGAAATCTCCATGGGCAAAGTTGTTCATTTCTTGTTGAGGTACAGACCCAAGATTCTACCTCCAGCTCGGTTACCCAGAAAAAAAATCACTCCTATACACAAAAATGGTGTCAGCAACTTGCATTCTCCCTGGCCTGGCCCCACTGTAAGGCAAGGGTGGATTTTAATTTTAAGACTCTTGTCAGTTAAGAATTGAGAAACCCCTTATTTTTCTCTGTTCAGTTGTCCCCCTACTGGGCTCCCTAACTCATTGGGTCATCCCTCCTGCATTCCTTTGTCTTTCCTAAGATGTCATTTAGAGAAGTTTTCCCATCACTAATACCTCTCAGGACTGATTTTACATAGTCTTCCCCAGCGATCACATTTTAATTACATGGGCCTTTGTTTTGTTTTCTCCCTTTTAATAAGGCTCCGCTGAGGAAATCTTCCCCTCTCTGGGTCTGTAATCAGGTTGTCAGATCAATTAAGATAATTGACAGCAGGTTTATCACATTCCTTAATCAAGATTGTAGCCATTTTATTAGGGGAAAACAATCCCCAAATGATTTAGAGACAGAAAAAAACATTCACTCTGTGTAGAGGGGGAGAATACAAGGTGGGATGCCAGAGTTCCGGGTGAGAAAGGGGGTGGGAGAGAAATATAGCAGGGTCTTCAGGGTGTGGCCACTGCCAAGGACCACCAAAGCAGTGGTCTCCAGGATTTATTGTGTATCAGTGTCACCTGGAGTGATTATTTAAAAATGCAGATTGCTGCTTCCCGCGCTAGTAATTTCAGTAGGTTTTCAGGGACTCCAGAAATCTGTATTTTCACCAATACCCCAGGTGATTCTGAATAAGCTGTTTCGGTTTGCTAAACTTCTCTGGGACAAAATCTGGATTTCAGCTCTTAGCTTAGCATCTGCAAACATCTGTGTCTTGGTTTCATTTCTCTGTCTCCATGTTAGTTCTCTCAGCATCTCCAAACATCTGCAGTTGAGCTTTCTCCAAAATGTTTCCCTCTTAAAGGACTCCAGTAAGCTAATTAAGACCCACATTGAATGGGCAGGTCACAACTCCATGGAAATAATCTAATCAAAAGGTTGCATTCACAAATTGGGTAGGTCATATCTCTATGGAAAGAACTTAATCAAAGATCCATTCCACACTACATATGTGGATTAGGGTTAAAAGGACATGGCTTTTCTAGAGTATATAACAGTTTCAGACCAGCACAAGGTGGTTCAATGCTTACTGTACTTTAAGAAACCTTAGTGGTAGAGCATGGTATACTAATATTAGATAAAGGATAGGGCAGTGCTTCTTATGTTTTAAAGTATACACAGACCAACTGGGGCTCTTTTTCAGTAGATGACACATGGGGTGTGAGGTTCTTTACTTCCCCAAGCTTGGAGGTGATGCCTGTGCTGCTGATCACTGGGCCACATTTTGGGTGGCAAGACCCTGATTTTCATGGTTTCCCAGTTTTGAAGTTGGGAAGGCAGTGTCTGCCCATTAGAACTACTAATATGGTATGAGATCACACTTTTTGCCAGTGTCTGCTCTGCCTGGGTAGCTGTACTAGTTTGAAAGTGTCCATTAAGAGGGAATCATTTTGGAAAAAGCTTGAGAGCTGACACAGAGAGAAGTATTTGGAGATGCAGAAAGAAAACACCTGCAGGGAAGCCATTTTGAAACCAAAAGCCAGGAGAGAAAGCTAGCAAACATCATTGCCACGTGCCTTTCCAGCTGGCAGATAAATCCAGAACATCATTGGCCCTTTCTTGAGTCAAAGTATCGTTCCCTGGGTGCCTTAGTTTGAACATTGTTATGGCCTCAGAACTGTAAACTTGCAACTTAATAAATTCCTTTTTTAAAAGCTGTTCGGTTTCTGGTATATTATATTCCGGCAGCATTAGAAAACTCAAACAGCAACCCTGTCAGTGAATGATGCTCTTGTCTCTGCATGCTTCATCTAAATCGACATCTATCAGAAAGTAACATCTTGACTTTTCCCATAACTCTCTGAAGTTATAGGGGAAGTTCATGTAATTTCTGTATGCATAGCACAAAGAGAGGCATTTTATTTTTTTTTACCCCTCTACCATGGAAAGTTACAGTTTATCGGACTGACCTTGATGTTTTGCAAATAATTATTCTCCAATAGTTCTTTTGACATTACTCTCCCTGAAAATAGCACCTTGCATGTTTTAATACTTCCATATTTTCCAAATACTTTCACATCCGTAGTCAATTTATTGAACAGGAGCTGTTTCATTCTTGCAGAAGCAAGGACTAGGACAGGGTTTTCCTGCTGTTAAGAGCTTGCAGTTGATTTGAAGAAATGACATTCATTTTTAAATAGTTGATATTTTTCTTTTTGTATGAAAATAGGTGGTATGTATGGTAGAGAGTTGTTACCTCTGGGTGAGGTGGTCTTTTAAGTGAGACTTGAATTGGTCATGGAATAAAATCCTGTAAGGTCAACAGGGCAAAGCATTGCTATCCCCATTTTATGTAATATAACCAAAGTTAATCGGTTTCCCAAGAAAGCTTCATTCAATACATAAATTTATTACTTATGTGCTATTTCCAAGTACTCAGCAAAACCCTGGCTCCACAGCTATGATAAACAGGGAAGTCTTCGTTCTTCCACTTACGTCACTTGTGGTCTTGATCTTCTTACTCATTTCAATGCTCTGTCTACCATGAAAAAAACAAAACAAAACAAACAGAAAGGCTCTCACCTCTTCGGTGAACTGGTGCCAGCCCCAAATACCTTCTAATTGTCGAACCGGCCTTGGTCAGCTTGATCTTACTAAGGAAGCTCTGAAGTGAGAAGGCAAAATACTTAACTTCTCTATCAGGCCACTACATCTTTTATTTTATTTTTTTTTTCATTTGCATCCGTTCATTAAAATAGATCTTACCTGAGATCAACTGCTGAAGTAACCAAAGAAGTATGTTTTCATCAAGAATTCAAAGAGCCTTCTCACTTATTTCTGCAACACCAGGGGAGGCAGGGAGGAACCACCACTCTCTCCCTTCAAAGTTGGCAAAACGAAGTCCCAGGGAGTTTGGAAATTGCTCTGTGTGACACAAGTTACTCATGGTGGGAAGGGGAGAAGCCTGCCATGGTGAACACGGAGTTTGTGACTTTTTCTATCCAGTTATTCCATCTTCAGATATAGCATATCTGTGTGCAAGGGAGAGAACACCAAAATACAAGGTACTTCCAAAAATTGCTCAGCACTTTAGAAAACAAAGCATTTGTAATGAAAATTATAGTCATTAAAACATTACAGAATGTAGCTTGAGAAAGCAAATCTCCTCCTTGTATCCAGATGGGAATTTCAATCCTGGGGAAAAAAAACCTCAGCAAATCGCTGATCCTATTTCCTTTTAGAGTGATTCTGTAAATGTCAGGTAGGCAAATATTTTCTAAATGAATTATTTGTCCTAGTAATAATAGTTACCACTTATTAATAGCCTACTGTGTGCAAAGCATTTTCTATCTGCTTCTTTATTGGGTGATTATATTTAAATTTATGTTCTCCTCTGCCACCATAATAACATTTTTCAATTTCCAATAACCCTTTAACCTAAGAACTGAATGTCAGCTGTGATTTTACCATGTTGAAAGCTATTTTTTTTACCTGAAGTACTATAAGGATGATATGAATCATCACTGAGATCAGATAGTGATGTTATCTCAAAATAGTGTAAATTAGCACATTACTGATTTCATTTTATCTGATCAGCAGTTCCACAGTTTGAACAAGTTATTGAAATTCTATAATCATAACTGTATGTGAGTATTAATCAATATTAATATTAATTAGTGCTAATATATCAATATTATCTTATCTGACAGTTGTATAACCCAGTACTTTGTTGGTAGTTGTGAACCTACTTGCAAGGTCAATTGTAAGTGATGTTTCTACTTTATCTTAGAAGGCTTTGACTGTTTCTTCTATGTGGACCACTATGATTTCAAGGCCATAGGCTTCTCTTTTATGTCCCTGGCTTTCTCTTTCTAAATAGTTTCTGTTTAGTGCCACTTAATAAATAACATGACAGCTTAATAAGTAACTGAAAGACATTGAATCTAACTACCCCAATCCTTGCTTTGCTCAGTTATTTGCACTATCTAATGAAGTGTAGCTTGCAAATCACATATTGGCAGTAGGTGCTTCCTTTTAAACCTGCCTGAACTTTCTGACATTAGTTTCTAGGTTCTGGAAAATGAATGGATCTGCTACGTGATCTTTCTCTATGCTTGAAAGTTAGTACACTTAGTTTATTTCTGATGAATGAAACCTGCAGAACAGCTACTCAGGACCTTTAATAACACTCATTCTTCTTTCATGCTCATCCTGGTAAGGTTGACTTGCAATGAGCTGAGCAGATCGATCGTAATCACGGGGGGTTGAAAGAGACAGCCTCCTCTATAATCTTGGAGACAGCTCAGTTAGCATTGTCACTTAATCTAAGATGAGGGTGTGTGTGTGCACGTATGTGTGTGTTATGTTTGACCTCAGAAATTTCTAAGAAAACAAAAATCTCCCATGACCACCACTGCCTCTTCTAATACTAAATTAGAAGATATACATATAAAAGATGCAATGAGCATCTTTCTTTCCCTACTCTGAGGCTGTCTGACCCATCTCTTCTTTCTTCTTTCATTCTTCTCCCAGCTTTCTCTCCCTCCCTCCCTCTTTTACAAATTTTATTTTTATTTTTTTGGCATGGGCAGGCACTGGAAATCAAACTCAGGTCTCCGGCATGGCAGGCGAGAATTCTGCCACTGAGCCACTGTCACACTGCCCAAAAATTGTTTTATCTTTTAAATAAAGTAATTCATGTACTTGCTATTACAGTAAAAAATATAGAGAAGCAAAAAAAAAAATTACTCATAATTTAAACATCAGATGTAAGCATTATCATTAATTTTTTTTATAACCGTATCAACAGAGCTGTTTCCAATCAATCTGTATACCTATCACCTATCTATCTGTCTACATCTGTATCCATCTGTCTATCTATATTGGCTGTGTATTATATGATTCCTGGTCCGTAAAGGTTTCCTTAGAAATCCAAAACAACATAGAACCCTGCTATCCAAAACACGTATTGTATTTCAGTACAATATGGGGATCATGATTTTATCAAACTTTGTCCTTCATGATCATTACATGTTACATATTAAGCTCTAATTGCTCAGGCACTTTGGTACCTTGCCCCATGATGTGACCAACCCCTAGAAAATATTCCTAGCAGCTTCCCACACCCATGATCTCCGGAAAACCCATGGAGCCCACCCCAGCCTATGTAACAGCTCCATGACTCCTCTTGCCCGCTGGCAAGATGTTGGATAAGTTGCCCCTTTCCCAACAACCGCCCTCCGGCAGTTGCAACCCTGCACAGCTTCTAAATCATCCAGTAAGAACATTTCAGTTTCGTGCGTCTAAACTAGACAATGAAATTCCACCACCTCCCTTTCCTTATTTCCACCAACCATCCTGTGTAACCTGTCCCCCTTCCCCTGCTTGGGGCCATCTCCATCTCAGGCCCCATCCAACCCATGCAGTAAAGGGCTTTGATCCAGTTTTGGCCTCTTCTCCTCCCTTCCCGGTCAGAAAACTTATCAGTATCTCCAGTGAGACTCGAAAGCTCTAGTCAGCTTATGTAGCCCCCCCCAACTTCTTTCCTAAATAATAGATGTTCAAATACTTGTGATGTTGAACTGATTTTAATTATCCAATAAGTTGATCTTCTGTTTTGTTTTTTTATTACCACTTTCAGATAGCTTTTTAGTAAGAAAAAATTTGTAACTCTTGGAATAAGTAAATATTCAGCTCTTCTGAAAAACAAACAAAATTCTGAATCTATTTATTTTTTTTTGCATGCTTTTCCTAATTGACAACCACTGATGATAGTCAGCATTGAAAGATTTGTGCTCCAGACAGGTGGAGGAAAATTTAATTTGTCTAGCATGGGCTTCAACTGTCAAATGTTAGAAATTGACCTTTTCAACAGAAATATACTTGGAAGTTCTAAGTGTAGCTCTGCTTTAAGCTAAATTTGTCACCAAGACATGATTAAATTCTCTTAAATGTAGATCAATTTCACATATTATTAATGGGAATTGAAATCTCCCTAAATGATGTCCAATAAATTTAAAAAGGAAGAGAAAAAAAAAGGATGTGAAGATTAAGATGCTTCGTCTGCCATGGGAAAGCTTTCCCAGAAAATAAGATAAAAGAGTATCAGGGGAAGGGAGATACAGCTGAGATAACATATCTTATAACTTCTTTCAAGGGAAGGAAAGTTCTTCTTTCCAGGATAGGCTGCCCCTAGACTATATAAAATCTTGTACCAAGGGTTGAATTGTTAATTTTTCTTATCACTGGAATCCAAGAGTCATGGATCTCATAACACATAGTAGGAATGCCAGCAATGTGTTTACAGTGGTAAAAAGAAAGAAGAAAGGGTGTGAAGAGAGTGGGGAAGGGATGTTCTAACAACTTTTTTAGATGCTAAGTAGCTCATAGAATCTGGGAGAGGAAGCAGTATTACAGGAATGTGTGGTGGGGTGAGAAATGACTGATGTTCTTAGTAAGAAAACTAAAAATTTATTTGCCCCCAAGCTCCAGCCGTGGGTGTGTTACGAAGTTTGAACAATAGTTTGTGCTTTCATTGCAGATGCCAATAAATGAAAATACAGTGAGCAGGTCAGGGTCTTCCTGTTAAAAAAAGTTCAGCTTACCTGGACAAGGTCAGGATTATTTTCTTCATTCTGGGGAATGAGGAAAAGAAAATAAATAAGCAGTGCAGGCAACAGAGATACCACCAGGCCTACTGGGTAATGAATTTACTAGTTACTTTTTATGATTATGCATATTGGCTCCCATGTCCCCCATTCAGGCTTTGAGCATGGCATAGAAATAGCCAGGTGAAAGAGACATGGCCCTTTCAAAGGGTAAAAGAAAAGAAATATGAAGGTGTTATTAACATTACTAATAATATATTCTAAACTTTCAAACCCCATTCTGAGGCATTTTTAAGGCTTGTAACGTGCTTATGTAGATCAAGTACAAATCACAGCTTCCTGTAAGTAGCTCTTCTGAAATTAAATCAGCTTAAAAGACATCAGTTTACTCTGAAATGTCAATGACTTTCTACAAATAGCAAGGGGGGCAGGATGGGTGGATATCTCCAAGCATGCTTGGGATGCCTTAGATCTAACATCCTCTGAGTCTTTTCAGCAGTTGTTTCTACACATCATTTGACTTTTGTGGGCAGAGTGATTAAATTTTTAATATATAAATGGTGATATTTGTTCAGTATAATCAGGATGGAACTTGATTCTAGAAGGTATTTTTTGTTACTTTTTTTTTTTTTTTTAATTGTTTGATTTTCAACCGCATCAGCCCTAAGGAAATAATTTCATATAGAGCTGTGATCCAGTCCGGGACTAAGCCTAGGGCCCGCTCTCTGGAGGATCACTGTTTTTTGTGTTTGTTTCGACAGTAGATTATGTGTGTGTGTGTGTCTAAATTCAGAATAAAAACAACAAAATATAAGGGTCAGCACCTGGGATTTCTGGTCTAGTGAATCTAGACCACAGTCAGCAAATTATGGCCATATTCTACCCACCGCATGTCTTCATGAATATAGTTTTATTGGCACATTGCCACCTTCACCCATTTACGTATTGCCTATGACTGCTTTCATTCTACAAAAGCAGAATTGAGTCATTGCCACAGGGTCCCCGTGCCCCAAAAGCAGAACATAAGCTGGCCGTTTACAGACGAATGTTTGTCAGACCCTAACCTAGACCACGTTCCCAACAATATGTCTGAATCCATGTTGGTAGAACTGGTCCAAATGTAAACTGTTACATAGGTATCTTGTTGAAGATGAAAATCGTACATTGACAATCCAGCAATAATTGCAGTAAATTTAGAGGCAGAGAATTTAGGCACTTACTGTCTACACTGAGCGTTCTGAAAGAGATAGTAACTTAGGTTTCACTGTTAAGTGAGCTTGCCTTCAGACATTCCAGAGTGCAAGGGACCAATTTGTGTTCATTTGTATGTCCGGGGTATTTATAATAGAATGCTTGGTACTAGCTGATTGAATGAATACAGGCTTATCAAAGGAGAACAAGCACTATAATTATTACCAATCCACTGGGGATGGATAGGGTACCAGGTAAGAAATATATTTCTGAGGAAAGTGGCTTAGTAGGGAGGTAGTGAATTTTAATCTTAGCTCTTTCTGTTTAGCTCATTGGTCCCTAACTACCTTAGCTGTCTCTTTAATTTCTTCCCTTCTCCCCATGAGTACCTGCTGCTGATAGATAATAGGCTACAATTTTGTTAGGTGGCATTTAAAGAAGACATTCTAGGTATTAATGATGTTACTGGAACGAATGACTAAGAGATGCTAATGAATTTCCTTTTCTGGCCTTTAAAAAATAATGGGATGCAAGCCCTTCTCTCTGAAAAGGTTAAAGATCAGGAGCTAGATTAGTCAGGTTAGAATAGATTCATCCCTTGGAGCTTTTGTTGCTATCAGAGAGCAGCCAGAGAAAAAATTATTTATTAAGCAGCCAAAGCTTGCCAAAATCATTCTAGTTCTTTTAATCCTTACCACAACATAAGGGTAGGTACTGTTCCCATTTTGCAGAGAAAGACACTAAAATTTAGAGAAGATGGAGAAAGCACTTGCAATCACCTTGTAAGAGACCCAGCCAGGACGTGGTGGAAGATCTAGTTGTCCTTGAAGCCCAAGGACTTTCCACCGGCCCACGGGTCTTGCTGTTTGAAAGTAATTGGGCATTTTTTGCCTTGACTTTTTAGAGATATTTATGCTATTTTTGAAAGTGGGGCTACCGCTTGTTTCTTAGGGTAGCATTTTATTCTACATACTGACACAGAGAGGAATTCTGATTTTTTGTTCTATTTTCTTCTTCCTTTTTTTTCGAATTGTTCTTTTGTTTTGTTTTTATAGCACTGTTTGTTCATCCTATAGAGTTTCAAATACTCTTCATATAACTTTTTCTCAAAATGTATTGTCCTAATTAATTCTAGGGAGTTTATTACCTTTTAGATTCCTACGTACTTCCAGGACCTGTTGAATTAGAAGCGCCAGGGAAGGAACCAAAGAAGAGGAAATTTTAATAGGCTCCCTCTCCCGCAACTGTAATTGTCAGGCAGACTGTCCTTTAGAGAGTGAGCCCTTTAATGCCCTTCAGTGACATAAGATTTAGGAACGCCTCACTATTAAGTATTGCTTTCCTGAGTATATTTGTAAATTTTTTTCATTTTTTTAACACAAAAATATGATTTCATGTTTTTTTTTAATTCCAAGGCTAGTCTTTATTTCATAATATTTTCAACATAACATGGTTGATACGCAGTGGCTCTCTTTAAGACTTCCGATCACAGGAAGTCCAGAACATGCTGGAGAGCAAGTAAAATGGAACTCTTCTAAATGAAGACTTCATTTTTCAACTATCATTGGTGTTTGGTTATTGTCTCTCCAGATTCCAACTGAGGATGCCGAGAACACTTTCCAACCACCTTAGCCACCAGCAGCCTAGTGCAGATGTTCTCAGTCTTATCGGAAGAATGCCCCACATGAAATTCATAAATAATAAAACAAACCATATTAGTTTTCTTATCACTGTGTAATACATTATGACAAATTTACCAGCTTAAAATAAGCACCCCTGCATTTGATTCCTGGCCCATACACTTCCCAAAAAACAAAACAAACAAGCAAACAAACAAAAAAATTTCAACAAATGGTACTGCAATAATGGGATTATCGCATGGAAAAACAATGAAATGTGACCCCAGCCATACAGCAGACACACACAGCACTCCGTGTAGATTAGAAGTCTAACCTGACAGAGTTTGCTGCTTAGTTTTTTCAAGGCCAAAATCGAGGTATCAACTGGCTGGGCTCTGGTCTGGTGGTTAGGGGGAAGAATCTGCCTCTCTGTGCATTCAAATTATTGATAAATCCCGTTCCTTGGGGCTGTAGGTCTTGTTTCCTTGCTGACTATCAGCAGGGGTCACTCTCTGCTCCTAAAAACCGCCCATCTCCTTTTTTCCCGTTGACTAGCCCTGCAGTGACGCGTTGAATCGTTCTCACAGTTCTCTCTGTCTTTCTCATCTGCTTTCCTCATGTGCGTTTTAGGCATACCCAGATAATCTCAGATAATCTCCCTATTTTAAGGTCTGCTGATAACCATGGTTATGCTGCAAAGGCGCTTTTGTCGGGTAACCTAGGATATTCATTAGGGTGGGACATCTTTGTGTTGCCCAAATTCTGCCCACCACAACTCACCTGCATGCGTAATTTAAAAAGAATAAATAAGAAATTCCCTAACCGTAGCATAAAGTAGGGGTAAAGTGATGTATAGTAAAGGAGAGCCTTTTAAAAGGTATTTTAACATGTACCTGTCTAGAAACAACAGTCCTCAGATGGCTGAGCTATGAAGAAGACTGGATCAGTTGAGGAGCTTTGGCAACTCAGGTTTCATGAGCAGAATCATCATCAGTGATGTGACCTTCAGGACTGGGGAACAGTTCTTGGTAAAGTTTTTAGTAAAATGAAAAAGAGTGCAATTTTCCCTCAAGTTACATGGGAATAACATTCTGGAAATTTTAGTGTATAGTAAAACTACAAAATTACATAATTTGTATGTTTAAAGTGGAGTTTCGTTCTCAACTGCTCTAAGGAGAAGTTTTCCAGCTGCATGAAAGCCCAGTGGGACATTTGCAAATTATGTATGATGACATCTCAGGTCCTCAGGCCCCCAGCCCCTGTACTGCCCCAATCCTGATGACAATCTTAAAACATCCCACACATTTACAAAGAGTCCTTTGGAGGATGGTAGCACCCCAACTGAGAAACACTGATGACTGAGAAGGGAATTTTTCAGCCGGGAAACATTGTTTGGTTGTTTCTGTAAGAGAAGCACTATCTGCCCCTGGCTTATTCAGAAAGGTTTATAGCTCGCTAAAAAATTTTCCCAAGTCACATATAACCTGGCCATTTATACCACCGGATGAGGGTCAGGAGACCTGCAATTTTGTTCTGATTATATATTTTCTGGGTTTGAAAATACGCACCTATGCACACATACCTGTTATGCATTCCAGCCTTGGGTATTGGGGTAGGGGAGTGTGGACTATGAAATCAGACAGAGACAGATGAGCTTTTGAAAAGTGGCTCTGCTCATTATCAGTTGTATGAGCATAGACAAGTTTCCTCAATTCTTTGAGCCTTGTTTGCTGACCCGGGAAAGTACGTGCATAAGCTTACCTTGCCAGACACTGTGGAAGAAGCCTGCTTTCCTCAGGCATGCCCCCTCTCATCGTTCCCCTTCTCTCTGCCCCACCGTGCCAGAGCAGGGTTCTGCAGGAGCCCATGCTTCACTTTTTGGGGAATGTGCTCGCCAAAGCTGCACTGTAGGAGTGAATTCCCAGAGAGACGAGAACATTCCAGACCCTGCATATATATGCCAGGCCCTTCTCCAGAGCTGTCATCCAGCAGGTCCTGGAAGACTGACTTGATGTGTAGATGAAATATTTATTTTACTGCCCATCGCTTATCAAAATTTGCCCATATTTTTTGTTTGTTTTTGCTGTGGGTCATACTCATTTTTTGAATAGAGTTTTACCTTTCAAAAAGTAGACTGATGCTTGAGATTTCTCTTAAAGTCCATTAAACAGCCTGAATTTTGTTCCCAGATTTTTAGGACATATGGGCCATTATTCAAAATTTGTATATAATTCCCCTGTGACCAAGGAAAGTTCTCCCTAATGACTTTCAAACACATTTTAAAGCAAACAGGAATTGAAATGCATTCTGAGATGTGGAAACAGCAACTGGATCTTAGCCTCTTCTTTATCAGAAGCATTAAGTAAATACCTGATAACTTATGGCCTTATGCTAGACACTGTGGCAAAGAAAGTATGTATACAGGCACAGCCTCTGTCCACAAGAAGCTCATTCCAGAAACAAAACATCTGAATGATATGAAAATACCATACCACCAGGTGCAAGGATGAAAAGACTGATGAAGTTAGCTTTAAAGGTGGTGGTATTTTTAACAGACACAAGAAATTACATTGTGGCACAGATGAAGAGTTTAGAGCAGAGCTGACCACATAATGTTATACAAAAAAAGAGCTGCAGATTGAATGAATTAAATAATGGGCTCTAGAGATGCTTTTCCCAAAGCAATCTCTAAACAGGACTTCAGGGAGACCATGACTTACTTTAAGAAAATTAGGCTTGTGCACTCTGGTGCCAAAATGCTGGGTATCCTGTTTCTTATCCCTCTGCCACCCCTCTGGTAGCTTTGGCACACAATCCATGTTCCTGACAACTTTTTTTCTGGGAAACAGCCAGACAGCACACCCGCTTGAACATTTGGGCTGGCATTAATCTCCAGCTACATACTTTCATTTCACTTCCTGTAAAAATCCATCTGTAGATCCTGTGCTTGACCTAAGGTTAGATGTCAGGGGAATGAAATACTGGTTTTCATTTCATAACACGAGTGTTGCTATAAATAGCAAATTTCATAACCTGGCAGATCCCTTGGTTGCTGGATGATGGATGAGCTTCTGCTGATTAAAAGAAAAAAAAAAGTGCATAACTCTCCCACTGTAGCTCTGGTTGAAGTAAAGGATATTAAAGTATAACTAATATACCACTGACTTGTTAATGTTGATTATAAAAACCACACCCTCTATGTCAGAGAAACCACCTTCCTTACAGTGTATATTTAACCAGAATGTCTGAGAAATTGCTAGTTCTAAATAAAAAGGAGGTATCTGGCACTGAATCAGAATTATGCTTAAAGGAGTTAAATTAAAAAAAGACTAAATTATTGTGTTTTAGTACCAATGATAACTTGACAATAGCATACAAGTATTTTTAAGAGAAAAACCAACCTCAAGAATGACTCTTGGCCTGAGTCCCTAGTCAAAGCTTATCATCCAACCAGCCTCCTTGCTTCTGCTTCCACTGCTGTCTCGTTTATTCTCCATTCAGCAGCCAACATGGTCCTTTAAAAATATTGTCAGTTCCTGACAGCCTTGGACCAAATCTCTCCTAGGCTTTCCCATCTCAAACAAAATGAAGTCCAAACTTTGTGTCCTACATTCCTAGGAAGATCTCATGTGATCTAGTCCTGCCTACCGTACTCTGTTTGCCACCCTCAGAACTCTTAAGCTCCCAGCTTTCCTGTGGTCCCCCAAATCGACCTTAATGCTTTCGTGCACATAGTTCCCTCTACTTGGAATGTAACCCCTTCTCCCTCCCCAGCTTGTAGCATCGGTTCAGAGAGCTCTTCAGGTGCCTCCAGTGTAAAGTACGCACCATGCTGTCACTTTTTCCTGCAGCACTGTTTGATTTTTATATGTAAACAAGAAAATAGCAAATGACCATATTGATGGGATTGATTGTCTCCTAATCTCAAATTCTGGCTCTTTAAAAATAAGATCCTTGTTTATTTTATTGAATAATTAGTCTCCAATACTGAGGACAGTGGCTGTCAAGTACAGTCCTTGGTTCATCTAGTTTGTCCAGCGAATAAACTCAGTTGTATGGATACCTTATTGTAAGTGTGAGTGACACTTTTTTCCCCCCTGAATACAATTGTTCCACCTTTATGGGCTAAAATCATTGTGTTCTTGGTCTTGTAGGCAACTCCAAAACCACAGTCATTCTTCACCCTCTCTGAGGAGAAGAAACCTAAACCATCCCAGAATGCCAATAGGCTTATCTTTCAGTAGAAAAGAGCCATTTCAGGCACAATGTTCACTTGTTTTCTGAAGCCCAGAGACGGTTTGCTGTAATTATGCAAATCTCTTGGCTGTCAGATATGGTGAGCTCATTGTATGTTAGTAAATATTTATAAAGCGCCCTGTATTGACTAAGTGTTTCACAATCAAGTTGATTAGTGATTCCTTCGAGCAACCTTGTGAGGTCAATCAGCGTTATTAAAGATCAGCCCAGAGAGGTAGGGCAACTTGCCCAAGGTCTATCAGCAGGTCATTGGCAAAGTCTACTTCAGCGACTTCAGAGCCCATTATTGTGACAAGCTCTGGCACTGACTCCCCATGGAAGGGTGACCCCTAATCACTTTTCTTGTAAGGTAGGCATATAAACACTAAATGTTCTGCAGTGAGAAAAGTGTAAAGGGCTTGAATTGAAGGAGTTATTGGTGCAATTAGAAACTGGAGCCAGGTATTCAAATTGAAAATGCTTCTTGATGGATGTAAATTGAAGAGCAAATTATTTTTGAGAGAATGGGAGAAATGCAGTTTGAAAAATAGGACTATAAAAATCAGAGATCTAGGTAAAAAATGAATGCAGATGGTTTGAGGGGGATGAAAACAATAAACTACAGTAGGATCAAAATGTTTAGGAAGGGCTCAGATCATGGTATCAGAAAAAGTTCTCCAAAATAATATAGCTGCCAGTTCACCTCTGTCAAGCATTTTTTCTTTTGTTTTATGAAAATGAATGGTGATTTCCAAGTATGTACTGTTTTAGACTTAGAGGCCCAAAACACAGATTTCATGTATCTGCTGTTATCAACATGTTCTGCTAAAGAGCCTCTTGGAAAATTGTCTCAATTTTGAGAAATCATACTGCATCTTTATTTCCTGCTTCCACCTTTTTTTTTTTCCCTCCTTCGGGATTTAAGATAAGTTGCTACAAGTCAGTGATCTACTTAAGTCCCGTATCATTTTGGACCCCCTGACTCAGATTATATCCTCTGACTTTTCACTGGAAGCAGATTCTTTTGAACAAACCATTTTAGTGCAATAATAACTACTTACATTGATAAATGTTCAGGTGTCTCACACTACTGTGGGGATGCATAAGTCCAAATTCTGCATGGCAGGCTACTAGCTGGCAACTCTGATGAAGGTCATAGATAAACTCTCCAGGAGAGCCTGACTGACTGAAGAAGGGAAAGCTCTTTCTTCTCCCTTAAAAGTTGTCAACTGATTGGATTAAATCCAGCTGTTTGGATTCTCCCTTTATGGAAGACACTCCCTTAGTTAATTGCAGATGTAATCAGCCACAGATACAATGAACTGACTGATGATTAAATAAACCAGCCTTCTGGTTTATTAACCAGTCATGAAATGTCCTTGCAGTAATAGTTAGGCCAGTGCTTGTGTGACCAGACAACTGGGCCTGGCCAATTTGACGCATGAACCTAACCCTCACGGTCCACCCCTTGTCAACTCGGCAGCTATACACATCACCTTACACCATTTCTAATCTCTAAATAGAACACAATAACAGACATATGTTTTGCCTAACTACTCAGCTGCCCTGTGTACAGCCAGAAACATGCAGTCTCTCCAGAATAGGGTGCATGTCCTTGGGTAACAGTCTGTTAAACTTGATACCCTATAACTCAAATACTATAACATCAACAATATAACTCATATTGTATGATAAGAAGAAAACAAGGCATTTACTTTATGTACAAATACAAGCATACTCATGACAAAATAAGGAGGAAATATTCATACCATCACAGTCTTTGTTTCTGGAACTGGTCACGTGGTCATAGTTGGTATTTATCACAACCTTCTTCCACTATCTATTCCGTGTTCCCTTTACCATCAGCAAGCACTTCAGCTGGCATTGTCCTTGCCTGATGGGTTTCCCCAAACCTTCATTCCTGTAGTTTCTGGGGCGTTTGTAGTCTGCCTGGATTAGGTTGTTGTAGTTTTCCATTGACTTTAATCACAGGGCATGGTAGTACTAAGAGACACCCTGGGTGATCTCCTATTTAACATGAAAACTCTTCTTTACCATTATTGTGCAGTTGCAGTCCTATTTCTTCTTGATAGTCTGGATCGGTCACCAAGCCAGTACAGTACTCCCCTTCCTTGCCTGTTGATTCAGAGATGTGAGAAGCCCAAAGTGGCCAAGTGGCAGTCTTGGCTTTCAGTTCAATGGAATCATTATGTCTCCTGAAGCACTCCTCCTTTTGGAACTAAGACCTGTAGACCAGCAGAACTTAAGGTTCCGGGAAGGTTGCAGGAACAGGAAGAAAAATTTTTCTGGGGGATCACGAGGGGTGATAGTGAGTAGTGCCACTCCCATTTCAATCCCTTGATTCCTGGACCCCATGAATCCTGGCTACCCAAGAAATGGCACCATAGAGTGGGTGCTGATTCAGAGCATAACAGACTCCTGAAGAATACTGCCCCAGCCCTGCAGGGTGTTGCCATCTACTTAGTACCATAATTGGGTCTTCAAAAGACTATTTCCACCATTCTGTCAACCTCAGCTGTCTCTGGATGATGGGGAACATGTTAAGACCAGAAGATTCCAGGAGCATGTGCCCACTCCCACACTTCATTTGCTATGAAGTGGTTTCATTGATCAGAAGCAATTCTGTGTAGAATACGATGTTGGTGGATAAGGCATTCCATAAAGCTACAGATAGTAGTTTTGGCAGAAGTATTGCATACAGAGAAGGCAAACCCATATCTGGAGTATTTGTCTATTCCAGTTAGAAACAATCGCTGCCCCCTCCATGATGAAATTGGTCCAGTGTAGTCAACCTGCGACTAGGTAGCAGGCTGTTTACCTCAGAGAATGGTGCAATCTCAGGGACTGAGTGAGGTCTCTGCTGCTGTCAGATTGGACACTCATCAGTGGCCTAGCCACTTGGCCTTGGTGAGTAGAAGTCCATGTTGCTGAGCCCATGCATAACCTCGATCTCTACCACTATGCACACTTTGTTCATGAGCACATTGGGCGATGGCAGTAGTAGCTGGGGAAAGAGGGTGACTTGTAACCACACAAAGGATCATCTTATCCATCTGATTATTAAAACTTTGCCCTGCTGAAGTCATCCTCTCATGAGCATTCACGTGGGACACAAATATCTTCATGTTTTTTTGCCCACTCAGAAAGGTTATCTATGTACCTTTTCATCAGACTTCTTTGTTGTCAATTTTCCATTCATGCACCTTCCAAGACCCTTACCATCCAGCCAAACCATTAGCAACAGCCCATGAGTCAGTACATAAAAGCACCTCTGGCCAGTTCTCCTTCCAGCTGCACTGCTCAAGGATTTCCCCTCACCACTGTCCTTCAGGAACATCCCAGAAAGGGGCTGCTACAGATGTCCACTTTCAGGTGGTACCTTAGTCATATTGACTAAGACTTGACATGTCTTTTTTGGGTGACATGATTCAATCTCCAACAAATGCCTTAGTAAAGAGGGTATCTCTGGCTCTGCTAGATAAAGCAACATATCCCATCTTCACTCTCTGTCCTTTTTACTGTGCTATATTTTCCTTTGTGGTACTTATGTCACCTGACAAATTATTTGTACATTCACTAATGTGTCTATATTATGTCTCTTCCACTAGAATTTAAGCTCCAGAAGAGCAGAAGTCTTCCCTGTTGTTGTTTATTTGCCGTCCTTTTTTTTAATTAAAAAAATTTTTTTGAATACCAAAAAGCACCAAGCAAATGCAAACATGCCTAACTTTTGATTATTCCGTTCTACATATATAATCAGTAATTCACAATATCATCACATAGTTGCATATTCATCATCATGATCATTTCTTGGAACATTTGCATCTATTCAGAAAAATAAATAAAAAGAAAACAGAAAAAAATCATACATCCCATACCCCCTCCCCCTCATCGATCACCAGCATTTCAATCTAAATTTATTTTAACATTTGTTTCCCCTATTATTCATCTTTATTCTATATGTTTTACTCATCTGTTGATAAGGTAGATGAAAGGAGCATCAGACACAAGGTTTTCACAATCACACAGTCACACTGTGAAAGCTATGTCATTATACAGTCATCTTCAAGAAACATAGCTGCTACAACACAGCTCTACATTTTCAGGCAGTTCCCTCCAGCCTCTCCACTACATCTTGACTAACAAGGTGATACCTGTTTAATGCGTAAGAATAACCTCCAGAACCTCTCGACTCTGGAATCTTTCAGCCATTGATACTTTATTTTGTCTCATTCCACTCTTCCCCCTTTTGGTCAAGAAGGTGTTCTCAATTCCCTGATGCCGGGTCTCAGTTCATTCTAGGGGTTTTCTCAATCCCTTGATGCTGAGTCTCAGCTCATTCCAGGATTTCTGTCCCATGTTGCCAGGAAGGTCCACACCCCTGGGAGTCATGTCCCATGCAGATAGGGGGAGGGCAGTGAGTTTGCTTGTTGTGTTGGCTGGAGAGAGATTGCCCTCCATTTTATTGCCAGTACCCAGAACAATGCCTGAACATAGGAGGTACCTAATAAATAATTGTTTTGAGTGAATGAATGAATGAATGGCCATCACACTCTATTGCTACTTAAACAATTAGATTAACTACATGAAGACTACGTATCATGCATGATTATGAAGAAGCAAAATATTCAACCCTTTTTTGAACATTTTTCTGTTCAGGAGAGAATGGAAAGATCCAAGCCAAGAAGAATGTGAATTTTCATCTATGAAACGTTTAAAAATCCCTTATAGGCACTATGGTACATTGTCAGTGGAACTAGCAGCTTGTCCTGGGTTTCTTTATTTTGTAAATTAAGTTGAAAAAGCTGAAGGCTTTGGGAGCTGGAACTCTCCTGGGTACTTGTGGATGAAAACCAGTCATAGCCCAGAATGTTGGCACATGTTAGTGGTTCATGTCCAGTTCCTGGACCATGAAGTTTTTGTGAAATGGATATTCCTTGTGGGTCAGGAAGATATCATTGCACGCAGACAGGATGAGATAGAGACCAATGACTAAAGAGCTTCTGTGCTTTTAGAATTGTTTCATCTCTATTATATGAGGGAACCTTGAATGTATGTATTCTCAGTAACAACGTACTTTTTTTTATTATTATTTTTAACATTCTCTTTGCTTAACTACCACCCCCATTCCTTGCCTCTTTCCTAAATTTATCACAGTTTAGAGTTTGGTGTGATTGTGAAGTGTGTTTGCACATAGTGTCTTATATTTAGGTGTCTTTTTAGTCTTGTTAATGTATCATGTTAATTTCTTTTAGTATTAATTAATTCTGATTGACTTCATGAATTTTTTTTCCTCTGATGAGATCAAAGTGCTATTGTATATTTGATCACCTGTGATACTGATAAAAGTTTTATCATGAGAACCAGAAAACATGGTTCTGGGCGGGCCATGGTGGTTCAGTGGCAGAGTTCTCGTCTAGCATGCCTAAGACCCGGGTTCGATTCCTGGTGCCTGCAAAAAAAAAAAAAAAAAAAAAAAAAAAGAGAGGTTCTTTTCATGATTTGAGTCTCAACTAAATGCTTCATTTACTTAACTCTGAGTCTCAATTTCTTCATCATCTGAATCAGAGGTTATACTTATTCATTCCATTGTCTGCAAACTGTATTCATCCTAAACAGTTGTGTCAAAGTGTCAGAGTTGTTAAGGGAGGAAAACTAACATGTTTAGGGGTTGGGGGAAAAGGCAGATGTTTCAGCGAGGTTATCTCTGAAATTCTGTATTTGTCTAATATATCATTAAACTTGAGCTTAAACTCTCCTGCTTTAATAAAATTTTTGAAACCCACTATATGGAAATATCTCTAAGACTCTTGCTGGTTTGATTTTTTAGAATTTTTAACTGTCCTCATATTAATAAGGACCAGAAACAGTGATGTTATGAAACATTATATCACAAGAATGTGCAATACATGACCAAGCCATGTTTTCTGACCAGGCTTAATCATTTTGTACTTGAAGAAGCTAAGTACTAAAAGTTCATGATGTAGCAGGCAAAAAGATGTACCTCCATATTGACTCCCCAGCCTCTAGTTGTGACCTATATTTTGGGGTGATAATGATCTGTAATTTCAGTGGTGTGTTAGGGGCTTCACTCAGGAAGTGGTGTTCTCCCAAATGCCCCCTGCTTTTGGAATTTTGACATGTTAGTTAATGCTAGAGACCCCCTGGCTCAGTCCCTTCCTATTATAGATGAAGGTGTAATTCACTCATTTACCACTTAACCTTTAAAAAGTGAAAAGCAGTGAAAGCTCAGTTAAGTACCCATTATGTGAGGCTGGGGCTTCTGCCATCTATGGAAAGAATTTAACAAGTTGACTTTAGATCCTGACACCTAGACAACACCTGCCACAACTGGGGACATATGAATCATCATCACGTAAATGTGAGTGTCATTACTAATTGTTCAGTTGGTGATGCTTCCAAAATAAACATTTCATCATTTTTATATGTATGTTCTGGTTGAAGGGCTAGGAGGACCAAGCACCATTGGCTTCATTGAATGAATACTTTATTTTTGCCTGTTAACAGGATAGGGCAATCACATTTGCTCCTTCATCTAGCTGTGAGAGGAGAGTGAGACACTCAGGCAGAAATAGCATATGACAATGGCAGTCGCAGCTCAAATGCATTCTTCACAAGGGCTCTAAGGCTATAACATGTATATGTTTATTATTTCATGTCTAGTAAGGTACATTATTCCAAAGTAAGGGGAAAGGCTGCAGTAGTCCTTGGTACCATTGATACTTTTAGAGCCTTGGCTAATTAGTTAGGCTAGGAGTCAGTTTTCTAACAGGAAATTGATTTCAGGATTATAATTGGCAGATATTACAAGTGGGGGTGGTTCGTTATTTGGGAGGCAAGTAGGATGAATTCTCTTAGAGATTACATTGAGAGATCCATTGGGGAACTCCATTTTTTTTTCCAGACAAAATTTCTGTCTTTAATAAGAAGTATGGCACTGGAATGGAGGATCTACCATGTCATATGTTAAGTATGCTGGTTGTGGAGACTGTCTGGATTTGAATCTGGTCACTGTCTGTTATTGCTGTGTGGCACTGAGCAAGTTGGTCATCCTTTAAGTCTCAGTCTTCTCACCTTTAAAAGGTGGATCATACCAGTTTTATGAGAATTACATAATATAATTCTTATAAAGTGCCTAGCCCAGAGAATTGTAATTTTTAAGCATTCAGTACATGCTCAGTATAATTATTTATAAACTACTTGGTACAGTTAGCTGTGGGTGTGGAGTAATGGAGCCTATGAAGATATGACTTCAAACATGGTAATAGATGCTTTGGCTGTCAGATCAGAAATGCCTGGGGATTCAGGCCTTGTCAAAAGAGAGTGTTATGTAAAGCTGAAAAGATATATCCATCACCAACTAAATTAATCTTTACCTGTGTAACTGATAAATATGTATTATGTTTTCTATAGCTCTATTTATATGTACTGTTTTAATAAAATCAATGCATAATGCATTTTATTTACACATTTGTGAAAGTTCTTTTTTGTAAATCCCTAGTTTCCTCACATTCTATGTTTCACAATTACCCATGAAGTTTTCTTCCTCTCCCATACTTCGAAAAGAAATGCCAAAAATCATGAAATTCTCAAATTAGACATTGTAGTGATAGAGAAGAATATTGCAGGGTGGTGTGTACAATTGAATTCAGCAACATTCTTTGATGACCTTCTGGGTTTAAGAAGCAGTTAGAATGGTTGAGAGAGGGACATAAGAGTAAGCACAGAAGCATCTTGCTGTCTAGTAGCTGGCCATTGAGTAGAAGAGCTTTGCCATATAAGTGTAATACATGGCAGAATACAAGAAGCATATAGGTGAGGTTCAAATAAATTACATGGGAGTATCATGAGGAGAGCCATTCCATTCAGCCAGAGATTATTTGGTAAAGTTCGGTGAAGGAAGGGATATTTATATGCAGACTTGAAATATATACAAGGATTCGGATGGGTAGAAAGAAAGGGCAAAGGACAAATGTGAACTAGCTTTGCCTTCAGGGAATTTAGTCTCTGGGCATAGACAACTGTGAACTTTGACAACTACAACACAGTGTAGAGTGATCTGGGGTTTTGTTTTAGTTTCCTGGCTTCCAAAGCGAATACCATGCAATGGTTGGCTTAAACAATGGAAAGTTCTTGGGTTGTGGTTTTAAGACTAGAATTCCAAAATTAAGGTGCCATGAAAGCAGTGCTTTATCCTAGAATACTATGCCATTCTGGGGCTGGCTTTTGTTGATTCATGGTCCTGAAATGTTCTGTCACATGGCAATGCACATGGCCTCTCCTGGCATCTCCCTTTTCATGCTCCACTAACCTTCAGCTCTGGTTGCACCCTCCTGGTTTTTCTCCCTCTCTGTAATCTTCTCTATAAAGCCTCCAGTTATAGGATTAAGACTTATTCTGATTCAGCTGGGCCATGCCTTAACTGAAGTAACATCAAAAGATCCTATTTAAAAGAGTTCACACCCACAGGAATGGAATAGGTTTAAGAACTTGCTTTGGCGGGGGGATACATAGGTCCAAACCACCCTAGGTTTTGCAGAAGAAAAAGAACAAGCACCCCTAGTTGACTGGTGTTGTCAGGAGAGGCATCTAGGGAATGTGACAATGGAGTAGATCTTGAAAGTGAGATGGATATATACCTTTTGCCCCACCCCACCCCCAGCTGTCTGTCTGCTTAACAGAGGCTATTGCGTTACAGAACCATGGAAGCATGAGAGAGGCTGCAATTCAAATGCCTACCAACGGATGAGTGGATAAACAAAATGTGGTCTCCACATACAATGGAATATTATCCAACAGTAGGATGAAATGAGGTCCTGAAGCATATGACAAGGTGCATGAACGTTGAGGACATAATGCTGCATGAGATAAGGCAGACACAAAAGGACAAATACTCTGTGAGTTAGCTATGATGACTGGTAAAGGTAACCTCAGAGTTTACAGTGTAGAATATAACAGACTTAGAGGTACATAGAAGCTAGAGATGGATGAAAGGCTACGCAGTGAGGCTGAACTTACATGCAAGGAAATGAATAGAAGTGATTGTAACTAATTAGTGGGGTTATAAGAAACATTGCCATATTGAAGGTGAATATGATTGAAAGGGGATGTATAGTGTCATGTAGCCCCCCTGATCAAGTCTACAATTATAAGTTCTCTCATGAACTATTTCCAAGGTTTGGTATTGGACAAAGAGTCAATGGTAGGCAGGTATAGGGAGAAAACACAACATGCATACGGCCAATAACATCGATGGTACCACAACACCACCAGTTGCAACTAATTGGTGAGGAGGGACAAGATTTAAGGAGTAATTTGATTTGATATTTGGTGAGGCTGTGTTTGACAGTTATTTGTCTCTATGGACCACTGGAAATTGTCTAAAATTGAGAATACTGCTGATTGTGAGGGTACTTTAAAGCATGGGTTATTTTGGACATTATCTGTGATGGCCAATGGATCGAGGGAGCCAAGGGGTACAGTTACTGGAAAGCAGAATGGTGAACTGAGATATATTTAAATGATTGAATATGGTGCAGCTACACAAAGGAAGGGCATCGAGAGGCATGCAATGAACTAAATAAACCTTGGAGACAATGTGTTGTGCAAAATAAACCAGAAACAAAAGAACAAATATGCTAATGTCTTGTTCAGAAAATATTTATAAGAAAATTGGAGTCTAAATTGCAACCCCTATTTATAGTAGCCACACTTAGTCTGAAGTTGTAAGTGTTTTTCTAGATTCTGAGCCACTGAGCTATATGTGTATCAGCTAGCAATTTCCCTGGAACTTTGAGGTCCATTTCTGTGACACCTAAGACCTGGAAAAGGAGTGCTGCAGCCCTGAAAGTTAGCATACCTATATACAATAACAATTAAAGTAACCAAAAAGAGATCAAATTTCAATTAGAGATAAAAATGAAGCTCATCTGGCTGTGACTAAGGTAAATCAGAATACAGAGTAAAAGATAATAGTGTATGTATTCTAGACCTCTACCTACTGGATGAGACTAAAGGCAGAGAGGTTTATTATGTCTAGAACCTAAATTTTCTGTAGCATGCAATCTAAATCAATCTGTCTGAATAGCTCATTTTAAACAACCCAAACTCCTGGAGTCCAGAATGGGACCAAGGCCTTGTAAATCTGTTTAGCTTAATGTAATACTAGGATACATCTCAGACTATGGTGGGATGACAGTCAGAAGTTTTATAGATTACCTCGAGTCTCCAAAGGCAAAATATAATAGAACAATTAAACTTTCCCATTTGGGAAACCCTTTCAACCACTGGGGACTCCCAAGAAAGTAGGCTAAGCCCTTGATTTTGAGGCTTGCCATTATGCAACTGATTTCTGTAGTGGAGTAGCTAAGACTGCCTATAATGAGGCTTAAGAATTGCTTCCAGGAAACCTCTTTTGCTCTCAGATGTGACCTTTCTCTCTCTAAGCCCAATTCTGAAAGGAAATTCATTAATTATCCCCTACATGGGACACGACATTCAGGGATGAAAGTTTCTCTGGCAATGTGAAACATGACTCCCAGTGATGAGGCTGGGATTGAAAAGGCCTTCCTGGCCAAAAGTGGGAAAAGAAGTATAATAAGATAAGGCATCAGTGCCTAAGAGAGATAAAAAAGATTCAAGAAGCTGTTCTGGAGGCTACTCTTATACAAGCTTCAGTTTGATAGTTCTAATTGCCATGGCTTGCTAAATTCCAACCAACATCACTCCTATTAACTCTTAAGAACACCAAGGGCTCAAACTGAGATTGTGTAATAAAGTTTCATCCACTAAGTTTGCTTTTCTGGAACCTATAATTTTCAGAGGGAAAATTAGGCCAAATAAGTCCTGAAACCCAGAGGGGCCAGCCTCTCCAAGATTATCAACTAATTACATCCCCCTATTCCTTTAGTGTTGACATCCATTCTCAACATGAAAAAGTCAGAATGGGCATTGCCTAAGTAGTCCTAAAGATTGGGAGAAGGATCAAAGGAGAAGAAATTTTAACAGAGAAATTAGGGTTTAACAAATGAGTATGACTGCTGAATCACTGTATTGATATTTCTTCTAGCTTCCAGTGTCTTGGAGCAGCTAGAAGAAAAAATCTGAACTAGTGGAATGGTAACCCATAACAAACTCTAAGTCTGTTCTGTAACTACTTGTTGAGGTTACTTTGAAAATTAATTGCTTTATATTTCTTTTCTTTGTATATATGTTATATGTCACAATAAAAACCTTAAAAAAGAAGGACGTTGTGGACATCACCTAGTGAAGGATAATACCCATGTTTGCACCTGCTTCTGAAAATGCTGGACAGTAGAATTCAGCTTAAATTAACTTTTTCTCCCTTTAATAAACAAGAGTTAGAGATCAAAGTGTCAGTGCCAATCCTGGTTATTTTTAAACTCAAGAATAAACTAGCAAACATGTCTGAGGTAGGAGTAACAAGCTATCGTTAATTCTATCTGTAGTACAGAAAAGTAATTTTACTTATGGCAGAAATATATAACAAGTGTGTGGCAGTGTGTGCATACTAAATTCTCACTCTTTCCTCAGAAAATATGTACACAATTATAGTCAAATGCATTCAAGTTTACTGTTTTGACTGCTCTGTATGACCAGAAACATCAAGTATACAGCATAATATACAAGAAGGAAAATGACACACACAGAAAGACCAGAAAAATGTAGAATTTATTAATACATGAGAATTTGCCCTTTACTTTTCAAAGTTCTTTTACATAATCTTGCAAATTCTGTGATATATGCCAGAATTTTTATATTTTTTTATATATCACATTGGCATCCCTTCCCCTAAATCCGTTGTTTAGTCCCTTTAGCTAATTCTGCAAGTTAGCCTGAAAAGCTCAGGGAATCCAGGAAACAGAATAAGCTTGTTCAGCTCAGTATGCACCATAATGTCTCAGCAGCACATTTAAATTGCACATTTAGGTTGACAGGCAAGCGTATTTCAGGACAGAATCCTTAGAAAGCAAGAGAAAATTTTCTTCAGCTCCACGTCATCATTTGATGTAGATTGCCTATTATATTCTCAAGGTTTTATGAAAAGTAGATTCGGAGATATTTTCTTGACAGTGGGTAGACTAATGGAATCTGGTGACTGTATTTAAAATGTGCAGGGTTTGTTATAACATGGTAATAGAAATATCAGTTGCACTGACAGGTTAAAAAAATATCTGTCAATGAATGATAATGAAGTTATTTAAATGTCGACTCACTCGCAAACATTTTCCAAACCTTAAATTATTTTTTCTGCTCTAACCTCATGCATCTTGAGTTATTAGCAGCAGAGTCAGCAGTGCAGCCAATGCGCCTTTGGCTTTCGAAGCTATTTTTATGCCGCCAGAATCACTAGGAGCAATGAAAGTGGCTGCTCTTAAAGATTTTAGGAAAGAAACAAAACACAGCAGCCACAGCTGCTTGATTTAGAGGTGAATGTTCTGCTTTCAGAATATCTTGTTGGCGCTGATTTGAGTAATGCCATGCTGCTTCCTGTTCCCGAGCTTCCCTCTGCAGCTCTTGTTTTGCTTTATGACCTTGACAATGTGGTTTGGTGCTTCTGGTTTAGGGTGTCTTCCTTCTCTAGGCCTTGGAGTTTGAGATGGGGAGGTCATGTCATTGCTATACTTTCTAAACCCCTTTTGAAAGAATAGCTTGGCTCATCCCTAGTCCTATGAGTAGGTCTATCAGGCTCCATGCATTCATTCACCGCCCATTTGGATAGGGCACCCTATGAGCCAGGCACTGCTCATGGTGCTGGAGATTTGGGATGAATGAAGATATGACTACTGACCTTGTGACAGAGCAGTCAGGGAGTAGGTCTGAGACAGAGGTTTTTTGATAAAGAGAGGATGTGGCAACCCAGGGGTCGGGACCCCCTCCCTTAAGGCAAAAGAATGAATGAACCTTAAGCACGTAGCAGCCTGCCTGACCAGAACATAGACATTTAAGTTCCCCTCCCCTAATTATGGTGAGTAACCAGCTCTCGTGAGACTCTGCTGAAACCCCATGTAACCAAATGTCGCGGGACTCTGTTAAACTTTATCGCCCGCTTCCTTGGCACTCCTGCTTAATTTGGTTTGGTGCGGAGTCGTTTTTCTCAGTTATTGGCCGGTGACCACTGGGAAGAATCTTCTCCTATTGCTAAGTCCCAAATGAAAACTCCTGGGTACTTTTCTGCCTGGCGTGTTCTTTGGTCTTGGGGTTGTGCTAAGCTGGAACAGAGGGGAGCGTGTTCCCTCTTTGTGCTACTCCAGCCTGCACTGCTGATTTGTGTGCTAATAGCAGGGGCTGTAGCAAGGTCTTGCCCGGCTATGTGAGATTCTTAACTTCGAAACCATAGCACTCCGGGAACCACCCAAGGAGCGCATACCCCCAGCAAGTCAGTCACTAAGTCAATCAGAAACAAACAGCGAGTTTCTACGGCGTCCAGTGCGCTGGCAAGGCAGTGATGCGCAGACAAGTCCTGTTCGCATGGAGCTTACATTCTGGTGGGGGAAGATAGAAGATAACAAATAAGAAAAAAAAATGTATCAGATGAAGAGAAATACTATGAAGAGAAAACAAAAGAGGCTAAGGTGGGCCCTCCATGAGCCAATGTGGAGCCAGTTATAGGGGGACCTTTTTTTCTTCCCTGTTTAGATAGTTGTGAGAGTTTCTACTACACTTTTTTAAAAATAGATTCTTCTTGCCAAGCTCTGTGTCCTTTTAGTATATATGGGGCAGGGTGGGAAGCCAGGTTTTGGTTTATGCCATATAAAATTTCAGTTTGTTTTTACTAAGAAATGCTAAATTAGAATTTTTTTTAAAAATCTTTTCCTTCTATGAATTGCTTCCTGAGATTTTGGGGTGGCATTGCAGCATGGTGTTAAGGATGCAGGCTCTCTAGTGGCAACCTTTGCAGCCTTTGTCCCTTCCAAGTTCTGTGATCTCAAGCAGACTCATCCTCCAGGTCCTCCTTATCTGTGATACGTGATTAACATCAGCGTCCTCCTGATAGGATTCTGCATGTAAAGAGCTTAGATCACACTGTAAACCCCTCAAAAAACCTTCATTTTTATTATCTTATTTGTTAGCATTCTAAAGCTTAATAGTCTATTCAGCAATGGACTACTAGTGCAATTATTGCAGAAGCAGAGGGTAGAATCTTTAACTCTCAATTTCCAGTTCTTACCACTAACTCTGTGATCCAAGTCCCACATAAAACTACAAGCACATACCCTTTAAAATATGAGACACTAAATCTGGCTACATCTGAAAGTAATGATAGCTTCATGCATATCTTCTTTTCAAAGCAAACTAAACCTAAATGATTTTCGGTGATTGATATTTGCCTTGAAAGCTCATGTTGTAGATTTTGGCAAGTGTTGGGCGAAAAACAAAATAAAACAACAACCAAAACAATCATGAAAAAACTTGCATAAATGAATAACAAAAGCTCACATTTATAGATTGCTTATGTGCCTGTCATTGTACTTAGCATTTTTATGGATTTATTAATTTAGTTTATAAATGAATCTCTGCTTATTTATTTTCTTATTTGATGGCAGAAGATTACAGTGGAGGAAATCCAATCACACATTTTATTTCTGTCACTCCTTATGGAAATTGGTCATACCATATATTGATCCCTGCTTCATCTGTGATAGGGGACCTGTAATTTCAAAGACATCATAAACTCTTGGAAGGCAGGTGTGATGTGGTTTTAACTATAATCTCCTTCACGCCCCACTCAGAGTGATTCATTTCAGCTCTATGCTCTAGTAAATATTTAATTAGAGCTGTGGTGAGCTAATGCATAGAAAGGTAGAAAATTTCACATCTCCTAAAAGTCACTATTAGGACATAGTTGTAGAAGGGTAGAGTAAAGATTAAGACTAAGAATTTAAAATCAAAAGTAAGATCTGGTGAACCTCGATTTAATCACTTGCGTGTTTATTTTCCTGGAATGCTTTTTTTTCAGCTTTCAACTTCTTCTAGTACAATAGAAGTGTTGACAGAAACCTTGTTTTTCATCTGTACAGAAGTCAACCTGTAAACAAAGCCTGAAAAAAAATAATGCTTGCTTTGGAATGTTTTGAAAAATGGTACAAATTGAGAATTCAAGACTGCTTAGTTGCATTTCAAAGTATATCTGAATATGATACATATGTTTTTAAGATCATTTCCTTTTTTACTCCTTTACAATATTAGTTACTTTGACTTTACCATAGCCTGACTCTTTTGTTTGCAAATTTTATTTGTTTTAAATATCTTTATTGTTTCCCTTTTTTTTTTATGAAGTCAAGGTCTGTATCTTTTTCTTTTTCTGGTTGTTTATATTGTGTTTTCCAAAGTTTGTTAGAACACTAATCTCATTAGATGCCCCTCAAGAATGGACCTTATAATTAAATATGTTTGGAAAATGTGGCATGAAATATGCATTGAGGAGTTCATAGTATGTATTGGAATAATAGAAGTTATGAAAAGTTTTGAAGTATAGGAACATCAATTTTTATCTAATAAGTTCCCAACATTCTTTGACTTTGGAATGCCACCCCTCCGCCCATAACCAGGGATGCCACTGAAATTATTTAACAACCAGTTCACTGCCTCACCAGTCAACCCACTCCTCTCTCTGAGTATTTTCCCCCTCCTTTTTTCGGAGTCCAAGTCCATAGAAGATTGCAGTTCCTCCAGTTGACCATGTGACAGTAACTAGAAGCGTCTTTGAAGGAGGGCTGCAGATGGGCCTGGGATCTTCTCCTCAACTGGGTCTCACAGACTGGCAAAGACATTGACCAATCAGAACAGATGTTAGTCTTAGCACTGGAGTATGTTTCTTGAAGACCTCACCTTTGCCGGCCATCAATCTTTTAGTTGCTGTAATGGGAAGAGAGCTAGGAAGTTCCTAGATCTGCTGCAACAAACACTACAAATTGGGTGGCTTAAAACAACAGAAATTTATTCCCTCACAGTTATAGAGGCTAGAAATATGAAATCAAAGTTGTAGCAGGGCCATGCTCCCTGTGAAGACTCTAAGGAAGAATCCTTTTTTGCTTCTTCCTAGCTTCTTGTCGTTGCCTGTAATCCTTTACATCCTTTGGCTCGTAGCTGCATCACTCAGATTTCTGTCTCTGTCTTCACATGTCTTACTTCTCCCTGTGTGTTTCTATGTGTCTCCAAATGTCCCTTTCCATATAAAGACCCAAGTCATTGGATTTAGGGCCCACCATAATCCAGTATGCCTCATCTTAACTTGATTACACCTGCAAAGACCCTAGTCCAAAGAAGTCACATTCACAGGTACCAGCAGTTAGGACTTCACCATATCTTAATGGGGGGATACAATTCAGCTCACTTCAGTCTCCAAGGGAGAGGCTATGGTATTGAGGATGGCAGAAGCAGCCACTCAGAGAACATGGAACTATGACTACTAACTGTTTTTCACATATTTAATATTTCCATGTCTAGTGTGACTGTACCACTGTACCAGCTGATTATTAGTTTGGACCTTGATACTTAAAAACACTCTAACTCTTAGTTCAATAGGGAGAACTGATAGTCCTTGCGATTTGGGTATGTGAAACTACATCACTTTTTCTCTTTCTGTATTTCATTGCTCATTGCAATGCCATACCATCTAGGCCTGCAGCTCTACTTGAATTGCATATTATCTCATTTAACAAGTTTAGGTTTAGTTTTTGAGTTTTGTAAAACCAAGGGACTGGGTGTACAGGTGGTTCAGTGGTAGAATGCTCGCCTTCCATGCAGGAGACAGACCCGAGTTTGATTCCCGGATCATGCACCAACCCCACCCCCCCCCAAAAAAAAACAAAACAAAACCAAGGGACCAGAGATAGTACAGAAAATAATGGCAGATACCTTGATGGAGAGAAAAGTGTCCAAGAATACTGTTTAAACTCTCTTAAAAGAGAATTGCTGGTATACCTCTAAACCGGTTACTCCATTATCATCTTGTTGCATTGGGATTCCAATGACACACACATACACATGTGAGGATGATTCCATATAGAATCTCCGTAGATTGAGCCTCATTTTCCTTTATATGGTATATTTTTTAATGTAAAAATATTCATTGAGTAGCTCAAGGATCAAATTACTAGAAATTATATGAAAATCATTATTACACCCTCAATAGCCTGGTTCCTGCTTCTCTGTCCTCCCTTCCCATTATTCCACAAGGAAAATTAAAATATTCTCTTATTTCCAACATTTTCACCTATCCCTATGCAAAATTTATCAATCTAGAAGTATTTACACATTTCCCCTTCCTCTTGCCATCTCCCACTTTTGGACCTGCTTGTGTAGTTTTTGAACTTATTGTTTAGAAGAATGAATGAAATAAGCTACACAATAAAAAGAACCAGAGAAAGGCTAGTGAAATTTTGGTGACAGGCAAGTTCTAATTGGAGGAAAATGACTCAAGAAGGCCAGGTTAAGAGTAGAAAGATGCCACACATCAAGAGTGGAATGGGTGTGGAAAGAAGTCTCAAATAATTGTTAGATACTAGAAGGACATCTTCTCACATGTGCTTTTAAGTTTTGCTGTGGCTCATGAATAAGATCTCCTATGAAAGAGTTTTGGAATGCTCTTCAAATATTCTTGGTTACCAAACTGATGTTTGATTGTGGTAATGGCAGTGATGGGGCCTGAGGAAAGCCTGTTATATTTTTGGGTTACACAGGATGCCATCTGGACTGTGCTCTCTTCCTCTTGATATTTTCAAGGTCCATACTTCTTCCAAGAAGCTTTGCATGATATTCCAATTCTCAGTGATTTGGATTGTCGTTTAAATCCTTTAAAATATTGACCCTTTGGTATTTATCATGTACTGATTTCTATCATTATTTATTTCAGAAAAAAAACTGTTCTGAATCCCCAGCCAGAACAAATTCTTAATTTCAGGACCATATATTATACAGCTTTTTTGCTCCCGTGCCAGGTCCAGAGCAGACTACTAATGGATGGGAGTAGAGTTGTTAATGTAAACTCCATCTGCTTGGTTTCATAACCTGTAAAAATCTCTAACTTTTATCAGTATCAGAAATGAATTAAAACAATTATGATAATTGTTATATTTTTCTCATTAAATGAAAATCATTTTCTCAGCATTGTTAATATCTATCAGTGAACTTAACACATTATAACTATTTGTTTATTTTTCTGTCCCTTAAATAAGACTGTTAGCTATTTGAAAATTGGGGTTCCATGCTGTATACTCACACTTACAACAGTTCCTGGTACATTTTAGGAGTTTTGTGAATGTGAAGGTGTTGAATTGGGACTCTCTTCAGTGGAAACAGAAGGCTGAGGGGAAATTAATTAATCTCTGTGTGTAAAGTCAGCTGTGATGTGATGAAAGCAGCACTGGGCATAAGGCCAGACTGCCGGGATTCAGATTCCAGCTCTCCCCATCATGAGCTCAGTGACTCTGATCAGGTCGCTTAACGTCTCTCAACCTCTTTCTTCAAATACAGATAATATTCACTATTGTGCAGTGTTGTAATGATTGTCACAGGTAATAGTTCTGAAATACATAGTAGGCCTCCAAAGAGAGGGCAATTAAAACCTATTTATTCAGTTTGAATTAATAAGTTATTGACCAGTGTCTAGATAAAGATGAGAAAATCTGTAAGAAAGATAGAGTGGGTGCCAAGAAGTATCCTCCCAACTCTGGGTCACTTAACACTAGAAAAGGCCACTGAATATGATTGTGAAATTTCGCTTGTTATTTAGACATTTTCCTTCTTTTAAATAATAAGAAAAGACTGAGTGACCTTTGAAGGGACTGATGCACCATATATTCTATGACTCATGAAAGAAAACACAATTTGTAGACATATCGAGAGATCCTACTTTTCCACTGTGATTAAGATAAAGCAAAAGTTTGGAAAGGTCAAATCCAGCTACAAACCCTTTATTTCTTTGGAAGAATTCAAGAGACACCTTTATCTCTTAATCTTTGTAAATTAATCACATTCCTTATGCAGTGTACATACATTAAGGAACACTAGAGAGATGGAGTTTTAATTTTTACCAATTCAATTTAAATGCAAATGTTAACCACTCACATGATGCTACTGTGTCCATAATTAAGCATCATTATATACTACATGAATCATTCAGAAACCTCCTGAGAGCCGTTCTACTACATAAAACATGCATTATCCTGACAAGCAGCAAGATGACGTGTATTTCTGTCCTTACTAATGCTCCTTTTGAATTATAGGTCAACTGATTATGGAACAACCTATGAGAAACTGAATGATAAAGTTGGGTTGAAGACAATTTTGAGCTATCTCTATGTATGTCCTACCAACAAGCGTAAGGTAAGAAACGCATATTCAGCATGCTACTTATTCATGATGTGACTTTTGTCTTGCTTGGCTAACTTCTCCAGCTACCTAAAAATCTATTGCAGTTAAGCTGGGATTAGAGATGTAAAGATGATTTGATGGATGTTAAAGGGGGAAAAAGTCTGACACATCATAATTTTCAGATCAGCAACTGTGAATGTAGGAGTGTGAAGGGTGGGTAGAAATTACTATTTCTGAAGGGCAGCTGCAGGAATGGATCGTGTTGAGTGGATGCTGCTGTCTTTCTCATAAGAGCCCTGACCAGTCCTTCACAGGAATCAGAACCTCAGATGTCCCCCTGTTCTGCTCTGACACAGAGTAAATAGTTCAGCTAGAAGTTAAGTGAATGCATTGTCCTGCCACGGTGAAGGCTTTTATTTCTAAAGATGGAGGTGCTGCATTTGGCAGGAGAGAGAGTTCCTTAGAAAAGTGGAGAGATTGCTCCCTCCAGAGTATGGAACTTAGCTGTAAATGGCCCTAGAGAGACCCATATGCAATATCCTAATTTTACAGGTGAGAAAACTATGTTTCAGAGAAAGGAGCTTTTTGCCCCCATTGCAGAGTTATGGGCACAGTTGGGACTAGAATTCATGTTTTTTGATTGATGGTCAGTAATGTTTCCACTACATCTTACTGTTTCTATTTAGGAAAGATCTTCTATTCTTTAGATAATTATTTTCTCAGGGAGAAGAACTTTGCTTTATATGAGAAAGACCATGTGTCTCAGAAGATGAGCTGTGCCACATCTGTCACTTCGAAATATTTGTGTTATCAGATTCTGAGTTCTGACATAAAAAGCTTCTAAATATAACATCGTATACATGAACTATCCATCAAAAAAATAAACATTTTTTTCATTAATACATCCCTGCAGTATTCTGTTCTGGTTGTTACACTGATATCTAAGTTTTCATCACAGCTATGCCAACTCTGGCTGTACATCAAAAGCTCTAGGTGTGCCCCAAATGTGTATTCCCTGACCCCACCCTTGTTGACTCTGGAGTAGGACTCATGTAACTGTATCTTGGAAAAGATACTCATCTAGGATTAAGAATCACTGCTGCAAAGTGCAGTGTTCCCTCTGGCTTTCAACATTTCAATTTCTTCAGTAGAAGCAGTATAATTTATCCATTGAGCCTAGACTCTGGAGTCTGATGGCTTGAATGAAAAACGCACCGATGCCATTTACCAAATGTGTACCTATGGTGATTTACTTAATCACCATACCTAAGCACAGTACCATCAAATTTAAAATGGGGATAATTATAGTAACCTCATAAGGGAGGTGTAAAGATTACATGAAGTAAGGTACTTCAAATCCTTAACACAAAATAATTAAGGCTGTATTGATGTTTTCCTCTTCTTTCGCGTTTTTCTTGTCTTCTACTTCCTTCATAAAATTTTTGGAAGAAACTGTAGTGATTATCCTCTTTAAATAGCAATGTCCAGTAGATGGAATATTTCTCTAAGCTGCCTGATAATTGTAGCCACTAACCTCTTATGCCTATTGAGCACTTGAAACATGGCTAATATGACTGAGCAACTGGATTTTAAATTTCATTTTATTTTAATTAATTTAAATTTAAGTAACTACATGCTATTGGTGGTCACAGCATTGAACAACACAGCTCGATAATGTCACCCTCACAAATTTAGAGATACACCCTGAATATCCCTAGCGTCCCCTTGTTAACTGGTTACTGGTCCATCATCAATAATTATATATAAGTAATTTTGATCTACCTTATACAATTCCACATTGAGGAACTGAATTTATATCCTTTTTTTTACAATGAAATTTAGTTACGTTTTTTGGGTTTCTGCCAATTTTTGTAATCCCTATTGTTTTTTTCCCTCCAGTTAACATTTTTAGTAAGTTTAATTTAACAATCAACAAACTATGCCTCTCAATGTAACCATAGGATGCAGAGAGAAATCAGCCAGCACTCTGATCTCAAAGGTCCTGAACTCTAGCAGTAAGTGCAGTGTAACTTTTTGTAATTGAAAGGTCCAAACTAAGAATTTGGGAATCTGTCCCTTCAACCTGACAGATGACCTCAGGTGAGTCATTTACATTCTCTGAACCTTATTTTCTCCATTTGCAAAGTGATATAGGAAAAAACAAAGTAGTTTATGGCTGGAAGTACAGCTTTTCTGTACCAAAAAATAGTGTGATGATGATTCGGAGACTTGCAGGGTTTTTTCTAGGAGCTGTACCTGATGAGGGAGTCACCCAAGTCCCAGTGTAGCTCCCAGACTGGCTGCAAGACTCAGAAGGGAACACAGCTGGGTCCTGCAGTAGAATCCACTCAGTTCAGTCCATTCTGTTAGTCAGCTGTATAATCTATCCATAATTACCTGGAGGACTTTTCAAAAGCCTTCTGACCTTAGGCATTTAGCCAATCTTAAGGGTTTGCACCCTAGTCCTAGAGAAGGAGAAGTCATTGCTCATGACTATGGGAGAACAGCTTGCTGTGGACTGATTACCTTTGTAGAAGCAGAGGCAGTTCTGAGCTGTTGAAGTCACAGTGTTTATAGGTGAACCTAGTAAGCAAAGGGATCTTTTCCTCTACAGATTAATGAGAACTTAGCGTCACTTTCTGACATGGTGATAGATTTAAAAAATATTGGTGGTCGATGAAGGTCTTTATAATGGTGCAAAAATCAGTAAAGTTGATCTAGCGATGTATCTGTGTACAGTGCTTCTACTTAGGAGATAAATTTATCACTGTGAAGTATTTGAACCAAAAAGATAGCCCCTGTACAACATTTTAAAGTGTGACTCTATTTCCCCAATCAGTGAGGTTTTATATAAAAAAAAAAAAAAGAAAAAAGACATATGGGCTCTACTAATTATGCAGAACATAGGCACTTGCTTGCTCCAATTCCAGTGAAAAGGGCAGCGTCCTATAAAGAGTTGTATTATTTCTTTCCGGTCTTGAGAGTGCTAACAGTTGGCATACTTTGTACCAAATACTTCTGTCTGCTTTTTACATCAGTGGGAGCAGCTAGAATAAAGCTGACAACATTGGGCCAATTGTCTTGCATTCCTCAGAAACCTGTTTTGCCTTCACATTCTTGTTGCTATTTTTAGCTGCTTGTGGGGACAAGTGCAGTTCCACCATCAGCGTGTCTCCAACAGCGGGCATTATGCCCTGGCTTTGCAGGCAGTTTGCTAGGGGCATTACTGGGATCAGAGTCCAGGACAAAGCAGGCCATTATTTACAGTGTAAATTGATAATCATCCATTGGTTATTTCTCAGCAAGCCTGCTGTAAATTGCAGCAGCTTTCCCTGGATACATCTGTTACAGTAAAAACTGTAATCTCATGATATGTCAGTCTAGAAAGTCTTGAATAACGAAGAGACATACAAAGCTGGATCCCAAGTTTGACCGTAGCTAATCCATACTCTTTTAAAAGAAACCTTGCACTGGCCTCTGGTCCATGAAATTAGTCCAAAAGAGTAAGGCTTAGTGGGTCCTAGTGCCAGGGAAGCAGGCTCCCTCTCCATCGCTGTGTCTCAGAGGGAGTGCACACCCCAAAGGAATCCCAGTTCATGATGAATCCCTAAACTTGTTGAAGTGTCACTGGTGGCTTATTGACTTTGTTCATATAGTCTGCTATGAGAAAAGACGATTTCACGTGTACCCGAAAGGGACAGCTTGGATGGAGAGGGGAGCAGGAAGAAGTAATGCAAATGTAGCAATGAAAAAGAAAATCAGTGCTGAAATCTTGGCCTCACTTTTAAATTCTTGCTAAGTTTATTGGGGTCTTCCTAAAAGGAAAACTATACTCTCTATGTATCTGTGATATTCTCCTTAGCTGTTCTCCTTTCACTAGAGTGTTGTTTTACTTTTTCGACGATTAAAGGTTAGAAAACCACAAGTGGAATGCATTGGAAGATCATTTTTAAAAAATTTTGAACAGCCAGTTCACTTAATTGTTAGATTCTGGTGCTGTGTGCACTATGTTCCCAGAAAGAAAAAACCTAGAAAGTGTTTGTTCTTTATGTCTCCTGTGCCCTTTCCATGCACCATTTCCTTCTCATTTTTATGTTATCACCACTTAATTAGTATCATTCCTGCAGAGAGAGTCTTCCAAGACATCCTATAAATAGGACTCTAACACTTCAGAAGATACTGATCATTCCTGTGGATTTCTAGGTACATGCCAACAATAAATACGGTTTGCGTTTTTTCCAGGTGTGTAGGTTTTAAAATCACCACACTGTATGTGGCACTTTTTAAATAAAGTTTTGATTACTGACTTCTCGCCTCCTCCCTTTATGTCCTGGGGGTGCTAATTTCCTCTTGTCATTTGGTTGGGTGGTCTGTATACCATATATCTGGCTTTTGGGGAGAGGGAAGTGGTATGGTAGGTAGGGTCCACCAGTTTACCTCAGGAAGAATTAGGGCATCATTGAATCAGAACCTAAAAGATGTTGGGGGATATTCAAGTTGTACTCTTTCATCGGACAAGTGTGGAAGCTGAGTCCTGGAAAGTTTAGTTACTCACCTAAGGTTATATGCAACTGGTGAATGAAAAGCTCCAGTCGTGAGGTCTTTAAAGTAAGCCTCAAATGCCACCTGTTCCATAACATCTAATCAGTTCCCCTAGTGAGATTTCCTTCATTCCCTCTAATCTCTAAGGCATCTCTTTTCCAACATTTTTCTCTCACTTTGGATTATGGTTGTCTTTGACCATGTCTAATTTCCCCCTTTAGAATGGAAGCTCCTGGATAGGAATAAAGAGCTTTGATCAGCGTTGTGGCTGCTAACATGACAGGCCAAGGGACATGGTATAACAGTTGGTGTGCAACACATGGATAAATTCAACACATGAATTTAGGTTGGGTTTTTGATTCTTGGGCTGGAACGTGAAAAGAGAAGTGCCCTTTGAAGCCAGCTTTGAGTCATTTATTTTCTATAACTATAAAATAAATTCTTTCAAGTGAATAAACAAGGATAGTAAAAACTAATCCCTGTAGTTGTATCTGAGCCATAATGTATTATTTTTCCTACCCAGAAAGAACGTGATTAATATTTACAATGCCAGGATTTTGCATAGCACTCACTCGACATTATCTGGTGAGTCCAAGAGGAATAGTTATATTGCATAATACATCAAAGGGGGTACATGACACTTCTCTTGGCGGGCGCTCAACATTTGCTCATTCCATCCTAACTCTTTTATCTGTCCCTTTGTACACAAGATCATCCGTTTGCCTCTAATCTTTTAAAAATAATGTATGTTTTATTCTTAAAGAAGTGCCCTGCATGGTGTCAGAGACATAGTGGAAGTGGCATTTCCCAAACTTCAATAGAAGTGACTTTTTAGCAAACAAATGCTTATCTCTCCATATTTAACCTAGGCAACAGTGGCTTAAGGGAAAAGATTGGTTTTTTTGTTCCTTCCTGGGTACAGCGAACGTTTATACTGTTTCAGTCCATGAAGTCTGGCTCAGTTCTTTTCTCGATCATTAAAAACAAACAAAAACAAGAAAACATCCTGCATCTACATTTTTTTCCTCTGGGCGATTCTCCAACATTGATCCAAGCACCTGGTTTTCAAACAAGCTGCAGCATCCTAGCTTGAGTTCTCTATTTGAACCAGGGACAGAGTGCCAGGAGCATTGTCCATTAGGTAACCCCCTTGTTGTCCTAAGGTGACCCTACTGGAATTCCTGGGCTCTGAAAACCACAACTGGAAAAAGACACACTGATCTAGGCTATACCCCTCTCCATGTACTGAACTATGCCTGAAACAACTATATATATATATACACTGTATTATTGTGTATATAAATCAAAGTACCAATGATAATATTCATAAATAAATAAATGCTGACTAAAGTCACACTCTTTTCAATTTAAGTACAGTGTGTTATATTGTTTGGTACCCAGCTGATTTTTATTGAATCTTACCTGTGTCTCTCTATACTCCTGTTGTAAAAAGAAATGCTGATTCAGCCACTTAATTCTAATCAGTGCATAGGTTTCAAAAACAACTTTCTCTTCTCTGTCTCTCTCTGCCCCCCATGCCAATTTGCCTGGATTCTCAGAACTAATTGTATTAACTGGTAGTATACTGTTTAATTTTATACAGCATTAAGTAGTGCTAAATACTTTTTTGTTGGAAGGAAGCTTCTTGCATAATTAATATTACATATTTGTTATTCCTCATTTGTAAGATGTTGTGTCTATCATGTATAATAAGCATCTAATACATTAAATTTTAATCATGACTTGCTGATTTGAAAAAAAAAAAGTGAGTTATGTCTGTAAGAAGACCAAGTTAGTTTTATTAGTCATGTTTATATGAAAAAAAAAAGCAGATAAAATATCTACTGGGTAAATCAAAACAGAATTATAATAGTTTCACAGATAATCTTTCCTAAGTTTAGATACTGCCTCCTACTTGGCTTCAGGCGGTATTTTTCAATCCTCCCACCAAAAAAAAATAGAGCACTGTCTTTTGGTTTTATTCCTTTTTAACAAATATAGCTAATCACAATACGGAGAGTCTAAATTAGTCTCAAAATATTATGAAGTGAGATTCATCTGGACACTGCATATTCTTCTGCCAGTGACTGATTCTCAGAAGGTAGTTTACTTTTATGACTGGATAATTAGAATTCTCAAATATGAAAGGAAACTTGTATCAGGATGCTTACTGTTCTTCAAATAGGAATAACAGACTATTATCTTCCCTTCTGTTGTGTATGTGTGTGTGTATTTTACTTAGTTATCTACCTATACACTTACTCGTTTTTGCCTCATCATCTGTCTTTACTAGAGCTCATGTTTCTTGAAGTCTGGGTGGCGTAATGTTAAATGCCCATCCATTATCCTTTTTGAAGGTTAAGTGCATTATTTCAGGTTGGTTCCAGGTTGGTTCCAGGTTACGTTCTGCTGTGGAAAATGGTCAAAGATCTTTTCCACGTCCTGGTCTGTTTGCTTCCCGCACACCCCCTGTGGTCCTCAGAGGTTTCCATCATCCAGTGTTTGACATACTGTATCTAGAACGTCTGTTTCTAGTGAGTAGCCCTTGCTGCTTTCATGATGGATGGAGATGAATGCTGGCCACTACAGGAAATTTGTCATATTTTCTAGGGTAGGGTGTTTCAGTGCAATATATCAGACCTGCCCCCGAGCTTTTCTCTTGATGCTTTCGGGAAAACAAAGTCAGTGTCAATGAATCTTTAGTGGAATCACATTTCTCCTGGGGAGAGACATAGAGACTGTCACCAGTCTTAGGGGCTAAATTGTTTCCATGTAAGCATTCCTTCTTCTGACCTGACCTTTTCCTTTTCTTTTGCTGGTTTTGTCCCTAAATTCTACTAAGCAGCCACCTCCAAATTTTACTTGATCCCTAACCTCTACCATCCTTCTCATTTCATAACTCTTCAACACATAAAAAGTTTATGGAACAAAAATCTGGAGCCTTTTAGGTAACAAGGCAGGCTTAGGTGCTTACAGGTAAAAAGCCCTATAGAGTGGGATACACAGTTTGATGACCAGCAGAGGACAATCTCTTCTCCTTCGACTGCTTTGGCCTGTGTGTTTTGGGGGGCTAGAATCCTGAGCATTGCCATGACTGAGTCTCTGCCGATGGGATATGAGTGCGCTTATTGTAGTGGAGAAAATGACAGTTTGGGTGAATTCAAACAATTAAAGAGTGGGGAGGGGAACCTGAAAAAACAATCTCTTGGAAACAAGAAGAGGCATAGGAGGAAAAACACAGATACTAAACCGAGAGGGAAGATGACAGCGCTTACTACAATGAATTTAGAGTTGCAAAACGTTAATGAGAAGAAGCTAACACAAAGAGCAAAATGAAGCAGAGGGTGAAAGGAAAGAAATAATAAATTCTCAAATATTTTCAGCAGTAGGAGTTTAAGAATCTCTTGGGATCTCTCTGAGAGAGTAGTGCTAATTTACCAAGAACTTATTAAAACTTTCAGAGGGAGTACAGTTTATTCTTTGTGTTCTTCCCGAGTGGTTTCAAAGGGGTAAAAGATGTTGACGGCTATGGCCGAAATTGGGTTTACCAGGAAGGAAAACACAATTATGATTCAGGTGTGAGGGTGTGGCTAGTCTAAATATAGGCTCCCCAGCCCCCCATCAACAGATTCAAATGCCACTGCTGCTTCCTGCATTTAATGAACTGTTGTCCTTTAGTGCTGTCTCTACAAGCTGCTCCCCCACGCTTCTATGGGGTGATCTCTTATATTTATGTGTACATAATATATTTATTTGCCAGGTGTATCAACCAAGCACCTATTTCCAGTCGTTATAGAGCTACAATTTGTCATTTCAAGCTGGTAATTGTGAATTTTTGCTCAGCATACCCATCAGTTCTAGTGTAATGGTTAATATAATGGACCCTGAAGTTGAACTGCCTGACTTTAAATTCCAGTTAAGCCACATACTAGTTGTGTTTCCTTAGTCAAGGTTTTATGTGTTGGTTAGTTATTAACCTCTCTGTGATACGATTTCCTCATCTCTATAATAAAATGCAATGATTGTATCAACATCATCTCTCTTAGTTATGAGATGCAAAGAGTCAAAACAAGCACTGCAGAACAGTACCTGGCACATATTAAGACTCATAATTAATATTTGTTAGTTATAATTAAGTAATAAATATTAATCTGGTTGTTACATTATCTGTTTCAAATTATATGACCATGCCTTACACAAATCTGTCACCTCAACTAAAATCTTTTAAATGCTTATTGTGAGTCAGATTTTTTTAAGAATAAAGAACTAAAATCAAAGTATAAGACAGTGTTCTTGTTCTTAAGGACTTTGCAGTCTGGAAGAGGAAATGAATTTATAAGTAATCAATTATATTATATATTATATTTTATTATAATAAAATCAATTATATTAGTTAGGTACATAAATCTTTATCTCTATCTTTTGAAGGAGCAATCCCCAAAAAAGCATTTGCACAGAGGAGCAAATGTTTGTCAAAGAGAAGAAAAAGAAAATGAAAGCTAACTTTCAGTATATGTGTTATGAGAAAGCAGTGTTCACACAGTACAGTGCAGAGCTTTTGAGTTGTTTGCAAAGAATTAAATGAGTGCCTAATTTTATCTTCAAACATGCTAAATTTTCTGTTGATATTTGATAATAATGACTATTTTTAAATTGAATTAAAATTTCAGCATCAAAAATCAACTTCTATTCAATTGTTTTCAACTTTTATTCTGCCTTATAAATCAATATGTGGGCAGTGGTGACATTGACATTGTTAGGATTGAATTAACAGATTTATAATTTGCCTTATTGTAGATGTTTGATACGTTTAGCATTATTCTTAAGTAGCTGTTGGTCAGTCCGAACTGTTGATGGGTTTTGGAGGCGCGATTTTGAGAAGAAATCATTCACACATATTTTAGTGAACAACCTGCTTTGTGCCCAGACTTAGCAAGTGCAGTGGTGACTATGAAAGAGGAATGAACCTTGCATTACCCTTATGGAGCTTACCGTTCTGCTGCAGGCATGTAATTAAAGACAGTGCAGAAGATGATGGGTTGCATGATGCAGATGACAGAGGCTCTAAGATTTGGGGGAAGACCCAGCCTGGGAAAGGCAGGAAAGCGGCTTGACAGGGCTTAGGCTACCAACGAAGCAGAACCGTAAGACCCAGGATCATGACATTCACAACAGAAAAAAATAACTTAGTTGCACGAACATGTATTGAGTGCCAGGCAGTGGAGATACAAGCATCCACAACACAGGACCCTGTCTTCAGAGGGCTCATAAATTGAAGGGAGAGGAACGAAGCTAGAAATGAGTATGGAGTTTACACTGGTATTGGGACTGTACTTTCTGTTTCTTGAAAGGATATTTTAATAATCCCTATTACACATCCTACTCTTTTGTATCCAAGAGTTTATAATGTGCTCCTTTAACATATTTTATATTGATTTAGAAAATGCAACCCTTGTAGATTTATTAAACACTGCGGAAGCCACCCAGATCAGGGCAGTAGGAGAACATAGTGGAAGACAGGGAAATGAGACCTGTAGGCTGACACATGGGAAGAAGAGAAGCCATCAAGCATTTGTGGGGATCAGGAGGGGACTCCAGTGTTACAGTGGCTGGTAGTTCATCTTTTTCTCTACTTTTTTTCGAAAACTGGCCTGAATTCTATTGAAAGAGAAAGTAACAAATGTCGTTACTTTCCCCTTCAGCAAACCCAGATTTCATTGGGACGATTGTAGCTTTTCTTAGGAGCCAAAGCCATCCAACTTGGCTCAAATAATTATAGTGCTTGAATTCCAGAGGCTGTCCAGAAAAGAGTTGAAGTTGTGCTGGTAAAAGAGATGTTGGATGTTAGGAAGGCAATTGCTGGGTGTTAGAAGAATTCTACTTTTCCTTTAAATTACTTTAATGTGGTGTGTTTGTGTGTGTCCATTTCTTATACTTTATTCATGCATTATTTAACCAACAAATTTACATATTTTCTCCACTGATTAATGCTTTCTTTGTTACTTGGGCCCAAGCCCTTTTTGTGCTTCCATTTGGAAGTGCATAACTGACATTTACAAACTCCCACGGAGGACTCAGTCAATTACCACCATAGATGCCCATTGTTCCAAGAGAGCTGACCTTTACCCCTAGGCACCAATTAAAATCTATTGCTTCTTACTCCTGCAGTGTTTGCTGTAATCTTGGCTCACTGCCCAGTGTAACTCGTTTCTTCTTAGTTGTCATCTTATTTTTCTTCCCAAGACAAGAAGAGAGGGACCTGCAAATGGAAATGCATGTTTCTCCGGAAGAAGAAGGGACAGATCCCCAGAGTTAACAAGGGTTTTCAATTAAATCACCTTTCCTGTCAACACAAATAAAGAGATTAAATAAATAAAATAATGAGGGGACATTTGAGACGTGGCCTGAAGATTTCTCCCAGATTCACATATCAGCAGCACTGTCCAGTTACTCCATGATGGTGACTTGTCTGCTCTGTGACAAGCTGCCAGAGAGACCGAAGTCCCAGAGTGCAGAAAGTCAGGCACCGAACCCTCTATCTGACAAATTATGAGAGAGTTTCCAGCACACTGTGAGGATGGTAGCGTTTTAGGTAAACTTAAGCTCCTTTCTCCAGTCACATTTGGGATCAGAGCTTTTAGCATTTGTCTGGGGGCACAGATGCTCATCGTCTGGCGGTCAGTGTATCTGGCAGAAGGGGAGCCTTATAATCAGCTCGTTTAGGGAGACCAGCCTTGCCCATGTGTTCAGAGGTGTTATCATTCCCTTCTAAACCTTGACCTCTACCTCCTTTGCCTTCTGTGAGCTGGGGGTGTTGAGGATGTTGGTATTTCAATGGAATGTGAAGCCCAGTTCTACCAACCTACTTACCTTGGTAAACGTGGTAGGAGTGTAAGCACAGCAGCCCAGGAAACAAACCTGCGTGGGCTCAGGTTGAAGCAAGAGGTCCCAATTTGCTAAAAGGAAATGGAGCTTGTAATTTCTTTCCCTGTTTGGTTTAAAATTCTAGATCTAAGCAGGTCAAAGCCAGTCAGATGGCACAGTCCTCTTTTTGTGGAAGTAGTCTCTTCTGCCTACCTTATCCCTGTTGTTACCAACAACGATACTGAGAGAATGCGACTAATTCATTGATCTGCAGAGAAAACAGTTCCTACACCTATGTTGTCCTCCTTTTTTGTGCCCTTCTTCAAATATTTGGAATTTTTTAGACTTCTGAAGATTATATTTGCATGAGGGCTTACAGTTTTCCAAGAGCCACCTTTCACTTTCCCCACCCTAGCAGCCCTTAGTACGGACTGGGAGTGTATTGTATGAGTGGGAAGCCATCGGTCTCCCTAGAGGACTGATTCAGCGTGCTGTTACCCAGTAACCAGTGGAAACTGGGTGCGTTCATATGGTAAAGCCCAGAAGATTATCAAACTCAAACCATTTGGCTCCATTTATTCCAAATATGAAGTTTTACCTATGCTTCTTTATGTTTCTCCCATACAAACCCAACTCGGGAATTGCAGAGAACTCTGAAATAAATATGCGGGAGAGTAGTTTTAAGATTGGATATTACCTGTTTACAACTACTTAATTTTTCTTCTTTTCCTCCCTCCCTTCCCTCTCATTCCCTCCCTCTCTCCCTGCTTTTCTCTCGTCCTCCCTTCCTTCCCCTTGTTCTTTACGAAAATCATTCATGTGAAAGGAGGAAGAAGATGATCTTATATGTTTAGAATAGAGTATATTTTCAGAATGTTTTTAAGATGTGTGTGTGTGTGTGTTTGTGTGATCATCTGATCCTTGCAGTGACGTGTGAGCTCATAGGGGAAGTTATAACATTGCTGCTCTTTACCTGGGCTTGTTGTGACTACTGGTCTTTAACTAGAATCCAGGTTTTTGTGTTACTACTTCTATAAGAATTCTCTAGAGAAACAGAATCAAGAGGAAATATCCGTAAATATAGAATTTATAAAAGTGTCTCATGTAACCGTGGAAACATAGAGTCCAAAATCTGTAGGGCAGTCTGTGAAGCTGACGATTCCGATGGAGGATCTGGACGAGCTCCAGCCAAAGCAGGAAGAGAGCCTGTCTCTTCTGAATCCTCCTTAAAAGGCTTCCAGTGATTAGATTAAACATCACTCATTAAAGAAGATACTCCCCTTGGCTGATTGTAAGTGGAATCAACTGTGGATTTAGCCAGTGTGATCATGATTTAAGTCTATGAAACATTCTCATAGCAACAGACAGGCCAGCACTTGCCCAACCAGACAAACAGGTACCACCGCCTGGCCAAGTTAACACATGAACCTGACCATGACACACAATTGTTCCTTCTAGCATAGTTTAATATTTACTAAACATCACTTCCTGTTTCTTTCTTTTTTTTTTTGGTCTGGGAGGATTATTTTTTACTAGTGTTATTGGGGTCAAGTGCTGATTCCTCTATAGACTTTCAATAAATTTTATGCTTGATATGTAAATTATATAATCTCAGATAAAATACAATGCACAAGAAAATATAAAGGCAAACAGATATCATATTTTAAGTCTGCTTGTATAAATCACTCTCCTTTCTGCTTATCACTTCATGATAACAGCTTTGTCATGTTTCAGTAATCTGAAAAAGACTCAGTGCAAGGAGCTTCTTAGAGGTAGAGTCCCTGTCTTGAGTGATGCTTATTGGACAGGTCACACCTGAGAAATGGTTCTTCCATTGTTGCATGTACATGCTCAGCAGAACTATTTTTTCCCCATTGTATAGCTTTACTTCTGGGTTGTAATTAGACCTTGTGGCTTCACCATTGTTTCAGTCTGCTAAAACTGCTGGGGATTGCAATATACCAGAAATGGGTTGGCTTTCACAAAGGGGATTTATTAGTTTACGGATTTATATTCATAGGCTACGAAAATATCCAAATTAAGGCCTCAACAGGGTGATACTTTCTTTGAAGACAGGCTGCTGGCATCTCGGACACCTCTGTCACGTGGGAATGCACATGGCCGGCATCTGATGGTCCTTCTCTTCTGGGTTTCATTACTCCCAGCTTCTGGCTTCACTGACTTACTATCTCAGTTCCTCCTGGGGCTTCTTCTCTGTGAGATTCTCGTAATATCATCCCTCTTAAAAGTACTCCAGTGAAAGGATTAAGACCCACCTTGAATGGGCTGGTTCATATCTCAGTTGAAATAACCTAACCAAAAGATCCCACTCACTGTAGGTCTGCACCCATGAGAGAGGATTAAATGAACATGGCCTTCATGATCATGATGGTGAATATGCAACTATGTGATGATATTGTGAATTACTGATTATATATGTAGAATGGAATGAGCATATATTAAGAATGTTTGTGTTTCTTTCTTGTAATTTTTTTTAATTAATAAAAAATTAAAAAAAAAAAAAAGAACATGGCCTTTTCTGGGGTATATAACAGCTCCAAAACTACCGTAAGCATTATCTTTAATCTTTGAAATATACTATCATTAAATCTGTAAGCATCTGCTATTTCTGAAGGAGCCTGATACCTTTTTTCAATACCTAAGAAAAGAGACCCTCTTCCTCCAAACAGTTTCCTCTGTAGCAGAAGTGGCGATAAGAAAATGGTTTTATATTTACTCTGTTAAGGATTGGGCACATAGGCCTTTGTTAATAAACTCTTCTCCCACTTTTTTCCTTCTCTTTTCTGCATTAAATGTATAAAGGAAACTATTAAAACGAGGCGCAGGAGAGATACAAAGCAAATTATCAGAAAGGAAGTTTACAACTTAAACCTAAATTAGAGCTAGAGTGCTTTCTCCCTCTGTCTCTTGAGCTAAGTGGTGTTTAAAGTAACCGAGGCTTACTTTTCAAAGAAGGGACAGGACAGCGATGACTCTTGCCTTTCATGTTAGTGATTATAATAAATTGCATCTTATAAGACATACATACATGAAATATACTCAGAACATTCCCACGCATGATGATAGTTGATGCTGAAAAAAAAAAAGACTGAAATCATCAGGGTAAATATTATAAACTCCATTTTAAAACTGAGAAAACTGAGGCTCAGAAAGCAGGTTGTCACAGCTATGTAGCTGGTAACTACCCGAGGACTTGGCAACGTGGAGGTTTTCCTCAGTTACCTGGTGAATATTAATCTTTCTCATATATTAACTAAAGAGTATAATTTCTCTAGGGCCGCTGTTATTTCTCCTAAGTTTGCATAGGACATAATAGCATCGGTAAGTGCAGTGAAGCAAGCCATAACTGTAATTCTGCTTTTTAAAGACAAGGAGAGAAAAGGAGAAGTAGGGCAGGAGTGCCATAGCTTGAATGTTTTTATATCTTTGGATTTCCCTGATACACATGGAAATCCTAACCATGTATCCCCCTTTCAGGAATTAGTGGAATGAAGTGACCGAATTAGTATTGAGGTTCTTCAACCTCAGCATATATGAATGTCATCTAAGGAGCGTGTTAAAATCCAGATTCCTGTGGCCTGTTTCTCAGATTTTCTGGGTCAGTAGCCCTAAGCATAGGACAGGGAACCTGCATTTTAACAAGCACATGTCAACTTCCCTTAATTCTGTTGCACACGGACCAAGAATTACACTTGACTGAACGGAGGTAAGTTCTGCTAACAGTAAGGTATCGTTTTGCTCAGTGAACTTCTTGGTTGTATTTTCCTTTATAAAAATAAGTTGGAAAGTCTCTAGGTGTTGATAACCCATCTATAAAATGATTGTTTTGTGTTTAGGACCCGCTGCCCTCTACTGGACAAGAGAGGATTCGACTTGAAATTAAATTTTTTTTTCCTCTGCTTTTGTCCATTTGGCAGATAAACTGAGGTTGATTCTTCCACTCTCTGAAAGACAACTGTATTATGCATTTGGGTGGGGTAAAGGTCAGAGATCAGGCAGATGCTCTCAGGGCTTCTTTGAGAAATGAATAGTCACAGCGTTCAGGGGAGTGGATTAGGAAAGGACACGGTGCTGGCAGTATGTTGCTCCTCTGCTGTTACACCTAAGAAGGAAGTAAGCAGGGACTGAAATCAATAATTTTTAGATACTTCATGTCAGCTAGCTGCTTCCTAGCAGGTTGACTTTGCAGAGCTGTGGGAGGCTACTATTACACTGTTTTCAAAGACATTTGTTAAACTCAGGGAGGGGGGCTACTTGGTACTGCATTTTTTTAAAAGTTCCACTCCATTATTCCAGGGTTCTAACTTCATTCCTGTGCACAGCAAGTGCTCTGTCTTGCTATGAAACAGTGGTAGCCCACGCAGGCTTATTAGATACAAACTGTTATTCAAAGAGCCCATGGAGAGAAACATGGAAAAAAAATGCAGATATTAAAAGAAAAACAGATCTGGGACTAAATTCTGAAACAATATGTCAAGATGAGGGAATGGGGGAAATAGAAGAGTAACTCCAGCCTATGGCTCTCAAAAGAAATATGGTACTAAACACGGCCAACTTTTATTTCACAACCGTAATGCCTCTCTCATAAACTCTTAGTTGCACCTTAAAGTTGAAATGATGAAAAATGAGGGAGGAAAAGCACTTGCGTTTGAAGAGACAGGCATGAATGGACAGAGGAAGGTTCCCCCCACTTTAATAGAGAGCCCAGTGCTCTCAATTCGCTTACCAAACAGGTTCTGAAATTTTTATTCATAAGGAAGGAAGGTCTATGACGGCTGAGGAGCTAATGGAAGAATACATGGTTTACTACCAGATGCCCCTTTTCTAGTCCCTTCCTTTATGTTCAGCAGCTCAACCTTCCTCTCCCCTAGTATCACCAAAGATGGGCCAGCACTCATCTCCATTTTGCAGTTTGACTGTCATATCTTTCAAGTTCCTGCAGCAACAAATGCATTTAAACGGGGTTAGCTTTAGTGGGGAGGGACGCTATGCTGGCAGGACAAGAATGCCTTCCTGGTATACCAGTGCAGATCAGATCATGCTGCGTTTTTTTTTAATGGGCAGCCTGGTTGCTGAGCACCTCAGCCAAGAGATGAGTGAGTTGCTCCATCCCTGAGACCTTCTGTCTCTGTGCCAAACAACAGATGCCTGCTCAATTTTCATTTCCAGCATTCGTTAACTTGGAAGAGCCTCTTACTCTTGAATTTTGTTTGTTTGTTTTTAATTGTATACCTATATAATCTCCAAAGCAGAAGGAAATGAAGGGGGGAAATACCTTGGCTAGAAAAAAAATCATGCAAAGCCTGAATCAGAATCTGATGACTTGGCTCAACTGCCACATCTTGTTTTCTTTTTAACTATTAGCAAGATGGAAAGTGTTTCAAGATCATGTCTGCTTTTCTCTGAACAAATTCAGCATCCTTATTTTTTTGGTCAATATCCTTTTTCTTTCCTTTGCACTTCTACTTTAGCTCTAAATTTTTTTTTTTGAGAGGGGGAAGAGGTGTACCATTGCATGTGGCAGGGGGAAAAGACTGAGTGGGGGGTATGGTGACATCATCCTACCTGTATTTAGAGGACATACCAGAATGGTTGAGAATGGGGCTCTTAGAAGTAGCCAGCCCCAGCTCACATCCCAGCCCTCAATGATGCTTCCCAATGTGTGATCTTGATGTACTTAACTATGTAGTGGGGAACTGCATCTGTGTATGAGGGCTTTGGTGAACATTAAATGCAAAGCACATGGCTGAAATCCTTGAGTTCTAACTGCACTAGGCACTGAGATTTTATCTAGTGTAAGATCTTGTTTGCCTTTTCTAAACTCAAAATCTGCTGGACATTTCACTCTGGTAGGCCTTTTGAAAAGAAAGCTTGAAGTACAGTTGCAAAGGAGGTAGTTTGTTTTTTTTTTCCCTTCTCCATGGAAGACAATCTACACTTGCAGTTGCAGGGGGCCTTTCTGCAAGGGGCAGATAGTTCTGTTTTAGGCAGGGATGGACAAATGGGACTGGTCTGGGAGAAAGTGAAGCTTGGTGGGGTTTGAACTGTTTCTTCTGAGCTGCACCATATGTTTCATTTCAGAACTGGTGATGGGATTCTGACCCTGATTTCATGAAAAAGATGAAGAAAGTACTACTTGTCCTGCCTATCTCTCAAAATTATTTAAAAAGCAAAACATAATCATCTTTGAGAAGACATTTTAAAAATATATATTTTTATTCACACATCTTCATACACATACATTCCATACATGGTGTACAATTAGTGGCTCACAATAGCATCACAGAGCTGTTTATTCATCACTGTGATCATTTTTAAAACATTTGCATCATTCCAGAAAATGAATAAAAAGAAAGGAGAAAAACTCATACATTCCATACTCCTTACCCCTCCCTCTCATTGATAACTAGTATTTCCATTTACTCAATTTAGTTTACACCTTATCCCCCATTATTTATTTTTATCCATATTTTTTTACTCATCTGTGCATACCCTGGATAAAAGTGGCATTAGACACAAGGTTTTCACAATCACAAAGTCACATTGTAAAAGTTCTATCTTTATACAATGGTCCTCAAGAATCATCTTGAAGAATCAGTCTACTAGAACACAGTTAAAAAGTTTCAGGTACTTCCCTCTAGCCACTCTAATATACCATAAACTAAAAAGGGGTATCTATGTAATGCATAAGAATAACCTCCAGGATAACCTCTTGAAATCTCTCAGCCACTGAAACTTTATTTTGTCTCATTTCTCTCTTCCACCTTTTGATCAAGAAGGCTTTCTCAGTCCCATGATGCCAGGTCCTGGCGAATCCCGGAATTTCTGTCCCACATTGCCAGGGAGGATTATACCCCTGGGAGTCATGTCCCACATAGGAGGAAGGACAGTGAGTTCACCTGCCAAGTTGGCTTAGGGAGAGAGGCCACATCTGAGCAACAAAAGAGGTTCTCTGGAGGGTGACTCTTAGGCATAATTTTAAGGAGGCTTAGTCTATCCTTTGCAGGAATAAGTTTCATGGGGGCATATCCCAAGATTGATGGCTCAGCCTATTAATTTGGTTGTCCCCACTGCTTGCAAGAATACCAGGAATTCTCCAAATGGGGAAGTTGACTATTTCCTCCTTTCTCCTCATTCCCCCAAGGAAACTTTGCAAATATTTCTTTATTCACTGCCCAAACTACTCTGGGATATATCAGGGCATCACACTAACCTGGACAAGCTAACAATATCTCACTCCCTGTTGAAGATTCCATGTACTTATCATGTTCAACTAAACTGACCATACAAGTTAAATTAGGTAATGTACTACCAAAAATATAAATTTTGTACCATCTAAACATCTCTCCCTTTAGTTTCACACAGAAGTTGAAGTTTTAAAATATGGACAATATCATCCTTTACCCTGTATTCTGATCTACCCAGATTTTTATCCAGATCAGCTTCTTATCCAGATCTGATTGTTATCCAGACCAGCTTCATTCATATATCTAGTCGAAGTCTTATCCTTTTTACAACTTTTGTTTTGTTTTATTTTTATTGATAAAAGTTAACATACAGGGTGCATGGGTGGTTCAGTGGTAGAATGCTCACCTTTCATGTGGGAGACCAGGGTTCGATTCCCAGAGCATGCACCCCCCCAAAAAAAGTTAATATACAAACATTCTTAACATATAAACATTTCATACGTGGTATATATTCATTCAGTGGCTCACAATGTCATCACATACTTGCCTATTCATCACCATGATCATTTTTTTTGAACATTTGCATTACTGCAGTAAAAGAAATAAAGAAAAAACTCATACATACCATAACCCTTACACTGCCCTCTCAGTGACCACTAGTATTTCTATCTACCCAGTTCATTTTAACCTTTGTCCCCCCTATTATTTGTTTACTTTTTAATCCATATTTTTTACTCATCTGTCCATATCCTAGATAAAACGAGCATCAGACACAAGGTTTTCACAATCACACAATCACATTATAAAAGTTATATCATTATACAGTCTTCTTCAAGAAACAAGGCTACTGGAACACAGCTCTACAGTTTCAGGTTCTTCCTTCTAACCACTCGAATATACCATAAACTAAAAAGAGATTCTATATAATGTGTAAGAATAATCTCCATGATAACCCCTCGACTCTGAAATCTCTCGACCACTGACGCTTTATTTCGTCTCATTTCTCTCTTCCCCCTTTGGTCAAGAAGGTCTTTTCAATCCCTTAATGCTGGCTCCTGGCTTATCCTGGGATTTTTCTCCCACATTGCCAAGGAGATTTACTCCCCAGCACATAACCTGCCGAGTTGGCTTAGAGAGAGAGAGAGGCCCATCTGAGCACAAAAGAGGTTCTTTGGGGGGACTGTTAGGCCTAATTTTTTTGCATGGGCAGGCACCAGGAATCAAACCCAGGTCTCCAGCACGGCAGGCGAGAATTCTGCCACTGAGCCACCTTTTCACCACCCTCTTAGGCCTAATTTAAGGTGAAATTAAATTAGGCCTAATTAATCCTTTGCAGGAATAAGTTTCATAGGGGCAAACCCCAAAAACGAAAGTTTGGCCATTTGATTTGGTTATCTCCACTGCTTGCAAGAATATCAGAAATTCACCAAATGGGGAAGTTGAATATTTCCTCCTTTCTTCCCATTCCCCGAAGGGGACCTACAAATACTTCTTTATTTACTGTCCAAATCACTCTGGATTTATTGGGGCATCACACTAACCTGGACAGACCAACAAAATCTCATGCCCTGTTCAACACTTCATGTACTTATGGTGTACTTATGGTGTCCAACTAAGCTGACCATACAAGTTAAATTAGGAAATGTACTACCAAAAATATGAATTTTGCACCAAATAAGCATCTCTCCTTTTTTAAAAGTTGAAATTTTTAAATATGGACGATATCATCCTATACCCAGTCTTCTGATATACCTTAGTCCTATCCAGATCAGGTTCTTCATATCTCTGCTTGATGTCTGATCACTTTTTTAACTTTTTAAACAGTTACCGTGTGGGGTGCTCCTGACTTTCATAATTTTAGTGCTCTAACTCTGAATCTTACATGTCACATAAATACCCAGAGTTTCTGGGAGTGACCAGGTTATGTACAAACAGCTCAGTATCTCAGAATTTAGAAATAATAGTTACAACTCCTGAATATATGTGACTGTTGTCAATGCTTACACCCTAGGACCCTTCACAATAGGTTCCAACCTGATAACCAAATCTCTCGACTTCAGTTCACCAAGTGTTTATATTATAGTTAGTCCATGTAAGTGAGGCATGATAATATTTGTTTCTGGCATTTCATTCAGCATGCAGTCCTTAAGGTTCATTCACCTAGTTGCATGCCTCACAACTTCATTCCTTCCTGTGGCAGCTCAGTAGTCCACAAGTTCCCTCTTGAGTTCCTCATTGTACCCTGAAGTCACCTCCATTCATTGTGAACATTGTCACCATAAACACCAGTGTGCAAATGTCCATTCATGTTCCCACACTCAGTTCCTCCATGTAAATAATAAGCAATGGCGTTGCAGGAGCATATGGCACCCCACCCCTTGCTTCATGGGGAACCACCACACTGCCCTCCTCCTAGGGGCTGCACCTCTCTGTTTCCCTACCAATAAGGAATAGGTACATCTTTTTCTCTAGTCCTTGTTTCTCTCTGTTCATTTTCTTTTTTTGGAGGTGTTGATAACCTGTTTTCTTAACTTCAACTCTCAAAGTCCACCCATTAATATTAGTTCATATTAGTGAGACCATATAGTATTTTTCCTTTTGTTTCTGTCTAATTTCACTCAGCATAATATCCTCAGATTCCATCCATATTGTTATATGCTTCATGACTTTATTCTGTCTTACAGAAATATTCCATCATATGTATATACCACAGCTAGTTAAGACACTTGTCCATTGATGGACATTTGGGTAGTTTCCATCTCTTGGCAATTGTAAATAATGCTGCTCTAAAAATCTGTGTGAAAATGCCCATTTGTGTCTCTGCCTTCATTTCCTCTGAATATATATATAAATGGGATTGTTGGGTCATATGGCAGTTCTATACTTAGCTTCCTGAGGAACTGCCATACTGCCTTCCAGAGAGGTTGTACCATTTTATATTTCCACCAATAGTGGATAAATATGCCTCACTCTCCACATCCTCTCCACCACTTGTCATTTTCTTTTTTTTTTATAATGGCCATTCTAGTGGGTGTCAGATGATATCTCATTTCCCTAATAGCCAGGGGAGTTGAGCATCTTTTCATGTTCTTGTTAGCCAGTTGTAGTTCCTCTTTTGAAACATGCATGTTCATGTCCTTTGTCCATTTTTAAATTGGGTTGTTTGTCTTTTTATTGTGATATTGAAGGATCTTTTTATATATTCTGGATACTAAACCCTTATCTGATATGTGGTTTCCAAATATTGTCTCACAACATGTAGGCTGCCTTTATACTTTCCTGACAAAGTTATTGGTGCTCAGAAGTGTTTAATTTTGAGGAGATCCCATTTATCTTTACTTTTTTCAGTGCTCATGGTTTGGATATAAGGTCTAGGAGTCTGCCTGCCATTACAAAATATATAAGATATCTCCCTATATTTTCTTCTAAAAGTTTTATAATCTTGCTCTAAAGTCTAGGTGTTTGATCCACTTATTTTTATTTTTTATTTTTGTGCTTGATCCATTTTGAGTTAATTTTTGTATCAGGTGTGAGATATGGATCATCTTTCATTCTTTTGCATATAGATAGCTGGTTCTCCAAGCACCATTTGTTGAAGAGGCTGCTCTCTCCTAGGTGAGTTGACTTGACTACATTATCAAAGACCAATTGTCCATATATGAGAGGGTCTATTTCTGAACACTCACTTTGATTCCACTGGTCAGTATATCTGTCTTTATGCCAGTACTATGCTATTTTGACCCCTGTAGTTTTGTACTATGCTTTAAAGTCAGGTAGTATAAGACCTCCTGCTTTATTTTTCTTTCTCAAGATATTTTTAGCTATTTGGGGCAAATAAATTTGGTTATTGATTTTTGTATTTCTGCATAGTAAGTTGTTGGGATTTTAATTGGTATTGCATTGACTTTATATGTCAGTTTGGGTAGAATTAACATCTTAACTGTATTTGGTCTTCCAGTCCATAAACAGGGTATGCCCTTCCATTTATTTAGGCCTTCCATGATTTGTTTTAGCAATTTCTTACAGTTTTCTGTGTATAGGAATTTTGTATCCTTAGTTAAATTTATTCCTAAATATTTGATTCTTTTGCTTGCTATTTGGTTGCTATTATAAATGGATTTTTTTTCTTGATTTCCTCCTCAGATTGTTCATCACTAGTGTATAGAAATACTATTGATTTGGGGGCACTGATCTTGTATCCTTTCACTTTGTTGTACTCATTTATAGCTCTAGAAGCTTTGCTGAAGATTTTTCAGGATTTTAAACAGATAGCATCTGCAAACAGTGAGAATTTTACTTCTTCCTTTCCAGTTTGGATGCCTTTTATTTCTTTTTCTTGTCTAATTGCTCTGGCTAGAACTTCTAACACAGTGTTGAATAATAATGGTGACACTGGCATCCTTGTCTTGCTCCTGATCTCATACAGAAAGCTTTCAGGTTTTCCTCATTGCGGTTGATGTTAGCCCTAGGTTTTTCATATAGTCCCTTTATCATGTTGAAGTTTCCTTCTATTCCCATCCTTTGAAGTGTTCGCATCAAGGGAGGATGCTGAATTTTGTCAGATGCCTTTTCTTCATCGATTGAGATGATCATGTCGTTTTTCTGCTTTGATTTGTTGATATGGTGTATTACATTAACTGATTTTCTTATGTTCAACCAGCCTTGCATACTTTGAATAAATCCCACTTGATCATGGTATATAATTCTTTTAATGTGCTGCTGGATTCGATTTACAGATATTTTGTTGAAGATTTTTTGCATCTATATTCATTAAAGAAATTGGTGTGTGATTTTCTTTTCTTGTAGTTTCTTTTTCTGGCTTTGGTATTAGGGTGATGTTGTCTTCATGGAATGAGTTAGATACCTTGCGCTTCTCTTCAATTTTTTGAAGAGTTTGAGCAGGATTGGTATTCTTTCTTTCTTGAATGCTTGGTAAAAGTCACACGTGAAGCCATCTGGAGCTGGACTTTTCTTTTTTGGGAGCTTCTTGATGACTGATTCAGTCTCTTTTTACTTGTGATTGATTTGTTAGGTTCATTTGTTTCTTCTTGAATCAGTGTTGGTTGTTCATGCCTTTCTAGTAAGTTGTCCTTTTCATCTACGTTGTCTAGTCTATTAACATATAGTAATTCATAGTATCCTTTTATTACCTCTTGTATTTTTGTGGAGTCTGTGGTTATATCTCCCTTTGCATTTCTGATTTTATTTATTTGCATCCTCTCTCTCTCATTTTCTTTTTTTTTTTTGTCAACTTAGCTAAGGGTCCATCAATTTTTTTTTCATTTTTTAAAAACTTTTTTATTGTAAAATATAACATATATACAAAGAAGAGAAAGAACAGAGCAATAATTTTTTTCATCACATAGTTGTATATTCATCATCATGATCATTTCTTAGAACATTTACATCAATTCAGAAAAAGAAAACAGAAAAAAATCATATATACCATACCCCTTACCCCTCCCTTTCATTGATCACTAGCATTTCAACCTACTAAATTTATTTTAACATTTGTCCCCCCCATTATTTATTTATTTTTAATACAAATGTTTTACTCATATGTCCATAAGGTAGATAAAAGAAGCATCAGACACAGGTTTTCACAATCACACAGTCACATTGTGAAAGCCATATCATTCATTATCCAATCATCTTTAAGAAACATGGCTACTGGAACAATGCTCTACATTTTCAGGCAGTTCCCTCCAGCCTCTCTGTTATGCCTTAACTAAAAAGGTGATATCTATTTAATGCATAAGAATAACCTCCAGGATAACCTCTTGACTCTGTTTGGAATTTCTCAGCCATTGACACTTTATTTTGTCTCATTTCTCTCTTACCCCTTTTGGTCGAGAAGGTTTTCTCAATCCCTTAGTACTGAGTCCCAGCTCATTCTAGGATTTGTGTCCCACGTTGCCAGGAAGGTCCACACCCCTGGGAGTCATGTCCTACATAGAGAGGGGGAGGGCAGTGAGTTTGCTTGTCATGTTGGCTGAGAGAGAAAGGCCACATCTGAGCAACAAAATGAGTTCTCTTGGGGGTGACTCTTAGGCCTAATTTTAAGTAGGCTTAGCCTATCTTTTGCGGGGTTAAGTTTCATATGAACAAACCCCAAGATTGGGGGCTCAGCCTATTGATTTGGTTGTCCCCATTGTTTGTGAGAATATTAAGAATTCTCCAATTGGGGAAGTTGAATTTTCCCCCTTTCTCACCATTCCCCCAAGGGGACCTTGCAAGTACTTTTTTATTCACTATTCAAGTCCTTCTGGGATTTATCAAGGCATCACTCTGGACAAACCTACAAAATCTCATGCCCTACTCAAGGTTCCATGTACTTATAGTGTACAATTAAGCTGTCCACATAAGTTATATTAGGAAATGCACTAGTCAAAATATAAATTTTATGAAGAGTCCATCAATTCTATTGATTTTCTCAAAGAACCAACTTCTGGTTTTGTTGATTTTCTCAATTATTTTCATGTTCTCAATTTCATTTATTTCTGCTCTAATCTTTATTATTTCTTTCCTTTTATTTGCTTTGAAGTTCATTTGCTGTTCTTTCTCTAGTTCTTCCAAGTGAACAGTTAATTCCTTGGTTTTTGCTCATTCTTTTTTAATATAGGCATTTAAAGCAATAATCTCTTTCTCAGCCCTGCCTTTGTTTGGTATCAAAATACCATAAATTTGTTATGTTGTGTTATCATTTTCATTTGCCTGGAGATATTTACTGATAGCTCTTATAATTTCTTCCTTGACACACTGTTTGTTTAAGAGTGTGTTGTTTAGCCTCCATATATCTATGAATTTTCTGGCCCCTCTGCCTGTAATCAATTTCCAGCTTCATTCTATTATGATCCACGAAAGTGTTATATGTGATTTCAATCTTTTTAAATTTATTGAGACTTGCTTTGTGACCCAGCATATGTTCTATCCTTGAGAGTGATCCATGAGCACTTGAAAAAAATGTGTATCCTGATGTTGTGGGCTGTAATGATCTGGTAAATTTCTGTTAAGTCTAGTTCATTTATTGCATTATTAAAAATCTCTGCCTTATTGACCCTCTGTCTAGATGTTCTATCCATTGATGAGAGTGGGGAATTTCAGTCTCCAACTATTATGGTAGAGTGTCTACTTCTCCATTCAGTGTTTTCAGTGTTTGCTTCATGTATTGTGATCACTCTGGCTTTGTGCACAAATATTTATGATTGTTATGTCTTCTGATTGAATTGTTCCTTTTATTAATGCATAGCATCCTTCCTTGTCTGTTTTGTTTTACCTTTGATGTCTAATTTGTCAGTTATTAGTATAACTGCTCCTGCTCTTTTCTGATTCTTGTTTGTATGAAATGTCGCATCCCAACCTTTCACAGTCAGCCTATTTTTGTCCTTGGGTCTAACATTAGTCTCCTGTAGATAGCATATAGATTGGTCCCATTTTTTAATCTGTTCTGCCCATCTACATCTTTTAATTGGGGAATTTACTCCATTAACATTTAATATTATTACTATAAAGGCAGTGCTTTCTTATATCATCTTATTTTTTAGATTTTATGTGTCATATCTAATTTTTTTTTCTCTTTTTACTTTTGCTTATAGTCTTCATTTCTAAACTCTTCTCCAGATTGCTCTCTCCTGCCTTTTCCTGTCTGGGTTTTGTGCTCCCTTTAGTATTTCTTGTTAAGCCATTCACTTGGTCACAAATTCTCTCAGTGGTTGTTTGTCTGAAAATATTTTAATCTCCCCCTCATTTTTGAAGGATATCTTTGCTGGGCATAGAATTATTTGTTGGCCATTTTTCTCTTTCAGAATCCTAAATACATCATGCCACTGCATTCTCACCTCCATGATTTCTGCTGAGAAATCCACACATAGTCTTACTGAGCTTCTTTTGTGTATGAAGGATTGCTTTTCTCTTGCTACTTTCAAAATTGTCTCTTTCTCTTTTGACATTTGACAATCTGATTAGTAAGTGTCTTGGAGTATGTCTCTTTGGATCTACTCTGGGGTATGCTGCACTTCTTGGGTCTATAATTTTATGTGTTTCATAAGAGATGGGAAGTTTTCAGTGATTATTTCCTCCATTAGTCTTTCTGCTCCCTTTCCCTTCTCTTCTCCTTCTGAGACACTCACAAAACATATATTTATGTGCTTCATGTTGTCATTCAATTCCCTGAGACCATGCTCATATTTTCCCATTCTTTTCTGTATAATTTTAGATGTCCAGTCCTCTAGTTCATTAATCCTTTCTACTGCCTCTTCATATCTATTGTTGTTGGTTTCCATTGTTGTTGTTTTTTTTAGCCTCTTCTATTTTGCCTTTCATTCCCATAAGTTCTGTGATTTGTTTTTTCAAACTTTTGTGTTCTTTTTGTTTGCCCAATGTCTTCTTTATATCCTCCCTCAACTCATTCATTTGATTTTTGATGAGATTTTGCATGTCTGTTTAAAAATCCTGAATTAGTTGTTTCAACTCCTGTGTCTCATTTGAAGCATTTGTTTGTTTCTTTTACTGGGTCATATCTTTGATTTTCCTAGTATGACTTGTTATTTTTTGCTGGTATCTAGGCATGTGATTGCCTTAATTAGTTTATTCTGGAGGTTGTTTTCACTCTTTAACTTAGGGTTTTCTTGCTAGATGGTTTTGTTTTCTATCTGTTCTTTGACATTCAGTTCAACTTATTGTAGACCTCTGGCATAGGTTCTATTTAACTGATCAGAATTTTTCAGTTCTTGTTTTTCTTTTTCTTGCTCTGCCTGTCTGGAGCCTTTCTTTTTCTTGAGGAGGGTTTCCTCAAATATTATAGACAGCAGTCAGATTTTCCAAGACCAAACAGGCCCACATCTCAGGTGGAAAGTATAGCCAGGATCGTATTTCCCTGAGGGTGAGACCCAGCAGGTTGTCAGACTCTCTTAAGAAGTTTCTAGACTCTGTGCTTTTCCCGTCCTGCCCAATATGTGGTTATTGCCTGCCCACAGCTTCCCACCAGCTTAGTGATGTGGTCCCTTTCATTTCAGCAGACTCTCCCTGCTGGGGGCTTCATTGAGACAGAGGTGAAATAGTAGGGCAGCTTTAATTGCTTGTGTTTTCCAGTCCCTGGGGCCTGAATTCCTTGAAGGTAGAATTACACTTGAGCTGGGTCCTACCCCCTTTTTCTTGGTAAAATACACCCTTTAGGGAATTAACTTCTTTCACCAGACTAGTTACTTTGTCTCTCAGATAAGCTTGATTCTGCCCTTGCCTTGGTCAGTCCTGGAGCCTGAGAATTCTTCCAGTTCTATCTCATGAGCTGTTAAAGGAATAAAAAAGAAACAAAAAAAGGCTTTTCGGGACAAGACCCCCCAGTTCCTTCAGTTTGCCAATCAAGATCTGCTAAGTTGCTGTATGTATCTCCAGGCTCTATGGGAACCAGACATTTTCCAGTATTTTGTGCTGTCCAATTAAAAAGGTCTCTGGTTTTTTGTTTGTTTCTTTGTTTTTCCACCAGCCCCACATCCTCTCTGTTGGGACCAAAACTGCTAGTTCCTTTAGTGCTTATTCCAGGTTTATCTGTGCTGGGGGCCTGTTTTCAGTAGTTAGAATTTTTAAATTAATTCTACAATTGGATCTTGGTTGAGCTAAGCCCTTACTGCTGTAAAGTGCCTGTGAGGGAGGGGCACCAGCCTCTGTGACTTGGGGTCTTCTAGTGATGTGTGGGGTCTCAGCTATTCCACCTGGTCCAGACTCGTGTATGCTGTGTGTCTGGTCTCTGATGTTCCCCATCAAAATGGTATAGAAGTTGTTCTGTACCATTCTTGGTAACTTAGTAGCTACTCTGGAGGACAAACTTAATGATGCTGCCATCTTCCCTGCCTCTCTTACTGAGAAGACATTTTGATGTTTGAATAAACAAGGTTCAGATGTACAGGATAAATGTTAATATAGTTATTCCCAAGACAACCCTTTGGAAAGGGAAAGTGTGGAAGAGGCATTTATTGTGATATGGAGAAAAACATGGCTGAAAAGAAAATCTGTAGAAAGCAGATTCTTGGGAGATCATATTATGCAATCATTATTTTGATTTGATTTCTCCAAACATGGGAAAGGAAGGTGCCATCTGTAGAGTTGAAGGAATTTCAGAAAGAAACAAAGAGAAAGAGAGCAAAGGTCCCTAATCAAGATACAGCCAGAAGAATATTCTGACTTTAATCACTGCCTTAGCTAACAAAAGACATCCATGCATCTCCTAGCCTAGGATATATTCTTCTCCAAAGTATAAGTAAAGACACACAGCTTTGACTTTCTCTCTGTCTTCATCTGTGAATGGGAGTAATAACCTGTATCAAGTTAACTTATGACATGGAAGGGAGTTAGCTCATGGTATGGGAGGGAGAATCATGAAATCAACATTTGTTGACCTGAGTTAAATATTTTAAAACTGTACTAACACATTGTAGAAGGAACTTGGGTGAAACTGTGATTGGTTCCAAAAGGATAAGCTTTTCCTGTTCTTTGCAAAAGATGAGATTTGAAAGCAACTCAGGAATGTGTTGATATTGCAAGTTTACAGAAGGAATCATTGCATATGGACAAAGGAGACTATAGCAATTGGAGCTCACTGTGCATATTCTCCAAATCACATAGCTCAAGAAACTCCATTTTGACCAAAAAGTAGTTGGAGCTTCACAGCTGATATATCACTGGTAGGGGAGCTCAAGAAGACAGTATAGGAAGAGGCTTTGTTAAAAATTGCCTAGTGGAATTCAATTACTTGGAATGGAATCTGGCCAGGGCAATTGCTGTTAATATCACTACCCTTGTGTACGTGTACAGGGAGCCTTAATGACTTTGAGTGGTCAGGACCTCCGTTTTATGTCTCACTGAAAAGCCTGTAAAACCACAGCCAAAAATCCCAGCCTAGAGAAATCATTTTTCTTACATGGGTCTGTAAAGTCAACAGCAGAGCTCGTAGGAGAAAGGCAGGTAATAGGACATCCAGGCTTTCAAAGAAGAGATGTAAGCCATAGTCCTGGTATGTAGTCAGTGAAACAGATTGTTATATCATGTGTTAGTACCATTTATACAGAAGCTGACATTTCCAAGAGGTGGCTTTCCATTCAGTGTTGCTATTTGGTCTCTATCTAGACACAAACATTACTAGGAGACATTTCTTTATCCATAGTTCCTGCACCCACTAAACTGATAAAAATCCTTCCCTCCCTTCCCTCCCTCCATTTTGTCCTCTCTCCTTTCTTTTTCTAAAGTGTGTCATCACATTAAAAGAAAATCTTTTGATAGTGGCATTGCCCTACATTGTAGTGCATGATAAACAGCCATAGTAATAACTGTAATAAGAGGAAAAGAATGAGAGAATGGATTGGGCTCCCCTGAGTTGATCTCATTGCACCAAGTTGCCAAAGAAGTGAAATTGTAACCATATGTACCTTACTTCCATGCAGTTATTGATATTCTACTCAGGATTATGAAAATTAAGATACAGCACCACCTATAATATGATCAGAAGTGAATGGGACACGATATTGAAAAGAACCAGGCAGTTATACATTTGTCGTGGGTAGCAGGGAAGATGGGAGTTTCTTCTTTACTTAAAAAGCTCCCTCTCTGTCAAATGGGCTCTTGTTACACAGAACTTTGGTTACTATCTAATTTGTAGTTTCAGTGTTGTTCTGAATGCCCAAGGGTAGAGTTTGCACCACAAAGTACTATTTTCTCTATTTCTCTATTTGCATTAGATCATCAGTATATCCAGATGGAGATTATATATCCAACATATATCCAGAAAAATTAATAAATGTCATACCCAGATGGCATTAGGCATATAAATCAGTTCTCTGATAGCATGAGCTCTTTATTGGGAATACTGAATGACAAGGCAGTCGACAGACAGAGTGGCCTTGGGCAACTTGTCTAATCTTCCTGCCATGTGGGAATAAAATACTTAGCATCATAGCATTCAAAAAAATGAGTTAAATGCATAGAAACTGTAGGATCTCATATAAATGCCATGGAGTCCTTTCTGCTTAACATATTGTTCCTTTAATGTCTGCTGCAATCTGATCTCTCTAGCTGACCTTTACTTTGCAAAACTAAGTAGTAATTTGCAGCTGCTTGCTCTCTGCATGGGGACCTAAAGGTAATAGATTCCAAGCCTTACAAAATTGGAGACAATTCTTCAAGAAGTAAGTTAATCCTTTCAAATCTCATTTTATCAGGCATTCTGGTACTTGTTTGAAAATATCCTCTCATCTACCCAATTGATTTGTTATCTCTAAACACCATTTTAGTCTAATTTGTGGCTATAATGTCTATTAGTTAGTGATTATAGTGAATGAACTTAAATGCTGTGTATTGAGATAAAATACCTTTTCAAGTTCTTTCCAAGACCTGGGAAGTGATGCATCTTTAGTGCTCAAGAAGGCATAAAAGGTTATGACAGTTGGAAACAGATTGATAGAAAGGGTTTTGAAATTCAATTTCTCATATTTATAGTTTGCACATAATCTTAGGGCATCAGTGAAAGGTTTTTCTGGAAATACTGAATCACCAGGAGCTAGTTTGCAAGAGGAAGTATAAATGAATACCCTTTTCTTAATTCACTTATATCCCATCTAATGGGTTATCTGTCTTTAGAAGCAGTGATAGTCCTTCCTGGTGCATTTGCTTTAATTCTGAATACACCTCCGGGCCAGAGGTTGCGGTAATCAATTGTTTGTTAGATCCACATATTTCAGTGTAGCTTGTGTGTACACACTTCTAGGTGTTTTCAGTGCTAAGTGGATTTTCTATGGGTAGGCAGAAAATATGGATGAACACCCCCACATTCCCTACCCCCCACCCCCCAGCAATCTTTTGGGTTATTTATCACACGGCCATGCGCATGGTGGCGTCTTCTCCTTTCTCTTCCTGTTCCATTAATTTCCTGCTTCTGCTGCTCCCCATGGCTTCTCTTTTAGTCTGATTTTCATCTTGTTTAAAACACTTCAGTAATTCAGATTAAAGCCCACCCTGATTCAGTTGGGACACAACTTAATTGAAGGAATATCTTGAAGAAATGCTATTTACAGTGAGTCCACACTCGCTAGAAATTGAACCCAGACCAAGAACGTGTCCAAACTGGGGCACGTAATCTAATCAGCCATACTTTTAAGGGACAATAGTGCCTTCACCCCATTTCTTATTTAAAAAATATTTCAAAATTATATTACATTCCCATCTTCCCAAGACAAATTGTTCTAAATTTCTTTACTGTATGAACTTTGACTATGTTATTATTCTTTTCAATGGTTGTGGTGTATAAATGATATATATTTTCTTTATTTCAGTGGTTGAATTTAAAGTAGTTTTTAAAAGTAGTGTTGGGGCTAACATACTTTTTTTGTGTGTGTATTTCTGTTTACCATGTAGAAAATAGTGGAATTAGTCCTCAGTTAAATCATTTCTTATAACTACATTGTTGAGCTTTTCATTTTGTAATTTTTAGTAGAGTTTTCAAATATAAAATGGGAAGCAAATGAAATTTTTATAAAGACTTAATTTGAGACAGTTGTAGTGTGGATTGGCCTCTGATTCAACTGAAGGACTTCTGTGGACCACTGAACCAGTGCCTTCCATATAACCTGATGAATCTCTCTAATATGAGGTTCTCATTCTCATTTATGGCATTTAATAAGAATTCTTATTCTTATTAAATGCCATAAATCTTCCATGCCTGCTTTTGATTCAAACCCTGTAACACTTTTGTGTGGTGTTATTTGCTTGTCACCTGATGCCACCAATGAAACACTAGTTTGATCTGCCAGAATGTCTAGGATGGAGCTTTGCTAGAATGATGTCTATGTTTGAAGTGCCATATTTGGTTTCAGAGTAGAGTTGCTTAGTGTACCGGAAACAAAGAAGAAAATGGGTATCTTTTGAGTGAAGTAAAGAAAAGTGACCATCTTCCTATACCTACCTTCATCATTTTCCTCTTCAAAATGGAGACAGCCCCACCGAAATAGGTCCTGCCTCCATTCTAGCAACATTCCAAGGCTGGGTAACAGCCTTTTGTTGAAGAAGGGACATGCCCAATGTCCCACCCTCTCCCTTCACCAGAGACAGTGAGCAAGATCACTTGATGTTTTTCCATCTCTGGAGTGAGACTGTTAATGATGGGGCTTGAAAGGAAAATACAAAAACTATCTGTAAAGGGGAGCCAAAAAGTACCACTGTTTTTCAAATTGCTTCCAGTCCTCCCAACAGTATTTATCAAGGTTTTATGGTACTATGGCAAGCCTCCATGGGGTCATACACTTTAATTTATACCACCAACACTTAGGTTGAGTGTCTACTATGTGTGAAACAATATTTAAGGTATGGGATAAGGTGAACAGGATAATCTCTTCTATAGTCTGCCAGCTAGTGAGAAAAGTATTATATAGGAGTGCTTAATTTGTTAGGGTTATGAGAGGTAAGAGGCAGTATTCCTTTAAAATTCATGAGAAGGGCACCTGACTCAGATTTAAGGTAGGCAGAGGTCAGGAAAGGCATTTCAGGGGAAATGACATGTAAAATGGAATTAAGAAAATGAGTAAGAATTAGCTTAGTCTTATAAGAGGAGAGAAAGGTGCGTCCAGCTAAGCAAATAGCGTATATAAAGCTCTTGCAGTGAGAAAGGGCATTCAGGGAATCACAGATGGTTCATTGGAGTAACTTAGAGTGGTAGGTGGGGGAAATAAAGTGGTAAGAGACTGAAGAGGAGGGTAGGTGTCAGATAATAGAACTGAGTATGCTAAGCTGAGGAGACTGAATATTATGCTGAAAGGAATAGGAATCCATTGACACTTTTAGCAGGGAATGGACCTGATAAGATTTACATTTTCAAGAATCAGAGAGAGGCAGACACGAAGACAGTGCAAGCATTTTGGAGCCTGATGTACCAGCATCTGAAAGAGAGGATGCATGTCTGCCTACCAGGCAACTGAATTGAGAGAAAATTGTTGGCAAATGTAACCCATTAACTACTTGAAACACCAGGTCAACATTATCTACGGTAATTGAGGCAAGAAGTACCTGTAATGGAAGTCATTGTATTGGAACCAGGAAGTTGATCAAAGAGTAGAAGTCTAAGGATATTCTGATATAAAGAAAAGTAGAAGTCCAAGGAAAACAGAAGTAAAATTACCATTATGTTCAATAAAGTCCTCGTATAACAGATTAAAAGGCAAGTGGATTCTACACCCTGGAGAATTTCAGTTGCTACATTGATTTCATTGATACATTGCCATTCAGATAATTGGAGATGAATACTCTTATTTGGCCTCTCTAACTACTTAAAGTTTAGGCAAAGACTTCCATGGAAGGATTTTGCTCAGGTGATTTAAAATAGAATGTCCTCTGAATTTGAGAAGAGTCTTAGGTGACTATAGTTAATAGAGGGATTTCAGAGATATTGGTTGATTTCTTGATTTTCTGGGACTGAGTTCTTTTAAGGTGTGTGTGTGTGTGTGTGTGTGTGTGTGTGTGTGTGTGTGTGTAGGATACCTGCATTCTTCATCTCTTGTTCCAGGTAGCACTGAAAGCCCTGTTTAATGACATCACTGACCTAGGAGTTTTTCCTTCTCAGGCAGTGTTTCCAGATGCCCACATTCTAAAACATCCTACATTGTCTGTTCTAAAAAATATTTCTCTATAAATTTCCCCCATGAGCACGAGATTAATTATTTCCAGACACACAGTTGTTAATTATGTTTCCAAACAGCAGCAGATATGGCAGCTCGCTGAATTAGTCTCCAGGTATACTGTCCTTTTTTTGAATAAGAATAGGTTTTCTTTGCTGCAACCTTTATGACAAGTACTTTATTCGCTCTTTCTTTCTCCCATCTGTTTGTTTGAACTACCTATGCCTCACCCAAGTGACTTCCCCTTCCTAGTGAAACACTCAGGTTTGTAAGTATTCTCCTTTTTTGATGCCATCTCCACAAATTGGCCACATATCCTCCTCAAATTTAACCTATAAGATAGGCTGATTGTTAAATGGGTGCATGTCAGTTTCATTCACGAGAGTCATCTGTACAGTAGATATTCAGAGATTTTGATATGAAAAATGTCCTTGTAGAAATCAACTGTAATGGGATACTTTCCCGAGAAATTCTCTGCTGCAGGTCTAGATTGGGAGCAAGGAAGAAGACACACAGTAATCTATCTCTCTGCTTCCCTTAGCTATTACAGATCTGGCAGACACTGCATTCAGAACCTCTTTTATCAGTTGTTCATAACTTTCAGAGAATGTTCTACTCTCCTTACCGTATTCACATCAATCAATAAACAATATACAAGCTGGAGAGAGGCCAAGATGTGTCATTGAGATAAGGAGACTTAAGGAGCTGATAGATGTTCATGAGGAGATACTGAGTTTTACAGTATCCCAAGCAGCTTGGGTTCTAACTAAAAACCTTAAGCCATGCTATCAAAAGGACAGGATCTAATAGGTGAAGCATACAAAGTATTGTGAGAGTGAAAACTGGTTCCAAGTATCAAGAAGATTGTGTGTGTGCATGTGTCTGTGTGTGTGTGTAGATGAAGGAGTATTAGTTAAAAACAAACCTCTTTAAATACACAAATGCATGTGGCTAGGTACCCAGATTTTACGTATTTTCCCAACTATTCAATATTCCCCAAATAAGTATCTGTAACCCTTTATAATGTAAAATATGCTTTTTTTAAAAGGCATGGGTATTTAGAGGAATGATTGTATCATGATAAATCTGTTTCATCAGGATTGTTATTCTTGAACCATGAGTTTCATCTATTAGAACATCGGCTATTTTTCTCCTTTTCAATGTTATAAGCTGAGTCCCAGTTCTCTGCCTCAGGTTGGTTCTGACATATGTTGCAAACCATGAGGCTGTCACAAGTGACCAGGTGAGAAGAGAAATGTCACATTCTTCCTAACCAGAGGGAGAAGAGGATCATCCTTAAGTGAGGAATTCCTGTCATCAGCTGCGTTCAAACCAGCATTTCACTTCAGTTTTCTTTAAATACATCATGTCAAATTTGGCTAAGCCTCCATTCCTTTGTTCATGCTCTTCTTTTCCCCATGAAAATCCTCTCTGGATCCAAGCTTCCACCACATCCCTCATAATCCCTTCTATGGCTACCCAATTTTCAAATATTTCTTGGGACCCTGTCCTTCTATAGTACCTGTGCCCTGTATGAAATTTTGTTCTTGCCATATAAATGCTTAACTTTTATTTTAGAATATTCAGCAATGCTTAGTAAGAACACTGTGAGACCGTGGCTTAGACATGTACATCCTTCACATGCCTAATAGAGTGACTTGAACTTTGAAAGTCCTCAATAAATGCTTACGGATTCAAGATAAGGCATGTGACATAATGCTTGACAATATGGATGTTGGAGTTAGACTGCCTGCCTTCAAACCTGGTTTGGCCACTTAGTAGCTACATAGTCTGGGGACAGTCAATTAACCTTTCTGTGCCTCAGTGTATTAATCTGTAAAATGGTGATACTAACGTACCTGTCTGATAGAATTAAAGACTTATAGAAGTTATATATGTAGAGCCCATAGAGCCCAGAACATGATAAGGGCTATTAATTATTTGCTGTTTATGTACTGTTTTGTGAATTAGCAGAAAATCAAAATTATAGACTTTTCCAAAAAAAGCAATTATGGTTAATATATAAAGCACATATAGAGATTTAATTTAAAAGCCCCAAATAATGCCTATTTAGAGAGTTCCTCCCTCCCTCCTCTTCCTTTTCTTCCATAGTCATCTTTCCTTCTTTTCCACCTGCCCTTTCGCCTTTTGTCCCTTCTGCTGTCCTTAAAATTACGAAAACTAGCACATAATATTATGTAATGCTGTCATATGTGAATTTATTCACAGTGTTAATAGAAGCACTTGAGGAGTTAACTTAAGAGTATTTTTTTCTAAAATTCCAAAAAAAAAAAAAGATTTGTCTCATTGTTCTATTATCAAACATCAACAGCATCCTATATAGAAGGCCCTAGAGGTAGCTGCTGATGAATGGGAGAGTCAGCGTTTGGGGTCTGTACTCAAGTCTGGTAGAGGAGATGTATAAACAGAGTAGCCACAAGAACCTGGTATGATTGGTTTTGGAATTCCATCATGCCCAGGACACTTTTGAGGGACAGAGTCGGGTGGGTCACCAAACCTGCCCACTGAGGGCAGAGAAGACTTCCTGTTTCTTCCCAGGAATGACCTAGGACCTATTTACTTTTTGGACCCTCAGTATGTGGTGTTGGTGGCTCAAGTGATTTTGTATATAATCCTAGAACTGTTCTGGAAAACAGACGCATCGACCTTTAGAAAGTTTTCAGTTCGTATGTTGGCCTTGTGTAAACATTAATTAGGGAATGCACTTTTATTTTTCAAAATGATTGATGAAAGTGAGCAACTGCTTTCTATGGTGGGTGGGTTCTACTGGTGGATTTAGTTATTTTTTAATAAATCATCTTTCCTTGCTTGAGAGTCTGCGGCCATAGCTTAGCGCTAAAGTGTAGAAGATACTATCCACTATAGGTTGATTAAAAATGAAACAACATACCCAGTTGCAATGGTGCTTCAAAATGAGAAGCCCAGTCTGTCTAAGTTGCAGCAAAATAAGTTGGCAAACAATTCTGATTCCCTGAAATGGGGCCTGCTTGATCCTGTTAGCCAAATGATACATTTGTATGAACACCTGTAATAGTTTTGCTTTTAGACATTCAGATCCTGCTCTGAATCAAGAAACTTAGGCATCCTTGCATGAAATGTAAGAGATAAAATGACAGATCACAGCTTATTTGTTTGGCTCCTCAAGAAAATGGTACCTAGTATTTCAAGGAAATCTTCAAGGAAATTTTTGCATCAGATAGCTTTATTTCTTGGCCTACTATTCTTCTTTTTCTTTAATTTTATTTGGAGGATTATTTGAATTAGCTTTACTTTCTATAGCTTGTACTTTCTGTGTCTTTGTGCCGCTCTGGGGATGCTCATGGGTACTCAGAATGTTCAGTCGGAGGCCTAGTCTGCAGAAGCTATCAGCTGGGAAGTGGCAGGCTGCATGGCCTTAAAGCTGGTAACAGTAAATTGGCCATCTGTCTGGGGCTGGTGTAGACATATAGCAAAGATGATACTAGATAATATTCAGATTGATGTTTTACACCAAGCGTGGTTGAAGAGATTTTGTTTTGCATGTTTTCTTCAGCAGACCTGGCTTAAAAATTCATGGATGCACCTGGTTATTTTTTCTTACCCTCTGTTTTTCGCATATTCTGGTACAGCCAAAAATTCCCTCAGCAAGACACTAAATTGAAAAAAGGATTGTATTCAAACCTCAGAAAGAAATCTGTGCCATTTCATGAAAATTGCCTAAGGAGAGGTGCTGTGAACTGAAAAAATGGGGTGTTTTTCAGATCATGATTCCTAAGAGTTAGCAGCAGCATTTCAGTCAATCTTACAGCAAAACATCCTTTAGCCAAGTGATATGTGTAAAAGTGGAAACTTGAGTTGGATCACATTGCTTGTGCATTCCAAAATGCTTGGAGATGTATACAGTATTAGATGCAGACACAGAGAGCAAGAGCAAAATGGCCTTGTTTTCCCCAGCAGGTAATTGTACTGAATTTCTTAGAGTGAGGATGATAGATCAGTGAGAAGAGCAATTGTTGTCCTTCTGGAGAGAGATGACATCTCTCCTAGGTAAGATTTATTCTTGGTTAGAAGTGAAAATTCTGGTTCATCTGTGAATGAGCCAAGTTAAATTTGATTAGGAGCCAGGGAACTCAGTTTCTGATCAATTAATCAATATGCATTGCTATTTCCGAAGCTCCTTTCCTTCTTCCAAGAAAAGTGTAAGAAATACATTTAGCCTTAAGGCTGAGCTTTAATAAACAGAGTGACCTTTACATTTTAGCTCGAAGAAAAAATATAATCTTATAGGTATTATCGGCAATTGAGCCTTGGTGGAATGGGACTTCGGTGTATAATGCAGCACTGGAGTAGCTTACCTTCAGGGAAAACACAAATTTGATAAAGGGACTTGGTGAGTAACACTGTATGTCAAGAAGATCTACATTTTAAAAATTTGTGGTCTTAGATTGAGGAGCTTACTGACGTTTCTACAATTTAAAGTTCCATTTAGAACAAACTTTTTGTCAGCTACGTCCTTGTTACCATAGGTGTACCTCGATTTCAGCAAATTTGGACTGCCAACATGTAAATTAAGAAATTGCTCACTTTACAAAAAGAAACCGCCCCGGCTTCTTTTATATAACAGGCACTCCTTGTACATTCTGCTGAATATGGGTAAGACGTAAGGCTGAAATACCAGGATTCCATGCGAAAAGAAGTTCAATTAAAGATGAAGAAGGGAATTTTTGGCAAATGTAATATATTTGTATAGGTATCATATAATTATAATCAAAGGTAATATAATTTATATAGGTATTAACTTGATTCACAAATATTTAATTTCTACATATCCTCACCAAAATATATCTTTCATCCCAGGAAACTCATATAATCTTTTAACTGAAAGGAACATAAGAAACTGTTTTTCTCTTCCAACCCAGGATTCTTAGATGAAAAAATTTATGCTCAGCGAGGTGAAATGACTTGCTTAATGCCCCAGAACTCAACAGTGGCAGAAGTGGAAGTAGCCCCCATATCTCATTCGACTGCACACAGCTGCCCACGATGCCTCTCAAGCAGCTCATCCACCTTGGCGTAGCATTGCCATTCGGAACCCTGGGACTCTTTCCCAGTCCTGTGGTTGAATCACATTTTCTTCATCATGTTGGATAACTTCAGCGTACACAGCAAGCGTCTTGGTCCCCATAACTACCTAGCTTCAGAGGCAAGCCCATTATTCTGAGGGCTGGCAGCAGATGTGGATCAGCTGTCTCTCCAAATAGGAGGCATCATCAGAGGCAAAGCTTCTTCACACACAGCCAGCAGCAGCGTTACCCAGGCTATGCCTCAGTGTTCCCTTCTGATTTTTCTGTATCTTGTTCTCACAGAACAATTTCAAAGTACTGGGTTTGAGCTAAGGCCTCAGTAAATCTACAGTCAGTTCCAAGAGTGAACTGACAACTGTTAAGAGTCTGTTATGAGTCAGGGAAGGGAAATGATGTGTATTTATATAGGAAACTAGCATCCCTTTCAGTTTTCAGTTAAAACACTATATATTATTTATAGGTTTCATCAGCAGTTCCCAAAGTGTATGTCTCAGAACCCTAGTTCTCTTGAAGCTCCATGAATAGAAAAGGAGTCTATCTTTGAATACATCTGGAAAATGTATCAAATATATCCCCCTCTTTTTGCTTTCGGATATGTTTTTCAGAGCCTAAAACCAAAGGAACTTGTTTAATTTTCTTCAGTCTAGTGTTCCTCAGATTTGCATGACTATTGAATTTTTATGTATTGTAACGATTAATTTCACTTAGAAAATTCTGTGCTTAGTGTTTTGGCTCCATTTACTATTCATAAAAACCTATTCAGTGAAGTGGGCATTGTTAGCTCCATTTCATAGATATGGAAATAAAGGATCAGGCCTAATATGGAATTTTTCCTGTGTTCACATAGCTAGTAATAGGCAGAATTGGTACTCAAATTTTAGTCTGTGGTCTTAGCCCCACAAGGGTCTCAGCTTGAACCAATTGCCTTGGGCAGATAATTGTAGGTGAATGAAGTGACTAGGAATTCTTTCCTAATTATTTCACTCCAGGCACTTTACTTCAATAAAAAATGAGAGATAACCTATAAATTGGAGGAAGTGAGAAATATCCTCAGTGTTTAATGTTCTCTCTGCCCTCTCAGTTTGCTGTTTGAGGTCTCATTTGAAACAATAAAATTAGACTAATTTCTTATTTATTTTAGCTTTGAATTTATGCTGCTCTGCACTCTCAGTTTGCTGTTTGAGGTCTCATTTGAAACAATAAAGTTAGACTATTTTCTTATTTATTTTAGTTCTGAATTTATGCTGTTGTTTTTGTTGTTTATTTTAATAGTGATGACAAATGTCAACTGAGACCTGCTTTTACTGTTGGAAAAAACGACAAGGAGTGGCATGAACTGTGGTAAATTATAACACATGTGCCCTTTCTCTATATCAGATAGCTATTCTAGAGCTCTTGGTACAATCTCATAGTAATAGGGTCCAAATACATTTAATCTTTATTGGAAAATCTTCTGTTAAACAATGCTCTTTGGGCCAACATAATCTAATGTCAAACAGAACTTGAATGCTGGTCAGAGTCAGCCTGTGGAATATGGATTTTTAGACTCTGCAGTTCACTGTGCTACTTGTCAAAGTAAAAATAAAAAAAAAAAAATCACTTACTGAATCATTCTGTTTAGCCTGATGGTTTCCTTTATGGCACTTCCACATTCTGTGGCTTGAGAAATTTGTTGAACATTGAAAAGCACATGTGCTCATTTACATTGGCAAGTGTTAAATTGGGGAGACATATGTTTTCTTTATTTTCCCCTCCTGTTAGATCCTTGAAGAGTGATGGTTTTAGACTCAGCTGCAATATCCCAAGAAGTATGGTTCTGAAAAATCTTTTTCAGCATCTCCAGTACTTACCAGTTTGGCTGGAAATAGCTATACAGTATGGCTGGAATCCTAGTAGATATATTTTAGGTAATGCTTAACTTGTTTTCTGTCCAACTTTAGGAATATTTTTGTTTGGTTTGAGATTGTTATTGTATGTTCTTGGAACATTTCCCTCAGCTAAACTGTTGCAATAACCTATTACTGAGCTCTTTCTTTCTATATTCTCTTCTAATTCAGCCTCTACATTACCTCTAAAGTAATCATTCTCAATGAGATATAGTGCTTCTGTATCCCGGCTTAAAAAATCTTTATTCTGTGTGTGCTGCCCAGTTCTATTGCTATTTAAGTCAACCCCCCTTTGCATGGTTTATCAGGCTCTTTAAACTTGGCTGTAGACTACTTTCCCTACCTTTTCATCTGCCTTTAGCTGAACATATGTTTCCATCTCACTTCCCTATTGTTGACTATGTTGAATCCTCTGCCAGAAAATTCATCATATCTCTTCCATAAAATTCCTGCTTATGTTTCAAAACCCAGTTGTAGTGTCAGGACTTCTGTGTCTTCTTCCCTCATTTCATCAACAGGAAAGAAAAATGCTTTCTTTTGTTCCCACAGTTTCTGTTCTTGTCAAGAACTCTACAAATGTACTTCTTCCACTGACTTTCATTTATTGTTTTGTGTTGGTCCCTGTCGTAGAGGTATTGGCAGTTGAGGAAAGCAGTCAGTGTTTCATTCATCATTTAATCCTCAGCCTTGAGCACATTGACTATCATGTGGTGCTTAATACCACATGATTTCTTTTTAATTAAAGAAAAAGGAAGAAGTGAATGTTTTAATGGTGAGCATTTGTTCACTCCACAAAGATTTAAAACATCTTCTGAAAAAAACGCTCCATATTCCAAAACCCATTTTTTCTTGAAATGCCTGAAAAGGAATTATAAGAATTATAATTTTTGAGAGCATGTCTTTTTATTTTAGTTAAATTATCTTGTAGATAAGGTAAATGATAAGGTCCTTTCAGTACTTCCTTTGGAAACTGAGAGTTAATTGTGTCAAAGAGGGATCTCGATTTATTTTATGTTTTCTTGTGTTTTAGACATTTAAAGGTGCTGGTTAATAAGCACCCCAAAGCAGTGTTCCCTGGTTAGCAGACCTGCTTGTGATGTGATCTAATGGTTATAATGTAGGCCTGGGGCATCAGGTGCTTGGTTGGCAGCCATAGGATGCTCTGAAGTTATCTTGGAGAAATTATCATGCTCTTCAATGCCTTATTTCACTCTCTTGAGATTTGCTTCAGTTTCTGGTTGGAATCTCTTAACTAACATTTGTAAAGTGCTGTATATGACTACATGGAAACATCATATGTATAAAATGTTCTTAAATAGTAGTTTAATAAATTTGAGTTTCATCATGCAGTGAACTATTTTCAACACCTTACAATGTTTGACAAATGGGTGGCAAGAAAAGTTTGACTATGAACTGGTGACACAGTCAGAATGGAGACATAATGTTTATCTTCAGCTCCTTGGTACAGGAAACAAAACCAGTTATTGAGATATTGTGCTGATATTAGTTCTAACCTCTTGTCTTCATGCTTGAAATTTTTAGTAGGGGTCCCATATGTGTATGTGGGTTTACTATTTGTAGAATGATACTCTTTTGCCTTTTTCTGGATACTTTAGATGAAGATGAAAATAGAAAGTGCACCTAGATAGTTGTATTAGACTGTGATATAAAGATGACAGTTTATGCCAATTAATAAGAAAAAAGAAATATCCATATTTTTTAAATGGAGAAACAATATAAACTTTAGTCCACCAAATGGGAGTGTTCATATGGCTAAACCCAAATGAGAAAAGGAAGAAAGGGAGGGAAGAAAAATGTACTATCATTAGTAATGAAAGCAATGAAAATTAACACAAAATATACCATTTCCTCCAGTTAGTTTAAAGAACATTATAAAGAGAGACAAGTTTGGGTGCTGGTGACTGGCAAGTCAAAAGTTCTGGCAAAGGGACTATAAATTAGTATACTTTTTCTGAAAGACATTTGTTGATAATATGTTTCAAAAGCAGTTATAAAATTCATTTTCTTTGATCTTGAAATTATTCTTCTAGAAGATTACTTAAGGAAATAATAATCAATGTTCAGAAATATTAATCTGCAAGGTTGTTCATTGGGTCATAAAATTATATTAGTGAAAATTGGAAACCTTCTAATAAGGGTTTAGTTAAATAATGATGTATCCATACAATCAAATTCTATATAGCCGATAAAAAGTGATAACACAGAAGAATGTTTAATAGCTTGGAAAATGTTTGCAGTATAGTTTTAAAGTGGGGAAGGTGGGTTAAAAAACAGAAAGTACTATATTATCCTCTCTTGCACCACATAATTCATATTCTCTCCTCCACCCCGACCCCAAATCACAGGCATGCAGACTGGGGGAAAATCTTCTAAATGCTAGTGATAATTATCTCTGTGTAGTGAAATTTGAGTGATTTTCTTTTCTTTGTTTTCTGAGTACTTTTTTGAGGTATTTTTCAAAATGGTCTGAAATGCACGCATGTTAATTCTTGCTCAGATTGTATTCTGTGCTCATTTATTTGTATTCTTGCTAATACAAAATTACTAAAATTTTAAGCAAAAGATGAATAAATTAAAACAAAATCATTGTATCTTTGTCATAGTTATGTTTAGCAAAAGGTAAACACCCCCCCCCCCCCAAGTAGCTTTAAAAACTTGCAAGGAAAAGTTTATCACTAGGAGCACTCTTTCATGTCATCCCTTTATTCTGAATTGAAGGAATTAGATCCATTACCAGATATTTGTGGATTGAGGCAGGAGATGATTTGAGGGTCTTTCCAGTGGCACGACTAATGCACCTGCTAACTAAAAGTGCGGCTGTCAAGTAGAAGGGCATGGTTCGCTGGGGGTCTGGGGAGGAACTTGTCAGTCTTAGGTGCGTCTCCACACAGGTGGAAGGGTCGGAGTGGGGAAGTGGTACCAAATGAGTTTTATAGTTAAGACTCCATCTAATGATCAAGATATTTAAGCAGATTTACTAGAAAATAGAAATCAAGGTTAAGACAAGTTTTGCCTTGAAAATATATTCTTTGTTTCATAAAATAAGTCATAAGAACAGTTATTTAGATTGGAGGTGGAAAAGAGGTTTCTACTCATATTAGACAGTGGAAAGCTGTGGTGGTGGGGAGTAGGGTATGGAGACGCATTTGAACTCTCAAAACTATTTTATGTGGAGGGGAGAGTTCACATTTCAGCACACTTCTGACATTCCAAAAAGCATTGCTATGTTATAGTAAAATAGGCCAATTGAGATGTAGTTTTATGACCCTGAGTTTCCAGGAAAGGTAACTGATGTCAGATACATTCTATTTAGAAGGTATGGATCTGTAAATGAGTTGGAGGAAGTTTACTTTCATTAAACAAGTTTTTACCATTCATTCACCCTCAAAGACAAATAGCATGTATCTATTTATCTATCTATGCATCTATCTTTGTATCTATCTGTCTATCATCCATCCAGCTATCTATCTGTCTATCTATCTGTCCGTCTATCATCCGTCCATCCATCCATCCACCCATCCATCCATCCATCCATCCATCCATCTGTGTATATATCTACCTTGACCAAGGCTAAGTGAAAGATAGAAGATGAATTTTAAGGCCCTGTTCAGGCTGAAGTGAACACTAAGTATCCTCTTTTCAGTTGCTGGGTTAAATGTTCCAATTGATATTAGTGCCATCAATTCTTGTTGTGAGCACAAGGAGACAAGGACTTATCTGCTTTTAAGAACCCCATTTTTATGGTATCAAAAATTAGGATGCTATTTCAGACCGTTAATTACCTGATAGGATTGGACTGCCTAGATATGGGCTCTCATATTAGAGAATTAATTTATGCAACTTTAATGAACAGTTAATAGATCTATCCTTCTATACTTTATGCACCATGCAAATCCACATACTGGCATTTTTTTGACCTTGGTTCCTTTGATACCTATGAGACTGGCTTACAGTGAAATTGGTCTTCAGTAAACATTCAACTTGAATTAGTGCCAGTTTAAGAATGTACAGCCTCAGAAAGATTAAGGTAACAGAGTTATTTCACAGCTGAAACCCAGTGAAAACTATGACAACCTCAAGATATCTATATCCTATGTTATGAACATGAGATGACCTTGTTTTTCATATTGAAAATAATCATTAAAGTTTTTTATCATATCCTTCTTTTAATTGTAAATGATATATTGTACAGAAAGAGTTCTGGTTGCACATCTCAAAGATGGTTGCTGTTGATTCTTGCCCTCCCTGTGTGTGCATATACCATTCCCTCACTGAGAGGTAGACTCTGTCTTTCCCTTCCCTTTAAATCTGGGCCAGCACTGCTGACAGTGTTTTGGCTGATAGATTGTGGCAAAACTGGCATCCAGGCACTTCTGAGACTGGCTCATTAGAAGCTTTGCAGCTTGCGCTTGAGGCCCTTGGAATGCGAGCTCACCCTGGAGGAAGCCAGTTGTCATTTACCATGTCTGACCATCATGAGGCTGCTGTGCTGTGTGAAGTTTAAGCCACATGGAAACTTCGAGGATGGGATGCTATGTAGAGAGAAAGTGAGGCTAAGGGTCACCACAGGGGCAGACACATGAGTGAAGAGACCTACTTGGAAGTGGAACTTCCAGCTCCAGCCACCACAGTTGATGCGTGTGGGTCTGAGATGAACTATTGAGATGAGTTTTTCACAGATTCTTGACTCACAAAATCACGGACAAAATAAAATGGGTTGTTTTAAGTCACTGTTTGGGGATAATTTGTTACGCAGTAGTCAATAAGTAGAACAGAAATTTTTGTCTTTTTATTGTACTTTATCAGTTCTGCTGCTTTTGGAATATGTACTTTGAGATGGAATTAGCCCAAGAAATAAAACTGCCCAGAAAATTCATTTATGACAAAAAAAATTATCTTCATAAGACATCATGTTCTTATGTTGACTACTCTGATTGAAGGGAAAACAAGAGGAGAGAGGAAAAGCAGGAGATAATGGAATTATGCTGGGGGCATCTCAATGAACCTCATTCATCCTTTTCAGCCTCTCAGAAACAACTTGAGATGATCAGTATCTGTCATTAAATAATTGAAGGAAGCAGAAAGAATTTTACATGAACCAGATCTCCTTGTTAGCGTGAGATGCTTCCTTCTAGATGACCCCTCCAGTACCATTTTTCTGAGAGCTCTGCAGTGGAGCTACAGAGGCAATTCTCACTTCACTAATCTGCAAATCCTGTTTGGAAGAAACCCCTGGTGGTCTCTGTAATTTTCTCAGGAAAGCTTTAATAGCCAAATACATTAGCAAGGTCTCATGCGGCTGAGGTTTCATTAATTCCTTCCAATATGCCCTGCTGTATTTGCCAGTTTACCATGAAGCATTAATATAAATAAATAAAACTAAAGCATACTTGTCAGGATGATGATAAAAGTGTAGCAAGAGATAAAAATGTGGCTACATTCTGTTCACTCATCTCTAGAACAGTCATTCCTCCCTGCTCTTCTTTTTCATTCTCCTGACTTTAAACTTGACATTTATTCAAACTCTTAAACCAAATTCACAATTTAGAGATTTTACCAAAATCATTGTGTTCCTCACCTAAATCAGTGTTAAAATATACTGATAGCTTCTCTTTTTTGCTCTCTCCTTCCCCTGACCCTTTCCTCTGTCATTTCTGGTGGAATAAAGAAATTTCTTATCATTAAATGAACATCATTTCTTATAAAATTTCCCATGAGCAAAGAAGATGAATATCCGTTTCTCCCAGCATCACGGCTCCTTCTGATAGCAGCTAACATTTAAAAATGATGTAACCTCTTGGCATTTATAGATCCTTGGCGATTTAAGAGAGAAATTACGCCGGGGCTTGCAATGACCATGGAAGTGTGTTCTGGTTGCATTTGAGTGGAGGCTGTGGGATAATCCTGGGATTTTTAAGGCAGCTCAAATCCTCTCAAGATATTTATCAGTTGCCATAGTGACTGCAATAATAAAAATATCCCTTAAATTTTATGCCATTATTTTCCTCTAACAAACCGTGTTTAGGTTTTTCAGCCAGATGACTCAATGCTAAGCAATAATGGTTATCCTGTATTACCTATGTGCATGTATGATAATAGCTATTTCTTCTACATGAGTTTATTTTTCGATGTCAATTTAGATATAATAGGATTGTTTACTAGGAGATGCAGTTAGAGGAAGGATGCTTCTTGGTTATAGTATAACTTCTTTGCTCCCAAGCCTGTGGGGAATAGTCTCTTCACCAGTCCTATCATTAGGTCCGAGTTTCATGGCCATTTCTATCGTCCTTTTCCCACCCATTTTTATGAAAAACACAAAATCAATCTTACCAAGGAGTAGGGCTTAGAGGACAAGGAAAATGAAGCAGGGGCCACTGTGAAAAATCTGTGTGTGAATCCTGACTGCACATTTTAATTTATTTAAAGGTATAAAAATGATCTTTATTTCTTCAAGAACATGTTACTAATCACCTTGTTATTACAAGTCTCCATTCTCTAGCTTCCACTTCTCCTTTTCCCACTGATGCACTATTTTATGAGACAGTTGCAATGCAAAGTTTACTTCCTTTTTTTAAATCAGCTATCACATTTTAGCAGAACATCTAGTACTAAATGTGGCATCCTTTGTGCAGTAACATTTGTACAAAACTTAAGCAGATTGCTTTTACCCAGATGTTATTTGATCTTCACAAAACCCCATGCAGTGTATGATGTGAGTAGCTTTAACACTGACTACCTGTGCAATCTTGAGCAAATTGCCTCTTCTCTAAGTATCAGCTTCATCATCTGTCAAATGAATATAATAATATCTACCTGAAATTTTTAAAAAACAATTTAATAAAGTAATATATTTGAAAGGTTTAGTAGAGTTTCTGGTGTAAAACATGGTGCCCAATAAATAGGAAACTTTATGACTATCACTACAAAGAAGCAGGCTTAAAAAGATGAAGTGAGCTATGAGCTAAAGTGGCATGAGATGACAAAGAAGAAACTCAGATCCAAGTCTCTAGACTCAGACCCCTTGCTATTTCCTGTGATTGTAGTATACATTTAGTGCCTTTATCTCCTTCTTTTCATGGCATCAATAGCCTTCATGGACCATACTCTAACCCTTTCTCTTTTGGGCAGAAAGGCACACATCCACAAAGGTCAAGTTTAAGATTTGGCCGTGGCTTTTCTTTTTGGGAAATAAGTCCGTGGATCCCTGGCCCCATACTCTGCCCTTCAGATCAACCACCCATGCAGAGGACACATATTTCCTCTATGGAGGGTCAGTACATTCACAGCAGTGGAAGTAGTGGTGTTTGAAGTTTGATATTCTCTAAGTTGACTGAAAAGAGAGGCTTGTGTTCAGAAGTCCCAAGAGAATTGAGACGAGCTGTCTTATGATTTGTTTTCTTTTTTTAATTGTCTTCCAATGACTGTAACACAGTCCATCCACAAGTTGCCTTTTCTGATGACCCTTACTCTCCTGTATAGGATTGGGCAAAAATAGTAGGCAATGGATTATCATTACTACTAAAAATAATAACTAATAGGTAGGATCTTGTGTTAGTTAGATTCAGTTGTCAACTTGGCCAGGTGAGCATACCTAGTCTTGTTGCTGCGGACATAAGCCAACGGTACATGAACCTCATCTGTTGCCAATTAACATCTGCAGTCAGCTAGGAGGCATGTCTGCTGCAATGAGTGACGTTTGACTTAATTGGCTGGTGCTTAAATGAGAGATTGCAATTTAGCACTGCTAAGCAGCTCTACATTCCTCATCTCAGCATTAGCAGCTCAGCCCAGGCCTTTGGAGATGCAGAAAGAAGTCACCCCGGGGAAAGTTGTTGGAACCCAGGGGCCTGGAGAGAAGAACAGCAGAGACCATCCTGTGCCTTCCACGTAAGAAAGAACCTCAGTGGAAAGTTAGCTGCCTTTCCTCTGAAGAACCAACAAAATAAATCCCCTTTTATTAAAAGCCAATCTGACTCTGGTGTGTTGCATTCTGGCAGCCAGCAAACCAGAACAGATCTCCTGATAAGGCTATTAAGAGAATGTGAAGGACTAAAATTTTATTGTATGCTCCTTGAAAACTTTGTTTCCCAAGTCTTTCCATGTTTGTTTTTAAATGATAGTTTAAAAATAAACTCACAAAGGAATAAAAATATTCTAAAATTGATCATGAAGTTGTCTGCACAACTATGTGATACTACTGTGAGCCAGTGTTTGTGTACTTTGGATGGTTTGTATGGTGTGGGAATATATCTCAATAAAACTGCATTAAATAAAGCAAAAGACTCACAGAATAAACTCTTGAGAATGCAATGCAAAACTTTACCAGCAATTTCATTGATATCACCTTTCAGGCCACAGTTAGATGGCCTATTGCCCAAATATTCTCTTGTTCTCTTGGCATTGAATGACCCTACTTTGTGTTAATGAGCATGCATGAGACATTAGGTGAGCTTCATGGAGTTTGGGGGCTGGGGTGGGATTTAGGACAAGAGGTTGCACAGGGCCCATCTTTCTTCATAATCATTTCCATCAGTGTACACTCGATTGGAACTTTTTTCTATTTAGTCACCTCCTTCTCCCTCTCCTACTGTTGATTGTACTTCAGTGATTTCCTTTTCATGGGTCATTCTGGGATCCTGTATAACTTTCCCTATTACTGTCCTCCAAAGAGCTGCCGACTGATAAGTGCTTATTGCTCTTATCCTCAACTCATCTGGGAAAAATTAGTGCTCAGCCCTCTTAGGGAATAGGCAACTTTTCTGCCCACATTGGTCAGCTAATTACTTGCTCTAATCAAATTTTGCTTAATTCATTTTTACTTTCAAGGCTAGAGGTTTGCAAATAGCCTCTTCTACTGTTCATAAATAGAAATTTTTGTTTGTTTGTTTGAATTAAGTGGATAGATAACTGGAGTGCCCATTGTTGTGGTTGCTTTTTTTTTTTGGTCGCTGCCATTATCATCGTAAAAAGCACTTATTATGCACCTGTGATATCTGCATATGGAGCAAGTTAAGCCTTGAACAAAGCAAGAGAAATATCCACTGCATATCCCCTTTGCTTGATTCCAGTCTATGAATGATAAACAGTAGACAGATGAGCAAACATTTCATAAACAACATGCAAAAAATATATGCCCAGAGGTAGTGAGGCTCCCCCTTGTTAACTCTGCCTTGTCTAAATATGCAAATGGTGGAATTCCAGGAACAACATTGCTAGGAAGAGTATCTGGAAAACTAGATAGTAGCAGCATTCCCCTGGGAAGAAAGTCCACAGTAGAACCAGAAAGATAAGAAAGCTGCCTGCCAACCTTTTGTAAAATTGCATCAAATAGCCATATGTTGGATCTGAAACAAGTCAGAGAGAGTGAAGATGCATTTAATTTTTGACTTTAAGCTGTCAGAAGGACTAAAACCAAAAAAAAAAAGGAGGGGGGGAGTGACATATCTGAAATCTATAAATTGCATTTCATGTTCATTTGTCACATCTAGGAAAAACAAATAAAGTTTCTTCCTCCTTCCAAAGTAGATGATGAATGACTGCTTAGAGTTGGGTGGCGGGAGCTGTGTCACCAGTATTGACTTTCTATGGAAAACAATTCATCTGCAGCTGTAGGCAGTGCTGCGTCTGCACACCCTGCAAGGCATAAGTAAACTGGTTCTAATCACTCGCGGGCTGATCTGAACAGAGAATAATTGCCTTCCTGTTGGAGGCAAACTCTTCCCCTCATCTTCACCCTCCTGGTCTCCAGGAAAAACAGCAGGGGTTTGTTCAAGAGGACCTGGACTGTGAATGTTGCAGGAAGCTGAGATTGCAGTCAGCAGAATGCAGGAATGAAAGGGACTCACTCATTCGTTAATTCATTTGCAAATATGTGTGGCCCTACTGTGCACCAAGACTTGCTTCAGACAAACAGTGGCCCCGCTTTTTGGGGAGCTCGCTTCTGGAATTGTGCAGAGATTGGACTCGGGCCTATTGCAAAGTCCTCCAAAAATTCTGTTTACTGATTCTGTACTCAGAAATACAGAGGCTTAAACATGGCAAAGCACCATTTATTCAAAGTTACTCGAAGACCTGGAGGGGTTAGGGACTAGTCTAAACTAGCAACAAGTAGGGATTATGGGGCATGTTTAGGAAATGTAATTCTGTTATTTTTGAAAGGTATTCACTAATATGAATTTACCATTTAAATTAATATTTCCCAGTAGAAAGCCTGAAAAGCCTTATTTCTTTATAAACAACATCATCTATATCTAAAGACATGATCCCATTTATTGTTTACATGTTCTTTTTTCTTAAGTTAAACAATTTCTATTTAGATCTTGCTTAAATTCTTTGTTTACTTATTTACCTATTTACATTTTCAACCTATAAAATTATAGGGCAAACTTCAGCCCATTTTAGGTAAAATTACTAGATAATTTTAATTTTTGAAGTAAGATTTCACTAATTCAGTTAGCAATAATTCAGTAAGTTCTTATTATGTTTTAACCACTATACCAGTAAAGCTAATTAATTTGAAGTTGTGATTGATTAATTGGAATATATTGTACTCAGTGGTGGGTATTAATATGCATGCAGGTGTTTGTGTGTTTATGGGTCATCTGAAAACATACAGGTCATAACATTAAAGGAAAAACATCAGAATAAGAAACTCCATCTGTTATACAATATATAGATATGGATAATGGAGTAGAAGGCAACACAAACATGGTTTAACTTGCTAGAGCATTTGGGTCATGAGCAATTTATTTTTCTTTAATTTTGAATTCCACTGGCTGTCTTACAAAGTTATTTATGTAATAAAAAATGGCTAAACAAAAGTGGATCCAGATTGATCTGTTTGTTTTGAGTGGATTTGAAAGGTAGTTTGCGAAAGGAACCATTAGAAGGTCTTTATAGTACAGACACAACTATAAATCTTATACGGGGAATTTCCCGTTGAATTCCATCATTCCCCCAATGTAAAATGCAAAAAGTGAGGCATTCAGGTGAGGGCTATATGGAGAAGATGGGGTTTTGGCCTGCATAAGTTTAGGAGCCAGAAGAAAAGTTAGGGAGGAAAGGAGTTTTCTTTATCTGATATTAAGTATCCATATGTTTTAAAATAGGTGGATTATTTTGTCCCCTCCCTATATTAGTTGGATGCAGAATATATGTCATAAATCTGATGACTTAAAGTATAAGTGAATACTAAAAACATTTCAAGCAAATGCTAAAAATAAAAAATCAGTAGGCCTCATGTTATTTTAGTGAAAATGGTCTACCAGGAGGAGAAGCAGGTGGTGAGTCCTACCTTTTGTGGGGAAAAACAGAAAACATATTCTGGTTAAAAAGAAATATAAGACCAGGGTGGGGATGGGATATTACCTTCCCTGAGATAATAGATGCTGTATAAAATCGAGCCTCTTCATATTATCATGGAAATTACTTTTCAGTGGTAGTGCAGAAAAGTTGTTACACGTTGATTGTAGTTGGAGACACAAAGCAATATGATCATTTGATGGCTAATTTGTTATTCAAAAACTGACAGCTTTTATGTACCAGTAAATATGAAATCCCTTGGAAATATTCCTGTGAATTTAGAAACTATCTAGACGCCCTTGCGTAAAGCATGCAATAGATTTTAATGAAGCCATGTGAGTTTATACTTAACCGACTACCTGATGGCTCGGTGTGAGCCATGCTATGAGGGAGTACTGTCTGCTTTGTGACTGCAAGGCAGGGAAAGCTATAAATTTGTCAGAAATGATAGTTGGTAGGCAGTAGCTCCAGTGGAACATGGAGTAAGAGGCAATTAGTCTCTAATAGCGCGTCTGCTTTCCTTCTTGTCCGGAGTGCAGCCAACAGCCACAGCATCCCCTGCACCACATCCCATCCCTTTTCTTTTCTCCAAGATGGAGAGGCTGAGTAAACAGCAAGGAACCTTACATTCATCCTGAATAACATAATCAAGTATTGTGTCTTGTACATGATCCTCATGTGGCACTTGCAGTGACAGGACAGCATTTTCAAAGCTGACACTAACTATTCTGAGGTTTTAATAAGATCGCCTCCAAATGCTTGGAGAAAGCTCCATATATTTGCCTGACACTCGGATCTTTTGGACACAGCACTATTTTTCCCCCCTTGCTGCCATGTCCTTGTCTAGCCATCTTTAAACCCTAAACTGCAGTGATTTTTCTTCCTAAAGCCTCACATTAAGCACATCTTTCATGCTTCTCTGAACCAAACTCAGGGAGTGCCAATTAATAAGTTGCTGGGGAAGAAGCACTAAGCACTAAGGCCACCTGGCTTAGGTGTACATTTTGAGTGAAAGGAGACCCGCAGAGACTCAGGAATGAGGACTCTGTCACACGGTCCTACTGGGATAAAATGAGAGAATAAAAAACAGTTTTGAGAGCAGCTTCTCCTGTTGTGGTGTGTTCACACATCCCAGAGAGTGTGTGCAAAGCTTCTGAAACTGTGAATTTACACTTTTGCAGTATGTTCTCTTGCTCACAGACTAAAGATTGAGAAGGGCATCCAACTACATCCAACTACTTTCTATTCATATATTCTCAGACTGTTCTGCATAGCTTTCTACCTCTACATCATTGCTCTGAAACTCTTTCTTTCCATTCATTCATTTATTCATTCATCATTTTAACAGGTATTTTTTTGAGTACTTAATGTACACCAGGCCTCAGTCTAATTTCTGTGAATATACCTGTGAATAAAATAGGCAAATATCTCTATCCTTGCTGAGCTTATGTTCTAGTAGGTGGGATAAAGACAATAAACGACATATATCACTGTTAGAAAATGATATGGGTATTGGGCTAAAAAGAGCAGTTTAGGGTAGTTACTCTTGAAATGGAAAGAGACATCCTTTCCCACCATAAGTAAAGTTTTGTGCAAATCCCGGGGAAGGCTTTCAAGAGCCCAGTCTTTGACTCAGAGCTCAGAAAATCAAGTTAAGTGTAGGATAACATAGAATATTTTGCTGTGGAACAAAAGGGCTTGAGCTAAAAGAAAAGTAAATGAACTTCATCCCCTTTCTGTTTCTTTCCACCTTTCCCACCATATACTGTGTGTTAAGTATTGCTCATTTACCTATCACTCAAAATGGAGAGCAGACAAGACCCAGTAGGAAGGAGGTTTTAGGTTAGGGGAATAGTAGAAAATGTTCCAGATTAAGGAAATAACCTTGGAATTAAATAAGGAATCCCCCAGATGAGGATAGACTGCAGCTCCTTCCCAACCCAAACCCAACACCTATACTTTCTTTCTAAACTGTGTCCCTTTCATTTCTTAGTGAAAATGGTTTCATGGCACCAGTACAAGGTAGGAAGAAATAAACCTGACAAGAGTCATGTCCTTATTTGGCCACACATCCTGTGCCTGCCCCTTTGTTCCTGCCTTGTCAAATGTTTTGCTCATTTTCAAGTTTTGTAAGTTTGTGAACTTAATTTGCTATTGTTCTCTTTCCCTCTGCAGATTATGTTACTTACAGATCCGGAGATTGAGAGCAGTTTATTGATCAGCTCAGATGAAGGGGCAACCTATCAAAAATACCGGCTGAACTTTTACATCCAGAGCTTGCTTTTCCACCCCAAGCAAGAGGATTGGATTCTGGCATACAGTCAAGACCAAAAGGCAGGCTTGCTTCCCTTGTTTGAGACGACATGACATGGTTCTCCAGAGATAGACCGCTTGTTAATCATCTCTACATTCCTTCTCAGTTACTTTTGTTCTGTGCAGTAGGCTGACCTCTGTGCCCTATGTGTGGGGAAGGGGAGTGGGGCAGTAAGGTCACTCAGTTTGCTCATCAGAGCCATGTAAATGTCCACAAGAGCATAAGAAATAAGCAGTTGACCCTGACGAAGACATTATGGGGAAGGACCAAGATGCTTCCTGGTCCCTGTCACATGAAATTTGAAGCAGAATTTTGTAGAAGTGAATAGGCGATCATTTTTTTTGGTGAAAGACCCTTAGTTTTCTCCGACCCTCAACGGGAAGCATGACCCCCAAAAGGTTAAGTATACTAACTAGAGGTATGCTCAGACAGTGAGCGAGAAATGATAAGTGCATGGATAACATTTGTGTACAGCCTAGTTATCTTACCTTGTTTCTTCTCTTGGTGATTTGGTTGAAGGAGAAGTCCACTTCTTAAGAAAGCTTTAACTAAAGTTCTACTATTACACGTGCACACACACACACACACACACACATACACACACACACACACCTCAACACACATACACACATAATTTATATTCTATAAAATATATACTATAGACTTACAGATACACTATAAGAACACATATAGTCATTACCTTTAAGCAACTACCTTTGGAGGTCCAATGTAAGGCTAGCAATAGCAAATAAAATAATAATTAAAAGAGACAAAATATATGTCGGTAAATATGAGAGACTCTAGCTGTAGAAGTCAAAGGGAAAATAGGTGAAATGTGTTGTTCAGACACATCATCCTAAGAATTTCTGTTCTGAGGAACCATGTGTTAAAATTACATATATTTAAAGATATTTTGGACTTGTATGAGTGGTGAGAATATTCTAGAGTTTTACAGTCTGGGCTAGTTTAGATGTGTGGGGTTCTTCCTGAAGGCAGGGGAATTGTGTAAGCAACTTTCCAAGGTCTCTACTGACACAAGCATTCTGGAGGAAGCAAATTAAAATTCTTGGGATTGGAGTTTTATTCATGTGCCCTTACTGCCAACTAAAACGCACATTAAGCCTAAAAATAGAAAGGATTTACAATTAGTATTTTTTCCCCTTGAGCAGCCTGGCTACCCTTTCGGCAGAATGTACAATTTCATTCCTGGAGTCAAGCCATGGTGCATCTGGTCCAGGATGGTGCAGTTAGCAGAGATGAGGGCTGAGTGGCTCAGGACACAGAGTATTAGTCCTTTAATCTCTAGGTTACTGTACTTCATTCGACAGTTGGTTAATTTTTTTTTCTCCCTTAAGCCAGAGGCAGATTGAGGGCTAGATTTAACAAGATAAGTGAAAACTGTGCATCTTTGCAGTTGTGCTGGGGGAGATGCCAAAAAATGTACCCTTCCTGAATCAGCACTTACAGCAGTGCATCCTGTTATCACTGTGTTAGGGTGGACGGACGTCCCTGGAGGTCATCTGGCCTGTAGCCCCAACTCAGCCACCAACGGTTAACAGCAAGCACCTAACATTGACTCCCTTGGCTGTAAAGATGTGTTTATGGATAGTTGTAATTGCACATGCACTACCAATGAGATTGAACAAAATCAAATATTAAACCCACATCTGTGTAAGACACTCCACATACTCTGCATGGTGCAGTGTTGGCATAAAATAACTGTATCAAGGAATTTTCAGTCCATCTGGGAGAGAAGATAGGTTAACACATATGAGTTCATCAAGAGTCTCTTAGGACATAATGGCTGTGATCTGACATATATATAATAGATACCCAGTCAAACTTGGCTGGATGAGTTAGATGGAATGGGTAGTGCAGAGTTCAGGAGATGAAGTCCAGTGATCTTTCTTCTCTGAAGGTCTTATGAAATGATTTCACTTGGACTTTAAGGATTATGAAAGATTTCGTTTGGTGTAGAGAGTGAGTGGGTACATTTTACATAAGAGCAATGGCATGAGCAATCATAAAAGTTAGGCAAAACCTATCAATAGAATTATGAATTTGTCAAATTGACTACAACTGAAATTTGGTAAAGCTAGACAAAGCTTTTGAACCTAATTGTGACTATTTTTGAATTCTAAGCAAAATCATTTTTGCATTTCTAATTCAGAGCCTTGTAAAATTTTTGAGCAGGGGAGCGATGTGCTCAGAGCTATAGATTCCAAGGGTTAATCTGGTGGTAACATAAGGATAAACCTTAGTGACAGGAGATCAAAAAGCAGAAAGACTAGTGAGGATGATATCAAGTAGTGCTGGCATCAGATGCTGAGGGTCTGGACCCCAGAGTATCTTTTATGACAATAGATCCAATTAATCATATCATTTCAGAGCTAAAAGAGGCCTTAGCAAGGATCTGTTTTGTAGCAAAGGAACCAAAACTCTAAGAGATGATTGAATTTCCCCAAAGGGCAAACCACTAATTGCTATCACAAATGAGCATTCAATGGAGGGAATGGAACTGGACGTGAAATTTGACAGTGCTCTCGTTCTTGAGGGTGGTACCTGGAAGCTGATGGATGGTGAGAAGCCAGCCTGTTTGCCCACCTCTGTATTTCTCCATGAGTGAATAAATGGAAAAAATAATTGTAGATCATCTCCTAATATGGTGAGGGGGGAGGTGTTCAGAGAGGACCTCCCTATCTCAAGGCCTTGAATCACAGAATGGAGAGTGGAGCATTAGTAGAGAGTGGAGTGAACCGCAGCCATCAGAGGAGCCATTTGCTGATGGCATTGTCTGGAAGGCAAGTAGAGAGGGGCTGTGACCACTCAGGTGGGTCAGTGATATGGAAATAACAGCTGGCAATCACCCATGAATCACAGAGCTTTTAGCATTGATGAAATGCTCCTATCCTCAACAAGGAGGGCCCCATGCTGCTTTTGGCAGAGCAGTGATTATATTTGCCCAGGGAACAGGAACATTTATTCTTTCATATAAGTATTACTCATCATTTTTTCCATGACAGCTGCTATTGCCTCTGCTGTAGACTCCTAGCTAAGCTCTTAGCTCCAGTGCTAAGATTTGCTCTGCTGGGTGCTATTTTACATCAAACTCTGGGGAACAGAATCCTCAGGTCAAAGAAGCTGTCTCTTAGAAAGTACCTTTGGAGGTGACAACTCCTTCGGAACCCACCTGCAAACAGAGTTTATTCTCTCTTTTCTTACTTGCTTTCATCTTTGTCTTTTCAGGCATACTCACCCTTTTTTAGATTCCTCAGCACCTTCATTTTCCCCAATTGCTCTGACATTGCTTTTTCTCTCCTTCAGTGAATGAGACAAATAGTTTAAGGCCCTGAGGGCAGAATCTGGGTTCCGGCTTGCAGGATTGAGCCCATGCAGGCAGCAGTGTTCTGCTCTGACTACATTTTATCTTGGATGCATACACATCTAGGGGAGGCTTTTTAGTATGAACGTTTTAAGGGACTCAGAGTTTTTGTTTTCTGTTTTTTGAGCAGATTGTCTTCTCTGGCCCAAGAGAAAGTTTCATTTCCATAGAGGCCAGATTTTAAAAGGAAAAAAAAAGTTGTTTTTAATCAGTGAGAAATGTGTATGGCCACCTGCCCTCAGAATTCACAGATTTTTAATGTTTTTTGATGTTTTCATCTTTTTTCTCAGAGCGATAAGCCTGTTGATGATGGAGAACACCTAAGTGGTTGCCAAGAGGTAGAAGTTCTTGTGCATAGGCAGGTGACTATTCACACACCATTAGAAAGACTGAAGGGAAATGATGTGTACCTTTTCCCCTTTGACATTCTCAAAGGAGTAGCCTGACTGCATAGGAAGTGTTGCTTCCAGGCTTATGGTGGATAGTAATAGGAGCTGTACTCCTTGGTATCTGAAGGGTCCTTTGGCTTTATGCTTTTGTGTGGATATGCCTTCGGAAAGCCCTGAACTTTCCAAAATACTAAACATTATAGACATGCTGGAAATCCCATGGTAAATGGGCAGAGGGATACTAGACATGCAAAGTCACAGTCAAAACTCTTAAATTTCTCACAGAGCGACAGTGCATCCCTCCTGGAATGGACACCATGAAGACTTCCACAGAATTGATTATAGAAGCAACGAAATCTTGCTTTTCTGGTTTTTAAAAATTTCTGTAACTTTTGCAATAGACAAACCAAGCACTCCCCTCACTCTTTCTATTTCCTTGCATTTGGAAGGCAGACAACTAGGAAAAAAGAGATATGGTCTTTTATTCCATTGCAAGTTTCCTTCTAAACTTTGTTGCCTCGATACAGGAAGCTACGGGGAAGGTTTAGCAGCAGGCTGAGTCTGCTAGATTACATCTTTATTTTAATTTGGCAATAAACTAGTGTACAAACTGTGCTATAAAACATTGCCTCCAAAGGCATCTCTCAGTCTGTCTTAAACACCTCACTAAATATGATGTGTTGGGAAACATTTAAAATGAGAGAAAACAAAGAGCAGATGTGATTGAAGGGAAAACCAGGAGAAAAGTGTAAGAATATGCATATAACCCAGCTTTGCAGGCCTGGGGGCCCTGGGCTCTTGGCCTCTCTGCTGGGGGTGGTGCTGGAGGAGCTATTTATGAAGAGGAGAGTCTGCTGTGGTGTGAAACCAGCATGAGCACTTCCCGGGCCTCCTGCTCCTGAGTAGCCCAGAGGAGAGGCCCTTGCTCTGCTTGGTCAGGGAAGGGCTTCCACTTGGGTAGCTCCAGAAGAGGGGCTGCTGCCACTGGACATACCACTTTGTTCTAGCCCTGTGCAGTTTGCTTCTTCTTCCCACCCTCGTGGCTGTCTTAAGTCCGTCCAGGTCATGAACTCCATGCCTATGCTGACCAGCAAGAAATACAACTGAACAAAGTTGTCTGGGCCTGGGCTGTGGGACGTGGAAAAGCAGGCGGTCATTTAGGAGGGGGCATGGCCATTGTCACCTCCACCCTGCTGCTCTCACCATGCAAGCTGGCGGGGCCAGCAGGTCCAGCGTTGCCAGGGCTTCAGAAGAAGGGATTCTGCTTTTTATGAAACTGTGACATTCCCCCCTTTTTAAGTGTTGATAGCTAGTTCAAAAGTTTAGAAACGTACATACACCTACATGCACGCATTGTACATGGCAAATAACCTTCCTCTGCTGCCCTGTATTAACACCCCCATCCCTTTTTGACCACTTGTCAAGAACATTTAGCTCTCAAGAGTTTTTCAGGCAGCCTTGTGGGGTCACCTTTACCACCTTCCTCTCTATAGGTTTTTTTTTAAAAAATCTCCCTCTTTTTCCTTTTTCTTTCATATTTCCCATCATCATTGCTTTTCTCTTACTTATGTATCCCCCCCTCTGGATTTTATTTCAGGGTGTGCTGAATTATTTCGTTACTTTAAAGAAAGACAGTCAAATAAGTGATTGATTCTATGGAGAGTGGATAAAACCCTTAGGATGGTTTTGTGGACTACTGTTATTTCTTGGCTGTTCTAGAAGGAAGGAACTTTCAAACATTTATGTCATCTCACTTGTTCTGGAGTTCTGTGAGTCAGCAATCCTGCTTGAGTCGTGATCACCTCCACATTCCAAAGAATCTCAGTTTATGAAAAATATAAGAATTCCTAAGGCTTGCGTGTTGGTCTCATGGTCAGTATATGTGTAAGATAAACACATAGACAAAACATGGGTATGAAAGAGGGAAAAAGGGTTTCCATTAGGGAGAGTCTGTTGACAAGTAATAAATGCCAGGCAGCATTCTCTAGGTAAATCTTGAAGGCATGTTTTGAGTTCAAAATAGATAGAATAGGAATGGGACAGGAAAAGAAAAATATACTGGCAATGTATTTGGTAGCCAAAGTTGGAGTTTTATTAACTTACGTAAAAGTATAAAAAAATTTATTTGTAGCCTCTCTCTTTTCCTGACATGCAATTTCATCTAGAAAATTCCATATCTATTCTTTTTAAGATCTTGTTTTTGTTCCTTTTTAATCTTTCCTTCCTTTTCCTAACTGGGCCCTAACAGAAGGTACTTGCTTATTGTGGCTGGTCTTTTCCCTGGAAAAGAATGACTCCTTGATAAGGGAATAAACTAGCGTTTTCAAAAACTCAGTTGTACTGACCTTACCACTTGTAGACAATAGAGCAAGCTGAGTAAGAGTGTCAGCAGTCACTTAGCTGTAGTTTCCTCATCTATAAAGTGGAAGTAGTATTAATACCACCCATCTCATAGGACAGGGTACTGAAATAATGTCAGTAAAGCATTTAGCACAGAGCCTGGCACCTGGGAAGCATTGCACAGATGCTAGCCAACAGTGCCATTCAGGGTCCTGTGAGATAGCATATCTGGTGCGGATTAGCTGGAATTAGCCACGAAGCTGCCTTAGCACTAGTCCGAGTTTTTCCAGTACCTGGAGGTCTAGGCACTTTGGTCATTGTTGAGTGCTGCCTTAGCCAATCACTAAGAGGCGTTATGGAACCAGAATGACTGGAGTGAAGCAGAACCGTGCACTGGTGCTCAGAAAATATTAGAAAAACAGTAAATACCCCGTTATTGCATGTTTTGAGTTCAAAGCATGTTTTGAGTTCACAATAGATAGAATAGGAACAGGATAGAAAAGGAAAAATGTACTGACAATGTATTTGGTAGCCAAAGTTGGAATTTAATATTCCATTAAATATTAAAGTATTTACCTTCACGTTATCTCTCTTTTTTTAATAGCCCTAGTAGCACCTTAGTGTCAAAAGGACAAAACTGAAATAAAAGACAAATAGATCCTTGAAATTCAACCTCTTGAGGATTTTCAAATGATTTCTGTACAAATGCTAAACAATTCAAAAACTGTTATCTACCCAGTGCCATCCTGCTTCCCCAAGGCACTGCATTAGGTAAAAAGGTGCTCGGTTACTTATAGAAATATGTTGAGCATTATATACCATGCCAGTTTGGCAGGATTTCTAAGTGCTTGAAACTTCCCAATGTTAGAGCTGATTTCCAACCTCATAAATATGTAACTAAGTTAAGTATCCAAGTACAAAACTGACAATTAGAGTAGAAACCAGGGGTTGCTAAATGTCAACCCCAACGTTTGCTTATATAACAAATTCTCAAACTGAAATGCCTTCACATGCAAACAAGGTCTGTGTTTACCATAGAAACCATGTTAAAGTGAGTCATATCATTATTTTTCAATTGCTACCTGAAATAGTTTGATGTACTTGTTCCAAATGATTTTAAAGAAATGGGCTACAAGAATAAAGAGAACAGGACTTTTTAAAACAAGTGATTTCAATTAAATTTTAACAGACACAGTTATGCTGTTTGGTTGCTTATTTAGGCTTTGAAATATGGATATATCTTGGCTTGGGCAACTTTTTAAGCCAGATATTTGGATCTTTTGTTTCTGTCAACAGTTGTCTGAGTGGATTCAAAATGCTTCCTTAATTCAGACACCGATTTGAAGAACATTTTATCTCATAAGAAAGCCTGGATCTCTTTCTTAAGTAAGCTCAAAAGATACCTAGCAAATACCTTTCTCTAAAGATGGTCCTTCAGAAATTCAGTAGTGCTAAGACTTCCCATCGTTCTTCCATGTTAAAAGTGATTACAATCAACAAGTTTCCAAGTGGTGTAGGGTGAGATGAGGTGAGATGTGAGAGAGATGGTTTGGGGAAGCAGAGAGTTTGGCCCCTTTAAATAGACACAATTAGTGATTTTTTTTTTTACTTTTTTTTTTTATTAATTAAAAAAAATTAACAAAACATTTAGAAATCATTCCATTCTACATGTACAATCAGTAATTCTTAATATCATCACATAGTTGCATATTCATCATTTCTTAGTACATTTGCATCGATTTAGAAAAAGAAATAAAAAGACAACAGAATAAGAATTAAAACGATAATAGAAAAAAAAACCTATACCTCACATGCAGCTTCATTCAATGTTTTAACATAATTGCATTACAATTAGGTAGTATTGTGCTGTCCATTTCTGAGTTTTTATATCCAGTCCTGTTGCACAGTCTGTATCCCTTCAGCTCCAATTACCCCTTCTCTTTTTTTTTTTTTAATTAACGGAAAAAAAGAAATTAACCCAACATTAGTGATTTTTTTATTATGAATTTTATGCTTTTTAAAAACATTAAAGTATTATCTTGGCTAACCTCCTGTCTTCAGTATAATATAATATTGTAAATCCAAATTTCAGATGCCACGTTCCGTTTTACAAGAGATCCAGTGGCCCAGCTGGGATCTCCCAGTTGGCAAGGGGAGGAGAAACCAGAGCTTGGTACTCTGCCTTAAACTGCCAGGTTCCTTACCAAGCTACTCTCTTAGGATGAAATATGGCCAGATGGAAAGGCACAGATACAGAGCTCCAAGGCTCTTGCTCTCCTTACCTGCTTAGTTCTAATGCCTGCCTGGCAGAAAAGGCCAGGCTAAGCAGTACTCAGCCTCTGAGGCTGGGGCATGTAAGCGTTGCCTAAGCTCTTGTTTGCTTCCTGAAAGTCTCCAAGGAAAAACAGTATATCGGCTTCTCCCTGGCATTCCTCCATTTCTCAGGGTTTATGGACAGCTAAGGCTGAAAGTAGCACCAGTACCAGACAGAGAAGAGGAGAGAGAATTAATATGGCCATTTCCTCTGTAGAACGCATTCTGCTTGTATTTATTTCTCTGCTGTATTCATATTCTGAACCTTGGACCTTAGATGTATAATGATGCCAGTAGAGTATGAAGAAACTGAGGCTTGGACAGATTAAGAAAACTCCTCAAGACAGCAAGCATATCAAGTGACTGGTAGAGCTAGGGCTCTAACCCAGATTTGACTGTTTCCAGACTAAGTCCTCATCGCACCAAAACACTTGCATCCCTAGAAAAGTCATTGTGATCTTTTCTTCCTTTTTAAAATTAGTGCTGTTTAAAAAAATTACTGAACTGTATCCTTCCTGTCCAACCTGCTATAAGACCCCTCTCCACTGAGAGATGTGTCGGTATCCATTCTAGAGCTGAGTTTCCCAGAGAGGAAGGACTACTGTTGGGAGCTCATTCAGGAAGGGAAGGAAGAGGGAGGGAGAGCTCCTCTGGCTCTCCATGTAGCCAACTATGATTCACTAGCCCAGCCCTGACTTGTTAAGAGAGTAAGACTGTGGCCCCTCCATACTCTCCTCCTCTATCCAAAGTACAACCAACCTTCCCTTTTTCTCTGAGTCGTATATCCTCCTGTCAGAACAAAACCAAGAGGACTTTGCGAAATGACCCTTTCTGACGCCCCACATCCAGTCAGATGTTTCTTTGGATTTTGTTGTTTTGTTTTTTTATAATATCGTCCCCTTCCCTACTATTCACACCCACTGGCCCTGGCAAATCCAGGCACTCATCATCTCTTGCAAAAACCATTGCGGTCACCATCTAAGTGATTCTCTGCTCTCTGTTCCATCGTCGTGCTGCAAATGGATCCATCTTCTAGAGGCACAGCTCTGATTATGTTCAGCAGCAGTTTTCTCTTTCAGCTTGTTTTTGCTTCTTAAAACTGCTGAGCATTATCATCTATGCATTTAAGTAATGGTTACTGAGGGTTATTTCTTTTTATCATCAATACCTTGATGTTGAGGAATATATGATTAGATCATTATCTTAGCTTCTAATAATTTCATCTTTAGATGTATTTCTGCATCCATATTGGAGAGCCTGTGAGACCTAGATTCTATCTTCTCCTTTTCATGTGTACTTCCAGACCTGACTGCTAAGGAGTGTCCATAAATCTAACTGGCCCACAGTCACATATGGACTCTTACTTCACAGTCAGCCTCAGTTCCATATGTCTAATTCCCCAAGCCTCATAGTGCCAAGCCAAACTGCAGGGCATGTGACAGACGTCAGTGACAGTTGGGGAATGGCCAGTGACAGATCTGATAAATCCAGCCAGGGGAGAGATTGATGGAGCCGGCAATATGTCACCATTCCTGCTCACTCTGCATCAGCAGAGCCTCAACACTCTTCTCTTTTGACCTTGGTGACATAGGGATCCAATTTATATTTTCTCCTCAAATGTTTAGAATTGTGCCTCCCTCCTGGGCTCCTTTTGTAGCCTTGGCTCCTACTTTACTTCTATTATTTAATTGCAATCCAAGTTCCACCTCAAATGCCAATACAGACTCCCACTTCTTCCTCTCCTAAATAGGCCTCCATAGCACTCAGAACAAAATTTTACGCTTTATGGTACATTGACTGTTAGATGCCCTGATGAGCTAGTTTTTACCTTGGAGGAACTTGTAAGCTATTGGGAGGGGACTTCAGCCTAGCCCTCTCAAAACCCATGCCCTGTAACAACCAGCCAAGGTAAAGAATTGTGTCAGCATTTAATGGAGTTTCGTGGGTTGGTCTTAGGTACCAGATTGCAGTTTTTCCTTAGAGTGAGTTCTCTCCCCCCCCCCACCCCCCACCCCTGCATGGTGCATCCAGAATGATCAGGGCATATTTCTGAAGACTGGGGGTTTCTCTGGACTGATTCTCCTTCTTCCTACTGAGGCTATTGGAGACAAGAACCTGATATTTGCAATGCCTCAGGCCTGGCATGAGGAATTTATTTCAAGTCCTCAAGGTACCATCTCTTTTCTTGCTAAAAAACAGTGAGCTCTGGAACAGCAGTGAGAACTGGAGAATCATGAGGTAGATGCGTGCTTTGTACTGAGGCCATCCCCAGGGCAGAATTAGGATGAGGCAAATAAAATAGAACTGGCAGGGTTTTCCGTCAGCCTTCTCAAGAAGTGCAATTTGCAGGCCCCCTGCTTCCAAAATGTTAAAGGCAGAGAAGGAAAGAGGAGTGAGTAGGCAACCTTGAAAAGAGCCGACAGCAGGAAGTGTTCCACCAGTGCTGAAGCCTCTCCAAGAGCCTATGTAGAGGAGAGCTGGGGACCTGCCTCCTGACTGGGAGAGTGGCCATGGGAAGCTTTGTGGTGAACAGCATTTGACCCCATCAGCTAAAGACTGAAAACATATTATCACAACTCTTAGCTTCTATGGGATTGTTTCCCTGTAGTAATTTCCTAGCTGTAGAAGAAAATGCATAATGTATCACAGTCTAACAGTTTGAAAAGGGAGCCCACATTGATCCAATTTAGGGATATTGAAAAGACTTGCCAGGGACAGCGACGGTTGCAAACATGTACATGAACATAAGGAAGTTGACTTTCACTTAAAAGGAAGATAACTACTCTTCTGGGGATTCTCCATGATTTGAAAGGTAAGAAGATAGAATATGAAAGCTGAAAACAATGGTTCTCTTACGCCACCCCCTTCTTTTACCCCATCTTAATCTGCTGTGGATTAGGAATCCTGTGCGAAGTCAATATGCTTCACACTTTTCCCATCCGTAACTATTCTGAATCCCTTGAGACATCCTTTTTTAATCCCCCAAGGATTCAGGGTTTATCATACAACTAGCAGTTCTACAGACCTCCTGAGGATGGCGCCAAAGATGCCTGAACATTTGGTCAAAAGCTCACAACAAAACTAACTCTTGTGATTGCATCCTTTGTAAGTAAGTGTACTTTTATCTGCATTCTTCTTACAGCAGACAAAGACAGATGGCAAGAAAACAAGCAAATGAGAGAGGTCTTACAAAAAAAATTGTGAAAAGCATGGCAGTAAGAAATGTTGACAGCCCAGACCAGTAAAATGACAGCGTAGAGGTGGCTGGGCTCAGAGACTGCTAATAGAACCCAAGCACAGATGAGAGCTGAGTTTGTAGTCATTGAGATGTGTGTACTAAGACAGGGAAATGGTCTCAGATATTTTAGAATGATTCTGGATATTTTAGAAAGGATTTCTGCCTTGCATTCTTAGTTAACCAGAATCCTTCCTCTGCTCCCTTTCTAAAATTTCAGTTTCTTCATATTTTTCCAATATTTTGTGCCAGCATTAGCAAAGCAAAAAAAGAGCACCTCAAAGACTGGCATTTTTGGGTACAGGATCGAGAGAAATGAAATTGCCCTCCTAAAACTTGTTCAAATTATCTTTCTTTGTCTTCCTCATCTTTCTCTCTAGCCTCAGCATTGCAGGAGAAAGCTGCTGCTGTGTTCTCTGATGTGACAGATAGTAATGATAGTTCTCAGTTCTGTGTTCTGACAGTCAAAAGAAACCTTGGAGCTGGAGACAGACAGGGAAGGAAATAAATCTTATTTAGGTGCTGCCAACACTATGAATTTTATTAAAGGACACTGGCTCATTTTACACAAAAAGCCTTCCACTGGTGGCAGAGACAGTCATTGGTAAACTGCTTTGCTACTATTCCCTTCTTTATAGAGGAGAACTTTGCTGTCAGACTCTGTAGGTTTAATTAACGTATTTGAATGTTTGTGAGTTGTTGTTTCCTCCTTAAGGAGAGAATATTTGAAATAGGTGAAACACATGGAGTGGCTTTGTCTGGGAGTGAATATGTAGTTAGACCTTGCTTTCAAATTTTTGAGAGTTTCAAATGTACTTATATTTATGTTTTTTTTATTTTAAAGGTATGGGCCTCTAGCTATAGAACCATGAAAGCAAACATATCCCTCTGATAAAATACCTTTGTCCATTCATGGGGAAACCTAGATTTTCACTCGATAAATTCTTCACTAACGGATTTGCATAGTGCAAAATCAAGACTTTTTTTTCCCCTTGATTATCTTCTGCATGTATGACACTGTATAGATATAGAAGGATGAAATTCCTGATGTTTAAGGATTTTGCATTCTCATCAAAGAGATTAGGAAGACTCTTTTGAAAGGCTGCTAAACACATTAAATATAAATATGTGGCCTGTAGTTTGATAAGGGTTTGTTATGCCATAGTTCTTTGGAGATGAAGCCAGTGGGGCTCTTAATGGACAGCGAATAGTTCATAGAGGAGGTGACCCTTGACCTAGGGTATAAAGAAGACAGAGTTAGGGTGGGAAGCCTTGAAATCATCCCTGCCAGAGTGGGCAGCATCAGTGAAGACATAGCAGGGGGGGCGTGCCAGGTAGGAGTAGGAAGGTAAGAAGGCTGCCGAGACCAAAGAGTACATTTCAAGAGATGAAATTGAAAAGGATGTCACTGAGCTGAATAAGAGAGGCTTGGTTATTGGATCATTTGATATATCTACTGCTCGACCGGGTCTCTGGATGTTCACAAATAACAAAGCAGCGCCTTGAAGAGGATACAAACAAATATCATGGGAGATACATGATGGGTCCTCAGGCTCTGACTCCAAGCCTAGGGGATCAATTAAAAAGGGATATAGAGAAAAACAACAACAAAAAGAAAACAGATACTGGCACCTAACAGTTCCTTAGACAAATTCTACGCAGGAGCAAAGATAGCAACCCTTGATGTAGCCACATGAGGCCTTGGAGTTTATTCGGGACTCTTGGGATGTTCAAAAGCCCAGCCTTCACATACGATAATAAAAATAACAACAATAAAGTAATTGTTATTTTGAACTTCCCGAAGTCTGTTACATTTGCGTTAATCTTCCGATATCATTATATGCATACATTTAGATGGAGACATAAATAAACACAACAGTGTGAGCAGATTTCTTTTAAGCTCCTAGAAAGAAGTTCAGCTCTGGATTTGAAAAGGATAAAAGCAAGGGAAGAAGCTGAAGCACAGATTCCCAGAATGGGGACTTACCTCTGTGACATAAACCTGCATATTTACAGTACTGGGGATCAAGAAGCGGGGCATGCTTACTCTAGGGGCCTGGGTTCCTAGTTCAGAGGGAGTGAGTTGTCCTACCCCTGTTAACTCTATAAGGAGAGCTGCCTTCCCATTTCTCCTTTTCTTAAACTGAAGCAGGGCATGAAATGTACCCAAGAAACCTTTATTCCCTATGCATGATAGGGTAGGGAAAAATTATTAAAAAAAAAGACTTAGAAAGAAATAGCTGTAGCGTCTTCTTGGCTAGGTTCCCAAATATGATATAGGTGGAACCAGTCCAACTGCGTGCTTTAGTAGCCAAATGTTTCAGACTTTCTTAGTTTCAGGATGTTTTCATCTGAGACATACAGAATCATAGCAAGTTATTTCAAGGGTCAGTAAATACTCAGCTGAGTTCTTCCTTGGACATGCCTGGTACATTTACAGCCTCAGCGAGTCACCGTGTGAGTCATTTGTCACTCACTGAGTTCAGGGCTTGGGGAGATGGGAACGCGGGGCAGTCATGGAGCACAGCGCAGGGTGACTCAGCAGCCATTTGCCATGGGAATTGGCAATGAGATAGCACAAGATAGGGATGTGGGTGGGTTATAGACCAGGCCCATAGCAAACAAAAGATGTTCCAAATGATATTTTAAAATCAGTGGTGAGATGCCATGGCAACCAGACTAACAAGAATCTCTGGGTTGCCAGCAGGGGATACTTTTAGAGGTAGATGAGGATTCCACAGTGCTGTAAAGTTTATCAGAGATGAGTAGGGATGACGAGGGAACAATGAAGAACAAGACATGAGAGAAGAAAACATTGGAGGGTGATTATGTGGAGGGTCCATCTCCATCTCATGAGCACTGACTCTCTGCAGTTGTCTTTGGAGAATACTGAAGCAATGTAGCAAATGGATTCGAAATCTGACCAGCTGCGCAGCCATCTGTAAAATGGCCATAACAACAATTTCTGTATCACAGGGATGGTGTGTGGGTGAAACGAGATAATGCATCTGAAGTACCTGAATCACTATAAGGGTTTAGTCAATGTTAACTGCTGTTAATTTAGTTCAGGATTCCTCTGGTTAATATTACAAGATCAACATCGGCTCCGCATTGCCTGCAGGGCCAACTTCTGGCCTTAATGTGCCATCCAAAGCCTTTCCTTAGTTGTCCTTAACCTATTCATGCAAAGTTTCCCTTCTCATATAGGCCCTTAGCTTCAGCCAAGCTTATTCATACCCTGTCCCTGCATATGTTCCACTTTGGCCTATGTCATTTCCTTTGCAAGTAATGTCTGCCCCATTTTCGTTAATCTGAATGCTACCATTCTCTCAGGTCCCAGCTGAATCTCCACATCTTTGAAGCTGCCTCTTACTGACACCTGTGTCTCCTTCCTCTGCATTCCTGTATCACACTGGCTACTTCCTGTATTACACATCGTTATTTTAATCAGGTCTTAGTTGTACTGTGTGCAGAGTTTGCACTTCTTTGCATCTCCCAGAATGCTCTGCATATGCTAGACCAACTAGCGCAGCTGACTGTGTCACCAGGCAGAACTGGAAGTCCAAGTTCCTTCCACTGCTTTCTCCGTATAAGGTCTTCAAAAAGTCATTTAATCTGACTGAGCCTCAGTTTCCACAACTGTAAACCAAGGATATTTGTATCTGCTTTGCAGAATTTGTATGAGGAATAGAGGTAATACATAATGGATGATGAATCTGGAATATGGCAGGTGATCAATAAATGGTAAAAACTGTATTATTAGTAGTAATAATATTGACTAAATGACCAGATGCTTGTGCATTCAGTGGTGGCTCATGGTGCTAATTTCTTTTCTCTACAGTTGTACAGTTCTGCTGAATTTGGAAGAAGGTGGCAGCTTATCCAGGAAGGCGTCGTACCGAACAGGTTTTACTGGTAAGTCTCACTGAATTGTGTAGCATGTTAAAGTATCACTGGTAATGGGCATTGGAATCCCATTCACACCTAGATTTTATATATGAAGTCTGTTCTTACTGGGATGTGTCCAGATCCCCATGTGACAAGATCTAACCTTGGGGTAATAAACATTTTAAGGTTGTGTCACACATTTTTCTTAATAAACCCAAAATAGATCATTGATATTAGTGAACACCAAGTACTTGTTACATTTTGAAGGTACCTGAGAGACAGGTATTTAAAAAATATTATAATAATGATTTTTATTATTAAAGACATTACACATACATTATATGTTAAAGTAATGTTTTTCATATAAATGAGTGGGTTTTATTCAGTCTAGAAGTAGGTGTCCCTCCCACTCCTGATTTCAAGGCTTCCAGACCTAACCTTATCACTTAGAGCACAGCCACTATTCCTAGCTCTTAGGTGTCCTTCCACAATTGTTCTATGAATTAGCAAACATGTATGTGTATGTTGGCATTTACGTCAATATTAGCCTATGTACCCTGTTCTAGCCCTTGTTTTATGACAACATGTAGCTAACCGTATGTATATGAATGCATTTATTTAAGTGGCTGTGCTGCATTTCACTTTAAGGATGTAGATCTCAGGTGAATCTTAGGCCTATTTGACATAAAAATAAGCTATTCATGTTGGTGGGGTGTGCTTTTGGAGAAAGACAAATATATGGGGAGGAGAAAGAGGGAAACAGACAGGGACAAAGAGAGAGGGAGAGGTGGAGAGAGAGAGAGGGAGAGAGAAAGAGAGACAGAGAAGAGAGGGAGAGGGAGAGAGAGGGATAGAGAGAGGGGGAGAGAGAGAGGTGTGAGAAAGGAGCAGAAAAAAGCAGTGCTTTCCTTTTGTTCTTTAACTACTTGAGCATATTCCTTCAATTACTCTAGATCTGATCTCCCTCCATGGAAATTGGTGGCCACAATTGAAAATAAGAGAAATAACAAAAGTTGAGGCTATAACAACAAATAACTAAAGTAAAGGCCAAGTACAGAAGTTTCAAATGTAATTCTGACATTGCTTGTCAATATCTTTTGAATTTATAATCTTATCTCTGCCAAGAGATATGACTCTACCTTACCCTAATTTATCACATGTCCTGTGGAAAGGACATTTAGGTTGTTTCCAGACATCTTCTACTTCGGACAGTGCTCCAAGGAACTATCTCAAGCAATAGTTAAAATATCCCTCATTCACATCATTCCGAATTAGCTCCCTGCAACCTGGGCAGTAAAAGTTTCACCCTTTATTCTTTGTGTAATCACACTGCCTCCCTCAGCCTCTTGACTTAAACACAGAACTCACCACCAAGGCACCTAATCCCTCCAATTCAGTCACTTTTATATGAACTTCTAAGAGGAGTGCATTTTTATCTCTTTCATTTTCAAATACTGCCCTAAAACCCTATGGGAATTGAAAGCCAGAGAACTGCATTAGAGAAATTTCTTAAAAAGCTAGTGAAATTGCCTGGACAACTAAAAGACAGCCATTTGCAAACAAACGGGCTTAGAGATAGCTCATAGAGACTTTTATACAGATGACATTTTTTTCCATCATAAAGAAACATTTGTAACTAAAGAGGGGTTTTGTTGCATAGAATCTTATTCACCTCTCTCCAACTGCTGCTCTTTCTCAGAAATGGCATATGCCTGGCTTTTAGAGTCCATATCAGCTCTCTTTCCTCCAGAAATTCATTTCTGGCTCTCACTGAATCTCCCTTCTCTGGTCTGTGTTACTTTTCTTCCTTTCTTCCTCATTTTGTCCCTTATTCATGAGGCACCTCTCATCCCTATGTGTTTTGCCTATAAAGTATTAATTAAAAAAAAAAAACTTTTGGAAGGTGGGTTCTTTTCTTCCTTTTTTTTAATTCCTTCTCTCTCTTTCTTGGTACTTTTTTCATATAGAAAGACCTCAGAAAATAAAAAATAAATGAAGGGTTGTAATGAATGGTTGTCATCCTGCTGGCTTACCCTGGAAATGAAGTTGATGCCTTGCCAATGAGAAAGTGTAAGGGATAACTCCTTCCCCCAATCCTGTTTCCAAGTGACTATACATATCTGCATATAATGCCCAGCAATAAAGGGTGGAAAGTACCGATTCATGAAGGACAAAACAGACACAATCAAAAGCACTGACTAAAATTTGGACAAGGGAAAAAGCTGAACCGAGGGTAGTTCCCATGTAAGTGGAAAGTAATGTTTTCTAGCTCAGTGGAGGTTTATTTACATAGTATCGGTAAAAAGTGATCAGCCCTTACCTGCTGCTAATTGCAGCCCATTCTTATCTATTCCTTTAAGGAGTTCTCTATCTGAAAACCCTGATTAGCAAAGCCCTTGGAACTGTACATACCAAATGTAATAAAATTATCACTTTTATAAAAGCACTCTATGTGATGATATATGAATTCTGTTTAATCTGTTAGGTAAAACAAATTTTAAAACCTCCCTTTGCCTTTGGGAACAAAGCGACACATCTTCCACATTCAAGACCTAGCAGTAATGATAATATTCAAACCTAAAACTACTTAATCCTTAAGACAACCTTATGAAGCAAGTGCTTTCATTATCATCAACAGATGGGAAACCTATGGCACAGAGAGGTTATGTAACTTGGCCAAGGTCACACAGCTGGAAAGTGGCAAAGCCAGATCAAATCAGGCAATCTGACTCCAAAGTCCATGCTCTACTAAAACAGTGCACTCTGTTGACTCTGTATCTTGGCATTCTTTTTTGGACTGAAACTGTGAGCCCTGGAATTCTAAGCAAGTGGAGAAAACCCAAAGCTCTTTTGGCCACCATGCCTGCATGTGTATCTCTCCAGCTGGACTTGGCAAATGGCCCCATTCTTTAAGCTTGGTTTATTTTTCCTGAGAATATCTGAGGCCTTGAAAATTGCAGAGTGCCATGGTTGTCAATGCAAATCTCTTGGTCTCTGCCCACATGGTGTGTCTTTTTCTGACTCTGAGCAACTTCCTGAGGCTGTCAGAAAAGGTGTCAATCAAAGCAATATTATTAGACTCACTCCTGGAAGCCACCTTGCCTAAAATTACACAGGAACCTTGGGTCTATCTAGGATTACTCAGCAATCTTAATTAAAAGATACCCCCTTTAAATCATTTCTGCCCAGAGCCCTGCTCTGGGGGTGTGGAAGGGACTGAGGGAATTTCTCTAGTATTAAATTATTAAGTGGCCCTGGGTGATAATGTGGCAATTTCCATGGAGAAGAAATGAAAAAGAACTCACATCTTTTCCTCATCAACTAGCACACTTGAGAAATAATCTTTATTTGGGTGGCAATGATAACACCACCTCAAGATGTAATCAATGACAATTGTAAAATAATTATGGAATGTAAAAGCTTATGCTGCTAGTATTACCATAATTTCATAAGTAAATATGAACTTTCCTCCAAGGAGTACAGATTGCTTCCCAAACTGATTTACATATATAGGGCATTGTATAAAACAGCTCTTAACACAAAATTGCCCTTAAATAGAATAGGTGCCATTTTGATTTAACTGACTATTAATAGCAGTCTTATTCTTTACTATCTCAGAAATCAATTATAGTGGGAGGCAGTATAGCTTGTTGATGAAAGAGCTTTGGAGACACTAAGATCTGAGTTCTAGCTTTGCCATTTACTAATCATGGGGGAAATAATTCTGTGTGCTTTAGTTTCTTCCTCTGTAAAATGAAGTCAGTCAATACCTACTTCATTAAATGAGCTGTCTCTTGTGAATTGGCTGCATAACTGGTACCTAAGAGTTGCATTGAGTGCTCGCTGACTAATAGTAATAATTTTATTAATGATGACTGACTTTATAAATCTTTTAGTTTTCTTTCCTTCTGTGTTGGCTTCATTCTCAGGCTGGCTCTCTCCATTTTGTGGCAAAATCAGACTTTATAAGCTTAGAAGCCCTGTCAAAACCAGGCTGCCTCTTGTTTTATTTCCAGGAAAAGTTCAGGGATTGAATTCAGTGCCCTTGAATTTCTCATGTATGTCAGACATGGGCATATATCTGATTCTGGAACTGAAAATAGGAGGTAAGGGGTGAAGCGCAACCAAACTGCATAGTTTAAGGTTAGGGCTAAGATAATTCCCAAAAAGGGAAAATATGTATTCTGTCATTATTAGAAGGGAGGATGAATCCTCATTAGGGAAACATACAAATGGAAGAATTGAGTGCCAGAAAGATAAAGCTGCAAAAGTTTTATTTGTGTATGTTAAATAACTACAATGGTCTAGATACATGATAAATCGTGTTCCTTTGATCCTCATATCAAAATCGTGAGATAGGAATTATCCCCATTATGAAGAAACAGAAAAGTGCTAGCAGAGTATCTGACGTAACAAATATGTAGAAAATCCAGGGTTTGAAACTTGGTGTATCTGGCTCTATAGCCCTTGTGGCTTGTTGTAGTAAAAATCAGCCCCAAATGTAAGAATTATTTTTCCCACTCTTTCTCCCAATAAAAAGGATGAAAATCTGTTATATTCTGTTCTGTTAAAGAGATATCGTACTCTGTCCTGTTGAACAAATCCACAGGTAAGAACCAAGGTGTTGCAATTGACCTTGAAGAGCAGGGAAATTGATTGGGTCACTGGTACCCAAGTGCCATGAATAGGTGAAGCCCCTGCCAAAAGCCATATTTTCTAAAGGAGGTTGATTAATGTAGTTGTTGGGATCTGAGTCAACTTTAGGAGAAAACAATGAAAGGCAGATTTGATTAGAAACCATTCAGGGATCTGTTATCTGTGTAAAAGACAAGGCAGCAATCTTAAGGCTGTCTCACTTAATTACAAATAAGTTCACATTTACCTGATGGATTATGTTGGCTTGGTTGGAAACAGAGACAGCTGAGTAGTACTTACATATTTTCTGTAACTGATTCACACATAAAAAATTAAGAACTGGATCCACAGTGAGCCTTTGTTATTTTGAATGCCAGCTTGTTTTATTGATGTCCCTTAAGGGACAATTATCATCCATATCATATAGTAAAAAGAGATAAAGAACTGCTTACAACTGCATCCTCAGTGGATGTGAACATCTATACACATTCTCATCCTTCCCCACTGTTCAATGCCAGATCCATGTAAATGACCTCCCATGCCACATTTTGGTCTTGCCATACAGACATTTATGTTTATAGGTCAAGACATTTTTATCTGATAGAAGATGGTAACCTACTTGAAGAGAAGAGAAAAGAGAAAGTCAGGTGTAACTTTATCTGGATTCTTCTAGATCTAGAGGCTCAAAGTCATCAGGTCTTGATCTCTCTCCAACACTCAACTCCTCTTTCCTCTCAGTTGGCTTCACTCCTCAGCAGGCTGTCTGCCAGTGGTGGTCTCCAGCAGCTCACATCTTTCCAGTTCACTCCAGTGGAAAAGAAAACTTTCTTGCTGGTTGCTTCAGTGAAACTCCTGGGATTCATTCTCGTAGGTCCTGATTAGGTAACAAACCACATCTGGATCTGTAGGTAGAATCAATTCCAGCAAACCGCGTGGACAAAAAGTGAGTGGTGATACCCCGAGAAAGACTGGGGTCTTTTACCAAATGTAGGGGACAGCATAAACAAGAGATGCTCCTTACTGACAGGTGTTTTAAATCCCTGTTTTCAGATGAACAATAAGAAGATAAACAAATAAACAAAATTCTGGAGAGGATAAATAACTTTGCCTTATGTCACACATGGGATTTAAACTCAGATATGTCTTTCAAAAGAGCCTGTTTTAAGTACCGTAATTTCTCAATTCCCACTGTGCCATGGACTCATCAAACCTGCCTTGAGTTCCAGCTCTCTCTGAAAACTTCCCAAAGGACCCCACTCTGCAGAGCTCTCTCCTTGCTTACAGTCCCAGTATAGGCATGTATTTCTTGTGAGCACTGTGTCCGTTGAACTCCTGCATCCAGTCATCAAACCACCTTTGACCAGGTGTTAAGAATACTTAACACGTAAAAAGCAGTTACAAAAACTTTTGCTAACACGTCTGGATATGATCACTAAGCATCCACAAATGTTTCCTCTCTCTGGTTCTTACTTATATCACCACCATTCATCCTGAGATCCTTATTGAATAGTGCTCCAAGCCAATTTTGGTTTGTTTTTGTTGTTGCATTATTGTTCTTATTTGATGATTTGTTTTATGGGCATCAGAACATGATTATCCCTCTTCCTTCTCCTTCAGCTGCTTCAGCCATTCAGATACAGCACAGACTTCTGTGACACCAAGCAGACATAAAGGATGTAGTAGGAGATGGCTGTGACTCTTTCCTCTTTTCCCAGTGGATTCGGTTTGCAAATTCAGTGGCAAGAAGCAGGATCTTTGCACTCTTACTTTCCCAGGGCCTGCACACTGGGGATGGGATGAAGTTGAAGTCTAATCACATTACCAAAACCAAAAAATGCCGAACTCTGTTCCATCAAAATAACCAGATAACTTGGTCATACACTGAGAAGTGACTATGTCTTTTTTCCAAGATAATCCACCTCATCCTTTGCTCAGAATTGTGAGACAGATTATTTTCTGCAGAGAACTTCTAAATGAGCCATCTCTCACTTTCGATTTTATATTGATATGGCAGTGGAACAGCTCCTCACTCAGGATCAGTTATTTTTATAGACATCCATATTTCTCTTTATTCCCTCTTATCTCAGCCTCAACACTCGAGAGTCATATTCAGCTCTGTTTTCTTACTCACCTCCTCTTAAATGTTTGAATTCCCGAGACCCATCAATTCTGCCTGCATGATGTTATGCCTTCCCATTTCGTCTTCCATTGTCCCTGACATCACACTAGTTTAGCCCCCCTTCCCTCTCACTAGGAATACTCAGATAGCCTCTCCATACATCTCTTTGTGTCATAATGCCTCAAGAATCATCTAAACACTGATCTGATCACGTATTCATCCTGTTCCTCAATACTAACAACATAAAATTTTAAAAAGTAAGAATGGAACTAGGTTCTTGAGAACCTGGACTATAGTGTACACTTTTTTTGACCTAACACCCCATACTTTCAAATTTTTTTGTAATACATTCACAAAGGTCAGAATTTATTCTAGTCCTGATTTAGTCTATGGGCCTAGCTACACCTTCTTAAATCTTATGGTTTTATACATCCTCCAATCTGGGGATAAACCGTCCTTGTTAATTTTAGCAATGATTAATTTTTAGCACCTCCTGTGTATGTACCAGGAGGGTTTTGCTTTGTATACAAAGATAATATGTGAGGATCTTTATTTTTATTAGTCTCGCAATATTGGACCTTTATGGCCTTATACCCGTGGCTCCTCGTTTCTACCATGGACCTTTCTTTAGCACTTGCTTTCTGCTCTTCCAGGAAAAAAAGAATCACTTTCTCTTCTGAAGTTAAATGTGATTAAGTCACAGATAAAATGTAATGCATCATAACCTGCTTTCTATTATAGGTCTGTATATGTGATTAGTAGAAAGAGCTCAGGCTAGAATCAGCATATCCATTTTATCCAATTCCAGCTTTGTTATTTACTGACAGAGTGACCCTAAGAAACTACATCACTTACCTGAACTCCAATTTCCTTCTTCAGAGACTTACTTTGAGAAATAAAAGTGATGTATCATATTATTACAAAGTAACCTTGGACTTAGTGTGTTCTCCGTATATATCTTTTTTTATTTCTTCCTTTCCCTCTTCTGCTAGAGGGTAAGTCACTTACAGACCAAAACTTCGTCTTTACCATGTGTGGTAGTTATTCAGTTGTCAGCTTGGCCAGGTGAGCATACCTAGTCTTGTTGCTGCGGACATAAGCCAATGGTACATGAACCTCATCTGTTGCTAATTACATCTACAGTCGGCTAGGAGGCGTGTCTGCTGCAATGAGTGACATTTGACTTAATTGGCTGGTGCTTAAATGAGAGAGCACAATGTAGCACAGCCAAGCAGCTCGGCATTCCTCATCTCAGCACTTGCAGCTCAGCCCAGGCCTTTGGAGATGCAGAAAGAAGTCACCCCGGGGAAAGTTGTTGGAACCCAGGGGCCTGGAGAGAAGACCAGCAGAGACCATCCTGTGCCTTCCACGTAAGAAAGAACCTCAGTGGAAAGTTAGGTGCCTTTCCTCTGAAGAACCAACAAAATAAATCCCCTTTTATTAAAAGCCAATCCATCTCTGGTGTGTTGCATTCCGGCAGCTAGCAAACTAGAACACCATGTTTCTGTCTAATGTGTATACAATGATGCAGCATGCAGTGTGAACATATGCAAATGGACAGACACATACATGGTGCTTATATTCATCGACTAATACACACTTGTGTGTACATGTGCACACATTAGTCCACAAACACATGCAGATGGAAGCACTTCTTGAAGGACTCCATTTCTTAAATTGGAGAGCTGTCAGAGATAATCTCTATCTTCCCTCCCAGCATAAAAAGGTTAGAATTCTAAGCCATTGAAGTATATTTGAAGGGAGGGAAATTCTGACTCAGTAAAAGAAACACTCTTTCATGCACTGGACTATTTATTAATTCATCAGTTGTACTATGGAGTAATGAGATCCATGGAAGCAGAGGAAGTCAAGATTTGAAACTATTGTCATGGGGAGTTCTGCCCTAGATCCGTGATACTGACAGATCCTTTATACATCTCAGAATATGTTTAATATATTCTTTAGACGTTTTAGAATGTGGGATTCAGGAAAGCTCAGGACACTCTGTTTTGTAGTATTGACTTGAATCTCTCTTCTTTTATACTCTGTCTCGTTCCCTCAGATGCTCTCTTTTGGTTCTGAGCCCAAACTCAGCTGACCTATATGTGGTTTGGGTGAGGAGCAGGGAGCAGTGTTAGGAAACCATACCTGAGAGCATATCCCAGGAGCTGTGCTATGGTATTTTTCGGTAGCTGTACTAGGAGTGATAGATAAGGGGGTTTTACTATCCTTGAGAGTCTTTTATTTTTTTCCTGTTAATGATCTCTCTACAGGAATGCTCTTTTCCAAGACCCTTGCACCTTCCTTCGCTTCTTAATCTTTTTGTGTAATTAGCAGGTTTCCCCTACAAGTTACATTTCTACTCCTTTAGTTTGAGCCCATCACTTTTCACCCCACCTTCACTGATGAGTGGCCATCACTGATCATTGTCCTCTTTATCCTGATGCCCTCCCATCCTCGTGAACTGCTGCTCCTCTTTCTCTGAGTAACTGAGCCTCGGTCACTTCTCTAGATTTCCACAGAGAACTCTTATGATGGCAAAGTGCAAAAGATGGCAGTTCATAATAGAAGAAGAGAGGGAACAAAGCTCCCTAATTTAATTCTATTGAAAGAACTTGACGTGTACCCTAGTGAGCAGACCTCATTTGAGACTTCGTGTTCACGTGCCTCCGAATTTGTACAGTGTCCGGGTGGTTGTTTATGTTACTCTTGCTCATTCAATCATGGACCACATTTGAATGTTGCCTTTAATCAATAAGAGATGTTTAGTATTTGAGAGAGCAACTGCTGGCGTTAATATTCCTTTGTTGGAATTCTGCTTGTAAGGGATACGATGTTGAACTATTTATTTAGCTTTTTTTTTTTTTTTTTTAAGAGAGAGGGAGGAAGGGAAGGAAAGACAGAGAGAAGGAAGGAAGGATGGAAGGAAGAAAGGGAAACATCTTTAAACATTTTCTTGTTTTATTATATTTTGTTTGTTTGTTTGTTTTTTACATGGGCTGGGGCCGGGAATCGAACCGAGGTCCTCCGGCATGGCAGGCAAGCACTCTTGCCCGCTGAGCCACCGCGGCCCGCCCTTATTTAGCTTTTTTAAACCTCGCAGTCTTCCTCTGTAAAATGATCGTAGCAATGTCTCCCTCATATGCTTGTTTGTAAGGATTAAAATGAGATCATTTATATTAAATTCGTATAATATACATATATATGTGTCATATATATAACATATAAATCATTATTAATAAATGCTAACAGTTATTTAAAAAAGGAATAGAGAAGAGTTGGCTATAAATAGATTTCTTAAAAGTGGAAATCTCATTTTGATATTTAGTGTAAAATTTCCTGTTTTTAATGGGAATTTTTTTTTTTTTTTTTACATGGGCAGGCACTGGGAATCGAACCCAGGTCCTCGGGCATGGCAGGCAAGCACTCTTACCTGCTGAGCCACTGTGGCCAGCCCTAATGGGAATTTTTAATGCTAGCATGCATTTTACTTCTGAATTGCAAAAAATAGGTAGAAAATCAGCTTTCTGTTTTATAGCCTCTCAAATATTTGAAGACTGTCACGTAACCCAATTTACTGAATTAATATAAACTGAGTCATTTTCGGAGTTGAATGTTGGCAATGAAGATAGAGGGCGGAGCCCCTGCCCTTAATGGGCTTGAAGCTGCTAAGATAGGAGTGCAAAGAGGACTACTGCAGAGGTATGTGATGCAAAGAGGACTACTGCAGAGGTATGTGAAAGGGTGTTGCCTCAACAAAGCTACCTCTGTGAGTAGGTTGTAGCCAGTCATCTTGGTGTGGGCTTACCGTCACAAAGTAAGCTGTCTAGAAGAGGGGGACATGGAATTGAAAAGGCGAGAGCAAGGACAAATTGGAACCTACCATCACCTCTGCATTTCCCTCTCATCTCCTCTAACCACTGTGACCTTCAGAGTGAAATGGCTGCTACTTCTCTCTTGCCTTCTAAATCTCATAACTATTTGCTTTTTTTTGCCAATTCTTGTAATCAAACAGACTCTAAGAAATATCATTCCAGCTTATCCAAGTTCATCCAGTATAAAATCACCCCTGCTCAACTTGGCAACTATGCACATCTTTTTAAACCATGTATGGCATTCAAATGTAAAGGAAAAAAAAAACCTTAAAACTGTTCCCCTATACAACTTAAAACTTGTAAAATCTCTCCCCCAAAAACATGATACAAATTTCTGTATGTTATGTTATCTATCTTTGGGTGATATTTCTCTTCAAACTCATCATATCTCCCCTTTTGATATACTGTCATTTAGAAACATGATATTAGCCCCTTATGTTGAACATAGGTTAAAAAAACCTTATTTTTTAAACATAGGTTGAAAAATAGGGGAATGGGAAAGAAGAAAAAGAGAGTTGTGTATGTGTGTGTGTGAGCATCTGTATGTGTGTACAAGTGAATTTATACCAAATTATGATTGTGGAGGGCCAGATTTTAGGGAAAGATTCCTAGGGAAAAGGCTTTTTCTGTTGGCAAATGAAAGATGAGAAGAAATTGAAGTCCGAGGATAGTGAAGTACCTAGAATAGTGCCTGGCACATTTCATCTGTCATCAGATGTAAAATTTCATCCAGTGAAGCCGAACCATACCTTTATGTGCCTCTTAAAAAACTGCCAATTAAACTATAACATTTAATTGATTGTGAGGCACTTTTAGATTGAAGAGATATTAAAATGGGAAAAAAGTCAGCATTTTGGAATTGAGGAAATAGGTGCACAATAAATATTTGTTTAATGAATGAGCAAATGATGTAATGACTACTAGGGATGAAGTGGCCATATATTTATTTTTCAAATCAAAGGTTAGATAAGGTTATCTTCATAGATCACTGCTCAGATACGGAGTGGTACATTCTAAACAAGAGTAGGAAAGAGTCAGAAGCTGAGCCTTGACTCATTTGACTGAATAGAGATAAAAAGCAGGATGGACAGGGGAAAATTCTAAAACCCAGCTGCAAGACTGATGAATCCACGTGGGTGACCAGCCCTGATGTGTTTATGCATCTGAATCTCAGGAGCCACCCCATCTGACCTGCTGTGACTTACAGGAATGCCTTTCACGGAATGTTGGGTAAATGGCTGAAAACAGCCTTTTGGGTTAAGAATGGAACTTTATCTATCTACCAGGATCTATCGTTCTCTAAGGAGAATAGCCAGAGGAAATAGACCTGCCCCATGTTTTTTATTGTTGGCTCTGGCGCTTAAAGCATCAACATCTCCAACAGAGCAATTCCATAATTTAGAGAGAACTGTCAAGGTTTACACAGACATGGCAAGATGTGCCCTGGGGTGGGGAAGAGAACCTGCATTTATGTGATTTATGGTAAAGGGTGTTACATAAGTGCCAAAGTTTAAGGCAGATAAATCCCAGAAGACAAATGCTACCAATAATTGAATTACAAAGCTATTATCATGTGCTGAACAGAGCAACTTTATGACTCTATTGTGACAAGATGAAACTTGTTAGAATATTTATTGCCTGGGATAGCTTTTGCATCACTCTCCCAAAGAACAAACCAGCCCTTCCATGTGCCTCCTATGAGCGATTAGCCTTCCTAAGTAGTTCAGTAGCAAAGGAAAACAAGAGAGAGGAACCCGGAACTGACATGGCATACAGCCATGTCAGGCTCCAGCCTCGAGTTTGACCTCACATTTCAACAACTCCTGGGCCAAACATATTTACGTTGTCAGCTGAAATCAGGCTCTTCCCATAGTAACCAGGGCAGCCCTAGAATAAATAAGAACTCTGGCCATCAGCTCATTTTCTACATCTGAATAAATTAAGAGTAAGAACAGCCCAGTAATAGAAGCCACTATTCTAATCTTATCATTATTTTTGAGAAAAATAAGGAAATTAATTAAACAAATATTCATTCTCTTAAACCACTATTCCATTCCCCCTTTTCATTATTCTTCCTGTTGAAAAATCAGGTGCATACAAAGATTCATGTATGAGGGTGAAAAGCTCAGCATCATACATAGGAGTAAGCCATTAGACACACCAATACTGTGGAGAGAAGATTAGATTTATTTAACTAAATTTATTTGTTAAATAAATTACAGAATATTGCACAACTCACAAAACAGTGAATTCCAATATTATAATATTATATTACATTCTATTATATCATATAATATGTTGTTATATAGGTATGGTCTGAATTTTGTAAAAAAAAAGACAAAAACCTACAAAACATAAAAAACATACTATCGGATCAACAACAAAGTCTTAAAGGTGATCATATCTAGATGGAGGGATTACGTGCAATTCTTATAATTTTTGTACTTTCCATTATATTTTAAATGAACACATAATACTTTTACAATTAAGTAGGGCACGATTACTTAATATGTTACACCAATAGTAATAATAAATACACAGACAAGCTTATTTTCCATTTTGGGGGGGGATGTGGGGATTGAGAGTAGTGAGAGACAGATCCAAACAGGAGATCATAATTATGACCATGCCTGTTCAAAACAAAAAGGTGCTGGGACCCTGTGGAATAGTTTCGAGAATCAAATCTCTCCTGCTCCTCTCCCTTCTTTTCCACCATATCCATCTCCTACCTTCACTGGCCCCTCTCTTTCCCTCCCTTCCCTTTCCCTCCCCTAACTCCTCTCTCTTGCTTCTCCTCCTCTACCTTCCCTCCCCACTCTGGTTACAAGGAAACATTTTCAATTCTAACCTCAGGAACTTGCATCTACTGTGAAGTTATGATTTAAAAAACAGAAAAAGAAAATAAACGAGAACATAGGCTTTACTTTTTCTGGCAACACACAGGTCTCCTTGGCCAAACAGTTGTTAGAAGTCGAAAGAAAACAGGCACAGCTTTCAAATTATTTTCACACAGAATAACATCCCTTTCTTTCCCAGTTCCAAACCCTTCATACCTTGTTCTCAGAACTCCAGAAGTTCTTTGTAAATGAACAAAATTGTTAAGACAACAGCTACTGTTTGACACCCAGGATTTTTTTGTTTCTGTTGTGAAAAAAAATTAATTTCATCATATGTCTAACCTGATTCAATCCTTGCTCCACTCCAAGTTTTACTGACTGAATCTCCTTCCCTTCTCAACTGAGGATTTTGTGGGAAATGGCCACTGAGGGTTCTTTCCCAGAAATGCCAAAGCACAGCAGTAAAGCAAGAGAATGGCTTTCACATCAGCACAGGTGGTAACATATGGAGGAGCTTTTTAGCCTGTCAGTAGACCTGGGTGCTGGTAGTCCAGTGCTGGAGATGGACACTGCATTTCTGAGAAGGATCAGAATTTTTGTCATTTTCCAAGTACCGATAGAGGATCCACCATCCAATCTAGAGGCCCTAACATATGAGGGTCTAAACTTAAGCAGTTGATTTTCAGTCTATTTCCAATTCCTGGGACATGAAACCCCCTCCCTCACCCACCACCATATGCCTGGACCCATGGCCACTCTCATCCTCATTCCCACCCAATAGCGCCCTTTCAGGATGGCAGACATGCCTGCTTTCCCATCATTTCTTCTGAACTTTTCCCTGCTTAGTTAACACTATATTTCACTATCTTTCATGAGACATGAAGATTTAAAAAATTTGTTTTTTATTTTTTGTTTTTTTCATGGAAAGGTCCACCAGAGTTAGCCATGGACCTGGGTTGGTAGTTCCAACCCTGCCATTATCTGAGTGATGGTTGTTTTGTTGATGCAGTTAGACAGCTTATTGTATATGTGTAAATGTTTTCCCACAAGAGATATTGTTATCACAACCTGAGAGGTTATATATTTATATTTATTTGCAATTTCCATGTTATTCCCATGGATATAAAACTTTCATAGGGGGTGGACGTTGTCATTGGTTTTATTCACTGCTAACACTGAACTGCCTAGAACTACACCTGGTACGTTATAGGAGTTTGGTAAATATTTGTTTAATTAATTCAGTCATTAATTCATTAAAGCATTTAATTGTCAGCCATTTATTCTGCCCAGTATTAAGTGTTTAGATACCCCAGCAATCCTCAGTCGAAAGCAGTAGTCACCGCCATGAGCTCCTTGTGGTACATGGAAGAGATATTAGAACTTCCGATGATATTTTCTTTTCCTGTTTTAGTTTCTTGTTTTTGTAAAATTTCTGAATTTAATATGTAAGTAATCCAGTGCCTCTCCATTACTTATCACTAACAGTTCGTCATGTATTGGGAGTGTGCTTTTTTTTTTCTTGCTTGGGGTACTCAAACTAAAAAATTTGGAAATAGCCATCCCCAGAATTTCTCATGGACTATAATTTCCCTGCATCAGATCATCTGTAGCAGCAAAATGCTCAGGCTTCAATTCCTTCACACATACGTTTGCCCTGCCCTCCTATCAGAAGCTCTTTGGTCTAAACAGGAATAAAAAAGAAACAGGAAGTGGAAATTCTCTTGTCTCCTGCCTTCTGTCACCGTGGTCACCTCATCCCAGCAGACCCCCCTGATAGCCCTCCTCTCATCCTGAGTGTAACATCAACTCAAACCCATCCCCTCTTGGTTGTCCTTTTGCTAATCCCAACTTTGTCACAGCTTTAGCCTTCCTAGCAGCCTTGGTGAGATGATGTCAGGATTGTTTGTATTCTGAAATTTGAAAAAGATCCAGGTCTCTTCCCCACACACATTTCGTGTATTCATTCTCTTCAGCCCTTCTGATTTGTACACCTTGCCTGACCCTCTTTGACCTTCTCTTTGAAGTGTCTTGTTTTTTATTACTAGTACAGATTTATTAATACTAATTGCAAAAGTAATGCATGACTATATCTTCTTTATAAAACTTCAAAAAATCCTGATAAAATAAGGTTCCCTTTGACCATCACCCACAATCCCCAAACTCTCCCCTAAGGTGAATACTATTATGAATTTTGTATGCCTATTTCCAGTGGGTTTCTTTTTTCTTTTAAATATATTTTTGCCTTGTGTCCATCAATAGACAATGATTAAATACATTTGGCATTTTCATTTACTCAAATGCAGTGATGCAGTTAGAGATCTATCCCCTAATCATATGGTTTGGTACAACACCATTTCTGAAATATATTATTGCATGAAATTAATGAGTTGCCAAAAATACCTAGGGTACGGTAAGATTAAAATTAAAAGAAATGAAAAGAAACCTATTTTAAAACATATTGTAAAATCCTCCTTTACCTCCATCCCAAACCCTTTGGTAATTTAGAGTATTTTTCTCTGTATCTCATTGGCTCCGTGTTTGCTCTTTGGGGAAGAAGGCTCTGTGGTCTGATCTTGGTCCCTGGAACTTCTCTACATCTCAGCATCCTTAGTCAGGAAAGGGGGACAGAAGAAAAAGAAAGTCAGGGAGGGGGACAGAAAAGACAGGAAAAGGCAATGCAATAGATGGTGGAGGAAGCAAATTCATAAAATAGAAAAAAGGGAAAGTGGTGAAGAGGAGGGAAACTGCAGCAGGACCATTCATCTTGTCTAATCTGGAACTGGTCATTTTGTTGACTCCATAGACACATTGATCCTATGCATTGCTACTTCAGCTTTCAGCTTTATTACTGCTAAGCAGCTCGTGTAACGCTCTCCTGAACTTTATCAATTCCTTTATTCTGGGTCGGGCACTCTCTCCTGCACTTTGCTCCTCTACATCTGCGAACTCACCCACCCTCCTTCCCTCTTCCTCCTCCTACTCTCCTCCTTCTTCTCCTTCTTCCCCTTCCTTCCTTCCTTCCTTCCTCCCTCCCTCCCTCCCTCCCTTCCTCCCTTCCTTCCTTCCTTCCTTCCTTCCTTCCTTCCTTCCTTCCCTCCCTCCCTCCTTCCCTCCCTCCCTCCCTTCTTCCTCCCTCCCTCCCTCTCTCATACACACACACACACGCGGACATACACAGGCACACTTTGTTGTAGACATCATATAGCTAAGCTGTAAGGTCTGGCTAGGAGAGCCATCGGAAGACAAAATGCAAATTTGGAGGATTTGAGCTTTAAGATGCTGGCCATGCTGGTTTTCGGAGTTCGCTATGGTTTCAGGGGACTGTCATTTTACCTGTCTATGCATGTATGCGTGTATGTATAAATCTATTTATTTGTTATTTATAGTAGCTACCTTTGGTTCTAACACACCAATGGATCAGTGTGAGGGCCAGAAGAAAAGAAGCAGAAAGCAAGTGTACTGCTTAGGCTTAAGGAAATGGTTAAGATGACACTTTTATCTTGCTTTTTATTTGGTCTAGCCCGTTCATTCCCTGGGTAGGCAGGAGATGAGACCTCAGGCTACGCTGTTTTTCTCAAGAATTACAGTTGTGGCATTGGCCAAGACTATCCTGGTTTATCTTGAGAGCTTAACTAAAGAGGTAGGTAAGGAGAAACCCTTGAATAAAAAGAGACAATCAAGGTATCCAGTAGCTAACACCTGCCAGGCACATTATTTCTAATGGAAAGGTCATGTGGGACATGAATGATCCTTCTAAAACAAAGAGGAGAAGGCAGGTGTCTCTATCCTCCCAGCCTCTGTTCCCCTGCAGTTCCCTCCCTGGTCCTCCATATATCCTTAACTAGTGATTCTAAATCTGAATGAATAGGTATTAGCCTGTCATGGTGTTTGTTTTTTAATACCTTGTCTATGGGTATCTAAAACAGGACATTTTGCGGCTCCACAGCATTTATTGAGGACTATTTTAAACTGGTATAACCTCAGACACAATGCCAGATGAATGATAAACTAGTGGCATTTCTGAGTTTCTCTGTCAAAAATGTCTACAAAGGCTGCATTTGGCTGATTGTTTTTCAGAAGGCTCATGTTGGACTTCTAACACCCAGTATACAATATCAGAGTGTGATTTTTAAAATTTATATACTTGACTTTTTTAGTCCTTAGATTTTATTCCAGAATGGCTCCTAAATGTGACTACCAACTTAAAACCCTAGAAGCTGGAGGCCAGGCACTACAGGAGACTGCTAACTGGATCTTGCAGGACCTGTAGGCTTTCACCATGTGATTCCCCCGATATGGAAGCTCACACGTAGTTGGAGACTACAGTTCTTCTTTTCAGCTGTTTATAAACCTATGTGCTTAAATACCTTCAGTGGCATCCCCATGGATTTTAGGACCAATCGAAAAGCCTTAGCTGGGGGCACAAAGTGCTTCATGATTAGGCACCTACCTAATTGTTCATTTTGTCTTTTACACAGCTGCACTCTGCCAACACTAGGTCCAGGCTAGTAATGGCTTACTAGTAGTTGCCTATGTGGGCCATCCTCACTCTGTCCTATGGCCTTTTACCAGCTGTTTCTTCTAAATGGAGCGCTCTTCCATCCCTTTGTCCATCAGCCATATTAGTGCATATCTCTGAAGAATTCAATCCAATTACTCCAAAGCCTTCCAGACCTTTATCTCCCCCAGGTGTCTGTCTTCAAGTGAAAGGTTGTCCCTCCAATGTCTTCACATAGCACCTTGAATATTAGAGCCCTTGTTTCATTGGATTGTTTTCTCTTCAGTAGCTGTAAAGTTTTTAAGGGGATAGAATGTGTGGCCCTTGTTCTGAGCACATAGTGGGACCTTGGAATGTTTCACTGAATAAATAAGCGGTATTTATTCATTCATATAATCGAGCTCTGGGCTCTTGACTCATCTTTTTCTTGTTTATTGACTTACGATGATAAATCATTTTGATAAAATATTTCTGTTAGTAAAGTACCCATGATATCCCAAGAAGATTTTATAGACAACATTAATTTTAATTTTCAGGTGAGTATTACTATTTTCAACCTGTCCCCTGAAATTAGAAAGGGAAGGAATAGAAGGAAGATATCGGGTGCATTTTCTGAACCCTTGCTTTGTGCCAAGACAATGATTAAATTACCTTTTCAAAGAGCTCATAGACCTTTAGCCTGGCTGCCCTTCCCCCATATTCCTTCCTTTCTTCTTTCATTCAACATTCATTGACTGTTTTTTATATTCCAGAAACTATAATATGAATTTCATGTATATTCTAGGAAAACTTATTTTAATCTCATTTTATAGATTAAAAATCAAAGCAAAGAGATATTAAGAAACCTTCCAAAGATCACAAATACAGATAAGTTGATAAGTTTTGATATGGCTCATCTATGTACTTCTGCTTTTTGAATATCTATATGTGCATGCATGATGCCTGACATGGGGATACAGAGAGGTTTGAGCTTTTCTGCTAACAAGTGAGTCACCAGTTGCATTTTTATGTGGTTTATTCTGTGCAAAAGTTTGTGCTTCCATGGGATCAACAATTACATCCTGACCAAATGGGGGAAAAGAAGTGTAATTAATAAAGTATCAGCGTCAGAGAGAGTTCTAATAGAGTCGAGAGGCTACTCTGGAGGTTGCTCTTACACAAGCTTCAGGTAGAGCTTGCTACCTATCATAACCTGCCAACTCCCAGCCAGGACCATTCCAGCCAATCCTAAAGAATGCCAAGGGCAATTTATAAGATGCCACAAGGGTTCCAGGCACTAGAGTAACTTTCCAGAAACCTACAGTCTCCAGATGCGTCCCTGGTTCAGATAAGTCCTGAAACCTAGCCCAGCCTCTCCAGAACATCTGATAGTTCCATCTCCCTACCCCATAGTAGTGACAGACCCTTCCAATATCAAACATTTAGAATTCCCATAGCCCAAACAACCCCAATGAGAGGTATGGAAAGATCAAAGGTGATGGTGGAATTACACATAGAAGATAGGGCTTAACAAATGAATATGAATGCTGAATCATTAAATTGATATCTCTTATAGTCTCCAGTATTTTAAAGCAGCTAGAAGTAAAAACCTAAAGTTGTAAAATTGTAGCCCAGGTCAAAGTCTGAAATATGTTCTACAACTAATTGTGATGCTGGGCTTGGAAATTTATAGCTTTTTTGTTTATATGTCATTGTTCACAAAAAAAGAAGGAAATAAAAGTCAATTGAGATGATAAAAAACTATTTAAGCCCTCTAGCCTCCTATATTCTGGAGCAGCTAGAAGGTAAAATATTAGAGGATCGTGTGGTAGCCCATAGCAAACTCTCTGATCTATTCTGTAACCCTTTTGAAGAGCACTTTGAAAACTACTGCCTTTTTATTTCTTTGCTTTGTATATATGTTATACTATACAATAAAAAAGTGAAAAAATAAAAAGATGCTATGCACAATTGTATGCCAACAAACTAAACAACATCGATGTAATTGAAAATTTCCTAGAAGTAAGAATCCTATACTGACTTGGGAAGAAATAGAAGATCTCAACACACCAATACCAAACAAAGAGATTCATTCAGTTATCAAAAACCTCCATACAAAGGAAAGCCCAGAGCAGCTGGCTTCACGGGGTAATTTTGTCAAACACTTCAGGAGGAATTAACACAATTTCTGCTCAAACTCTTCCTAAAATATGAAGAAAAGAGAAGACTACCTAACTCATTCTATGAAGCTAATATTTCTAATACCAAAACCTAATAAAGTTAATGGAAGAAAATAAAATTCCAGGCCAATCTCCCCAATGAATATAGATGCAAAAACTTCTCAACAAAATATTTGCACATCAAGTATTCCACAATCTGCATTTCATCTTCTGAGAATTAAAAAAGAACGATGTTAACTTTTATCAAATATGTTTCTAAATCCATTGATTTGAGCATATCACATCTTGAAATAGATCTACTTGGATCTGTTCTGTTTGGGTATGCTGAGATTCTTTTATCTGTAATTTTATGTCTTTCATAAGAGATGGGAAATTTTCAGTGATTATTTACTCCATTATTCTTTCTGATCTTTGTCCCTTTTCTTCTCCTTCTGGGACACTCATAACCCATATATTCATGCACTTCATTTTGTTATTCAGTTCCTTGAGACACATCTCATATTTTTGCATTCTTTTCTGTGTCTGTTCATTTCTGTGTAGAATTTCAGATGTCCAATGCTCTATTTCCCTCATCCTTTCTTCTGCTTTTTCTTCATCTCTTCAATTGTGCCTTTGATTCCCATAACTTCTGTGATTTGCTTTTGCAAAACAAAAAATAAAAATCATCCCTACCCCCAAAAAAGTGTGTGCCTGCTTCTGGGAGAGTCATGGAAGAGATAACCAACTTAGCCAATTTAGCTCCTCCCCTGCCCTACCCCAGGAAGCCTGTTTTCAACTTCAGTCTTTTGTGACTGAGCCCAGCACTGAGAATTTAAAAGGCAATAGAAGGGGAAGGACTTCCAGGAAGAGACACCAGTATGTCTTCCATGAAACTCAGGTCAATCGGGGAATTCATGTCCCCACTTATACATAAAGGCTGTATATATTATACAAGATATAGCTGTGTATTGCCACTTTCTACAATAAAGGAACCTGGACCAAAATTGTTCATCTTATAATTACAGAGAGGTTCTTTCTGATTCCCAGAATTGAGTAGCCCAGTATATTGAATATAATAAATATTGGCCAATATAAACATGCCATCTATGTATTTATTGGGGAAACATGTTACTCTGTCATTTGGTAAGCACAGAGAAATAAATGATTAATAAAAAAAAAGAAATAGAACCCCTCCCATCTGATAGCTTATGAGACAGAATTTTGTGCACAGAGATCCAGCACACCATGATGGGAACCTGGCAGGGATGTGTACTGGGCAATCTGGAAGCAAAAAGCAAAGGTGCTCAACCCCCTGTGCTTAATACCAGAAGTCAAACTTAATTACATGTTCAGATAGAGATGGTAAAACTAGTCTTGAAATGTCTCTTTGCAAATAAGACCTAGGGAACATTTTGGATTCAATTCTATTCTCGTGGTGTTTGTCTTTTATTTTAACACAACAGTTGATCTTAAAGCATACAGGAAACCACCTAAGGCCATAGTTCCTACCAAAATGTAAGTGTATAAATGGGTTACAGTGACAATCCCACATGAGACTCCTTCAGTGATGTGTGTCCACAACATGGCTGGTTAATAACAGGGCCATTAAAACCAGCACCTCTATACACATTTAGCATTGTTTGGCTTCAGCCCTTGAGAATTCACCCGCACCACAAAGTAAAAGCAGCAATAATTCTTTATGGTCTGTGACTGACAGAGATATTCCTAACCACTAGAAGAAGGAGTGAGCACATCAGTCAACAAGGAGTGTAGGAAGCACAGTGGTTTTCAATGTGATATTTAAAGTTTCTTTTGTTTTATCAGTGATGGAAAAAATTTTAGACAGTGTTAAAGGGATGGATTAGCCTCAGTAGATTTTTGTAAAAACAAAGGACACCATTTCATCCTTGCTTCTTTTTCTTTAGTTGGTATGGGAAAATCATATCACTTGAAACAAAAGGTAATAAAAAGTCTTAAGAAACTACTGCAATATTGATTTGGGTCCATGAGCACATAGAAAGATGCAGCTGGGTCCAGCGTAATTATTTTGCCTCCCAATGATATTAAGCATGAGCCAAGCAGATTAGTTTTGCATTCTAGTTTCTAATATGTATTTCTGGGAGGCCAGTCTTCTCCTGGGAAAAAAGGGTGTGACATATTTCAACGAAGAAACTCAGAACACCAGGCAAGGTGGGCAGGTACCTGTATGTACCTATCCATTAATATATTGAAATAAGCGGTTAACTGCTTGTCAGTTTGAGGCTTGTCAGGCAGCTCGTTTTCTTTCTTAATGCTCGTGACTTGGCCTCAGCTGCAGCGGTCACCTACAGATCCAGGAGTTCAGTGTGGAATGATGGAGGGCCACCAACCCTGGACCAACAGTTGCTGAGGTACTTAAAGGATGGTGATGGTGTCACTGTATTCAAGCAGATTCCAGTGATGTAAAATGTCCAAATACATGTCCCCCATCTCTTTGGAGGAATTATAAAACTTGTATTAGGAAATTTGTGCCTACTGGGAGAAGAAGAAAAGAGAAGGGTTTGATAATTTGAGGATAGACGCTGGATTTCAGGCCCTGTATCAATCAGTGAACACTTACTGACAGTGACATTAGGGCCTTAAGGAGACTTCTTTTTAAAGATAAAAAGAGCCTAAGCTAGTCAGGCTCCAGACTCTCTGTGTTAGGAAAATGAGTTCAAATAAGAGTTCCTAGGACAATGATTAATTTACTTATTTCGAAGAGCCCATAGGCCTGTATAGCTTCCTTTTTTCCTTCTTTCCTCCTTCACTTCCTCTGTTTCTTTCTTCCATCATTTCTTCTTTCTTTCCTTTTTTTATTCAATATTTATTGATCTGTTATATGCTAGGGACCTTAGCTTAAATTCCCCCAGCAGCTCCCAATTGTTGTGTCTGTACATGGGTGTAGGTGTGTTGGGGCAGCAATTACTTGCCTTCATGTTGGCAAAAACAAAAATAATCATTTAGAATAAACTGTGATAATCTATGTCATGGGACTTATTAGATATCTTTGTTAGTAAGTAGAGAGGGTTTTTCCTGGTGTAACAGGGAAATGTTTAAAAGAAGAAGTGACTTTTCAGGTGTATCTTAAAGTAAGAATAAAAGAAGAATAGGTGAGGCTGGAGAAGAGCATTTCAAACTTGAGACAGAAGCTTTCAAAGGCTGGGGTTAGAAATGACTGTGCCGCTTTTAGGGAATGGCACATCTTTCTATATGGCTGAGACATAGGATATAGTGTTTTAGTAGCAGAAAATGAGACGAGGAAAATGAGATAGGGCCTTTCAGTGGAGAGTCTTGAGTATCACACCAAGTGCTGAAGGTGAGAGTATTTTTAATGTCTATATGTTCTGGTATGGGTTTGATGGCTGGGCTTTGTTTGAGGCAGGCAGAAGGACCAGTTTGGAGCTCTAAATGGATGACTGTGTGCCATGCAAAAGTGGAACAAATTAAATGAAAGCTCTGCAAATCCCAATGAAAAAGAAGTACAGATGGTCCCAACTTTAATTAATCTTGCTGTGCAAAAATCCTACAGAGTATATGATTGCCCATGTTATTATGTGACAGAATAATTATTTTCTATTTAATGTGGCTCACTGCAAGATTATATTAAATAATATGTGCCTCTAAGGAATTTTAAATAGAGTTTTATTATATTTACATGAAAGATTTCATGCACACATCATAAAGTAAGAGACATGATTTTTTTCCTCACATCGATTTACTAACATAGAAAGTGGTGTAGTTGCTGCTTCATTGGTTGGATAGTGTGCTTTGTTCATGGGCTGGTAGTAAGGACTGCAAAATTCAAATGGGGAAATTAATTGGACCCATTTGCTCTATAAATCACAGCTGACCAAATCAACCAGCATGCCTGGCATCTGCTTGAAAAGTCTTTGGAACACAAAAGCCATGTGTAGGACTTATTTACAAGGCTGGCTAGGAGAATGCAGTATCCTTACCAGATTTACGTATGACTATTATCAAATTAAGATTTCCTTCTCTTTTTTTTACTTATCTTTTTAAAAATTGAAGTGGCAATTCTATCAGATGATATAAATAAATACAGTAAGTTTATTCCAAGGATTGTGGTTTTAGACTCCTGTGGACATGAATAGTCTATGACTCAGCTGAGTTTCTCTAAGGCAAATGAAGACCATTCAGAAATCATCAATGTTGATGCTCCTTTTCGTGTCTTGTTAATTTTTAGGTCTGTGATGGGGTCAAACAAGGAACCAGACCTTGTGCATCTCGAGGCCAGAACTGTGGATGGTCGTAAGTAAATCCACTTTGCTACTATGTTCATAGTCACATTAGTTCTGTCGCTTTGCTGTGAGCTGAGTCTGTGTTTTAGGGAAATCACAATGGCAGAATCCAAGTCATTTGGACACAAAGACCTTTCCTATCTTCAGTAACCCAGAATTGTTTTTAATTGTTTTCAACAATTTTTCATTTATGCTAAATATTAGGATAGTAGTAACACAGGCACAGCCCTCTCATCCAGGCAAGTTGCTTTTCATTCCAGGGTAAGTGACAATTCCAAGATTGCTGATTCCTAAAGGATCTAAATGTTGCTGTTGCTGTTGCTCCTTTTTGGCTTGGATTTGTTTTTCCTGTCTCTTAATTTTATCAGATACCATCCAGGGAATGCTTCACTGTCCTATTTGGAGAGTCACATGACACTTTAAAGAAATAGGAGAAAAGAGAACCCTCCTGTGTGTTCCCTAGTGTAAGCCTCAGGAGGGAAAGATAATTGAGTCAGCTGCTCTGTCCTATGTTGGTTCCTGACAATTCGGTGGACTACAGCACTTGTCTTCTAGGAGCTTGTAGCTTTAGGTACATGATATAGAGAAAAGTAAGTCGCAGATCTAGAATTCAAACTCATATCTGAAAACGTCACTCATTAATTTGTGACCTTGAAAAAGCTACTTAAACTCTATACTTCAATTTCTTCATCTGCAAATTAAATAAATTAATGGTGATGATTAATGATGATGATTACTGTGATAATTTACATCTTTGAGTCCCTACCCCGAACTAAGCATTGTGATAAACCCTTTAAATACTTTATCACAATTAATTCTCACAACAATTTTCTAGGTTGTTACTCCCATTTTTAAAACTTCTTTTTTATTAGAGAAGTTGCAGGTTTACAGAAAAAGCATGCATAAAATAAAATTCCTCTATATCCCCTCTCACACACACAGGTTTCTTATTTTTTAGCTGTTTGCGTTAGTGTAGTTCCTTTGCAGCAGTTGGTTAAAGAATGTTATTATAATCGCACTATTAACTATAGTCCATAGTTTACATTAGGGTTCACTGTTTTGTACAGTCCTACATTGTTTTGTTTTTCTATTTCTATTCCAGTAAGATATATTCGACCTAAAATTTCCCCCTTTCGCCACACACAAATATATAATGCAGTGGCATTATTCCCATTTTACAGATAAGAAACTGTGACTTATAAAGTATATATATTACATCTAGGATCCCCTGGTAAATAAATAGAAGACAATAGTGTCACCCACAGAGTAGTTGCAGGTGAGAGAATTAGACGAACGAATGCATATGAAATGCTTCACACAGTGCATGACCTATAAAATATTTAACCAACCCAAACAGTGTAACTTTCCTTCCCCTTATATGGTTTTGAGGATCCCTAGAAGATCTACACAGTTGAAGAGATACCGGTAGGCCTAAGATAGGGCATTATAGGTGAGAGGGATAAAAGAAAAAGGGAGAAGAACAACATGTGTAGAAGAAGAAGGAATAGAGAAAGAAGGGGGTTTCAAGTGTAGAGGAGTGGCAGAGAATGGACTAGCCAGTTACCACGGAGCAATGAAGCTGTTGTAGATTGCCCAGCACTGAGCCAGAGAGGGACTAACCTAATTTCTGAGGCATCCGCTATTGCCAGTATATGATCACCACTGCAACACGTCTGTCTTCATGCCCTCCACTCTTCTGAATGCAAAGGCAGCTGATGCTTGCACTTTACCAGCCTAAAGCCAAAAGAAGCAGATCACTCCTAAAACCCAAACACCCAAGAAACTCCACATACTATGCTACCATGCACACACCTTGAGAAATAAATTTTTTTAATCCCTAGAGGTTTGGCTTCCCTTGTAGGGAATGAATAAATATATTCTTCAGTAGAGGACATACCAGGGTCTAAGCTTGCTGCCACATTCTTCCTCTTTAAACCTAGGCGAGACCACCATATGTAATTTACCCACTGCTCTATCTAATACATGGAATGTGCTCAAATATTTAGAGCATCTTTCTTTCCCCTTCAGTGGGCTTTCTCTGGTGGTAACTCCTCCATTGCCTTGGAATAGATTATGTTACCTTGGACTTTCTGTGCAGCAGCCAGTGTGATCTTTTCCCGAGGCAAAAGCAATCAGGTCATCTATGTTAATCTTTCATTTACTTCCTACTGCTCGGATGATATAGACCAAAGTTCTCACCTTGACCTATAGCTCCAGCATAATCTGGTGCCTGTACACGTCCTTAACCTCATCTCACTCTCTCCTCTCACTCCTGGCCTACAGGCCACTGGGCTTACTTTGAGTTCTTAGAACATACACGTAGTTCTGGGTCTGGCCACAAGGCCCTGAGAACTGATGTTTCTCCTGCCTGGAAGAGCCTCCTCTCTTCCCCATTTGATGCAATTAATCACTGTAGATGCTTCAGACCTCTTAGGGAAAATGTTCTTAAATTCCAAGTCTAAAATTTGTTTCTCTTTTTATACTCACCCAACACTGTTCTTTTTGTTTATCATACTCATCTGTTTGAAATTATATGTTCAGTTTTCATGATTATTTGATCACAGTCTTCTTCCCACCAGTTAGTCAGTAAGTTCTATAAGGACCGGGTCCAGATCTTTGGTTTTGGCATATATTTGACCAACTGTCAGGCTTACCAGCTAACTACCTAACTTCACTTATCAGATTGCCTGAACATTTTAGAATAGTGCATTTCAAACTTTAACACCTCTGATACACCTAGGGATCTTTCTATAATGCAGATTGTGATTCTGCATTCCTGACAAATTCCCAGGGTGACACTGACTGCTGGTCTGTGGCTCTGAGTTTCAGTGTCCCGCAATGGAAAATTAATGAAAGAGCTTTAGAGTCTGCCTCTGTGGCCACACCCCATGTTTGGAAAGCTCTGAATAGAATTGGTGCATCCCAAAGGCTTTGATTTTCAAGCTTCTGGGGATAATGCTACTTTCTGGTTTGTGGCATCTAATGCACATATTTCCATATCCTAAGAATAATAAGTCCGTAACTCTCTCCAATTTGCACATTTTCCTATACCCAACATTATTCCTATGCTTTTCTGAAGATTGATAATGCCAAACTGTCATCTCATCACAAGGCATGAAATATGCCAGTTCTAATTTTATTTATTTTATTTTATGTTCTGCAAAGGCAGCTTCTCAGAAACTATCCAAGAGTGAAAATTCAATAAAAGGATTTAATTTGAGAAGTTATCCTGTCAAAACAAAACAGAAAAAAATATTACCTACCAATTGAAATAAAGGATCGAAGTATAATGCCTGCCCTGAGTATAAAAAAAATGAGATTGTCTCACTGTTATTATTCATCCTTCCACTCTTTCTCTCTCTCCAACAATTCAGTAACCACGGCTCTAGGTAAAACAAAAAAGGGAAAGGAAAGAGAAGACAGAGTGGAGTAGCAGATGTAGCTGGGGAGAGCTGAGAGTGTGTTCATCAAAATGAGCCTCCAGGCTGGTCAGTTCCTCCAAGAATTTCCAATATCTGTATACTCTGTTCCCTGAATGAGATCATTCCTTTGTTTCTCCATTCCATCATTATTTAGGAGAAAACTTAAATACATGAAACTCAGTACATGAAACTCATTGTTTATATTCTAGGTCAAATATCATTTTTTCTTTAGGTCATATATTTTAACATATGCACCAACATAATATATTGTTTTTGACTTTGAACAAGGACATTTTTCTGATTTTAATGCATTCAGGAATTTCACAGCCAAGGCAGTGAGACATTACACACAGGAAAAGTCCTAGACTCGCTAATGTGACTCATCCCCATGGGGTAGGTTGCAAATGCTTGTCTGGTCTTATTATTCAAGATTTAGTTTTGGTCTCATTTCAAATACCCCTAGATTAAATGTTATAATTAATTTCTGTTTCAATTAAAGTCCCACATTTTGGGGGGAGGTGAGCTCTGGAAATGTTTTGTTCTATGAGGGTCCCTGACTGGCACAGACATGTCTTGCCAGCTGTGCTCTGAAACGTGGATGTCTTGTAGTTTACAATTATGACAAGGGTGTTATGCTTTCTTGTATTTCCTCTCTGCTTTGGGAGGTGAATTGAAGAGAGCAACTGCAATTACTGTCTATCACTGGAAGTATTATTGGGAAATTTTAAACATATTTATTGGATGTGACATCTGTTATTGGCCCCTGTGTTCAGCTGAGGACAAATGGACATGTTCTTATCCAGGAAACAAAGATTTTACTATTTAAGTAAATGTGTGTGTGTGTTTTATGTACCTAGTACATTAAAAATGCAGACACCAAGACAAGAAAACCTATATTCCATTAGTTTATCTAACCTAGGTGCATTTGTGTATATGTTTGTCTAATGTACGCAGTTAGAAAATATTGAACAAGCCATTGGATTTAAATCTTTGTGAAGAGCTGTATCTTACTTAGTCTTAACTTTACATCCAAAGCATAGCTCAGAGTCTGGGCATATTTAATGCTGTTGAAGTAATGAATATTTATGTCTGTCACCATATGGGCATGTCTTCTTAAAGAAGGGACTTTTAACCATAGGGTCTGTGAAATCCTTTAGGGTGATGGATGAGCTCAGAAAACTTAGTAACTCACTGAAAGTGGGTGTCACTTTTTACGTGTGTGTAATTTTCGAGGAGAAGAATAGCCGTAACTTGTACCAGAATTCTTAACATAGCAGTAACACAAGGATGTATAGTTTTCTATTTGTGCTCATCTGTAAACATTTATCTTGTAAGAGAACCTGCAGTACCTAACTTAGCCTAGATTGCTTTTCCTATTTACTTCTGAAACAAAAGACCCAGCTGGTGACATGAATGCCTCTGTACCGGTGGTGATCCATGCCAGCATGGTCATGGGGATAGGGGACTCTTACTGGTCTCAGTGTCTGTTTGCATGAGTAAGTAACCTTGCATCAGGTTTCCCAAGGATTGATCTCCTTCGCTGGGGAAATAAAACCTTGGCCCTTTAAGCAACTGTGGAAATGACTGCCCAAAACTCTTTGTGAAATGGCCCTCAAGCCAGCATTTTATAAACTGAAATAAAACAATACAAACTTACAACTTTATATGACTTCATCCCACTAATTCTGATCGTGGATGAGAACTAGAAATTACATTTTTATTTTCCCTCCTCCAGCCCTGCAATTATTTTCCATATTGAAAGGCATACATGTGCACACCTGGATAAAGCCAGTTCTGCTGAAATATTGTAGGGATGTGAGAAAGGCCTCAGTTCTTGTAAGGCCTCAGTATATTACCTAGGGGTTGCTTGGAGATTTTACTATGAGCATAGATTACTTTTATAAATAACAACACTGACTATATATAAAATAAGTAGTACCAAGTATATAAAATACAAAGTTAGATCCACTTCCTGACCTTCATTCCCATTCCCAATAGTTTTGTTTTTATTCCTGGTACATTCTTCTAGAAATCATTTCGGGTTATACAGTTGAATATGTATGCATACACACACACACATATCATGCTGTCAAACAGTACATAAAATAAAATGTTGGTAAAGATATGGCAACTTGAAAATATTTCCATATCAGCACAGACAAATTTAGCCACTTCTTGCCTAATCACTAAATAGGAGCCCACTGTATAGTCAACCGTGATTAAGTTAATCACTGTTCCATTAATTGCTAGATAGATGTTGGCTTTTTCAAACAATGCTGATACATACACACATTTATTTGATTAATAAGCTATTCCAACTTATGCAAGAAGCAAACACTGCTGAAAGAGAAATTAGTAAAGTTCCTAGGCTGAGAATATATAAATTTTCATAGACATTGTCACATTGCCCTCCAAAATAATTGCATTAATGCATATTTCCTCCATATGAGAATACCTGCACTTACAAACCCTCAGCATTCTAGTTCATTACCAAAGACTTTTAATCATAAACACTCAGATAAGCAAAAAAAAAACAAAAAACAATGGCATATCCTTATTATTTTGATTTGGATTTATTTAATTAGCAGTTGATTGATAATTTTTATTTGCATTTAGTCCTCTTAACGGACCTGCAAAAGATAGCAAATCTATTTGCTATTTGAGAGATTATCCCTTTGGCATTTATAAACAAATCTAACAAATATCAAATTTGGCACACACAGCTCCCAGCACCCACTACAGCCACATTATTGGCACTAGCACGATTTGTATTGTTAGACCCCAGTTTTCTTAACACTCGTTTACCTTCTCTTTCAATCAGTTCATTAAGAGCTCCTAGGGTGGAGCTGGGGAAGGTTCCGTTTCTGGTCAACTTCAGATTCTGATGGCTCCCCACCAGTTCCCAACCCCCTGAACAAATGCGTTCTCACTTCTGTACTCCTACCCCCATCAAGCCCCGAGCTTTACACAGCGCAGCAGCACCTAGTGCTGGGTTATTCTGTCTAGTAGTATCATCCTGACCCCATTTTTCATGTAGCAAAAGACTCTTTAAACGAGTAGTGATTTCAGCTCGGCCCCTCTGATTTAGTGGCCTAAAGACAGCCCTGAAATCAGCCAGAAAAGCATGAAATAAGATAACACGGGCCTCCCCACAACGGCAGGCTCAGCTGGGCAGCTTTGAAATTGGGTTCTTTGTAGCCATTATGTGCTACTTTCCCTGCCTCCTGTGTGCCCACCCATCTGTGAGGAGGTCGGTGCCCTTACCTCCCACCTCGAGGATAAGAGAACAGAGGTGAACAAGGGCAACTTGTGGTTACCAGGCCATGACTCTAGGACAAAGGCTTGGGTTTCTGCTGGGACCCGAGTATCCTCCAGGACGCGACAAACCCCTGTCCTTACATAAGATGCATATGTGGAAATAGCCAAGTGTTTGGGAAATTCCTAATGCTCTTAACTCATGCTTTTAAAAATAAATAAGTAAAAGGTAGTATAAGAAGAATCTAGGCTCTTGCTCGGACATTTCTTTCATTTGACCTGTGTGTTCTCAATGCCACAATAACTCCAGTATCATGTGTGATACGCCTATTATTTGCCTGGTGCTGCCCTGTCAGGTACTTTTCAGCTGTGCTCCTTACAGCAACCCTTGGAGGTGGGCAGTGTTATTACTGTCCTCATTTTGAAGATGAGCAACGTGAGGCTTACAGGGATTGTTCTTCCATTGTCCCAGAACTAGAGTTTGAGGCAAGGTCTAGTTCACTTCAGACCTATAATTCATTCATTCAGCAGGCATTGTGGGACATCAGTTTAATGCCAGGTGCTCTCCTAGGCATTAGGGGTAGCACAGAATGTCACAGAGGCCCTGCCGTCATGGAGTTTTACCTTTTAATGAGAAAAGACAGTTGACACGTGGATTTATAATGCCAGGTGGTGATAAGTGCTGGGAAGGAGGACAGAGCAGAATAGGGAGAACAGAGGGATGGAAAGGTGTCAAGGAAGGAATCTCTGATGAGACAGCATTTGAGATTTGAGCTGAATTCTAAGGAAGGGAGGAAGATCGCTCTGTGTCTTGTCTGGTGGAAGAGTATCCAAGCCAGATGGGGTCTGGACGTGTGAAGGATCTGGAGAATGAGCAAGCTTGGCAAGCTTGAGGCGTAGCGGAAAGGTCAGTGCAGTGGAAATCTAGAGGGGACGGGCAAATGTGTCGTATGTCTTTGGTGGAAGACAGGGATCGCACCTTATTGATCTTTGTGAGCAGCTGCTATGTTTGAGTTAGGATATTTATCTGTGAGGGTGATGAAGATAGACACAACAAAAAGAGCCTGGAGAAGAAGTTCTGTGGATTTCTTTGCCTGGGCACTGAACTGTCTGCCTCCCACCCTTCCCTTTTGCCTCCCCTCCTTCCTTCTCTCTCTCTCTCCCTCCTTCCCACTTTGCTGCTTTCCTTCCTTTCTTTCCTATTGAACTGGCCTATCTCTATCCCTCCATCTGTCTCTTCCCCTCTCCCTCCTCTTCCCCCCTTCCTTTGTAATCTCAATTTGCAAAGTTGTATGAACAAATACAGTTCTCAATTTCCATGCCTGATTTAAAGAATGGCACATGTCTAACATAAACTAGTTTCTGGTGTGGTTTTCCTACAAAATAGACAGCTGGTGTTCCCCAAATATATCTCCCATTCTCTCTTGCTTCTCAGTTCCCCTTGTTTTTGGAATGATAACTTCCTTTGTCACCATTCTAAGCAGCCTACCAGGCTTTTCTCAGCAACTCTGTGCAGCTTTCCATGGGTATCCATCCCTGTTGGCCCCTGAAAGGTAATTATTTCCTCTGTGAGATTAAGTGATTAGTAAAATAGTTGCCAAACTCATGAGTACCACAGGTTATGGGAGGTTAACAAGTCCATAATTCTGAGTGATGCAAAGTGACATAAATGCAGAGTCAACAGAGAAGGTTTTGAAGAACCTGGCACATAGTTTGCCGCCTGAGGCGAGGTAGGAAGGTTGACTGCCCCTCATCTGCTGTCCCACTGCTCCTGTGTATCTTCTAGGACATGCTCTCCACACTGCATTGTTATTGGATAATAATGTTTCTGTATTCTGTTAAATTATTCTATCCTTGTAGAATTATGTGTCTTCTCTCGTCCCCAGTGCATAGCCCAGTGCTTTGCAAAAAATTTGTTATGATCCCAGAATTTTCCCTGGAGTAGTCATGGTATCCTGAACACCCACAGGCCAACAGTAAAAGCAACATTTAATAAGGCACACTGGGCCAAAATCAAGAGATTTTATAGGAGAAACCAGTGCCTAATTGCTTAGATCATTTTCATCTAAGTTTGTACTTTTCACAGAAATTTCTTCTCCTCTGTATAAACTTTTAGAGGCCAAAGCTAAAGTCTCCCTTTAGAAGCTCTCAATTTCTAACTGGAACACCCTACAGAGGCTTCCAGAACCCTAATAAAATGAAACATATTTGAGTATGCACACACAAAATGTGTGCATGTGTGTGTGTGGTGATGGTGTGCTGGGTGGGAACATTTAACAGGAAGGTTTTAAAACAAATAGCAGAGTAATTGAACGAACTAAAGGAAAATGTGTTTCCTGGTATGTGAGCTTTAAAAAACTTTTGCTTTGAATAGACAACAGGGAAAGTTTTAGACGTTGAAGTTTCCAGCATCGATTATGATTCTGTTCAAGATAAACCTTCTACAATATTAAGGCATATTAATGTATTTGGAGCTAAATAGATATTTATTGAATTATTGAATGAATGAACGCAGTCCCAGAGAGCTGTGCTAGATTTTTTTGCTCTTTCATTTACTAGGATATGAATTCCTACAATGTTCATCCCTAGGTCTCAGTTTCTTCACCTGTAAAATATACTCTCTTTGGATTTTTTAACAAAGCTTAAAAGAGAAAACATGTGTAGAACAGTCCTTGATGCAGAGGAGAGTTTGCACTGGCTATTTTGGGGGTCGATGCTGCTGCTGTTAAAACGTGGAGACATCATTGAAAGGGAGAGGTCTACGTGAGCCTCAAGAGAGGCCCAGGGATCATTTGGCCAGAGAAATGGGAAGGGAGGGATTCCGAAAAAAGAGAACCATCTTGAGTGAACTCAGGGTATCTGGTTGGAATGAGTCTGCTGTTTCAAAATAGTAGAAGCTTTGAAGACACAACCTCGCCAGGACCATCACAGGGCTTTGGTTTTGGTAGGACTGAGAAATAGGATTCAGTGGGTGAAATATGGAAAGACCCGTTGGATCTTAAAGTAATAGCCTACCTTTTAACATCCTTTTTAGCACTAAATTCTAATAACTTCAATATACAGAAAGGGTCTGAACTTTGCTTGGTAAATGACCTTCTGAGAGTCACAAAGCATGTTGGAGGTAGAGCTAGGACCTAGAATGTCACTCTTACAGGAATATGTTCTACAAAACAGTGTGGCTGCAAGCTACGGACTAGGTAGGAGGGTGACTTCCACTTTCTCTTTTATAGCCCTTAGTTATTTTTCAGATCTGCCTGCCAATCAGATGGCCTACATAGAATATTTGTCATCTGTTAATTACACAAGAAGAATCTTTTCTCTGATATTTTAAGTACTTTATTTTTTTTACCTTAACCAAACCAAAAATTGAATGTCTACAAAGAAGCCGTCACGGTTAGTAACGTCCATTGGACTTTGCAGGTGATTACTTTGAGATGCAGTGGGCCGTTTTGGTGATCAAAGAGGGAGGGCTTAGAAATAACTATTAGTGTTTATTAAGTGCACTCTAGTCAGATAACCATGCTAAACACATTTTGTGATTAAAGTCTTCAGTCTCCACAATCACCGGCAAGATGGTATCATAAATCACCACTTTATATCAGAATTTACAGAGGTGGAGTGATTTGCCTGGATTTACCAACTTGGCAGGCCCTGAGGCTGCATTTAAACCCCTGTTCCCACTGCTCAGAACTTGGCCTTAAAGGCAGCTTCTCTTCTCAGGTCAACACAGATTTTGAGGGAATGGAAATTGCATTATTCCAAGCAGCAGCTGTTACAGAGAGTCAGAATGCTTGAATAGAGCAACACAGTGTCCTAATTACCTATGGCAAGAAAAACATCTGTGTAGAAAAAGTAATGAAATTAATTCTAAAGCCTCGCAGTTGCATACGTTAATTGACGTTAATTAATGCCAAATTACAAGACACTTCCTATGGAATCACATCATACACTCACCAGAATTGAATATGGAAAGAGTTCATCATACTTAATGCTATTACAGCAAGCCCCAAGGGAATAAGTAAGATTGGTCCCTCATTATGAAATGCAGCCAATTTCTTTTTGTTGCCATTAAGAGGAGAAAGGGAACAAACCAGGAGCACTTAGCCACAGGCAGGCAGCTCAAAATTGCTCGTTTCCCCTTCAGTTTGCAGCTTTCCCATTGAGCCACACTGAGCAAGACTTGGTTTTGAGACTTTCTTCCTGTGGCATCCAGTTGAATACTTTGCGGTTCTCGACCCAAAGCTTGGCCCACTGCACAGCTGCTCCTCAGGATGAGGCTGGGGAAATGGAGGTAGATAGACCAGCTAGAAAGCTAAGGGACAGTTGAACTCAGGGGCCCACCCTGAATCACTCACGTGTACGTAGCTCGGAAGTGCTGGACCAGGGATTTGTACACAGATTTGACTTTCTCACTCTCAACTGCTATTGGTATTATATATATAAAATTCATTTTTTCCTTGTACACATACATATATAGACATCTGTATATAAAACTTGTACATATTAGGTCCATAATGCACAGATTTTGGTGAACCCTTTTTAAAAACTTTTATTTTAGAGCAATTTTAGATATACAGAAACATTGCAAGGATAGTATAGAGGTACATGTGCCCTTCACCCAATTTCCCCTCATGTGAACATTTTTTGCAACAATGGCATATTTCTCAAAACAAAGAGATTAACATTGTACAATATTATTCACTTTACCTTCTTTTATAACATAAAATGCATTAAGTATTTCTTTAAACCTCTATATACTTTTTGCTCCATAGAACAAACTATGGATGTTCCATAATTTAATTTTTCTCTATGGTTGGCCATTTTATTTTTTCTGATATTTTTGTTATTAAAAACAGTATTCTGATGGATACTCAACTGGCTGAATTTTTATGTAGATCCTTAATTATTTCCTTAGGTAGAATTGTCAGAAATGAACCTGAATTCAAAAGTTATGATTTTGAAGGACCTTGATCCATATTGTCAAATTGCTCCACAGAAAAAATACATATATTGAGCTACAGGTCTTCTAGTTCTCTAACTCAGTATTACTATTGATGAAGCCAAAAGACACTTAAAAATAGCCCCAGATTTGCTATGTTTTTCATACAACATAGTATCGTGGAAATAAGCCAGACTTGGAGTCAGAACAATTGAATTTGAAATTCCATACTGTTGTTTCTATAGTTCACTTATCTCTTTGTGCTTTATTCTCTCCATCAGAAAACTCAATACATGTATCATACTTTTTGGTGTTATGAAGATTAAACATATTAAATATATATGAGCATGGTCTTAGAGTCCCTAGCACATAGATGCTGAATAAATATTAAGGTTCCCTTCTTCCTTTTATTTTCCTCCGCAAATCCATCAGATTCCTAATTTCTATTTATAACATTAAATGTTATAAATATGCAAAGGGTATCTTTTATTTTCCATTTAATGCTTGTTATGGGATTCTTTAAGAGAAAGATTGAGGCTTTCGAAAAGAGACCATTAGACTCCGTTATTAATAAAAAAGCTTCAGAAGGAGAAAAGAACTGTGCATCCATCAGGAAGTCTTCATTAGGTGTCAGTCCTAGAAATTTTAATTGGAAATTGTATTTGTAATTTAAAGCCCAAAGCCTCCTAATTAGGAATCTTTGACTCAATTTGGCTTCATACTTGTTTTTATTCATTATCTCACATAACAAATAGCACAGAAGTAGGGCAACTCTAGGCTCAGTACAATGAGTTGCTCAGTGATGTCATCAGGAAACAAGATCCTTCCCATCTTTCTGTCATACTCTTTATGTCAACTTGAGTGCAAGACTGGCTCCTCATGTACTGTAAAGGCTACACATACCAGGTATCATGTTGTGACACAGTGATGTTCAGAAGCAGAGAGGATCCTGTGTTCTATCTCCCTGAAATCCCTTAAAAAGACCTCCTCTGACATCTCATTGGACAGAACTAATGGTTTAAACCAATGGCATGGGAGTAGAAAGACCTTGATTGGGTTTAGATCCAATAGGATTAATCCCTGGATATAGGAACTTTTGAGACACATAAATTCAGGATAAGCAAACAAATCCAGTGTTAGCTCTCTAGCAAAGAGGCAGGGAAGAATGTCTGTTGGGTATGCCACCAACTGTATCTGCTTCAAAAATACATCTGGAATACTCAAAATCAGTACACCCATCTTTAAAAAGCCCTACTCTGTGCCCCAAACAGAGCTAATCACCAGGAAAGGTAGCAAAAAAGAAAGCAGGAATATCATGGTTATTGATAATAACAACTGCCTTTTATACAAGACTTTCAAAACATTTATCATACATATTATTTCAGTTACTTCTTACATTTATACTAAATGATAGGTGATATTGGCATTCCCATCTAAGAGATGAGGAAGCAAGACTGAAGAAGATCAAGTGATTTCCTTTGAGGTATGCAGCTAGTAAGTGGCAACATCAGAGCTCAAACACAGTTGTCATCACCACAAATCTCACGCCCTCGAGCTACCTCTCTAACACAGAAGTCAGTTAAAAGATACAGAAGGGTCTGGTGGGGAGTGATCGTATGGCAAGACTGTGCGTGCTATAGGAATGGCCTACAAGGAGGACCACTGTGGGAAGAGGTAAGTCCAAGAAATTGGACTTTGGGGAGAAAGAGCATGAGCTGAGTCCTAATGGAAGTACAAAAATGTCTGAAAAAGGAAACAGGGGAGAGTGAGCAGAGTGATTTTTTTTTTTTCAGTTTGACTTTGGGAGATAGTTTCACCAGGATTAGATAGGTTAAAATAATTGAGACCTATCCACATCCCCTCAGAACACAGCAAGGAAAATTGTGGTAAAACTTTCCTCTACCATTCTCTTTCCTGAGAGCTAATCAGCTATGTCAGTCTTAAATTTGGGTTCATTGGTTGGGTAGAGTTAATGTGCATGCTGCCCCCTAGTGTCTTTCCTTGTAGAATATAGCTATACCCAAGTACACTTAAGTAAAGGTGGTGCTGGAAAGTTCTACCTTCCTAGTTTTCTTGCAGGAAGTCGTAGTGAATCCTTCTGCCCATCTGGACATACTATTGCCCACCCTGTTTTCATTTGAAACACTGGATTCCCATGTATGTATATTCTGTCTTAAGATAAAGCCCACAAATTTGTTAAACAACAAAAACAATTAAAATAACTTTCTCTTTTTGAAGACAGATGTCCCAGCAAGTATTTATTGATCACCTGCTGTGTGCCAGGAATAGTATTAGGATGTGGAGAGCCAGCAGTAAACAAAAAAGAGGTCTCTGTCTTCATTGAGAGACCTCTTGTTGCATTCTCATGGTGGTGGGGCATGGGGAGAGGGAAAGGCAGAAATAAATAAGGAAAAGGTAATTTTAGATTGTTATAGATTCCATAGGGGAGTTAAAAGGGTGATGTGCGACATCATGGACTATCCTAAGAAGTAAAAAAGAACTGAAATTTGGAAAAGCCTGGGGGGAAGAGGGACATATTTTAGGCAGAGGGGATAACAATGAAAATACTCAAAGTGATAGAAAATATTAGGCAAATTTCCTGAACTGAAGTAGGCCAGGATTTAAAGAAGCATAGTGAGAGGAGAGATTAGGGTTGGGGGGGTTGGAGGGGTAGGAGGTGGAGGGTTTGAATTCATTCTAGATGAAATGAGACCAAAGGAGTTTTAAGCAGAGGAGTGGCATAATCTGATTATATAGAGAGGCCAGAGTAGTTGTGGTTGAAGAAGAGAAGCAGCCTCCCTGATACTATATATTTCCAGGAATAGACATCAAATGTACCTAAGAGTTGCAGTTCTCGATATTGTATTTATCATCTGTGGCACAGTCTCAGGTGAGATTCCGGGTCTCAGTTTACTCAGTTATAAAAGGAGAACAACATTCTTGACTTAGAATCTCATCTCTGCTCTGTCTCACTTCTAATGAGCAGTAGAAGAAATAAGATTTCTCTTAACGTAGACCCTTATTACTCATGACAACAGCACCATAGCATGAGAGGATTGGTGATTGGATGTAAAAGTGGGTTTCCCTATTTCTAAATCGAAGGTCAGTGTCTGAAGGTGAAACCTATTCATGAGAAGAAAATAGCTCTGAAATCAAAAGCAACATTGCCAATTTTTGGAAATATTTTCATCTGGGTTTGGAGAAAAGAATTAATTAGTAGAATTTAGTGTGCTAGGATGGCAGGAGTTGGTGGAGGCGTAGAGAAATGGTAGTGGTGCTGATGTAGCAAGTGAGTAAAATAGTAGTGACAAAGATTTTATAAATAATGATGATAACAATAATGCACTGACCAAAGAACATGAGGTTCATTTAAAGACGCATACATAACAAGGGATATAGAAAATGTCCACTTTGACTTTAATGCTCTGTGTGTATCTCACCCCCACCTCATTTTTTTTTTCTTTTCAGATTCACAATATGTAACTTGCCGAATGCAGAACTGCACAGAGGCCAACAGAAATAAACCTTTCCCAGGCTACATTGATCCAGACTCTTTGATTGTCCAGGATGATTATGTATTTGTTCAGGTGTGAAAGATCTGCTTTTCTGATTGTCTCAAAGACATTTCTCTTCCCCGTTCCCTTATTGCATGACAACCCCTTCCGCCTGCATATGCTCCCTTAAGAGGGAGGAAGAGAGGGAAGGAGGGAGGGGGAAAGCCTAATCATTTCAACAAAACAACATTACTGAATGTGAAGCTTCTATACTGACAGAATATTAATTAATTCCTTTGGGCAGTGTCTGGAGGACCTTATCAACACGGGGTCACAGAGGCACTGCTTGAAGTACTAAGATTGTCTCCAGAATGATGCACAGTTCCATTCATCCCCCTCATCTGCATTCTGAAGTAGCTCCAAGTCTACAACGGGATAGAGCAGATATGTCAGTCTCTTCCTATCAGGAGAATGGCCCGTCAGTCAGCACCCCCCACCCCTACACCATGCAAAGCAGAGAAGCAGGGGTGGAAAAGGGAACTGTGGGGTGTTGGAGGTGGTGGGAGGGAGAAGCCAGGTGGAGAGTAATCAGCCATTATTGTCATGCATTGGCTGTGATTGGGATAAAGAGAATTTAGATCAGATATATTCAGCTAGGCTTTTCTCCCCAGAAGAGAGTGGAAAACAATTTGAGAAGGTGATATTTCATGCAGTGGTTAGAGGAGACAGGAAGCAAACATGCCTTGCTTCTTTTCTGCATTTAAGAAGAATTTGTGGACATGTTGGGCAATGTATCTAAACATTCAGTTATTACTTTCCATGTTAAAAATGACAAAAGTACAATTGCTAAAGAGCTGATACATATAATTTTTCTACTATTGAAACATGTTCCTAGTCACTCTTATATTTATTTGGACAAGAAATCACAATTTATAATATTTAATCTCATGCTTTGAGGAAACAAAGTCTCAAAAAACTCAACAGTCAGGCTAGGGACTTTTAAAAAGATTTACAACAGATTATACACAGAGAATTACACAGATTACACACAGAAACACACACACAATTTTATTTTTCTTCAGGGAAAGGGGTACCCTGCTAACTTTAGCTTAAAATTATCAAGTGAATTGAAATGGTTGTGCATATGTGTTCTGTGTATAATTTATTTAGCAGTTTTGACCTCAGGTACCGTTTCCATTTTCTAATAACAGTTTATAATTCATATATCTGATGTACAAATTCGAATCAATTCTGCATTTAGAATTTCATGTATTTTCTGCCCCTGCTGCTATGAACATGATCCTGTAACCCATCACTAGGGCTGAGAGCTGATCTGGTCACATACTGGTAAAGATGATAATTCCTCATCATCATTTGTAATGTGAACATCCCCCCGAAGCATTTGTTGACATTCTGAGTATGCCAACCCCACTAGACCCTCCAACTCCAGAGTGACTACAGAGGCATCGAGTCTTTGATGCCCTCCACGACCTGCTGCTCATGGTGAGGTGGTGGCTGTACCATTTTATACTCTTCAGCCCACCAGCTGGTATCCATTGGGCTGTATATCCTGAACAAAAAGCTGGAAAGAGGGTTCACAATTTTATTCTGAGAAATAGGGATGTAAAGTCGATGTGGACCACAATCCTGGCTTGGCTTTCTAACATGCCGGCACTCTTGTCTGTATGACATGCCCACTCTCATCAACTTGACGGCATCAAAATGGAATTCGGTGCCCAAAATATGAGGCCCCAGTTCTGCCACCGTTTGAACTGGACCACTTCCTTTGGATGTGGCATGGCCAGGGACTTGGGACTGGGTAGCTAGGTTGTGCATGGACCAAAATACCATGATGATTTGTGTCATTTTTATAACCATTTAAAAAATAATTAAAAATGTTTCCTGGCTCCTGAGCTATAGTGCAGATTGAAATGCGTCTTTGTAAAGTGGGTTCTGTTTGGGCCTCTGAGGAACACAGACATACTGTATTAACTTGGTTTTGAACTGAATGCCAATTCCTTACACTTGTCCTCCTTAGATGTTCACATTGTGTTCGCAGCTAACTTCTTCCCTTCAGGTGTCTGTTCCTTTGTGTTACAGTAGCTCCTCTTACAGCCTTTTTGTTTGTAATCCAGCTGACATCAGGGGGACGACCACATTACTACGTGTCTTACCAAAGGAATGCTTTTGCCCAAATGAAGCTACCCAAGTATGCTTTGCCCAAGGTACGGCCTGACTCAGTTTCTTCATTTCGGTATTTCCTCTTATGCTCATATTCCTGCCCCCTTCTCCTTTTCTGGGACTCTGTCAGTCTCTCACAGTCATTTGTTTTACTTTCATCCCTCATCTCTCTCTCTCAAGTTCACTTTTGCCAGCCTCATTTTATGTCATTTCCTTTCCTTTCTCGCTCTTCCATTCTCCTCTTCTCCTCTCTTCCTACCTCTCTCCCTCCCTCCTTTTTCTTTCTCTGAAATTCTTACTGTGGGGACATCAGAATAAACTGATTATTGATTTGCTTTTCCTTTTCAGTAGTGAAGACTTTTCAGGTTTCAATTTTCATGCAGTATGTCTTGGTTTTTATTTATTGATACATAATATATCAGTGCAACAGGTACGATGTATTTCCATCTGATCGTATTGTTTTAATGGAAGATGATATCATAAGATGGCGTCCAACCTTTGCTTTCTCTCTCAAAGGAACACATGAGAATAGTTGTCCTTAGAGTTTTGAGGCACAGCTAATTTTCTTAGATTGCCCCAAAGACATACTCCTTTGAAAAGAGTGGCGGATGAAGGTCAGAGACCCTCATCTGCTGACTTCCCCTGGTTCTTACCAGCAACACTAAAGAACTGTGTTAATATGTAGTGCCACCTAGTGGAGGTCAAGCTGACTTGAGTTCAGAGCTGTGAGTTTGCCATCTTGCTCCATTGTGATGTATTTTAAGTGGCCAGAAGTTATTGATTTATTGTACCTTGCTCTTAGGGTGAGAAAGTATGTGTGACTGTAAGAAGGGAACCATGTAGATTAAAGCAGGGTAATAGCTCGCTTTGAGGTCTTTGGGATGAACAAATAGCATGAAGCCTTGTTTTGTTATGTTTTTTAAATTGATTTTGCATGTCTCTTTCTCTTGCGCTTTTCGTGCATGTCTTTGCTACCTTGGACTAACATCTGCTAGCTGCCTAGGTCATCACGTGCTATACAGAGCACCAGGGCATGGCTGGTCTCCTCTCCCAGCAGAACCAACGGTAGCAGATTGCTCTGGCTTCTCTAGGCAGAGTCGAGTGGCCACCACTTTATCCCTAATCCTAGCATAGTGAAAGTCAGGCAATAAACCTCAGCCCATTAGCTGTAATAACACACATTAAAGTGCATTATCCACTCCAGAGTACTATATCTATGTCAGCAGTTATTATTATTTTCAGCTGCTAAGGGTTTAATGACAGTGGTAATTGCCCAGAATTGTATGCCTGTTTCTACATGCTTCTTGTTTGTGGTTTGGCTTAAGGTTTTTTTCTGCTAAGACAAGAAATTATCAACAAAAAAATATTACATTGGAGTTGTGGCTTAGATGAGGAGTAGATTAAGTCAGCATGCAAATGGAAAGCAAAGTGTCATCAAAATTACCTTTGACAAATATTGTATGATCTCACTGTTTTGAACTAATTATAATAACCAAGCTCATAGAGTTAGAATCTAGAACATAAGTTACCACGAGGTAGATTGGGGTTAGAGAATGGGGAGGTGGTACTTGTACAGTATTTCTGGTTAGACTGGTGGTAAAGGTAGGGACATAGTTGATAGTGATGATAGCACATTATTGTGAGTATAATCAACAACAATGAACTACATGGGTGAATGTGGTTAAAAGAGCAAACTTTAGGATGTGCATGTTACTAGAATATAAACTAAGAGATAAAACACAGGCCTGTACAAGACGGCAAACCCTGTGATAGACAATAGACTGTAGTCAATAGTACAAGTATAAGGACGTTCTTTCATGGGTTCTCACAAATGTATGAGACTAATACCAGGTGGTAGTGATAGAGTGATATATGGGGAAAATACACCTAATGTAAATAATAGACGATAGCTAGAACTACTTTAATTATCTTTCATCAGTTGTAAAACAAATAACTGTTGTTAAAAATAGTACAATTATTTTAAAAAGTGCTATCATTAATAGTAACAAATGTTTCATACAAATGCAAAGTGTTGGTGGTGGGGTAGTGTGCAGAAATCCTGCATTTTATCAATGAATTATTTGTAACCTCACAACTTCTCTAATTAAAAAAAAAAAAATTAACTTTGACAGTCTCTTAGGGAGATCCATGAGAGAGATGAGCATATTACTTCTATACATCTATCCAGCTGATTTTCTATTGAGCGTTGACCAAAAAAACAGAGTAGTTGGCTTGGAAGGTTTGCACTTTTGAAAGCAAGAATTATACCCAGGACAGTGAGATGCTCTTAAGGGAACTGAGAGCAACTCCGGACGCAGCTGATTAGTCATCCATTTCATGCTTACTCTTGGGACTATGCATTTTGAGCATAGTAAGTCTTGTCCAAAACCATGTGTTATTTGCAGCAGAATCAGAACTAGAACTCAAATATCCTGACTCTCAAGGTGTACTTTTCTTCCCTTCAAAGTAAATTAATAATTTCTGTAATTAAAACATAATACTCTTGCTCACCTTCCTCAAAATTGGATACTCTTGGGGATAACGAGAGAAAAAGCCCCATTGACTTAAAGGAGCCCCAGAAATGGTAGTTTAAAATGAAAGAAAACTGTTGTGTATCTATCACCAGATTATTAGGTAACAGATACTGGGCAACTGCTTGTTCAAAGCCGTTACTCAGATCAAGGCTGATGGTTGCCCCCAATGACAAGGTAGCCAATCTGGAAGGAAAAGGTTTGCTTTGAACCTCAATCAGCTGCATTACTCTCCCAGGTGACCATGTTCCATTACTCAACCTCTTCTAAGGCCTGAGGAGAGAATACAGTGATTTATTTAACTTATTCTGAGAAAAATAGGAGCCAGTACAACAAATGAATTTATTATTTGTCCCAAGAAGATTTTGAATATTTAAGGCAATGAGATGCTTCATTTCAACCCTTTTACATCTTCAAAGTGAAGCCCCAGCTTGGGTAGAGTGAGTTGCAGCAAAGGTACATGTACTTCATGGCCTTCTATCAAAGTCAGTGCTGCTGCAACTGGAAATGAACAAAGCTTCACGTCAACTAAAGGCGTTGAGACAAACTAGCACTTTCATGCTCAAATTTTCTTTAATCATCCACTGCCATTGTATCAGGTTTTGAAAGACCATGATTATCTTGAATGCCATCAAAAAAAGGGAAATGAAAAAAATTAATAAAACCGAAGAATGACCAGGTAAGGGGACAGGAGTGGTGGATTTTAATGTTGCCAGTGTCGTAAAGAGCAGGTCACCCGCCAGACAAAGAGACACAGTGACAGTCTTCCTTCCCTTAACTTACTTGGAGCTTCATTCTGAGCGACTCAAGTGAGATAAATGAGGCAATACATATGAAAGTGCTTTGAGCGTTTTGGAGGACAGATACTCTATAAAGGCAAGGTAATATTATTAGTAGTATGGATCTAGTTGTCTCTGCGGTAGAAGATCGATGTGAGCTGGGGTGTGGGTGGTGATTCACAGCAGGAGACAGGATTCCAGGCCCAGATCCATCACTAACTTGCTCTGAAACCTTGGACTGGTTTTTCAATTTCTCTTTTCCTCTATTTTTTTTTTTTTCATCTTTTAAAAGAGGAACTTAAATTCACAACAATATCATCTCAGATGAGTTAGAATAAAATGTCTCTAGAGATGCTTCTTGAAAATTTGGTTCTTGATCAACAAGTTTAAAAAAAATAAGTGCTTTTTCCCATGCTGCCCAGAAAGGGCAATAAACAATGAGCAGTGTCCCTATGGCATTATTGTGGGTTCTGATTGTATCCTAAAGGGACATTTTTACACAATGTCCGGAGCCTCTCTGGATGTCCTACAGATGAAGGAGTATGATGTCCTCAAATTCCTTGCAGCAGGAACCCACTTAGGTGGCACCAGCCTTGACTTCCAAATGGAACAGTACATCTACAGAAGGAAAAGTGATGGCATCTCCATCATTAATCTGAAGCGGACGGGGAGGAGTTTTTGTTGGTGGCTTGTGCAATTATTGCCATCAAAAACCTGACTGATATCAGTGTCACATCTTCCAGAATACTGGCCAGTGGGTGGTGCTGACATTTGCTACTGCTGCTGGAGTTCCTCCTACCGCCAGCACTTTACTCCTGGAACCTTCACTAACCAGATCCAGGCAGTCCTCTGGGAGCTTTGTCGTCTGGGGGTTACGATTCCCACAGTTGACCATTCACCTCTCACAAAGGAAGCTCATGTTCACCTGCTAGCCACTGTTGTGTGTCACAAAAATTCCCCTCTGCACCAAGTGAACATTGCCATCTCGTGCAAGGGAGCTCATTCAGTGGGTCTGATGTGGTAGATGCTGGCCCTCAAAGTACTGCACGTGCATCACACCATGTCCCTCTGAATATCCATAGGAGGCCAGGCCTGATCTCTACTTCTGCGAGCTCCTGAAGAGATTGAAAAGAAATGTTACAGCTGCTTTAAATGGCTGAAACCAAAAGGAATTTCAGAGTGAAGGGACTACTCCATTTCCTGGATGTACTGCTTCTCAACCCAAGATCACAGGCTGGTCTGAAGGTAGCAGGTCCCCTCTGTGCTATTCAGCAGTTCCCCACTGAGACAGCTCAGCTTGCCACTGGAGGCTGGTCTAGAGTTCCCACTGCTCAGGCCATTGAATGGGTAGGAACAGCTGCCAAGTGGTCTTAAGCTGTTCTTCCACAGGCTCTTAAACAGAAAATGGAAATTATATTGATGGAAAATAAGCATCGACTTCAATAAATGAATGAATGGATGGATGGATGGATGGATGAATGAAGAAAGAAAGAAAAGAAAACTCCATTCTGTATCCCTCTCCTAGAAAGTAACAGAGCTCAGTGGCATGTCGAAGGCTCTAATAGGACCTATGAGTACGAAAACTAATTCAGTGCTAATCAAAACATTTTACCAAAGAACTCTTATTTTTAGCCATTAAAATTTACCAATGCTGATGTCCTACAGAACAGAATTGGAGAGTCACTCTAGTAGAAGATCTGTAAGATCCTTTTTTGGTCTAAAGTTTCATGACTCAGTGGAAATGTTTAATATAAAGTGCCACTTTGGGAGAAAGATAAAAATTTTCTGATACAGCAAGAGAATTTAGGTGAGTTAGAAGAAGAGAAAAAAAAAGAAAGATGGCATTTAAATATGTGAACCATGTCATTAAAATATTTAAAATCACTATCATTAAAAAAAAAAGAGTCTGTTCAGTGTAACTGAACTAAGCTACACAAAGGCCAAGAATCTTGCCACAATCTTGCCACGTTTTTCTACCTTTGGGCTTAAATATAATTCTGTTTTTGTTTTGATTTTTGCTTTTGAAAGTTATACCACATCTACTACCTCCTAATGGAGTCTGTGTCAGCCTCTTCCTCACAGTTCCCATGTTCGCTGGAGTACCAAGTAGAGGAGGAAATTGGAATTTGGAATTCCCTTCCCTGTTTGCTGTTTCCACATTACCTTGCCTTGTTTCTGTCTCCTGGACTGCCACGGGGTCTGAAAACATCATCAATTATGCAGGCTATTTCTCCCCTCTTTCACTTAAGCTCTCTTGCTGAACCTCTCAGAGTAAAGGTTTAGATAAGCAACTAAGTCTTGTACCCTCATTAGCATGGAGATTGGTACTTTGGGGTTCTCAGTGGATGTTTTCTTCAGGGGCCAGGGGATGCAGAGCTTAGAGCAGTGCCTCTCAAACTTGAATCTGTACACTCATCACCTAGGGATCTTATTAAAATGCAAATTTTTATTCAATAGGTGGGGCCTAAGGTTCTGAATACCTAACAGGCTTGCAGGGGATTCCCTTGCTACTGGCCCATGAATCACACTGAGAGATGCAAGGCTTGTCTATTTTTCCTCTCTCTCCTTTCAGCTTTTTCCTCATATTTACCTCAGTAAAACTTCTGAGTCAGTACCATGTTTGTGCATGGATGTAGAAACATGGTGTGTTTGAGTTCCCAAGGTCATACACGTTAGAGAAAGAACATTTTCATTCAGATTATGTAATGAGGCAGTTGAATCATAACTGAGCCGCCAAGAATCCCCCTGCCCTATTTCCTAACCTAGTAGTGACAAAAGAAATCCATGATTAACACTGAACCAATTAATTGTTATCCTACGTAAATGTAAAAGGATGATCTTTATCTTCTTACAGTGCCTATTCTGTTATTCCCTATTGAATTCCACATTCTCCGGCTGCCTACTTGGTATCTTATAAAGCTGTTCTTTCCTCTTCCCTTTCCTATGTCTTTACCAGGACATGCATGTCATCAGCACAGATGAGAACCAAGTGTTTGCAGCTGTCCAGGAATGGAACCAAAACGACACGTACAACCTCTATATTTCAGACACACGTGGTGTCTACTTCACCCTGGCCTTAGAAAACGTCCAGAGCAGCAGAGGCCCCGAGGGCAACGTCATGATCGACCTCTATGAGGTATGTCACAAGGCATACATGGTCCCAAGCCACCGCCATGCCGCCCTGGCCTAGGAACACCCAGCATTGCCTGTCCCGCTGATTATTTTAGTAGTGGTTCCAATGGGAACCATTCCACTTGGGAGACAGGGAAATTTAAAGAACATTTATTGGTTAATTTGTAATCTACAATGTATCTCTGGAAAGGAATTTTTTTTTTTTGACAAGTTCATTGACTGTGAAGCCCTAGAGAATTTGGAGATTGTCTGGGAGGCAATCAAATGTGTCTAAATAAGCGTTCTCATGAAATTAATGGAATATGTAAAAATTAAGCCAGGAAGATAATGTCTAAACAACAGCGAAGGGTTTGAACCAGAGTCAGCTGAGGGAGAAATGTGAAAATAGTCTTGAAGGGCTCATGAGTGTTGATCAATGGGGTTAGTGGACAGCACCCCCTTATCCCATTCTGAAGAAGGGTTGAGCGGGGTGTCCTTGGCTCACATCAGAAGACACTCCAATTGGAAGACCAATTGGAAGAGGGCCAGTAGGATAAAACTGATAGGTCTTTCTCTTCTAAATCAGAAATAAGTCAGAGTTTACAAGGCTTCCCTAAGGGTAGTATGGCCCTTTGTTTCCCAAAATGATTAAGATTCAAAATAAAGTCACATAGGTTGAATCAGTCAAATTTTGTCACATACACAATTGCTGTTTAAGGCACAATTATGTTGAAAGAAAACTTATTTGGGGATGGGATGGATTTTAGCTATTTGTCAGTTTTATCCTGTGCTATAAAAGATTTATAATGGATTATAACGAATCATGAAAACCTTATTCCAGATTTGAGGACATGCAGTCACATACCTATATTCCATTTAAAAATATCAAAACTGATTTAAATATTTACAGTCAAAGCTATGTTTTGGTTGAAGATAAGTAAGTCAAGAGGTTGTTTGTATAAATGAGAAGCAAAGGAATTATATATGTCAAAGAAAGAAAGCAATTTCACTTAAGAAATTTTAACCTATCCCTATAATTCCTTTTAATGCTTTCCTTCTCCTTGAAGATGTGGGGAGATTTTCTTCCAGTAGCTAAACATCTCTGCCTATATAATGGCATGATAATAATAAACCGTATACCAGCTTTAGAGCCCAAGTATTTGTATTGGAAATCATGGCAGGCTAGCATAGCACTAGTTTGCGTTATATATTTAGAAAACTGCAATGCAAACTTCTCTGCACATTCACAAGTTTTATCCACTTCCCCTCCTGCCCATGTTTCTGATAAATATAGTATCATATATTCTCTATCTCAAACTGAACGTGTATCCTGGAAAACATTTACATATGCTGGTGATTTTGTTTCAAATTATGTTGGATAAAATTGCGATTTAAAGTATAGATTTTGGAGTCAGGCTGCTTGGGTTTAAATCCTAATTCTATTCTTGCATGTGTATCTGAAACAAAGCCATTAAATTCTGAGCCTGTTTCCTTATTAAAAAGAAGAAACGGGGATAAACATGGTACCCACTTGATAGGATTTCTTTGAGGATTAAGTGAATTAATCCTTGTAAATTACTGCTCATGGTACCTGAAATACAGCAGTGCTTACCAAATTATAGACTAATGTATAAGTTAATATTATATTCCAATGTGCTTAAGCACCAGTACAGTTTTCTCTTCTTATAATCTTAAAATCTGTCCACATTGTTTACATGTCCAGTGTACTCCCACTATTTTGAATTTCTGTTTCTTTCCAAGTTTCAATATGGTCATATGACGTTCTTTAACACCAGCTACTTGTCTTATAAACAAGTGTGCATTGCCACATTTCTTTCCACATTTGTAAATGTCTTATAAATATTTAAACTTTAAGTATGTTTTGTTGAAATGCCATGTGTTTTCTTGCCTTGATGCAGCATTTACAAGGGAAATGTCTTGCTCTGAGATTCTGGGTGGTGTGAAGTAAAGAGTAACTTCCAGCTTAATCACCCAGTTCGGTTTCCTGGCTTGGCTTCTGTCCATAGTCTCCCAAACCCACGTCTTGATCTTCAGGTTACGTTGCTTTTCCCTTCCTGAGTATCCCTTCCCTCTTTTCAAGACAATGTGAAGTAGTTTCTCTGAGAAATTTTGTTTTTTGGCATTTTAATTGATCCCTTCATAATGGAAAAGATGGCAGACTTAGAAAGGACTGACTTTACAATATCCTATTATTTGCAACTTTTTTTGTGCCTGGTTTTCTTAATTCAAACAATAGTAGCAGACACAGAATGAGAAGAAACAAGGATAACCTCTGGAACACGGCAAACCTTTTGTTGTTGCTGTTGTTGCTGTTAATCCTTATGTTTCTTTCCCTTTATGCTTCTCTTGGTTGACAATCGGTAGGGAAACTGCTGGCTCTTATTATCATCACTTTGAGCAGTGGTGTGACTGCATTATGTAAAGGTGTTCTGCATCCCGAGGCTGGGAAAGAGGAGTCTGTTTTATTAACCTGACAGTTCACAGCAACCTGAATTGAAATTGATGTGATCAGACCGACTGTGCTGTATCTGCTGATTACCTAGATAGAAAGAATATTGGCTGACATGGAACCTGGCACAAGCATTCCCTTAAATCTGATTGTTCTGGCTAGAAGGAAGTTGAAAGCCATCCAGCATGAATTTCCCAGTGGAATTGCAATGAATGATGAGTGCTTAGAGATGAATGTGAAAAGTAAGAAAATCCATAAATGAATTAATAGGGAGCAGAGATGAGCAACATATGAGGTGAGGGTGACACAGATGGAATATACAGAGTGCACGCCTGCTCCGATTTGGGGTGACTAAGGAGGATGGCGTTCTTTGGTTGGAAGTCTCTGCCTGCCAGTTACCTGCTGTTCCTGAACTTGTGTGCTCTTTAAGTTATTTTAGCAAAGGCAACCTGCCTAACGTATATGTGTATGGGTGGGTCTCTGTATCAAGGATGTGTATTATTGATGGATCTTTGTGGGAAATGCAGAAGGAAGTACAGTTCTCATGGAAATCACATTTTGAAACCTTGCTATGAATGCTGTGCCCCCTGCCCTTGAACTGTGTGTATATATGATGGAATAGGGAAATACTGGGGGAACACAGTACTAGGGGACCATCTCATGTGATTTAATCATTGAAATACCAGAATTTCCTTTCAGTGTGAGTTGTTCATTGAGCATGGACTCAAAAGAGTCAAGAGGTAAGAGCCCGTAAAGTTGGCTATAGAACAAAAATGCTAGCAACTGATTTTTGTTGATGAAAGATCATAATAATAATAGCTGATATTTTGGGGTACCATTTTGTGTCAGGTACTGTACTGAAAGACTTTTGCATAATCATCTCATTCAATCCTCATATTAACTTTATGAAATAGGGAAGAAACCACTCCCATTTCAAATATAAGTAAATGAAGGCAGAGAAAGTACAGTTATTTTTCCAAGATTGCAAAGCTAGAAAGTGGCAGAATTAAAACCTGAATCCTGAAATATGCAAATTCCCAGCTACAAACTATCTCGTCTTCCCAGAAACATCACTTTCTAGGTTTGTTTTTTATTTTGGTCAAGTAATAGCACCAAGACTGAAGGGCAGAAAAATTTATATTATGCTTTACCTAGCACTAGTAGAAACCAGTCTAGAAGAAGAAAATGTTCTGGAGAAAATGCAATGCAAACATAATTAGCAGTAGATTGTGCTAGGCTCTATACCTGCTCACCATCATAAGTCCTGAGACCACAGTTGTACCTGAAATCAGGCATTGTCTTGTGTGGGTCCCAATTTTATCTGGTGTGTGGGTTTAGGTAAGAGAAGCTCAGAAATGGGTGTTCTGATGAGTAACAGAAACAGAGCAAAGGAGACATGATGAATATGTCTGAGGTGTGTGCTTCCTAGGGAATTTGTGTGGTGTGGATGATGACAGGGGTTCTGACAGCTTTGGACAATAGCATCCCTCCTCTGGGAAGGGAAAATTAATTAATGATGCTGAAGAGCACTTTGGCTTAATGAACAATGACAGTTTACCCCAACCAAATCGGATTTTGGGAGTGAAGCCACCTGGCTGACAAAATTGGAATGCACAGAGTGTGTGGATACATGAGTGGACATCACAAAAAGCATAACCAGTGCCCAGTGCATGCTCCTTTCACACACATGGCGACTTGGGTACTTTATGAGTGCCCTTTCTTCAAAAGAGAAAGCTAAACAGATGTAATAACATAGCTTACACTATGTTTCTTGGGGGAAAGTTTGCCTCTTGCAATCCAGAGTTGGAGGCAGACAAGAAAAATGCTGTCCCATGCAGGACACCATTATTGCAGGATATGAAGGTTACCATCAAATTATTTATGGCTACCATCTCCCTGTAAAGAGGGTACTGCCTGATCAAGGGACTCAACAAGGAAAGAACACTCAGCCTTCTTTTGGCAAACGGGTTCCCTAATTACAGAGCACCAATAGTCTGTGTTAAGTATCCCTTTTTTAGAAGAGAAACTACTCTATCACCAATACCCCAAAATGTTCTTTTACATGCCACAATTGTTGTTTCGTGTCTTTTATCCTCTTTAAATTTTGGCACTTAGGACTTGTAATTTATGACTGAGAGACAAAAGGAGGGAGAAAATCATCTCTCAGCCAGCATCAAAGGCAAAAATAAGCCAAAACTCCTGGGCTAGGGTCCTTCCAACTTAGCTGCCAGATGAAACATATGGATGATTGGGGCAGAAGACACAAAACACAATAGAGTAAGCATTACAAAACAAGAAGATATCTATGTTTCTTCCCCTAAATCACCAAAGAAATGCCAATTCCCAGCACCTAACATATTCAGTCACTCACAAAACATCTGTTGGATGAATATGTAGTTGCTTAGATATCCTCTGTGCTGAGGAGAGTGCATGATACCTAGTAGATACACAATAAAATTTATTGAATGAATTTTGAGAAAATGTACTGATAAATGAATAATAGCCAGTTTCTCCTAAGTATATTCCCATGTGATATTTCTCTCAAGATACTCTAGGATGAGTGAGAAGCCTAAAGAAACAGTATAGACAAAGGGTTAAGACTGTGGGCTCTGGAGCTGGACCCACTGGGCTTGGCAGGCGCCCAGCTCCTGCATTCTCTAGCAGAATGATGTTAGGCAAGTATTTGACCACATGTGAACCTTGGTTTTCTCATCTGTAAAATGAAGGTAACGTTGACTCTATCGCTTAGGGTGCATGGAGAGATTAATGCACTGATGCCTTGCAAAGCCCTGCATGCAGTGCCTGACACTTCATAAGCGCTCAGTAAATTTTCATTATTGTTATTGTTGTTATAGCCTCTAAAACAAAACTAGTACTGCCTATTTTTAATGCAATTTTATTGAGATATGCTCACAGACCATATAATCAATCTAAAGTTTACAATCAGTGCTCACAGTATCATCATATAGTTTTGCATTCATTACAGTATATTCTAATTCTTTGAAAATTAATACATATGATCACATTTTCCTTTAAAATCTTATTCCTAAGTGTTTTTGTTTGTTTTGTTTGTTTGTTTTTTTTACATGGGCAGGCACCGGGAATTGAACCTGGGTCCTCGGGCATGGCAGACAGGCATTCTTGCCTGCTGAGCCACCGTGGCCCACCCTCCATAAGTGTTTTTTTAAACCAGAATTTTCTGTGTAAGTGAAACTAGAATCTAGAGATCTACTGCCTATTTTATAAAAAACAAAAGCAATGCAACATTGCTATTGTTAATATTAAAGAAGCAATATGGCAGATTAAATGACTATCCAAGAGTTATAATACAGTAGGAGACCATACTGTGAGAGCAATCACAGAGAAAGACATGACGAACTAACTTATGATAAGGGATATGAGGAGTACTAGAGACATTTCTACAAGGACTGATTGCCTTAAGAAGCAGTGCACTTGTTGAGGGCCAAAATGTGGAGAACATCTATAGGTGTATAGGAAAGACAAATTGGAACACAGAGGAGAAGTGGGGGTGGTGGTGTATGTGTGTGGGGGGGTAGTCAAGATGAAAAGAGATTTTGGTTTCTGGAAAAGACTTATTGAACTGGGCCTTGAGGGCTTGAATAGGCAAATAAGTTAGGGGCTTGTCCAAGAGGGTTGGGGGAAGGTCTATGTAAACAAAGAAAAGCACAAAGGAAGGTAGCTCTTTGCAACTAGCATGCTGGAATGCAGTGTGTCTGCTGATGCACTGTGTATTAGGCTTGAGCTTTGAGCTATAACCCTCATCTACTCAAAATGGACTATTGGCTTATATGATATTAATTAATAAGAAATAACAGTTAATTTCCTTTCAGACTTCCTGTATCAAATTCCCCCATATAAGAGGCAAAGAGACAAAAATAGCTTTCCCACACAGTCGGTATTCTGAGAGTTCTTTATGCAGATCAAAAAGGCAGACAAGGAAACAGTTTTTCCCCCAGGGAAAACAGACTCCCAACAGTGGGAAACATCATTCCCATAGGAAAGTCTTCCCTAGGTAACTGTGTCAGTGTGAAGTTATGTCTTCCATAGGGAATACCACCTTTCCCCACTCCATGCCACCCCCCCCCCCAGCCTACCCCATTCTGCTCCAAAAATATTCATGTACTCTGAAAACAGAGAGGTTGGCCCTTCACCCTCCATGGAATTTATACGTTACGTGTACACACACACATGCTCACATATACACGTGTGCATTCCTGTGCACATGCATCTTCCTCATTTTGGAAACTAATGCTGCCCTCTTGATATTTAAAGCCCTATAGTGAGAGCATAGTGGTTCCAAGAAATCTATGATGAGACCTTAACTGAAGTGCCCTTGAGGAAAGTGCCTCATTTCTAAAGGTTGCAGTGAGACTCGCAGAAAGATGGATTTCTCAGGCTCAGAACAAGAGGAGCAGTGAGTGGCACAAAAGCCCAAGAGCCAGAGATGGCCATCTTTGCAGACCAGGAGAAAGGGGGAAAACAAACAAGAACAAAAAAACCTCAAAGGGGCTTTTCACAAAGTACCTTTCGCTGCAAGAGGAAAATAAGCAGATCTCCTCCAGCTATAAGCTCTGTTGTCACCCATTCCCTCTAATTTGCCAAGTTTTTATCCCTCAAGGCTAAGATGCCAGAGATGAATTACAAAGCACAGCTCCCTTCTCAAGTGGCATTTGATAATGCCAGGCAGTTGGGGGCCAATAAAGTCACCACTTCTGGAAATCAAATGAACCCGCTCCTAAACATGTATTATCCTTCACTGACAGCCTTGCCAAAAGAGAGGGCAGGAAGGAAAATAGGCAGTGAAACTACCTGAATAGGTAACATTTTTATTCTTCCTGCACGTATTGTAAATGAGAGGGTGAATAACTAAGATAGAGTCATTTGTCTTTTCTGTATATGGTACACCTTCATTTTTGCAGACTTGTTGGAGGGAAGGACAGTATTACATAGTGAGAATTTTGATTTATAAAATTTAACTTTTAAAGGACTGGCAGTTGAATCGTATTTATTAATGTAACAGCTTCTCAAACATATGCAAAACCAATAAAGGTTCCCTGGTGAGAAGCCCTTATGGAGCTGCTAAGTGAATAACTAAATATTATTTGTAACAAACACACCAGGGTTGGGAGCTGGAGTGTTCCTGACATTTACGCCCTCCACATTTCTTGATGATCAGCAGTGTACAAGAAACTGATCTGGCTGTTGCTAATTGCCCAAAATGTGGCTTGTTTTCCTAAGTAGTTCAGGTATTCCTCCCAGCAACTCATTTATACCATTTAGTTGGTTAACAAACTTGCCGTTCCAAAGAAGTACAAAGTTGGCCCAACTCTAAATGATCCCAGATGCCAAATCAGCAGGTACGAACTAATGAGGTCTAACTGTGCTAACAGCAAAAGCAGAATGTACGTATTTTGTCGATCAAAACCCAGCCTCTTCGAATTGGCAAATATGAGAGCTGGTTGAAAGAAAACTGGAACTAAGACAGATTTCCAGAGTGGGCTCCCCTCTCTCTGTGACCTTGAGCACTATATTTTGTCTGTATCTCAGTTTCTCATCCAGGGAGAACACCTATTATGCAGGTCTGTAGTAAACATTGGAGGTTTTGTTTATAAGCTGCTGGGCACAGTGCACGGTACATGATGAACGCTAAAAACATGGCAGCTGTGATTTTACTCTTCTCCTTAAGAATTTTCATATTATGAAATAAAAGGCCTGGGTTAAGTTACACAGGTTCAAATACGCTTGACAGCTTGTTTCTTTCATTATGGGCACTCCAGAAAGCCACTTCATCTAAGTCTCCATGTCCTCATCCCAAGTATGACCCTAATGATAACTCTCTTGATTATCATGATGGAATGAATTATATTTGCTCCTGGCATGCGATGTTCAACATATTTCATTCCCTTTCCTTACTGCCCCCCAATTTTCCTGGGTTGTAATAATTGCAAACAGGTTCAAATATTCATGAAAGTGTTTGATAAACTAAAACAGCTGAAAAATGTAATTCCCTGTTACTAACTTGTTATAACACAATTTTAACAACTTACTAATTGTTACCTCTTTCCTAATGTAGAGAATAGCAGAAGTGATCCTATTTTCAGAGTAAATAACTAAGAAGGACTGTTTATGGTAGGGACAAAGAGGTTCTGGAGAGGGAGTGGGGATTACTTGACAGTGGAGGGAAACTGCTGCTTCTTTCAGTTTAAAACCTGTTCTCTTATGTTCAGTATATTTTGGTGGCTTAATGGAGTTGTCTTTTACAGAAAAAAATATGCAGTAATAATTGGATGAGATGTTTTGACTGATCTCTTTCATTTGCAGATAGCTCAATAATTTAGATAGTCATTTAAAGCACAGGCTGTGTGCTTTAATAGATTTCTGGGTTAAAATCCCAGGTCTGTCACTTACTATCTGTGTGAACTTGAGTGGCATTGGGCAATTCACTTAACCTGAATGAGCCTCAGTTTCCTCATGAGTGAAATAGAATAAGTGATCCAAGAGGACTGTTAAAAGGATTAAATGAGATAAGGTATGTAAGACCTGGGCACTCTCTTAACATTGTAAAAGGAGCTCCCATTTATTTAGCATTTATTATGCAACAAAACAGAAAGTACCAGAGTTTATCTGGTGGCAACTACAGGTTATTACCAGCCTGCGTTAGGGAAAATAAGAAGTCTCTATCAAACTTGTTTTATGACCTTCATATCCTAAGGGGCACAAATTTATTGCTTCCTATGCACAGCCCCAATAGTCTTATACCTAAGCATTTCCTCCTATGCTTACGTCCTCACCTTCTTTTTCTCCATAAGTGTTCTCAGCTGAATTTCACAGCTTGTTTTTTTTAATGGTAAACAAATATGTCTCTTCTCAAATTGATGTATTTTTCAGCCATGTCAATTTTTCCCAGGTAGCAGGGATAAAGGGAATGTTCTTGGCTAACAAGAAGATTGACAACCAAGTGAAGACTTTCATCACGTATAACAAAGGCAGAGACTGGCATTTGTTGCAGGCACCAGACACGGATCTGAGAGGGGAGCCTGTGCACTGCGTGCTGGTGAGTTTCATATTGGAGCAGAATGCCCCATGCAGCAGAGGGTGGGAATGGATGTTAAACAAGAGGATGAAGGTAGTTTGGGGGCTTTTTGCTTGGTTGATGCACAAAAGGAGATTGGGAAGGATGTGAAGGCAGAGCATATAGAAAAGAATCTCAACACTTCCTTTTGGGACGGGACAAGGAGATAAAATAACATGAGTTAGTTTCTTGCTCAGTTCCAGTTCTGATGAGGACCTCAAGTGGTATTTTGGGGGAAAATATGATAGCTTTCATATACAATATAGATGTATCCCAATACCCTCACTTTCCCTATGAATAACCTGTTGCACACCTAGTGATACAAAGATTCAGCTGTAAAACTGGTAAACTGAATTCAGAATAGTATAGGTACATTTTCTGGTGGAGATGTTTAATCTCATTTTCAGAGGAGTGCATGACAAAAAAAACTAAAATTGGCACTGAGCTAAGTCTTTATGGATATACTTTATAATAACCTTCATTAATTTATGTGTCATTTTATAAAGCTAGGGTCAGCAAGCCATGGCCTGTGGGGTAAATCTGGCCCACCTCCTGTTTTTCTAAATAAATTCTATTGAAACATAGCAATGTTTATTCATTTGCGTATTGTCTATGACTACTTTCACAGTACATCAGCAAAGTTGAGTAGTCATGACAGAGGCTGTATAGTCTACAGAGCTTAATATATTTATTATCTGTATTAACTAGAGCTTTACAGAAAAAAATTGCTGATCCCCTCTCTAAAGTATGGCTTTCTTTTAGCTGTCTGACCTTTGTGCAAAAAGTAAATCAGTAGAAATTTGTTCATTCATTTGACCATGCGATTGCATCCAAAAGAACTAACAAAGGAGGTCCTTGCTTTTAGGGAACTTCAGTCTATTTGAGGAGATTCAATTAATAAATGAAAAATTTATAGCTGCATCCTATTTGTCTTTGTAGCTCTTGTGCCTGCCCCATTACATACACACAGATAGATATGGGGTGAATGGAGATGGATGGAACAAATATATTGACGGCGAGACAAAGTATGATTGAATAACTATTTCTTTAAAACAATTCAGAAGTTGTACTTAAATTCAGAGAATGGAGAGACTAGTATATAAACCTGGAAGGCAGACCTCCTATTTTAATAAGAAGGATTTGGTATATAAATGTATGCATACATATAAATATGTGCATGCATATATGCATATATCATATACACATGTATATGTATTTATACCTGTATATATATATCATATACATAGATACATGTATTTATACATGTGTATATGTGTGTGTGTGTGTTCAGGCTGTTCGTATATTTCCAACTTTGATGTTATCCACACTCAGCTTACTTCCCTCCATTCTATGAATTCTGAGCATTCATTTTGCAGGTGCAGCTCACACAACTGTAGGCAGGTCATCCTACTACTCAAGAAAATGCCAGCAGCCATAGCTTGACCTTATTAGTTGCAGAGGATATAGCAGTTGTCAGTGTATATCAGGGAAGCAGTCTAAAATTCAGCCTCCCACTCAGTTTCCATTCGAATTACTGGCAGCTTATGGGGTGGGGGGAACTAATTGTTACAGTAAATGCATAGGCCAGTGATAGAGTAAGTAGATGTAGTTAGCTTTTTTATTGAATACTTATTTTATACAAGATACAATACAGTGAGTAGCATTTGAAAAAGCAGGGCTCCCTTCCTAGTTTAGCTACTCCAGGTTGGAACATCATGAATGTAGCCAAAGATTCACAGGGTATGCCAGTTCTTGGTGTGGTCCTTGGATCTCACATGCATTTTGGACATTAAGTTCCTAAAAGAGTGAATTAATCATGGGCGCTCTGGCATAATAAATGGACCATTAGAAATGACTCTTCCACAAAATACTTAGCAAGGAGTTCCTTGCTCCACCCTCAACCCTGTGTCGAGAAGTGTTATTGGTGTACCTACAAAACAGTATCATCTTCCTTTCCCATCTTCACTGGGACCAATCTAATCCAAGCCACCATCGATTCTCTCCTGCCCTTTGGTGATAGGCTCCTAACTGGTGATTCTGCCTCTACTCCACCTATCTTCTGACAGTCCATTCTCTACACAACAGCCAGTGTGACCTTGCTTTTTTTTTTTTTTTATCAACTTTATTGAGATAAATTTACAAACCTAAAAGGTACCCATTTCAAGAGTACAGTTTGATAAATTCTGACAAATATATATATATATATATATCTACATAACATCTACCACGGTCAAGATAGAACATTTCCATCAGCCTAAAAAATTTTCTTGGGCTCCCTTGCAATCACTACCCATAGCATCAGCCCTAGACATCCTCTGATTTGCTTTCCATAACAATAGATTAGATTTTTCCTTTCTAAAATGTTATAAAGATGTAATCAACTTGAGTTTTTAAAAACTCAGATCAAATCCCTCCCTTACTTTAATCTTCTAATGGCTTTCTAGATCAGGTAGAATAAAATTCAAATTCTTTACACAGCTTTAAAACTTCACGTTATCTGTCCCCTATCTGCTTTTCCCGCCTGGTCTCTTATGTTTTCCACATCCTCCCTAACACATAACCCACGCCAGGAAGAAGGGAGGACTCATCTATTCCTCAGGGCTATTGCATTTTCCATTATTTCTCTTGAAATATTCTCCCCCTAGTCTAGATTTCTCTTGGCATTCAGCTTCTTGCTTGATTACCTCATTGTCTGTGATGGTTTCCTTGACCGTCCTTTGTAGTTGTCCTTGTCCCAACTCTTTTTTTTTTTGCGTCATGACCCATATCACTATCTGAAATTAGCACATGCATTTGCTGACTTTCTTATCCATCTTCTCTTGTTAGAGCTCCATGAACATAGGGGCTGTGGCTATCTTTTTTTGGCACCTTATGGCCAACTCCAAGAATCATGTCTGTTACATGGTAGGTGCTCAAAGCACATGTTGTTGTGGGTGTTGTGTGTGTTTGGAGCAGGCATTCCATTGACCAGTGTTGTTTTGACTTTCACATTTGGACTTGAGTAGAGCCTTTCCTTCCCATTCACAGTCATACTAAAGGATTTGTTGTAATATCCCCCTTTTGAAGCTCATGGGCTCAGTTTGACTTTGAAGTTAACAAAATTAGAAGGCTCATTGAGATTGAGGAAATAGGAATTTACGGGCTTTAAATGTATGGTACCCAGGAATCTTCAATCCTTCCTCTCTCATTAACCCTGTTTGTTGCTTAATGTAGTTTCAGTCTGAGCTTTAGAAAACAGACAGCAGGTTGAGAAGGGGAAAATGACATGGAGCAATGGGGAGGAAAGACCAAAATCACTTTATAAAATTCTGCCAAAGGTACAAAATAGGAAAGAAAATCTCTGAGCTATAGAACCAGGTTGTTAAAAACTTTCTGTAGGCTTGGGAGCTAGTGGCAGAGAGGAGATAAAAAGTGATTTTAGATTGTGAGTGCTTGGAAAGTGACAGTGTCACTGAAAGCACAGCCTAGTGATTAGAAAAGAGATTTTCCAGCAGGGCTGTTACAAATGTGGTACAAGTTCAGAATTACAGCCCCAAATGGAATGTTCCTGGTAAAGCGTATTCTATAGAAATAAGACATCCAGAGTCATTTGGGGCTGTATTTTTAGAACTTTTAGACTGATTGCCCACAGGACTTAGCTGGTATCTTTTTTTCCCTGAAGACTACATTGTACAATTAGGTGGGGTATTAAAGGTCAGAGGCCACTTGCTTCCAAAGCTTCAAGATTGGGCTTCTAAGAGCCAAGCTTGTGACAAATTCTTAGGAGCCCAGGGAAAGCACAGTGTTTCATGGAGAAAGGCCCCAACATCTTTAGAGATTCATTTGGCACTTTCTAACAGAGCTAAGTGGCCTGGTGCCCCAGGAGATTCTTGACTCTGCTGCTACCTCCCTTGCACTGGCTGTGACTCAATGTGTTTATGTTAGATTGGAGGGGGGATGAATTCTCCATACCCAGCCCATTGATCCAGGAGCCTCCCACTCCTCTAACATTGACTGTTACAATGGAAAAGCTGATGGATCTGTAACTCTGATTCAGTTAAATACAGCAGAAATAGAGTGGGGGTGGGGTTGCTGGTGATACTATTTGAAAACTTAGTTGCTATCTTGTTATTTATGAAAATCCTGATCTGACATTTCAGTACAATATTCACATTAGGATCCTTTGGGATAAAAAGATGTTGTGAAGATGAGCTCTGAAGGCTTTTGATACAGGTGTTGGGAGTGGGGAGAGGTATGTGAAGCTGGATAACCCCCAAATAATCTGGCCATTTTTTTAAGTTGATTAACTTCAAAGATGAGGACTTGCCTTCTTCCCCATTGGCCATCCACAGTGTTAGGAACTCAGATGCTAGTTAATGAACAAATTAAACTTTATAGACGTTTATCGAGGACTTGCAATGACCAAAGGATTTTGATGGATAAAATAAGAGTTAAAAGAACAAAGCAGGAGAAAGACACTTGGGTTTTTAAAGTCCATTGATGGATTTCAGGGCATGGTAACCTCCTTGAAATTGAACACAAAACTGGCCTTTATATGCTTTCTCTTAGGAGAGGGTCCTTAATTTGCATCCTGTTCTCGAATGTTGTACCTGACTCTGAAAAGATTGAAGATTAAGGATCTAGCATCCATAGAATTGATCCATCACTACTGTGCCATGCTCTGTGACTCTGCATGACCAAGGACAAAAAAGGCAGCTTCAAAACATGTGTTGGTCCCTCCATTCTTCAGTCAGCTGTTAGGTTATTAGTGGTTTCAGCGTTTAGTCCTGTATCATCTTTTTGCAATCATGTTTTCCTTTTCATAAGGGTTTTTCATCAAATGTGTAGCTTTTGGTCTCTAGCTGGTTGTGAAAACCGGAAACGCCAGGGAGCTGCCTCACTTTGAACACCACCACGTAAAGCCATGGGTCACTTGTTTGTTTCCAGACTTTGCATTATCAATGGTGGAAATCAAATGCACCACTTTAAAATTAGAACCCACATTTAAAATTAGGAGGTTGATGCTTTGTTCTACTTTGATTCAAAGAAAGGGCAAGTTCTTAATATAGTAAAATGAAACACAAAAATGTGAACTAATCTTTTTAAATCACTAAGTGTATGTGTCTATATACATATACTTATATAATTAGGATTATTATTAATATTTAAGACTATTAAAATTAAGGTTGCCACCTTACCTTGCTTTTGGTATTAGGGTGTTATTTTTAAAGGAAGAAACTAAAAATAAACATGTTATCCAGACCCTAAAGTTTCTTAACCCAACCCCATTTTCTGCTATGCAGCTTGCCCATCTTAAAGCTGACTTTACAGAGTACTGCCATCTACTTTTGTTGGCAGGAGGCAGAGCAAGCTTTAATTCTGGTCATCAAAATGACAGGCCAAAAAAGCGCAGCTCACAAAGGAACTGAATTCTTCTGCAGAAGAAATAACAGTTGCCCACAATGGGTCTGCAAAATCTTCCAAAGGCACCTCTTCCCCTGTTGGTGATGGTGTTGAACGTGTGAGTTTTGCCTAGAAGCAAGATGGCAATCTTTTATTGAAAAGGGACATTCGAATTTTTAAATAACTTAAATGATTTTTATATGAGGTAGCAAAAACATGTCTTCCCTTCTACAGAAAGAAAAATGTTGACAAGGAAACATAGCAATGTAAATGGAATGTTCATAAACTTTTCCAAAACGGAATTTCCCAACAGAACAGGCTTCATCTCAGAGCTACTCCTTAACTTCATCAGTGCTATCTGAAGAAGATTCTTTGGCATCTCTGATCACACTTTTGCTTTCTTCCTGTTTTAAGTTTTGTTTTTCTGACCTGGTCCTGCTGGTGGCAGAGCATTCACCATTGACAAGCCCATTTTCTGTGGCCTTGGCTTGAAGTGCTGAGGCCTCCTGCACACCTGCCTCCTCCTCCAGGTTTCTCAGGACATAGGGGAGCCTCAAGTCTGCCCCACTGCTCCCCATCAGCCCAAAGTTACTTTCCTTATATTTGGAAAGGGTGGCTTTTTCCTCTGTTTGTGGAAGTATTCCCAGCTGACAGCCATACTCTTGACTGCTTTTTCCAAAATCTCCTTTTTCACCTAAGCACAAATTGATGGCCGTGGTTGCATGAACTAAAAGGTCATGGTTTTTCAAGAAGGAGTTGTCTTCCTTAATAGTCATTTTATGTATTTTTAAAAGAAGCAATGCTTTATTTTCAAGAAATGTCCAACATTTGATTTCATTGTCCCAGCTAACTGGAAATTCAGTTACCCAAGGTGAACATTCTATCCATAGCATTTTCTCCCAGCTAATGTTCTTTCAGTTCTTCTTCAGTCATGCAAAAGACTTAGAGAAAAGCCAGGAGTTGGACAGAGATGGCTGGCTCCGTAAAATGCAATGCAAAAACACTCGAAGTTGGGATGCCAGCAGAAGCCAAGACCTTATCCTCCATGGTGTAGAGCTTGTCGCTTTTACTCACTCCAAGCTTTGTTTTCACTCTGTCATGTGAATTATTGTTAAAGAAAAACCCATTGTGGATCACAAACTCTGCATTTGACCGGGTGCCAAAAAAATGTAAATCTGCTCACCAGCCCTAAAGTCCTGCATAGCTACATGCTCACAGGGTGTTGCCACTGGTGACCAGTCTGTTGGTGTGATGACACATGTCCCATAAAGGAATCAGCACCAGTGTCACGCAGGAACTGTCCTCTCTGAGAATTTTGTTTTGTGACTTCACAACAGAAGAGACAGCCCACGTATAATTCTCATAAGTGAAAAAATGCTTCACGGGCAGTTTATTGGCATGAGGGGGGATCTGGAGAACATTATAGATAGAGGCATATTGTCGAGCCATGTTTTTTATATTGGCTGAAGATATCACGTATAGCTTGTGTTGATTGAAAATACTGAGCTTCATCTTCTTCAAAGTAGAGAGGAGTATCGTATCCACTGGAGATTCAGTGGAGATTCAGCCTGGATGTAGGGCTGATGGAAAGGGTTAGGACTGGCTTGCTCACACAGCAGATGAAAAGCCAGTGTAGTATTTCCCGTGACATGAAGAATTTGGTCTTAAAAATATAAGGGCCCCAACTCTGAATTTTTAGCAGATTCAACAATAATTTTCATGGAACCCATTAATATAATTATTCTGCCTTGATATCTCTTATTCTCAAACCAAAGCCCTCTTCTTTGAAGTTAACCATTTTAAAACCCTCATCAGAAGCTCCATTTTCAGAGGCCCATTTCCTTAGATCAGGAAAACAATCTCTTTTTGCTTTTTTCATATTTTTTCAATTAGAGACTGGGTCTGCACATACTCTTCCCATTCTTTTCCTGGGCCAAGCACAGGATTACAGCATTTCTACAAGAATTCAGTAGTGAAGTTCAAGATGTCCTTTGGGGTCATGGTTGCCATAACACCAGTACCTGATTTCTGAGTTTTTATTTTACTCTTGTTACCCATTTTCTGACTCATGAATGCCTTACCCTGACATTTCCTGCCTCCTCCTCCTTGCGCGCAGTGGTGGCACCTCACTCTGGCTGGACCCCACCATCTGCTTCAACCAAGCCCCAGGTGGCAGCAGCTTGAGAAGACCCCCCTTTGTCTTAATGGGGAAAAAGTAAAGGAAATTGAGAAGTACCTTTGGGACAGGCTATGCACAAATTCCTTTGAGTTGGACATAACTCTGGAAAGATCAAAGCAATGGCTATGACTATTAGTACATGATGGGTGCCGAGTGCATATTCCCACGCGGGAGGAGAGAAAATAGGAACAAGGAAGGAAGAGGCCTACAAATTGCCCTGCACCTGGCAAAATGTCTACAAGAATGAGAGGAGTCTTGTGTACTTTAGGAGCTTAGGGTAGTTTGATAGCCATCATAACAAACCGCTCTTAATTTTTGGTGACTTGTCCTTGATAAAACTGGTCGGGTAAGAAAGATTAAGTTTAAAAAGTGAAGATGAGTCACTTAGCATTGTATTTCTTCAAACGTATGTGTAGACTACATAACTTCCTTGTAGAAATGAAAGAGAGGAAAAAATACCCGGAATATTTTCCTTGTACCAGCTGGGGGCAATCCAGTACTACGAATGTGAGAGCAGAGAGAAAAGTGCACCAAAAAGATCATGCCTAATGTTGCTGCTACTGCATGAACTGGTGTCTTTGATTTTCAAATTAATCCATCTCAGGCCTCTGAAAGCCATGGCAACAGAGCAGTGTTGCAACAGCCAATTGAAAACGTCCTCTTTCCTTTTTAAGGGCAACTGCTCCATATCAGATAATCCTTGGGTAGCGTCTGAGCTTCGAAATCTTCCAGAAGGCTGGGTGATAAAGTCTGTGTCAAGCAGCCGGCTCAGTTTGGCGAGCTGGCGTTCCCTTGGCCCAGGGTGTCCTGCTCCACTGGGGGTGCAGAAGGTCTTCCAATAAGCCCCGATGTCTGTGGGTAACTCCCAGGCGGTGATGCACATCTTGAGAATGCCACGGGGGTGCTCACATCATCATTCTGATTATGCTGTTTATAACTGAGCATACCTACTTCCGGCATTAGCCTGAGCTGAATAGTAAAGTAGGTCTTTCATGTCCTAACAAAAAAATGTTACTTGATATTGCAAACACCAATTGACTCTTTCTTTTAGATTCTATGCTAGGTCCCACAAAATATGGGGAAAAAAAAAAGAGTGCCCTTGTTCTCTTTCTTTCTAACAGTGTACCTCTTAGGGGAGATAAAACTGCATATGTCTGGAATAGATAATGCAGGATTGTGAATGGTAAAATGAATTGCGGTAGATCAGAGAAGGGGTGTTTTGATAGCCTAAAGCTGTCAGGAAAACTTGCATAAAGAAATTGGTTTGGAGCCTCTTTTGTATCTGTCTCAGTGTCAGATATCAATGCCCTGGGACTCTGCAACCTAAAACAACACCTGCTCTAGTCTTCCTCTCAGACAAAAGGAAATCCCGTGTTTGGGTATGACTGCTTTCCTTATAGGAGCAGTTTTGCTTGCTCTTCTAAGACGTTATAATGTTGAAATTCCTTTTTGGAAGGATTACATGAAATTTTCATGCCAAACCAAGAGTTTATTACTGTTGTTATTCCAGGAGAGTTTTATTCTCTATGTTGGCAGTGAGAAAAAGACCCTATTGTGATGCACTGTTTTATTTTACCAGTATTTTGGCTGCTTTCATACCCGAGTTTCATTTTTAGTTTGTCATTTACTCTATCCCATATAAATTTAATCATCGCATCTCTGTAGTGCTCTGAATATCTGCTGGCTGAGACTTACAGAGCAGAATAAAAGTAATAACAGAGATACATTGGTGATTCCAAACACCCCAGTCGATAAGATTAGAAAGTAATCTTCCTGAGAGATGAAAAGAACTGTGGTTTCAAACACAAACTTATATTTTTTGACAGCTCAGAACAAGAGCTATTTTAAACGAAATTTGTATACGTATATGTATTTCTTGTTTTGAAAACCATTGCTGTCTTAATCAGAGAATTTGATCAACCTTTTCTAGCACAGTTAACTGAATCCCTTAAATTTTTAAGGGGTTTTAAATTGTTATTACTAGTGCATTTTGTCTATAATTATGGCTTTTTATATTGAATAATACTGATACTAATAATATCCTGGTACAGACACTATATTGATTCTTAGGTGGATGTTAGGACAGTTTTATAGGTCATACAAGTTCCTCTATACATGTGAGACCAAGATCTCAAAATGCAGAGTGACTCGGAAATGCCACCTGACCTCTTCAAAGCCCTCCCAGCCTTGCCCAACCTTCTCTCCTCGCCTTCTCTCCCATTTCTTCTCCTTGGGCTTACTTGGCTATAAACTCTACTGCTCAGCTCTTCTTCTGCTTCTTTTTTTTTGCCTTTGGCTCATCATATTCCCCAGGTCTGAAATGTCCTTTATCCTTCCAAACATATCATCTACAGTTTATATTTTATCCATTTTTGGCTCCGATATCATTTTCTCCTTGAAGTCTTCCTTCCCTGACCCAAAGTTGGACATAGTCTCTTCACCCTTGCATATCTCCTCATATTTTCTGACATTGGTCTTATAACTATTAAAATATTTTCCCTGTATGATAATCAATATAAATACCCTGTATCCTCTACTTAGATTGTAAGCTCTTTAATGGCAGACACCACATTTTAGTCAGTGTAATTCTTCCATAAGCTACATGCAGCATGTTATATATAATACTAAATGATTGTTGAATGACTGAATGACTGTTAAGTTAGTAAACTGGACCTAAAATGAATGTGTTCTCTCCTTTACCAACCTTGTGGCTGTCTTACGCTTATCAGAAACTAAATATGGAATGGAAGATGGGTGGGCGATGGGTAGATTGATGGATGAATGGATGAGATGGAATAGGTGCATGGATGAATGGGAAGCTCTGAACCTGAGATTTTTAGATTACGTTTTTTTTACTTTCATTTCTCCTCTTCTTAGCCCTATTGCTCACTACACCTTCACCTTAAGGTTTCTGAGAATCCCTACACATCGGGAATCATTGCCAGTAGAGATACAGCTCCTAGCATCATAGTGGCTTCAGGTAAGAAATTTGCCTGGTTTGCTTGCTGCTCAAAACGGTGTTTATTTCAAGAAGTTAGATATCTGTGCTTAGAACTTAATGAGCAAGCTAAAAGATATTTTTGAGAGATACCTAAACCATTGACCCTGAAGCAAATATGCTGAAAGCCCCTGCTTAGATATAATGTTTTCTTTCTAAATCCTTCTCAGGCAATGCAGACTGCCAGTGTATTCGACTGTTAGCTTTTACAGAAAGTTCTCTTCACTAATGGTGATGTGTTACTTTTAGGTAATATAGGTTCGGAATTGTCAGAAAATGACATCAGCATGTTTGTTTCTTCGGATGCAGGGAACACGTGGAGGCAGGTAAGAAAGGACCAGGCCAAATCACTGCAGTTTAAATAGCAGGAAAATTGTCCACCTTGGTTCAGTTCTGGGATATTATTCAGCAATACATCACATAAATATGAAAGCCTGCAGATGTGTTTAATTTCCTGCCCATGAAAATCTTAAACAGGTCTCCGAATTTAGCAAATATCTATGCAATTTTATTTTTTAAAATAATGATTTTCCATATTCAGAGCCTATATGTAAGAAAGTTTGGTAGTGATAGTTAAATCAAATGAGGTCTGACTGCATTTTACCCAAAAAGAAAACCAGAAGCCTAATGGGGTTATACAGGGCACGTAAAACCTAAGGGTCGATTGTATATGTCATGCTGTGTTGCCTCCATAGGTTCCCCATGCCTTGAAGTCAGAATACAGGGCAATGCAGTGCTATAGGATCAGCCACTCCCCAGGTGGTGTTCGGAGATGTTTAAATCTCATGTGCAAAAGACGGAGTAATAACCATCAGGGTACATAAGTTAGAGAAAGAGGAAATGGAATCACTTTAAAACCAATATGTTTAGCCTAAATGCCTCCTGTCTTTCTTCTGAATGAAAACTATAGACACATGGTTTATAAACAGGCATTTAATGAGGTTTAGCAATGATAACAAGATATGCACCTAATGCATAGTTGCATTGCTTCAATAAATATGTTTTAATAACCCTCTGACATTTAATTATCATACAATAACTAGCATCATAAATTGAAATCTAATGCACAGGTAATCACATTTAGCAATGAGAGCACTCTACTTAAAATTTTAGATAGAGACTTTCTGAGTTGTGGTCCAGTTGTCACTCCCTGGCTTCAGACCCTTTGTAAATCCCATTGGAATTTTCATGTTTTGAGGGAAGCAGGGCAGGGAAGAAATTTGTTCAAGAAACCAGACCCTAGAGGTATGTAGGAATATTGACTATTCTAAGGAAGCTTGCGCTGGAGAATAGGTAGCCAGAGCCCCTTTTCCTCTTGCCAACATCACAAACAAGGTAAAGCAGCTGACCATCTGTACCGCTATAATTCTGGGGTTCTTCTTGGGTATACAAAGTAAACAAAGGAAAAATATTATCTCTGTAGTGTTCCTCCAGACAAGACTATCCCAGCAGTGTGACTGAAAAATTTTATGGAGCGGATTTAGAGATGGATTTCAAACTTTCTTCAATAATAATTGGAAACTGCGAGATAATTAGATCAGTTGCCTTATGGATGGTCTAAGCAAGTCACCACATTTCTCTCAACCTTAGTTTTCTCATCTGTTAAAAGTGAGAGTTTTGGAATACATTGCCTCTAGGTTTCCTTCCACCTAAAAGTATATGACAGTTACCCTCGGAAATGAGAACCACTAGAACTTGCCTTTAAAAGAAGGGGATATAAACAAGAATTTACAGGTATCATTTAAAAAGATGTCTTTTGTGGCATACCTAAAATCATTTTGTATAATACTAGTGGTACATTTGGGAAGCATTGTTCTTTTTTTTTTTAATTTTTATTTATTTATTTATTTTGCATGGGCAGGAACTGGGAACTGAACCTGGGTCTCAGGCATGGCAGGTGAGAACTCTGCCATTGAGCCACCATGGCCCACCCAGCATTGCTCTTTAATTGTATTTTCCCAAGGGATTAGGGTAACCTATTTCTATCATGGGAGGGATTTTTCTCTTCATATGCAGAAGAAGTCTCTGAAATCTGGATGTGCATCTTTGTGTGTCTGTTTGTGTGTATGATTTCCTCCTCCAGATCTTTGAAGAAGAGCACAGTGTTTTGTACCTGGATCAAGGTGGAGTCCTAATTGCTATGAAACACACGTCTCTCCCAATTCGACATCTCTGGTAATGGTGCCTGCTGCCTTTAGATTTGCATCCAGTGGTTCTGCACTGCTAGGACTGATCTAGGTGTCAGGCTATCAGCAGACAGATTGTGACTGTGTTTATAGCAAAATGTCAGGGTCTACTAGAACATAATTTATACCTTCACTCTATTATAATATGATTATCGCCTACAATTTCACGAAAGAAAAGAGAAAGAGAGATAGAAACAGAGCAGTGGGGGCAGATATAGACGGAGAGAAAGAAAGAAGGAAAGAAGGATGGAAGAAAAGGATGGAGAAAAGAGAGAGGGGAGGAGGAGGGAGGGAAGGAAAGAGAGAAGAAAGGAAAGCAAATTAAAAGCTCTGCCCCTAGGAGAAGAATAGCATTATGGTTTTCAAATATGACAATTCCCTCCTCACTGCCATTTTCTTCCAGCAAAATCACAGCTAAAATGATATTCATTCTTAGTATAGTCTCAGAGTAGCTAAACTTCTTACAGGCACTTTTCCCATGTAACATCTCCTGGAATTTAATATTTGCAATCATTAGGTGGTTTCTGTATAGAGAAGAACAGTTCATGACATTTCTGCTCGCAATGCTTTGCTCTGGATCCTGCTTCCTTAACTTCCTCTTTTGGATGACGTTCTGAACTCTCTGTGTGGGTCTTTCATGGATAGACAGTGAGGCCTGACTTACAGAGGAGTTTCCAGTAGGCTCCTTTATCTGTGTTTTTGGAAGTGGGGCTTTCTACATGCTAGTTTCTTCAAAGTCAGAAGCCTGGTCATTCCTCCATTGTCAGTTACCTTGGTGACAATGGAAAAGTTGCTGATAGAGCATCATGACTTCAGTTGGGAAAGTGGAATGCAGCGGAAAAAGACACATGGATGTCGCTTGGGAAAAGGCATTTAAGGAAAAAGGCAGAGTTATGTAACATAAGAATTATAAACATCTCTCCTCTTGCTTTCAAGAGCTAGTCCTCTAACCATTTATTCAATGATGTCAAACAAGATTTATAACAATGTAAGAAGGCTGCTGTTTAGGGGTCAGTCCCTTAGATATCAGTTTGTGGAAGTCCATCTAAGTAAATCTCCCAAAGCTATTGCTCTTTAGATCAATGGTCTTGCTGTTAGATTGCAATGGCATTTTAGAGAAGGTCACAATGAAATTTGAGATCAAATAATTGTCCATATTTTAAAAATTCTATCAAAGGCTTATTATTATGTCCACTTCATTCAGCTACCCCTTTATTGATGCTTTAACACCTCTGGGTACCAAATCATTTGGCTAACTGTATTTTTATCTCCTGATGTAATTAAGAGCATATGTTCATATGAAAGGCTTACTTTGACGATGCTCCAGCTGGTTGTAAATTGTATTTTCTCCCGTTAGATGTGTCTTTCCTTTGAAAGGATGTTTTTTCCTTTGAAATGCAATGACTGTTATTTTTTCTGTCATTAGGTTGAGTTTTGATGAAGGGAGATCTTGGAGCAAATATAGTTTCACAGCTGTTCCACTTTTTGTGGATGGGGTTCTGGGTGAGCCTGGGGAAGAGACTCTAATCATGACGTAAGTGGAAATCTGTGCCATCTTCTAGTCTTAATACATGACAGTGAATCCAGAAAGATGTTTTATAGCTATCCATTTGATTTGCTGCTATTAGATTTGAGCTCATTATCAACATCAGTGCATCTGACTGCCAGGTTCCCCAGCAAGGAGGGAAAATGTGGGCAGTCATTTTTGTGGCTCTTTGTTAGTTATTGGGAGACCCATACTGAGGGGTTGGCTGCAGTATAATGGCGGCCCCCTTTTCTTCCTCTACTAAATGTGCTTAGGGAAATTAGAAGTGATTATATTTATATAAAATAAAGCTATACATTTAAAACCTTAATAATAAATCCCCTGGACGTATAAAAAATCCCTGGCATTTAAGAATGATTTCACTTTACGGCAGAACGCAGAGCGTGATCAGAAATGCACGAAGGATTTCCTTGTTCCCTAGATCTTTACCGAACCCAATTGTGAGGCTTATTAGGAAAGCCACGAGAACAATCTATCTTTGTGAAATTGCATGTGCACTCACTCTTATCTGGAAAGTGATGATCATTAATTTGTGAAAGACTTAATGAATGATTTAGCTGCCAATGAGTTTTAGAACATGGCCCCTGTATTTGAAAAATGAAACTGATTTTTTTCCTTGCCCTAGAAAATTGGACATGGAAAACAGAGAGGGTAGATTTTAAAGTAGTAGATCCTGTCATTAATGGAAACATCAACAGTATAGTCAATAGTTGGTAATTTTCTGTTCTATCCACTCCCTGTTTTTTTAAATGGTAGAAAACAATGGCTACCATCATCATAACAAAAACTTAATTTTCCTAATTGCTGCACTTTTGCCTGTGGTAAGCAGAGCTACATTAGTAATTTATTTTAAAATTTGGCTTTATCCAGTTATTATAATTACAAAACACAGGTTAAAAAAAAAGAGCTGACTGAAAGGGGTTCTTTGTGTCTTTTATCCATGCCTATGATTCAAACATCTCATTAAGGACTTGAGTTTTTCTGAATAAAGAGAATAGAAAGTGCAGTGTAGGAAATGACTAAAACTACCTGGCACTGCTGCCTGCTTCCCCTCGGAACTAATGGGAAAGGAAAATAGCATGGTACTCTTGCACATTATCAATAGAACCCAGAAGTAGAATATTGGACCACAAAGAACACACCACTTTGTATTTTTTTCTTTATCATTCTTACTGTTCAATATGTAGAAATGACCTCCCGAGTCAAATAGCTTGGATTCTGGGTCTCCCAGCTATCAGCGACTTGGTGTTGGCTTGTGTAGGGTAACAAAATTCGTGGGGCCTCAAGTCCTCCATCGATGAAGTGGAGGCAGTAAGAGCACCCATCCCTATCAGTGTGTCTTGAGAGTTAACCAGTGTGATCCAAGTCACAAGCCTAGCTTTGCACTGCACTCACAATAACAAGTGTTAGCTGTTGTCAGTACTGTTGGTATGCCATTACTGTGATTATTTTTGTCATTGTGGGTTCTGTAGAGTGTTTGGACACTTCAGCCATCGCTCGGAATGGCAGCTGGTCAAGGTGGACTACAAGTCCATTTTCGATAGACGGTGCGTCGAGGACGACTATAGACCCTGGCAGCTGCATAGCCAGGTAGGTGGGGAAGAGTTGGGGTCGAGCTGTGGGTAGGAGGCACAGGGTTTGTCTGGGTGAAAGCAGTCATAAACGTGTCGGAACTGAGGTTTTCTCCACAAGCTTCCTTACGTGTTTTGTGTTTCACAGGAGTGAAGCAACTTAACATTTATAGCTTGTTTGTGAAGTAGTTTCTGTTTTTATTGTGCTAGGATATAATGAGATAACATTCAAATGTGTTTGGCTTAGACTTACAACTCAAGATGAAATACCAACTCAGCACTGATATCCAAACATAATTGATCTGAGCATGTCATATGGTGGGAGGGGGACATGGGTGAGAAAGGAACCTTTGGTTTTATCCAGCAGTGTAAAGAGAGATGTAAAATAGCAAAACTATGCTGGCTGAGCAGTGCGAAAGAAATCCTTTCTCCCCACCAATGTGATTCCCTGACATCATGTAGCACTTCCTGCCTCCTTCTGAGGTACTCATCGAACAAGGATACTGAACTATTAAGTAGGAAACTGTCCTTCGCTCTGGCCTTTCTGCTGTTTGGCTCAAATCAAAATACTTGGCTGAAAGTGTCTCTCCTTTGTTTTCCCCAGGCAAATGTCATCCCATAGGCCTCTGAAAGGACATGGTACAGGTTCTTCCCGCACAGCCATTGCTTTGCTCAAGCAGTGAAATATCATATGCCCTCCATGTAGACTAAGTAATATATTTACATGTGAACATGCTAAGGAAATGGTTAAAATGAGTTTGCTCAAGAAAGACAATTTATAGTAGATCAAACAAAACTCTACTCTAGTCCTTCAGACACATGAAAGCCATCATGTATGATGGTGGAAACTGTGTCATCTAGTAACCAGCCTACTCTATTCATAGGCTCAACAACGAAGTCACCATTTATTTGCATTGTTGATATTTTCCCCTCTGGGATGCATGAGAACTGGGATATCCAAAGCTTTAATTTTTTTTGTGGAACAACGTTGAATTTGGTTCCTTTACTTGTCTGCTAGAAGGAAATAAAATCTGTGCTGTAAAGTTGGATGGGCAGAGGCACAATCAATTGGGACAAGGTGGATGTTTACATTTCTTAGCAATGCTTCTCTTTCATATGGTTATACATGAGCAAATGTATATTTTATTACAGTAGAGGTGAGTTTAATTCCTGCAGATGTGTGTACAATATACTTTGTTACGGGCTAAGCCTTACTTATCTGCATGCCTCTCATAGCACTGTGTCTAACACTTTACCAAACAGAAATTTGCTGAATGCGTAAGAAACTGAATATGTATCTGGCCTATCCTGAATGATTTCTAGAGTTGCCTTTATAGTCACATTTTATACTAGGACTCTAGAGATTGAAAAGAAAATGCTGTTAGCACAAAGCAGGCTAACAAAGTCCAGCCTGCACTAAGGCTTGAGAACATTGCTCCAAGCTGGCTGGATGTAGAACAGAGAAAGTCCAAGCTATATGTCTGACTGTGTTTGATTTTTGTCTCCATACAGGGGGAAGCATGCATTATGGGAGCAAAAAGAATATATAAGAAGCGAAAATCAGAGCGGAAGTGTATGCAAGGAAAATATGCTGGAGCTATGGAATCTGAGCCCTGTGTCTGCACAGAGGCTGACTTTGACTGGTGAGCGTGCGCTGTGAGCTCATGGAGTTACTCTGTATGTGAAATCCCTGTGGGCCTTAATAAAAACTTAAATTTGTAATGAAGAAGCAAGCCTTGTTTCCCTGTTAAATTACTTACTGGGGATGTCATAGATTACTGGTTATGGGAATGTATGTGTATATAGAGAACCAGGAGTTTTTTTAGCATTCAAAAAGATGTTGAAGATGGGTGTTAATCATCTTCACATACTTGATGGACTTTCAGGAAGAAAACAGGCTAGTTCTACTCTGTGTTGCTTCAGATGGCAACACTAGAAACAACTGAACTTTTTGAAGCTAGAATATTTGTGCTCGAGATGAAAACTTTGCAGAAATTAGAATTCCCTGGAATGGAACAATGGCCTTGTATAGCAGTAAGCTTTCTGTTACTGAAAGTTTTCAAGCAGTAGTTAGCTCTCTGTTGCTCATGAGAGACGGAGAGAACATTGCTGAGTTCAGTGCAAGGATGGATTCAGTAGCCTTGCGAATTTATGACTCTTAAGTCTAGTGGTGAAAGAGCTTCACACTTTACAAACTTGAAGGTAGTTTAAACTAGAGAAGTACAGAGACATTTGGCAATGAAACTAAACTCAAGAGCACTGTAGCCTGCTTCCTATGGCATTTGCTAAGCAGGAAGCTTCGAATGCCTTTGCTTTGTGCTGAGCCCGTGTTCAGGGTTGAGGTGAGTTCAGAAAATTATTAAGGACTTATAGTTGATAGCTCTTTTGATAATTTCTATCTCGTTTTCTGTTCAATTTTTTTCTCTTCTGATTTTTCTTATTTACTTATTTATATTTTTACATTAGTGAAAGCAGTTGCTAAATAAGTATATACTTGTTAAACAATTGAAAGTTGACCTGCAAAAGTCCCAAACCATCCCTTTATCAATATGATAACTTATTTCCAGCAGTGTAGCAATCCTGGGTCAAATATCTGACCATAAAAATAGTGATGTGTGGGGTGAGATACTGTATATACATCCATAGCATACTTTGGAGAAAGTAAGTCTGCTTTCACTGTAGACCTCAAGAGATATTTGCTGAACAAATACTCCTGGAGAAGTCTGGCAAAAATCAGACTTGCAGTAGCCAGACTGGTGACCCAGGACTGATCCTTTCTTGGTGGTGGGCAAGACAAGCAAGAAGCAAGTGCTTTGTATCTCTTTGAGCCAAAGGGCAACAGAGCTTTGGGTACATTAGCGCTTACAAGAGATTCTGCAGTGGCCTCACAGCTGTGACTTCTGTTTTAATCAGAATATTTAGTACAATGAAAGAATACTGAATCCTGGTGCTACCCTTCAGGAGTAACATCCTGAAATATATCCACAAGGAAAATTTCCATGGGCTTTTAAGTCATTTATCACACCTCTTTTTTAAGCCTTCATTGCCTCTTCTTCATTCACCATATTCAAGGAGATTTGTAGAGGGAGTTAACATTTTCATTAGTAGTTTAGCTTTGGCCTTGCCAAGCAGCCATTCTTTTGTAGCAAGCAAATGATTTTTGTAATAGAGAACCAATGGGAAAAAGTGAGGTGAGATGTCTCAATTCCCTGATTTCTCCTAGAAACATTTGCTTCTTTAAGCCAGTCTTTTGTTGTTGTTTTTCTTTTTCAATTATAAGCTAAGCTAGAGTGCTGTAGTAGAAAGAAGGAAAGCGATCAGGTTTCTTCTCTTCTTTACCCCTCATTCCCCTCAGTCTTGGCCCAGTTATTGGATTTATTTGTGATTGGGATCTGCTGCTCGTACCACTAGATAAAATTCATTCTGAGAAATAAGGACTAAATCATAAGTGAGGCCAAAGTAAGGTTTTTGGTCAAATGGGTTTTTTTGTAACTTTGAGATTTCTGAAAATATTTTGAAAGGCTAACCATGACCTTGTTGGATTGCTACCAGTAGTTGTGGAATTAATAATTCCACTTGGCTGTTGCGTAATGAAAGATACTTGTGAGTGAATGTTCCCTCTTGGCTTCTCTTCCCACCTGGACCATGCCCCACATGACCTTACTGTCATTCTCTAGCATTTGTAATCTAATTCCCCAAAGTCAATACTGATGTCCTTAGGCAGCAATTCTGGAGTCTTCTTGCCCAGACTGTGTTGAACCAGTACCAAATCCAGCTAATATGTGCAGAATTCTAGGTGCCAGCTGCCTGGTGGCAGGCCCTTAGCTGAGTCTCTTTCTCCCTTATCAACCCTTGGGTGCCAGCATCTCATCTCCATTAAACAGCTGGGCCAATTCATGCTAGTGCTTGCTGATTGCTGCCTGCAATTTGTGCATGTAGAGGTACAATTTGTTGTCCAACTCTGCCCAAGTTCATCCTCCGGAAGCCAAGAATATTAGACCATTCAAAGGTTCCTGGAAACAAGAATAAGGGAGCCAAAAAGAGAAGTCTTTGACTATTTCCAAAATAGAGAGAGGATTTAAAACAGTTAGTCTCAATTGTCAGAGCCAATTGTCTAGCACCAAACATGTCCTTGGAGGAATGCTGGGGCCACTCCTGAAGGACATTTCCTTCTCTGCTGTGACTTTGAAGCATATGGCATACGCATAGAGAGACCTGGCTCAGCTCTCCTTAGTAGATCCAGATGTCTTGGAAGAGCATACCAAAGACATCACCAGTGATGAGAACTGTGCCACAGGTGGCTGTGTTAAACTTTGTGCTGAAGTTTTACCCTGAGGTTTGGGCTTTCACTACTGCCTGTTTTATTATTACAGCTTTCTCTGGGCCCAACAACAGTTGGCATCATGTATTCTAATGAGAACATAATCTACTCTCTCAGCTTAAAAGTGCTTAGTTTGAATTATTGGGTATTGAGCCTCCATCTCTACACAGGCACCTCCATTATCTTTAAATCAGTATTTCCCAAAACAGGTTCTGTGGAGTATTTTTGAGTTATTAGTAGGTATTCTATGAAAAATAATGGTTCCATTTTGGGAAGGCATTAGTTCAGGAAATGCCTATGTTTTTTTTTTACTGATTTCTTAAAGAGTAGAAGTTGGCAATGGACTAACATGCAATTGTCCTCAATAACTTTGCCACGTACTTGGCTCTTTTTTCAACAGTGACTATGGCTACGAGCGACACAGCAATGGTCAGTGCCTGCCAGCATTTTGGTTTAATCCATCTTCCCTCTCCAAGGATTGCAGTTTGGGACAGAGTTACCTCAATAGTACTGGGTAAGTGTCTGAAAACAGTAACCTTGAGAGGCCACTTTGCTACTTTCCAGCATGTATTAAACTTACAGAATTACTTCAGACTAGAGACCAGGCTTCTTTCATTACAGCACAATTTATTTGCTTTTGTTCCCTTTAATGATGCAGCACAGCTTTGCATTAGTGGTGCAAGTTTCATCTGAGTATAAAACCCCAACTGCACATAAAGAAATGAGATAGGTTCCTTGGATGAAAAAGATGAGTAAGAGGATAAACTGCTTTTTTTTTTTTTACTTTTAATACTTTATTTCTTAACTATTTAAAAATGTGAGGCTACCTTTTACCCTCACTGCATCCCAGTAAGGGAGTCCAAATAGACATTTTGAATGTGTAGTTCCTATTTTATAGATAAGGAAGTAGAACTTAGAGAATAAGCTCATTGGCCTCTCAAGAGTACAGTAGTGTTAATAGGAATCTAATTTATTTCTTTTCTGTATCCAGTCTTAACACGTCTTAGGCATGCATCCTGATGTTTATAAACATGGAATCTGATTCTGAAATTGTGGGTTTAATATTCTTTCATGGGAAATACTCCATATTATTTACGAAATAGCATAAATGGTAAAATATTTCATGACTTTTCTGTGAATATAATTCATATTCACAGATAAATCATTAGTTTGCTGACGTTTTCCTAATTTATGAAAAGACATTTCGAGACATTGGGGGAAACTGAACAGGGACTATATTAGGGGATATTAAGGAATTATAGCTACAGATTAAGATGTAAAAATGATATCATGGGGTGGGCCACGGTGGCTCAGTGGCAAGAACTCTTGCCTGCCATGCCAGAGGACCCAGGTTCGATTCCAGGTGCCTGCCTATGTAAAAAAAAAAAAAAAAAAAAAGATATCGTGGTTAAGCTAAAACAGAAGACTTACTTTTTAGAAATACATGATGGTTGATACTTGTTTGCGTATGTGAAAAAAAGAGATAGTTATTGATAATCTTTTAATACGGGTTAATGGAGACATAGGGACTTATTATGCTATTCGTCTCATTTATGCTTATTTTACAATTCTGATATTAAAAAATTAGAAGGAAGGAAGGAGGGGGCAAGAAGATAGAAATGAAGATGGAGGTAGAGAACTTTACCGGGAAGTCTGTTGTCCTTAACAGTGGCTCTCCTCATTTCTAATGCCAGCTGTAGTACAAAGAATCCAGTGACGGAGGAGGGACTTCCACATTTCCATTTATGCACTTCTCTATTTGAAATTTTTAATGTCTTTTAACTAAAACCATATTACCAAAAATATATATTATTGTTTTAAAGGAAGGAAAAACAAAGAGATGGAATTCAAATATCCACATTTCTTATGTTAGGGGTTCCTAGAGCCTTTGGATGAAGTAATAAATTGTGATTTATTTGTACCATAAAAAAAAAATCTGAGGACAATACAAACAACTTTTGTGACACCGGGCTAGTGAGGTCTTCAGTATTTAGTACTGAGTGACAAAAAGAAAAAGGTTGATGAAATAACTAAACTTAATGGTGAAAGAATGCCAAGGATAGGAATTTTATACTTGCTTAGACATTGTAAAAGGCATTGAAAATCCCTCAAGCTAATTTCAGAATTGATTTTTTTTTTAGCAACTCAGTCAAGGAAGTTATAATATTTTCTCTTTGCCATTGATGAGAGGAAGCTGATGCATAGAGGGGTCAGAACATGTTCCTGATTCTTCTAAGATCTCTGGAAGGCCGAGTGACGGTCCATGACCCCCTTACTTTTCAGTTTATTGTTATATAAATAATCAATACACACACACACACACACATAAACATTTTTTTAAAGGACCCATAAATAGATTTCTTTTTTCTTTAGGAAAACTCAATATGTGAAAATGACTTTCCATTCTAAAGGATTTATTATCTATGCCCTATAGAGTTAAAATTACAAGTTCAATTAAAATGGGAGTCATTGTTAAATTTCCAGGTTTATAATTCCTTTTATTATGTTAGTAATACTAAACATAACCCTAACACAAAATCGCAAACACTTTACCTCTTAGGGCGCTACCCATGTCGGTGAATATTACATAATAGTATCTAACCCAAAAGAATTTTGTTAGATTGTCACGTCTGCTGGTTTATCTGCCCCCTCAAACCTTTTTGCAGTAAAAGCATTTGCATTGGTGTGCCACTTGTGTAAAGGGAATGTGTGATAAACACAAGCCATGGGCAGATGTGATAAATGCTCTGTTCTCAGAGGTAAAGTGCACACAGGTGGATAAGTGACCACCTGTATAGGGCCTCCGGGCTAACGGGGGTCCATCGGAAGCCTTGTCAGCCAGCATATTGTCTAAATTACATATACTGCATTAGGAGCTAAAAGACTGTTAGCCGGGAGGCCTGAAATCTTCATCAAAGAAGACCCCACACCACTGAATTCCCATCTGCAGTGCTGATAGCCAGTTCAGAAGCTGTGTAGAGGTAAAGTGTAGATGAAATTGGAAAAACACTCTACATTTCTTAATGTTACTCCAGCCTTCCACCCCAGAAGACCACTTGGCCATCTGACTCAGAGACTTTGAATAAGCACCAGTTTAATGTTCATATTGTTGTCATCGATACGATTATAAAAAAGATTTGGCTTTTCACTTAAAAAATACTTACTTATAAAAGAAATATGTGCATTTGTTTTATATGTTTAAAGGTAAATTTATATCATTACCCCCAGTTGTGACCCACTTCCCACACGAATGTAATTTGTTTGGTAGGCATGCATCCAAACTTTTTTTTTTCCCATGTATTTGCAAATGAATAAGTATACCAGGAGAAAATATATAAAAATAATTGGGAGGTTTGTTTATATATGTAATTTGCTATTAGAGATATTGTTCTTCTACTTGTCTTTTTCATTCAAAAACATATCTTAGACATCTTTCCAAGTCAGTACAGCTAAGACTATCTTCTATCTTATTTCTTTTAAGTCACACATGGCATTCCATAGTATTGAAGCACCTGGGATTATTTAGACAAACCCTTTCATGGACATTTGAATTATTTCCTACTTTTTGCAGTTATGAACAATGCCACAATTAACATCCTCATACTGTAATTGTTATTACTTAAAACTGTGCTAAGACAAGTAGATTCTTCTTTGGCAATAAGAGCTGTCCCTGCTTGCATGTAAAGCAAATTCTATAAAACCAACCTTTAACTTCTAAAACCTATCAGGCAGTGCCAAATCTCTCCTCCAGGAAGGGTTAAAACCCTGGCTTCCTGCTCACGTACTGTTTGTGAGTTCCACAAATTAGAGATTCATTTGTGTTAACTGCCATTCTCCATTAAAATACGAATGCCAACGGATTCTGCAAGGGAAAACTGAGAAGAGTAAGTGGGATTTTGTAAAATTAGTGAGGTTGGGGAAGAGTATTTCAGTATTTCAGCAAAAGATGACCCTGTTGAAATGGCCACCCTGGTATTTTCTCAAGGTCAAGTCCTGATGTCTGTGTTTGGAAGCCTGACATAGAATTAAGAAACCACTGTTCACCCTAAGCCTCTCCAGTGTCAGTATTAACCCATCCATGGAGTCCCATGCTTAGTCAGTACAAATTCCTATTAGCCTCAGGCTTGTGATGAATCCCAAGTACAAGGTGAGCCTGAATGTGGGTTCTCCTTAAAGTCTGCTCCTGGGGCACCTCGCTCACGTTGCCCTAGCCTGAACCCTGCCCCTTACAATATGGCATGCTGTGCTGATGTGCATTGAGATTGGAGTCTGTTAACAATCATCCTTTGTCAGCCAAGTTGAACACATGAGCATCCCAGGATCACCTTTCTCAGAGTTGAGTTGGCTGCTTGCAGGAAAATACCTCACTTTATAGATGATTATGGTCAATTTCACTGTCAGCTTATTCCATGTATATAGCAGCGTTCTCAGGTCTACACATCACCATGGTAGAAAAAATATAGCATGGGTTATTATTATGCCCAGTGGAAATGCTGTTTTGAAGAGTTGCCAACATTTTTATCAGCTTCTGTGATAAAATGTGTTGAAGTGAATGGTTGTACCATTTTTATTTTAGTCCTTGGTGAGGATTTAAAAAAGATAGCTGGAATAAAAGCTGTAATGGGTGTCGTATGTCCCTCCAGGTGGCTGTAACCACCAGTCCTTTCTCCTTAGTCCAGTAGGGCTGGGGCCTCTAATATCCACAAGAAGCAGCCGTGGAACAGCATGTAAACAAAGTCCTGCTGTGTTCTGTGTCAGTTGCCTGCTTCTTCACACTTTGCCCCGACAACTTCCACAAGCCGTTTTACATACAGATGGAATGCAAGGAGCCTGGTACTGGAAAACTCAGCCTGGTGTGATAGGGAGAACAAAATATAACTGTGGTTGTTTGGACTAGTGAAAAGAGAGTAATTTTAGAGTGAAACAGATACAGATTTGAATTGTGACTCTGCTGTTAACTGTTATCTTTAATAAGAGAGTTTCTTTAAGCCTTAGTTTCTTCACCTATAAAATCTTGCAAATTGACTTCAGGGTTTTAGGAAGAAATAAATGTGATGGTGCATATCATGCATCTAGCAGAGTGCTTAGCACACATAGTAGGCATTTTATAAAATGTAGCTCTCATCACCAGTTGTCATCATCTAAGGGCTTTTCCAGAGTGATGGGAAAGGGGGCTAAAATTCCCTTTAATTGGTATCTGAGCCCAGACATGTATGTAATGCTTAATAGTCACTGCAGTACTGAGTTCTAGGACATTTTTAATTTCCAGCCCCTGTTTTTTCATCTTGTAAAATAGATAATAAAATTGCATTGGCTCATAAAGTCACATCATTAGAAAGGATGGAGCCACCGTACACCAAAACACACATCTTTCCCTCTGTACCAAGCAAGACAGATACTTCCTTTACCTGATTACTGAACAGATTTCTTCTGTGCAAATAAAATGGTATCAGTTTTCATTTGTGTATTTATTGCATGCTAGCAGTGAAATAACTCCAAATTCATTCCTCATTTTTCTGTGTTTTCTGTCGGTGTCTATAAATATCTCAGTTTGCACATACACAAGCGCAAACACATTTAATCATACTTATATATGGTTAAATCTTGTTTATACAGTTTTGGAATCAGGGAACATGCTGCAAATTTAAGTTGCTAAATTAGCTAGGACTATTTCTTCTTCCATGCCAACCATAAAAAGATTCTGTAAATATAAAATAAAGTGGGCATTGCGCAGGTTTATTCTAAGCAACCATGATGATCTTTTCAGGGAGAGATTTCTTCTTGCTATTTAGCTAGAGATATTTCTAGAGATTTTTCTTTTTAAAGCATATATAGACATTTCTGTTAGTGGAGTTTCTTTAGAGGAGCCATTAAACCCTCCTCTAAAGAATGTGCAAATCCCTCTGACTGTTCTCAGGGTTAGTTTCTCAGTGTACAATGGTGATGTTTACTCAAAAAGCTTAAAAGCCTTTAAAATAGCATACATTCAGTATCTATATGAAATATCTAGTGGGTCCAGAACAAAATACATACATTCTTGCACAATAGCATATGCCATATTTTTGACATACATTTGGAAGTTAAAAACAGTATTCCCCTATACACCAGGCATGGAAATACTTAGACTTTGGTCAGCCCTCTGCAGCCCTCCCTCAACTATCTCCAATGTCTTTGGGGGTCTTCGTCTCTTCCTGAGTGACCCGATTCCTGGTACTCTGCTGGACTGAGATGTTTGGGCTGATCTCCACTCAGCAAGAATTGTCAGTGTGCATCAAGGAAAACAATCAGTCCTAAAAGTAATGCATGTATTTAAAGTCCACAGAAAGGAAATCACTTGCATTATTTCCAGCCTCTATGCTGCAGGGACCTGTATAGTTTTCTAGCAAAGAACCATGCAGTCTCACAGCAGACACCCCATGATTGTTTGTTGGTACGAAGTTGACTCTTCAGAGTAAGAGCACCTTTTGATGTGATTTTCCCACCTTTCTGTGGGAGAGCAGTGGGGTGTGAAGTGAATAAGTGGTGAATGTCACTGTATGTGGAAGACTACTTTCTGACATAGCTATTGTCCAGGCCTTGACTTGACTGATTCACATCTGTCTGGCACGGCATAGTGAACAGTGAGCACCTGGTTCAGTTCAGAGCTCCAGAGCTGCCATTTATCGCCTGTGTGACTTTGAGAAATTGTGGATGGTGTCTCCATTTCCTTTTATATAAAGTAAAGTGACTAGTTTGTATGATTCTTGAGATCCCTTTAAACTCTACATTCTGTGACCACATGATTCAATAGTAGGATTCATTGGTTTGCAAGTGCTCAGAAGAAGGGAACATTTCGTTATATAACTTAATTGTACAGCTAGCTGACTCAGACAGTGGATTCCATGAGCCACTCTCGTGATTCTTGATATTAAGTCATTTAGTTAAGTATAGCCATATGTCCCATTTCATCAAATTGGAGTACAAAATGACATTATATTCCATTTACTATCCAAATTAAGTGGCTCTCTGCTTCCATCCTACTCAATGCAAGAAAGGCTTTCTTTCCTGCATCTGATTTCCATTCCATGACAGTCCCCTAATCTTAAAATCTACTTACTCAGTTAAAGGGATTAGTCTTGAGGGCTATTGCTTTGAGGAGAGAAACATGGAAAACCTGCTTAGTCAACTAAGGAAATTCCATTCTTTCTGAACATTAATGTTACACCTGCTGTATAGGGGTATTTTTGAAGGATGGATGCCCTCCCACCCTGAGCAGACCTTGTCACAGATAGTATGACACAGAAGAATCTATCTCTTCCCCACCTATAAAGCTGTGTCACTGTAGCCCTGGATCCCCAGTGTCAGAAATCTCTAGTTCTATAACTCTTTTCATTTACACACATGAACAGATACACAGAGCTGTTTTCCCCATGGCACAATTGCATTGGGATGAATATAGGAAAATTTAAAATCTTAGCTACATGCTATACCCAGAATTCACCACCTTCTCTATTAACAAGGCTTGTTTCACTTCCCGTTTCGTTAAATCAACTGTCATTGTAACAAGGCAGAGTTTTCCACTGAAAGGCAAGGCACATGAGATAATCCAAAAAAAATAATAATAAACTCTCAGCTCTTCTCTTAGGGAACACAAATGAGGATAAAGCTTAACTCCATGACAATATGACCTACCTAGGGTACAAGAAAAGGCCTAGGGTCCTTTTGTGTGATAAATAACTGTGAATAAAGGAAGATGGTTTCACAGAAAAGCATAATTCCTAATTCAAAGGAAGAATAAAAATTTGAGGAGCAAAGACCTTCCCAAGGAGATGGGAGAATACAGGCAAAGGCATTGCATGGAGGATTCAGACTGGCCTGAGCTTAGGAAGGGTGTAGGGCTCGGAAAAAGCTGAAGCTGGAAGAATGAGTTGAAGCCAGAACATGAGCCTCAACTATATATCTGAACTCCACCCTTTATGAATAAGCCCAAAGAAAATTCTTTGAATGATTTTAACAAAGGTATTAGCCAGATTAAATTTCAAATAAGATGATCTTCACAATAAAAGTGTGGCTCCTATTTTCAGGGAACTTGCTATCTAACAGCTAGTCCATACTTAATAGTTTAAATACTAACTTTTATTGTCTTTTATTGTTTTAATATTTAAGTTCTTACAAAATATGACACCCTGCCTATTCTTTTTTGCATGCATTATCTCATTTAATCTTCCCAAGAACTTTATGAAAAGGGATTCTATAATAATCCCTATTTTACAGGCAAAGAACCTAAAGATTAGAGAAAGATTGGGTAAATTGCCCCAGTTCATATGTTAAGCAATTCAGGCAGTTTGATCCCACAGCACTACTTTTTATTTTTTTGCATGGGCAGGCACCGGGAATCAAACCCAGGTGTCCAGCTTGGCAGGCAAGAACTTCTGCCTGCTGAGCCACCGTGGCCCACCCCCACAGCACTGCTTTTAACCTTCAGGGCAGTGCTCCTTAATCATGACTGCGTGTTAGAATCACCTAGGAATTTAAAAAAAGATACTGATGCCCAGGACTCTTAATTAAATCATAATACCTGGGGTGGGGGGCGGGTAGGACCCAGATGTCCGTATGTATTTAAAAGGTGTCTCCAAATGATTCTAAAGGGCAGACAGGATTGAGATCCACTGAGCTAGACTTTTACTGTCACCTTATCATACTCTGAATAGTCATAAATGTGTGTTCTACAGTCCCCCCAATATTACCAGAAAAAATTAACTACATAACAAAATCACAGAATATGAAGAATTTCTGTGCTTTTTCCTAGTTTTACTTATGTACACACATGCAAAAAAAATATGGCCTTCATCTTTAAGACTGGCAGATACCAGAGAATTGAAATCAAAGAGGGTAGGGGTAAAAAGGAAAAGGTGATAGGTGTTATCAAGATAGGAAGGAAGAGAATAGCTAAAATCATGGCGTTGAAGTAATAAGACACTATCTACTGATGAGGCCTCGGTAATATCAAAGGCATATTTGCAGAATGTTTCCTTTTCAGTAATTGTACAAAAACTCCCTTGCCATTACAAAGCACTTTTCTTCTTGGCATATTGAAGAATGGCTTACCAACTAAGTACATCCCAGTAATATTCAGAGCTTAGGTCCAACATAATCATTAGTTGCCTTATTATTACGGAGGTAGCAGCCCCGTTTAATAACATATTAAATGCATTATTCATTTATGTAACTCAGACCCAGGGACAGCTGCTAGGATGAAAATAGAACCATTCTGTAATGCAAAAAGCAGGTGTGTGCTTACTTGAGTAAATGAACTCTGTATTTCTGCACAATTTTCTTCTAAATTTGAGGGACAGGTCTGGTAGGGCTAATGTGATGTCGTTTTCATCCAGGAAATAAAATGGTTTCAGAATGGTTTTTAATGAGCATTTTTTAAAAATTACCAACAGTCTTTTCAGTGGCTGAATCCCAGGGGGATGGGTTCATGCTTTGGATTTAAGTAGCGCTGTTGCTGTATGAGTCAGGAAAGCCTGGGGCCATGATTGGTCTGAACCGAGACAAACAAAAGGAATGTTCTCTAGTTTATGGTACCAGCGGTGGTGCTTGAGCCTAGGCCTCTCTAGCTGCTTGCCAAGACAAAGCCACAGGTGTGCTTGGATGCTAAGTTATTAAAATTCCTAACCTGGCTTCAGTTTGTATAGTGCCTTCCCTCTGAAACACGGACAGAGTTTCTGAGGAGCAGACTCACTGGGATACCACAATTACTGCATGTGGCATTGCTGGTCAATTTCTTGCAGCATTCTCCTATTTTGCATCATTTTTCTCTCACTTTCTTTTTTACTCAACATACATTTAAGGCACCTGCCACAGATTTTTTAAAAATATTAGCTGGGATAATATTCAAAATACTAAAAGTTGACAGTGGTCAATCAATGCAGAGTGGTCTCAGTACTGAAGCTGGTCTTGGAGGCCCCTTTGCTGTGCCAAGTGTTAACCCTTTAGTTGCTGTGTTGTGAAGTGGTCTAGGGGCTCCCAGGTAGGATCAGCACAGCTGCATTGGTGGGAGCTTGGAGGGCTCTGGCAGTGGCAATAATCAATTGTTATGCACATATTTCAACATTTGCAACTGCTATAGCCATACTAGTATGGATCTTCTGATTATAAATCCCTCAAGGAAGTTTTAGACCACACAGACATACACAAAAATGAAACAAAACAAAACTCAGAGGATTCTTACCAAATACATCACTAAGACTCCTTTAAGAGTTTAGAGAAGGGCTGATCTTATACCATTTAAAGAGACAGTACATGAAGTAGTTAGGAGAAGATGTGTTTTATAGATAAATAAATAAGGTCTTGACTCTGTGATACTGAGAAAACTAGTTAACTTCCATTGTTCTTAATTTTTTCATCTTTTTATTGGAAATAATAATAATACCTATGGAAATAATAATAATACCTACCAGACCAGGGATAATTTAAAGATAAATGAGATAATTTGTATAAGTATCTTAGCACAATGACTTGAATATGGTAAGAACTCTCTAAACATAAACGTTTTACTATTTTATTACTACTGTCAGGGAAATTTTCTTCATGGAAACAGTAGATGAGCTGCAACTGCAAGAGTGAATAAATTTAGACAGCTAGTGGGGCATGCAAGAGGACATAGAAGCAGAAAGAGCAAAGGGAAAGAAGTATTTCTTTCAGAATGAACTTGTTGGGGACAGTCAAGAAAAGTAGAATGAAGTTGGCTTGTGGAGGGCTTCATATATAAGATTACAGGTATTGCAACTTCTATTAATTACATCTAGAAGCCATGAAAGTTGAAGCAGGGAAGATACATAATAATAATAAACAATAGTAGTAAGGAGAAGTAAATGAAAATAATTGCTAGCACTTGCTAATTGCCGGGGTTGTTTTGAGCACTCTATATATGTTAATCTGTTCAATTCTTAATAGCCTCCACCCTAAGAGGGGAAGGAGTACCATTATTATCCCTACTTTTAGGTGAGAAAACTGCTCATTGTAACTTGTGTAAAGTCATGCAGCTAGGAGATGGATGATATGGGATGATGTTGAATTGGAATTTTCGAAATATTGACCTGGCATTTCTATGTGGAATGGATTGAAAAAGAAGGAGACTAGGGAAGAAATGTTTACTTATGAATAACTGACCATGGAGAGCTCAATAGGGTTTCAAAAACTTTTCTAGTCAATATCTTATTTGACCTTCTCAACCATGCTTTTGGGTTGTCAGTGCTTAGATCAAGAACAGAGGGAAGAACATTAGCTGTACTTAAAAGGGTTGAAAAAACTATAGCCTGCAAGCCATATCTGGCTATCACTGGGTTTTGTAAATATAGAGTTATTGGAAAACAGCTACATCCGTTAATTTACATATTGTCTATAGTCCCTTTCTCACTACAACTTCAGAATTGAGTAATTCTAACAGGTATTGTGAGACCCACAAAGCATAAAATATTTACTGTATGATGGTTTGCAGAAAAAAGTTTGTCAACCTCTGTTCTAGAATAGTGAGTAGTAAGACCTCAGGCTTTGCCTCCAATTTGAACTCAACCACTAACTCTAGGCAAGTGGATTTAGCAAATCAAGTATATGAATAAATAACACAGTTACCATGGACCACCCCACAAAAACATGATGAATAGATAATACTGAACCTCAAAAAACACAGTAAGTCATCCTCAAACTACAGATTCTAAAATTTACTATGAATCAGATAGATTGTGTAGAATTAATTTGTAGGATAATTTGTTGTTCTTTTTCCATCAAAGTTAAAATAAGAAGAAATCTTCAAAAGAGAAGTAGGGAGGATTTTCTCAATCTGCAAAGGCTGAGGGCTCTTTTAGATGAAATTCAAATAAGTTAGCCAGTATAACCCTTTGTGAAACATTGGGTAGAAACTATCAGCTCTTTTTGTACCGCACTGTTTCTCCAACTTCCTCTATGAGATTTAATGTTGTATCATATCACCCATAATGATCCCCTTTCTCTGAGTTGCAGGTGCCCTTGCAATATGTAATCCTCATTCTATCCCTTAATTACATGGCCTTTGTGTTATCTTTTAGATTATCCATGTATGTCTCTTCAACTAGATTATAGCCTCATTGAGGGTAGAGACCATGTCTTCTATTGTTGTATATTTTCACAGCTCTGAAATGAAAGAATGCTTCCTTGGTAAATTAAATGATTTCAGGATATAAATTAAAATGCTAACTGTTTTATTTTGCTAGCTGCCAGAATGCAATATACTAGAAACAGAATGACTTTTAAAAAGGGAATTTAATAAGTTGCTAGTTTACAGTTGTAAGGCCGAGAAAATGTCCCACTTAAAGCAAGTCTGTAGAAATGTCCAATCTAAGGCATCCATGGAAAGATACCTTGGTTCAAGAAGGCCGATGAAGTTCAGGGTCTATCTCTCTAGTGAGAAGGTACATGGCAAACAGAGTCAGGGTTTCTCTCTCAGCTGGAAGGGCACATGGCGAACACGGTGTCATCTGCTAGCTTTCTCTCCTGGCTTCTTGTTTCATTAAGCTCCCCGGAAGGCGTTTTCCTTCTTCATTTCCAAAGGTTGCTGGCTGATGGACTCTCTGCTTCGTGATGCTGCAGCATTCTCTGCTATCTCCGAATCTCCTTCATTCTCCAAAATGTTTCCTCTTTTATAGGACTCCAGAAACTTATCAAGACCCACCCACATGGGTGTAGACATATCACCTAATCCAGTTTAACAACCACTCTTGGTTAAATCACATCTTCAGGGAGATGATCTAATTACAGATTCAAACATACAATACTGAATAGGGATTAGAAGAAACACTGCCTTTACAAAATGGGATTAGGATTAAAACATGGCTTTTCTAGGATACATACATCATTTTGAACCAGCACACTATGGTAGATAAAATTTGTAGCTATGATACTGTCTCTATTGGGTGCTTTCTGTGAATTAGCTCTAATCCTCACAGCAAGGTGGTTCTTGACGGTCCTCAGGGCTAGGCAGTAGGTCCAGCTTAAAAAGTTGGGAGCAGTCAGAATTATAATGAACTGGGTTATGACTTGAGCATTCCTCTGTGTAGGTATCGGAAGGTTGTTTCCAATAACTGCACTGATGGAGTGAGAGAACAGTATACTGCCAAACCACAGAAGTGTCCAGGGAAGGCCCCACGGGGGCTGCGGATCGTCACTGCTGACGGAAAGCTCACCGCCGAACAGGGACACAATGTGACTCTCATGGTGCAACTGGAAGAGGTAGGAATGATTCTTGTGTCCCCCCTACCTTCTGTGGTCAGTGATTTTTTCCCTGAGAAATAATGGTTTTGTTTACATCTCTATCTCAGTTTTAGACAGATCAAAGATTTTTAAATTTTACTTTACTTTGTGTTCCTTGTGCTTTTTTTTTTATCATTTCATCTTCTCTGGAATGTCTCTTCAATTAATTTCTTTAACTGCCAGTTGTTCTTCTCTCCTGGTTAGTCCTTCACCATCTTGGGTGTCCTTGGCTTATTGGTACTATTAGCATGATGTTTTCTGAGAATATGCTAATGGTAGTCCTGGAAAAATTTAACCCACATATATACATAACCAACCTGAAAGATCCCAATGCTTTCTTTCTCTGTGAGCCTGAATTCTTAGCTTTTTGTTCCCAAAAGGTGACTTGCTAATCAAACATCTAGCACTAAGGTCTAAACTGAACATAATTCAGCACACTTTTTTTTGGCAATTGAGAGTTTCCTATTTTTGCAGAACCTCAGAAATATTGTTATGAGGATCAATAGTCCTTTTTCAAATGATGGTTGCCTAAAATTTCTGACTATTTAGGTGGTATGTCAGAGTAATTTGTTCTATGTGTTTTAGAATGTGCACAGATATTTTTGTCCTCTTGTAAGTGAGGATGATGGTCCATAATGAATAAGCCTTTTTCTTAAATGAGTCCCCTTGTTAAGGCACGCATTCCTACCTGCAGTCGCATTTTCTGAGTACCTAAAAGATAACTGGCACTGAGCTGGGCCCTGCGACTACAAAAGGACTTGAAAAGTTAATAATGACACCAGGATTAAGAGAAACAACTCTGATTTCTACCTTCTTTAAATAGCTCTGTGCCTCAGTCCTTACTATGCATGAGAATCACCTGGGCAGCATATTAAAGCATGCTTTCCTGAGCTCTGTCCCCACAGATTCTAATTCAGTAGGTTGAGGTGGGACCCACCAATTTGTGTTTAAAACAAGCTCACAGGATATTCATTGTGCTTCAAGAAAAAAAATCAAAACAAAGAAAACAAGTCAAGCTAAGGGAAATAAAGAAGCCTGAGAGGCTCTGAAGTATGAATCAAAGGGGAAAAGTTGAAGCAGTTAGGATTGCTTTGTTAGGTTTGATCAAAATCGTCCATATTTTTATTCTTAAAGGAAGAATAACTGAAATAATGTGTTTGAAATACTGGCTCTGGTGATTCCTAACATTTGCAGAACCAGTGCTCTAACATAATACTCTTTTCTACTACTTCCCTAGTAAGTGTCTTTCAGCCACACCAAATCTCCTAAATACTAATGTTCCCCCAAATTCTTGAGTTGGAACTAGAAAGATATTGGAAAATTTAGTCTGCTTAGAATTGCTCACATTTCACATAGCTACAGTCTTTGTGGACTTTTGTTAGACTAGCTTGCGGTAGCCCAAGCAAATATGTATGTATTTAGAACATGGGTAAGAATGAGAGAGAAGGGAGAGAGAGACGAAAGAGAAACAGGATTGTGGGAAAACAGCCAGGAGAATTTGAGAGGTTAAAATTCCTTCCTTGAGAGCTGGGAAGTCTCTTGGGTGAGTCTAACATTTTATTCTGTATATTCCCTCACAAACTCTACCCATTAGTATGCCACACTCAAGATTCAGATTCCCGAGAAGAAAATGTTGGGTAAAAGGTTGTTGGTAGTCACAGGGCTGGGAAGATAAAAATCAGACTCCAGTCTGCCAAAGCAGCTGGGACACATGAGGTCCCTGACAGAAAGAAAAAACAAAACAAAACAAAACAAAACGGAGAAGTAGGCCAGGACTCTCTTTTATAGCCTTGAGGTATTTGCCTACTCCTAAGTGGTAACAAGTGAAATAGAAAGTAGTCTTAAAGAAAATGAGAAGGTAAGCAAATTTTTAGAAGTTTTACATTTTCAGGTAGAGGAATATTTGAGTTCAGAGCAAATCAGGAAGAGAATGGAAGGGGTAAACAATCCACAACTCAGTTCTTGTGTCTTCTGGAAAGGTGTCCCTTAAGATTAAGGATAAATCAGAAATGGACCAAACCCTTTAAAAAGCAAAATCCAATCTCAAATTAGTTCAGTTTATGAGTGAGTTACATTGATTTTCCCCTACTTTAAATGTCCATTGGAAGTTAAAATAAAGTCTTTTTTGGAATAAACCAGCATAAACCAGAGATTGAACCTGTTTTTTTATTCATATAAAATGTTGGGCATTTAATAAAAAATCCCAGGTATATCAACAAAGATCACTAATAGGAAAAAAAAGTAATAGAAAAAGACTACACTTGTTTGAGATGTAGACATTATCAAAATTGGTGTTTAAAATAGCCCTGATTTATATATTCATTAATATAAGTTGGAAAATTCAACTCTAGAATAGTAATTAATAAGAATTATAAATGAACTATGGAAAATGAAGATAATAACTAAAAGCAAGAATTTTTTTTTTCTTTTTTTGCGTGGGCAGGCACCAGGGAAAGGAACCCGAGTCTCAGACATGGCAGGCGAGGACTCTGCCTGCTGAGCCACTGCAGCTCGCCCTAAAACTGAGAATTTAATGAGTAAACAGAAGATTGAACTCAGATGAAGAGATGAGGAAAAAAGAGTAGGAAATGTATCATTTAGAACATTAAGAAAAAATGGACAGAAAATAGAGAAAATACTAGTAAGAGACTATTGGAAAAGGGCAAACGACAATAACACAGATTTAATTCTCACCCTTGAAGGAGAGGAAAGATATAAGGAGCCAGAAACATATTTGTAAAGATAATGGCTGAGAATTTACCAAAGCTGATGAAAGATAGCAACGCAAAATTTCAGGAGAATCAGCAATCTCCAAACAGGATAAAGACAAGGAAAAATATATACTTAAGTAACATCATATCTAAATTGCTAAAACCTAAAGAAAAAGAGAACATTTTTTAAAAGTAGCCCAAAATAAAATAAAATAACATTTTTGAAATGCTGAGAGAAAAATTGTGAAGCTAAGATCAAGACATTCTTCAGATAAACAAAATCAGACATGAGTCATATAAGCTGATTTCTGTAAAGAGAATGACTAAAGCTTATTCCTCTAACAGAAAAAAAAAATGAGCTCAGATGGAAGATTAAAGTCACGAGAGAATGAAGAGCAGGAGAGATGGTACATACGTGGGTAGATTGAAATCATTACTAACTGTACAGATAAATAATAATAATCAGCTCTGGGATTTAAAGTCGATTTAAAGTATATGACAACAGTAGCACAGTATGTAGGAGAGAATCAAGTAGAGTTAAAGCGGTCCAAGGTCATTGAAATATCTGTGAGGAGGTAAGAATATTAATTTATATTAGACACCAAGATGTCTAGAATGTGTGCTTAAATATCTAGAGTAACAAATAACAATTAATAAAGGAATGCTTAAATATTAGGCTGTTAGCAGGGGAATTGACATAATTTTTAAAAATGATTAATCCAAAATAAGGCAAGGAAAGGGAGAAAAAGAACATAATATGCTGAGAAAAATAGAAAACTAAAATGGAATGTATAAACCCAAAGATTATCAGTTATTACATGGAATACGTAATTAGAGATTTATGTGTCCTATTTAAGAAGATATAATCCTATATTTTTTACTTCAGCTCTCATATTTAGGTTTATGTTCCACCTAAATAGATCACAGTGTGCCCACGAGATGGAAAAGCAACAGCGATGAGTGCTAGCTAACTATGCCTAGACACTAAGGCCTGGATGAACCCCAGACCCGAAATTGAGCTAAAGTCAGACTTAAAAGAAGGCACACTTTGTAATTCCATTTAATTAAACTGCAAAACAGGCAAAACTATTAAAAAAAAATAATTCATGGTGATAGAAGGGAGAATAATTGTTACATATTGTTTGGTGGGATAGTGACGGGGAGGGAATAATGGAGGATTCTGGGGTGCTGGCATTTTTAAGTTTCTTGATCTGAATATATTCATTTTGCAAACATTCATCAAACTGTGTATTTCATGATTTGCATATTTTTCTGTACATATATATTAACAAAAAATTCACTGAAAATCATTTTAGAATTTCAAATAAAATATAGTACTTTATATATATCTTTTTGAAAAAAATCAGAAAGGAAAGAAAATCTTTTGGGGACTCCTATGGAATGATGTAGTTCATCGGCACGTCTTCAGTTTTATGTTTACACATGTTGAATGTCTTCTCTAGAGACATAAGGAATCTGATTCTGATTCCCAGAAGAATAACATCACATTTAAAGATGGGAATTTTATGTTGGGAAGGCTTCAAACTTCGGGTTGCTGTTCCATTAAGAACATAGTATATTGAGATCTGAGACATGAAGTCTCGCTCCTGGGCACCTGTGACCTTGGCACAAATGGAGAACTCCGGGGCCAGAGGCCAGGCTCTCATCTTGTTCAGCATTGCTTTCTATGGAACAGAGATCATCACGCATCTCAAACTGGGATGAGTGATGTGGAAACAGATTAGAGAATCTTGTTCTAAGATGTGTGAATTCTTCCCCTCTGGGAGCAAGAAGGAAAAAAATAACAAGTCAGCTTGTTCCACTCGAATGAGCCAAGCTACCACAGCAGGGATGAAATCTGCTGCCTTCAGCTGTCAGGCCAGCCTCTCATGCCCTTATCTCCTAGTGCAGCACCGCCTCACATCAGGAGGCCTTGGGGAACTCACATTGGGTTGTAGATTTTGTGCTAATGAGTCACAAACTCTCCCTTGCAAAAACTGCCTCAGATTCTTGGTTAAGCTTTGGGTTATATACATAAGCATAAACTATGTATGAGTTGAGCAGTGCAGAATAAAGAAAAGCAAAGTGTGCTCCAAAAAGATGGGATGCATTGAATCTGACAAGATAACAATTCAGATACTCACCATTTATTGAGCACTAAGTATATTCCAGTTTGTGAGATAACATGAGTTATCTCATTTCAAGCTCACAACAACTCTATGGGGTAGGTGTTATAATTACTGTTTTTTTATAGAAGATACAACTGAGGCACAAAAAGGCAAAGTAACTCACCTAAGACCACAGAATTACTAAATAGGAGGGCAAGGGGTATGCTCTCTTTCTATTGCTTCTCTATGTTAGAAAGAATCATTTTTCTGGGAAAGAAACCCATGTAGTTGCTGAATCTTCCTAAAAATCCTTGGCTGCGGGTTAGGTACTGACAGAGATCAAGGAAGAGTTCAAGGCAGTCAGGCCTGTGCCAGCCTCTGTGGTCTGCTTATCAAGATCTTCTTAGACATCAGTCAATAAATCAACCAAGATTTTCCTCCTGGAATTTCTAAGAATGTTTGTTGACTTGGTATCTGTTAGTTGAAAATCATTCCAGCCAAGACAGATGCCAGATCCTGTCTTGTGTTTTCCCTTACCTTGCAACATTATGCCTTTATTGAATACAGTACTGTTTCTGGTACTGTTTTGTCTACTCTAAAGAACACTGAGATAACAAAGGATAGGAACACAACTCTCAAAGAGTTAAGAATCCATGTGAACCAAATTTATCCAGAGGCTTGGGTATGAATTAGACTAAATTAATAATAAAAGAAAAAGTTCATTAAATCTAAAACAAAAGGAAACAAAAGAAAAAACCTGATATATGCCCCCACATGGGGGCTTTAAACTTTCTCAAATCAGAGTCCATTTCTTATTTGAATTTGATGCTCCCAAATTCACTTTGAAAATGGTGTATGGCTCTTGCCCCTATCCTTGGTGCTATTTCCTCATAGCAGTAGGGATAGCATGCCAATCTTCTGATGTCCACAAAGCTGCAAGTTCTCCAGGTTTCAGAGTAACCCAGAGGTCTCTGCTACCTCCTGATCTGAAACCACAGCATGAGTAATGCAGAACTGGGAAGAAGACTCTCCTCCCCAGTTGCTCTCATTTTCTCTTATTAGGCACCAAAGCTTGTGTGTTTTTGTTCCCTGATTTACTCATGTATCAACTTTCTTCTTTAGTCTGGTCTTCAGTCTATGAGGTTAGGTTGGGCTAAGGACTGATGCAACCCCTCTTGTCCTTATATACTTAGACAGAATCCCTTTATGTAGGCTCCATTCCTATTATAGCAACTAAAGACTTAGAGACTTGAAGAGTTGCCTGCCTCAACAAGGAGTCACTTAGACATGGGTTTGCTTGTTTGTCTGCAATAACCATTTTACTAAATGCTTGTTTGATATCAGGTAACTTTCGTTCAGGTTTGGACATTATTCTGTTTATCTGCAAGCATATTTTGGGTTATCTAAGATAACCTCATCAAATTTTAAATAAAAATCTTAGCACAGAAAGTAGGAAGTGGCAAACTCGTTTTCTTCATTCAAAACAAGAAAGGAAAATAGTAATTTATAACATTATATCATAATAATCTATTTCTTAGCATCCCCCCAATAAACTATAAATATCAATAAGGTTCAACGCATGCCATTCCTCGTTGCAGCTCCAGCATCTCTGCTCATGGTGTCTAACTTAAAATAGGAACTCAGCAAATGTGTGTAGTTTGAATAGTTTTCCCCCAAAGAGTGTAAAGATAAAGCCCAAACTTGAAAGGAAAAGACTCTTAAAATTTGCATAACATCTAACACACTTTAAAGTCTTCATCTGAAATCTAAATCCCTTCTTTTATCCTATACTAGTGCATGTCCTGATTCTAACTTAAGAATATCAATGACAACATTGCTAAAACCAGAGCAAAGAAGAGAGCTTCTTATTCACAGCAGATAATCAAAAGCTAGGTATACTGATGTAGCTTAACTCTATGTACAATAGTATGTACCTGAGCCAGAATTTTGCAGATTTGGCACGTGCAAGTAACAAAATCTCTTCCTATAAATAGCAAATGAGACCACTCTCTAAATTTCGGTGACAAAAATGAGTCTATAATATTACTCCTGCAAAACTTGATCCATCTGGTGTGTTATTACTAAGAGAACCACATAACTCTTGAAATTAATGAAAAATCACTGTCAGGTATACCATCCCTGCTGCTTTCAGGGCTCTCTTCAAGTACACTCTAATGAAAGAAACTTCTTTAGAAGCCACAAGGCATGAGGGCCAGTGGTGCATCCAGATTCATTACGGCAAATCCAAGAACACACACACATCATGCATGTATGCATCACTGTTCCTATGAAGAACATTTGATTCAGCAACCAACCATGAAGCTGTGTCTAAGAAACAGTGTATTTTCCAACTGCACCTATGTTTTAGAGCGATTAAAGAATTTTGCACTGAGACTCAGGCGTCCAACGAGAGGTGAGATCTCTCTGTCTGTGTACTGGTTCAAGATGAATTTCCTCTGGCCCACTAATGAGCACCTAATAAGCCCATAGACTTTCAGCACAATCACTCACCTTCCCAGAGAAATCCAATGCAAGGACCTAAAGGCACAGGATGGATGGAAAAAGGCCTAATCAGTCTTAAGAACTCACAAAACTGATTTGGAAGGCATTCATTTGAGAGGACTGCTAGGCAGAAGTAGTGTCTGCATGTTATGGAAGATAATTAAATCTGTTTTAAACAGCTGTAAGAATAAAGAGATGCAATTCACTGCATAATTCAAGACTTTTAAATTAAATCTGAGTCAAGGGACTAAAATTAAAACTTTGATCTGTAGCTCATTGTTTTAATACTTCAATTTACATATAAAGACTAGAACTTAATAAGGGAAATTCATGATTATAACTTCTTCTGAAAGATTTAACTCCAAAACATGAGGAATCTGTCCTCATTAGATGGATTTCAATGATCTGTAACATCACATACATTCAAATACTAATGGCAGCATAAAAGTAACCACAATGTAGTAAGATGAATGGTAAATATTGCAGGATGCTTTCAACCCTCAGATAGGAGAGAGGACGGCTCTTTTAAATTTTTCTGTCTAACTTGTTTCTCTGAATTGACCTAATTTTAGATCTGGAGAATAGACTATTTATTTGGGCCTCTTAGCGGGGGTATGAAGATTTAGCAGGCAGTGTTAGATTGAGGCAGGTATCCATTCTTGGCCAGATTAGATCTGATGCAGAGGCCTCAGCTGTTTTCTCCTACACAGAGGAGCCAGAGCTAGTTCAATGAGCCATGGAGATCTGAGAGGCTTGCTCATGTATTATTCCTTACTCCATTTGGCTTTATTCTCTTTTACTCTAGCAAGGTAATTGAGCTACTTCATTTTTTTCTCTCTTGTTTCTCGGTATTAAAAAGAAAGGAGGAAATGAGGCAGGCAATATAGGTTGTCTTTAGCCAGAGGCCTAGTGGCTAAACTTCTGGTTGGATTGGTTAGCAACTCTTTCTAAGGCTCCACTTCTCTGTCTCCTCAGTACTGCTCCACATGTGTTTGTTTTGTTCTCCAGTGTCACAGAGACAACAAGTTTACTAAGAAGTTCAGACCGCCATGATATGCTAGGCAGACGCCTAGTTCATTACTAAGGGTTCGGGTTCAGTGAACGTTTCAGAGGCTGGGGTCATGGAGTACCTTAGTTTGGATTTTCAGTTTCCTAGGCCTGCTTCCTTATGTGCTGCAGCTCTGATACCTCACTCCATCCACATGGGTGGCCATGACCCTTGAATCAGGGCTGTACCACACCACACAATTCTTTATGGAACTTCCTCAGGCTCCTGACTTTACAGTTTGCCATTCATGATTCCGTGACTCTGTCTCACCACCTCAGCCTAATCTACTGTTACTGTTCAGTGGAAAGTCTCCACCAAAGGCCACCAGCACCTGAATGAGTGCTTCTTCTTCACCTGAGAGCTGAGATTATTTTGGCTACCTGAAGGCATGTTGGAATATGTGTGAACATTCCAAGAGGCCAAAAACAAGAATGGGAGGATTTTAAAAGCACAGATTGTCTGAGCTGGGTCTTCTGGTCTACCCATTTTTAAAAAATTTTTATTGTGAAATGTAGCATACGTACAAAAAAGCAATGCATTTCAAAGTACATTTTAACAGGTAGTTATAGAACAGATTTCAAAGTTTGGTATGGGTTACAGTTCCATGACTTCAGGTTTTTCCTTCTAGCTGATCCATGATATTAGAGACTAAAAAGAAATATCAGTATAATGATTCAGTAGTTATACTCATTTGTTAAATCCTATCTTCTATGTTATAAGTCCTCCTCCTTTGATCCTTCTCCCAATCTTTAGGGATATTTGGGCAATGACCATTCTAATGTCTTCATGTTGAAAAAGATGTGTCAGCATTGTGGGTAGGGTAATGCCATAGGGGGATGCCGTTGGAGAGACTGGTAACTCTGGGTTTCAGGGCTTCTCTGGCCTAGGTACCGTCTGGAGGTTTTAGGTTTCTGAAAAATATACTTAGTGACTGAAACTTTTATAGAATCTCAGAGAGAACTCTGGGTGTTCTTTAGAGTTTACAGGAATATTTTTGGTTGGGGCTTGGCATACTATGACAATTAACAATATCTTGCTGAAACTTGCATAAAAGTAACCTCCAGAATAGCCTCTCAACTCTATTTGAATTCTTTCAGCCACTGATACCTTATTTTGTTACATTTCTTTACCCTCTTTTGGTCAGGTAGGTATCATGGATCCCAAGGTGCCAGGTCAGGCTCATCCCTGAGAGTCATGACCCATGTTGCCAAGGAGACTTAAATACCTGGATGTCATGTCCCATGTAGGGGGCAGCATAATTAGTTTACTTGCAGAGTTGAACTTAGAGAGAGGCCACATCTGAGCAACAAAATAGGTTCTCTGGAAATAACTCTTAGGCATAATTATAGGTAGGCTTAGCTTCTCTGTTACAGAAATAAGTTGTATAAGAGCAAGTCTCAAGATGAAGGTTTTGGCCTATTAACGTGAGAGTGCCTAATGTTTGAGAGCATGTCAGGGATTTCCCAAGTGGGAAAGTATAATAGTTCCGTATTTTTTCTCCAGTCCCTCAAGGAACTTTGTCAATACTTTATTTTCTGCCCAACATATTTTGGAATGTTTCTGGATACACATTAAGCTTTACAGAACTGCAAGAACTTTCCCAATTCGGGGCTCCAGGTGTTTAGGTTGCTTAACTGAACTGGCCAGACAGTTTAAGTTGGATTGAGTGCTATAGAAAATTTAGGTTTTGAACAAATAAACCTCTCTTCCTTTGGCCTCTTATAATAAGTGAAGTTTTAAAATAGAGACAATATCATCCTTTACCCTGTATTCTAATTTACCTTATTCCCAACTAGATTGGCTTCATTTTTATCTCTAATTGAAGCCTGATCTCTTTTTTGGCTTCTTTTAACAGTCGTTGAATGTAGCAATGCTGACTTCAAGAGCTACAGAACTCCAACTCTGAGTCTTAGGTGCTACACACGTACCCAGAATTCCAGGAAAATACCAATTATACACATATAGCACAGCATCTAAGAATTTAGAAATATCACTTAAAGCTCAGGAATAAATGTGACTGCTGTTTAAGAACTTACATTCTGGGCTCCAATTTTCTTATTTTCTAAAAGCAACCATACAATATTTGTCCTTTTGTTTCTGGTTCATTTTGCTCAACATAATGCCCTCATGGTTCATTTACCTTGCTGCATGCCTCGTGATTTTGTTCCTTTCTATAGCCAAACAATATTCCATCATATGTATACACCACAGTTTGCCCTTCTGCTTCTCAGTCAAATGTACCCTTTGGCCACCTCCATCCATTGGGCATCATGAATAGTGTTACCATAAACATCAGTGTGCAAATGTCTATTTCAGTCCCTGCTTTTAGCTCTTTTGAGTATCTTCCCAGTAACAGGATTGCCTAATCATATGGCGACCCTATATTTAGCCTCCTGTGGGTCCACTGCATCATCCTCCAGAGAGGCCCCATTCTGCCACCCTTCCAACATTGAATATATGTACTTCTCTCTCTACATTTTGTCTAACACTTGAATCTTTCTGTTTATTTGTTTTGAATCTACAGATTTTGTTGAGATAGATTCAAATAGCATATCTTCTTTCCAAAATAAAGTGTTTCAACAGTATCCTCACTTAGTCGCTCAATCATCATCACTCTCAATTTTAGACAATTTCCATTGCTCCAAGAGAAAAATTACAGATAGACACACCCACACCAAAGAGAAAATCCAAAACACCCCTTAACTCTTGTCCTTGCCACCCCCCCCCCAAATTATTTGGTCTACCAATTTTTAATTTACAAGTAAAGAAATTGAGATACAATTGAAAAAACAATGTTTTTCAAAGGACCTATAATTTGGCCTTCTAACTCCCATCTCTATAGCCCTTTGTAAATTTGCTTAGCTTTCACAACAACTTAATTATTTGGAAAGAGGTGAAGTGACATCCAGGGCAAGAAATCATATATCCATTCCACAGAAGGGTTTTATGACTTAATGAAGTCCACCAAGTGATGGTAAGTGTAGACATTTTGAAAGCTATTTAAAAAACTGTTGACAGCGTAATGTTAAAGCAGTATAATGATTTCACTGTTGTGTGTCTCTGTGTGCATTTTCACTGAATAAAATGTTATCCATTAGCAGCATAGTCTGATTATGGGTGATTTTCATTTCCTTTTTCATCATTTTATGCATTTTCTAATTTTTCCAATGAGTATACCTTATCTCTCTTTTTTTCTTTCTTCTAATAAAACTTATGTATTGTATTACATATTTTAGTATAAGGAAAAACTACTTGCATGGGTTTATTTCTAAGGGTATGTTTTTGCTGCTCTTAAAGAAATTTAATTGTTCTTATTACACAGCTGAATGTTTTACCATTAAAATAATAAAAAAAAGCCATTCAAAAATATATTTATAAGATTGGTGTCATTTGGCAGTCCCTGATTTCTCAAACCAAAGCTTGCAGAAGTTATTTCTAAAGCCACCATGTGATGAGAATAATATCACATTGTCCTTTATCACTTACAATAGTGCTTTATTTAAAGTGTCTTTTATCACTTAAAAAAGTACAATAGTTCAAGGTTCTGAGCCTTTCTATACCGCAATATCTAGATGGAGTAAAGAGGTTTCAGCTTATCATTTTTTAGAACCCACTTAAAAAAGCCAAATGTCCTTATGGTATTCTGTTCCATTCCAAGCCAGACACCAAGATCAGAAAATATAGAAAGGAATTTGGGGATTTTGCTGTTCAGTCAAACACATGAACCCATTTTCAAAGGAAGGATTTAAACATTTTTTGATGTTCCAATTGGGAATCATTGGCCTGTTATTTGATATTAAGTTAGGCAAGTACTAAGAATCAGACTCATCAAAGTATGGCCTGAAAAAAACAGCCATCTGCATTTCATTGGAGAAAAGGTGAAATGTCAGGTATTGATCAAATGATTTGTTGAGCTCATAGATATCTCCTCGGCCCTTTCTCACATCACTGGCCTTGTCAGACTTGAGTTCTCTGATGAAACGTTCTGTCCTCCAGGCTTTGTCCTCCTTGCTGTGGTGTATAGTCAGCCTCCAAATCAGAACATTCAGTTCATTGTTGCCTTTACTTGCAGAGACAGCTCAGTGGCTCTGCACGTTTGACAATCACCTGCACTTCAGAAAACTGTCTTTGGATAGGCAATGGGAAAAGCTGACTCTTCATTCTGCAATTATGTGTATATCTGGACCTTTTGGGGCTGTTGTCCAGAGCTTAGTTTTACAACTGAAGAGAAACCCATAGAACATGATTCAGAGCAAACAGCCAGGTCATACATTCTCCAACCACTGCTTGCACCTATTGGAAGGGATGTTAGAGAGGACTGACGAGTTTGCTTGGGAACAGAAGATAGGCCAGTTGCAACTGCCTTTTATAAGAGAAGGTTGTATTTTATGATGGTAAATTAGCACATGGAAATGTCCAACACAGTTGCAGGACTTTGTATCCCAATTGATCTTATTGCTCTTTGTCAATTATTCGCTCATACCACCAGGGGAACTCAGTCACATGTTGCTACTTCCATGGTATTTTGTAATGACACTGAGATCCTCTTATATCACTGTTTTCTGAAGAACCAGACCCATCTTCACATTCCTCTAAAAGAGTTTAGTTACTGAAGCTTACGAAGGTCTCTGGCTTCACATAAAGTCCTTCTTCAGGACCCACGATGCAAAATTTGAGTGCCTTCTATATACTAGTTGTAGGAATGCTGGATCTGGAGTTACGAAAATCTCAGTTCGACTAACTCTTGTGACTCAAGGAAATCTTTGAATATAGGTCTGAGCCTTTTAGAGTAAATGAGATAATATATGAGGAGTAGTAATTATTGCTGGCATAAGAAACCTTCAAGAAAAGCTCTCCCTCTTCTCCCTTAGACCACCAGAGAGCAGATTTTCCTTGCCCTCTGACTTTATGTAAGAAGCCCCCAGCAGGGTTCAGTCTTACTGGAGGAGCTTAGGGTGGACAGCTCTTCTCCTCATGGACTCATTTCTACTGGCTGTCAAAAATCTCTTCTTTGAAAGTCAGTACACATTGTACCATAGTTACCTTCTTTCCTGCTCCATGTGGAGATCTTGCTAAGCTGAGTCTAAACCTATGGAAGACAACAATAGGTTACTTTTATCTCATGCTCCCCACGCCTGCCTAAGTATCCTTAGCCATGAGAAGAAGGGGCTGTTCTTTTTTTTCCCTGTCACTTCAAAGCTGCTTAATGATATGTTTTATATTAACTTTGTCAAAAGATCATTAAAATAGCAATAGAACTCTATGATCAAAGTTGGCTAGATCCTGTAGTCAATCACACCAGTGTCTTTGTTAATTTCTGGTTATTTCCCATATACTTAATATTTACATAATACAGTAATAGAGATAGAATATTTCATTTTACAATATTCCTTGTTATACCATACCCCACTCCCTTTTAAAATTTGATGAAATCTTTTTTCCCCTCTTTTACCCCCTCTCCCTGTTAATACTGCTGTTCCTTACCCCACCCTCTTCCCACACCTACCCCACCCCACCCCTTCCCACACCTACCTCAACCCACCCCATCCCACAACTACCTCACCTCGTTCCCCCACCCCACACCTACCTCACCCCATTCCCCCATCCCACACCTACCTCAACCCACCTCAAGTTAATCAGTATCAAGAGGCTGGTTTATATTTGGCAGCACCTTTCTGCTCATTAAGCACTATACAAATGTATAGTACACATACTATGTTAATTTTTGCTTTTGATAGTTAAATATCTCTTTCGCTTCATGAGGTTTAAGGTCCTTTCTAAGACTCAGTCTCTGTGAAGGCTGAGTCAGACCCACTCTCAAGCTTTCGGTAGACCTGGCTGTGATTTATAAGCCTGATTTGTCACCTGTGGGTCTCCAGTGCCTTCAGGGGCATCTTGGAGGCTCATTCCCCAGCCTGGGGCTGTCAGTGTTGAGTTACATAGGCATTTGGTTTAGATTTCTTCTTGGCAGCCAGTTACAGGAGCTGATAGGTTCATGTACCTTCCACTCCTAAGTTTA